>NC_066365.1:7490000-9890000 GCF_013377495.2 Cygnus atratus
AGGCCTGGGCAGTCGTATGCTTTCTTGGATTAAAAACTGGCTGTGTGGCCAGGCCTAAGGAGTTGTGGTGAATGGAGTTAAATCCAGCTGGAGGCCAGTCACTAGTGGTGTCCCCCACAGCTCAGTGTTGGGGCCACTTCTCTTCAATATCCTTATCATTCATCTCAGCAAGGGGATCAAGTGCACCCTCAGTAAGTTTCCAGAGTGCTACTCTGCAAGTTAGGCGTGAGTGTTGATCAGCTCGAGGTAGGAGAGCTCTGCAGAGGGATCTGGTTAGGCTGGGCCATCATACACCTAATACCTTTTGACCTTTTTTGTGCAACTCTTATCCCAGTCAACAGCCCTTTGAGCTTCTGGAAACCTCTCAGTACGGTCAGCAATTACACAGCACATCATGAACACACACACGAGTTATTAAAGGTTAACAAATCCCATCTTGCTGCCAGTTTACAGTCATGTTTGCACACAGAACTCACTTTGCCCTGCTGTAAAAGTCACCTTTAATTCTCTTCATTACTTTTTAAGTATAAAACATTAAGGCTACAGGTAATTAAGATGACACCACAAGAACTCATTACGTTTTAATTGAGCTTCAGCAGTCCGCTTCCTAGAAAACACTACAAGTTCCTCCCAATAAACTTTGATGAAACAAAATTTGATTGCTACAAAAGTCTGCCTTGAGTCAATTATAACTTGCACTTTACCAGTTATTTTGTACTCTTCACGTGAAAAATTGTTAAGCGCTGCAGAGTACTGGTATTATAGCAGTGCCACCTGGCGGTTACCTCCTACCACTTTCTCTGTGTGCTGCTGATCGACTTCTCCTGGCCAGGCAGGAAGCTCTGGATTTCCACGAGGACCACCATTTGCCTGCAGCAGACGTCCGTGGCTCAGGCTCGCCCCGGGCACGGGCACTAACAAAGGACTAACAACGACATTTATATGAATGTATCAGAAGAAGACGCTGTCAAGTATGAGCAAGGAATTATCAGCATAACCCTTCCCCTATTTTTATCCTTCTGATTTCTCTTGAATGGTATATGCATCAATATACTAGAATCAACCCATAAAAGAACCATCCTTTGTGGTTTATTTTATTTTTATTTTTATTTTTTTTGAAATCAAAGATCTAAAAATATTAACCATGAACATCCCCAAATGACTCATTTTCGTTCCTAAAATACTAAAAATCATTCACTATCCCAGCTTCTTGCATCTCTACTGAAAAGAATTCCATGATTATTTTAAACATTTCAGTATTTAAATACACTACATTAGCATGGACCTTTGATTTGAGAAGTTATTTTACTTTGGCATGCTTTAGTATTATACGTCACTATAGTGAAATTACTCTTCTAAACATTTTCCTTTCCAATCAACCATTTTTTTTGAAGTATTGGATAATGTTTTAAATTTATATTTGTATTTACAAAAGCAGAATTTTATAATTCACTCGGGACTATCCAAAGAAATATCAACCACCTTTGAGTATTTCACATGAAAAGAATTTTTTTTTATTTTTTAAATATTTCCATTTTCCAAGCAGCTACGACTTGCAGAAAACGGACTCCACAATCAGTAAGATTGTAAAGTAGGTATGTTTATTCAGCGCTGCGCAGCATGGGAGGTAGTCCCACGAAAGTCGTGCGCACCTGACGCGGCAACTTGCCATAGTTACATGCAGCAAAGAGTTACATATGCATGAAGTTCCACAATACACCTATACATATTCATAACCTGTCCCGCTTCATATTAAAATTAGTTCCAAGGAGTCATTTCCATAAACTCCTCCCATCTGCGCTTGGGCAGTGTCTCCTGGTTGTGGTCGTTGGGGTTCGTGGGGATGAAGGTTGATGACTCTTCCTCGTCACCGCTAGTTGACCTCTTGTCTTTCTGCAGACTCAGTTGCTCCTTGGCTCTTGTCCATCCGCAGGACCAGTTTCTACCAGTTTCTTAAGACAGGCTCACACTCTTATTAGGAGACTGACCTTGGTAAGGGGCCCATGGCTTCTTGCTTTAGTTAATTTGTACAATGCACCATAGTTAGCAAAGACACTAAGTAGCATCCTAGCTTAATGCTGTCAGCGCTCTCTCTCTACTTGATAAGATTCTCCTAACTCCCTCTCTCAGCTATCGATGTATTTTACAGAAATAAATTGTTGCTTTGAAGAACAATAGGAGTTTCTAATTCTTTTGAATGCTACAAAAGTATCTTCCAGTACTTCATAGGAGAAGGTAGGAGAGCCTAAATCAGAATTCAGAAGGCTGGTTTGGAGAGCAATGCCCCACAAAAAGACTGCTTTACACAGGTAGTCACAGCTGAAATTTCTAGATCTGCCCTGTTCCACTTGCACACAGGAACTTGCAGAATGAGGGCACACATTATCACAGGTTCAGCAGGGTTGATCTAATGAAATATATCTATCAAAACTATTAAATCACATTAGTCTTATTTGGGAAATTGTGTTAATGGGGGAAAAAATACCTCTGGGGCAATCTAGCACTGATTCTGTTTGTGGAAATGAACCAGGTGATGTTTCCCTGAGGGCATCTCAGTTTTTCCAGCAGGTAGGTGTGTCGGTCCCCTCCTCTCCACCCATACCTCACCACTCTGTTCAGCAGTGCGAGGTGGCAGGCAGCAGTTACAGTGCCACCACCTTCCCGTTCCAATGCTGGCACACTCCTTGTTTCTCCCTTTGGCACTCGGGCTGCCCAGGGATGAACACCTTGGCAGATCATTTGCAGTTTCTTCCAGCACATACTGTTTGCCAGGCTTGCAAGAGACTTCTTTCCCTGGATCTCCTTGCATTTCAAAGCCAAACTAAGGTACAGAAACACCTTGCTAAAAAGCACTGCCTCCAGGAGATGAACAATAATACAATTCAAAAAATAAAAATAATAAAAAAAGACGTCATGCAGATCCCTAGCTGCTTTGGGCTCCCTCCCCCTTGCAACATGGAAAAGAGAACTCCCTCCAAGCAAAAACACAACTGCCAGGCCTTTCTCCCACATGCTCACTGTGCGTCCAAGCCCCCCTCTTTTCCCAACACTGACTAGTGCGAAACATCTGCCAGAATAACATATGAGAGACCAAGACCAACCCAACATAGGAAATAAAGTAGCACTGGGAGCCCTCACCTACAGACCTTTCCCATATAAACCTGAAACAGACATGACAAAGCATATATAGTTCAGTCAACAGCTCAGTGCGGTGACCTGATTTACTTGCATGGTTCAGAGAATAGAAAGAAAGCTGCAAAACCATATACCACATCCACAGGCTTCCAAGAGTAGAAGGCAACCCTAGAGACAACATGACAAAACAGCAAGGGAAGGGGAAATGAAAAAAACAATGCATTTCTCTCTGAAATTGGACATTCAGCATTAAGAAGTTATGATTAATGGAGTTATGATTTAGGTACTTATGCTTTTATCTACCAGAATCGGCACTTACAGTTTCCAGAACATCAGTGATAGGGCCACTAACAAAAGCTGAGCACCTGTGGAGTTGAGCTAACCAGAATGCTTAGAGGCTTTTTGGAATCACTGACAAAGCAGGGGTGATCAAGAGTACACCCTCTGGGTGCAGAACCTTTCCCTAACACCCAGCCTGACCCTCCCCTGTCCCAGCTCCATGCCGTTCCCTCAGGTCCTGTCGCTGTCCCCAGAGAGCAGAGCTCAGCGCCTGCCCCTCCGCTCCCCTCGTGAGGGAGCTTTAGCCTTTATAGACTTCCTTTGGACACTGTCTAACAGTTTTATGTCTTTCTTATACTGTGGCACCCAAAACTGCACTCAGTTCTTGGGGTGAGGCCACACCAGCACAGAGCAGAGCAGGACAATCCGTTCCCTCAACAGGCTGGCAGTGCTGCACCTGAAGCACCCCAGGGCACGGCTGGCCCTCCTGGCTGCCAGGGCACGCTGAGGACTCATGTTCAACTTGCCATTATGTCATTAAATACTGTAGTTATTATTTATGCCATAAAAATCCATGCTATCTTTCAGCAAGCTGGTGCCACTGTCTACCAGTGGCACTTGCTGATTCCAGGTGCTTGGAGGAGGGGGGGACCTCAGCACCCCCCCGCAACGCCTCAGGGGCCGGCGCCTGACAGGGACCGGGGGGTGGAGACCCTCGCCCTGCCATGAGGTCGCAGTGAAGGGACGGACGGAGGTACTGATTGAGGAACCCGCCATCTTCCCGCCCCTCCTCAACCCCCCGCAATGGCTCCAACAGCCATGCGCGTGCCCGCCTTGGAGCGGGGCGGGGTCGCTCTCCCCTTCCGTCCGGAGCGATGGCGAGCGGGGTGAGGCGGCGCGCGGGCCCCGGGTCCCCCCCCATTTTGTGTCACTGCGCTTTGGCGCGGTCGCACTGTGCCACCCTCACGCCCCCATCCCGCCCCGGCCCCCCCCCAGCACCGGGAGGCTTCAATTAACGACAGAAATAATGGGCTTTGGGGCTTTGGGGGGCCTTGATTAGCAACAAAATTAATGGGATTTGGGGATTTGCGGGCTGAGTGCACCCGCGGCCGTCGCCATCCCAGCAGCCAGTTCAGATTTCTGTGATGAAATCCCCAGCGTCGCGCCTGGTGCGGTTTTGCAGTGTTCAGCCAGGTAGCAAGAAGCAGAGCAAAGGGAATTTGGCCCCAGTTGGACCGGGAGCAATCCCTGCTTGTTCTGCTGGGGTTTATAAGGTTTCAGGCCTTTTTGGGTCGGCAGCAGTCGTTTCAGCGATTTTTGCACGTTGCTCTGCTGTTTGGGGTGCAGTGAGGGTGGTAGCCAGCTCTGGGGGATACTGTCCCGTTGTAGGACAGGAGTACCCAAAACACTGGGTGCTGTCCTGGAGTGGATCACCGAGGGTCTGCTCCAAGACAGGCGAGGCAGGGATGGCGTTCCCTGCTGGGGTTTGTACCAGTGAGGCCATCAGCTCGGTCCCATGACTCAGCCAAGTGACCAGCAAGAAACCATCACATTTGCAGGAGAACGTGCCCGGCAGAGGGCAAAGCCCATTTTCTTCTGCGGGACAGACCTGGAGCTGTGCTTCTTACAGCTTACAGCTGATATCTAGCAATGGCAGCACCAGAGCCTGTTCTGGACTACATGGCTGTGATGCTGGCTCTTAGAGCCACCCCGGGGCATGCCTGGCTGGTGATCGGATTGGGCTTCCCAATTCCATACGCTGCAGACTCTGCACCGTTTGTCTTGAAAAGCTTCCTGGGAGGTCAGGAGTGGGTGCAGAGCAGCCTGCTGGGAGCAGTGAGCACCAGTTTGCTCGCAGAAAGCTGTGCGGGCTCTGTGGAGGTGCTAGCACACAAGAACTCACTGCCAGAAACCCTACAGCAGCATCTCTCCAGTCCCTGTGCCCCACTGTCAGGCTCTGCACACCAGCCATGTGTGTGCACATGTTCTTGTTGAAATCCTACTCAGAAGCCATCCTGTTATGGAACAAGAAGCCCACCTTTAATATGGGGGTCTTGGACTGTTATGTGACTTCCACTTTGCTTTCCAAATTTCTAAACGAGCACTCTGTGCTCAAGGGCCACCGCTTACATGAATGCCTGTTTTATTTTAACCACCTTTTTTATTATGCAATCTCTCCATTCCTATTGTTCCTTTCACTGCAGTGTTTGTATATGTCCCAGGCGGTCCTGGGTTTATTATACTTTTGCTCAATAAGAGAATAACATTCGAAGTTCAGATCTTGGTTTATTCACTCGGCTTTCTGGGAGCAAATGTAGACCAATTAAGCCTTTGTGCTGAAATGATGTATTTCAGATCTGGGATTCTTTCCAAAAGCCAGTAGCCTTTCTTTCATTTCCTTGCTTGGTTGAACAAGAATTATTTTAACAGATGTCCTCTCTTTTTCTTGTTGATGTCTTTTAGGTTATTAAATGCAGGGCTGCTGTTGCCTGGGAGGCAGGTAAACCTCTCTCTTTTGAGGAGGTGGAGGTTGCTCCACCAAAGGCTCATGAAGTCCGCATCAAGGTAATTATATCAATCTTTAACTGTATCTGTTATGTTTTGGGAGACTGAGTATTAAAGCTGTTTACCAACAGAATAAACGTTGAATGGATAGTATTAGTTCATAAGTATCTCAGCGGTTTTACAAAGAAGAAAATTGTGGTATTTAGATCTTCTGTTTGTGGAAAACATTTTTGATTTCTGTTGGTCTCAGTCCAGAGCCTGGTCTAAAGTTCATAGCTAGTCTTGGGGGTTGATTATTTCAAATACAGGAACCCAGCCTGCATTGAGATGACTTGGACTACAGATTTCTTGCCTGAGGAAACAATATGACATCATCTACCCCTTTCAACAGCAGGATATAGTTGGTGGAATAAGAAAAGATGCACTATCCCCCAAATTTCCTTTTTTCGAAGTGTGATATATACTTTGTGCTGTGCCAGGAGTGAAAGTATGCTTGCTGTATCACAAATGTTACTAGGATTGGCAAACTCCTATTGGCGATTTTTCTGAATGACCAACCAAAGGGTAATATTTAAATCTATGCTACTATTCTATTCTTCGAGATACCTCGGCTCATATATATATATATATTTATATATATATATTTATATTTATTTACTTATAGATAGTTGCCACTGCTGTCTGTCACACTGATGCCTATACACTGAGTGGTGCTGATCCTGAAGGATGCTTCCCTGTGATTTTGGGTCATGAGGGAGCAGGAATTGTGGAGAGCGTTGGGGAAGGAGTAACAAAAGTAAAGCCGGGTAAGAAAATACCTGACATCTTACAAATTTTCTGACTTCCTTAAAAGTGTGACTTTACTATAATGGCAACTGTCAAATTGGGCCACTCACTTGCTATATTGCAGGATATAATGTTTTATTCTGAATGTCTGCATAAATTTCTTTTGTCTGAGGAATAATACTAATCTATTCAATGTACACTCGGTTTAAAGATTGGAAAACTCCAGATTTCTTGCTTTAAATTGGATCGATATAGTTAGAAGATTTTTTTTTTCAGATAAAAGTTGTTACCTGTTCTTTTAAACAACTTAAACAATTGTGTTACTATTGGTTTGAGGTTATTTTGTTTTACAGTAAGTTCCTATTTGTTCTGGAACGATAAACTTCTGATTGTCTGTCTGCTCAGACATGAGAAAAAGTGTTTTATCTAGCACTCTATAAGTAGCGCTACTCTGGACTGTAAGCAGACTGTAAAAAGAAATGAACAGTTTTAAATGAACAACTGCTCACATAAAAGCCATACAAATTGAATAACTCCACTTCTCTCTTTATGCTTTGCTTGACTCAGTAATAGCCAGATTTTTTTTTTTTCTCTAGGGGATACCGTTATCCCTCTATACATCCCCCAGTGTGGCGAGTGCAAATTCTGCAAGAATCCTAAAACTAATCTGTGTCAAAAGATAAGGTCTGTATGCTTTTTATCTTGACATACAATATAGTATTTGTTCAACGTATACCTGTTCTAGTTATCAAAAGTAAGAAAGTACATGTTTTAAGGAGTCAGACACTACTTTCCATTCTTCCTTAAGATTTCTTCTTAAATAAATCTGTTTCTTTGTTTGTACGTTTGTAAAGGTGTAAGCTGGTAGCTTGTTTCCACAGCTTTGAAAACATAAATGCTCTGACTCTATATTTAATCCATACTTAAAGGAAATACTTCAGGGAATTTAGCTCTTGCTGCAAACACTGAAGGCTTTGAGTGGTACAGAGTTATAGAGAGAGTTCTTTTTCCTTAATACATGCTTCTCTGCTGATTTTGCAGCTGGGTCCAATAAGCAGTAGGGATGGTAAATCTCAGCCAGGAAGGATTCTCTATTGCTGGGACTGATAATACCATTAATACCGTTTAATGGGTTGTCTAGCTTGCATGCACTAAGTGGATCCTAGTGGTACTTTGATGAGTCTCTGTGGTCAAGGAGAGTATTTGGCTTTGGTCACTATCTTCAGCCCCCAGGAATATTGCATCTCCTTTCATTAACTAAGAGCTATTGTTCATTCTTTTCACCTGTAAAGTTACTGTGCCCCAGTTTCAGCTGGAGGTTCTCTGTTTCAACCCAATTGTGCTGCCACTCTGCCAGCAACAGGCCATAGTAGTAATGTGACCGCTGTTTGGACATACTATTTAAATTACTATGAAAAAGTAAGTGTGATTTAAGCGTAGATCCCATTCTGAAGAAAACGGTCTCGCAAAACCAAAAACCCAGGGACATAATTGATGGCTGCTGCTTGAGGGAAGTAGACTAAAGGAGGTGAATGAAGATGGGAGTGTGGTACCATGGCACAAGCAGTTAGAACTGGTAGCTAACAGGGTCAACGTGCTGATAAACTCCCAATTCTTTCCATGCTTCCTTGGAGGAATTAACAACATGAAGTGTTTGTTAGGAGACTAGTGTCTAATTTCTGTAAATTCATGGGTTTACTGGAATGTTCCAAAAATTACGGTGCAATTATGCGACTATATCCCTGTGCTACTTACACAATACTGTCTAGTGAGAGTACTTACTGCTTAAGACTCTGACTCTACTTTCTTGTCTTTGCCTTAAGAGTTACTCAAGGGAAAGGACTCATGCCTGATGGTACCAGCAGATTCACCTGCAAAGGAAAGCAGATTTACCACTTCATGGGGACGAGCACCTTCTCAGAGTACACCGTGGTTGCTGACATCTCCGTAGCTAAGATAGACGCTGCAGCACCTCTCGATAAAGTGTGTCTGCTGGGCTGCGGCATCTCTACTGGATATGGGGCTGTTGTTAACACTGCCAAGGTAAAGGCTGCGGTTGTCTCTGGCTTTTCTGTGTAACTGTGCCTGAGCCAAAGTACACTAACAGTTTAGGGACTAGATTACAGACTAGATACAGACTGTAGCCATGATGTACCAAATTTCTGGGTTTTTATGCTCTTTAGCTGGTGAAATTAAACTAAGAATTTCAAACTTCCATAAAGGGCAGATCAGGTCAGAAGAAAATTAGAGGGTTAGACAAAATCCATGTAGAAGATCCTGCATCTCTTTTAATACCAACTTTACTTTTCCTGAAATTACTTTTCCAACTCCTCTTAATCTTGATGCAAGTCATTCTGGTAGTTTTGAAGGTCAGGGTGAGAGAGAGAGACAGTAGGTGAGCACACATGGGGCTAGGGCAGGTTACGGAAGTCAAGTATTTGGGCAAAAAGGAAAGCCTAGCACATAAAGAGGTTTTCTATAAACTTTCCATAGAGTTTGCCTTATCTAAGCGATAAAGTCTTGTAACCATATATATTTACCCCCACATTTTCTTCGTAACAGACTTGTGTTTTTCACTCATGTGGAAGAATTTTCTCTGTTGCTTATGGCTTTTTCTTCACCTAGGTGGAACCTGGCTCCACTTGTGCTGTCTTTGGTTTAGGAGGAGTGGGGCTGGCAGTTATTATGGGCTGTAAAGTTGCGGGAGCATCCCGGATCATTGGCATTGACATTAACAAGGATAAGTATGCCAAAGCCAAGGAGTTTGGAGCTACCGAGTGCATTAACCCTCAAGACTTCAAGAAGCCAATCCAGGAGGTGCTGGTTGAAATGACCGACGGTGGCGTAGACTACTCCTTTGAGTGCATTGGTAACGTTGGAGTCATGGTGAGTGAGTGCATAACAGCAGCAACTGGAGGGAGGGCATAGCTGGTTGCCACTTTGTTGTTCAGCTAAACAGGAAACCGAGCTGCTTGCTTGTTACAGGAAACGTGCCATGCTATTTTTGTTTAAATAGTAGTGATAACCGCTGTGACTAAAAAGGACAATTTACATCAAACCCTAATTATGCAAATTCTGTTTCTTCACATAAGTTTTTCTATCTTTGAAATACTGAGTTTTCAGCTGCTGAAAAATTAACAAAAACCACATAAAATGTATTGTACAATGTACAATATATAATTTACTTATAATTAATTTGCTTATAATAATTACGATAATTAACAAATGTAAAATCTCAAGGACTGCTCAGAATCTCCCTTCTCCCCCAGATAATGAATTTAACTTTTAGAATCACAGAAGTATTGCTGAATGTAAGGCGAGGCTTTCAGCAATGACAATAGCAGTTCTAATCTGTCAGTAACATGGTCTACATTGTCTCTGCTTACAGTTTATCCCAGCTTCTAGGGGAGTGGCTTTTTTGGAAGCCAGATGGGATGTAAAAAGAGCAATCTTTAACAGTATAAGGAGTCTGAACCAATGGGAAACTTAACAAAATTGTCAGGGGATTTATTGTTCCTTAAACACTAATGTGGCGATTCATTAACTGGGGGCGAGGAAGTGCAACCTGTGCCAGTCTAGATAGCATAAACATTAGCAGTAAACGGTCTGTTTTTGTCCTGTTCTTCTGTGAAGAGGGCTGCCTTGGAAGCCTGCCACAAGGGCTGGGGAGTCAGCGTGATCGTTGGAGTAGCTGCTGCTGGTCAGGAGATCTCTACGCGGCCGTTCCAGTTAGTAACTGGGCGGACGTGGAAAGGGACCGCGTTTGGAGGTAACTCTTTTGGTTTGGGGATAAAAGTAATTTGCTGTGGGTTAAATGCGGGAAGAACGTATAATGTTCCTACAGACCAGCTACAGATAAATACATTGAAATAAACACATGAAATACAAGATCTCATGTATTTCAAAGAGAGAATATAACCACCTGCTACTCAGTTCTATAGCAGTGGTATAGCGGGATTGCTTTCTTATTAGCACAAGGTTTGGGATGCAGTAAAGGACCTGGTCTTTGGGGAGGTGTGAACTCAAAGATGTTTTTGTTGCTTAGTCAGTAAGCAAATTGCGGGGCTAAAATGGGAACTTATAAAAGAACTTGAAAATAAAAAGCAACAAAGTCTTGATAGACCTTTTCTGCTGTCAAACCAGAAACCTGTTGAGACTTTTACAGCCGCAAGGGGCTGATAGAGATGTTAGTGCATGCTTTCCCAGGTGAGGGCTGCTCTATGCCAAATGTTGAAATACCTAGTGAAAGGTTAGTGCACAAATGTGTCTGGATAATGTGTGCCCTTGCCAGATCTAGCTGCCCTCTTACATTCCTTATTCACTGCCTGAGTAGAGCAAGAGTAACAAACACCACCAATCTCGGTTCCTTTTCACATTTATCAGATGATAACCCGTATAAGGGTTGTATGTTTTCCTTCCTCTTTGTACAGAGGTGGGTGGAAAGGGCAAAAACAAATGCACACTCACTGTCTTTCAGGCTGGAAGAGCGTAGACAATGTGCCTAAACTGGTGACTGACTACATGTCCAAAAAGATCAAAGTGGATGAATTTGTGACTCACACCCTGCCTTTTGACAAAATTAACGAGGCCTTTGAGCTGATGCATACAGGAAAGAGGTAATGTTCATAATACCGAAAGGTGTAGATGTTTGTTGATGGGACAGTGTCAAAATACAGGTTCCCTGCCCACTGTCATGTTTTAAACAGGTAGGATAAGAGCTGACAGGTACCATGCACTTTTATTCTGAGACAAATGCACATTCTCTGAGCTCCTAGCCACATGCCAGAACACAGGCAGAGAGTGAAAAACAAGCAACAATGTCTAAGGGAAATATGCAGGTCTGTAAAATTGATAAAGGGGACAAGCCAGTCTTAGCTTTCCATTTCCAAAAGTATTGCTTAAACGTTCCTCCTTAAAAAAATAAATGTAGAGAGATTGAAGGAGAGTTATCACAAATACATCTTTACAAGTCATTAAGCTATTAGTCTAATTTAGCTGTTAACTAAATAGTAGATTTCAGTGTATTTTCAAACAATTATTTAGGATAGATTACCAGCAGAAACAGTCACTTAGAATGATCTTTAGATATACTTTTTTTTATATATATTTTTCTCTAGTTTGAACTGGGGTAGAACACCAACATGTCAAGTTTGTACTTCCTAATATGGCCAGATCGCTTTTACAGCAGCTTCTGCCTTCATTAAGGTTAACAGGAGTTTAGACTGTTCATACTGCAAACTTCTGCCATCCACTGCAGATGGTGAAAAACCTGCTGGATGCTTACTGAGCCTTGCTGCCCTCATAGCAGCAGACTACGTAGCGGTTGTGATTGGGTTGCAGCAGTAGCACAAGGCTCAAAGTGTAGGGTATACTCATCAGAGGATATATTGGGTGATGCCTGTGAAGCCCTGTACAGATACAGGTGTGGATGTGCTTGAAGGAAAACAGAGACTACCTGGGGATGCTCTGGCAGGATTTGCATCTGCAGGTTAAAATCCAAGGCGAAAGGATTAGTCAGTTTTAACCTGAGAAATGTTAAAGTTTGTTCTGCTGTGTCAAGTGCAGGCCTCTTTGAAATAAGAATTTTATTGAGATGCTCTGTAACTTGTTGGAAATTCATAGACTGGCATAGCTACCGGTGTCCCTTAGAATAGAAACCAGCTTATCAGCAGTCCAGGTTGCATCCTTTTTCAGAAGGTGTTTTCAAGAAAGAATCAGATAGTGGACAAGGAAGTGCTGTAGTAAAAAAGACTCTCTCTTCCTACGTATTTACATGAATGCAGGAATCTCTGTCCATACTTTGGTTACCTGCACATGGGTAAATAGGCACCAGCCTTACTGCAGGAATCCACTACAGTCTTTGTTTGACCTCAATCCATATTGATATTATAACTTCCTCAAAAATGACTTTCTCTGCTTTATCTGATACTTTATCTGTGTTCCTAATTTGGATAAGTCAGTTAACATTAACTACATTTGTACCTTTTACAAATTTGAAACACTGCATCATCTATGCAAATTTATTCCAGCAGTTGATCCCCTTACCCAGTTACAAAATCTTATGCTCATGCAGGAATAAATCATCAAAATGATTATGTCCTATGAAAGTAATAATGAAAGCTACTTAAAATTCTCCAAGCAGCCAAAAGAGGGAAATCCTGTAAATATTGATTTTTCATAATCAATATTCTTGGGTAGTTACTGAAAACTGACACACGTAGTTTGAAAAGGCTTACATTTTAAGTACACCTTTTTGGGGGAGGAACTAAAAATGAATAATGAGCATTTAGCAACCCATTTTTAGGCAGGATTTTAAATAAATATTTATTATAGGTATAATTTCATTTTTATAAGAAGTTGAAGTTAAGTGAGAGTATGTCTCAACAGTGAAGGGGAGGGAGGGGAGAAAAAGGACATATTTGTAATTCTTATTTTTTCTTTTCATTTTAAGCATTCGAACAGTCCTAAAGTTTTAGAGACAAACGTGGACCTTCCTGCCAGCCAGCCACATGATAACTGTCCTTTTATAATGGAGTTTCTAATAGAGGGTAGAATCAGGTAAATGCAAACTCACCAGGACGAGGATGATGGTATGTTTTAGGGTGATCATGATGAATATTAAATAACCATTTCTTCTGAAAAAACAATCAGTAACCACTGGGGAGTGTTACATAATTAACACTGATGTTGGAACTTCTATTTCTGTACCTGTTCCTCAAATTCAGTAATGCTTAACTCAATCTACTTAATAAAAGCTTACTGCTAAACAGAGTGTTGGAATTACAGAGCATAAAGACACTGAAGGCTGTGTCACTGTTTTCTTCTTGTGACTGTATATTATTATAATAGAGGAAGAGTATTTTTCAGTCAGTAGCAAATGATGGGGGGTTCATTACACCAGGCAGTTTGCTGTGCACAGCTGTGCTGAGAAGCAGCACTTGTGTGCTGCAACTGCAGTGCGAGAGGGGCAAGAACTGCAACAGCCCTCAAGCTTCTGAGGCTGTTCTAGGACTGTGAAGGATCTACCACCCAGCTCTCCCTGGAGGCCACCTAGCAGAGCAGACAGGTTGGATGCATGACCTAAATGTCCAGGTGTACCTGTGCTTGCTTGGGCAGTCAAGTCCCTGTTCTGCCTTATTTGCTATCTGGCTCGTTACGCTGGCTGCAGGCAGGCCTGTTCTGAAGATGATAGCAGAGGAGCACTCCACGGGCTTGCCTTAGTGGTGTCCTCTCCAAGACTTCAGTAGCACAGAGAAAGTTTTGTCATTTCCTTAAACTTACTGGCAACTGAAGAAGCCTACCGTCAGCACTGCAAAAACAAAACAAACAAAAAAACAAATCTAACTTGGGATTGTTATCTTTAATTGGTCAGAAATAGAATCAATCCATTGAAGAAGGGAATATTACTGTTAGAGCAGCAGTTTCCTCATGAGGATCACGGGAAGAACAGTAAAAGGCCTTGACTGAGGAAGGCTTCAGGGTGGGTTGTGGTGTGTCTTTTTGTTATTAGCATTACGTGTTATAATTTGAAATTGCAGGGCTTTTTTTTTTTTCATTCTCCCCTTAACTATACTTGATGTGACCCGACTGGATAGAATGTCTTAGCATCAAAATCTGGAAGAAGCAGCATGGCAGGTCCAGAAAAATGGGAGGGAGAAAACAGGTTGCAAACAGGTGGAAAAACTACCCCGTTTAAAATACGGTTGCATACATGAAAAGCCAAACATACTCATTAAGGGAGGGGTTTCATTTTTTAAAGGGAGACTGGTCAAAGCAACTGTTCAGAAAACTCTCAATGCAAACAGTAATCATGTTAGTGGTGAGAGGCAAATTTTCTTCTAATAATTGCCTTGCCCCAAGACACTGCTATACAACTGGGACACTTACATCTTTTCCATTTTATATTGGAAAGTTACCCTGAGAGCACTCTGAAAATAGTTGAGGTAGCTTTCTTCCTAACTTCATTTAAGTCACAGCAAACAACAAAAATCTAATTCCTGTTGAATGTCTTTAAAAATTGAATGTTAAGCAACTAGAAGAAATAATAAGGGAATTTCTAGGCCTCCCACACAGCAGTGAGGTGATTCTCAGTACCTCATAAGCTCCAGAAATACTGGCTGAGCATTAGAGAATTAGGTAAAAAAAACTTACTGTTAATAAGCAGTTCCCAGTAGGGCACTCCGTAACTACAGGGTTATATCAATACAGTATTAGCTCAGCATCTTCGCAAAACCACCCTCCCAACTGGATGCAGCAGAACTAAAGTACATACACCGTAACAGTTGATCCTCTGGGTTACACATACCAAATCATGACCATACCATTATGCTGTCTGGATTACATTCTTACTCTGGAGAACCTGCAGCTTAGCCTGTTCATGAAGAGCTAGTTTTGTAACACCAGGGTAAGAAAACAAAGACATTTAGCAATACAAGAGTTCAGTTCAAAGACTTAGTTTCTTCCCGGGCTGAAGAATTGATGTCCTAGCTGTTGGGTAGCAGACTTTTCAGACTACTTTGTTCTGCAAAGCTGTTGATTAAATGAAGTGTCTTTGAAGTAATCTCTTTGTAGTTGCTTGGCTAACAGAGGGATTCATTAACACAAGTGCTCTTCCTTACACCTCATGCTTGGCGATTGAGGTACTGTATGAAATTGTACTATCTTGCCACATGCAAGGACTTCAGTGACCAAAAGTTTCCAACACATGACTGCATGTGAAATGCATGTATACTCTGCTGTCACGTGAAAATGCAGCAGCACTGAACTAGCACTTGTTCTGTGGCCTCATGCTGTTACTTTTATCCAGCATTACCTAACACATCATCTTTCCTTAAATATTCATGCCAATTTGCAAAAACAGCATGAACAGTTTTCACACCATCGTGTAATTTTGGAATTGGAGATGATAGTAACGGGAAAATACTTCCAGAGGTTGTTTCGGAACAAACTGCACACTTGTGTTTTTGGTAAGAGTGAACGACTTCTAAAAAGTACCATCAAAAAGTTAAAATTGTGTTGCTTTTTCTTTTGAAGTAGATAGCGGTTCCTGCAAAAATCAAACACAATTTCCCACATCCAGTCAGCACAAGTGCAATATATAATGTTCAAGCAAGGCTACAGCTAGATAGGTGAAAAAGGTCTTTTGCAATATTTTTATTAAATAAGTTCTGTTCTCCAGGCTGATGTGTTACCTCATGTTCAAAGAACAGGTGTAGATGTTCATCAAACTTTTCACTTGTTTAAAAATACCGCAATAGTATGAACTCAATAGAAACAGTTTCCTTACTGTGGTTTCAATTTATAGGCAGAAATGCATAGCATCGTAGATTACCTGTGTTGAAAACTTGCAGTGTTGAATTTGGTTGTATCGGTGCAACAACAAAGAGGTATTCATGTTACACATGCACAGGTTGAAGACTGGTTTTGAACTGGCTGCATGCATCTACGAGTAGGCTTGCGCTAGTGCAAGCAATCCTGGATATAATTGAGAATGCTATATCCGGTTTTGGATCACAAAAATGTAATTTCTGTTAAAAGCAGCTGCAACTTTTATTTTATAGACCAAAACTGAAGTCCCCCATCACGTGCACACACACGCACATAGAAAAGGCAAGACCGCTGTAACCATTCAAGTGAGTGATATGGTAGGCAAACCTCCAGGATAGCCATCACCTCAGTACATGACATTTCATTCAACACAGGTAATTCCACTCAGAGTACTACAGTCTGTTTTGTTAAAATCTATACACACACACACGCATACGCACACGCACTCTATATGCATCATTTCAGGTCACTTTACTGCATAATTAAAAATAATAATAAAGGTAATGAAAACATTGCAATGGAACTCTTACAGCAACGGAGGTCTGAGGCACTCAGGGCAGAGAAGACATTTTCTGGTAAATTTGGTATTTGGTAGTACGCATGTGAGTCCAGTTCTGTGAAGCACTAGCCCCTTTTCCCCACCTAAATTCTGCAGTGCCAAGGGGAGCCAAGGGGATCCAGTACCTCATGCTTGGGTCTAATGTGGCAACAAATTCACCAGACACCTTGGTAAAAGGTGTGTTTTATGCCCATGATGGTATGATTTTATGTCTGCATTGGTTTGACTATTTCTTGCATTACAGTGGTGTAAGACTTCTAAGTCTGCAATGGGGTCTGAAAAAATTTTCATTACGATTCAGAGAAGAAAAGAAAAAGTAATCCCCTCAGCAAAGACAGCAAAGATAATGGAAAGGAAGTGGGCAGGGGAAAAGAAAAAGTAGAGAGAATACAGAGGCTTAATCCACACTTGTTAAGGTGACAGTTCCCAGCTCATTGTGACCCACTGATAGAGAAGTGTATATTGATTGTAAGATTGCCCACTCTGTAGAGTCTGAGGAAAAAGATCCGTTTTCCTGTGTCCCCCTAAGACTTTCCAAAACCACGAAACTCTCTCAATTGCTTGACTGGGGGAAAAAGACCTGTTTTAGAACTACCAAAAAAAAAAGAAAAAAAACAGCGTTGAAGATGTTTTGTCTTCTCACACTCAGCCTTTTGAGATATATACTCATCTCACTGTAAGTCTTGCAAATCCAATCCCCCACAGCTACTGTGGATGTACCTTTATAAAACGTCCCACAGCTGACCCACGCAGGGATCTCATTTCTCGTGGGATCTTTTTGGTTCTCGTTTCATTCCTTTCCCTAGCCAAGTCTGATACATCAGTTTCACCAAGCGTTTGGAGCAGGAGACTGCCTGCAAGCACTGCTCCACAGAGAGGTGGCTTGTTCCAGGGAGCTGCATTTAAGACTGAATTCAGTAATTTTCCGTGTAGGAAGCCCATACTATCAATCTCCGGTAAAAGAAGCCCTGCCATTAACATAGCGTGTCACCTACAGTCATAATTACCACAGAGGCCATCAGCAGAGAGACAGGAACAGAATTAAAGGTAACGGTCACCTACTCTTGGCAACATGCATGTCTCTCTCCCCTCACCCACTTCTCAACTGATAAGCAAACAAGGCCCAGCCCATTAGAACAGTATCTGCAGAAGTAGGAGCAGGTCTTTGGAACTAGAAACGCTTAAAATCTCAGGTGCCGCTCACACCAAGAGAGACAGGGCACACTGAAGTAGTGAAAAAAAACCTGGATCCCAAAGTCCCAGTGGGAAAGGTTACCCACACTTTTCTAGCTAATATCATGGCGGCAACAGAAGCAACTGCAGGTCTAATTGGAAGAAAGGTGCAAAAGAGATAATTGAAGAAAAAAGAAAAATATAGCACGAGTGTTGTAGGTAGGAGGAAAGCAGAAAATTCTTTAAATTCTTCTCTGCTTTACCAGACATTGGGTCAGGTTCTTCAATGTATTCCTCTCTTATCTACAATCAGTGAGAACAAAGTAAATGATGAAATTCCTCTCTATTCTGTACTCTTAAAAAATGCATAGAACAGAGACAAAAAAAAAAAAGAAAAAATGTATCGTTCAGATCCACTTGCTCAGTCTAGACTATCACTGGGACATGAAATGGGGACGAATACTATCCAGCCGCCGAGTGAGGATCTCACAGCCTGTATCGGTGACCAGAAGAGTGTGTTCAAACTGGGCAGATCGCTTTCCATCTCTTGTTACTGCAGTCCAACCATCGGGCCATGTTTCATCTTGCCAACCACCTAGAAATATTAAACAAATCAAAAATTCATCATTTAAATACCAGATATTAGTTCCCCCAAAAGAATAGGACCAGCATCCTATTCCATCGCTTCTTAAGAGTAAATATGAGTAACCATTTTACTCTATTAAGGCATTATGCAGAATCAGTTTAATTTAGTGATTTTTGGCTTTTGCCGAATTGCTTACTGTAGTGGGTTTACATGGCAAGGTTTTGGTAGCAGGGGGCCGTAGGGGTGGCTTCTGTGAGAAGAATCTAGAAGCTGCCCCATGTTAGGTAAGGGCCCCACTGCTGACTAGAGCCGAGCCAATAAGCGATGTTGTTTTGCACCTCTGTGAGAGCATATTTAAGACAGGGGAAAAAAAAAACGCTGCGCCACACAGCAGCTGGGAGAGTGAGAGGAGTGAAGAACAGCCTTGCAGGCACCAAGGTCAGTGGAAGAAGGAGGGGGAGAGGTGCTCCAGGCGCCGGAGCAGAAGTCCCCTGCGGCCTGTGGTGAGGACCATGGTGAAGCAGGCTGTCCCCCTGCAGCCCATGGAGTACTGCAGTGGAGCAGGGTTCCACGCTGCAGCCCGTGCAGGAGACCACGGTGGAGCAGGTGGACCTGCACTGACAGACGCTGCAGCCTGTGGAAGACCCCTGCCAGAGCAGACTCCAGGCTGGAGCTGCAGCCTGTGGAGAGGAGCCCACGCAGGAGCAGGTGACCTGGCAGGAGCTGCTGCCCGTGGGGGATCCAGGTTGGAGCAGTTTGCTCCTGAGGGATGGACCCCGTGGTACGGACCCATATCTGGAGCAGTTCTTGAAGAGCTGCTGCCTGTGAGCAGCCCACGCTGGATCAGTTCGGCAAGGACGGCATCCCGTGGGAGGGACCCCACAGCACAGGGGACGAGAGTGACTGAGAAAGAGCGGCAGAGAAGAAGCGCTATAGACTGACCATAACCCCCGTTCCCCCGCGCCGCTCGGGGGGAGGAGGTGCAAGAGGGTGGACGGGGCGGGGGGGGAAGGTGCTTTTGGTTTCTTTCCTTTGTTTCTCGCTTCTCTAGCTTGTTAGTAATAGGCAATAAATCTTACTATCTCCCTATGCTGAGTCTGTTTTGCCCGTCACAATAATTAGTGCTAGATCTCCCTGTCCTTATCTCAACCCTTGAGCCCTTTTCATCGTATTTTCTCCCCGTTCCTCTTTGAGGAGTTGGAGTAAGAGAGCAGTTGTGGTGGAGCTCGGTCGCCCACCCGAGTAAAACCACCACACTTACCTTCACAGATCATTGGTTCGATTGTAAATACATGACCTGGCTTCATGACTCCAACCGCCTTATTTTCTGCAATAAAGTAAACAATTAAGTTAGAAAATTTATCCCATCTTAGGTAATAAACGAATCCTTGTCTTAGAGAAGACAGGAGGAACAGTGTGAAGCTCTTCAAAGATGAAAAGAGAAAAGCTCTTCAAAGATGACCAGTTCACTTGTCCATTAGTTTTTATAATAAAATTTCCATTAGTCCTTTTTCCTTCTCTCCATGCTCTAACACTGCAATATTTACTCAAGAAACTTGAAATTAATTGTCATCTTTCTCTAGAGTTCAGCCCCAATTGTGTAAAATCAGAACAGTCCTGCATACTTCCATGGTGAAACACATCAATTTAGAAATTCAGGAAAAATATGAAGTATTTCAGATATTCAGGGCAGGCTTGAAGACCTCTTAACCTGGTTCCACTGAACCATTATTTCCAATCAATTTCAAAATAGGCTACTGGTCAAGTAATCCCATGATTCCATTTATGAAAGACATTCTCATTACTCTGGAATACTAAAGAAGTCGTGGGAGTCTTGGGATGATAATGCTACATTTCTTTAAGTAACATTACTTTAAGTAACATTAAAGAAAAAAAAAGTTTCCAACATTGGAACTTTCTGATGTTAGATTCACCAAAAGCATTTGTGTGGAGGCATAAAATGCTTCTCCATCTCCAGAGTCCAGATTCTCTTAGAATTGTAGGATGACTTGGGTTGGAAGGGTTGGAACACTTCCAGGGATGGGGCACCCACAGCTTCTCTGGGCAGCCTTTTCTTTTCATTTTACATCATAAAACTTAAATAATATGAATTCATACCTGTTGATTAACAGATTTTCTCTGTTCTCTGAAAAATCATTTACAGAACTGATTTTCAGCAATCCCTGATAAGGCAGGGATTGCCGAATTATAATCTACAATTATAATGTGTGTTAAAATTCATTGGGATATGGGAAGATGGAGGCATCCATCACGTCTGAGGAAACAGAGGTTCTACCAGGGGAGCTATGCAGCTGAAGCGGGTGTGAATTGTTTATCACTGTTCCACAGCATTTCTCCTATCCTTAATAGTCCACTCATGTTTAAGCTTCTCTCTTTTGTCACTGTGGATGCTGTCTCATAGTCCTGCTGCCAAAATCATAGGGACATTGCCATTTCCAAAAACTAAAGCAGAGAACCTGTGGGGGCAGCAGGTCCCTCCTCCACTACCACACACTACAAAAGTTTTCCAGGAACACCACAACACTCAAATAGAGAAAAGCAAAATATAACAGGATCCAGACTCAGGCACGCCACCTGCCTACACCATTCAAAAAACTTATTTACATATGGAAACGGCATTAAGCTTTTACTTACACCTTCTGGCTGGAAACATTTGCCTATTCAGGGCAGACAAGGACTGATGTCTGAGGGATTAGTTGGGAATTCATGCAAGAATGTTGACCACTAACTAGTTCAGGCGAGGGCTAATCATTAGCGTAGGCACAGATTGCCTCAGTATGTGACACAAGACACCATGCTTAGTTTCATAAAGCACTCTATGGTCCAGAGTTCAGAAAAATATCTCACAAGTGCACAAATGCTAACTTGATGGCTGTCAGGCAACATGCTATTTTATTAAAATATAAGCAAGAAATAAATTGGGTGCGCTCATTGCAAAGCATATTCTGTCTGCAGGACAACACAAAGGGAATACTCACTGGCATAGTGTGGCACATTAGGGGCTGTATGGAAAAGTTTATGGATTCCATGCCCACAGTAGCTCCGAACGACCGAGAATCCATTTGCTTGAGCGTGTTTCTGAATAATGTTTCCCAGTTCTCTATACCTAACACCAGGTTTTACTGCAAAATTAAAAAGATACAGTTACAAATTTATAGAGCTTTCTTTCAACATAAGTAACCATCTAATACCATTCCGGCTAATATCACCTCTGTAACACTCCTGGCTTGCCTGCCCATCTGTTCTAGTATGCAACCTCCTCCCTCCACTATGTTCACTTAATTCACCAAGTACGTGAGTGAGTGTAATAACGAGAAAAAGGGAGGAAACAGTCTCATATAAAATAGAAAGTGAGGGAGAAAGAGAGAAACTCCTTCGCAAGAACACTCCTTTTTTCCTTTCATGGACATAAGAACTCATATATTAAAAGGATGTTGAAGTTTGAAATTAAAGACAAAAGATGTTCAACACGCTTGGCAACTTTTCATATCCAGAGTTTCAGTGCTTCTTTCAATGAATGTATGAATTGTATTTTAATATGTACTTATCTCTCCATTATGTGAAAAGTGCACACAAATTAATAGGGAAAATGATTATAGGTGAAGAACCAAGAAAGGAAAAAAGATAAAACGGTTATCTCTACTCTCAGACTCGGTTTTTAATGGCAAAGCTACAGCAAATAAGAATGTTCATATGCAGGGTGAACATTTTTGATGGTC
This sequence comes from Cygnus atratus, assembly GCF_013377495.2. Lineage (NCBI taxonomy): Eukaryota > Metazoa > Chordata > Aves > Anseriformes > Anatidae > Cygnus > Cygnus atratus. The sequence continues at coordinate 7,512,091 of NC_066365.1, forward strand.
CTTCAGGGAAGCCTTGAAAATTAAGTAATTCGCCACTGATGAAAATGGTGTGAAGAATTCACTTCGAGCACAAGGGATTGATAGTACCATAAAAGCAACGATGCCTCATCTATCAACTAATGAAGCTGCATACTGAAAGCAACCTTGAGCAGCTAAAAAAGAAAAAAAAAAAAAAAAAGGAAATTTTATTTCAAGATCATTCACAACTCCCTGAATATATGCTGTTCTTTCAGGAGCCAGACCTTGGGTGGTTAAGTGGAGCCACGTTAAGCAGAATAAGCCTGAACAGTTCGCATACACAGCTAAAAGCTTGCATAAAGCAAGCCACGTAGTTCACTTCTCTGCTAATGTGAACAACTATAGCTTATAAGTTCAGCTTACTGAACTTACAGAAAATAACAAGAAATTTGGCTTACTATCAGAATGTGCATGCTTTTCCCAAAACATAAGGCAGACACGGTGGAGAAGACAAAAAGTTAATCTGTTGGTGTTATACTAAACAGTTGTGAAATAACGTCAGGCCTCACAATTCCAAGCAGCTCAGTGCAACGCAACAAGGAGCTCTCTGCTGTGCTCTCTGACAACTCCCTTAGTTAGGGCTCTGCTGGTCCAACACCCTGAATTTAAGATGGCGTGACCAAGACAGAGGCAACCCTTTGCTATAAATGAGACATCTGCTGCTAGAATTCCTATTAGCAGGGAATGGCTGAAAGACATTGAAAATTGTTACATCATCTGAAAGGTTAGTAAAAAAAAAAAAAAAAACACTTATACTGAGAATTTACATATCGGTATAACGAACGCAAGAGTGAACTGCTGTAGTTTACACATCAAAGCCAGGATATGAAAGATAAGAGACAATGTATTTAATATTTGCTATAAAAATAAAGTACAGGAGCAAAGATAAACAATCTAGGTCTAGCTCTGGAAAATTAAGTGTTCCTTCCAGAGCAGTAATCCCACATAAATAATTTATGTCCTTCACAGCTCAACTCTACTGTATTTTCTCACTCACACAACAGGTGTGCAAGATATCTTTCACATGGATTTCTGTCTTTGCAGTTTAGTTCGCTATCTCCAAATTATTAACCAAAGTAAGCTCACTATTATTTTTTTTTCATTTAATTAAATGCATGTTTAAAGCCTTCAGATATAGTAACGTAAACTTCAGCTTGCAGAGACCATGAAGTGAGTAAATTTTACTGGGGATTCTAAGAAGCTACAGGATATATAATATGCAGAGGATACAATTATTTGCAGGGGCTTGAGAGATTTTAGTTTTCCCTGTTTGTCCAGGAGAACTTGGTATATTCATTTGTGAATAAAGTTGAACACGGCATTCTCTAGCTAACTTTCTATCTCTATGTATGTCTCAGTGAAGGTGTCCTGAATTATATTTAATATATTTAATATATTTATAAGCAACATAATCAAAGTCCTGCAGGTACTGAAGGATATAGATCTCTCTTCCCCAGCACACTGCCGAAGTTTAAAATCTAAGCACCTAATTAGCTTTACAAAATAACCATCAAGTTTATGGGAGTAAAGGGTTGAGTTTAAAAGTCTTCAAACAATGTTTTATCTTATTGATTCACTTTACAATGCCATGTGTGTTAGAAAAGTAGAAAACCATACTCTGGTTTTCCAAAACATACTTTGTTGTTTACATTCCCTAAACAATTCAAATCAAGGACGTCTTATTCATCTAGTAGCCCAAAAAGGCTATTTCCATGTAAATATCAGCACACGTGGATCACCTCAGCATCAGTTACATTTCCCTTGTCAGCCCACGTTTCAAATAAAAGTTGCAGCCACCACCCACAGAACTGTACAGTTTGAACAATCACTATGTTATACAACATACATCATCTGCTAGTGACACACACTAACACTTCTGTGTTCTGCAACAAAATTCATTCCCAGGGGATAACACATATGAGCACTCGAGCTTGAGAACCAAAACCATAATCCTTCAGGCCTCAGCAAGAGTATTTACCTGCATCGATGGCTTGCATTAGGCACTCATACGTTGTTTGGACAAGCCTCTTTGCACCCTCATCAACTTCTCCAACGTAAAACGTCTCGTTCAGATCTCCATGGTAGCCATTACGATAGACAGTAATATCCACTGCAAAGAATACCAGACACGTCATACTACTACCACTGTATTTTCCACTACTTCTCTATTTGTGAAAAGACAAAAACCACATACAATGTGTTACTGTAATTGTGAAGTTAGAGAAATAACTGTGAATAATTCCGCATATCAACTCTTCCAGCAGATTAAATTCTGACACTTATCCTGTAGAATTTATAGAATTAACTATTAAGATAATGTTTCACTGCTCAATGATTTAAGAAAAAATAAAATGGAGAAAAAAATCCACCAGTGCAATACAGCCATGGCAAGCTTATGATTGGTTTTCTAGGCAAATATAAAAACAAGAAACAGATGCTCTTTACTCCATGGTGATTTACCTGGCTAAAATATTTCCTTAGAACTAACTCCAGCACTAACAGGAGAAAATTAAATTTAAAGTAGGAATGTAATCATGTTTTAAGCCATATTTTAACTTCAGTACTTTCAATGCACATTTAAAATAATGTCACATATTTGCAGTAATCAGAATGCCCAAACCCATTGTTTCCATCCAAAAAGGTAAAGTTTTTTAGTGAACATTAAATACAGAGAAATTTTCCAATATTGTTCCTAAGAAAAAATACACCAGATGGCTTAAAACTTTTTTCTTTTGAATTAAATTATTTAAACATTCGGTATCAGGCAAACAGCAAGAATGAGAAGGGGTATGCTTAAAACAGCTTAAGTTTAAAAACCATAAAATTAGAGCTTATAACTACGTTGCAGCAAAACTTACCACCTTTGTGTGTAAAGTTGGTCATCAACTTAAAGTTATAAACTTACTCTTGACAAATATAAATATAAGCAGTTTTATTGAATATATATATATATATATATCATTTTTAGTTTAGCCTACTCCAAAAATATATCTTTTTTGGAATGTCTATACAAGATGTTCATCACAAATAGTCCTTTTATGAAACGTGTGAACAGGCCTACCAGTTGAGACAAAGACGTCATCTGTTCTAGAATCCTGTCTCTCATAGTAGCCATGAGCAAAATATTAAAAACTGCTATCATACAGTCATTATATATAGTAAACACACACAAAACATTCTAGATTTGCAGGTCAAAGTTGATGTCCTGTGGTAGAAGACAGTACTCAGCAATAATACTTAAAGAATACGTACAGCACATGAGCTGCTTAGCGAGACCAGTACAACCTCATGGGAAACACGGGAAAACACGTGTCAACAAATCTGTACTGATGGCAAATGTGGAAGAACGAAACTACACTGCCTGTTATGGATGCATGCATGTACAGAGCTACACCATACTCACTGCGTGATTACGTGCAACTACTGGAACATTTAGATCAGTGAACTTACCCAGTAACACAACAACACACCACACAGAAGCCAGCAGCCAGGTAACTTACCCAGGTAAGTTTCTTGCAAACTATACTATCAGTGTGTACTTGCTGCAAAGAAGCTATTTCTACAGGCTACTTGATTATAAGACTTTCTCCTGACACTGCCAGATATGGCCAAAACATCTCACTTCACACAGAATCTGCTCACACGGAACAGTATGATAACAAAATGTTACAATGCTCTGCTTGGAGCAGGAAGGTGGACTAGATGTCACCTGGCTGTACCTCCTGGTCTACATTTTCCTACGATTCTAACTAAAATCCTGTTTTGGACCTGTAATGGCCACCTTTTGCTTCTACTAAGCTGAAAAGACTTACGTAAGGAGAAAGATGGATAGGCGCTCCCTCCGTTGTACTTACCTATCCCCTCGCTGTACCCTCTGTTCCACCTTCTAAATCAGCTTTTGAGAAACTACCTTTCTAAAAGGAAGCATGCATGGAAGCCTTTTGAGCCTGTGGGGAACGTACATTTGATCCACAAAACATGGACCATTTTGTAACAAGACCTACCAAGCAACAAAAGAGTCAACAAATTCTTCCAAACCAAAACAAAGCAGTAGGCTCAAGGCTTGCAGAGGTGTACTCAAGGCAGGGATGTGAACAAAGGTATTACTAAATCCTCTTATAAAAGGTGTTTTCTAGGGCTGAGGTGCAGCCCTGGCACACAAACTGGTAGAAGTGTGGAAGGTTAAAAACGTAGAAGTTAAATTTTCATAGCACTTACCATTAACAATATCCCCCTCCTGTAATGGCCTCCTATCAGGAATTCCATGGCAGATCACTTCATTCACTGATGTACAACATGACTTAGGGAAATTATAATAATTCAGAGGGGAAGGATAGCAATTCCTTGCAATACAAGCCTAATTTAGAAAATACAATTACACGTTGTATTAGCAAGTTTTGTACAATGAAAAAACATAAGCACAACAGACTTACAGTAAGAATGATATTTTGAAATGCTGTGGCTCCTGAAAATAAGACTTTTTGAGCTTTTTTTTTTTTTTTTTGGCATTAAGGTATTTTGTTCTGCTTTGCATTTCTTAACAGGAAGACAGTAAGTCTAGTTTCATTTTGTTTCTATTAATTTTTATGTTCAACTATGAATGCTGAAATATTCAGGTTCAAAACAATGCACGGGAATATTTATTCAGGTAGAAAACTGTCATTTTCAATGATTGTTTTTAAGCACCTGACCTAAGATTTTTTAATGTTTTTGCAAAAGCCGCAATCTTGACAAAACAATATTTAGCACTATTCTTTTACTCCCCAACTTTAAAACCCTATGCTGCTTCCTTTGCACTCACTTTATTAACCTGTGATTTTTGCAAAACTGACATATACATACTAAGAGACATACCGAGCAATTATGGAAAAATAATACTGTCTTAAAACTGCAAAATTTCAGTCAGTATCAATCTTCCACACAAAAGTTTCCAAAAGCTGGAGGGAGAGTATATTACCATTTAAGTTTAATGCAGTTCCAGAAACCTCAGGCCTAGTTAAACTGTAGGAAGTGCCTCAATCTCAGCTCAACAGCTGCAAATGCAGACCTATCTACATCAAAATCCTGGCCTTATCCACACTGCAGATCGGTATCCCTCAACTATTAGTTTAAACACCTTATAGAAAGCACAGCTAAGAAAAATTAATATTACACAACTCAACTTACCTATGAATCGGCAAACCAGAAAAATACTTGAACATACATTTCAAATAGTTTGCTAGACTGGGGCTTTAGTTCACCTGATTGCATCAAACACCTCATCCCAATTCTATCTCAGGCTCTGCAGTTCTGATTCCCAATCATAAATAACTGAACTTTCTCCTCTGTACTTCTTAACTAACAACACTGGGCACAAAAGTCCATGACGTACATATGATGCTCTTTAAATAGTGGTATCGGGAACTCAAAAGGGTTTACAAGAAAAAAAAATGTGTGATGTTAACAGAGAAAACGTGAGGAAACTCAGAGGGAGTCTAAAGCTGGAAATCATCTAAGGAGCTGATACAGAGCCCCAGGAGTTCCTAATTGGGGGCTTATTTTGAATCTAGCATTGTGCTATAACGTACTTCTAACATCTGCTCTACCTATTAGCTTCAAAATGAGAAACAGTTCAAAATAAAGAAAAGGAATTCATGCAACGAAGAAAACCCCACAACACTCATTCCAAAACAGAGAGAGAGAAGAAAGCACTTAAAAACACCAGAAGAACAGTAAAATAACCTTACTAAATGGACAGCATGATCAATTTCTTCAGTAGTCACACCTGCTTTCACCATCATGGCAGCGACATCCAATACTTCTCTAGCAAGCTGCAAATAAGGAAACAAAAAATACTGATTTAAAAATGAGAGCAGGGCTACTCCTTGGAAGGTTAGCAACTCATTTTCTGCAGCTACACTGAGATTGCTAGGAAAGGTGAGTAGACTGGGACTACAGAAAGTCTTCAAGATGCCTGCAGTTTATACTACTGAGTCACCTCAGTGACATCTGAAAATATTTTGAAAACACCCCAGTTGAAAATACCCAGTTAACATTTCTATTAAGATTTCACAGCATCACAGAATGGTCGAGGAATGTAGGAACTCTAGAGGTCATCTGGTCCAACTCCCCTGCTCAAGCAAGACCACCTAGAGCTGTTTGCCCAGGACCATGTCCAGCAGCACTGGATCACAATTTTGTCAAATACCACATACATGAACTACCTAAGTACATTTCAAAGTTTGATTGGTTTTGATAGAACAACTCTTTTTCCAAAATTGTCAGGAATGGGGCACTGTTTTGGTTTTGCTTTTTAGTTTTAACTTGGCACTAACTCTAGGAGAGGAAAAAATTCTGTTCTCATTCATGCACTATAAAATATATTCCTAACGGTAACAACATTTCAGCCACAGACTATTTCTCACTAGTAACAACAATGCCAGAAAACAGATAAAAGTCATCTTTCTGCTTGCAAAATAATTCACTGCAAGTTGGAGTCACAAGGAGAAAGAAAATATGAGATTTCCCAAACTATTTTTCAGCGCTCAAAAATGGTTTGAAATGGTTGAACTCTGAAGTATGCTGTCAAAAACTGGTAAAATAACTATATATTTTTAAAGAATAAAGGCATTTTGTAATGAAAACCAAAACCTCCTTACCCTACACACTACTCGCATCCCTTCTATATCCTCAGGTGAGAGTATTTTTATTTGAGAGGTCCCTTTCAAAGCCTGTTCTGATTCAGACATTCCTGGGGAAAGAAAGTGGGGGGGAGGGGGGGGGGGATAAACAAACAAACAAAATTACATGGAGGAATGATTGCTACACATGTCCAATCAAGGAACTTAATTAGCTTACCAACGGCAATAAAAATACATACTTTCTCACCAGAGACTAAAATAAGAAACCCACCAGTTATAGCATTATCAACATTAACCAGATTAATTTGAATTCATAAGCCTTCCACAACATCGTAATGTCCAAACGTGTTCAGGATGCCCAGTCACTTACATTCACTTGCCCAGTCAGTCAAAACACTCTCAAAACATAACTTTAAGATTACACTTTCAAGGGAAGTATTTTATTCATAGAAAAGTCTTTTTTTAGCTACCTTGGAGATAACAAATAATATTATCTATAATAAATAATATTATATTATAATAAGCAATATTATAATAAATATAATAAATAATATTCTAAAGCAGCTATTAAAGTATTATATAAGCATATGACTACATCTAGTTATCATAGAACTGCTTGGGTTGGAAGGGACCAAGTAGTTCTGCTGCAATAATCATGTGATAAATACTTGTAAAGTTCTTCCTATGAGATTCTGTGCAAATTCAGTTCTACAGTTGAAGGACCTCCGAAAACCAATACTTTGTGCTGTTTAAATGTTTATATACTATAAAGTACAACTAAAGACCCATTGAAGATTTAAAAATAATTCCAACAGGTTTTTTAGCAGTTTTTTGAGAAACACAGATCGACACCAATGCAAAAAGGGGAAAATACCCAAACAAACCAATAAGCAAGGAATTTTGAATCTATCCTCTTTCTGTCTAAAAACAGCTGGAAATCATCAGTTTTCTTTTGGGTGTTGCTTACTGGGGTTTTGTTTGTTTTAGTTATTTTACAACACAGTTCCAAAATGCCACTGACAATGGCTTATCAAACCTCATCTGTGTCAGCCAACTTTTGCTATCTTTGCTGTTTGTTATGAAGTTAAACACAGGAACACAGCTTGCGTATTTTTGTCTTTTCTTCCCTGAACACCTTTGAAAGACAACTCATTACAAACTTCAGACTTAAAAAAAAAAATTGTAATCATTTTTAGTTTTATTCTTTTAAATCAGTAAGTTAATGGAGGGGGCAGGGAAAAGAAGTAGATGAGAAGAACATACAAAAGAAGAGATTCCCTTCTCCAGTATCTCCTTCATGCATTAAAGGCTTCTTCAATCAAAGGAAAGATAAAAAGCAAATATGACACGCCATAACTGTGATTTGTTCCATGTTACCTAGTGGATGATCAGCATAATCTGGTCTCTGAATATAACTTGGCACAGGTCTCGTTGGTGTCTAAATAAATCACAGTCAAAGCTAGTTAGATTGCAAGAATACATACTAGAGCCACAAAAGCAGAGACCCACACAATAAAATCAAACACACTGAAACATGGCTAATTCCACACAGAAAAAGACACAAGTATGCAAACAGTCCAAAACAGCTCCAATCTCCATTTCTGAAAGAATCTCCTGTTACTCTTTACTGCTTTTATATGATACACCCTCTAATAGCCAACTTCACAGCTTTATAAAACCAAACTTGTGTCTGTCAAATAAATAGTTTTGTAATGTATTGTAGCATTTATTCTGGCACTTCCCAGACTGCAAATGTAGTTCACATCCTTCCTCTCTATGATTATTAGTGTATTTTAACAAGATTGTTATTTTTAATCATCACCCTATTTATTAGGACTTTTTATTATAATTTCATATACATCAATCCTACAGGAGTCAGGAGACAAAAAAGCAAATGCTCAGTAGTAACACTAGTAAATTACTTGGCCAGTGACATATCCAAAAAAAACACAAAAACAACATTCTCCAATGACACAAAGACACACACATGGGCTCAGGTTCTGTTAGTCTCTTCTCTGAGCCTGTAACAGATGCTATGGAGAGGATGTCACAGGGGCAGGATTTCTAATAGAGGCCAATTAGAAAAGACACATGTAAATAAAATGCCATTAATTCTGTAAAAGTTTTGACTTATTCCACTTACAAACTTGTACTAATTTAAAAATACAGCTATACTGAGGTTGTCTTCTAACCCCACCTTTCAACTCTGAAGATGTTACTGACCTCAGCCGTCCTTCACCATTCCAGCGCTGGGAGTTACTGCATTCTGTTTCATCAGCTTATTCACCGGGTTATTTCAAACCATTTATATACAATCATATCAAACTATTTATTTAAATTCTAAATTAACCCACTGATTTTTTCTGAAGCAGACCGCTCCATTATTGGTAAGAGCAGCAGACAGCTAGAAGACACCATCTTAACTATCAGCAGCTTTTTGCAGAACAAATGTCAAAACGTACAGCCAAAAGGCACGAACTGATGCGCGTTCTCTCACAGGCTTTTGCTTCATTTTAAATATACCAAGACCTAGATCAAGGTAACTAAAAATGAGCCACAATAATAACAGTCATACTTGTCCTTCCCATAAGGTTCAGACTGATGAAGAAGCTTTCCTCCTTCAGCTAAAATATGGAAGGCAATCAGGTCAGGAATTCTGGTCCACCAGTTGTTACAGAATGTAACCTGCACCTTTTCCTCCAGTGCTGGAGTACAGAGTGCCACTTAACACTTACCAGGGGATAATGTGGCCTGAGTTTCCCAGTATATCGATAACCAGACCAGGGATTTGTGTTAACGTCACCCTCCAGGGTCCAAGAGGAAACTTCATGTTTAGCTTTTTCATCTTCTGAAAAGAAAAAACAAACAAAACAAAACAAACAAACAAAAACAACAGCAAAATCAGTCCTACCAAGAACCGTGGGGTCCAGAAGGCAACCTACAATAGATAAAGCTGACATTCACTCTGGTGGTTTTTTGTTGTTGGTGGTGGTGGTTTTGATACTACTGATACATAAAAGTGTAGGTAGTAGTTCTCATTTTATTTTTTGATTAAGTTTTTCACATTCAAAAAAATCAAAGCCTGCCAACCTTATATTTTCTCATTAGCAAACTGTGGATTGTCGGGACAGCAGTACTGTAGGCACAAAGACAGTGTAATAGCTATTTGAGTCGTTCTTCACTTGTAGCTCTAAAACATAGTTCTGTGCTTCTTTTCATTCTTGGGAGATGAGCATATTTCTACAGAAACGCTCATTATCCCTTCAATTAGCAATCCGGCACTGCAGACGAAGACTGCTTTTCTGTGATTTCTCCTGGCATTCAGTGACAAAAATGACCTGGGGTGAGGAGGAGGGTATCCAACAACTAGTTTTAAATTGGGAGCCTGCTACCCCTCCAGATCTTATACAGAAAGTGTAGGTGCAGCCACTTCAGGCAGTATGTGCACCTTACAAGATGGTTCCAATCTGCCACAGGTGCCAGCTCTCTTAACCTTGTGAAACTCGCATCTGATTCAGTCCAGCGACTGCATTTATTCACTAAAAACACTAACCTAACAGAGCAGATTGATGGTTTTAACGTGGCGGATTGAAGCAAGTTGACCCTGGGCATTTCCAAAAGGGGAAAAATAAAAGAAAAAAAAAAAGATTTACTTGGAAAGAAGAGGCAAGGGTAAAGGAAGAGTATGGCAGCGTTAATCTTTAACTCATAACCTGATAGCTTAAGTTTGTTTTCCCTTTTCATATCTCACAAGAATGAAGAAATGGCAAGAACTCTAACACAGCAAGCCCTAGTATAAATTTCTCAGTCTCCATGGCTGACTTCTGAGCCATCTGCCTACATGACATTCAGTTTAGATGAACCACTGAGAAATAATAATTTAAAAATCTAAAGTTATCGTGAAGGCATATTTGAGACTCCTTTGAGATGCTTCAGTAATTTGTGACACTGAGGACTTGAGGGCTACCAGAACCAAGACCACTCATGCTGAGCTTATCCTGCGGTTATCCAGGAAGCCAACAAGACTGTGAATTTGGTGGTATCATCAAAAAATTCTCTGTCAGATAAACAACAGCATTAGAGGACTGCACCAGAGGATTACCAGAATTATTATACTGAACACAATTTCATGTTCATGCAGGTGCAGAGTAATGTCATACGGAATGCAAGTGTGAACTATGAGAACTCTACAACGGGAAGGCAGAAAGAGGGAAAACATTTCTGTCTGTGCTACTCCTGGCTATTAACCACATGCAATATTTATCACAGAAAAAGGAGTTTTATGGGGTTTTAGGAAAGGAGGAGGTAAATGACATGAGGACTTGGCTTTTTGCCAAGCCACTTTTTAATCTCAGCTCTCCTTTGATGAAATTGGGCTGGGGAGGGCAGGTGCAGAACTGGGGTCTACTTTCTCTTTTTTTCAGGTTGGTTTTAAACTTACGGATTATTTCAACTCCTCAAATAAGAGAGAGACTACCAGTCTAGCAGTATTTCCGTACCAGAGCTACCAGCTGTAACTAGGACATACAGATAGATATTCTTATGATCTTCAACTAAACTGAGCAAAATCCTTGCTACAATGCATCCTCCTACCAATTGTAGCATCAGTGCACAAAACCATTTTCATTTTTTCCCCAGAGGGGTACACCCCAAATATGCAGACTGGCTGCACTCTGACCGGCATGCTTGCATTCCAGCAAGCACCGAATCAAAAGGCTTCACTAAAGCCTTTTGAACATTACTGCCTCTTACTTCATCAGGCATCAAAATGCTATGATGGTACAAGTTTGGTACACGTTTACAGGCCTCACCGTCATGATTTATTGTTCTCTTTGTCCTCTGTGTCAGGATCTCTTTTCCTCTTCACACAACTGGTAATTTGGCTCAAGGAATATGTTAGGCAAAAATGGAACAGAAATAGGGATTTCTGTACCACATGTGGTCTCTGAAATTTTACATTTTTACTCTGAAATGTATCTAATCTGCAGATTGCCAGGAACTGAGCACAATTTCAGATATGCAGAACACAATGCCAGATATCTTGGAAAAATCCTTATCGTTTCTTGGCACAGAATCACAGAACGTTGAGGTTGGAAAGAACCTGTGGGGGTCCTCCTGTCCAACAAGAGCAGGCTGCCCAGGACCACATCCAGGAGGCTTCTGAAGAACTCCAAGGAGGGAGACACCACAAGCTCTTGGGGCAACCTTTGCCAGGGCTCCGTCACCCGCACAGCACAGAAGTGCTGCCTGGTGTTCAGGGGGAGGTTCTTATGTTCTGGTTTGTGCCCGCTGCCTCTTGTCCTGGCACTGGGCACCACTGACAGCGCCTGGCTCCAGCCCCTTTGCACCCACCCACCAGGTATTGATACACATGAATGAGATCCTTCCTGAGCCTTTTTTTCTCCAGGCTGGACAGCCCCAGCTCTCTCAGCCTTTCCTCACAGGAGAGATGCTCCAGTCCCTTGGCCCTCATCACGGCCATTTGCTGGACTCTCTCTGGTACATCCACATCTCTCCTGCACTGGGCAGCCCAGGACTGGACACGCTATTCCAGACACAGCTGTACATTTACGTGTGGAAAGATACAAAGCAAATTGCACTGTGTTGCTCTACCACTAATGCTCACACACACGCGCTTTATTGTGAAACTGCATTAAATAAAACACAATGATGCTGAATTAGAAGGGGGAGTAAATTCACAAAAAGGAACAGTTTTCTATAGGCACATTCAGAACAGAATATTAAAACGGACAATAAAAAAGAAAAAACTTACTTGCTTTCTTGTGTAATAACTTGTGAGTAGCCCAGCTTCCCTTAAAGCATTCCTAGAATTGCAAAGAAAAAAAAATATTTTTTAAGTAGCCTTATCCTGGACAGACACATCATTCCCATGAAATTGAGAAGCAACTGTATTTTAAAATACTAAAATATGGAATTTACTAACCTTTGTAGCAACATGCAGTAAACGCTACTTTAACTGCCAGTCTCTGCACTAGAAAATACCACTTTCAACAGCTAATGAGCCAAAACAGTCAGAAAGCACAGACAAACAGATGCACCCATCCAAATGAAACACGCTGATCTAATCCTATCTACTAAATATTGTCCCCTTATCAATTTGAAGAGTAATTAAATAGCAGGGTTGGCCGAGATGTGCTGTTCAGGGACACAGAGGTACGAGTTCACCTGGTCTATCTCCACACCTAATGTGATGGCGTTGCAGTGGGCAGGGTGATCCTCCCCTGGCTCCTACAAGGAGCCATCTCCTCCTGCTAATTGCATCCCTTCTGCCTCCTTCCCCAGCATAAGAAAGCAACGGAGGTCAATCAGCGTGATCACAGGGGAACAAATTAAAGAGATTAAGGTGGGGAAAAAGACTGAGAGCTACTGAATGGAAATGGGAAATGTTAACCACAACAACAGAAACAAAATGAAGTTGAAATGGAAAGCAAGAAAAGAGTGCACGTGAAGGAGTTTGTGTTTTTCCCTTTTTCCCCCAAGCACATATAGAGCAGTTCATGCAGTGAATAATGAATGAGCAAAGGGGCAGGTGGAAATGCCTGGCAGCTGGAGGAGAGTAAAGGAAGATTAAGGTGAGGGAAAGACATGAAAAATGAGAGATGGAAACAGAAAAGCTGCTGAAGTAGGCATTTAAAGGTGATCCTTTAAGACGGTAATTAGGAAATAGATTATTTTTATAGACAGAAGTCAAATTCAATGGCTACGTGTACACAAAATAGCTGTTAGAAAACTGCTAATTCTGGTTATTTACAATAATGCTGAACTTGTTCTGAAGAAACAGGCAGGAAGTTTACCTTTAACAGGAAGGACAATACTAGTGGCTGAAACATCATCATAAAAATACTGCCCAGAGCCAACGACTGATTCAGCCTAACATACACAACACCAACCCAACCCAAAACAGACCTGTAAACTAAGCCCGGTGTGCAAAACTCTGCCCCAGCTTCACAGCTGCATGGCACAGTCTGCCTGCTCCGGCAGAGCCATCTTCTCCCCACCTTCTCTGCAACCAGTGGTCATCAAATTGCGTCCAGAAGACCCCAGTAAAGCGGTGCACAAGTGTGCCAATGTTCAAAGAAACCCTGCTGCCCTCATGACCAACACCAGATCTTTGCTGTTTTCTGCAGCAGCATTTGAAGTTGCCGCTATCGTCACGGTGCTGCGTAATGGGTGGGACAGCGAGAGGCTTGGAAACCGACACGTTAGGCTCACAGGCCTTCTCGCTGAGCGAGCACTGGAAGGTTTTATTGTCACACTCGTATAACCTGCTGCACACACAGACCTTTGTGCCGCGCTAGTATCTGCTTGCTGGAAAGCTGAGGGAAAGGGAGAAGGTTTTAGCCAGACATCCCAGACACACGCACTACCTGCACACCCACCAACAGCAACCAGCACACGCGGCGAGTCCAGAACATTTCTGTGAGCACAGGCTGTGCCACGTGCAGCGGACCATCAGTGAATGCCTCTGCGTTGGGCTGACACTCCTGGAAGGCTCTCAGAGGATGCCCTGCACACCCAACGAGCCATCCATTTTGTGTAGGCTCGGTCACACGCTGCCCATAGGCGCTGGACTTAGCAGGTACACACGAACTATTTGTGTTGGACAGCTTACTGAGCAGGCACCACCCCGCACATGTCTGCACAGCTCTGCCTCGGTGCTTTCAGATAAAAACATGGCAGCTGTCACCTCGCAGGCTGGAGAATCGTAGCTGGGGCTACAAAGCACTACCGATGTGCCACTGCGTGTTTCAAACACCCTCACCTTCTACACAGCAGGCTTCCTGACAAGCCACGGAAGAAAGCCACTCTTCCCCACCATCTGGGCCACTCTGTGGAGAGTTTTCTGGAGAAAATTCTGCCTTTCGCTGAGCATTCTCTGCTGAGACACTTACCTCAATCTTCCTATTATCATTCCTGCCTCTAATGAGTCTTCCATGTTCCTATGCCATATACAGATCAAGACAGAAATTTGTCAATGACTAAATAAACAAAATACCCAGGGTGAATTTCAGTATTAAAATGAAGAAGTGAACATGACTCTTTTCTAATATTGCCAAAAAGAAAGGAAGACATGGCTTTGTATGGCTATGTTTGAAAACATTAACTAGCTTCCGAGGGAAAGCACACAGGAATAGCATGATTTTGGCCATGAGCCATGAGGAAGACTTCCTGGATTTTATTTCAAACATTACAATATCCATTAGTATCCTGATATTAATATCCCACCCCTGTCACTTAGAGCATTGATCTTTCTATTGCATGTGTTTTTCATGTAGTAATCAGGACAGACTCGGAAACACTGAAGAGGACTGTGCAAAGCGAGAGGCCAAATGCATGGGACAAAAAAAAGCGGTGGCAGGAGGGAAGTGGGCAGGGGAGTCCTTCATTTGTTTAGAGCAATCTTGCGTACAACCAGGCTGTCAGCAAGAGAAACTCGATTGCAATTTTTAGCTAAAGACCATTAACATATTTAAACCTTTAACAACATTTCTGACCTCAAACCATGCTGAAACCAACCCCACTGATTCTGTGTTCAGAGACGAGCTCGATCCAACGTTCGCCAGAACCTGTGCATTTACCCAAAGGTAACGCAATCACGTTACACTCTGGAAAGGCTCCTCTTGGATCAGCTCGTGGAAGCCAAGCTATTTCTCTAAATGGTTTTCACCTTAAGGACTCAGTCCAACACCTCCTGGATGACATATTGACAGAAGCATGCAGCTTGGTGGAATTTGTTTTACAGTAGAGGGCATTTTTGTGTGAACACAGAGGTCACTACTAAATGCCTTTGGCTTTAAAAAAATCAGCCATTGAAAGAACAAAAAAAAAACATCCTTTAAATTAGTTACTGAGCTACTTTGCAAGATTTTTTTTTTCAAACTTTAATTGTAATTTTTACAGTACCAGCAGGAAACCAGGAATCCATGCAACTGTATTAAGAGGCAGAAAAACATAACGAATGTCAAATGCCAGAGAAGAAAAGGGGGGTTAATGGACCAAGATGACCAAGATTAGGCTACATCTACACTACAAACCTCTGTGCAGCACAGACATACCCGAACTACCTTTAAATAAACTACCCAAGTACAGGAAGCAGCGTAGGCAACCCAGAATTCAAGACATCCTCATTTCTTGTGTTTCTGAACAACCCTTGCAAGGCAGCAGCTCGCCCGAAGTGCGCTCTGCCAGCTCTCCGGCAGCGATTTCCATCCTTAGGGCTGGTGCTTTTCGCTCCAGGCTCCCCGTCCCCTCAGATACTGCTGCTTTACACAACCTGGCATCCGATGCTGCAGACACACCTGACAGCAGGTACGCCGAGACTGCCCAAATCCTGGCGCCGGACAGCTTCTGGGAACTCCAGCTCATTCCTGACTTCACTGTGCTCACCATTTAGAGGCACGGAGCTGAATTTCCAGAAAGACATATTCTACAGCAAAAAAGACAGCTGGAATTGAGACTGTGGGGACAGACTGGCTGGCACTCTGCATGTCATTATACCCTGAGTTGTAATAGTTAGGCAAACGTCTAGGAAACAGTGCCAAGCAGTACGGTGCATTTAAAAATATTCCGAGCGATTTTTTTTAAATACAATTTTAAAGTGCCCTTTGGAATGTAAAATTGTCTCGGGCTTAATCCAAGATCGTGTGATTTTACTTAATGAGAACTAGTTTTTAACCAAACCACCTTGAAGGTATGCAAACCAAACAAAACAAAACCCTTAAGTGTGGCATTTAGCTTTAGAAAAATATCAGGTTATCGGAGCTATGTATGTAATATGACACAGATTAACCTTACATCTTATCCGTAAACACAAATGCCTTGAGGGGTGCGATTGCTACTGCGTTGGACATTAAAACAGGTGCCTTTTAGCATGCCAAGCTCTGTTCTTCTAGGTGCTGTACGAGACCAGAAGATGCTGCCTCTGGCTTGAAAAACTGCCTGCAGAACTCACACACCCGAGCAGCACTTGTGACTAGTCTGTTTTTCAGATGAGCTGAAAGTATGCTTGCAGATTCGAGGGAAGCACCTACACACAGCATCATGGTATCAGCAGTGCTTGCTCTGCCTTTCGTCTAAGCCCGAGCTCAGCCCGAGACTCCTGACTCCCAGGTGACAGGACTTCAGCCCTTCCTTGGAGGAAGGGACTGTATTTCACAGCTCTTCAACCATTGAGGTATACATGGGGCTTCTGGGAGCAGTGAAGGAACAACCAGCAAGAGAAATTCAAACTGGACGGGCCTTTCAGTCCCTTGAACCCAGCTCAGACAGCCTGCCTGGGAGCCTGAAGTTGACCTTCAACAAGTTACGAGCGCTCTGCATTCATGTCTCAACAATAACCAGGCGTTGACCACAGGCACAGGGATTTCTGGTGATTTACAAGCAGATAAAAATGTCAGCTTCCTGGCAAAGGGAATCTGTCAAAAGGCCTAGAAGGGAGTATCTGCAGAGTGCCATTTATACCAAAAGAAAGCCATATCTGTTGCAGCTGGATCCAAGCAGCAGGTTCTAGCCTATTTTAGGCGCAGCAAGAACAGCAAACCAAGAATGAAATATGGCACTTATGTCCTATGGTCTGACACGAGAGAGGGCAGAAAATACTTTCCTCCAGGCCCACAGCTCCCTGCTGCCCAACCCAAGCACACTGAAGGTGAAAGGAAACAGCAAAGCATATGTGGGGGGACCACTGCTCTCTTCAAGATCCCAATTTTTCTTAAATTACTGTGACCTTGAGAACTCAAAGCCGTCAAGGGCCCAGGTCTGAATACCAGTGACAACATACCTCCCAGAAAGGAGTAAGGCAGTACACAAAGCCACCAAGGGAACAAAGCAGAGCTTCTTTCCCATCACTGAGATTTAAAAAGTCAGCCCCTGTCCCAGCTGGAAGGAGCACCCCAGCGGGTACCCACCACTGCCTGAGAGATGCTGCACGGTGCACAGCTCAGAGAAGCCATCTGTGGCCTCCTCATCTCAGAGAGGAAAAAAAGGCAGCACGGGGCACTGAATTTACCAGGGGGGAAGGATTCCATTTTGTGCCTGGAAATAGATACTTCTGAATTGGGATGGGGAAACCACCCCACATCAGGATCCCGTCCATTCCAACAGAAAATCTCAGGCGGCTCTGTTTAGTCCGAGACACCTATACAGACACAACTAGTATGAGAGAGGAATTTTTCATCAAAGCAACACAAAATTATTAGTAAGAGATCAATTTATAAATAGAAGGTTCATAGGAAAGTAGTAACTGGAGATCTCAAGAATTGTTACTACTTCTCCATTTATCATTCAGCAGCTTGCAGAAGTCATATAAGAAATACAAATTGTGCATTTAAGCACCAACTATTTGTGTATGCTACATATAATTTACACACAAGTGACATGTACCTAACAAGGCAGATTTTGCAACTGCAAATTCATCTTACTAAGAGGAACACCACACTTGAGATGCCATGCTGGACATCTGTGTTATTTCCACATTCAGGAGATACAGTAATTGAGTCTATTATGCTGATAAACCCATGCAACGCTGTTGCAAGTCTCTACAAAAGAGAAAGCAAGACAGTGAAAGATAGCTGGTGGCGACAGGACCTGATTTACTAGGCTAAATGAAGATGATATCAAAGGTTAATAGCAGACAGAATTCCTCAGTTGAATATTCCCTCTCATTATCCCTTGGACTGAAAGGAAGAAAAAAAATGCCAGCGTTCAACACACTACTAAAGCTCCTCTGCTACTAAGAGCCGTCTTCACCTCGCCTCTATTACCAGTTCAAAACCCCACTGTTAGGGCAGAACTCGGCATCCTCAGCCCCTTTTCCACCCCAACCCACCACAAGCCCAGCATTCAACAGCGTGCCCAGGTGACAAGGTGCACAACACCCCACTCCCAGGTCAAATGGCATGGCTCGAAGGCATTTCCGAGGATGTCACATTACTTTAGAGACAGCATTTCCAGGGCATATTGTTGAGATGTCCTCTTTTTGATATAGAAGTGGGGGAGAATAAATGACTAGAATAATGCCCTTTACCGAGGAAAGGAGAAGCACAAATGATAAATCCACCAGGAAAATCACTGTCCTGGTACAATTTACATGAAAAGTTCACTCCAATTCTCTATGTGCAGTGATGAAAAACAATGTTTAATAAATCCTAAGATTACTTCCTCACTACACCAAGATTCTCAGTCCTATGCTACCCACTTTAGTTCTTCTTAACAAATTATACGTTGCTACTTACAATCCAAAACATTGTCAACCTTTTGGAGTAGTTCACACTTTTCTATAGTTTATTCTCAGCACTAGAGAAATGAACTCCCACAAATTTGGTTTTAGCTCTTATCGGAGCTTTGGCTGTATGAACAAACTATTGCAGGCTTCAAGCAGATTAATTACCGTAGCACGCGGCATGGGTGTAGCTGACACCTCTGTGTTCAAAAAGGAGGGGCTAACTATCAGCTATGCCAAACTGGGTGCAATGGACATGCCTGCCCTCAGGCTGCACCGTCCTGAAGCACTGGTGTTCTCTGATCCTGCAGCACAAAGCCGTGGGAAGCTGAATTAGAAGAAAACTTAATGCAACTGCCATTGCTCCATTAAAAAAAAAATGAAATCCTAAAAACCCATGTAACTGCTCACCAGAGAGTCAGGTCCAGCTTAATGGAATGGGTAGAAACCCGCAACCCTTGGAGGGAGGGGACAGGAACAGGTCTTTAGGTATGCAGGCTGCGCCATGGAG
This sequence comes from Cygnus atratus, assembly GCF_013377495.2. Lineage (NCBI taxonomy): Eukaryota > Metazoa > Chordata > Aves > Anseriformes > Anatidae > Cygnus > Cygnus atratus. The sequence continues at coordinate 7,531,481 of NC_066365.1, forward strand.
TTAACATCCCAGTTCCACTTACTAGCTTATCAAACAGTTTTTCACGTGTGTAATGCCTCAATGGAAAGGAAACCGCTTAGGAGAAACCTTTGGAAAAGTTTCCCAAATACTAACCATTCCAGTACTATTGGCTGAAACTTGCTGGAAGTTCAGAGAAAATTTCCTGGTTTTGAAAATTTCCTGCTGAGCGATGATAAGCCTCTCAGTGCATGTATAAACAGCCAGCCAGTTGTCAGCGGCACCTCACCTACCTTCCTGATGGTACCTAGTGCCCCCAAGATGACATCTCCTCCATCGGATGATACAGAAGACTAAGGGGGACCAAAGCTCCTCACCGTGGGCTGAACATGAGGACTCCTCTCTTCGTGCATGACATCTTTTGCACATCATGGAAACGGACAGCTGTTAGCTTCCTTCTCTCTTCTGTGAGACACTTCACCCCAAAATTTCAAAGTACCTTTCATTTGGGGAATAGCTATGCCTCCCTACTTGACTGATCAAGGGAATGAGGAGAAACAAAACACCCAAGGTCTCCCAGAACTAAGAAAAGCGGGATTCCCAGTTCAGTATTTTATTGCCTAGGCAAGACAGCTTTACAAGTACTCAGTTATCCAGCAGCCTATTTTAACAAGCCAATAAATATTTCCAGTAATTTTACCTTATAGCAGTAGCAGCTATTTCAAAAGAATTAAACCTAATACATAGACAACCAGAATCTCCACGTTCTGTATAAACGTGCTGAGCTGGGGATGGGATAGAGGGGAGTGAAGATATTACTAGAACTTCCCACGCAGGCCTGTTTGGTCTGTTGGAAGTGGCAATGTCATCACCAACTGACACCTGCACGTGCTGAAGCTGCATTTACGATGAGCTTTACGTCAGGCATGTCAAAACGCGCAGTGAAACACCGAGCAAATCCTACAAAGCGCCTAGAAGCACCACGCGGGAACCAAAGGTACAGAACCGTCGCAGCAATTTGGGGTTGCAGTCGGTGCAGTTTGGGCTCGAGGGGAAAGTCCCAGGAGCCGCGCAGTGGGTGTGTAAGGTACATGTGGAAAGCTTTCCCCAGGTCCTATGCAAACGCTAACTACCGGTTTGTGTCCTGACTCAGAAGTGACTTTTTTTTTGCTCAATCAGGAAGTTACTCTAGCTGATGCGATTAAACACTTGTGATATCTACAAAACTTCGATGATTTTACCCCAAATTATACTTCTTCCAGGGAGCTGCACCGTCGATCTCTGGATCGTAGCTCCTCACTTGATGCTGAGAGGAACAGCACATACAGAAGGCTCAAAGTCTTAAGATATGTATTTTGCTCTGCATTTTCAAGTAATTAAAATAAAATAAATAAAAAAGACATGCTCAGACATCAGGCAGCCCCTTCTCTTTAAATCATGGACCTAACTATATCACCACCAAGGTAATAATGAGGATAGCTGAGGCCTGCAGAATACATTTAGCAGAAGTTGATGGTTAAATGACAACTGGCCTAACCTGAATCTCCCCGTCTGGCAGCCTTAAAGCAAACCATCCAGAGGCGTTTAAAAGCAAATAAAAAGTAGGGCACCGAATCGTCTCCCTCGGAGCCCTCACCTCGCCAGAGGACACCGAAAATCCGCTCGGCAGAGCAACAAGTCTCTGCCACAGCCCCGCGACTCCCGAGCCGGGGCTGCTGCAGCCGCAGAGGCACACGGGGCGGGACGCCAGGAGCACGCCTCGTTTCGCCCCGCCGAGCCCCCAAACCCAAGGGGGGACCCCCGGGGGGACCCTCCGGGGGACGAGGAGGGACGAGGCGCCCCGCTCCACCAGCGGGAGCAGCCCCGGGGCGGCGGCGAGCCCCGAGCACCCGCACACGGGTCCCCCCCCACCCCACACACACACCCCCACCTCCATATTCCCCCGCCGCGGGGGGAAGAGGGGGCTCTGCCCTCACCTGAGAACAGAAGTAGGAGCCCTGGATGCCCAGCTTGAGGCAGGTAGGGCACTGCAGCTTGGCCTCGCTGCTGCAGCCCGCCGTCTCGCAGACGCGGCTCTCCACGGCCGCCATGCTGCCCGCCTGCCACAGGCGCGGCGCGGCGAGCTGAGGGAGGAGCTGCCGGCTTGGGGCGGGCGGAGCCGCCGCTGTGCCGCCCTCCTTCCCTTCCCTTCCCTTCCCTTCCCTTCCCTTCCCTTCCCTTCCCTTCCCTTCCCTCACTTCTCCTCCCGGGGTCGCCCCATGGCGGCGCAGGGAGGTAACGGCCGCGACGGGCGGCCCTGAGGGGCAGGTAGGTGGTGGGGTTAGCCCACGGGGGTCCCGCTGTGCGTGCGGCCAGGTGCCCCCAAAATAACGAAAAATAAAAATAACTGGGGGTGTGTGGAGGTGCTGCCCCTGTGTGTCTTGCAGGTGGGCTTCTGGAACCGCAGCGACTAGCGACAGTGACAAAATCACCCAGCAAAGCGGTGGCAAAGGTAAGAGCAGAAACCGGGCTCCCGCATCCACACAATTAATTTGTAAAGAGCATTTATGTAAGGGATGGCGTTGCCATTCCTTACTCATCAGGATCCAAAGATGCATGTGCTGGACATTTTGTATAGCTTCGCTTGAAGCGTGCGCTTGAGTCAACTGCATGTGTTTCCAGCTCTGAGGAAGAAGGAGGCTCCTGGCCTTTAATCCTTGTGTTTTTCACCAGTGAGGCTGTATTTTCGGTTTGATTCTTTGGTCATAACTTCTTAAATTTCTTATTATGGCATGTGACTTTAGTCTGTCGGACTCTGTAGTCTATAATAATTCCTTGTGTTCGTAGCTCTCATTTGGAGGGAAAAAGCTGTCGCATTCAATATTCAGTAGGGCAGTAATTAAAATTAGAAAAATAGTCTGCAGAGTCACAGCAGTATTACCGGAAGAATTCTAGTTTTCTTCTTGGAAAGAGAAAGATTAAAGATAAATGATCTGTTTATATCACATAAAATCTTTGACTAATACTTATGTTATTATGTATTAGTCCCATCTATTCTCCCATTTACATGAGTTGATCTCAAAAAAGATACTACCTGTGCCTATAGAGCTAATCGTGTTTATGTTCTCTGAATATCAATGTCAAAACTATTCTCCGTATGTACTAAAATATCTCTAACATCAATGCGAGACACTTTTTACTGGTTTGTATGTCAAGAGGAAGTTGCTTTCTATAATGAACACAGCGAGATGTCTGTTGAGTAGGAGAATCACTGCAAAAGACTTCAGAGCACATATTTGCTAGATCCAGCCATTAGTGCTGGGATCCCACTCCTTGTTCAAATCTCTATTGTCTTCCCACTAGCTGGCAAGCACAGCCTGTTATTTCAGTCAAAACTGCAGGATCAGATTCTCTTGCGGTGTAATGAAGCCTGCTTCAACTTCACTTAGTTCAATGAAACGGCACTGATTTATTTCCTGATCTTGGTACACAAAATATTCCCATTTCCTGGCATCCAGATAACTTCCCAGACAGTGCAAATCAAAATCCAAGCTAGAATTTCAGGATTTTCTGCAGTTATACTGTGTTCTATTCCCTTTGGTGTTCTGGAACTGTTTTTTAATAATAATAATAAAAGCCTAGGCATAGAGGTTAAGTGAAAGTCTCAATTTACTAACTCCAAAACAAACAAACAAAAAAACATATCCTATTAGTTTATCAGAGTAAGTGTATTCACACAGATGTACTTGCTTTCATATGTCAATAGGTAAAAATGGACTAAGTAGTCCAGCTGGTTACAGGACCAAGTGACAGATAACACAGGATTTAATCCTGGTTTGCTGTGTGATAAAAACTTGCACTAGCACAATCAAACTACCAAAGGAATATCCTGTTACTGAATTGTAATTGCAGGTGGGCACTTGTCTTTGTGAATTCTTCTGACAATCCTTGCCTTCATTTCTCTAGCATCGATAATATTTGTATCAGCCTATTTTTTTGTAGAAAGAGAATAGTGTGAGTGAATTAGTAAATGTTCCTAGGAAACCTTTAAAATACAAAGATTACAACTCTTATTTTCTTCAACAGGTAGAAATAGCTATGTATTGATTTATGCAGCTCATGTTGTGCCAGCATTTAGGTCCAGATTCTGGAGGTAGGCTACCAATGACCAACCAACGTCATGAAGTATCTTTAAAGGACACATTCACAACCCGACTTCGCACATTCCAAGTCGAAACCATTATTAAAGTCATGGTTTAACCTTTTTAAAGCAGAATGTTATTGATTGGGCAGAATCACTCTTACATGATAAATGTTGCTAGCAGGTATTGCATTGTCTACAGCCCATGAAAAATCAGTGCTCCTTTGCCAAGTAACCAGCAAATCGAACTATCAAGCAACGTAGGACAGATGCCTTTGTACACCTGAGTTGGCACTTCATGCCATGTAAAGAACCCTAAGGAGCTGTAGGCATCGTTTACCTGGCTAAGCAGGGTTTACAAGTACTGTAAGTCACTGGCATGGTATAAAAAACCTGAAGCGCTCTGGTTGATCTGGTCTAGTGTACTCCACTCAAATGCCATCTTTTGCTTCGTGATGAGATTTCACTATAATCATCATTAGTAGTTTTGCATACTTCACTACATTTTATGAGTATTTAAATCACATTTAATTTCATGTCTGAGTATAACTTCACAAATGGGAATAAATTGTATCTCTCAGTACCCTTACTGGGATCATATCACTGTATGCTTGTGCTGATTTTGTAGCGGTTGACAATGATGCAGGTTAGGAAAATAAAAGAGGACCCCCTTTCTAGCTAGTAGACAGGGTTCCTTCTGCTACTTCGTTTCATTTATTTCCTGCATTTCTGAAGCTCAAAATAAAAGCATAGTGTTTCACTGCTTACTTGGAGAAGCCAATGATGCATAAGTTAATAATTTTTAAAATGTATGTAGTTAGAACAGTGAGCTCCCTCACTGAGGAACTGATGAAGTTACTTATCTGTTCTCCTCAGTGTTTGGAGATAACACAAACCACATTTGTGGATCAAGCTTGAATAGCAAATTCTGAAAGATTTGGCCTAAGATTTTTTTTTTGTTGTGATTTTAGGGCTTTTTAAACAGCCCTATCTTATTTTCCCCATACGAAAATTATATGGCGTATGTGGTGTTTCAGTGCTTTTGATTTCCCGATTTGGCCTTGATTTTCCAATTTGATAAGTGAACTGATTCACGCCTCCTGGAGGGCCCATCCACTGCCATTTCCCATTATCTGGTGGTACGCTTACTCTCACCAGGGAATTTCACTGACCTTTGCTGTGACCTTACTTGAGTACAGCTCTTTTTTCTCTGTCAGGCTTTTCATGTCACCTTCTAGCTGCCTGTCCCCCGGTGTCACACACAAACACACACAGAGGTGCGTGTGAGTTGGAAATTGTATAGCCCATTCGTGATCCTTGATTTATGTCCACGCTGTATTCCTGCTGTCCTCAGAACTCCTCCAAAGTGATGCAGGGCTGGGTGAGTGAGGTTAGCAAACAAGGGCAGGAGGAGAGGTCAGCAATGTCTCATGGGTCACATAGTCACTGCAAAAAAGCAGGCGCAGCTGGCAACTGAGACAGCTGCTGGTTAGGAAGAAAATGGCCACTGAATTTGACATTACTTAATTAAGAGAGTGCCTTAGCTCATGGATCCCCTTGTCACTTTGCTTCTGTACATTGTGGTAGTAGGGGGTGGGCAGTTGTGCTTTCCCACTGAAGCTCTTGGGTATAGTAGCGGTCTTCTGTTTAGGCTCATTGAAGACCCAATTAAATGACTCTTTGTTTAGTGATAGCTGAAACAATGAAAAAAATACCACCCAGGCACTAGACCACATGCAAATATGAACTATGGCTTGGCCAGATGGCACAGGCACTTACTGGGATTCCCATACCAAATGCAACAGTTCCATGTATCCATATGTGCATGTAAGAAAGAGAAATAGCAAAACCATCACAAATGCACACAAGGACAAATATTTGAAAGATGACTACAAAAAAAAAAAAAAGACTTTATAAACATTCTTTGTAAATTAACGGAGTTGCATTAAAGAAGTATCTGTCTCCGTTTTTTCCTTTTTAAAGAAAAATGATGTGGGATTTCAAAGTCTGCCTAATTCTGTGGGCCAAAAGATGCTGCAATTTATTGTAACCCCCTGAATCAATCTTGTTCCTTCCGTTAGAGGAGATGCAAATTAAGTTACTGAAAGGCCCACTGCAACCACAATTCATAATGGAGCAGGTGTATTCAGAGGCAGTTCCAGGAGTGTCTTCTCTAGTTGTGGTTGAAAGGAAGATCCTGCACATTCTTCAGTTTCATTATGTTTGAATAAGTAAATGCTGCCTTTTGCAGTGTTCATATAGTGAATCAAAATTTTTACTGTGATTTAAGAATGGTTTTCTCTGAATTCAAGAACACTTTTCTGGTATCCAATAAGCTTAGCAACTTTCAGTGTATGTATATGAAACCTGTTGTTTCTCATATAACAAGAACACAGGAAAACAAGTTACATCTTGTTTAATAAAATGATACTTTATAAAAAACATTGCTATTTAACCACCAAGTTAAAGGTTTTAAAGAGAACAAGTCCACCACTGATGATATTTGGAAGAATCCATAGATGTTTCTTGAGGTGAGAAAGACTTTTTATTCCGTAGTATGGTAATGTAAGAAAAGTCATGAAGTTCTGGTCCAGTGAATTCAACAGGAATCTTATACCGATATCAATGTGGATTTCATACAGCTTTTGTCACTGAAGTCAAGGTCATAAAGAAAAAGAATTAGCAGCAGTAAAATACTAACAATATTTTCTTTCCACTTTAGATAGCATGGACAATGCTTATGAGACATTACAATTTTTTTCTGTTTTTAGGTTTCAAAAACAAACTAAGATGATGAGATTAGTGATGTGAGTGATCTGATGCATTTCCACTCAAATCAGTGAGATACAGGTGTGAAAGTCAATTAGAACTTACGCTTGCATGCCTCTGACTTTGATGCCATGCTTTGCAGAATGAAACAGAAGTTCCTAATGGCTACTTAAATTCACACTGAAAACTGATGGAGCTCTGAAGTGTGCAAGGATTACTGAAGAGGCATTTAACACTTCTTTACTTCAGACCATTCTTTTGTTTCCTAAAGCAACGTCAAAAGGTATGATTTTGTGGATATAACTATGATATCTCTTTGCCTTGTGTGTTGATTTTCCTTTTAGTTTGAAGACGATGTCACTGGGCAAGGTAGCCATGCCACTTTGAGGATCTTGCTTATGTATGTCAATGAATTCAAAGAAAAGATTACTGTAATTCATAATCCTCTCATTGCTATAAGTTGCTGGATAACTTCTGTTGTCATCTTTAAAGGCATTGCACCTCTTTAACTCAACAAATCGAAGAAAAATGTGTACCAAATCACAACATGTGCTTACTTGTTTGCTTGGCCATGTTCTGAACTCAGTTGTACTATATTTATCTATCTTATTCAAAACTGTTAGTATGCATACCTGTCTTTTAGGGGGCTTTATATGGTTAATGCTGCATTCTCATAAGAAAAACGAACACAGCCATATGCAATATGACATCAGTATCATTTGGTGGTTACCACGCATTCACATTTCTTTTCAGTAAAATGATACTTAAGGCTCTAAAACATAGTTCTGTACGCTTGGTTCATTGAGAATGAAAACACAAAGTTAAACACAAACGAAGCTGAAGAGAAAATGATCAGCAAGGAAGAGGATTCTGGATGGATTATCTTTATCTATGTTAAGAGGCTTAAAGGCAGGATTAAAACAGAGGCAGTCAAAGCATGTGCATGGTTGCCAAACAAGTAAAATGGAATATCAGATCTGTCTGGCAGCATATTAGGCAAATATATAGGAAGGCTCATTAATTACCATATTCACGTTAAACAGTCTGTAAACAATTACTAGGAACCAAACATTATAAAGCATATAAAATCAAGAGCATGTCACAGGGCAAGAAAGTAATGCTTCTGAATGTATTGACATACCTTCTAAATGTACAAAATTAATAGATAACGTTCTTTTGCCACCATGAGTTAACATTCTACATTATACAGAGAATTATTTTTCTACTAGATTTCTGTTTTATCACTAGGAAGACATGCCCAAGTTATTTTCTTGTGAAATTTCTGTTCAGTATTTATTTTTAAAACAGTATTATAAAAGATTAAGAACGTCAATATATTTTTGTTGTGTTTTTATTTAGAGACACCAGGTGGCAGATAACACACTACTTCATTGAGGCCTCTCCCTTGATTAAATAAAAACCAAATCATAACACTAACGTGAATTCAATGGCAGAAAGAATGCAGCAGAAAACTTACTGTTCCAAAACATTTTGATGATAAACGATGACTATTCGGTGATCCACAAGGAAATATAGGAGAAGACAGCTTTATTGCTTCTCCTAGTAATAAAGAAACAGCAATCAAATATGATACCCTAAACCATCCTTAGGTATCGAATGTTATACCCTAAACTAACCTTGACTTGGAGACCATGGCCTCTCTTCAGGACTGTGTACTGATTTTGCTAGTGATAGATTTTTTTTTATTAAAACATTCACATACACACCCTCTGTCTGGAGTCCCATAAAGAAAATCCTTAGTTCTAAAGCCAAGGCTTTTGCCTGAGTACTTTAAGCCCTTCCTGGTACTTTTCTGCTGGCACAGAAAAAAAAAATCTGTGCACTTGGATTTACTTGCACTTCTAGAAACATTCTTCCAGAAACAGTCTCAGAGTACCACTGCCCCCATGGGAGTTAGAGCCAGGCAATTTTTTTTTGTCTGTTGTCAAGATATTGGAGTGACAGGAAGTCCACCTCCCCATAAAAAACAGTTTGGGTTTGGAAAAGCAGCTCTTTGGATCAATCCAATTAACAAACTCAATATTAGAAATGAAATTGTATCTGCAGAGATTAACATCAGGCCTAAAGAGGGAGATTTCTTATAGAAGAGTACAAAAAATTACTGAGTTGTTCTGTAGTTAACTAACCCAATGTTGGGTCAGTTTTACTAATAGTGAAATGCCAAGGAAAAGCGGCTTGTTCAGCAAGAGAAGAAGGTACAACATGTACAGGAGACTTCATTGCTTGTATGTAGATTGTACAAATGTTATGTCTAGATATAAAATACATGTGTTGGAAACAAAAGGTCTATACACGCTTGGATTATTAAGGAAGGGTTGAGAACACACAAAGAGGAGACGGCATAGGTAAACAGCAGGATAAGGAAGGTTGTTAGACACAAGAAGACATCTTTTAAAAATGTTCAGTAATACTCCAAGAAAAAAAAAGTAGAAGGAAACAGATTCCTGCAGATTAGATGTAAGAAAACAGTAAGATTGGCTCCTTCCAAAAGGAATCAATGCTAACAATAAATCTTTATTCGGTCATTAGAGACAGGAAGCCTTCCAGAATTCTGCTGTACGAATCGATAACCATGGTATTAACAGGAGTACTCAAAGAAAACATGCCATTGCAGAGAAGTTTATAAACTATTTGAGTCAGTTTTCACCAGGAGGAAACTGGAAACCTTGGTGAGAAACTCACCAGTAGTTTCACCTTGCTGGAAATGGAAGGGATTTTGAAGACAGTGTGGATAAATCTGATAAAATGAATGGTAAGAAACCATTAGGACCAGAGGGAAGTTACTAGCAGGTGTGTGTAACTACACTTCTAAAAATGTAACAATACCCGTTGTATGCAGGATGCCAAATATAACGTCAACTTTTAAAAAGAGTTGCATGGAAGATAGGGGGCCTGACAGGCTGGACACCTGGATAAGTATGATTGACTTGGTAGAATCCACATGACTTCATAGAGGAAAATTCTGCCTTACAAATGTACTGAATTCCCTGAAGTCAACCTGCATGTTGAAAAGAGTGGCTTGTATAGCCTCACTGCATGTACAAGGAACTCACCTGCTTGGAGCAGATAAGGGAATGCAAGCCTAGTTGCAGCACCTGGAGTATTTATTTCCAATCTCACATTACTTAACAACAGCTAAACAGCTGTTTTTCTCACCTATTCCCAACACCTTCCTTAAATACCTGTTTCTAAGTCATAGTGCTGAGTAAAGTGCAGCTCAGTCACTCTGAATGTTCCTTAACCTACTCTTTTCTTAACACTGTAATGTCTTAGTTCCTCTCTCTCATGAGACGAGCAATACTGTGCTAGTTCTGGAAAGTGATTTCAAGGAAGAGGGCTTTCAAAGGTATATTTCTAGGGGGAACTGAAAGCATTCTAACCACTATAATTACAAACCCTCCGTTCCTCTAGTTGTAGCTCCACTTCTAGGTTCCTGAGAAAAGGGATGCTGCATGAATGTGCATGAATGAACTTAGTCTCAAAGCCTGAAAACACCCTACTTGCTAACAAAGTCTAGCAGGCAAAGCAGAATGGACATGTGCAGATCCTATACCAGACTTTCTGTGACAGGAACATTTCAGAAGGAAAATGAAATCTCTCTCTCTGGAGGCTCACAGGAATTCTGCACTGCTACAGACTTTTACCATGGAACCAACTTAGCGCTCAGACATAGTGTTATCCCTCTCATACTGCTGTGTTTCTACTGTTCATCTGATTGGGTGTCATTTTTGATCATGAACAGCAGTCTAAAATATGGGCTCTGCTGTATTGTGTGAAGATCTTATTTCTAAAAATCGTTCCATTTAATTTTTAGACCCTCCTTGTAAATTAGGGGTGCTGGAACTTTGACATCTTTTGATCTCCTGTGAAACCATCAAAAATCTGAGCTGTGGTAGGTCTCATTTTGTGAGAACCTGAACCCTGCTATTTGCACACAGCAAAGCAATGTTTTTCTTCCACAGCGGTTGGAATAAATTTCTCAGGACTCCTAATTTATTTAATCAATGGCCAAGAAGGGTGGGGAAAATATAGCTGCTGCAACCCCTGTAGTTGTGGTTAGAAATACACTTCTAACTGGCAGTGGAATGGGACTGAGACAGCTAAAATAGCGGAACAAAAAGCAAAACATCAGCAAAATGTTAAGACCTTTCAGTTTTTAAATGAGAGCCCTTTCACCTATGTCTTCTCCTCTCTTTAAGAGGACCCTATCTCTAAGGATTCTGTATTTAGAGATATTATCTTCTGAGCATAGGAACAAACACTATTGCTCTCCCAGAAACATAGCCCTTTAGTAAACTAGCTTTATGGTTGTTACTGACACACAAATGCTGGATGTCAGCCTGCCTCTGTAGTTTCAGACACCAAGGGAAGATGACACATCTGTAAGGCAGCTCATGTGCAAGCATGACCTGCTAAAACCCAAACTGCTCGGTGGCCCACCAAGTGGTAGACATTTGGCTGGAGGACAGCATGCCCCAGTGTGCCTCACAGTGCTTTAAACTGCCAGAGGGGCTTACAGATACAAAGACCAATGTCCCCAGGAGGGCGGGAGCCGACTGGAGTTGTCCTTAAGCAACGCAGTGCCCTGGCAGCCCTTGCGCCTGTGCAGGCACGTCCATGGAGCTAGGCACGATTCCTGACACTCTGAATTACTGCGGAAAGTCTGTTTTGTGCCAGACAGAGACACATGTCTGCCAGCCGTGATTTTCTGTGCTTCATCTGCCAGCAAAGTGCTCAATTGGTAGCATTATGTGCCTGTGCCTTCCCCGCCTGCACACCCTGGGCACATTTCATTTCTGTGCTGGGAACAGAAGTGGATGGACATTGCTGGCTTCTGTTCCCGTGACACACGAGCTGGGGGGGACCTGCAGCATGCTTTGACCAAGTCCCTGATCTAGGTGATCGGACCAGGTGTCCAGGGCTTGCCAGCTTACTCTTAACCTTTAAGCATCCAGCACCCTTAAGTGTCAAACCTGGCTCATTCTTTGGGTGGAAAGCACTCCTCCCTTCCCTTCTCCAGCACACCTCGGCCTCTTCTCACAGGTAACTAGTGATAGGACTAGAGGGAATGGCCTGAAGTTGTGCCAGGGGAGGTTCAGGTTGGAAGTGAGGAGACATTTCTTCTCAGAAAGAGCAGTCAGGCATTGGGACGGGCTGCCCAGGGAGGTGGTGGAGTCACGGTCCCTGGGGGTGTTCAAGGACAAGTTGGACCTGGTGCTTAGGGACATGGTTTAGTGGGTGACATTGGTGGTAGGGTGACGGTTGGACCAGATGATCTTGGAGGTATTTTCCAACCGTAAGGACTGATTCAGTGAGCCCCACCATGTTGGTGCACATCCACCATGTGGAGGAGCAAAATGCAGAACAAAACAACGCACATTTGGCACATGGAACAAATGAGGCACGCAGAACAAGTGAGGCAGGCGATCCAAAGCACTGGGCTGGCCTCCGCTGAGCGATTTATAGCACCGGGCGCCTCAGCCTCTGCTCACGAAGCTCTCACCCCCCCCACCCTCAGCCCCCGGGACGCCTCCCGCCTCTCCCCACGCGGCAGCATGCGGGGGCTCCGCGCCTACAACTCCCACCAGCCACCGCGCCGCGCCCGGCGCCCGGCGGCGCCAGCCTTCCCCCCTTCCCCGAACGGCCGCCGGGCCCACGTGACGCCGGCCGGCCAATGGCGTCGGGAGCTTTTTTTTTCCTCCTTCCCCCTTCCCCGCCCTCGCAGGGCTGGTGCGGCCGGACCGACCTAAGATGGCGACCGTGGAGCCGGTGAGCGCTGCGCCGCCGCGCGCCTCCCTCCCTCCCTCCCCTCAGCCTCCTCCTCCTCCTCCTCCGCCTCCTCCTCCTCAGCCTCCCCCGGCCGCCGCCGCCGCTTCTCCCCGGTGGGAGCCGGGGCCGGGGGATGCGGGCGGCGCCGGGCGGCTCACGCGGCGCGGCGGGGGTGGCCATGTTGCGGCGGCGGCGGCGGGCGGGCGGGCGGCCCCGCATGGCAGCGGGCGGGGGGGCCGGGCTTCGCGTTGGGGTTCCCCCGCCGTCTGGGGGCACCCCGGGATGGGGACCCTCGGGTGTGGAGAGGGGGGGGGGTGGGGGCTCCGTCAGTGCTGCTCTTACGTAAAAATTATTACCTTTTGTAAGGGAGGTGGTCTTGTGCTCCAGCGGGTTGGTTCTCATGATTTTCCCCCCATAACAAATAAAGAACCCCAATTTTTACTTACAAGAAAGATTAAAGTTCCCCAGCGTTTGTAAATCCCTTGACAGTTCTCAAAAGGATCGTTATGGGTCGTCACCGCAGTGAGGTAAATGGCCAGCAGCAGCCTTCCCCTGCTCGCCGGCCGGGGTCAAACCCTTGGTTTTGTGTCTAAAATGCGATCGTTGGGTTATGGCCCGCGTTCCCAAAGGTGAGGCCTTTGCGGCAGCTCGGTGCTCAGCGATGGTCGTGGAGCTCAGCAGGTGCTGTGGTAAATAACTTGGAAGTTTGATGGCCATAAGAAATTGAAGTGACGCTAAAGGCACGGCGTTGACTTTTCTTGGCCGGGATGCCGGTACAAGCCTGTTTCCACACTATTCTCTGCATTGAATTTTGCACAAGCATGTGATTGTATGTCAAACTAGACCTGGGGCCTTATTTAGCCCAAAATAATTAATTTTACTAAACCATTTCCCAACAAGTTTGCTTCCCCAGATCCACTTTATTGTGCAGTAGTTGCTGTGCTGCCTCAGTAAAACTAGAGGATAGGGAAACACTTAGTAACACAGGGGTTGAATATTCTGCTTTATTTAAAATATACTTGACTTGAAGAAACAAATATCAGCGGTACATGTTTATTTTCAAATTTACTTAAATAATTTCTGTTTATTATCCTTTCAGGTGGCTCACAAGTCTCCTACCTACGCTTCGAGTTAGACCTACATTGTAACTGAGATCATAGATGCTTGATGTTGCAAAAATACTATGTGATTTTCAATTGAACAGATTAGTTGTGTGTGTGTTTAGGGATTTGATTACCATTTGATCACAGGGAGCATTCTTGCAGACCTTCAAAATCTGGACCTAGATTTGTAGAGATGTCTTTTTTAGCAAACGTGATAGAAGTTACTGCAAGAAGTATTTTGTGCAACTGCAAGGTAACCTCGATTCGCTAATTAAGTTAAAGGGGAAAATAGGCTAGGGAGTGAAAGAAAAGGGCAGTATCAGCTGTCCCTCTTAGCCCTATGTGATGCTTCCGTAGTGTGAAAATGTACCTCTGCCAATGCAGAGCACTCATTAATGCATTTCTTTTTAAATTCAGGGTCCTGCTAAAATCAGTGACGTTTATAGAACGTGCGTGTTCTCAAATGTAACATGCATTTTATGTCTAGTTAAGAGGCTGGAAAAACTATTGAAGCTATTTAGGAATATTGAGGCTTGATGTTAGGGTACTGTAAGGAGTTCCATGGAAGTTGCGAAGAACAGGAAGATTGTTCTAGGTAAATATAAACCCACTGCAAAGGGGTTTATATCCTCACTGCAGGGAAAACTTGAACCTCTGCGAAACTCAAAGGTTAAGGCTGTCAGCTTATCTTGTGCTATCCAGATGATTGCTCTTTTAAGACTATTCCAGATTAATTTGCCAGAATATGCAGAAGTGTCTCCTATTAGTGTGCTTGTATTTGTAGCTTTTGAGGAGTAAATGTGATAAGATAACACCCTGCAGAAGTCCACAAAGTCAACAACAAAACCAATAGTAACGCTTTAGTAAACAGTAGTTTACCAAAGGTGACTCTAAAATGTAGCCATGCAGAGGCTAACTTGCAAGTGGGGATAAATTGCGTGGAAGTAACTCAGATGGGAGCACCTGATCCCTTATCGCCCATATTGGAAATGGGCATCGCGCTTGTTTGCTTTGTTCTGTGACAGTTACCTTTACACCTGGGCAAGTGCAGTTCTTAAGAACTTAATTCCCCATTTCAAGGCTAAGGTATGCAGGTGAAACTCAAGTTATGTATAGTTTGAAAAGTGCTTGTTTATACAACTAATCATCAATAGGTAGGGCTCAAAGCTAAACTGCTCCTTCTTTAAACGAAATAATACTACTTCTGAGGGGCTACAGACATAGTGGCGTAGAGCCTGGACGTTCTAGGAAGTTCAAAATAGCTCCTGAAATACAAGGTATGCTGTGAAAGGTATTTATTTTGTATTAGTAACAGACAGTTAGTATGTAAATTAAATGCAGGTCAGGTTGAACTTCAGACTTATTCTGAAGCAGGTCTTTCTGCTGAAGTGATGTCAGTGACCTGCTGTGGCTGAAATCAGTACAGTATTCAGGTTTAGTACAGTGAACACTTGTTCCTGCATGTTTCTGAAATGCAGGATAAATGTATCTCGGGTGCTGGTTGAGAGTTTCAATAACAAGCTGACTTCCTAACTGTAAATTCCCTTTCTGACTGAATACAAAGCTTCCTATAGTACTGTAAAAGAAGGAAGGCGTTAGATGATTTGTAACCGAGATAAACATTTTTCTGAAAGCAATTCATGAACAAGTGTATTTCGCAGAGCATATAAAATTTCAAACTTATTTCAAGCTAATGCATAAAAATAGCATATGAGACTGAATCGTGTTGCTTCTTCTGATACTACCTGCAGGTGTGGAGGGCATGGGAAATTTTGATGACAAAATGTGACGCCTTCAGCAGCTTTGTAAAGATCAGTGTGAATTTTGAGGGGACAGAGGGAAATCAGATGCAGGATACTGGTAGACAGCCTGCAGTGTGAAAGGGAAATACAGATTTTAAAAGGGAATTAATGACTTTTTCCTCGATGAAATGAATCTCTTTTTAAAGCTATTTTTAAACTAGAAACTTTTAAGTAGCCGCTCATTCCTAAAGTCCTAAAACCTAGTCTGTTTTAAATTGTTCGTGCTCTAAAGGTATTACAAGCGTGGTTTACAGATTTAAATGTGCTATGTACTGTAGGTGGTTTTTAATGCCTGCAAATAAATGACACTTTGACATTTATTATATAGTGGATATAAGACAGTGAAGTTTT
Source organism: Cygnus atratus (assembly GCF_013377495.2). NCBI lineage: Eukaryota > Metazoa > Chordata > Aves > Anseriformes > Anatidae > Cygnus > Cygnus atratus. The sequence goes on from NC_066365.1 coordinate 7,547,374, forward strand.
ACTGTTTTAAGTTTTTTTTCTAGATGTGCAGAACAGTTGTTCAAATGAATAATCTTTTAAATAGCACTCAGTTTTTCTCGCATCCAGTGCTGTTTGTCCAAGTACCTTGTGTACATTTCATGCTTTACAGTAATCGGGCATACCAGTGATATGTCCAGGACTTTGTTTTTCTTTTTGTGGTTGAAGACTGATCTCCTAAGCATCCATATGCTATAAAATAGTTTTAAATTCATTTCTGAAAATTGATTGTCTTAATTTTTCAGCCAATGTACAATTCCAGTTGGTTGTAAGAGTGGCTCGGTGTGCTCGCAGGAATTTGGGGTGCTCTTGTGTCTGTTGCAGAAGTGGGGATGAAGGGAGAGATGAGAAGTTTTACTGATGGCCCTTGTTCCTCGAGTCATCTGAACTCTTCTCTGCATTTTTTTGGAAGCTTTTGTTTTCTTGACTGAGTGTCTTATATTATTTAGTGTTAGGTGTTACAAGTCATCTTATTCCACCTGTAGATTTCATGTTCCAGTAGCCAGGGCAGCAGCAGTGTGCAGACTGGCATGAGATATGGTAGCACAAGGGCAGCCTGCTTTTACAGGTAGAAAAAAAGACACTGAAATGTTTTGATCTACCATGTAACCTTTCGACTAATTCCAGTCATAAGATTGTGAGTTAAACGTTGAAAATTTGATGGATACATTTAAGTATATGTAACCACTGTTTCAGAAGTCGAAAGGGCTGTAATCTTTCGCTGTTTTTAAAAGCCAAGATTATATTTTCTGTAAAACAAAGTGTGTCCTTTGAACTCTGGAGGAGGTGTGTGACTCTCCTACTTCAGTCCCTTGTTCTTGTCCTCCTGTACACATGTTGCATTTCTGTTCTAATTTGGTGGGATGTCACTGTTAAAATCATGTCGTAATTTGTGTTCTAACAGTCTATGCCTTTCTAAAAATCTGTGGTGTTCTAAGTAGTAGTGTATGCTGTTAGGATAGTTGCTCCCTATTAGGCCTTGGTTATGTCATGCCTAGAATTTGTCCTGGTGTCTGGAAAGCTATTTAACAGTGCTTAATTTGTTAGTAGGTGGCTGTTGGTACCTTTATGCCATCTAGTAATACGCATAGGATTTTTACCTGTGTATTCATTCCTAAGAGTTGGGTATCAGTCCTTCAGTTCCTGTTGCTTGTAAGAATACAGCGTTTATTTTGTTTTCTTACAACGCGTACTTATTTGTGGGTGGGCTTAAATCCCTTTATTTGTCCAGAATATTCGATATAAATAGGTCTTGGTTTTTGTACTTTGTGAATTGTTATCCTAAGTGCAGTGTAGTAGCAGTTATCTGCAGTAAGCGCCCGGAGATAACTGACATGCTTTTGCCCTAGACGCCTGCTGACTGGAACGTGCATTTCTCTTGTTCTGCTGGAAACCCTAAACAAGGAGGTGGAACCTCTTGGATGTAACTTATCTTGGTTTAATGCAAGAAAACTTCACAGGCTTCTTCCACAAGCTGAATTCTCTTAACTTTCAGCAGGAATGCCTAGCAGTACGAAGTGGCATCCTGTTGGGACATGAACGTCTCTTCTAACTGGACTTCCTGACCAACGCCTGTAGGTTGTTAAACGACCAGAATGAGGTCTGGGCAGCACCTGAAAACACTGGGTGAGACCTGGTAGGGCTAGTCGATTCTCTTAAATAGCCAAACCTGATTACGCAGCTTTTCAGTAAGTAGCCCTTACTTCCTGTCCCCGTGACACGCACACCTTCCTTTGATATGTTGGCCATTACGCGGCGCGGAGAAGGAATGAGTAACAGCAATTAAAGCGACAAGTGTCAGAAGGCAAGTAACGTGCAGATACGCACAGTCATTAAATGCTGAGTAGGCGAATGTTTCATAGACTTCTGCAGGCTCATTCCTACATCAAAAAGCATGTGGGTAGTGAATAAATGTCACTCTTAATTACGTGCTGTATTGTGCGTGAGGAGCAGGATTGGCTGTATGAAGCTTTCCAGTTTAGCTGGTAATGCTACCTGTTTTTATTACGTCTGCTTTAAAAGCAGCAAACCCAGTGATGGCTTAGCTTAATAGTAGACGCAAAGTCAATTTTAGGTTAAAAGATGCATTGGTTATGAGCAAGAGTAAAATATTACGAATTAATTTTAATCTGGAAATCCAGAAACTGCTGGTAGAGATGGTCTGGCTTTAAGTTAGTGTAGCAACTGCAAGATTTCAAGGTGTGAGTTGTTAAAAATGTATACAGCATAACTTTAAGTGATGCTGTATCCACAGAATCATTGAAAACGTGTGTTAGGTGCTTGCTTGGGGCTTGCTGTTGAATTTCAGTGCCTGGAAAGAGGCTGGGCGCAAGGAAGGGACTTTGCCAGTTAGTGAACTTGCATGCTTTGTATTTGATTAATGAGAAATGCATTGCTGTACAAATATTTCTGTTTGGTCAGAATGAGGAGGTAAATGCGAGATGAAAAGACATGGGAGCTGGTATGGTTAAATAGCTAAAAATTGTTTTCTGTTTGACAGCACAGGGAAATAAATGGTAGCACGAATTAGCTGCTTTAAGCTTCTGTCTGGGACCAACCAGAAAGCTCTGCTTGCAGCTTCACACCTGTTCCCGAGTTTATGGTGTGTGCAGCTGTGCCTATCCTCAGTGGGCAGCCTGGTCCCGAAAAATTCCTCCTCCGGCTGGCCCTGTTCTTGAGGGGAGCTGTGTAATCCTGAGCTGTGGCAGCAAGCTGTCGTGTGCTGTTTTGGGCAAGAGCCCGAAATGTTCACCTGTGAAGGGTGACCATCGCTACACAGGGAAGGCACTGGGGCTTGTCAGGTTCTTGTGTTGTCTGCAGGTGCTACCTTAATTCTTTCTAATACTGCCTTGTATTAAAAAATGTGAAATGGAGCATGTGCAGGGCTAATAATATATACATGGCGATAGTTTTGTATCAATTCTTTCGGTTTAGATTGTTGTACTTCTAGAGGAGTGACAAGGGAGACATTAGGATCCACCCTTTGTATGGTGACAGCTATCTTCTGAGCAAATGTGAATGAGATTTTCAACTGAAAGTGTTTTTTGGAAGATGCTCTGCACCTGTCAGAGTCCTTGGGATGTAAATCTTCAGTGCAATAGCATTTCTAAATCAATTCTAAATATTAGATGTCACACTGTGAATGAAAACAAGCATTATCACAAAATCCTGTGTTTAGTTTACTTCTAAAACACCAATAAGATTCTTCTGATTTTTTTTTTTTACACATCTATTTTCTCTAACTCTTCTAAGTCACAGATCGGGCAGCACTTAAACTGTAGTTATTGGCAATGTCTTGACCTCTTGTAGTATAATGCAAGCTGTAACTGAAAGGGAGATACTGAAATACCTCTTATGTGTATTTCACAGCCTCTGTGCATTGACCATCCCGTGTGTGCTTAAGGGAGAAGGTGTATATCTGATTGCATCAAATTAAAATAGATGGGGCTGACACTAGAAATTTTATTCAGGTAGAGCGTCAGCAAGTGCTTCAAATTTTAATTTTTTTGCAGAGCTGTTTAGTTTTTTTTATAACACTGAAGGAGATTTGACAGATTGCTTAACACTGTGTGTCTGGGGGTTTGTCAGTGATGGCTCTCATTAGGGAATCTTGAGAAAGCATTTCTTCTTGTAAGAGGCAGGAAACATTACTACCTGCCCCTTGTACTGAGTAAATCAAAGCAGTATCCTAATTGCCGCTGCCCCTGTTAGGCCTTCCCATTTCAGTCTTTTCACTGTGGGCATGGGGGTGTACGAAGGCATTCTCAAATGTGACAGAAATTATGGTTAGCTTTTGAACTGAGATCTTTGCTAGTTAAACTAAGCATGTTTGGGTTTTCTTTCCTGAGCTTAACAGTGTAATTTCTCTGAAGTAAAACATACTGCTGTGCTTAATTAATGGTGCTTGATACATTGATAATGAAAGGAAAATCCGTGTTAAGCCAGATCTCTAGATGTGACTTGAAGAGTTTGCCAACTGGTCCCGTGAAGGTTAAGAAGTGTTGGTTGTTATCACTTGAAATCCATTCCACTTTTCAGCAGCTTCGGTGATGATAAACTGGAAATTGCTCCCTTAATTAGATGACTGATTTAATCCGCTAATTTCCTTAATCCACTCGTATGCTGCTTTATTCTTTTAAGACCACAAAGATTAAGTTCAGTTTTAAGTACTACTTTTGTATTGCTGCTCTAAGGAATGTCTAGAGTCTTTGGACCTGCTGTAGTTAATACTGGCTTATATTTATATATACCGAAGTGGTTTGTGTGCAGCTCTATGGGCTTTTTTTTTTTTTTTCCTGGTAGCTGTAGGAAATGAGCTTTATTCCTTGTTTCTTGTCGGCAATATTCTAGTGCGGACTGCAGATTAGGGAGAGATGGTAACTGGGGGAGCATTGGCCTCACAAAAACGCTTTGTTTCCTGCTCTGAAGGAATGGCATTAGAATTTCAAACCTGACACGGTGGTTTCTCGAGTGACAAGCTTGAGGGGTTTCCCATGCAAAGGGAATATATTATTTCACTTCTTTGTGTTAAAGTATATTTGACATCTCTAGTACTCTCTGGAGATTTGAGAAAATAATACATGGAATCAGCCTAATCTGTGGTAAACCATACGTGTAATTAAATTTCAGTTTGACGTTCAAGAGCTAATAATTTAGACATGTATGTTTGGTGCCTGAAGCTTTGTTAGCAGTGATATTGAAATAAAGATAGCTACCTACGATTTTGTATGATACCTGATTTCAGACCTGAAAGTTCTGGTCACGTCTCAGACTTGTAATAACACGTTTTTTTTGCTAAATAAGCAAGGACTGTATGTCTGTTTCCAGTGATGCTTTGTCTGATCCGAAAGTTCACATTTTCATTCTGAAACATGATTGTCCTGGGAATTAATTTAGAGGCGCATATTCTATATAACGTACCGTAATGTGTATTCCTGAAATAACTCATCTTAATTTGAGACAGCTCTAAGTGTGTTAAGTAAACAGAGATGGAAACGAATGGTGTAGGAAGCAAGTCAATAGAGAGCAGAGCGTGAATTCGTGCAGCTAGTATTATTGGACCCGTTCAGATGGCGAAGAATAAAGGGATGCAAATTCTGCTGCTGTGGTGTGATTTGTCCCCCCCAGTCCAAGATGAATTAGAGGGAATTTTTAGCTTTAGTAGTCTTAAAGTTACTTGAAAGAACTGAGGGACCTCAATAAAAATTGAGAAGGGACTTATTAATCTCCTTTCTTCAAACAGGAAACCACTCCCAACCCTCAGCCTTCAGAAGAGGAAAAAACCGAGCCAGCACCTACTCAGGAGGTTGCCAGCCCTGAACAGTATATTAAGCATCCACTACAAAACAGGTAAATAGTACAGAAGCGTGATGGAAAACTTGCCAAAGATGGAAGAATGCCTGTGGCTTTCCAAATGTCTTGTTTACCTTATTTGTTTTCTAGCAGCATTTTGAGGGTGTTTTGAAGATCTTTGCAATGAATGAGGGTGTAGAGAAAATGTAATCTGATCCTGTTTGAATTTAGAGCCTTTTCAGAGTGTTATCATGGAAGTTGAAATCTTTTCTAAGTTTTCATACTGCAGCAAGGAACTTCTGCAGACAGGCAGTGAGAAAGTACAGGCTTCCTATTTAGGCGGAGGCAAGTGGAGATTTTGTTGCTTTTGTTGTCTGATATGTTTTAAGAAGCTGATGCCTGAGATGAAGTTATTGCTGAGCAGAACTGAAGGTCCTTCTGTTCTGCCTCATACTTCTGGCAATTAAGGTGCAGTTGTAAAGGCTTCTCATATTTCTTCTTGGGCTTGCTTCTTCATATCTTACGACTTTTCTCTCATTTAGAACAGGAAGTTGTAGAAACTGAGTCAGCCTAAGAGCTTATTATTAGACTTGTATCATCTGAGTGGTTGGTGTCTGCAGTTACAATGTCATTACCTGTAGGAAGCACAGCAGAAGAAACCCTGCGAAGTTGTAATACGTGCATTTGTGTCAAAGTCTCATTAAGAGAAAGCTGCAAGGTACTTGAATTCTCTTGTTTAATGAGGAAAACATGGAGCGGCAGTTGACAGTTAAGATGCTGAAAAATTGAAGCCCTCCTTACTAAGTTCTGTGTTCAGCATGCAAAAATAGGTGCTTCCTAAATTAGTAAGCTGCTACTGCTTTATGACTTTGCTGTAGAGACAATGGGGACGTCTCAAGTACAAAGCTTCTTGATAAACCTGCACTTGGACCAACTTCCTGCAGGAATGCAATCTTTAAGCTTAACAGGGTGAATTCCTTTAAATGTGCGCAGAAGCGACTCCAGCAGAACATGTACACTTCAAGCAGAGCAGCTAGGAGGTAGTTTTCCCCAAACTGCAGTAAGCTGCAGAGCTGAGGAGCTGCTGTGGAGTCCTCAGTACTTACTGTTGATAAGTACTGCCCCGAACTGAGCATGCTGCCAAGTGGCCCCCTTACTCTTTTCTCTTCTGTAAGTGTTGAGCAAACATGGAGAATCATGCTGCACTACAGTGCTGTGCTGCGTGCGTTTCATTTTTCCCTTATTCTCTCCTGTCTACTTTTATCCTTCCTATTTTTCCTGTAAATGCTTTGCTTAAATTGTCGCTGACACTGTCTTATAAGTGGTCACGGGGCTATTACTAGAAAATGGTAAACTTCTAAGACAAGGTTTGAAGTGTCAGGAAAGGCCACAAAACAACAGATTGACAGCAGGTAACTTCAGGAGTACTCTGGGAAGATAAATTCACTCTAGTGCTAACTTGAGTGAGCTCAAGACTACTGAAATGATCAAAATGAAAAATAAACCTGTTTTATTAAATGCCTCTTCAGGTTATCCTGTTCCAGCATTTTAGACGGTGCTCTTCAGATTCTTAAAGAACATCTTTGAGTGTAAGGGTTCAGTTTATGCTACGTGTTGTACTCAGTGGAGATGATGTTGAAGAAAATGGGGTGGAAATTTTAATTTAATCTTCATGTCTCTAATTCTAAACTCTTGAAATAGAGCTAAAGTTGGTGATTTTGTACAGACGGTTGCCGTTAGCAACGAGCTTAAAGCAGATTCCCTCTTTATGTTCTCCTAGTATACGAGTGCTTGGGAAACTTTCATGTCCTATTTAAAACTATGGAATTATTAAAATTATGTTTTGTAACTTCCCTAAAGAAATTATGGGAAAGGGAGCTGTGTTCCTGGTTTGACTAGTTGATGGTGGTTTAGATCATAATTGGTTATTTGTGGTAGGAGACTGTAGTTAACCAGTGGCAATGAGGAGAAACATCTGCGGCTTAGAAGTTGAGTCATAGAAATGATCCAAAGGTATTTGAAGTACATACCTGAATGGGAATGATCAATTCTCCCACGATTCTTGTAACTTGAACACAAATACTGTTGACTTGCAGAGTTAGATTTGAGAACTGAGGTTTTTCATGTAGCTTATTGATGAAAATTGGCTTCCACGCTCATCTCTTGAGATTTGGATATAATAATACACAATACTGAATTTTATTTGTAATGTGCTTAAATTTCTAGATGCTATTTTTTTATATTCTTTTCCCCTTTAGATGGGCACTCTGGTTTTTTAAAAATGACAAGAGCAAAACTTGGCAAGCAAATCTTCGTCTGATCTCAAAGTTTGATACTGTTGAAGACTTCTGGGCGTAAGTAAAGGTTTTGCAATCTGCACACTGCTGGCATATATTAGCAAAGTTTTATACCAAAGTCAAAATATACAAAGAAAGTACTCCATTAATTGCAATTCCTCGGATATAGTCTGAAATTTGTTTACAAAGTTGAAGGTGGGGTCTTTGAACTAAGTGCAGTTGGAGAAGTTCTTTATTTCAAATGCACTTTGTAACGCTGATAACGCTGCTTACACGTGTTATACGTGACGTAAATAATACACACGTATGATTTTCTACATACTAACATGGATTTGTAAACTTTCATTAAATTCTCATAGCTGGCTCACCTCAGATATGCAAGAATTTCTGAATCTGGAGCATAGTGCTTGGAAGACTGAAAATTAATGGCATCCTTGAAAGAACTTTATTAGAGGTTAAAGAAGCTACTTTCATTCTGAATTGCAAGTCTGCAAAAACAATTAGATAGGCTCGAAGAGCAAGAACAAAGCCTGTGAAGGGAGCACTGTGCTTTCCAAACGCTTGCTTCAGTTAAATTCAGGTGGCTGACTTGGAAGGTGTTGCCTTCCAAAATGATGGAATATGGGGAAAAAAATCTTCTGTGTAAGTGGCATGAGACTGAGAATAGAAAAATGTACTACGTACTCTGTCTTTGCTAGGTGCTATGTGCTACCTTGAGTGTTAGGGTTCCTAAGGCTTTTGTTGCGTATGTTCTTTCAGATGGCATCAGTAAGGGAGAGAGGGCGTCTCGAAGCATGGAATAATTAAACTGATCAGTGAAATTTGCACCATCAGGGAAGAAACAGATGAAGATGTTGAACAAGTATCAGTGTAGTCAGAGGGAGAGCAGTGGGATTCTGTTCTTGCAACGAGCTTGTGCATTCCTGCCATGGGGGAGACTGATGGTTGTGTAAATAGTAATTTGCAGGGTATGTGATGAGAGGTCAGATTGTTTAAGTTCATCAGTAAAGTTGGTTACGTGTAAGTTTTTGAGGTCATAATCAAGACTGGTCTGGAAAATTAAGGTTTTAGGTATCTCTGTTCTAGGTATAAAGTCAGTCGCCAGCAACTGAGAATTTATGCCTCCCTAGTGGTCAGACTGGGAAGTAGGTGCGTTTTGGGGAGAAATTAAGGTTAATGTGAATTTAGGAGGAAAGCTGGTAAATCCCTAACTTGCTCTTTAAATTCCTGTGCCCGATTCCTAGTTGTTAGGATATCACAGTAATTAGATTCCTTTTTAGCGCTGGACCATGACTGAATGTTAGTCGGTCTTGGACTGCAATTTACTGTGATGTGCATGGGCCTTTTTCTGAAGTCAGACCTTAACAGTGCAGGAAACAAAAGCATGCCACTCCTTGCTAGAAGAAGAGACCGTATGCCCTTTTGGCCTTTTTGCTCTAAATTGTATAGCTGTGAATTTAATTTTGAGTATCCTTTGGTTTGTTCATTCAGTCACCTGTTCTTGCCGTTCGAGTTATTTCAATTTGAACTCTCAGGCCTAACCTACAGTCTTCAACCATAGAGTACTGTAGTAAATAAGATCAAGGTGAATGTTCATCTTAAAATAACTCTGCAGAGAGAGTAGCCTTAGAAGTGTACATTGTTATCCTTATTTCATCTATGGGTATAGAATACACATGCACACAGAATTTTCTTTGTTGCCATGAAAGTTCAGTGAGTTAAGTTTCTAATAATCGTCAGAAGGAAGTTTAGAAGAAGGAATGGTACTTCTGGAAAATACTATGGTATAAGAACCCAGCAAGTGTTGATAAACCAGGTTCCATTCTGCTTCTGTAAGCCCAGAACATCTTAGAGCTAATGCTTTTATACTGCTGAAAAATACTCAGGTGATAGAGTTGCGTCTGAAATAACTGTAATGATGTTTAATTCTTGTATTGTTGTATGTCTTAATTTCTTCTTAAAATTTTGTATTTTAACGTAATGCTTAGTTTTTAATCCTGTTTTTTTCCCTCCAATAGTTTATACAACCATATCCAGCTCTCTAGTAATTTAATGCCTGGTTGTGACTACTCGCTCTTTAAGGTATGCTTGCTAACCATTTTTTTCTTCAGTTGTGGATGTTGGTCGATAGTTTTCCAACTAAGCAAGACACTGTTCAAATGTTTTGCTTCAAACATGTAGGAACATAGTTGGAGATGTCCTGGAAGTGTTAATTTTTATGAACTCTCAAACACGTGCCCTCTGAAAATCAGATGGTTAGTCAGTGGTTCTGAAAATGCAAGTAATTCCTCTAACATTTAACATGAAGACTTTTTAATCTGCAGCTATGTTTGTCATCACTCTAGGTCTGTTTGTGTGAATAATTAAGTCTCAATTTATATGATGTGAAAGGATTTTCCAGCCCTGTCAGTTAATGTCACGTGAAGTGAGTTAAGATGTGTGAGCTCTATGCAAGATTGCAATGTTCTATGGTATTCTGCATGAATGCTACTAGCCAGGTGCACAACATTCCTATAATTAATTTTCGCAGCACCAGTTAAGTGCTATATTCCTTATGCATGAAATAGGAAATTGTACATGAGGCTGGCAGTTAAAGCATCCTGACAGTGTTCAAGCTAGAAATAGGAAATGCTGAGGAGAAATTATATGTGAAATCCTGCCTCTTGTCTGGAGTGGGCATCTTATCTGGAGCTCTAAATTAAATCCTAATCTCTACTAAGTGCTTCTAACATACATCTTCCTTTCTGGATTCCAATACGTAAATGATCCTGTAAGTACTGATGCATTGTTCCTCCTTTCCTTACGAAACACAGCCACTGGCTGGGCCTCCTCATTAGGCTGTATGCAATTTGTAAATCCCAGCAGCTTGAGTTAGTGAAGAGATGGTCATGCTTGGGTTTGGGAGGTAACAGTGGTTTTAGTGACTGAGAAATGTTACCGGTAAATGTTAAACAGTGGGCCCTTCAGATGGGTTGTGCTTATGTTTTTGTCTGAATCCTAAACTTGTCTTTATGTGCATCTATTCTGTTTGCATATTATCAGCAAAAACTTAATTATTAATAAGTGTGTGGAACAGGTATAAAATTGGCAGCTGTTGTGGGCTTATGAGTGATCTGCTGTTGTCCTTCAGTGGTGACCTCATAAGAGTTCCTCTTAAAGGTGATGAAGTTTGAGCTCTGCAGCTGTCAGTGAGGGTGTTAAATTTGAGAAAGTGAACTGGCACTGCTCCATCCTGTATGTTGAACACTTAATTGATGTGCAGCTGAAGTTCTGTAGTGCAGCTCTCAATAGCCACTTCTTATCTGAATTTGTCTAGACATTTACCTTCTTTTTTAATGACTAACTTTCCTGAAGAGTAGCGTAGCTGCTGGTGTGGGAGTGGCAGCTAGCTTCTTTGCTGGATCGGTGCGTCCAGAGTCATTAAATTCAGTGCAGGCCATTGATAAAGCATGAATGAGACTGCAACTTGCTTCTAAATGGTCTGCTGATTTCTGTGGTCCTAGCAATTAAAACCCTCTTATTCCCAGCCTGTGTGTGCAGGAAGTCATCGAGATAGCCTGCCAGGGTATCTTTCAGTAAAGTAATCATCACGTAAGTGAAGCACTTGGCCAATGTTGCACCGAGTCCAAGATTTAAAATAGGGACTCCAGAATGTAGCTGCTAATTTTATCTGGTTTCAGAGAGGACGAAGTAAGTGTTTGACTTTGCCTGTTCCCGCAGTTTTTTTTAATGCAATACTTTGTGGCCAGAACTTCTGCATGAGCTGTGAATCTTCTGTAGAAACAAACAAAAAAAGAAATCACTAGAGAAAGTGTAATTTTTAAGCTGTTGTGGAGCTTTGGTATTGGTATGAGACCATTTTTGGACAGGTATGTAATCTTAAACTATACGCTTCTTTTCTTCTGGTGCAGTTTCAGCTATCACTGGTCTTTTGGTTATTCCTGATGAAAAATGCAAACCAAATCTGATTTAACTTCTGACTGTTATTTGCAGGATGGGATTGAACCCATGTGGGAAGATGAGAAAAACAAGCGAGGAGGCCGATGGCTAATTACACTAACCAAGCAGCAGAGACGAAGTGACCTTGATCGCTTCTGGCTAGAGACAGTAAGCATTATGGCCCTAAAAGTCACAACTGAGGAAACTTTTATTTATAGTTAACACTTTAAGTGCTCTGTTATTGCTGTATGCCACTATGAACTTTGAATTTCCTGCCAGCAGAGCATCCACATGCAGGCTGTATTTTATTGACAGGCTGTACTTGAAGCATGATTTTTTCCAGTTTTTTCCAATTGATGCTCAGTGTAGTTGTATGTTACTGAATACTTTCTTACAAAGGGCAGTGATAAGGATGATTGTACTAACTTTTTCCTGCAGAGTATACTAGACATATTTGCAGAGCTATCAGTAACACTTTGTCTTGAACGTAACTCCCAAACTTATTTTAACTGCTCAAGGATAATGGTTTGTTTTACAAATACTCTTACGAGTGGATGGTTTCCAGGTTTTGGTTTTGCTGAAACAAGTTTCAGATTTGTTTTTTCTTCTTTCTGTACTTGTCCTAACACTAGGGTAAGAAGGAATAGCAAAATCTTCCTGTATACTGTAAAAGTACTTCTTTCCCATTGCTACTATCCGTTTTGGGGTAGATTTTTTTTGAAAATTAAATATATTTCTAGAGATGATACAGGTTGCAGTAGACGTATTGTGGAAAAGAATACAACTGTACTATCTAGGAAACAGCTAAGAGTAGTCTAAAAGATGCTAATAAGGTCTGAGTTCTAGGGGCATCTCTTACAGGCAGTATAATGCAAAGCAATTTCATAGAAATAGCTTTTTTTTTTTTTTTTTTTACTCTTCTTCCCTGATTGTTTGAGAGGAAAGCATTCTACCTCTTGAAAGGGAAGAATGGCCTTCAGGATCAAAGCAAAGATGTCCAAATACAGGAGCATTTAGGATATTTCTAGTCACTGTAATTGTGATTTGAGGAAAGGATGATGGACGTCATACTACTGGGCACTGTGATTCTACATGAGTAGACAAGACTCAGGCTATATGCATTTGGGCTTTCCACCTGAATATCTGTCATTCTGACTCTTCAAAGCCACTTGCTGTGGATTGGAAGCATACAGTCTGTATAGACTTAGGCTTTGCTTTTTGTGTACTAACAAGTAATGGCACAGCCCAAATAGCCAGGTGACTGATAAATGCTCTAAAACAATCCTGTCACATCTAATTCCAATAATTATTTGTAACTATCTCCAATAAAAATCAAAGCTTCTTCCTTTACCGCTTCCCTCTGGAACAAATATTTATTAAAATCTAAGAATCTTTGCCATTAACTGTGAACTAAACATCACTTGAAGACTTTTCCTCTTGTATAGCATTCATGAAAAATGTCCTTGACTGTAGTGCTTATTCAGTGTGGTGGTCATCTTTGCTTATATATCTGCCAAGGCTGTTGAAGAGTATTTTTGAATGTTTATGAGTGGTTTAGCCTTAAACATTTATGGCTTTCATTACTCAGTGAATACCTGCATGCTGCAGTTGGGTGTAACATTTAAAGTGTGTGTAGTTAAACGTAACTTTCTGTTGCCTTGATGAAGTCAGCCATTGCAGCTCTGGGGTGCTGAAAGACCTGCTTTGTTCAATATGTTGCAAGAGTGTTGAATTTCCAAATGTCATAAGCAATTCTAGAAAATTAATGTAATGGCAGTGTACTTAACGTGTGATGTGCGAAACGAACAAGTATTTGTTTGGCGATAAATACTTCAGTGTGCAGAAGGATAACTACAAGAAGTTCAGCTTTGAATATCTAAAAATTGCTTGTTGTATGATTTGAAAGGTGAAAACTTTAAGCATCACTTTCACAGTTGCATAGTGACATAACTTAATCTGAGGTTCCTGAGGTGTTACTGCCTTTGCCGTTTCCAATGCCATTGGAAATCTGTGGGGATATTCTTGTGTAATTCATATGCTTGTATTGTTGCAAGTGCACTACACTGTTCACAATGACTGATACCCACTTCAGAGTCTGTGGGAGCGCTGAAGCTTCTTCAGTGTGTTGATAGGAAATAATGCTTCATTAGATTGCAACTTAGATGAAAAGTGGTGTCTGACTTACCTTTGAATTGATACATTTCAGAATTGAAGTTGGATCTTGTATAGCTGCCACATTGCCCAAATAGTTTTACACAGGTTCTTCCCAGGTAATGAATGTAAACTACTAAAACTTCAGATTTGTCTACCTGTGTGTCAAATGTACTTTAGAAAGAAGAATATATTCCTTTAATTCTTAATGTTTTTGGATTGGGAGAGTGGGAGACATAAATGATCATCTGTCAGAACTTGCAGGTGTCAGGACAGGAGAGAAACTTGAGGAAGATGCCCTACTGCAACTGAGTTAACAATTGCTTGTAATGCTTGAAATTTTAATACGATACTCTGATAACTAGAAGCTTATTGTTCCATGCACGTGGCTATGAGCAGTAAAACATAATATTCTTCCAAGTCCTTCTTGTACACAGTGTTTTGTCTGTGAAGTGGGATTCTGACTTTGAACTGCTACTTTAATGGTTAATCTTTATTTTGTAGCTGCTGTGCCTTATTGGGGAGTCATTTGATGACTACAGCGATGATGTATGCGGTGCTGTTGTTAATGTTAGAACTAAGGGTGATAAAATAGCAATATGGACAACTGAATGTGAAAACAGGGATGCTGTTACGCATATAGGGTAAGTAATGCCACTTGCGTCTTGGGTAAATGTGAAGTAACTGCATTTAAAGACAGTTAACTTGGTTAAATGTGTGCTTTTGGCAAATGTAATCTGAGCAGAGCTGTATTCCAAATTCAAGTAACTCAGTAAAAAATTGCTTGCTTTCTGTAGTTTTTATGGGCTTACATAGGAACTTTGCACCACTGTACTCTATTTGCTGTAGCTTAGAAATGATCAAGAATTGAACACAAATCTTAGCAGAAGATTTTTGTTTCAGAATGAGGCATCGTAAGTAGTGCCTGTAAATAGTGTAGATTCTGTTGCAGCATGCAGTGGCTAACAACTAACTACAGAGCGTTGGTAAGCTTATTATTGGGAGAGCGATGCTTGGAAATAGGAGATGAAGGTCGCTGTAAGTCTTAAACTTACCAGGATGTCCTTACATTTGAAGGAAGAGAATAGCTGGATAGTGATGTGCTACAAAACTCTACAGATGTTTTCCCGTCTCTTTTGTCTGTTTAAATATAAAGCAAATAAAATGATGCTGGGTTTCATAGGTTATTTGGCATGTGTAATAGTATGCTCTAGTCTTTGTTGGTAGAAGACCATACCCATCTCAGATTATCATGCATCTCTACTATGGAAGGTACATGCTGTTGTATTCTTCTATTTAGTAAGTATTGCTAAAGCCAATGGATTCCTTTTCCTGTGATACTAATGCTTCAAAGTTAGCTAGTGTTAAATTTGTCATTGAAGGCCTCTTGAATATTTCCAGTGGCTTGTACGGGTTCTTTCCAGGTCAGCAAATCAGTCTTAGGCCAAACTTTAACTGTCAGGCATAGCAGCTTGCTAACGCTTCTCACGTATTGGATGGCTCTTTTGCCACGTCCCTCCTTGGGCACCTCTGAATCTGGTGAGGTCAGTCTTACAGTGACAATTCAATGGCAGTACAATCTTGTTCAGACATGAAAGGTGATTAACAATATTAACAATAGGCAAACTACTGTGGTACACATCTCCTGCTGGTAGAAAATATCTGCGAGGTTTGATGTAAGGTTATCAGAGTGCACTTTTTAGAACGGCATTAATGATTAACAAAACAGCTAAGATACCTCTGTTAGAGAACTAACTGCAAAAGTTGAGATTTTTGCAAACTGACACAGACTTGACACTACACAGTCCACTACCTGCTGTCACATTGCCAAAGACGCTACATCAAGCTTTTATTTAACAGTTAAAATTGGAGTAGGTTATGGTCCCGTAAACTGCCCCATTATGATCAGGGTAAGTTAAAATAATTAACTTTGTGTCTAATTTTGTTAGAACAAGCCTGTTCAGCTGCAGACTGTGGTTTAGGCAGAGCTTGCAACCTAGAGCCGTTAGTGGCTTGCATCTCTTACCCTTTTCTAAGCAACACAGTGTGTAAGGGACTACTACTGCCTCTGTCTCTGAAGTCAAAAGATCCAAGTTGAGCTTTTTCCTAGAGCTCTTGTTGGGTAGCTGCCCATGATAGTGCTGTAAGGAACTGGAGGCTGGGGGGGGGGGGGGGGGGGCCTGCTTTCTCCAGGTAGTTAAAGAAAAGACAGCAAGTCTGTTCAAGTGATGTGTATAGTGGTAAAAAACTGTGTTCCAGGAAATTGCTTTTTAATTTGGTTTAGGTTACTTTATCACCTCTGGAACTGTGGGCCTTGACTTTTTCATAGCTCTTTTGCTTGTGCGGGGGGGATTATGGCTTGATGATACTAATAATATTCACATAAATGCAGCAGAATCCCTGTGCTTGATATTTATGTAGCATATTTCTTTTGACAAGAGCTTGTCCCAACTTATATGGTAAGTTATTGTTCATACAGAACTGTAAGCTGATTTTTTGATGCAACAAGCTAGAAAAATTGTTTAAAGTCTTTATACCTGAGAAAATGATTCTAAATAGGCAACTATTTTCTCACAGAAGTGTCAGGAGATCTTAAAAGCAGGTGTCCTGCTACTAATTCCTTTCTAAGAATTGTGTTTAAACTGTTGTTCTGTTTCTGTTCTCCAGGAGAGTATACAAGGAAAGATTAGGACTTCCTCCAAAGATAGTGATTGGTTACCAGTCCCATGCAGACACAGCTACTAAGAGCGGCTCCACCACTAAAAATAGGTTTGTTGTTTAAGAAGACACCTTCTGAGTATTCTTTCATAGGAGACTGCGTCAAGCAATCGAGATTTGGGAGCTGAACCAAAGCCTCTTCAAAAGCAGAGTGGACTACATTTAAATTTGATTTCCATCTAAATGTTGCTAAGATTTGTGAGAAGTCTCATTCGCCTTTGTCTTGTACTTCTGTGTTCAATTTTTTCTATTTTGGCTGAAGTAACCATTACCAATCAGAATTTTAGTACACTTCACCCCCCTGAGTCATAAATGTTTTCCTGGCCCACTCTGTGATAGCTTGGTAGAAACATTACTATTACAAAAAAAACATTTGTTTATCCACAGTATTCAGAAAAGTTGCATTTCTGTACCTGCAGGAAATTACTCTGTTTTACATTTGCATTGTATGCAGTAACATTTTGCTGGTTTGGAAAAGAGTATGGTGCATACAGTTTTCTAGCAATTTTTTTATACAGCATCACTTTTGCTGTAACCTATGCTGATGGCTGCTAGATTAATTTATTTGTTTTCCCTATTTGATAACATTAGTGATATTTTGATTTCAGTTGTTTTTGCTCATGTAACATTGGTGAAGAATCTGGGAATATGACAAAGGTGGAATAAACATTAATTTTGTGCATTCTTTGGTAATTTTTGTTTTTTTGTAACATCAAAGCTTTGATACAAATTCATGCATTTCAGTCAAATCAGTGATCTGTTTGTGTGATTTCCTAAACATAATTGTGGATTTTTTTAATGTAACACCATAATTTACATTCCTTACTAGAAATAGTATGTCTGTTTTTGTATCTTACGCTGTATTTTAACACTTTGTATTACTTAGGTTATTTTGCTTTGGTTAAAATGGCTCAAGTAGAAAAGCGGTCCCATTCATATTAAGACAGTGTACAAAACTGTAAATAAAATGTGTACAGTGAATTGTCTTTTAGACAACTAGATTTGTCCTTTTTTTTCCTCCATCTGTACAGCAAGTATTTGTACTTCTTGTGACAAGGCGGTCTCTGCTGTGGCTTCTATTGTAGTGTCTTCCAAGAAAGATAAGTCTGGAGCTATAGTTTATTGAAACTTAATAAATCTTAGGTAGCACCCTAAACGAAAGTGAAATGATATTGATGTGGCTACTGTTTTTTCTTAGTGGTTGGTCTAATTGATTATGGTTTGCGCTGTTTCTCTTTTGACTTCGGTGCGTACCAAGAAATTTGAAGGTACTTGGCAGTTTGTTTGCAGCTGGTAACTACACTAAAAGCACTGAAGTGAATGACTCTAAGTATATGAAGTACAAGCAAAGCGCACAAGATAGAGACGTGGCTGCAAAGCAGAAGTATGAGGAACTAGGTAGTTTGCTATTACGCGTGTCTTGGTATGAAACAAAACTTTTGTTGGTCTGAAAGATCCCATGGGAGATGTAGGTTTGTTTGACATGCAGCATTAGGGGGAAATTTTGGAGGAGGCCATGGTGTTAACTTCTCGTTTTGAGTACAGTGTAAGAAGCTTTTTCTTTATAAAAGTAGAGTATACAGCAAATTAATGCTGTTGTTAATATCCTAATTTTTAGTCCTTTAGGATCTTGCCAGGGCTATATAGCTCTCTAGTTAAACTTAAAAGCAGGTGCGTATGAGTTTTTTTGGTCTTTAAGTGATAACTCACAGCAAGTTTAGTCACTGCGGTAATGAAGCTTTAGTTTAATCAGGCTTTTAAATCTGCCTCTGATTAAGGCACTGAAGTGTTTCTACTTGCATAGATAGACTTAAACACTTTCTTGCACGTTGTTTTTTTTAAGAAATATGTTAAGTAGAGCATTAGGTGATACCAAAAAGGCATTATGTTAGCTTCTGAATATCTTATATCTATTTCGAAGAAACACGTAGAGTAGGTATCTGTATCTACTGATACTATGCCTTCAGTATTGGTCACTAACCAGGATGGATGTTGGAGGTGCAGAGCTGTTAGGCTGTTTGTAAGCTGGTTTCTGTGGGTTCTGGTGTAACTGGTTGCCTGCCCTGATTCTGCAGGAGTGCTAAGCAAGGTGGGTTTGTTTAACAGGACCATTCATAGGCTGTAGTAGGCCCTACCTGTCTTCCAACTTACTGCTCCAGTTAGTCATCTCTTCAATTAAAGTAAGCTCAAAGTTTCTGTAAACTATTTCTGTTCTGTATCATCAACCTCAAGCTAAGTAATACTTAAACAGCTTTGACACTTCCTAATAAGCTAGTGTGTATCCTAAATCAGTGACGTTCGTATGCTTGGAAAAGTTAAGATGAACTGGTTTCCTGAGTGGTAATATTAGATCATCTAGCTGTACGTAACTTCTTGTCTAGCTCTCTGTAATTTGGGAGCACTGTAGCTAGGCTTGCTAAAAAGAGCATAATTCAAAAACGTAGGTAGTGCTGTCCTTTTGTAAAGAACTTTGAGTTTAAACCAAGTGCTCTTGTGAAAAGGATAGAGTATTGTTTTTGTTTAATTTCACTACAAGACTGAATATTGTTCAGGGTAGCTGCATTTTGTTCATCTAGAAAGGTGGTTGATGGTATTTTCAGTGTGGTCTCAGGTTTCTGAGCCTGTGCCTATTTAAGCAGCCAGCTGAC
This sequence comes from Cygnus atratus, assembly GCF_013377495.2. Classification (NCBI taxonomy): domain Eukaryota; kingdom Metazoa; phylum Chordata; class Aves; order Anseriformes; family Anatidae; genus Cygnus; species Cygnus atratus. The sequence continues at coordinate 7,566,437 of NC_066365.1, forward strand.
TTGCACCATAATTTGAAAAGTTGCAGTAGGTTGATTGATCTGAGGTTGCTCAGATAGTAATTGCTGTGTTTCTAGGAGACTCGAGTGAAAATTAAATTATATACTTGCTTTATCAAATACCTAACCGATGCCTGTGACTTCTTGCCAGAAAAAACAAGTGACCATGAACCTTGTTCTCTCAAACTTGCAAATAGCTTTGTGCTGCATAATGTTCTTCTGAATATAATGGTGTTGTTTGTTCTCAGCTTTCTCCCACAGTATCCTATAGAGCTGTCCAATCTGTGTATTAATAAAAATAGCCACAGGCTTATAAAACAAAAAGGTAGTAAACATGTAAGTTTGTTTACATACCTAGTTTTGTACAAAATATTTAATGTCATTAAACTTTTAGGTAAATGGGTAGCCATTGTCAATTTCTTGCAGTAAGCCTGAGGAGACTGAAGAATAAATGTCTGAAGCATCAATTCTGAAGTGTTTTTATATGGTACAAAACCGGTAAAACAAGGAAAGAAAAAACTATTGCTGTATTCAAAGAGGTGTATTCAAAGTAAGTGCCAAAATATAGCCTGGGAAGAAGGGGTGAAAGATGAGGAATGTGTGAACTAACAGCATCTGGGTGTACTGTAAGTCTTGGAACATGCAGTGCTTTTCATTGTCCCTTGTCCAGCTGTGCTGTCACTGTCTTGTGTTTCAGGTTGTCTGTAGCTTAGAAAACTTAATTTTTAGTGAGCTGCCCGAATTCTGGGAGTTCGAATTAGTAGTTTTTAGCAAACCTTAGACTGAACTCAAAGCTTCCATCCAATGTAATGTTACCTTTTCCTACAGAAAGGCTTGGAAAAATACTCTGGACTTCATGGGACCCTTACTAAAAGCCAAAAGCATTGTTTCAACCTAGTAAAATGACATGCATTTTCTCTTGTACATGTAAGTCTGGGCCTGATGGATTTAAAACTAGATTTTTTTTGAAGAACATTCTGCACTGTGGAGTACTAAACAACATAGTTGAGCTTACAAGTTAAATCCATAGGGCTTTCAGACTGCCTACCCATGAAGTTTTAGATGACTTCCCTGTGAATCCATTGCCCTCTTAAGAACAGTCAGTGGTTTCTACAGTTTTGAATGACTAGCATTTAATTGGGTCTTACAGTAAAGTTCTTACGTAGAACATGTGCCTTTCCACATTGAGCAAAATGTCTTGTTTGGGAACTTTGTGTGTCAAGAGTTTCCTTTGTTTAGGTGACTTGATGTTTTCTGCTCATGCTTGTATACTTTCTTCCCATCTCTCAGCTGCCAGTTCAGAAACAAATGAAAATGACATCAGAAGTAAAGAAAGGGTTTATACCTGGCTATTCCATTTTGAATCTGTCCCAACTAGACCTGGTGAGCAGGAGTGCAGAACATATTAGCAAGCAGTGTGGAACCAAACCTGTCTTAGCTATCGAATGCACCTGCTGAACCTCTCCATTGCCATTTCAAAGCTCCAGAAGCTGTTGAATTTTGAACATAATGCGTTTTGATCTCTCCGGTGTAGTTGCTTGAACAGAACTACTGCCCTTCAGCCCTGAAAGTTTTGTTTTCTACCAGAACTTGTTTGCTGGAATCTAGTTCTGCAGCAAAGCCTTTAATAAGCACTTAAATCCCTTCCCATATACCAAAACCCATGGTCGTTTCTGTTCTTGCCTGGCACTTCCCCAGAAGACCATGGGATTCCCTAGCCTTCCTATTCTTGAAATGAAGCAGATTCTGATGTCCAGAGTTAAATGTGAATTGTGGCTGAGCACATGATTGTTTTGCTTCCCAGCACTAACTTGTTTTGTGTGATGCCTTAAATGTTTAAAAAAAAAAAAACAAACATTCTGGCTGAAGTCAATCTGTTGGTGTCAGTTGCCTGCTAACCAAACATAACTCAGTTGTCTTATTCCCTGCTAGTACTGAGCCAGTGATGAGTTTAACCATGCATTTGTGGGGTTTGTGATCACATGTGCTCCTGTGCTTTTCCCATCTCTTTTTTTTCTAAATCCTGGTCCTTTTCAACTTTATTAAAATGTTTTTAATAAAGGTAAAAACTACACTGAGTCTAGTCGCTGCTTTTTTGGTCACTATGATGCTATACTATGTGGAATTCCACCTGTTGCTAAACCCAGATAAAAACTGTGTGACTTTGGCATAATCTGCTTAGGGGATTTTCTTTTTTTTTTTTTTTTTTTTTTTTACCTCTAGCCATGTAAGTATGATAGCAAAAATGATACTTGAAAGTGTGTGTGAATATATCATAAAAGCAAAAATGACTCATCTATTTTTTCAAAGTAGAAAATGACTGTTTTGTTACTTCTAAAGGATTTCTTTGGATGACTTTCTGTAATGAATTCTTGGATTTTGCTTACAGTAGGTAGTTAACAAAAAAATATTGATCTGATGTTGTGCCTGTTAGTGTTACCTAGGAATTGGAGCCAACCTCATAGGTAAGGTTTGGCGTTCTCTGAAATAGAGCAACTTTTTTGTTTGAACTTTCTCTTCCTTCGTACGAACAGGGTAGTTATCTTAGTGCATCTCACCCTGAGCCATATAAATATGCAGAAAGTATAATGAGAAATTGAAAGGTACTACTTTATTTCTGTAGTTTGAATGAAAATAAAGCTTCTGAGGAACTGAATGTCTCTGCTTCTTGACTGTATGTGGTGTTGAGAAATGCAAATCAAGGACAAATTAGTAGTTGAAATGTGTTCAGTCTTCAGTTTTTTGGGGCTCATGCATAGTTAGCGCTTCTGCAGCTTGTCCACAGGTTAGCCTCGTTCCAAATAATGTGTGCAGCATGGCTAGAAATGCTGCTGACTGCTCTTCCCTTGTTTATCATAGTTTCTCCAGCAGGAAAAGTGAAGCCTGAATACGCTTGTATAATGGTACCGGCTATCAGAGGATTGCAGCTGCTCTTCTCACGGAAGCACCTGGGTTCCCGCTGTGCCACCCAGTGGTGTTAAACAGCTGGAGACAGCACCTTCAGTTGGCACGAGGGCCTGTAGGCAATTCTCGGGGGGCTTCACAGCCAAAAAGAAACTTGGAAACTTGCTCTGTAAGCATATCGTTGCGCAGCTGTCCACTTAGTACTGGAGATTTTAGTGGGACACAAGACTAGATGTTTGCTGTAAGCTCACTTCACCACAGGGCCTCAGTTCTTGTGTGTTTGCAAAATGGTGATGTTCCCGTACAGGCAGGAAACGGGGCCTACTGCCTTGCAGAAGTGGAGATGCTGCTTTCAAGTCTCCCTGAACCTGCCCCAGTCCTTGTGTTCATTCCCTAAAGGCAAGGCAAGAATAGCCATGGTCTGGACAGATGCACTCCAAATTTGGGGGGTTAAAAAAGCTTAAAAGGCCTTACAGTTACTGAAGTCATCAATGGAGGGCGAGGAGGAGTGGGGGATGAGGCCAGAACTAAGGTTTCCTTAGACCATGAGGGTTGTTCAAAGGTATTCTGGGAAGTAAAAACTCAGAGTGGGATTCAAGCACCAGCAGGTTTAGCTGGGAAGTAACGTAATTGTAAGTCTAACTCTTTGTTGTAAGGAAGTGGTATTCCTTCCTTTTAAATACTTCTGAACAGTTCAAGTTTTTTTCCCTGGAGTCCATGTATACACCTGCAATGCTTACAGAAACCTTCCCTCATAAGTAGACACATATCCTCAAACGAATGTTTGTTAAAATTTGTGAAGGTCACCTCTTCAGATCATATGGATTTGTCTCATCTTTCACCTTCATTACACTGGGAATTTACTCATTTTGTTTTTAATTTTTGTTTTTTGGTTTGTAGTAGAGGTGTGGACTAGTCATAAGCTGCAAGAGCAGTCAGCTGTTTGGGGCTGCAACACAATTTTTTCTGCATTTGGATATAGGTACTTTAAATGGAGCAGTTGGTCCTTTCATACTTTGGTCAGGTGTGAAGATGGTGAAAAATGAACTATATGATGGTTTTCGTGTATTTTTATTTATTTATTTATTTATTTATTTTTACCAGAATTCTGGGGCTTTTCCTCTGCTGTTCCTTCACAGGTGCAGCACTGCTGAGGCTTCCCTCCCTGGCAGTGTGTGCAGTGGGTCTCTCCCCTGGGGGGGGGGGTGCTGGTGATAACTGGGGTGCTCTCATTTAGGGGCAGCTCTCAGCAGCTGGGATCTGGCTGTATTCTGTAAGTTTTTGCCATGGGAGCTACCAGTTACCTTCGTTAAGCTCCAGGATGGAGGTGAGGTTTTCAGCTCTACCCTCTGAGGTCGTGTCCACCAACTGGACCTGTATTGTGGTGTGGAAACGTGCTCTCGGGCCTGATCCACCTGATGTTATTGCACTAACCCTGTCACTTGTAGGATTTATTTATTTTATATTGTGATACAATCCAGAACTAGTATTCATGTGAAACGCTAGGTCTCCTGCCAGAACATGATTAATTCTGAACACAACCCCAGCATTTCCTCAGTTGCACTCTCGGGGCTACGTTTCCACTGCACTGAAGCAAATGGTTTAGGGTCATCTCTAATAAAATTCTTCCAAGGCAACTCAGTCCTTTTCTGCCCCAACAATTTAAAATAAATGCATGGCCTCTTCCCCATGTTGTGTCAGTTCGGAGGGGCCTTTTCTTTCCATGCTTTATAACACACACAGACTCAGGACTTCCCCGGCTTTGCTGAGCCCTGCTCAATGCTGAGTGCTAAAATGTTTGATGGGTTTTTGGGTAGTGTGTTGGTCAAGGCACCTGCTTCCAGGCTGGGCTGGGTGCAGCTGGGCTTGGCTCTGAGGTTAGTATGTTTGCTTGGAAAGGAAGAGAAAACAGATTCCTAGGGGCTTAGTGCATGTATTTAGGGGGGTTTCCAAAGCTGAGCTGTGACAATGTGGAGAAGGCACGTAGTTATAACACCTTTTCAACTCTGTGAAGGAGAAAGTAGGGAGGAGAGTCCAGCAGCAGATAAAGAAGGAGCAGAGGCTCACGAGGGCATGCCACAGGGCAGTGAAACTATGACTCAGCCGTGCCTGAGCTGCTGGGGCAGTGGAACAGCTCTTGCTGGATCTAAGAGATAACTTAAAAGACCATTAAAATCCGTAGGTTTTGTCCTAAAGAGCTGTTTGATGTGTGATACGGGCAGCAGCGCAGCGCTGCCTTGCATGAGCTCTGAGCAGCGTGCGCCAGCTGGAGCACCGAGCTTCCCCAGCCGCGTTTGCCCTGCAGTTTCTCGTCAGGTGGATTTTTGCTTGGTTAAAATGCAGCTGCTGGGCTGCAGGCAACAAGCAGCCCTTTAGTGGAGGTGAAATTTCAAAGCAGCCCAGCAGCAGAGCGTGTGTGAGCTGTTCCATGCCTCCTAATGGCATTCGGGGACGGGTGACTCGCGCTGGAGGTTTTGTGCCAGAGGGCTCAGCAGGCAGGCATCGTCCCAGCATTAATGCCAGCGAGGAAACGAGTATTAGTGGTGGCAATGGGGACACATGAAAGGGAGCTGGGCCAAAGCATTCCCTTGGGCAGATGCTGAACCTGGATTCAGGTGTGATAAAGGTGGAACAAGCCTTACAGTTCATCATCGGTCGGCATCACATCCTCTCTGTAGAGCGGCTGCTCTGCGAGGTGACTGGTGCACGTAACGGCTCTGTCTCTTGCCTACCTTCATGCAACGTTTCAGGTTTTTCCTTTTTCAGCCCGTGCTGCTCCCTTACTAAAGCAGACAAATGGCGTTGCTGAACGGGGCAGTTCATATTTTCCAGATTGCAGTCTGAGCTCTCCCTTGAGCTCAGGGCAGTTGACTGTGAAGGCCTTTTAACTGCTCAAGTCTAAATGGGGGGAAAGTGAGCCTGCAGCTCTCTGCAGCAAGGTCCCTGTGGAGACATCACTACTCAGCCAGAAGAGAAAGAGCTTTTGCTCTCTGGACAGAGCTTGCCCCAGCATTCATCCAACGTGCCCCCGAGGTGCTAGCAGATGGCGATGTGAAGGTAGGAACGGCAGAGAAAAACACGAGTTTCCTTGAGTTCCCACTGGTCTGTCTAAGTCTGGCCAGGTCTTCATGTCTGTGTGGTGTTGGGGTAAAACACACCATCCACTGTCTTCCCTCCTTCCCTGGGATATCTTACAGAGAATTGAGTTTGTGATCTCATACTAGGGGAAGCGATTCAGGTAAGCTGCTACTTGGCCATTTTGTTTTGCACCTAGTAGGACCTGGTGACTGATTTATTTATTGGCAAATATCAGCGAACACCAAGGGCTGAGCTCTTTTCCAGTATTTTCTCCCCTGTGGCTTCAAGTTCATTTGCTCCATTCTTAGCTCTGTTTTTCACCCATGCAGAAAAGTGGTTGGCAGCTTAAAAACACTAGCCTGTTTTGTTGTTGTTATTTTCCCCTTGCAGCAAAGTTTTATTGTTTGTGTTGTGTCATGAAGCAACATGGAGCTGATCCGTTGTGATCTAGATTTTGCTGCAGAGGCTATAAAGAGGGACAGGGATGTGGCTGCATGTGTTAAGAATTTGCTCAGGATAAAGGAGCTCTTCAAAGCCACAAAGGTGGCAGGAGCCGGGAGGACCAAGCAGGGCCCAGTGCTCCCCCTGGGAAATGCCGTGCCAAGTGGCATGGGGTAGCGAGCTCCTGGCGGTCCTGCTGGGCTGCAAACTCCCTCCTGGGCTCCAGCACCACCCCTGCCTTTTGGGCATCCTCCTTTCCCTGCATGAACAGCAGAGCTGAGGGGAGTGTGAGAGGTCCACCAGTGCTCCGATCGTGTTGGGTTTGCCCTGGAAAGGCTGAGCAGCCGCACCTCCATGTGCAATAGGCACCAGGTCCCAAATGGAGCTGCGCTGAAAAGCACGGGCAAGGCGAGGTACAAGCCAGCAGCGCCTTGCCTTCTCCCAACAGTCAGCATCGTGTTCGTCTGCCGTGTGTGCAGGAGCACACAAAACCTTCCCGGTGCTTTCCCGTACAGCTGTTTGTAACTGCCTCAGCAAGAGGCACTTAAGCAAGGTTTGGAAAAATCAATAGTCTTCAGCTGCGGGGGCACGAGGTGGCGTTTGCACCGAGCCCTTTAGACAGCTTGTTCCTTTTTATCTAGCGGCATGAGATGTGCAAGAGGAAAATAACTGTTGCGGGAAATGTTCTTGTGCCTTGCCACTGTCGAAAGCAGCAGGATCTGCCATAGATACAGCAGCTCTCTGTAGCCGTCGTGATTAGAAAGGTAACTCCTCAGCCACGGCAGACTCCGCAGCGTCTGTGCCAGTACAGCCCTCGGTTTGATGTGGCTGTTGCTCTCCCTTCAGTCCCGAAGGACAAAGCTGTGATATTTCTGTTCACATGGTTAATCATTATCTATTAATTGCAGTATCAGTAGGAAAAATGAATTATGTTTAAATGTAACACGGGAGCCAGCTGACAGGAGTTTTCTCATTAAATTCATGTTCCACAGACTAAAATGTCACTAAAAAGAGAATAAGCTTTAGTTTTCTCCATGTGGTGAAGTCCAGGGCCTGTTTGTTCTTTGGAGACTTTAGAAAAAAAAAAAAAAAAGACACAACCTTCAAACGCAGGGTTTTCATTACTGCTAGTAGAGCTACAAAAATGATACTTTATTACTTAGAGCATTCCATGCAGAAAATTGCTTTTCTGGCTCACTTGGGAGCTGGGAGTGCTGCTGTTTGCCTCCCCTTGGCTCATACTGTGTTCTTGGCCATGCTTATTTTAAGCTTGGGGCTGACAGCAAGGATGTCCTCCTATCTGCTGGCTTGGTTAAAATGTTGACCTAACCCATTTCCCATTTCCAACAGCGGTTAATGACAAAACAGCTTAAGAAATTAAAGATCTGCAGTGTGATCCTTCCTCTGGCACTCCTTCTCAGCTTCTGCCAATAAAACCACCTCGAATCTGGACCATCGTATTTAACAGTTGCTGGTTGATCTGCCTCCACTGACTTGGCCAGTCCCCTTCTGAACAGATTTATGGTGTTGGCCTTAGATATTCTCATGGCGATTGAGTTTCCAGCATAACGATGAATTGTGAGGAGGCAATGCCATCTGTACCACCCTCTGCAGTAACTTCCTACAAACAGACCCATCTTTGGGTTGAGCCTGCCCTTCCAATTTAGTCTGGTAGCAGACATGCAGGAAATACCACTGTACAAAAGAAGGTAGAGATAAAAATCTAAAGCAAAGATCAATCTATGCCCTCCACCAGTCCTGTTTACATCTCAGTTTGTATCTCTTCTTCATTTGGGTTGTTCAGTTGGTGAGTACTGGGAATCTGGTTAACTTAATTTCCTCCATCTAAGATGACGCAAACCATATATCATGGAATGTAAATAAAAGTCTTGCAGTTAAGCAGACGATGCCTTGAAATGAGACGATGCCTTGAATGGAATGACAGAAGCAGACTGATAACCAGCAGCTCTTCTGCAAAACAGCACCAGCTGCCTCCTCCCCATGACCACCTCACCTCACAAAAAGGACCGTGTTTGTTCCAAATGCAAGCCTTGGGTTTTTTTTTTGTTGTTTGTTTTTTTTTTTTAACCTTAGTAACAGTTGGATCATGAAATCTGGATTTCACTTGGCAGAGCTGTCCATATCAGGCTCTTCACTCTTCTGCCTCTGTAAGTCCCCTTTTGATTAAAAATAAATTCAAATGGCAAATGAAATACACCGTATATTTGCAAAGGAACCATCCCTCCTGTGCCTGTGCCCTGTTGTGTTAGCTATTCTCGCGCAGCTGCCACCGGTTCCCGATTACTTCAGGAACCTTGTGGCCTAACAAATGAAACAGCCGTAAACAAAGCCAGCCTTATTTCTTCACGCCAGGCATTTTGCCAGGGAAAGTCAGCGCTGGCTGGCCCAACTCTGTTGTCAGACAAGAGGTATGAGGAAAGAGATGACTCATGTCTCAGCTCATCTTCCCCCGGCACTGTGAGGGAGCTGAGGATGGTCCCCTCCCTCCATGGGATCCACAGCCCTGAGCTGCACACACCCAGCAGCAGGACCTCACGTGCAGGCCATGTTCATCTGGACTGGAAGCCTGAGGAGCATTCCTGCGCGGCTGGTCCCCCAGGGGAGCACAGGCCTATTCCCTCATGCTGCCTTCTTCCAGAGCTCAGGCTCCCTCCTCCATTAAACATAATAATAAATAAATAAATAATAATAATAATAATAATTAGACGCCTTTCACAGGTGTCTAAGGTAGCTACAGTAGCCTTTATTTTAATGCTGACCTTCAAATGAATAAATGCCTTCAGCTGAATCCTATTTTTGACTACTTTCTTCCATATGAAGGAAGGCTGAAGTGAGAGTGATGATTGAGGATGTCACGATTTTTCTTTTCTGCTTACTCTTTACATGACAAATTGAGATTTCATCTATCCTGGATGACAGAATGGCAAAGCTGGAAATCTAGCAAAAGACTGGATTCACAAGAGGAAAAGATGGATCTACGTGAGAGGAAGGGTTTTGTTTGTTTCGTTTCGTTCTAGAATAAATAAATTCATGGTGGAGCTAGCAAAAAGGAAGGAACTGTTGATAATGATAAATATGGATACAGACACAAAAAATTTAAAAAAAAAGCAGTCCTCAGATACTTTTTCTGTTACCGAGCATGAATTTCAGGAGCATAGTTTTCATATTTGAAAAGGCTGGTGTCTGCAAAGGAAGAAAAGCCAGACCCTGCTGTAATTGCTATAATTCCCCCATGTAGGATTATTTGTTAATCTTTCTCTGCCAAAGAAATGTCTTATCAGATCTAGACGTATCACATTGCCTACTGAAATAAAATGTAAATCTTTCCCAGTTGAATTTAGTTGAAGATAGAAATACTAGCAAAGGTTTTGTCAAAGATAGAAATACGTCTAAAACAACTGTGCTTTATTTGTGCACAAGTTCTACCGGTAAGAGAAACTTAATGAATGTCTGTCTTCTTGTCTCTATAAAACCAACTTTCACACATCTCCTTACTGTAATTTATTAACAAAAACTTTTCTTGTACTTACAAAAATATCAGACATTCAACGTAATAGTTTTTTAATATAATTTATTTTACATTCACGGGGTAAGGGGATACAAATCTTTCAATAATCATAGAATGGCCTGGTTTGAAAAGGACCTTAAAGATAATCTAGTTTCAACATCCCTGCTCTGGGCAGGGTTGCCTCCAGGGATGGGGCATCCACAACCTCTCTGGGCAACATGTTCCAGTGCCTCACCACCCTCTGAGTGAAAAACTCTCTCCTAATTTCTAACCTAAATCTCCCTTCTTAGTTTAAAACCATTCCCCCTTATCCTATCACAATCAACAAATGCTTCTTGTCCATCGGGACACCCAAGACCTTCTCCGCAGGGCTGCTCTCAAATTCTTGTTTGCCCAGTCTATATAAATACCTGGGATTGCCCCAGCCCAAGTGCAATACCTTGCACTTGGCCTCGTTGAACCTCATTAGTTTCTCATGGGCCCACTTCTCCAGCCTGTCCAAGTCCCTCTGGGTGGCATCCCTTCCCTCTATTGTATCAACTGCACAGCTCAGCTTGGTGTCATCTGCAAACTTGCTGAGGGTGCACTCGATTCCATTGTCTATGTCATTGATAAAGATGTTGAAGAGCATCGGTCCCAAGGCTGACCCCTGAGGGACACCACTTGTGACCAGCCTCCACCCAGACATAGAACTGTTGATCACAACCCTTTGGCTGTGACCAGCCAACCAATCCTTTATCCACCTAACAGTCCATCCTTCAAATCCATACCTCTCCAATTTAGAGAGAAGAATGTGGTGAGGGACCATATCAAAGGCTTTGCTCAAGTCCAGGTAGAAGATATCCATCGTCCTTCCTTTGTCCACCGATGCCGTCACTCCATCATAGAAGGCCACCAGATTGGTTAGGCAAGATCTGCCTTTGGTGAAGCCACACTGGCTGTTTCGGATCACCTCTTTATCTCATGCATGCCTCGCAGAGCAGTGTACCTGTTCTGCAGGGGCAGCTGGGGAGGTAGGGAAATCACTGGGCAGGTGCACCTGCTACGCTTGTAACGCTGAGCAGGGACCTTTTGCGATTGCCCTGTCCCCCAGTTCAACACCATTGTTGTTAGGGGGAGGAGAGTGGGCTCACTGTACCAGGAACTCCGTCTGCCTGCTGGTCCCCTCCTATTACCTGCTTGCAAGGCAGTAGGGAGTGATGTATTTCTTGTGGAGCCTCTGCTAGCTGCCTAAGCCTCAGGGCTGGTATTTGGGGTGTCTCACCCCGGTGCCTTTCTTTCAGGCCTGGCAGGGAGTTGCTCCACCAGTCTATCTCCCGCTCACACTCCCTGATAGCCCTTAACCTCTCCACCTCCTCCTCGAGCTCTGCCACCAGGCTGAGCAGGCCATCCACTTGCTCGCACCTCACACACACAGTGTCTCTGCCTCCCTCAGATGGCAGCAACAGGCTCAGGCACTCCCTGCACCCAGAGACCTGAACTGCTGCGTTTTTGAGCGGGCAGTCAGTCTGGGTCACCACAGACTTTCTAGAAAGAGCTTTCTGCCTAGTGCAGACCATGGCGGTTTAGCTACAGGCAGACAGCCGGTAGACGAGCTGTTCTCCTGAGCGGGGAGGGACGCTCTGCCCTGTCCCAGTCCACCATGTCCTGCCTGCCCGGCCTAGTGGCCGCACTCCGCAGGGGCTGCCTTTGTACAACATGGAGGGGGCGCTGCTGGCTCCGCCCGTACCTCGTCTGCCTCCTTCACGAGGGCTGCCGGGCCCTGCGGGCTCCCTTGGCTGCCTCGAGTGGCCTCGATGCCGGAGAAAAAGCCCTGCCCGCCTCGATCCCTCGCTCCACTGCCCTGGAGCTGATCGCCTCAGCGAGTGGCTGAATAAGTGTGCGAAGACAAGCTCAAATTAACAGAAAATCCCAGCTATAACCTATTTTCCTGTGAAAAAAAGCACAGGGCAAGGAATCTAAGATGTATAGACACACAAAGAGTTTGCGGTTTGTTTCAGTCCTCAGATTTAATTGAAGCAACTGTATTTGTGTTAGGGACCTAGGTGTAATGCATAGGCTGCGCTTAGTGTCTGCTTTAGATAAAGTGTCTTAGGAAGTGGCCTCATGGAAGAAATAACATAGTGATGTATGTTCCACATCTTTAGATGGGTTTACCTAAGAGGGGAAGGATGTGCTTCCTGCTCTCTGACTTTATGGATACATGCTTGGTTGGGAAAAAAAAGATGTGTTATTAGTGCGTGATAGTTCACATCCTATCACGGACAGAGCGGTTTGCATTTTAGTGTGAGTCACACTGAACTATGCACTTCCTGATGCCAATCGGTTGTTTCATCCTGTTAGCTCTTGCTAAAACTATGTCTGGCTTGCTCTCACCTACCCAGCATTAGTTACCTTGCCTTAGACGATGTAGGCTCAGGCTACACCTTTTCTCACAACCAGAGACAAGGCCCAGGCCTCCTGCTTGTACAGTGCTTGTGATCCTGCCAGCCTGGGGACATACCTTGGATGAGGGATCTGATCTGCAGCTTCTGTCAGTCATTATCATTTTGTGAAAATCCTGGTTTCAGACTTACCTGGCTGCCTGACACTGCCAGGCTTCCCTTTGGATGTATTCATTGGATCTGACTCTGGCTTTATCTACTGCTAGGTGCTATTACGTGTTTTACTGTTGCAAGTCTCCCCTTGCTAGACCAGAACTTGTGGTATTTGTCAGAAAGAGACAGCTTTAAGGCAGCCAGATAACCTGACCAGCCTGCTGCTCTGCAAAGAGTTTTGTGGGATTTGCTGATAACGACAAGGCAGCTGCACTGAAGGTGAGTAGATGCCGATAGCTGTGGGGGAGCAAGGCTCCCAGTGGCAGACTCATACCCCTCTGGCATATTTCTTCAAATACTCCTAAAGATAAGCACTTACAAACTTATGAACATTTTCAAGATCCTATTACTGATGATGGTGTCCATTTACAGTAGTTTCTCTGTCTCTGCATGTCATGAAGCTTCAGATGTTCAGGCACATGCTCATGATTTCTTTCCCATTAGAATGACTGCTTTGGTTTGCAAGCCTGCAAGAACTGCTCCTTGTCTCTTTGCAACAAACTAAATGATATCAAGCTCCTTCCAGACAGTCTGGGTGATACTTATCAAAGAGTTACTCATAGAAGTCTTGCCTGTAGGAGTCCACCCCCAGTACGAGGCATCAGGACTGAGTGCAGTTGACCCATGGAGCTGCTGGTTCCATTAACTCTATTCAATCTGTTTCAGAAACTGGTTTTAAGACTCCCGGGATTAACATAAGCTTTTTCACTTAGGGACTATATAGACCTACAAGGCCATGTGGGTGCCATTTTGCTAGCACTCCCACTAGTTAAAATTTTCATTGTAGCTCAAATTCAAAGGGATTCAAGTATTTTAAGACTGTCATTCAACCTTGTACATATGGGCCAAGTCTGTCTGGTACGCATCTATAATGAAAACCTTAAGAAGAGCAGAGATGCATAGCCTCAGTACGAGTGCAATAGAGAAGATGTGGCTTTAGGCTTAACCTGGTGGGCTTCACCACTGCAGGGAGGTATGGAGAGAAACACCTACATCCTCCCAGAAAACAACGCAAATAGAAAAGCAAAGACTACAAAGCAAAAAGCTGAAGGGAGAAGCTGCGTCTAAGGAGGAGACAGCTCAGAAGGAGGTCAAACAGAGAACCACTGCATGTCCTGCAAATATTTATCATGATGACGCATGGGGGGGCATAAAAGCAGTCTGAAAATTTGAGGATTTGCCATCTGCAGAAAAAGAAAGGGAATTGGAGTGCAAGTGTTATTCTTTTTTCTCTGGCTTTGTTGTCAGAGTGCCAAGACAGGTTATAGTCACAGACGAGGCTGCAACCTTCCTCAGTCCCCTGTCTGCAGGGGATGCAGGCAGCCTGGCCAGCCTCTTTGCACTGCTTTCATTTCAGTCCAGCTCCACTCTCATGCCAAATGATTTTAGAAGATCTGCAGACTGTCCTTGCCTGCCTTTGCCTTTTCCTATGTACTTTTCACAGGAGGGATGGATCAGTTTTGCTTGACACGACTTTGAAGTCCGCTGCCTTTGAGTCAACCCATGTGAGACTCAAGTGGCAGCAGCAGCAGGGAGACTGCTCGGCTTCATGAACAGCTGGAGTTGTTCTGTGACCTGACAAAGAAGGTGAGCGTATTTTGCTCCCTGTGTGGCAGAAAGCCATGCATTAATGGAGACAGAAAATAGATATGTGGGAGGAAGCCCTCACTCAAACAGTTAATACACCTAAATGTGAAGAAAGAGGATTTGGTGTCAAAGTATGCCTGTTGCCAATGGCTTGATCCAGTCAGCATGACATGTATCGCTGAACCTTTGTTCCCTGATGTTGTGAGCATCTAAGTTTCTGCTGGTTTTGAAATTTACTGCTTCTGACATGCAGGGATATCTTTTTTTTTTTTCCAATGTGCAAGTGGGCTAGCCTGTGGGATGGGAGTGTTGATAGCACACAGCTGACCACACTTTGCTGAGAGCTTTTGTGCAGCTGAATTTTCAGCTCCTGGCTGCAATGATAGTTTGGAAGAAGAAGGATCAAACTGGACAGCTCTCATCAATTCCTCTGATTCATGATTCCTGAAGAGATTTTCCTCCTATTCTGTTTTTCTCTATTATATAAAGGAAAACCTACACACTTTTCCCTTTGTATTTAGACAGCAGGCATGGATTAGGCTTGCTAACCAATAATCAGCTTTCACTGGCTTAAAATTAACTAAAACGACCCTATTTTTTTCTTCCCTCATCTGGTGCAGCAGGGCTCAGAAGGTGTCTGGAGGAGGTAGTGTGACTTGTGTGCCAGGGTGAGGAGAGAGAGGACCTGTGGCAAGCTCTTTCCATTGCCAGGGGCACGGTGTCTTGCCTGCCCATGATTTTGCTTTTCCTAGTCTCCCGGCTGCCAGGATGGTGAGAGGAGAAAGCTGGGCTGCTGTGGGATGGAGGAAGGGAGAGGTGTCCTCCTGGTGGGGATGGGGAGAGGGCCAGCAGCAGCAGGAGTCCTGCGCCACCACCTGCCACCCTCAACCCGCTCCCGCTCCCACCCTTACCTCACAGGGTGATGGAGAGGAAACGTGCTTGTGTTACGTGACCTGATCCCCTGCATCTCGTTGAGGCCTGTTAGCTCTACCCAACCACGCTCATGTCACCTCCCGAGGGCTCGCAGTGCCAGCAAGAGGAGGCCGGAGCCTGCCGCTGCCCCGGTGCAGCTCCTCTGGAGGCTGCTTTGCTGTGGGGCTGGGGATGTTTGGCCTTACCTCGTCTCCTCTAATGAAATTTTGTTTTCTTTTCGTGTTCGTCTAGGGGGTTGTTTGTTTTCTAACAGGCCCAGTAGCTGGAACCTTGTAGTGTAACCGTAGTGTGTGTCTCCAGGTTTGTGTCATGTTGGTTTGGGGTTTGCTTTCCTCTTTTTTTCTTTTTTTTCTTTTTTTTTTTTTGGCAGAGCAGCAGTTAAACTTTTCCCTTTTCCACTGTTGAGTGGCTGGGCGAATGACCTCCTGAAATCACAACAGAGGCCCCTTTTCTGTGCTAAAACAGCAGCTCTGTAATAGTCCACAGGGTAGCACAGAGCTGTGCCCAGCAGGCAAAGCTTGCATTCCCAGCTTCTTCTGTTGGCCAAACCATGCTGGGAGATGTAACGTGAGGCTGAAACCCTCCACAGGGTGTGGAAAGGCTGTCTGTGTGTGAAGCATCTTTGAATCTTGTTTTTAGACAGAGTTGAATAAAAGAAGGCTATTTTCCTCTTCTAGCATTAGGGGGAGCACAGCTGCTAAGAGAGAGTACGTGGTTTAAAAACAAAACAAAACAAAAACAGAGGATAAAAGCAGAGAAAAAGAAACAGTCCAAGCCTCACTAGTCTGATTTAAACCGTCTCCCTGTATTACAGTCTGTTTATATTCCCTGTGCCACCAGCAGCTAATCTCCTGCTGCTATCCAAGACTGCAGGACATTGCTTCTAGAGACATCAGGCAAGACAAGGAATGGAAATGGACAGTCTGATCATGCTTCTGCCACTTAGGCTATATTTGCTAAGAAGCAAAGATGACTGAGCTGCTTTAGCAATTGTTGAAACCTTGCTTGGCATCCCAGTTTCCTTGTCTATGACAGTGCTGACCGTTTAGGAATGCTATTACAACCACCAGGACTGTCTCTGAGATGTCTCATTTTACAGATCACACTCTCTTGTTTGAGCTTCCAGCGGTGTAATGGGTGTCTGTGTGTAGGGCCTTGGCTATGGAGGAAAATATTCTTCTCTTGTTCCAGGCCCTTGGCTCTGCAGTTGGGTTTTGGTTTGTATTTTGGTGGGAATGTTGCCCATTAACCTGTGTGGTACAATCTCTCCACCCCCAGCCAAAATCACCAACTCCTATTGATCTGCTCAGAGCTGGGATTTCGTGTGTGGAATCAAAGTCCTTAGGCCTGTGCAATTACCCTGCCACCACCTCTGCTGCTTTGCGCTTGTTTCCTCTGCTCACAGAAAGTGCCTTATTGACCAGTCCTCTTCAAACCCACGAGGATACTTCCTGGCTACTCTGTGGGCCAGGCTAGCAGAATCAGTCCCTGAGCGCATAAAAGACACCATATAACAACATGTTCTCAAGGATATTTGATTTCATGTGTTTTTCTTTGAGTCAGCACATATTTTAATAATTGGGATGGTTGTGCTGATTGATTGTTTGGCTGATTCCCCTAGATTCAACACCTAAAAATAGATGTTCAGAAGTTACATAATCCTGGGGCTAAGGCAGCTCTCTGAGTTTTCTCTGGAAACCACAAGCCCAAGTTGGGGCTTGCTGCTCTGTGGAAGAGCAGAGCCCATCCTCTGAGAGCTGGCAATGATGTCCCAGACTTGTTTTTTAATGAGAGACAAGGGGGAATGTGGTGGTTTGGTTCAGCTCTTTCCAGTGATGTGATCAGATGGGTCTTGCTGGTGTTACTGGCTTGGTTCTGTCAGGTTTGCAGGAACGTGGCAGCATCCATGCCTCTCATCCATTTTTCACACATTGAATTGACTTATTTGGGAATATACTAATGCTCGTATCACCAAAAAAATGAAGGATAAAGTGAGTAAGAAGAAGGATTCCTTCCCAGGGAAGGGTCAGTAATGCCCAAAACAGACACTCACAGCTGGCAAGCAATGGTACTGCTTGCTATGATGCGAGGAGGACAAACTCTGTTATGTGTAATATTGGTAATATTAGTTGAGAGGAAGTTTCTACAAAACTTCTACGAGGTGTTAGCACTGCTTCCAGAAGTCAACAGAAGGAGAAGGGGGAGAGAGCTGGAAAGGGGCTAAAGAGGGAAGAACCTGGGAAGGGAAAGAAGGACAGTAAGAAAAAGCCTTTTTTAGCTAGCTAAAGAAGGACATGAAGGCAACAGGGGGAGTGCCACAAAAGCTACAAGAGAAATCACCAGTGGGAAGGGCAGAAGGGATACTCTTCTTCCCCCCTCCTTTTTTTTTTTTTTTTTTAGATCAGAAGGATGGATGGAGCATGAGGCAGACTGTTATTTATGTAGAGGGGAAGAGATACATATGAGGACATCTGTTTTAAGGAGCTGCTTCAAAAATAACCACAGTGCTTGGAGAGCGCAGCTAGCAACCTGCAGAGAAAGTAAGACAGTGGTGCCCCGAGTACAGACAGCCCCATATCCAATGAATATCCAAAATATATGACAGAGGGATGCAGATTTGGGTACTGTTCCATCCTCAAAGCAAGCCCCTTCTCACCTGGAAAAATGAAATAGCAGACAGAGGTTTTGAAGCAGGATGCTCACGTCTAGCATCCTGTTCTCTTACTGAGTGCTGAGGCCAGGAACAGGCAGCAACTTCAGGCCTTCAGGCTCTGGGCTCTTCTTCAAATCTGGCCTCTGATTTACTGGGGTACTGTAAGAAAGTCCACTAAAGCCTGCTTGTTGTCTCAGCCTCCTAGTGGGTAATACAGATGTACAAAGCACAGCTTTTCTGCTCCTTCTCTCCCTTGTAACATCTGCAGCTTCAGACAGCTCTGAAAGGGCTGTGGAATAGGATTCAGCGCAAATATCAGGTGTGATCCATCAGTGGAAAGAGAGGGGCAAAGCCTGATGGCACGAAGCAGCCGTCCCACCAAGGGGCATGGTTTATTTCTCCTGTTAGTCAGGTGAAAGATCATGTTTGGTTAAGACTGCATGAAATATGAGCATAATTTGCTCACTGGGAGATTCAGCCTCTCTGTGGCCAAACACTCCTAGAACAGAACCAGCAAAATCTTCATGATGAATCTGCATCCCTATCGACTTTCCAGTTTTTAGTAGGAGAATCAATGGCAAATAGCACTCCAAAGTAGCAACCAGATGTGTTGTTCTCCCTTGCTTTTTCAGCTGTCCACTGAAGGTAATACAAACATGACGCAAATAGAAGTGAGAGTTTGAGATATAGTAGCTGATATCACCCTGGTAGGAAACAGCTGTATTTCTTTTTCCATGTGAGTGGCTGTCAGCAAGTAACACTGACTGAGCTGACTTCGGATATCCTCTGCCTCAAGGGAAGCATTGTCCTCCACGCTCTCTCCAGTACTGTGTTTTTTGATAAAGAGCAAACGTGTACGCTGAAATTACTTAACGCTGCAGTAACTGCTTGGAATGAAACCTTGTTTTCAGCTACAAAAGTTCTCAATTATGGCAGAAAGTAGCTACTATAGTTTCACAGAATTATTGCGTATTTACCTGGCTATGTTGGGCATAACCGTGACTGTACTTTGGCCGTGTTTCGTGGCTGAGTACAAATTGCAATGCAGTTTCAAGGGTATGAAAGCCGGGAACAGGATGTGCTTTGGACAAAATTTGATATTTCAAAAGAATTCAGCAGCAGTCAAAATAGCTTGGGGGAAGATGTAGCAACAGGGAATTTAATGTCATGCTCTGTTACTCGATGGGTTGACAAATATAGATGGAAATCAATTGCTTGTTACTATGTAGGAGAGGCAGTATCTTTAATCTCAGCTGTGGTAAGTAAAGCGCTTGCATCTAGAGCTGGGTAAACAGACACCTGGCTTTATGCTTTTACTGGAGTTCAATTGACATCAAAAGTAATGGCCATTTAATGTTCAGGATGCTCAGGTTGTCCCACCGGATGCCAAGCAAATTTCATATGAGGCCCCACAGAACTTGCATCCCACTGCTTTCAAGTGGATGTGGGCTTCTAAGCATGGAGATTTTTGAAATGGGAACTCTGGCAACTCTTTCCTTGGATGCTTCACTTCCCTTTATGTTTTACTGTTCTGATGTCTCTTCAGGCCTTGCCAAGATTAAGCTTCTTCTATGAGTTTGTAACCATATTGAAAATATGAAACCGTTCACTCTCAATACATTTGGTAGGTAACTGTTTTATCCTAGCTTGAACTAAGCATATGGCTTCCTCCGTGTAGCTGTTTGATTGCATCCTTCTTGTTTCAGTCATGACAACCAATTTGGCTTACAACTCTCTTTCCCCTGGGTGAAGTGGGACCTGCGAGCATTGCACCCTTCTGTTGGGAAGATCCTCTAGAAATGCTGTTCTCTGCTAATGATCTACAGCAAACTGCCCCCATTTTCTGGTACTGCTGTACAGGTGACAAGTCCAAGCTCCCAGGGACACAGATATATTCTGAAAAAAACCACAAAACATAACCTGTCTGAATAATCACTGTAAGCTGTTTCTGATGTCTATCACTCTAGGGGTGAAAAAGATAACACTGACTGCAGACTTTTGGGATCTTCCTTGTCTCAGTCTAGCAAAACCTGGCCTTGTGTTTGCCACATAAACCCAATACACCTGGTTACTTCTGCCATCCTTTCTCCTAACTTAGCTGCTAGCTCCTATGTACTCGAGCCATCTATGTACTGAGACATCCTACTCCAGCAGAGTCCTGCAGCATCAAAATTTGGGAAGAGTTAGGTAAAATGTCTCTTTCTTCCTCTACAGAACACGTCTGTGAGCTTCCCCATGGCCGGCAGACTTCAGCATGCTGTACAGGAACATAATTTACCACTAGATGGCTGGACTCCTTCTTTGTCCAGCTCTGTTTTCTCAGACTGACAATGCTTAGTGCAGAACAATGGACTTCTTGTAAACTCTCTGCCCACCCCCTATAACTTAACATTTTTAAACGGTTTATGCTTTTAGCAAATTTACTTTTATGATGAATAGTTCATTTTTTTTCAAACATACCGAAAGATCTGTGCTAATTTCTAAGAAAGTGATGAATGTTTCACACGGCGGAAACTAAAAAGAAAAAGCTCCCTATTGCAGTTCTTTCTGCCTTCCATTACACATGTAAAACAATTTTCATTGAGTCTTTTTATTTCAGAGGTGCATGCGTGAGTGTCACACATTCAATGGTTCATCCCTCAGACTGGGATAGAGCACAGTAAAGTCCCGAGAAGCCATGACATAGCAGCCACATAGCTTGGTCTGGTGATCTTGGTAAGGTACAATTTGCAAAGCTTTTAGAAATCTGACATTTATGGTCACTCTGATTTTGCTCAGGAGGGATATTTCTATACCAAATTATCTTTCCTTGTCCAAATAAAAATTATTTTGCTCACAGGCAGTCTCTTCCAAAAAGTTATACTTCTGGGTGAAAAACGTCAACGTCCCTGGTGACTGCAGACTGATACACTGCACTGATGAGCAGGCCTACCTCAAAAGGCAGATGTTCTCTGCCTGAAAGGCAGATAAAGAAAGAAAGATAAAGTATGCATCTGTTTCTTGAAGATGTTACTCTTTTTTTTCCCCCTTAGTCTCTTTTTTTTTGCATTTTCAGATCCATTCTTTGTATTTACTGGGTCCACATTGTGTGTTTGTAGATATATTTGTATCCTTGAGGTCAAAACAGTGGAGAAGCACATTTTAAACCTAAGATTACTTCGGTTGTTTTGCTGTCACAACACTAGCATTTTTTAATGACCATTTGCTGGAGCAAGGAGAGACGCAGTCCCTGCCTCTAAGGCAGTATAATCTAACACAGCAAACCTGGAAATCTCAGGGCACTTTAGCAGTTACGTGAGACGCTGAGGATATGCCGAAGATGAGCCAAAAGGTGTGTGGTACATGAAATAGTAAGGTAGCGATGGAAACAGAAGTATGCCTGGGGTAGGATTTCTTCTCTTTCTCCAAATATTGGCTCAGGTATCAGTCGCTCACAGTGCAATTTTCTTAAAGGACTATGACAGCAAAAAAAAAAAAAGCTGATGGTATAATTAGTGCGGTAGAGAGAAGCAGGAAATTAAAATGAACTCCACCCATCCCAACTCTCAGTGTAACATAGGCATTGAAGCATGCAGAAAACTACAAGCCTCTGAAAAATAAGACTTCAAAAGCAATTGTACAACCTGACAAGAATATTGGTGGCTCCTCTGTTCTCCTCCACAGGATGGTTTCTGGCTTTGTCAATGTAACAGGAGAGAGTTAAAAAAAAAGGCATGGACATTTCCACTTACTGGACTTGTAAACGAGTAAATTCTATATTTTCCTGAAGCATCTTTATTTTAAAGGCGTCTGAGGAGTAATGTGTGCAGGTTATTTATGAATTGTAAGTTTGCAATTGAAAATAGCCCACAAACCAAGTCTGGACCCATCTTACCCAGCTGGTCCTGTCCATTGGTGCTATGAAAAGTGTGATATTTGCGGTGGCAGGTGTCTTTGTGTTATGTCTGAGAATTCAGAAGTGTTAATACTAAAGGTAAAGGAAACTGCGGTGTCTTTGATCCTGCTATGTGGTAACTGTTGTCAGATGTGAACAGAGAAGCTGTGGAAGAAAAACTGGACACAAAATTGTGAGGAAATCACATTAAACATATCAGCCACCTTCCTTTGGGATGATCAGATCACTTGCAGTACTCCTGTACCTTCCCAGCAAACATTTAGAGGCCCTGGATACGCTCTGTTGTGTTTTCTGACAGGCAGGGACTGCAGCAAGGATGCTACTGCCATAGCTGGGATGAACAAATGCGTCCCTGCCAGAGGCTGACTCACTCAGGCACCTTGTCTCTCGGGGGTTTTGGGTCCACTCTCTGCCATGAAGGCTCTGGCTCCACAATGACATAGAGGCCTTCCATAATACAGCACCTCTACAGCCATTTGAATCAGAAAGCAATGGAAAAAGCGTTGCTTGAATTTAAAATAAGAGCTTGTTCTGTAGTCGGCTTTTCCCACTCCTTGCTCAGCAAGATGATTTAAGGCTCTGCCTGCACTGAGGGCTGAATTCCTGACTGAGGCAACAAAACATCTACTTCAACATGTTTTAGCTCAAGTATAGGCCAGCCCAAAGCTGAAATCTTTTCTAAAAGCTGGGCTCTGGGATGAACTGCTCTGCTATCCTCCCCTCCCACCAGTCTGAGTGCAACTTGCATTTAAAGCCTTCAACAACCAGATTTGCAGTTTTGTGGTCCCTCATCCTACCTCCTGCTCCCACTCCCTCACCTTCTGATGGGTTTACAGATCTGCCTGCAAGGAGATGCTGGGCTGATTCCTGAGGGATTGCTTGTCTGGACAGGTAAGAAAAAGATCCACATGGGAAGAGGGATGGGGAAGCTCAGCTGGCTTACAGCTGAGTAAAGGAAACCCTTGAAGAGAAATACACACAAAGATTATTTGAAATGGTGGATTTACAGAAAATTTTATCACCATTAAAAACATACTCAGAGGAAATCCTCACTCTCCTGAGTGCTGTTATGGAGTAAACACCATATGTTAAACCTCTGAGCTGTGAAGCAAGGGTGTCCTCTGTTATTTGATGAAGAATGGCTGGGAGCAATTCAGAGGGCCTTGGAAAACCTAATGGACCTTAACCCAAGAAAATGGTACGGTACTCCATCACAGGACAAACACCAGTTTCTTTTTGGGACAGAACATTTGAAAGAATGACACCAGAACCTTCAGATATACACAAACAAATGTATGTTTGGGAACTGAACAGCTTCCAGATCTGCAGAGTTTGTCCAGTGCTTTTAGCAATTCAAAGTTAAAAGGGTACGTTTTGCACTTACTGGAGTCTAAATTTACATCCATATTAACTACAGTGGCCCCGTGGCACCAGTAATGAAAGGGGAGGGGACTGCCCACATATTAGTTGTAGTCGCCACTAATTCGGGACTGCAAAGGTGAGTATCTTTTGTAGAATGGTGTATACGTTTTTATCTCATTAAGTCCTGTCACTGTCCTGTGTACAAAATGGTAAGAAGTATGTAATAGTTAATGCTCTTTGGAGCCTGCTTGGATATAAAAGGCTGGTGCTTGCAACCACATCTGCAGTCACCGCGTGATAGCGTGCTGTGGACCAGGTACATCAGACTGTTCCTGCCTCGACGGTACATAGACAGGTCAGGGGAATTACTAAGAAAGCTCTCTGTGAAAATCTCCAGAACAGGGGCTTGCTGAGGTGCTGCACTACAGAAACAGATCTGCGCTTCGGGGTGCTTGCCCCAAGCAGCACAATGGTGCTGCCTTTGACCGCAGAGCGCGAGGGCGGAAGCCTGCCACTGCTCCCACCTCTTCCTCTCGCAAGCAACAGAGGTAGCAGCTCCTGGCTTGAGGTGCCTGGCACAAAAAAAAACAAACCAAAGCAAAAAATAGAACCTCCCCCCACCTACTGCTTTTTCTTGTGAGAAAGCAATAGCAGGGTGCCTTATTCCTCCTTACTGTTTGAAAGTGGTATTTCTGGCACTAATGGTCTGTGTATCTCATTTTGCATGTGCTTGCTCCAAAGGGACTTCTGAGGCTGTGTCTTCATGTCTACCTGCTTAGAGCGCTGCAAGACTTGTCTGGGCTCATCTTGAGCAAACCAACTTGCAGAAGGCAAGCAGTAGAGCTTGGCTGAGTAGATCTTGTGACTATTATTGCTGATACTTGGTAGTTCTCTTTAAGTAATTTGCATCCTAGTTAGTGGCTCCGATCATCTTTCTTCCAAAACCTGCCAAATCCTGGTGGGAACTGCAGTGAATAGAACTTGTGGTTTCTTTATACAGGCACTTTTACCATAAGAACAAAAGAGGTAATAGATCCTTACACCAAAAGTACAGCATTTGAACAAAGACAATTAAGGCTCAGATACATGTTGTCTTGAGGAAGTAAAATCAGACATAATGCAAGTGGTTATTGTTTACTATTTGGTGCACCCAGATTCTGGCCTCTCACTCTGTAGATGTATAGACATGTTTAATGCTTTGTGACTCATCCTACCAACAATGCTGGTGTTATCACATTATAATGGCACTAGGTTGGTTGTGCGAGAGGATATTATTCAGTACTCAGAGGCTAAGTTTCAGGCTGAAAAAGCAACTCAGTGCTCACCAGAAAGCCACTAAACTGTGTTAGCCAGAATGCTAATTAGTTAGTACTTGCACTTGTAAATGAATTGAAAAAGATCTGTGTTATTCTTGTGGGAAGCTGAAGTCAGGTTCACAGCTGGGATTGGGCATGTAAATCCAATGAAGCCAACGCAACTTGTGTCAACACCTGAGTACAGTCCTTTGAAATGCTTATCTCAAAACTACTTTTAAACCTAAAAAACACTCACTCGTTAGAGGACACTCATTTCCTAAGCAGAAAACAAGGGGGTTTCATGCTTGCAAGAGTACCAAATGAACACAAAAGGCATTACAAGCTAGTAGGGTAACTAGATTGAAAAGTATTCTGAGGTAGGTAATACCTCTGACTCCATAAATCTTGTATGTCAGAAAGCTCTATGGCTTCCCAATGGAAAAATATTGCTATTGTATGAATTTCAACCAAAATGAAGTGTCCAGGAAATAACTAGACTTAGGGACACAGACATTGAGCTTTTCTTAGACCACAACTCTTTATCTCACTAAATGTGGCACGTGGCGAGATTAGTAATGTGATAACTCACAGAACTACCATCTTCAATACACTGCTTAGCCATTTTTCATCTCAAGTCACTCCGACTTGCATTTCTTTTTCCCTGGAAAACGTCTAAGAACTCATAGATCAAAACCCAGGGGCTGACACAGAGGTGCTGGATCTAAGAAATGACTGAATTGAGGAATTGGAATGAGAGCTCTTTACTCGGTGTGAAGCAAGAATTTCAGAGTCTGCAACTATACCCCTTTTAAGATATGAATGTATCAAACTTCCTGCACTTACTAGCATCAGACTTGGTCAGCCTTTGGTCAGAAGTCTGCTGATACTTAGATCTTAGAGATAGGAAGTAGATTTAATCATTCAGACGGGACTTTTTCTCCAGAGTGAGCAGCGAATCAAAACGTTGCCTAGTGTTGTGAAGCACTGGGCTACTAGAAGCATGGCTTTGTCCCTGAAACACTCTCCCTTAGCACTCCAGTGACTAGGCAGATGAATTATAAAGTAACGGAATTTGAATGACTGTCTCATCACGCTGCAAGGAAAGGTAATATTATCTCCTCACTCCTGCTTAGTATTGCCTCCGGCTTTTGCACCAAAACATCACACTGGAACTCAGTGTTGTCTAGTAACTAACACCGAATTTAAAGTGCTGTCACAGCCAGTCCTGCTCAGTTTCCAGACGTAGGTCGCCAAAGCGTGTAAGAAGTGATCCACAAGTGATGGCACAAAGCCAATGGATCTTTTTTTTTTTTTTTTTTTTTATTCCTGTTTGTTTAGGACAGGAGACAAAATGTGTTTGTAAACCAGAGAGGCTGCTGCAGGTGCAGAGGACTCTGTTCCAGCTGGCACTCTGAAAGATCAATTACCTACATCAAAGCTGTTCTGCTGCCTTTGCTGTCTGGTTGCTCATTTCTGAGGCTGCACAGGAACCGTACACACAAAGTGAATTAAAAAGACCAGGGCTCTGTGTTCAATACCCTCTTGAAGTGTGCAGTCTAACCGTTAACACTAGAAGTCCTAAATTCTTCTTAATCTGATCAGATGGTGGGAAAATATGAAAAGCTTTTGACTTTGAAATGACACTTGGCAATGATGATACTATTCTTGATTGAGAATGCAAATGAAGGCATGTAATGCGATGCTATAATTGATGTAGGTTGCATTTCTTTTTCAGTTGTTGATCAGGAATGAATGGTTTGACAGGTAAACTATCAGAGATTGTTATTGAATTTATTGTAATAAATATTATTCTGCAATATTTTCCTGTTGCCTGTGAAGCATTAAAATGCTAAAGGGTGCCAACATGTGGTGTTAGCAGGGTGTTGTGACAGTAGCATTATCAATGTTTGTACAGGTTGTCACCAATATTTGAAATCACTTGTAAAAACAGCACCTTAATATAATATTCCATTACCATACTGTACATGGTGATAGGCTTTTATTCATTGGTACAGAACCTATGCATTACTGATTATCCATCCTTTCCTGCCCTCTTCCCATGGGTGGTCTTGCAAAGACACAGAGTTAACAATAACAACATACACAGGATTATCGATCATATGGTAACCTATACCATTACAGTTAAAATGTATAGGTATGTGTCGCGTTAATTTCTCTTTTACCATTAAACACGTGGCTTATTTTCATGGATCTATTTCAGCAAATGCTCTTCTCTCTTCTCTTCTCTTCTCTTCTCTTCTCTTCTCTTCTCTTCTCTTCTCTTCTCTTCTCTTCTCTTCTCTTCTCTTCTCTTCTCTTCTCTTCTCTTCTCTTCTCTTCTCTTCTCTTCTCTTCTCTTCTCTTCTCTCCCCTCCCCTCCCCTCCCCTCCCCTTTTTCTTTTCTAACAAGAAGTGTTTCCCTTCTCTCTTAAAGAAGACCCGTGCCCAAGGCCCCCAAACCAGCACCAGGTGATGCTGAACCGAAGCCTGCCTTTTGCAGTTCTCACAACATCCTACTTTTGAAGCATGTCATCTTGCAGCCTCGTCGACGTGGGAGACGTAATTTATCATTACAAAGAAGTCTTCCATCTTTTCAATTAAAAGTATCGCACTTATCACAGGGCCAGGAAGCTGAAGGCTGGCAGCGCTGAAGCGGCAATATCCTTCAGCCAAAAAAACGCTGTTACGTGGCTAATACCAGACCGGGTGGACTCTGAATCCCACGAAGCGTATGAACACATCTAAGCAACATGATGCTGCAGTTGTTACATTAAATATAAATGTGTTAAATGTAAATACGTTAAATATAAGTATGTTAAGTAGAAATATGCTAAATATAAATATGTTAAACATAAATTCAGTGGCGATTTTGCCGGGGGAGGTGTATCAGGGCTGTATGAAACGGAAGAAACCCGGACTTTTGACAAAAGGCCGTCACCCTGCCCCCCCGGCCGCCATTTCAGGGCCGCCCCCCCGACCCCGCGCAGCCCCCTCGGGGCCGCGCACCCCGGGGCACCCCGCGGGGCTGCCGCGAGGTCTGATTGGTGGCGCGCGCTGTCAATCACCCCACGGGGGCGAGCGGCCCGCCCCCTCGCACTCCCCCCCGCCAGCCCCCCCAAAATGGCGCGGGGCGGGGCCGGCGCGGCGGCCGTTGGCGCTGCGGGGGCGGCGAACGGGAGGGCGGCGGGCGGCGGCGGCGGCTCCGGCAGGGCAGCGGCGAGCCCCCCGCGCCTCTGCCCGGGCGCCTCCCGGCGGCTTCCCCCCGCTCCCCGCCGGGGCCTCCTCCTCCATGCGGGAGAGGAGGAGGAGGAGGAGGAGAAGGAGGAGGAGGAGGGAGCTGCTCGCCGGCCATCCCCGGCGCCCGGCGAGTCGGTGCCGAGCCGCCGCGCCGCTCCTGCCGCATCTCCCCGCGGCGCGCAGCCGGCGCTGAGCCCTCTCTTATTTCCCTTATCTATATATTTTTTTTAATTTCATTTTTCACACCCTCCCCTTCTTTTGGTTCTCCCCCCTGGCCGCCAGCAAAGTGTCTTCATGAGCCCAGAGGATGTCCGGGAAGCACTACAAGGGGCCTGAAGTCAGTTGTTGCATCAAATATTTCATCTTCGGCTTCAATGTCATTTTCTGGGTAAGCGGGCCGGGCGCCTCGCCTCTCCTCCTCCTTCTCCTCCTCCCGGGGGGGGATGTGGCAGGAGACACATCGTGACAGTTGGCCTCGAGGATGGGGTTGGGGACGGGGTGTCCCCCTTCTTTTCCCTTTTCCCTATTCCCTTTTCCCTTCCCTTCCCTTTTCCCTTCTCTTTTCCCTTCCCTTCCCCTGCCAAGTGCAGCCGCTGCATTCCTGCGCCTCCCGGGGCTGCTTGCTCCCCTGCCCCGCCGACCCTCCTAATTGCTTTTGTTGTAGGTGCCAAGAGGTTTTCATCCTTAATAATAATTTATTTTTTCTCCCCCCCCCTTAGACCGGTTTGGGGTGGGGGAGGGATCAGCCAAACGCATGGGCCTGGAGCAGGGATCGAGCTATATGTCTTCATGGTGATACGTTAGTAGTGAAAAATAAATCGTGGCTCAAGTTCTCCCAACAGTGCCGGAGCACGGTTACACAATACCGGGGCCGTGCGCGGATCGCTCTGTGGCCAGCTATTAGCATGGGGTAACGGGATGGAGGAGAGAGGTAGCGGCATCCCACCCGTCCCTCAGGTGCGAGCCACCGGGAGGCTTGGCTGGGTGTTTGTGGGGCTCCTGGCCGCGGTAGTTGGTCCCCTGCCTGCACCGTGGCTTGTTGTGCAGTGCCGGTGCTGGGCACTGAGCAGGCACAGCCGTGTAGTGAAGCGTAACCGGTGTACGGTAGTATTTCTAGCATCTTCTTGGTGTGACAGGCTTGAAAGAGGAGCAACTGGGTCTGGATGTGCGAGCAACTGGGTTTGGAGGTGTGTTACTCCAAATTTTGGAACTGCTGAGGGTTGAAGTGTTTGCACACGCACACGAGCGCTGCATAGAGTAAGAAAGTTGGGTGAAGGCACTTAGACGTACCATGCCCCTCTTTTCGTGAGATGTTCCGTTTAGCAATGGCAAACGTGCACAAACCCAAGTAGGGTGAATGTGTTCCTAATGGACTTTGAAAGTGAGATGGGCACATACTTCGTACGCTGGCTTCTTTGAACTATAAAGGTGGCTTGGCTCAGGGGGAACACCCCCTACCACCACCACTACCTTTTTATAGATGAAGGTGAGGAGTAATGGAGGAGAGAAACCTTCTTGCTAATACGAAGCTTGTGGTCACCACTGTGGTGAGAACAGAGGAAGCTGTTTGGCGAAGAAATGCTTGTAGCTAACCTTTTGTCTGTGTTTCTGGAAAGTAAAGATTACTGGAGAGGATGTTTTGGAAGAACGGGACTTTTGATATTAATCACACTTTTACAGTGAAATGCCTTTCCTTAACTGAGAAGGTATGTTGGTAGAGTGAAGTTGACTGGGGTTGCATGCCTGTATCTCAAAGTGTACTTGGCCTAAGAAACAAACCTGTGGTGATGACTTGTTCCAAAGCAGTACTCTGACCCTACAGTAGCTGCTTTTATTATTTGATCAGTTTTAGTGGTTCAGTTTGTCATGGTTCTCTTCGCTTGTCTGTTTTTTCATTTTGATTCTCATGGGCGCACACTGCTGTGAACACAGATGTTTTACAGCAGGGAGCAGAGCAGTGTGAGGAACACTTGTGTGGCATGTCCTTGGACTGATGGAGGGAGATTATGAGAAAATGCGCATATATGTGTTATCTTGCTCCTCCAGGCACTGTCAGCCCATAAGAAGCTCCCTACCCTTTAATTTTGTTCCATTTATTCTCTGAAGGCTAGCGTGTGGATGGTGGAAGTGGTACTTTGTGGCTGTAGCTTCTGCATGGTGGCAGGCGTTCATCTTGTGTGAGGGAATGGGTTAAAGGAGATCTCGCTGGGCCGCGTGGCTTTGTGCCACCAGAGCGCTAATCCAAAGACCTGAGCCTGTCACCCACTCTGCCATTTGCTTCTTGTGTGGCCCTTGCCTGCAGATTACCTGTTTTACAGAATGCTAATTGTCTCATTTGTGTCCACGGCTAAACTTTGTGAGATCCACGGAGAAAAAGCACTTTATGTGAGATTGGTAACTTCTTCAGAAATATGTTACCTTTTTATGAGGAAGCCTGAGTTTGTTACCAGGTCTCTCATGATGTGAAGCGAGGCAGTCACTCTTGCAGAATGCATTTTAAAGTTTTTACTGAATTAATAGCAAAGTGCTCAATATTATTCCACGAAACTGGGCCAGAAAATCTGTAAATGAAAACTGGAGCCCTGGTTAGCTGTTCACAGACAGCGATAATCAAAAATAGCCACTAATGTAGTCATTATAAATAGATTGAAATAATAAAGAGGTCGTCGTGACATCCCCATGACACCTTCCAGGGATCTTGCAGGCATTTAGATACGTAGAACACCTTTGTTAAAACTTCTCAAGCTTTCTTAAATGCTGGTTTTAACACAACCTTTAAATTTTTAATGTAAACAAATGGAAAATACCCTCTATTGTGCATCATAAAACAATGGACTAAAAATAAAGACAACTGAGTTGGAAGACTAATGGTTTTGACAAGAAAATTGTCAGTGCCTTGAATAGAGGAATTTTATAGATCTGCTGAAATTATGTGGGGAATAATTGTACACGCTACTTAAACTGGAGATATTACAAAAAAATGTTGGAGGCTTTATATGCTGTCAAATATAGGCAAAATAAATTATCGGGTCTTTTTCTCAGTTTTTTGGTTTTGTGCTAGTCTGTTGTTCCTTTGCTTAAAAAAACACCACTGAATTGTTAGAATAATGAGTATGGGAAGTCGCACTCTGTATCTTTAGTTGTGACTAAAGGTGACATTATGCTCTTAAGGAGATCGTTCTTAGTCTTGCTCCACCTCAGGCAACGTGTTCTTGTCTCTGTGTTTCAGAAGAGGACGTTATCCTCGGAGTCTATACATAATTAATCTTCTAGGTATACTTGCAGGCTTAATTCCTTTTTTGATATCCAGCATTGAAGTTGGTAAATAGGCAGAAGGTACTTGTTTGGAGAACTTTGAGATTGCAGTGCTCTCGTAGAAGTGCCTGCTTGGCGCTTGCCAAAGTAATATTTAGGAACTGAGACCAAATAGGCACAAAGATATCTAAATGGAAAGTCAGAATTCAATGTTATGCTTCCCTTCTTGTTGCTCAGATGTCATTCTCCTTTGATTGTTCGTTAGGGCACATGCCTGTGCCTTAACTTGACCAGCATAATGCCTGCATGAAAGCGCCACGTGGTGTTCACGGCCTTTCTAGGCTGGTGGAACAGTCGGTGCTTTTTTGTGAGCCTTTATGTCTTTGTCTAGGTAAACCGTAGTGTATTCTGAATATTTCTAGGTAACAGAAAACAGTTTTATGTAGCTAAAGCAAGCAAGCAAACAATACCAGCTCTCCTCCCTGCTCCCTATTTAGGCATCCATGTAGAACAATGTCAAAGGTATAATGCAAAAAGCGAAAGTAGGTCACCTTGCTTCCTGAAAGGCAACGACCGTTTCCCCTTCTTACCCTTCTACTTCTGCAAGACAGTTCTAAGCTGATTTCTAGTTCTAAGAAGTATTTTAAATTCCTATCTGTGTTTTACTGTGCTTGATTAAAAAAAAAAGTATGTACGTAGTTTTCCTCGTGGAATTTCAATGTCAACTGGAGTCCACTGACCCTAACCTAATGTATAGATGTATAGATGTATAGAAAGCACTGACACCTCCGACAGCAACCTATGCTTTATCTGATGATTCACTCTAAGTCATGAGATATGCTGTGATTATGATGCATCAGCATATTACAAGTCATAATTTGTGTTTTAAGTTGCTTGGCATCTGCTGGTTTTGATGGTATCCATATGGGAGTCTAAATAGTCTTCTGAATTACAAGAAGACAGCAAAAAGAAAATTGAATAAGGTTATGTAAGTGCGTTATGCGAGAAGTGTTGGAGAAGGACACTGACCTTTGAGGGACAACAAATAGACTGTTTATTAAATTCTGTACAATGCTGATAGTTTGTTTTCGAAGGGACAGAAGATCATTTTCTCATGCTAGCTGGTTTTCAGACGTCCATTAAGGAAGTTTTGGTTATGTAACTTTCCCTTACCCCATTGGTTAAAAAAAAAAATCCGTGCAAGACTTGTTCCATGCAATCTTCAAATGCATTCTGTAGCATTTGATCTTGTGGTCAACTTCTAGTGTTTGATTTCAATGTACTTCAAATTCACCTTATTGGAACTATCGAGTGCAGCTTACATACTTGTACTAAAAAGGTGAATTTGGTAAATGTATTTGCCAATTTCCCACCTTGATTGGCATGTCACAGTAAGCTTCACCTGGTAGCACATCTGTCTCAGAGTATCAAGAATACATTTTGAATCTTTAGTGTCCCTATCAGAGGAAAGCTGATGCATGTGAACAGCATCCTGTGTATGGGCAGTGAGTGAAACAGTTTATCAATATTTGTGTGTACAAATAGATGGTATCATTATGGTCCTGGTCAGGTGTTTGTGTTGCATGATGATATTGTTTTCCTTCTAAAGGCAATAGATCTATGTTCCAGTAACACTGAATTGGAAAGTAAATATGCTACCTTAATTCAATAAGATGGCCTTTTTGTGATAGACTCTTACTAGTATATTTATCGTAAGTAAGTACATACTCAGCTACTCCATATGATGCAAAGGCACACAGGGAAAAGCAAGTACCAACTATACTGTTGAAGAAAATGGGTTTTGTGTCCCCCTCCCAAAAAGGGAACCCAGAGAACGTGTTTTTGGAAAAATAAACAACAACAACAAAAATTAAAATAAAACCTTATATCAGGTAGTGCAATAGATGTAGGGGTAATTTTCAAATCGATTTTTTTTTTCCTATGTGGGAAGCGGAAGGAATAAAAATGTCAGACTCTTCTCTGTCCTCTCCAGTGGAGAGGAGTTTCAAAGTACATAATCTTTTCTTAAACACTCTCAGACCTGGTTCCATAGATTACAGTAATCCCAAAGTACTTTTTCTCAAACTTTTATTTATCCGTTAAACTCTGGAAGATGAAATAGTGATTATTGGGGGGATAAGAAACTTGGGGTTACAGTTAGTGAAACAGCACTTCCAGGATACTTTCTCTCAAGCCCCCTTGCTACAAATGGACTTTTTGCAGATAAAGAATTATAAAATGCTTTTGACACTAAGGCCATTGCAGCTTATAAATTTGGAGCAAGAATCTGTTGTGTTGTTAAATGCTTGGTATAGGTTCCTCAGCAGTTCATACTCCATTAACCAAGGGCAGGAACCTGTGAAGATTTGCTGTGAGCATTTAGAATATTATGCGGTGCTTTCAGTTAAAAGGGGAGGTGAGAAAATATTTTTGACCCAAAGAAATCTTGTGACCTAATTCTGCCAGGTAGCGAATTCCAGTCTTAAACTATAATGCTACAGGATAGAATGAGCTTTCGTACTTTGCATTGCCCAAAATATGCAGTGCGTTTCTCGAATGCATGGCTAGTAGCCTGTCAACAGGGCTGTAATTGTTCCACTGGTGTAGGCAGGAGCAAGGAGCTGCACAACTCCTGGGGTAACCCAGCTCTGTTAGTGAGCACCCAGAAGTGACCGTCAGCGTTAACCACTGGAGTGCCTGCCAGTAAAGGGAATTTGCTTTAACTCTTCTAAATACATGACTTTTTGATTAGCCAGCCTTTCATGTGACTTTGGAGTCTTGCACCATTTTCCAGCTTTTTTTCCCCCATTAAAACTTAGAAAATATTGTTGCAATGCAAGAAAGAATTAAAACCAAAAGGGTTGCGTTTTTATTTTTTTAACCAATGTACTGAATTGTGTGCTATTGCAGCTTTACAGTGCAAGATTCAGGAAAACATAGATTGTTCTTTACTGGCTTGAAACCTAATTTATTTCTTTTCCATTGTACTGTCGTGTGAGTTTGGAAAACATCCCATTTCTTGTGATTCTGCTGCTGCTCTTGCCAAAAAATATCCTCTCTCTTGGCTCATTGCGGATGTTGATTTCCACTGATTTCAGCAGGACTTTGTACAGGTAGAAGGGTCGGTTTGGGTGGATGTCACTGTGGGCTGTGCGCCCTGTGTAGCTGCTTCTGTAACGCACACAAAGATGTACAGCAGTTCCACCCTCCCCTTTACGCTTGCATTTAAAAATGTCACTGACACATTGGGGTCTGCAGGCAAGGGTGCTTGATTTGTTACCAAACTCTGACTCAGTGTGATCTCATATAACCTCCAGATGGCCTGACTTGTGGAGATGCTAAAAACATCCTGATCCCACTCCTTTAGCTGTGTAAAATAAATGAGGCAAATGGCAGTAGCAGTATTTATCTTAATACACATCCATCTCCACCTTCAGCTGATGTTTCAACTTCCCAGTCGCTTTCCTCTGGACAGCATTTAGAATAAGCATTTCAGCACACACAGAGGATCTTATGAATGAACTGTCAATTTCCCACAGAACTGGGAAAAATCAATATACCTCTTCCCAGCCTTGAAAATCCCTCTGCTCCTAGTGAAGGCTCCATTACATCAAATAATATTGAAAATCATTTCAAGCAAAGTTCCTGATGTGTGGTGATGGAGGACTTTTATTCTTTTTCTTTGCAACAAGGCAAATACATATTATGAAAACACTTTGTATACCTATTCTGTTCCTGTTGCTGTCTAGCTTTCTCAACAGCAAAACTGCCTGCACAAAAATCAAAGGATCACAGCAACTTTTTTTTTCCATACAATGGCTTGGGTTGGAAGGGACGTTAAACTCCATCCAGTTCCAACCCCCCTGCCATGGGCAGGGACACCTCCCACCAGACCAGGTTGCCCAGGGCCTCGTCCAACCTGGCCTTGAACACCTCCAGGGATGGGGCATCCACAGCTTCTCTGGGCAACCTGTTCCACTGCCTCACCACCCTCAGAGGAAATAATTTCTTCCTAATATCTAATCTAAATCTACCCTTTTTTAGTTTAAAAACATTCCCCCTTGTCTTGTGTCCTGGTTTCAGTTAGGACAGAGTTAATTTTCCTCCTAGTAGCTGGCAGGGTGCTATGTTTTGGATTAGGATGAGAAGAGCGCTGATAACATGCTGATGTTTTAATTGTTGCAGAGCAGTGCTTACACCAAGCCAAGGACTTTTCAGCTTCTCGCTCTGTCCTGCCAGCGAGCAGGCTGGGGGTGCAGCAGGAGCTGGGAGGGGACAGACCCAGGACAGCTGACCCAAACTGGCCAAAGGGGTATTCCATACCATCTGACGTCATGCTGAACAATATATAGGGGTGGCTAGCCGGGGTGGGGGGCCGGCTGCTCGGGGATATGCTGGGCATCGGTC
Source organism: Cygnus atratus (assembly GCF_013377495.2). Classification (NCBI taxonomy): domain Eukaryota; kingdom Metazoa; phylum Chordata; class Aves; order Anseriformes; family Anatidae; genus Cygnus; species Cygnus atratus. The sequence continues at coordinate 7,601,607 of NC_066365.1, forward strand.
AGCGGGTGGTGAGCAATTGCATTGTGCATCACTTATTTCGTACACATTATTACTATTATTATTATTATTATTATTATTATTGTTATTCTTTTCCCTGTCTTAATAAACTGTCTTTATCTCAACTCACAGACTTCACTTTCCCGTTTCTCTCCCCCATCCCGGAGAGGGAGGGGGGAGGGTGAGCGAACGGCTGTGTGGTGTTTGGCTGCCAGCCGGGCTAAACCACAACATCTTGTCATTACCTGATTCAGCAAAGAGTTGCTCTCCATCCTTTTTATAAGCCCCCTTTAAGTATAGAAAAGCTGCAGTGAGGTCACCCCGGAGCCTTCTCTTCTTCAGGCTGAACATCCCCAGCTCTCTCAGCCTGTCTTCGTAGGAGAGGTGCTCCAGCCCTCTGATCATCTTTGTGTCCCTGCTTGGACCCACTCTAATAGGTTCACATCCTCCTTGTGCTGGAGGCCCTGTACCTGGCTGCAGCACTCCAGGTGGGGCCTCACAAGGGCAGGGCAGAGGAGGACAGTCACCTCCCTCCCCTGCTGCCCACCCCTCTGTTGGTGCAGCCCAGGACGCAGCTGGCCTTCTGGGCTGCAGGCACTCACTGCTGGCTCGTGTCGAGCTTTTTGTCCACCAGAACCCTCAGGTCCTTCTCTGCAGGGCTGCTCTCAGTGAGTTCTTCTCCCAGTCCGTGCTTGTGTCTGGGATTGCCCCAACCCAGGTGCAGCACGTTGCACTTGGACTTGTTGGGCCTCACTAGGTTCATCTGGGCCCAATTCTCAACCTTGTCCAGGTCCCTTTGGATGGCATCACTTTCATCTGTTGGACTGACTGCACCACTCAGCTTGGTGTCATCTGCAAACTTGTTGAGGGCGCACTCGATCCCATACTTTTTTTTTCTTTTCATAAATGTTCTTTTCCCATCAACAAGCAAGTAAAATTATGCCTAGAAGTGTTTGGTGCTTCTTTGTAGCCTTGTCTTGTATTTAATATAGTATTCAAAGAAAAAAGTGAAGGGAGACTAGATACCTTTAGATACACGATATAGTTTGGGTTCACAGAGGCTGCTGTTTTGCTGACTACAGTCTTAAGGAGTTAAAACCTGTACATCTACTATGACAGGCCCAGTAGTTTGCACTGCTGTTACAGGGTAATGAGTGTGATACCACAAGGGTGCTTGCAGTAATTCAGCCTGCAGGGCTCTTCCTAGCATTAGTGTGGCTCACTCCTGATGAGAGCCCGGCTTAATTTACTTCGATTCGGGCGCAAATCTTCCATGATGCGGAACAGCATTTTCCAGCAGGACTCTCTCTGTCAGTGCCAGGAGGGCAGAGTCTCTCAGGCAAGCCGTGGTGCCCCGAGCAGAGGTGCAGCAGCACCCTATGGGGTGTCGCTCCTGGCAGGCTCACCTGCTATCTGTTGTTCTGTCAGAGCCCGCAGCACAGGTTCTCCCTGTCGGACACCTTTGCTCTGTGTACACTCGCACAGGGAGCATGTTTTCCTTTCGGAGGGTGGTTTCTCTGGGCTTCCCTCGCACTGAGGTGTATGTCTTCTGCTGCATGCTGTTTTCCTGCCAGCTGTGACTAAAATGAGCTTGAGGGGGGGTTCCTCTATTTCCTGTTTGTTATATATATAAAAGCAGAGACACTGAGGAAAAAAGTTCATAGATAATGTATGACACCAATTTTGTTGTGTCGTGCCATGCTTCAGTTAACCATATCACCTTGTGGAAGGAGTCTCTATGAAGTTTGTGTAGTGTACCCTGTGCCGTGTCATGTGGGTTCAGTGTTTTGGGCTGGAGAACAGGGTTTTGGAGAGGTGGCAACTCAAGACGTTGGGTCCTACTAGCTAACTAGGAAGAGGGTTAGCAAGTGTCCTGGGCCCCTCTCAGCTGGGAGCATGCTGAGCTGGTCTGCTGTGCGCAAAACAAGGCTTTGGGATTTTATTTATTTATTCTGTCACTGAAGTATAAAACCAGAAGGGTTCCATTTTCCCTGTGTGTGAAAGACAATTTCCTACAAGTTGGTTTCCTGACTGCTAGTTCACGTGGCTATCTGTCCAGAGGAATAAGTGTGAATTCAGTCAGTCCAACAACAATTATGGTAAAAGGGAAGAGGAACAGTTTTTAAAATTACAAACCTGTTTTTCCAAGGGGCTATGTACTTAATTTCTGGGTAAAAAATCAGCGATATGATGAATGTGAAGGGTGTAAAAATGTCTATGTATAAAATATGTATAATTACGATTAATAAATTAAGATATATTCTTTATCAATATTGCTTGATATCACAAACATCCTCTTGTTTCTTTTCCTTTCTGTGGGCATTCAGGTGTGTGTGTGTGTGAGTCTGTTTTCCTAACCGTAGGATGGTTTGGGTTGGAAGGGGCTTAAAGCACATCCAATTCCAACCCCCCTGCCATGAGCAGGAACATCTCCCACGACACCAGGCTGCTCAAAGCCCCATTCAGCCTGGCTTTGAATACCTCCAGGGATGGGGCATCCACAGCTTCTCTGGGCCACCTGTTTCAGTGTTGCAGTCTGACTCCATCTCTTTTCATCCTGTAATGCCCGAGAGGACCTGTGTCCATTGGAGGGCCACTGCTTGCCACGGATATAGCAGTGGCCTCCTGACTAGTTTTGGTGTCCTGCCTTAAAAATCCTTCTGTTGGAGTGAGAGCTGGGGCTGGCACAAGACGGCAGAACCAGGTATGTTGGTGCAGCCTCAGTGGGCTCGGAGCAGTCAGTTACCACGACTGAGAGCTTCCCTCACCTGGGTCAGCTCCTACTGGCTCGCTGTTTGGCTGCAAGAATGAAGTATGGAAAGATCTCATCTCCTCCTTTGCCTGTACAGATCAATTTAAAATGATTGTGCAAGCGGGGCCTGCCTCAGCTCTAAGTTAAGTGGTTTTGGACTGGAATACACAGAGGCATTGGGCATGATGCTTTGTTAATAATTAGCTCAGTCCAGTGACAACCGTTATGCAGGCATACGTAATGCTTGGGGTGCTTGTCCAGCACACTTTGATCTTCTCTACTAGTAAGATTTATTGTTGTTAACTCTTTTCTCCCAATTGCTTGTCGATGTTGGATAAAGAAAGAGGCAGCGAGGATCTACCAAATTTGTTGTAATGTGAACTTGATCTGAACTTCAGTTTAAGCACACAGCTCCATCATATACTTCTCCGGTTTCTTTTCCTTCCATAAACATTATTCCAAACACCATGCCACTCTGTAATAAGGTACTTCACTGGAGTGGTCTCCATATAGGGGTGGCAAATGATCTGCTCTCTGAAGAGCAGGGAGTGTTAATCATGATTATCCATTTCCAAGTGTCCTTTTTGATGGCTTCATTGCAAACAAAGGTTAGTAAGCATTTGGTGGTAGGAAACACATTTATATGTAGTGAGCAAGTAGCAAGATGGATATATACACATGCACACATACTTTATATAAATAGAGAGGGAGAATAACACTGTTTATATATCTATATATAGGGAGGAAGAAAAAAGTGGGGGGAATCTTGGCTTGCAAGCAGAAGTTTATTGACCTATGTGCCTGAAGGCAGGACTTGGAGAGACTGGAAACCCATCTAACTGCTGGTACAGGGAAAGAAGGCCTTCTAGCACTGCTCTTCTGCTGGCTGTATTCCACTTTGTTGCTGGGAGCTCTGGCATGGTCATCGGAGGTGTTCCTGCTTCAGCCGTGCAGAGCTGAGTGTGGTTTAAAAACACTGCTTTCTTTCCTATGTAAGCAGTCTCAGTTCTCTTCAAGTATGTCCTGTTGTTTTGAAGGTAGATAACACCCTTGCCTGGGTAGTCTAGAGCTTCGTGGTTATATCTGAATTAAGACTTTATGATGCAATTTTTTTTTTTTCTATGCTAGTAACTAGTGTGTTTGACTTCAGGACATAAACCAGTTACATTTTTATGTAGTTGACATCCTTGCTGGACTCTGTTTTTCTTCCCTTTTCCTAAACCTCTCTCATCCCCGTGAGGAGAAGTAGCCCCGAACAGATGCAGTTAACAGCTTTGCAAATTAAAGAGAATCAATACTGATTTTGATGCAAGAGATACCGGAGGGTTCTTGCTGCAGTAACAGGTGAACAAGTTGCAGCTCCCATCTGACCCTTCCTGTCTTCTGCTGAAGTACTCTGCTGTCTCACAGAGATGCATCATCCCATCAGCTGTGCTGTGGTTGTGCTGTGAGCCACTGTAGCTTTCGCCTCTGACTTTCCCTATCCCAGAACTTTGTGGGTAGGTGGGATTTCCAGTAGACTTATCATCCATTATTTCCTAGATATTTTAAATGTCATACCTAGTAAATGACAGTGATGATATACTCAACTCTACCATTACTTGCACTTTGCTTATTGATAGCAGCTGATTAATGCCTGTATAAATCACTAAGCCTCTTCTGAATACCTGATCTTTGTTATTTTTGCCCTTCTTTCAGCTTCTGCTCTACTCCAGCTTGCAGTCAGAGGCTGTTCTCTCTGTTGCATTCTCCAAGGTAGCCCTTTTTGTGGCTTGCTATCTGCCTGTGCCTGTTTTTACTCCCTTCTGGAACTGAAAGCCCTGCCGCCTTCTGTGCTCTGTTAGCCCACAGCAACCCCTGCATGGTCACTGCAGTGCTCTGAGAGGCCTTTGTACGGGCGCAGCTTGCTGGCTCTGTCACTTGGTCCAGCCAGCAATCCACAGGAAAGGGGCAAGGAGAAGTAACAAACAGCACTGGCTTTTTAGTTATTTTTTTTTAATAAAACACATTCCTATGTGGCAAACATCTTATTTTGATAAATGTAGCTTTTTTTCCAATGTAATGCACAAGCACCTTGTTTTGAAACAGCAAGCCTCGGTGCTGGTGGAAGACCTCCCAAATAGCATCAGTATGGGTAATATTTCCTCAGCCGATGTGTCAAACTATAAGCCTGATGAATATCAAAACCATACACGCCGCTCTGGCTTGGATGTAAGAATCTGACGTTCTAGCTTTGTGAGCAATTGCTGTAGGAGTGAGCCAGGTAGAATCAGGTGAGGTGGAATGGATGGAGCTGTGGCAGAAACTGGCAAAGTCAACAAAGATTTTGGGGAGCTGCTGTGTCTCCTTTTTGAACCACACAGAAGGCTTACTGCTCTGAAGCTCAGGGTCTCAGCAACGTTACTCGAGGCTGGAGCGAAGGGCTGAAATGAAGAAGAGGCTGTTTGCTGCTGTTCTACTTCTTAGAAGTGTTGTGTAAAGTCCAAAGTATTTTGAGAGTTGGTGTGGCTTTTTTATATCTATAGAGACCTGTCAGCTTCAGTGAGTAGTGTTTGATAGTATGTATTTAGATCTTCTTAGTGTATGAGGGTCAGATTTCCATTTATTACTAAGGGCTGCCGTGTACCAATCTGGCAATGTACCCCATCCTTAAAATGGCTGCAGACTACATTTATTGAGGAGGGCAGAGCAATTTTGGTGCAGCTGTGGTGTCAAATTTTTCTGCAAGTAAGCTGAGACTCGAAGTTTCAGGAGTCTGAAGGTGTTTATAAGCTGGAAGGGTGGGCTTGTCTTTGCCGTGGGGTGGGATTGGATGTCTGTGTAAATGGTGGAGAGGAGAAACCCGTCACTTTTTACAGGAAGAGCAGCTCTTGTTCATAAAGCAAGGGGTATTTAACTTAGAGAACATCTTCTAGAAGTCATGAGGTAGTCATATTCTGACTGGATAAAACCTGTCTTGTTCTCTGTTCCATCTCCATGTTGCCTTCTGGGTAGCTATTTTTCTGCGGTTACTGGTATCACAGTGCCGCTTAGGGAGCTCTCTCTCATTGTTTCCCTCTGTTTTGTTAATAGGACTTTCTTCTAGTGTAAAAACTCTCTAGCTTGGAAGAAAAACACACAAAAAGGCAAACCAAAACAAACATGTACATAAAGACATTTCAGAATTCAGAGCAAACAAACTGTGGATCAATTATTAAGTGCCTTCCCTTTCCCTCATCCACTTCCTGATGTAGTATTAATTTTGAATGAGCCCCCTGCATAGCTTGCCTTCATCCACTTAGGGTGTAGAGCACAAAGGCTTTCAGCACTGTAAATACTTGGGGCCTTGTTACAGGCTGCAGCATAAAAGCAGTTCCTGTGGACTTCAATAGGAATCACTTGGTGGCAGCTGCATAATTAGACCCTTGGTTTTCATGCAATGTCTTTAAAAAAAAAAAGAAAGAGAGAGGGAGGTGGAGGAGGAGGAGAAGAAAGAGGGGGAAAGAGAAAGGGGGAGATGGGAAAGCCCAAAGAGGTCCCCAAACAAAACACTGAAAAGACTGTCAAAAGAGCTAGACCCATTACTTTAGTCTGCTTAAGAAGCTAAGAGCTGGCAAAATGGGTAATACACGACTCTAACCAAAAAGCTCTGTCGAGAACAGTGGAGTCTATCAGCCATTGTTTCTGCTGCTAGTGTCTCAAAGTATCCCTTCTGACTGTTTTGACCTTTTAAATGAAAGCTTCCCCTCAATAACAAGAGCTACATGTGAACTACTTGTAGCACTGAGAGAATTTAGCTGTTGAAGCATGCATCTGCAACAGATAGTAGTGATTGTGTTCTCTAGTTCTAAAGCAGTGAGGTGCTTGTATGAAATAGCTTTGCACGTGCTGAACCATCACTTAGCGCTGGTTTCTGCAGGCTATGATCTTCCCATCAGTCTAGACAGCAAGCTGGTCATGACTGTTTTTTGTAACTAGCAATTCAAAGTACAGTATCATGTACCGAGTCCTGCTTTTGCCAGGCATGCATGGGATAGCAGCAACTTCATGGTAAATGTGGCCAACGGAGCTACTAACGCCCATCTGTTAAGTACCACTACTTATGTGGTCTGCCATTAGCCACATAAGAAATCACCACATTTTATTAATGGCTTCTGAACTTTAACAACATCTTAGGCTAAAGGTAATGGCTTCTGCACGAAGTATGTTCCATTACTGCTAATGGTGTCTTACTGAGTAAGCCAGTGTGGCAGATAAAAGAATTTCTGTAAACAAAGCATAGAAGTAGCTGTGTGCATAAATCACGGCTGAAAACCAGTTTATAGTTGAATGGAAACTGAACACCTCAGACTAGTTTTGTTTATGCTTAGGTGATTGATTGAGAAAAGGAAAAAACAGCCTATCTAAATGTAGAACTTGGTGAATAATGAATTTAACTTCTACTATTAGATTGTCCAGTTGTTTGTGGCAGCACAGTATGAGTAGGTAGTTAGTCTGTGCTAACATCAAGAGTTTCAATGCTTTTTTTTTTTAAAAAAAAAAGTAGAAAAAGAAAAGGAAAACCAGCCTTTCAACTTGCATTTGAGAAAGACTTTAAAGAAATATAAAGCTGATTCTTATTGATAGCTTAAAAAAAAATAGGGCAAGATTAACATTCCCTCCTTTTAAACTGATCGTACCACCAAGGGAGATCAAGAACTTCTTTTAGCTGCTGCATTGAATCCTTAATCTGCTGGTGTCAGGCATCTTCAAATGTAACGTTAACCTGCAGATCCCAAAATTGCTCCAAGGTTTTAGAGAAGATGTGCTGAGCCTTGCCTTTTGACTAGGTTAGGAGCAAGGGAGTTCCCTGAGGGAAATAATCCCGCTCCTCTCTCTGGAGCGCGAAGAAACAATAAAGCAATGCACTGACGACTCTATTAAATAAGCTACAGAAATGTTTTAACCATAAGGAATTAAAAAAATGTTTCTTTGCAGATGAATTGTGTGGTCTTGATTTCTGTAAACTTTGCGTATGTTGACAATTAAAAAATGTACCAGGTATTTAAATATTAATGAACTGTGTTCTGAATGGTAAGAAAGACGTGATGAAAAGGCATCTTTTTGAATATTTAATTTCCAGCTGGGGTCCCATGCGATTCAAAGGTAATTTGGAGGTTTTACATTTTTGTTGGAGAGGGCGGTTTGAGATGGTGTCTTTGCCAGCAAAAACAGCTTAAAGAGTTTGTGTGAGAGTGCAGAGTAAGATATGGCTTCATAAACCAGCTGAGGGGCTGGCGAAGAGTGAGACAGGAGGAAAATGTGCCCACTCAGGTGGGGATGGGGCCTTGGGGACTCACTAAGCCATTTTGCTGCTGAAACCGCCAAACGGTTTAACTGCCTTGAGTTATAGCTGTGTGGTTTTATGTGAGTGCTTTTCATGTTAAACACTGACCCTGCAATTTAGTATAATCGGTCATTTCTATGGACAGACCAACCTCTGAAAAAAGGTGTGATAAACTGAACAATCACAGAATGGTTTGGGTTGGAAGGGACCTTGAAGACCACCCAGTTCCAACCTCCCTCCAGTGGGCAGGGACATCTCCCACCAGACCAGGTTGCCCAAAGCCCCATCCAGCCTGGCCTTGAACACTTCCAGGGCATCCACAGCTTCTCTAGGCAGCCTGTGCGAGTGCCTCAACACCCTCAGAGTAAGGAATTTATTCTTAATATCTAATAAATCTACCCTCTTTCAGTTTAAAACCATTACCCCTTGGCCTACTGCTACACTCCTTGATAAACAATGTGTTGTCCCTTGAAAACAGTTCACCTTAATTAGCTCTTAAGGCTGTAGATACTTTGTCATTTCCCTATTGTTCTCAAGGTCTTTAACCTTGAAGTCTGAATTTATGGATAACACCTTTGATCTGTCCCAGGCTGAGCTAGGAAAGCCTCAGCAGTGAAAGGTATGTTGAAATCTGAAAAGCTACAGTTACTACAGAAGTTACTGGTCTGGAAACTAAGCCATTAATACAGATCAAGATACCTGGTATGACCCAGTATGAGTTTGCCTGGAATGGTATTTCCAGTGCACTTTACTGAAGTGGTTTTCTTTCTCCCTGGAGCTTTGGGGTGAATGTACAAGTGTCTAATACAATTTCGTCTTTCTGATTTAACCTGAGATAATGCTGGCAGTTTAGGCTTCATGGTGTCTGTAAGCTGTTATGAAATTTCAAAATGAGTTCTCGGTGTTCAAAATGAGAACAGGGTGAGGTTATGAAAGTGTTGTTTGTGAAATGTTCGTAGCAGGCTATCATCATCAATAAAGAAACTGAGCAGAGGAAGTAATAGCTGAAGTTTCAAAGTGAGTATTGGGAGTCATTTTGTGTGCTTGATTAAAGATTGCTTTGAAATTTTCAAGCTTGTGCTACTTCAGTCAGAATATATAGAAGAAAGAAAATGTTTAAATTCAGATATAGTTGCAATTATTAATCAATGAAATTAATTAATGAAAATCTTCTTGGGGCTAGATAGAGCAGTTGTTTTGAAGCTTTTATGGGTGATCTGCTGTGAGGAGTCCTAGTCAAGCTCCCCTTCTTCTCTCACTGTGCTGTACATTTACAATTAGGTGAAAGCATTTCCTGATGCAAAAAGGAACTAAAACGAGGTGACATTATCAAGACAGTCCTCAAAGAACCTTTTTAAAATGTGACTGAGAGAACATTCCAGTGATGGTGCTGGAACAGACAAAATGTCCCTTTAGGTAAATATCTTTTGAAGAGCGGCCAGTGGTAGAAGCCTGGTGAAAAGCATTAGAACAAGGCTGGTAAGTAGTGATAATTTCTAGGGAATACGCTGTGAATCCTCAGCCTTTCACAGACAGAGCTAGGATGCTTGTATTTGGTATCCCTAGATTGACTTTAATTTGTGAATTTGTCTAGTTGCACTTTGAATTTCTTAACTTTCTGAAATACGTGACATCCAGTTATTATTTGTACCTTTTCCCTACTAATTTTGACTTACTTTTGGGAGAGGTGGAGTTCCAACAAGCATGTAATAAAGCATTCTGCAGTTTGGAGTCTATTAACTTGCACGTTCATCTGCCTAGCTTCTTTGAAACTGCAGTGGAAGTCATGCATCTGAAAAATGTAACTTGAAACACCTTTTCTCCCAGCCCTGACTTATCCGCACAATACCACTGAGAAAAGAATTTTGGATGCTTTCCTTTTCAGTAGTTCAGATGGTCAAATTACAAATGTTGGAGGCGTGTAAAGCCAAGTAAGTGTATCAATCCAAGGAAACTGCAGCTGGATGTCTCAGACCAAAAAGCTTGCTGCTGGGAAGAAGGGCTGTAAGTCCCCAGATGGTGACCTAGTTGGATCTTTACACAGCTCCAGTTGTTAGGAATTAACCATTTTCAGCCCAGGCCATGTTTAACAGCGAGGTAGGTAGTACCTGCTCTTACGTCTTGGTAATAAACAGTTTTTCCATTGGCAGTTTTTAATGTAGGATTGCAGTTGCCCCAGTTCTGTCCCTTTTCATCCTCTTGTTGCCTTAACCCCCCAAAGGAGGAAGTAAGTGAGTGTACACCCCCAAAATTATTTTATTCCGTCATTAGTTATGGTGGATTCTTATTTAATACTAAAACAGTATGTGAGGGATGAGAATTTTGTGGTGGACAGGTGGATCTGAAGGGTGTTCTCAGGCAGGCACCCGATTATTCCCTTCTTTGATTACTGGTTTGGAAGACTCTAGTACTAACGTGTTAAAGCTCAATTGTAGCACCTATCCGTTATTTTGGAAGGTGAGCTAATACACAGTTGGCAGTCAGTTTAGTTAAACACTGTGGCTGTTTTGCAGATGTGTCAGCATTTGTGTTGCAGTCTGTTCAGGTAGCACAAATTCCCTTTCTTCAGCACTGTTTCAAGCTTGGCTGTTCTTAATATCTGGTTTAATCAGCACATTATAATCCCTTATAGTCTGTTTAAGGCTTCCTTTCTGAAGCAAGAGCTTTAGGTACAAGCTATTTTTGTTTAAGTGTGTCTTTTTGGGTAGAAGGAGTTATGTGCAATGAAGTCATCAGCATTGTCTGTGACATCCCAATGTCTGCAAGGTTGTATTTTAGTCCCAGCATATTCCTCAATCAAGACAAAATTATAAAAGTCATATTACACCACAGCATTTGACATCTGGTATAAATAAGTGAGATTTTTCTTGTTTACTTGCACAATATTTGTGGGAGGGGAGGAAGAACAAAAATGGCATAGATGACTACTTCTGACTGGCTGAACAAAGAGAAGACGAGATAGGCAAGGAGTAGATTACCTGGTTGTATGCTTCTGGACAAAAAAAAAAAATCAGATCCTTTAAAGTCAGCTGACTGCAGAGGCAGAAGATGAACCTCAGATTTAAGCTAGTTTACTAGCCTTGGAAAAAATAAATAAGCTTACAGAGTTCTAAGACTTTTTGTTTTACTGAGAAATAATGAGTGCTGCTGAGCACCTTTGTAAGTCCTTGTTCCCAGGTCTGTGGTCTGATCCCAGTGGGAACTGGATTTCCAGCTAAACAATTTTGTAATCTAAATTCCTGTTCCTATAGGAAGTCTTTACTTAAAAGTATAAGCCTGAGAAAACAGTTTGGTAGGTGTTCATCCAGGAATCCATTTTATTTGCTGTATGGAGATCTATTTTTGAAGTACTTCAATGAAAACTTGGACAATGGAACAAAACACTTTAAGGCTTAGTGTTTAAAAGCACATTGTTTAGTTTGGCTGGCAGGTTGTGGTTTTTTTAAGTTGGATTTTTTTTTCTCCCTCTCCGATCCCACTTTTGGATCTTGGTGTGTAACTGTGTTCTGCATCATGTCTGGCTCTTCAATATGATAGGTTCTGTTGAATGAGAAACAAACCCATGCTGCAAGCTGGATTTAATACTCGAGACTAGGTGTAATCCCAAAGTTGCAATTGCTAGAATATGTTGATCTGAGTAGCATTACTAAAATCCAATGTAAGCAGTATACTTTAGGATGTTATATATACATTTATTATTTTCTCCTGGTTCTGTTTTTCCACTTCTGCTCCACACCGGTACTGCTGAGGCACGCCGAAGAGGACAGCTTTTGCTCTTGCCAGCCAGAGTCTGTTTTTGCAGTGAGGGGTCCCTGCTGGGGAAATCTTTTCCTGCTATCTTTCTTCTCTCCGCAGGGTAGCGGGCATAAGGACTGCCCTCTTGTCTGCTCTGCTGACAGCCATGCCTTCTCTGCTGCTCTCTGCAGCAGCTGCTGCTCCTCAGCCTGACTGAGAGAGCATAAATTAAAATACAAAGGTCTCCTGTGGCCGCTCTTGGCTGACACTGCAATGGCAAATCAGACCTTCTACATCATCATCACTTGACTTTCTTCTTTTTTTCCTCGAGAATTTCCTCTGCATTTGTATCAGTCACTGTCTTTTACTGCTGGGCTGAATAGGTGCAGCAATCCAGTCACTCCAGATGTTTTATGTACTTGAGTGATGGAGCAGTTCCTAGAGAAAAGAATTATCAACGTGGGTTTCAGAAGCTCAAATCTTTTTTCCTTTTTATAATGCCTGGAGAAAGAGGGACTATTTTTCTACTTTTTTTTTTTTTTTGGCTGCTGAAGTTAGAGGGCAAATTTCTGTCCCCTTCTTCCCATGGGGGCACACAGAGCATCAGAAACAGCAGAGCCATTGTATCTCTGTTGTGTGCTTGTAACCAAAGGCACAGCAGTGAGCGGGGTGTTTTTGCTGATTGGGTCGTATTTGCTTAAAGCTTGGTCTTACAGTGTTCATATAATCTTGGTCTCCAACTCCCAGACGGCAGAAGGGGAGCTACTTGCTGGTGGGGTGGAAAGTCACAAAATCGACTCTATAGACATCCTGACCAACCTGTGTATGGGTTATTGGCAGCGGGTGGGCTTCTTTTTAGATGTGTTTTTACCCCGCATGCCCTTGCCGTGCCAGATGATCTTTGGTTTGGTATGCTTGTGTGTCAGGGCACTTTCTTGTGGGTGATATATGAAGGGAATAACTTGATGACAACATTTTTCCTGAACACTCTTTAATGAAGCTAAGCGTTGGCCGTCAAATTATTATTTGTAAATAGATATTTAGGCCTTAGCTGGACAAAGATAGACTTCAAGTGCATAGAGAGCCTTACTTAAAGTCAGTGCCACTGCCTTTGTGCACTGCAGAAAAAGGGTCCTCATTTGCAAAGGTGTAGGTTAGAAGACAAAGAACTAGATAAAACTTTCAAAAGTAACATAAGCTATGACTGTCATCAAAAGGCACTTCAGACTGATGGAAGATAAGAATTTCTCATGCACAGCACACTGAATTCCATGTTGAATGTTAATCATAGGCTTCTAAATCATGTAAGAGCTCTTTGAAAACTTTCCCTGTTTTTAATTTTTTCTTTAACGGTATCACAGTAGTTATGGAAGCTGTATAAGCACGTGGTAATGTTTGGAAATTGCTGTTCTGCCTACCAATTTGACTTAACAGGAACAAAATGCCATTAGTACCTTCGTAATCAGATTTATTTTAATGTCTTTGAACAAAATACCTCTGGAATCAACTGCTGAGTGCTTTAACTGCTTCCTTGCTGCTTAATGAAACAGTGGCCTTGCCAGGCAGCCTGCTAATGGGGTAGCTGCTTCTTGGGGGCTTGGTTTCCATCTCCCCCGTGTGTTTGGGTAGCTGGAACATCTTCAGTGATGCCTAACGCAGATGTGTGCAGTGCTCAGGTGCATGCAAAAAGAAATGTGTTTTAGCATCTACATTTCTTTATTTAGTTGTCGTATGCGGTGCTAGTGATGGTAGACAGAGGGTCAGAAAGTCCTGTTTTTTATAAACTTGACACTGAGATGAATAGTTTCTCAAGACTGATGAGAAAAATGCTCCTTTTTTCTACACCTAGTCCATTGGGTGAACTGTGTAATTAATAATAATAATAAAAAAAGTGGTAAGTGGAGGAGGGGGGTGAAGAAAAAATCTTTCCCAGTACCTTCTTGAGTCTTTGGCTGTTCACAAATGAAATACTGTTGCAGCAGTTTGCACGTGTTATGGTAAATGGATTTTTTTTTTTTTTTAATCAGTAATCACCGGTCAGAGTGGAACTGCCCTGCTGTGAGGTTAGATAAGGAGGGCTGCCATGGAGCTGGTGACTCCTGGTGACTTCAGGATCAAGCTGTTACTGTGTTTCCTCGTGTCTATTTCTCCTAATCTGGAAGCAACGAACAAATGCCAGTAATTCAAATAACTCTCCTGAATGAATACATAGGTTTTTCCATTTTGTCATCCTTAATAATACACTGCATTGTGAAAGCCTAAAAATAAAACACGAAGCTTAGAACCTTTTTTATCCACATTTGTGTGGCATTAAAATTTCATTTTCTTTTCTTCTTCTTTTAACAATTGATTTTGTAGCTTTGGAGAGGGAAGGAGCAGGAATGGGGCTTGCTGATGCTGCTCCTTTTATCATGCTGATAATGCTACTGAGAGTTACCTTGGCAGAGAGGCAAGAGGACAACATTGTGCAAGTAAACTGTTACATGAAAACAAGCAAACAGACGTTTTTCACCATGTAAATATTTTATTTTTTTCCTTCAGTAAACTTAGTGCTATTTGCTGGTGCCAGATAAATAGTCATGCAAGCTGACGTCCTGTATCTCTGTGTCACGTACAGCAGGATGAGTGGTAGAGGAAGTGTCCATGCAGCATCCTTGCTGAGGAGCAGAGGCAGGGTACGTCTGTAGTCCTTGGTAGCTCTTTCCTGGTATAACCCTGCCCCAGCCAGTACGAACCGTGCTACATCCCTGATGTGAACTTGCCAGTGAGCTTTCGGGTTGAGTCAGTCAGTCCAAGTATAAATCTGATGAATATTGTGATGGAAAAAGCATTATGGGTGGTGAGACACCCAAAAAGATTGCTGAGGAGTCATAAATTTAGTTGTAGGCATTGTAGCATTCCTGTCAGCTGATGCTGCTAACTTCTTTTCTGATTCTGAAGTTGTATCATCCTCGAATGCATTTTTGTGAACCGGTTTTGCTGGACTTTCGTGAGGGTTCAGAAGATTGGCTTTTGTATAAAGTTCCTTCCTGTCCTTCCATGGCTGATTAAATAAATAACATTTCCCTGAACTTTTGACATACCTTTGTTTGTGTTATCCTTTAAAGGTGAGGAAGAACAGCGGCAAATCTGCATCCTCTTTCTATGTAATGCCGTATCTAACAAAACAGATGTCAGGAGGTCATGAGGGCACCAACCTTTGATGTTCATGCTATGTCTCTTTTGCAGGCTAGAAAATCAAGAGCAGAATCAATACCTGAAGTACGTGGTGGCCTGCACTTGCCCACTGTCACACTGTGATCTGCAAAGACTGTAGGTGCAGTACAAGCAGCTTTCTTTTCCTGGCCGTATTCATTCTGCCCTCAGTTGTGACCGGAGCGCTTTTGTTACAGCTTGCTGTCTAATATGAGCTGAAGAGACTCTGTTAGCCGTAGCTCAGTGTCAGAGAGGGAGTGCATAACTGTAGTGTAGAATTCATTATTCTGTAAAATGATACTGGTATGATCCAGCTGACAGTTTTTAGACTTGCTGGCATGGGCCTTCCACAACATAGGATGCTTTGTTCATTGTATATTGTGCGAGGAGATTGCCATGCTTTCAGACAGGTTTACTGTGAGATTTTGATTTTTTGTGATGCTTTATTTTGGTTGGTGGTAACTAGCCTGTGTTGCCTGTGGGTACTAGTGCAGGTGTTATAAATAATAAATAAATGTGCTTCTCTTTCTGACCTAAGCATACTCTTGTAGTGTCATTCCAAGTGTAGTAATGAAGAGTGAATTATTAAAAAAACCTCGCTTGTGCTTGTGCTTGAGCAGCTTGGTTTTCTTCTCTGAAATAAGAATTCCCTTGAAGCCGGGGGATTTGGTGTTTTTTTTTTTTTTTCTTTTTAAGAAAGAAAAGGACATACAAGTGTTTTTTTCTTTGAGACTGACCTGCTCACCCTTCCCTGGACCCTGTCCATTTCTCAAGGAAACCTGGGGAACAACTGCTTATGTATTACCTTCAGGACACTGAAAAGCATTGTTCAAAAGGGTCGTTTTCTCTGTTCTGTTTCCTCAACATCCTGTTGCAGTGAGGCTTGGCTTGGTCTGCGTGTTAAGAAGCCAGTTACTCCGCCTGGAGCTCTCCTACAGGCCATAAATGATCACAGTGGAACCTTGCCTAGTATTTGGTAAGGTTTTGGCCTGGAACAATAGGCTTTGGTCTGGTGTGACTTGCAGTTGGCAATGCTTTGCTCGGAATTTGGTAGGCTTTGTGGATCTGTCTGGTTAGAATACATTTGCATTTTTTTCTTTGCATTAAATCAACATGTATTTGCATGCTGTAACTGAAGCTCTTCCTTGCTAGTCTTGCATTTATTCCTAAAAAGCAGTGTACTTAGAGATGCCTGTGGAAAAATAAAGCTTAGTTTTGAGCAGTTACGGGAAAACTAATCCTGTGCTCCAAAATATGAGTTGTGAATTCTTCGCTCCATTGAGTGAAATATGACTGGTGTGTCCTAGTTTATTTGCATATTTAACATACTAGATACTTTTTGTCCTTTTTTTTTCCTTGTTTCCTAGGAAACAAATGCCCTGGTATAGCAGAGAACAGCTATTGTATGGAGGCTGCTGCCTGTCTGAAGCATTGTTCTTTTGTGGGTGGAAGGCTTTAAAGGGGAAAGAGCTGGAGTTTTCGTAAACATCTGTACTGACCAGAATGGCACAAGGGTGCGTTTCACACTGCTGTGCTACACCCTAACGTATTTATATTTTCTTCACTAGTGGCATCTATGTCATAATAGCCTCCCTAGTGAAACTAGTATGGCTGCTCCTGGTCAAGGCATACTAAAGAAACAGAGTGAGTAATTAATAATTGTTTGTTTCAGTCATCCTCACTGAGCGCCATGCTGATGCATATTCATAAAAGTGCTTATTTTGAATTATCTGGAATGGCAACAGAAGTGCAGATTTTGGGGTGTGAGTGAAGTTCTGGAAATGGTATTTATGGTAGCGGAGTGGCTCAAGGGGGGATGACAACCTTTTTTATGAAGTAAAGATTACTGTCTTCAATTTGTTGTGCTGCTGGTGTTTTTATTTTAGCCCAGTGTTTATTGTTGGCACATTAACAGGCATAGGTATAACTGATGCAGTGTTAGTTTGGATGCTGTGAGAGTGGGAATGGTTTTGGGACTGGTAATCCTCTATTTTACTCTGAGCAGTACAAAAAGCTGCCAGAAACTGGCGCAGTGTTTGAACTGGCTGGTTCACCGTGAGAGTGGTGGGGGCAGTGATGCTGAGTTGGAGAATACTGAGCAAATTGGAGGAGAAGGAAATGGGCACCTGTAAGCTCTGAGTAGTTTGTGACAGAGGGGTGACGTCTTAGCTTTGAGAATGCTGTGCAGTTTCTTTCTATGCTGCGGCTTCAAAAACCCCCATGGAGGGACTGCTGATCTATGGCGCAGACTCCATAAAGCTATATCTTGTAATTTGTGACTTATTCCGTCAATTCTGAACTGTTTGAAGAAGTGAGTGTGTAGCAGTGCTGACAGTCTCTTGATGACGTACACCACAGATGCCTGGGTTGTGTGCTGCAGGCTGTGGGGCTCCTGTGGTGCTGGGGTTGCTGTGGGTGTGTGATCTTCCCCCGTATAAACGCAGGTGCGTAAGGAGACGCATAGCTTGTTTGCATCTTTACATCTTGATACTGCATTCATTTCTTGCTGTTGTTCCAGGTCTTAATGGCTGTTCTTCTGATCTTTTTCCTTTTCTCTTAGTCCACAGTGCCTCAGGAAGGGAATGGTTGAGTGAGGAGGTAAATCCATGTAGCTCCGTGATTCCCTGTATTTTGCAGCACTTTATTCAGCCCCCTTCCTGAGGGAAGGACAGGTAGCTAACAGTAGCAGAGTCTGATCATGAGCCTCCTAGAAAGATGAGCATAAGGGGATGTGGTAGGGAATGGAGCTTGTTTTGTTATTGCTTTTGGGCTTGGAATCCAGCAGAGCTAATTCTTTAACCAGATTTGTCAGTAGTACTTATACTGCTACTGAGTAGTAGTAGCGTGCTCACTGCCTTCCCCAGGGGTTATATCTTTCAAAAGTCTAAACACCTTTTTGATAATAAAATGCACTGAAAGCATATATATAAGACTTTGAAAATCTCATGGAAGATTTTAAGATAAAAACATAAAGTTCTGAAATAACCGGGCTGCGTAGTAAGGCTGTGCCTTCAGTGCAAGAACTGGGGGCGAAGGGAAAGCGAAGCAGGGTGGCAGAGCAAAGACCCAGCCGAGTGCATCCCAGTCTGGAGCTGCATCTACCTGGCTGTGGCAAGGCTTGCTACACCACCAAGCCACCAGGCTGCTGCTGGAGCCCGGGGAGAGCTCCTCTGAGCTCTGCCAAGAGGGGGAGTTGCCCTTCTGTAGCTGCTGCCTCAGCTATTACTGGCAATTGCAGTTGCACAGAGTTAAAAAGTGGTGAACCACAGAGCTTTTGGCCCTGCTCTGAGCGAGTACAGTCACAGCTGGGGGAAGGTCGCTGTTGGCGGTATGCGTGACGTGAGTCCGTGTTCGTGTGACCTGGTGACGTTCAGACCACTTCTGTATTTCACTCCAGACACTTAAACACATTCCTAAATTTTATTCCCAAGTTTTCCTATTTAGTTTTGGGGAAGTGGCAGTATGGTCATCATCATCGTGGTGCCTTACAAGGCCAAGATATTCAAAGTGACCAGTTTTGGAAGTTTCCTATGACGGAGCATCTTTTGTGAAGGAAAGGAAATTAAGATTTCTCTTAAGCAAAAGCTCCTCATGGGGGGGCAAGGGGTGGGGTTGGGTTCTGTGTGGTAAGTTCTGCAAATGTATTGTGGTGAGCTCCCCACTTGGTCATGTTGATTTATCAAGTGGTTTTACTTCATGGAAAGGAAGTAGGTTACCGACATTGCTCTGGATACTTAACACCACGATCAACTGCTGTTCTTGAGTACCTGTGTCTACTCCTTGACCAAAAAGATGACTGAATGCTAGCAATAAAAGGTATTTCAAGTCTTTGAGCTCTTTCACATGTGAATTTTTCTGTGTTGAGACGTTATTGAGACACCGTATGGATAGAATGTCTTATGCCATTGCACCTCTTCACTGGGTACCAGCAAACGTGGTCGAATTGAAAACAGATTTGAAGACACAAGTGTTATTTTTAGAATTCCTTTAAGTGACTGATTCAGGTTTTTGTAAAAGCAGCTGCACTTGATGTGATCTTGACCTCTCGTGAGAGCTGCGTGCCGGTGGAACTCTTGATGTTGTTGGCTGATGCCGTGCACATCAAATAAAGCTTTCTCAACAGCTAGACTTGATAGCAGGCAAACAACTGTAAGTTTCAACACAACGTAAGAAGTTCCTGGTCCTCACACAGTTATGACATCTGAAGGAGTTTTTCAGCCTAAAGGACTGAAGAGAGGGAGAGAAAAAACAGATCTGTTTGTCAGAACTCTTTTAAATAGTAAAACAAAACTAGATTATGTGACCCAAACCAGTTAGCTGTTGCTGAACTGTCCCTTTGCATAGTAAATACTCAGCACATGAGTGAATAAACCATTCATGAGAAGCTGCTGATGAGCTTGCTGTTCCCCAGGGATTGTTGGAGAGTACTGGGGAGAACTCTGTGCCTTGACTACTCATGGGTGCATCGACTAAACCAGCAAAAATGGAGAGGCCAAGCACGTATGTCCTGCTGTTCCAGCCAGGGTAGTTTAAAGCCTTTGAGCAGTGACTGTGGCAAACTCTGCAGCATGCCACACAAACAATGAGAGTCTCTATCCCATAGGTACTTTAGTTAACACTGTTGCGAGCCATTTTCTTTTAAAATGCTTAATGCCCTTCCCTGCCTCAAATCCTGTGCTCGCTTCTATTGTCTGTCTTCTCAAAAATGACCAGAGGAGATGGAAGGAGACTGTGATGCTTGTAAACAGGGCTGTCACTTCTGTCTGCACATTAACATTCCCATCTGTTGGATCTTCAAGGCTTTATTTCTTGATTTCATTTACTTGATGTGGGTTTTCTTTTATTAATAGTACATGCAGTGCACATCCACTGCTGCTCTCAGAGCATTTGTATGCGAGTATAAAAACTCCATAGTTTAGTTTATTTGAGGTGCTTGTGTAAAGCAGTATTTGATTGTGTACGTGAACACAAAGCACAGGCACTCTGCTGTGGAACAACCAAAAGTGGCACTTAGAGTGAGATCTGTACCGTGGTAGGAAATATGCAAGGAAACATCTTAAGAGTTCATTACGTTACATGAGAGCATCTGGTTATTGTTATTTGAATCAATTCTTCTATAAAAGTCAAACCTGCAGAGGAGTTGTTGCTTTGTGTGTTAGTCATCTTAGCTGTTCCACAGCGCTGCGTAAATCTCAGAGCAGCTCTGCAGCATTAGGATACTTCACGCTTATATGAAAGCTACAATTGAGTCTAGTTTTAGTATGCTTTTCATCATCTAGTTGATAACGTGAGTGTAGGAAACTATCCAAATGCTTTTTTCTATTTTAAAGTTGTTCCACTTTGAAGATCTGGGCTACATCTCTGAGTAGGAAGGGGCAGATCTGTACATAAAGAAGCAGTCGCTCCAAATGTCATTCCACCCTGGTGGTTATATCACAGCATGATTTCTGTTTGCTTCCCGTTCCCTTTGTTAGTTACCTACTGCAGCTTTATTAGGAAAACCAAAATGAATTTCTGTAGGCTATTTCTGTGAGCTGTATTCCTATCCTGCTCCTCAGGGACCGTGGAGAAAGCGAGCTGGACGTCAGGAAATGTGGAAGAGGGTGTTGTAGCACAAGCACGGGGAGTTTCTGAAATCTGCAGAAACTTCTTACCACTGCTAAAATAGCCGTCCTCTAGTCTGTTTGAAACCAGGTACTCTGAGGAAGTGAAACCGCTGGTCAGCTAAAAGGGCAGAGTGTCAAGCTGTGGCTTGACAGGTTGAAGTAAACCGGCACTGATGGTATGGGAACTTATCCTCACAACAGCTGCGGTGTTGGTGGGCTCTGATGGCACGGAGTGAATTGCACGTGGCACTGCATACCAGAGAGCTTTTCTCACTGCGCTTCCCTCTGGGGTGTTGAAGAGCTCTGAGATGTGGCGGTGGTGTGAGAAGCTGAAAATAAGGACTCCTCCCAAGTGTGCTGATTCTTTGTTGCCCTCAGCCCTGAGGACCGTAATCTGCTGGTCAAAACTTGAGTTACGCTAAGTGCTGCGTGTGCATCTGGATCATTGTCAAGTATGTTTGAGTCCCTGTAGAACAGATAGGCAAGAAAGCAATGAGGTGTGGATGACACGTCTGCTGTTTTATTCTGAAGTACTTGGTTATTAGGGCCCTTTACTTGCAAATCTTCATGCAGTGATACTGTGTTTTGTGGTGCTTCAGGGGATCCTGGAATTACAGTTGGTAACTCCTTGCAGTGTAAAATAGAAAATCATGCCCCTTTTAATGATCCTCAGCCTGTTTTGAGGAGCCTCTTTACTTTCAGGAAAATCTCAGTGAGTTTCAGCTGGGTGTAATACGAAGCGACTGGCTGTCTTGGTGGCAGATCTGGTAGAAATTATTATCCCTGTCTTTGCTGTGCTCATTCACCATCTGCTGGTAGGTGACACTGTTAATTGTACTGACATAAATGTTTGGCAGCTCTCTATGGTGAAATTATATAGGTTGCAAACAGATACATAAAGCTTTTTGCTTGTATTTCTTTCATTTCCTTTAAAAGCAAAACGTAATTCATGGTTCCAGTTTAGAGAACAGTTTACAAAAGATGTGCCCGTGCTTTGAGGAAGAAGCAGCCTCTGTCCCAGGGTGGGGCAGGAATGAGCAATAGAGGGAAGATCTGAGGCTTAAGATCTGCTGCTGATGAAAAATTATTTGCATAACCACAGACTAAACCCTGCACAGAGAGGGCATGGGTATGTGCCCACATGTAACCTTTGAAAGGAAAATGAAGATCAACTGTGGAAGAGTGCAGTGGCACTGCTCTGTATTGTTGTCAGGGTTTTCTGCTTGCAAGCTAAATGCAGTGGTGCAGTGAATTTGGAATGTTAAAAACTTTAAAAAGGCTTCTTTTGCAAGCAGATGTGATAATTGGTGGATGTTTGACAAGTCTATTGAAGATTGTGGTTTTTAATGGGAGTACTCGATCTGTTTTGCTTCAGCTGCTTTTTAGCTGCCTGAACTGTAGTTCCTGCGTGTCCTCAGCTGTTCCCCCTGCCTCCATTTAATGGAAGTTGCTTGCTGCAGGACTACATAATCCATCTTCCTCTCAAGTAAATTGCCATATATTAGTATAATTATACAATGAGCTTTCATTTGGTTGCCTGCTTCATTTTAGTAGATCAGCAGTTTTCCATACTGTGTAAATCTCTGCACTTCAGCATTGTTTTGCAACCTGCTTTGAGCTTTTTCAGATGTGACCTGCATTTTTACTTTGTACCTTAGGAATAATGAGGAGAGTTGAGTGAGTGACCCGCAGAGCAACATGTGTGGTTTGGGTTACTTTGACCTGAAATTTCTGGGGATTTTTTTTTTTTTTAGGGTTGCATTAGTACTTGATTTTTCTTTCTTTTGCCTTGGTTGCACAGTGACTAATGCATGTATACTGAAAGGGATGGGGCAGGAAGGTCCTTTGTACCTCTGAACAAGTTTGTATTTAGGTAGCAGAGCTATTGGGGAGAGAGAAGTGGTGCTTTGAATTTACTGAAGCGCAAATGGCATTATTGACACATGTTCAAGAAGAACAACAGCTTTGTAATAGTAAGTACGAGATTGATGGAGCAGTAGAGAACGACGTGCCCTGCATTCTCACAAAAGGCATAAGATTGTGCACCCTGAGAGAGGCAAATGGGAGATGGGCTTGGTGGTGTGACTGCACCCAGGCAGTGTTCAGCAGGCAGTTTCTGACAGCCAAGTGGGGCAGTGTGGGGTCTGCCCGTGATGTGGGAGGTTAGTGCTGGTCCTTGAGCAGAACCACCATTTTTACCTTGTTGCCTGTTCTGGTAAAGCACGTAGTACGTGAATTAACTGCATGAACATTGCCAAGAGAAGTTTTATGTTCCTGGTACACAACTCTTGCACCACTTTTGTTAGCTCTTTGGGATGGGGACACTCAAACCTACCGGTGATGGTATTCAACCTGTCTTCTGCCTGTACCTCGAGCACAAGATGGCTGGTGTTTATTTGTGCTCATTCATGAGTTGTTCCCTTTCAGAGCTTTCTTGATCAGCTTCATGTGCTGCCATCGTGCCCTGCCCTTAGCGATGTGTCCTGCAAGGATGTGGCATGAAGTATGACCCTATGCTCTTGAGGAAGCAGGTGGAAAACTGCTCATGGCAACACTGATGAACTGGCAACAGAAGTGATCTTGCATTCCTCTCCAGATTTGGTTAGGTGTACTTTTCTTTACCTGCAAAGCTCTCCTGTCACCCTTGCTGACCACTCCTAGCTGCTCATACCTTTGGAAGACCTCAAGAAGCAGCACGGCTGGGAAGGACGTGCGGGGAATCTTGTTTTTCTGACACAAGAGCAGCTACCTGCATGTGGAAAGGCTGGTACTCTTGTTCTTCTAGTGCATAGATTGCTTTAATCAAGTGGAGTGAGACCTTCTTATCTTAATGTTTGCTCCTGGAAGCTGTACTTTTGAGTCTGCTGAAAGTTGCTTTATAGTGGGAGACTACTGAAAGCCTGTTTCACATGACAGCATAATGGTAAATTTAGGTGAATGCTTTTAAAACCTTTTGCAAGAGCTGAGATTCAAAGATGAAATTTTTCCTTAGGTTCTGTTTCAAAGAAATTTTCTACCCTCTTTGAGTACTCTGTAGGGAAGCACAGCAATTTGAAGATCAACAAATGGGTGTGCTAATCAAAATACATTAATAGAAACTAATGACAAAGAAATAATCCTTTTCTAACAATGGATTTGTTGGTGAATCTAAGTAGTGTTTCCTGGCATTCATTTACTTGAGTTGACTTTATTCATGTGTTGGAAATGTTGCTGTGCTCCAGTCCTTTGCTTATTGATCAAGCTGGAGTGTATGTATCAGCACTGAAGATTGATTTTTAAAGTGTATACTAGATGTATGTCTGTTCTTGATTAAAAATCCTACAGCAGAGTGCCTTAGCCTAGGTTAGACAAAGCCTTACTAAAATGATACATTTGATAAAGTTATAGTTTTAATTATCCAATGGCTTCTTGCGGGAAAGTTCCCTGATACAGACCACGTACTTGTAAATCATCTTATTTTGGAAAGGTAGCTTTCTTCTGTGTTTGCAGTATGGTGTACGGGATTGATATGAAGGGTGAATTCAGGGTCAGAGTCCAACTCCTTGCTTTGTACACTGTGTAAGGAAAGCATGTTGGCAATTTTACAGTCCTTATTGTACTGTAATAGATGTGGATGCAATGTAGAGCGGGCTATGAGGATGTACTTTGTCAAGAAGGTCCTTTTGTAGGAGGCAGTGTGGTGAAGTGGTAGGAAAACAGTTAAGCAGCGCAGAAAATACTACATCTGAAACTCAGGAATCTAATGCAAGGTACCAGCCAAGAGGTGATCTGAAGAATGGATAATAAGTTGTAGGGTAATGGTTTTTGTACCAGCTAAGAGTTGGAGGGAAATGGCAGGTAGAGGAATAGGCTTTCCTGAATCCCCTTCCTCACAAAACAATTTCTGTTGCAGATGCTTTGCTTTATGGCAAGTCAGTGTGATTGTACCTGGGAATGAAGCCTACAAGGAATGTGACTTGAAAAACTTGCAGGTTGCCACAGCTGATTGCTCATTAACTGAAAAACTTTTTTGAATGGTATTATGTTGCACGTTATATGCTAGGTAGAGATGGCTGTTGCTCTGAGTGGTGTCTACTGCTGTGGTTCTCATTTTGGTTAAGAACGAAAAGGGAAGTTGCATGAAATACCTTAGAAATGATGCAGTTCCTGAAAGGAATGGATCTGGGGAAGGTTCGCATTACTAGCAAACGTGTTTGAAAAAATGTATGTCGGTTTGCAGATGGTCTTGTCTGTGAGGTTTTTGGTGGCTGTGGTGGTGCTGTAGTTGGGCAGCCTTTATTTTTTATTTATATATATATATATATATATATATATATATATATAATATATTTTATATAAAATATCAGTTTGGCTGATGAAACCCCACTTGATTATGTGGTCTGTAGGTATTGAAGAGCTCTGACAAAAGGCTGCTGAAAATTGGAGAGGTTTGAAAGAGTTCCTCCTCTAATCCTACCTTCCTCCTCACTCTTGGAGTAGGGAATTGCAAAACAGTTACAAACTTCCTTGGGTCTGGGAAGAGGGAAGGAATTAATGGAGACTTGTCAGAAGCATCTCTTAACAGGGTGGATTTCCTGACAGCAGACGGATCAGGCGGTCTCTTCCAGTGCTGTCAGAATAAGGGGTCTTGTGGGGCCAAGCATCCCAGTGCAGAGCCCACAAGGACGTACCTGGGCTGGTGAAGGAACCCATCTGTGCAGCTGGAGGGCTTGAGCCGCTCTGCAGCTCTCTTTGCCAGCCACTTCCACGTTAGACACAGCAAGACCCGGCGGGCTGCAGGAGGAGAGGCGTCTGAGCACTGCGTGGTCTTGGTCTTATGCCACCTGGTGCCAGTAACAGAAGTGTTCAGAGGTGGCACTGCCTGCCCACCCACCGCAGGCGTAGCGCCCAGGCAGCTCCTATTCTGTCCTTGGGTTGTGCACTCGTAATTTCCTTTTGTTCCCGCGGAACAAAAGCATGCTGGGTGCTGTTCCTGCACACACTGCGTCTGTCCTTCTCAACTGAATGGAATGCTGCTTTTAGAAACACTCATTAATCATGCATGTGGCTACACAAACTAAGCACTGTGTGCTCCTCGGACACGAAGCTGACGGCTTGTGAAGATGGTTTTCCCCAGTGCTAGTTAGTGCATGTGGCTCTCTTTAAGATGCATTTTTTAATTCTTGCCTAAAGGTTACAGTGTTGGAATCGAGTAACTGTTGCTTCTCATTTATATAACTCTGGTGTGTTGCATGGCACATCTTTGTTTAAAGGCACAGACATTTTTCTATATGAGGCTTACATTTGAGGGATTTGTCATCAGTCTCTAACAGATGCTAAGGAATCAAGTACAACGTGCGACCAACAGTTTATTCAATTTTAATTAAGATTTTTTTTTATTTTTGGCAGTGTTTTTAATTGCTAGCCATCGTTTTAAGGAATGGTCATTCTGCACATTTTTAAAAATGAAATCTCATTCCTTTGGCTGTACAGTTTCTGAGATTATTGCTGCTTCCATGAGCACTTGGGAGGAGGGCCAGCCCGCCTCAGCTAATCGTGTTGTAGCAGGCCTAGTGGCTATGGCCAATTCTGTCAGCTCTCCTGTGCTTATGCTTTGGGGAAGAAAAACAAATGAAGAAATATAAACAGAAACCTGCTACAAAGGCCTGGCACTATCAAATAAAATGCTGTTTGGGTTGAACTTTTGCTCTTTGTCAGCAGCATGTTAGCTTGATGCTCGTGATCTGCTTCTAAGCGACCCTTTTCCAGAGTTTGAAAGCAGAGGGAAGCTAAGGATGACTGAAGCATCCTTTAATACTTCAGATCGTAACTCTGTTGCCAAAGGAAAGCTGCAGCAAAGCAGTGGACAAAACTACGTATGTTGGGTTAGTGAGAGGTCTACACCCTCGAGCTGTTGGTTGGATACCTGAGGAAGCGGCCTTGCTTTCGAAAGAAGCTGCTAGCAGAGCACTGCTTGCTATTTGGCTCTGACAGATTCCCAGGGATCCGAATAGACTGTTCACGTTGCTGCACGTTAGCAGGATGAGAATGTGAATCTACTACAGCAGTTGGTGAAAACAACATATGCTTAGTTTTATGAAGATTTAAAGACAGATGGTGACCCATAGGATAATTATATAACAGCCGAAATTCTCTTAACAAATCTTTTTAGAATAGCTGTGATAATTACTCAAAAGTAGCCAGTCATTTAAGTCTTTGTCTGTTTCATAAATAGAGTAGGGATCTAGTTTGGCCTCACATAAACTCTTGACTGAAATTGTTCTCTAGTCTAGGTTATTTTTTCACTTCCCTCGCTATCTCTCCAGTCTTCCCTTGTGCTCGACAAAAGGCACAGCTGATGTGTTTGTCCAATCAAGTGAAATAAAGCTGAAAATGTCACCTCTCCATTACACCTACCTCTTTTCTTTTCTTTGCCTCCTATGTGGTTTGTTTTTTTTTTCTTTTTTTTTTTTTCTTTCAGTCCTTGCAATCTCTGTCTGAAAGGATTATCGTTCCCTGAAGAAATTGCTTACTGCCTGTTGTTCTGGAGTCTGCCTTGGAAGAATGGAGTACAGAATTAAGATCTGTTTTCTGGGAACGGCTGGCTCTCATCCAGAATTTTACCCCCATTTGTTCATAACCTCTGTTATCTTGGCTGCTTCTTGCATTACTCTTGAGTGGACTGGGAAGTTTTGCAGATTTCTGGGGTAGAGTTTTTAGGACTGGGAACGAACTGGACAACCACTTCTGAGGCATCGGTGTAGCAGCCTTTGAATCACCAGTGGCCCCGACTGATCCAGCATCAAGATGAAATGCCTGCCTGCAAGCATAGCTGCCTTTTGATGAGGATTTTCAGGGGCAGTTTTAGAAAAAACAATATATTTTCTTCCCTCTCTAAGGCTAATAAGCCTTTCGGTATCCAGTAGCTCATGACCCATCTGCTTTCTGTGTCCAAAGGGCAATTTGCCAGCTAGATACAAGCCACATGTTGCTCCTTGACTGGCATGGTCTTAGAGGGAAGCAGCAGAAAGGTATTTTCTGACTTGTTACGTGGTCGTGCTGATTTCTCCTTGACTAGCTAAGGTGGTACTCAGGGCAGGGATTCAGCTACAGGTCACGGTAAGTAGGTTGACACAGATTAAGGAGATGTTAAAGAGGCAAGGGACAGAATTTTGCTAACATAATATTTTCAGGGATCCTACCCAAGAATAGCATATATTGAGCACTGGCCAATTTGTCCGCAAAGTGCGATTCTTATTTAAAGGCCTCTTTGTGTGAAGCTGTATCCCAGCTTTCCCCAAAGGAAGCATTGATAGCTTCCTTGCTAGCCATGGACCTATACCAATCCAAACAGATTAGGGCTTGAAGGAGTAATTATAGGAAATACAGCAGCAGAAGTACTTCAGCAAATGCCACTACAGTTTCCCAGTCGGAGAAGTACTAACGCTGTGTTCCTCTGGGACACTACATTTTATCCTCGTTGGTAGATGAGTCAGTCTGGCCCTTGACAGTTTTACTCATGTGAGAATTACAAGGAAGTTCCTCATAGCAAGAGCAGCTCAGGGCTGAAAAATAATAGAGGGAGCCTGTGTTAGCCAGGTCAGTGCTCTCTGAAAACGAGATTGTCTTAAGAGTCCCTCATGTGACCCTCTGGACAGAGTAAACTTTCATGCTGTTTTACAGCAGCGGGAGCCCTAAACAAATCCTCTTGGGCAGTCAGCTGGAAGCTCATCAAAGGCTTCTGCTTGCCAGGCCCCTGTATCTATCCAGATCCTAGCCTTTGTAAGTTGCTGAATTAAAGCATTCCAATAATAATAAATAAAGGAATACTTCCCTTTCTAAGATGAATGAATTTACTGAGAGGCTAAAATAAATAAATAAATAATTAAAAATTAAAAATAAAATGCACTTTTTAGGAGGTAGACTTCAACAAATTGGCTTTTTTTTTTTTTTTAAATCTTTAGGGGAAATTATTCCCCTAAATTTCTTGTTGTCTGTTTCAGTGTGGAATTTTTTTGGTTGGCTGGTAACCTGGTTCATTTCCATGCTCTGTCTGTGGAAGAGTTTCGGATCAGATTCAGCCCCTGGCTCAGACAAATTGAGGACTTAAGCAGAAGAGAATCTCTCGCATACCAAACAAGCTTCCAGGCAGCTGGGCTCTTGATTACTCTGTGGTGATAACTTGCATGGTTGTCTGTCAAAGAAACCTGTTGATTTCTTGTTCTGGAACGGAAACCTTTTTTTGCAAAGTTGCTAAGACCCTTGCAGAATATAAAAACATCTTCTTTCCAGGTCAAGGATGTTTTTGCTTTAAAACTTTTAAAATTTTTTTTTTTTGCTTTTTGCTTTTTTCCATTATCAATTTGAATTTTTAGCTCATTTCTAACAGACTTTCTCTGGCAGTGTATACAACCTGACTGTCACCTGTAGAATCATTCTGAATCAGCAGTGTCAGCAACCCCTAAGGTAGTGGTAGGGTGTTGTCTTTGCTTACCTGTGTAAGACAGCATAACTCCTTTTAATGGAGTTGACCAGTATATTATTTGAAGCCCTCAAAGTGCGAGCTGATTGTTTTAGAGGTCCTTCTTGGTTCAAAGCTCTTAGTCGTGCAATTGCAGTTTGTCTCATGGTGCGCCTCCGTGTCTCTGGTCATCAGCCCCCTGGCTTCTTTCCTCACCCCCAGTGCTCAGTGGGATCTGTTGTCTCACCTAGGTGAGACAAGGTCTCACGAGGTGACTGATAGTGGGTGTTTAATATACGTACTCAGGGACTGAAACCTGTGTTCTGTGGAGTTTTCTCCTTTTATTCCCCTCCCATTAATTGTCAGGGTGGATGGTTGTTATTGAACCTCTGTTCATTGATATTCCAAGGTGATCAAAATCAATGTTTCTAAACCAGTGGTACAGATGACCACATTCCCTTTATAATGGAGAGCTGCTCCTGATCTTCTAATAAATTATAGCCTATTAAAAAACAGCAATTCCGGTGTTTTCAGTCCTGTCCCTCTTTTATATGGGGACTCTGGCTGGTGCTTGTAGAAATGGGTACACAAATCTTGCAATAAAATCTCAGAGTAGATTTTCTTTGTGCACTTCTTATATGAAGCCCACTTAGGAATGAGATGTATTTTGTTCTGTATTTGATCAGTTGGTCATTCTGTAAGTTCCTGAAGTACAGCACGTTCATAAATCATGTTGCAAAGGCACATAGTCTCTACTTGTGAGACTACATAAATACTTGTTGACTTGCTTTTGGGAGCAGCTGGAACATTTGTTTTGGTTCTTTAAAGAATTTGTGAATCGCTATTGGGTTATTTATCTGTTTTGTGTCTGTGTCATGTGCTTTAACGTGTGTTGCTTGCTCTGAAAGACCAGTAGTTGGGAGTAGGACACCTGATCAACAGAAATTACTGCTGCTCTTCCAAGTCAGTTTACAGACACGGCTGCAAGACCCGAGAGTGCAACAGGATCACTAGAGACCAACCAGCCAGCAGTCTCTTCCAGGGCTCCTAGGCGTGAGCTCTCCACTGGTACAGCTTGCATGTAAATGACCTTTCAGCCCAAAGGGGAAACTGCACACCTTCCTTCAGTGCTTAGCATGTTACACTTACTGTTACATGCTTATTAACTACTTACTGTATATATCCTATAAAGATCTTTATGGTGCTGAGACAGGCATTTCTTCTGGAATTGTTGCCTTTTGCCTTGCTGGCAATTATTTGCCTGCCTTTCCTAAGATGTGCTCTACATGCTCAAAAGAAGATTGATCTTAGATCACTTTCTTATCTCAGGAATTCTTATCTCAGGATTCTTATCAGCTCCCCAAGAAGGCGGAGAGAGAAAATACAGTCACAGCAAGATGATTTTGGCATTGCCAAAGCAAACTTTGAAAAAACCGAAGGGTCCAAGATAGGAGGCTTGATTTTGAGAGTCTTCATTTAAGCTAAGACTGAGAGAATTTTGGACAGCTAATTTTTATCTTTTCTATGCCTATGAAAACCAGCGAGCCAAGCAAAACTGAGAACCTCAAGTAATGAATAACAAGTTAATAGTAGCTAGAGCTTTGTGGAAAAATGTAATTATAATGAAGCCTGTAAAACAACCTCAAGAGTTTGCAGGTCTGTGTTTTGAAGATTTTTGTTCTCTAATACTGAGACCTGAGAAAAGGCTGTGAGGGCTTCTGGTGCCATTGCTCCTTGTCAGTCAAAAGGAGTTGGGTGGTGGTGAGCTGGAGGAACAGGGCACCAATCTTTTTCTCCATAGGTTGGAAGCCCCACCAACATTCCTGTTGTGTAGATGGAGAACAATTTGGTTTTTTGTGTGAAGAATGTGAGTCAGATAAAGCCAAAGCTGGTAGAAGTATGCTCCTTTTCTGGAATATTCTGGGAAGATGCCACTTTGCTCCTCTTAGAAGGTTCTTCAGCTTTCAGTCCTGTCTGGAAAATGCTATTTTTGTCTGCACTGTTCAGGGTTTTGTTGCATATTCTCATTAATGGTGGAATAACCTGACCTATGGTAGAATAATGCAAGTATCTGTATGTTTATTTTTGCTTCTATTTCTATATATAAATGGCATTATATCACAGAAATCCCTTAGTGCTTCTTATTTTATTTTTATTTTTTTTTTCAAACTGCTTTGCTTTGTTCTAGGCCAGTCTGTGGAATGCTTTTTCTTTTTTCTTTGTAAATTGTCTTCATTGAAGTGAGGGAAAAATCCTGAACATGATGTTATAAATGTAACTGTAGCAGGCATCTGTCATATTTGCAAGTTATCTTTTCTTTCTGGTAATTTAAATGTGACTTTCTGTAATGTAACTTTCCTAATGGAAGTGGGAGTAAAAAAGGAATTATGGTGTGAAGCAGTGACGTGTTGCAAATAAAATTTGACAGTAATATTTGTGTATCTTATGTGTACCTTAAAAAAAAAAAACAACAAACCCCTCAGACTGCATTCTGTTGTTCATTTTTTGGGGAATGGCTGTAGAAGGTTATAGTTTACAATGCTGATTTTATGGTGATGAATGTGACAGTTGCTGGCATTTTGCAATAGCATATTTTCTCAGATTTCTCCAGTTGGTGCGGTTTGTCTCTTTTCAGCAGGAGTCAGTTCTTTCAAATAAAATAATTCTCTGCTACTACAAGGCAAACTGTATTAATATTTCTTTTACTCTAGACCACTATTATGTGGAAGGCACAAGGTTCATGAGAAGAAGCTTATAGGTGGCAGGTAGTTGGGATGTGATTTACACACTGTGAAAATCTATTCAACAATTTTAGGCCTTTGGCACACATGATTCTTATGTGGATCTCCCCTCTGTCACAGCCTGGGGACAGAGACAGCCACATTGTCAGGAGGAGCCAGCTGCCTCCCTTGCCATCCTGGGGACGCAAGTAGGATCGTCAGATTTCTCAAAGTGATCATTTGCAGCACAGTTAAAAAAAAAAAAAAAAAAAAAATGATTAGGTCTCTTAGAGTGAGGAAAGAAATCCAGCCTTAAAGAATAATGCTGAAAGTCTTGATGTGTAAAGGTTTGTTATCCTCAGTGTATACTGCTAAATCTGGGGTCTTACACTAGTCTCTTCAGTTTGCACTGTTTTGTCTCAGTCACAAAACCTTTCAATACATTCAGCTTGTTCTCGCTACAAGGGCTTTCAGCTCAAAAGCGAAGAATGTCTATTCATTGGAGGCGTGGGAGATGGGGTGAGGGATGGCAAAATAATTACAATGACAGCTTGTAAGTTGGTCTATAGTAACTCCAGTTATAACTTATTTACAAGGGTTTTTTTCAGTACTTGCCTTCATAGAATTTTTAACCCTGTCCTGTAACTTGCATCTCAGAAAAATGTAGCAAAGGTTTTGAAGCCATATCAATTCCTTTTATTCTTTTGTTGATATTTGTTAACAAACAGTTTTTTTCTGGTCCGATTGAGGTCTTTAAAGAAAGCTTATTGAGGGGCCAGGAACAAATCATCCCTCTGCTGGAGGGCTAAGCATATCAGGGGAAGGGATGCACAACTAAGCAAGGAGTTTTAGTGAGCTGAAACACAAAAAGAGAGCATAGAAGAAATAGGATCAAGGACAGGGGAGACAGAGTGCATAAAGCACATCCTTTGGGCACCACAACGCTACCAAGAAAGCCAAAGTGTAGCTGAAAAGAAAACCAGTTAAGGATACAAGGCCAAGAGGAAGGGTATCTACAAGCATGCCAGCATCAAAAGGAGGTTGTGAGGAAGCCTGTCCCCATTGTTGTCCAGGGGGCACCTTGTCTGCGGCTCCTCAAGGCCCCGGCCTCCTGGGGGACTCTGAGTGTGGTGGCAGGAAAGCAGCGGGACAGGGACCCATCAGAGGAGCTGAAATGTTTTCTTGTCCTCCTCTTAGAAAGCTGGACTTGATGTGTCGTCTGAATCCTCCTTGATTAAATTTCAGCCTTCTGCAGCTTTTGTTGTGAACACAGACCTCGGTTATTCCCTCTTTCCACAACTGTTGCAGGCTGTTACCAGTTTTCTCTCCTTTGTGTCTTTCAATAAAGATCCTAAGTCATCTCTTCACTTCTTTTTTTTAGGCCAGCAGTCATTTCTTTGCATTCTTAGATGCTCTGAATGATTCTATGTCTCTGGACAAGTTAAGTGCCTAAAACTAGATGTAACACCCAGCTAAGCCTTACAGAGACTAAATATAGCATAAGGATTACACTCTCTTGCAGGCTATTTTGCTTCATTTGTAAACTCGTATGTAAAGCTTGTATTTCTAGTGAGAGCTTTTCATCGTTGACACATTCAGCTTGCAGTTCACCACAGGTCTTTAAAACTTTTTAAAATTTTTTGTGAAATGATATTCTCTCAGTTAAGAAGCAGTGTATGACGGCGCGTTTGCCAGAGAGGCACGCAGTTATTGTGTCCCGAATTTCAGCAGTGCTTTGCTGCTGCAAGAAAACTCCAGGAACCAGGGGATCCTCCTGAATAATGCGTAAATGCTAGATATGTATTTGGGACCTTGAAGTCCGCG
Organism: Cygnus atratus; assembly: GCF_013377495.2. Taxonomy (NCBI): domain Eukaryota; kingdom Metazoa; phylum Chordata; class Aves; order Anseriformes; family Anatidae; genus Cygnus; species Cygnus atratus. The sequence continues at coordinate 7,635,181 of NC_066365.1, forward strand.
CAGAATTTACTTGCAATGAGTCTTAACAGGCATCAGCCATTTGAGTAATCCTGTGCTAGATGCTTTTCTGAGGAATTGCTGTGTGCTCAGTCGTTCTCTGCACTGCACTTGCCTACCTCTGCTTTCAAGTAGCTCCTTGTACACCGTCTCCACTGACTGGATTATTTCATTCTGTCAAGATCTCTGTACTCTGTTAAAATAAACTTGAAGTCTCATTGTAGCTGCCGTAAGAAAGCTTGATAAATGCGCTGTTTTTCTTCATCCTGGTTGTTAACAAAGAGAGGAGAGGCCCCTGGAAACGTCCTTGTCACATCACTCCGTTTTGGTAGCGAACATTTGATAATTACTCACATAGCTAGCAACTAGCTTTTTCTCCTCATTCCTGCTGTCCTAGTAGATTGACTAAAACCAGCCTTCCACCAAACTTGGTAATAAGGGTGTGTTAATTCAAATTCCTGCAAAATGCTCGAGACTAGTGTTGCTGGAAATAATGGAGCCCAGAACCGGTACAGGAGAACTTGTGGGTGGATATTGCCGTAAGAATAGGATTTTGACTTTATGTGTTGATATTAATCAAAATAGTTTCAACTGCACATTGCACAGCTGCACAGTGTCTGTGTCCTCAGGGAAACTTTTTGATCAAAATGCAGTGGGTGTCTGGTAAGTACACCTGAAGTGCACTGTGGAAATTCAGTCTGGGTGTGTGAAATGGTAAGAATACTCTGCCTAACAAATCCATCAGTTTTCATTGTGTAAAGGCTACAAAGACAGCTGTCAGATTTTTATTTTTTTTGCCTGTTATGTTTGCCCTTCTCAGAAAGGAGGAAAGGAAGCTATTATTCGTTATTTGATTTGTTTCAGAGCCATTATTGATTTTGGAAAATTTGATAAGCATCTGAATAAATAGTTGTTCTATTGGTTCTTTCAAGTGGAGCAAGACTTGGCAGAAGTTTGCCTTGGTGCAGGGCAAACATGATAGAACTGGTCACCAGGAAGCTATGTTTCGATCCTCTGTAAGCTGAAAAGCAGCAGTATAAAATCCCTTTTTTTCATTTTCTTTAACTAGTGATGCCCAGAAATGTCTTAAAGGACTTGGGGTGGCAGCAGGGATGGTGGTGGGATATTTAAGGAGATACTGCCTTCTGAAATTTTCAAGCTTTTCAAATTTATTGAGTGTTTCTTCATGTATCCAATATTCGTCTAGCTACCCTGCCAGTTTTGATGCAGAATTTTCTTTGTTGTTTTGTGATTGCTAACAATCGATAGGAAGAAGTAGAAGTCTTTGAACGAACAGAGTCGATGCTTTGGAAGGAAAAGTAAAACTTTTACAAGTCCCTTTCTTTGTAAGTAGTAATTATTTGTCTTCTTAAGTTGAAACCTATCCAAACAACAACAGCAAAATCACAGCCAGCCCTAGAGATTAAAGAAATCTGAAATTTAGATCAAGAACATTTTACATTGAAATTGTCCTTTAAATACAGTAGCTGTTGGGACTGCACAGCAAATATTTGGCTAAAATGAAAAGAAGTTAGTAGTAGCTGCTTAAGGTTGATAATTTTGTATGGAAAACTCTTGGTAGATATGTCTTGCAGTCTTCCTTGCTAATGATCTCAGGGAGCATTGGAGACAACAGGGCCTTTGAATGCTTCTGTGGTGGCTCTGGAGGAGCAGGTTAGAGCTAGCTGATTCTGAAAGGCCTGGGGAAACAAGTTTGTGTGTTTTAGTTGTTTTCTTTGCTTGAAATAATCTGATGCAGTGGAAATGAAGTGGAAGAAAGCTGCTGTCCCAGAAGGGCTTTGGTTCCAAGCCTCGTTCCATGGTGGGACTTCTCCATTTCTGAGAGCTGGGCGGACATGCAAACCAGATGAGTAAGTGTAGAACTGAAAAGATAACAAGTAGCTAGTACTGCTATAGGGGGAAATGCTAACAAGAATATATGCATAATTTGGGGGGGGGTGTAAATTATTTTGTTTTCATGTTTTTGCTAGCATCTTGTCTAGGGCCTGTCTGCGATCTCAGCTCCTACCAGGCTGGAGATCCCTGATTTTTATTTCTGATACCTGATGATGGCTTAAAATACCACAGGAATCAGTTCTCAGTCTAGTCAGCACTTCAGATTACTTGGGCAAAGGCAGGGGCATGCAGCCTGGGGCAAACAGGCTTATTGCCCTTGCTTTCGTGGGATCCTTGGTGGCATTACTGGGCTTTGTTGTGCTAATCCCAAATGCGTTTTAATTAGGACAGGTGAGGAGAAAAGGAGCTAGACAGTACGAGTCACGTGAACCCGTCTATCCTGCTTTTTATGTTCTTTACTTTGCTTTATTTTTTTCTTTTCTCTGTCCTTTGAGTCTCAGGCTTTTATGAAGAAAAAGACGTGTCTGGCTTTGTCAGACAAGGTAATTACATCTTTTAAACTATAGCTGTCTGCTGTGACTAAAAGATATCAAAACAGTCTTTAATGTCCTGATGTTGATGAAAATTTGCCAGGTGTGAGTGGTTGATAAGGCTGCTGCTAGCTTTATTTTCTGGCAGCATTTAAAGCAGGCCACTAGAAAAGATGGGCCCCTGCATTTCTCGTCTCCTTTATTTTTTCCCCTAAATCTTGTTGTCACGTGACAATGGTGCCACTCTGTTCCAGGGCCTTTATCTCCCTTAGTCTTGCTCCAGTATTGTCTTGTAGACTTCTTAAAATCTGTCAAACAGTGGATCTCCCCCCCCCCCCTTATTGTAACAGTGTATGGCTTAAAACAAATGGGTGTTAGCAGTACTGCTAAAACGAAAACTTTGCGAAATGCTTTTTCACATGCTGTTTTCTTTTTCTCGTACGTTCGGTATTAAAAATGTTAGTGGAAGTGAACCAGCAATAATCTGTTGTAAAAGCCCCAACCCAGTCTCGCTGAAGCGAACAATAAGAAACCAGCGTTTCATTAACACTTTGCCCTTGCTGGGCCTGAGAAACTACTTTTTTTTTTTGCCTGTACAATCGAGCTAGCATTGTGCTCGGCCATCAGCTTTGAGACAGGCCTTGTCCCCAAGGGTTCAGGCTATTCAGCCGACAAAAGGCGGCAGGAGAAACTGCGGCACGGAGGGGACGCGACCTGCGCGAGGTCTCGTTGCAGGTCAATGGCAAAACCATGGCGAGAGCTCGTGTGGTGGAGCTGTGGCCTGCCAGTTGCTGCTTCCCAGGCACTCCTGATCCTCAACTTGCCACACATGCGCTGAAGGTCGTGCTTCTCGTTGGCTTCTTTGCGGTGGTGCTGTCGGCTCCATTCTTTCAGCTGCTCGTATAATCTATAGCTTCGGGGTTCCCGGTCTTGTTTCTGAACTTCTTCAGAAATTTGCAGACTAGCTCGGAATGAGAAAATGTTGATTTATGGAAGTATCTTGCACCAGGTTGTAATAAGCGGATCATTAAGCTGTCATGGTCTATCGTGTCTGTGGGACTTAGCAGCGACCTTTAATCAGCAGATTATTGACACGATGTAGCGAGCCGTCTGGTATGGCTGTGGAAGTTCAGGACCTCAGGGAACACTAATAAAAGTTCTTGATCCAGGGTACTGCCTCTAAAAGAGAAAACGGCTTACGTATTTTTGCAGTTGTTTTTATTTTAAGGTCAGTGAAAGGTGAAGAAAACAGTACCTTGTACTCGAGGCCCAAGCTTTTTATCAGCAACCGTAGAATTGCACTGCTGCCAATATTCAGTTTTGCACTGTTTCCATAGGTTGAAATCCTCTTTTTGATGATTTCATCTTCAAAAGTTATTTTAAGTTCCTTTGACATAGTAAGGATTTAAACACTGTAAGTGTAGTTTTAAGCATTTGTTTAATGCTTGTGAACCCTTACACCTATCCTGTGCATACAGGATAGGTTCTGAACCCAAGTTGCATTTAACTGCCTGCATCTTTGCATGTGTAAAACTACCGAGTGCGAGCTACTCGGTGTGCTAGGTGGTCTTAGGTAAAGATAGAGAATCCTAATCTGTTCATCAAAACGCATTTTGCTCATCCACCACCTCTCAATTAAAGGGATAAGAGCACCTAAATTGGAGAAACTTCAGAGCCCTGCTTTAAAGCGGCTGTTCCCCCGAGCCCGGTGCTTCGGGGCAGAGGTAGGCTTCTGAAGCGAGCTCCTGGGCTGGCTGCTGGTGGAGCAGCTTGGGTAAAGAATATGAGGCCCAGCGGCTACTTATTGCATCTTCCCTGCAGCTTCAGCAGCAGTGTCTTGTCCTTGCAGCTGCCATCTTCTGTGTTTCATACCACAGTGAAAATTAAAACGTGTCTGGAAAGAGCAACTCTCTGAAGAAACTGCAGCCTCGGTCCTTGATGCACGTAACTGACCATAAAAAGGAAATGCAACCAACAGAACCGACGGTGCTCGTTTGTGTTAAATTCTCCTCTTAGGATTTACGGAAAAAAGAAATTAGTCATAGGTGGAGGCTTGTTTTTGCTCGTATTGTTTAAAGTTGTTCTAAGTGCTGAGTTGAGTGTGCTACTCTTATTTTGAAGGGAAATATGTTTACAGTTTTTTGGCCTAATCCCCAGTTAGCTGGATTTAGCAGACAGAATTTTAATAATGAAAAGGGTTACAAATTAATACCAATAGATAATACTTCTGAATATTTCGTAAAGCATCCTAAATGCTAAATGGAACGTGGGAATATGAAAGAGCTTTATTTTTAGTTCTGTTCTTCATTCAGCCAAGCATAAATTGATTAGATACTGCACTCCTTGTCTTATAGTGTTTTTCTTTCATGTCAATTTTACCAGAACTGTAGCAGTAACTTCATAAGAGGGCTTGTCAGAGTTAATCATTTCAGCAATAGAATAAAGCAGTGATATATAATGAAATGTGTATTAAGTATTAAACGTTTTAGTGACTTCTATGGAAAAAAATAGTACACCTCTGGGGCCTTTTTTCTGACTTCTAAAATATATTAAAAGATCAGATTGCCATCATCTGTTTATTTTTTATTTTTTGCTATAATGGCACCAATCTATTGCTCCTAATCCCTTTTTGTAGACACTCTGTGGGATTAAAAAGCCACACTATGCAATTTCACTGAAATGAGTGTTAATTTTTTTTGTAATTTGATGTAACAGTGTACTCTATTCACTCAGCAGTAATTCAAAACGAAGAATTCCCCTTACTAATTCATTGGACATTTCCTGATCCTGATTAATTATTGTCCAGGTTGCAGCCTTCATTTCATGGAATGGATTTGAGCAATTGTGAGGAAATGTCACACAGCACAAATAAACTCACTTCCATTGACAGCGCGTGTTCAAAGACTGGTCTCTGAGAAGTGGATCAGGGATAATTTGTCTTGAGTAAAACATTGGTGGCTTTGAGCTGGTTCACATGCTTCTGGCAAAACTTGCTGCTGCCTAAATGGTGAGGTGATGGAGGACATGAGGTTGCTTGCGTATAAACATTTTTGGCACTTCTTTTTTTGGAGAAGGTATTGGATCTTGGGGTGAAAGAATTTTACTTCAGGATTTTTTTTTCCTATGCAAAACAAATAGCAGTAGCCTTGTTAAGTTAAAGATATTAAAAATAGCTGTCTTTCTACGATGTGAAAATTTATATAGAAGGACTTCCTCAGTGCCTCTTTTTAAAGGTGTGGGAGGGATAGATGAGGAACTACTGGTTAAATTATCAAGCTTGATAACATGACAGTTTGCAGTTTCTGATCTGCAAATTCAGGGTAAAAAAAAAAAAACAAAACTAAAAGCTGAAATTGTGACATAAGGATACTTTAAAAAATATTTTATAATTTCTAATTGATAAGAAGGACTACACTGCATACGAAGTCTGGAGGGCACTGGTTGCTCATGCAGAGAACTGAAACAGCTCAGAAAACGAAGGGCATCCACGGTCATGCTGTGGGACTGGCAGACGTCCTGCAGGGCATGAACCGATCGAGCTGCTCAGGACCAGCAGCTGGGAGCCTGCGTGCTGGTGTCTTGCCAGAGGCATGGAGAAATGGAAGCCCATCGTTTCTTGAGGAGCAGGCCCTGGTTCCTGGCATTTTAGAGGTCACTTGTTGGCCACAGACCACCTCCATTTTAAAAACAGATCTTTTTCAGTGTTAATTTGAATTTCATTTTGCGTGCTGTGACAGGGTGTCGCGTTCACTTCTACTCTGAAATGAGGTAGCGAGAACTTACCTGCATGCTTATCGTACAGCTTTCCATGCTCCGTGTTGTGAGAGAGTGCTAAGAATAGCAGTTGCTTACTGTAGTGCCAAGGGGACTTCTTCAGATGGGCAATTTTCAAGTTCACTGAGCACAGGAAAACAAACCAATTTGAGTTTAACTACAGTATAAATATTAGAAAGGAGTCAGACCTACAAAAACGCCCTTTAAAGAAAAAGGAAAAAAAGGAAGGGAGGGAAAATGCAAGTCTGAGGTACAGGATTTTTTTTTTAATAGTTCCTGATTATATTTTCTCTTTTGGAGCCAGAAAAATATTCTGATCAATATGAAAAAAAATATTATAACAAAAATGTGCCAGTTGTTTTTTTTTCCCCATTTTTGGGTTTACTAATATTGTGCATTAACTTACAAGACTGTACGGGAGAAGAGAACTATTGTACAAATTTTTAAGTGTGTGTATATATGAATGTGTACACATGTGATAGGTTTGTTGTCTGTATTATTGCTTTTCCTGTGTATTTCTGGAATAGTGGAGTGGCTGGGTACCGGGGAAGTCCTTGGTGACAGGATTTGGAAGAGTGAATTAAGTAGAAAGTATATCCCCAAGCTTAAGCTGAGCTCTTAATTGTATTGCTTCTGTCAGGTGAGATTGACCCACAGAGTTGCTGTCGTGTTATCTTGGCACAAACTTCCAGTGCTTTCAGCCCTGACTTACGGAAAACTTGCATAGCAATGTGGTGAATTAGTCAAAATACATTTTCTTTACTGTTTGTTCCAATGTATAGAACAATCTATCTGGGAGCTTGGGGTCCTTGTTTTTTCTTTTTTTTTTCCCCACAGTTACTGTTGATTCATATGACAGAAGTAGGAAGATTACCAGGGTCTCTGCTTAAGTTGTTGTTATATTGATTGGTGAAGTTGTGCTTAGAAGGAAATCAATGTGTTTTATATGTGAGTATATTCTTAGGACTCAAACCGGATCCAATTATTTTATATTTACTGGGAGGTGAGTATCAAGGAAATCCTTAAACTGATGAAAAGAGTGAACTCTGTAAATGTTACATTGTTGGTTTGTGTTTTTTTTTTTTTTTTTTTTTCCCTCTCCAGGAAAGGTGAGATCTGTAAGATGCCTTTGTTTTGTAAGGAGGTAACCATTTAAAGTAAATTGGACTAATGCATTCTGTGAAAGAATGCAAAAATATAGGTAGCTATTCTGGGAGGTGAAACCCTTTAAGCTGCAAAACTGATTGCTTGTAGTGTAAAGTGGCAAAGCAGAAGATCTGGGAAGGGTGGTAAATGTTCCAGTCAAAATTTGGCTTTCTGAAGAAAATATTTTTAAAGAGGAGATGCAGCAGGTGGCTTCAAATCCTGTGGCTCTATTTTTAGCTTACTGACTCTGTGATACAAACGGGTGGCTTCAGAATAAAGAACAACTTACTGGTTTACCACTATGTGTTTGTTTCTACTTCCCAATTTAACTACATTTATGTTAATAAGAAAGTTCTTCTAAGCTGGGTACCCTGGACTTTAGCAGTAATTGGGGGAGGTTTTTCAAAAGCTTCTAGCATTTCTCAGCTGCAATTACAGTCAGAAGGGAAAACCTGGAGAATTACGCCAGAGTTTAATGTGATCATTGTATGCACTTTGCCTGGAGAACTAATGAAGCCAGATTTCTTCCACGCTTTTTCCAACATCTGAAAAAGAATATATTTTTTCAAACATCTTTGGTTCTGTTGTATACCTCTAGGTTGATGATAGATGCGGTGTCTTACGGGAACAGACAGTTGGCCTAGCCAGCAGCCAAACCCAATCTCTCTTAGTCACTGGAAGCATTGCAGAGTGTGGGCTTTCTCCTGCTGCTGCTGCTTTCACAGCTCCAGCCTCCACATGGCCTCGCGTCTGATCATGAGCTCTTTGTTTGTGCACAGACGTGGCGGTGGGGAGCGCAGGGGCTCACTTCACCAAACGGGGCTTCTAAGTCCCTCTAGCGCATCCTGGGGGACGCTCGGCTTGCCTGGAGCTGTGTAGGAGAGGCACGAGTAGGAGCGCTGAGCGAGGCAGCGACAGACCAAACTGCTGGCGTGGAAAGCTACGCCACGGATTCGTTGTCCTGCATCGTTACATAAACATCATACGTATCGACTACAGTGGCAGGCCAGGGAAATAACCCCGCTCCTGAATTTGGGGCATATCCCTTACACATACAACTAGTTTTCCCTCCTGCTCCGAGGCAAGAGATGGCAGCGCTAATTACTGCATGAACTGAAGGCAAGGCTAAAAGCTATCGGTGACGTCTGTCCTCACGCACACACTGCTCTCCTTTCTCTCCCTTTTCAGTGCCCTCAGGGTGGCTGCTGTGGAGTACAGTGCGATTTGGTGCATCAGGGTAGAGGGTCAGGCAGCACCCTGCAGTTGCTTGTTCCTATTTGGCGGTGACCGAAATCAAGCAGAGGCCACATGAGTGCAGCCAGAAAAGCGAGTCAGGGCCGAAACCACAGCTGCAATCCCCTGGGTCCCTTCCGTGCTCCCTGCCTGGACACGGGTCAGTACTTTCTTTGCCAGGTATCATGGAATCGATCCAAGACTTGGATGGAGGTACATCTAAATGACACACACCGAGGAACCCCACCTGAAGCTGGAGGTGGTTTTGGCCAGGTGGAAAGGGCTGGCAGCAGATCGGTGAATGAAAGTTTGGATCAAAGAGTGTCCATGGGAGTGACTTTGTGTCTGGGGCGAAGCAATGATGGGCCCAATTGTAGAAAACCCTGCACCTGCTGTTTGTATGAAACAAGCCGGGTGATCTGCCGGCGTTGGATGAATCAGATTCCGACTGGGTATAATCAGAATGAAAAGTCAAATTCTGAAAAGAGAACTGCCAGCACCAAGAATGCTGTGGTTAGAGGAGTGAGGGGGCCCCAAGTCGCACAAGGGGCTGTTGAGGACGTGCTGCCTAATTTAAAAACAGACAAGGGAAAGAGAGAGAGTGGGGTTATCTTGTGTGCTTTGGTGTGTTTGCATTTAAATGTATGCTCACCAGGATGCCCCGTGTCCTTAGCATTGTGTAGGTTAATGCACAATTAACAAACCCGCAGTTTTACGCAATCGAGTCCAGCTACATCCTAAGTGTTATGGGCCCATGTCCACACGTCTCGAGAGCCCGGGTTCATTTCTGCATGCTGACAGGGCACAGCGGGGTCTCCTACAGGAGCTGTAATGCACACAGTAACCTGAACAGCTGGACGCTGCCGGTGCCAGCGTTGATGTGACATTTGAAAGAAGAGCCTGCAGGTATTTGGTGGGCTGCTGCCATACCAAACACTTTCAGTGGTGCTGGCTACTTTAGATCTTTATAGAGTTAGCGGAATGAGGAAAATTTCTAGAAAGCAATTATATTTTTTTCTGAGAATGTTTTTTTAAATGTCATAAAATCTTGTTTTGCCGTTTTTCACATCGCATCACCTTGCTAGCTTGCAGACAGATGCACAGAATTCCATGGCCGTTTTCTGTCATCTTTCCAGTGAACAAGTTTTCAGCTTAGAGCAGATATTTTCTTACTTCTGAAGTATACGATACTGTGTGTGGATAGTTAAACTCCATTCCATCTGTACGGCCCATATGTTCAGCCCTCCTACTGCTCCAGTTTGTTTGTGGTCACCTTTCTTCACTATGAGGAGGACATGAGGTATTGGGGAAGGATTCTTGCTGATAGTTGTGCAGTGGTGGTGACAGTTTGTCACCAATTGTGCGTCGCCCAAGACCTTTTTTTCTCTCGCTCTTCCTCTGTGTAGCCTAAGACAGATTAATTGCAATGTTTGTGCCGCAGGGAGGGACCAGATTTGAAGGTCTCTTCCTGTCTCCTGATGTTTCGGTTCAAGTGAATAAGTATCTAAAAATATGAGGGGAAAAAACAACCAAACAAAAACTAAATCAAAACAGAAAGGAAAATAATTTATGTTCTAAAAGACTTCTTACTTTGTAGTGGATGTACTAAGATACAGATTAAGGGGGAAACTTCCCATTCTGAAGTGTTTTGAAATGGAAGAGAAACGTCTGAAATGGAAGAGAAGACAAGCACTGTTCTGCATTTTCTTGGGCATATTAGTCAAGACACAAATTCAGTTGTTTTTTATAAGGAACAGGAAAAAGTTGTTTGATGTTGCTTTTCCTTGCTCAGTGACATTTTTGTTCTTTGCATTTACTTCTTGAGAGTTTGGAAGTGGCTTCCAAATATATGTGCTTTTAAACAAAAGCAGGGCTGAAAGCTGGAGGAACTATGTTAAGAGTGGTTTCCTCTCCAAATCCCTTTCTGGGAAAGCATGCTGCTGCCTTTCAGGTTGTCTCCTCTCCTGCTGCCTGTGCGTTTGTCATGGTTAGTGGCTGGAAAGTAAAACCAAAATTGTTGCCTTTGGGTAAAGCTGCAGTAATGTTTTTAAGATACTAAGCTGTTTTTTCTCTGCAGTGTTAGTCTAGTGCTATTGTGCTGCAAAATGTTTATTTTCTCAGCTAACTTGGCTTCAAATTGCAGAGCAGGCAGGGAGGTGTTGAGCTCCGGGTTAGCAGTGTAATGCTGCACGCATTCTCCATTTGTGCTCAAATTTTTACCCCGGCCCTACCAGACTGCCTTCTTTACGTTGGTGTTTTTAGCTGGAATTAATTGTCTCTGGCTAACAGCTGAGGTGCATCTTCGCTATATAAAAGCACCACTAGAATAAACTTGTATTTGTAGTGTGGAGTTACTCCTTAAGGAGATGAAGTCTTTTAAGCAATGTTGAGGAAGATTTTGTTGTGTGTGTGTGCGTTTCTACTTCCATCACGGGTCGTTAGAGCACAGGTTGCCTCATCTCCTTCTAGCCTTGACTTGAATATTAGGGGTGAGAAGTCTGCAGTTGGGGTACTCAGGAGGCCTTTGGAGCCCCTCAGTCTGACAGAGGTCTGCTGTTTTTATTCAGTTTGTGCCCTAACACGTCACTGTCATGCAGTGTGCCCAAAGCAGCACTGTTCAACAAGGTCTCGTGGGACTCTTAAAGGCAGAGTTCTCCAGAGTCATATTAACTTTGAACCAAATGAGCCAAACATAGCAGCTTTTGCCTGGAAGGCTTGCGTTGAGACCCTGTGGGTTGCAGAGGTCCCGCTTGAGATTCTGCGTAGGACAAATGTTCCATGGGAAACTGATTTTCTGTGGCACCCAATGCTAAAAACTGTGTGTTTTCTTTTAAAGCAGTGCCCAAACAAGCATGAAAACTTGCCCAGGATTCTTTTTTCCTATTAGGAAGCTGCTTTGTGCTCTGATATACCTTCTGCCTGGAAGTCCTTCTGGGGCTGAGCAGGAAGTAAGGAAATCAATTTCCCGTGTAAGGAGGAATTGCACTCTGGCACTAAGTTAAAATGATGGGTGAATGCAGAAAGCCAAAGCAAATCCAGTTGCCGTGTGTTTATTTATTTATTTCATGAGAGACCCTGTTTGGAAACTGACATATGAGATAAAGACTTGATTTCTAAGCTAATTCTAGTGTTTCCACGGCTTACTTAAAAATGATCTTGTAGCACTGTCCTCCTTGGTAATGACTATGCAGGTAAAGCTGGGATCATACAAGCAGCAGCTTTGCTCTAACAGGTGAGGGTGAAAATGAGCTTGTCTGGCGGGCATGTGCACGCTGCACGCCACCCTCGCAGTGCCAGCATGCCTCCTCCATCGTGGAGGAGCGGTGGGCAAGGACTGACCGCAAGAGCACAGCTCTGCGGCAGGAGGGTCTTAGTAAGGCAGCGTCACTTCCTTTTTATAGCTTTGCTCTTAGTGAGCCATCTGTATGTACTACAACTACGTTTCCACATCCCTCGAAGAGATTTTGTAATGCTTTTTTTTTTTTTTTTCCCCCTGATATGCCTCAACAGGAGGAATTAGCTATTAGCATTTGTGCAAGCTGGAAGCCTTACAGGAGGCAAAGGCAATGCAGTCATCAGGAATTAGAGTTTGTGGAAATAACGTAGTTCAAAGTGACAATGAAATCAGGAATAAAAAGATCGTACTTAACATATGAACCTTTTATGTGACCTAGAAGATACTGCTCATGCTGTTGGTTGGGATGATACTGTATGAGAACAGATTATTTCATAGTAAGTTGGAAATCTTACAACATAGTTCTGTTTCTTCAACACATTTATTCTTAAAGCAAATGTAATGCCTTCAAATTAAATGGCAGTGATAGCACTGTATATTCTCCAAAACAAGTCCAGCACAGGTGCCAGGAGCAGAACCTCCCCAGAGCGCCGCATCGTGTTAAGCAACCGTGATTTGAAGGGGCACCTTGCAGAAGCGAAGAGCATTTTCTCTACATGTTTAGTCAAGCCCCCAGTTCCTCTGTGGATGAATGATGAATAATAGAGGTGCTTTTGATGCTGTCTGGAAACAAGACAAAGGGTCAGCAGCCTGTTTCAGTTAGACGAGCAGCTGTTTTACGGCTGCTTTTGTTGACTGCCAAACTGTGGAACTTTTGCCGAGGAATAAAACCTTCAGGTAAACAGCGCTGTGACCATTTGTTGCCTCCTGTTTGTTCCACGGTGCTTCTGTTTGAAAAGAATTTGAAATCACAAGTTTGTTTGCTCTACCCCCTGCCAAGTAATGCTATTGCAGAAATGACAAATTGATGTCTACTTCTGCAAATTTTACCTTAAGTGGAAAATAGAAAGCTATCCTGTAGTATAAAAGTATCTAAAAAAACCTTTGTTTAATTTTGACATAAAGTAAAAATTTGACTTAAATTGGTGAATAACCAAATACATCAAGGGCACATGCGGTAGCTTTTAGATTTGGTAAGAAGCAGTTCACTACAGGAGAAACTGCCAGGTTAGATTACCTTATTGTCTGGAACAGGATTTTTCAGAGCTCTGGTCCACAGACCATCTGTGCCTCCAAAAGCTGCACTGGGAGGTCTACAGAACCATGCTTAATATTTAATCAGTAATTTTTAATTCTGGGCAGTTACAGTGTAGTACAGAGGAAATGTTGAGGGTTGACGGTGGCTAAAAACGCTACCAATTGGCTGTGTCCCTCTATTGCATGGGCTACAGGGTTCAAAACCATAAAGAACTTCACAGTCCCTTGTGTATCCGGATGGCTCATAGTAATTGTTTCTGGATCTTGGAAGATAACTTTGATACCTGTCTATAGTGTTTTGGCTTTATTTCCTTTCCCCGCATCTCTCTGAAAACCCAAGGGATGTACAGACATGCATGCACACAGCTGGTACAGCTTTTGAGGTTACGCTTTTGTTTCGTGTTACAAAAGTAGCACAGGTCTCTGCGCGCCTGGCTGCATCTTTGGAAAGTGAGCAGTTGCTGTGCCATCACATAACGCCTACCACATCCCCTCCCGTATCTATCCCCTTCTTCCCTCCTTCCCTCAACACTCACTGCAGTGACTATCAGCAATTGATTTATTTCATGTATTGACAAAGGCCACGTATGTCTGTATTTGCCATTAGGGAGTTTCTGGTTCAGAGCTGGACCTGCCCTGGGCCAGGGGTGGAGGTGGTATGGCTGCAAGAACAGGGCTGGGCAGGAGGAGCAGAGGCCCACCGGGTACTTTGTGCAGCTCTGAAGCAAAGCCAGGGAAGAGGCCCATGGCAAGGTGCGTGCAGCAGTTTCTCAGCCTTCCCACGTAGGACCTCAGTTTGGAGAGCCTCACTGGAACTTGGAAAGAGTTAAATTTAGTTTATCCTAGGCTTGAGGGGAGTTGTTATTCCAAAAGTTGGAGCAGGGGAAATTGAGTCTAATTCATCCTCCTTTTTTTCTGTTTTCCAGTATATCAATTTCTGTGGACAAGAGGAGAGGGACTTCAGTCTTTAGGGACTCTTGCTTCAAGCTGATTGGCAGTACTTACAATTGCACCACCAGAAAGCAATAAAATAAATACATAGAGCAACTGTAACACAAAGCAGATGTCTTGCTTTTGCAATTAAAGAACTGGAGAAGGCAATAAGAAAAATAATAGCAAATGTCTGTGCGTTTGGGAGGGTGAAGTATATCTGGCTTACTTTTAAAACAAACAAAACGGAAAACCCCATACTGGTGCAAATAATAAATACATTAACAGTTCCAGTACCTTGCATTGAAAAGTGGGGTCTGTACAAGCTTAATTCTTCATTAGAAAGCATCATGTTAAGAGTTGTGCGAGATGGAGCAGACAGCTTTTCTCTCTGTGTTCTCAGGTCTGGTTTTCTACTTTGGGGGATTCTATAAAATCAGTTATGTCTCCGATACAGCTGAGCAAAAAAATGTGTGAAAACTGGGATTTATTTCTCCTCCGTGTACGCGTTTTGCATTGGGAGGAAACAGGTATCACAGGGACAGTAGTCTGTGAAATGTAGTTTAATGTATTTTTAAAAGCTGAACATAAAAAGGAAAGGAATTTGACGTCTTCTAATGTATGTTCAGTCTATATCTGAATGTCGCTTTGAACCAAAATGGTAATTAGTCACCTACGCAGCATCTTCATTCACCAACTGTAGTACATGGAGTTTTCTTGCTGGTAATGTCTCAAAGCAAACAAGAAATGGGCTTTAGGTGAGCACATTCTTTGTAAACATTAACATAAATATGTCAGCATGTACGTACGTTTTGAGCAGTTTGCCTTTCCCATAGTCACAGTGTGTGTTTAGCCACCTGAAAATGAAATGCTGTACCCGTTTGTGTTGGGAATGGAAACATTGCTGGAACTGGAGAGGAGGGAAAAAGGAACAGAGCAGACTTCTGGTGTCTTCTTCCTACTGGTCCTGGCAAAAGCTGTGTTGTTGAGAAGAGAGTTGAGAGGGTATCTTACTTAATTTGTTTAAAAGAATATAGATTGATATATTAAAAGCAGGGTGCACATCAGTGGCGTGAAGAGCACAAGAAATCTGTATGAAACTTTAATTTCAGTGTTGGTACCTTTTCTCTGTAAGAGCTTCTTAAAAACAAACAACAGTAAATGCCTTGTGCTGACACAGGCATTAATCTCCTTTTTGCCCTCTGTTGAAAAGCCAAAAGACTGATTTGGTACAAAATCCTGTAAAGAAAACAGTGAGTATTCTGACTTCAAAGTATCTATGGGTGGATCTGAACACAGACTGCTGCAGAGGAAGTGCTTAGGGAAAAATTATTCACTGGAGTTTTAGAGCCGTTTAGGAACTTGTCAGTGCTGCTTTTATATACTTGAAGGGCTCCGAAGCCCTGTATTTCCCTGCTTACATTTCAGGATGTGAAATATTACTCTTTGTGTTGTCCCAATCACTGCTGCGTTTGTCAGTAAAATATGTACCCTGCTTTCCCTCGCTGTGCTGGCTTGAGTCACGCAGGAGGAGGTCTTGCTGTGTGGATTGCTGCAGGATATTGCAGGGATGTGGCGCCGAACCGACTTTGGGATCCTGAGTCTCCTCACTAATGCTGCGCGTGGCTCTTGGGGCAGCTGGGGCAGCTGGCAGATCTACATGCTGCCTCAACACAGGGCTTAAAAACATGATAATAAGAAAAAAAACGCTATCGTGAGGAAGTTCTGGTTCTGAACTTTCACAAGTTTGACATGTTCCTGCTAGTGCGTTTGTAATGATGTGAAGGTAAATCTCAGGCAGCTGTGCCGTAGTACTTCCCCTCTCAACTCTTTGCTAACACATTCACATACGGACATACGCTGGTTTATGCACATGGCATGTTAACAGACCTTTTTGCTGCTTGGTCTGCAGCTGTCGGGCTTTTGGTTGAAACGCGGTGCCAGGTTACTTAATGTCAGCTGGAATGAAAAATTCAGTATATGAAGTACCGCCTGATTGCTCTGCTTAAGCTCATCTCCCTCTAAAATTTTATCTAGTATTTACATTGCTATTTACCTCAGCATCCTTTAGATGAAATGCCGTTCTGTAACCCTAGCAACAAAGAATCATTTACTGCCATGCAGGCAAGACTGGGAATAAGATATATGCAGCTTGAAACACTTATCGATCAATCCACTTCTGAAAACTGCACATAAACTTTGTAAGTAGGGCAACAGCACAAGTATTGCTACACTTTCTGCTCTTAAATGCCTACACTCTTTATAGAAGAGAAATCTAAACACATTTATTTGATGTTTACAGACTGAAAGCCTATTGCTCAGGAAGTACTATTATGCAAGTTTTTTGTAATGCTGTAATACTCTGGAGGAATATTTTAATGTTTTCTTGCAAATTGCTGTTTAAAAAAAAATCAAGATTTTACGAGCTCTGTCCCAGATCTGGTGACCATTTACAGTCAGGCGAAATGGTCTTACTAGATGTCTGTGGAGAATTGAGGCCATCTTTGTCTGTATAGTGTTTTGTAGATAATGAGGCCAACTTCCACCTTTTTATTACTCATTGGAATAATTTAAAGGATGTGAATGAAATTTTCCAGACTTAACTGAGAAGATGTGGATACGTGTCATCCTCTCCCCACGTGCTTAGGATGTGAAGAAGTTTTCCTTCTGGTTACAAGCAAGCAGAATAAGACCTTCTCGGAGCCATCTGCAGAAGGATTACAGGATAAGCAGGATATACATCCTGCTTTACCTCTGGTTCTAACAGCAAAAATCCCTCTGCATTTTTGCTAAGGACTTTCTACTTCTCTTAGGCTACACAAAAGTTTTTCATAATTGTCAAGAGATGCCGGAGTTAATCCTGGGGAGAGGTGCAAGTCTCCTGGCGAACATCTCTCTCGTGCCAGAGGGGATTACTGAGAGCATTCCTCAGAGCTTCACCCTGCAGCAGGCTGTTTGTGGAGGGGTGGGCATTGCTTGGGAGTGATCCTAGGGGGTTAGGTTGGCGGCATGCCTAGCTCAGTATCTTGACTTAAATGATGCAAGTAGAGTTTGGCTAGGGAAGGAGGTGTTCAAGCAACAACGCATCAATACAGTGATCTCTTCCTGCTTATTTTCTCCTGATAATCAATGGTTTAAAAACTTTCTGAGCCAGAAGCTATGTCAAAGTCACTCTTCGTTAGCTGTGGATCCTCCATTAATTTATCTAATCCTGTATTCTGAATGCCAGTAAGTGTTTGACTTGTACAGCATCCTGTTTCATGTTTCCATCCCAAACCCTTTCTTCTCCTAATGGGTCTTGACCATTGTTCCTTTTTCACCAGCTGCTCAAAAGGCAACTGGACAGAGATTTCTGTTTTGGAATATGAAGAGGACAGAGCAGCAAGTAATTCTGTGAGTTCTCTCGGAGAGTTTTCAAGAGAATCAATTTCCTGGGTTTTGTTAACAGGCTTGCCAGAAGCTTGACAATCTCAGTTTTTTTAGGTGCTTCAGCTTAGTATTGTACATTCTCCTCTCGGTTTACAGATTGAGTAATGAGATCAGTCTGGCTTGAGACCCGTATAGTCTACTGTAAGTTACCTTCTGCAACCCATGAGGTAATACCTTATCCCTGTATCTCTCAACATCTGGTGAAGAATAAGGACACTTAACTGGATTAAATTTAATAAAGTTGGTAGATCTGAGACAGACTTGCAGCTGATGTGTATGGCTGTTAAGTTACGTATGTGTGCACTGATCAAATTCTTTTTTATTTTTCTATGCTCACTCTGTTCAAAACTGTATTAAGCTCCTTGCAAAACATAGTGCTTTGTATCTCTCTAGAAGTGAAAATTCGCCGCTTCCAAATGCATTTATGGATTTTTTTTAAAATAACTTTTCTTACCCCACTCCTGTTCCTTTGTCCTTGCTACTTTTGGCTGTGTAAGAAAGAAGGAAAGGAGCTTGATATGAAAAAAAAAAAAAAAAAAAAAAAAGAGAGAGAGAACTTAACTGCATTTGTCTGAAAGTGATTTGGAAACTTGTGCAGCTTAATCTTGTCAAGTTTCAAATAAGCAGTCCAGTCAGAAGGATTATACACACTTCTGGCAAGCTGTGCAACCACAGAGAAAGAACAGTCCTGATGCAGGTAAGATAACCTTTTCCCGCTAACGTGGTGTATCACAGGAGACTGTACTTTCTAATCCATTTTTTATATTTTATAGACAATTAAGGCTGCTGAAATTGCAGACTTTCTTGACCTGTTTTTCTATTCAAGAAAATTTTCAATTATCCTTGTATTTAATACAGTCAAACTTGTGACAGATCCCTTGCTGCCTTGTAGTATTGTTTAAATTTGCCGTTGTGACTCTTCGAGTCAAAAAGGAGAGTGTCACTCCAGTTAGCATAGATGCGCTTCTGGGTGAGTTGGAGGGTGTAGTAGTGCTGGGCAGGCAGAGCACGCTTGCAGAAGATATCACAGAGATATGAGGGGTATTGGGGGACTTCAGGGTATTGCAGTGAGAATAATCCCCTTGATGCTGAGTTACACTGTATGGAAATTCTTGTGGTATGGAAGCTAGAATTGCCACTTAAAGTTAGTGTAGATAACAAAGAAGGAATCTTGCTTTGAAGCTGGTGAAATCACTTCTGGGAAAGCTTTTAAAGTTGATATTCTTGCCTCCTCCCACTTCTAAACAGAAAAACATTTCTGTCCTGTTTTGCAAAGAAAAATCGTTAGGATACTTAGCTGTTTACACAGATCTTAAGAGAAAACGTGCTATGTGCCAAAATAAATCTGTGCGCTGTGTTGTCCAGAAACCACAAGGAAAAACAAGTTTGATGTTCAAGCACCATTCAATTACATGCCCTGAAATTAGAGTGTGTGTAATTTTCTTTTTAGCTAGCACTTAGGTTTAAAAAACCAGGGATTAAAGTTGGACAGGTGGATGTTTAGAGATGTGCTGAGCCTCCCAGTATATATTTTTTTCAGTATTCTGGCTGATTGGTACCGTATCACGCCAAATATACAGTGGTGGTGTCAAGAGATGGAGTCTGCCTTTTCTGCTTGTTTCACAGATCCTTTGTGTGGATTTTGTATGGAAATCCTGTAATATTTGGAGGGCAATGATACACTTAAATTATTCAGTGGAGTGGAGAATACAGGGAGGTAGCAAACCTAGATACTATTCCCCTTTCCGTCATTGTTGGAAGGCATTTTCTTTTTTGAGTTTGCTACTTTTGAATACCTTGGTGGAGAAAGGACGGTCTTTCATACATTCCTTTATGAAATACAGAAACGTTCAGTATGAAAAGGGTTAGTAAATGTTGGCTTTAGTTTTTAAAAATTCTTACTCTTTCAGACCTGTGAAGTCAATCCCCCCCACCCCCCCCCTTCCCCAACCCCTGTGTTATATTATGTTTAAACATCTTTCTGTGTTTCTGGATAACATTGCTAAAACTGATAGTAAAAGTATATTTAGGGCTCTCTTTTAATCCCTTTCTATTAATGAGTGGTCTGTGAGAGGTGTGAGGACTGTTGTTCTGTATGGGTGGTGGATAATACAACAGCAAAATAATGTGTTGCGTGCTTGTGAAGTTTGCCTTGGGGCAGTCTGACAAGCCAAGAAGCCTTATTTGTGTGATGCTGCAAAAGTGACATTTATTGTATCTACTATTTGTATGTAGAACATCCCTGAATGAGCTGTGCAACCTTAAAAGTCCCCTCAGTTTTACTGGTTGAGTTGTAAAATAAAAACAAACAAAAAAAACACACACTATATGCATATTTTAAAACTCTTGCTAAACTCCCAAAGTCCTGATAAAATTGATTATCCAACATAAAGGATGAGGTAATACGAATGTTTAAATAAATAAATCTATAAATTTGTAGTTCCTATTCTGATATATTTTTTTTTCCCTTTAGTTCCTTGGCATAGCATTTCTTGGCATTGGATTGTGGGCATGGAATGAAAAGGTAAGTTGAATGTGGCATCAAACTCACCTTATTTCTTTTTTTCTGATGAAATACTGGAATAGCAGTGTGCTGCACATTTTGTGTGTCCACACAGTTTCTACTGCAACAAAATCAAGCTTCTCTGTCAAATAAAACCTTGGCTTGGCTCACCTAAAGGAAGATCCTTGGCATCTTTCCTGAGAACGGTTTGGCAAGAAATCATGGCTGACACTTGCACATAAAATAACCATTTCAACCCATGCACGTTCCAACGGCAGCACAGGCGCTAGATCGCTCTGCTGAAGGCGGTGTTGGCAGCGTGTCCCTGCTGCACGTGGCCCCAGGAAGGGAGAGGGAGCCTGCGCCTCTCAGGGGGCAGCTTCTTGAAAGCAAGCCTCTCCAGCCTCGTTGCCTGAACGTGGCAGGCTAGCTGCTGTTCCTCTTAAGGAAAAGCAAACCAGACCTGAGACAAAACAATTGTTTTTCCTTATGCAAATGAAGTTGCCCACTGGCTTTCTGTTTCAAGACTGTAAAATCAACTTGGAAGTGAGAAGAAGGGGAGATAAGGGCAGGGAGAGAGAACCCACTTGTGAACCAGAGCCTAATTTTTAGCTTGCTTGCTGCAGAACTTGGGAAGAAGATAAAGTACCAAAGCATAATACACAAAACAAGTCAGTATGTACTGGGTTACTGAATGAAGAGCTTGGCCATAATATATCAGCTAAAATTAAAGCCAGGAGTTTCCTTTTCTTCTTCATTTAAAAAATTGAGTTGAAAATAATAAGACATAGTTGATAGCAATGGTACTATGATATTTAGTTACATAATGTTTTTCTTTTCTAATGGAAAACAAAGTAAGTTCCAAAGTGATGTTCACTTCAGGCATAACTGGTGCTTTCAGCAGAACAAAACAACACATTGGAAACATTGGAGTTTTGCCACTTAAATTCAGGACAAATTTTGCTGATTCAGAAGTGAGTTATTGATTTAAAATCTAATTGCTCTGTGCATGTGCCTTGGTTATTGATAATTACAAATAGTATTTCTCAGGGCTATTAACTAATATTAATAGGGTATTAACTAACTTGCACTGTATACATCCATATATGCAAGTTTGTGTTTATATATATAATGTGTATGTATGTGTATACATGTATATTTACCTACTATATGATGCTCATGTTGGATGGCTTGAATAGGCTTGAAAAGGGGTGCTGTCACTCAGCAAAATGTAAAAACATGTTTAATTTAATTCTCTGAGCATACTCACAGAGCTTATGATGCCTATGTTTAAGCCTCAGAGAAGTACTTTATTTCAGAGTGGCTTCCCAGACAAGTTTTTAGCATTTTTGTATTGTTCCAGTGGTAACACAAATAATTCCTGTTTAGAATAAATGAGCATGTAAAGGGAAATGAGCTATAGTCTAGTTTGTGTAGTCTAAAATACACCACCCCTACAGCTTGAGGTTGTTCGAGCAGAAAGATGGCTTGTTAGGTTTTACATATCTTCTGTATGTGAAACCACCCCCACTTCCAAGTAAAAATGCTTTGAGTTCATAATTGTTAATAACCAGAAGCCAAAGCTCATGTTTTTACTTGAGATCTGGACATCTGTTATCGTGTCATCTTAAACCCTCAGTAGTCAGATCCTGAAAGAGGGAAAAAATGTCATGTTGTTTTTAAGACAAGCAAATAAAACCTATTGCAGTTTAATAGGCATCAGCTCAGGCTCCATATGCGGTAGGTTTTTATGTATAAATGAATAAATAAAATGCTGTTTCTTGCTCTAAAGCAAAGGTCTTTCCTTGAAAATGAGCATCATCCCTCTCCAACTGTTGTCCTGTGGTGCTTAGTGTGTACTGCTTCAGTTTGTGGTCGCATCAATCAAAATGCGGTATAGGTACAGATGAACTGCAATGCTCTTGAGCACAGAGAGGCTTGATTTTTTTTTTTTGTAGCAGGAATTATGGAAGCATGGCCTTGTGGCAAGCCAATTCGGGACCTTTTCTTCATGCAGCTCTCTGTGGGACAGTACATGGCCCGAAACTGTAGGGCCGAGTGCCAGATACCCGTAGGCCTCATGGAGCTACAGCGGGGGCAGAGCAGTTACAGCCCCTGCGGAGTTGTTCTTGCTGCATGTCTCTTGGGCATTCTGGTCTGTTGTAATGGCATACTGTAAGACAGCAAATCAGCTTTGCAGAAAAGGACCTGTGGATCCTGGTGGGCTCCTAGCTGACCATGAGCTAGCTGCTGGCATCCTGGCCCACATTAGGCAAACAATTGCTACCCTCTACTCAGTGCTGGTGAGGCCACACCTGGAGTGCTGGGTCCTGTTCTGGGCTCCCCACTGTGAGAGAGACCAGCAGAGGGCCATAAAGGTAATGAAGAAACTGGAGCTGAGAGAGCTGGGACTGCTCAGCCTAGAGAAGAGGAGGCTCAGGGTGCCTATCAATACCTGGTGGGGAGGGTGCAAAGAGGCTGGAGCCAGGCTCTTGTCAGCAGTGCCCAGTGCCAGGACCTCTGTTGACAAGCTGATGTCCCTTCCAGCCTCAGCTGTTCTGTGATTCTGTGGAGACTGCTGCTGTCCCAGTGAACTAAATCTGTATCAGTTTAGAACGTAGTGGTACTACTGTACAGCATAAATTTGTAAGTTTTTTGCAGGATTGGATCTTCAGAAGGGCTTCTGTACTGTGAGGCGATACGATGGAGAGGATTTTATTTCTGTCTTGAGTCATTTGGCTTTATATCCAGCTGTGTTGCTCCATATCCTGGCCATCAACTTGCACATACTTTTGTTGTGTCAAAGAATCTTTTTTAAGATAGAAAGGTAGTGTACAAGGCCACGTTAAAAATGCAGGATGTAATGAAGTAGTCCACGTTTTACAGAAGTCCTATTTGCTGCTGGATAAGAACTGTTTGTGGTAGATCTGTGGATATGGTGGCTGGCTTCTTTTAGCTAGGTTGGCTTGAATTCTCCCCTTTAAACTTTGTTTTAAAGAAAAAAGAAAGAAAAAAGAAAAAAAAAAAGCACACTGTACAGTCTCGTGACCTTCCTTTGCAGGGAGGCGAAAGATCTCATTTGTCAAACAGGCAGCAGAATTGGCCTGACAGCCAGGCGGCCAGGCCTAAACAAAAACTGGGCAATTAGCATTCTGAGTCATGAACCTGACAGAGAGCTGGGGGGGCAATAAACGTGGGGCATGAATAAAGCTATCTATACACGGATGCACTATATAGCTCACAGTCTCACAGTGTTTTCAGGCACACTACAGTTGGGCTTGCACCATTAAAAAAAAGTAATCCACAGCAGCTGGTTTTATTTCCCCCCACACCCAACTAGTAGCATGAACATTGTTAGCATAGAAAGAGTATGTACTAAAGAGCTTGTGGTAAGCACAAGCAACTTAAGCTACATTTGCTCAGTAGCAGGTGAAAAAAAGTTTCACTGACTTTTTTTAAAGCACTTCAAGCATTTTT
The DNA here is from genome assembly GCF_013377495.2 of Cygnus atratus. Classification (NCBI taxonomy): domain Eukaryota; kingdom Metazoa; phylum Chordata; class Aves; order Anseriformes; family Anatidae; genus Cygnus; species Cygnus atratus. Next base: position 7,658,549 of record NC_066365.1, read on the forward strand.
TTTCTGTTGACTTTTTAAAAATAAACTAACATTGTACAAAATGTCTACTTCCCTTCTTGGTTGTTTTATGTTAAATAATGTGGTCTTAAGGCTTATTGAGAGTGTTCATGGTATGATGCCAGTAGGTACTTGGGAAAATAAACTTCCAGGTTCTCCGGCTACCTGCAGCAGAGTTATATGCAAGTGCAGTGAGAATGAGCGATGAATTGCTCGTCTGTCTTCTGACACCTTATGGGACCATCTGTGGAGTGGGAGCTTTTAGGAGAAAAGTTTAGGGGTCTGCATTAGGTAGCAGGTTGTAAAGGTAGAGATGCTAAGGTGGGGAAAAAACGTACAGATCCTTGCAAAATTTGTTGATTAGACTTAGTTCCCCTATAAAGTTGTCCGAAATGAGGAGGGAGAAGTGGAAGAGACTGATCGCGTGCATAAATATGGTTTGAAGGCTTTTCTTGATTAAATCAGCATAACTAGAAAATACTCCAACTCAGAAGGCAGGCTGTGCGATTTGGAGCACCAGTATGGTACTTCTGTGTGTCTGCACAGTTTTCTTGGTGAGCAGGAGCTCCAGATCTGGATCTCAAGGTTTAAGCTGGGCTTTTACATGTAATTGAGACCTGCTTTGGTGCTCTAGGACAGGCTAAACTCCCTACATAGAAACAGCCATTGTTTGTCAGGCCAAATCTGTCTCTCCCTTGCCCTCAAATTAAAATTACAGTGTTTTTTTCTTTTTTTCAAGAAAGAATTCTTGCTGCTTTTTACTGTCTCAGTAAGGGGCAAACATCAAGAGGGAGTGATACACCAGTCGCTCCATAGCTGTTGCTCATGCATGTCCATTATTTAGCTCCTCTAAAAAAACCAGTTGCTGACAGCAAAACACTGTTCATGTTCTGTGGGTCCTCACAAGCTGAAGGGTACTCAAAGCATATTTCTTGCTGCTAACCCAGGACTGCATCTGTGGTTTTTACATGACTGGGAAGGACAGAAGGGTATATTAATACTCTCTGTTGCCTTTAATTTAAATTTCAGTACCTAAAGATGCATTATCTAAAGAGGCCTTTAAATTGTTTATTAGCGTTCCAAGATCTTGTAACCATTAATCCTGAAAAAGGCAAAAATCTGTATCTCAAATGTGTTTATGCCAGTCATTTGCCTATATTGAACTCTGCCTTGCCTTGACAAGACAGTTAATTCTCCTTCATTAGAAGCTTGGAAAATAAAGTTCTGCTGCTATTACTGTTTGCTGTGGAAATGCAAAACCAACAAAAATCAAGGAAATAAGTTTTGTAAACATCCCCCACCTTGTTTCTCTCTCGCAAAGACAAAATTCTGGAGTGGAATTAATTTGGCATGTTTCAGTGGCTATTGTTCTGTTCTTCACGCTCATTCAGATGCGCAGCATGGAGAAATGGCATGAATTTTATGACTAGGAAAGTAGACATTTTTCCATTTTAAAATAATACATTTGGAAATACTTTTATTTCCCATCACTCCCATATGTTCCTGTTTGCCAGTGTTTCTAAGTCCTACAGACAAGCTTGTGGGAAGGTTAATCCTTGGTCTGCAGAGAAGAAATGTTTCTGAAGGTCTTGTATTGTTGAATCTATTTTTCTGACCATTTGCTTTTTTTTTTCTTTTTTACCCCAGAAGTGGAATTCTGCAGCAGAGAAGTTTAATGACTTTTTTCTGTCTTATTTTTTTGTTGTTGTTTCCTCTGATTTCTCCCATGCTCCTTGTGTTGGTTTCTCCTTTTTAATAGCCTGCTGGGTTGTTGTTTTTCATGAGGACTGTTGAGTCCTGTTCTTTCACATTCACCCTGGTGGGCCAAAGTGTACTTTCACAGTGTTATCACCTCTTTGTTCCCTAGAACAATTATTCTCCTAAGTTGTCTCTGACTCCAGATATCTAGAATTTTCATTACTGGGTCAGCTTTCCAAAACTGCTGCTGTCTGTAGTGCTTCTGCTTGAAGCCGTTCTCTCTTGCCCTGCAGTGTGCTGCTGTTTTCTTCAGTCTAGTTCTACTGCGATCCCATGGGCTGAATGCCTGCCGTTGTCGGAGAACATGAATTATATATTCCAGGGGCACGTCTTCGTTTGTAAGTAACCTAGTTTGTGTGCTCTGAGACTGTCACCTGATGTGAACTGAAGCATAGCTTGTGGGGAGTCCCTTTAAAGGAGCTCACCTGAAATGCTAATGTAGATCTGTTACTTGTGCATTCTATGTGAGATCCAGCTTGTAGGATGGAAGGCTCTGGACATGGGAAGACAGCATGACAACAGAGAATCTGTCACTGGATTCAGGCATCTCTCTTAAAATGGTTTTCTGCCTGTGCTCCCATACTTTAGGAAGGTGACTGCAAGTTTGCAAGATCTTCCGAGAGGCCTGTCTTGGTCACCTGGTGTTTGTTGGTGTGGCAGAAGGCACCGCCACTGCTGGTCCCACCACTCCTTTGTTGGGGAAAGGAGCAGGTCCTGCTGTTTCACTTGGCTTTTCTCCTGAGTTGGTGTGTGGTAGGAATATGAGATTGGTCTTTTCTGTCACACTCCTGTCTCAGGCTATCCTAGTGACTGAAATCAAATCCACCTCACAAGTAAAGGAACTTTATTCGTAACTTCACCATCACCGATTTTAGCTCGGTTATGGATGATGATTTTGTCACTTCACAACCCCAAACAAATTTTTGACTTGTGGTGGATGAAAAAGTTAAATAAAAACCCAGGTGCTCGAGTGGCAATTGAGGGTGGGGGAACAGAGCAAGCAGACGAGCTGGAGATCAGCCAGGGAACATGTCCTGCTGGTTCCCCTTGTGGAGCTACAGCAGAGCCCTGGATTGATGCCACTGCGAGAAGGAAAGTAACAGAATGTAGCTTTGCATGGTGTTCACTGCCATGTAAAGATCATGCTTATGTTTAAACCACCAAGAAAGTGCCCAGAAACATGACCATACCTCTGAATTATGAATATAGGTATAAGAAAAAAAATTTCCTTCATTTGGATGCTGAAATATCAGGAGTAATTGCAACTGTTTAGCAGTAAAGATTGGACTACTGCAGTAGCGTTGCTGAGAAAAATCCTTTGTATTTGTAGAAAGCCCAACTTTAAAGGATTTACAGGTCGTCTGTTTAGGAATTGCATCCCTGCAAGAGATGAGGTGGCAAACAATCATCATCTGTTACAAGAATGACCGGTAGGCTAAAGATGGGATAAAGACAGAATTGGCCACTACCAGATCGCTGTGCATCTCTGCCAAACTTTGCCCAGAAGTCAGCCATAACAACAACAAAAGCCTGAATACTGTGGTAAAAAGGCATTACAGGAACCTGCAGTGGATAGGAAAAGCATGCGCCTGTAGGAGTGTACGTTCAGTTCTGTTTAGCAGTATAAAATGAAATAATGTTCCTCAGTTGTTGCCCTGCTGCTTGGAGCAAAATACGCTTTTCTTTGAAGTATTGCACTGCTGTTTCTCTTTGGAGAGCTTACGTGTAAGTGTCCAGAAAAAAAAAAAGCAAATCTGGAAGATTACTGAACCGTATTTCAGCAGTAAGCAGCAATCTTCTATCAGACTACCTCTGTGCATGTCTAGCTGTAACCACAGAGCATTATCTGTGTTTGTCATTTCTGCTGCTAGCTATTGTTTTATTGCCAAAGCCTCTCTGAAGACTGTATATCCTGAGGTGTCTCTCCAGAATACTGATAACTTAGAATTCATATGCAGAGAGCACACGGTACAAACGAGAATTACGCAGTATATGCTTTGTGCTGTCAGGATGTATTACTTGGGGTTTATCCAGGCTAGGCTTATGATTGCCATATGCAGACTAGCAAAAGATGCACATAAAGGTGCTCTCCAAGGACAGCAAACAACAGCAGATAAAGCTCACATTGTTCTCCTTCAGTGATTGTCAGATGAGAGCATCCTGAGGAGTCAGAGCCAGGAGACCACAGATGTCATGAGTGACTTTTGCCAGGGGACTGGCCACTTGTGGCATGCCAGGGTGGCAAGAGCCTGGCAGTGATAGAAAATCAAGTAAGGTGGGAAAGGGCATGGTCAGAAAGGGAATATAAATACAACTGGTTTGCTAAATTTTGTGATCATTGAGTGTGACAATACAAAGTGGTCTATTTCTTTTTATTAACGCTTCTTTATATCAAGACTAGCTTCTCTAAGAGCAGTGTCTACAAGTGTGAGCTGAATTTCACTTGGATTTCATTTTTCATTTGAATTCTACTTTCATATGGAAAGAACTTGATTGGACATACTAATTTGCTGGTTTTAAAGAAAGACAAAGTGTCTTACGAAGAGAGGCTTAAATGACTGCTCGTCCTGGATTTTTTGAAGTAAAATAATTGCAATACAAAGGCAACATCCTTTCTCCAGTGGCTGTTTTCACATTCTGCTACATTATAGTGCACTAATTCACAAAATGAGCTAATGTTGAAAGAAATGAGTAGTAGTTTTTGCTTAAGGCATAATTTCTTCTCATCTTATGAGAAGAGAGAAAACACAGAGAGGACTTTGAAACTTGGTTAGAAATCATTACAGCAGACCTTTTCCCTGGGGCTTGTGTCTCCTGACTTGCATGTGTCCAAGGTTGTGCCTTTTTTGGAGGTTTGTGTGTTCGATTATACTGCTTAATGTTTGTTATTCTTAACCAGAAAGTTATGCCTTTGATTTCTTTTCTGTGGCATATGTAATGAAGCAACAGTAGTGGAAAACTTCTGCACAAGTTGATTTAGTGTTAATGACTGATAAAAGTTGAGTTCAACCTGGCTTGTACCACCTCGTCGCTAGCTGCTTAGAAAAGGGGCCATGCCAACTGGTCTGCTTGCATACTGCCTCTGAGCAGCATTGTGTTACGTTATGCCTTATGTCTATTTTTGTCTATGTAATGAATGAAAATAAGACTAATACTATATATAAGGTTGGAGTAAAGTGTGAATGTGATTCTTTTTGTGTCCCTCTGTCAGGCAGTAGCTACCTGTAGGAGGAGGGAGAGAACGTCGCTGATGTTGTGGTCTGTTGTTTGTAATGTAGGGTTGGGCTGTGCTCTATTTTTTTCTTCTAGCATGCCGGCCTTTTCCAAGGCACCTTGCTGTGTGCATGGGAGAAATGCAGGTGCCTATTTTTTCCAGTCTATCGTGGTCTTCAGAAATAAAATAAAAAAAGACAGCCTTCATTTGCTATTTACTCACTGTCAGTTTTGCGTGGGAAATTATGGAAGTGGTTGCAGACTGTGGAGTGCTGTATTAGAGATACTGGATATATCACTCTTTACATGCTATGGGTGGTCCAAATTGAGTATAAAAAAATATCACAGATCCAAAGCCACAGTTGTTAGCTGTTAACAGTGTTACTAATGACTTTTGGAAATGATGCTATGATAACATCCTTCAGAACTATAGCTGTTTTGGGAGCCTTTCAAAGAAGCAAAGGGAGTACGAACAGGAAAAAGAAAAAGGATGAAGTACTTGAGAATAAATCTGCAGATACAGAGCTGTAGAGGAGAAGGTTTGTGTTGTTGCTTTTCAAACCACAGCTCATTCAGGAGTTAACGGAGAGAAAAGTAGGCCAAAGCACTCAGCGTGGGCTCAGGCTTCTTTGAGAGAATACATGGAGAAACGTCCACTACAGCAGCGTGCTTTGCATGCATCGACCTATGGCACCAGGGAGTTGAATGAAGAAATAGTGATACTTCAGCTTTTCTTCTGCCAAAAGGCTTTGAGAAATTGTAACTGTTCCTGTGCAAGCTCACTGGAATAAGGAAAACTTTGTGTTTTCTCCTTGACATGACCCATCTGTTCAACATCAGCCAAACTCTGGTTAAAATGTGTTCAGAAAAATAAAATAGTTCCTTGGGACTACTGGCGTCACAACCCAAGCTCCATTTCTGAGGAGGCAATGGCATTACAAGCAGACCGTGCTGACTGTCATATCTAAAATACAGCATATGTAATCTACCATATGATAGGTATAACCTAAGCTAGTGCAAACCACCTCCTAAGACAAGTCTTTGAACTGCCTTCTGTCCTTCTAAGAGACTTAACACTAATTTCAATTTTTCTTCCTGGTAACTGATTAGTCAGTAGCCATACTTTACTTATATAATGACTTTTTGACATGTAGATGGCTGAAGTTTTAGTCTAGCTTGTCAAAAATTGTTGCTGCAAAATGCTGCAGTTAACCTAGGAGCTCACTTCTAATTTCTGTCAGTTGTATGTAGTGAGCCTAAATGCTAAATTCAAGATGTTCTTGCTGTTGACTGCTTTTTCTATCAGAACATTTATAACTGTGTGCTTACATAAACAACGTATATGATACCTCCCCATGGGTAATAAAATTGAGTTAAATTTTATTCAAATGTCTATTCTTACTTTCTGGCAGACTAATTCTTATGGCTACAGATGCAGCAAAATGCCCTGTGGGTTTTTTGCAGAAGACTCTAGAAGCACGTTTTGTTTTTCATTCCACATGTTGATTCAGAAATACTGTACTTACTCACCCTTTTCATCTCTTTATTGAATGCAAAGATCTTACTGTGTTTTCTTGCTGTACTGAAGAACATTTATTTGCTGTACGCCTCTACCTTTTTAAAAAGGAAAAATGCAAGCTGAATTTGTACAACAGAAAGTTTGAACACATCTGTTATACCTTGGCATTGTTTCTTTCCCAGGGAGTGCTGTCCAACATCTCCTCCATCACCGACCTGGGAGGCTTTGATCCAGTTTGGCTCTTCCTCGTGGTAGGAGGAGTTATGTTCATTTTGGGATTTGCAGGATGCATTGGAGCTTTGCGAGAAAATACCTTTCTTCTCAAATTTGTAAGTAGCCTTTGCAACTGTGGCATTCACTAGTTACATGGCGTAAGTCACGTTCTGTATTCCTGCTTAGCTGTGTAAAGGTCTTAAAATGCCTTTTGGGGGGCGGGATGTGCTACTGATGAGAGTACTGCTCTCTGAATCTCTTGCTTAACTGTTAATACTTCACAGCTCTTCATCTTCGCTGCTTACTGTTGTTTTTTTTAAGTGTTTAGAAATATTGATGGTAAGAATCATAACACGGAACTACAGCTTTTCGTATGGATATAGCCTAACATTTTGCCTTCCTGTTGCTGCAAGAGAAATTTCTGCTAGGAATCTGCATGTTCAACTTTGAGTCCGTAACCAACCCCCTGTGAAACAGGAGGAATGTAAATACCCCACTGAAGGTGACCCATGTGATAGCTGCTGTGCTGTACCCTCGTGGTACAGAGGAGATAGGACTGTTAGGAGGGGGCTGCTTGCTGATAGCCTCAGCTCTGTACTGCTTAGCTCATGCAGAAAGGCCTCACTGCTGAATGTCAATTGAAGATTTATTATAAACTCATGATTCTTTCCTCCACTATTCCAGCTTCCAGAGCTGGGCACAGCCTGGACAGTATTTGTTTTCATAACCATTAACTGCTAATATACACAAAAAGGGTTCCAGTGAAACAACTGCCTTCAAGTGCCTGATTTGGCTCCCACAAACACATTGTATTGCAGGAGGAGGCAGTTGACAGTTATGGTTCTTGAGGCATTTTTAAAGCAGCTTGGGATAGTTCTAGCTTGCTCTTGCTTAAAAAAAAAAAGAAAAAAGGAAAGAAAAGCTATTGTAACGTTTTTTTTCTTCTGCCTTGCTTCTCTCAGCTTGCCTAAAATGAACCCATCTGCTGTACCAGAAATAGCTTCCTATACGGCAGCTGATGGAGAAATTAAAAATGCATCTGAACAAACACAGAGAGCATATTAAAAAGAAACTTAAAGAGGCAGTTGCAAAAGAGATGGACTTCCAGTATATGAGGACCCCTGTGTGTTTAAAACACTGTAGGCTCAGTGGAGATGCTTAGAGAAAGTGGCAGATCATTAGTAATGCCTTTGGCATCCATTGCATTTGCATTAATCATCACGGCCTCATTTGGTTTTAATGTGGATGTGAGTCATTCCATAGACATTCCTCTCTGACTTAATCATTAATTAATTTCTGCTGTTACCAATTTTTTTTGCTTTACCGCTTAGGCAAAGCTTTACCAGTGAGGAAGTATAAGGAAAAAGTCACTCAGAAAGCATTTCATTGGCTTTATTGTTCTTTGCCTTTGAAAATGGGAGTGCCTACACAGAAATTTAAGATGAGTTTTCAGAGAGCCCTGGCAGGTGGCCATCTCTGTTGAAATTTACAGTGAACTCCCTTGGGCCTCTTTGGAAATTCCAGTGAAATGTCCTGCTCTGGGTGCCAAAGTTTGAATTCACTGGCATTTTTATTATTTGCTAGAATAGAATTAAGAGTCCTGTACTACAGCTCTAATTAAAAATGGTGTATTTTAAATTTAAAGTGTATTGTGTGCAGGAATAGCTTGAGCTTGCACTGAGACATAGCCCTACCACCAGATATAATTGAGAGCCTTGAAAAATAAATTTTTGGCCAGAAGGCAAAATAATTTAAACCTCTTTCTTTTTCTTCATAGTTTTCTGTGTTTCTTGGAATTATTTTCTTCTTGGAGCTCACTGCTGGTGTTCTAGCGTTTGTTTTCAAAGACTGGATCAAGGACCAGCTTTATTTCTTTATAAACAACAACATCAGAGCATACCGAGATGACATTGATTTGCAAAACCTCATAGACTTTACGCAGGAATATGTAAGTTGGACTATGTTTATTTTTTCTTGCTTGCTTTAAATAAATACATTCTCTCTCTCTCTCTTTTTTTTTTTACTTCCCATCTGTTTGGTCTCTTCAAGAAACAACAGAAATATTCTAGCATATAATCCTTGTTATCTTTACAGAACTTGTACATACCCACAGCACCTGTGAGAAGTGGCTTATTTGTTGGTGTATAATTCAAAACCATTAAGTTGGAGAGCTGGGCTGATTTATTCATGAAGCTTTTCAGAGTCAGTGTGTCAGACTGAGTAGCTACCACCAGAGTCTTGTGTTCAGGTTGTTGGAGCATATTCTGTATGTATCTAAAAAGGTATTTTAGGTGTCATGGCAGGTGACATACATTCAGTTCTGGGATGATGATGGTGGTGTTTTAGCAACATGAGAGGTGCCGCACCACACTGCAGAGTGGCAGAGATGCTTGGCTGATCTGAGAGAAACTACAAGGTTCTTTCTCTTTACGAAGACTTAACGCAGTTAGCCTAATGAAGTGGGCAACTCAAAGTTCTGGGAAGAAATCTCTAAATGATGCCCCACCTGCACCTGGGGGGGAAGGAAGAGTGAAGCCAGAGATGCACACACTTGTGCAGGTTCACTGGCTTTTACATGCAGGTGGTTTTGCCAGTACGTTCTTACTCCAGTACTTTCTTCTGGAAGGTGTTTATGAACTTCACTCAGAATTTGGCCTTGTGTAGCTACACTGTTAAGTGTTGGTTGAAATCATCGTTATCTCTGATTTTTATATATTCTGCAAATAAATTTATTTGATGTTTCATTTGCTTTTATATTCCTTGGGGGAAAAGGGACTGAGTAACAGGATGTGGATCCTTGCACTGGTTTGAATATTTTCCGATTTGGAGAAGGTCAGAGGCCAATGCAGTCTGAAAGCACTGGTACATGTGTATGCAACCAAAAGACTCCAATCCAATTTTGCAGCAGGCTGGCACTAGATAACACCTGCTCTCCTAACGGGATTAGCACTCCTGACAGTTAAGTCAGGAACAGCGTGAGTCTGGAGAGCAAGCCACTTTTTCAGCTAGTAGAGATAAGATGAAGACAACATGCTTCTGAGATTAGAGGGACCTGTGTTACATCCAGAGAGAGAGAATTTCCGTTCCAACACTTGAAAGTGCTGTTAGTTTGATTTCTTAATTATTTTTATTATTATTTAGCTGGCATAGGTGGGTTCGTTGCGCTAGATTCTTGAGTGCTGTAAACTGTCAGTGCTCCACTGATCTCCAGTCCATTCTTTGTATGTTCAGCATGTTTCACAAAAGACTAAGTCCCATTTGGGGTATTTACACGTTTTGAAGGATTCTGCTTACCTTCAGTAAGTGAACGGCTGTATGGTGTTTAGCTTCCTGCTGGGTTAAACCACAACAAGGTGTTACTTGCGTAATCTGTGATGTGCAGTAAACACTGAATTCATGCTGCCTCGTGTATGGCCTGACAAAGATTCCTCCAAACTGGCAAATGGAGTAGCTGTGCTAGTGCAGCACTTGGTGCTGACTAGTTTTGCTGAGAACCCAGGGCCCATCAGACTGGGCAGAATGTCACACTCTTGGCTGTGCTGTCCCTGGGGTCTGAGCTTGTAGGACTGTGCAACTTGGTGCTTTTAGGCTTATCAGCTTGTTCCATGCTTTTCTCCCCAGAGAGCAGCACTGCAGGGTATGAACACAACTTTAACCCCATGGTAATTTTGGAACAACTTAGAGGTTTGAAAAGGTCTTTAAAAAAATAAAGCTCTGATGAAACAAGAAGGAATCTCAGATTCCTTATAGAAAACTAGAGGAAAACTGACAACGATAATTATTAATGCTGAAACTTGTTTATACTGAAAGTCAAGAAGCTCTCCTTTCTTTTTCTCTAGTGGCAGTGTTGTGGGGCTTTTGGAGCTGATGACTGGAACCTTAATATTTACTTCAATTGCACAGATTCCAATGCAAGTCGAGAGCGCTGTGGTGTGCCATTCTCTTGCTGCACTAAGGACCCTGCTGTAAGTCAGTCAACAGGGTAGAATGGGTCTGCTGTTCCAATTTTAAAGCACTGTACAAGAGTTTTCTGGAAGTCATGCGTGATCTTAACTTTCCCACCACTCTTTTTTTTTTTTTTGTCCCGTACTTGAAGCTCAGACTAACTGTTAATTTTCTGCAGTCAGCAAAAATCCTGATCTAACTTAAGCCTTCATTGTATGCTTTTCGTGTTTGCTGCTTTTCATTAGAATGAGAGAACCACGAGCTTGGCTAAACATACATATTAATTTTAGCACATATAAAAAGCAGAAGCCCATAATGAGTTGAAGGATATGAGCTTTCAATTGAGTATCATCAGGATATTTCCTTTGCTGCCTTAAAGAACAGAAACTCTGAGACACTCTGAAGCAGGTATTACTCATTATTTAATGGAGTGTCCAGAGGCTGCAGTCAGGTTGGCCTGGTTTGCTCTAGGTGCAATAATAAATGACAGCCTGTGCTCTGAAGAACTGGAATATGTTTTCATTATAATCTTGAGATGATCATAGAAATCTTTTCACTCTTTTTCTCCCTTTAAAATTGCTGCTTGTCCTACAGTCACCCAAGATCAGACTTGAAAGGTCAGTTGTTGTTTGAGGGAGCGGCTTTTCTGGTAAATTTTCACAACCTTTTTAAATAGTTCTGGATCATCAAGCAGAAAATGCTGGAGCCATATGTTACTAGTACAGACATGATCAGGAGCTCAGGGAAGCAGTTCACTGACAGTGAAAAGCTTGGAACAGGGATGGGTGTGTGCACAGAGACTGTTACGTGGCTAACACTGCATACATTTGACTTTCATAGAGTTTAAAAAAAGCAGCCTGTGAGTGCTTGTATTATCTGGTAGTTCAGCTGTGGCTTTTTCTCCACCTGGAGTGACTTCTCGTTCCTTGAATGTCTGATCCGTAGCACTGACTAGGTTCAGGCAAGTTGCCAATGGGCAGCTCAGGTGCTTCCTGCCTTGCTAATGCAATGCAATTGCAGCTCTGGCATCCAGTCACTACTGCTGCCCTCCTCCTCCTCCTCTTCACTTGCACAAGCTGCATTCTGCTTCCTTTGCAGAGAACGTGTCTTCACACTAGTTTGAATCTTCCTCACAAATATTGTCATGTCTTTTAAGAAAGTATTAAAATGAAATGGAAAGTATGTTAGGCTCAAGCCTTACATTATGCTTAGGATTTCCCCCCAGTGTTTGCCTGTCTGCCCACCCACATTGAGAGGTCATCACAACCCAGTTTTAAAAATATCGTTGTTATAAAACCAAACCAGTGACAGCACTACAAGGTAATCCTATAAATACACAGTCCATGCTAAAGTTCCTTCTCCCTTTCACTGTGTTTTTCTTAGTTATGCAGTAACCAGAAAATTAAAGATAAGCCTCATTCTTATTCATTGTACGGAAGCAGCATACTTAGTTGCCTTTAAAGTAAAGACCCTGTCCATATTAAACTCATGCATGTAATGGATATAAATGAAACTAATCTGTGACAGGTTCAAATGCAATGATATGTGCAGGTTTACTCCACGGGAAAGCAAATTTGTCCCTTTTAGAAATTGCAGTGCAGTGTTGGACTGATACAAAAAATTATGTGGATGCGTTCTTGAACAGAACTTTATTTTGTTTTAGCATTTAGTTCAGCTTAAATCAGGAAGTGAAAAGTTTAAGCTAAACCAATGTAGACTCCTTTAGTTTGCTTTGTAGTTTGAGTTGAAAGGTTCTGAATTTTTCTACAGGCAAGGCCTAGAAAAGTTGGCTTATTTCCATTTCTTTCTTCATGCTTTCTTTCAGGTAACCAATCCTGAGGTTAAAGACAAAAGACGTTGATAATAAAACAAGTAGGCATTCAGCACAAAAAAAGAAAGCTTAGAATCCCTCTGTTGGAATCTTACCTGCTTTTACAAGCTTGAAGCATATGGCTCTGTGCTTTTCTAAGCCCTGGAATAGAAGCAGTCACCTCATTAAAAGATAAAAATTACTCAAATCTTAGAGATCCATTGAGGGAATCCAGCTTGGGCAACCTGTTGATGTACTTCCTGCAAAGTGGGAAAACACGCAGAGGAACTTAGCTGCTGATAGGAGAAGATAGCTAGGTGTACTGAACATCACAATTTAATCAAATTGGGGGAAGTGAGAAACACAGCTAGGAGAGACATTAGATTTTAAATAGCAGCCATATGGAAAAAGCTAAGACTGGCTGATTTTCTGACTTCCTTGAGTAGGTCCTTCTGCTCATTATGATTATATGATCCAGTAACTTAATATTTTGCTGACATTGGAGCTGACATTGGAAGTAGTTGCTTCATTTTATTGCCCCAAAATAACTGTATATACAGAGTAAACTTCAGCTTCTGCTAAGTAGCACTTGTTCACGAGGAAAAATCTGTCCTAGCCTGTTTTATTTCCTGTGCTTGGGGAGTGCTAAAGCAGAGGCAGTAGGAATAATCTCCTTCCCCAATGGTATCAAGCTCCCATAAGAAAGAATGAGCAGTAGGAAAACATCACCCCATATTGTCTTTTTCCTCCATAGTTTCTGGAAAGGAACTAGGTACTGTATATATTTCTACAGGCATTCCCTGTAAGAACTTGCAGCTTCTGCAAACCAAGCTGTCCCTTCTCACCTCTTCATGCCACACAGACTGAACCCTAAAAAATGTTAACAGTAGTCTTGGTGTATTTTCAGTACAGACAAAACCTTTTCAGTGGAAAGTTGTTTTGCTTAAAATAGGTGCTTCCTAATCCCTTTACTTTGACTTCTGAATGCTTGCATTTGGAATGTGGAGTTTATCCAGGTGGAGGGCTGGTTTTCCAAGTGTGAAGCTCTGAGAGATGAAAATAATTTTTGATTACGTGCTTTTGTTTGTTGTGAGTAATTAACAGCACTAAATGGAAGAGGGAAGGTGGTTTTAAAAAGTAGTATGGTGGCTGAAGTTAGGGTGATTGTCTTACTACATACAGAACCAGCTCTGGAGAACTGGGACAGGAGGTTTTGGAGACATTTCACTCATTGGCCTCTCCTCTGTCTCTTTCTCCTAGGAAGATGTTATTAATACTCAGTGTGGCTACGACGCAAGGCAAAAACCAGTAAGCATTTTTTTTAAATGTGTTATCCTAAAGATCTGAATCCTTCTTGCAAGAGCAGGTTATTCTATTGATGGGATAATTGAATATAATGACCTGTTTTCTTCCTTCTCCTTGACAGGAAGTTGATCAGCAGATTGTTATCTACACTAAAGGCTGTGTCCCTCAGTTTGAGAAATGGTTGCAGGACAATCTTACCATAGTTGCTGGCATATTCATTGGGATAGCATTACTGCAGGTAAATATCGCGTTTGCTACAATGAATTACATGGAAGAACAGCAGTGAGATAAAACATACAAGGGCTGGGGATGGGACTGTATATGAGAATGGAAATACAGCATGAGTTTCACTTCGAAATATGAAGTCTGTAGATTTTAGTGAGGTGTGTTAAATGCATGAGGCTTTTTTGTGTTAAAGGGTATTTCATTTTTATCAGTAGAGATGGATTTGTTTTTCTTTTCAACTGTTCACGGGTCAAAATTAACACTGTTTTAAAGATTGGGCAGAGATTTTTAAACCTCTACAGACCTATAGTTTCTGATGGTGCTTAAAAGAGCGGTGGAAAGCCTTTACAGTTGCTTTTACAAAGCAAATCTAGAACTATTCAATTTCCTGGAACCCAGTGACGCTATAAATACAATACTAGGTTTACAGGAGTTTTTCGATGCTTTCTTCTGCCAACACTGTTGATGTCTAACTTTATTGCTTCTTTTCATATCAAAGTTCTGTATAACCTAAGGAGTTTGCCTATGTGAAAAAGAGTTGTCCAGTGCTCCAAATGAATGAACTGTTGTCTCTTCCAGATATTTGGGATATGCTTAGCCCAGAATTTGGTTAGTGACATTGAGGCTGTCAGAGCCAGCTGGTAAAACTGCTGAAGTAACCACAACAAGACACTGGACAACCGAAACCCTCTGAAACCTCCAGTGTGTCACTCCGACACCAAGCTGTATGGACATGGGTGACAGGGAAGCCTTCTCTCCCACATAGTCTCAAGCCTAAGTTCCTGATGTTGCAGTGAACTCGTGTTTCTTTGGGGAGGGGGAGAGAAGAGTGGGCTCTAAAAATCTGCTGCTCACTGACAATTTTTTTGTTTTAAACCGCCAGTTTGAAAGCTGTTGAGCCGTGAATCTCTACTGTATTCTTGATCCTGAGTAACAAGTGGACACTTTTGAAAAATTGGTGTATTCAGTGGGACAGAGTTGCATCATTATAGTCTGTGGATATGCTGTTTATTCTTCATGTCATGAGCTCTACGATAGCTGCCAAATATTCCCAAGATGGTCTCTCTCCTCACCACTCTGTAAAGGATCAATCTTCTTGTTTTCACAGCTAAACATAGCTACAGGTCTAAACCCATCAAGCAGGAAGCAACTTTCTATGCATCTATTGTACAGTATATGAAAATGTTTTTAAAACTAAGGAATTTTTTTTTTACACAAGCTTACAACCATCTCCCAGTTGTACTTTGATGTTGGAATCGGCAAGCTCACAGGGAGAACTGTCTAATTTTATCAACATCTTTTTTCCTTTCTACACCCTTGTATGAAAGGAAAGGAGTTTTATATTTGACGAACAAAGGTTGTAGATCCTTTGGTTGCTGCCATACTTTAGGACATCAGTTTCTTAAGGCAAGAATGGGATATAACTGTATAAATGTATGAAAGCAGTGTGGATGTTGGGTCCAAGTGAATAATATTATTCAAAGAATGAATTATATATTAACTTAAAAAAATCAAAGCATATGTATCTGATATGGTTAAATCTTTTGTTTCTCTGGAATTTAGTGTAACCTAATGTATTTAGGGATCTCACTAATATTAGTGCTTTGAAATACTTGTGCAAAACTTCTTTTAAGATAATTCCTTGGTCTGTTCCTATCTGAGGCTTTGGTCTTTCTCTTTTTCTTTTTTTCCTTCAATTCTTTTTTCTTGCATGAGCTGTGGAGTAAGTACCTGTGACACTCCAGTGCTTTAAATCTGTGCATATGTTTTAATACAGTCTAACCCAAACTTATTTATTGGTAAATGCATGTGATTATGGAAAGATCATATCCCATTCCCTTGGAAGTTGGACAGAACAGCTTTTGCCAGAGTAAATCCATACCTCCAGAAAACAAGTCCTTGCTATAGGGATGTCTCCCTTTGTTGCTCTAAGTGCAACAAAAAGCTTTCTTGACGCAATGGAATAAAAGTTTTAGAATCGAAGTGTGTATTAGGATCAGCCAAGACACAGACTCTTTTGAGTTGAAAAAAGAGTAGAATTTGGAATAAAGCACAAATAGCAGAAGAATTAGATCAGACTCCATCCAGCTTAGAGTTTGATTCATTGTTCTTCACAAATAATAGTGAATTTCCGAACCTAACCATAGCTTGGGTAGTTTCATTGCACTTTGTATAAATTTAGCTTATTATATGACCCTTCTCAGTATATGCAGAACCAGTCCTAAAAGCTATGAGCTTTTGGCTCCTGCTTTGGTAAAACAGCGACAAAGGGTGGTGTGTAGGACCTCATTGTAAGAGCTTAGCATCTTTGAGATGAGTTTCCTAACGAGTACGTGAAGTAGAAGAGATGAATGCGTTGTTTTCAAAGCTTTCCTGTTGTGGGGGATGGATAGGAGTCTGGTCTGATGACCTGTTGAGGTCCTTTCTGGCCCCATGACTCTTAAATGTGTGAGTATATGTACCCTTGCACATTTTGCCTTTCTGTGCTTTAGTTGGCTGTGTTTTATCCCCGTCCAAAGGTGGGCACACTGTTCCACAGATGCCACAGATAGTCCTGTTGCCCTCCTGTCTTTGAGCATTACCTCATCCTCTTCTGGTTAACTCCCACTGACTGGCTCTGAATCAGGCAGCCTCCGTATCCTATGGTATCTGCTGTTAAAGGCCAGCCGTGACTCAGAGCATTTTTAAAAGCCTTTGAAAGCAATTATAATTCACTGTCCTTAATAAAGTTGGTTCCACCTCACCGCAGTGTTATGTTTTTCTTAGCACTCCTCATCTTGAGGAGTTACTGGTGTTCATTTCCCCCAAAGGGACACACCATTTTGCCTGATAGCAGCAGGACAGACAGGTCATCGGCACTTACGTTGCTGCACTGTAATGAAATGGTGCGGGGAGAAATCAGGGAAGCGTGGTTCAGGAAGTAACTCCTCCACCCAAGAGCCTTGGTTGTGACCCAGCACTTTGCTGTCGAGAAAAGAAAAAGAAAAAAAAAAAGTCTGCATTACAGAAACATTCCTTGTTGCCACTGATCTTGAATACTGCTGTTGCTGCTGTGAGCTTCTGAAGACAACTTCCATTCCTCTACTTGAATTTCTGCAGTTGTACTGTATTGGCCTTCTGACTTGTCACGCTCTCCTCTGAGGTCCGGTCTGCTCGGCGTGCCCTTGGCAGTGTCAGGCTGATAGGAAGGTAAATGATCTGAGGTGAGCAAGTCTTGTTCTCACTGCTTGCATGTGTACACACAGATGTGCAGCATTTCTGCTGAGTCCCAGAGTGACTGTTCTTAATAAAAACCACTAAATAAGGTATTTTTCTAGACCTTGTCTTTATTGCTGCAGATGCTGACACCCCCCCAAACTCCCGAGAGATGGTCTTATTTTTCTCATTTTTGCAGTTGCTTGATGGATGCATACTGAATGTTCAGGATTAGCTGCCTATGTTGCACATTTAAATGCTACATTTTTGTCTACGGATTGGGTAAGATGTCTTGAAAATGCCCGATCTACTTACAGCTTAGGTGTCCAGTTTGGAAAGCTTGTGGGAGGCCTTGGAAATCCATCTGTAATTGTCAGAGCCTACCAAAACCAATCAAGCTTTCTTCCAGAAAACCTTGCAAAACATTCAGGTGAGCGCAACTAGAGCACAACCGCTGGCTACACGGACTTATTTTCCAGAGCAATAAGGTACGGTAGGCAGTATGGCTTTCTGGCAATTTCTAGCTTGCCTGATGTGGTGGTGGGTAGGCGTGAGTTCAGAGGTCAGTGTCACCATCCTTAATGTGTGGTGGTTGATCAGAAATTTGTTGCCAGGCTTGCGGCCCGTTGTGGAGCACGAAACCACTTTGCTGGGCAGTCTGTATGTGATGGCAGTGTCGCTGTCGGGAGGTCTGATCCCTTCAGCGGTAGCCCCAGTTTTAAAGCCATTTTCCTGTCAGAGGGCATCCCGGTCCTTGTTCCTCCTCTGCTGCTTTCTAAATGCTCTCCGTACTCACAAGCCTTTGTTTGCTGCTTCTTTTTTTTTTTTTTTTTTAATATATATATAGCTTAATGGACAAATGTTTGATTTGTCTGTGTGTGTGTGTGTCTGTTTCTGTAGCAGCTGAGATCATTTTGCTTCAAAATCCATAATTTTGGTAGTTCCCCTTAGAGTTTGAAGCTGTGGAGACATTGCTCAAGTGTGCTCTGTCCTGGAAGCCTTCTCTCCCCTGAGAGAGGGATGTTCATCGTAGGTCTGGTGTGTAAATAGTCTTTGAAATGTAAATAGTAGCATGCAGGTTAAATGATTCTTGCACATGACTGCTTTTCACCCTGAAAGCGTTCATCCCGGCAAGCATGGTGTCCACCCACCAAACCTGGGCGGTGGGAGCCCGGGGCCACCAGGCCTCGTTCACCTGGCCGCGGAGTGCCACCTAGTGCCTCCGGGCCGCCTTGCAGCAGGCCCTGGGGAGGGTACAACCCCTAGCAAACCTCCCTTGGCTTTTTTTTTTTTTTCCCCTCTGCTGCTTGGAACTGAGAGAACAGCATCAGACTGGGAACTGGAGGGGCAGAGCCAGCACCCCCTACCAGTTCTGGGAGGTCAGCATCACTAAAAGGACTAAAGCATGGTGCTATACGAATTGCTTCTGTCCTGGACGTTAATCTGCGTTTTGACTTCTTTAGAGATGCCCTTGGTAAAATTCATCCTGATTTTAACAATCTTGGTTGCAAGAGAAGCTCTCATGGGAGTTCGTAACTCCCTCTCCTGCTGCATGTGTGCCGTCCGGGCATGTGGTGGCGGCGGCTGTGCAAGTGCCGGGGCGGCAATCTCAGCGCGTGTCAGGCACTGGTGAAGGTTCCAGTTCCTCTCTCCTGTTTTATTGTATTTTTCCCTCTGAAACCTTTTGGGATATCTGTAATTGGTCATAAAACTGCCTAATGCAAACAAAACAAATCTACCTTGTTCGATCCACTACCTACCGATTTTTGCCACTTACAGAACCAATAATCTTTCTCCCTTAACATGCAGTATAAAAATAAGGGTTGTGACTGCTAGCGTGCATCAGGCAGGTGCTCAGCCACGCAGCACTACTAGCTGTCTGTTGTGTTTGGCAATGCAAATCTGTTAACAAAAAGCTCTATCTGTATGTATGTTCATGTTCACGCTGTGTACCTAGCAGGGACAGACCTGCTGCTACCTTGAGCTCTGGGGAGACTGGGGTTTGGGTTTTGTGACTTGGACCCATCTCTGATAAGTACGTTCCAGATCAGTTCCAGCTGTATCTCTCTGCTTGGTTCACCCCAGGGCATAAGGTGTCGATATTTACCCTTTGTGTATCATTCCTTTTTATACGAATGTATTCTCTTGTGTTCATTTTTTATCGGTTGTAAAATTGATTGTAAAAGCCAACTACACTTACCGATTGAAAGCATTGCTATAACAGAACTGCATGCCCAGTAGAGTTTGACTCGAGCTTTAGTTATCTGATTTCAGACTGGTTATCTTCAGTCTAGGAGAAAAGCATAGATCAGGTGCATATGTATTACTTGTCATCTTTAGCATTAGACTGTGGTATTGTATCACATGCTGATCTCAATGGATGTAACTGGAGTATACTTGGGAAGTTGTTGCAACTTCCTGGTAATTCATTTTAAGCTATTGAAAGTGATCTTGATCATGCTACTTGTGTTCTTGGGTTTTTGTTTTTTAATAGATGCATTTTTTAGGAATGTTTTAATACACTTATGATGGACAATACGATAGTTTTAATAGTTGTGCAGTATTCTGTATTTACTTGAAGTAAATCATTTTATATGCAATTTGTTAGATAATTACAATTTTATAAATAAAATTCTGTGAAATATGATGCTGTGAATGTGTACTCTTGATGTGGCACTCAACACTGAAGATACAAAGATAAGTTCAGGTAAAACTCCTCCGGAAGAAGCCACCCTCTTCCCTCCCAAAAACTAACGGGAAATAAATCCCAGTGTCTCACATATGCAATGTGGAAGCTGTGTTCTAAGGTAGCCACAAAGCACATTTTCATGCTGCCAGCGGCTGCCTTTAAATGAGTAATAAGCTAATACGTCAACAACACGTCCACATATGAGAAAATCCCACGTCTGCTGTCAGCTGTTGTTGAAGTCTGGCTAACAAATGTGCTCTGTTTGCTTCTGACAGGTCGCCGGTGTTCCTCAAGCTGCTGTGGCTGCTGGTTAGTACAGCTGTTGGAGCTCTCGCCGTAATCGTTTTAGTGACCCTGACGTGTTCTTTGCAGGGAGCAGCACAAAGGGGGATATAACTGTTTGTCACGATTTAATTAAACTTTTGTAAGGGGAGGTGGGAATTTAACTTCTAGAGCGTAACATGTCCTTAAACAGAAATGCTGAGAGCTGACTTATTGTTTTGCACAGGTAAAAATGTGTAATGATGTCTTGTGCTTGTTTAGACAGAGGAGGAGGAAGTCGGTTTTTAGTATTTCCAAGCAAGCTAATCCAGTTTAATATCTCTAAAATACAGTATTTCAGCAATCTGCATTATTTTGCAGTAAATAATAAGCATAGTTGGCATTGGACACTTTGAAAAACAATTGACAAAACCTCTTGGAAGGAGTTTTCAAATGCTCTTGGGAGGTCAGTGCCCTGGTTTGATTTCACACATCATGGTTATCACTTTTCTTCCCACCGTGCAGTTTGCCTTTGTCTGAGCAGCACTTGCAGCACCTGGCTTGATCAGGACCCTGCGGCCGAGTAAGAGCGTGCAGCTCTGTGCTGGCCTGTGGGGCTGTGCGAGAGGCATTTCCCTGAAGTTTCACTGAGAAATAGGATTTCTGAGCAAACAGGCCAGTGAGCTGTTTGTCTTTCATTGATCTGGTGTGATCAGGTGGTCAGAGGGAATTGGGCCAAGCGATCACAATCATTGCTCCTTTGACAGCTTCTGGCTGTGACAGGCTACATGCTGCCCCACTGCAAATGCTCTTCTCGTGCTGTTGTGGGCAGAGATGTGAGCTCCAAAGAGTGGCAAAGACCTGGCCTTGCTATGTTTTTGACTGCTGTCAAAGTATTGCCAGTCTGGTGAGTATGCAAATCTTGAGGAGGAAAAGAAAAAGCAGCAGATTTGAATGATACTGTCTTGCCTCTTATTATGAGTCTGCCTTGTTTTCCCCGTGGAAACAAATTTCAGATTTGCAGCTAATTTTGCCCCTCAGCCTGACATCTGCCCCGTATTAACTGTTCATCTCCATCTGTACCTACTACTTTGTCTGCAAAGCACCACTGTGACTGATCTGAAAGCACATCTTTATATCCAAACTGAAGTCAAATGCGTTTTGTGTATCTCATGCATGTACATAAATCTTCATTTATGGAAATGACTTCTGGCAAACTAAGAATGCAAATGTGGAGACCAGGGTGAGGGGTGCTTGGAGAAGTCAACCAAAAAGAAGCAGAGTCCAGGACATTGCCTAAATTTTGTTAACATGCAATAGGTGTGGCATTTGTATATAAAAAATGCAGTGAAGGGGAGATGAGGAGTAGCTACCTGTATTCTGTGTAAAGTGAACTTGTATGTTGTTTCCTGAAGTTGTGACTAGTTACCATTTCTGGGACCTTTGAAACAAGTGACCCTTACTGGGTCTCATGGTCTCATTTGACCATTGGTCCTTTGGATCCAAAACCTGTTTTGTTGGAGTTTGTGCCTCATACAAAGAGAAACCTTTCCCTCTATTTCCACATTGTGAAATGTAAACTCTTGCATGTGCTCTTTGTCTTCCGTGCTGCTGTGATGCTAGGTCTCGCAGGAGCCCCGCAGGTGCAGAGGAGTGGAGCGCGCCAGCCAGGCACCGCCTGCCCTACGTAGCGTGGCAGCTGTAGGCTGTTCGAGCTTGGCTTGCTGCAGCAATAGGCAAGTGAAAAGGCCTGATGTCTAGCATCATTGCCATAAAAATAATCTGAGCAGCAGATTTCAAACTGCTTAGTTGTAATCTATCTAGTAAACATCCGAACTATCGTCAGCAATTTCAATTCAGTTGACTTCAGTCAAGTGACTAGTGAAATGCCCACGATGGTAATGTCCTCAGATCCTGTTCCTCTTACTAAAAGAGGCTAAGAGGATAAATGATTTACCAGCTACATAGAAATGACCTGCAGGCTACAGCATGCATTTGTGTGGACATAGTCTCTTCATTTACCTTCTGCCATGACATAAAACCATCTTTGCCCTTGTGCAGACTTTCTTTCGGTATATAGACTTAGCACAAGTTCCATCTAGAAGTTTAAATGACTTGATATTCTGTCCAGAGAAACCATCCGGAAATTAAAGGCCTGTTAGCCTTTTCGCTTGCTGTGACAGTGGTACCCCTAATAAAAATCCAGCGATAAAGATAGCTTTGATGCTTAACCTGAGCTCCAGTTAGACAAGCAGGTGAATGGGACTCATCACAGCTTTGTTATGGCCTGCTCATGTGAGTATTTGCAGTTTATACCTGTGTCAAAAGGCATGAAGAGTCTCTTTCTAGAACCAGGTAAGCCATTGATAACTGGTATTTTGGAATTTATTGAAATCAAGGAAAATTATTTCCATGCCTGAGAAAACTTGGGTCTCACGTGGGTCTGTTATGAACAGTGGTTGTAAGTGTGTGGGCTTCATTCACCAGTGCAGAGGTTCTGTGTTATTGAGAGCCTCATGTCATGGGATCCTGGCCTGTGTCTACAGCTCAAAGTTCTATGTTGGTGGTGTTTTTTTACATTTTATTTTTTTTTAAATAAGAGGCTGTGTACAGTTGGTACCAGGCTTTTTTTTTAATTGTTATTATTTTTCCAATTTTACTGTGTTGCCAGTTAGTTCCTGGCACTAGTTTAAATGGATGTGGAATTTGATCTGTTGTGTGAATACTCCTGTAGCATCTGCTAGGTTTGGATCTCAGTCTCAGATCTTACATTGACTATATGAAGAAAGTGTCCAGCTTCTTTTCATACTTAGCTTCTGTACGTAATTCCTTTCCTGTCATGAATGGCATCTTCCCATCACAGTATGGGATAGCCAGTGGTTTGATGGAGCTGGAAAGTGAATTTGGAAAGGTCAAAAGCAGTGTTTTGCAACCATGTGGCATGGGATCACATGGATAGCTTAGCCTCTAGGTTTCCCTTGTGCTGATTAACAAGGAGCCTGAGACTCCTGAGGCTGCCACTTTAGCACAGGGAGTGCTGAATTCTCTTCAAAATGTTACACATCATACAATCTTGTGCAATCACTAAAGACATAATCAAGATGGCAATGGTATCAGACAGTCAAAAATAACGTGCAGGCTTGCTGGAAACTGCTATCCCCACTGCTCCCTGTTTTGCCAAACAGCTGTCTGCTGGTCTGCTCGCTGTCGTCGTCACAAATCCTACAGAGGAGCAGCTGTGAGGTAAGGTGCTTAAACCGGCAATTTCCCAACTCCTTTACCTAGGAGAGGAGAAAAGGGAGACTTGCACGCTGCATTTCTCCCTTAATGGGGTTCTCTTGAAAAGTTGCTGCAAGATACGCCTTTAAAAATCCATCTACAAAAACAAAACACTGCAACAAAAAAACACCCAACCCGAAGCAAGCCCAGCAGCACTCGTACCCACGTGGCTTTATGGCATAAGGCCTGTATAGTGTGCTCCTGTGAAAACCCCCAATTGTTAAACCACACTGTGCCTCTGTGCGCACATACACAGTGAAAGTGGCTGGAATTGTTTCCTTTGTATTCTTGGAGCTGAAAGGCAGTGATTGCGCTGGGGCCAGAGCCAGGAATGAGAAGGGCTCCTCACCAGTGCATGCTGGTGTGGCCACAGCTTCTCTGGGTGAATATGGAAAAGGACAAACCACAGGATAAAGTGAGAGCACTGAAATTTTTATTTGTTACCTCTAGGTACCACGAGTTTGACAGTAATAGGCAAGACCAGTGAATGAGCAGCAGTACATTGCATTCAAATCTCCAGAGCACCAAAAATGGAGCTAGATTTACTTCTTAATCCTACAGTCAGCACACTAGCCTGGACTTGCTGCATCTTGTATTGTCCCTAATTTAGTAGTACATTGTTATGCGGTTAGGGGCTGTGAGGAAAGAGTTGTCATGTAGTACCACTTTTACATCATCATAGGACTACAACATGCACATTCTACTATGTGGCCCAAGCAACAAGAATACGAGTAGAACAGTTACGGGTGGAGACAGGTTCATGTTAACACCACCTATGAATTTTTAGAAACCTTTTTGGACGGGTACCTACAGCAGTTCATCAATTTGTGTGGGAACATTACACGCATGCACAAGTGATACAGTGGAAAACATAGCAGGAGTGGCAGCAGGACGAAGGACAAAGGTGGAATCTGTGATGGGATGCATTGAAAACAAGAGACCTTCCTCAGCTTTCTACAGCAAGTCTCTGCTCTGTTAGCGAGGCCTGCTGGGCAACAGTTTTGTTCTCATGGCTGCGGAGTTTTGATACGACTTCTAGAAATGCCATGCTCTGCACTTCCTTTTGGAGAGGTTCTGGAAAAAAGAAAGAGTAAAAAAAATGGTGCTTGGTATGAGACGGGCGAGAGAACAGCAAAGCTAGGTGGGTGTGAGGCACTTAGGGATGTGTCAGCAGTACCCCGTCCCTGGTGTACACGCATACGCACACAAATATGTGTACTCACTTTCTTTTTATTTACTGTTCTGAATTGCTTTTGAGGATGGAGAGAACTCCCTGGGCCTAGGGCATGCCCAGGCTCCACGGAATTCAGGTAGACGTGAAGGATGAAGCTGCTGCCTGGCAGTTACAAAGATCCACCCGGTAAGTCCTCCAAAAGAGATGCTTAGGAAGTATATATATATATATATATATATATATATATATATATATATATAAATATATATTTTTTTAATGGAGTGTTTTTCTGCTTTATTACTTAAACTGGTCTGATCGAGTGAATGAGCTTGCCCAGAGGGTTCGCTGCATAGTTCACCTGTAGTAAATCAGCTCTGGTTGTTTGTGGGGGAGTGTGAAGAGGGTGAAAGAGTTCTTTACTGGCCGTGTCACCACTTGGTCGCTGCTAGCTGTCCATCTATGGGTCAGCTCTGAACGTGACAGTACAACACATCGGGCAATACGCTGTGCTCTGTGCACGTGTGTACAGCATTTGTGTTTGACTTGAAAGTGTGACACTGTGCTGCGATTCTGATCCTTGATTGCGTCGTACGTTGTGTCAGTAAGGACAGGTCGGAAACAACCCAGACAATGCAATTTACAAAAAATACAATGT
Organism: Cygnus atratus; assembly: GCF_013377495.2. Classification (NCBI taxonomy): domain Eukaryota; kingdom Metazoa; phylum Chordata; class Aves; order Anseriformes; family Anatidae; genus Cygnus; species Cygnus atratus. The sequence continues at coordinate 7,683,787 of NC_066365.1, forward strand.
GGAGCGTTTACTTGGAGCCCTGTGTTCTAGGCATCCCGCAGTTAAGAGCCAAAGCAGCCGGTGTTGTTTCATGCCCTGTTTAGTCCATTCCGGTGAACTCTCACTCAGCAGCAAACACCTACACGTATTTTTTGTTTCCCAGGTGCTGCTGGGGGCCTAATCCCTGAGCTTTCCGGGAGGAATCCCAACCATCTGTTTCAGATTAGCTATGCATATTTACTGCTTTTCCTTTGGACAGAAAAGCACACTTTGTCCATTTGTTTTCCCTGCCAACTTTCTTGTTCACGAGTTTTAAGTTTTCTTTCAGTTTATCCCCTGCTGTGTGGGAGTTAGGAGCGCTCACACTGCCGTGCACCTGGGAACTGGTGTATAGTGGGTAGTGTCAGCAAAGCTCTCGGGGTGCTTATGCTGTGTAAGCGCTTTCCTTCCTCTTTCTACTTCTAAGATACCACCGTCTTTAAGCAGATGTTACTGAACTACCTCTCAGGAGCATGCTGTGACTTACTGTGGCTGATCGGTTGTGCCCAGAATCCAGATTCCTGGGACCCTCACACACAGACGTGACTGTGCTAGCTAGGAATGCTCTGCTTTTGCTTATTCCTTAGGTTACGCATTTCCATTTTCTGTTGTCTTCATTATTCCCTCTTTCCAGCCATTCATTCAGTTGCAACAGCAACTTCCAGATGGCAAAAAAAATCCCATTTATACATGTATATTTACTGCTAAAGCACAGCTGTTGGCAGTATCAAGTTAAATACAATGCCAGATACCCTGTAATGAAGGATAGTAACAGCAGGCACTGGAGAATTAAACTTACCAAAAATTAAAAACAGTACAACTGCTTTCTAGCTGTTGTGGAACTATGGCTCTGTTTACAGTAGAACATGGGAACTTGTAAACATAAATACTTGTTGTGTGGAGATAGTGGCAGAAATGTTAGAGGCAGCAGGGCTGGAAGAAATGTATTCCATATTTTCTCATGCATGGAGAGCGAACTTTTGTGATTGCACTGCCTTCCTCCCCTGGTTAAAAATCAGATTGGGGGGTGTGTGTGTGTGTCTGTGTGGATTAAAAGCTAATACCAGGGTTGCTCAGTTATTGTTTTTATGTACTGGCTATTGTTACATAGGTCTGTTCATCAAGAAGCGGGGCTGGCCACTGGATCAGCCAAGTATGGGGCCCTAACTTCACAGCTGTGTATTGCAGTAATGTGCTGTCTGCTCTCTGGGAGAATAATGCTAAGATGCCTCTTGTCTATGCAAAACTTGCAGTGTGCTGGCAGACTGACCTCTGCCAGCTGGATAACTCTGAAAAAAAATAAGGGAAGACCGCTTCTTACTCTAGTGGAATAGAGATGGTTATTTGACTTTAAATAACGCTGTCCATCTTGCAGGTGACAAGACTCAGGTAAGTGAAAATGCAAGTGTTGAGCAGAATTTCTGAGGATGATTATTTTAGTTGGAAGGAATGGGAGCATCACAAGGGCATTGCAGTGAGGCTGAGGGAACCTCTGCAGAAGGGCTTCTGCTCTAAAATGGATGGATTACTCCAAGCACAAAATGGCTTAAGATAAGAGGGCCGTGAGTAAAACCTAAATGATGTGTCTTCGTGTTAAAGCAAATGCTTAGTGGGAGCTGAGGCTTGTTAGCAAACTTTGAGCACCCTTTTTTTGTACGCTGAGATGTATATATTGCTCAAAAAAAACATATTAGTTCCTTTAAGATGTCAGTAATACAGCAGTCACTAGCATGGATGCATGGGCCACCATGAATATATGGGTTCACCAGCCTTGCAGTTGGCGTGGTGAACTCTATATAGGAAAAGCAGCTTTGGTTACAGACAGCATGCATGTAGCTATAACTTTTTAATCAACTCAGCTGAATTGCTATAAACTCATCTGTGGCAAATCTTCAGCTGTTTCACACTCATCAAGCCATGTGCAGAGATAGGTACTGAACAGGTACTGACTTTCTACCTTTCTGCACTTAATGCAGTTCTTTGTCCCTTAGTTGTTTGTAAATTTCTGATTTTTTTTTTCCTCATGTGAAATTTGGTCTTCTTCCATAGAGTAAATACTTTTTGAAGGACTGAGTGAAAGAAACTTGTCCACTTCTTGAATCCTCAGCTGGGGATCAAACTTCTTCATGATACTCTGCTCCATTTCTCCCCTCCCTCTTTGTCCATGCAGAGGTGTGAAGTTGCAATTTCAAGCCATAGCCTGCTTCTTCACTATCCTCAAAGCAATCTGACCATTGCCAGAGGGTTACCTCAGAAAAAAGAGAATTTAGTGTCCAGCCCAGGCACATGTTAGAGCATGGCCTGCTCGTCTTTCAAAATAACCACAAACAATTGTGCTCAGAGCATGTGAGGGCTGCCAAGGGAAGGACTCTTCCTAGCAAGGTCAGTGAGCAGGACTACAGCCTACATGCTGTACTAAATATTCCCTTGTGTCCCTGCAAGTATTCCTTTTTTTTTCTTTTTTTACTTTCTACTGTTGTCAGTAGAAACAGTAGACAACAGAGACAGTAGTGTCTCTTCCACCTAATTTTATTTGAAGAAAAAAAAACAAAACCCCAAAACCAGCCATCACCCATCAATTACAGGGAGCTTACAGCTAAAGGTAAAAATTAAGTTCTTGTTATCTGCATGTTTGCACAGAGAGCCTGACACTGTACAGTTAAAAGGTGTCTTTCGTTTTTCTCCTTTAAAACTTGCAGATAGCTCCTGGAAGTTTGAGCTATCCGCAAACTGCAGAAGCCTGAATCCAATTTTGGCAGTTAATATCCAAAACTGAGTTAATAGCCTTTTTCTTGACACTAAAGTGTCGTAGTAAATCAAACCATTCTGTGTACATTCACTGTGAACAGAAACAAAGACTGAGTGCATTTGCATGTGCTCCAAGTTCAGGCCACAAAAATTTTATAATAAAAATCTCTTAGAAAAGCACCCCCTCCTGAATACTCACCAGATCCTATAAGGGCACAGATCAGCACCATGGAGTTGTATTTTATTTCTGGAGCACTCCTGTCATCTGAGAGCAGTCTGTGTAGAATCTGAACGAGCTGAGCATTTTCAAGGTCCTTTTCAGCGGTGACTGAAATACAAGTGAAAACTTGTAAACCTGGAAGTGCCGCTTGGTTTGATACTTCAGTGTTTTAGCCACTTATTGAAACATGGATCTCTCACTGTAGTGGAATTGGTGCTATGGTACCTAGCTCACTGGCATAAAACTGAAGCACGTATCAGATGATATGATGATAGGAATCACAGCTCTTGCTATAAAAATGCAAAATAGCCTAACTGCTTGGAAGGACAATTACAGTTTAATAATAAAATCCAATCTTAAATGTGCAGTGAGCTGATGGAAAATCTGCGTGGCTTTCTAGCTATTTAAGCCAACACCTGCAATATTTAAGCTTTCAAGACTTTCACTGCCTGAGTTTGCTTTTGAAAAGTTTGTCTAACTTAAATACAGGCAGTGTAATTCTTGACTCCATGGTAGAGAGATCCATTATTAAGACCGTGAAAAGCTTTGCAAAATCAGAATATGAGTTATTTCCTCTGTAGTTTTCTAAGAAACATTAATATACTGAATTCAGCCTCAGAACCTTTAAATGTCTGAATACAAGACAAGGGTTAGAAGTGTCATGTAATTACAAGCATTTTTCCTTTCAATTAAAACAAAACAATTCCCTGATGCATTGGCAGTGATTGGGAAGTTGAAAGTAGCATTCCGCTAGTACACAATGATAAGAGATGAAATCAAGAACAAAAATACGTGATGTTACTTGTTTAGATCATCATCTTAGTTAACAAGCAAGCAAACAGGATAAATAAAGCCCCCAGTGTGCATTTACCTTTCTTTGGTAAGCTGAAGTACTACAAAAGCAGGTTAAGACATGTACTCATCTCTGCCTTCATATGGCAACTCTTGCATCTATTTCTGTGGAATTTAATAATAATAAAGACATTTGGGGGCATCATCCACCTCCGTATGTATTCTTTAGCTTTCAGGGATTAGGCAAGTGAAAGCTTTACTTTGATAAGCCCTCTCAAAAGGGGATTAACCATTCCAGTGCACACAGACTTAGGTCATACAGTCTCCACTCTAAAATAGTTAGCCTTTGGGGTTTTACCCCAAATCTGAAATCTGTTAGAGGGAGTTCTAGATTGTGTTTACCTACCAGAGTAGTGGAGTAGGAACTGTATCATGAGCAAACTCCAGTTTTCTGCTTAACCTTATTTCCTGTTTGTCAGTGCATGACTTGCCATGTACTTCCGTGCTGCCGAAAGGCCGGTGGAAGAAGCAGCCTGCTCTGCATTGCAAAAGACGCTCGCACGACTCCCCATGTGCAATTCTCATGGGCACAGACTCAGAAGAATGCAGGCAGAGTTAACCTCTGGGATACTCACCTAACTCTAAAGCTGCTATTAGTGCCAGCGCAACGAGAGCTTCGTTTTGCATTATTACATGTTCGCTGGTCGCCATGGTTACTAAATGCTTGATGCCACCGCTCTGTACAATAGTCCTAATGACATCCTAAAAGAAATAGCATAGAAATTAAAAAAAAAAATCCACATTGCACACAAACTATTAAATAACAAAAGTTGTCACCGATGCTGTGTTATCTCCAGGTAAGGCTACTCATTGGTTATATGCACATTGAAGAACTTTATACATAAATGTACATGTACGTAAGCCAATAAATTATCTGTAATTACTCTAATTATAAGATGGACATGTCAAACCATGTCCGTTAACCATTTATGGTGTTTTAGGTCTTTGATTTACCTGTACATTATCATTAAAAAGTTAGTTTGCACCTAATCTAAGTTTTCACAGTTATATGTGAAAAAATACTTGCAAAATATTGACTGAAAGTCAGGTAACTCTGCATGCCAAAAGGCAACAGTCCAAATCAATTTTTATTATTATTTTAAACTATTTATTTGTTCTGAGGGTGCAAAGTTTTGAAATAGTTATTTCTTGGAATAAGAATCCAGTTTAAATTTTTAAAGATAGTGTTGAATTTCCATTCAAAGGATACATCCCTTCTAAACACCAACCACAAACCAAAACTCATTAACTGTTACATGTATTTAGAATGTCTTACATGCCAGTGCTTGCACAGACTATGCAGTGACATTCTTTGCGCAAGGAAACAGACACAATATGATCATAACCTTGAAAACTGAAATGCTTTTAGTTATCATATTGAGGATGCTTGTGGTGCAAGTCACAGCTGAATGACTCAAGAATTTAACATTTAAAAAACTTACTCTTTTCTGAATGACATAATATATACAAGTATATGTGTATATATATATAAAAATATATATATATATAAAATATATGTATATATAAAAATATATATACATATATATTTATACTTTTCCTTACTTGCAATGATGCTTCTTCCTATTTGTGATTTTTCTGGTAGAAATCCAAAGAGGTTTTGAGACTTCCTTGAATACTCTGGGAACTGCTAATTTCTACTTGAGTTGGTGGAGAATTTTGGCTATATGCCCTGACACGAAAATTGTAATGATTTTATAGGTGAATATCACCCTCCCAAAGGCAGTACCAAGCAGATAAGAGATGACAGCAGTCAGGTTCAGTACCAGTGTGGTTTAACTGACCAGTACTGACTCCATTTTTTAAAATGGGACATAAGTTTCCTAAACTACCACTGCCTTTCTAAATACTAGCCAAAATACTTTTAAATAAAAAAATGAATTCAAATGTAATGTGCAGTAAAGAACCAGTTGTACCCATATCCAAACCTAGAGGGCAGTAAAAGCATTTTAAAAAACCCAAAAAACAAACCCACCTTCTCAGCTCTACATTTTCTTCTACCAAAGATGTTTATTCTGTGAAATCCTATTTGATATCTATCTTTCTATAAAGATAATAACGATTGAATGCAATGACTCCTTATATATATCGTCATAAAGTAGAAAATATGGCATGCTAAACTTCTACAGGATACAATGCAAATTCAAACGGGTCGAGACTGAGCCACATTCACCCTAACAACGTTCTTTAATTGGTCTGCAACCCTGTGACTGTTTTGCTTCGTTTCTATGTTTTTTACCTACATAGTTCCAGTGACTGTTTAAACGTGGTGCTTGAGTCTGACTGGCAGGTACTGGAGGCAGAGAGGATGTAACATATGAATTAACCAACATATGAATTAAGCAACCTGGCTTTCTAGAAAGATTACGTACCAGAGGCCTTGGCTACTAATGATACGAAGTGCAGAGGTAACTCTTTGTACTTACAAGCTGAAATTTTTGCCACTCACTTACTTTTGATTTGCTGTGTCGTATAAGTGCAGACAGTAGTCTGTTCGACTCTCCCATCACACCTGCATGATCCTTGGCTTCACACCACTCCACCAATCGTTCCACCAGCTTTGCATTTTTTCCCAGCTGTTCAGCTGCTTCTGCTACATGTTGCCAAAGCCAACAACACAACAGAAAATTTGTCATTTTTTTTAAAGCAAGTGTTAAAAAAATAAGCTGAAAGTCACTAACTAGAAGGAGTTTAAGTAGAACTTTGCCAGCTTGAGCTAACTGTGTGAAAAGTCTAGGTTGCATGGAAGCAAGTAAAGCTAAAATGGAAACAAAATACCAAAAACACTCATAACCCAGTTCCCAAGTAAAACTCAGTTAATTCAGCCCAGTTAGAGGCTTGTGCATGGATTATCAGTAGTGAAAATAAAGGTGGTGTCACACTCCCAGGTGAGCCAACTCAAAAATTTAAAAAGAAAGTACCAGTGTTGTCAGTTAGATTAGGTTTTGTAGATGTGTCCTGGTTTCAGTTAGGACAGAGTTAATTTTCCTCCTAGTAGCTGGCAGGGTGCTATGTTTTGGATTAGGATGAGAAGAGCGCTGATAACATGCTGATGTTTTAATTGTTGCAGAGCAGTGCTTACACCAAGCCAAGGACTTTTCAGCTTCTCGCTCTGTCCTGCTAGCGAGCAGGCTGGGGGTGCAGCAGGAGCTGGGAGGGGACAGACCCAGGACAGCTGACCCAAACTGGCCAAAGGGGTATTCCATACCATCTGACGTCATGCTGAACAATATATAGGGGTGGCTAGCCGGGGTGGGGGGCAGCTGCTCGGGGATAGGCTGGGCATCGGTCAGCTGGTGGTGAGCAATTGCATTGTGCATCACTTGTTTCATACACATTATTATTAGTAGTACTATTATCATTATTATTATTTTCCTGTCTTAATAAACTGTCTTTATCTCAACTCACAGGCTTCACTTTCCCATTTCTCTCCCCCATCCCAGAGTAGGAGGGTGGAGGGTGAGTGAACGGCTGTGTGGTGTTTAGCTGCCAGCCGGGTTAAACCACAACAAGATGTTAAGTTGCATAAGTTTCCTCAATGAATTTCTATTTCACATCTAATAGCTATGCTAGAACTACACTGGATCTTTTGAAAAAAATCTGCTCTACTGGGTCAAAAATAAATACTTGGCTAATTATCTCATTAATAACTTTTTTTTTAGATGTCTAATTTCATAAATACAGTTCTTAGGTACAGAACAAGAGGCAGAACTGAAAGGTGCTTGCTCCTTTTGAAATTGCAGCTTATCAATTAGCAAGTGCATTAGTGTGCTCCAAGAAGCTAGGTACAGCTAGAAAATGCAGCAAGTGAACAGCAAAGCTGGAGTGGTAGCTTAAAACTCCCACGCCTCAACGCATACTCATAATGTGACAGTGTAGGAGAATTCTGAAGTACAAAAGTAAATAAGCATTTGACACCTATTCTGAGGGTCCCTAGTAGTCAATTTAGGAGTGCTGAAAAAAAGTCAACCCACATTTTCTCTCCCTTTGCATATGTATTAGGTTTATTCCAAGACTTCAGGCTTAAAATTAAAAAGAACAACAACAACAACAAAAAAACAATAAAAAACCCCTCTGCTTCTCTTCTCTTTTAGCAGTATGTCACAGACTGAACCAAAGAGAATTACTTAACGTAGAGAACAGCTTATTTTTACCTTGTGCATCTATTAACATTCTTAATGTTCCCAGCAGCTTGAATTGAACAGGGGGCATCTCCGATCTGAGAAATTTCAATACTGCTTCTGCAACGCCAGCTGATAGCATCTTAGCCTTATTTACAACTGCATGAATAAAGAACAGGAACGATCTCAAGAACATTTCTGGAAGGTGCAATTTATTTCCAAGACAGTCTTGATGCAATGTTTAAGACACAGTTTGAAAAATAGCTTGTGAACACAGACTTCAGGAACATGAGCGTGTGTTGACAATGCTGTGTTTTAGAAAAATGTTGGGGTTGCTAAGATGCAGGTATGAAATGCAGTGCTTTGTCCCAGCATGCATGCCTGATCTCCAGTGTTCACCCTGACCATGAACTGAAGGCTCGACTTCTCCACCTTGGCTAGGAAAGGAGTCCTCCATAAAATGAACCAAGCAGAAGCCAAGGCTAGAACTTACCTGTGCCCCAAAATATGGGGAAACATCTCTGATTCCCAACAACACTCTTGTGTTTCTCATAGAGAAAGAAACTAAAGCATCCAATTAGCAGAGCAACCTCATACCCAGTTCCAATACTTTACACAAAAGACACCGTGGCCTGACATGTCTGGAGTCCTGGTAAGGCCTCCCCAAACTGTCCTTCATCCCTTCCACTAGTCTAAGTTCTCCACTTCCATGGAGCTCTCCTCTCTGAAATCTATGTAAGGTACAAGCTTGGTCCAATATTGTACTTAGAAAAAAATACTTATTTCATATTCAAAGTAGTGTTTAACAAGCAGTTCATCATGGGGCCAATTACTCCTTGCTCATTTTTCTGTAACAATATCCATTAAATCTTGTTTAGGTCTCTGGCTGACATCCCTGAGCATAGGCTACAGGGAAGCTTTCCAACCGATAGAAGTTAACAGAACTACCCAAGGAGTATAAGCAAGTGGCGTACCACTAAAGCTGCATGGGTTTAGTATGTATGCACAATCATTTTTAGAAAATTACTCTGTCAAAACTGAAAATAGTAAAATAAGGTTAAATGGATAAAAGGCTTATTTTGTGGCCTTGTACTAGAAAGCATATATAATTATTATAGGCTTGTTTTATGTGCAGGTACTCTGTCTTTTACATTTGGGTAATCAAAACTCACACAAGTGGAGTTAATTAAAAATGACAAAATTAGCATTCAGTTCATTGCCTACAAACAGTAACCAATTGGAACAGGTTGGCTATTCCAACCGTTCAGCTCCAGCTCTAACTTCTGAACTGTCAAAGCTTTAGGAGTTACAGGGAGATGCAGTGTTTCAGTAATTTGGGCACTGCTGTCTGCTGGGGACCCTCAGCTGTGGAAGAGAACCCAAATGAAACAATGCAGTGCTCTGCACGGAAGGTTTTGAGAAATCCTATTTGAGGCCTCAGCTCCTTGCCTGCCACAAAGCTGCCCTTTCGTTGGTGGGGGATGATACCGTGGGTTCAAAGTGGCCAAAGGATGGCTGATGGGTCCGTGATTTATTGAAAACTGCTGGCTGCAACTGCTGTGCAAAACCTACAACAGCAATTACGTGCCTGAATGAAAAGCAGCAGGCTGACCTGCCTCCAGAAATGTCAGTCACTGCTCCCACCCTCAGCCCCTGGGGCTTACAGGGGGAGAGCAGAATTTCACATTCGTGCAATTAGCAATGCAAAGGGAGGCTTACCAGGAATAGCCAGGTTTCTGAGCGCACTCAGGGCTGCATGCTGCACAGTTACGTTTCCGTCCTCGACATGTCTGTCTAGCAGATCCATCAGCTTTTGAACTATGCCATTATCCACCATATGGATGCAGTTTCCGTCTGTGCAAGATGAGACAATTGTCACTTGTGAATGAAAGAATATTACTAAGATTTTTATTTGAGCTTTTTAAGAACAGAAGTGTCACTTCCCTGCTCCTTTCTAGATTTTATTGCTGGAGAATTTGACCACCATCCCCAATGGAAGTTGCAGTGCTCATAACAAATTTAGAACAGTGATATGAGAAACACTGAAGAAGGCAGAAATCTCCTATACATCTATTACAAATGTGAAAGGTTTATTTTAATTATTATTTTTTTTTTAAAGTAGGCTTAACACTTTCCAGGATTTTAAAGTATAAAACTACAAATGTTGCTGTATAGCTTCATACCAGCTTTAACACTGCACACACTTTTTCTGTGTATCTGTACAGATGTAGCATGACAGAAAGGCACAAATAAATACATGTAAGATACTATAGCATATTCTTACCATTTCTGGCAAAATTTGCAATAGCCAATGCTCCTGCAAGCTGTAGCTGATGGCTATTGGAAGGAATCCATGAAAGCACTCTTTGGAACACGCTGCCTTTTCCTCCTTCAAATAACTTTTGCATGGATTCATCTGGAATAAAAAGCCAAAGCTTTGTCAGCAAGCCAAAAAAATGTTAGGGAAAATTCTTCTCTTTATATGTGTCAAGTTCTGCTGGCTTCACTACAATTTATCCAGTCCTGCAATCAGATGAGAGACAAAATCTGACCTACTATATGTTAAATGGCAGGTCCTTTAGATTATTTAAAAAATTGTTTAATAAATAGTATAAACTTCAGCAGCCAAATGGCATACAGGTATCTGCTGTTGCTTTGCAGAAGGTAAACTGTACTTACACTGTACTTACCTCCAAGCAATAATAAAACCATAAGATCTGAGGCTGTTTTAAGCTCTGCAACATCATCCTCTTTGTCACTATCCACAGTCTTCTGGACAATCTCAAGTAAGCACTCCACCAAGCCTGCTTCAACCAGCTGCAGTTTAATGACATCTGAAGAACAGCACGGATAGGAGTCAACATTATGATTTTAAATACATCTATTGTACCTGCATGCAGAACAGCAAACAGATGTAACGATGCCAAGTGTTTCACTGACAGCTTGTCAGTGCAACTTATTTATTGTACATTCCCAGAGTCAACTTCCATCACTGCTCATCTACCAGGTGCTCCCCCAGCTCTGGACTGCCTTTAGACCACATCTACACACTGTGAAGCAGTGTGGAGCTGCTCTTCTGTTCTCAAAAATGAGCAAATTTATCTGCAGAAAACATCTGGCATTTCAGTCCTTACACAGCATGCTCATAAGGGCTGTGCTGTGTTTGGGATCTCCAAAGACTTTGGACTGTGCTGCAGAACAAACCTAACGTCTCACCTTCTATTTCGTCCACAGAAGAACTACTGACTTCCCAGAGACATGCACGTATAAAATACAAAACTTTTTGATGAAATTTCAGAGCAACTAATCACTTATTTCTTTCAGCTGAGCCAAGGTTTCTGGCCTTTGTTGAAAAGGCTACAGGAGGAGTACAGTAAGGCCAAATCCAACAGGCTGGGCTGGGAGAGAAATTTGTTGTGATCGAAGAAAACCTGAAAACTGGTACGGCAAACTCATTGCTTAGTCATTAGCAGTAAGGCTCAACAGAGAAGGTGATGAACATGTTGTTCAGGTGGTGAAATAGGATTTGTAACCAACATTTTCTCTGTCTCTACAACACAATTTTTAACGCTTTTTTTCCCCCTGCGACTGGAGCTGGGCATCTCCTCTTTTACATGCCTAATTTCCCTTTCTGTTAAGAGGGAATGGCAGGCTGTCCGATGCTGTGTCATGTCTTTTTGTTACATGAAAGTGATTCTGGTAGTTTTTTCATACTGATTTTAGACAAAAGAAGAAGCTGTGCAGAAACATCCAAACAAATGGATAGCGCATAGTTTTCTGCATGAGACGGTGTTTTAACAGTAAGGAGTTTAGCCCAAGTTAAAATGTTTTTAAAGGCCAAAGCTGTGGATGTATTTTTTTTTTCCACAAGCGACAATTGGGTGAGGAGGTGTCATACCTCCGGTGAAGGATGTGTCTGATTCTCTCCATTTACTGCTGTTGCTGGGCTTTTTGCCTGACTGAAATTGTTTCTCTCAAAGCAGCTGGCCTTCTCGTGAACTTTGTTAGGGAACACAAAATATTCAATTGGGATTTTTTTAAATAGGTACTTTTGCACTAAGGTCCTTAAAAAGTTGCAGAACTTCAGGTTGCTGTGATTTGAAAGATAAATTGCTGCACCAGGGTCCTTAAAAACAAAACAAACTAAAATACCTCCCCCACCAAACAAACAAGACAACTCCCCCAAATCCATTCTGTAAATTGTTCATTTAGATGTTTTTGCCTGCTGGCCTATTGCCAATGATCTACAGTGAAAAGCACCTAAACAATACCAGCACAGTGAACTCACTCCCATTTAAGCATGCCTTGAATTCACAGTGAGAGTTCAGCTGACTACCTCATAACGTGCCAGCAGCTGAGTTATGTTCAGCAGCAGTAAACCCATCAAGGTTTACCGTGACCGTAAAACGCAGAGAAAAATTAAGCATTTGAACTGAAATATGTGAAACTCACGAAATGTTGGACCCAATTCTGCATCAGTCTCCAAGGATGGTACAATTTTAGAGCTGCATGCTAGTTATTATATAATAAATGAATAGTTTTGGCAAAATGCACATTTTTAGAACTGAAGAAAGGAATCCTGTTTCACATATCATTTACAATAAAAGACAAAATAACTGCTGAAAACAGACATTACCACTTCTTTAAATTGAAGTCAAGATTTATCTTGATTTATACTATGTAAAACAGACAGACACTGAAAAGAGTAGGATGAGACTTAAATCTTCAGAATCTACAATTCTAAGAATTTATTCCATTTAAACAAGTTTTAATGCTGAGGTGATGAAAAAGTATAGAGCCATCAAATACTGTGCTGTCTTCATACTGAGCTGCTTCCCACTTCAGTCCAGAACTAGCTCCACAGGTTAACTCATTTTTTAGTTTCCCTTAAGGGCAGATGGTAGATTATACAAACTACCCAGAAGTCCTTCTGGAGGAACATCCTGCAGGGATGATCCTGCACACATCAGTGTCATTCACTGCTCAAACCAGACAATGAACCTAGGTCTCCTGGGGCTAATAGTAATATATTCCACCCAACACCCAAATTAAATTTAAATGATCTCTCAATGAAAAGTAAGCAGAGAGTGTCCTGCTCTTAGCTCTGCAATTAGCTTGCCCCTTGTAAAAATATTTCCATAGGAAATGAAACTGTTGGTGGTTCTGAGATCCCAGGAAATGATGTAGTGGCTGATTTATTGGTGCTGTAATGGACTATGAACGCTTCAGCCGATTGTGGTGCTCTTTCTGTTGTTTCTCAGGGATTACAGAACTACAACAGCCTCTTGCGAGCTTTAGGGGGAAAATGGAGTTCTCTTCATTTCACAGATAAATCTGCTGGCTACTTGAGAGAAATGACTACCAATAATAAGCTCCATCGAGTCTAAAATGTAACTTTTCAATCAGACTGTGCTCAAAACACAGGAGAAGAATATGGTGCTGAAGGAGAGCCAAACACTTACTAGTTCTACAAAATAGCGCTTCATAATTATTGTACATTAATTAATTACGTATTAATTAATTAATACGAAACAGAGGTGTGATAGTTAGTATGTATTTCCTAGCATCTATCATGAGAAAATTATACAAAAGCTCTTATGGGCATCTTTGATATTCAGAGCATTTTGCAGACAAATGTGAAATCCTCTAAAAAGCTGCTTTTAATATTCCCACTGCTGTTACAGGGAAATCAAACATAACAATCATACAGAGAGTGAATCAGAGGTGGAATCCGCATCAACAATTTGTAGGCCCCTGTCACGTGCTCAGACAATTGACATTCACTTCATCTGAAACCGTCATCACAAAGATCAACCATGCAAACTTCTGAACAAAGCAGCCAGTTACTCTGCCTTTAGTCCCTAAAAAAGACAATAATATCCATTCCTTTATGGCATTTTGGTATAAAAAATACTGTAAGATTAAAATTAAAATTCTCACCATTTTCTGCCAGGGGAGCCAGAACTTCAAAGATCATCTCTTTTTTATCATGCTCTATTTGTTTCTTGAACAGTTTCACAAGCTCTTCAGCAATGTTTGTGTAGGCAAACTGCTCTTTACTTGACTCTGTGAAGAAAAAAAAACAAACATCAAGTAAACAAAACAAATCAAAAGGTAGAACTATTTTCTCTCTGTTATGGTGTTTATTCAGTAAGATGATTAATAGTGCTCTTCACAGACAAGAGCAATAGACTCGTGCTTGTCACTAAATGAAAAGAAAAATATCTAATGCTTCTAAACAAACGTACTGACTTAATCATAATTAAGACTGTTTAAAAAATATCTATATATATGATCAAGGCTGTTGGGGCTGTTTCTGCCCCAGAGAATGTAAAGGTAGCTATAGAAACAGTAACGTTATGGAAATATATATGAAGTCTTTGATTACCCTCAGCTTAACAGGAAGAATCACAGATTATATACTGCATTTTTCATGGGAGAGATGAAGAGTCATACTGAAAGCTTTAATTTTATATGGTTTTGCAATGGTGACTTTTCCTTTGAAATCTGTATATGGCTGTTTTATACTGCGCAGATCACATAAGGCAGCTTTGCAGACAGGCTAGCTTGCTACAAGGAGGTTAGCCAGCAGATAATGGTTCTTCACACATTGTAGATTCAACAAAAGCATCTCCTCCTCCATTGCCTGCATCTTATTCTTCTTCACTGGCAGTTTTACAGGGGATGCAGATGGTAGAACTGGTGTTCTGCATTCTCCAGTTACCACCTCCTGAGGACCATCTGTAGTTAAAAAAAACCTTCCAGCACCTTTGCTACTGCTCTAATGGATCATTAGGAATTATTTTAAATGTAGGATTGACCAAGGACTGGGGATAAGCAGGAACTGCAGACTGACCTAGCCCCTTTTCCATACATCCCATTGTTGTTTTCTCTCTATATGTAAGATTGTGTAGCATATTCTAAGTGGATTTTTGACCTTTCCAGTATTTATAAAAGCACAACTACTACTCTCTATTGGGTTTTTGCCCTGCTTTGACACAGAATAAGAGTTTCATTTAATGTTTCTCAAGGGATCTGTGGATTGCAGTTGTCTTTTCTAAGTGATGAAAGATGACAACCTAACAATAAAACTCCCTGAAGTTACAAGGCAAAAATAAAATATTACAGTTACAATGCGATTGACTAAGCTTTTGCTTAAGGGAGATTAAAGTATTACAAGCTAAATTAATTTTGTGCCAATCTTATAGAACAAGCATTATTTTGCACCACCCAGGAACAGGAAAGGAAGTGGCTGCCGTTGAGCTTCTTTCTCATGGCTCTTTTTGCTCAGCTGGACAGTGCTGGCTCTTCCCAAACAGGGAAAGGAAATGGCATTCTCAGCAAAGATATCATTTATTATATTTAATATCCGTATGGATTTAGTTGTGTTTTAGCAGCACTAGAGCTTCCAATAAATGAGTTGTATTACACTTTCTCCTGTGCAGACAGGATACACAGTGCCTATCTTGAAGATCTCTGATCTACTCATTTCTTTAGTGCTATTATGATGAGTCTTTCTGTTGTTGTTTTATTATGCAAACTTGCCTCCTGTAAATAAAGGTATTATGTGTGTGATCAGACTAGAGTAGATGAGGACATAATATTCCCTCTGGCCTTGAAAACTATGAACATACGTCACTTTAAATAATTTCAGGCCTCTAAATAGTACTAACTCAAAGATACATTTTTCACATTTTGAATTGCTGAATGTCCTTTGAAATTCAGGATGATGATCCTAACTGCTATATTATTACGCTCTGGAGTAAATAAATAAATAAAAAATAAGAAGACTAGAATTCTACAAAATAGGTTAGCAAAAGAACACCACCAATGTAAAACACAAATGATAAAACGCAGGACCTAATAACCTGCTGGTTTACACTTAGTTTTCATTTACCAATGAAAATCAATGCAATTGCAAAGGCTCTGGATCAAAACATGATCACAAACTTCAATTTAAATGAAGTTGTAAGTGAACTTTTTAAAAATACCATCTCTAGCTTGGTACTGTTCATGATTTATATATGCAAGTATTTAGCCTACTACATGTTAAAACTCAACACCTAAAAGAATATTGTACAGGCAGATTTACAAACTGTGCCTGTCTCAGTTTCATTCAGTGATTTCCATGAGCCCAATTTAATCCTGATACAATGTTGTGGAGCTGCACCAGGATACATTATTTATATTATTAATAAATAATTCACTGTAAGTAGGAAATACTGCTCAGGAAATACTGTTGGTGATTTAAAATGTGCCTAGTTGCATTGAAGAACATTAACATAAAACATAAGGTGTACTAAGTACCCAAATAAATTTAAGTTACTGAAGGAAAGAGACAACTATGGGTTTTAGAGATAAGCAGAAATTGCTCGCTTTAAATTTTGAATGTACCAGAAGGAATGGAAGAAGCATCAGTGCAAGACTTTTGTTATTCTTAATATTTAACTTTAAGAAAATTGGATGTAAATTTGAGATTAATATTGTGGACTTACCAAGTTCTGCTAAATTGCCAAAAGCAACAAGGCACATCTCTGTCAGAGCTGCATTTTGGCAATGAATACCCAACAATTTCACTAACGTAGGAATAACACCCATATTGATAAGCTGTGACTGCAGGGTATCTACATAAAAAGAAAGTATAACAATGAGTTAGTATTTCTGTTTGTAGTATTATTCTTTAAATCAAAAAAGCATTTTTCACACAAAGCAACTTATAGCCTAAGCAGCATTAAAATGGCTGTCTCCTCTACACTAGGATCTGGTCCAGACATGGGATATGGACTCAGAATTCCCCCTTCCCCTGGCAACGGGACACCTTCCCAGAATTATTCCCTCCTGCTCTGGTGGTTAGGTATTGTGAATTATGCAGCTACTGGTCCTTTTGTGGTTCCTAATATATGTTGGGTTTGATTCTTAGCTGACTGAGACTGACTGAAATCAAACAAAACTACATCAGTGAAAAACTTATTTATCTGAGAGCATGGTTCTATATACCGTTATCTCTTAAAGATCAAAACTGGAAAATTAAAAGTAGAATGAATATAAACTGGTACTGAAATAAACATGAAAAGTTTTATAAACACAGGAAGTCACAATGTAGATTATGAGGAGCTTGAGAAAAAAGAAAGTTTAATAAAGACAAAAAAATGGAAGATTTAAGAAAAGTCCTTAGAAGCCATTCTGATAATTTCTTGCATAGGATGAAAGTTTATAGTATTTACAAGTAAGAAAGTTATTGCTCCTAGATGTCTGCAAATAGAAAGGTGCTTTGATAGTTAGGCAGAAACATGATTGTTTTAAAGGATTATTTATAACCATATTTTCTCTTACACATTTTACCTATAACATAGCAAAGAAGAAAAACATTGTTTCACAGTTGAATAGAATGAAGCAGACATGAACACACCAGATGTTAAGTAATTTTCCTAAGCATCTTTCTTCCTTTATTTCTAAACACTTTAACTACATTTAAATGTTATAGACTCAAAAGATAAGGATCCAAAGCCCAGTGAATTCAACAGAATTCTATTACTTCGTTTAGCTTTGGATCAAGCCCTACAGGGAGAATTATTATTATTATTTAAGGAATTCATTCTGAGCAGCTGAAATCAGTTGGAGTTTTTACATCTGTGGAATCAGAGCCATAGAAATTGCAATTTTTATAGGGAGATAAAAACATCTTGCAACTGAAGTCTAGAGGATTTAGTATTATCTGATGCTCTCAGAAACCTCTTTGCCTTCAAGATTCTGCCAAGTGCATTTGAAATTTTCATGTAATTAAAATTATGAAAAGATTTTGGAATGTTTAGTTCATTTATATTTAGTAAAAATACTTTTTGAATAATCATCAATTTGATGCATTAAATAAGTAAATGTTGCAGTTATTACAAGTTATCGGGGATGAACAGGAATCCTTATGGCTTGATGTCTTCAATAAAACTGTATTACTTACCAGTAACTGAATTTTCCTTTTTTTGGGGGGGGGGTGGGAGGGTGGGCTGGGGGTATTACCTCTTCCACAGATTCATGGTCTTTAGAGAGATTTATGAGAACACCACCTCAGACATCAAAGAGCTGTTGAAGTTGTCAAATTTCAGGTAAGTACAAATTGCACTAGCGCATGCATTGAATGCCATTTTACCTCCAGCAGACGTGTGAGTCACTACAATGCCCTCCTACTTCGTTCCAAACTGAAAAATCTAAGTCTTAATAGAGAAACTTGGGGGGGTGGGGGTGGGGAGCTGGAATGGTTCTTTGGAGAAAATGATTGTGTAGGAGAACTCAAGTTACTGGTAAATAATCTGTTTTTCTCCTTGATTTGTGATTGTCCCCTGCAGACGCTTAAAAATGCTGAAGGAAAATTGGTAGTCATGGAGAGTAGGAGAACAAAGACACAAACCACAAATGCCATAGAAAATTACGTGGAAAGAAGTTGCTTTGTTACTAGACTATGCCTTTAGTCACTCTAAAATCACTTCATCCAACTCTAATGGACAAAGAGAGAATCTCTTTGAGTAATCTCTATGGGCTTCACTTGGCAAAGCATTCTGACACCAGAAACACAAACTCTGTACTTTGAGCAGTGCTTTTTTCTGCTGTCTTTCTCTTAACACAATAGATACAAAAAGTCTGGAGGAAAAGATGAGTGGAAAAAGGGAAAACATATCCAACCCTGAAAGAAAAAAGGAATCTTAAGAGCTAAATGGAAGGATATATTGTTCAAGAGTGCATTGCTTTAAGGGACTCTAGAAATCCCTAATAGGAAAAAAGGAAGAAGAAAATATACCACGAAAGAATAATTGTACTGGTTTAAAAGTCAGGTGTTGCATCTGACTCCATACCAGAGTTATTTCCCTGGTGTAGGACTGCACCTGAGCACAGGAATGGCCTACAGTGTAGGAACGGGATATCAAGAATTGCCAGTAAGGGAAAATTCAGGCACTACCAATACCTTAGGTGTGGTAAGCAGGAGATATTTTCTCCTCTGACAAAGATAGGACAACCCTGCAAGTTACAAAGTTGCACAGGAGGCAAAACCTTCAAAAATGTAAGGCCGCCAGCAGCTATTTGCCATAATTAAGCCTGGGCTTCCCATACAAATTCTGAATTTGTATTTTATATCTGTCATTATCACCAATAGAAGGCTCTTTCTCTGTTAAATGCAAGAGCAAATTCTATTAAGGGTAAACTTGCAAAACTGTGTTTTCCTGATGAAATATTTTCTTTCATATTGCTTAATGGAAAAAAAAAAAAGCAAAGTAATGCTGGGGGGAAATTGTAGACATCTTTACCAAAAAGATTCTTTCATCTGAATTTTGCCCCTATGTGATGCCCTGAGGTAAATGAGTGTAGCATGAAGTTTGAGGAGAAAAGCAATAGGGTTCTCACCGGTATGGAGACCTGCAGCACTTTTTAGTTTGGAGAAACTAAAAACATTGGAATGGTTCAGCCTGCAGAACAGAGACCAGCAGCAACTCTCAGGCTCTCCTGTGAAAGAGCACGGACTGGGTAACCTGGAATAACCGTGTAACGTCAACCCTTCACTGCATGAAGTGTTAGGGCCCTATTAGAGCAGGAGACAGCCTCAGGGGAAATATGAATCCATCCTACAAGAAGTTGCCTGATGCAGGGCTAAACTAAACCACCAGGCCCGGCAACATCGTGTCTCAGGATGAAACAACATTTCTATCAGCTTCCTAAGCAGAACTTGGTGCATACTGAATAGGAAGCATGAAAGACCGAATGCCTCTTCTGAATTTCTGACTTAAAGCTAGAAAAGAAACTCTCTCAAATTTTACGCCGCTATCAAATGTTGCGCTAGTTAGACGCCTTCGTGTTCTCTCGGGGCAGAAAAGCACTGATAGTGATGCTGCACAGATGCATATACAGGTAGATAAAAGGCAATCAATACATGCGCCAGCACAAATAATTACCTACCTAAAACTTGAATTTCAATGGCTCCATGTCCTTCGGTGACACACATGGAAACTCCAAAGAGTAAGATCTGAGGAGAATATCCCAAATTGAGAACTTTATTGGGGGCATTTGAATTCAAAATGCTGATTTAGGCTACTGTTTGATTTTGGACAGAATTTCAGAAAACAGCTAGTCATTTTGTGTTTTATCAGTAACAGTGATTATATCACTAATGTTTTCTACAAATTGGTGACATAAATTCATACCCTAAAAAAAAAAAACACAACTGCTTGTGACCCCCACATCTATGTTAAATTAAATCATGATATAACATACCTCACTATCATTAAAAAAAAACAAACATACTTCTTATCTGCTTTTACATGCTTTAGATTACTTTGCATTTAAGTATATTTAGGACTTGAAAGCATGCTAAACATTTTTAGCTGTGATGTAAATGAAACAAAAAACACGGCAAGCATGAAAATTAGCAAAGGTAAGTCTTAGAAGGAAACGTTGAAATATTGCTATTAGACCGTGATCGTGGTACCATAAATCTCCCTTTCAGTCCTTGTGTATTTACGTAGCTTCTGTAGATGGTAAACAATGCAAGACAGTCCCCAACATTCATTCCATTCACTAAGAGTTTTGTGAGAATAAGAAAAGCTTGGCAGTTGTATGATTTAATATCGTAATTTTACATTTTACAAAGGCACTGAATGAAAAAGACAACTTTGACAGACTAAAGTTTAATATGAAATGAGATGAGAAAGTAATCTATAAACAGACTTTTTCTTTATATATCCATATGTAAATATATACATGTACTTTCACACATGCATACTGTATCCAGTTGACTTCTGATCTACAATTTGACTACCTAAGAATCCAATTGACCTAGTTCTTCTATCCATTTAAAAATGCTTTTGTGATTTGTTTTGTAAGTCTCAAGAGACAATTAGCTGCCTTATACACCGATCCCATTAACTTGTAAATAGTCTTAGGTCACACGATTATGAGATCTGCAGAATAACTACTCACGTCACTAGCTCTTTTACATGACTATTTGCATGTGATTATTAGTTTTATTAGTTATTAGTTTTTCACTCTTTATCCAAGCCTGCTTTGCCTCTTGCTCTTAAGCAGATTTGTAGCTATATAGAGACTGTATGTACCAATATGTCCTCAGAATAGAAGTATAACACACTGATCACATCAAAGGGTGCCAAAACAGCTGTTTTAAAGCACAGTTGCTCTGTTCCCTAAAGAAAGTTTGCATGGCTTGACAAAGAAAGAATTGCTACAGGCTTTTGTCAAGACTTGCTTCTTTACAGAAATTATGCCATGAGCAAAAACATTCACAAACACACTTGTCTCATTCCTAGCCATACCTGCAACTTTGCATTTTATGAACTAATAATGGAAAGCAGGGATGAGCTATTTGAGTCTGACTGAAAACAGGTATTAAAATACGATTAAGACAGACAGGGTCAAGATAATCCTAGGCTGAAGACAAAGGGATGCATCCCATAAAAAGTCCCTCTGATTTCTAGCAATGCAATTAAAAATCAACACTTTTTTTTTTTAAAGCTTAAAAGAACAGGAAGAGATGCCAAAGCCAAGTTTGTTCTGTTAACATTGTAGCACCTAATGAAATGATAAGATACCAAGGAAGCAAACGAAGGATCGAGAGACAGCAGGCAAAAATAATTCCAGAACACGAGCAGATGGCACAAGAACCTTACGAAGGAAATCTCAGTTTTAAAGCTTAGACAACAACGTTATGAATGGAGTTAAAATTGCAAGCTGAGCATCCAGAACTAGTACAAGATACAAGAACGCTAATTTGCTCTGGTTAGGAAAAGAAAATATTACTTGTAGCTGCGCTTTAGTTGCCATTTTGGTCAAATTCATGTGCGGTAAATGCCCTATGCTAATTCAAAAACACGTAGCACTCTAGAATGAGTCTCCAGTGTTAAAAAAAAAAAAAAAAAAAAGAAGGTAGTTTATAGCTATTAAAAATAAAGTAGTCACTACTGGAAAAAGAGGGCAATTAGTAGACTGAGAATAGTGAGCTGTTTAGAATCAAATAAACAATTTATATGCTCTTTGCTCATAAAATGCTAAGAATTAGAAAATATTAGGGTGTTCACAGATAATTAAACACAACTAAACCAAATACACCGTAATCATCCTTATGGGGATAGCTAGTGCAACTTGAAAGAGTGTGAGTCATTAAAAGCAGTAAAAGAATCTTCAAAGTCCCCACCTGCAACTTTGTTTAGCATGCTAAGCAGGGAAAGATTAGAGAAACAATAAAACAGAAGGTAGAAGTGCTATTTCAAAGACTGAAACACTTCCTTCTCATGCTTCCAGTATTCTTTTTTATTTTTGCCCAATTTGTTTCCATAACTACAGGCAAAACAATCTGGGGCTCTAGGATGCAATCTCATACTTTTCATCTCTCACTAAAACCAATACAGTGTTTATCTTCTTCGTAGGTAACATGGGATTGAGTTTTTGCACGTAAATCCTGAAAACAGTATTTGTTAATCTGTGCACACAATTCACTGTCAGGGCAATTTGAGTTTGCTTCTTTAACAGGTCAGTAAAGAACTGGAATTACCTAGCATATGATCCACCTGACGCGCTGCAATATGTGGAAGTAAGCGCTTTTCTTGGGCTTACATTTGACACAGACTGTTGTACTGAACATACAATATGGTTTGTAGGGAGTATTTTCAGAGCAGTTCACAACTGTGCTACAGCTGTACCTATGGCTCTTAAAACAAATCTGGCAAGACAGGCCAACTACCTGTCTCACCACGCACATGTTCCTGAGTCTTCTTATTAAAGCTCTTTTTTTTTTTTTTTAATTCAGAGTTTAATTCAGTTGTTGCCACAGCTGGTGGGCAGACTCACCGGCCACAGTGGAACTACAGGACCAGAGAATACACAGCATACCCATGGGTGCTGGGTGCCTACAGAAAGGTCCTTTACAGAGACCACCAAGTACATGGACTGAAAGTGAGGATTTGGAAAGTCCCCAGCATTCCTCCCTGATGTGGTGGTGGGACAGGGCAGTGGTCTGCAGCCAGAATCAGGAACTGGGAGTGTTTCTCACTTCTGACACCGCTTCAGTAGATCCTGCGAGCATTGCATCAGTTTGTTAGTTCGTGTGAGATGAAAAGATGTCATTTAGCAGAGTAGAGAGCAGCTAGTGAATCCTCCTATTTGACACTGAACTATACAACTGCTTTATTGATTGCATCAGAATAAGCTTACTAGATGGGATAAGTCATTTACTCAATGTTCTTAACAGTTAAACTGTTATCTTGGAGATTTATCTTTAGTTTACCTAGGGAAGATTTGCTAGGAGCTTGGTCACTGAAGCAAAACTGATGCAGTATCTCTACACAGCACTTTGGGACTGGTCTGTCTTGAGCTATCAAATATACTGGATGCTTATTAGTCTTAATGCAGAGGATTGTGGCAGCTTATAGGTGAAAAAATCTATTTGCTCAAAAAAATTTAACAAATAAAGAAAATATGGAGTTAACTATAAAATTCAGAAAAACGTGACACACAGACATCAAGCAAAAAAGTTCCTGAAAACTATGAGATAAAGGAGCTAGAAAGTTGTTATTTGGTGAAGAAGGCAGAAGTACTGTAAACAAGTATTCTTGGATAGTACTAGGAAAAGAGGAGAGAAAAAGAACGCAAGAGAAAGAAATGAGACATATACAGCAGTGATATTTGGAGGCAGAAAAGTAACACTTAAGAGCTGAGAGCTCTGGAGAGATGGCACAGAAAACACACAAGGAAAAGCTATACCAGAAGAGATGGTAAAGTAGATTAAAAATTTATAGAGTACAGGTCAAAAAAAATTAAACCTAAGGACCTTCCTCAAAAGCAGAAGAGTTTGGGAGACACAGGTTTGGAAAGTGAGTTACAGGAACTGATAAATTACAATGGTAAGTAGCTAATACAGAAGCTATTTCTTCCTATGATAAAAGACTACAAATTAGGAAATGGGTATGATTGAAGAAACAATGTGATTAGCTGACTACATTTGCAATCTGTGCCATTTCAAGTTGGGAGAACAGCCTCTATTCAGCTTTCTACATTTCTCCCCATTTTCTTAGAAATTCCAATTTAGAAAAACCTGAAAAATATGTGAATGCTATAAAATGTGCCTTGGCATATTACCACACTTGCATGCTTGCAAGCTAGGTACTAAAATAGCAGTATGTTTGTACAAGTACTGTAGAACAGTGTTTTCACAGCCTCAGTGGTCAAGGATTTCTCACTTAAGCTACTGTCTTGGATTTTTGTCCCAGGCCCTAAACACCTCTACTTAATGTGATAAAGAACATCCACTTATAATTTGTAGGCACAGAATACTGTTAGACATAAACATAAATTATTCCCCATTTATATTAGATGAAAGTAACATGGTTTTGTATACATTTCTCACAGAGAAAAATGAACTGTTTAGCGTATTTACTCCAAATTTCAGCAGAATACCTGGGACAAATCAGTATTATAGTGTCACTTGATACTAAATGAAAAAGAGGACTTAATGTAACCATCTAGTTTACTTCTGCAAATCTGTATTGCTTTCAGACACAAGTAAATTCCAAATGTTGACTTTAAATCTGTATGTGATTTGCTATACAGATTTGCCTCAGGAAGATAGTATTTTTGGAACATGACTTTACTGAAATGGAAAATTGTATATATGAATTGAGTTACTTGATCTTTTTAAATAACTTAGTGTTAGTTTCCACAACATAAACCTACAGTTGACTTTAACGCTTATCTTTTTTTTTTTTTCCCCCTCTTTTGATGGGGTTGCTCTCCTGGTAGACATAAAGCAAGTTTTTGGTGTTGTTTACCATTCTCATTGCTATAGTTCATCAGCATGCCACAAAAGACAGTCAAGAGCTTCTCACTGGCTGGATCTGTCTTATTGCACAGTGACCTTATATGGTCTACTACAATATGTGCACCACCTGCATGGTCAACTGCGTTCCTGCCCTCATCTGTAAAACAAAGAGTTACATTAAAAAAAAATGAAACCAAAACCCACCACAGAGTCCCAAACATGACAGTAATTATACAAAGCAAGTTCTTTAAACAGTGAAGTAATTTCTCCAGTGTTGTCAAATTCATCTGTAGAGATGCTCAAGGCCCAGCATTTAGTGCAACAGAGCTAGGAAAGTGAAAACATCTACAACAAAATGGATTAACCACTTGGCACTAATACCTTTGTAAAGAAGTTTAGTTTGAGGCAGAGCCCCTGAAGCTGATAAATAATATTCTGATTCACATTGGATTATGCAGAAGAAGGTGCTGAGCATTTTGCAACGCCTAGTCCATACATCCTTATGGCTTTGTGGATCAGGTAAATTGCTCTTACTGTTATGCAGATTGAGAAATCAAAATATAGAGAATACACCATGAGCAATGGGAGACGGGGAAAAAATGGACAAAGCAGACCAGAGGTACTAGTTTTCAGTGAAAAACTCTGTTCATGCACTCAGTCTGCCACACAGAATGTTCTTCGTACTTCTATACCTGGAATTTAATACCATGATCAGATTCTTTTTGTATGGCTAAAAGAAGAATTCACTCTGCATCAGCAACAGACTACAGCGTTGAGGTTTCATAAATAACACACCATAATCTTTGTATGGAACTCTGTACAACAAATCCAATTTGATTTATCAATGTATGAATAAAGGAAAAATTGGCTTTTATTACAGTAATCAACAATACCGCTTCCTTTCCCAGCGGGCAGTCAGCAATAGACCTAGTCAATAACCTTAATTGCATGGCTTCCAAAAGGAGAGCTTTCCAAATGAGTTACAATTGGAACCAACTCAAAAATCTGGATGAAAACAAAATCTTCAGTGGAAAAAAAAAATAAATCACTAAAGGTAGAGTTAGAGGGGAAAAAAAAAGAACAAAAAACCAACACCCTCCCCTCCCTTTCTTAATGGCCCAACAACAGATCTCCTCTTTCCTTTGCTATTCAGCACTCTTATCATACTACTCTCTCCCCATCACGCTTGGAGGTTGACATACTGAGGTTTCCTAGTTCTACAACACATTCAGTATGAAAACCAAGGTTACCCTCATTTATGATACAATCTTCCACTAAGAAGTGTTCCAGAGCTCTGTAAAAATAAGTTTCTAAATCTTCCAATTCTTGTCAATACTATTTATAAGGGACATATTATACCTCTTATACCCCTTGAGTTAGGGAGGGAGAACTATAGCGTGTATATACACATAAAGGGGTATATGCAGGGACTTCAAATAATTTGCTGAGTGGAGTTGGAAGGGAAATTCTTGGTGTATCTTAACTATTATATTTATTACCACAGTCATAAGCATTTTGCTGAATAACCATGAAATCAGACATGCAGAAGAGGAAAAATGTCATTGCCATGACTGTCTCCACCTCTGATCTGCTCAGGACGTTCAAGGAATGTGATTCGCTTCAGGTATGTATATTTCAGTTTGAAAAATTAGAAACTGGAATCTATTTATAGCCAAACAAACTGGAACTTTGATCTTTAAGGTCCCTTCCAACCCTAGCTATTCTATGATTCTATTAAATTCAAGGTAAGCACTTCTGTGTCAAGGATGGAGTGTGAAAAAAGGAAAAACATGAAAAAAATAAACCTCTCTCATTCTTGATGCAGCATAATATAGTAAGACAATACAGTTGTTCAGATTAAGCACTTATGTTTATCAAATCAGTAGAGAAAAAATAAATAAACTTTCCTTTAATACTCCAGCATACTGTTTTATGTTTCTTCATGTAGAACTTTTTTTGATTACAATATGCAATTACATGATTTTGTATTTGACTCACCTCTTTTGTGAGTCAAAAGAGAACAGAATCACCAATTCTGGATTAAATAGACCAAACATCATTCTCAAATTATTATAATGGAATTAAAGTCAGCAAACTAAAACCATGATAAAATTAAGCTTGAGATAAAAATCAGGTGTTGAGCTAGTTTCCATATCTTGGTATGGAACTGCATATAAAATATTTAAACAACAAATAATATAAAGGTACAGTCTGACGAGGGTTTGGACACAAAGGTTATAAATGAGTAAATAAATAATAACACACACAAAAAAAAAACAGTTACAAGCCAAGTTCCTTACCTGGGTGGAATTTGGCACAACTCCACTGAAAATAATTGTGTAGTAGTACCTTAGAACAACTGAAGATCTGAACTCACACATCCTTCTACTTCCATTCTCTCTCTGGTTTGTCAAAGAAGTTGTAGATCAAGAACTGCTATGTTTTAAGTACATGGTACTCTCTCACTTCAGATGTATGATAACACTTTTACCCACACAATATTTTCATTAGGTAGATAATCAGCTTCCACTGTACCAACAGCATAACTAAGGAGGAAAGAGTCAGCAACAAATCTCACTCCAAGAAACAGTCTGTCTGTATAGAGTACTCAAAAAGTAGGAACTTCAGGATTCCTCCCAGGTAGGTGGCAGGATATAAGTGCCAGTCTTTGACATGACTGCATAAGCTGGTAGATTAAAGTAGGAGAGAGACCTTAATTGAGTTTGTTGCTGTACCTCTTTCCCATGCTAGAGCTCACCCTGTGTAGCTGCTTTTTTACCCAACAAAGCTGGGTAAAGAGCAGACCTGGGCTAGCACTATAATTAGGATCTCCTGGTGCTGCCTTCATATGCCCAAGAGGATTAACTCAGCTTGTTAGTGCAGGGCCACAAAGAATCCTGCACCAGGTGTAGGAGGAAGATTCTGAAGGTCCTGACTACCCACTCCATGCTCAGGCTACGACACCCCATTGCATCCCCAAGCAAAAAGTGTATTTCTGACTCAGAGTGCTACACGTACTTATTATGGGCTCGCTTCTCCCTGCTCTATCGCTAAGAAACAGATTTTGCATACAAGAATACTCACCGAGTTCCAAATCATTTACAGTCAAAACAAGACCACAGCATGTTGCTGTGTCTTGTTCTCAGTCCAACTATTACCTTGCAGTTCAGCAGCTCTATGAACTCCCACACTTAAAGTACTTCCAGCCTCCCAGAAGCTGTGTTGAAGTTTTTTTTTTCCTGTGACCTTTTAAAATAAACATTTGCTATTCCTATGAGATCAACGTTTGAACAGTTAATAAGCATTCACATTTCTACTTAAAAATGTTTCTCTACAGCTCACAAAGGGCAATGCTGTTGTATTATTTTTTTTTTAAGTACGCATGATGCCATTTAAAGATGCCAGAGTGACAACAAGCCAGGAGACCAGAGGGATGTTTTTTTCCTACAAAGAAATGTATAGTGAGATTTATTATAGAATAAGTTATTTCCCCAATGTTATTTAGTCCAACCCAACACAACTATCTCTAAGAATTAGTACAGTCTTTTTTTTTCACCCTTAGTTGCTCAGTTTTATGCAAAAATGGGTTTTAATATGGATTATCAAATTACTGTGACTGATCACATGCCTCCCATGCACACTCTTGTCAAATTTTGCCATGGCCCAGTCACAAGTGATCTAAGGGATGCCCCAGCCAAAGAGCAAATTATTTTTAATGCGTGACTAGGAGATTTTTAAAACTCAGCCACGGGGACAGGAGGAAGTATCTCGTCCACCTGTTCCTCTTGAATGTCACCTGGGAAGATGTGGCAGCCTAAAGCCTATTTCTCTAAAGAATCTCAACCTTTCCTCACCGGTGTTTGGTTTCTTCAGGACCCATGCTTGGCTCTCCTCCAGGCTGGGACTGTTTGTCAGTGGGGGAGCTGATGTAAATTAGGGCCTACAGGAGTTCAGCCTTCATTTACTGAAAAAAAAAAAGAAAACTTTTCCAAGATGAGAGGAGCTGGTGCAGCCATTTCTCCAATCTGATCACATATTTGTTTTCACACTGCAAAGTATGTTTATCTTCTATGCCCACCCTCTGCTCATGTGATTTGTCTGTTCTTCATTCAAGTATATGTACTGTAGAATGTTTTTGCTCCAAGAATGAAAGACCCTTAAGAAAAATACAAAGAGATGTTGCCATACAGATACAGTATGATCAATATGCGTAACTAAAATAATATGTTATGTTAGAAATTGTTTTCCTATGCATTAACATGCTTTCAGGTATCTGACAGAGCTGCAGCAATTCAGATGCAGTTTGTGAGTCTGAACTTGTACTCCCAGAACTCTTAATGTCATGAATTTTGAACAGCTTCAATTTGCTTTTCCCAAGATGTGTTTGCATCATTTTCCCTTGAGCTTTCTTCCCTGGTTTACTAAACCTTAAAACTAACTACTGGATACTAAAAGATAACAGGAAAAAAACATAAACAAACCTACAGCTTAAAACATGAAAATGATGTAAACCATGAGCTATATACAGCTAATGAATTATTTCTAAAATACATGCACCGGCACTTTGATTTTTGTCACTACTCTGAGGCAATTATTTCTGTAAACACAGTGACATCAGGCAAAGGCCTCTGCCATAATACAGACAGATATCAGAAAATATTTTTGCAAATAGCTCATCTAAATGCTCTTTTATCTAAACCCTAAATTAGCTTGCTGCTTTCATATTGGGCCTATTTTAATATGAAATTTAGTAAATTAAGTAAAAGCACAGAAAATTATGTTTGGTGTAGTTATGTACTGAAGGGTTGTTTGAAAGCTTGTTCATTTTTTTCCTCACAAAATAAGGTAAGATATGAATACTCCATATTACCTTTGCCTCTTATACCTTTACATCATGAATGGCCACAGTGCCATTGCTTTCCAAACAGTTCTTTCCCAAATCTTTGGTACCGTATCTCCATTCTGAAATCCAAAATTTATGATTCACAATAGTATTTCAAATATAATGGCATTTCTCTGTAAGGGCCTTACATTGTTTTGCAGACTTGAAACACAGAAAATAGATTTAACCTTTAAAAAGTACCAGAAATCACAAATTAGCAAGTTTTTATAATGTTTACTATAAATGTAGGCTTCAAAAATGCACCTATTTCTCAGATAATCAGCTAGAAAACTATTTGACAGCACTTCTTAAAAATAATCTTTTGGGCTTTAAATTTTAAGATTTGGTTTTTGAAATGTTTTGGTTTCGTCTTGCAACTGGAAACGTGAATCCTCTCTTCTCCAATTCACGTGCTCCAAAAGTTTATTGGCATAAATAGTTGCACTGGGTTAAGTGGTGCAACTTGGTGAGGGAAAGCATGATGTGTTAGATAAAGGTCCCTGATTTGCATAAACCAAGCTCCCTGGAGAGTAGCTTTGGGGTGACCTGGAAAATATTACTTTTATTTTAAGCATTAATTTTAAAATTATTTTCCTCTGCAATTGTGTGTAATGATCAAATTATTTAATTTTTATACTGCTATTTTCACTGAAGTGCTTCTCCGTTATTGCATTTGGCTCCAATCTTTGTGACCAAAATATTGCTTAGACTGGACCAGTATTTTATGGAGAATATCTTCTTTTTTTTTTTTCTTAAGATAAATTAATTTGCAGTAGCCCAAGGAGGGGGAAAAAAGAGTTCTTTCTACATGCTCTATTTTTAATTTATTTTTCTACTTTTTCAATTTTTTTTTTAAATCAGGGCCTAATTGCATGGCTCTTCTTAGTGTACATCTGTTCCTGGTGCTTATTCTTTCACCTGAAGTCATAATCTTCTGTGACATCAAACTAGCTGCTGCAGAGGAAGTTATGATGTGACATTCAGAATACTATGACTATATATGGGGAAAAAGCAGCAGGAGCAGAACTCCAAAGGAAGAGAGGTCCTGCTTACATGCTCTCTTGCTCTTGCTCTTTTTCCCTTTTCAATAAGAAAATAGAAAAAATTATCAGAACAAAACTCTTAAATTTTAGGGGCAAAGCCTTACTTAATGCAAATCCCATTTTCTATGTAGATGTTAGGAAAAAAACATTATCACTTGTGTTACCTAGAAGTTTACTATTTTTTTGCTATGTGAACACTGTAAAGGTGGAACTTTTAATGCAATGCTGACATTCAATTTTAATACTTGACCCTACTGTTTATTTTGAATCTGTTTGTGTATGCTTTTTAAAGCAGTGGATTCTGGACCCTGTAAATTCTTTGACTGCAGGACTACAGCTACAACCCCGTTGCAGAACAGAGAGAAGCATTACGTTGACCTTATTTTTTCAAGGAAAGCAAGCTTCATGTAACTATATTGCATTGTTGTTACAGTTTGCTGCTTTTTCCATATCTTCTGTGCACTTGCCTACAAGCAACAGGGCATAGCAATGCTGTACTTTGAGATTCATTTTTTAAGGATTTGAAAGATCAAATTGATTTGGGGTTGCTCTTTCTTGTTCTGAAATTCCTTTCCCTTTATTTAATTCCTTCAGGAATTAGTAGAATTTGATTACCAGAAGTACAATTTTGTTATAATTGCTTACTGATTAAAAATCAATCAGTATAGCCCTAAATTTTTTTCCTTTATGAAGAAAAAAATCATCTTGAATTAGTCATGCTTGCTGCAAAGATAAGTAGAACAGTCTTGTAATTGGTCGATCTTATATTGCTGCTATCTATCCTTGGCCCTAACTCCAGCTTCACGGAGGGTATTGTCTCAGAATTGACTGCTAAAATAGGTTAAGAGTAAACTAGAAATGCAAACAGAGAGCTGTCTTTTAATATAGTGTCTTCAAGGACTGAAAATAGCATTTGTCTTTCTGGATAAAATTGTTTCCAGCATATTTGCTGGGTAATGAAAACTGAAGCAGCAGCGTACAGGCCCAGAGGCTGCTACCAGACACACAGCTTTGAAAACCTGGTTCAGTTTGGGCAATGCACTGACAGATGATGGATGAAAAATCTACTAAAAATGAACTGTCAGGTGCTCAATAGCACGTATTCAACTAGTTTATTCCAGCAAATAAGTTTTAAAAATTTTGTATTCATATGGAGATCTAGCAGTATTTTTAGAAGACTCCCTATAATATGTTAAATGAATGAACCATAGGATATCAATACTAACAAGCCTTCATCTTTCCTGTGGAATATCACAGGATTTCTTTTGTGTACAGGGTCAGGAGTGTGGCTGAGTGTTTGAAGGGACAGGTAAATGTGCCAATAACACAATGTCCCTAATGTTCCACTGGTGCAACAACCAAATGCAAGCCAGTTCAAATCCTTGATTTAATTAAAAAAAAAATTGCTTGATTTTCATATTCCTCTTCTGTCAGATAGATACAAGAAAAATCATGTGTTTCTGATTTCAGACGAAAGAATGGTGATAAATTTATTGTTCAAGACTTTTCAATACTTCTCTTCCAGTCAAATTCTGCTAATGAGCCTGAGATTTTGATGTAACAGAAGAAACTTTCTTTTTTTCAGCAACAAGACATAAAATACTACTAGTCACAGTATTGGCAAGCAATTTATCCTGAGTCCCAGTGAGATTTTAAGGTGTAGTAATTTCTACTAGTAAATTCTATTAAAAAAAAAAGACAAAGAAACCAAGCAGTATGAAAAAATTATAGTAGATATGCGAAAGACAGGCAAAGGCTCTGAGTGCTGAATGCAGCACTTTCCTCTGCCTTCCTTTCCACATGTAATGCTTACAGCAGATTCCTCAGCTGATTTTATAACTCTATGCAACTCCAGAGTCATTTCATTGCAGCCAAACAATTTTTTCTAGGATTATGAGAACATTAGTCAGAACTGAAGCCAACCTATGCTTTTTGTTTCGTACAGCATGAAATAAATCATGGAATGCAATTATACAATAACGCATCAGGCAGTTTTTCTACACTGGCAGGTAGGGATTTATAGCATCTCATGATATTAACAGAATAAATCTGCACACATCAATTAATTTAGATTTTTACTCCAGGGCCTTGGATGCAATGATGTCTCTCAGCTTCATTTGCCCGAGAACGAGGGTGTGAACAGAGCAAGGCATGGTCAAAGGCTGGTACAAGGCAGAGGCCTTCTGCTGGGTGCTGGTGAAAGGAGCCTGGCAAGGTGCTTAGCCTGGCATTGTGCAAGGAGCAGTACTGAGAGCTGAAGCTTGAAGGAGCTCTGGTTCTCCCACAAAGCAGCTAGAGAAGCAGACTCAGAAAGCGTGTGGCCCATGGGGATTTGGAATAGGTTGGGAGAAGCCCAAGAGGCAAAAAGTGAAACCAAACAAAAAAATCCCACACCATAAAGCATATTTGCAGATCCTACGAAGCCCTGGGAAGAAAGAGAATTACTCAGAGAAGTGAGAAAGTAACAAGTGGCCCTGGAAACTGGGAAAAGCTGGGAGGGAGTCCTGGGTGTGAGGCCAGTGCGATCCTTGCCCCACAGCATGAAGCCCCAGGGAGCGGCAAGATCCGGCCTTCTAAAGCAGCTTCAAGAAGCAGCTTGTGGGCTGGTGACTGTCTGAGTACTGCCTGCACGAGGAGCTGACCAGCGGGAGATGCTTGTGTCTCAAGGGATGAGACCATTAAAGTTTTGTTTTAGGAAATCGTTTACCTCCTTAGCAGAGGGCAGCCCCTTGAGGGTTTGAGGGCAACTAGCAAAGCGCTACGACCGCAGAACAGCCCACACTAAGAGGCCAGGTGTCAAGGTGTCATTGATAAATCAACCGGACACTGTCTCAGGGAACTGGATCTTTTTCACAGAGATGTGAATGCTGCTGTAGACAGGGCACTTATGGCACCCACCCTGATTCCTCAGGCCATTCGGCTGGCTGGACAGCTATGCAGATGGTCAGCAGTCTCAGTACCAAGGGGGCTCAAAGACCAACTTTTTATACCCCTTCTATGACAGGAATACAGCTTTGTTTTTAATGCTGATGATCTTGCTGCTATCTGTAGTCTTACCTAACCCTCTGCTGCATCCAGTCTTCTGTCTTGTATCAAACACTTAGGCTGCAACTTCCTCTGATGGGCACAGTCTCTTGATTATCCCAGTTTCCAAAAAGTATTATAAGAGTCTTCTGACCAAACAGAGTCCTGATACTCTGGCTGAGATATCCAGGAACTTTACTGCATCAAGGGATAGACTGTATGAATACAATTCTTGGATACAATATTGGACAATAATGTCCAATTTGTGTGTCCAAGAGCTGCACAATATGCTTTAGATATGGATGAAACAAATTTAATTGAATTTAAGTGGTTTGCATATTATATATTGACTAACTGTTGTTATTGCACTGTTTGGAACATTGTATAAAACCAGGTAACTGTGTAGCTATCATGTAAACAACTAAAAGGCTTGGCTTCTACAATATTATTCATGGTGCAGTGTTGCAAAAATCTACAGAAGTGGATCCAAGAGTGCAACGATATTATATTCAATATTGTTATTTTAAAAGCTATGATTATATAATTAGACTGAATTAAAACACAATGTTAAAAGGAGAAGAATGATGTTTGTAAGCTTAGCAAAAACAAGCAAACAAACTCTTACTTCCCAATTACAAATACACAATGCTTAGCGAAGATGCTAATACATTCTTTCTTCTCTTTCCCATGCTAATTCAGCTGATGTTTTCTACTATTGCTAATTTAGTGATAGTTGATATTTCTGGTCAAATAATGGCTACTTTTCTAACATAGAATAAACTAGACTCTTTGGCCATATCTAGACACTCAACTAATAAACTGTTTTCTGCAGTGCTTGCTATGGAAACACCTTCTATCCCTTTTTTTTTTTTTAGGTGCCTCTGAGCCTGTTGGAGTATGAGTAATAGACAAACTTCACAGTTGGTGAATAAACTGCTGGAGGGAGGTACAGGTAAGGAATTGGAAAAAATCTGCTGTAAATTTTTTTTTCCCATGTGGACTGTTATATTTTGGCTTAACTCGTGAGAATTTTGTTACTTGCTTATAGAACATAAATTTGAAAAGAGTAATAGTCTGAGAATGAGAATTCATGTTTTTCTTATCACCTCTCAAACGGCTCTTTCCAATGGTCTAGGAAGATTCTCTCATTCTGATTCCATTTTGGCCAGCCATAAAATAAGTAAATCAGAATGATATTGTTTAATAGTTTTCTAAGAACATTCATCATTAATCACTGATAAGTACTAAATATTACTGTGAAAATATGTGTTGGCATGCATATGGTATACTTAGTTTTTAGCTAATGCAATGCTTGTACTGCTGAGGCTTGGAAAAAATACTGCATTATTGTGTACTCTTAACTTAAAAATGGTGTAGTTTTCTAAGACTCAGACATGCCTTACAGAGGACAGATCTAGAGGCAACACAGTATTGCTGTGCAATGAAAACCAGAATTTTAAATCTCTGTAAGCTGCTCTAAACAATCAGTTTTCAAGCAACGAGTTAAAGCCTCTGGTCTCAATTTCATGACGCTGCTTGGGAACCAGCTTAGTAGCTGGTATTTGCATTTGGTAGGATCTAGTACAAAGAAAAGTGAAAGACTGTGCTACGATGCTGCCTGGCTGCATGAATCAGGGTGACCTTCATAAAATGATTAGCCAGTACTGTGCCACTATCAACACCAGTTGTGTTCTAGGATTCTGCTGTTTTTCCATATGGTACTGAGAAAGGTTATGCCATTTTCCAAAGAAAAATGAATTTGATTTGTTTTCAGTATGTTTAATTGTTAAGTGACTGGTTTTCAGCTGCTTTGAATCCTGAAACTATTCTTGTCTCCTGAAAGATATATGTAACTGTACAATTAAGTTATTTTTTTGTACATAAAAATTTTGTCTTATTTTTTGTACGTAGCCTTCCTTCTGAAAGAGGTCTGTACATCCTTATAGGATGGGCAGCTGAGTATACAGAATTTATTGCACATGTAAGTTATTTTTAACTCAGGTGGTATAATGGTTTGGTGTTAACGCTGGGATCAAGACAGGTTTGGATCTATGTGAAAGGCCATACAGGTGAAATACATCAAGGAGTCTTGCCATCAATACAGTAAGACTGGGTAGATAACAAAGAAATGTATGGCTTGGGAAATGAGAAAAGGATCCAGTAAATTTCCTGCAGAAAAGGAAGATAAGCAGCTGTCAGCTTTATAGAACAAGTTGGCATTTTTAGTTTCTTTCCAATTCCATAGCTGTTTATATCATGAAGTGTGATTGGTGAGAACATGAACTCATGCTGGAGGTTTCATGTAGAAACAAAGGTCTGAATGGGCACAAATAGTAATTGCTCTGAGGTTCCCTGAAGAGGTCTCCAAGCTCTACCATTAATATGAATTTTTTGGAAGGGCAGAATGGGAAATTTTCCATTTCCCTTTTAAGGTATATGGAGAGCTTATTTCACTTTGAAAGCTTTCAGAATATTTGGATGCTTTGAACAGCAAGAAGGAGTTATTTCATAATGGGTAAGAGCTTAATCCAGTCTCAGCTGAAGTCAATCTGAATGTCTCCCTCTGGTCTGTATGAATCAGGCTCTAAATATCTCAGCTTTTTGCCTCCTCTTATAATTATTGCTTATTGCTTTTATAGTACGATTACAGTAGGTTCTACAGTGTGCTTAATGTTGAATAAAGGAAAATAGTTCGTCAACCAGTAAATTCAGAACCGAAGTGTGTAGTAACTATCTGTGGAAAGATTACTGAGATTAAGATAGCATGCATATCACAAACTTAATAAAAAAAAATATTGTGAGGTTATCATCTGCAAAGGAAATATTGCTGTTTTAATGTAGCATCAGTTTCCATTAAAATTCTTGACTAGAATGCATCTGGTTGGCCTGATTTATCATCTACAAAAACTGCACTGGTGTGTGGTGTATAAAAGTAGGCTACAGAGCTGGCTACAGCCAGGCTTTTGTTTCTCCTGTGGATCTTGCAAGAACACAATCCTAATTCCCAAACTGTGGGCTCAGTCTCCCTTTCCCCAAGCACTCAACCTGTCACACGAGTCAAGTCAACAGAGTTTTCCTAGATTTGTGGGAAAGAAGCCAGCAGAGCTGACGCGTGTATTAGCCATCAGGCTGCTCACGAAGTGATCACAAGCTGCAATTGGGGTATGCTGTTCTTTATCTTAATATCCTAACTGCCAGGGCTGATGGTAGCAAATCACTTTTAGGCTTTATCTGTAGCTGAATTAACCATTATGCTCTGAGTCACAACATTGCTTTTTGTAGCAAGAACCATGCTATGTTAAACAACCTTTCCCAAACAATAGGAATGAGATCTGAATGCTGCATGTGGAACCAAGATGCAGGGGGAACTCAGAAGACTTTTGGAGGTACGCCCTATAAATCTGTAACACCTGTACATCTGTAACAGCCCCAAATAAACAAACTTATTGAAGAAGCAGCACTAGTGAAAATGGCATGGGGTTTTGGAAAGGAGAAAAGTAGAAAGGTAGCTATGATTTATTTCACGGAGAAAGAGTGGCAAAGCAACTAGAAAGATGGGTCTTATGGGCTGACTGGACAATGCCTAAGAATTTAGCTTTGCTTGTAAGCAAAAAAAGTAACTGGTGGTTAGAAGGAATGAGTGGGCTAGGATCTTCGCACCTAGTAATGTAGTTCAGGCATAATTCTGTTCCTGAGCAAGGCTATGGAATCTACTGCCTGGGGATACAGAAGTACAAGTGACTGTGTTCAGTACATGATGTAGATAAAGTGGGAGAGAAAGCAGGATGGAGAACGGAGAGATCACATCTCCACTTCTTTGCTTGGAACTTTCTGTTATGACTAAAATCTGGGGGATGAGGTGTATGTGGCATTATTAGATAAAGCAGGCAGAGCACTTACAGGCTGTACAGGAACATGCAGTAATGTATCTGTTCTTAAATCGTAGGACAGCACTGAACAGTTTGCATACTGTGATTGCTCCTGACTTAAAATCTTTTTGGCTACCTCAATTGTTTCTTTCATCTCTGCATATAAGAGGAAGGCTGGGAGACTAGAAGCCTCATCAGTACTAACAAAGCTTCCTTCTACTCTGCTTTGTAATTATGTTTTCCCGTATTCTTGGCGTTCAGAGGCTCACATAAAGCAGATCTCTTCACAACATAAATGCTTTAAAAAGGGCGCTCTCAAGACTGCTTGGAATAAATTTGACCTATTTTCCCTCTTTAACTGTTTACAAAATGCATTTAATTACCTGTGTTTTCTTCCCTGCTCAAACAGTTTATTCAGTATAATTTTAGGGGGCTAACACTGTCCACCTGTACCTCAAATTTAATGGAGAAGAGAATCTGTCAGTAAGTCAACAGGTTTCCATTTCACGTTTTCTGTGAGGAGGTGCATCTATTCAGTAAGGTTTCTGGTCAGCACATGCCTAATTCCCCTTTTTCTTTGTGGAAGGATACTAAACCTCTTCTAGCACTGGGATTTAGCAATGAATTACCTTTTCTGCAGCAGAAACGTTGCAGGAGTAGTTCCTTATGTGGTTATGTAGAAATGGCCTTGCCTTCATGAAGAAACTCAGGCATCTGTGAACTCTGAGAAACCAGTGCCATTTTCATTTTATCAAGAGAAAAGTATCAGGGAATTGTCCTCCTCTGGAAGGGCGCTTTTTTGGGTCCCCATACGAAAAACAGCCCACAGCTTCCATCCTGCTCTGTGCAGACTTTCCTCTAAAATAAAGACCTGATTAGCTCCTTTTCACAAAAAGTGTCACTGAACAAAATGATATATGCTTGCTTGGATGAAATACAGGATAACTGGGGCTTTCAATAAATAGGAATGCAGCTATGAGCTATTCTATGTGGGCTTGATTTCAGAATTTCAGCCTAACAGTGATTTAGGACTTAAGGACCTTCTTCATTACTGCATGCATTGTAGAAGTTGTAGGGCGGTAGACATGAAAAATCACTTGTGTATATTGTAAAATAGAGTCCCTGAGGTATTCCACGTTTCTATGAGAGCCCCATTTATCAGAGGGGTAACACATGCTTTTGTCTCAGTTGAGAAGAAAAAGACTATCTGTACATAACAATATCTGTGATTAGAAATATTGTCCTCTACACCTTGTCTTTGTTATCCTTTAAAGCTCTTTGTTATGGAAAAATCATTTCTATATAAGTAAATAAGTCATAAATGAGAATATACTCAATTTTATAATAATAAACACATTGAAAGTATTCATCTTATGTAAGATCCCAGGATAGGTTAACTACAGAATCATTACTCTTTAAGATAACAAACAAAACAAAGCAAAACGGGGTGGATGTAATAAATAAGCACTGTAAATAGCCTCTTCCACTTAAATCTAGGATGCTAATCTTGATTTTTGTGATGTCTTATTACACTTTATTCATTATTCTCATTTAAATACACAGGGAAGGTAGCAACTGTCCTCCTACAGGAGCACAGCAACACATGGCATACAGAACACACACCACTGTGCACTGTAGATTTTAACAGCATCTGCTTTGTTCCATGGAAGAGCATAACGAGGCTTTCACAAGTACAGCAAAGAGCATCACAAGTACAGCTTTCCCCTACTGTGTAAATCCTGCACTGTAAAAGTCAGCATCAGCAGTCCCCAATACCTGATTCTTCAAAACCAGTATTGATGTGGCTTTACTGTATTTCATGAAACATGTGGGTTGAACAAGAATGATATGAATAGTTATGTAGCTTTTACTAATATGAAATAAACCAGCGCCACCTGGGACTGAGGTTTACATCATATATGACCCTGAAATAAAATTTAGTAAGTAAATTGTTATGGAAAGCTCAACAGCTTCTTCTTGAAGTTTCCATGGGGAAGCAGGTGTTCAGTTGATTGGTCACCTTAAATAAAACCCTAAATGAAAGAATTAAACATTATCATCCTCAAGCAGTAGTTGTCTGTAAATGGAAATGCCAGCATGAAAAATCTTATTAACATCCCTGAGGTCAAAGACAAAGTAATTTAAAACAACATAAAATGCGAATTTCCAAACTAGCTTGAAAAATGTATTAAGGAAGAGCCTACTAAAAATTTATTTTTTTAAACAGACAGTAATTCACAATAGTAAAAACCTTTAGTAAATGCAAAATATACCACAAAGAAAATCTCTTGCCATGTGACATAAGACACTAAATCTGAAGATACTAAAGTCCTTATGCAATTTCATTTCCCATCTGCAGACATCCATAGGCTTCTAATAGCTTCATATGAATATAAAGACATGGAGTCACAAGTGCATTTCAATTTGCTAATGCCTGACACTGCAATATTTATTGTGGCCAAAAAAAACCTAAAAAGTAACCAACCCCAAATCCGAACTATCAAAAATATCAGTATGTAATCTTGGTGCAATTGATTGGCCACTTCAGAATTTTGAGAATCAGCAATATAGTTTAGGCATCCCTCTCACCCACATATGTAGCTCTGCACATCTTTGAGACTGGTTAAGATATACATATTCCCTTCTAACTACTCCCCTATGACTCTATTTGAGACTAATTAGCCATTCAGGACACTGTATATGTAGCACCTGGTCTTTGAAAAACTAGTTCATTATGTTTAAAAAAAAGACAAAACAAACCACTGAAGCCCACAAATCTCTTCTAATATTATGTCCAATTGTACCACGATATTTTAACAGTTTTTTTTATTCTTTCTGTCACAAAAGCATAATGCAAGTGTGATGCACAAATGTCCATGCAATCAGAATAGCCGCGTGTAGCAAATAAAAGTCAAGAAAAGTGGAAAATGACCCCCAGTACACAATGTACAAGTACCAAAACATTCCCTTCCCTCCTACAAGAGCATCTACAAAAGATGGCATATTTCAACACTTACGGCTATCGTAGCATATATTGCCCAGGGCACGTCCTGTTTGAAGCAATACTTCCTGGTCTTTGCAGTTTAACAGCTGTACCAAAGGAGGGATCAACCCAGCATCCACACATGGGTTCCGCATAAATTCTGCAAAAAAAGGAAAAGCCTGTTAAAGAAAGCTTGCTATTTTCAATTTCCTCTATTCTAGTTACACTGGCATCGCAACTGGGCCTTTTGTAAGAATAAACATATGCATGGACAAACAATGTAAGTTTGCATGCAGGTTTTCAGAGAACAAGCCCAAGGTCAGGATTTGGGCTTATGTTATAATTTGTTATTATTTGTTAATTTAGAAGGAATTAAGGGTATTTAATTGACTTCCATGGAAACTAATTTAACAGAGATCAGACTGAGCATGTTTTTAGAATCATAAAGAAATGCTGAAAAGAACAAGTGATTTCACAACCTTTTTCTCCGCTTGAACAAACATAAACTACTGAATTACACAAGAGGTGACTTAAAGCTAGTACTCATACTCCCAAAATAAGCAGCACTTTTTAACCTTCTGTTTCCATAATTAGAACTCCTAAAAAGCTTTTGCTTTAGGAAAAATAAAATAGAAGTAAACAAAGCCAAGTAACAGGGTCTTTATTTGAAAGGTAAGGAATGAGAAGTACAAGAGGGATTATGTGAGCCCTGTACCTTTCCACAGTCTAACTGATCCCCACCATGGGAGGAAAGTTAGAGGACCCATCCACTGGGAAACTCTCTACCTTTCCGTCCTTTTTTCCTGCTATGTCCCTTGGTGATCGGGAACCAAAGTATTTCTCTTACATCTGTGCAAGTCATAGGTGGAGAATTATCCTGGTGCCAGAGAGATAAAGCACTGGTCTCCAGGAGGATCTGTAGTTAGGCACTGCACTGTTCATTTCACAAGGGAAGTTTACAGAGGCAGCCACTGAGACACCACTAGTGTGAACTTGATAGTTTACTATGGGGCATCATCAGAGATCAGATTTTTTTTTTTTAAACTCTTGGTCTGTGAGAGGAAATGGTAACTTGTTCTAGAGGTAGAGGTCTCAGTCTGTGCTGTTGTATGTTTGGGGTCTTTCTCATGTGGTGAGTAAGGGTAAGAAACCTTTTCTCCAAACACCCTCTTATTTGGAGTGAACAGAAGCTTTCACTCTCTCATTCAGCAAAAAAAAAAAAAAAAAAAAAAAAAAGCATTAGGCAATATGCTGAGCAAGCCTGTATTTATCAAGGTCATGTAAGGATAAGAAGTAAAAGAAGTGGTGCCATAAATAGCAAAACTGATCTGTTAGCAACAAAAATGTGTTAACTGCAACTATATTTGCACAGAAGAAATAGCAGAAAAGGAAAGTAACCAATAACAGAGACATTCAGAAGGTTTCCACTAACCTGGAGGGGAAGCAGATCCTTTGAAGAAAACACTGAAGAATCACTTAAAAAGTTAGGAGGAGAAGCACTGAAGGACAGAGTACCATAAACCAGTGGAGGACAAGATTTCAACAGAGACATTTAATTGTGTTGTGGTATTATAGACTGCAAAGATGTTTTTCTCATTCCTAAATCTAGCAAAGAAGAAAAGACTAAAGACCTCAGAAGAGTATTTAAAAGGTCGGTAGAGAAACTCCAGGTAGCAAATGCATCTGAGCCTTCAGTAGGCCCATAGTTGAAAGAGAAATGGCTGCAGCTGGTGAGACTAGAGTGACTCAAGTGTTTTTTGTCTGTTTGGATTTTTAAGATACAAGAGACTAACATATAGTATTAGGAGAAGGAAGAGTCATGTGAACTGGAGAGGTGAAATTGAGCAAGGGCACAAAGTGATGAAAAGGAAGAAATGAAATATGATAAAACCAAGCAGGCAAGTTAGAGGGATTTTACGTGGCAAGGTGGGATGGAAGACCACATGAGGGGAATGGGAAAGGAAAACAAGGAGTGGGGAAGAAAAAGATGTTCTTTTATTGGTAAAGTCCAGATTCAGAGTCAGAGGCACTACTCCCAGCTCTGCCAGAGCTGCATGGCAAGACCACAGGGAAATAATTTCAATTGCCTGTGTTTAATGCCTACCATCTGTATGATGTCAATAATGCAAATTTCTCAAAGTGTCCTGAAGCTTGTTGAAAAAAGATGCAATATAAACATGAAACAGTTGCATTCTCATTTAAGAGGACAAAGAAAATCATAGAATTCAAATGAGGTGTTCCCTACTATCCTGCTTACGCAACTATTTCAACAGAGATAGAACCCAAAGAGGAACACCCAGCTCATCTCAGTCCTGAAAGTGGTAGGCACCTTAAAGCACTTCTGA
The DNA here is from genome assembly GCF_013377495.2 of Cygnus atratus. Classification (NCBI taxonomy): domain Eukaryota; kingdom Metazoa; phylum Chordata; class Aves; order Anseriformes; family Anatidae; genus Cygnus; species Cygnus atratus. The sequence goes on from NC_066365.1 coordinate 7,726,717, forward strand.
ATACTTTCACGTTAACCTTAGCTGCCAGAGGTCCTAGTTGTGCCTACTAATTAACTCCAAGAAAAAGACAAAAGCTATTTTGCATGATGAACCAGGTAAAATGCCAGCTGTTCTGAAGAGCGTACTCATAACAGCAATTTAAAACCTGGCAGGGAGAAGGGAAAAATTAAAAACTATTCAGAGGTTTCATTTATTAATTCAGAGTGAAAGATACTGGCTAAAATGCTCTATAGAGAATCTTTCAGGAAACAGTGCATCGTAATCAGTGAAACTATTGTGAACGTTGCTTTTATTCCTAGCTCCTACTTCAGAAGGGAGGATTAAAAGAACTTGAAGATGCACAGTCAACTGGAATAGTCTAAATATACTTATGCATTTATTAAGTATGGAGGAACATGTGACAGGGCTGCACGAATCTCCATCATTCTGAAACATTTCTAAGTTTAAATTTCCATGTTTACATTTTTACAGGTTATTTATCTAAAAGCTTATAAACTAACAAAGTGTATCTTCTTCTCTTGGTAATGTTGCTGAACATTCGTGTATATATATATATATATATCATTGTCTCAAAATCAGAGAATTGGTGGAAGAGATTACAGAGAGGCTATCAGTAAGAAGCTGTAGTATTGTGATTCCATGGAAAAGGTGGGAAAGGAATGTGGAAACAATCAGCAATAATGTAGGCCCTTCTCTGAAGAGACACCAGCATGACAATTTACACAGGGAGACAGATTCAGCTGCCAGGACTGCTTGTGCACAGCAGGTAAGGGGCATCCTTCTTTTCTCCCCCTGGCCCCCAGGGAAGGAAAGTGCAAAACGCTATCAGTGCTTCTTTGGCTGGTAGAGCAGCAAGTCAAGGAGTGAGGAAAGTCAGCCACAAACCTCCTCTGCCCTCCTTGCAGGGTTTGCCCATATCCCCTGCCTGCAAAAATTAGGCCATTCTTGTGTGCTTAAGGTATGCAGGGTACTGGGTGAGCTCTAAGATAATTATTTCTAAAGAAAAAATACGTAGTTTTAGATTATCTTCCACATTACATGACTGTATGTTTATAATACATATGAAAATGGACCACTGATTCTCATTTGGGATCTTGTGTTCTTACTCTAACACTTACAGTGCTCTTCAGGTGGGAATTACTGTTTTTGGTGTGGTGTCAATGGCCACATAATGATGATAATGTTATCACCAATCTCAGACCAAAGTAACGATCTGCTATCCCTTAACCACATTTATACATACATCTGTTATAACTATGCATAACATAGTAATGTAATGATGCACATCTTTTTTTCCATATGCATTTCTTAAAGCTAATGGCATGCTATTTCTGTCCGATAACATACACTAGTGATTGTCTTGAAAACTAAATAGCATGAAAGTAAGGACTGAAAATATTCCAGCAGCCAAATGCTGTTTTAATTGTACTGAAAAGTAGAGAAATAAAATTTGACACAACAAAAACAAAAAGAGTGAAAAGGAGAGATATGAAAAAGATGTCTAATCTACAAAATGAAAACATAAATGAAGTAAAACATACTGACAAGTGAGGTGAAAAACTGAAGATGTTCCAGCAGAAAAGTTCTTGTAGAAAACCTCACCATTTCTGGCTACTTCTGCTATGATGTTAGCTACTTTTGCTGTGCAGGAAGATTGTGGCGTCAACAGACTCGCGAACACCTGAAGAACTCCACTTTTCTGGATTTTTTCACTCGTCTCCGTATCTGAAAAACACATCACACAAAAATGACTTGTGCATCAGCTTGCATGGGGGAAGGAAAGAAGAAAGAAAGGAAAGGTATATCTTCTCAAAGGTAATACTCAAAGTGATTGTTTTCCCATATAAGAAGCAGACGGCTACTTCATGTTTGTTTCATATGATGTGCTCATACATCTTTACAATTTGCCATTCAGAATCAATTAATCTTCATAGGATGACTGTGTGTTATATAAACAAATATGCATACATACTCATGCATACATAGAGCAACTACTGTAGAGACTGGCAGAAAGACTAAAGGCTATGGAGTGATATGCAGCAGCCTAAAGTACTGTGTAAAAAATCCAGGAATGGTACTCTGAAGTGACTAGTTATGGCAAACATTCAAAGAATGATGGGGAAATCCTAACACCTGAGGGCAGAGTATAATGCAGCGTAGGAGTCAGAAACTGGAGAAGGGGGAGAGCTAAACAGATCCTAGTCTAGACTCCTCTTATGCTCAGCTTGCTTATCTTCTATGTTACTCTGCTAACCTACAGTAGCTCCAGTATAGTCCCAGTAGAAAGGAAGGGAAAAATAAGAGTCCTTGTAATAGAGATTGAAGATTTCAGGACAAGGCTTTTCCTCCTTCTGCCTGTTACACTGAAGGAATTGTGCAGCAGCTCCGTAATAAGGCCCCACCCAGCACTGCTGGCCTAATGTTCTGTACAAACTGAAAATGAACACTGAACACGAGCATTAACTGCAATTAAACATAAGGTACTAGATGCTAAAATGTATTTTGCTAATGCTTTCAAATAACAGCACATTTGAGCTGAATATGAGTGTGATATGCATAAAACATGCACAAAACCCCTCACACCACTTAAAATAAAAGCTTTAAGGTAAGTGCAAGTTAAAATAAAAAAAAAAAAGCTAGAGCTTGCCAGTAACAGCAAGAAACCGATGTAGACTATTCCTGTAGCTGGCTGTCAGGCATTTCAGTGTTGAGAAGGCTGACCTCTCAGCATTGCTTTCTGCAGCTTCTCAAAAGCACCCTTACTGTGGTGCTATCAAGAGCTAACAAGACAGTCAGACTGGGCAGCAACAGTAGTAATCAATGGGTTTGCTTTTATATAGAACCTTTCAAATCAGGGAGTAAAGGGAGGGATAGATGCTCTTAAACAGCAAAGCAGGGGCCTTAAATTAATCCAATAGTTTTTTTTCAATAAAACGTTCTCTGCTTTCCCCCTAGACAAGTAAATATTTTTTTTATTTTTTTTTTTTTTTTTTTGTGCACCACAACCAGGTAGTCTTCTAGAGTAGCAATTTGCAACCATTTTTTAGCTGAGCTTCACCTGTGAATAGCTAACAACATGTCACTGGGCACTCTGCCTCCTCTTTCCTCACCCTCCTCCTCCCACTCCCTACTCTCAGGGCTGCAATTGCCTTTTTGACTCGTGGCAGCTCCAAGCCAACCCATGCTCCAAGCGCTGGGGACAGCTGCCCGAGCTGACCCTGAGCAGCAGCCCCCACAAGCCTGGTAGAGGTCACTCACGTTGGCTTTGTGGCTCACATATGGTATGTACATGCTTCACTGGCCGGGAGCCAGTGATGTCTAGGTGACAGAATAGGGATTCGAGGGAGAAAACTTCTAGCCTGGATTGCAGTCATGCCTCTGTGTTTCTGTATTTCTTGTGTTACCTTGGGATGCCAGTCTTTGGCTAGGACTACTCATCTAGAATACAGTGATGACGTCTGATTACAAACAGATTAGGTATGAAATGAAGATTAATTTCAATATAAGCATAATATACATGCTAATTATTATTAAGCTGTTTACAGTCCAATTAATTGTGATTTTTTACACTCACTGAGAACTCTGAAGATGCAATGTAAAGGAGCTTTTTACTTATTTGCAAGCTTTTGCAAGTTCTGACTTATAGCACGTACTTTGTACATATGTAAGGATGAAAGAAAAGTTTGAATCCAGAAAAAATCATGACAGGACCAGAGACTGGTCCAGACTTTTCTTAGGTGTCTACTAAAGAAAAGATTCTCCTCTCTTAAGTTCAAAAACAAGACTACAGAATTCAACACTGGACATGTAGGTATTTGTGAACCTGTACGATGTTAACCAGAATTAGTAGGCAGGAGACATTAATGCATTTTTTCCTGCCACGCTGCTAAGATATACAGTATCCAGTCTTATTTTTATGATCTGTAGTTTGATGGACTTATTACTGTGCAAAGAATAAATTACATAAACAGGACAAAATATATCCTGCAAGAAGTGGGAAAATAAAATTAAATGCTTCTCCAGGCCAGTTTTATGTAGCAGATATGCTCTGATTTATTTAACTGTGATAAGCAAGAGAGTATCAATAAAAACACAGTGCTTAATACACCCATTGGAAACTGGGATATCAGCTAGCTGATATCACATGGATGAAAACAGAACATTGACTTTTTTATTCTTAAGCACTACAGGAGCCACACCTGCATATGTTCTCCCCTTCAAAAAAACAGCATCCCACTGGTTCTTGTTACCTAGGCTGAGCACCAACAACAAACTTTTGATAGTTATGAAAGAGGGAAAACTGATGAATTTACCAGCAGCGAGCGTACGTCTCCCATCATTGGCAAGGGACACCCTTACCTCTGCTCTACCCTGAGTGAGTTAAAAATGCCATAGGGGTGCTCCAGCTTGTCTACTCCAAGTCTCCCTAAGCCCTGTACTTCCTCTGCAGAACATTAGAAATGGTTTTAGCATAGGCAACCCTCAAGTCTTCCCTTTGCTTGTTCTCTTCATAGGCTGGAGAAGGCCTGCCTGCCTTCCTGTTTGCGTGTGTATGCAAGAAAAAGGGAGTCTGCTACGGATGTGTACCTGCTGCATACTAGTTTTATTCTGGGCTTCCAAAAAAAAAAACATTAGAGGCTAAATTCTTTTGGAATTTTATTTCAACTGTCATCTTTTGAATTGTTTCAATGTATTGTCAATTGCAGTTGAGGCATACAAACCGAATGTTTCTATAGCAGCAAGAAAGATCTAGACAAAACTTCCACCATGTAATCTCCTCTCACACTCTCTATAATGGAGAAAACAGGAATTATAGTCAACATTAATCATGTGTTAACAAGTTGCCTTATGCTTACCATTTTAACTCCTTTAGCATAACCGCATTCCCTTTCACATCTGTTCAATCTGTGCCTTAAGGAAACCCGACAATCAAGGCAGCCTGATATTAGGGTGCCGCACCTCAAAACCATTTTGCTCTAACTGCATGTCCAGATTTCAAATGCTTTCTTTTAAAGCCTGATTTTGAGCCTGCATGCAATAACCCACCCATAGAGCACCGACTGCCCTTATCATGAAGGAAAGAAACTGCAGGACTGTGATAATGCTGCTTCAGAAACAGTCCTTTTGCACACAGTACAATACGGTGCTGTGCCACGGCAGCATAACTGGGGGGAGGAAAGCCCTAAGGTCAAACCTGCAGCTTTAGATGTCTCTTTATATCACTAGATATCAAGATGAAGAATATGTTAGATCACATAGTTCCAAAATCTTATTAATGTCATAGCAGGGTGATTAAAATGTCAATATCCTCGCTTTTCATGGTTTTTGCAGTGCCTGAAGTCAGAATAATAACGGGTGTGGGCAGGCAATTCTTTAATGCCATAGATCAGAGCTGGAGAGCTGAGCACCGGGGCTATCAGACTGCTTAATTAAGTGGCAGAAATCATTATAAGAAAAAATCCAATGAGTGTCTCAAATTAAATTGTCTCTCCCCTCTCAGCTCTATTTCCTGTTAGATTTTACTCCTCTCTATCTCACTCTTTTCTCATCTCTGCATCATTTCCTCCATCTTCAAGTGAAAGAGAAGGCAGGGAGTGGAAAGGGAAGGGAAAAGCATACCTGTCAGAATTGCCACTACTTGCTAGCAGAAGAAAAATACTGGTGCACAGTTCCTGCTCTCTTTGAATAAGGAGTTTAAGTTACACTATTAGATGTTTTGTTGGTGCAAGCAACTTCTTATTCCAGAAGAAAAAGAGTTTAAAATAACCCCATATTAGCGAAGGCTAGCACTGCAATAATTCCCTTGTTGTGGAGCTTTACATGAGAAATGAGGCACACCACAGAATTGTAAATAAGCAGCTCCATGAGCGTCCTCTTTATTAAGCCAACCATGTTAGTCTTTTGAAAAATGTATGTATTTCTAGCTGCAAAGATGTTTTATAAACCTTCAGAAACCACTGCAGAAAATTACCTTGGCTTTATAACGTCCCTCCCACATGTACTCATCAGAAAGAGGAGGATGAACACATGAATAAATAATGATGAACCACGTATATCATGAAAGTAACCTTCCATCTGTTCCCTCAAAAGACAGAAGGGAAAAGAACGAAGGGAGCAAGGGATATCTTTCTAACTGGTGCATTCTCTTATCTACCACAGCAAAAAAAAAAAAAAAAGTTCACGTACGATGCTCGCATCATATACCATATACTGCCTCTCGCAAGAAGCACTGTCTGTCTCTGCATCCTACTGCTGTTTTTTTCCAAACCACAAAATGGAGATTTTAGTCTGACTAAAAGAACACAAATAGTGGGTTGTAAAGAACCTAAGTAAAACAAATAATGTGATCTCATGCAACAAGACATACACCACAGAGAAAGGAGGTTTTTGTTTAACATACCTTAGCCAAAAAGACCATTCCAATTACCAAGATTTGTTTTTACAGAAAAAGAAAAGAGAGAGAATTAAATGTATAAATACATCTTCTGTTGGCACACTCCTCCCCACATAGGGAATTCCCCACAAATATAATCTGCTTGCTCATGTATCCTTCAAACTAGACCCCTAGGAGGGAGGGAAGATTCTCCCTTAGCTGTATGAATGTTTTCAGCATGGTGTTTGCTCTGTTCTGTCACTGCCAGCAGCAACAGGGCAACTTCAGCTCCTATTTTTTAATGAAGAAACAGAGATAGTGCACAGATGTTTGTAATTAAAATCTCAGCTCTAACAAGGAAGGAAGGACAGATGGAGAGACAGATTCACCAACCAGCTAGCTGCATGATTCCCACTGATTAAATACTCCAAAAGCTATATCCAAAGAATAAAAGTGAATTGCAGGATGAGACTCAGGACTTGAATAGCCTGTTGCAGGTACCAGTGAAGAAATTTAATAAACACACATGCCAGCTTTGTGTTCTGTAAAGAAACATACACATGAATACTTCCATGGGGGCTTTGCAGCACAAAGCAGAATATTAAGGTTAGGCGGCTAGGAGTCTGTTTTCCTGAGCTGGACCTAGTTTATTGCCCTGACACTTAGTTTGGTGGATTTATATGAGCTGCTAGTTCCCCCTGTCCACATTTCTGATTGACCCTCTGCAGGAGGTAACCACTTTGGTAGCCCAGTTGCTTAAAGAGTTTGATAATTAGTGCCTGAGCTGCCTAGTTCACTGTCTGGCATCCAAGTACAAATGTCATCCACGAGCACCTTCATGTTTTATACTCAGCTTGTGCACACGTTTTAATTTGCCTCCTCCATTGCTTGTACCAACTGGATTTATTACAGGACCTTAGGTACAACCTTAAGAATCCTCATGTTTTAGGTTTTCAATCTGTGTAACAGATTTCTATTTAAAAATACAATCAGATTTGAAAGTTGCATATTCTATATTCAGGAAATGTTTCATATTCCTTGTAAGCAATCTCTTAAGAGTGCTCTCAAGCAAGCTCAAATGCCTATCGTAAAATTCTGCCCAGTGCTATCTGAGAGACTATGTCTACATACAAAATATTTTTTCTTAGCTATTGATGTTTTTAAAAAGATTTGCTGCCAAAGCAGTTTAAGGGAAAACCTAATCTAAAAAAGATCATGTTTGTAAGTCACAAGGGATTGGGCCAAAGCTAAGAATGAAATTTCAGACCTAAAATTGAGAATTACATGCTCTCTATAAATACTGTTTTTTTTTGTTTTTTTTTGTTTTTTAAGAACAGGCCTTTTCTTCTGCTTCTGTATTACATTTCAAAAATACAATCTAAAAAGAAATTTTTATATTCTATTATCTGGAACTACTGTTCACTGAGGCCTCCTGAGAAGAAGGAACATATAATACTTAATCTTTATTTGGCACATTGTATATTCAACAAATAGTCCTTGGAATTTAACACTTGGATAAACATCATTTAAGTATTTGGCACTAACTAAATATATCACTATTAAGAGGAATTTATGTAAAATATAATCCCCCTAGGCAGCAGTGATTACTATCCAGTATCATTAGGCTAGGACAGTTTACTGGGAGATAGTCCAATAAAAAGCAGTCACCTTGATTTAGTATGTTCTAATTAAATAGGTATACTGTAATAATATATAATATACAGCATTTATGATGAAACATTTCTGCATTATGGGTAAACAGTGCCACAAAATTGCAGCAGTTTCATGAGCAGGAAGCATCTGTAGCAAAAAGAAAGAATGCTTTATAACGCAGTATTTGAGACAAAAATCCCTCTTACAAAATATCCATCAGAATCCCCAACTTCCATAAAGGCATTTGACTACCAGTCTTCTCAAGTAAACCTAATGGACTGCAATGAGCTTAATTGGCTGAGCTGGCCCAATTAGATTTGTACCTCTGCTACAAGAGATTATCTGCATCCGAGGCAGACTAGAAATTCTTGCTTGTGTGAGCATGCTGGTCTAAGACGTGGTCTTTTCAGTTCAACAGTTTCTTGCCTGCAAAACCCTATTGCTGATGTAACTATACTGGCAAAAGATAGAAAAATAATTAATATGCATTTTCTTGGTAATGTTACTTTCTGAGGGATGCAGTGTAAGTTATTACAAAGGAATAGCACAGTGTAAGGTATAGCAAAGGAATGTTTTAGCCAGTAGCAACAGCATCTGTACTAAGATGGTTTCCATCCTCTCTAAGCCTTCCCTGGCAGCAGAATATATAACACCTTCCTCAGGGTTTTAAGTACTATCTTCATTTTCTCATCAAAACTCATTTCATTTATGAAAATGTTCCTGTCAAAAATTTCTTCCTCTATAATCCACTATCACCACCTATGTGAGCGTAAGACTCGGATTTTATGCTTACAAGCCAATCAAAATTATTTTTGTCATGCCAAATATTCCAAATTATGTTAAATGTTATATTATTTTTTGCTAATCTAAATGTAAAGTATAATTCAACTGTAAATGCTAAATGCTTGTGTTATGCCTTTTGCTTTACATTTTATTACATTATAATCCTCATCAAGAAGACCAGGTTTATAGGATACCAAAGATGGTGTACTAAAGAAATAAACCAGAAACACCTTTGAAGAAAGAATGCTTCCCTTGACACCTACTGTCACACAGAAATCAAGACTGATGGTGACACGTAACAAAGGAGTTGCAAGAAGAGGCTACACACATTTTAGATCTGAACATCTACATAACTTTATACAAGTATAGTTCTTGAACTCAGTGGGACTAACAGCACATATGAATTTATGTCCTTCAAGGTATGAATACATGGAAATATTGGCAGAATCAGGACCTTTCTTTATATTCCTTTTACTAATTTTACTGTGTGCTCTAAACATTTGTGCTTCAGTAACTGAGCTAAATCAATAGAGATTTTGGGTGTGAGCAGCTGTTGCAGAAAGCAATGGGAATTAAGAAGATATGGCATCCATCACTGCCTAGGTACCTAGGTACATTTAGTTTGTTGGTTTTCTTTCAAAATTTAAATCTTTAAATCTGTCCTACCCTTCTCCCATTTCCTTCCTTCGTTTAAAAAATATGTACTACTTTATTCCTTGTTACTCATCCACTTAGCCTCAACTTTTCTGTTTCTGTTCCCTCTCCCTCTCTTGGTTTGAGTAGACAGATTAAATGAATTATCCCTGCACCACTGAATTCAAAGATGCTGGATCAAGACTTAGCAGCTGCTAAACAGGCACCACTTCGTGTCTCCAACATGCACAGAACAGGAGTTGTTGAAGGTGCTACACTGAGCTAAGGTAGCTCAGTGCTACTCTTAGTATTTTAGCAGTTTCCAAGACAAAGCAGGAACAACAAAGTAGTAAAATCTTTGTCACGGGCTAAGGCCATCATCTTCCTAAAGAATACTGTCATCTCAGTAGACAACTATAGATAGCAGTAGACAATTAGCAATAATATGGTTTTGTTCTTGCCTTTTTGGAGGAGGGCATTCTAGCTTTCATCTGCATATTTCCTTTTCGTAAGTTACCACTGCCCATTTGAGTGTTCAGGCTAGGACAGTGTTAGACATCAGGACTAACAGGCAGGCAGGGCTGCTCTGCTCAGACACAATAGGCACCCGTGGGTGGCTGCCTCCTCCAAGATCACTCATGGCTGACAGATGCTAGGAATATGGAGGGCAGACCTCAGGAGGCTCAGAAATCCACCTGGAAAGGAGACTGCTGCTAAGAAGAAAGGGCAATGATAAAGATCAAAGAGAAGTTAGAGAGCAAGGAAATTTAACGTTGAACTTGACTCCACTACTTATTAATAGGCCAGTGATTAATTGGTATCATTGCTTGCCTACTTGCTTGCACTACGCTGTCTTGCTGTGCTTGTCCACAGGCTTGTGTTGTTGCAGCTCACTCGGCAGTAATGAGCATTAAATCTGTGGGGGTGCTGAGTGCTCTTTTTTATTTATGTGAAATGACAGTAGCCAAAAGCTAATCCTACATGTGAGTGTCAGAATAGGGCCTACAGATGGTTATTATTTTGTTTTAGGCTATAATGCTGTGGAAAAGTTCACAATTATGAAAGCATTGTTACTCGGTCACTGTGTACCTGAAGTGAGACACCTCATTTTACTCTTATTCTGCTTAAATTTGACTTCAAAACTGCAAAAGGTTAGTTTGGTGTTGTTTATGGTGAAGTTTGCCTGAGCAACCTCTGAAATGTAGAGATTTTTCTCTATACTTCAGAAAAGGTCAGCTTAAAATGCCTATCAATGGGAACGAATGAATGTAATTTCAGGTAATTTTTGTATCTTAGAATAACTCTGCTAGGACAAAGGGTTCTACAGATTAGTTTTTTCTATGTTTGGGTTGGGAGGGTAACCAGTGTTTCACTTTCATAGTAATGTGTGAGACAATCACAGAAACAAAACATGAAATGACTACTGCTTAATACTGTATGTACTAAACAGGCACAACATTTCTCTGAAATAGCATGGCATTCTGATATGCTACAAGTTAAGCAGATAGACACTTATCTGACTCTGCAATTAAGTGCATGTATGTTGAACTGCCATAAATGTACAAAAAGACAACAGAAAAAAGGTAGGTAAACAGAAAAAATAACTTTTTTTTTCATAAATCAAAGGCATCAGCAGTGGCAATGCATTTGAAAAAAATCAGTTAAGCCAATATTTCTTAGGTGAGATCTGAATTTAGCAATTACAAAAAAATTCTCTCTGAATCTTCTGTGATTTTTTTCCTCCAGTACAGGAATTGTTCGGAATTGTTCTATGGCCAGTGAAGATCAGAAAAAGTAACGTCAATTATAGGAAGAGTATGAGTACAAGCTAAATTCGACAGCATATGGAAGTCACAGTTATAAAGAACAGAACAAAATCAAGAATTTCCAACTCAGATATAACCTCTGTGTTAACATATGGTTGTGAGAACTGGAAATCCACCAAAACATTGAAGACAGGAAACTAGATGCCTTTGAAGGCAAGTGTCTACAGAAGATTCAGGGCATAGGATGGTAAGTTTCATCTCTGATGAAGGAAGTGAGAAATCAGTACTTTCTGCTGAAATCCACCATTTTCTTTAGCAGATGCCAACGCATCCTCCTCTGTGATGCCATCAAATGGGATCCAAGGGGTTTCAGAAAACCCACTGGTGACTTTCAAGAGAAAACCTGAACAGAAGCTTTAGGTAGGAAGGCTGAGCTCACGATCTCAACACCAGAAAGCTGAAACAGCAGGAAGTGATGGAAAAGACCTGCTAGCATTTGCTCAGGAAGTTTGTAACATCGTGTTATTTTCTCTGATGTGACACAGTGAGTATATACAAATGAAAACAGGGCTTACAGTATATAGCTAAAATATGTTGGAGGGCAAAAAAAAAAAAAGGCAGAAAAAAATGACATACCAAAGAAGCCTTACAATAACGCTGAAATTTGCAGTTTCAGACATAAAGCTAAAATTTTCCTGTGTCATTTGATGGTTCCTTATCAGTGATCAGCATAACTCAATAAATAGAAAATTGTGCATCTTAGCCAGTCACGTCTTTAAGGTAAAGTGTGTTATTTTAAACCTTCTTCATTAAACTGTAACTGCTTTACAAAATTTCTAACCCCTTTTTCAAAAATGGGGCCCTGCCCTCTCACTTAAGCATATCTTTATTGGCATAATTTTGCTTCAGCATTTTTTTACACACCAACGTGCAAACTCACAGGCAGCCTCTCAAACAGCATGTGTAAAAAATGGTTGGAAATGCGTGTGCTTGTCTTTGCACTTCAGTCACACGCCAGGCATTTTTTGGAGCCAGGTGCTGAAGGCTGGGATTAGTGGGCATTTTCAGCCTCTTACGCTGAGAAAGAATATCAGAGCCAAAAATAATGTTCTCAGTCAATTTTCAGATTTCTCATCTGTCAAATCTGGGTTATTTATGTCTGCTATAACCTCTTGTATCTGAAATGCAGCATGTCTGGACTAGCAATAACATTTTCATTTTTCTGTTGTTACTGCAATAATTGTCCCAGAAGGCCTGTGGTTTAAAAGAAAACCGATATTTCCTTCTAGTTTTCTTTTTCCAGGCAGTCCTTTCTTGTGGACCTCTATTTGAGGATCTTAGGATAACTATTTTTTGATAGACGTAACATTTATGAGACAGCACTTCATAGGTATAAATCACTATATAATAATATGCAGCAATGGCCAATATTGTTTGCTATTGTACTTCCCTATCCGATTAACCTACCATTCCCAAAATCTGGTAGTACATAGTCATATCTTTTTAGATGTGAGAATAGAGCATTTGCTACTTCTTACCAGAAATGTAAGTTTATAATCTGTCAAAATACTCTTCTCCAGCATGTAACGTTTCCTAGGTTTACCTTTACCTTTCCTAGGTTTTATGTATAAAAAACTAGATTCCTAGCTGCAATTCAGCTATCACGTTTTTTTGTTAGTTTAGGCTGTCATTGATTAAGGCCTAAATTGAAAATATTTGAGCCAATAAAATCATAAATGGATGAAGATGTATCCATTGTCTCACAGACTTTTTTCTGCATAAAACAATTTAAGTTCCAATTACTACATCCTCTGAATTATGATAATAATAAAACACGTAACATTGTGCTCTTAAAACAAAACTCTTGAAACCAAATAATTGTTTTCTTTTTCATAACATAGTTCTTGGTTCCAAAATAGAAAATAACGTGAGCATGTAGTAATACTCAGCTACTTTTTGTTATTCAAAAAGTAATAACATTCAGTAATACACCAAGTCTAATGATTCCACTAGAGATGGTGTCATTAGATGTCATTTTTCTGCAGTATCTGCACTGAGAATTTCTGTCAGTCAGGCAAGCAAATATGCCTCCCTTGCATCTTCAGTTCCACTTGTATGTAGGGGAAGAATGACTTTTCAGAGAATGTCCTTCTGTAATTGCAATTATAACAAAATAACAAACATGCAAAATACCCTTTGATTTCAAAGTTGCTAAATACGACAGCAATTTAGCAAAAATATCACACCGAATATAAAGCTTTCACTATTATGGCCAAGACGTGTAGGCAGATGGCTCTGGGCTTCAGACGAGTATGTGACATTTTTGTGGTGTCAGAGGGCAGTCTGAAGCCCCAGGGAAGGGAACTTGCTCCCCGCTTCACAATGAACCCAGGGAGATGACATGACAATGCTTCTCTGAGAGAAATGCATTCACACTCACCTACCAGAGCTCTCTTTGCTTTCATTTCCTCCTGTGGATTTTTCTGCAGACTTTAATTCATTTTTTTCTTTACAGACTTTATTATAAAGCAGCTACAAGGCAAACTGTTTATTACTCTAGCCTATTTGGGGAGGGGGTGGGAAGGGGATGAAAACAACCCCTGTTTGTTAAACATTTTCAAATTATAATGGAAGGAATTTTAACATATTACACACAAAATGAAATTACATTTTGCAATGCACAGTTAATCTTAGCATTGTTGTTTTTAAGCTGAATTGAAAAAAAAAAAGCTGCAGAATCTCAGAATCAAATGCTCTGACAAACTAATTCCTCCTTTTTTTTTTTTTGTCTTTTCCAATTGTTATGATAATTCTGCACTTTGTATTACTGTAAACTATCTGCTTACAGGTCAGCAAAATTCTTTCCTGACAGTAACACACCAAACCATATCCATACATCTAAATTGTACAGGACAGACAATGGAGCCACTTGTTTAATATATAGTTTTTAAAAGATAACACGTGATATATGAATTTCACCTCCTGATTTGGTAGAAGCCAGTAATTCATTCAGTGCATGGCTGACTGACTCTATTTCTCTGCTGCTGACACTGCTTATGTATCATGCACCACAGCCTGCCTTCAGAGATCTAAAATACAGAAAGTTCAGCTGTTTAGAAATTATGAATGCTGCTGGGTGGAAGGAGATCAAGCACTTGTGTTTTGCTTTCAGAAATATGGTGGACAGGATGGGTACAAAGTCCCCAGCTATGCCAGTTGACTTCACTGGGAATGCTGGAGGAAGTTCACAAAATAAGGTATGTTTTCCTATTGTAAAGCATTTCTAACGTGTGCTTATCTCTTATTCCCCTGTCATTGCTACCTCTCTGAGCCTATAGCCCTCAGTTTTATCCAGTGCCTGTAGATAGTATATATGACTGGCCTCAGTCACAAGCGCTGGTGACACATAAGAACTAAAATATCTGCATAAATAGGAATAAATGTCTCTCCAAACAATGTCTCCTGAAGAAACCATCTGTGCAGAATTTTCAGACCCGGGTCTCAGATGTGAAAGGCTTTACTGCTGTCTCCCTAGACAAATAGTAGCTAAAAACATTTCAATTTGACTTGCTAAGTATTTACTGGCAGTTATCAGAAATTATTATCCGACTCACCCTTGTGTAGTATAGTACGTGTGTACGCATATGCCTTAATTTGGTTGGTGTGACAAATGGCAGAATAGCACATAAGGCTAGACAAGGGGTATCATGTTCCAAGGTACTACAATTATCAAACAAGTGATGGGTTGACAAAAGGATTGTTAAAAAAAAAAGAAAAAAGGACAAACAACAGATGACATAAAAAGAAATTAGAGCTACAACATTCATCTCAACTTCGCCATCCCTTTCTATATGGTACGTAATATGATATTGGAAGAAAGTAATTTGTAACATTTTAACATAAGAAAAAGTTAAAAGATTGCATGCAAAGTAAACGGAACCAAACCTGTCACTGTACTGTTGGAGACTAAGGAAATTACCTTATGTTTCTGCAACAACCACAACATATGCTGCATGCATGCAGCTAGCAATTAAAAGCAGTGTAATAGTTCTTTGTGTAGAAAAATTCCTGTGTAGATGCAGTATTTCTACACTGAACTTGTGGGAATGATACATTTTTATTTCCTTTGTTAAAAACACAATTTTGTACTAACACAGGGTTTAACTGTGGTTTTTGTCTGGTGGTAGATGGGAGTGGGTTCCATCAGTGTATTAAAAATACAGTAAATATTATGTAAGTTAAAATAATATTTACATTTCTAAGTCTTAGTGAATATAACTATAAGTTATGTGACTTAAGATACCACTGTGAACTCCCAATGAAATCACAGACCTATAAAATTTTATTAAAATAAACTCTATTCCTCGCATGGATTATTTTTCTATTCTTACTCTAATATGATGACTTACTGAACTATAATCAGAATGCAAATTTCATTAATATTATCATACACATGGGAATATATTAAGGGAAAGTAGAATCATTATTTGAGAAATTTTATTAAAACTATTTCTGTTACAATTAACCTATAATTTAGTATAAACAATCTGACTTCTAATTATTATTACTCGGCTTTTACCTTTCTTTGAAGGATCTCCAGTGGAAACATTGCTATTTTAATGTTATACGAAAACATAAGTAATGAAACTTTCCCATGTAAAACATATTCCACATTATCTACCTAGACATTATTTAATTCTACCCACAAAAGAAGAGACTAGCTATGAATCAATCATTGTGGCATCACTCCATGCACTCTGGGGACAGCCTGTACAGTATGAACAGTCTTCAGAACAGTCCTGGTAAATTCCCTTACCTTAAATATATATGTATGTTTATATATATATAAATATTTATAGTCACAAAAGGTTAGACTACTAGTCCTGTAAAATCTGCTTTAATAATAGGTTATTCTTAAGGTACCCAAACATGACTTATCTGGCAGAAACTTGGTAACAGTGTGTCTTTGAACTGTAGCTCACTGGTTCTCCCGTTTCAACTCATTTCAGGCAAATCAAGTTATTTAAAAAGAAATTGATTTAAAGTATAAAAAAAATGTTTCATGAAAAAAATCACATTTTAAAATGACAAAATGGGTATTTGACTCTAAACAATTTAAACTATGTTCTCTGACGGGTATGGAAGTCATCTCTTAAACCATTCTGTCATGTTGTCTTATTTTGTTTACGGGTTACGTGTTACTGCTCCTATCTACCAATATAAATTATGTCATTTCTGTGAAATGATTGACTTCTTGTTAATGGTAAAACATTTGTGATCATTTAGCCCTAAATGTTTGCTTGATATACATACATTGAGAGAGAGAGAGAGAGATGTATTAATACACAGAGGTATAGTTTGTAACACGTCTATATGATATTATCATCTATGTAATCTGTACATATGGTACACACCGTACCAAATAAATAAATAAATAAATCCACATTAAGAAGTTAACTAGATGGATAAGAACTATGAGAAAGGACATTCACTGGCTGCTTGGTCAAAGGAAGAAGGACTATCACAATATATTGGTAGCTCAACTATCTCACAGACTGCAGTGTTTAGAAAGACAATTATATACTATAACTACTTCTTGAACCAATCCATTACATGTAATTTACCTAATAATCTCTGAAGTCTTCTGAACGAGCTGCTGTTCTTACAAATTTATGCCGAAAGAGAAGCCTGTCTTCTTTCTGAATTTTTTTTTCAAAATCATCAGACTATCTTGGGAACTAAAGCCTGTTTTCTGGAAACTCAGTAAAACTTTGGTATCAAACTGTCTAATTTACTTGAAAAGCAACTGATTTATAGGCTCCTAATTTACTAGCAAGATGTTGAAAAAACTGTCCTATCTAACCCATCTAATTTTTAGTGAGTTATTTTAGACAAAATGCTTTTGCCGTTTTGGCTCTTCCCTCCCCCTAAATTGGATTATCATTAAACATACTTTCTTTAATGTCTTTACTTTGATAGTTTCTGTAAAACAAGCCTTTTCATACTCTCTTTTTGCACTAGCAAAGAATGTCTTCCCTAGTTCAAAGGTATCAGAAGCAAATTTTGGATGCACAGTTGATCACTAAGAAAGCTGACTCTCTTCTCCACAGAACACAGGCAGAGGTATAAGCGTATTGGCACCTAATCTCCTCTACTTTGTAGCTGTAGGGTAGTAATCTTTATCACAAAATACATCCTCTCCTTTGGGATACTGTCAAACCGGAAAATTAATTACCTAGAAATGGAAAGGTCAGTTTAATTACCCAAAGCTGGAACCGTATTCTCTGTTTTGGAGGACAACTTACTGCTTGCTTTGTTTTGAAGGATATCATCTGAATTGTCTTTCAGATATATATATTCAAGGTGCAGTTAATGTCCTGAGCAATTTAAAAAAGGGCAATAGTGCTTTTCTACTTAAGCTTTTTGATGAAAAGTTCACACAAGTCATCAATAAGTGATCATTATTAAACATTTTTGTGTTTTTTTGGTCACCCTGGAAAAAATATATGAAACTGCACCTCCATTGAGGGCAGCCCACTTAAGAATTTTAGTGGAGGAAGATCTCTATATCCACTGGAAATTAATTGTCCTTACCTCCACTTAGAGTTGAGATTTGCCTAACCTGTGCATTAGTAAGCAATGTCACTACATGTATAAAATCATTGTGAGGAGAATGAATAGGTGGTGGATAAAATGATTATCTTCTGGGCAGAGCAAAATGAGATGAAAGGTGGTACAGGAAGATGAGAAGGCACAGAAAATATGAGAGAAAACAGATACCAAGCAATAGCAAAAAAAGAGTCACCATCTTCACTGGCTAATGGAAAGAAGAAAAGGCAAAGTGTAGCAGCGGAAGCAAAGTGTGTTTGAAGGTATTTGTATTTAAGAACCTTTATTGCTTCTTGTCAATCTAGTTCAGTATTCTTTAAGTGAAGTGATCCAAATCTACCTCTATCTTGGGCAACTGAAAAAATGTACAGATCTGTATCACATGGCAGTTCATCAGGGTTATATTCATATTACTGACTTACATGTAAAAAACATGGTAAACCAGGCAGGGATTAGAGCTAAATTCTGTAAAACTACCCAAGAAGAGAGAGGTCAAAATCCTAATCTGTTTATCTGATTTGGCAGCCACAAGATCAGAAGAGAAAGGATTTTGGAAAGAAGAGTAAAGCCCCAGACTGCAATGGAAGAGAGTCATCTGGTTGCAAGGAAGCACTGGTATGTTTGCTGTGCATTAGTCAAAATTACTTTGCATCTGCCAAACTTGTGCTGTGACACAGCTATGCAACCTTCATAGGCAAAATGATAAACTCTGCTATTTATACTAAGCACTAAGTGCATTGTCATTATTCATACCGTCTTCTTTTTATTGCTTAAGTTTAAGCATTAGACTTTAAAATATTGGAAATACCAAAGCCAATTGAAAATTGGATTAAAGAATTGGATATGCCTAATAAATAAACCTGTTATAAAAATGATTCATCATCTTCAAAAAATGAGTTGATCTAAAAAACAGAGTTTATTATTTCCTGGCTGACATCTCCTTGCAAAATAATTAAATTGAAACAAAAAAACCCCACCACTGCCATTAAATGCAAAGACTGTTATTATCCACATGACATCTTTGATGTGATATGGATGGAACTTACATCCTATTGTGAAAAAACTCATGAAGTATTTTACACCAAGAAAACCAAAATGATGTGATTTGTAGAATAACATCATGGGGAAGAAACAAGACTGATTGATAGCATATACTTTTGAGAGTACTGATATTTACAAAGGACCATCATTTTATTTTTAAAAAAAGGAAGTTTAATCATGACTTGTATCTATTCTGACAAGTTTTTTGACCTGAAATTGTACACAGATTTTTCTTCTGCCACCATGTGAAGTGCTAAGAAAGTTAAACTTGGAAGAGTCTCATAAGCTGTCATCTTCATTTACCATACCTTTCTGCCTGCTAGGAGTAGGGACACACATTCCCACATTCCACAGCTTTCAGTAAAAAAACAAAAAAAAAACAAAAAAAAAACACAACCAAACAAAAAAAACAAGCAAACTCTTCTTGTTCCATTCTTAAGTTATTTTTGTTATCATATTAGCTGTCAAATTTGGACCATCTTTGGATAGCAGGCCCACTTCTGCTAATTAAAACTACTTTCCTAAGAAATATAAATCGGAAATATGAGGAAAAATACACTATGGATAGGAAACCATGCTCTTTTAACCAGAATTAGCAAGCAGCTCCCATATCCCTCTCCCTGTCCCATCAAGTTCATTTGTCCATCTTTGTCCTTTGTTTTTCATGTGAAGAAATCTTCACTCAATTTTCAAAGTTCTTGTGCTACTTCATAATATTGGAAAAAGGACTGGACTACAGCTGTTTCAGATATCGGGAATTTACCTACCACTGTCTTCGTTACCACCTGAATGTCACACATATATGGGTTAAAAAAACAATACAAAACCCAGAGCAATCAATCTAGCAGCCCATTGCTTGAGTGAGTCTTTCAGACATAATTTATTACCTCCCTTTTTATTCACTGATCTCATGATATGATTTAAAATTTTAAAGGTCCATAGAACTTACTGTTTTGTGCCAGAGCTTGAAGCAGACAGTCCAAGCATCCCTCCAAGCTATCTGCCATGCTGTCAGTGGTTGTTATCTTCAGCTTTTTCAGGGCATCACTTAGATTATCTGCTTGGTAAACACAAAGAAAAGAGAAGTCAGTGTCGCTAGCAATTTGGTAACAGCACTGAATGTAAATAGTTACTGTAAAGTAAACAAAATCCTGTGTCAATGAAGAAGGAATGAATGGTCTATCGTATATATTTCTGAGTATACAAAAAGCCAGAAGTCAAAGGTTATGCATGAAATTAAACTTTTCAAATTTATGCATACATTTATCATTCTGCATCTGAGAACAGGATGCCAGCAGGCACTTTATGAAATGCTGCTGAATGGCAATTTAGCCATCAGTATTGCCTCAGTCTAGTTGGTTCAGAAAACCAGCAGCAGTATCTTTGCTTCTATCCTTGTGCGGGGCAAAAATATGATGGAAATAAGCACATCTTGAATTTTTTCATCAACAATTGGAAAGTAATTGAAAATGCCATTTTGTGTGTGCTATACAGGGTTCCATCTTGACGAGACATTCACAAAGCCCTAATGCTAAGCTTAGAGCCTTTAAAGGACTATACCATTTTCCACCACATTGTTACAAGCACCACAGTTTATATGAACTGTGTTAACTATTTAAATTCAACTGATCTGTGAAAATATAAGGCATCTTCTAGAAATCAGAACCTTCTGAATTTCAGGTAATTTAATAACTCTTCCCTCTTTAAAAAACAAAACAAAATGAAACAAAACAAAAAAGAACCAAATCAATTCAAACCATGTAATACAATTCTCAACAGACGCCCTTTTATTCTCATACAAGTTAGGGTAGTATCCCTGCTACCATTTTGAGTACTCTGCTTATTCGGGGAGAAAATATAAGCGCGTTAGCAGCTGCAGCCCGGGTCTCTTCGGCCTGCCCACTGATGACTAACCTCACTGTGAATGGACTACCCTTTTAAAAACGAGTGCTGATTCGGTTTCCATGCCAACTCTGTCAGTGAGCAGGAATTGTTACTCAAAACAAATAATGTTAAATAGTGTCTAGCCGCCTACCATTCCCTGGTGACTAATCAGAAAGCCTTCACCCCAGCCCCAGAGAACCGTAGGTACGGTCCCTTCGCCACACATCACTGGCAGCTTCTGGGCCTGAAAGGCAGCCAGCGCTGCCTCAGAGCTTCGCACCGACGTACGAAGCCCCCTTCAGAAGCAAGCTGGCAGCTGCTGCACTTTGCCTCCTCCTCACTTGCCCACATACGGGATGGTGCAAAGGAAAGGAGGCAAGAGCTTCCCTTATGCTGCCCTTCTTTGCCTTTGAGGCGCTGGCGGCCTGCTGGAGGCGCAGGAGCTGTGCCATGGAGGCAGCGGAATCACACTCGTGGAGCTGCTTCGCTTCTCAGCCAAAGCTGGGGCTTTCATCCCACTTCCATTTTTGATTCACCTATCCTTTTGTAGCCCAAGTCCCATACAGATAAAAGTACGGTGCTTCATTTTTTTAAGTTCTCAGTCTTTAGGTATTAAATTATTTATCAGGCAGTTGGTTTGTTTACTGACTAATATGCACGTGGCCTTAGCTAGGCTACAGGAAGGAGCCCCCTCGCCCCTAAATGTGAGCCAGCAGTGTGCGGGCAACTCTGGGAGCTTTTCTGGCAGCTGCACTTGGTGCTGCCCCCTGAGACTTCAAGCCTGTCTCCCTCCCCTTGCCCTGCTAAGCCAACACCTCCTGGAACAAGCCAGCAAGAAAAAAGATCATATTCCCTGGTAGTGTCCAGTGGGTTTAAATGTAGTGCGTGTGTTGCATGACACTCAACCAGCAATAGAGCTGCACGTCCGCTGCAAAATGTCATTACTTAAATTATTCAGGAAATATCACTGGAATTTGTCAAATTACACCGCTGTGGGGTACTCAATGACCAACCACGTTACTGCAAATTAACACTGTGCTTCACCTCCTCTTCCATTTTCTTCACCCACTACCCTCTCTCATACCTCTCTCTCTTCAGTTTTCATCTACTGTGGCACTACCTCTCTTCCATCACACAGGCACCTCATCTCATCTCCCTGCATGCTAACACATATAGCTTTGAAATCGCAGAAGCTGTTTATAGCAAGAGGACTATGAGAGAGATAGGTATCAAAAAAGCAGGGGTGCCCAGTGTCTGTGGAAGAAGAAAATACATAGGTAAAAAATTCACCTTCACACCAGTTTTTGCAGACGATGGAGAGAGGCTTCTGTTATCGGAGACCTCACCCAGACCTTGTTTCTCTCTTATAGCCTCTTCTACCTTACATATATGCCTGATAAATAACAAACTCCCACTTATAATTGTATTTGACTGGGCAAAGAGATGAGTGCTCTATCTCAAATGTTTGTAATTTCTTCCACTCCTTGCCACATCAGAACCTGCAGGAGGTGCTGGGAACGTCTCCCCCATCTTTTTTTCCTACTCCCTCCTGGCTGCCTTCTGCTTACTTTTTCTGGGGGAAGTCTACCATTTTAATACTCCACAGTTACCTATGATGTGCACCATGATGTATTTTGGGCAAAATCTTCAGACGTGACTGACTAAATATTTCAATCCCTCAACTTTTTATGGTACTGAGCACATCTCACTAACATACACAGACTTTTAGCTTGAGACATACTTCAAAGTCAGCCAATGCTTATGGCAGTGGTATGCCACATTACCTTTAAAATGCGAAATTGCCACTCAGTAGATATGATTAAATACTATAAGTAATGTAAAAATACAATACACAGAAATTAAATTAGAAACCATATGCATAAAAAGAAAACACGTGTAAGAATACTGCAGGAGCACTAGACCTCTGGCCACAAAGTCAGAAGGCCACAGGGACAGAGGGAAAAAGTACCTTTCAGGAAACACATTACTTGCTCATTTTGTCTCTTTCTGTCAAAGCCAGGGCTTTCTCCTTTCTAAACAGGGTTAATACCTTGAAAGACATATTTATCTTTGAAATCTGGGAGTATCGGATATACGCAAATACATCTTAAACAAATTCATAGGTTTTGTTCCTTTTTTTCTCCTTCTTTTGCTGTTCTGAAAAGAACAAACCTTACAGTTTGAGATGACAACGACAGGGATATTCAGAGTGAAAAGACTGCAGTGGTCCCGTGGGTTCCTACCATATAATTACACAAAGCTTCCCGATTTCTGCAGTTTCACAGTTGCGCTGAACCTGTCATTTAGGGAGGAAGCTGCAGATGCTTTTCTTCCATGCACAAAACCCCCGTTGTTTTCTTGTGATCATCTCTTGCTTACTTTTCCATCTCTTCCTCTGTTTCTGTAGAATCTGTTTCCAGAAGGCTTGTTACTGCACAGGCTGATCATATTCTCAGAGATAAAAACCCGTGGGATAAAACCAATGTAAGGAATCTTTTTGGCTGTGTGACAGGGAAATGTGAATAAGTAGATTTTGTCAATATGTAAGGTCACGTGAAAGCTTACATTAGCTGGGAAGATTTAAGGGGACCAGGTCAGGATGGTAAAGGTAAAAATAAGACTAGTAGTGATACATATGATACAGTTGCTCAGCAACCTGGTATCATGTCATGAGCTTGTGAGGCATCAAGTCAGCAGTTTAACAGTAGGATGAACCATTTTGTCTATCCCAAGCACAGGGAGTGACTTATACTTAACACCTGGCTTAAAGGACTGCTTTCAGTACAATTAGTTCTCTCATCTGGGCAGAAAATCCTGAACCCCACAGCCTTTAGTAGTTGATATCCTAACAATATAAACTGGTAAGTCAGGACGTGGAGTCTGGCAAGGGCTGCCAGACCCAACTGTCTGGCCCATTCCACCTCCTGTTGCATTTTGACTTCCCCTGAAAATTACTCCTGCACAAACACTCGCAAAAATGGGGTGTATTAAATCCTGTAGTAACGTGTTACTTTTGGTGGCAACACATTATTACTACTACCTCTTGCACAGGCTTTTTTACAGAGAAAAATAGAAGATGACTAACGTAAGTAAATGCTTTAATATTCCATTCTGTTTCTGAGAGCTTTTCGGTGACTCATTTTCAATCACTAATTTGTTTTATACAAAAGTACTGTTCCTTCATCTCATAAAAATCTGGTAGTTGATCAGCCTTGTTTTGGATCAGGGCCACAGGAATGCTGGATATGCTACAAACAGTTTTACAAGGTAGCCAGTAGTATATCTGGGGATGCAGCTTTTGTGTACAAGAGCCAACTTGCTAATTTTACATTGAGTTCACAGCATCTTTATCCAAACCACAGAGAAAGTCAAGGTACACGAAAAAGCCATCTTTTAAGACTGACATTAAAAAAAATATTTAAAATGTTTCAGAAGAGTATTTAGATGGATAGCTTTTGTCTGCACGGTTTATTTTTCTAAATTTTGTGATCTTACCCAGTATAGAGATTTTAAAAGAAAAGAAAAGATCCACCTTGAACGTATCATTAACATTTCCTGTATCTTTTGATTGACACTCAGTATACTGTTCTGAGTACAGGTACTATTTGATTATACATGCAACCTGACAGACAAGGAATTCAAAATAAATAGGATGTACTGAACCAGAACAATCAGGAACTACAAATGTCCGTTCTGCAGACATTGTTCAGCCTGCAAAATTAGAGAAGGATTTCTGGGCACAGAGAAACAAGTCTCGGAAAGTTGAGGCATAGATGCTCTAGCCATGCTGGTTATATCTGTAGGCATCTCTTTTCACTTAGCATCTTTTGAGCAAGATGCTTTCGGCTGCACTGGTGCTCTTGGTGTGTAACCTTTCCAAGTGACAACCTAGCACAGGGTTCTCCTCTTTGGTCCCACATCTTGAATGCTGGATGCAACTCTAGGCACCCCATGTTGTAAACGACACCCTGAAGAACTAGAAAAGGCACAGACATGGCTGAACAAAGGTAAGGAATGCCTCAAGAAGTTAAACAGGCAAGAACTCTTCATCTTGAAAAAACAATGACTGAGTGTAAGAATGATTGAGATATATGGAATTAAGAATAGCCCTAAATCAGTGAGAATAAAGCTACTATTTACTATTTCTCTTCACACAACAACTACAATATCAAAATGAAATTATGAAGTAATAAACTTAGAAAAGAAAGTATATTTTCACACCAGATGTATTTAAACTGTCAAACTGGAACTGTAAACAGATTCACTTAATTTATTCAATGAGAAAAATTTTGTGAGGAAACTAAAACCCACCCATGGCTATTAATACTCAAATATGCACTAAACTTCTGGAGTAGGAAGTTCCTAACCTGCAGATTACTACAAATTGGCAAAATACCACTCTGCACTTGCCTCATCCTGTCTCTGCCCTGCCCAGTGTTTTCCCAGACGTATGCTTCTGGGCACTCACAGTCAGAAATAGGACAAATTGGATGCCCCAGCTTTCAGTATGACCCACAGGGCTACAGGGGGGGTACATGGCATTCACATGGTCACATTGTGCCTCGGTGCTCTAGTTCACCAGGAAAAGAAGATGGCCAAACAAATCTCCCCAGATGTGCTTGGATGTTATTGGGCCATTTGTCTGGACCCAGCATCCTGGAAAAGACCTTTACAACAGCCAGTAAGGTAATTCCTCTGTTATTAACTGCATCTGCGGTGCTGAACGGGTCCTGAAGCTGACCCTGGCCCTAAACCAGGTTAGCAGTTAAATCCATGAATCCACCTCCTAATCCAGGAGGAACTTTTGTCTGTTTAAAACAGAAATCCTTCTTGTTTGCCTCTGCCTTACCATGTTCATAGAGGTGGGTTAAGGTTTTTTTCAACCAATTTTACTACTTCTAAGGAAATATTGATAGATCATTAATTGCAGGGCTCCTCCTGCAACCTGTTTTTAACTTAGGTATACTTGCTCTACTTTTCCAGCATAGTAGCTAATTTTAATGAGATTGCCTATTTTTGACAGCAGTTCAACTGCTTCATTCTTAAACACTTTCTGAATCTTAGATATATACCATCTGGTCTTAGAGACTTGTTACTCTTTCATTTATCCATTTGCTTCAGCATCTGTTCTGCTGACACCTCAATCTCTCAAAGAGCTTCATTTTTATTACCTGAAAATACTGACACACTATGGCTCATTGCCACCTGAGCAGTAACCTACCTAATTATTTTTGGTAATTATCAGGTCAGCCTATACACGCTAACAACTACTTAGTTCGTATTCAAAACCAGGAGGGAAACCTAAATAAAACTGCACCAGCTAGTACTCGGTTCACTTGAAGTTTCTTACCAATGCAGATTATTCATTTTGCTGCAGTTTTATGCAAAAAAGGGCATTTTGTTTTGTCATTCACCCCTGAACTCCCTCAGTAAAATGCCTGAAAAGATGCAAAAAGCATACACCTTTGCACGTAAGTAGAATTAAAAACATCAACCCTTTTAATTAATACAATCTCATATAATTAAAACATATTTACACTACTGCAAGGTACATTGATCTGTAGCTGCTGTAATTGGTTTCTACATGTTAGCAATCCTTTCCTTATTACTTAGTCCTGAGTTGCAAAGGCAAGACAACAAGAATGACATTTCAGAAGATTTTGCAGGATCTTGGAAGATTATTGTCCCTTCCTAAGGAAAATGTGATACAGATTTAGGTATCTTTATACTTCAAAATGAAATACTGAAGATTTGGAGTTATCTTAAGGTCCAAAGAAACTGATCAAAATTCAATGAAATCTACATAACAATTTTTACTGGTTTGCAGGGTGTTTAAAAACATGAAAACCCTTAAAGGTCATGTTTAAAACATTGTCTAAAAGAAGGACGAAATAGATCTTTTCATAAATAAAAAAGAAATACATTGTTTGATAAAGAGAATCTGTACTAAAATTTCATTTAAAAGTCAGCTGATGTTAGAAAAAATAATTTCAACTAGCAAAGGCATATGGTTCTCAGTTTATGGAAAGATCTTTTCTGGTACTTTATTACTAGGAGTAGAACATAAAACCATATACAGTATGGCTACTGATCGTTTAAAAAATACATTTAATTGACAAATAACTGCACATTTTATTTTCATATAGTTTATTGTTTCCAGCCACACAACCAAAACCCAGGAGACATGCAGGGCAAGAACATAAAATACTAATTAGGACCTTTGCTAGACAAAAGCCTTTTAAATTCTCACTGGATCCTTAGTAAGCAAGAAACACACATCATCATCTACAAGCAAAACTGAATACCTTCAGTGAATTGATTCAATGCTCTGTTATAAAAGTGGTAATAAAACAGGTAAGATGCCTGCTTTATCCTAAGTGATGTGTTTTATCTAGATCAGTCGAAATTACACATAAAAATTAATACCTGGTCTTCCTCTATGTCCTCAGGCTTAATTCTAGTATGTTCATGTGACTCTTTTCATAAATACGTTAGTTGCATAAATTCATGTGTATCACAGTTCATTTCTTCAGACACCCTACTGAATTGGAGCTCTTACCGTTTTTCCCTTTTTAAAAAGTTTTTTAAAGACAATCTTTAAGTGATTTCTCTCCCCATATTACTATTCAGCACATTGTGTTTCTGGAAAGCAGCATCAGAATTTCGAATCCAGAGGAAAATCAAAATTCATTGCAGTACTTTTCCCATTTGGAGAAACAGGCAAAAGCAGAGCAGGGCACCTGCCCTGTGTCCTTCCATAATAGAAATGTCCTTGAACACTTCAGCTACTGCCAGCAATAACGATTTTTTTTTTTAAAAGAGATGCTAGACAGTCAAAAGAATAACTTTTAGCATCTTAGGAGTTTGTTTAGTTCTTGTCTGCCCACTTAGTTCACAAAAGGCCGGTTTCTGCTAGCAGCTCGATTCTGACTTTTTAGCCCAACTATGGAAATGAATTGCTGTGCTTGTGGCCTCCCACACCAGCTCCCAAGAACAGCTGAAATGATGCAATTCCCACGTTGTCAATTCTCACAATATTATCACGTTAGCTATTATTTTTCCAAAGGCATTGCTCTCAGTCTCATATACCTGAGAATATCAAGTTCAGCATCTCAAAATACATTTTTCACCACTCAGGTTTGAGCAAAAATAAACAAACAAATAAATAAATAACATATATATATAGAGAGAGGGTATTAAGTAACCCAAAAAATGACTTTTTACACCAATCTCAATTTTTTTCCCCCAGTTTTGCTCATAATTTGTCATTCTCAGGTTCTGTTATGTGGGCACAGTTATAAGCGTACTTGTCACAATATCCTTAAGCATCGGTTAGATTTAAACAAATGCTACCATTACTAGTGTAATCCCCAAAATAAGTAAAACAGATATCCATGCAAAAATTTAATACAGTCCATAAGATTTCCATAATTCCTTTATCTTATAGATGTGTATACACAAAGGCTTATATAGTGTATATATACACTACTGCAAACAAAAAATTGTTAGGTTGCAAAGAAAGTATTAAAAACAAAAAAAAGTTCCAAAATACAATCATCCCATGTACATTTGACCCTGGAAAATATTTGCCATATGACATACGATACAATATCATACCAAGATGTATACATGAATATTTTTTGCAATATTTCTTTTCCATACCAAGATGTATACATGATGAATATTGTTTTTTGCAATATCTCTTTCAGGAAATATGTTCTGTCAAAGAACAACAATTTAATGTCTTGGTGTATCCTCCTTCATGTGAATCTAGCCAAACACTACTCAAAAATCCTTCTCTGAAAGATTACTTCCTTCCTCATTAGCAATTACAAAGTTAGCATCATTACATTATGTCAGAGTACTTCAAAGATGTTAATGTTCTTGTTTTCAGAGAGTATTTATAAGGTAAGATGGAATCAATACACTACTTGAGTGATGAGCAAACTGAAACATAGAAAATTTAAAAAGCTCTTCCTGAAGAGTCAAATTCAGCCATACTGCAAATGACTGAAACAATCCTGCAAATAAAGTGTAACCCAAATAATAATCAATGTTATCATTCCCTATGATACATTACATAGAAATAAACAACCACACAGAAAAGGAAAGCTTATGTGTACATGCATGCACATGCACACACACAGAAAGGACAGCTTCTCTTTACTGGTTCTTCCTTCCACTCGTGTTTACATAATTGTTGGTTTATTTTGTTCTTTTGTCTTCTCTCCTGCCGCACAAGACCCTATCTGCTTGAAGCGTTTTTAATCTAGTAACCAAGAGAGACTTTGTCAAGTCAAGATAGCAAGAAGAGAGAGCAGGTGATAGAATAAAAATCATCTATAAAAATAGTACTGTCTAGAAACAGAATATTTAAATCTTGTTTTTTTTTTTTTTTTTTTTTTTTTCTCGCTCAGCTTGATCTTTCCTTTGGGGTGCTATTGCACCTATGCTACTGCATATAACCTTTTCTGATTGTACCTACTCTAAAAGTTTTGATCCTAATACGACTCTAGTTAACTGACTAGAAATGGCAAATGCTACTAATCACACCAAAAAAAAAAAAGAGGGAAACACTTTCCAAAAAATGTTTTTGAATTTTCCTTTAAATTATTTCCCTGACATATTAGAACAAACACTGACCTTTTTTTTTTTTTTTAAATAATTTAATGGGGCTCCCAATTCTCTATACATTTTCCAAGTTTTGTACAAAATATGGCTTGTTAAATGATACTGGGCTTCTCTGACATTTAAGTTATACACAAAACTTAGGCTTCAATAAAAATATATACATAAATAAGTAAATGAAAATCAAGCAGTACAAGGCTGAGGATACAAAGTTCCAATACTGAAGAAGCTGAGAAGAACTCTTTTGGACCTCAGTGAGCTCTAGGTCTAGTCTTTGGCCTACACTATGCGAGTATACATAAATCAGACAATATAAGTACACAGTACAGTATCTGTCATAACTGTATTTATGTTATCAGTTTGAGTTATTGAACAAATACAGGATCTGAGTCTGTGCAAAGCCCCCAGGCTCATCTTTCCCCAGTCACAGCGAGAATTCTGCCTAAATAAGATACTCAGGCTCAAAATTAGTACTGCTAACTCTAATTGTATGTCGCATTAGTGTTCCTCTTGAAGCCTCAGATACTGTAATAAGTCAGATGTTATGAAACAGTAATCTGTAACACAGCACGTTTCTGGCTATCATGGATTCCCTGAAAGCCTTGAAAATGGAAACGAAGCACTTAAAAGGCAAATGATGAGTCCACGGCTTGTTAGAGATTTTGTTTCTTAAGAGAGATGGAGATTAGAGATTTTGTCTCTTTTCTTTGCTTCTTAAGCTGTCTGGTTTGAAAGTCATCCTGTGATTTACCAGAGACTATGGAGATTTTCAGTTTTCTGAAATTTCTTACTGACAATGAAGCCATGATGATGGGAGAATAGGGGGATTCACAGACATTCACATGGTTTTATATATTCATCAGAGTTTTTAAACAGAAATATGACATCGCTACTGTTAGTGGTACCTGATGTGAGAAAACAAGTTTTTTTTTAATATTTATATATTTTTGTTACCTCTTACAAAAATATAAACTTTGCCTGTTTATTAAAAAGTCTGTTTCTAAATTCTAGTTTTAACACAATCACAAACTGTGTAAATAAAAACACCTTCTTAATTTCACCAACAAATTGTAATATTTAAATTATCATACACCATCAAAATTATAACAGGAAAATTTATGCATTTTCTTTGTAAGTTTCCTACCTTTTAATTGGTGTCAGTTTTAGAAATTACAAAAGCCTCTCACATCTCTTTTCTTACCCACCTTACAGATAGCCTCTGAAGCTGTCAACCAACATATCTGCATTAAGGGAAAGTATATGTGTATTTCTGCATACTAGGAAAAAATATTAAGCTTTCTGACACATTTTATGCAAGCTTTTCAAATATAGTAAGCTAAGAAAGAAAATCTCAGCCCTTGTCCTGTTGAGTGTTAACAAAATTCCATCTGGTCACTTAGGAGCTGTGCCAACATTACCACACAAAGAGCCTTTGAGCTGTTCAAACGTTCAAGAGTCATTTGACAGCTTTTTTATTTATTCCCTCCTTTTTTTTTTTTTTTGTCAGATACGCACCTAATAGTGTACAGATGGCTAGGTTGTAACAAGTTTACTTGCATGTAAACTTGAAACTACCCTTGAAAGTAAACTGCGGAGTTCCTGCTTTGGGTTGTTGCTTGGTTTTATGTATTTTTTCTAACATTTAGGATTGTTCAGTCTACTGCTGCTCTGATTTCCTTCTTAGGCAAATCAAAAGTGAAGACCTGGTGCACGGTTGTTCTAAAAATGCAACCATAGCAAGACTCTGCTCAGCCTGCTCAAGGCCAGGAGAATGGGAGTATGTAGCGTGAAATCACATTCCAGTACGCAGCAAATTAAAGAAATGTCCTGTGACAAATATCTTCATGGGGGAAACATCACAAGAACCACTCTGAATGGTGAGAGAGAGATTTCAGCAACAGATGGGTACTACACTAAGTATGTATTAAGTACATATCTTTCAGCGCCAAAATCAGTTATAGATTTATTCCTTAATCGTTGTGCTAAAATATGTATATTTAATAGTGAAAAGAAATTCTACATTGTAACCTGCATTCAGATTTACCTTGGAAAAACAAAATTGGCTTGCCAAAAGAAAAAAAGGGAAAATAAACAGAAGCCACATGATCTAGCATCAAAGTTAGCCCAGCTTAGCCTCCAAGGTCCCTAACAATCTGCTTTTTCATGTGATGCTCCAAGTCTATCTGATGAGGTTATGTACATCACAAATACACAGCACTGTAAAATAATCACAGTAATAGCTAAATTTTTAAGGATTCAACACATTGCAGGAGTGGCAAATGTAATTTAGGAAATCCACTTCTGCATTATATTGAGTCAAAAGACAGGTAAAACAACACTCAGTGCTCCATCAGACCCTCAGCTATAAGGTCATTGGTCTGGGATATGAGAAGTTAAAAGTGAGACAAAAACGCTATTTCAGGTATTTTTCCTCACTCCTAGCCTTTAACACCTTTTAACTGAATCTAGCATAAACTTTTTAAATCAATGGGATTAATTTATATCTTAAATCTCTGTAGGATAAAGAGACAGATAGGGGCCTGATTCTGTCACTACTCACAGGTGAGTAACTTCATTCTTCCTAGAGTATTTTTGTTGTCTTCCACAAATGCATAAACAGTTGGAGATCCTAAAATGCAACCTGATATGAAAGGGAATAAGACTATAAAAGTATAAACTATTTTTATTGTTGTTTTGATTAATTTGTGACCAATTAAAAAACCATAGTTTTGGAAAGGATTTGGAGATCTTCACCTTGACATTCTTTTCAGCTCTTGGCTGTATTAGACTTTATTAGTCTTCTAATTAGACTCTTAATTAGTCTTCTTCAGAGCTGTAAGATATATGGTTAGGATCCATAGAGCTAAAGAAAATAAAACAGGCCCAAGAAGTGGAAAAAGAGTGACTGATCTAGGAAAAGCTCTGAGGCTTTAAGAAAAGGCTATAAAATACCTCATGACAGGGCATAATGATGTTTCTACATATTCCATAACTACTCACTTGGTGCTACATTTTTAAAGATCTTGGCAACTTAAGATGAAGTTGTCACTGAAAATGAACAATTAATGTAACCTGCTTTGGTATTCCTGGTCTAAAATCTTCAATTTTTATCCATTAATAACTTTGTTTTGTTACTGTCTTTTTGCATGTGATTATGGGATATAAGTTGTTGTACTTGCCTACAAATGCACAGCATTCTAGAAGGAAGCCTGGACCTTGAGCATTGTCCTGAATGGTTAAGTCCTTTAAAAACTCTTAAAATACATAGATTTGTATTTCCTAGCCATTTTCCAAGCTTTGTTTTGCTTGACGGATTTTCAAGCAGTTGGCTTTAAATTCAAGGTAGATCAGAGCATTCCAGCCAAGCATTTTTCGCTGCTCCAGTTACTGATCTGAGCTTCTCCCTGGCAGTTGCTATCACGGTATCCTGTGCTGATACAATTCCCTTTGCATGTTAGCTCCATGAGAAACCTCTCTGATGCCTGACTCAGAACCTAACACTAGACATTGAAAGACCCAGGGCTTATACTTCAACAAAACCTCAACAAAGAGAGTAAGTATTTAGCCTGACAAAATTATAAAGATCTCATTGCATTCTATTCTTTTATACTTTATATAGACACATAAATATAATATATATATATATATATCACTGGTAAAATAAATCCTAAAAAAAATAATGTCATAAATGAAATTAGTTTAACTGTTCCTAACTAAAAAGACAGTAAGATGACAATTTCCTTATGCAGCCACACTCCTTCAAGTTCCACTTTCCTAAAACCAACTGATCTACTACACTTGTCCCCGTGCTATCTTTTTACTTTTTACTGAAACATGCAGCGTTCTCCCAGTTTTCTATCCTAGCAGAAGGCTTAGAGTTGCAGCCTCTGCATCTTGTCAGATTGAGGGACTTTAAAAAGATGTCCAAAAAGGCACATATGTCTTAGATTTAAGTCCTAATGGTGGCTTATGATGCTCTCCAGAGAATGTTCTTCATTTGCTTTGCATTTGTTTCTACTTATTTTTTCCCAAAATTTAACAAAAAATCACTATTTTTAATAACAAGTTACATGGTAATTACAAAACTACGCATGAAAACTTTCAGCACTGAAAATAAACTGAATTTGATGAATATGGGCAAACAAAATCATAATAGAAATGACCTTCAACCTGTTCTATTGTTCTGCTTTCTGGGAAAGTTTGTTAGAAAGAGATAGGTTGCAAATCTAATAAGTGACTCTAAAAACCTTTATTTACAACTTAAAATTCATGTGGTGGTAACTGCTTATCTGCATGTATTTTCCTACCAAATTACTCTTGGTAAAACATTTTTGTCCCAAGAAAGAAAAGGACGTAAAAATAGCCTTTCCTCCTGAAACCACAACTGTAAACCCTGTAATACAGAAATTTCCTTTAGCCACAGAAGGGTTGATAAATAGTGTCAGCTTCCTCATGCCTAGGAGAAAAAGGATTTAAATATTTTCTAACGCCAGTGAAGGATACAAAGGAAAGTAAGTCCTGAAAAGCACTGGTTCTTGGCTGGTGAGATTGTCTGATACTGCGATTCCTTCAAATTAGCAGTTTATCTAATGTTTAGAATTCTTAGGTTTTGATATCATTCATCTGGAAGCTTTTAGGGGCAAAATGTACTCCAGAGTTTGTTTTTAAAGGTATCATGTATTGCCTTAAACCTGGTGCTACTAAGATCAGCAGACATCTGTGCTTAATCGCTCTAGTGATAAATATTTATCTATTAATGACGTTATTTGTTCTCACTTAGGAATAGATAGGAATGACAGCATCAATAAAAACACTGCACTGATAGGATCAGCTCAGATACTCTCCAGAGGAAAAGGATTCAACTGGGTTTTCATGTTGATGCTGACACAAACCTGCAGTCTAATAAGAAGGCAAAATTTAAATGGTGCACAAAATGCTTAATATAGCCCCATTTAAAAGAAATATTTCCACAAAACCCACTAGTATTCTGCATGATTACTGTAGTTGTAAGTGATCATTAACCTTTGCACGACATTTAGGAGCTTTATTTACTAAAAATTATACAACAGTGACAGAGCAGTAAACATGACACTATTGTATCCGAGGCAGCACATTACAGCACGTATGCACAGCTGGGTAAATCATCATCCAAATGTTATTGGCCTCAAGTATTACTCTAAACCATTCCGATGAACATTTGAATGAGTGAGAAGATGCAATACATATCCACTGAAAATATATTTTCAGAGCAAGACAATCTGACAGTGCAAATCGGGAAAAAAAAATCTGGAAGAAAAGGCTACTTTATATGTCTTAAATCTCATGACTCTCAATTAGGCTATTAATTTCCCAGTCTGCAATCAGCTGTGTTCAGACAACACCCCAAAAATAAGTGAAATGCTCCAAAAACACATGTATCTGTAGGAAGCTGAATAAGAAAAGGCCACTGAGTTTTTCCCCAAAGAAATATATTCTTAAAAGACAAAAGATGCCACTGCAAAATGCCACTTCGTTAAATTGCAAGTCAGTTGTTTCCCCCACAAGCAGGACCTGAGCGTATTGCAGAGAAGTGGAGGAGTGCTTTGCTCTCATTGCTTGATAACCATCCCTCAGACCATGTGAAGAGTCACACTGACAGCACCTGAAAGGAGCGTGCGACCTGCAGGTCACGGGAAAGAAGGGCAGAGCCTGAAGGAGATGGAAAGGACAGACAAGTCCTTGGGATATGCTTCACAAGGAATACAAAGCTCTTTTTTGCAAAGTTCTCAATGTTGGGGCCCCCAAATCAAGAACATCCAGTATACCTCCAAAGATATTTATTCCTCTGATGACCAAGCAAATCTTGAGTGACCCTTAAATCACAGGCCCGACAGGGAAAAACTAAAAATCAGTTTTATACACTGAGATGGCTCTAGGAAGCGAACCTCCGATGGTCCCATTCACCTGTCACCAAATTCTGGAGAAATTTAACCTTTGTTCCCTTTGGAGTTGCATGTGTGTTTGGCTTCAGCCCAAACCCACAGCTCTCAGGCAGCTCAGTAACCGAATCCATGTATCAGCCTGATGGGGATCTCTGAGGGACTGAGTCCTCTCGGCCTTTCTTAGAAAGTGCCCGGGCACACAGGCAGCACAGGAAGCCTCGGGGAAAGCACTAGTGGTCAACAGAAAGTGGATGGCAAGAAAAAATGGAAGCACCTTTTACACATTGGCTGAAACACTAAAATAAACTGTTCAATCCCGTCCTCTGCCTGAAGTGATTTAAACACAATTTCCCAGAAGCGTACCAAGGTCCTGTTTCTTTCATGGTTGAGCTTTGAGTTCAGGCAGAGAAAAGGACTGAACTACTCTTCCCTGTGTAAATCAAAAGACTACTGAGGTTGGCAGCCCATCCCAAGGAAGGTGAATCCTCCGTTCACATTTGAAAAGGAGGAGTAACAAAGGCTCAGGCTTTCCTAGAAAGGGTGCAGGCACCTATCTCTCAGAAATAATTCCGTGCCCTTGGCTTAAGGAGGAAATTGTGCTGAACAGAAAATAGCATGCATGTTAATTACGGGTGGCTTCCTGCTGAGCTTGGTAGTTGATCCTACTCTGAACTCTGCAGGTACTGCTTAGAGAGGCAAAGCACCTGCCTCAAATTTCTGAATGCCACAAAGGGAACCAACACCTAAAACCCAGAGGATATGTGTAATACAGTCTATCCCTAACCACAAGCCTACAGAAAAACTACTGCAGTATTTCCGAATATCCATGTTATTTATTTTATGCCACTTTCAAAGACTGCCTCAGAGCGCTGCATCCCTGCTAAATGCAGTTGTGCTGTTAGATTGGCCTTAACTACCCAACACAGACGGAGCTACTGATCGACTGCCAATCCTTCTGCCACTAGGGCTGAGAGATGCACTGCTACTTCAGAAGGCAGAGATGCAGAGAACAGAAGTCAAAACCCAGCAAGACTGAGAGGCAGGGGTGATTTCCTGACCAGCTCCTGCATGTCACTAGGATTGGTGCAGTCTTTAGCATAACTCAGTGCACTGAGGAGTTATTTATGGACTGCTCGACAGCCAAGAGACACTTAAGAACCTTTGCAACAGTCAGTCAATTGTCTGAAAACCTCCAACAATGTGCCCTAGCCCCTCCTCCTGTAGGCATCTTGCAGCAAGATTAAGGAACAGCACAGACTTCTCTACAGCATATGCTTACAGTGCTTGTGCTGAGGAAATTCCTCTTGGTCAGCACATATAACCCCCACAGATGCCAGCCACTGCTGGAACAGTGCAGAGAGACCACAGCTGAGGGAAGTATCTCTCCTATTAAGTTTTCCAGTTATGTTTTTCTGATTTTTCTTTTGGTTAATTATTATTGTTCCTTTGAAAGTAGAAAAAAAGGGAAAATGGAGAGAAAAAGAGCAGTTCAGGAGTTGTCACATTATGGGAGTAAACCTTAGACCCAGTTCATGGAGTAAATGTGTGGATTATGCACATGCCAAAAGCTGCTGTCATTTTTAACTACTGTTCACATGCTGAGGTCTTAATGAAATGAGAGGAAAAGACAAGGATGCTTCTGTATTGGCAGGCATAAATCAGTGCGGCTTT
This sequence comes from Cygnus atratus, assembly GCF_013377495.2. Taxonomy (NCBI): domain Eukaryota; kingdom Metazoa; phylum Chordata; class Aves; order Anseriformes; family Anatidae; genus Cygnus; species Cygnus atratus. The sequence goes on from NC_066365.1 coordinate 7,763,679, forward strand.
GTTGCTAGCTGTATTCCATTTACTTCCACAAGCTGCAGTTAATAATAATAAAAAAAATTATGCATTATCAGTTTTAATATCCTTCCTCTCCATTTTATTAACACTCAAAAGCCTCATATAGAAAGTTATTGAGGTAATATTAATTAATACAGCCAGCAATTGATTCTTACAGCAATATTTATCAGGAAAATTGCTAATCTTTTAGCTGTAAGCACAAGATAAAGAGAATCTTCTTTCTCTTTCCTCCTTTCACACTTAAATAGGCACTTAGGCACAATGAGCAGTAGTTTGGTAGCTGCTGGTAATTTTAAATCCCCCCTAAATCCTGCAGACAACATGGCATGCACAGCTCCTTCTATGTCTCATTTGGCCTTCTCAGACTAAACACTCCCCTATTCTCTGTCAGCACTTTCCATCTGTAATCTCAGTTTGACTGCTCCAAGAAGATTACATGAAGGCACAGAAAGAGTGGACTAACAAACTCTACCAGCACCACAAAATCTACACTGTCCTAGGGAAAGCATGTCTGTGCACTGCCACCCTTTTATACTGAAGCTTGTCTTCCCCGTGAGTAGAATGCACCACAATAATCCCTTGAAATAGTGCGGTTACGTCCCACTACAGATGTATTAAATGCCACTGCCAAAAGGAATTATTCTCTCATACAGCTGAGCAGAAGCTCTGATTGTCCTATGTTCAAGTCTACACTATCAGTGCTGTAGAGGAATAAAAATAGTGGTAGATGCTAACAGACACAACGGTTTCCCAAGAATTGCTCCTGCAAGTCAGTCTTCTCTACGCTTCTCCTCAGCTGAGTAAGTAATGTAGCACAGAAATGGTGGAATTTCATTTAGACTACAGCTGAGAATCCATATTTCATCATCAGTGTAATTCTGCAGAATCAAGTCTGTTGGGTGTCTACAAATTAAGGTTTGCCATCCTCTACTCACTTGAATTAAATGATTACCAATAATACAAGTCCACATGCAACTGCAAATGCTAGTCTAACAAACTCCCAGACATTAGTTCAAGTATGCAATCATTTTTTAGTTATCCTAGAGTCACAGATATGAAGTGTTTATCATTGCTTTACTTAGTATCAAGTAATCAAATGCGAGTTTGCACAGCTCTATATGGACTGGTCAAACTGCAGATTCTGAGTGTGGATTTTTTTTTGAAACCAGTATAGTGTGAAGGTAGATACGCATTTGAACAGCTGTAATATTTTGCAGACGATGCTAAATTTGGGTGATCAGCTGACTCATCAAATAGCAATCCAGAGGCCCCTTCAGAAACTTGGGGATTGGACAACCAGAAGTCTCCTGAAGTTCAGCAAGGGTAAGCACCGAGTTCTGCAGCTAAGGCAGAACAACCCCAAGCATCAGTACAGGCAGGGATCTGACAGGCTGAGGAACAGCCCAGCTGAAAAGACCCAGGGGGTTACAGTGGAGCCAAGAAAAACATGAGTCAGTCACTAGCACACTGTTAATGCAAAAAAAACAAATACAAAAACAAACAAACAAAAAGATATATATTGGCTATTTTAGGAGTGTGGCCAGCAGACCAAGGTTCTGCTTGATGCCTGGTGAGGATCTCCATGTCCCAGAGCTCGTTCTCTGGATCTGGGTGTCCCAGGTCAACAATGATACTGAGAAACTGGAGAAAGTCTAGGACAGGCCTCCCAAGAAGAGCCTGCGCCCAGAGGACATGACCTGTAAGGGGAGGTTGGGGCAGCTGGACTTCCTCAGTGTGGCAAAGAGGAGGTTAAGGGGCTACTGAATAGTGCAGCTACCTAAAGAGAAGTTACAAAGACCACGGAGGCCTCAAGATGCACCTAAACAAAGACACAGTTGACCTGTTTCTACTGTTGGCAAGAGTACTGCTTCAAAATCCTTTCAAATGACAGTTCTTGTTTCCTTCTATGAGATCGTGAATCTATTCAAATTTCAGCTCAAACACCTTCACTGTTTCTACTACAGGCTTCCAAGTATACTCTAACAGTGCTTCCAAGTAGGACATCCTTATTATAGGTTAAGTCTGTCTTGCTGTGTGACAGAAATGTACTGCTCGGTCTTGTTAAAAATCAGCAGAGCACAGATTGGAAAAATCCTGATCTGACTATTCCTGCTGTCTAAACTCTTAGGTAACAGATCTTTTTTCCCCTCCTTTCCAAACAGATATACAACTTTCAATTCTCCAATTCTGGGCTCGAGATGGAAAATCCTCCATCATGGATAAGAGAGGACTCCTGTGTATGTATAAAATTGTTTCCTTTCGCTTACTAACGTTGTTGATTTTTGTTATATTCTTGTCTTGCATTTACTCAGCAGTATTTGTATGTTTTTTAATATGAACAGAGTTCCGACAAGTAAGCAGACAGACAGTATGACTGTAAAATATCATGGAGGCTAGGTCTTACTACTCGGACAATGCAACTTGTTAACTGGAAGGCAAAATGATCTTGATTTGGCAAATCCTTCATTTTATTCAAGAAGGATCTGAGCATACCATTGATGAACAGAGAAGGTGGACTCCTTTTCCCTGTAGTCTTCAGTCATAAAGGCAAACAAAAAGAGCTAGAATTAGGCTTGCTTATTGTAGCAAGATTTAAATACTTGGTAAAGATTATGATTTCTAGATCTTAGGAGAAAAAAAATGAAAATGTGATTTCTGATTTTTTAAAAAATGACAAAATTTGTGAGATGACAGTATGCATGACACACATGGAACATGATTACCACAGTTGGAATTTTGTAAACTATTTTCTTGTCGAACTACAAAAATACATTAACTCTATTAAAAAAACAAGCTGATACAAACTTTGCAGCCTATTAGTTGCTAGGAGATGATACGTATATAATGAAATAATTATCAAAATGACCAGAAACCTTACATTTTGAAGTAATTAAGGAGTTGCACACTGCACACAGGCCTTCAAGCCTGAAAATGCTGCTTTTAATTCTACTTGTCTTTATGACACCCTTTGTACCTTGATACATCTCATAACGGTGCACTGCCACATTAGAAAACCACATTTTGGGAGCAAATGTTTTCAGAAATATTGAATCAGTATCTCTTTTGCACACCGCACCTTTCATTTGTTAGACTACTTGTTTACTTTCACATTTCAGAGTTTAAGGTAGAAAACAATTACCCAGGTTTCACTTATTTCCTGTTTCCTTGTCTGAGTCAATAGCAGCCTTCCGCCGTCCACTCACTTGTAAATCTGCATGAGAATAGCAGTAGAGAGGAAGAAATCTTTTTTTACAATCTACTCTTTTGCTTGTTTTCACTTTTTTAAAGAAATGGATTGGGTGGAAGGTGCTAAATTCGAATTTGGTTTTACTTTCCCACTTCACTTCTCCTGTAGTTGAACAAACTATTGTCTTTAATCTCTCATTTAAAAGGCTATTTTGATGAATTAATGTTTATAAATCCCTCTGAAGAGGACTTTTTCAATGATAGAGCTCAATAATGTTATCTTTTCAGTCACTGTTGGTCACCTGTGAATAACACATCTACCTTTTCTCTCTGATGCATGAAAAGTCAGATTTCCTCAGACCTGAGTCTGACATCATGATACACCGGAGTGACTGTAGTCTTTTGAGAATACAACCTCTAATTCCCTGGTGCCGCAAATTCTTCAGTACACCGAACATCTGCAGCTTTTTTTGGCTTCCACAGTTGTGAGTCATTGCAGCCCTCAAAACCGTACGCAGATCTTAAAACCAATAACTCTACTAAACCAGGATGAGTGTTTAAAAATAAGACTTCTTCAAGTCATCTCAGATATGAAGGCACCATGGGCATCATTTTATTACCTATCATTTTATTGCTCATTATCCCATGGTCATTTATGCCCGGGCAGAACATAAAAGCTACAATTTGGGCCCAATTACCATCTTCAATCAAATTTGCAGTCACTTTATGCATAATGCAGGGCAATGGGGAACTGAGGCTATAATCTGACTACACAGAGGCTTCAGCGGCAAAGCTGGTTTCAACAGATTACCTTTTCTAAATGCTCTGCAACCATGTCAGTTGAAGCACTGCAATCCAGGATCATTTAAATCAACACACACTTCAAGCTGTCATTTGATAGAGTTTGCTGTATCACATTTAAAGATGTCGTGTCTCAGCACTGAAAAAAAACTTTTCTTCCATTGAATTAATGCCTTTTTATAATCTCTGTGTTGAGCATGCAGACCTTTCACGTCAGAGCAACCAGACTTTCTTGTCTGATGGTTTTACATTACCCTTAGATTGTATTAGATGAAGCAGCAGAAACATCTCTAATGAAAAGATTCAGATGATAGGCTGACTTCTGGGGACAAATTAGTTCCACAAGCACAGAGTGGAATAATACTATGCTCATGTAAACAAGCAGAATTTGGCTTCTAAATTTGCACTTGCACCCTTAAGGTGTTAGAAATTAACACTGAAGTCCAACACATGCTCTGTGATCAAAGCCTAAGTACAGAATGTTTTACTGTTACATAAATAAAATAACCACAGCAGCCATCAAAAACCTATACTGAAATTTCTCTGCAAGTCTAACTTGACTTGAGTGTTAAAATGAAAATTGCTGCTGTATTTTTATTCCAAATTGTTGACCAAAACCAGAAGAGGCCTACTTTGACAGCATTGCTGCTTCTGCAAGAAGAACGTGAGTCTGGGGAGAAGGTAAGAAGGGAAATATCGGGAGCTTGCAACAATTCCTGAATTTTCAATTCTGATATCTACTCTTTGATCTAAAAGTTACATCTCTGCACCCCCAAATGTAGTCTAAACTTAATGTGCATCAGGCTTCTCAGCATATTTCTGACGGTAAGGAATATATTTCCAGTAATGGAAAAAATATTAATAGACTGATCTGTTTATTTTAAAGACATAAAAAGGGTCAAAAAGAAGAGCCAGTTTTTCAAGCAACCTGCCAAGTATTGTCATTTTGTAAAATGTGCCTATTAATCAGCTTTCAGAAAAAGTCAGCAAGTTCTTTATGTACAGCCAAAAATTCTGTTTTGTTGATGACCATTTATTTCTGATTTTAGAAAAGCAAGCAGTTTAAATAGTTGCTGAAGTATGCTGGCTTCTGACTGACACCTTGTTTGTTGTGATCCCTGAGTACTGTGAACTGTTCAGAATTTGAAGGGCTAAGCATGCTAAAAGTAATCCAGCAGCCCACATCTGGTATTTTTTATCAGAAAACCTACACAATATCAATTTATTTAAAAACTAAAAAGAAAAAAGAAAAAAAAGGTAAAACAGTCCACCCCTTGCTAACGTAAACTGCTGTATTATCTAGGGCATTCTTCCCTCCAGCCATCTGTTTTGAACTAGGTACATGTACAGAACTTGAATTTTATGTTCACAACAGAACTCTTCCAGAGACCGTATGAGAAGTCTTAAATTCTACCTTGTTCTCCACAGCCAAAAAAAGAAACTGTGATGCCTTCACCCACCTCATAAAAGGAGAAGTTATAGCCTTCATAAAGATAAACAAGCACTTCAGATCATTTCTGGGATGATGATGCATTCTGAAGAAGTGCACTGAATTGGTTCTTGTTTCTCTCCACCATTCTTGCCCTTGGAGCATTAAGTGTCCACACACTAATATGTGTCATTAGAAGCATAACGTGTAGCAGTCTTGCAGAGAGGGATTCCTAACATTTTCTGGGAATATCAGAAAGCATCAAAAGGCATTATCTAATGGCTGCAAAATGAATTTCTGAAACAGACTTCAGAAACCATATTTTTTCTTTTTCCCCATGCTGCTACAAGATAGAACTGTATGGATATTAATAGCTTATGACACTGTGCTTACTATTGCTTTTACAGGATGATGTTCTAATAATATGATCTCCATGTTAAATTGGTTTCTTCTTTGAAATAACATACTACTATAAACCATAGAATTCCATCAATTTTTAAGAAAAAATTGAGTTCAACAGATCATTTTCTTCAACACAGAATATGGCTTTCTTCGTTTGACAAGTTCCTTCACATGCTATATGCTAGTATAGTCTATCAATATCACTATCTATCAATAGAAGACATTATAACAGTGCTTCTGATAGTCAAAATCAGCCCAGTTTCTAGTATTTCCATTCCCTCAACTGCATAAATTGGAAAGCCAGTATTTCTAAGTGTTGAAAGGATGGGGTGATCCATGCCATTTTGCAGTTTCACCCAAACTATGCAGCTTAAGCCATACTATTGCTGAGTCAGAAAAGCAGGATCCCAGTGACTTCAGTGGTACTCAGTGTGGGCTTTGTGTGGGTACAAGAATGCTGTATAAATAACGTTTACATGAGTAAGGCCCAATTCTGTATGGTTTCTTTCCTGCGAGATACATTCTTTCACATAGTCTTGCTTACTGTACATCAGGCAAAACTAAAAAATGATTTTAAATGGGTTTTAACTAGCTGATAGTTAACTAAAGGAAAAAGCTTTTGAAACTTAGAGAGTGGAATACCAGTTTTTCAATTCCTTCTCTAACAAAGACAGCGGAAAGGGTAGAGGATGGAAGAAGCTGTCAGATAATTAATAAAGACAGAACCAGAAGAGGAGAGAGAGTGGGAGATGGGAGGAAAGACGGAAAAGAACAGACAGCTGGAGGAGGTAGAGAGGAGGAAGACGTTACAGAAAACTGGGCAATGAGACAAGGAAGCTGGGCAAAGAAGTGAAGAGACAGGATGGCTGTGGAAGAGAGTGGGAAGGATTCTTAGGTAAAGTAGAAAAGACTTGAAGAAAATAAGGACATTGTAGCATCAGATAGAGAAGTATGTTTTTTGCCTGAGAAGTACACAGTGTATTTTGGGCACCGCTGCACGTAAATTTATTGATTAGTGTGTCTGATTCAACTGAAGCACTACTTTACTATACACACGTGATAAAATTTTTATTGTGAAGGTTTAAAAAAATAAATAAAACCACAACAAAACTGAACCTGCTTGGTTCCTGTCAGCCATCCCTTATATGTATGTGTTCTGTACCTTTCCCTTAATCTCCATCATTTCCCTGCTTTTCCCCTAATTCTATATGGCAGGAGCAGCAGGTCTATATAACCCCCCTGAACTTTGAGGAGATCCACTACCAAAGGGGACTGCTCAACAGGCTTGACACGATGAGAGCAAATGTATTTGTGTAAAGCCTATTAAACATACTTCTGAATGAATTTAATCACACCAGACATTTTTACAATGAATGTGTTCACAGGCCAATGTTCTGTTGTGGTTTGTCTTTTTTTTTTTTTTTGGTAGAACTACATCCTGATCCTAAACCAGTTCAGTGCATAAACATGGAAGACACAGGAGGGGAAGGAGGAAAAATGATGGCTACTAGTTACTTCAGGGGGAGGCAGCAGCAAGCGTGAAACACCTCAAAACTTCATTGCTGCTGCCACTCTTCTCGACGGTCGTATTCACTCCCTGCGTTTCCTCTTCAATTGCTCAGTGAAGTTCAGAAGGGGTGTGCTTGGGAAAACAGTCAGAGGTGGTGCATGCTATTACCATACACACCAGGCTCAAAGACTGACTTCAGTCAGCTCCTCCAGAGGCCCAGGAGGGGTAAGTTAAACATTCTGTGGACAGGGAAGATTTGGATAAGAAAGATGTGTACAATCCTGCTTTGGTTTTAAAGCCTTTTTCTCTTCCCATGCTTTATTCCTGCTGTCAAGATAAAACAGCATTTTGATTTACGGAAATCGTTCCAAAGCCTTCATGTAGCACAAGTAGCTATTTGGCAGTACTGAACTCAGTTATGCCTGCAGGGCACTGGGCGCTGCAAATTGAGAGCATCTTGGGTTTCTCAACAGAGAAGGGATATGGGAATGAACTTAGCAAGGGTAGAGAAGTGAACGGGAGTGCTACAGTGCAATAGTGACATGTACTCGTAAGGGTTCTTTTAAGGCTAGAAACGCTAAAATAGTCCCAATAATGTCACGGGATTATCATGTCATGAGACTGGTGCAACATCAAAGACAGAAAATGTTTCTAAACACGCTCTCGAGAGGAGTTCCTAGCTGCCAGACAGCAGGCCATGCTCAGCACCATGTGCATGTCCCCAGCCAAATGCTCCACTTAAACTGGAAACCACAAAGCCTTGCAGGTGCTCGGATTTTGTCTTTTTATATTTAAGTTGAATTGCTAAGCCAACAGTTTTCAGCTTCCAGCCACAAAATGCTATCACAGAATTAATCCATACGGTGCAATGCCATTTTAGTTTCCAGTCTGCATACAATTAAGAAAAAAGGAAGTAGAACAGAGTTTGTAAAGTGCTAGGTGTGAGACAGTTGTCTTTAAACTGCAGACCTCTTTACTGCACTTAAGACAGCATGCGAGAAGGATTAATGTTATATTTGGGGTTATTTTTGGACCGGTGTATTCTAGAGGTAAAGATATCCACTGAAAAGTGAAGAATTCAATAAGGAGAGGACTTTTTAACTGGTTGTGTGTCCTGATGCTCCCATGTTAGTGTATCAGGAAGGCCACTAAAAATGCAGAGGCGGCTGACAGCGGACAAGCAGGTTCCAGGCTACCAGGAGATACCAAGCTGTCACCTCCCCAGGTCTCCCAAAGGCCTGATCCCCACAGGATTAGTGGCAAGTCTTCCCAAATTCTGGTCAATCCTCGTCACATCATACATCCTATTCTGTTTAGCTGATCTCCTCCCTGAATCTCAGTCTTCTCCTTCAGTCTCCATCTCTCCGATCACTTCCATGTTCCTCTCTGTCCAGCCTTAGTCCCAAGCAGATTTGCAAGAGCAGAGGTGCTAAGCCTGAAAGAAAGGCTGCTTATTCACCAAGTGAATCTAAGCACCTGCTTAGCTGGATTTAATCAGAGACTAACATGACTTGCCAAATCTGAGTCAACTGGTAGGAAATGTCAAAAAAAAATTAAAAATTAACTTTTTTTTTTTCATGTTTCTTCAAATAATTGTGCCTGTCAGGCTGGCAAGTATCAGTGGCTGAAACCAACTGATGAATGTAAACAATTGTGGTTTATCTTCCATGAATCTCACCAAACCATCGCTAACACAAAGAAGAGTTCAGAGATTTAACAAAAGCTCAAAATTGACCTATCCCTCAGATGTTCCTATAATACATGATTAGGAAGCCATAAGCTTGTTAAGAGATGTGAAGTGTGAGAAAACTTGGACTAAGTATTGAAATGGGTAATGTGAAATATTTCCTTTGCAAAGCATGATTTTTTTTTTTAATTTTCCCTGGTTTTTAAATATTTAAATGTAATTTTTATAAGGGTTTTTTGTTTAACGTGGAGATAGAAAGCATGAAATGTTTTCATTTTAGGCTGCAAATTTTAACACAACTTTATATAGACATCTACGTTTTCTCAATTTATACATGTTTTGAATTCCAGTTACTATAGACACATACAGGCACACATTTATTCCCTGCCACTTCTTATCAGAATTTGCAAAGATGTATCGGAAAGTGCTTCGAGTCTGGGACATTTCTAAGAGCCGTCCTTACGTGAATACTTGAGGTATGCTGTATTTATTTACAGGTATCAAAGCACCCTGCACTTAACTCCGTCCTCTATCTGGAGAGAAGTGAATAGCAGTTATCTGGTTTATAGACTTGACGAATTCTTCTGGATATCTGCCGAGTTCGTAATCTTCTTGAGCCACAGCTTAAGAGCATATGAGATCACCAGGGTTTCTGCACAACTTCAAAGCTCCCTAAACTAGAACTGCGCGACTTGGACTGAACAAACGTCGCCAGGCTGGGTGTATGGCTTTGAAGCTCCTTAAACCAAAGCCATTTGTTTCAGAGAGTTTACAAATTCGATTAGGCATATCTGGAGCACGTGGAAATTCTAAAACACATCAGCTATTTTTTGGACTAAATGGAAGTTCAATGCTCAAAAGTCTGTGGTTTTTAACCATCATTTTATTCTACCAAAACCAATTCCGTCTGGTTGCTATTATATTAAAATTTGTAAATAGAAACAAGTTTCTAGACCATATTTAACAAGAAGAGGTCCTGTGAGACTGTTAGTAGCAGCTTCCACTGCAAGGACAAAATGCCTTACTAGGAAAAGCTCCTTGTCTAATTAATATTCAAACTGTCATTAAAATATTTCTCCAGTAGCTGGAGAATAACATTTTTAAGACTCAACTTTCAGAAGTTTATATGTAGCTCCTAAGCAATTTTAATCTGGAAACAAGTTATAATCTTAAACCTAACACCTCCAACAGTATAAAGACAGTGGGGATACTTTTCCTCAACATGCAGACCCAGGTGGAGTAACCAATAGTGGAAAGTGGGTTTTCTCTTATGTCAGTAGCAGGGTCACCATTAATGTTCCAAACACGTGAACTGCATCCTGCGACAGACTTAAGAAGGGATCATTTCCAGCCTCATTGACAGATGCCACAGATGGAACTTCGCTTTCTCTCCTGTCAAATGGTGACATTATTTTCCCCTTTATTGAACAACTGTTAGTTTATGTTAATCTCATATTTATTTTTTACATATTCATAAATAATTAAGTCCTCAGAATTTCCAGAAATAGATCAGCTTTACTTGAGGAAGGCTGAGAATTATAATGAATCTTCTCAAGGATTGTCAGCTGCAGCCAGAATGAACTACAAAAAAAAGAGGGTAAGAATTCTCTGATTTTATTTACATCATTTATACCCTGGCTATTTTCTCAGCTTGGGAGATTGGTGGTGGTGGGGAGGATGCGAAGATGGGTAGTAGAGTTCCCAATTTCTTTTTGCTATTTCTGTTCCCTATTGTTCCATTCATTCATTATCCCTGTCTTTCCTCTGCTTCTAGTATTTCTCACCCTCCACACATTTCCCTTAAGGGACTTTTGTTCTTTTCTATTCTTGTCTCTCGTCTTGGTAGCTCTCTCATTTCCATTATCACTGCTTTGTTTCCTTCAGGTTTCATCTGTTCTTTTTTTTTTTGCCCTTTCTCTTCCCACTTTTATTTTGACTCTACAGAAAGCCAGATGTTCCTTACAGACTTCTGAAGCAACCTCTGATATTCTGTTCTTAGGAAACATACTTTTGAATGAAGCCCTTAACCTAAAGCTGAAGACAAAATTGGTTGGTTTCTGTCTTATATAATAATGAAAGACCACAAATATTGGCCAGAAAACAGGAACAGTATTCATTAAGGAAGGGTAGTCAGAACTAACATAACTTCTCTGGCTTCGAGGAACATTACTGGAACAGAAGAGACAGCCTAAAATCAGTTTCCTCTTGTCTTTGTGTTTTCAAGTCAAGTCTTTTGCTAAAAATCAGTCTTGCTTTTGGGAAATGGTAATACATTTTTTATTGGCTTAAATTGGTGTATTCTTGCTGTGTAGAACTAATACGCTGGTGTTGTAAGAAATCTCATTGTTTTAGCAAAAACTTCAGAAGACTTTAAAATGATCTTTTTGTGCAATTAATACATCACTTTTCCAAGCAATCTATTAAACTGACTTGCAGCTCTTGTAAAAGAAGTACCAAAAGAGCTCTCAAGATGGAAGACACTCATTCCTTTCGCATCTGAAGCTACTGATGACTTTTTTTTTTTTTTAAACAGAAAGCATGCAGGCTTATCCCCATCTTCCTGCATACAACTATGCCTGAATCTTCATGCCCTTCTGCCTCCTTTACTTAATGAATCAATGTCCTGAAGACAGGATGGCCTGTTATATCCTGAACAGCGGTTCCGTTTGGAGTTCATGGCCACCAGGCTGACCCCAAAGCTTAAAACATAGCTCCATGTGGTAAACCTGCATGGAAACTGGGAGAGAAAATTGAGTATTTTGGGAGAAGAAGGGAAATATAAACCTTTGTTCTGACAACCGCATAGCTAAATAGGCAGTACTTAAACAAGTCCATCTACATTATAGCCTGTGTATCTCCTGTATCTTGCCATGATGATATTACTGCTAGGTATTGTAAAGAGAGTCTAAGAAACTCCTCGGTCTCTTCGTGTAACCGGCAGGTCGCTTTCACAGTTTGTTGCCCAACTAAGCACCCAAGTAGGTATCAAGCCTCATCAGAGCAGAGGCTGCCTTCCATTTCCTGCTAACAAAAACAGTGCTTTTAAAATGCAAGAATATTGTTCATGAGCTTTCACTATTGCAGACCATAACATCTACATTTCAGGCAAACTGATACATGCTCTAAAAATAATCTTGTGATTTGTATTTGTATTCTGTATACAAACTCTCGTGGTGTTTCTCCATCTTTTGGGGCCAATGGATTACTGTTGAATTGTCAACACGTAATCATATTCCTGATTTTATCTTACTGATTTGTGTTTGTGGAGTAACTGCAGCGTGCTTACAACAACCTCCATGAGCCACTGCCCTAAAACAGTAAAATTTCCCTGGCTACAATATGTTTGCAAAAGAGTATACAAAGTTGTTTTTCAAGATTAAAAAACAAAACAAAACAAGAAAATTGACTAGGGAAGGGGCTATTCATTGGGAAACTGTAGCATTACATCAGTAACTGAAAAGTAAAAACCTATACTTGTCCTTATAAAAATAGAAGTAAATTACTGGTGGCGCACATCATCTCAAGTACTCAAAGTGCTGTACTGCCAGGAGTACTTCAAGCAACTTGACACACAAAGCCAAAAGATGAATATTGTTTAAACTGTACTTATACATGACTTTAAAAAAAAATACAAGCAACAAAAGTAACAATTTGGGGAAGAACTGATATTAATGAAAGGAAGCCACTGTCCTCTTGGAGGAAAGAGCTACCACAAGAAACTCCAGAGGAATCGACACATGGAGCTAAAGTGGCAGCCGAAAGATTTCTATACAATAAAGGTAATGCAGATTCATGTATACACAATAAATATTTTTAATGGCAGAAATCTTTTGACTGGAATTGAAATATACTTACTCAGTCTCCCACTTTATATCATTAGTATACAAATCAGCTAATACTATACCTGCCTTTTTAAGCACAGAATAAAACATGTTTAACTGTAAGACACTACTGCACCCTCTGCTGCAAATGCTTGTTTGTTGAGCATGATTTATGGAATGATGTGCGAGCTATAGGAAGAACAAATCAAACACTGCAAATATTCTGCCTTGATTTAATTTTAGAAGTCTTCAGCTGCTATGCAATGAAATGAATACTGTACAAGGAAAAAGGGAAGCTATTGCATTGATTGTGAGCTTAAACATAGACCTTCAACAGGGGAAGTCATTATTAGTTGCTAGTCAAGGTTAAACCAATTTCAGCCTTTGCCATGCACTCCTTGGAGCAACAAGAGCTGCTGCAGAGGCTGTCAGAGTTTGCCTTGATTTTAAGGACAATGTAGTCAGGCCCTGATATGTGAAGAAGTAGGGGGAAAAAAAAGGTTCTTTGATATTTTCACAAGTAACCTCTCTGGTCAGTTACGGACAGGTGATGACAGATTCTCCAGGAAAATTATTTCAGTCTTCCTGAAAACATTACAATTACTCATACAGCGAGCTGCAGCAGATCCTCAAGCCGTTTACAAACTTGCTTGCAACTGAAATGTAGTCTCATCTAAAAAGGAGAGCAGTACTAATTCTGCATCAGCTTTTCTGAACAGGTTTTAGCTGATGTCCTGAAGTTTTTATTTTCGGAAGTTGAAACAGAATTAGTTACATCTATACTTTGCCCAGAATGATGGGCTTAGTAGCCGTACTTTGTGAATAGAAACAGGATATATATTCAAACTAAATCCTGGTGTCTTGTCTTTTCAACCTGCATGAAAATAAAGACAACTTTGCTACGTTGTTGTATCTTATTCTGAGGAAACCCAGTAGCTATTCTCTACGCCTGATCCTGACAGCTCCCATTTTGAACAGTTTTCCACCAGTTCTCCATTCCTGCAAAGGAGGCAAACGACTATTTACCCCCATTTCACCACCAGAAACACAGAGGCCCTGCAACTGCTTCCTTCCATGGAAACTTCTAGCTACAAGGGAAAGGCGCGAGCGAGCAGCAAAAAGAAACTAACCGATCTACCTAAAGCCACAGGAAGTGCCGGTGTCAACCCCTGAGCCGAATTCAGCAGCTGCCACCCCCTTGCCCTGCCCATGAAGCACAGTTCCTTGCCCTCACGACCCTCACAAGCAGGATCTGCGACCCAGACCCCTCTGCCATGTTCAGCAGGATGGCCGGGCCCTTGGCAGACCAAGGGGGACACTCCTTACCCATCCGTAGCGCCTACGCTGCGGCCAGGTTTCTGGTGACTCTCGCTGATGGTGGAGAGCTGTAGCTTGTGGAAGAGCGCTTTGTGGAGACAACCAAACGCTCCCTAGGTGCAACACGGGCTTCATGGAAGCGACGCTCGGCGTGAAAGTACTTAGCGTACAATATTAGGAGAAAAAGAGGCAGAGGTAACATGGCTGCATTGGTAGGCATGAGTAATGCTCTTCCCCAAAGCCGGGAGGGGGGGAACACAGAGACCCCGATGCCTCTCGCAGACCCCGCACGGGGCTCACACCATCACCTCCTGACCGCGTTATCCCACCTGCCCCCCAGCCCCGGGGCTGCCTTACATAACCCCGAGCCTTATCCAGCACTCGGGCGGCCCCCCCAGCCTTCCCCCAACCCACCGGGGGGCTCGGGGGCGGCTCCGCACCAGCACCGGGCGGCAGCACCCGGGGAAAACTTTGCGCCGCAGGGGCCGGAGCCCGGCGGGCGGCGAGGAAGTTGCACCAAAGTCGCCCCGAGCGGCCGCTGGGGGCGGAGGGGCGGCAGCGGGGGGCTGCGCAGCAGGGGCTTACCCATAGCGGCGGCCTTCCTCCTCCTCCTCCTCCTCCTCCTCCTCGCCCTGCTCCGGGTGCTCGGGCAGCCGTGTGCACGGAGCTGGGGCGGGCGCGGAGCCTGCGTGCAGCGCGGCTATGAGTCAGGGTAGCACATCCGGGCAAGGCCGCCTGGGAGACACCGCGCCCGCCCTCCCGGAGGCACCCTGCCGCCGCTGCCGCCGCCACCGGGGAGGGGAAGGGAAGGGGAGGCGCGGAGGAGGCGGTGCGGGGCCGCCCCGCCAGCGGCAGCGCCCCCGGCCGCGCTCCGGAGAAGGAGAGAGCCGAGGGCGGTGCCGGGGGTGGGTCCCGGCATGGGGCGGGGGGGGCTGCGGCTGTGGCCGCCCCTCTGCTCCTTTGTTAGAGGCATGGCGGACAGAGGGCTGCTGGCACGCTCCGAGGGGTCTGAGGCCGCCTCCCCGGCTGTACCAGGCAGAGGTGGCGGCCCCGGGCCCTCCCCGCCGAGGGGCCTGCGGGAGGAAGCGAGGCCGTGCTGCGGCGCCTCGCCCGCGGGGCTGCGGCCTGGGAGGCGGCGTCGTGTGGTGGTGTGGTGTGGTATGTTACGGTGTGTGCCCATTTACTGGAGCTCTGGAGAAGACTCTTGTCACAAGGGAGGGCTAAGCCGGCTGGGAGAGCATTTTTTAGGTGGGCTCTGAGCGCAAACCCTCTGGAGGAGGGAAACCACCAGGCACGTTCCAGTTGCTGTATCTTTTCCTGAAGTAACGTTAGGAGTTCTGCAGCCACAACTATAAGGCTTCTGCCCAAGGTGGTTGTGTGTGGAAGGTTTTTTCTGCCAAGCAAATGAATCACTGTGTTCCCCCTTCCTTTCTGCCCTGCGAGACTCAATCTTTGCAATGGGAACAAGCGGGGACGATTTGCTTTTACAGTCCCCTCATTATATCACTTCCACTGGGAACCTTTTTGTTAATGGTAAAATTAACTGAATAGGCCTTGTAAAATTTTCACTTTCTCCAAATTTTTCCGTATTTATGTACTCACAGCTTTATGGGAGTAAATACTAAAGTCTGGTTGAACAGCATAGGACGAAAGAGAATGACAGGAGGTCTTGCTTGCTGTGTGGAAATGGATAGCAGGCACGATAAAGATGAGCGAGGCAAAAAGAAGTTGCAAATGAGTAAACCCCTGCAGTGGCTTCACAAGTGACACCAGCAGTCAGCAGCTTCCAGGGGTTTCCTCTCTGGAAGAGATCCGAGCAGTTTTTATGCCTAAAAAAGGGCAATGTGACATGACAGGCTGGGTAATTCATCAGTCCTACTGGGGAGCACAGACAAAACATGTTGAGGTTTGTCCATTTACTTTGGTGTAGCCTTGTGATTCACCACATCTTTCCTTTTGACTCTAGCGGAATTTTGCTGCTGACTTCAATGGGGTTAACCACAGTCCCACTATGTAGATCTTGACCCTGAAAATCTGTAATTTTATGATCAGCTGATGTTGAAAATTAGTATGTTTTTACAATGCTTACATAAATAAAACAGTTTTCATTGCCTTGAGATTGCAGAAAATTCATTCAAAACAGAACACACACATTTTTATCTGTAGGGTTTGCATAATTCAATCCCTAATAAAATACAGGAATTCCTAGATGAGTCTAAGTGCTGCATTTTTCTGCCTTCATCTGTTTTCAAATCTAGCCTGAAATTTATCTTTCTCCTATATTTTTACCTAATTACTTCTTTCTGTTTGCAAAAACTTTTCCTTTGGCATTATAACTGTGTCCTAAATGTTTCTTTTACTTGTCATGAGAAAAAAGCATCGAAATTCTCATTGATCCATCTATGATGGATCACAGAGGAGATTTTTCCACGTATTATTCCATGTTATCCCCTACTTGGATACCTGGGATACATCAGCGCATTCTGTAAAATTCATGAGTTTCACAAATGTACTTGCAAGTCTTAATTAAAATATACACCTATATCTTTGCAAGACCAAGAAAGGTAAGAGTATTACCTGCTCCAAGAGAGGATGTTGAGAATAGTGACTTTCAAAGGGCTCTACTTTTGAAAAAAATTCTATAAAGAGGCCTGGCACTGCAAAACTTACTTGTTTACAACTGTTTTAGCAGATCCAAAAAAACTGCACTAACCTAGGGAGACTTTTTGACTCTGGACTGAGTTTTAGTTCTAGTGGAGAAAGAGAAAACTCTGAAGGAATTGAGGACTTGCTTTTTGTCAATCTCTCAGTTAGCTACAAGTTTATAACATGAGGAAGGGACTGTAAAAATATCCAAATCAAAACATGCCTTTCTTGCAGTTAAATGCAAGTTCTGTATGCATGTACACACACAATGTAGAATGTACTCATTGTACATTGAAAAAGGGAGAGGAGTCTTTAGGAAAGGAATTTCCATCTCCAAGAGCATACACAGGAAAACTTTAGGCCATCAGGCTTTTTAGGTGCCATAGCTATAAAAGACAATATGCAAAATCAGTGCACTGTGTTTCTAAAAAGAAATTAGCAACTGTAAAGTACGATGCAGTGATGCCTGTGAGAATATCTCATTAAAAACAATGAAATGATGATATCCTTCATGTATTCATCAAGGAAAAAATTAATTAAAAAACAAGTTTTTGAGGAAAACTGGGAACTAGAAGCAATGTATTAAGTTGCCAGTGAGGTTTGCAATAGAAATGAGGAAGAAAGCTGTACAAGCACGTTCTGTGGATTTCAGGGGATGTTTAATTTCAGCCAAGAGAATGAAAGGGAAAAGAACATCCTTTGGAACAGCTGATGAGAACACCGCTTGTTTCTGCAGTTGTAATGCAGCTGTGAAAACTGAGTTGTAGACTGCAGAAATTATGAAGTTGTTACCTAACGATGTCTGTGCACTCCTAAATACTGACTAAATCTGACATTCTGCAAGAAAATGGAAAATTGGGTCAAAGTGACTTTCCAATGCTTAGAACTTCATGAATTTTCTTCTCCATATCCTGCATCAGTTTCAAATTCTCAGCACATCTCCTCACCCCTGACACAGCAACTCCTTGAAAATATTCTCGCATACATTATCTAATTTAATTTGGCACAAAGGTGCATGTAAGAAATATATTTTAATTGACTCTGTTCTAATGTTAGAAACCTACATGATCAACAAGAGGATGTTGGGATGCTCAAATACACAGGAAAATATGATATGGTTGGTATTACTTTAATTTGGTGGAATTGGGATCATCTGACAGGAATAGACTTTCATAAACTGTTCCCTAAGAAAAGAAGGGCAAAGAAAGCAGAAGTGTGGGTAGTGCTTTGCCCCTGCTTGCTATTAAGGCACAGGCAACCAACACTGTGAGTCCTGGCACTGTGAGAAATTCAAGTTCTTCTAAAACTAGAGGTGGAGATATTGCAGGGCTGTCTGTGAACATGCATGCAAAAAACAGGACAAGCTACTTCTTGAGGTCTTCCTGAAATATGCGAATAGGAAGACAACAAAGTGTGATCAGGGAAAAAGTGTTTCCCGGGGTGGCTCAATGTTTGCTAGACGTTTGCTGTCCCTGAGAGCAAGCTGCCTCACATTTTCCATGGGATAAGAACAGTTATTAATACAGAAGCTAACACCTGACCTTGTCCTATAACTCATTTATGTTCCCACGTCCGGTGTACAAGTATTCATGATAAAGTCTTTCTGTTAAGTGCTGGAAGTTGAAATTAGAAAACTCCAACCTTGACATAAAGTGCAATTTTCTAGCTGTGAGTGCAGTTTAAATACCAGAATGACTGACCTGGGAAAGTGTAATGTAATTTTTAGTTTGTTTGTTTGTTTGTTTGTTGCACCCCATCTTAGCTATCATTCAAAAAGCAAAGCTTTAGCTTAATTCTGTGTGTGTTGTCCATGAGTGTGCATGCATTGTTCATCCAGCTCAGATATTGCAGAAATTCTTCCTGGCCTGAAAATCTGGGACTTTCTGAATGGCTTACGTCTCCCTCTTTCTTCCTGGGTTCTGGGAGAGTAAAAAGGCCAGTTAGTGGTTGGTATGTTCATAACACATAAAGACTGTAGCTATAGGATAGCCTTACATTTCAAAACTGCAGGAGATTTCCTACACAGGAAAGAGTCTCTTCATTCTTCCCATCACATATAACCAGGCTGTTGTGTTATTTTTAACTTCCTACTTTTATATTTTATGACTCTCCTGAAACCCTCAACAAGAGACAGGAAATCATCTGGAGGGAAAACTTGCCCCAGGATAGGGGTATGTCTAAAATCATCTTGAATGACCTAGTCACAAGATCTGGGCTTGGGAAAGACCTTGCTTCCAGGTTAGATTGGTTGGGGCCTTGGGTATATTCATCTTTCCCTTCACTAGATGGGATTCTCTCTGTAAATCTCACCCAAACAGTGTCCAGCCATGCAGCCAAGTTGAGTATGTATATTGGGTTTGTGTGGCAAGGGCTTGGTAGCAGGGGGGCTGCAGGGGTGGCCTCTGTGAGAAGAGCCCCCTGTCAGATAAGGGCCAGTTCCAGCACTGGCTCCAAAGGGACCCACCACTGGCCAGAGCTGAGCCAGTGAGCAGTGCTGGTTGGGCCTCTGTGAGAGCAGGTGCAAGAAAGGGAAAATCTGCTGTGCAACAGCAGCTGGGAGAGAGGAGTGAGAAAATGTAGAGAGAACCAGTCCTGCAGCCCCCCAGGTCTGTGCAGCAGGAGGGCAGGAGGTGCTCCAGGCACGCAGCAGCAGTTCCCCTGCGGCCTGTGGAGAGGCCCCTAGTGGAGCAGGCTGTCCCCATGCAGCCCATGGGTCCCACATGGAGCAGATCTCCACGCTGCAGCCCCCCCGTGGAGGAGCCCCCGGTGGAGCAGGTGGATGTGGCCTGGAGGAGGCTGCGGCCCATGGAGAGCCCCCGCAGGAGCAGGCCCCGGGCCGGAGCTGCAGCCTGTGGAGAGGAGCCCACGCAGGAGCAGGGGGTCTGGGGGAAGCTGCCGCCCGTGGGGGACCCGTGCTGGAGCAGTTTGCTCCTGGGGGATGGACCCCGTGGTACGGAGCCATGTGGGAGCAGTTCTTGAGGAGCTGCTGCCTGTGGGAAGCCCTCAGGCTGTATCTTAAGGTAGCAGAAATTCTTTAATGTATGCATTCATGATTCCTCTACTTTAAAATTGGCTATAGGCTTCACTGGATTTCAGAAATAGAAGTTTCACTAAATTAAAACAAATCTGTATCTTCACTTATTTGTGTATGTGTATATATAGAGACAGACATACACATATTAAATATATTTAAACATACGTGCCTACATGCATATATATTTCTGGAATATCGTAAAAATATAAATTAAGAATGGAATCAGAAAAGTCTTTCTGTGTATGCAGGTCTGAAATAATGACTCTAAATATCAGAGACAGAATCTTAGACTTTAGTTTTCAGTATTACAGAATATGGCATTTTCCCAAGTATGTTGAAGTCCTTCTGTTCCTGTTGAATGCACCACTTTGCTGCAGCTATGTACCTATATATATGTGTGTATGTGTGTGTGTACATATATTCACTCTTATTTTCCTCTTGAGCTGTTGCAACCCATATTTCTCTGAATGTATTCCACAACAGAAGTTGTTAGTCTCACCCTGTTATCCTGGCTGTCAGAGGTAGAACCTACTTTGCAAGCAGGCAGCTGCAGGTATATCCTGGTGATTGGAAATCATCTTTTGAGTTGTCACGTTTCCCAGGCAAGCCCTCAAAACTCATACTGTATTTGAGACACTGCAAGAACTGTAGCCTGTAATAACAGCTGTGATTTTGACAGCTGAAAGCATGCAGTTGGGCAGGTCTGAGGCATCTGAAGCATCTGATAAGAAAACTGAGTTTCCAGATAGGTGTAGCGCTCTGGTCTGATCTCTTCTGCCAGCTTCTTTTCCTTGTATTTCCTTCTACCACGTCACTCAGGAGGTCAGGGTAGAATAGCAGCTTATACTATGAAGGTGATTAACAGCAGATGTGTAACTGTAAAGTTTATGTGTATTTGATAAGTTAAATCAAGATGCTTGGTTCATGAGATTTCTTGAGCTTCGCATTCACAGAAGGCTGGGTGTCTCAAAATGTTTGTGGCAGTTTCTCCTTCCTTAATGTTGTTTCCTTTCCTCCCCAAAAAGGTAAATCAATCTACAAACTGCAGTAGAGGAGTTCAAAAGCTGAGAAGTGGCTCAATTTTACCTTTCTCGCATAAAATGTTATTAAAACAACTTTGTACCTCATTGACACAAGTACCACACTACTTATTGTTTGCTCTTGTTTTGCGTTTGTTTGATTGATTGATTGTTTGTTTTACATGGAACAGACTTTATATACAAGGATATTTCAGGCCCACCCATATATATCTACCTTCCCCAGTAGGACTGGAAATATGAAAATAGTGTCTTTACAAAAAAATAAATAAATCTTGCTTTTGGGGGCAAGTTCAATTGATGCTAAGCTCCTTGGCATGTATATGAGACCTGTATCTTCACTGAGAAAGATTACAATTTCAATACAACAGGCGGAAGAATAATACAGGACATTGGGATTCTTGATGATCATGGAAGAGAAGATGTGTTGCTTAATCTAGAATATTTAAGACAATACTTGAAAGGGCAGTGAAGATGGTATGGATATGATGGATGAAGAGTCCAGGTATAAGACAGCAGCTTGATACAAGATCCAGCAGCAGTTGGACTGGGAAGGGACTAAGGAGTAAGAAAGACAATAGGACTGTGAAGAGTTTACACTTGTGTTGGGAAATTACATTTGAGAAAAAGAAATAAGTAAGATTATTATACTCTAGATAGCAAGGGAAAGCTTATATGTGATGCATCAAGAAAAAACAAGGCAATAGAGTATCTAATGTTTTCAACACATGCTAGAGAAGGGATCAGTGGTCAGCAGCAGTGTTCTGACACGTAGCAAAAGCTGCCAAGCTAGAAGACCAGGAGGTGTGCAGGCTAAAGCCTGAGAAGATCAGATCAGAAAGCAAGAGAAGATGAGATCATATTCAAAGAATTGAAGACCAGATGCAATTAGGAATGCAGAAATATATTAATATCTCCATCTTTTCACTGTCTACTGAGCTAGTGACCAAAAGCACAAAGAAAATAAAATATGAATTAAAAAGAATGTAGCGTGTCAGGCATTGTGACAAACTGCAAGACCTCACTGGTATTTGTCATGTCTGAAAATCTTATCCATAGTGGTGTGAGTGCGGGTGGCAGTCACAATGAACATAATTGCTGCATATGTTGATCTTCAGGCAATGGAAGTTGCTCTTAGGAGTGATTTCCCCTGGGGGAGAGTCAGGAAGGCAGGACTCAGAGCCTGCAGTGCTGACTGAGTGCAATCTGAATGTTTTTGGCATGGCGAGGAGGGCTGCCACAGCATTAGGACTTGCAGCCTGCAAGAGGAAATCCAGTCCATTGACACAGGGCGCAAAAACTGAAGCTGGGAGAGAGAGAGCATATAAAGGAGTTTTAAAATGAAAGTTTTCTAAGAGGTACATTTTCTGTAGCCTTAAAGACATTTCTGATTTCAATGGCAGTTTTCCAGAACAGTGTACTGCACCTTTCCTGGCTCTGCCATGGCCCTGAAACCCGCCTTCCGCCCACTGATACCATGGCTTGCCCGTTGATGCTTTTTACATTAAAAAAAATCTCTCATTTAATGTTAGTCTGCATTCAGAGACACCCCGTAGGTATGCATATCTTAGTATTTTTAGTTGTAAGGACCTCTGGAATTGAAACAGAAACACTGCTGTCTTCTGCAGGGCAGCAAGGAACTGAGAGGCCTTTGAAAAGCTTGGCTTTGAAGTCCTGACCTCCTCACTGCAGGGCCTACCACAGCTGCGCTTCTTGCACGTGCTGATGGCATGGACTGCAGGGATATTTAAGAACAGATTTCAAGGAGTCTTATTATTGCTTTGTATTGCTGATTATTTTTAGTTTTTAATTTTTTGAGGTTAGGCACAACATGGTACTTTTTCTTTAGTAGTCCATGAAGCTACTAACTACCCAAGCTTTAAATTTACAAACATAATTTAAAACTTGTTAAGAAAAATCAAATTTTCAACTAATAGTTCCCCAAAAGGTTTTATCTTCACAAACCAAATTAATAAATAAATGAACAGACCCCAAGGGGAAATAAGCAGGAGAAAACAATAGTAATATAGAAAAAGTCACGATCCAGGATGGTTTAAAATGGCTGTTTACTTCCCCACTTGCTTTGTACTGCAAGAATCTTTACTGCTTTTCTTTTTTTTTATTATAAGAAGTTTTATAAGCTCCTGTGGATGTTACTCTGAACGGATGCCCCAGTGAGAGTGCCGCTTAGCAAATGCACATTTCCCTCCTTTATTGGGTTTGCATTAGTGATAATGAGTTTCTTGTGGAGTTTTCAGAGCTCTTGCCAGAAAGATAAGGCTATCTTTGCTTTGCTGTTGCCATTCATTATAGTTGCTTCTGCTTGGTGATGTGCCAAGAATAGTTCGGGGATTAGCTGGAGCTGGGCCTATGGGTACACCTGTGTATTCATGCTAATTTTATGAAAACATCAGACTTGGAAGTTTAATTCACATGCATTATGAAGCATGTGTGAATCTATATGTTGCATACCTGCAAATGTCACAGAGATGTAGGTCTGAAATTTGGTAACTCCTCTCCTGCAAAGGGCTTGCTTAAAATTGATGCCTAATCAGAGATCTATGCCTACATCATTACGCAGAGAGACAATTTCATCGTTTTTTCTGTACTGTCCCATATGCGTTTTGTTTTTCCTGTTTCATCATCTTCAGAGAGATTCTGTAGGGCTTTGTATTTTGCAGGGAAGCCTCTTTCTTTTCTTTTCGTGCTTATCTAGCTGCAGGCAAACCTCTGTGTCTCCCACCGGACTATATGCACAACAGAGAGAAGTGCCCTAATCGGAGCAGCTGCGCATTCTGACAGCATCAATGCACAGCAAAGTCTAAGCTGAGCCTCTCAGACCCCATATGGGCTCATACACAGATGCCTGTGGGATCTGATGCTATCGAAATTCAGCATTACATATGGCTTATCTACATAAAATATCTGGAAGTAAGAGCAAACGCTGGCTAGTGAATGGGCTGTTCAGAAGGGAAAAGTTAATGATCAGTGCTTGACAATGTATTACCCTGATAGATTGTAAACCTTGAAAATAAAAAGTTTGTGGGTAATTTTACAAGAGGGAAAAACCAGAAGTAACTGGAGTCTTCAGCAACTGTAATTTCTGCCTCAGAGTTTCACTGCAATATTTGATCCACTTTCCCATGATACCTTTCTCTACCAAATTAGAAGCATTATTAAGACAGATGATACTTACTTGTCAGAGAGAGGGTCTAAAGTAAGGGGATTCTGCACTTGTAGGCTTTTGGGTTCAGTTCTTTATTCTCAGACTGAAAAATTCTCCTGTTCCTAAAGCTTCTTATTTTAATGGGAAGTTTGTGTTGTGCATGGTAGATAGGATATAATCATTTCAAAATGAACAAAGAAAAATTCAATGCAACATTTAACTGAAGTTAAATATTTCTGAAGCTTCAAACTTTGGGGAGCTGAGACTGCCTTTCCAATAGCACAGATATCTTTCTAAGGGTCATGCTTCTGTATCAAAAAGATGATGAGTCAAGCCCTGCTAACTGGGTTTATAAAACGCAGAGCTCTAGGAATTGTGCTGTTGTGGACATTTTTTCAGAGCTTTTTATTTTCCAGGCAAAACCTCATTTGCATTGTGGTATTGTTGTGTGTTTTCCTTTGATCTCTTATTTTGGATTTCTGAGTGCTATTTTTTTATTCCTTGTGAATTTGCATTGCCCCAGGATATAAGAGGTTTGCTTGAACTCATTTAATTGGCTAGTGATGTGAAAAACGATCCTTTTCTGTATTGGAAATGAGCTCAAGTAACCCCTTCGTGGAGTCCTTATAACCTTTTGTAACTTTCCATGTATTTCTGTTGACTCAGGAATGCACACACTGACTCATTTCTACTTTGTCTAGGAGGAGAATGAACAAGTCTAATCTCTTGCAGGTTTGCGGTTACTGATTTTTGATTTTACTGTATTTTTATGGTGATGTCCTGAAAACTCAGAAGATAATTAGCCATGCTCTTCACCGTAATGTCACTACAAAATTCCAATTAAACCAAAGGAGATAATCCCAATAGATAGGCTGTGCCAAGAACAGAGTTGAGTTTGCTTCTTTGTTTGCTTTCATCGTGTTTTATATTATAAACTTGGTGAGATTACCTTTTAGTTAAACAGAAGCTACATCTTTTTTTTGGTGGGGGAGGGGAATTTGGAAAAGAGGAAAATGAAATTATAAATCCCTTAAAAAGCCTGGATGTGAAAATACAGCCTGAAGTGTACAACAGTTGTGTGACTGATCTTCAAAACAATAATATGTTACTAAAACACATTTATTAGTATTTATTACACTTTACAATAGCGTCTTGGTATTTTTTTGAATGTTAGAAGAGGAAACTTAAAGTGTATGCTTTAAGGTCAGTATAAGAGGCCAAATACAATTAAAAATTAAATTTCTCCCGTCAACTTTGTCAACACCTCCATGTTTCCAGCCATCTTTTTCTTGTCCTGCTCCACTGCAGTCTCCCCTGTAACATTTTACTCTACTCACAGTTGCGAAGCCCTCAAACTCAGTAATGAGTAGTGCTTTAAACTCATTATTACAAGACTGAGATCTGTAATTCCTAAATGGCAGGGCCCTTGTAATGAGGTATGTGGGTATGTGCATTATGGGACAACTGCTCTCTTGTTATATGATTACTACGCCTTTGAACTTCTGTGTTTTTATTGAAAAGCATAATTAATTTTACTTCCTAGTCTTTGGCACAGTTGTTATGGTAGTTTCATTTTTGTAAACTGCTCAGTAAGAAGTGTGATCATTTTTCATCATAAAAATTTAAATTTCTCTTAAGTTTGTTGGCTATAGGAGAAAATATTGCCATGAACAAGTCTGAGGAACAGAAATTACTCGTAACCACTGCAATCTTTAGAGAAGTTATGCTATTTCACTGCATCGTATAAACTATTAAGATGTGATCAGTATTAATCGTTCTCAATTTCGCCTTCTATAACTCATCAAAGTGGTTTCTATTGTATGTATTTGGTCAGTCTTACTGCCGTTGTGGTCTTGGGAATGCAATTCCCTTGCAAAGGGTGTCTATTGCTATTTGCCATGCTAAGGCACACATCAAAGATGTTATTCTAGAGCGGTTAGCATAGTTCTGCAAACTGTAGAGCAGACGTTCTGTATAATAGAATTAACTTGACATGCTTGGGCTTTCCACAGTGAAATTCCAGATTGAAACTGAGACTGTCATTTACATCACGTCACAGACAGTGCAAGAAAATAATCACAAAGAAAAAAGACCAGACAGACTGCATTCCAGGCATTTTATGCTGTCTGCTTCTATTTTAGAGTAACTGTGCACCACAGGTAGAAGTATCCAGACCAGGAGGGATGTACACAATACACTATTTCTATTTAATTTCCTTCTGAGGAGGAGAGTCCAGACCTTCAGGTTCTGGTTACCAAATTATTATTTTTCACATTCTATTTCTCAGAACTTAGTGAATACAAACTAGTTCCAGAAATACATAAATTGCGAAAGCAAAATCTTGTGTTTATTTCCCAGAACATTGAAAATAAATGATTGCAGAAACTGTCTAGGAGGCTAGTCTGCAAGCAGTCTCAAGGATGACCTCCTTTCAAATACTCACAGCTTATGACTCTCTTAGATATTCAGCAAAGTTTTTGCCTGTAATCCCTACTAGAACTCCCCAGTCTTTGATTTCAACAACTGATTTGCTGATTTCCATACTTCCGCAAGTGCCTTTTTAAGTTAATACCACAGGTAAGTATGTGTTTTTCTTTTTAAAGTAATTTAACATATCTGTTTAAGAGTTCTTACTTCTTCTGTTTAGTGTTTTAAATCTATCAAGTGCTTAATTAATCAGAATAATTTTGTCTTTGCTTTTATGTAAGTGCTGTATTCCTTCCTGATGTACCCTGTAAAGTATCATCTTAAAATTGAGAGTTGGGCATTAACGAGACATAATTAACGAGACTGCAAGTTCACAAAAGCCAGCAAAATACTGATTATTTTCTTTTTTCATCCTTGACTAAAGGGGAATCAGGATAAAACAGCTACACGGTACCAGTTCTGTGCAACTCTCTGTGTGGACAGGTTACATTCACGCCCTGGTGTGTTCCAGAATAGATTCCCTCTGCAGATGAGCCCCCAGATCACTTGACAGGAGCAATGTTTCATAAATGTATGTATGCATATCTAAATTAAGAGTACACATTGTTGGAGCTGACAGGAATGTCAGGCTCTTTAGGTTCCCAGAAATACTCTAAGCCTGACGGATATGAAGCGCTAGCATTGGCTAAGTGCATTCAGATAACTTTTCATAAAAGATGAGTCATTTCTCTTCCTATACAAATTGGTAGCATTCCCATAATCAGCATCCACATTTTCTCTGTCAGATTTTTTTTATGCTTTACCATTCAGAGACAGGGCTGTATGTATTATACCACCTAACGAATGCTTTTAAAATGCAAGGTATGTCACGCTTTTGAGATGTACGTAGAATTTTATCCTGTTCAGGAAAACTCATGAAGGTCTTAAGTGTTATCAAGGGCATATAGCGAGATGCAAATATATCTCTCAGAAGAAATATTATCTTTTTTGGAGCACAGACACAATAACTGTAACAGCATGATAGACTCTTGGAGGAAGAAAAAAAGCACTCGGTTGCTGAGGGAAAAAGGGTCAGGGGCTTCATTTAAGTTATATCTTACCCATACCTTTAAAGAGCAGATCCTAACATTGTGCAGTGCTATGAATAGTTACTCTGTTCTAATAGATAAAGATACCATTTTTAAAATATAAAATTGGCACAATGACAAAAACTCTAGTGTGGAAGCAGTTTTATGGGAAAGATATACTTTAAGCATGCATACCTGCCAGTAGGAACTACCTTTATGCAGATATCAGTGTGTCAGTAAAATGCATATTGTTTAACCATATCATTAGCATCTTACTATGTAAACCCACTTTTCTTTCTGGATTTTTGGTTCAAGTGGTCATTCAAGTCAGTTCTATACTGCAAGGTTTTGTTGGCAAAGATGTTGTTACTTTTATTTAAAAGTTGATACCCACTGATTTCCTTTAATCTTCCATTCATAACAATCCTTTTCTCTGTATACAGTCACCATTAAAATAGGCTTTCAAGTAAAAGACCTTCGAAGTCTGAGATCTACCTGCTGGAGTGGGAGTAGATACTAATGAGCTTGGTGAGGGAAATAGACTTATGCCTCATGGGAGATTGTCAGAGAAACTAAATGGACTGGGTATGAGGTTTAAGGCACAGGCAGAGTGTAATTGCAGCCCTCAGTACTGAGGAAATGCTTTTAATAGTACAACTAGAAATGAGAAGGAAAATGATCTAAAAGCTACCAAGCACTCTGGTGCTAATGATAATGAAGCCTATTTCCAGAATACTTGGAAGATAATTGCTAAAATCGAGTATTTCTCTTGGTATGAACATCGGTTGCAAGATGAGGAACTGTGTAACAGTTCAGTTGTGTCAATGTTAAGTACAGTTTGTTATTTACTAGTTTAATATAAATTTTATGCTAATACTAATTTTCATTAAGAACATTTGAACTGGATATTGGCCTGGCATAATATATCATAACACATACACAGGAGGATTCTATCTTTATTTTTTGCTACATTTGGTCCTTGGTTCAAGTGGCACAATCTCTGTGAACAAGCCAGAAATCAAAAAACAACTTCAAATAAAAAGCACAAAAAAGGAAAAATGGTTTTGATTTCAAAATGCATCATGAAATTCTGTCTTAGTTGACTTGCATTAACCTGATCCATTAGCTTCAAAGGGCTAAACAAGGCAGAAAGTGGCAAAGAATAATTCTTTTAGTCTTTTTAGTCTTGCTGTTTTAGTAAAAGAACGAAGTACATACAGTCTGACTGTTGTGCTTCTTGCAACCTAGCCTGTAATCAGGTATTTTTTTTTTCTTTTGCAGTAATTTAATATGGAGTTTAAGAGATTTCAACTAAGAAGGGCATGCGCATTAATCCATAGCCTCATCCCCTAGTAAGTGGTCAACATTCACATCCTTAATACTGCACCCTCATTAGCATCTCACAGCTCTCCTGATCTGTTTCCAACATAACATTTCAAGTTGTAAGACATCTCTTACTGGTTAGATCTTACTTATAATCTATACATAAGTATGATTATCCTTGTTCAAGAATAACTAATAGAAATTTGCTGTACAGGAAGATGGAGAGCGTAATTTAAAAGGGTACTGTGGCCTGTTGTGGAGCCTGAAAATGCAGGCTGAAAGACCACATTTGTTCTCTATAAGTATACTGAATTGAGGTAAAAATCAGAGAGGAAGAGAAACAGAATTAAAACAGGAATTGCATATGGACATAGACTGTTCATTAATTTAGCTTCTTCTGTCCTTCCCATTTAATTAAAAGAAAAACAGGCTTCTGGAACAGCCTTCTGAATAGTTGAGGTACCTTACTGTTTTTAAGATGGAGATGGATGTGCTTGTGTGCAGCACTAACTACCTTACAAAGGTGAAAGTTCATTGCTTTCTTCAGTTTCTAATATGTCTGTAAACTTTAAGCAAGTTTAAAGCTTCTTGCTACTTTGGTAATGTCTAAATAGTACTTAATCTGCTTTGTTGGCTATAGATGCCTGTTAACAAACACGTTAATTTGGAACTGTGGTCCATGGCAATTCTAGAAGCAACTCATTATTACTGGTGAGGTGAGGTCCTCAGTTTTTGAATGGTGTAGAATTTGTACAAAATGTAGAAAATGTAGTATTGTAAGACTCATGAGCAACTAGAATTCAATGGGACTCTTCCAATGTAATATTTTGTGGGACTGATCTAGACTGATCTGAACAAGAACTAGCCCTTGGACTAGTGCAATTTTCATTCCTATTTCAGGCATGCTGTCAGGTTAGGGTTTATTTTATTTATTTTTTTTTCAAGCTTTATTTGACACAAAAATGCTGCTCTGCAATTGAGCAATAACAGCTTTGGGCCAGACCAGAGGTACAAAACAGCCCTAGAGCTGCCTTAATAGTAACAGGAGCATCACAGTGCAGGCATAATGCAGAGCTCACATAATGGCTCCTACACTTTTCTTCCAGAAGAGAGGCTATTGGCAGGTAAAGAAGGTGCGGATGTAATTTTGAGCTACCATCTTGGCCTGCTAAGGGACTCCACAGTTAGCCCGCAGCTTTGGTGCTATGTTAATGTCTGACAGAAGACAGGCATTTAACAGTTAAATGACAGTGGACCTTGCTAACCATGTTCTGCTTTAAGGGCTATACATCTCTCAAAAGGGACTGGGAGATAACTTGTCAAAGGAGATAAAACCTCTGTTAGCCATGCACTTAAAAGTGTCTGAGCAAATGTAGAAGCCAAAGTGCAGGGCTCTTGGTCTATAAGAGCAAGACAGATTGATGAGGTGCTCAGTGACCTGACTGTCATGATCCAGAGTTTTCCAGGAAATAAAGGAGACATGGAAACTACTGGCCAACATGGAAAATGCTGAGATAAGATGCTGTAGGTAGTGAAGGAGCTAAATAATTAGCTCACAAAGAAAGAAAAAGATTTCAGAAAGGAGCTGGCTTTCTGGGTGCATTTTTGGAACATCCAAGGGACTTAGGTAAGAGAAGATATTTTTCCATCCTACTCCTATTTTACACTCTATTCATAATCTGCAGAAGGCAGAGACAAGAAATTGGATCGTCTCAGTTTAAATGATATTATCTTTGAGGAAAAAACTCTTTGTGATGATTATTTGACTGTAATGGACAAAAAGAGGGATTTCAATAGACAGTTTAAGTGACCCACCTCTGAGGGTGCTGCAGAATTTACCCGTAGGAAAAAATATCTCATCATCCAAACCTTAAACGAATTTGTAATATGCACCTTAGAGCTAGCCATCCATCTCAGCTGGCCAGGAGACACTTGAACACTAGAAAGAGAGAGAAAAAGTAAATTTAATCTGAACTGTTATAGGTGTGAGATGATATTTGTTCCTTACATAGGCAAAATCCCTTGAGGCATTCTAGAGTAGATTGGTAGTGTGCCAATTCCTTGTTCATTGGAATTTAAGGCTAAAGATGAAAAGCCCCAGCAGAAGACAAACTGACTGCAAAGTAAGAATACTAAAGGAGACTGCTTTGCCTCTGTGAATACCGATGTGAGAGCTTTGCTTGGGAGAGTCTGGCAGTTAGTATTCTTTAATACATGGACTGGTAGAGTAACTTATAGTTGGAAATTTAGCTGGCAGGAATCCAAAATGTAACAGCATCTAAGGTTCTGTTGACTAAATTCTCCATTGTTCTTGGGGTTCTGAATTGCAAATGTTTAATTCCAAGCAGTCAAAAAGTCGTCATTCTAGCACTTTCCTCCAGCCAAAAGAGGAAATAAAAGGATGATAATCAGCTAACCACTGTTTGTTTTGATGGTATGCTCAACAGTCGATGTCATGCCAGGATATAATCTTTATGCAGTCTGCAGTCCATTTCTGAGAGCAGTGGAGAAAACACTAATGAAAACACTTGGTTAAGTCAGGTATTGAAGGTAGGAACAAAGAGACAGACCTAAGAATGCTGCAGAGTTGGCAAAGTTTGGCAAAGAGCTGCAGCTTAAAGCCCTGCCAGGTCTCCTGTTGTCTCTTACTGGGCAACTCAGGTGTGTGACTATCAGACTGTGCTATTAATCAGAGTTTAAAAAGAGCTTATTAGCCTGGTTGCAGTGCTGGGTCTATGCTCAGTGCACACGTCTGCACTGCATCTGATATGAGATTTCTTATGTGAGGGCACTGGTAGGTGCTGCAAGGTTTGAGGGCTCTCTGATTCACTGTGTACAAGGTTGAAGCTGAAATGGCCTTTGGGCACTTGAGATCATGCAGCAGAACTGTCTGTGCAAGTTCTGTATAAAACCATTAACATAAATATTTTACACAGCCCAAAGGATACCTGTCAGGTGGCTTTTACAGTTTTAAGGCAAGCAGTAACATTCAATGAATTGTGTTACGATATGCATAGTTTACACACTAGCTTTTCAGTTTCCAGAGGATTTGAAAAAGGTCAAATGAAGCAGAGCATTAATTACTTGACTGATTCAGTAGTTATGGAGTAGAATTGCTAGGCAGGGGAGGAAACTACATTATGCAGGAGCAGGCGCAAGGAAGCAACAGCAGACTTTGTTCAAGATAATGCATGTACTAATCATCCTTCCTAAAGGCTAAAGGGAAGAGACAGACAAATTTCTTTATTCAATAAGGTAGTGTAAAAACTCAGAAGTCTTTGCCCAGTGTCCTGTGCCATGAATGCATGCGTGGAAGGCTGAGGAACTTAATTCAAGAAGATACTGGACTCAGGAACAGGCCAGTGGCAGCTGTGGCTGTGTATGGTATGCTAGACACAGAAGGCAAACAGAAATCAGAGAAAGCAAGCGAAATGTAGAGAAGTCATAGCATGAATGTATGTTTTAAAATATATGTATATTACTGATTTTTTCTCCAAATAATGAAGAGAACTACTTTGCGTATGTTTGTGAAAATGTCTGTAGGGATACATACATCTTACTGGAAACTAAATGCATGAAACTAATCCAATAGCTGTAGGTATGACTTAAAATTTAAATAAAAAGCAGAAGAATCCTGAAAAGCTTTTACAATATTAAATCAGCCACCCTGCAAAACATGTATTTTGTAGAAAGAACTAATAATTCAGAAAATATTCATAAAAGTTCATTTTCATGTCAGAGGAAATATTTATGTAATATATTTTCCAAGTGTAACAATAGAAATGTGCAATATTGCTTAGCATTTGGGGAACAATCTTTACTTCTGGAAAGTGCTGATCAGAGTCATCAGTCATTCCTCTGACTTTACATTTTAGCTGTCTGTATATCAGTGTTTGAGACAAAGGAGAAATTCCTTTCCCTTTTCATCAGCAACCTCAGGCATGTAGGTTAGAGATCTTAAATTCTGTGTCACTGCTGTCTTTATCTCTGTTTACAAAGCAGGTATTTTAGCAGCATATATAGACTTTAGCTAAGATCAAGGTTTCATAGTGCTGCAGATACCGCACAAATGTAACATAATCATCCATTCGCTGAAGACTTTACATTTCCAGAGATGGACAGGAGGATATAATGTAGTTAAATATCTATATATTGTGTGTTTCATTTATTATTATTATTTCTGTTGTTTATGTATTACTATTTATTTGTGTGTGTCTAGAATTTATACTAGTGAAATAGCAAAGTGTAGTACTTGGCAAGCATTCTGTTAGATCCACTGTGTTACAATTTTATTTCTCTATTTGTTGATGCTGAAGTGTGGTTTGGTTGTGAAAGAGCTGAACTAAGCTGAAAAACAAAAGGAGGCTTTAGATTTTATTTGCCAGGGGAGGGAAGAGATGGAAGTGCAACACCTTGTAACTCTGAGGAACAATGTTGTTCGTCCTCTTTTTGCCTGTCTACTGGATTCACCCCAGTGTTATGTGCACTTTCCTGCCAGCTCTAGTAGAGATCCTTTTATCCTTAGATGTGCGTATGGCTGTAAGTTGGAACAAAGTGAAAGCTTTTAGAGTCTGTCACGCCCAAGTCCACAGTGAGCAGTTGTGTACCATGTTGTGTTATGCTGGCTTGCTGTTTCTTTCCTGTTACTTTTCCCTAAAAATACACAGAACAGTTTTTAATATCACTTTTGCCTCTACTTAAGGGTTTTAATTACTAAATAATGTTACACATTCTCAAATAGGAAAGAGAAGCCCAGCATTTATAAATGAGGTGCAAGGGGACCCGTCCACAGCAAAAGGGGTCTCTTAAAGTGCAGTTTGCATATTTATATACACATATTATATGTATGTATATATATATATATATATATAAACTTAGGGAATGCTGCTTTGGAGCCTATAGTGCCTGGTGTTTAAAATGCCTGCATTGCTTGCCTCTGAGCTCATAATACAGCTGGCATGCTATCAAATATCCTAAAGGGTATTAGCAGTGGGATTTTAGTAAAAGCCTCTGTGTTTAATAACCAGTGCTGTTTTTAAACAAAAACTCGTCCAGCACTAAGCAGAGGGCAAGAACCTAACAAAAACCCAACTGTGCAAGTCTTTCTTTTCTTATTTCAGTATGTATGTGTCTTTGTAGAGCAGTGAGCAAATAGCAATTTTTGCTGAGGCACATGCTATTCACAGAGATAGTTCACAGCTTTCACCTTACTACTGAAATTAGTTTTTCAGTTTTGTGCTCCAAGTTTTCAAATTTCTCTCTCCTTTTTCTTCTCTTAATCACTTTGTATTTAACTTCTGGCCATCTCTTTTCCCTTCATCCCTGACCTAACTTCTAAAAGCTTTGAGAAGAATATATCCATGAAGTCCTCTCACCTTGACCCCTTGCTGCCTG
Source organism: Cygnus atratus (assembly GCF_013377495.2). NCBI lineage: Eukaryota > Metazoa > Chordata > Aves > Anseriformes > Anatidae > Cygnus > Cygnus atratus. Next base: position 7,797,941 of record NC_066365.1, read on the forward strand.
CTGGAAGTGCAGCTCCACGTCGCACCGGTTCATTTCCACCTGTCCTTAGAGTTACCATAGAAACTGGCCACTGGCTGTGCAAAGCCACCGAGGAGGCAAGGAGGAAGGGATGAGTCTTTCAGCTCCCAAAATAGAATAATAAATGTAGGGATGAGAACAAATCTTCCTCTAATTGCCCAGGATGTACACCCAGCAAAGTGCGAATTTGAGTGGTGCTGTAGAACAGCATTCAAATAACACGTTATTCCAGAAAATGCACATTTCTCCAGCCCAGCTGTTCTTTTCACAGTGCGTTTGTGGGTCACCATGCCTTCTAAATTAACCTCTCACTGAGCAAGCAGTTAAGGAAGATGACAAAGCTCTTGTGCAAGAAAACACCTTAGAGATGCAACAGTTGGAACAGGTGGTAGGATGCTTCCTTCCTACTTGAGTAGGGGAAACCCTTGCTCTCCTCTGCATTTGCACAGGCTTTTGTTAGGGGACTCTTTGGCTTGGTAAGCAGACTTGAATTCAGCTTGCTTCAGTTCTGAGACAAAATCCACATTTTTCTTTCAATAGAGATGATGCTAGTTTTTCTGCAGGTTTAGGGTCTAGGTTATTGTTTTCACCTGGGCAATGTGAATGTCAAACAAGAGTTCTGCTCTGATACCAATCTATAGAGATGGTGTAGGTGATTACATAAATCAAGAGTTGATGAATACAGAGGCTGACTGAAAGCTGCAGCCTAGCAAACTGTAGCCAGTGAGTGCAGCAGAAGCTCATCTGACATCCAAGCTCAGCCTTGGCAATCCAATTTGCCTCTGAATGTGGGTGGGATTTTGGGTGGCGTTGAAGCAATACAACTGCATGCACAGAACGCTGAAGAGCTGGAAGCTTGAGTTCTTTTTTTTCTTTTTCTTTTTCCTCCTGTCTTTCTCTCAGACTTCTGTCATGGTAAGAATTTACTAGGAAAAGGCCCATTTTGCTGGACTTAAAGCCTGAATTTGGTAACTTCAAGATTTAGCAGAAGACAGATTTTATTATCCAGGTCTTTGGCGATGTTTATTTAGCAGAAGAGTTACTAAACATAATGCTCTCTATATTTCACTGATTTCTTGATGGAAGGTAGTGAAGGACTTTGAAGGGCAAGAAAGGCCCATGCACAATATAGAGAAAGCAGTTATTTTTCTGGGTACATATACACAGTATTTTACAGGCAGACATGGGCAAGCTCAACCTGCTCTTTAAGCCAACAGAAGTTATGTGACTGTAACGCCGTGGTCCCCAGGCTTATTAGTTCTGGGCTGGTGTGATTCTCCAACTGTAGCCACATGGCTTTGGCCCGTGGAGAAAATGGGCAAAACTGCTGAAACTGCTGATTTGTCTCACTGTCAGTTTGTGATACTGCTTTTTTTTTGTGAGATGGACAGCTGTTTGCTGGCAGCTGGAGTACGAACACTGCTCTCTCAGTTCCCATAAGCTGCCGAACAGGTGGCAAAGGGAAGCCACTTCTTACTACTTTCCTGGACTGCACTTGAATCGTGAACTACTTTGCATCCAGTTACCAGTCCTTTGCAACTGCTTATGCTAGATCCCGGCCTCATTTGTAGCAATGAATTTGGAATTACGCTTTGATTTCATCACACTCATTTTTACCTACTTGTATTATAGATGAGACAAGACTGATCCTTTTCCCCGCACTAAATATTACTATATTTGTGTAATCTTTGTGTTATAAATCAATGGGTTTTATTCAACCTCATTGTGCCCAATGGAACTCAGTAATTGTTGTGTTTTCCAATAGTTTTATCTTATTTTTGAATTACTATGTTTTTAAGACACTGAAAAAAATAAATTCTAATATTTTAGAATGATTTTTAGGTGATTTTTGAGAAACACCCTTTTAAAATAATTTTATCTGAGTTGTAAGACTATGGAATTTAACTTGAAAAAGGAAGTTTCTCAGCTGCCAAGTGGAAAAAATGTCACCAGTTTATTAACAAAGAAAAATATGTTACAGAGAGATTACTCTGGTGCCATATTTATATCAAAAGTATGTGTTCATTTATCCAGTTCCTAATGAAAACAAGATAGAACATACTAAATTCAGCTAGCTATGTAGATTATACTGTTTAAGTAGTTTTATTTTGAGAAATGTCTATTTGCCATTGTCTTAGACACAATTAAATACACTTTTTCTACTAAGTACAACTCTGGATCCTACACTTTTTATCTGAGATTCCATGTGTTATAAGGGAATCTCAGACTGTTATTTTCGAAGAATGGTGATGTGATGAGAGAACAGCAAAATGCCCTGCAATTCTTGTTCTCAGGCATGGTTGAACACAGAGGGTATAACTAGAGCCTAAACCTACAAATTATGAAAAATAAATCCATGGCCCATTGGGCTCACTGTCCTGCTCCTTTCAATAGCTGATGGGATTTGCTTCCAAAGGACCAAACCCACCTTCTGTCTTGTAGCAGGAGACAGTTATTCTTCATTTCAATTGTCTCCTGTCAAGAGACATTTGGGGTGATAGCAAATCGAGAGAGTAGTTGCCAGAAACTACTAAAAAATTAGAGTAAAGAGAACTTCTGAGTTCCAAAGCATTTATGTGTGATAATCACCCTTTGGAGAGAAGAACTGTAATACATAATGTGTTTATATTACATGGAATGCAAGCTTGGAACTTCTTCTGAATCACTGATGTGATAAAATACTTTTATTTATATCTTCTTCTCTATTTAAAGGGGAAAAAAAAAGAAAGAAAGAAAAAAAAAGACCACTTCTTTGGCTGTTCTCCACTGTTTAGAAATCTAATGTTTAACTTTACTAAGTAATGCAACATGCTACCTTTCTGAAATGACAGTATGTCTTGGATGTTGTGCAATTGTTTCTTGTTTCTAACATTTTGTGGCAGTATAAAGTGCCAATTTAGGAAAATATTTATCAATGCTGCTTGCTTATTTTTAACAGGAAAAATTATTCTGGTGATGGTGTAAGCATTTCTCTACTGCATAAGTCTTTGTATTTGTGTGTGCATGCTGCACTTACTGCATTGAGGATTTAATCCTGGATTTGGATTATTAGATGCTACAGAAATAGATATAAATCGTGATAAATAGAAATTATGTATGAAGATTTAGAGAATGGTATTGAAACTACGGAAAACAACTGGAAGAACAAATATGTGGCTTTTTATCAGAAGTGTCCTTGGTCAGGCCGGTATCTCCTCTTCATACAAACTGTATATGTACCTATGTCCATGTCAATTGGTAGCAGTGGTTTCAGCATCACAACTTGCTGACTGGCTAGCTATTTGGAAATGGGAGAAGGAAATGAAACCACAAATCTCACATCAGATTGGAAGATGATAATGGAAACAGAGTGAAGTCTCAGCCACAGAAAGAACACTGGTGGAAAACTGTGGTTAGATATTTTCACACGACAGGCTTGAAAAATGAAACATGCAAAATTTGCAGCAGGAAGTAGAGGGAAACACTATGTAAGGAGAATCATCACTTGGGAATATTCCCAACAAAAAGACATCTGGTCTAGGATTAGAAATCTGGACTATTTCATCTGAATAATTTAAAAACATTTGTAATTTATCTCTCAGCTTCCCACTTCATTGTTTCTTTTGTAATAAGCCTATTTTCCTTGTCTTTCCCCCATGGTTTTGTGAAAATATAGTCTTCTCAGAGCTACGTTACCCCTAGCAAGCATTCCTGTATAGTGTAATTCATTGCGTAGATGAATTTCAGAGTCTAAAGTGTTTTGTATGTGTCAGAAGTCAGAAATAGGACCAAAGCCTTATCAAAGCTCCTGATGCCTTGGCTGCATCTTTTCCTTTTAAATATATTTAATGTTTTGTTAATGTTAATATTCAGTGTTTGAATATTTAGAATTTTATTTAAAAATATCTATTGACACTATTCTTTTATTCCTAGAAGTTTCATGAAGCACTACTATGAAGCTTTCATTCGTGTCTAATCTCTCTCTCTCTCTCTCCCTCCCTCTGCATTTTAAATTTGGGATTTCTGTTGTGAACTACCCCAAAATGTATCTTTTCTCCTATTCGAGTATTTTTATAGACCTTCTCTGCAAATTTCATGTTGTGTTAGTATTTTTACGGGGAGGCCTGTGTGGATCTTCTAAATTTTCTTTGGAGATGCAAAGCACATCTATTTTTACTTGTTTCCTTGCAAGATTTTATACTACAGCAGCTTCTTTCCAACATCAGTCAAGAATCTCTGACTACATCCACAGGGATGCTAACAAAAAAAGAGAGGAGCAGAAGCTTGCAGGTCTTGTTTTATGACGTCAGTTCCAGAAATGATTAGAGGAGCAGAGGTCTCTGTATATTGAGTGCAGTTATTGGCACAGCCCACTGGGATCACTGTCAGGCCTGAACAGAGGCCCATATTCAAGTGAATGCTGATCTTTGTCATGCAAATTTAAGATTTTGCTTAGGTGATAGCTCTAGTTGCATTTTCCTGATGTAACCTGAATTAAAATGGTGAATACTTTCTCAAAAGAGAAAGAGTATGATTTATGACAAAAGAGTTTCATTATTGATTTTTACTTGCAGCAGCTTTTAAAATGATTTTTCTTGCATGTAATTCTGGAGTGTATGTTGAAGGAACATGATTTCTTTGTGTGAGCAGTTAGTACTGTATACATATGTTTAATCTCAGAGCTGTGGTAGCCTGATGATAGCATTTGTAAGTATTTTCTCTTTGTGAAAGTACTGAAAATGGGGAAAGCTTTCTGCTGCATCATGTTTGCAATGGTGAAATGGGCAGTTCAGTTGTACTGCACATAGCATGAGAAAATTGGGGAGATACGCCATCTACAGTTACCTCTGTAGTACTTATTTTCTTGTGGTTGTATTGTATTTGCTTTTTTAACATCTTTTCCACAAAGCTATTGTTGAAAACCATATAAAGAATTCTGTCACTGTTCTGTCTGTTCAGTGTTTACACCAGTGAGGGTGTGTCAGTATCTCACCTGAAATATCTCTTACCTGAATGCCTGTCAAGGGAGAAAATGGGCTCCTTTGTTCTTTCCACACTTCTGCATGCTTTAAGTGGATATACCAAGGTGAGGTATCACTATTCAGGAAATCCCCTGTACTCTCTCGTGATGAGCTTAGTGCAAAGAAACAAGCCAGCTAGCTGCTGCTGCTGGAGCCCAGGCAGAAATAAGGCACGTCTGAACACGGTGCTCTGTTCAGAGAGCGGGCAGTGGAGCCACTCGCTGTCAGCAGCTTAAGAATTAGTGCTGCATGGATGCAGTGCTAGAAATGATCCAGGGAGCTCAGCCACCTTGTGGGAGCACGAAGCCATGCAAGCAACATTTGGGAAACAAAGATGGAAATGGCACAAGAGGTAGTAATAATTATAATTATGAGAAATAATTATTCAGGCGGCTAGTTCAGACTCTTTTGAGGGTTGCTGGAGGAAAGCTTTGCGGCTTGCCATCTGCCTCCCAAAAGTTCCTGTTGTCTCACAGCCTCTGCTTGCAGCTGCCTTCGAACCTGCATACTTCACCTGAGGGATTCCCCCTACCTCCACCACTCAAGACTCCCAAAATGGGACTCTGAGCCAGGTAAGGCCTGTTAAAACACACTGAACGACACAGCCCAAAAGTGCCACGATGCTGTTCGGTTCGGGTTTACTGTGCCTCCCTGAGGAGGCTGAACGGTGGCAGGGTGAATGGGAAATAAACAGGTGGTCAGAGTGCCCTGGGTGCCTGGCAAGAAGGTGGTGAAAGGCAGGTAAAGGGCCAGGCAACCTACTTCAGGCTGATCCCACTCAGCTCTCCTCAGACAGCATGAGTGGGACCTTTGGGGCCGCTGGGGCTAATGGGGCCTTTGGGGCCATTGGGGCTGTTGTGAAGACGGCGTTCAGCTGGTGCTTTGAGAGGTGCCCTCTCAGTTCACCATGCATAGCTCTACGCTGGGCAGTTTCTCCACAGTGTGGGCTTACCTGTGCTTCGCTCTTCAACAAGATTGTTTCTGGTGTTTATTAGCTTAGAGATCACTGCGCTGTACCTAAAATGTATAAAAGCGTGTCTTCGCCCCTGCCCACCTCTCCAAGACTACAAGTCACTTCAGAATCGCTAGCACAGCCAGTAGTCGAGTAACGTGAATTCCAGAACGAAGTTAGCATACAGTAATGTTTTAATGCATTATTATGAATTCTTGTATTTCTCCATGTAAGTTCTTCATTTCTGTTGCTATGAAGACTAAGGCAACATAGCATCATGTAAATGATGTGACAGGATGAAGGCAGTTCAATTTTTCTATCTTCACTAAACTTTAAAATGACTTGAACTTTTCAATGACTTGGTATTTCTATTGGTAGCACATACATTTGTCTTTTTGGCCTTGTCAAGTTTCATTTCTGTTAGCCCTTGAGCTATATATATATATGTATATATTTATAAAATATTATGTAAAAATTAGTCTTTTCCCTGTCCTTGCATCTGCAACTACTAGGGCATATGATGCCTTGAGGTATTCTTCTAAACCCTTTCAGCACTGTTTTCTTAAATAGCTGTTCCAGGATTGTAGAATTCTGGCTTTGTTTTTGTTTTGTAATGGTAGCATTAAAAATACAGCTTATTAGAATAGAAGCATTTAAGCCCAGAAGATTCATATTTATGGTTAGGTGAAAAATTTTCTGCTTTAAACCAACTCAAAAAGTTCTAATCTTTTTACTTTGGTTTGACTAAAGTAAACATCAGAAATCACCAAAAGCATGTAAAACAATGTGATATTCTTATTTTCTTTTGCCTTTACTTCAGCATTGCTATAGCTTAGAAATAAAGTGATGACTAGATAGAAAACTACTCCAGTGACCCTGAGGAGAGCAACACATTTGAACACAACACGGTCTCAGCTGAAAATAAATTTACAGTTAGGCATTGCTTCTTTCACAGCGAAACAGATTCAACATTAATTTTGTTGTTGTTGTTTGCTTTTACGCGTCCATCCCTTTCTACTTACTGTATTTATTAGGTAATGTGATCCTAACAATTTTGGTTTAAGATGCTGTTTAAGTTCCATAACAATTTGAGAGGTAAGCAATAGGGAAGGGGAGTTGGAGACTAGATGAAAGATGTGCTTGAATTTAAATGTGAATAGACTAGATGGTAAATTAAAGGAAGAAACAAGGAAATTCCAGACAACCAGACTGTGGGGAAATTGATTCCTTCACTAAGTGGTCTGACTGAAAAAGGAAATGAAATTCCAAGTGTTGTATTGGTCTTTCTCTAAAAACATGCATTGGAAAATGAAAATTGAACTACTGAAGAGTATTGGTAGTCAATATAAGAGTATATATATTGCAGTGAGGAAATTTTACGTCTGTAGGTGTTCTTGTAGTGCGCCCTGTAGCAGAAAGCTTTATGTTTAAAAACAAACAAAAATCCCCAAACAAACTAAAAGACCACAAGGAAAAAATTTCAAAAGTGACAAAAACAAACAAACAAAAAACCAACATCCAAACAGCAGTAACAACAAAAAGACAACACCCTTCCAACTGTAACAAATGATTCTTATGGTTGACTTCTCCTGTGTCCACAGAAGAAATCAGAATAGAGATAATAATGATATCATTTACATTTAAACTCAATTAATTCTCTGCTACCAGTGACCAGCAGATAGTGGCTTTATATAGCTCTAAATTTGTGAATAGTTGTTGAAGAGCTGCCAGTCACAGCATCCTACATTCAAACTTTGTTTTGGTTACACTTGTAAGCATCTTTTTGTGTGTTATATGACCAAATGTTTCAATTACTAAGGAATAGTATGATGCCCAAATGAGCTTTTCAAAGTTTCAGAATGGTGTTTTTTTTGTTTGTTTACCTCTGTGTGTGTTTCTTTCGTATACACTCCCACCCCCGGGTATGCTCCATTTCTTTCATTGACAAGCTGAGATTTAACATTTACTGTGCAAATTAAAGAAGATTTTTGACTATTGACTGTTTATTTAATCTCACTTGTCCTATCAGTGGTTTACCTATTTTTTTCTTCTGTAGCAATATGATTATAATGTGGCCCCTGAAGCTGAGAGCTGTGTGATGTTTAGAAAGCTGTTTTGCCTTAGTCTTTTTAGAATAGTTGTCCTAAACATTTCACTTCTGTTGCTTATTTCAAGTTATAGATTCTGCTGTAGCTAAAAAATATCTTTGTAGCTTAATGAACTGACAAGAGAACCATTCCTGAAGAAATAAGAATTATATATTTGTTTTGCCACATAGATGCCTCTGAAAGAGAAAAGTGGATTTGTGTGTTGAGAACAAAGGTAGAGACCTTCCCAAGATACGCAGATTTTTACTACTATATTTTACACATATATTTATTCTTAAATAATAACAAAACATCGAGCTTGTAATCTAGTTTAGTGACATTTTTCTGTGTGTTTGGTAGATGTTTTTGTTGACTATTGTTGTGTTTACTGAGCTAGAAACATAAGTTTGAAGACTTTGCAAGTCTAGTATGATGTCTGGCTCCTTAATCCATGTGTGAGAGAACAGGAGACCCGGCAGGCACTATGGCTGCGGTGCGCCGTGTTCTTCTGTCAGAACCCAACCATGCATTATGACCTTGTTGTTTAAGCTAAGCCTGGAGGCAAAGCTGACCTGTGTGAAAGGCTACAGAATTTGGCATGATATATCCTCTTGGTTGTTATAAAATCTCAAATAAAGATAGGATGGATAATACAACTCATTTAGGAAACAAATGGGCAGCTGGACTAAGTATTCATGCTCTTTTTTATAGATGTTAGAAATGTGAAAGATAGGAAAGGCTTGGTTTCAAAGAGAGAAAACATTATCAGAAATTGATGGAAATTAAACAATCAGCTGGACACGGTCAGTATACAAATTCTCTAGAACAACAGGACATTTGGTGTTAATTTCAGTTTCTAAACCAAATCAAATTCCCAAACCCAAACAAACTCCCCCTTCCTGAGTCCCCTTAAAGTCAAATCATACAATTAAGTTAATTTTAACAATAGCTCTTATAAGCTGCACTGAAATTACACGCCTCAGGAGCAAAAATATGGTGCTAGACTGATAAAGGTGGTGAAGACATGCGAAGGAAGATCAGGAAGGCTGTGATGACAAAACCAGAATTATGGGGAAGGTTTTGGTTAATCTTCTATATTCTAAGCTGAGATCTCATCAGGCCTGGCAGTGTGCTGAGTGGCTAAGCACTCTACATAAAGTAAACAACCGATTTATGGACTGCAAAAGAGAGCTCATTTTGACCTGAGCAGCGTGCTTCAGAAAATTACTACTGCCTAGCTATTCTGAGAGTGTCCATGAAATACTTAAATCTAGCACTGAAAAAACAGAAGGAACAAGAAGTTAATGGTTATTGTACTTAATTTCAAAAAGGGGAATTACATAGAGCGATAAATCTTTTTGAAAAAGGAATAGAAAGGCTTAGCCAAATGGGGGAAATGGTACAAGTTAGCATTGAGTTTTTCAACAAAATTTATGCTGGAGTTATAGGGCAAATGCCTGTCACGTACCAGCTGGATTCTAGAATAATTAAAACAAAGCAGTGTACATAAAAATAAACAACAAAAACAGATAAAGCAATTTACTGAGAGTAAGATGAAACCCTCTCACTCACAAATTTAATATAAAAACAAAACAGACCAGGTGAAAATTAATATAATGAATGAGTTTTCAAAGAAACAATAACTAATAATTCCTGTACAAATCCATCACAGGTAGGAAGTCTGTCAGAGAATTTACAGGGCAAGCACATCCTTTTACAGGTGTGAAAGGATTATCCAAAGAAAACAGACATAGAAGAAAAGCTGAAAACTGAATCTTGTCCTTATTGGTTGGAGAGGGACATGAGGTTCCCATGGTACAGTCTCTCTGAATGTGTTTCGGAGAATCTTATTTCAAATTGTAATGCTGGAAGAAGAAATAGAGAAGATGAGTAACCACGTGTCTCCCAAGCAATATGGTGTTCACCAAGGAGTTTTAATCAAGCTCATGTATGAGATCACTAACTATGGTGTGCAAACTATTTCTTACAATTTCATTAGCACTCAAAGAACAGCTGGTGGCAAACGTGACACCCACTTTTGAGGAGGTTTAACAGAAGCATCGGGAACTCTAGGGGTAATATGTCTGGCTTCAGTATGAATTTGGTATGTAATAAAGGATAGAGCTGTAGGCATATGGATAAGAATGATAAAATGGGAAAGACTGTGCAAATTGCAAAGGATGTCTTACAGCCCTACAAGAGGCATTTGAAAGGGCCAGTAAACAAGCAATATTTTGATTGGATTGACGTATTTTACAAGAGTGTACAGGAAGACTTTAAGCAGTGTCACTTACCAAATGAGTATTTTTTCTTTTAAATTGAATTTCCACTTTTCAAGGTTTTATAATTGTTCACAAACAGAAGACAAGGTGAGAAATAATTACTGGCTTTCCTATGTAAAGGAATCTCATGGGAATTTGCTCTAGGATCTGTACCATCTAATATCTCCATAAATGATCTTGAAGAGAGGGATGAGCAAGGTGCTAAAGTTTGCTCATTTTACTAATTTATTCAAGGTAGTAAAAATGAAGTAGTTATAGCTGTAGAAAAACTTAATGATGCTGTGTGATGAAGTGGTAAAATGGCAGATGAGATTCAGTGCAGATAAGTGTACTTGGGAAAAAACAATCTTAATTTTCCATAGTAAAACCAAAGGCACTGAGTCATGTATTACTGCATGAGAGAGATCTTCAAATTACAACATTTCATTGTACGCAAATGCCTGCTCTAAGCACAATAGCAGACAGTAGAAAATAAAAGCCACTAGACTATTAGGAATTATTAGAAAAGGAATAGAGAACAAACCATAAAACCTTATTGTGCCCTTGCAGAAATGACACAGTTTGCCTGCAGCTTGATTGTTACCTGAAGTTTGGGTTATCCAGCTTCCGAAAGTGTGTTATAAAACTAAAATACATGCAGAGAAGGTCAACAAGGATGATCATAGATATGAAAAGACATTTTCTTGAGGAGTCATTAGAGCTATTGGGATTCTTCAGCCTGGAAAAGTTATGTCTATGTAGTGCTGAGCTTCACAAGAAAGATGAACGAGAAGTGACTTCTGATCAATTCCTCCCCCCAGTCCTCTCAATGCACAAACTGGGGTATCCAATGGGATGTTCATAACAAAAGGATACATAATTATGTGATCAACAATTAGGCTAATTGGTGGAAGCAGGAATCCGGAACAGCTGTTAAATGTGCTTCACTAGGAGTTCCTTTAGCTGCCGCCTGATAGAGTATAGCAGTCAGTATTAAGAGGAATATTGCTGCATGCTTATTCTTCTGCAGTGACCAAGAGCACATCAGCCAGGGAGACGGTAATACGTGGTAAGGTGGACTTTTGGTTTGATCCAGTGTTGCCATTCTTATGCTTTTATGTGATGGGAACAAAATGTGGCAGCAACTGCAGACAAGTGTTTGTATGCCTTCCTATACAACTGCAGCAGCCACAGCAGCAGTTGCATGAGTTCTCACAGCTGGAGGGAGGCAGTGCTGTTAACCTGCTGCCACAGGGGCTGCTGGTATTTAGCTAGGAAGCACAAAGCAGGGATCAGATGGGGGAAAAAAATCAGAACTGGACACGTATCTTGTGATACCTGTGGAAAGAGATGTACTTCAAGTTCTCCCCATTCCTTTGTCCTCGCATTGCAAAATGCTGCAGTTGCAGCCCTGTGCTCTGGGGAATGCAGAAGGATGATCTTCCTAATGCTTTCTTGGGTACTTCTAGGCATCACGGAAAAATTTTTGGCTCTTCTCCCATTAGCAAAGATAATTAAATGTGTGGAAACAGCGCCTCTCACTATGGGAAGCTGAGCAGGGATGCTGTTTGCCTGAGGCAGTACTTATTACTCCAGAAAAGAGTGATGCTTGTAACTTGAAATGGAATCCATATTTAAATGTATGATTAAGTTCATATGCCAAGAAGAAAAAATGTAAATTCAGCTTTTTAGACTTCAATATGTTAGGTAAACTTTATAGAACAAGAGCATAGCATGTCTCTGAAGTGGTATCAATGCCAACAGTTATGAAATATATAAAACGGTGGAACTACAGAAACAATTAGAACTGTCTTAAGCACGGGGCTAACTGACAATGAAAAAAATCCGTATTACAGTTGCATAATACATAATGAAGTGTACCTATTTTTAGGGCTTTTATTTTTTCTTACTGCACAATCATTTAAGACAGGCTGACTGCTGTATACATCCCCAGGTGGGAAAAGGTGATAATGCTGTTGCATTCAGTTTTGTACTAGAATGATGATATGACAGTCATAGGACAGAGTATCATAAAGTGTCTTCACTGCTCTTCCTCATTTATAATCTTTTTCCTGAATTTTCCTCCAGCTTAAATTGCAATAGAAAGAGATTAAATAACAAGTAGTGGCATTACATACGAGAACCTTTGCTCTGCTTTTAGACCTGATATTTTGAAGTTAGTGATATAAATGTATAATCCTTTTAACTTTGGCACTTCTATTTGATTATTGTGGATCATTGTGGATCACCCATGTTTTATGAGAGGGTAGCGGTGAGAAGAATATGCTACAAAAATTGGCATATGACTGGCTTTGTAGAATGACTCTTTTTTCATGTTTCAGCTGAGATGCATGTTATGTACTTCTATCTACTTTTGTGCTACACAGTTTTCAGTCACACCTGCCATAATCCTGCATAAATAATATTTTATGATGTGAGATAATGTTGATAAAAATAATCTGTATCTGAAAGTTTACACCAATTAAAGATGAATTTTCTGCATGCTTTTAAAATAAGTATCTTGAAAAGTTGACAGTCAAAGTAGCAGCACTAATGATGAAATTGTTTGGAATTTCTCTAAGGTTATCCTCCAGATTCATATCTTAGGTCCCATTTACAAGAGGAAGTTAAATACTTCAGTCTTGTTTCCTACTTAATTTTCTTGGCAGATGATGACATATTTCTGACGTACAATAGGCTACTCCCTTTGTTTTAAGAATTACCATGGAGCTGCTTTATAAAACAGCATAAATTCTCCAGAATATATATATATATAAAAATAATGCTGTAGGTTCTTAGTTATTTATAAAAATACAGTCTATTGTTTCTAGTTTGAGATACTGAAGTATAGAGGCTTTTGTATTAAGATTGTCCTGCTATACGTTCTCTTAGAATTAAAAAACAAAACAAAAAACCAACCTGTTCCCACTCTGTTGCTGGCTGTATATAGGGTATTTCTGGAGAAATTTCAGTTTCATATAGAACCTGTATCATTCCATGGGAGAGAATTTCAGGGATTTCAGTTTGCTTTCCAAATAATTTAGGAATATGCATCAAAAATAAATCCTTCCTACATTAAAATTATCTTTAGTGAATGAAAGTAAAATACTGAAATCAGAAATCACAGCAACAGAGCTGTCTGTACAACAGACTTATTCCCCTGTAAATGTATGTCGCTTTTGCAGTCCTTAATTAGACGGTCACCTTTTTGATAAAGCATTCCATTGAGATAGAATGTACATGCTAAATTTATTTGCAAATAGAGCTAAGAATTGCAAATTCATTTCTCTGTTAATTGAGTCTGTGGGACTGGACCTCCATGATCATGTGAATTGCATATAGCAGTTGAAGCTGTTGATTTAGCCATCCATTTTATTAGAACATCAGAAGTGAGAAGTAATTAAACCACAAAATTGCTGCTTTCCCTCTTCACTTTTTCACATGAGATTAAATATAAAAGGAAAACATTAAGGCTCAAACACAAGATTCCAGGTATTTGGGGGATCATGCCTGTGGGAAGACCTTACAGTGGTCTTCCAGTACCTAACGGGGGCTTCCAGGAAAGCTGTGGAGGGACTCTTTGTCAGGGAGTGGAGGGATAGGACAAGGGGGAATGGTTTTAAACTAAAAGAGGGTAGGCTTAGATGAGATATTAGGAAGAAATTCTTTACTCTGAGGGTGGTGAGGCACTGGAACGGGTTGCCCAGAGAAGCTGTAGATGCCCCATCCCTGGAGGTGTTCATGGCCAGGTTGGATGGGGCTTTGGGCAACATGGTCTAGTAGAAGGTGTTTCTACTCATGGCAGGGGTATTGGAATTAGATGGTCTTTGAGGTCTTTTCCAACCCAAACCATTCTATGGTTCCATGATTCTATGATTCTATGATAATGCAGTACATGTCCTGAGTACTACCCTAAAAATACATCTTCGTAACTAGGTTTTTTTTTTTTTTTTTTTTTTTTTTTGTTTTAATTTGAAAATATTCCTGATAGATTTCCCACTTTCTGGCAAAATTTTTTCTTAACTGCAGGTCACAAAAACTTTTAAAGGAAAGAGATTTTCCCCCTTTACTCCTTTCCTGAAGAAGGGAATAATAGCATATAACTATATGTATGTCTCTGTATTATACATATAAAACAGAAATTCTGTTTTAATGTCACAGGTGAACTTTTGCAGAAAACACTCAAGTTCTAGTATTTTATCTAAAATTTCCATATGTGAGACCTGTTGAATGACAGACATACCTGAATTCTTTGAATCAATTTTCTCATAATTTTGTTATCTTAGAAAAGTAAGGACTCAAAAAATAATTAGTTTTGCTAGCTCTACTGTGTTTTCAAATCTTAGTAGGTTGTGGTTTTATCTGTAATTCTCCAAAGTGTCAGACATTACAGTAAAATCTGGCAACTTTAATAAGAAAAATAGGAGTTCCAAATCTAAAGCATCAGTAAAGCAATCTACATACTGAGTAGTTATTGCTGATAGTTTTTTGGCTGCAACATTCAATTTCCTGATTATAAAGTTTATGTCCTCAACGATCTTGATTTGTTTTGTCTTTGAGAGAGTATCATTGTAGGTCAGGATAGTGGTGTATTCTTGGTTTTTATTTTTTTCAAAAAGACACTTGGGATTTAACTGAGTGACTACTGCTTCTGGTATAGTTGGCAGATGTAAGTCACAGTCTGTGGCAAAAAATGCTAATTTCAAAGTGCGTAGATTGCCACTTCATTTTAACTCTGAAGTCTTTGTATTGTTTGCAGTTTTAATTCTAGCTCATCTTCCTGCTTTATTCAAATAACTGAGCTTTTAAAAATTTTCAGACAGTTAAATCACTTTTAGAGCTGAAAGGTCATTAGTCTGGTATCAACTCAACATTACAAAACTTTTTTTTTATTTTTTTTATTATGAGATGATATATACAGATTAGCAGTTCTACTTTAAAACCAGTCTGAAATGTGATGGATTCAAATTTTGTAAATCATGGGTTATAACTCTTCTGTTCTGCAATGCGATGTAACTTTTTATATTATTGTAATAAATGATGTTTATTACAATGTTCTTTAATGTTTCTGTTGTATCTCCTCAAACAAATTGTAAATTAAAGGTGTCTTTTCTTTGAATATTGTCCTCCTTGAAATAGCTAATGTTCATTGTTCCTTATTACAGATGATTCGAAGTAGCAACTTCAGCTATATATAGCATTTATGACAAAGGGGATGCTTCAGCAATTCTAATTGCATAGAGTGAATTATAGTTCATAATTAACCAAAACAAAAGAGAATAATTAATCACTTCTTTTTGGTTACTCTTTCCCTGTAATATTTTTCCAAGACATACATCAGGGGGCAGCAGAGTCGTTTAGTTGATCCAGTTTGCAACCATTCCTAATGCCAGCACTTCAGTATTCAGTATTTTTGTTAGGAATCACATTTTTGTGAATGCTGTTGCACCAATCTAAGGCATCCTGTTTTCTAAACACTGAATAAGCGAAATGAGCAGTTCTTAAGTAATCATGTGTGAATCTGTGTAGTTATCTGTAATTATTGTATTTATACAAGTGGAGATTAAATGGTATACCGACAAGGTGTTTGATTGGGAATGTCTGAATTTCAATCTGAAGTAAGTTTCCAATTTCTAGATTTGGAATATTTTAGGTAGTATTTTAGCTTTATCTTAGGAAGGGAGAGACAAAATGTCAAGAAAAACATGGTAGAACGTGCAACTGAAGGTTTTATTTAAAATTTGTATTTCTCTTATGTAACTTATTCAGAAACACTGTTTGAATTCTGTATTAACTGGGTGATGTAAAAAGACAGCTTTTCAAGATAAATTTGAATGGTTGTGTTTTAAAGAATGCTGACCATGTCATCCCTGTTAAAATCTAACAACTGTAATATTATATTCCATGCTCTGGTGTGTATGAATGCACAAGAACTTCAGAACGCTTGCATTGCGAGTTCTGTATGGATGCAAATTCCTTTGTAAATACCAACTGTTACTGTTATGACATAAATATTGCCAAATATTGATACAAAGGAGCTTAAAGAAACTGTGTAAGAAGAGCAGGCACCTTTCGTCAGCTCTGGTGTTGTGGAGGCTGAGATAGGTCTTTCACCATGACAGCTTTCACTTTGTTTGTTTGACTGATGGTATTTTAAAAAGATTGGCCACTTCTGAGGTAGTTATTCTACATAAATGGTTGGGCCACAAAATCATAAAGCTTTTTAAGGGCTTGTATGTTGATTTGCCTACTATATTTATATCTTGAATTTGTTGGAAAAATGTGATTTTTTGAGGACAAAAACGAGCTTTGTTTCTGTCTGTTAAGGGAGATAATGAACACTTTCATGGAGAAAGATGCATCTTTCAAAAGTGTAATTATTAGTTTCTGTTTAAAGAAGTGACCCAGATCAAAATGTTTGTTTGGCTCAGTACATTTCTAAGTCAGGTCCTTAGATCATCGTGGCAGTTATTACCATATTTCTAACCACTATTAATAGATTATTAAATTGTCATCATATCGCCCTGTTTGGTTTTGGTTTGTGTGTGTGCCTTTTCCTGTGTAGCTCTTCTTGGTTTCTGCTTATAGTTTTTCTTATTTTTATTTGTTTTGGCTTCTCAAGGTTCATTGCCCTGTTTTAGTCAGGTTTTAGATGTAGATGCAGCATAGAAACACTGGTCCTAGCTTCAGATCACATTTTCAAGTGATCATTACTAAGGGTTTGAGGGGAAAATATTATAGTGATTCTTTGGAGGCTTCTTTTTCCATATGTTGAACTTTTAGTCCTATATCAGTTGTTTCTAATAAACATATCAAACAAAGTAATACTTTTTGATTCCGTTACGATACCATGCCTGAGTATTGTCGCCCTTCTATATCCCTTAGAATGGGACAATTTTTTATTTGTCCCAAGGACTTGTTTGCAAGGTTGAACTTCACAGGAGAAAACCTGCTGCAGATGTACATTTCTCTTAATACTTATTACAGGATCAATAGCATCTGTTAATACTTTGCATGTGGATATGTAAGCAATAACAGCTCCCAAGTATGAGGGTTGCACACCAACAATATAAAGCATTACGATCCTCAGGAGAGAAAGGGCTTTCAAATACAGTGAAAGCAATTCTGTCATCTCTCTCTCTCTCTCTTTTTTTTTTTTTTTGATAGTGCCTTCTCATTAGAAACACATTTTTGTTTGTTTAATATAAAATTACTTAAAATACAGTACATAAACTTTAATAATTTAATGAGTTTTCACAGTTAAAAAATAATAGCACAACATGAAACAACATGGAAAACAAATACAATAAGTAAGATCTTTAGCAGATAACACACTATTTTGAGTGGTCTTTTAGCAATTGCAGCAGCTCCTACAGCATCATCTTTTCCCTAGAGAAGTGACAGAGTATATGTAGTAATTGTTTGAATTGAATCTTTATTTATATTTACATAATCACTACATCTAGGTCAGAGCTCCTTCACTGATCCTTCAAACCTGATCCATTTGTCTGAGGTCCTTCAACTTGCTGCTTTTTTCTTATTATAGGCACATACTTTGGATAATTTGAATTCCCAAAGCACAGTTTGACGGTCAAACAAATGTAGGTCTCAGTCCAGCAGAGCAGTTAAGATTGTATTTAACTATTAACGTGTAACTGTTGCATTCGTCTGCAGTAGGACTGCTTGCAAATTTTAAACTAAATAGATACTGAAGTATTTTAGTGGATTGGCGCCTACATGTAGTGCCAAAGGAAGAGCAACAGATTTGCACTATGGTACCAAAGTAGACCCTCTGATACACATACAGGTCTGGAACATCTTCGATCAAAAAAAACACCATGTATTTTATAATGCAAGTATTTTAGCTATTTAAACATATGCACTCTAAATGTCACAGAGTTAGTTTAAAAAAAAAATCTTATAATTTTCAGTTGCTCTGATAGATTAGCAGTTGCTTTAGAAATATGTAAGGGCTGGTGTTTCAGGCTGGGACCTAGGGAGCTCTGCAGATTTAGGCTTGTTTGCCTGTAAAGTATGGCTTGGAGGGAGAGCTGAAGCAGGTGGCATAAAGTGAGAAAAGAGTGTTTGAACAGAGCAGTGGTAGGAAGAGGTCCATGCTGAGAGGAGCTCCCTTTGTTTAAATGTTATAACTCCCAGTGGTGTAATTGTGTTATGGAGTCTGTGATATTTTTTTGCTAGGAAAAATGAAAAATATTAAAATGAGGTTATTTTTTGAAGAGTTTTGTATTTAAAGAATATTTAAAGATCAAGCCATTGATAATTATGCGACACATTAGTGAGGTGGCTGCAAGGCTTCATAAGCACTGTGGGTACATGATACATCTTCAGGCAACTGGATCTCAGGACTAAATCGAGCTTTTTCATCAATGCACATAAAGTTTGAGGTAGTATTTCAGAATGTGAAAAATATGTCCTTTTAAAGCAGCATGTGTAATCAGCCTAAATCTGCTTTACAGCATTGCGTATTCAAACCAAGAGTACTGCTGGTGTCTGACACTGATCTATTAGCTAATGTTGGTAACACGCTGGGAACTACCTGTGTGCTGTAACACTGGAAGGCAGTCCATTAGTGCCTGAATTAATGCACTCAGGGACTTTTAATTCTTCACAGAATCTATTTCCATATTTAATTACGGGAAAGTCATAGAAAAAAGTTACAAAGCACCTTCTTCATCCATTTCATTGTCAACGGGAGTGGCGATTAGTAATTCTTCTTCAAGTTATATTGCAGTGTTCACTTAAAATAATGCAGCTCCTTGCTGAGTTTGCTCCAATTAAGCCATATTTTATTTGCTAATGACTTACCAAGTTGACAATGACCTTGAAGTTGGTATTGTCAACACTTCTTGGTATAAAGAGCTAGGTGATTTAGAGTTATTAAGAGTGCATCAATTTATTCTTCACTCTTTGTCAGTGTTTTTGAAAAGCTTTTTAATTCCATTAAAGATAGGATACTTTACCTGAATAATGTACAGGTTAGTAAGTTAAGTAACAGTCAATTTATATTATCTTTACTGCAGATTTTAAATATGGGTGTATGTATGACAGCATTTTTATTATTTTTGAGTTTGAAAAAGTGTACTAAATTGGGTCGTCTTTTAAAATTGAGTTGCTTTAATCACTACAAATGCAATTTATTACTGTCACATTTCTCTTGGGCGTAAGCTACTTATATAAATACATTTATAAATATTTAGACATTGAATTTCAGTATCTCAAGTTATACTCTATCATTGTCTAGTTTATTTCATCATATGTGTAAACGAAGATGCTAGTATAATTGAACAGAGTAAGATGTTGATTTTTCATGAATGCTTCTTTAAGACAAAGATGAATAATAAAATTACATTTAGACAGCTTAAAAATATTTAGAATATACTGGAACATTTAGAAGTCATAGTTTAATAATGATGCAAAACGCCTTTGTATTTAGATGTAATTTACAGTGGGCTAGTTTGAACATTTTAGGCAACCAAAATAATATCTGGGATAAATGACTGCAGGAATGAGCTCTGTTATGTCATTAAAAATGTTTCTGTATTTCTCTGTTAGTTTTTATAACATTTCTCCTTTTGAAAGTTGATGTTGCATGTCTTTTTAATCAAGAGGCATGCATAATCACACTTTCAATTCATGCACAGTATCTGCTGGGAGCTGCCATTAGTTCCTGTTTCCTCACATTTTTATATTAAATTGTACCTGACTTCAAGGATAAAAAAGAACCTTAGTGATTTTAGAAATAAGTAAATATCTACTTAAAAATACTTATCTACTACTGAAAAATATTTTAAGCTTAATGTTCTGATTTTGCATTCACTTGTTCTGATTATTGTTCCATATGCTGATAGTACTGCCAACTACAGGCCACTACAAAAAAAAAAAAAAAAAAAGTAATCAAACCTCCATCTTTCCCCTATCAGATCTTTAAGAATCTACTCCCTTTGTTTTGCCTTCAAGAATTGAGTTAATATGCCATAAAAATTGACTTTAATGGAGCCATCATGATGTGCATATACCATAACTGAGAAACCATATGATCTAATTACTGTAATCTATTTTTCTTAACCCTAAATCTCTGTTCTCAGTCTCCATGTCATGTCTAATAAAATATTAAACAGGTTCTGGGCTATGCAGTTTCTCTCTAGGCACCTTGAGATTGAGGTGCCTTGGATACTTTTGATTATGTTGAATAGTAGTGGGCAATAGTGGACCACTGTAGACCACTGTAGTGCACCACACATAGACATTAGCAATAGTGAGTAGCACGAAAAGATTTCAGTTCAAGAAGGTACTTAATCACGTGTACAAATCTAGGTATATAAATATTTTAATCTCTTTATACAAAAAAAAATCTTTTAAAATTGGTTTTCAAGTTTTCCATAAAGTTGTGCTGAGCATTCTTCCGTAAGTGTTAGAATATGGCTAGAAATGCCAATCACATGACTGGATAATGTAGTTCTGTGGTAAAGTTTTCTCTCATATTAATTTTATTTGGAAATACATGTTCATTTCTATTAGCAAGTGATTAGAATTAAAGATTTTTATTTTAAAAGCAGAGACTACATCTAACATTTTGTTCAGGATTTCAGTTTTTCATCAGAAAATCCTTAATCTTGAGTTCAGTCAGCAGTGGTATTTGAAGTTGCTCATAATTTTGCAATTTGTTTCATTCCTGTAAGGCTCACTGTTCTGTAAGAATGGTACCTCTCAAAAAAAAACTTCACCTGTGTAAAATAGGATATAATGTTTGTCATTTTCTTTTTAATTGTTTTTAATTTGGATTTGCAAAGTATGGATCACTTCCAATAGCATACTATTACTTTGTTTCTGTGATAAAGTGTATGATTCCGCGAGGTATAAAATGTTTAATATATGTTTCTGAATATACTATTCTTGCTCTGTGACAAGTTCATGTACTTGTCAAGTATTGCCCTCAGAAAAGAGGAGGAAAAGTGTACATCATCTCATGGTAAAATGACAATCTGCACACTTTATTCTCCATAATGGGTCTTTATATTTCTACAGTTTGCTGTTAGTAATTTAATCTCACTCCTTTAGACCCACAAACTGACTTTTTTTTTTCTTTTTTTTTCCAGCTGTCATCCCTCTGGATGGGATTCAATTTGGAGTTCACTTTACAATTTTAGCTGCCAAAGAGAATAAGTCTGACTGATGTGAGGCTGCTATCTGCTCAACATGTTCCCAGATCATAGAGGATATGCTGGAGATCAGGGCCATCCAACTCACAGAGACCTCCACTGGTGTGGTTTGAACATACTTTTCCTGCCGTGAGAAGGTTCTGTTCCATTAATATATCATGCTATTCCTTTCTTAATATAATAAAATTTAGATAATTCTGCAAAAATAATTGTATAAAATTTCAGTCTGCTTATCCTTATTATAGACTTCAAAATAAATCAGATTTCTATAGGATCCAATATATTACTATTTAAAACAACTTTAAGAATTTAATTCTGTACATATCTGGACAATAATGCTTGTTCTATCATGCACTAGAACAGTAGTAAATAATGCCATACAGAAGCCACTTGATGGTGCTGTCACCCTTTTACTCAGAAATTTCAGTTTAGCTCTCATCTTTCCTTTGTAATAATGGTATATTAAGGTGCTTTAAATGTTGGAGGCAGAAATGTACAAGCAAAGAAAATATTTTTGTTTTCCTTTCTACTTTTCATTACATTTTATTTTCTGTCATTCTTTTTTCTTTCCAGTAAAGGCTAACATACGTATAGCTGATACATATTTATAAAGAAGGAATAAAATACAAGGAAGACACTAACTGATATTTTTCATGATTCTGAGGTTACATGTGCAAAATCAAAATGAAGGAAAAATAGATCTTTCTTTTTTTTTCTTTTTTTCTTCTTCTTTTTTTTTTTTTTTCCCCAAGATGGGACTGATGTCAATGCTAAAATTATTGAATTAATTGTAAAAATATTCAGGATTAACCTGGATTTGTATTATATTAATGGTGGTAGAGCCTCATTTTCAAAATACTGTAAAGATAGTGCTCTCTAAGCAGAAGCTGAATGGAAGAACAGTTTATTCCTAGCTTGTGATTCTGAGAGTAATGATATATTGATCACAGAGAGAACGGATTTTTTAGATAGAGATCATGTAAAAATTGCTGTGAATTGTGTTGATTTGGTTTAGAATTAGTGATTGAAATCTTAGATATCTAACATATTTGCTGAACTGGTTGCTTTTCTGCTTTTTGAATCTCTAAATACATTCAGTCTACAGGCCACATTACTTCCATTCTTGTGTGGTGTTTATTTAGCATAGTTTTGATTCTGTGAGCAAGTAATAACTGAACCGGGAGAGTAAGTTTGCATAGATGAGATAATATACAACTGGTCAAGAAGTAGAATTCTACATAATGTCTGTGGAATGTTTTGTGGATCTTTCATTGTACTATCCCAGTAAAAGCAGATTCTACAAAGAAACATGCATACCCCAGGTAATTCTTTATCAGCAGTCTCTGATTTTTCACTATTTCTTTTTATCAAAAAAGTATTTTTATGTTTTGTGTGAAGGTTCACACTGGATTTAACTTTCTGGATTTAAGTGCTCCACCTATTGAATTTGATACTAAATGCTGTAAGATCTGCTACAAACTCCAATAGTTTATAGTTAGTGTTTTTACACAGTTTTAACTAATGCAGAATGACCTTTAATAGTCTAGACTGAATTTCATATAGAGTTGAGTATGAAGTTGAAAAGTTGGTAATGAAGTGAAACTAAACATGTATATAACCCCTTGAGAGTCAAAAAAGATGTGTTATATCCAGTTTAGTATTTTTCTTTCAGTCACTTACAACTCATGACTACTATATTAATGTACTGATGTTGGAAACCAGCAATTTAGGCCCCAACTTTGGTTAAAAACAAAAAGCAAACAAACAACCAGAAAGGGGTGTGACATAAGTATGTAATAGAAGAAAACAACACATATATGAACATAAAATTTCAAAATTTTTGACACACATCATGTTAAATAGAACTGTTGGTTCTGGTCTAACTTTCATAAGATCTGGAATAGGACATAACTGTATGTGCATTTGACAACCATGAAAATGAACATGTGGATGTGTGCAGGAAGTGTAATTGGACAGATAAGTGGCCCATTGAGCAGGGTCATAGTGTTGAGGACTGTAGCTGCTTGTTGTGGACTATGATAACCTACATTTTGTTATATTTGCCATTTTTATGCATTCTGTTCCATATTATTAGTTTGAAGTTAAGTTGTTAATCAGTACTTTCTTATGGCAGTTTTCAGTGCATCTCTTGGAGACAGGTCTGTGCTCTGCTTGATGTGTCCTTTGTCTTAAGAAGCAGCTTTGAAACTAAAATGAAAAATCTACCTGAATAAATGAAAAAGCATTTAAAAAGATTTCTAGAGTGAAATATCTTCTCTGGAATCACAAGCTGCCTACCTGCTGGACTGCAGTGGAGTTGTAAATCCTCAAAGCTCCGCTAGCAGATAACTGAGGCTGTTGTTTTCTAACTTCGGCATTACCCATCACAATATCATTAGTGAAACAAACTGATGTTAGTAGGGAATTGTTAGTTTCAGAATTGGTATCTGTAGAGAACAGTGAAACAGAGTGGGATGGAGATCATGCAACTGAGGAAATGAGGTGAAAACCGGCTTGGAGGCCTTTGCACTGTAATAAAATAAAACTACTCTGTGGTTTGTAGTGTAATTATGGTATATCTAGCAAACAAAATACATGTACATAAGATTCACTACAGCATGTAAGTAATGTTTATACTTTATACTTTTTCTGGTAGCTATTATAAATTTTCACTGTGCTTTGTAAATATGGCAAAAATGTAGCCAAGAAATTGGAAAATACTCTTCCACAACTGTTCTTTTTTTTTTTTTTTTTCCCATTTACATGAGGGTGTTACTTAATTTGCCATGAGATATAAAGGAATACATTTTAGAAGAATAATGGGAAACCACTGATTTTAAACCTCATGCCCATCTGGGCAATATAATGTGACTCATTAAGTAAAAATATGCCAGGATATTTTATTTTGTTTTCTAGCTGTTGATTTCCAAATCATTGTTTGTTCTCTACAATTAGTTTGTTATGGCATTCAGATTTATATGAATTATGCTTTCATATATATATATATATATATATATGTATGTATGTATGATTTTAACCTTTCTCTTTGCAGCAGTTAGGATTCTTTGCTATTCCTGAGCTCATATACTTCACTAAGACTTTCCTTTCACATATGCAGACATTTTGGCTTGTTTCACTGGAAACTTAATCCTTGCAGTTATTAATTTTGCTGTGGTTTCAGAGCAATGAACACATTTTTACAGGTTTATTTTACTGAAAGTCAATTTACTTTATACTTGATGGCTTGTAAAAAATATAATCGACTTCGGGTAACGTGCTTGAGCATTTGACTGTTCATCCAGGCTGGTCTCTTGCCACACTTGATAGCCTTTTCACACATTAGAATGTACTTTGAAGAGAGTGTTGTTGAATATCAACCAGCTCAGCTCTCCTGAGCCCCTTGACTTTTCAAAGCCATGCCCCATGGGAACAGTCAAGTAGATCCCTGAGCAAGTCGAATCTAGGAGGGGCACTCTGACAGCCGTGTTACTAATGGAAAAGGATAAATTCATTGGAGATATGAAGGTCCAAGAGATGGTCGAATTTAAGATCCTGAGAGGTGTGCAAAACAAACAGTAAAATTAGTCCTTAATTAACTAAATCTTAATTTATCCCCTTCTCTTAACTTCCAAAAGATGTGTTGTCAAAAAGGATGTAAGGAAGTGTTTTTTCTAGCTGAGCTTATAGCCTTGAGCTTAAGAAGAAAAGCATCTCATTTCAGTCCCTTAATGGATATTTAGATAATATTTTTCCCATTCTGTTGGCCTCTCCCAAAATGTACATAAGAACCAGTGATGATTTAGGTCTCATCTGCCAAGGCAGTCACTCAGGACAGGGCAAACAGGATTTCTGGATGCCAACACCAGCTTAGCTTAAGTCGCTGCTGCACTTGCCCAGTTGACCTGTCATCGGTTCTGTGGTGTCTTCCTACAACATGTAACTCAGATTAGAGATTAGTTTCTCCGAAGATTAAATCTCTTCGAGGCACATACCTGATATCCCCATCCTTTTGCATCACCCACCCTTTGGTGAATACAATCACACAAATGGGTTTGTTTTTTCCCAAGATAGGAGCAACCCACACTGCCCTCCCCAGTCACTTTCCTGGGCTTCCCACATGCACTGTGAGGACTTTATCTCCTCCCACAGTGTATAGGGGCTTTATTTCAGCAGGATCAGTATGGTTGTCAGATCCTCTGGTGTTAACTAGCCAAGTGGCTTCTGCTAAATTTGCATCCCAGTTTTTCCATGCCCCAGCACCCAATGCCCATAGCATACTCTTTAACAATCCATTATACCTTTCCACCTTTCCAGAGACTTGTGGCTGATAGGGGATGTGATACACCGAGTCAATGCTGTGCCTCTTGGCCCAGGAGGTTACAAGGTTATTTTGGAAGTGATTCCTATTTTCTGACTTACTCTCTTAGGGGTACCATAATGCCATAGAAATTGCCTTTCCAGGCCCAAGATAATGTTTTGGTCAGTGGCATGGTTTACTGAGTATGTTTCCAGCTACATGGCAGTTGCTTCTACCATGGTAAGTATGTAATGCTTGCCTTGGAATGTTTATGGGAGTGGCCCGATCTAGTGAATTTGCCAGGCCTCACCATACCAAAATCCTAGCCACCACCAGCGAGACTTTACACGCATGGCTCACTTGATCGCAGCACAGGTTTCACACTCATGGGGGACGTGTGATAGCCTCAGTGGTCAGATCCTTCTCTTGATCATGAGCTCATCAGTGTGTGACATCTCTCCCCAGATGTCCTGATGTTTTATGAGCCCATCGAGCTGCTCACCCTTGTGTTCCCAGTCCAGGTCCACCTGAACTGCTTCCATTTTTGAAGCCCACATACTCATTATTCTGATATTCTTCAGTAGCATGATTCTTGGGCTTGTGGGCATCTACATGCCATAGTTTTCCATCAGTGTTTTCCAGTCGGGTACTGATGTCTTGCCACAGTGCAGCAGCCCAGATGGGTTTACCTCTGCACTGCTAGTTGCTCTGCTTCCATTGCTGTAGCCACACCCCCACAAACTGACTCACCCCACACACAAACTTACTCAACCCACCTTCCCCTTCTGTGATGTCCTCAACCTGTCATGTAGGACTTCTTGCAGCAGCTTTCCACTTTCAGTGGTTTCCTACAACATGACAGAATCCATCAGCGAACAAAACATAATGCTTTCCATCTTCTGGTAATTCATTATATGGTGGTGCCTCTTGGGAATAAATTATCTCCTCAAGTGATACTGCAAAATTTCTGCCTTCTGGCCAGTCCATGATCTCTTCCAGGATTCCTGGGTGGTTCGGTTTCCCCATTCAAGCTCATTCCATAATTGTTACCCACTTACTCCACGTACCGTCAGTTGCATGATGTGTAGAGTGGATTCTCCCTTTGAACATCCAATGTAGCAGAGGTAGTCATCGTACCAATAGGAGCTGTACTTCTGTACTAACTTCTGAAGTGGCCCAAACACCCTTATATGCTGGTAGTATCTCTTTTTCAGTTAGGGTGTAGTGGGCTTCTGACCCTCGATATCCCCTGCTCCAGAACCCCAGAGGTTGATCTCAAGTTTCTCCTGGCGTTCTCTACCAGATGCTCCAGGTGAGGCCATTCTCTGCAGGTGCAGTGTAAAGCACATTTTGCACAGCTGGCCCCTGGATGGGCCCAAGGGCTACTGCAAAAGCTACTTCCTGTTTAATTTGTTCAAAGGCCTGTTGTTGCTCTGGACCCCACTCAAAATAGCTCCTCTTTTGAGTCACTTGATACAGAGGGCTCACAAGCTGACTATAGCCTGGAACATGCATTCTCCAGAATCACACAAGGCCTAGAACGCTTGTGTTTCTTTCTTGTTAGCTGGTGGGGGGTGTAGTTGTTATTTTATTGATCCTATCCATAGGGTTGTGGTTACGTCTATCTTTCCATTTTACTTCCAAGAACTGAATCTCTTATGCGGGTCCTTTCACCTTGCTTTGCTTTATAGCAAAACCAGCTTTCGAAAGAACTTGGATTATTCTCTTCCCTTTCTCAAATACTTCCCCTGCTGTGTTGCCCCACACAATGACTGTCAATGTACTGCCAGTGTTTAGGAGCTCCATCTTGTTCCAGTGCAGTCTGTATCTGTCCA
The DNA here is from genome assembly GCF_013377495.2 of Cygnus atratus. NCBI lineage: Eukaryota > Metazoa > Chordata > Aves > Anseriformes > Anatidae > Cygnus > Cygnus atratus. Next base: position 7,825,571 of record NC_066365.1, read on the forward strand.
TGGCAAATGGTAAGGCTGTGTTTCCACCTCTGGGGCAGTCGATTCCAGGTGTACTGGATGATCCTCCAAGTGAAACCGAACTGTGGCCTGCATGCCACAGTTCTTCCTGTTTGTGTGATGGCCCTGCCTTAAAGCAGCTCGCCCCTTATGGTTTTCCCTTCCAGAGCTCTTAGGAGGAGCTTATTCCCTTACTAAATGAGCTGACTTCTGCTTCCATTGCTTTATCTTGACTATGGGAGCAAATAATGCCATTGACAGTTGGCCCTCTGGTCTAACTACTGTGTCTGTTATTTGGTCATGAGATTCAGAGAGTTTCTTCTCCCCCTGAGGGTGCTGAATAATGTTAACTGTCATTGGATAGGTGCAGGCCAGGCCCCAGCACAGTGCAGCGAGCACTCTGGCATTGCCAGGGTCTGGATATACGTCTTTCAAACATTCTGTCAGGTTTTTAGGATTCTGCACTTGTTCAGGGGTGAAGTCCAAAACCATTGGAGGAGACACTGACAGGTACCTCCCACTCACCTTGTTACCCACCACCACGCTGCCTTGGGGCCCATTCCTGGGTGGTATTCTGTGGTGTCAGGTGGGCAGCGGAGCTCCACCACAACCACTCTCTCACTTCCCTCCTCAAAGGTAAAGGGGGAGAAAACACGATGAAAAGGGCTGAAAGGTTGAGATAAGGGCAGGGAGATCGCTCATCAATTATTGTGACAGGCAAAACAGACTCAGAGTAAGGAGATCAGTAAAAGTTTTTGCCTATTACTAACAAGCTAGAGAAGTAAGAAACAAGGAGAGAAAACAAGAACATCTTCCCCCTGTCCACCTTATCCCATCTCCTCCCCTTAGCGGCGCAGGGGAATGGGGGAATGGAGGATGAGGCCACTCTATAGCACCGAGCCTGTGTGGGCTTCCCACAGGCCGCAGCTCTTCAAGAACTGCTCCCACATGGCTCCGTACCACAGGGTCCATCCCCCAGGAGCAAACTGCTCCAGCACGGGTCCCCCACGGGCGGCAGCTCCCCCCAGACCCCCTGCTCCTGCGTGGGCTCCTCTCCACGGGCTGCAGCTCCGGCCCGGGGCCTGCTCCTGCGGGGGCTCTCCATGGGCCGCAGCCTCCTCCAGGCCACATCCACCTGCTCCACCGGGGGCTCCTCCACGGGCTGCAGCGTGGAGATCTGCTCCATGTGGGACCCATGGGCTGCAGGGGGACAGCCTGCTCCACCAGGGGCCTCTCCACAGGCCGCAGGGGAACTGCTGCTGGTGCCTGGAGCACCTCCTGCCCTCCTGCTGCACAGACCTGGGGGGTGCAGGGCTGCTTCTCATTCCTCACTCTCCCAGCTGCTGTTCCTCAGCAGATCTTTTCCCCCTTTCTTAAATATGCTCTTCCAGAGAGCATTGCTTATAGGCTTGGTTCGGGCCAGCAGCAGGTCCCTTTGGAGCCAGTTGAAAGTGGACCTTGTCTAACATGGGGCAGCTTCTGGATTCTTCTTATGGAGGCCACAGCTGCAGCCCCCTGATACCAAAACTTTGCCACGTAAATCCACTGCCCTTAGGAAAACCAAGAAACACATTCTGGAGACTATCAATACGAGTATGTTGGTTACACAAGGACATTCAAAATACTCAAAAGCTATTGTAATTAGTCTTTAGGGGAAGGAGGAAGAGGTACCATTCCTGATATCCTCCACCAATTGACTTCCAGAGGAGAAAAAGAGGGAACGTAGTTGTTAATATTCTTCATGAGGTGGTTCCCGAAGTACAGAGATGAGAACAATGCAGGGCCCAAATATCAGATTAGGGTAAAGGCCAGTGCTTCACAGCACAGCAATCTGGAAAAAAAAAATCACAAACAAATAAACAAAAAAACCACAGCCATTAACAAGCTCTCAGATGTGATATATAGCTAAAAGAGAGAACATGGCATGGATCACATATAACAGGATCACAAAGAACAACATTCAGAGCACACCAGTCAACATTGTGACCAGCAACTGTTAAATAAATTCGATGATTGTAAGTTCCCTCTAAAGCGCTCTGGTCAAATCTATTGTTATCTCAACCCTTCAAGCCCCACATTGGGCACCAAAAAGGGCTGTGTTGGTTTCACCCTGATGGATGGCTGAACTACATCACAACCACTCTCTCACTCCTTATCCTCAAAGGGAGAGAGGAAGAAGAAAGTGTGATGGGAAAGAAAAATGTTCATGAGTTAAGATAAGGATAATTTAATTAAGGGCAAAGAAAGAAGAAAAAACAAGCAAAGGCCTCTCAGAAGCGAAGAGAGAGAGAAAACAATTATTCTCTATTTCCCATCATCGAGCAATGTTCAGCCACATCCTGGGAAGCAGGGCCAAAATATGCATAGCAGTTGTCTGAGAGGACAGACGTCTTCATAATGAGAGTCCTTCCTTCTCCTTCCCCTTTCCCACATTTATTGTTGAGTGTAACACTGCAAGGTATGGAATATCCCTTTGGTCAGTTTAGGTTAGCTGCCCTGGCAATGTCCCCTCCCTACCTTTTGCCTGTCCCCATTCTGCTGGTTTTGAGGAAATTTGAAGAGAGTCTTGATGTTGGGCCAGCACTCCTTGGCAATAAACATTGGTGTGATATCAATGCTGTCCTAGCTACAAGTGCAGAGCACAACATTATATGACCTACAGTGGGGAAAGTTAACTCCATACCAGCTAGACCCAGTACACATAGTTGAAATCCTTTCCAGTGTCTTGGACAGACTTACCATTGTTTATGACCATTTGAAGTGTTCATAAAATTTGTGTATTTAAAGTGATTTCCTTAAAGTCTTTTTTTTTTCTTTTTTTCTTTCCTTTTTTTTTTCCTAAAACTAAATCATAAAACAGCTCTTCAGAGTGTTGCTGCTATCAAGAGAGCTTTCAACATTTTTTCAGTGTATGTGATGTAGATAGGTCTATTCTAGCTGATTTCATTGGTAATTCTCATAATTAGAGTTAGAGCCTCATAACTCACTTGAAGCTTTGTTTTACATGTGGTACAGTAACGTATCTCAAAAATGGTGTGTCATATTTCCTGTATGGTTTTTATTTTTTTCTCCATTGAGTGGTTGTTAGGGTCCTCCTGTGATAACAACTACATGATTTTGCCATTATTGAAACATGATTTGTGTTGCTTCTTTGGGTTTACAGCTTAATTGTACAATATTGTGGGACCCCTCCCATTAGTAAGTAATCTAGGCTTTCATTAGTTATTGCAAACAGCAGCTGTTTGTAACAGGAGAATAGGCTTTCACTAAGTGTGTTTAGATAAGCATTTAAAAATGAAGGCTCATAAATCTTTCCTTTAACTTTCTAAAGGGAGACTGTGCTGCATTATGAAAACATCAACATCAAAAAGAAGGCAAGAAAAAATATGACCTCCTCATCCCATGGTATCATGAAGTAATAGAATTACAGGAAGAAAAGAAGGTAATGCCACTTCAGCTTTTTCATACTACTTAAAGACTAATCTATATCTGCATTTCAGGTGTAAAGATTTTCTGTGCAGGATGAAAAAACGTTGCATTTATATTGAAAATCAAACAAAACTAAACTAAAAACTCCAAACATCTAAGAATCAAAAATCATGGGCTTTTTTTTTTTTGCTACCATATTTCACTGTAAAACTCCTAAAAATAATCTCATAGCATAAGATTTCTATATTTTGTTTGTAGAGATTGCAAAGTGTATTTTCACACACTTGGAATCATATGTCAGAGTTAAAATTGAATGATTCATAGTCACAATTTTTCTCAGAATTCATCAATATCCAATAAGTATACATAAAAATACACTCAGAATAAATTATCTGTGCTGTTCATTTTTAAGATGTTTCAAACTGAATAACTGGAATATTTCAGATGTTTTATATTGCATGGCAGAATTTTGGAGCCTTTAGGTATTCATGCAGAGAGAAGGCTTAAGCAATAAAATTTCAAGTAATTGTTTCTATACTTTTTCCTTAGTTAAATATTTTTTTATTTTTGTTTGCTTATATAGTTATATTTTTAGAGATTGATATTAAAAGAAAAAAATGCTTAATGAGATCCAACTGCATTTTTCTCTTTTGACTGACTTTTCCATGTCTCCTGCAAAATGTATTTGTGGGTGAAGACTGTGTATGAAGAAACACTCTTGTCATTTTGTGTTCTTATTTTTTCTACTTTACCTCAGTGTTTCTGTAAAGTATTATAAGAAGGATAGATTAAAGGATTAAAGGGTATGTTAAAAGGGGATAGATACTAACAAGTTGAAGTATTAATTAATATAGGAACATCAAGCATCATTTTTTCAAAATTGTGAGTACTAGAGGTAACTTGCTGGAATTTTATTAAACAAGGAACAGCCATTACCAGGACAAAAGACAGAAACGTCTAGAGTCTTGAAAGAAAGAGGCAAATAAATCATTTTGTCAAGGTAAAAAGCTTTATTAAAGTTCACAGAACTTAAGCTTTACGTATAGCTATTATGTATAGTGTATGATCATATGTGTGCCATGCTAAGGGGTCATAACGTAGGATTATGCTTTCTTGGCTCTTTAATTCCTTTAGCCCTAATGAACTACTTCAGCCTTCCCTGGGTAGGCAAAGCTGCCTTTGACAGAAGAGGAAGGCAGAAACAATGACATAAAAGCATATGCAGGAGGGTGTAAAAAGAGTTGAGAGGACCTAGTAGTAAGCAATGAAGAAAACTAGATAGATTCAGGAAGGAGAGGAAAACTGGTCTTTTTAGGCAGGAAGGGTTAGAGAAGGGAAAGATAAGTAGGTTTTTGCATGTAGGTAGAAGCATAGATTTTTTTTTTCTCCAAGCTGGTTCAATAAAAATTTGAATGAATATTGCTTCATATTTTCAAATGAAAGCTAAGTGAGAATTAAAGCTGAGAATACATTCCAGTAACTTAAGTTGATGAACAATGTGTTGTAATTGCTGTAACAAAATCTCAATATTTCCAAGTGTGAAAAGCACAACTGGCCACGTAAAAAAAAAAATCTTTTGTCTATAGCTACAATACTACAGTTAAAGGGTGTAGGGGGGCAATAGTCATGTGAACAGTCAGCTGAACTCTGCTCTGTGCTTTGGGATTGAATGCAGTAACTGGAAACCTTACTCTTACAACCGGACTTAAACCTGAGCTTTGGGACTGGATTTGCAGCTGCCCAGGAAAGATTAGATGCTAATTTATGCTTTTTCTATTGCAAAGGCATTCATGACATTTTCCTGTGGATCCACAGGTTTCTGATAAGACTTAAGCTTACAGTGCATCCTATAAATCAGACGAGAAAAAGATATTCAAAGTAATCTTTTTCACAAAGCTGGTAAGAATTCTGTATCTGCAAGCTCTCAGTCAAATTTGGTTACAATTGACTAATAGGTTCAAAATTATAGCAGAAGGATGAATTACATGCCTACAAATGTTACCATGTCCATTCTTTGTTCTAAAGACCAGGCTGCAAATTGCATTGTTTTTAATCATCAATTCATTCTAATTTAGGATCAAAAACATTAAAATGTTCGTCTGTGACTGCATATTTATCACAGAGACTCTTTTGGGAGAGAGAAACGTTTTCTAAATGACCTTACTGAGAGTTTTCATGTCTGAAGATATTTGGACTTCTTTAAAGTTGTAATTTAATCAGAATTTCCAGAGGTTAGGATGTTTATTTTTGTTACAATGTCTGTATGATGTATTTTACTGGATTTTTTTTTTATATTGTCTTTTTTTTTTTGTTAGTATATATATATACTATATATATTTGTATAAATAGTTTCATGAATGAGAAACAAATGGAGTCAGTGAGGTTTGCAGGACTGGTCCTTGATTTTAGAGGGTGATTACTAACAACTGTAAGTTTTTATGATAATCTTGTCTCATCATGAACTGTTCTGTTCCTCTGCCCGAGCTTTTTAATGGAAAAAAAAATGTTTTTTTAAGGAACTAGATCTTTTAGCCAAAGCAGATGCAAAGTCCTACTGGACTAAAGGGGAGAAAAAAAGTTATCAAGAGGTAAAATCTTGCTGAAAGTGCAGCCAGTATCTCTGAAAATGTGGAGGGACTTATAAATTTCATTTTGTTTGTATTTAAAATGAAACGTTAATAAAAATAACCAACCAAAGAAAAACTATAGGAAACTTGACACAGTCATCTTTCCACTCATTTTATTGCTTTATTTTATCTCTCCATGCTTGGAATCATGTCCTGAAAAAAAAAAAAAGGCAATATTTTGAAGGAACAGACATCAAATTTTCCTTTAACATGTCCCCAATACAAAAAAGTTTTTCTGGGAAAAAGTAAATAGAACTACAAAAAAAAAAATCCAACAAACATCTGGTTTAGAATCATAGAATTATAAAGGTTGGAAAAAACTTCCAAGATCATCTGGTCCAACCATCACCCTACTACCAGTGTCACCCACTAATCCATGTCCCTAAGCACCAGGTCCAACCTTTCCATAAACGCCCCCAGGGTCAGTGACTCCACCACCTGCCTGGGCAGCCCGTCCCAATGCCTGACTGCTCCTTCTGAGAAGAAATGTCTCCTAATTCCCAATCTGAACCTCCCCTGGCGCAACTTGAGGCCATTCCCTCTAGACCTATCACTAGGTATCTGTGAGAAGAGGCTGACCACCATGCCACTGGGCTTCTTGTAATATACTAAGATAGGTTGCATTGCAGTGTATTACAAAATCAAAATAAGTACTAATACATAAGTAGAATATAAATAAAATTTCAGTAGATAACTAATTTAGGCTTTTTATGAGTTGTGATTGATTTCTTTACATTACAAGAAAGTAATCTATATGCAATAAAGAAGATATGTACATTTTTATTGTAAAAATTTATTGTAGGAACTTAAATCAATACAGTAAATAGTTTGCTGATCCTAATATATTTATAGTCATTTTTTCGTATTATTAAATATGTACTTAAAAATGAAGTACTATGACCTTGGAATTCATAAATTAAGTAGTTCATAAATTCAAAAACATCTGTAGGCTGTTTTTAAACTGGGAATTAGGAAGGAAGCAACAGACTGATATCACATCAGAAAAGAGCAGTAGTTCATCTAAAAATGCAAAGCATTGATCTGGATACTTAAAATTTACTGCATTAGTATTTTGTGGTGAAAAGTCCATAAAACTATTTTTTTTTCCAACTATAGTAGTACAACTAAGACACTTTATCTTAAGGAAGTTAAGCTTTTAAAGATGCATCTTATAATAACTGACCAAGTGCAAAATGACATTTTCTTGAATCATTTTGGAAAAATAACTAGAGACACAAATTTCATTTGGTAGAACTGCTAGTATAGAATCATAGAACAGAACCATACAATATCCTGAGTTGGAAAGAATGGAGTCCAACTCCTAGGTTTGCACAGGACCACCTAAAAATCAGACCACATGTCTGAGAGCATTGTCCAAATGCTTCTTGAACTCCGGCAGCTCAGTGCTGTGACCACTTTCTTGGGGAGCCTGTCCCAGTGCCCGACCACCCTCTGGGTGCAGAACCTTTCCCTAGCACCCAGCCTGACCCTCCCCTGTCCCAGCTCCATGCCGTCCCCTTGGGTCCTGTCGCTGTCCCCAGAGAGCAGAGCTCAGCGCCTGCCCCTCCGCTCCCCTCGTGAGGGAGCTGCAGGCCGCCATGAGGCCTCCCCTCGGCCTGCTCTTCTCTATAGTATCAACAAAATACAGTATCCCCTATAGTATCAACAAAAATGAGCACAACTTGGATAAATGCTGTCAACTTTTTGTTCACTAATACTCATGACATTTAGGTAGCTTTGGTTTGGATACCCTGAAGAGTGCCAAAGAGCAACCATCTCTATACTGAATTTGTGTCAAGAATTTTGCAATGTTGTGAGAAAGATAAATCCCAGATGCTGTATTAGTATGTGCACATAGATGTATTGCCTGGAAGGCATGTGAAACTCAAGGCATGTACTTATTGGCAGTGCTACATAGAGTAGGCTTCATCTGGAGTGCTGTGTCACAGTTAGCGCATTTCAAGTCAAAAACGTGTAGAGAAATCAGAGATAGTTGAGAGGAAAATAACGAGACTAATGTGAGATTGTTTCTAGATGGAAGGAATGATTGAGCTGTATTAGTTTAAGAACAAAGGAAGACTACTGTAATCGACTTCAACTGTGTAAAAGGTTGCTGAAGAGAGACAAGAAATGATATAATTTCTAAATCCATTTATAATCAAGATGAGGAGAAAGAAAAGTTCTGGCCTAATGCAGATTTGTGTAAATGTGCTTCTTTATGGAGGGTTGTTATCAAAGGCTCGATTCCTTGAAATGGAAGGAAACTGGTGGTTTTTTTTAAGATTTTGGCTGGATTTTATTTTTTTTTTTCCTGACTCAGATTTCTGGAAGATATCTGTAGAACGAATCTTATTTATTTATTTTAGAACAAAGCATTACATGTGAGGAGGGATGTACTTTGCCAATAATAAAAATAAATGCAAATTCTGAGTGTATTTGTTAAGCTCCAATGCCTTAATATGAAATGATTAAAAATGTGAAGTAGTCAGTTCAGTTCCCATTTCTTTATTGTGTTTTAAGCATATATATGTATTGAACTGGCAACATATACATAGTCCTATGAGTTTCAGGACATTGTGAAGTTAAAAATACGTTCACTTGCCATACTAAGTAAGACAATACTATTGTCCCCGTGTTAGGGATGCACCCTTTGCCAGTCTGGTGAACGACTGATTTGTTGTCTCAAAATAAGATGGTTGAAAAACGTAGTACTATTTTACTATTTGTGCCCCAAGTTAGTAGTCTGCTATATTCCTATGGCTCTGAAGAGGGACATCTCTGGGAAAAGAAATGTGCAACAACTTTTTCTACATGACTTGAGGGTAGCACGTATTGGACGTTGTACTTAGTACCTTTTAAACAGTCTTCCTTTTAAAAAATATCTGCAACTTTTACCTCACATTTATGTTTAAATCAGTTTACAAGTTAATCCGAACCTGTGAATACTACCAGCAAATTTTCTGAAGCTGTTCTGACCTTAAGTGCTTGTTTAATGTGTATGCTATGCTATTTAAGCATGCAACTGCTTCTTCCTGCCTCCCCTCCCCTTTTCAGGAATCTGTCTTTTCTGTGAGCAGAATGAAGCATGGGCGAAGCATGCGTATATAGGGAAATGACATTCTGCTCAAATGACATTTATAAAAAAAAAAGAATGCTTTCTCTGCATGCACTATAAGTTTTAAAGCTACATGATCCTTTCTTGGTTGTGATGACACCCCTGAAGGAAAGTTGATACGGATAAAAATAGAATACACTGATAATCACTGTTTTACTAGAATCGTAAGTATTTCTCATTAATAAATTACAGTTCTTCAACAGGCAAGTGAGCTAAATGAAAAACAATGCACTCCCTTTCAGAATGTTCTGTATATACACTATTATTGATGACATTAACACTCGAGTTTCTCTTTGAAGGCTAGGAGGGTTTTTATATCCCGATAGCTTTTATTTGCCAGTGACATTGTGAATAATCCATGTATTATGGATTAATCCATGTATTAATTATGTAATCATGATTACAGAATTACTATTTTCTACACTTATGTTTAGTACACATTGTTCCCATTTTTTTAACCTTGCTGTTAGCTTGTTCTCACAGGATAAATCAGTGAAAACCCTCTGTTACATATCAATAGACCATATATATTAAATTTCATCTTGGATGTAATGTTAATAGCTGCTGGCAAAAAGAATCATATAGATAGGAGTTACTGGATCTTGAAGAGAGAACTTCTGTTGCCTCAGGCAAAATACTGAAGCTTCTTAATCATTTCAATTCTGGGAACAACAGTAAATCAGCTGTGAATTTAAATGTGTTTGAAAAGGTAGCTTACACTAGAGACTTTCTTGGCATACATTAGGCAAAGTTGCAGTTTTTACTCTCACTGAGTAGGCATAAATTTCCTTATATTTACAGGAAATCTCTGACTACAAATGGAAAGTTTTTGAGTGCTGCTGACTCACTTGTTTTGCATAGATTTTTACAATATGAATGGAAAAAGTGGGTTTAATGCATACACAAGATTAACAACAACTATATCCCATTGTGTTCAAAAATAGTGTTACAACTGAAAACTTGAAAAGGCTGTTGTTTGTCTGATAATACTGAGAATTACAAGTAGTTCAGTGTTATCTTTTGTTGTTGAGACTTTTTGCTATGTTGTGATTTGGATAAAAAACCTGACTTCTACCAAGACAAAAATTCACCATGTATTAACCTAAAGAAAGGATGTAATAATACTGTTTACTTCTCAAATACATTTTATCTTGAAATTCACACGCCATAGTCCCCCACCTCCCTATATGAATATTTTGAGGTTTACAGACTGAATGTGCTGGGATCCTGGTGTTTGCTTTACAGTTAAGAATGTAGAGAATGAGATTACAGGGCTGATTCAGGGTTATTCAAGAGATGAACATGGCAAGGGATAAAAATTTATCTTCTAGTAAGGGTGTCTTCACACATTTTTAGGAAACCTGCTACTAAAGCAATGTGCTATTCACTACACTATTACTACAGGATTAGTTTTTAATATACCATCACCTGGTATGGCTGGTAAAGAATATTTCCCTGTGGGTGATTTGTAGCACTTAGTATTTTTGGGTTACCTATCTCTATCAGTAGAGTTATCAAAAATTAAATTGGTTGCTTCTCTTTGTCATATTCAGGAAATAAAAGTAAAAAATCCACCTCTCAAAAGTTGTTACATAAAAAATACTTCCTTCTACTATTAACTTTATATTTTACTTTTTAACATAAATGCATAGTGCTGTGAGTTTGCATTATTTTAGCTGTTTATTAACAAAATCCTGGTGAATCCTGGCAGCTGGTAAATTCTGTGCAAGTTTCACCTCACAGTAACTCAGTCATAACACTTTTCACTAGAGGGCATATATCTATATCTATCTACATATATAATTCTTTTTCTCAAGGGAGACTTCCTTCTTTAGTGTTCACATTGCAATATCTCTTGACACTTGCTTACTATCTGAATTGATGAATGTTTGGATTTATGTCAATACTTCGTTCATAAATAGCTGTTTTTTTTTTTGTGGTGCCATCACCTTCATATGGAATTGTCAGAATTAGTCGAATCCTCTCTAACTCCTGTGGTGATCATTACAACAAAAATCTATTACCCTGTATCCTTGTGTGAATGGAGTTCACTGTAAAAGTTCCTTCCTATGCTATCAGATGATAATTTTTATTAAATGTGATTACTTGTAGAGTTTTGCAACTGTTAATTATTTCCTTTAAGATTTTTAGTTTTCCTGTTAGTGGCAGAGGTTGTGTCTAAAAATTACAGTGAATATTGGGTACTTCTATTTCTTTGGGCAATAAAGGTAATAAATTTCTCACAAGGTCTTTGTTTAATATTTTTCAGGCTGTTCAAAGAAAAAATAAGAGAAGCTTTTTTTCTTTTTTTTAAATTGGGGAAGACAACATGACAACATTAAAGCATGTGTATATGTGCGCACATATATGTATGTATGTATTAGGAAGCGTGTGTGACAGAGATACACAAGTAAGACTAATGATTACCTGAAATACTTGTCTTTGCTTTTGAAGCTTAACCCTTTTGCTCATCAATCAGTCAACAGTGGCAGGTAGTGACCATTAGGTGGATTCATTAACACCCTGCAGCCTTCTTGTACAGGGTGACCCACATCTGTCTTCATTAGAAGTTTGCTATTTGCCAGTAGTGAACAGATGGGTCATTATAGCCTACATTGCCCTCCGGGCGTACCTGGAGGACGGGCAAAGTCGTCGTTCTGTGCAGGACACGGATGCATAGTTCCTTCACAGAAATGGAGCAAAATATTTATAGCAAGTCTAATAACATTAGGCTTTTTCCTCGGATTAGTTAATTTATACTTAGCAGTTATATTTTATTTATTCTGTCTGATACCAGCTTTAAGAACAGGGAATATGGCTAAAACAGAGACTTGAATTATTTATGACCACTTCTTAAAAAATATTAAAGTATAACATATTGCAGTGCTGAACTGTTAATCAGTGTTTGCATCCAAACTCTAGGTGCCAATTTCACCATCTCATCTTCTTCTTCTTCTTTTTTTTTTAACATTCAGGATGTTTCCTGTACAAATTAAATTAAATGAAGCTTTTTTTTTTTTTTTTAAAGAATTTTATGAAGTAAGGCTGAAGATAAAATGCATTCATAATTCTGTTGCCAGGAGAAGAAAGTGAAAGACTTCTTCCCTTATTGCCATCAGCACTGCTATTTAAACAGGAGTCAAATCTTCTACCACCATGGTTGAAAACAGTTTTCGATATAACACCATGTATCAATGATCACAACAGATTGCTTTCCTTCAAAACTTTGATATAGTTAAGCATGTATTTTCAGTGTTAGTAGTGTTATAATTGATATTTCAATATTTCACTTCAGTTTTTTTTTAAATATCATTTAGTGACTGATTTCAATGTAAAGCACACTTAAATGTGAAGCAAACTAATTTCTGATAGAAAGCCTGATTCTAAAAGCACTAGCTTCTCCCCTGCCACATTCTGCAGAATGGAAGGACTACATTCACCAGTGAAGAAAGACTCCCCTTTCCACTTTAAGGTGTTGGTGAATTCCATAAAAACCCCAAGCTGTTATTCCCCCTTCCTTTGCCATCCTATTTTTTTTACTGATAGTGAGGGTCATATAAGTACCAGCTTTTATTATATAAAGCAAAACTAAGAGACCAACATTTCCCATTGTCCGGGTGTTACTCTTTCTGGCTTTTCTTGTTGCATAAGTCTGTAATTCTCTTCGTTATAAAGGTTTTTACATTTATATATCTTTCTGAATACGAAATACAAATTATATTGTTGAATTTAAACACTCACACAAAAAGAGATATTTTTATAAGAAAGCCTTTCCAGTTCTGCTGGGCCATTTTAGAATGAAGGCTGAACAGGTTAGTATAGCAGCACCGATGAGGATATAACTCAGTGCCATGTAGAGCCTTGATTAGCCTACATGCTAGGCATGACTTTTCTTTTTAAAATTACACTCAAAATAATTTTACAAATGTTATTTTCAGTGGTGTTTGAAATATCAGTGGATAACATGGAATAGTAAAGCAATACTTTGGAAAAAATACCAGTATAAATGGATTTTCACTTACAAGAAGTAGTAATATGAATATCACAGGTAATTAGGACAATCATTTCTGTAAACTTATTTTGTATCCCCAAAAGAGTTGATTGAAAACCAAAGAGGTCATTATGAGTGTCTTCTGATGGGATATTACTGTATCAATTTCAGGAACAGTATTTTTTTGGGGTGGAATTTGCATTACTGGAAAAAGCATACACTTTATTTAAATGTAATTATATATTTTTTTCTTTTCCTAATAAGTAAGCTGTCATCCACTTAGTTTTTTGACAAATTTAAATCTCAAGTATATCGTTTCTCTTTTCATAATCCGGAACAGCTACTGATTTTTGTCTAGTTTTTTTTTTAATATATATATATTTATATATATTAGTGCTGAGAGAATGTTTTAGGTTTTCCTGGATAAACTATTTCTTTACTAAACTTTTGTGAAAGTTTATTTCTATAAGAGAATGTTCATTCCGTGTGATTGTGTAGATATACATTTTGTTTTATGTGGTGGGACGTTTGAAGTAGAATTTAAAGGCAAATGTATTTTGGACCTCAAAATTCTGTAATATCGCTGTTTGCTTGTGCCTGTTTTAGTAACTAACAGAAACCATTCTCATTAGGAAGGTGTGACCTTGTCTGCTGGAAAGGTTGTATTTAATGTAAGAATAGTCTATTCAGTTTATATTAAAAATAGTGGCCATCTTCTTTGGTACAAGCTGGAACAATTTTGTTATCAGAAAAGTTCTTATGTATTTAGCGAAGAATGCTATTAGTGAAGTTGTCAGAAGTAATATACTCATGCATGATAAAACTGTGACTTTTCAAGTTGCGTGTACAACAGATGAATTGGACAGCAAACAAAATACATGCTTTGTACTTGCAGTAGAGATGATTTATGACAGTTAATTCTGCTTGGCACATGGAAGGGAGCATTAATAGTTTGTCTCCTGAAAAGTGCAATATCTTGCTGCTGCGAGATGTTTTTTTCCGCTTTCTTTTTTTTGTTTGTTGATTGAGATATATTTTGCTGTTGTGCTTGAAAAAAAGGGGCTTGTTGCTATGACTTAAGGAAAATACTAAAACTTACTCATCCTCTCTGTTTTTGAGAAATAGCATACTATGCTAACACGTTCTATGTATTTATGATCTCAGATTATTCAGCATTAAAGATCATATTCAGCACCCATCTAGAATATGTGCATGCATTTATGCTGTTTACAGAAGCCATTAGAATAATCTGGGAAGCTTTGATTTAAGATTGCCCAGGTAACCTTAATATGGTCTTGTTGTATCTATGGTTTGTGATACAATCTTTAATTACATGATGACACTGTGTTTTCTTCAGAATCTTGCCTTAGAATATACAGAATAGACAATGTTCACTCAGTGAAGAGTTTTTTCTCTTTTTTTTTTAAATGTTCCTCATCCTGTGTGAGCTCCATATTATATTTTACACATCCTCTTTATGGTGTTCTGAAATGAAGGTGATTCAGTTCCTTTCTAGCATCATCCTGCTGCCTGTAGTTTTTTTAACCTCTCTGCAACATAAAACATACCACCTTTCTTTGAAATCTAGTCATGTTCATTCTCACTGCTATTGTTGTCTGTTCCACTGTTCTCTGTACTGTTCTCTGCCTTGCACCTTTTTATTCTTGCACCCATCCTTTGTGCCTCTCACATCCTTGGTTTCCTCATTAAAAAGAATTTTTTTTTTTAACACCAGGCTTTCTTGATGTAGACCAAAATTACATGAAACACTTTCATGTAATCATTCTGCTGACAATGTGAAAATGGATACATGCTTTTGGAATGTCTCTGTTTAATTAATACCACCAACTTTATGCTGTGATGTGTTAGTAGAAAGAATGGCAGTGTTTTGCTATTGTGTTGACAACGTGAGCAATTTTAAACTTAGCACCTGAAAATGGAGTATGATAATTCATACCTAAATAATAGAATGATTAATATTTTTAGGGGCATCATAATGGCATGTTCAAATACAGTTACCTTTCAGTGTTTAAAAAAAAATGAAAAAAAACCCATATATTCTGTTAAGATATCTGTATTTGGCAACTGCTAATACAGACTCTTAAAGACTGTTTGATATAGTTCTATTAATTGTTGTTTATATCTGTGAAACATTTTTTGTGCACTGTAGAATTGGCAACAGGAGTCTTTTTTTTTTTTTTTTTTAAAAAAAAGCTACATTTCACCTCTATATCCAGTGATTATTTGAAAATTATATATGGAAATTTAAAGGCAAAATAAAGGCTTTGTATTGACCCTTGAGAGGATCTGAAGCTCATTACAGTTTTACTATTAAAACCAATGAATATTATTACAAATTCTAAGAATAATATATTAACTAACTTCATTTTGCCTCTTCAGTTGTAGATACCGGCCATTTTCTGATGGTGGTTATTTGAAAGCAGGTTGTCTAATGAATTTTATTTACCTCATATGCTGGTATTTGTCACCTCATGTAGGTGTGTTCCTGAAAACTCCTGGAAAAGGTGTTGTTATATGGATACTATTTGCTGCAGTTTAACCTGATGAAATGATGATGAAAGAAATTCAGAGATTTTCATAGGATGATATAACGTGATAATGGCACTTGCATGTTCAAATTAACTACCACTGTCACGTTTATATGTTTGATCTGCCATATATCAGTATCTCCTATCTATAGACTACTCGTTTATGCATTTTTAAAATAATTTTTGTGTGTGTGTGTGTGAAAAAGCTTTCTCCAGATGTTGGTATTTTTTTCAAGTGTTTGTACCACTGATTTCAGTAGCATGCCAAAATTCAATCTTTTTCAGACTTCCTTTTCTATAAATGAAGAAAAATGCTTTATCAGCATCTTGAAAATTTTCTTACATCTGTATAAAACTTTTTTCTGTTTAATTCCTTCTGACAGAACGTGACCTGAATCTGCACAATGACAATCTGTTTCAGTTTGCCTTCCTTATGCTTTAGGTTTGAGATATAGTATTCTGAAGATGGTTGGTAGACTGGATCATACCTCCAACCAGTGACTGTACTGACTGGTCGTGTTTGGCCATCTCCTCACACTGTCCAATCTCCTGTCCTCAAGGTTACCTATTGTTTGTACTGTCCTAATTAGATCATCATGTGGAATTCGTGTTCTGGCTTATAATATTTTCTTGATTCAAACTGTTTTTTCGTTCAGTATGTTAGACTCAGAAAACCAAATTATTCTCAAGCAAGCTTCTAAATGATCTTCTGTGACCTGAATTTTCATAGATCTCCTTTTGGATTGAGAAACCCATGTGCTGAACTGTTACTGTCAATGGAAATGAAATTCATATGAGTATATTGAAGTTTGTTTTATTTTATATCTTTTTGAGCACAGAATCAGCCTGTCAGTTTATTAATTCTTTTCTCACCTCTTCATCAAATCCACTGTGTTGAAGTGCAAGATTTTGACTGTAGGATCTTAAAGAAACGTATGTGCAGAATAAAGAAGCTTTGACATTTTTTGTGGAGGTCCTATGACCTTATTTGTCTCTGCAGTGTATTCTGTCTGACAGCAAACACAGTGGCTAATCCATCAGGTTCATGACCAAATTTTATCCAAACACAAATAACAACATGTTTTCTTCATAGGAATATCGTTGGGTTTAGTTAGCTTTGTACCTTTAAAAAATGTGAAATTGTAAAATATCAGGAATTATAATACATAATGTTGTGGGAAGCACTGTATAATATAACTTTTGGAATGGCATAAAAATTACAGATTAATAAAAATATCTCTTAAAAGTGAGGAAGTATTATTACGTTAACATAGTTTTAAAGCCATACTCCGTTGTGTACCTGTATAGAACCTTGTGGACATTGTCTGAGGAAGTGTCTTCTCCCTTAAAACTCAAGGGAAGAAAAATGAGCAGTTCTGCTGAGAGTGATAGGAAGAGAGACAACGCTTCAATTTGCTATCAGTTGTTATAATCCTTTACTGGATTGTTTGATTAAACATTAAACACTTAAAAAAAAAAAAAAAAAAAGAGTCAAGGAAATAATTTTCTTAAGTAGGACCTTTCAAAATTAGTGTTATTTCAAAACCAATTCATTTTCATGCCTGATGTTTATAGCTTAAATGCAGATCGACAAATTTGACCCTTTTAGAAAGATTGCTATAATTTAGTGTCATTAACTATTTTCAGCATGATATTAATTAGAATATGCAAGTTAGCTGAGCATTTTAGAGATTAAATTCATTTGATGGGGCTGTATTGATAACAAGTAATACTGATGTAATACTTGTTTCTCAAGGAGAGCCTGTTTATTGTGTAAAGAAATCTTAATAAGAGTAGCTCTTGATATCTGCAGCTATGTCATAATTTGTGTCAGAACATTTCAAAAAATTGAATATTGGAAGCCAAGAAAAATCTGTGAGAGGTAATGCTAATGTAGAATTTTTTTTTTGGTCACTTCCAAATCTTTACTCTTCCTTGGAAGGAAAAGAGATTTTCACCAACATTTCTTTAAATTATGTGGGTTGTTACTAACCAGCTGCTAGAGTGACCCTCTGAGGATTATAGGCAGAACTTTTGTTTTTTCAGGACAAGTAACATAGGAAAGTGGTATTTATCTGCTTTTGCCACTTTTCTGTTACACTAAGTGCAGCTTGGTTTCTCCCCATCTCAATAGAGCTAGATAATTATACCATCTAGTGATCAGAGGTTGCATTTAGCAGGACTGAAATTAGATGTCTCCTACTGTGACTCTTCCTGCTCTAGAAGCCAAAAGTATTTTAATTTAGCACTGGCTGTACTTGCATTAATATGGGAGAAGCATGACAAATTCTTACTATCAAGAGAGTAAAGTTTGACATTTAAATTACGCTTTTTAAGATTCTCAAAAATTGTTAGATATGGTGGCTTAGTAATCACTGGAACTTGGGCTTCATGCAGGTGTCTGAATTCTTTATCCGATCTTTATTGAATCAGTAGGAAAAGTTCCATTACTTAATATGCTGAAAGGTTGCTGAGAAGTGACTGTTTGAAGGTTTTTTGAACCTCTGCTCTTTCAGAGTACAAACCTCCATAGGTATGCTTGAGCATGTGGGGAAAAATGCTTACAACTGTGCAGTTTAACTTAATCCTGTGAATAGTGAATCTTATTTTAGCCAGTACAAATAGATGCCATGTATAAATAGTCATTCACAGGGTGTAAGTGGTTTTTGGGATTAGAATTTTACTTTAGTATATTTGTTAATACTTAAGGACAACTGATTTGATAGTACTTTAGACCTTTAAAAATGCTTTTGTAATCAGCAAAGCTCCAACAGGATTTTTGAAGTAAGCTTTATGTAGTTTGCTTTTGTCTTCATTTGCATTTATACACTTCTCAGCAACAGCTCAGCTGTGCCTGGCACTGACACTGTCTTGAGCTGATTTCCATTTCTTAGTATAGAAAATATTAAAGGTTTGACAGAATTGTAAAAGTCATTAATACCAAAACTAACATCTGGCAGTTCTTAGAGCAGAAACATGCATAATTTCAATTTCTAGTTCCGTCACTCTAATGCACTTTGTTGGAGAGAAAATTATTTAAAGGGCAACAAAATGGTAGAGATGTACAAGCAAACAGAAGCAATATGGCTAAATGAATGTCATCATAGTGTAGATCATGATTTTCATAGTAGGCACTATTTACATATTAGGGAAAAGTATTTTTCACAAAACACTGTGAAATTTATAAGAATGTCTAATCCATCTTCGGAGTTTTTTAAAAATGATGCATTTTGGTAAGTCTATATTGATAAGTGCATTATTATCTTGAAAATTTTCAGTTGTCTGTCAGACCTAGAAACAATAAACTTCATTGTGTCAATTTCAGTATTTTTTTTGACTTAGGTTTTTAAAACGTATATATTCTGACTTAAAAAAAAAAAAAAAAACAAAACTTGGAAATTGTATGAAGAGGAGAGTTTTATATAATTCTTTTTTTTAAAGACTTTTACAGTAACTTGTTGCTTAGATGAAATTTTCCATTCTTAGTTTCTGCCCACAACTTAAATATTGTTTTTAAGAAATAACAAAAGACTCTCACCTGGTTTTTAAGTTGTGTAAGAATGAGGTAAATAGGATTACCATTTTAAAGGAATGATATTAAAAATATTTTTTGGATAACTTCAGAAATAGATGAATGTTAGCTCTTCAAAGCTTTTTGGTTGGATAGACTTAACTCTACTAATTGCTTGATTAACTGTATTCTGGAATTCTAACTGTTGCTGTTTTTTTAATCAATGGTTATCTAAAGGAAAATGAATGAGCAATTTGTGAGCATGGGTGATAATAAATCAGACATAATCTTGTGCCTTAATTTTTCTTAGGGGAGCTCTGGAGGCTCTCCAGTTTGTTTGTAGGAGTACTGCATATTTAACTCTTCTTCATTGGTAAATTTTCACATCTGAGGCATCTATAAGCATTCATCTTGGTCCAAGGGCTGGCTTTTTAAGCACTGAAAAGTCCAAGGAGTCAGTTCTTTGGTCAGCAAGTTTCTAAACTGTGGCAAATGTAGAAGGCTTAATTGAAGTAATTCGTTTCATTAAAAAAAAAGTTATAAATGTTTGTAGACTCCCAGATTATACCTCTGCTCTACTGAGTTGTGCATCACTGACAAGTGTAAGTTGTATTCCTACAATCTGAAGATGAGGGAGGAGGGAGGGGAAGAAGCACAGTACATATTTTCACAAGGAATTGTTGTCTTGCAGAGGCTTGCGGACATAAAGCCTGCTGACAGCTCTGGCTGGGTAAATTTGGAGTGTTTCTTGAATATCAGGTACTCCATCAAAATGGAGTACAAATAAGTAACACATATGGAAAAACCTCTTTCTTTTTCATTAATGTTACCTGGCCAATTTTTTTTATTCTCATGTGGAGTATTTAGTAATGTATATTTAACAATTAAAAAATTTACCAGTTTAGGAGATACTAAAGCAAAAGCACAATGACTAAACAAGGCAGGATGCATCTAATGTAATTAACATACTTCAAAGTAAGATAACTTTTTACTTTTGTGATTGTAAATCTTTCAAGGTAACATTAATGAAGCCATGCTGTAACTGTGATGTACATTTTTTTTTCTTACGAAATAGGTGAATTGCCAGTGGAGTTAATGGGACATGGTGGAGTTAATGGGACATGGAGTTTCAAATATTAAAATACAGTGGCAGCAGACAGACAACTTTCAGGGTCCCACAGTGGGATTTAAACATGCTTTTAGTCAAGCAAATGCTTGTGTTGTCAATGACAAGAGTATTTTCAGTATAAGACTCTTTGACTTTTTCTTTTGTAGAACCGGAGTCTGAGGGGTAAATATGAGTTAAATTTAAGTTAGAATACATTAGGAGAAAGTATAACTATGTAAAGGTCTATTTTTATCACCCATATTCACCCTTACCCATTATGTTTTAAATATATGCTTCTGTCTTGGGTTGGGTCAGTTGATTTTTATCCAATAGGTAAACTCTTGAAAAAGATTTTCTTATGTCCTAGTATTTCTTTGAATTGCTACTTGTATTAAGTACGTGTGGCAAAGTTTTGGTAGCAGGGGTTAGGGGCTGCAAGAGTGGCCTCTGTGACCAGGAGCTGCCCTGTGCCAGACATAGCTGGTTCTAGGCAGCACCTCGATGGACCTGCTGTAGGACACATCTGAGTCCACCCACCAATTTGGTGGAGTATTTGTGAAAACATTTACAAAAGGGCATAAAACCTTAGACAGAGGAGGAGGGAACTAAAAGTGATCAACAGCAGAGCGAACGGCAAGGTCAAAGAAGGAGGAGGTAATCCAGGTATCAGAGCAGATATTCTCCTAAAACCTGCAGAGGACCCATGCTGGAGCAGATGGTTATTTTGGAAAGACAGCAGCCTGTGAAGTGCCCATATTACAGCAGATTTTTGCTGATGGGAGCTGTGTCCCATGGAAAGCCCACACTGGGGCAGATTTCCTGAATGACTGCGACCTTTAGGGAAACTGCTCTAGAGCAGAGGAAAACTCTGAGAAGGAGCAACAGAGAGACACTACTATGTACTGACAGCAGCCCCTGTCCTCAGCCATCCCTGAACCTCTTCAGGGGGGCTGAAGAATCTGGAATGGAGGAGTGAAGCTGAGCCTTGCAAAGGGGGCTAGGAAAGGTGTTTTAATATTTGTCTTTTTGTTTCTCACTACCTGAAGCTGCATCAGAGAGGTTCAGGCTGGGTGTTTGGAAAAGGTTCTTCACCAAGAGGGTGCACTGGGACAGGTTCCCCAAGGCAGTGGTCACAGCACCTGGACTAACGGAGTGCAAGAAGCATTTGGACAACTCTCTCAGACATGCGGTCTGATATTTGGGTGCTCCTGTGTGCAGCCAAGAGTTAGACTCCTGGGTCCCTTCCAACTCAAGATGTTCTATGGTTCTGTGATCCTATGAATCTATTTGACATTTTGTCTAATTGACAATAATTTAAAGTAATTTTTTTTTCCCCAGGTTGAGTCTGTTTTGCCCACTATGGTAACTGATTAGTGATCACACTGTCTTTATCCTATCCCATCCTATTTTCTCCCTGTTGTCCCACTTAGGGGTGGGGAGAATGAGTGAGCAGGTGGGTGGGAGTTCGGCTATTAGCAAAATTTAATGTACAACATTCTAGTAGAAAACAAGATTTAAATCAACAATGTTAACGCTTTGTTACAGGCATGAAAGATTGGGTATAAGTTCCAACTAAAATAATTTTGTGATAAATCTGTACTGGAAAAGATCAGACTAAAACTTTCCCTGTCTTGTTTTAATGGTGGCAGCGGTGCTGTATGAATATTGTAATGGTAACCATGTGTTATGTGGACATTAATGGGTGATCTCATGGATAATTAAGAAAACTTAGAAATTCCCTGTTAAATTGGAGGAAGTGAGCTGCTTCGTGAAATCAGTTTCTCCTTGAGATCTTATAATCCTGCAACACAACTGATAGCTATTAAAGAAATCCAGTTAGTAAGTCTCTGAGATACAATATCAGGCTGAAATTTTCAAGGTTGCTTAAGGGAACTAGGTGCCCATGGAAATATGATTCTCTTCTGTTACTTTTGAAATCCCATTGCTACTGATTCTATTTTTTTCTTTTTCCCTGCTGATCACATTTTGACCAAATCCCTCATGAAAATTAGAAATAAACAAATTTCTTTTGTGTTAATATTAAGTGATTCTAGTATCTAAAGCTTTCCTATATTTGAAGAGATCCACCAAGGAAGGAACATGTATCTCAGCTTTAAGCTAGGTCTTATTAATGATATTTCTCATACTTAAGCCAAAATAAAGGTTTTGCATATGCATATTTCCTTGTAATGGATGTCCTTTTCTGTGGTAAAACAACAACACTGCTGTTAAATACCCTTCTATGTGTCCCTGGGGTTATTTATATTAAACAGAAGCAAGCATTTATATATTTGTGGAACACTTTAGTTCAGTGTTTTGTTGAAGTATTTCTTTATGTTCTTGGGGAGGAATTAAAGGTATTCTGGATTACCTGTAAATCAGTTTGTGATCAGTTCTGTTCGGGGTTCCTGTTTCTTTATTAAAATATGGATGAAATTGCTTTCAAATATATGTCAAGTTGTTAAGAATTTACTTCTCTAATCCATATAGAGACATTCAAGATTTTTAGATTAAAGACTGTAAATATATAAAGCATTCTTCTTTTTATACAAAAATAAAAATATTGTATTATAATTGATGGTTGGACTGGTTCAATGTTCTCATACATCCAAAATGCAGAGTAACACTTTCTGGAAGAAAGAAACCATCCCAGTGATAGCACTGTTATTTTTGCCTAATTTGTTTTTCCACTGCTGATTATGATTCTATTTTTAGTTTTATTTTGAATCATTAAAATCTTGTAAGCAATACTTGCAGTTCTGTCATGTTTTGCTGTCTTACAGAATAAAAACAATTTCTGAACTCTCACTAAATCTATAACTGATAGCAAACATGGTTAAGTAGTCCTAATTTTTTGTCTGATACATGTTCCCACCCATTCTAGTCCAGAAAATTTTGATGCTAACAATATAAACTGATCTAAGTATTATGTTTCATCTGAATGCTTCAATAAGACATGGTATTGTAATTATATCAGTTTAATGAAAGGGTTAAAATATAAGAATGGTGTTTAAAAGCCATCAAACATTAACTTGTAAGTATATGTTTTTATGGCAGAGATGGTCAGAACAAAATATTCTTGCCTACTGCAGTGAATAAACTACATAAATCAGTTTTCTGTACTTTAAAAAAAAGTATTGTAATATAAGCAGAGCTTACTAGACAAAGTAAAATCTTAGTAAAAATGCATAGTCCTAAAGAATAACATGCTGTTCTTTTTAAATTATAGGGAAATATTGTTGATATATAAGGATTTTATTATACTCAATATCTTCTAATTTATAACATTGCGTTTCATCATCTACTGAAATATCCTACCATACTGAAGAATTTTCTAATTCTGTCATCTTCCATAGCTTGTATGTACCATAAGAAAAAAGTAATTGATTTTTATTTTTTTCCCTGAGAAGGCTGAGGTCATGTTGTAAAACACATTGATATATTAGACACAGTTATTCAGACTTTGCTGTCTGTAAAATTAGTAAACTTGTGAAATTCCAAAGAAGAAAAATGTTTTGTTTTGTTTTTTCACTTGCACCTTCTAAGTTAATTCTCTTACCTCAGAGACTGGACACTGTTTCACATCCTGGGACTGGGTAGCTTTAGTTGACAATTAAAGTATTGCTCTCTCTTCATTGCCATAGTAGTAATGTACAAACAGTAGTAATTGGTTTTCCTTCAAATTAAAGGAAAGGTAAATGATTATACAATAAATATTACAATTTATGAAATACTGTCTCATAAGTATGAGAACCGAATGGATCTTAAGGTTTGCAGATGGAGTGGAAAAGCTGCATGTGCATTATTAACCTGAGTCTGTGTAACTTAGAGTTAAAATGTTTCAGCTCCCACCTATGTTAAGTATTTTAAATAACAGGTGCATTATGACTATAAGGGAAGTGCTCTCAGTTGCAATATGATTCAGATATCTTCAAAATATATTTTCTCTTGACTTGAATTGCTGTAAATCACTCTGAATGCTAGTTGTAAACTCTGTCATTTTTTAACAGATGTAAGTGGAAATTGAGCTAGGCTGGCAGGAATGCATATGTACATCTCATGTCATTCTTTTGCTGCTATTCAAATTCAGAACAGTTGTGATACAGTCAAGCTAAAGAAAAAACAGCTCTGCACAGATATTTGGTTAAATATTTTTTACATAAAAAAATGCTGGCGTGTACAGTTGCAGTTTGTATAGAATTTATTGAATACTTCTGATTTGGATTTTTTTTAAATTATATCAGGTACATCATTTTAAGGACAACATTTTTCATTTTATTATTGCAGATCAACTCAAAAGTTGATTTTCTATTCTCTTTAGCCATATGATCTCTGTACAAGGCTTGCTTGATCTAAAGCTGTTCGATTTTAATAAATTCTTGGATTTGAGTATGTAGGACAGATATCTTTTTTGAAACACAGAATATATGTTAACTCAGGCTAATGTAAATTTATGTTGCAGTAGCATAAAGAAGTTTTGCAGATGCAAAATCTTTTCGGTTCTGTAAGATGGAAAGTATGCACTATGAATTAGACAATCAACTGTTAATTACAGTTCACCAAAACCACTAATGTCATGTTCTAATAACAGTCCTTCCTGGTATTGAGCATATAATGCCATAGCAATTTAGTAAAATGCTGAATTTGAAGTAAGTTCCATACCTAAAATTTTAAACAAGCAGCAATTTCTTTAAAGTTTGCTTAAATATGATTTATTGTGCTTTTTGTATGAGAGGAAGCACTGTGGTTATGCTATCACTTCTGTAGACTCAACTAGTTAGGATACTACCAACACCAAGCTCTGCATGTGCCCATAACTTGTCAGCATGCAAGACAGACAGTAGTTGTTAAATGTGGAATAATTTTCGATTAAATTATTTGAACTGCAATGCACAATTTTTTTTTTCATGAAACCTCATGAAACACTTTATTTTGTATATTATTGAGTAGTATGGAGGTGTTTAGAAAAAATATCTTATGTTCAAGTATAGAGATTTAGTTTTAATTTATCTTATTATATTTATATGCGAACAAAACAAGTGGTGCTCTTCTGGAGGATTACCATATTAACTACAACATCTGACCTTGTTTTCTTCAAACAAAAGAGATCCATGCAAGCTATATGTAGTCTTTAATGTAAACAAATCTTGCATAAGCAAAAATTTCCAATTTATTGTCTCAGTTCACATAAGATCATGTAGTATATTTCTGTTTGTACTATGAAGCATGATACCTCATCTGAGTATTTTGAACTATGGAGCAAATGTGAAGAAGCTAAAGGACTTTTCATTAAATCTTACTTTTGCTGCAAAGTGTTTGAATAAGGGAGTCAAATCACAAAACAGAACATTTTAGTAAGTCAATACTCCATATACTGCCCCATCCCAACCCTCACAGTGACTGGTTAGTAGTTCATTTATCTATGTCTTAAAATGAAATAGACATAAGCATTCACTTTTAATTTAACTTCAACTTGATACATACATCAAGCAATTGTTGCTTTCCATAAATATGTAGATAGTTATATGACATGAGTTATATATTTTTTTTCAGGGTTTTCAAGGACCTGGATAATACGAAATGAAAAGTCAGTTTTGGAAGAAAGAAAACATAACACAGAAGGGAAATTAATTTTTGTGTGCTCCATTTCTTTCAGAATATCAAGTAAGTCACATGTGTTCTTCTTTCTTCGTTCAGAAGTATTATAATAACCTGAATAGTAAAACAGTAAGATAACTGTCAAGAAATAATAATTGTAGTGTTCCATAACTGTGTTTAATTTCTTTGTATGTTTTTGCATTGTTTAGTCTAGCTGTTGATGTTGAGATCTGTATGAAAGTCCATCAGATATAAAAGTACTTATGGATCCAAATGTCTGTGTTTATGTATATACTTGAAAGTTCTCACATAAATAACCAGTTTGAATCTTGCTTTATTTCACATGCAATGCATGGAGAATTTCACAAACCTTTCAGTGGTTATAGATGTAATTCAAATAATGATAGTACATAGGTGTGTGCTTTGAAGGCATGGTGACAGAAATAAGTGCAATCTTTTTTGAGCGTGTAAACCAGTGTAAAATGTACAGTGTATACACTTACAATGGGTATTGCCTCATATTAAAAGGAGGTTTGCACTGAACCATACATAGGTCAGGTGCTGGACTTCATACGATATTTGAAAGTCGTTTACATATATATATATATATATATATATATATACACACACATATAAGCTAATTTACATCTTTCAGCTCTTAGTGATTCAAGCTGACATTTTCATGACTCTGTGACCAAATATAAAAACTTATTTATTAAAATTATCATGAAATACCCAGCAAATGCAAGCTGGCAATACACATATAATGTAGTATAGTTTTGAACAAATCTTTGCTTCTCATTTCTCTTTCCCTGTTATTTCTCCCATCTGTATTCAGGCCTATTTTTCTCCCATCTGTATTCATCTTCATTAGCATAAGATAGCTGCCCCAGTTTTTGGGACAAAACCTGATTTTGTTTCTATCAATTAGATTATCTTTCTGTTTTTTTCTTCTTACTCACTAATAATGTAATGTATTCTGAAATTATAGCTGAATAAGCATGTCTGGCTTTTCTTAAACACTTTTAGAAAGTTTCTGTTCAGAAAGTTACTGGTTGGGTTTATCGAGACAGTTTTTTTATTTTTCACACTTTATAGTCAGCTAAAATTTACTGTATGCTTTTTACTTTGTTTTTTCTTTTAAAATTCCAAAATAATCCATGTTCTATTTATGTTATATAGAACCATGTGATAGTTGTGTGGGAACCAGGCTTTGAATAGCTTGTAGCTCCTAAGCTTTAGCAGCTTTAAAGGTTTCATCCCCTCTACTTTATAGTTCAGAAACATTTCTTTTCTGAAAATAATATTCATGGGGGAAAAAAAAAAGCAGGACTGAATAAAATGAAACAGCCTAAAAACAAGGGTGTGTACGTATTTTTTTTTTTAATTTATTTTTTCAGCGATGGTGAGCACAACTAAGTTTGATGTTTGCATTGGTAACTGGAGAGTGATTCCATGGAGGAATATTAGTTCAAGTGTTTTGAATAAGATTTAAAAAGTCATGTGGTTTAGGGATATAGTGGCCTTTAGTGGGACTTATCTAAACACAGTAATTTCAGCTGGCTGGGGACTGTGTTCCATACAAAGGATTATTCTCATGTGCCAAGGCCAACTAGTATGGCACAACTCATGCCCACACGAGCTAAATTCTTTTCCCCTAAAATGTATTTACAATTAATTTACAATTCTTTCCCTCCTTATTTTTTATGTCTACTAGTTGGTTTGTGGTATTTAAGTATCAAAGTATAAAAAATTATTTTGCAATTTATGCAAATTGTATACAATATGCACTATGTATAGAAATAGCAACGACGAAAATTGCAAATAGAAGGCATAATATTTCAAAGGTAGCCATGGCTTTGAAAATATACCTGTAGCTATACCACTAATGCACGGGCTGATGGAATAAACATTTTGCATATCGTCAGCTAGTCATATGGCTATCTGTTTGTGGGCATCTATACAAAATACTCTGTATAAACAAGTGGTGTCAATGCTTGCCATTAATATGCAGTTGAAAATCACTCCTATGTGACCAGAAAGATTCAAGCTGGTAGCTGCCACAGTTTCTAAATTACATTCATAAAGAAAAAAAAAGTACAGTACTGATGTAAGCACTTTCTGCTTTTGTAGTTCCTGAATGTGCTGTAGGCTATCATTGGAATATTTTTTTTCCTTGTGCTTCACTAGAGTTTTGTACATGTGAAATCAATCACACCAACTCCTGGCACATATAATGAACCACACACAGCTCTCAAGTCCTTGAACAAAACATCAGGAATGAAAAAGATCCCATTTTGTCAAACTGCTCTTCGATTTGCTCAAGACTGCAGGCTAGTATATACACTAGGTTTGCAATTAATCCAAATACTGGCATTCAGGGCACATAACCTAATATAAGTAAGACTGATATTCTAGGATGCCAGTAATTAATCTTGTAATTGAAAATACAGTAAACATGAAGTTAATTTGAAAGGAAAATAAGAATTAGAGAAAAAATATATATTGGATTCTGGCCAAAGGGATGAAAATACGGTTCTCAACAGCATTATTTTGGGTTTTTAGGAAATCTGAACACATGTTTATCTATGCAAACTAATTTATAATAGTATGTTTGGTTTACTTCGTTTATAGTATTCCTGACTAATGAAGAAGCAATATAAATGGAATCTGTGGTTGTTGCGTTTCTTCTTTTTTGGTATTTAGGGGTAGTATTAAATCAGGCTGTTTCTCCAAAACACAGCCACTATAGTTATCTATAAACATAAAATACTAAAGATGCATTCTTTCCATGATTTTACTTAGGTCAATACATGAGTAATAAATTCTATTTTCACTTTGCTGGAAAGTTTGTGTCTCACACCAGTTTATTAGTGGTATGTGAATGAAAGGGCAAGTGGTAGAATGCATCTTGAAAAGGCACATTCATGTAAGCATGCTCCTTTGACGTTGGCACATGATCATGTAAAGTCAAAGGTACTTGATGGCAAATCAATTCTTTTTGGTCATCAGATGTGACCAATCACTTTGAACAGACTTCTTGATGCCCTCTGTAGCTTTTTTTTTTTTGCATTTGCTTCTTTGTTTTGTCCTCATGTCATGCCAGTCATTTGCAGCTGGTTTCATTGAAGCTTGCTTTTCACAATTCTTGACATATGTAGAAGTAATGTTTTTGTGGGCCAGTTGCCCAAGCCACCTAGATAAATGACATGTATCCTCCTACTATTTTATCTGCCACTCATTAATGCCCTGTGCTGGAAACAGAGAAATATGCACAGATACCTTCTGAATGACACTGCAATGTCATCCTCAGAGTAATATGATATTAAAAAAAATATTAAAATTAACAATAACATTAAAACAGTATTAAAAACCGCTTTCTTCCCTGATTTGGTGTCATTTTTGTGACTGCACCTGGACTCTGGCATCCCTTTCTGGTCTACCCCATACAGGAAAGATACTGATGGGTGTCGAGTGGGCCCAGCCCAGGGCACTGGAGGGAGTGAGGGGTCAGGATGGACAGCGAAAGGTGAGCAGTACCAGGCCCACGCTTGCAGGTGGAGACAGCCCAGCTAACAAGAGGAAAAGATTATCTCTATCCTAGCTGAAACCAGGACAGTATCCACTCCTTATTCCACACCATTTATGTTGTGCTCTGGTCCCACACTTTCCAATGAATCACCACTTTTCATATGTGTATATGAAATTTCCACTGAGTTTGTTTAGTCTGTGACTGACTTTGGGTTCCATCTGCCACTCTGGTCTTTCAGGGCAGATGAGATGGTCTGTGGTGTTGGATCGTCACATGCTGAAGCCAGTTCTGATTCCATCACACCACTGTGCTTGTCCAGTTCTATCAAAATTCATTTGTTATTATCTGCGTGACTGTTACCGTGATACCATGAATAGGACATATAGCAATCAAAGTAGTGATGACATACAGTATTATACAGTAATTAACATAATACAGTTCAAATCATGGGCTATTCTCACCCATCATTTGGCATTTGG
Organism: Cygnus atratus; assembly: GCF_013377495.2. Taxonomy (NCBI): domain Eukaryota; kingdom Metazoa; phylum Chordata; class Aves; order Anseriformes; family Anatidae; genus Cygnus; species Cygnus atratus. The sequence continues at coordinate 7,855,507 of NC_066365.1, forward strand.
ATCTTCAGCTCCTCAAAGTTTACTTCTCTTTTAAGAGCCTCAGTACTTTGGACATTATAGTAACTCTTCCAAATGAATATTATGTTTTTGAATAATAATAATTTTTTTCTGTAGAAATGAGCTTAAAGGCAAAACCAATCAGTTTTGACCTTTTTTTTTTTTTTGTCAAAAGCAGACAATATTTTTATCACAATGGTGCCACATTTATTTTTGTCTGTATTTAAAATTAAAAGAACACCTTATGATTTGGGAAAATTATGTAAATACTAGAGAACAAGTGGAAAAAAAAAAGGTGGTGAATTAGAGAGTTTACCAGCTGTTTTTGGAATAACAAGTTCTGAGGCTCTTCAGCATTCCTTCTTAAATTTCTATTGTGTAGTCTTTTTGCTTTTATTCACAACTTCCCTATCTCTACTTGCAAATAATAATCATTTAAAAATATGTTTCACTACTTTCTCTAAGTGTTGTATAGTCTTATAACATATTGTGACCTGGTTCTAAGTCATCATCTACTGAAAGGAAGTATTTAAGAGCATGATTGTAAAGCTCCATCACCATGACTCCATGTTTATGTTGAATCCAACTCATAGCAAAATATATTATCATATACTCACATTCACTAATGAATAGTCTGTTATTTTTAAAATATATAGTTACGTTGCTAGTCCTTCTGCCCTAACTTCTAAGGGAATCATTCATCATTCTAATTTGAACACTGAAATCTAATTTGATTTGAGTATAGAACACAGAAGTAAAATTTAACGTGCTAACCAAATCTTGGAACAGTGAATAGAAGGTGCGCAAATTAGAAGGGTAAAATAAAGATCACAGTAATCAGATAATTAACAAATTCTGAAAACTTAGGCAATCATACATATTTACAAAACACCCCTTAATGCTATTTAGCAATAAGAAGAGCCTTAAAAGTAGCACAATTTTTTATCTCAGCACCCAATATAAAGACCTATTTTTTACAAAGAGTTAACTGTTTTAAAAAAAAATAAATCTGGAGGTTGGAGTATGTTTTGTCCCTTCTCTTTTGCTACACTTAATAAGTAAATGCTCTACTGCTGGGAGCCTAAATTTGTGCTGCATTGTGTCTGAGGGCTTCTCATTCTCTGATCATTAAAAACTTGATTATTGCTCACTTTCACACTGGGTTTTCCCATCCACGGAGACTGAGATGTTGGTTTGTGCCCAGTCTCACCAGGATGAAGAATCAATGTATGGGTGAGGAATGTGCTTCTACCCCAAGGCACAGAAACACATGTAGCCCAAAATGAAGATGTTACTTGAATGAGTTCTTCCCTTGGATGTGTAACTCAGTGATACTATAGCACAACTTTTTCCTGGCTTTCATACTTTTGTGTGTGTGTAAAACAGTATCCCTAGATGGAACAGCTGAAATCCTTTTACTTCAGCTAAAAGAGTCCACTCTGTTAGGCTGTGGGTGTTGTTTTTCTTCATTCACTCCTTTTTTTTTTTTTTTTTTTTTAATTTCTTCTGGTTCTGCAGGTGGGTAAAGAGCCACAGCAAAGTTTATTTCTCTTTACAGTATAGTTTCATGATTAGCATTTTGGTTCTCTTTAGAATAGATAGATATTAAATAAATAAATAAAAAAATAACAAACATAAATAAATACAATAGATAATAAATAAATAGATATTAAATCCCATAACCTCTTGTTCTGTCTGTCTTTGTTACAGACTCTCCACAGTAAACCATGCATTTAGATTTTGGCAAAGAAAAATCTTTGCAGTTTTTGAAGTATGGCTACAGATAGTGAACACGATTCAGTTTTTCTCACAAAGTAGATTTAAGTAAGAAAGGTGAAAAAAAAGCAAGGTTTACCGGTCTTGCAGAACAGGCTAGTTGCTAGTATTATCACTGCTGATTTTCTTTGAAAGGTTCTTCCTGGTCAAGAAAAGATTATTTTGCAGACAGAATATGCATCTGGAGACTCCCTTCAATTTTATAGGCATACATTTCCACACAACTACTCAAAGAGGAACTTCACTAGGTGATAATCACTTTCATTTGTAGAAAATAATTAATTACAGTGTTTTCAACTGGACAATGGCAAAATGTGAATCATATTGTCTGATGAAAAGGTTGGTAATTTTATGCCAGACTTTTGGGTTTACGAAGTCTTTGTTATAGTTTTCTGTTTACGTTATTATATAAATGAGCAATTATTCATTCAACTATATAGCATACACAATACAATCTGTTTTTAAATGTACTTAGAGTCATAGAATCATCCATAGACCTCTCCCTCTTTTGTACATTTTTCTTTGCATTTTATAGAAGGAAAGATACATTTCTTGATTTTTATTTAAATACATATATAAAATATAGCTAAGATCTTAAAAGGATTAAAATACAAAATTACTGCCTTTCTCAATTGTGAGATGGTTATGGTGTTCTGCCGTTTATTCCCTTATACATGACCATCTGAGAATCCTCATAAAAGACAAAGGCATGTGTTTTGCTAGCTAGATTAAATGCTAGGATAGATTTTTCAGCATTACAGAAACAGAAATAAGAGAGTTTCCTCAGGTGTTAATCAGCCAAACTCAACTGCTCACTTATATTGTCCTGGCAATTAATCGTAGATATATTTAGATATGGCACCTGTATAATCAGTGTTGGAACTAAAGATACTTCATGTTCCCCAGCCTATATACTAAAACCAATTGCTAGCAAAGATTGATGATGCCTGTTTTCATTTGGAAAGACAAAAATATCTGTAGTTAACATTTAAAATTTCAATACTTTGAAATTTTATTCAATATTATAAAAATTAGCTCATTGTTTAAAAGCATTTATCATGAGACAAGCTCAGTGTTACTATTTATTTCATTCTTCATAAAGATTAAGATCTTCATATATGAATTTTTGTAAGAAAAAAAACCCACAGTTGCATAAAAGTTGTGAGTAGCAGAAGGATGTAAATTTGGAAAGACACATGATTCTAAACAAACTCCACCCCTTCCCACAACAGTTGTGTGGATGCTTACTGAGCCACAGATATACAAGTGCCTTCTCTTTTCTCTGCTGCCATCACAGAATACAGTTGTTTTAGAAACAGCTTCTGATTTTGTAGTCTTAATGGATCTACCCAATTGCTTAGACTTCTCTCTCAGGGTCCTAGGGTTCTTTTTGTGCTCTATTTCTTTTGGTGGTTAGGAGCAAATTCTTATGTTTCTGTAGTGGGTTTACGTGGCAAGGTTTTGGTAGCGGGGTCTGCAGGGGTGGCTTCTGTGAGAAGAATCCAGAAGCTGCCCCATGTTAGATAAGGGCCAGTTTCAGCCAGCTCCAAAGGGACCCGCTGCTGGCTAGAGTACAGCCGATAAGCGATGTTGTTTGCACCTCTGGGAGAGCACATTTAAGAAAGGGGGAAAAGACCTGCTGTACAAAAGCAGCCAGGAGACTGAGGAGTGAGAAAGAGCCCTGCAGACACCCCCAAGGTCCGTGCAGCAGGAGGGCAGGATGTGCTCCAGGCACGCAGCAGCAGTTCCCCTGCGGCCTGTGGAGAGGCCCCTGGTGGAGCAGGCTGTCCCCCTGCAGCCCATGGGTCCCACATGGAGCAGATCTCCACGCTGCAGCCCCCCCGTGGAGGAGCCCCCGGTGGAGCAGGTGGATGTGGCCTGGAGGAGGCTGCGGCCCATGGAGAGCCCGCGCAGGAGCAGGCCCCAGGCCGGAGCTGCAGCCCGTGGAGAGGAGCCCACACAGGAGCAGGGGGTCTGGGGGGAGCTGCCGCCCGTGGGGGACTCGTGCTGGAGCAGTTTGCTCCTGGAGGATGGACCCCGTGGTACGGAGCCATGTGGGAGCAGTTCTTGAAGAGTTGCTGCCTGTGGGCAGCCCCCGCAGGCTCAGTTTGGGAAGGACGGCATCCCGTGGGAGGGACCCCACGTGGAGCAGGGGCAGAGAGGGACCATGAAGGAGCGGTGGAGATGAAGCGTCATGGCGTGACCACAACCCTCTTTCCCCCATTCCCCAGTGCTGTTCAGGGGGAGGAGGTGGAAGACGGTGGATAGGGTGGAAGGTGTTTTTAATTTCTTTCTTTTGTTTCTCTCTTCTCTAGCTTGTTAGTAATTGGTAATAATTTTCCCTAATCTCCCAGTGCTGAGTCTGTTTTGCCTGTGATGGTAATTGTTGAGTGATCTCCCCATCCTTATCTCAACCCCTGAGCCCTGTGCATTGTATTTTCTCCCCCTTTCCCTTTGAGCTGGGGGAGTGAGAGAGCAGTTGTGGTGGAGCTCAGCTGCCTACCTGTGTAAAACCACCACAGTTACATACCAGTTCTTAGGACAAATTCTATACATGTGACACTGGACACTGGAAGCCCTGCGATATTACTGTTGTTGCGTAGATCTAAAGGCAGACAGCTAAGGTTGCATTAACAACCTAATTCAGGAAATCATCCAAGTTCATTTCAGTGTCAGATGCGAATAGGAGCTAAAGTTGAGGATATTTAAGAATGCACATACAACCTGAGTGCCTCTCTGCATCTTTTCCTGAAAAATGGTGATACAATGACACCTCAGTGCATGCATGTTCAACTGTTTTTCTCACATTATAATAACTCAAATGGAGTTTAATTCATTGGGACTTAAACACATTCTTAACGTGTTTCCTTGAGTTAGATGTCTGAAACCAAATGTGTTTTAGATGTTAGATTAAGTGGAAGTGACTGGATGCGTGTTTTAAATTTTTTGTATCTTATATAGCTGGAAAGAAGTGATAGATATATGTTATAGCCTACAATCAATGTTTTCTGTATTCTTTCACAATAATTCAGAGATGTTATTTTGGTATTTTTCAACTAATGTTATATAATTTTAAGAGCAAAGCTCCAATGTTAAAAGGAAATGTGTTTTTATGTATTTTTGGTCTTCATTGTTTTTGACTTTTTCTGATTTTTGTAATAGGCATTTACTTTTTGCAACTATTACGTAAAATGTTCTCTATAAAATATGCAAGTTGAGAAATATGGCTTCTAGTGTTTTTGTAGTAACCATAGCTGTTTAATTTTACAAGAGTTTTAGTATTTAACGTTTTGTTAGTATAATCTGTTCTTCATTTTATAATAAAATGTAAAACTTGTCTGATGTATAGAAACAGTAAAACTAGCAGCATACACTGAAATTGACTTTAGATCATTAGTTCTAATGTTAACAGGGTTCACATGAATTTAAAATATAAAAGGCAGTCGTAAATGAGTTATTCTTAAAAGGCTATGTTGGAACATTTCTGTATGCTCTATAATTTTCAGGTCAAAGAAAACACTGAAAAACTACAAAAACAGAAACCAGTATCTGTCTTTTCAACAACAGATAAAAGCCCAGCAGCTGCTCTGGTAAGAAAACTTCCCAGATTCTTGTAATTCCTCTATTGTTTTTAAGTTATTGAATGAAAAAAGGTTTGTGGGGCTCAGCAGAACTAAACAATTTTTCTTGAAGAAAGTCCAGCATTGATTTTCTATGTTGTCTATGCAATATCTGTGAGAATAACGTATTGCAGAACACATGAAACTACAAAGTATTTTGTCAAAAGTACTTTCATTTTCATTTTTTGTAATATTGTCTTTTTAACACTTGCACAGTGATCAGATTTTTAGACAATGTGATCAAAAGATCTTTTTCCTAACAATTACAGTTTATTTAGAATGCAGCATTTCACATGTTTAGTTACACCTTCTCACATAGCATTGCATGTGTCCACAAAGTACTGGTTTCCATTTTGCAGTCATTTCAGCTGCCTCTGTTTAATCACTATAGATAGCTTCAGCTTCTTCTTGATATGGAATTAGCTTTATTTCTAACATTTACAAATTTTTCTCCTGTTTTATATGGTTACAATACATTAAGCACCTTTATATTCTGCACTATCCCTGTATAACTTGTTTTTTTTTTCCCCTATGTTTCCTTACTGGGTTTTGAGACAGTATTTTTTTGCTTTACAAAAACCAAACCAAACCAAAACCACCACCACCACCAAAACAACAGCAAACAACAAAAAACAACAACAAACAACTGATTTTCTATAGGGCCTTAGTTTTTTTTTTGTTTTGTTTTTTTGTTTTTAAACTGTAAGTAAAACCTGAATGAGACATTTTGTAATTTGGATTTAACATCCTGTTTCTCTGGCCCTGTGTCCAGGTTCATGGTCACCTCCTGTCATATTGAGCCCCTTTCCCTGGGTGGCAATGGCAGCAGCAGTCAATGGAGCTGAGGGCTCTATCTGGAACTGCTTTTACCCTCTCCTTGCTGGGCTTTGCTAGCAATTTACTTTTCATCACCAAATTTTTCTTTGTCTGAGTTTTCCCGTCTTTTCTTAAAGTCTTAGAGAAGATTGAAATGATAGCATCTTTTCATAGAAATTATATCGCGTTGTCCCTGTACTTTTACAAGCTTTTAAGATCTTACCTTAAAAGATTTGGATTGTATTTCTAACTGGCTTATCTGCCAGTGTGTTGTAATTTCCTGGTTTATCTGCAGCACTAATTTTAAAACACGTGTCAGGTAAGTATTGCAAATTTTGTTAGCAGATCCTTTTTGATAAAATCAGAGGGTATGCAGTATTTACTTCATGTGACTTCTATTCCTCATTTATTTATTAGTTTGTTGTAGTATGATTTTTTTTTTTCCTATAGCTGGGACCTATCCATTCAACATACATATCCATTTGATTTTTTATTTTTTTTTTGAAAATTTGTTGTGTAGAATGTCTTTGTCTTGCATGCTTTCATTTTACTGTTTCCCTCACATGCTTTGGGCTTCCTTCTGTCGTTTTTCTGGTCATGTCTTCCCATGGATTTGAATATTCACTCAGGTGGTCTGTTCATACTTAACTGTTAAAATAAGGGTTTTTGTTGTGTTCTGTATGCTGCTTTTGTTTGCTTTTATGTGTTGCTTCTGCAACTCAGTTACAATATGTTTAACTAGCATCTGTTCTATTGCTATGGAGTTCGATGCCTTCAGAATTTAGATCACCTTAATTAAGTAGCCTCATTCTTATAAGGATAGGCTATTGAAAAAATATATTTGAACTGCAATGTTTGAATGAATTTGAGGTTCCTATAGAAAGGTTATGTGACTGTAAATGGGTATGTAGAGTATGATAAAGGAGAATATCTGAACAAATTTTGTTCAAAAGAAAACACAGTAGTCCACATGAACATCCCAGTGCCATTTTCAACAACACTTCTGAGATTAGCTCTGCATTGTAAGGCATTAAAAAAGTTGAATATTTATTCTGGAAAATTATGCTTATAACTGCTGCATATTGAATAACATGGAAGTCAGAGTTAGGAAAATCTAATGGTTAAGCAGTTTGGATGATCAGGAATCTACTGGTTGACCAGTGTCACATATTCTTTTTTGTTTACATTATCAGTATACAGTTCTTCAGTGAAATTATTGTTAATGTAACTTGCCACTTGGTCTCAATGCCCTGCCTGAAACCTTTTTCTGAGGAACAGAACACTGGTATCTGAAACTTACGGGAAAGAGGAAATGTCCCTGAGGATATCACTGGCCAGATGACCCCAGAAAAATCATTTTCTGTATTTACGTAGGAATTAATATGGGATGATAGAAGCAAAACAGTACTAAAAAGGAAGAATGGGTTGATTCTTTCGTCTAAAGAATCGTTACCATCACTAGAAAATTGCAGTTGCATTCTCCCTACCTATGGGCAATGACTGACTACTTTGTTGTATCTTTGAATTCTCAAGAAGCTGTGTATTGAGACTAAGGGTTTTAGCAAGAGAAAGGCTCAGAGGTTTTTACATCATTGCCTTTGGTTAATGAAGAACTACCTGGAACTGTCAAGAGGATATCAACATTTTCTGTCTTTCCCGTAACTCAGTAGAAAAAAAAATAAGTGCCAGTAAAGACTACTACATTTATTTTTAAGTTAGGCATCTTTGTCAATTCTACTTTTTAAAAAGTTAGTCCACTGAAGAGCTAGGATAAAGAGAAATACCAAAAAAAGTCTCGCTTATCTTGTCAAAGACGTTAAGGAAACTTGCTGCAGTTTCTAACAGACAAATACTAGCTTTTTGTTTTCAGATTTTCCTTGAAAATGACACTGAGGCAGAGGTGACTGTAATTTGTAACCACGGTTGTGTAAGAACAAGTTAGTAGTGTAGACACCTTTATAATTAGTGGAGAAAGAATGTATTTTTACGGCTAATATGTTCTAAGGTAGAACCAAGATGTATGTTACAGATGTTCAATGAATTGAATTACAGCCCATGGAACAAATCTTGTGTCTGTATCAGACGCTTGTGCATATTCTATGAATGAAATTATTACAATTATTTTGGGTCTTTTAGTATTCTCTTTGATCTCATTACTTTTTTTTTTTTTAATGGAATGTTTTTATGTGAATAGGGGGTATCACTCCAGTCCTGGTACTAGTCCTGATAACTAGACCATCTCTTCTAAAATAACACCCAAATGGGGAAGATAGTGTATCTGTGTTACTGGGCTGCCTAGAAAACCAATAAATCTTTAGTAGATCATCAATGGTGTCGTTGTCTTGCTTTAGAAATATGGCACATAAAACAGCCTTCTGTCTAATAAAGGCTCTGAAAGTAAGTTGTTCAAGGTATCTTAATTGCATGCATAAATAATTTTATTCTGATTGAGTGGTAGAAAGAATTGGTGCAGTCACTCAACTGCAAAGCATTGTGCACTACTTTACAAAATTGTTAACATAATATATATCTTACAGATTTACTAGGACCAGGTTAATTTATGTAATACTTTTAAAAACATTGACTAATTTATTTCACCAGGAACTGCTTAATGTAAAAATCCTTGAGGAAGTAGTCATGGATAGCAATTATGAAAATGCCATTGTGGGCGCATTGAGAGGAATGATAAGAAGCCATTGATATATCTGAATGAAATAACATTGTAGACTTGGATGAGTTGTGAATGTGTAGGTGTCATGGGAAACTCTCAAGACTCTAGGAAAGACTTTATGGGCAGAGCCATTGGTCCTGGTCCCTTGGAGCCTATCATTACTCTCCAAAAAGGAATAGGAAGACAAGTAGGAGGGCAGAGTAGGACACCCTGGAGAGATGGAAGTTTTTGAATCTCTCTGCTACCGTTTGTCTGAAACAACCTCTACCTTGGACAACTGTTGCCAGGTTATTATTTTTCAAGTATTCTAATAAATATCAGTACTGGAATATTTGTTCAGAAAATAAAGGTAGCTCTGATAAAACAAGTCAATATCAAGTGCACTTAGCTGTAGCACCATTATTATTTTTTTCTTAAAATGTTGATACTTAGCACTAATCATGAAAAACGTGTATTTTTATGTGAACATTTTCCAGCAAGGAAACAGTTTTCTTATTTGAAATTTTGATTGTTACCACAGAAGTGAGAAACAAAATAATTTTGAAACTGTGAAGATCACCTTGGCATTTAAAAAAAATGTATATTTTGAATAAACCAATAGACATGCATTTTTTTCTCACTTCTAGCTGTCATACCTGTTTGCCAGCCAACCAACTGAAAGATTGACTTTCCTTTGACTGCTTTTGAATATGACAATTTCTGTATACTTCCTTATTAATCAGAAAATTTATAATTTTAGTCCATGAGAAACAGCTTTTTTTGTGTGTCATCTTTTAATATTAATTTAATTTTCCAGTGGTGACAAATTTTAGTACTTTTTTTTTGTATCCCAAACCTTTAACAGACAGTTTATTTGTATTTATAATTTTATTTGAACAGGTACTTAAAAATTAAATGTCTGGTCATATGCAGTGGAATAACTGTTTTGGTATTACTGACATCTCATAGTATATCAGATGTATATAACTAAGTTCAGTGATGCAGCTAATCATACTTTTGAATAAAATCACCTTTAAAAAATAAATATGTGTATAAATAAAACAATTTAATAGATACTGTTTAGAATAAGTATAAATTTCAGTACTCTTCCTTGATAAATTAATCTTTATTACATTATTCTGTGATAGATAAAGAAGGCGCAATAATATTTGAGAACGTTGTTTTGCCCTGTCATTGTTAGTATGCACATACAAAAATAAATTAATGAAAGATTTTTAATTATTTCTGTTCTTTTGAAGGGTCAGTAGAGCAAATAATACCAAAGGTAATTAAAAGAATATAATTCAAAATTGCTTTGTGTTATATTCAAATATTCTTTAAATATCCTTTTTATTTAGCATAATAACTATTTCAAAATTGATCTTCATGTTATTGTTCAAAAGAATAAAAAAAAATCAAGTGATTACATACTTTCAAATATAATGAAAAGGTAATATTTAACTTTTTTTATGCTGACAGCCTTTGAGTATGACACAAGAAAGCGTTTCTCTTTTTCAGCCACGTAACGTAAATGTGGATGAGTCTTTTACTAGCATTGGGGATTTATGCTGCAGGGCTACTCAGCAAATAGTATCTGCATTATAGTAGTTATGCTTGTATAAGAGGCCATATTTGTAGGAAGGGGAAAATTATTTTTGTTAGACCAATTACTTTTGTTAGACCACATAGTGTACATATGTGTGAGAGAAGATGTGAGAGGTGGAACAAAAGCTTTTGTGAACTTTAACCCTTCTTTAGATGATGTGTAAATAAATATTTTCCCAGGAAGGTCACATTAAGAATGGCTTTTAAAAATTTTTTTATTTTTACTTTTTTTTTTTTTTTAATGTGAGAATGAGCTCATTTCTCTGGTTTAAATAAAGTACTCCAGTAAATGATTAACTCTTCATATGAATTTTGTTGCCTTAACACAGAATGCTGAGTTCATTGAGTGTACAGACTGTTGAAATGAATAGGATTGCTCATAAATTGAAGCACATTGAAGGGCATGACAAGCTTTGATAATCTGCTTGTTATTCTTTGCCAATACGCCACTTCTCAGTTTCATCAGTTGCAAATTTTTTTTGCGTTGTTTTCTGAAACTGAATTACATCTTTCCTTGATATGTCACAGGCATACTTGCATGTGCTATCATACAAGGCAAGTTAAATAATTATAGTCTATAACCGATGTAAGTTGCAGAAAGATTAAATGGGTGAATGTGTTTAATGTATCACATGTATGTCTGTTGAAACATGCATGCTTTTATCTCTGTGCCTATTTTGGAGCAGGTCACAAAGGACAGTCTCTTCACAATGCTTTCAGTGAACTAAAAATTAATCCAGTTATTAAAATCTACCATGGATAAGAATAAAGTTTCTGAACTGTAAAATAGGCTGAAGTTGGCAGGTTTAATCTGCTATTAAGCTGTAATCATGTAAACTGCTGGTAGACTGCCATTAAGCTATTAGCAGTGAGCAGTACTCCTGAAGAGGACTTAATTAAATATAGTCTTTTATGGCTGCTAGTACACTGGTGTATTACTTTTGGAGAAGAAGAGACCCCTTGCTGATTCTGGCCTTTACCTAATCTTTCAATTTTCATGCCCCTGAAGTATACTGAGATTGATTAATCGAAATTGCTTGGATTAAAGAAAATAGAATAATAAACTGAATTCTTTAGAAAATGTTGAAACGTTTTAATCCATAAAGTGCATTTGTAGTTAGTTTGTTTTTGTTTCAGTTGACATATTTTATTGTTTATATGCCATCAAAATGTAGTTCAAGTCTACTTATGAGTATATATTAGTAGTCTGAAGATAAGCATTTAATTCTTTTGTTTTTTTATATATAGCTTTTGTATATATATATTTCATACATATATGCGTATGTGTATATATATATATACATATGCAGTAATGAATACTACTTTTATGGGAGGTAAGGAATAGGCCACTCATATCTTTTACAGTATCCTCTGTGATTCCTTTTCTGTAAAACAGAACAGGAAACAAGCAAACAAATGAAAAATACCCACTTCTTTACTTTCCTTATATTTTAAAACTTACAGGAAAGGAAAAACAAATTAACAGAAATCAGTAGTGAATTTCCATATGTGTTTTAGGTAGTAAAAGTTAAAAGCATTTATAAGGTGATACACCTCATTTAAAACTGTTTTCTTATCTCTTTACTTTTAGAAGGCCCTATAAACTGAACAACAAAAATTGCTTTGTGTTGTGTCTTAAAATTAATTTTCTTGCATGCTGATATTGGTATGTAACTGTTCTTGTTTTGATGATTTTGTATATTCATCAACGCTGAAAACTTGATCTTCATGTGTTCAAGTGTCGCATCTCTCACTGCTGGAAGTCTATCTTCAGGAAATTGTGAAATAAACATCTGAGGTAGATAAATGTGAGGGGTATGGTAAGACTGATCTCTGTCAAACATGTACATCAGTCCTAGTAAAACATTTTTAGTACTAAGAACTTTCTAGGGAGAGCTATCTAGAAGTCTGGATAATTAAAATGGGATCCCAACTGCTCAGGAACGTATGGAAGCTTTTTATTCTCTTTCTGAGCATCCTTTGTTAAGAGTTGTTTAGCTTATTAAGATGTTTAGCTTATTACTTTTCATTGTTTTGTTTGACTTTATCTTAGAGCTACTTTAGTTGGAAAAGCTAACAAGATGACTTCAGTTATGACAGTGTGTTATATAACAAAACTAATCGATATTTGAAAATATTGTCGACACATTTTATATTTACTGGAAAAAATAGCATTCTAGGTGTCACTTTATGGGGCTAACAGTCTGATTTGGATTGAGTAGCAGCTGTAACAGGAGTGCTCCAGAGGATACTCTCTGAATTACTAGCAGAGTTAAAGTCCATGGAAATGCAGAACATAATTTGCAGAATTCTGATTTTAGAGTGCTTAAGTAAATCAAACAGCATGCTAAACTGTCTTTTGTGAATAGATAAGCGATAAATGAAAAGAGTTTCAGGAGATATAAGAAACAATACAAAGACTGATAAAGAGGCAAGTGGGTTTTAAAGGAAAAAAGGAACTTAATAAAAGAATCATCCTTAGAAGAATGGAGGAAAAAAACAATGATAGGGTGATAGGGATGAAATGTAATTGGAAAATAGCAAAAAAAAAAAAAAAAAAAAAAAAAAAAGCAAAAGGAAGGTCAGGAATTATTTTGGACCTGATTTTGTGAAAGACAGGAAGAAAGTAAAGAATGAAAGACAAATTACACTAGAAGTTATATGGTTTTAGTAGAAGTCTTTAGGTCATATTTAAATCTGAAACAATGAAAGTGCAGTAGTGGTGCTAGTAATGATGGAGAATGTGGGTGGAATGTAAAATATTGTTGATTTTTGTCTTTTGGAAACTCATCTTTGTTACTTATGGCAAAATAGAGTCTGAGCAGTGTTTCTCAGAAAGTTTCTCCTGTTCTAATATGGTAAGATTTTAACCATTCCAAGTGTGAAATGTGCCTGTGGGAGATAGGAATAAATATAATTCTGAAAATGGCTTAGGCTTTTTAATGTTATTAGTCTTTTTTCATATTAGCAAAATCTCTGAGAGTTTTTTTTATTAAAAATAATTGTTGTGTAACCTCATTTTGTTTTCAAGAAGTGAATGCATGTGAAAAGCTAAAATATTAAAGACAAGAAATATAGAAAATCTATAGCTTTTTGAGTGATTTAGTAACTGGATTGCTTCTAGCTTTGTTCTTTCTGCAAGTATATCTTGTATAAGCAGTTAGGTGGCTTCTATTTCAAGGCCAAATAATTTTCAGTATATTGGCAGAATTGCCTCTTTCATACTGAATTGTTAGTACAACCACTTTGGGGCCATACTATATGCAGTGCACACCATGTACCCCAGTTAGTTGAAGAACTAAGGTTTACAGGATGACTTTGTTGTGTAATTGCAGGTTGATGGCCAAAACTTTAAACTTATGGATCGTAAACCTACTGTAAACCCTCAGCCCCTCTCTTTTGCATGACTACTCTGCCTTCAGATTAGGTTGCAGACATTTTCATTGCATAAAATAGCCACTTACACTGTGAAAAAAAAATGGTTACATTTTGTGTTGGCAGATTTCTCATATTTTGCTTCTGTTTAAGGGTTTTCTTAGTGTTAAATTGACTGCTTAGACTGTTTTGTGTATTTGCACAACATTTTTTTTTAATTTGAAGAAAATACTTTAACATAATAGATTAGAAAATAAAAATAATAAGTTTATGATTATAAAAGAGCATGGGACTGAAAAACAGCAATAATAATGCACATATTTCAAAATAAATATATGGAAGTAAGATTTGCTAAGTATCTGCTAATTGTATTATTTATAATTATCTTTTTTTTCTAATAATTATTTTATAATTATCTTTATATTTTATTTATATCTTTTATTTACTCTGTGTACATCTACTAAGTGACAGGTAGTAACTTTCACTGTTTAACTCCAGCCAATTTAGTGGTAAATATTGATGTTTGAAAGGTGATTGTCAAGATGAAAGTGGGCAGAATAGCTAAGAAAAATTATTCATAGGCAGGTAGTTTGTTTCCCACGCCTGTGATTCTGTGGGAAAAAAGATATGTATTCTAGCAAAAAGACACATACACTTCAGGTTGAATTAAATATGTAGGCTAACCTTCCCCTTGCCCCTATATTCTTAACGGTCACTTTCCACTCAGGAGAGCAAGCACTCCATAAAGCAGGTATGTTATGCCTTGGAGAGTGTCCTTGGTATATTGCTTTGCAGTTCAACTTCATCTACTCTACCACTGTTATTTTGTATTATAGCTATACTCCTGCCTCCTTCAAACAAAGCAGTCCAATTACAATGCCATTTAAATTGGCTGTTCGAGATTTAAAATTTTGTTAGGTAGAGATAATAAAAATTTAATTGTCTGGCATTTATGATACTGGTAATTTGTTGAGACTACAGTGCTTTGAAAACACATGGCATATAAGCACTAGAACAATAGTAAAGCCAAATGCAACTGAGGCTTTCTGCTTACTAAGGTATTTAGATCCTGGAAATTTTTACATGTTTTCACGTGGGATTTAAAAATTCATTTTAAAAGATAAATTACTCCATTAACTTTACAATAGGTAGCTATTATTTTATGCTCATCTAATGCTGTGATACCATATGGCAATGGAGATCTGTGAGCCTCTAAATGCTTCACATTTATTTTTTTTTTCATTTTGTAGTAAATTATATTCCTGGAAAGGAAGATCTTTTTTTGTGCGTGTGTTGTGGCTACAATGATTATATTTGGATACTGCTTCTTTCCAAACTTAATTTTTAGAAAAAATCATCCTCAGTTTGCTTTCGGGAAATTGTGTGTGTTAACCCTGTTAAGAGAAAATACACATATTTTCACAGGCACTCGGTGCTTCTTGCACAAAGAATATCCTTTCTTGGTCAGTGCTATAAGCAGCTTGTTTTGTATTTATGTTCAGTTTCTGACAAAAAACAACTTTCTATGTTGTGTATTTGTCTTTATTTCTTAATCCTTCTTACAGTAGCATCTTTGGAGATGGTCTACTGCAAAAATGCAATTATATGCATTGAGGTTTAAAAACCAGCCTAACTCTGGATTTGAGTATCTCTATGAAATATTAATAACAAAGGTCCTTTGTAATTTTTAATTTGCATTTAAGATCAATTCTGTTTTAAAAAGTTAACTTCTGAGATGATGTTATTTTTTTTTCTCTATCAGAGTTGGATTTTTATACTCAAAAGGATAAAAATATTATTTAAACTTTTTTTTTTAGCTCCTATATCCTTTTAGTAACAAGCATACTTCATACTCTGTTGTAACTGACACATTGCATCAGCAGTGTCCCAAAAGCCCCTTGCTGTCTTTATAGTCCAGACCACAAAAAGTTAACCTGCTGTGTAGATGGCCAGCTATGAATGCCAGTTTTGTGCTTCTCATACATACCTGCTGTTCAAAGGTTAAGTTTAGTGACATAAAACATTCTCTGTCATGATGATTAATTGAAGGATATCAGCTGATAGCCCCTGCACTGAAGTCAGAAGTTTCATACCTTCTTGTTGCTTGACAACAAATTCCTAAGAAATAATGTGATACAATGGCTTTCTACTGGCTAGTCATTCTTGTATGTATAAAAAAGAGGATGGATTTCCTGATAAAAGTAGAATGCTGTTAAGGAACACCTTTTCAGAAGTACAGAAATAGAGAACTGTAAAGCTTTTAAACTAGAGATGGATTAAATACTGTTGTATCCTCTGCAAGTATGGAAGCTGGCCCAATTACGACTTCAATACAATCTTGGGCAATGGTGAATAAACAGGTTTTGAGGCATGTCTGAATTACTGCATCTCTGAGCAAAGTGAGAAAATGACAAACGAATACAAGTTTCCTAGACAAGTAATAAACTGCAATAAAACTTTAAGCGAGTCAGTTACAGTTATTTTGTACCAGCAGATTGTCAAAACTGCTTGTAATACCCTAACAATGATAGTTAGATAGTTAGATAGATAAATAGATAGATAGATTCAGTTACGTTTTCTTCACCACATGAATTTGCACCACAGAAGAGCAATATATAAACAGTCATTTAAGATAGCATAGTCAACTCCTGTAACTATTACCATTGGCCCCCACTGGTGAGGGAAGGGCAAGTCTTTCTTTTAAATTAATGTAATAATGTAATGTAATACTTTCTCATAGTGGTGCCACATACTTGCCTTTGCGGGTTTTTGCTGAGAACTGTGTGAGATAGTTTAATAATTATCAATGCTTATTTTGGTCAGTTGCAACTTCTAGCCATTCTAATAATATTTGCATTTTTTTCAATACCTGCTTTACTTTTTCATTTCTGTGAAAACTGGGATATCAGTTCATGCATGCGGAGGAATATCATGCTCAGCAAGGTGGCATCTGTTCTAGAAATAAACCTTAGCTTTTGTTTGTGTGTATGAGTTCTTTCTCAGTTTTGATAGTTTTGAAGGTATTGAAGGAAAACAGTCTGATTTTCCACTTCCTGATGTATGTGTGTCATCAAAGATTTTGTGTTTATTGATTGATACTTGAAAATTTGGTTTTATGGTTAAGGTGGGTTCT
Organism: Cygnus atratus; assembly: GCF_013377495.2. Classification (NCBI taxonomy): domain Eukaryota; kingdom Metazoa; phylum Chordata; class Aves; order Anseriformes; family Anatidae; genus Cygnus; species Cygnus atratus. The sequence continues at coordinate 7,872,479 of NC_066365.1, forward strand.
TTTAGTACCTTTATTGTTACTGCATCTTGTAGTTCTTGAACATTATAATATTCCTCCTTTATGTACTTTTTGACCATGGAGATTGTTTGCTTTGGTTTAAATATTCTTTAAATATTCTGAATTTTTAATCTGAGAAGATGGACTGTTCCTGAATAGGTATTTTTAAAGGCGAATTGAATTGTATTTGAAAATAAAATTTCACTAGAATATTTTCCAGCCACCTATTATTCATTATAAAGAAAACCACTCTTCAGCTAGTGTTTCTTCTTTGTTATGAGATCTTATTGTTAGCAAGAAAGTTATAATTAATAATAATTGATAGTAGCAGTTTTGGATTTGGTGAGTGACACCTTGTTATAGAATGCGGTATAACTACCTAAGAAGGACTTCATATGTAAGCTGCATGCATCTAAAATCAGGGAAGTAAAATGAAATGTTTAATCCAGTTTGAGGGTTCAAAGGGAAGGGAGTGCAATAGGCAGAACTTAAATTTACATGTAGACAACTAGAATCTAACTGTGTATATGAAAAAAATAGATAAAAATCACTTGCAATGACATTAAAAAATATATATCTTGTTTTATGCTCATGTCAGTGAGCATGAATGTGTCAACTGTTAGGGCTGAAACGTCTTCTTTTTTTTTAATACCAAGCCGAGTAGACAAGTCCTGGCGGCATGGGCTGATTGGGGACCATGTGGAAATGTTTCTTACTGGTTACTGCTTGTACATGCTATATCTTGATCAACACAGTGAAAGATTCATATTCTTAACTCCCAAATAGTTACAAGACATCTGGACTATTTTCATGGAACAAGAAGCAAAATTTCTTCTTTATGAACCCTTTTCTGTGTTTCTTAATTGCAGACCATTTTTCTGGCAAGTACTAATCATGGTATGTTTCAGTTGGGAGAGAATCAAATGAAAGCAGCAATGAAAGGTATTTTATTTATTTCATTAGTGATGATAGTAGGAAAGAGCAGCTAAAAACTCCAGTAACATAAATAGAGTGAGAAGAAACACCCATGTGACTCTCAAACTGGCAGGTGTAGAAACTGGGGAATTTGTCTTTTTCAGAAGGACTATGATGAAGGAAAATAACAATCAACTTTTGTTCCCTGGCCTCCTCTGATGTTTTTCAAAATGCTTCACAGAATCACAGAATGGTTTGGGTTGGAATGGACCTTAAAGATCATGCAGTTCCAACCCCCCTGCCATGGGCAGGGAAAGGTTCCACTAGAAAATATGCACACTTAAGTGTGATATTTTTGTTTCTGTATAATGCTTTCTCTGAGATATGATTTTGCTTTCTATATCTTTAAAGGACCTTTTGTTCTGAACATCAGTGCGGGAAAAGGAAGTGAAAAATAATAATCTGTTCCTGTTCTTAAACACATGCTAGTCTTTATGGGGGGAAAAATATCAAAATCTGCTGCTACATTTATAGCATTGAGAATTTGGCATTTGCCTATAGCATCCAGCTGCCTAAATTCCTCACATCTTGCTGTTTAGAAAGTCAATTTATTTTTTGCAGAACTTATGTTCTTATACAGATAAATTTGAGACTATCACAAAATGAGACACAGTAATCAATTTAAACTCAGCAGTTGCCTGCTATTAATTGCCATTTACACACATTTAAATGCAAAGCTCATGATAGCTCTGATTCATAAAATGTTAAAGATACTTTTAATGGGGAAAAAGGCTTGAACTCTGTATGTGGCAATAGGAATTTGCATTCCTTCTCAGGTAGGCACCTTACAATTCTGTAAAGGTTTTCCATCAACACAAGCTTATTATTGTGGCTTTTAAAGCTAACCAGGAAGATATTTCTTGATTTGCATTATAGCGCATATATTTATTGCAGCATATTGAACAATAAGTTACAAGAAAATCAGGTAATTTAACTAAAATATGGTGTTTAATGTGTTTTGGTTTATGTTTATCCTTAGATAACATTAACTGATAAAAAATGATGGGTTCTGTAGATTTAGAATGCTTACTTTCATGTGCTAGCATTATTCACAGAAGAAGGCCCATGCAGCTCCGACCTGCATAATCTTAAATTTGGAGATGTCAGAGAGGCATAGTCATGTACATCTCTAGTCAACACTTATTCTGGAATTAGTTTATGGGTAATTTGTACATTTTATTAGCACAAAGAAAGAAATTGAGAAAACACAACAAATGGAAAACGAGATAAAACTAATTTTATCTTGATAATTTTCTCTCTATATAATTTTGTATAATCATGTATATGCATACAATAATATATACATATATTGAAACTTAAATATCAAATTTATGTAGTGTTCAGAACATAAAGAAAGACCACTTTCTTTGGTTCATCCAGAACTATGCTATAATTGAGGCAAATTAAATTTGCTTTGGAGTTCCAAGAAAAAGTACCCAGATACTGGATTCAAGTAAAAACTGCATAAACTGCAGTTAATCGTTTCTTCCTGTGTTTAGATTTTAAATAGACAGGATGTCAATATTTTATATAATAAACAGAAAGCTAGAAACATGAATAACTGTGTTATTTTATGCCCAACAAGTAAACAGTTTTGTGATTCGCTGAGCAAGTGATTTACTTGGGAAACCATTTGATTATACTTGCAATACTGTCTGGACAGAATCTAGTGATCCAGTACAGACAGTTAACAAGCAGCGATGAGATGTAGAGGTAAAAGTGTTGCAGTGTAAGTGTAAGGCCTTTGCAAAGGAGTCAGTCTGAGACAGTTTGGTTCCATATCCTTTGACTAATGATAGTGAAAAGTGCAACTTCAAGTGAACTCAGTAAGATTAATTTGGTGAAAGGAGTAAAATTCCAGCACCAGGAGTCTGTGATTAGGCTGGCATTTATTCGTTGACATTTATTGCCTTTCAACAGCAGATAAATAGAGTGATAAGATCTGGAACAACTTCATGCATTGCTATCAACAGATAGTATACAACAGTTGTATCACTTGGAGTAAGTGAAATTTTTCAGGTTATTTTTAAGGTGATTGAACAAAACTTTTCTTTGGAGAAATGCTTTTGTCTCTCAACCGTCTTTTCTCTTGGTTATATCAAGTGGTTTTAGAAAAGGTAAGATATTACCTCTTTCTAAGTTCTAGGTTCTAAGGTTCTAGGTTCTAACTAAGTTCTAGCCCTCTTTCTAGGTTTTAGAAAAGGTAAGATATTACCTCTTTCTAAAAGCCTTGCATCCACCTAGATGTCTGCTGGAAAAGGTACACAGCAGGCTGTAAGCAATCCAGGGGACTCCTGGAGTACGCTGAGGATAACTTCCTGGTCCAGGTGTTAAACAAACCAACCAGAGGATAGGTGTTACTGGACCTGGTGCTCACCAGTGCAGATGAACTCATTGAAGAGGTTAAGATTGGAGGCAGTCTGAGCTGCAGTGACCATGCCCTGCTCAAATTTGTGATCTCGAGGAATATGGGCCTGACAAAGAGAAAAAGTCAGAACTTGTGAAGAACGAACTTCCATCTGTTTAAAGACCTAGTGGACTAGGTTGGATGGGGCTTTGGGCAACCTGATCTAGTGAGTGGCATCCCTGCACATGGCAGGGGGTTTGGAACTAGGTGATCTTTCAGGTCCCTTCCAACAAAAGCCATTCTATTATTCTGTGTTACCCTTCAACCACAGCAACATTACTTCCACATTTTATTTTTAACATTTAAGTAGATATAAAAAAAAAATAATCTTTGAATGCAAACCTTCAGTAAAATATTGATTAATTTGAAAGTTCTAAATCCATGTATTGTTACTGGTGGTGTTGATCCTGATTCAAAGCATCCAAGATATGTTGATATCCACCAGTGAATTCTACCTCAATGAGATCTTTTTAACACTAGTATATAAAAGCCTATGATGTCATAATTGCATGATTGGTGATTAAGCAGCTTTTTTTTTTTAAGAACATCTGAGCAAGTCTGTTTAGCTCAGTGTCATGCTTTGAACAGTAGTCAGTATATGTTTGGCCAATATATAACAAAATAGAAGATGTGGAAAAAAACACAAGGCAAATTCCACAAGGAACTCTCTTGATATACCTCTTAATTAAGTGAAAAAGAGCATACACACACACTCACAATGTGAATCTTGCCATACAGGAGGATTTCCACCTAGCATAAGTTTGAGAACCTTATTTTGTGGCAAACTTCATTTCCCGAGGTCCAGCTTCTAATTTATAGGAATCTTAATTTTGTGGGCTGAGCGTGAACTCATTTCAATATGTAAGAAAGTGACAATTACCCTAGTAATTGATCTTAAAATTTAGTGGCAAGAAAATGTGGCAGTAATATCTGATGAAAACAAGAGAATGATAAAGGAACAGACAAGTAAATGTCAAGAAAAGTCTTGTGTAACAGTTTTTTTTGTGGTTAATTTGGAAGGGTGTATCCAAGAACTCAGTTACTATATGTGTTGCAGGCAGTTTCATACAGTATATCCAATTTAATCAGTTTATGTATTTTAGATGAACTAAATCTCATCCTTAGTGGTGGTAAATTGATGTAGTCCAATTATCTTTTGTAGTTGCAAATTTAACTAGTATCTTTGCAAGCCTTCTGTCAGTTTGTTGTTTTTATGTTTTATCTTGAGGAGAGTCTGTTACTTATTCTCCCGTGATTCTGCATGCTATAATGAACTATGCAAGAATGCCTAAGCTGGAAGGCTTTTATTTATCAATTGATTTGCAGAAACAGCTTGTAAAGATTTTGACTAATTTTGTAGGCTGCTCTTACTTTTATTTACTTATTTATATATTTATATTTGCACCTAGAAGCCCCAGTTAGGGATCCCATTGTGATGTACAAACATTAAAAGACATAGCCATTTCTCAAATGAATGAAGTTATGCTCAAATATATTTAAGAAGCTGAATTAACAAACAAAAGGGAAGATGAATAGTGACAAAATGTCTTGGCTAGATATTGTGTGTGCACCTCTTTACTTAGGGGAGGTTCAGTTAGTTGCCTGAGCAGGCTGCTAGACTAGAAGGTAAAAAAGACCTCTCCTGACTGTTCCAAATTAAGATCTACAAATTGTTCATCACACGGAATTGTAGCGTTCTTTATTATTTTTATTATTTAAATCACTGACAAAGGTTAAGATGCATCTCGGCAGAATGGTTGAATAATACCGAGTATTGGAGTAGTTATTTATTTATTTTTAAACATGAAATAATGAAATAAATGGTTTGTTTCAGAATAGAATCAATCTTTGGATGCTTTCAAGTTCTGCGAAGGATTTACAGCTGTCTGTTCTCAAGATACTTCCATACTCTTCTAGTTTTTTTAATGATCTTGTTATCCATAGGTTTGTGCCTGGTGCATCTCACCAATAAGCATACAGAGTTGGAATCCACACCAAGGTCTTTTAATTAAACAATTAGTTATATAACTGTATAGTCAGGTGCTTGGCAATCTTTCACAAAGTAAGCACAGCTCTAACTCGAATCACTGTTATTTATATACAGCAAACTTGTAAAACTATCTCTCTGGCTACTTTTGACTCTGTTCTTTTGATTGGCTCACCTAACTTATCTCTACCGAGTTTGTGCATTACAGAGGACCGATGGGGTGGGGTGGGAACAAATCTCATATTTGTATTTTGATGGGTGTGTTTTTAATATGTTAATGACCCTTAATGAGCAAAAGGTTACCATGGGTCATTCCGGAATCTTCCTTCAGCTGTTTTCCTCCTTGTTTTCTAGCTTTCATCCCTTGTCTCCTTTGCCTCTGCTAGCTCAAGGCTACCTGATTACTTCAAGGTTTCCTTGTCTTCTTCAGTTTAAGACTACAGTCTGAGAGATCCTGAAGCTTAAACACCCTTCTCGTGAAAAGAAGGGGGCTCCTTGCATCTTTTTCCTTTCCTTTGTAGGTACTACTTTCCTTTATACTGTGATGTATCTCAAGGTCTAAAGTAGCTCAGATTGATCTGTAGAGCAAGCTGATAAGTCAATTTGTCTGTATAAGCAAAGATAAGTCTTAAGCATCTTGTGTAGGGATGTTTTTAATGTGGTGGTGACACCACTGTTTGAATGTCTGGATGGTGAAGGGAAGAAAATGCTGATAACTTGGCTGATTTCTTCCTTGGAGCCTATATACAGTTATTTTAAGGTATGACAAGAATGCCTTGAATGATATAAATGGAAACTGTCTCTGTAAGAGGATGCAATTTGCTATATGGATATCAAAAGCTAATTACCAAATTCTGGGTCATTTTAAAACTTTGAGTATTTTCAAAATTACTTTCACAGTGTGGTTGCTGTGACACAGATGTAGGAGTATATATAGTATTGTGATGTTTTGCTTGTCGCTCAGATTTTTTGGATGTGCTAAGTCTAAAAGTATGGTTACTATTAAGTTCACTGAAAAATATAAACTTTTTTTCTTTATAACAATTTTTAAAACCACAGAATTCTACTCTATTGATGTGTATAATTTTATTTTTATTATATAATATTACTATATGAAATATATAGCTTATATATAAGCTACTGTTCTATAAATTTACTATTTAAAAAACAAGTTTGTATCTGGGTCATTAAAATGCAAAAATCAGTTTGAAACCTCTAAGGACTGACGACAGTTTTAGATCTTTAGAAATAATCAGATGACAGTTATGTGGTTTCATTATTTCCATTTTCTTAAAACCATTTCTAAGTAGCTGTACTGCTAGTTTTAAAGAAAGATAGTTTCTTTTATTACCAAGATAGAAGTGTGGAGAAAAATTGCATTATTGAGAAAAGGCTGACAGAATCTTAACTGTAGAAGGCGCTAGCAGGTGTCACTATAAAAAAAAAGAAAAAGTGATTGAGAATGATGGCTATAAATAGATGAGCCATTTTAGTCATTTGCCTTTGAAAGCAATTTAATAATTCCATGCTGAGTCCCCTTTCAACAAATTTAATGAAAATCAGCATGATGTTGTGGCAGTTACTATTGGATTCTTTTACCATCTTCTTGTGTTTCATGGTGTGAGAGATTAAAATAGCATCTAATAAACTAGTATTAACGGTTCTACATTCCTCATCTGAGGCACAATTGCATACAATTCCTCCTCCTCTGGAGGGTGCCCCTGTTTTTCTGTTCATTGTTACTACGTCTAGGAACTACGAATTGCTAAATAGCAATTCTGTGGCTTTATTCCCTATTCATTACAGTTGTCAGTGTGGAGTTACTCTGAGGCATTCTGAACAGGAAGTAATGATTTGATTTGCAGCCTACTGTGAAAATTTATTAATCTGAATGGACCCTTCTGAAATTCTACTTGATGAGCATAAGAACAGATGCCTGTATCAATGCAGTTTTCCATTGCTTTCCATAGATACGAGTAAGAGAGCAATCTTTTAAGCCTAAGAAAATGTTTTTCAATAAACATTGTGTTTCTGTTCTCAATATGTTCAAATGTTCTCAATAACAGTCACTTAAAAGTATTTTTCCTCTTGTGTTTGCTCTTTGCATTTAGAATCAATGATCAAACTGTGTGCTTATTACAAAGCTTGAGGAACTGTGCAATTTCAAAGGAGTTCAATACAGGGTTTAACTGCTGGGTACTTCTTATGACTTAATTATTTTTATACTTCATGGTTTCCAGTAAATTCAGAGTCGGGTATAGCAATGCAGAAAGATTCATGACTGCATTTTAAGGGGCTATTTTAGAGATATTTGTTTTCTTGTGAAGTTTCAGTATACTGTTGGGCCAGTGGGAGACATTAATTCTTCTTGGATGCAAAGTACAATATTTATAGTGTTCTTAGTTTTTTTCCAGGTTTGGGAACAGCTCTTAGAGCTACAGGTTAGCCACAGTGGAAGGGGCAGGCTAGTTAAATATTTAGACTGTGTATCTATACATGTAATATATACACAGTACATTATGAATTAGATGCACCTTCTCTAGTAAATAATGGAAGTTTTAAAATAATCAGAAATTTGTATACCTTGGACTCAACCAAGAGATAAGTCTGCAAGTAATACAGACTTGCTGACTTCCAACAGCAATAGAGACAAAAAAAAAATACATACATATATATATATATATATATATATATATATATATCTTTACGGTTTACTTTCTAAGCACAGGAAGTCTTATTTCTTGATTTATTTATTTTACATCTAAGTTTGTGTTTCCTTCTCAGCAATATGTGGCTCACCTATTCCTGCAAGTGTCATATCAAGGACTTCCCATGCCTCCTGGATTTTTACACCAGGACTAGTTTCAAAAAATCTTTTACATGCTTCCAACTTCCAGTGGTCTCAAATCCTGCAGGTTTCTGGCTGTTTTGTTCATTTTTGCTGAATTTCTGGGACTTAAATGGAACAGACATTTTATGGTAGCCTCTTGCAACAAATAAGTTGTTAGAGAATCTTGAGTTGGAAACATAGTGCAGCTAGAAGTTTTCCTTTCCCCAGAGCAGGATACATAAAATAACATTAACTCATCCTATTACCTTTAATTACCCTTAATTCTCCAGTTCCCTCCCTTCTCCCCTGCCCCAGTAGTCACAGTCCTCTAACTTACTCTTCTGTGGCATAACTTTCATCACTTTCTACAAGCATGAAGAAATATGATTTTGGGGGTCTGATACTGCTATTAAAAAGATTATTATTATTATTATTTTTAAATCATGAATTAAATAAAGTTAAATCCTGTGAGTGGGTGCTGTGATGCAGCATATTCGAATGCATCTATTACTGTAAGAGTCTGTTAAAGGGTACTGATTTTATACTTTTTTCCTCTGATTTCCAAGCAAAACAGAAGCTTTGTTCCTAGAAGAAATGTTTCCACTTACTATAGAAAATGATGAATACTTTGTTATGAGTTTTCCTGTTCATTTAAAGATGATTGTTATATATTTGAGAAATACTGTTTTGAATAATTCCTTTGAAATGAATGTGTAAAGCTAAAATGTAGTTTTATGGAAAAAAAATATTTATCTGAACTTGCAAGCAAATTGAAACAACCCTCCCCAAAATTGCTTGTTACAAAAAGTAGTATTACAGTGCCATTTAAAGACTTGTAGAGGATACAAAAAGAAGGGTTGAGTGATAACAAAGACTCAGAAAATCTATTTGAAAAATAAATATTGTATGCCATAGATTAAGGAAAGGTTGGATATGGTGCTTAGGGACATGGATGTGGTGCTTAGGGACATGGTTTAGTGGGTGACATTGGTGGTAGGGTGGTGTTTGGACCAGATATCTTGGAGGTCTTTTCCAACCTTAATGATTCTATGATTCTTTGTATTTTCAGAATACAGAGATGTCTTTTTTCATATCAAATATAATCTTATGATTTTTTTTCCACTGCATATGTTTCTTTAATCATTCTTGCAATCACATGTAGTTATGTCATGTGAGGGAGTTTTGATAATACTATAATACTCGTGTGCAATGACTGTGTTTTCACGGTGAACAGTGAACGTGGAAAAAAAACAATGTGATTACACGATTACCAAGTTAAAGCAGAACAAAAAGGCAAGGAAAAGGCATAAATATTGTCCCACTTCTGGGTAAGTTTAAGTAACTATTGAGATCTACTATGAAATATGTAGCTTTCTCTGGTATAAGAGTAAAGGTGATTCACATGTTCAATATTTCAAATGTTCAACAGTGTCCTTGATTGAATTTATTATATTGTTTCTTCCATTCTTAGTTCTTTTTTAGTAATAAATGGTGTATGTTTTCCAATAATAACAGTGATAACCTCAGTGTTGAGGGGTTTGGGAATTTTTATCATCAGCTATTAGAGAAATAAAAATACTTGCACTCAGCATGAGCTACTGTAACTGCACAGTTGTCGAGGAGTGGGGATACATTTTCCTGAAATGCTTATTTTAAGTGAGAATACTTAGGGCAAAGGAATAAATTTCTTCTCTAATTTTATGCCCTTTTGTAAAAGGCTTTGTGTTTGATACAGAATTTGGAATTTGGTCCTTGAATCAAAAAAACAACCAAACAACAACAAGAAAACACACCACCAGAACCCCCTTGTAAATCTAGAGTTTTCACTGGGATCTTATTACTTGTATAATTTCTTTCTCTTTCATATGCTCTCATAGAACCAAAGTCTCCTTGCGACAATGGAAATACATGCTTTGATGCATGATATGAAACTACTTACAAATATTGTTCAGCCAATTACAATATAAGCCAGATGAAATGCTTTGAACGCTATTCAGCAAATTACAACTTTTTTTTTGTTTTTGAGATGGTCCCCATGTGGGGATGGTTCCTCCATGCCAGAGTTGTGGATGGAAAGTGTTCCATTTCCTGGAAGTGTTGAAGTCCAGGCTGCGTGGGGCTTTGGGCAGCCTGGTCTAGTGGGAGATGTCCTTGCCCATGACAGGGAGGTTGGAATTAGATGGTCTTTAAGGTCCCTTCCAACCCAAACGATTCTGTGATTCCTTGATTCTATATTTAAATTTCCCGTGGACAGTAGATCATTTTTCACAGATACTTTATAGAGGTAAATTACAGTGGGATGGCATTTTACACATAGAACAGGGCTGCTTGATAATAAAATTTCAGTTTTGTGTAGAAAGTTTACCTCACTTACGTAAGGTATTTGCTATTGCATAATTTATTTTTCACGTGAGTACATAGTAATGTTTTTTAGTACTTGTCCAAGTTACCAGTACACTGGAAAAATGTGTTAATCTAGTATTAAACTGCAAAAAGTAGTGGCAATAGAGAAGTAGAGAAAGGTGGCACAAACACAAGAGAACTAAGGAAAGGAAGAACCAAATATCATGCAATATGGTTTAATTGAGCAATCTTGCATGAACAACAGCATGACTTTGAGAAAGGAGAAGTATAAATGGTAAATGCAAGGAGCTGAAACTAAAGAGGAGGATGGTAATGCTGCCAATAGTAATGTTATTGGAAGTTCTGATTGTCCACTGCCTTTTATATGAGGGTATTGATGAAACCAGTTGATTTCACTAAGTCATGGAAAAAGTTCATTAAAAAAAAAAAAAGAAATATTAGGAACTTTCTAAAGATGTGATTGTAGACATTTCTTTCTAATCTGATAAAGCAGAGAGCAGCCGTCTACTGATGGTGGATTCAAGAGAAATAAGATTATGAAACTTACAGAGTTGCATTACAGGAGCAGTGAAAGCTTAAGCGCATGTGGAGCAGTAGCAATGTACAATGCAAATGAGTGGTGTTGGTGGATGGCACCACCACAGCACCTGAACCAAGGTTCAGGTTTCTGGACTAAGCGAACTAATTGAAACACTTTAATACTTTGAAAAAATGGGTCTTATTGCTTGAATTTGAGATATTTCCTTGTGCCTTAGACTGTTAGTCTGTTAAAGAATAATATTTAATGACTAAACTGTTTATATTAATAAATGTGCAGTGATTTAGAAATGAAGACTATATAAAGTATTATTCAGTATAACAATAGAGCATTCTGTCTGAAAGGATCTTTTGGCTAGGTATATGTCAGAATATAACTGCTTAATCTTCCTGTAACCACAAATTTAAATCTTCTCAGGGCCCAGCTGAGCACTCACTGGTGGAGCAATAAATTTGCTATTTTTTTTCATTTTTTAATAAGCAATGAAAGTTATTGGAAATAGAAAGTCTGAAGGGCATCCAGTGAACAAATCAATGGAAGCTTTTTCTTCTATTATGACAGTAGGAATATTTCAATATCCTTTCTGTCTTGGTAAACCCAAATAAAGAGATGCCAAGGATTTTGTTTTAGACCTAATTTTCTAGTGTGTGCTAGTCATATGTTATTGTTTATTTCATTTATTATTCCTTTATTTAGCAGGAGGATTACTAAAACTGTAGAGCATTGGACTGTAGTGGTACCGCTCTTGGGTCTAATTTATTGCATCTTCAATATTAATAAGCAATTGATTTTGAATTTAATTCTTGATATTGATGGATATGCTGCACTGATTTCCTGATCAGATTTACTGAGTGTTTGTTATCAGAAGGAACTGTTGTTTCATTCCAGATGCAGAGCAGCATAAATCAACCTAGACATATGTCATTAAAGCCTCATAACTATGAGCAAATCATCTGAGTCTACAGAGACTGTTGCTGTGCACTGCAAGAGTTTGCCACCTGACACTTAACATTTTCCATCACAAATCATTTGAAAAGCAGCTTTAATCAGTACATCAATGTTTCTGGCCACCCCATTTCTTTTCATACTATATTCAGGTCAGGCTATAGGTCTGCGAAGAACAGCTTTAGTCCTGTTTCTACATCCAAATAAAAATAACATTAATTTTGTAATAAAAATGTCTTTGAAACACTGCAGATAAAGACTTGCTCGAAATCAAATGTTTATATAACACAATTTCAAGGAATACTTCATAATTCATTTCTCCTTTTATGTGGGTACCATCTAATTTGGTTAGAATATTCTTTTGTTATATACTTATAAATGACTAAGATATAGGTGTTTATGACTTTTTCAGGTGTGAGGGAGTTAAATTCAGATGTTCTGTGTTTTGATAAGTTCTTGAGAAAGCAGTGGCAATGCTTGAAACTTTTCTTCCCTTCTGAGGTGTATTGGGTGTTTGCTTCTGGTAGGTATGACATCTGTGAGAAGAGGCTGGGGGATGCCCACAGCCAGTTGCAGCTGGCTCCACAATGCTCTGCACTGCAGGACACACATATCTAATAATCAGATCTTAAAATATTGTAATATGACTTTTTCCAGAGTTTCCTTTATGTTATCTGAAAGGCCTGCATAGATCAGTTAAAGTTGGAGTATTTTTTCCTAGTCAGTGAAGCAGTCCTTAGTTCACCCATTGTGAAACATTGAAAGAAACCTCACTATAAAATATATACTATATCAAGTTGCATATTTTCCCTTAATAATTTCTAAATGCCTAGAAGCTGAATTTGTGAATAGTTGTAACTCTGTATGGCCTGAAGTTCTGTTTCAAAATCTGTTGAAATCAATGGAAGTCATTGCATTTATTTGGACCAGATTTAGGTCAGGGTTTGAGATATTTAATTGGGGTTGTTGCATAAGAAATTTTCATAACTTATTTATTTTTTGCTATGGCTCTCTAAATAATTTTGGTTCAACATTGTTGTACAGTTTTGTTTAACCTATGCAGTTTTATTGTAGTCTTTTTGAGTTTTTACAGAAATTTATACTCTTCATTGGAAATTGAGATTTTAAGGTTTTTGAAAATTCTGAAATTGAGAATTTAAGGCTTTTCATATCTCAAGCCTGCTGATGTATATCTGTAAATTTTTCAATAAAAGATCAAACTCACCATTTGTATTTTTAAAATAGTTGGGTTTCCTTTTAGATGAAATTATATCTAGATCCTGATTTTTGGCTGAATACCTAATCATCTTATACTTGTTCTTGACCTTATACTTGTTCTTGAATAAGAAATAGGAGGGGCAGAGCGTAATACTATGATATACTCTTCACTTCAGAAGTCTTTCTTAGCAAGAGAGAAATTTTTCCAGTTCTACTATTTAGTTTGTTGCAAGAGAGAGGAATACCTTGGGAGTTAACACTATGTATTACGAGCACAAGAAAAATATAATGAAGATGATGTTTGCACTTAATTAACTAAAAAAGGGAATACATTAGTTTAAAAAAATGTTTGGAATAATTTTCTTTGAAATAAGCTAATATATTTGAGTCAAATATTAGTTTTTCAAGGAAGTTGTAACATTTACGTAAAAGTGCATGCTGTGCTGAAAACATGCTGAAGAATTGCTTTTGTAGGACCATAAAAAGAAAAATAATAAACTAAGCTTTTGTTATTTACTTGTGTGGGAAAGATCAAGTTGTTTGTATTTAGTTTTGGCTTTTGCATTTTCATGGTGTATGTTATGACTGGAAGAAAATATTCTAAAATAGCTTCCTGTTGAGTACATTTTTTCACCACAGTTTGTGTTTTGTACAGCAGAAGAGGAGATTAAGAGCATTGAAAAGAGCATTTTATTTCTTTGTATCAGTTCAATGTGTTTTGAGGAGTAAAGCTTACGAAAGCTCTATGATAGTTGAAGCACATCTACCTGTCCCCACCCCCGTACTGTTGATGATTCCTTCAGAAAATAGAGGTACAGAATCTGTATGTAATGGCCTACAATAATGAGCAAGTTGAGAACCTTTTCCAATCTTAAGAAAATATTCATTTCCTCTTAGGGATGTTCCTACAGCATTGCAATATAGTACAATACATAAATGGTGAAGTGTATATGTCTCTGAACGGTGTGATATTTGACAATACCAAATGGGATACCTCCAGGAGGAGTTAAGGCAGATGCATATTTTGATGGTATATGGCTTACATCGAGTATTTGTTTAAATGACTAGCATCTGTTATTTAGTAAATTAAAAGATCCAAGCGGTCCTGAAAACTTTCACGTTTCTTAAATGTGCATGTATCAACTGCTTACCCATGTGTACAAATACTTAAATCTGTATACACGGCATTCACAGTTCTATTAAATTATGCTATGGTTTTGTAACTTAGGTAGGATTTGAAGCACTGAGATGTAACATTTTCTTGCACCTTTACAATATTGAAAGATTACTTTTATGGATTTTGAAAATAATTAACCATTGTTCGATGGAATCTGAATGGTTGATGGAACTGGAAATATTTGTACTTTCTACTTGCATATCTTGAATGCTATAGCCAGATTTTTTCTATTTCATTTTGATGTGTTAAGCTATAGATTCACAATGACTATGATAAAGACATTAAAAAATTATGCAATAAATAATGCAGAAGACAATTTAGCTTAATCCTGCAAAATACATGGGAAAAGTCAGAAGTAACTTTTTACTATGACAGTTCCTCAGTAATATTAATGAATGATACAGTCATTTGGAAGGTGCCTCATCTTTTTATGTCTAGTATAGATATTAGTAAAATTGCATTATATTCTGAATCAAAATGAGTTACAATTACATGACAGTTCTTATGCATTTAGATATTTGAAATTGATTTGAAAACTACAAGAGAATATGATTATATATTTTTAAAGAGCCTTCCACTGAAGAATTTCTATTCCTTAATGAGTATTGCGTATCCTAAATGTTCCAGTCAACCTACTGTTTTGCCTAGTAGAAATAGACAACCAAGTTAAAATATACTAGGCATCCAGGAACCATCAGCCACACAAAATGTGATCGTGAAGTCATTTTTTGATTATACAAACAATGAAAATGTGAGGTCATTGGTATTCAGATAAATCTAATAGATGCCACCATCTTTATTTGTTAGCTTCCAACTCTATATATTAAGAAAAACAAACAAAGAACAAACAAATAAAATGTAGAAACATATGGACCTGAGATAAAGATGAAAAGCTTGAAAGAAAAAGAGAGAAGGGCCTCTTAAGTGATGCTTTTTTTGTGTTGGTCTTCCTGGCATGTGGTGTGTTTACAGATGGTTCAAAAAAGTATACAAAGGCAGGGTGAACAGACTAAGGTTACTTCATCTTTTATTTGTGCTACAGTCACTCAGAAGCTTGTCAGATCATCTGTGTAGGCTATGTAGAGAGTACACAGTAGGCAGTACTCCATGTCGATTGTCAAAAATCATTACAGTGATCTTACTCATCAAGCTGTAGACAAATGGGAAGTGTTACATTAGTGTTTAACCTTTATATAAGTACTTGAAAAGTTGCAAAAATGCCAGACTGAGGACATTGTGATCCTGAAGTTTTAAGACTTAATATACAAAGTAGTAAACTCATGGCCTAATTTTGCAAAGTGTTGTTTAGCCAAATACAGTATTGGTAAATGCACCTATAAACCTTTCCTACATAATACATTAAAGTTGTCTTAGCTTCTGTAATCTCAGTCCAAGTTCCACTATAGTGAAACAAATCTATTGCTTTAAATGAAGTAGGATTTCATATGTATTTATTTATCACCTGTTTATATTATTTTATATTGGGCTTGATGTTATATTCATTTATATATATTTCATGTTTTATATAATTTCAAGAAGTTTCAAAGCTCATTCTTTTCACAAGAAATAGTGGTGGTGTGTTTTTTTTTAAATGTGAAGTAGTCAAGTCTATTTCTGGGACAAGGGATTGTAGCCCATGTGTCCTTGTCTCCAAAGTTGGTGCTGTAACTACCAGGCTCGATTATCTATGTGTTGCTGTGTAGGCTTTTCTGTGAGGGTTAGAAAGAATGAGTGAGAGATTGGCACAGCTGGTGTGTAGTTAATGAAGAGTAGAAGCCAATGAACCAGAAAGTACCTGCACAAACTGAGCATACCCTCCCCAAAGCTATAAATAGGCAGAGGCCAGGACAAGCAGCAGGTTTTGTCCAAGTTGAAGTTGAAAGACACTGCAGGTGGACAGTGAAGGCTGTATGTGTTATATATCTCTTTGTTTTCTTTATGTTTTGTTAAAAATATTTGAAGAAAACAAAACAAAAAACCACTACATTAGATAAAACACATTCCTGGCAGCATCAGTCTGGTACAGATTCTCCCATACTTTTTGTATGTGACCTCAGAAGAGAAGGAATTGCTGGGTTGCTTCTTTTGGAACACAAGATGCCTGCCTGAATGCTGTATTTGGATCGAAGACTGATTTGCACTGACAGAAAAACCAAAGCAACCATTCTGAAATTGGTGAAATGATTTGAAAAGATGGCTTCTTAATGTTCTCTGTTGGTTATTAGATGTTTGTCATGAATAAGGGAAACATTAGGATATGCTGCTTCTTTCCCGGAAGTACTTTAGGCAGAAGTATTTCTACTTGAAGTAAAACATACTGGCTGATTTGCTGTGGCAGATATGTTAACCTTTTGATGCTCCTTGATAATTAGCACATAAACAGAATTTCAAAGATCTTTTTTCTAAAAAACAAAACACAAACAAAGTCCGATGCTTTATGAGGAGTGGATAAGGGAGCAGGGGTTTAGTTTTGAGAAAAGGAGGCTGAGGGGAGACTTCATCACTTTCTACAACTACCTGAAAGGAGGTTGTAGTGAGGAGGGTGTCAGTCTCTTTTCTCAGGTGACAAGCAATAGGGTACAAGGAAATAGCTTCAAGATGTGCCAGGGTGGCTTAGATTGGATATCAGGAAGAAATTCTTCATGGAAGGGGTGGTGTTGGGCATTGGAACAGGCTGCCCAGGGAGGTGCTGGATACTGGCTGGAGACTTGAAATTTATTTATTATTATTTATAATTTATTATTTTTATTTATTATTTTATTATTTATTATGCCAAGTTTCCAAGTGTTTGCTAATAGCTGTCTGTCATGTGAAGTGGAATGCCTGATTTATCTAAATCCTTTTATTTTGATTCTCCTCAGAGAAGAAACTTCCTGCTCATCTCTGTTGTAAGGTGGATAGAGTTGGTGAAGAGTAAATTTGGTATGTCAGTTGCAGTTGATTATGGTCTTTCTTTGGAGTGATTTTTTATTTCATTGGTAGCTACGTATGTTAAGAAAGAAGCATTATTCAGGCTGTTTTTGCTGTCCAGTATGCCTGTTAGCCAAGATGCATTTTCCCTCAAATGATAAACAATTTGGAATAACAATGGTAAAACAAACAAAAATTGTAACCTTTTAACAGCCCTTCTGTGGTCTAAGGAGACTGAAATTACTTTGTCCAGTATTCATGATGTTCCTCCAAAAAGGAAGCATTGTAATAAGATGATGTACAAAAATAAGAAGTCAAATCTTAATGTCAGTGTTGGTCATTTAAGGGACTTGAAGTAACTATTCTGTTTTAGTAGTGAACCTTTTTCAAGTTATTGTAAAAAATCAGATAGGAATTTTGCAGTCCTGGGGAAAAAAGTCCAAAGTTGAATGCCATTATGTGAATTGTTGAGGGAACACTTCCTGTCTATTTCCTCCTTATTTTAGAAAGATAATTTCATGAATTTCCCCAAACTGGTTAAAAGCTTGTTTTTGTTTATTTTCCTGTTAAGTAAATGAAATACTACTTGTATGATAGAAATTCTGACTCTGTAAGAGAGCCAGAAAAATGAAGACTTTTGGACACTTAAAATACGACTTTGCAGATGAGGTGGTGAATAAAGCTTTCTTTGATTCTGCTAGTTGTACTTTAATAGCTGCTGCATTCATTTTGACCCAGCACAATATCTAATTAAAAGTTTTTTCAAATGACAAGTGAAGAAAAGGAAGCTTAAAAAGATGTGAATATATGAGTAAGTGTCTGACATGATACAGGATCCTTTCAGGGTTGTCTTCTGTGGAGAAGTGAGAAAGTAAATGTGAGTCTAGCAGCTTTCATAATTAGGCCATTGTCCATCACCATGAGGATGTCCTGACAAAGGGGTGATTTCAGCTCCTTTCTGACAAATGTCACTCATGTATGTGGCTCAAAAATGAAAATTAATGTATACTGTATTCAGGACCAGTGTTATTGCTTTGTTAACAAAACAAAAAATTATTGTTCTGAGACAATCAAAAAATTGTTCTGGGATAATATTAAAAAAAAAAGGGAAAGAAATCCAGAATAAACACACCTTTCTCCAGGGTTTATGCGTAACTCACCTGTTCACCTAGACTAAAGTGCTGGACATTAGTCCTAGGCACAGTATTGAGTCCCCATCCTTTAGTTTGGGTGGCTAATATATCACAAGCCTTTCAAAATTTTTCTTGTTCTAGAACTTTAGTGAAACATGAATAGTTTTGAATTGGTAAGAATTTGAAGCCAATAACTTCCAATATGCCAGTACAGTAATGGTAATTCTTGGCTTTATTTGTATAACGGACAGTTTAACTTAGCACAAATGAGACTGTAAGTTAAGGACTTGTCTGGTTGGTAATGTGGATATGAATTACTCTTCCAGCAAATGAGAGGAGAAATTGAGAAGGCTGGAAGAGCTTTAAAGGGCTGAGTAACCCATTTTTTTCTTAGCATTTTATGTTATGTGTAACTGTGAAATTTAAGGAAGAGTCTTCTGAAACCAGTGTACCAGTGTGTCTGAGGCAAACCAACTAAAAAAGAAGATTGAGAAATAAAAGTACAAGATTATTTTTTAAAATCCCTCAAACTGTTCCTCTTTGTTATACTTACTCTTTTTTTTTTTTTTTGTGTGTGATGTTTCGTTTTTACCCTGTTTTGTTGATTTCGTGCTTAAAGATGCAAAATCTCTGGATAACTTCCAAATGTAAGATGCACATGTCAGATACTGTGCTTGACTTGCAAGACAAAAATTACTCTCCATGAAAAGTGAACTTGACTTTGCAATATATAGAATATATAACATTTGCTGGTTGCCTTTCATGTTTTTTTTTTTTTTTATGTAGTATTGATTAATATATTTTAAAACTTCTGTATTGTGCTTAGAGCATTTTGAGAAATATAAATTGTAGCAAACAATATAATATTTCAGGAAAAAAGAAAAAGCCATTTCAGCTGAATGCTGAATTGTTGTGCTGGAGTGCATTGTTTCTTATGTTCAATTGTCATTTTCCGTATTTTAATTTATGGACGTTGCCTCTTGTCTTATCTCTGGATACCAAGAAGAAAAGTCTGGCACTGTCTTTTTTACTTCCCTATATCAGATATTTATATACAATAAGATCCCTGTGAGTCTTCTCAAGAATGGGAAATGCAAGGCTCCTGTCAGCACTTTTCTCCAGCTTGTCCAGGTCCCACTGAATATGGCTGTTGGGTGTACTCTTCCTGATTTTTTTTGTTGTCTGCAACGTTGCTGAAGGTGTGCTCTGCCCGATCTTGCATGTCATTAACAGAAGATGTTTAACAGAATTAGCCCCATAACCACCCTGTGGAAATGACTGGCCTCCAGCCGGACATTGTGACACTGGTTGCAACTGTTTGAGCCTGGCTGTTCAGCCAGTTTTCAGTCTTCAGTGGCCAATCTATTCATAGATATGATAGCATTACTTACTCTTGTGGTTTAACCCTGGCAAGCAGCTGAGCACGCACCAGCTTCTTGCTCAGTCACTTCACAGGGAATTGTGTGTGTGGTGGGGAGAGGTGCTGGGAGGGGAGGGGAAGGTGAAAGCGCAAGAACTCATGGGTTGAGATAAAGATGGTTTACTAGCTAAAGCAAAAGCTGCATGTACAAGCAAAACAAGACAAGAAATTCATTCGCTATTTTCCATCAGCAGGCAGAAGTTCAGCCACTTCCAGGAAAGCAGGGCTCATTATGCATAACAGTGTTTTTGCGAAGACAATGTCATAGCTTCAAATATCTCCTCTTCCTCCTTCCTTCTCCCCAGCTTTTATTGCTGAGTATGATGTCATGTAGTGTGGGATATCCTTTTGGCCAGTTTGGGTCAGCTGTCCTGGCTGTGTCCCCTCCCAGCTCCTTGTGGAGCTTCCTCCCAGCTTCCTTGCAGGCAGGGTACCATGAGAAGCAGAAAAGTCCTCTGCCATGTGTAAACACTGCTCTGCCACAACTAAAACACCAGTGTGTTGTCACCGCTGTTTTCATCACAAATCCAAAGCATGGCACCATGCAAGCCTCTATGAAGAAAATTAACTCTATCCCAGCCAAAACCAGGACAATGTCTTCATAACATAGAAAACGAAGTCTGCCAAGATACAGGTTCAGAAAAATCATTTAGTAAGTCCCTTACTGGAATTCATTTACTGTGAACCATCATACAGGTTTCGTGTGAAAGTATTGATTCAGAAGACATGAGCTCTCACAAAGGATATATGTAGAAAATTATTGTACATGCAGAGTATTTTATTTCCTGTAGATTTAGTAAAAATATGTAGCTTTGTGGTTGTATAATTAAAGGTAGTGCTGGCTGATAGCTGCATCATAGCACTGTGACGTTATGCAGTTAGAGAAGACAGCTTTTTTTTCCTTGAAGTTATAAAGAGGTTCTGCAGCTGAAGAGTCCAGGTTAAACTTATTTAAGGTGTTTGCTCCTGCCCTTTGTCCCTCACTTGAAACTGTTATTTTCTGGATCGTAGCAGCGGTTACTGCGGAAGCTGTAACATCATAAACATGGAATTAGGCCTTCATGGAGAGTAAGGGCCAATATAAATCTAAAAGGAAATACATTTGCTCATACACATTTTTTTTTTTTATGACACAAGTACAACAGAAGGAAATAAGCAAAGGCAAAAAAAAAAAGTTGTATTTAAATGGAAGTTTTAATGTCCACAGGGAACTCTGAACTGTTAGAGCTTGGTGTACAAAACTTCAAATATCAGTCTAGCTTTATTAACATTTTTATTCATAGTTATGTTGCTTTGATGTTGATTAGCGCTATGTTCTGGTATTAATAATTTAAAGTTTTAAAAATGATGAAAGGGTAAATGCTTTATCTTTACTGAAATAATTAAATATGAAATAAGGAAGTTCATCTCGTAAAATAAATGTAGCAAGTTCTACAATTAGAATGAAATGAGGTATTCAGTTAGAAGCTATGGAATAAATAGATGAACTATATTTACCTCCATATTGAGTAGAAGTTATACATCTTTTAAAAACAGCCAACTTACTCCAAGAAGAAAGGATGTTCCTACTGCCAGTCATTCACAGCACACCTGTGCAGGCTAGAACATGTGAAAGAGAGTTGGGTCCTTGTGGCTTGCCAAGACATTCCTTGAAGAATATCTTTGCAAATGGTGTGTGCATGTGTACCTTCCTGCCCTTATACACAGGTGTGTTTCAGAAAGTGTGTGAGTTGCTTCTCCATATTTGATGATTAGCACCAAGAATGAACAGACCGATACTTGTAAAAATCCTGCTAGCAATAGCCCTAAGATCTGGCATGGTTTTTAATAGACACTACTTGCAAAGTAGGAAGCTCTTGCTTCCTACCAGTATTAGGAGGTTGTTTTGACACCAGGTAAAAACATTACTGAGTCATTGATCTTGTCAGTTGCCTGTTTTTTTTTTTTTTTAATAGTATTGTTATTAGTTGTTATTATTTCAGCAGTGTATATCAAAGCATAAACTAGTACTAGTGTATATGTGCAGGTTTCAGTGTGTTGGTTCATTCTAGATCCCAAGTAACATACCTTATTAGGCATAGGGGGAAGAGAGAGAGACCCTGACTGGTGAGGTCTGTGGATCTTCATCTCATCTGTCATGCCTTATTGTCTTCTAGGCCAGTGAGAAATGTATTTTCTGCCATTGGCTAGTTTCCAGATATAGTTCAAGATGCATCAACACCTACCCAATATTCTGTTGCTGGAGACTAACCTATGGCTCTAATTGATAATTTGTACTCTGCCTCAAGAGAGGCATTCATGAGATTCCCTCATCTCCTAGTGCTGCAGTCTGCTTCACCACATGCCTAAAATAACTAAGAATAGAGAACCGCTCATACAAAGCCTCTAGATAATCTCCATTACCCATTCAAATCACTTCAGTGGCATCCTCCCTTAATGAGTTGTTCATTGGCTCTCTAGAGTCATCCTTGTCTTGAAAATGGTCCTCCATGCTTTTCTTCTCAGTCTAGCCAGTTAGGTATTTGCTCAGGAGGTGGGGATTTTAGAGCAGCTCAGGGGTAAAAAGAAAACAAAGGATGGCTTAGAATTTTTAGTATTAAGAGGCAGTGAATTTTGGTTATTTGTGAATTTGGTTATATTGTGAATTTGGTTATTTTGGTTATTCGTGTATAATTTTGGTTATACTTCTTTATATATGTATATATATTTATATATATTTTTCCCTGCTTGCCAAGCTTTCCCACGAGTAAAGGGAAAAGCACCATTAGGTCACGTCCGTGCTTCCCTAGCAGCTGAAAATGTGTGGATGTACAACTGTTACACCATTGCGTTATAACTTGGTGTTTAAGAATATATTGAGTAAATTCTGTGTTGTTTCAGATAATAATCAGATAATACTGATATAGGAATTTCCACCACAATATCTTATGAAGTCAAAAAATTGTATGAAAAAACACGTTCAGTATAGGCCTCCTCATACCGTGCTGTCTAAAAGAAAGCAAGCCTCTTTTCTTAGTACGACATTTAGAGACAACTTACTTCTGGATGGCAAAAACACACCGGGTGAGTCTTTTTATTTTTATTTTGTATTTTTTGTCCATATTATTTTATTTTATGACAACTGGTTTGCAGTGATGGTGGACTCATTTAGCCATTGGTTTTTAGGTGGGGCTATTTCAAATTTTAGGTTTTGTCTGTCTTTTGATTCTGGGTTTTACTTTCTTTAATTATAGACTTAGTTTTCTGCTTATGATTGGATTGGATTTTGTAGTCAAGCTTTTTGATTCATTTTTAGTGCTAATCTAGGTCTCAATTTGGTTAACAAATATAATGCAAATGCAACATGTTTTTTTCAATGAGATAAATGACTTGGAATTGCTTTTAGAATTTGGAAACTTCAGATAAATAACAATTCTAAACCATGTCTTAGAAAAAAGTGCAAATCTGCTTATGAAACCACTGCTGATGTTTGTATCAGTTTTATGGTTAATATTTCATTATTTAATGTATTGTACTGAAATGTAATGCTTTTACTCACAAGTGTGTTGTGTGAGAAAATGTATTGTTTTAAGAAGCATCTTTGTTATGTAGGATAGTTTGAGGTGGTAAATTGATTTAATAACATTGCAACATAGAGTTAAAACTGCAAAAGTATTTTAGGATATCCTAGAAGTATATCATCAAAAATGATCAGAAAAGATTTTTTTCTATAATTGCAAAATGAATCTCAAACACAACATTTCCTAAGTGTTGTATTCCTAGAATTTAGGGTGGGTCAGCCTGATTTTGGAATTTACCTCTTTTTTCTTTTCTTATTTTTTTTTTTTGGATCAATTTTTAGGACATTGCAGGTTGCAACATTTTGCAGGAAATGTTGAAATAAAGCAAGTTAAATAAAAATTCGACTATGAAATCATGCTTGTGATAGAGTTGGTAATGAAATAACAGAAACTTGTAAATGAATCAAAATATAAATCTAGATGGTTGTAAAAACTGTCCTTGGTTGTTCCTTTGCGTGAAGCTAACTAGACACTTTCCATGTGTGGTTTCCAAATAAGAGGATATGTCACAAATTCCTCTCTGCACTTGCTATAATTTTTTTTTTTCTGTGGTTTTTCTTGAGGGGCCAAATGTTGCAGGGAGATAATTGTTATGAGAAATAGTTCCTCAGAAGCAATCTGATGTATCTTGGTATACTTTTCAAACAAAGATTTTTCTGAGTGTCAGAATGTTTTGTGCCTACTCAGGCCTGTTTTTAAATGAAAAGAATCAAAATGAAATAGGAAAATTTAATTCTAAAACATCAGTTAGAATACCCAAAGTTACTAACTGGCAGAGTGCATAAGTACTCAGCTTAATATTCGAAAGTTGTTGTGACAAGCTTAAATGAACCAAACTTTGATTTGGTGTTTAAGATCTATGGTTTGGAAACGTCTAGTAAAAAAACAAATGTGGTTACTGAATGTGAAGTTTGACTTCTACCATTCTTGGTACCACAGTATGTAGAAGATTGCAACATTTTCTTTATTGACAGGTCTTCCCCTATCAGTTTCTTGATACTAGCTAGAGTAAATTTAGACCAGGACAATGTGCATTTTACTTTTATCTGCTTCTATGGGGGTATTTTATTTGGTATATTTTTTCCAGTAATTGTTTAGAAAACAGGAGCAGGCATCCTGTAGATTTCATCATGAAAAGCACTGTCTAGTAAAGAGTTTTCATTTATTGTACTGAGTTTTCATTCTGAGCTTTGCAAAGGATTTTAGAGGGGAATGTTTCTTAAAAATATAAAAATTAAAAAACAAAGCAAAAATGCAGAAAATCAATGTAAATTTCCAATGAATTTCCAAAGGTTTATTCTGTAGTAACTATTAATAGAATGTGGCTATTTGTTGATGGGCTTATTAAAGTGTTTTTTTTTTTTTTTGAGGAAAAAAGTAAGCTGAAAAATAATGGTATTAATAAACCTCATATTAGGCTAGATTTATTATCATATGTATTTTATCTTCTGTTCCATATATGTTTTATACAGTACTGAGTACAGGGCAGATACTGAGTAGGGCAGACAGAAAATGCTATATCAAAGTCTGTCTTTCTCACAGAGAAAAATATTGAATCTTAATCAAAATATCATTGTTTTTCTAGACACAGTCCTAAAATAAATTACTTTAGGTAACAAACAGAACTTATTTTTAAAATTAACTGTACATATCACATGCAGGTAGTTCTGTCCACTTTTTTTCAATGACTACAAGCAGTACCTTTGATATTAAAGTCAGCGTTGTGTGAAAACTAATTATTTCTTCTCTTTGCTTGTTGGATTGTAATAGTGTGCATACAGAAACACTGAGTTTTTAAAACAGTTCAGTTCTTTGACTGTTCCATTGTGTGTATCCTGAAGTTTTTATAGGATTTTTGTTATGTTAATTGGTCTTTTCTTAAGGAAAACTGCTTTTGTACTAAATTATAGTCTTTTTTTAAATCGCATTGGTTTCCCTCTGTTGGGTATTCTGTATTTACTCTACCAGAAAGAAAAACATTGATCTGTTCAATTTGACTCAGTGTGTTTAAAACAGATTTGAAAATACTTCCATTATTCAAATCAAGATTCACAGAATTAAATAGTACAATAGAACAAAATTAGTTTGATTCCTCTGCAAGCTTGATTCTTCCATTGTTTGTACACTAGTACAATTTGTAGAGAAAGATCTTTATCTGACATATTATTTTTTAATCCATGAATTAAAGTATTCTTGTTTATAATAGTGCATATATATTAGGACACTTTTGTATACAACTACTAAGTTCTCTTTAACTAAAACCCACTTATAATGTTTGCTGTTAGACCTTTGTATTTTTGTAGGTTTTGTGCCAGAAAAGAGAAACCAGTGAAAAATTAAGCAGTACTGAAATATTTAACAATTAGTTACTCCATAAAAACCAGTTCTAAGTGCAAAATTTTTATTAAGGGAGAATCAGTCATATACAAAGGCAGAAAGAGTAGATTATTTTATAACTCAGATTCTGACAGTTTGCATTTTTTGACATGAAATGAAAGTCTGGAAAAAGCTATACTGTCAATTTTGAAAAAAAAAAAAAAAAAAAGGCCTGCAGGTGTTAACAAAAGTTTTACATCTGTAATTTACACTTAACTTTAAAACTGCTAGAAATAGTGATACCCTTGCTAGTAAAATATATAAATATACATGTATATTAATTTAGCATAGTTTACAGGCTTTGGCTATGCTTGTGTGTTTGTTCTCTGCCAATGTGCTTCCTCTCCCGCTACTTTCTCCATGTTTTGAACCAGTTGGACAATTTTGTTCAAATTAAACACAAGAAAAAGTGGTAGTCTCAAGCTACATTTCTATTGTGATCATGAGTGTTGCTAGCCAGGTAGAAGAGAGAATCCTAGTCCCTTGCTGCAGTAGAGGTTACAGTGAGAGTTTACACATTAGTAAAGGAATCTGCAAGGCAGAGAGATTTTGTGAATTCTCAGCTACATGAATAGCTTCAAGAGTTTGTTTATTAGACATCAGATAATTCAACCATGTAACATGAAGCTATAGGAAACCAAGTATCATTAATTCTGTTGCTTATGGAACAATTAATCTTTATAATGTATTGAAATAATTTGTTCATGAACTACTAAAATATGAAATTGAAGAATATAAATTATGAGAAGTGGAAGGGAAAGCTGAAGAGGAGGAAAGTGATTCAAAATCCTACTCAAATATAGAGCATATATGTAAAAATTGTTTACCTTCAAAATGTATTTATTTTTGAATTACTACTTATTCACAGCTTTTTGTATAAAAAATCTTTATTGAAAATGGATCCCAGGTTATTGGCCTGTTCTCCAAAAGCAGGAAGTCATAAATATTAAATCCCAAATTTGTGTATTTAAATACTCTCAGCATTTCCTTTTGATATCTGGTGATGATATGCTTCAGTTTTCAGTAACACTGCACCTACTGAACAGCCCAAGCACTTATTGTTGCACTGTAGTTTAGAGTACTTCAAAACCATACTGTTTTGAGGTGAATCTCCTGATATTCCCTTGTTTCTTCACAGTAACTGTTTGGAGCACAGTATGTTATCAGAGTGCTTGAACGCTTTGCATAATTTTTGAAAAAAAAAAAAAGAGCTGCAAGTATTCTTCATCTAATAATGGGCAATTTGTCCACAGGACTGCATTAGAACTAATTCAGAGTAAAATACCTGACGTGTATAGAGTGGATGTTGACTTCTCAGCATCAACTGTTGTGATTTGTGAATCTTTTCCTTTAGGGTTGCTCTACCTGCAACTACAGACATAGCTGGGGTAACTGATTGTCTGAGGACAAGTCAAAATCAATTAAGGCCTGAACTCTAAAGGTATTACTTACTTTCTGAGAGTACTTCTCAATGATAATGTCCCTGGTATTGCTTATTTTTACCTACATTTCTTTCATATTTTTAATGTTGCAAACAGAGACCCAAAATTTGTATCAAGGTATTTTTGCCTTTTAGCAGATGTGAAAACATAGAATACAAGCTTCTTTTGAGTTTATTTATGCAGTTCTCTACTTATGCAGTCCCAAAGAACCAATACTACTCTGAAACCAGTTGTGATCCTCAACTAATCTTCAAGGACAATTCAAAGCATCATTTTGATGAATGAAAGAACATGGATATAACTCCATGTTGTTCCTCTAAAACTGGCAACATCTTATGTGTCTTTAAGCTGTGCTTCGTTTGTTTAGCTTTTGAAGGACACCATATGACTAAGATGTATAAGGGAGCTCACGGAACTCATAGTTACCTCCTTGAATCTGCTCTGTTAGCTCCAGCACTACTTCTGCCCTAATGTCTCTGTTTGACCTCCTTCCTCAGTGCAATATCAGCAGACTGCTTACAGAACCAAGATCTTAAAATTTCTTTACTCTTCTTTGGGGACCTTTCGAAATAGCTGGTGTACTGTGTGGCTGTTGCTTTGGTTAATATATAAAGCTAAAACTTGAAAACAGCTGTTATGCATTTACTTATTTCCAGATGTTACATGCACTTCACTGACTTAATTTTAAATATAAGTTACAGTGGCAGTACAATTGCACCTTCTAAAAAAGAAAGTGAACATGTCTTTTTCTTGCTGTCATGCCTGAGAGCACAGGTGTTTTGTGATTGTCTTTAAGTAGTAGCTGAGCTAGCCGAAGACAGGGATGAATAGAATGTATATGCTTGCAGTTTGCAGTTACTGGAAGCATTGAATTTGCTAAAACTGCTTTTTCTACTTATGAGCAATTTTTTTTTTCCCTTCTGCAGAAAGTAGAAAGATTTAGAGTATTTTAGAGGCCCATAGGTTTGCAGAGGACCATAAACTGATAAGTCAGTACTATCAGTCTTTGTGCGTACCTTTGAGTCTTAAAAGACAGGTACTTGTTTGTGTCAGTGTAGCAACTTCTTTTCATAATAAAAATGTCTCTGAAACATTTCTGCATCTGTAAGTAAGCATCTAGATGGGCCTGCCATTTTATCAATCATTAGGGAGTTGAGAAAGAAAATGTAGAGCACTTTTTTTTCCGAGGCTGTAAAAGTAATGGAGGATACTTTTTATTGATCCACCTTCCAACAGAAGACAAAGGAAAGATAGTTTAATGGTTTTCCCAGCAGTGGATTGAAATGTGAGGAAGAAATGGGAGGTGGACAGAGGGATCAGCAGTTTTAGTTCTTGCAAGAATATTATAGGCTTCTTCTGTGACTTTGTGGACAGGCTCCATGTCTTGTTGCTTTTAACAAGCCTGGCTTTTTAGTCATAACTGTAGTAGACTTATACATAATACTATCAGAGCTGTCACTTCAGATGCTTGTTTGTTGGAAATTATTCGCTTGAATTTTGACTCAGTCCTTCCCTATTTAGTTGATAAAGTCTAATTAAGTCACAGTGTGCAATGATTATAGCTGTAGTGTGTTTGATTCTTTGTTTGTATTTTGTTTAAACCTCAATTAAGTAGCAAATTAAGAATAAAAAGGAAAAATATCTTTACATTTGGGAAGATACTTTACTAGACCCACTTTCCCATTTCCTACGCATGAGGAAGCTTTTCTCTACCTTTTCCAAATTTTGAGATTTTTGGAGCCTGTAGAGTTAAGTTTAAAAAAAAAAAAAAAAAAGGCAGTTAAGGACCACAATGCTAATCTTGTAAGAGTAGGCTTGAGTTGTCACCAAGGCAATATAAAAGCTATCAGTTGATGATAAAACATTTTGAAATAATGAGGCTTTTGAGTATAATCATGTAATCGTGAATTCTAAGAGTCGCTGACTGATAGAGCAAACTGCCAGCAATGTATTACAGAATGAACTAATCCAATAGGACAAATAAAGCTGAAGATTCATAATGGGATTATTACTGTAGTGTATTGTCTAACATTTATGAAGATAGTTCAGTATTCACTTAAGCTCTTTGGAGTGCATTAGAACTTCTAAAATGGCTGGAGTGACAACAATCTGCTTAAAAATCTTGAATTTTCCAATATTATGGAAATGGAAAGGCAGTGTTATTTACTTATTATGTATATCTAGCACATTTCAAGCTGTGAAAGCATTGTGTTTTGTCTCTCTGGTATTTCAGAAATCAGCCCATTTTTCAGATCATAATTATTTACTTGACTTTTAGAAAATGTTTTTGGCTAGATTCTGGGTTTTTCTTCAACTGCTTTCACTGGTTATCAGCTCAAAGAACAAAATATGTGGCTGAATCTCTTTTGAGGGAAACTGAGCAGTACTGAGAAAGGGCTACACTTGACTGTCAGTGTTGGCAGAAATTTAATTGAGCAGAGTTTCACTTACAGTGCTCCAATGTACTTCAGCTGCCATCTTCTTCCTTTTGTGTTATAGTATTGCTGAGAAGAATTTTGAGATTATTTCAAGGCACGAACAAATATGCAAAGAAGGAAAAAAGATCCTGCACAAAACATTGTAGAAATAATAAAATCCACTTTTTTCATCATTTGGAAAATTTTAATGTCTTAGAAATATTTAGGTTGGAAGGGACCTCCTAGGATCATCTATTCTTACCTCTGACCCAAAGCAGTTAGATCCAGTTGCACAGAGCCGTGTCAGATTCTGAAAATCTGTCCTTTTTCTGATGCAGCTGAATATACAGTTAGCCTTCAGTGCTATAAGAGTACACTCTTGATTAAAAAATACTTCAGTTTCTGGCTACCTTGCAAAATACACTGCTGGGGAGATAGTCTCTGGTCTTAGTGAGTCATACATATGGCGTACGTTACAGTTATTCTTCTCTTAGGCTGGTCTTGAGTACTATCATCCCTGGTTGACAAATGCCACAGCTGCTCTTGGAAAAATGGGAAAATGTCCTCTCGGACATTATTTGGAAGACAAAGAAAAGGGTAATGTATCAAGAAGGCTACTTTCTCTACTAACTTAGCATAGTTCCTTTGTGCCTAGTTCTTTTTCAACACTCCTGCTCAGTGTTCATGCTACTGCTGCTTCTGCCTCTGCTCCCTCCAGCAAGCAAGTCATCTCTAGACAGCTCGGTTATTTCTGGCTTGGATCACACTTAGGTCTGTCGGGTGAGATTTGCGTTTGTTACACAGAACACACCTCGCTCTGTGGCCATGTCCTTAAGGGACCCCTATGCCATGTAGCATTTACTTTTAAGACTGTAAGCAACTGACTTTCTGCTTATGTCCCAAGTCCGTAAGACAGTTGCCTCTTTAAGAGTGCAGAAAGCCTCTGCCTTATTTGTATATAGCTTCCATTTTATTAAGGATCAAATATGTGCATTTGTTGAACTATTCAAGCAAATATCTTAAATCTTACATGAAGATAGTTTCACTAAGAACTCTCACATTAATTTTAAATACTACTTGATAAACAGGATGTGCTGATACAAGAAAGGACTGTAGGGAGAAATTGTAAAGAGAATAGTGATGCACAAGAATGTGACGAGATGGAAGGAAACTAAGTGGATGCGTGTTTGCACAGGAAAATATTGCAGCAGAGGTGATAATAGGAAATGGAGTGTGCATATATATGTACTTGTAACTCATGTAAAGGAATGCAAGTGCTATATGAAGCCATGAGAGTATATTGAGCGTATGCTTGCATAATAAAGACATTACAATTTAAAGACTTATTTAAACGGGAAATCAGACTTAAATGTCTGTTGCAGTCTTGAAGTAGAATGTGAGAAAGGTGTAATATTGCAAACTCAAGAAATTCAGATTTTAGAATTCAAATTTTATTTAAACTAAATCCCAGACCATGTCGAGTAGGAGCTCACAGACAAGACTCAACTGTGCTCTCGGAAACCTGCAGGATATACTTCTTGCAGAAACACGATTCAGCGAAGTTCAGACAAGCGTATCATGAAAACTAGGTTCATGTCTGCAGCAGCTATTGCATGTCTGCACAGATCATAGCTAGCCTCCTAGTAGTCCTGCCATTACTCCACACTGGAAGGAGTAACTCAGTTATACAGTGGTATTATTGCAGGACTCAACAGTAGTAAAACCAGTCGAGAAGCCTTTAGTATCAGCATGCCTGAACAGCTCTAAGACTGAGGGTGTTTTGCTTCTTGTGGGGTACAAGTGTTATATCTTAAGGGAACCTCTCTTTTTCCATTGACATTCATTGTAGCTTTATCCTGTTGTTTGTTATACCGTGGTCTGTCTTTGGCATATTTAGTATTATATAGAATTGGTAGAAAATTTTATTTGCCTATTGCTGAGCACAGAAAGCACAGCAAGCCACAAGCTAGATTTGTTAAATACAAAATATGACTTAAATCGAACAGGTCCGTGAGGGACCAGGTGTCGCGTAATGGCGGTGGCACAAGGGAGGAGACGTCGCATAATGGCAGCCACATGAGTGAGGAGGTGTCACGTGATGGTGGCTGCGTGAGGGAGGAGGTGTCGCGTAATGGCAGCTGCCTGAAGGACTAGGTATCACATAATTGCGGCTGTGCCATGCCGTCTCCACGCTGAAGTGAGGCTCTCGCCTTCCTGCTCCATGCCCTCTGTCGTAGCGGCCTCCCCTCGCCCTTCTCTGCCTCTTTCGTTCACTGCCTTCCCTGTGCTCCCAGGGCGGGCTGGGAGGTGTGACCTGCATGGGAGGGCTGCCATGAGGGCGAAGCCCTCTTCTCCAAAGATAATTGGGTGACATTGGCAGTAGGGTGATGATTGGACCAGATGATCTTGAAGGTCTCTTCCAACCTTAATGATTTTATGATTCCATGTCCTTCTTGTGATGAGGGCCCCAGAGCTGAACTCAGCACTCCAGGTGTTGAGACCCCATGAAAGCAGAGTAGAGGGGGAGAATCACCTCCCTCGCCCTGCTGGCAACATTTCTTTGGATGCAGCCTAGGATGCGGTTGGCTTTCTGGGCTGCAAGTACACATTGCTGGCTCAAGTTGAGTTTCTTATCAGCCAGTACCCCCAGGTCCTTCTATGCAGTGCTACTATCAATCTGCTCATCGCCCAAACTTTTTTTTTTATGTTTGGAATTGGTCTGACTCAGGTGCATGACCTTGCACTGGGTCTTTTTGAACTTCAGTGAGGTTTGCTCACACCTCTACTAAAACTCTTAGAAATTCAGATTTTTTTACCTATTCTTCTTGTCCTCAGGTATTTTTCTTTCAATATTTTCTTTTCAAAAAGTACTCTCATGTCTCTTCTGGCAGGATGGGGAAGCAACTAGTTCAGAAGATGCCTCTTGTAGTTTTCAGCTGCGGAGAACTCCCCAGTTTGAGCACTTCTTATTTGGACAGTATTGAAATACTGACACCATTGAAACCAATGGCTTTTTTTTTTTTTTTTTTTTTGTAATGGAAGCTTTAATTTCCCTGTGAAGGTCTTTGCACTATCTGGTTTATGTTCGTCATTTAATAACACCTCTGTTAAGCTAAAAATGCTCTGATTATGCTTAGAATTCAGATGACATTGGCATTTACACATGCATAGGATTCTCCTTATATTTATTCTGCTATCAGCAATTTTTTTTGGAAGTTTGGTGAAGGGCTACTTGAAATTAAAACCAGGACAACAGTTCTTTTCCATCAGTTTAAATTTTTTTTTTTTCAGATACCTTGAATCCATTGATAAATTTGAAGGATATTGCAATTTTAAAAATTCAAACTTGCAATAAGTGTTGTATTTAAATCAAATATAAAATGAACACTGAAGAGTCAAAGCTGTATGATACAAATTTGCATAGGAAGTAAGGTACATCTCTGTCTACTTAATTTTGTGCAAGTAATATCTGTAGAGATAAACAGTGAAGACAACATTGATCAGTTGTTATTTATTGATGCTTTAAAATGTATTCCAAGACTATAAGCATTAAAAAGGAGGGAATTGGAAGTTGCAGTTGTTTTCCTAGTTCTTGAGCCATTTTTAGTGTATCCTCATGTCTGTAATGGAAGGAATCATTTAATTTCATATTATGAATCCTGAATTGCAGAATACTTCATACGTTTGTAAATCATAGCCCTGCTTCTTATAAAAGCAGACGACTGCTTGTATATAAAAAGAATTGTATTGTAGCAATCTGTACCAATTCAACTTCAGATGGGAATACATTTACTTGTGAAAATAGTTTCCCCATGTTGCGTTTCAGTTAGTTGGGATTAGTTTACTTCTGCTCTGCTGTGTGTATGCAATGTTTTGGAGATGTCACAATATAGATTTAACTACATTGTGGGATTGTGATTGTGTGTGTGATTACGTGATTGTTATTTCATGCAAAACAGTCATTTTTTCATAATAAGTAATATTGGGAATATCTTTGTTTTCAGCAGAGAAGGAAAGCTTAAAAAAAAAAAAAAAGCACTTCACTGGAGAATGAAAGGAAACATTTGTGCTACTCAAATTTATTTTATAAAGCCTGGTCCCCCGTACCATTCCCCCACATCTCCCAGGACCTAAATTTAATGTCTAGTCTGATCCCAGCTGGGAGTTTTGAAAATAGCTGAGTGACTTAAAAAATGTTAGTCCTTGTTTCAAGAGTAGTAAAAATGCTGGGAATACACCTGAACTCTTAACTGCCAAAGTTCAAGTCTTGAATGTGTGCCTCAGTTCTTAAATCACTTCAACTTTTAAAAGACTTATCTGTGACAGAAGGGCATGCTTATACCCTCCAAAAAAAAAAAAAAAAAGCCTTAAGAGAGCCAATTATGAAATAACTCATTATTACAACATCCTGCAGTACTGTGTCTAAGCATGGTGTGATCAGAGAGACGACCTTGAATGTGCAGTCAAATCTTACGCCTGTGCACAGCCCCGCTGAGATCAGTAGGGCCTTTTCTGGGATAGAGTTGTTCCATCTAATCCTCTACCATCTAATCTAATCCTCCATCTAAACCATCTAATCCTCTTCCTCCGTTTTACAAGTATTGGTTTGTACATTGAATGTTAGCTCTTTAATTGCACTGTTTTATTTGTAATACAATTCTAACAAAAGACTGCAATTTATTTTTTTATTCAAATTAAAAGTAATGGCGCAAAACAGCCATTAGAAGACATTATCTAGCTCCAGTGGCTTAAAAAATTAGTTTTTCTCCAATATATTGCAAGGTGATTGTGAAATATAGGTATGCAGTTTCCCATACTAACAATGGACATATGCATATGCTTACTTTCAATTTGTTTTTCTAATTCTTTTTTTCTAAGCAAAGGAGAAATGCAAAACGTGTGCGTTATTAACAACTTGCCAATCAGTGTAGTTACGGTGTTTTCAGTTAAACAGGATGTATTTGTGTCCAAAGACCATAAAAGTCTTGCTTATATGGAAGCAATTTTACATGATTATGGTGAAGTGTTTTTTTATGTTTCCATCTCAACATTGCTTATTCAATATAATTTCCAAACTTTGGGTTTTCTGGCACCTGCATTAGAGCTATCATATTAAAAATGAATTTTCATATTCTCTCTCTCTCTCTCTCTCAACATTATATATTTTAAAGCAAATTTTAAGAAATGCTATAGAAGAGGAGATGCTCCAATTTGTTATATTGGAGCATAAGCTTTACATGTAGTGTTTATCAACAATATTTAGTATTTAATTTTTAAATCCATAACAGTGCTTCTTTTCTAACTTTTTTGATTGTTTATTCTGATCCTTTCGAATTTTGGTGTTTTCTGAAAATACTCAAGTCCTAAAAAAATAAGTTTTAAAATACAGATCTGTAATTGCTGCAGACAGTGGCAGTTACTGTTTTATAAAACCAGAATGTGTTCAGAGAATTAAGCTATTTGACCAACACCTGAATAAGAATTAACTTTTTTTGTTTTTGAATGTACCATCTTAATTTATAGTATCTATGACTATGCAATTTGAAAACAAAAAAAGTGGGTGCACAGATCAAAGAGTCAGAATATGTAAGTAAAGGGATTGGGATAACTATTGGCATCTACCTGTTAATATAGCATTATAATGTATTTTCATCCTTATTTTACATTGAAAAATACTAATCTTTCAAATAAAATAATCATTCATTAAGTTTTTTTCCATTTGCTTTCCCAATACTTTCCTAAAGGATTTCCATTGTTAGAAAGCACAGGACAATGGTTGGTAGTGCAGAAATTAAGTTTTCATCCAACTTCCTTCTAATTTGTGTTAGTTGGTTATAATAGATGTAAATATAGTGAGCGTTGTTGGAGGTTAGTTTATTCTAGTTTATGTTGAAAATAGTCTTAGAAATCTTTATTTGTTTAGCAGTGTTATAATTGCAAGATATTGCTTATGATGTATAGTTTGCTCTGTGCAATGTCAGCGGTGTTGTTGATCAGCAGAGTTGATCTTAATTCAGATACACCTGGATGCTTTCTCTTCAAATCCTGCTCTCATTTCATGAAAGCAAGTGCTGAATAATCAGCTGTAGGAAATCAAAACAATAAAATTAATATGAGTAAAAACTTGCAATGCTTTTTCATGGTTTCATAATTATTGAACAGATCAATTCTCAAACTCATTTAATCAGTTTGTATATGTGAAAAACAACTAACTTCTAAGTAGGATCCTGTTCAAGGGTATTTATACGTTAATAAAGGGCCACACAAACTCACTGAATATTCCCTCTATTTATAGTGACTGCTTTTATATTACTTCAGAATAAAAGCAGACAAATATTTTGACACATAAATGCAAAATGAAGTTTTAAATCAGCTGAAATAAAATCAGACTACGTAATTGCAAAACGAGATGTCCTGCTCTTGTATTTTCCTAAAATTTAAGAATAAATTAGGTATAAAAGAATAAGATCTCTAAACAAATGGTTTAAACTGTACAATTTCAAAGGAGCAGGCTTGTGGAAATTTAATGTTGAACAGTATCAGCTGTAAAAAAAAAAAAAAAAGGACATACAAAATCTCAGGGAAAAAAAAAAAAGCACGCATCTCGTAAACAGCACTATTTTTAGTTCTTGGGAACCCCATGTAAAGGGTGAACTGCTTCTGTTGCTTTTGATGCCTTTCTAAATGACCAGAAGATTTGATGATTCTCAACTGGCATTGAAAATTTGATCCAGATTTCTAGCTGGCAATATGTGGTATCTGGTGAATGAACCAGACACCTTACTGACTTTAATGATCTTTGGAATGAATCCTCAGATTATAAATGAAGTGCTTTTGTTTTGTATTGGTTTGTTTGTTTTTCTTTTTTTTCCTCCCAACTCCTCTTTTCTTTCCTTCTTGTAAGTAGATGCTGGGAAGGAAGACTGAAAATAACCAGAAACACGTTCACGCTTTTTTAATATATTCCTTAACTATGTAAAGTCCGACAATAAGAGAAAGTAGTTTAGCTAAATGTAGTAAAGTACATATGCCAGCCTCACTAGCTAGACACCTACGTTCTTTCTATTTAAAGCATTTGTTTGCACCCTTATGGGTGTATCTATACACAGCATTATTAACTGAAGAATATTTCCCAATACATGTCAAAATCTCTCTTTATGTGCAAGCATTTATGATCTTAGTGGAGATCCTTTAGACAGTTTGCTGTAATCTGTTATTCTACGTGTTTAGTCATTTCAAAACACCTTCTGATACAGAAACAGCCAAACCAATTACTTGAACCAGAATTTTTCTGTGTTATGATGCA
This sequence comes from Cygnus atratus, assembly GCF_013377495.2. Taxonomy (NCBI): domain Eukaryota; kingdom Metazoa; phylum Chordata; class Aves; order Anseriformes; family Anatidae; genus Cygnus; species Cygnus atratus. Next base: position 7,909,481 of record NC_066365.1, read on the forward strand.
GATTCTCTTTTTGGTAGTTGTTTATCTTCTAGGATAACACGTACGTTGATGCTATGGCGTGAGTTAGAGATAAATATGGAATACTTCAAGTCATGTCAGTGCTGTGGTTGGATAACATCTTAAAGGTAGAAAACTAGCTGTCTGAACTCATTCTTCTTTGCCCTTTGCCAAAGACTTGCCCTTGTTTTAAGGAATTTGGGGAAAAATGAATCTATTGCTTATAACAATATTAAAACAGGGGAGCTAATTAATGTGGTTTCTCCTCCCTCTCAGAAGGTACCTTTGTTAGTTCATCCTAGTACTCGTTAATGAATTCATTAATTAATTGATGTCCATGTCCATTTATTGTCTTAGCTCTATTTACTGTTTGAGCTAAGACAAAACTTGATGAATGTTTCAAAGTGAGATAAATCTTTCCAGATTGTCTTTGTCTAGATCTATTCTAGCAGCTACTATATGAAGTATTGATTGTTCACATCAGAAAACTGACTAGGGACTGCTTCTCCTTTCTTCCACTTTGCACTCCTCTCTTACTGTCCCTTGAAAAGCAGTGAAGTGGATGATTGTGTGTGCCTAAAACATTTCCCAGGACTAAACTAAGACACTTGCAGGATAACACAATAATTGACAATCACTTCCAGGTCCTGCCTTTTATGCATAGTCTTCGCTTTCTATCCTCTCTAACATTACTTTACCAGACCACTTGCAACCTTTTCCATTCTGAGACTACCCTGTAGTTTCTACAAATTAGGAGGGTCCTTTCATCCTCAGACTATTGTGATCTTGGGAAGGTATCTGTGTATTTGATGAAAATAACTTTTTCCACGCTCTTGTGAAAAACTGTTACATCATTGCAGATTCTTATTGATAGAGAGGATTTTATCTGCTACTGCTAGACTAAATTGCAATTTTCCTTTATTGTAATGGCAGAACCATCAATCTTCTGCCAAGCAAGTAATTAGAGACACTTGTAAAACTTTCCTCCATTTATCAATGCAATTGTATTAACTCTGTACTGTGTTAAAATTGTTCCCTGTATAACTTTGAAACAGTGATCCACTCCATATGTTACTTTGGAAACCCTGCTTTGCTTGCTCTCTTTCTCAACGCTTGAACTACAACCACATGGATGGCGATCTTCACTAGACTCATTACCTCCATGTGTTTCATCAGTGCATGCACAGTTTATTTTTCCATCTCTTTAAGGATGCTCTCAGGCTTATGAGAAGTCCTAATAGTATATTCCTAATTTCATGGGAAAATCAAAGCATCAGTAGTCATAATTCTTCAACTATTTCTCTTTCTCAACTCAGGAAAAAACAGTTTTGTCTGAGTGGCTGCCATTCAAATGTAAAGTTGAAGTGATACGAGTGTTATAAACTATGTTTGGACATGTTTTGTCCTGATGCTTCTAATGAAGGGCTGTCATCTGTAGTCATTCCAATAAATGGTCCAATTGGAGTTATTTATGGTGGAAGTTGTTCCAAATTATGATTAAAGTTGAAAGCTTGTGACCCTGCATAATCTTTTTTCCTAATTCTATTTCCGAGTCCCTGGTTTTAATCATCTGTTATTCAGCATCTGAATGTACGTTTAAAGCTGTACCACATTCAGTTACTCAAAAGTAAGTTATTTACATTTTTTTAATTCCCTTAAGGACACATGCATGTAAAATATTACTGAATTTATATTAGACAATAATTCTCTTATGTCTGTGTCTGTGGTAGACACATCCCCATATTTCTCCATCATATGTTATTTGTGAGTACAGGATTGGTCCATGGGGATCTCTACAGTGCATTTGACATTTTGAAAGAAGCTCTCAATGTCAACATTTCATTTCTCTCCAGGCTTCTGGGATTTAGTGGTCTCCAGACACTTGTTATCACGTACTCCTGTGTTGAAATCCATTTACACTGATGCATGGATAGACTAGTGTTTTGGAACTCTGTTAGTGTTTAGTTTGTGATTTTTCGGACTTCTGACAGAAAAGCATGGGAGTCCACATTAAATTTTAAGTACTGAAATAGTGACAGATAAATTCATCCTTACATTATCAGATTATGTCTGGATTTTTTTTTGCATGAGAGGTTAATGAAGGATCATCTTTCCAGATTGGTTAGGACTAGCCTCATATTTGGGCCTTGTTAGGTTGTGCAATCCATTGACCAGTGCTGGGAAAAAGGGAAGAGCAGATGAGGAAAGGAAAAAAAAAACCAAAACCAACCAACCACCACCACCAAAACCCACACCAACCAACAAAAAAAAAAATCAACAAAACCCACCAACAGCAAACAACGCCATCTCTCTTCCCAGCTGTAGCATCTATTTTTGTTTGTATGTTTATTTGCAGGGATGTACTGAATTGCACTTACGTAAATTTTAGATTACTTCTTTCTAGCACTGAAAAAAATCCGTTAGAGTTATTGAGAGAGTCAAGAAGTACTTCAGCCACAGTATGTGGCTCTCAGAGTATTTGTGCAGTTTACAACCAAGCCTGTTTTATTATTCTCAGAAATAGGTTTCTCTGCATACTCCATTTCCCATTCTTAAATTCTGAAAGGAACATTATCAACTCAAAGCTTGTTGGGAGTTACCAATGAGAACTAGTAGAGGGTTTGGTCTTTGAGGAAGAAATCTCAGAGATGGATTTTGAAGTATAGCCTGTTCAGATAAAAATTCCTTGATTTGCTTAAGCAAGGAGCAAAGTTTTCAACACAATGTCAATTAAAAGTAGGTGGAGATTCTGGAAAGCCATATATCTATTCATTAGACCTCACAAGACATCCTGTGGCATAGAGCTGCCCCTGTATTTTGCCAGGTGATTATGCTTCACAACCTTTATCCAAGGGCCAAGATCTGGCCAAATTTTTGGGTTACTTTTGGATATAGTAATAAATTTGGAGGTAATCATTAATGGGAATTTATCGTCTAGTTAAATAAGCTCCTGGGAGCAGGCAATTGTTGATCTGTCTTGGTCACATACATGATTCGAGAAGTGTGCATTAGTTGCTGTTGTCCATTATTCTGGAATCTTTCTTTGTTTGCTTCACAGTAGGATGAACATTGCCCCTACAAAAGAAGGCAGACAAATTCAAAACTTGGGTATACTTAATAGCATGTAAAATATTTGTCAAGGGATTATATGCGTTTCAAGTCAATCTAAATCATTTTTGACAACTCTAAAATTGTATTCACTACAAGGAGAGAAAAATGGTACTATAAACTCATACCATCACAGTAGAGTATGAGAAGAGATTATAGTTGTATGGTAAGTCATTTTATTTCTTTGTAAATGAAATTCACTGTACAGTATCATTTTCTGAACTGTGTTTTCCACTCAAGTTATTTTGTAAGGATTAAATTAAATTCATTCCAGGGTACATGCTTTCACAGATTGTAACAGTTCCTATTTGTTTGAAATATACCATGACTTTTTTAACAGTGTAAGAAAAAGTTCAAAAGACAGTTTTCTGCCTCATTGCTTCTTTTCATAACAGTTCTCATACTTCAATGAAAGGATTTTATTGAATACAAATTGAAGTGAACCTATGTCAGAAGGGAAATATCAAAATCATATAGAGGTGCTGTGCTTTGCTCTTTGCAAGTAGGGGTAAATGTTGCACCACTGTGATTATTTAGAACTCAGGCAGAAAGTTTGTGATGTTTGAGTAATTGTTGTATTTAAAGTACTGTGAAGGTATAGTGATTTCTCTCCATAAATCTTTTCCAGTATATGACTTTTACTTGCTTCTGAAACAGCAGACTCGAATGTGACAATCTGCTTAACCTTTCATGGGAAAACGTAGAGCGTTTGGAGTTGAAAATGTCTGACTCTCCATTCCTAGAGATGACCAAGCCAGCATATTTGCTCTGTGTCATCACTAAAAGAAGTAAAATTAAAATATGCAGTTGTAGCCATGCAATGATACTTATATGGCAGGTTTATGCTTCCTTCTGTTATGCAATGTATAGTTTTCAGAGATTAGCAGTATCTTTTAAATTAAAATTCAGTTTTTATTTTTTGACCTGTGAGCTAGCTTGCATTTCCAGATGGCTTAGAATGCCAATGTTGTAACAACTGGTTGGTTGAAGGCACAGGTCTTGCAATGCCCGCAGAATTTTTTTCGGCAGTTTGAAGCTATCTGTTCTTGTGGAGAATACAAGGAATTTCTGAGTGAATCGTCAGTCATTCCCACACCCATCTTTCTTATCTGGAAGCTCAGAGCAGAGCTCAGAAAGTGTTTGATAAAGTACTAAAATTCACTCAAAAGCACTTTAATCTTAGTATTTCTGGAAATATCATGATGTTTTAGAAAAAAGAATGCTTTCATAAAGCTTTTATGAAGCCAAGTAAACAGTATTTTGTATGAAAAGACAAAAGGATCTGGAAGAGTTTGTTTTATTTTCCAATGTTGTGTACTTTCAAGCAGTTTGCAAACAAGGAATAATATTGCCCTTTCTTCTGCTTTTACTTGTTGGGTATCAGGAGCACCAAAGAAGTGTTGGTGCTGGGGCTGGGTTCAGTCATCCTGGAAAAGGCAGGCACATGTGCCCAGTGAGGTGGTGGCTGGTGGCTCCGGCCTTTTCCTGGGGTGGTTTAACCGTGTTAGAGTGGTGCAGCAAGTAAAACTTCTTGAGGGTCTCAGCTGTGCTGTACAGAGTTGGGCAAGCATGCCAGTTAAATCCCAGTCATTATTAGTAGCTGCTGTACTTTTCTAATATCAATATATTTCTGTGACTGGATTCTGCTCTCCAGTGCTTTCCTTTTTGCATTACATGCTGGGTGCATATACATCGGCTACATTTATCAGCTATTAGGTCATGGTTCTTAGCTCTGACAAATGTTTTTAAATTATGGCAGTTTTTCCATTTGCTTTTAATGTAGACTTTTTTTTTTTCTATTTGTCTTTTAATCCCTGCAAGATTTAGGAGAGATTAGTTTTGGGAGGAATTGTGTCACAGTCTTAAATATTTTGTTGCCGTGAGTACTTTTTATAATTTTATTTTTAAAAAAATGTATTGAAGTCTCTGCATTTGTATGCGCATGTTTTTATTCTGAATCATAGCTCTAATAGAACTAGATGTACAATGGGGAGAGATTAGAGAAAAATGTTTTTGCATCACAGAACCCAAATTCCTGTTAGAAATAAGCTTTGCCTCATGACGGTCCCAGACAAACTCATGTTTTAGCCTGGATTGTCTTATGTATAAACACCATAACATTAATGTAATGTTGACATTTCTTTAACCTTTCTTCTCCACGTAATATGTATTGTAGCTTTAGTAATTGATGGAAATAGTAATAGATTTTATTTAATTTTTGAGCTCTGTCCTTTCTGACTGTGTGATTTTACTTCATTCTGAAGAATACTTTCCAGAAAATTGATGTGATCTTTAAATTCTTTTCAGGCATAGCCTAATGTTATCCAGCTTTTTGGAAGAAGTAGTTGAATTGGCTTGGATGATCACAGGCTTTCTTCATCTTTGATTCTTTGAGGATTTCTTTGCTCCTGTGAAGATTGACTTTCATCTGACAAACAACTTCCAATAAACTTCTGTAATCAATTTCACTCTTCCTACAATAGATAAAATGTAGGAAATATTACCAGGGAGTCAGCAGAGGTAGATTTTTTTTTATTATTATTATTTTTTTTAAAAGATTGCTCATTATGCAAACTTAACGTCTTGCAGACTCTAAAATAGTGTCTGGGCAGAGCAGTGAACTGTAAAACTCACTGAGTACACGGTTTCCTCTTTTTTTTTATTTTTATTTTTTACAGCACTTGCCACCTGGTTTGAGAGCACATTAGTACTGCTGTAGCAGTTGTGTTTCTTCCCTTTCTCCCTTCTTCTTTTCCTTTTCCCCCTTTCCCTGTAAATATATTGAAATTTAGAACAAAAAAATCTCTGATTTGCACGTATATAATATTTGCAAAGTACTTACTTCCAAACAGGTGCTCAGTGAGAGCTACAGTGTTTATCTCAGTCTGTTTTTCTTGCATCTCTTGCCCTGTATTAGATATGTTGAAAAAGCTGTTGCATCTGTGTCTTGTGAAGATTGTAGTTTCAGAATTAACTTGTTTTTCTCATATATAATTTATTTTTAAATTGATTACCTTCACTCACAAACTCCAGTGTAGCAGACAACTACACCAATCTCATTATTCAAGTTTTGATTTTCTGGGGCAAGTATAGTTTATCATATATAATAGATTTTCAGTCTGTTTTGACTATAGGCAAGCAACAGTTGCTGGAAACAAGCCAGCAACTTCAGTTCCAGATCAGACTGTTGCCTCAAATTCCCTTGCCATTGGAACTCAGTATTAGTGATTTCTTTTCTCTCCATGGAATGTTTCCTTGGTCCCCTTCCGCAGTCAACCATATGTGAACCATTTGTGTTGCAATTTCTCTAGAGAATTCAAACACATTTTATAATTTTAACTGTCAAGCACTAGATATCTGTTACTTAATATATTTTGTAGTTAGTTCATGTCTCGTTTTATTTCATGTGAGTAGCCAAGGAGTGCTAACTACCTGCTGCTATAAAAGAGAAGGCATCTAAAAAAGAGAAGACATCTTAACGTCCATGATGAGACCTCTTCTTTTGGACTTTTCAAGTCTATATGTGAAAATTCCTCTAATGTTTTTACCTGAGTAGTATTGTGTTTACCCACAGATTACCTTTAGCAGACTTTGCTATTCACCCACGTTCTATATTTTTACTTGGAGTTTCTTGTGATTGAATTTAGTTAGAGAAATCGCACAACCTTTTGTGTTGCAACAAAACATCAGTATTGCTCTTCAGTAATTACCCAAATGATTATAATATTAATTTATCTTTAATATCTCTCTATTATTCTCTTTAAACCATACTACACATTTTTTACTTCTCTGGAAAAAAAGATGCTTTTTCAGTTATAACTTTGTTTATTTTTTTCTTTAGACAAACTTTTATTACATACTGCTGTAACTTTGTAATGCTCATCTATTTCTTCAGAAAAACATCTTTTCATCTAACATCAGGAAGCTCAGAACAGCCTCTGAGCTTTTGAAAAGCATGACTTTATATTTACAAAGGCATATTTTGAAGAAGCTTTTTCTTTGTGAAGGGAACAAAAGGCAAAATGAATTAGGAAAAATATTCTCTAAATTTACAAATGTTATGCATGGAAGACTTTTGATATGTTTTCCTTTTTGTTGGTTAGCAACGCTATTTACAACAATAAGAAATAAAATGACTATTCATCGAAAAGGTTATTTTTGCTTCTTTGGTGGAGTACTCATAACTGATTTTGTGAAATGGCAGAAAAAAAGCACAATTTCCCTCCCATATAGAGCTCTGTTCTTTTTCTTTAACAAGATTGATGACAGATATGCTATCAGTTAAGTAATTAAAGTTTCTTTCAGAAGGGTATAGAAGCAAAATAAAGCTATGAGCATCTCAGAAAGATAATTCCATATTTAATTTGGAAATAAATTTACATCAGTGAATGGCTTCCAATCAGACAGCGATGAAATACCCCAAGAGAACTGAGCTGTTGACATACTTTTCTGAAGTATATTTTTACTGATTTTTCTTACTAAATTGGGCTAATCAAGTGGAAGGAAACTGTACGCTTAATGTAAGCGCAAGACAATGCGCTGTGTGTGTACTACTTCTAAGAAACATAGAATAAGACTTGTTGAATGTAACACATACACTTCGGTCATGAACACTGTGTTCTGCATGAAATTTGTTTGATAACTGTGCTTTTCAGATACTTAAGCTGACATTTTATTTTTGTGAAGTTTATTGATTACCTTCAGAAGATGCTTGTTCCCACTTTTCTCAAAGGGAAATAAAAAAATATATCTGTGGAACATCCTATTTTCATTTGATGGAAGTAGTTTGTGATCAGCTTCTACGACATTGACCTTGACTGGGTTTGTCTACTTTTCCAAATATTTCTTTTGAAAATATTAGTAGTTTAGTGTGTATATATTTTTTTAGAAGATGATGATATCAGGAAATTAGTGTATATTGGGATCTAAGAACTCGTGTAAGGAATGTTTTTTTTTTTCTTCTCTCCAAGTCTGTTTTTATGTGTAGTAGACTTCATTTTGAAGGCATGAGTATGAAATGCTGAGAAATACCTTTATATTGATGGTCATTGTCAAGTCGTGATACCAGCCAGGATGCCGTTGGCCTTCTTGGCCACCTGGGCACACTGCTGGCTCATGTTCCGGCAAGCATCAACCAGCATCGACCAACATCCCCAGATCCTTTTCCTCTGCACAGCTTTAGAGCCACTCTGCCCCAAGCCTGTAGTGTTGCATGGGGAAGTGTATGTAGGATTGGTCTGTCATTTCTATGGTGTAGTTAAAATAATAATTATGCTATGATGAACACGGACTGAAGAATGCATAGGAAGAAAAAAAAAATTAATACTCAGTGGGACTGCACTTCATAGGTTGAAGTAATTATCTTAAGAAAAAGTAATGTATAGAAGCAAGATTCCACATGTAAAAAACAGTGGACAGGAAGACAATTCTGTGTATGTCTTCTAGACTGTATAGTTACTTTGATCTCTACTAAAAATATTTTATAGTTTTTACGCTTACAAAACTTGTGGGAGAGGATAGGCTTGAGTGGTGTAAGGAGAAATTAAAAGCCTTTTTGATTTTCTTGGAGTAATGAGTAACTTTCCTTAGGAGTAAGTCTGGAAACATTTGTTTCGAAACTCCAACATACATACCACTTTTTCATATTCTAAGTTCCCCATGCAAGAGATGAAACCAATGATCATTTAAATACACAAATGTGTACCTTGGGATGGAATGCGTTGTCACTCGTTATTTTCCGTAATCAGCTTCTGACCAGGAAATCTGAGTAGACCCTCATGGTTTTCTGGCTTTATTGTCATCCCATGTAATTCACTAATTCCAGAGTTCTACCTGCATAAGAAACTTTAATACCTTCAATGCACTCATGTTAGAAAATTGATGTATATGTTACTTTCAAATGTGTAGTTTTGTCCTACAAGATCTCTCAACTCCTAGCTTTCTAAAATCCAGCTTTTTATTACTATTTTTAAACATACAAGATATATGGGCTTATACAGATTCAAAATCAAACCTTTTCTGGCATTTGTACTCTTCCTATTTGTCCAAATTGTTTTTGACCTTCTATTTCCACATTGTCACCATTGTTTCTGTATTATTCTTTGCACCTTCTATCATACAGAATAAGCTTTCTCTCCATCTTATTCTTCACTTCTTCATAAATTTTATCAAAATTGCTTTTTTTCCCTTCTTTTTCTTATTTTATTCCACTATTATTTATTTAATTTTGTATCGTATGAAATAACTCTGGTAAAATTTGCAAAGTTAAAAATGTATTTATTTAGAGTCCTATGCTAATCAGCATGTTTACCAAAGAAGCTGCTTTTGCCTTGAAAATTCTGTACAGCTATAGGTAGATAAGATGGTGTCTGTGAGTATCAAGCTTTTACCATGCTGTTTTCCATCCTTGCTTATACTAATAGTGATATCATTTCAAAGTCAATACTAACAATAACATAGAAACACATTTGCATTTTCAGATCAAATAAGGACATGATTAAATGTATAGCACTTCTTCCTATAATTCAATGACTGCTGCAGCAAGGCTCAATACTGTCTGTGGCCTGAGAAAAGCAAGATGACACTATTTCTCAGAGGAATTTAAATGTGAGATCAAAGCTCAGAAACAAAGAACAAAGGATGCATACAAGTGATTTTTATTTTCTTTTGATAGAAATAGCATTGAAGTTATTGAATACATTTAAAAGAAAAGCAAGAGTTACCAACATATGTTCTTATATTATATTGAAAGGATGAGAGCTATTGAATGAAGCAGAAAAATGTTTACATAACTTAAGATCAGAGAGATGTTTATGTGGCATTAGAAGAAGTCTGAGAAGCTTTAATTTCATAAAATGAAGAAACTTAAAAAAAAAGTTCTTAAGGATACTTTTTCAGGCTTTTAAACTTTTTTCTTTACATAATCAATATCATATTGTGATTTCACTTAATACAAGCATAAACTATATACACATATTTCTTCTAATTGGTAAAGAATATTTAGAATCCAGTGGGAAACATGATTCATTTGAAAAGGTAAGATTGGCTCTTTGTGATTTGATTTCAAAGTTACCAGATAAATTCACAGATTATGTTCATCAGTATTGCGAAACATGTAGTATAACCGTAAGAGTCTTATTGTTTTATTCATGTAGTCTTTAGTATGATCAATAGAAGAAAGATTTTACCAACTCCACAAAATCATTACCGCCTTTGTTTCCCTAAGTGTGATTGATTTCAGGACTGGAAGGGGTCATGTGACAGTGTCACAGTCAACAGTTTCCATTTCAGATCCCAGCAGCTATGTTAATGTAGATCATCATCTTAAGGAAAAATTCGAGTCTGTTGATGAAGAATTTCAAGTGATTTATCTTGATTTCAACACATTATTTCAGGGTTCATTTATATTTACTGTTAAAATAATCTTATATTTAGCCTGAATGTGTCTTTCTCTAATGTTTTCTTCCCCCCCCCCCCACCCGCTTACTGTACTTGTATCTTTGCTTGCTAAAGTACAGTAACCCCTACTGACTTCCCCACTGAAGTAAGATACCAGAGTTAGTTTATAGTCTGTGATCATGTCATACCTTAACTCTATTTTTCATAGGTAACTTCCTTTAAGTTTGGGAATAAGACTTGTTTTTTAGTCCTTCGGTTTTTCTTCTGGCTCTCCCCTGAATCTTCTCCGATCTGTTGAAACAATCCCTGAATTCTGGTCTTCAGAATATGACAGTGTATAGCTAGGGAATATTCCAGTGCCCAGCATTAATTAAACAGGACCTGTACCCCTGCTTCATATCTAGAGATCTTTAACCCCCAAGTTATCAAATATGACTTTTATGGGGACGCTATTTTGAGGAGGTAACCCTCATGATTATAAACACAATTCAATTATAAGACTTTTATGAATGTCTGCAACAAAGATCTAGTTATTGTCTTGTGTCCATTTGGTCCAGATGCTTGTCACCTTGCTGTTTGACATGAGATAAAGGTCTATCGAAGACAACAAAGGGTAATCTTTTCATTCTTTCTCAAGTCACTGTTTAAAATTTATGCTGAAAAAACAGTTCATTCTATCTCCTTCTGTTTATTATCTAACCTCTTACCATTATTTTATAGGAAAAAATGAGGTGTGTCTTTGTTTCCTGCCAATTTTGGCCTGTTTATTTTGAAATCAAAGTGGCAGCTTAATTGTTGCCCCTTCCTATCCTCCATTTTTATTACTAATTCAATGTTCTTCCAAACCTAGGCTGAAAAGAGTAATTTTCTCTGGTAGACTTAGAATGGCAATTTCCTGCTTTAAATTTCATGAAAAATAATCTTCTTTATAATATACAGATTATGGCATCTAAAAAAGCCTATGAGAGAAGCAAAGATTCTAGAGTATTCTGAGCCTTTGAAGTTGTTGCAGCAAAAACTCCTAATAGTTCTGCTGGTGTGCATGCCAGTGCATGATGTTGCTCTCCTGTCTCTCTGTAGAGAAACAGAAATTTTACAGAACATTTAAAAAAAAATGTTCTGTCTTTCTATGAATTCTTAAAGTTGTTTTGTAAATACTGACAGGTACGCTCTTTGTTGGGTTAAAAACTGGCTGGATGGCCGGGCCCAGAGAGTGGTGATGAATGGAGTGAAATCCAGCTGTCAACCGGTCACCAGTGGTGTTCCCCAGTGGTTGGTGTTGGGGTCCATCCTCTTTAATATCTTTTCATTGATGACTTGGATGAGGGAATTGAGTGCACCCTCAGTAAGTTTGCAGATGACACCAAGTTAGGAGGTAATGTTGATCGGCTGGAGGGTAAGGAGGCCCTGCAGAGGGACCTGGACAGGTTGGGCTGATGGGCAGAGGCCAATAGGATGAGGTACAACATGGCTAAGTGCTGGGTCCTGCACTTTGGCCACAATAACAAATAAAAAAATAAAAATTTAAGATTAAAACTGCACTGAATTCACCATTTTTTGTCCTAATCTTTCTTTCAACCTCTTTGTTTCTGGAAAGCTTGATATAAACCCAAAGTAAGGTTTCTATGCACTTTAAGTGAGCTTTGAATGAGATTCTGTCAGTGCTCCCATAGATCATCACTAGAATACTGTACTAATTAAACTGGTGTTTCCCACCATCCTTGCAGTTGCTTAGTTTGCAACTAGCTATGCTTCATTTAAATCTGATTCGCCACCTCCAAAGTTCAGTTTCAGATAGTCTTATAGGCCTCTGCTGTGTCTCTTTGTGTAGGTATGTGAGAATGTTCACCCTGCTGCTCTTCTCTCTGACAGTCAGCTCTCAAAATGTCATCCTCAAACGACTTTATCTACAGGCAGCTAATATGTGGCATTGTTACCTCTTTGATTTATTTTCTTTAAATTGCTCAGAGAGGTACTTGAAACGCTGCCCAGATAAACTGTTTTGTGTGTTGACATTTTTTTCTTCAGCTTCTAAAATATTTGCTCCTTTTATGTAGTCTGTCTGTTAAGGTATATCAATAACTTTTTCAAGCTGACAGTAACGAAGACATCTTGTTAACTTGAGCAAAAGGTGCCTCATCTGGACAGATGTTTCGCATTGTAGTCAAATTATGAAGAAAGAATTTGCAAGACTTAAGGTTTGGAACTGAGAAATAGAAAGAAATGAACATCAAAGAAATCATCCTCTTAGGGAGAGGTAAGATGGTGATATTTTCTTTGTTACTGAAAGAAGTGCCATAGACTAAAATGTAGGTTTCATGAGTCTTTATGAAATGATGAAAGTTAACAGTAAGAATTTATTAGAGACAGACCAAACTTTAGTTTTCATAGGAGGATATTTGCCTGGTGTAGAGAAGCAGTTTCATGATTCATGGGGCTAGACATGGAAATTAATTTTGCATTAATCGATAATAATGCCTGGAGCTAAGGTGTAAGAGAAAGACAAGAAGGAGAACAACCATGAAGTCCTGTGGAGAAAGTGGTGGAGTAAAGTGTTATTCTGAAGTCCTTTTGCAAAATTAGATCATTTTAACTCTTTTGCAAATATGACAGAGAGCCCTGAGATGCTGACTTTAATTTCATTAAAGACTATTATCGTAATCATAGTTTATTTCTCCTGAAGAATGCCTCCAAAAGCATTTGTCTTCTGTGTAATTATTTTGCAGTGCTGAATACAAGCTAGTATGTTATTTTTCTTTTTAAGGATCTATCTGATATTTCCTTTTCTATTTCTTAGAGGAAAATATGGCTTTGTACTTTGAATATGGTAACGGATGGGATTATGGAAATCACACTGTAGTGTAAGGTTTGCCCTTGCAGATCATTTAGCTTAGCGATGAAACTGAGCATACTGCACTATTGCTTGAAGCCTGTGGTTCAGTTCTTTTCTATCTTTTATAGCCAGTGGGTCCAGAGTTGCCTCTGTGCCCTTGAATTTAGACTTAACTTCTGTTCATTATTAAGATACTCTTCATTTCTTTATCTTTGTGAATGTGAAGTCACTGCTGTTAGGCTACCAAAGTGCTAAACAACGTCTGAGGAATGAGTGTCTTCATAGTTACTTTCATCTGCTCTTTCCCACATGCTCAGTTATGAAGTTTCTCCAACATATTACTGTTTTACATGAAGCTGTCTGTTATCAAGTGGCTCTGCAGATTTATAGAATAGCTAATCTGAGAAGAAATACAGTGGGTGTGCTGTAGTGCCCTGCTTTTCATGAACCAATTTAAGGGGGTTAGAGATGAATGGATAGTGCCCTGTGTTGCATAAGCTACTAAGAACTAACAAAACAGTGGTGGTGGTGGGGGGGGTTAAAATCTGAAATTTGCTTTTGAAATAAACTCTGAAATTTGCTTTTGAAACAAAGGTGATTATTTGACATAACCAGAATTACATATTTAATGTGGTGGCAGTCCAGAGGCTTTATATTCTGTCCCTGTAATTTCCACTCATTTTTCACAGTAGCTTTTTGTATTTCATAACCCTCGTTTAGCAAGTTTTAAGCCTACTCCCCTGTTTGGTAGGTAAATAGCATATTTTATAGAAGAAAATCAGATGAGTCTTGTCAGGACAGAGCACTTCTGTGCTCCATTTACCTCCTGTTCCAAAATGGTCTTGGATAGACTTGGAAGAGTACATGATAAAATAGTCCAGCAATTAATGGAAATTGCAGTAGTTGTTTACTTTCATCGAAGTAGACAAAACTGACTTGATGCCTTTTGGTTTATGTCTAACCTACTGAGTTGCTGTACTTAGAATTGCTTAATATCTGTACTTGGTGAGTCAGCCTTCAGTAAAATTCATTATGGCTTTATGGGATAATTTTGGGATGGGAGACTTACCCATGGGATGGGCTGGAGATGTCATATCTGCTTATGCCACACAACTACAATATAGCTATTTCTTACTTCATATAATATTGCATAGCACTTCTACATGTACAAATAGGCCTTAGGAAAAAGGCTTGAGAGGATTGTTGGTCTCAATGGAGAAGAGGCTCACAGTGTCTGTGAAAATGGATTGGACTTGTTAGACACTTGACCTTTTTTTTTCCCCTTGTGAATTTGGGATTAATGTACATAATTCTCCTGCATGCATGTGCATCAGATTTGAGGATATTAACACAGTATTCACTTACCTGAATCTGAAAGTTTAAGGTGGAGCTAAATGTTTTTTTTTTTTTTAATGGTCCTAGAAGTGATTCACTATCATTTGATTCTTGGAAACAGAAGAAATACAGAACACTGTTAGAGTAATAGTGCTTTTTTACTGTTTCCTAAATCTGCTGCTGCATTTCAGATTTCAAAGAGAAAATGTTCTTTATGTAAGTATATAAAAAAGAAAAAAAAAAATACAATGCCTGTTGCAGAAGGATTATTTAACTTTTTTTTTGTTTGTTTCCTATGTGTGTAGAGTGAATAATCGTTTTAGAAGGAAAACTAAAGAAAATGCTTGAAAACACTTGGTGAAACAGGAATAATGCATTTGGCTTGAACGTGGATTCAGACATTGAATTAATGCTAAAAAGAAACACTGTGATATACTTAAGGATAAACTATTAATGATCTGATCTGAAGATGTTTGTTTATTTCTGCTGGTAACTTTTTTTTTCCTGCATAGTTGTCTTATTAGTATGTCTGGAGTGACGTTAGCCTTTTGAAGAAGTTAGTAGAGGGGACGCTATGGTTTCATTCTTTAATATAGTAACCTCTATTTGTTTTCTAAGGTACTGTTCTTTAATCAACACACTAACAAGACATCTCAATTGCCCTGTAGCAAAAGCTCTGTCACTGTTCCTTAACTAGTATTAAGTTTCATATTAGGAATTATACATGTTTAAGTGCTTGTATTTACTTTGTAAATATAACAACAGTTTTCCATATACACGTAATAATTTACTTATTTGAAGATTTTTTTTTCTCCAGTGGATTTTATTGCTACTGCTTCTATAGCTATAATCCTTCCTCTTTGCTCATCTGCAAACTTTCTTCTTCTGTACTTCTGGACCTCTGTGTCCTGGGTGAATCTCAACCAGGGAGAAGATCGCTATAATGACTCTACTGAAAGGCAGATCAACTTTGCAGTGGTGTTGCTGCACGATAACAGAAAAATAGTTTGTACAAGCACAATTTGGGAGGCATACATGTTAAAAGATGCTATTAAATAGCTTTGTCTGAAAGAGTGAAGACAAATCAGCTGAACACTTTTAGTAGCAGCGATTTGGATGAAGCTGTGAAATGACAAAACCACACCGAAATTGACCCAGGTTGATGCTAAATGTATATAAAGTCACTGTATGTATTTGTACAATCTTTATCTACAAATTATCAACTGGTTTAAAAAAAAGAAAGTTTTTTTTAAGAGACAAATTCAAAAATAAACTATGAAATTTGGGTTAAATGCCCATGCTTTTAACAAAAACAATGACAAGAATTGCAGATAACATGAGACATTATTCTTTCTATGGGAGATAAGCAAATGTATTACTTTGCTTCATTCATCAAAGCTCAAGTAAAGGAGCTTTATTAATTAATAGGCTGCCTTTCAACTGTAACATGGAAAAAATATTGAATGTAGAAACGACAATAATCTGGATCAAAATGTGTTGGTATCAGTAGCAAGAAAGATGTTTTCAGTCAGCCTGTGTGATTGGATCTATACATGCCAATATCAAAGATGTCATCAAAGAAAGGTAATTGTGTAATGGAATGGAGAGGGTCATTATTTGAAGAGATGTGGCAGGAGTACTATAATTTGAGAAAGAAATAATAGCTGTATAAGAATAATGTTTGGCCTAAGGGACTGTGTAAATACACAGAGTGAACACATGAAATAACTTTTTCTGAAGTGTTTGAGTAGACTGTCCACAAATGAAATAAATTCACAAATGTGGTGTGCATGCTAAACTGAAGCTTCACAGGAAAGGAAATTGCCAGGAGCCTATCTTAGTCTTCAACTATGACTACAAATTAAAGGCACATGATGTAAGCTATACACCGCTCAGTATCAGTACATGTATCACATCAGTGCTGTCTGTGATGTAGTGACTAGGGGATGCTTTTTAATTTTAAGTGAAATGATTCTATAATTCTGTTCTATAATTTAAAAAGAACATATTCGGTAGTTCTAAGTTCCATGTTATAATCATGCAGAAAATCTTCATTATTATTCTTTTGGTCTGGCTATCTAATGCTACAGATAATCTGAGTAAACACAGTCAAGGACATTTTGTAATTTTCAAAGGGATGAAGGTTTTCTGGAGTATGGATTATACACACAAAACATTTCTATCGTTCTGGACATGCTGTGAATGTAGTTTTATGAAGGTTGTTAGTATTTTGGGACAGTTTTTAAAAAAGATGTAGTGTTTATTTTTTTCTATCACTGCATGTTTTTTAATAGATAGTAGAGACCCGTGGAGTGTCAGTTACCTACTCGTTATGCACAGAAGTGAAGTCTTAGTTGTTTATTTTCTCTCATAAAGCAGAGTTGTCTTTCACAATTTTTAATGTTCTTCTGTTTTCATCTAGCAGACTCATTAAAATCATAGAAGTGTGACCAGATATTTTACTCTATGGTAAAAAAAAAAAAAAAAAAGTATCTTTATTCCTTTTCTACTACCAAAAGTATTTAGAGCTTGAAAATAAAACAATCCTGTCAAAAACAAGCAAGTAAAAACAAACTGAGAAATATTTTCCTGTTTGAAGACTGTGCTTCTAGTCTGGGCTCAAATTTGAGAAAGTCTGTGTGAGTGAGATTGAGAAAAACTGAATATGTCAGGAAGTTATTCAGTATTACTATGTTAAAGGAGACTATATAAGGGAAGGTTTTGCAAACTTGAAAATTGGCCCAGTCTGTAAATAGAATGGAAAATGTTTTATCAAAAACTTTAAAACTGAAGGTGATGGTGATCATCTGTTTGCCACACCGCTCATTATTCTAAGAATATCTTACAGCAGTTTTATGTCCCTGAAAATAATGAGTTTTCACTTTCATGGGCAAAATGATCACACACGTGAGAGAACACCATACAGCAAAACTGTATCAAGCCTTGGCCTCTTTACAGAATAGCAGTTAAAGATTACTTTTGTTTTTTTCATATTGCTTAAAAATAATTGGCTGTGGAATAAACTGAACTTGTTGAAATGACATTTGTTTTTCTCCTAACCCCAGTTACACATCACATTGTACAAGTAGTTGTAGTCACTTTTGTTTCCTACCATGTTGAGACCTGTTCAGACCATTCTGATAGTGGTTTCCGATTTGTATGAAAGGACAGGGATCTGCAGCATTCCTTCCAACAAATCTCTTCAGTCTCTCACAGCTGTCCCATGTTGTACTTCTTTCATTTCTCTCTTTCTTCCATTTTAATCTGTTTCACCTAACCAGAAGCTTGAAGTCTTAAATCAGAGGTGTAATAAGCTGTGTTTTAAGTTGATGGATATTTTGTGGTTTTCACAGGTACTTGCAAGTGTAAGAGACTGATGGTAGAAGAAAAAGTAGGAAGCTTGGTGGCACACAGGCCCTTCTTCAGGTCTGAGACAGGCAAGCAAATTTCAAAGCAGATTACAATGTGCAAACAATTGCTTTGGATGCAATTTTCTATGCTTCAAATCCTCTCAAATGAAAGGCAGCTGTTACCCATGGAGGGGAGAGAATGTTAATGAGAAAAAAGGATAGAAGGGATATGATGGTTATTTACTGGGGAAAAAGGATACAGAACATGAAATTAACGTAGAAGAGAAAGATTGAGTAACATCATAAAAGCAGTCCCTGTATTGAGTCTATGATATTTTGCATCCAATAGAGTTATAATTTTCAGTTTTTAGCTTCATTTTTGGAAGAAATCCTAATCTCTTGAGGATTAGGACCAAGAGATAAAAGAAGTAATTGGTCTATAAAAATACACTCCCATGTGCTGCTGGATGTTTTTCTTGTATTGATTACCTGAGTTAGTTTATTCATGTTTGTGCAATGTGTTTTCTTAGTTATGGGTTAGCACTGGATTAATCATACTACATTTCAGGAAATGCAAGACTGAAATCCTGGAAATTTGTCTGTTCTGTTTTGGGGAGTGTTTATCATGACTTTTTTCCCTTCTTGAAGTTCATGGGGAAGTGATTTAACTCTCATTGTGAAGTTAAATAATTACGTATGTCTTTCTCTTTTGTGGCTGAATGACTGATACTGAGTAATTCTGATGTTGGTTACGTTGTAGAGTTTCCACAAAGCTGGGTTTGCTCTCTGTTAATTTTGTTGAAGTAAGCATATAATTGGTTGTAAAATGGTTGTTAAATTCAGGCTGAATCTGTATTTTATAAACCCTGTTTCGGAAAAGAAGGTATATAAATAGTGTATCATACTTTTATATAACTGTGGCTTCTTAAAAATCTTTCTTAAGAAAATAATACTCATACGCATATGTTGGTGTATATTTATCATATGCTTTTAGTTTGAGATCTACATTTTATCTAAGAAACAGAGCTTATGAGGTGTTTTTTTTATTTCATCTTATATCCAGAGCTTAATCTTAATGTTGACAAAGTATTTGGTATTGAGCAGCTTGTAGGTTTTAAGCAAGTGGGAGGCATGACATTAGTTCCAGGCATCAACAGACCCTTTCCTTTGAAAAATACACCTTTTTAGTAGTGTTATGAATACTGTTGTTGGCAGATTTCAACAGCAGCGATAGCTGTTAAATAGCTATGGCCTTTCTAATGGTGTCACTGTATTCAAAAGGTTTTGAGGGAATATGGGATAATTTGATCAATGAAAAGGTCAAAGAAGAGGTGCATTGGGGGAAACTTTTTTTTTGTATCACTTGAAAGGAAATTAACACATAATTTTAGAGATTGACATGAGTGGTATGAGTGGTATGAAGTTAAATATGCTGTAATTGCTTTTTACTGATGTGATTTTGATTTATTAGACCCATTAAGGAAATTTGCTTGTTCTCATGTTCTTTTATTCTTTTAGTATCAGAGATACAGAAGAATCAGAGGTAGGGATAGTTCAAAATTTGACTGAAAGCAATATTGGCAAATGCCTCACTTTTGAGGTGTTACTATGAATCCATAAATTACATGATTTGACAGTGAAACCATGTTTCTTAAAGTCCTTCTTAATCTACAGCAGCTACTGGGTTGGCTGTTCTTTGCTAGAGCTAATCTGTAATTCAGGATAAGGTTGTCTGGAATTGCTAATACAGCAAGATCCAGAAGCAGCACAGTGTCAATGAAATAAATTTGTTAGAAATTCAATTTTATTTAAGAAGTGAAGGATTAAAATAATGAGAAAAAATATATGCTTAAGTAACATGATGACATTGCTAAGTGAAGGTTTTCTTGTGGTGTTGCTTACATCAAAAACTTTTTCTAGTTTCACAGAAATAACATCGACATTCAGATCTTCTAAGTTACAGTGTAATTAGTAATTTCAGACTAGTTTTGTAGGTATCATTTCCCATAGATGAGTGGCCTGTTGCAGCTGAACAAGTGCATAGTTAGGGACTGCTGCAGTGGAAATGTTCGGATAAACCAGAGCACCACTTTGCTGGGCTGATGTTCATTAGTAATACACTTTGTGCTAATGGCTAACTCTGACTCATTATCAATCGTTGTCACTAAGTAATCAAACAGATGGTCCTTAAAGATCATATCCTACATTAGCTGTGCGTGTACAGTCCCACAGAGCAGATGCCATGTTATCAGCACTGGAAGCTGTGGTCTGCACGGGTCTCAGTTGCTGAGGGGACCAGCCTCCAGCCTCTTTGAGGGAAGCTGAAGCCATAGGGTGACCTTTTTCTTCTCAATTTGTAATGCTCATCCTTGTTTCATGCTCCTCATCATGCTTGAAAAATGAGAGGATTTCATCTGCTCCTGGTAGTTCATCTTATTTTTTTTTTGGATGGGGACCTGTTCAGACTTCTCCACAAATGTTCCCTTCATGTTTGAAATCCTATATTCAGGATTTTACTGCTTGCACATGTTCTCCTATTCTCTTTTTTCCAACGACACCTTGAGTCTTCATTTGACTGTGTGCAGTTACATGTTGTTTATATGTATATTTGGTTGTATGAGAAAGTGCTCTTAAGGTGTTGCTGGTTACTCATTAGCAGTATTACAGATTATTTACATGCTGCCACTAGTTGTTTTAGTCAGCTTAAATTGAGATTCAAGTCAAGCAAGTAACATCCTCTTCAGTTTACTTCTGTCTCTTAGGTGCAGCAAGCCTCTGCATTGGCTACAGCACACTGGGGTACTTTTGTCTTGGAATTGGGGCTCAGATGCTAGGGGGGAGAATTTTCTGCTGGATTAGGTTCCTAATTCAACTCAATAGAATTCCACAGAAACAGGATTTTATTAGAATGATGTATTTAGAGAAGGGGGTTCTGGGTAGATGATTGATAATCTGGAATAAAATAGATATTTTCATTTGTTTTTCCAAAGATATCGTAGTACAGTGTCAAACTTTCTGTGCTTATCTCCACTGAAACGTAGTTTACATGGGAACATCTTCTGGGAGGGAAAACAGTCATGGGCTGTGAGGACTAAGAAGAGCTGGTAGTTAGAATTTTGACATCTGAGCTGGCCATCAACTATTCAAAGTTCTGAATGTAGGTTTTTGGCATTAAATGATTTCCTGCTTTACTTTGTGGAATTCACTGTATGTTTCAGTGGAGTTATCTAACTTTTTTATTTCAGTGAAATGAATTTTAGACTACTGACATCTTATAGGCAGGAAGTGGTAGCTTTCTTTCTTTTTTTTTTTTTCTTTTTTAAAAAAAGGCACTGGATCTGTTTTCATTTTCAGCCATGAAAACAAGTTTTCTCAGTGTTTGTCTTATTTTTTGAAGAATTTTTTCTTAGAATAAAGAGTACAATCTTGAGTTTTTCCCAAATTCTTATGTTCATTATTTAACAAAAAATGGAATAATTTAAAATTGCTGGTAGGAATATGAGCATAAAATTTCATTGTAGCGTGATAATACACTTCCTTTATAAGGAAACAGTATATTTACAATTAGCAAGTTGCTCTTAAGGAAGGATAAATGCATTTTATATAACAAATAAGCATGGGAAATAATGTAGTATCATTTTTCATCTAAGTGCAGAACTCACCAATTCCCTTCTAGGCTTGAACAAATATTACATGAGTGAGGGCTCTTGTAAAATGTTATGTTTTGAAATAGATTTCATTAAGGGTTTCTAGTGATAATTTATTTCTTCCTTTATGCCTATGTTTTTTCTCATACTAATAATGGGTAGCTTATTTGCATATAAATAGATTTCAGTATTTGCTGAAGCAGAGACCTAATGTGTTTCTCTTTTATCCATGGACATTGTTAAATAAGATAGAATATTGCAGTGATCAGCAGTCATGAATTGTAATAATTTTCTTGGTCAAAACTCTTTAGAGTGCATCAACTGTGACACTTTTGTAAATACTTCAGAGTTTAGATATTAGTTATAATATCAAAAACATGAAAAATAGTTTGTTTCTACAAAGACGTTTTTCATACTATTTTGGGAATATTTACTGAGAGAAATAAAAACTGGTTGCTCCTATTCTTAATTAATATTTTGGTGTGCTTTCTTTCCATTTCTAATCTAGTAGTTTGTGAATGTTTTTATAATGCAAACGCAACTCTGCAAATGGATATGATTTAGTTGTCTTCTGTTCCTCTGGATTATAAGGATCTCGTGGTTCTAACTGCTTTTCTTTAAATCAGAGGTGAGCATTTAATAGAAGAGTTTCATGCCATCATTCTGACATACTGTAAAATAAATAAATTTGATTTATACTGCATTAAGGATATGTAAAACCAGAGGTTTCTCTTAACACAGATTTATATTAACTACGAACAATGTTTAAATAAGATTTGTTAGTTATTTGATCAGTTTGTGATCTCCAAAAAAACCCTCACAGAACGTGCAAGGCTGCGTTCCAGATTCAGATGTGTCTTCCAGAAAGAAGAGTGGAATAAGCTGTTTTGTACCACTTTATTACCCCAAATCCATATGTAAAAGAAATTTCTAAGCTTATAGTTCACATGCCACTAGTTATTCATTGGCTTATTCAAATATGCTGCCTCTAAACTAAGTTCTAGCTGCATAGTTCTTTAAAGGACTCAGGTAGAAAGATAAACTTGGTGCGTCAACACATAAATATAGTGTTGCTTCAACACTGTCTGAGCATGCAAACGCCATAATTACATGTATATATCTACCTGATATAAGGAAAAATGAGTGTGAATGTGCTTCTGTATGTGTATGTACATGACTTAATGGTAAATGTGTGTTTAGTGGAATTTTAACATGTCTATAAGTTATTTTTACCAGCAGAGGTCACTCAGTGTAAAGTGAACAAAGGCTTCATCTTCTAAGGAAGACACAAACTTCATCATGTGCTGTGAGACACATGCTGAAAATCATTTGTCTTCAGAAGCACACAGACAGTTTAAACTTGCTTTTCCTTTTTTTTTTTTCATATCTTTGCTGCTGCATGAGTTGCAACATTTATGGACAATAAAATGTCAAACATATTAAAAAAACAAAACAAAACTTGTAGCCTCACTGCTGCATTGTAGCTTCACACTACTACACAAAGTAGTCGGTAAAATGTTGGACTGTAAGGCCACTTATTTTTTACTGCAGTTTATAAACCAACACAATAAATTTGTAATGTTTGTTTTATATATTACTTTACCACAAAGAGATAGCTTTCTATGGGTTTACCTACTTTCCTGAACAAACTCTTATGCATCAGTCTCAGTTATTACTATTTTTTTAAAAGGCCTGTAAAAACTAATAGTTACCTGGAATTTATGATATTATGTACTACTTTCTCCTCTATATGATGACTCTGTAAGTGGTGTTCTCTTAACAGATTTTCTTAGTATGCATATTTAATTATATCTAACACTTTTAGTTACAAAATGTATTTTTAAAACATTTTGTTCCTACTATCAATGCTGATTTAAAGCAACTTTTGGTATGAAAAAGGATATATTCCCATGTAATTTCAATATAGTGAGTTGTGCAGGTGTAACTGAGAATGTAATGTGGCTTGTGGAATCTTTTTTTTATATGATAATGATGCCAAAAGAGAAAATGTCCATCATGCTGTCAAAGCTCAGAGACTGATAAATATCTTTGAACTGAACAGAAGAAGTTGAAAGGTGATAAAAGTAGAAGCTGATGTTATAGTTACACTCGCTTTTCTAGAAAGAATTTCCTTTAAAACCACCATCAAAGTCAAAATAAGAACGAAGAATCAAAGTTATAATACATTGCAGTTGTCAGAAAGGAAACTTGTTAAATATGACATGTCTCTACTGGTTAATGAATGGAAAAGATGGTTCCAGTTGTCAGTCCACCCACAGAAGCTCAGCTATCATATATCTGAAGAAAATATGTAGAGTTCTTAAGGCAACTTTGTGACTGGTTAGAGGACTGTGTAAGTCATTTTGGAAGGGTTTGTCCAACTACTTGACATCAGAGTATTCTACACTACCTAGGCCAAATGAGAAAATAAATTATTTCAGTATTATTAATGCTATTTATTTTTTATTTTCTTTTATATTTGAATCCTTATGCCTGTAGTCTAGGGTCTATGTGCTTGCTTTGGGACATTCATAGAATCATAGAATGGTTTGGGTTGGAAGGGACCTTAAAGATCTGAGAAAAATCTCAATAATTTTCTTCAGACAGGACCTTCTGTGAAGCTATTTTATTTGTGATTGCAGTGGTGGGCATCCTGCCAGTTAGGAGCGCACTATAGTAAACATGTCATAACCTTTTATTCCCTACTGCATGACACCTGATCACCTCCCCTGTTTCCTCATTGGCTGAGTACTACAGGTTTACAAGCTACTCGACACTCCTCTATACTATATATGTACGATTTTTTGATTAACCCTTTAATTTCTCCTTTTCCTTTTTTTTTTCCTCTCATGTTTTGAGAACGTGTGAGAACAGTAAAACAAACATCACACTGCTCATCCTTTTTTCTTTTTTTTTTTTTTCCAAGCTTCTACCTTATTTTGGAACAGTGAGGCCTTCTACCGTCCACTTATCTACTTAGCATTTCTCTTTGTTATGACTTAACAACTACCTTTGAATACAGTGTTCCTAACACTACACAGAACACAGAGTCCCTCCCCAGCTTTCCTGTAGGCCCCAATTCTCCACCCTGTCTGTATTTGTACTTGGGATTGCCCTGACTCAGATGCAGGACTTGCACTTGGCCTTGTTGAAACTTCTGAGGTTCTCACAGGCACACCTTTCAAGCTTGGCCAGGTCACGCTGGATGGCATCCCATCCCTCCAGAGTGTCAACTGTGCCACACAGCTTAGTGCTCCCTCAGCAAGTTTGACAATGACACCCAATGTCACTGTTCGTGTCACTGACAAAGATATTGACAAGCACTGACCTCAATATTGACTGCTGAGGAATGCCACTCATTACTGATCCCCACCTGGATGTAGACCCGTTGATCACAACCCTTTGAGAGTGACCATCCAGCATATTCCTTACCTGCAGAGTGGTCCATCTATCAACTCCGTGTTTCTCCAATTCACAGAAGTCTGCAGAATTTAACATCATACACAACTGAGATGAAATAAATAAATAAGGTGGAGTTAAGGAATAAACCTAATAAGCTTTTATCTGTATGTATGTCTTGTGGTTTTCTACGGCTTGCATCTTTACCCAGTGTAAAGCAACTTAAGAAAGCCAAAAGAATCATTTGACCTTACAGGTACCTCCTATTTAATTTAAGCCGTTAGATTAAGTCATAAAATAGCTGAGAAAGGTTTTATTACTGGCAAGATTACTTACTTTCCCTTTTATTTGTCCTATTACATTTTTTTTGCTTGCAATCCTTGGTCACAGTTCAAAATTGCTGAAGTTGCAAGCAATTGTAAAGAATAAATTTTTAAGAATCACGTAAGTAGATACTTGTACTCCTCTGTATCTGATGAATGTATCTGATATTCCAAGAAGCAAGCAGTGTAGTTCTCAAGTAATTCAGTGTGAAATTTTAGGTATCAGCCCTTTTTGAAACCAGGCAAATACAAATGTATGCATGTACATTATATAATACTTGACAGTTCAGGCATTCTAGAGAAAGGGAAAGGATAATATTCTAAGAAAACTATGGTTTAGAGACATATTCATACAGGTATAATACTGCAATTTCTGGTAAACTTGCATCTCTTGCCTTTTTCAGTAGATAATGCTAAGACTTCTTACATTTGTACTATAGAAACTACTCATTGAATAGTATGATAATTTCTTCATCTCTGCTCTGTGTTGGTGCAACCTAACCTCGAGTACTGTGTGCATTTTGAGTACCACAACATAAGAATCACAGAATGGTTGAGGTTGGAAGGGTTTTGAATATCTCCAGAGAAGGAGACTCCACAGCGTCTCTGGGCAATGTGTTCCAGTGCTCTGTCACCCTCATAGTAAAGAAATTCCCTTTTCTTATTCAGATGGAACTTCCTGTGCTTCAGAAGGACATAAAACTACTTGAGAGCATCCAAGAGATGATGAAGGGTCTGGAGGGGAAGGCATATGAGGAGTGGCTGAGGAGCCCTTGGCCTGTTCACCCCCGAGCAGAGCAGGCTGAGGGGAGGCCTCATGGCGGCCTGCAGCTCCCTCATGAGGGGAGCGGAGGGGCAGGCGCTGAGCTCTGCTCTCTGGGGACAGTGACAGGACCTGAGGGAACGGCATGGAGCTGGGACAGGGGAGGGTCAGGCTGGGTGTTAGGGAAAGGTTCTGCACCGAGAGGGTGGTTGGGCACTGGGACAGGCTCCCCAGGGCAGTGGTCAGGGCACTGACATTTCCAGAGTTCAAGAAGCATTTGGACAACTCTCTCAGATGTACCGTCTGAGTTTTGGGTAGACCTGTGTGGAGCCAGGAGTTGGACTCGATGATCCTTTGTTGGGTCCCTTTCAACTCGGGATATTCAGTGGTTCTATGACTCTATTCTACTGTACTAAATTCCTTTCTCAAGTACATTTGTTGTTAATGAGCTAATATTTATGAATCAGAAACATGCAAATATTTTATATTAAAAGTAAAAAATCCTAATGTCCTTAATCAAATTAGCCCCATAAAATTCTTTTAATTCATATATATGTGCTGATTAATTGTATCCAACTACAAGTTTTGAATTCCATAAACTGAAAAGTAGTGTTACATAATGCATTTACATGTTCCAGGCACTAACATTAAAACAGAAAAGTGTTTTATTTTCTTTAAAATGTTTCCCAGAGGAGATTCAAGATCCTCTTGAGTTCCTAAGCCTCTGCCTTTGATTTCCCTACCCTTTCTCTGTCTGAACTTAGATCCATTATAATGGCACCCCAACGTGTGTTTCAGTGGTTAAGAAATCAATGAGTTTCACTGGTTTACAAAGACGGTACTGTAGTTTGGTGGATATTGCCTTTCAACTTCTGGAATCTTTCTTCCACTGCTTGCAAAATTGTGCCATGTGGGAAGCTGATCTTGCTGCTATGTTTACAGAAAACAGGGTATGAAATCTCCTGGCTACTGCTGTTTAGAAGCATACACGATGAAAATGTATTTTTATATCTACATTTCCCCACAATTTGTATCTGTGTACATTTAGAGCTTAATGTGCCTCTCCTATGTATTAATAGTTACAACATAATTGGAGTAACTGCAGCCCATAAATATATCCACTTTCACAACCTGAAGAGAGAATAGTAAAAGATGAGCTTTGCAGCCTGGTTAGAGGATTGACAAGTCCAGGCTTCAGAAAAACACTGTTCTTTCAGCAGCTTGTACTTATTATGCCTCACATCTTAACCTTAGGGTATTATGTCATAATCTACAAAAAGATCCATTAGATAAACTTATTAAACTTTAACCTTGAATTAAGAAAGTTTACTGGTATATTCACAAATTACAGATTTCTCATCTGTAGAACATAAAAGCTCTTTTACTGCCTCCAGCTTCATCAATAGTAGAAAATCTTATAAAAATTTAATCTTAAAGTGTGAAAAATGTAAATAATTGTTGTAAAGCCCTTGTAGAAATGGAAAGAGAAAACATAAACATCTGTTTTCTCAAGAAAGGGGAGAGAAATACTTCCCCTACTGACTTCTTTTGCTCAGGCATTTCATAATGTCACAGAACCTGAGATTAGGACAGGGGTAGGGTCCCTCTTGTCTGTTGCTTTGGCCCTGTGTCCAAGGCTTATTTTAAGAGGGACTTAGGCTGCTTTGCATATTGTTGCTCCACTGATAGGAAAGAGGGAAGGAGATGCTGGAATAGAAGGCAACATTGGTTATTTTATACTCATTAAAGATAAAAAATTATCACACCTAACGCAGCAGGGAACTTTCTTACTGAATTACACATTGTAAAAGATATAGACCATATGTGCAGATGTAGGAACTAAGGCAACTAGTGAGGAGAGAGGCTGCTTGAGTGGAGACATTGCCACACAATATCCATCTATCTATATATATTTTTTTTGATGGAGAAAGAGCTTTAAATGAAACAGAGCCTTCACCATCTTTGCTGTATTGTATTTTTCTCCTTGTAACTACCGTGAACTCTGACTCTTCTGCTTGCTTGACTTAATCACATGCAGCTGAGACAAATTAAAAACTCTTGTAGATGTAAAAACTGCTCTGTTACAGTGACAATTTTCTTGAATGAGGAGAACATGGGTAACAGTTAACAGTCTTTTCTCTAATAGGGTGGTAGTTAAAATAAAGTAATCTTTAAATTCCCAAAGTGGATGTTTTTTCCACAGCTGAGCAGCATTTGTTCAGCTATGTAGGCTCTCATTTGAAAGGTGGGGAAAAAAAACTATGGTCAGTTGGTTTGGTGAGGAGAGTGACCTGGGAACATGAATCATAATAATTCTATTTACAGGTCCAAACTGAACTAGGAACCTGCTGTGTTATTTTCTGAACTGTTGTTCAAGGGATTCATTTCATTATTGTCCACTGATGTCTTGTTTTGAACAAATCATCTATGTAGATGAAGAGATTAATATAGCCCAACTGCACCCTAACAAAATAATTCTGGTTTAAGTATTTAAAATTATTTATCTGCCTTTTTTTTTTTTTTTTAATATGTCAAATTGTGGAGGAATCTCTCTCTCTCTCTCCCTCTTTTTTTTTTTTTTGGTAAAGATTTTGGAGTTGTTTCATATTCAACTTGCTTGAAATCTCCAGCAATTTTTCCTCTAACACTGATTTTTAATAGCTCTGGAACAATTAATGTGATTTTCTTATTATAAACAAAGGTCAGATCACACAAATCCAGCAAAGTCTGATACAAAATCTTGTGTACATGCTCCTATGCAATATTTTTCTTAGCATATTTCATGTTTTATTGAAGTGTAGATTAGTTAGTAATAAGTCATTGTTATTTTGTGTTCTTCTCTTTTTATCCAACTCCTCTCTGACAGAATTATTGGAAGAATAATAAAACTCCTGCTTCTTAGATGGAATATATTATTTCCATTATATGTACATTTTCCCATTTCTTGTTGCTACATCAGAGTTCAGGGAAAAGAAGATCAGAATATATCAGAAACTTTACTTTACAAAACTCCTATATGAAATTCCATTTTCCACTCTATTATGTGTCCTCTAGTAAACGTTTTTATGCCGCAGCATTCATTCATGGTAGTTTTTTCTAGGTTTTATAAAATATTGCAAAAGCAACAGTAAAGTAGAGGAACAAGTGAATAATGTGTGGATGACAAATTCTTTCCTCATTTCAAAGACAAATCCATGCTTCTAATCTAGGTTGGATTTAAAATCTTTTATTTGCAAAGAGCAATTCTCCAGACCTCTTCTAATGTGGTAGAATGCTCAGACGGAGAAGCCAGAAGCAGATTTTCATTTTAAATTACCTATTCCTCATGTTCTCTGCTGTTTTTGCCCTGTAGCATTGGTTGACATTTCATGGAGAGTGAGCTACCATATGGCTGGAAAATATAGAATTATAAGAATCACCTGCTTTTGATTTTTCCTATTATATACCAATCGGGATGCAGACATACCTTTCATAGGTATTTGATTTCTAATGAGAAGTTTTTATTCTTCATTGACCTGTGATTAAAGTGTGGCATTTTAGTAAATAAACTAAAGATACTTTCTACATAATTCAACTCGGAAGTTATGCCTGAGAGGCTATGCAGGTCTTTGACCTGTATCTTGTGAGTGGCAGCATACATAATAGAGAATATATTCTTAAACAAAAACTGCAGAGTACAGAAACATTTTAATGCTTAATGTTTTAAAGCAACTATAATGTAGGAAGAGAGAAAGATAACGTCAAGCAGCTTGTCAAATGATATCTTTATCACCCAATACAGACAGAGTTATCTAAAATATAATAAAGTTAAATCCAGAAAATAATTCTTTATATACACGAATATACATGCTTTGAGAAAGGTTTTTTTAATAGTAAGCTCATGACAAATGCTAAGAGCAGAAAACCTGTTAGGTATCAAACTACAGCTAAATTATTTTTGCAAGTGATTCACTAGAAAATGAGTATTCATATTCTACGAACTTAAGTAGATCTTGATCCCAAGATGATGTGTATTTGTCTTTCAGTTCAGATTAACCTTGGTCTAGACACAGTTCCGAGATAAATATGATTCTGATCCTGTTCTGATAGACTTAGTTGTTTGATTGAGCCCTGCATCCAGTCATTTCTAGGCCCCTGTCTAGGAAAAATACTCTATTTTCTATTTTTTTTTTAAATTTTATTATTTTTTAATCACAGCATTGCCTGGGAGCAGTGATCAAGGCTCTGTTGTGCTAGTTGCTGTACAAATACACAAGATCACTGAGAACACAAATGTGATACATCTGGGCTTGGGTAAAGATAGGAGAATAAAAGGGAAAATACATTCACACTGAAAGTCCAGAGAGATACTGCAAAGTGAAAATTAGAAAAGGATGATTTCCCATCTAGTGTTCCTTATGTAGCGATCTTCCAGTTTTATGGTTAAATTAATCGTGAAGCTCCTGTCTTCCATTAACTGCTGTGTCACTGTAAGAAAATCTACTCATGCCACAGTAAAGGCAGAAACAGTTATAAAGAAATATAGCATGAACTGTCTAGCATTTATGCTAGGCAACATAGTATTAGAGTAGGAAAGGGAGCGTATGACTCAGCTTCTATCCAGATGTACTTGTAAACAGATTGAATATTTCTCAGAAGCTGGAAGGCAACAGAGTGCATGCACTAAACCAAGTATGAGAATAGACTAGAATAGTTCAGTTGGAAGGTACCTACAAAGATCAAGTCCAACTGCCCGACCACTTCAGGGCTAACTAAAAGTTAAAGCATATTAATGAGGGCATTATCCAAGTGCCTCTTGATCACCAGCAGGCATGGTGGCAACAGCCACCTCTCTAGGAAGCCCGTTCCAGTGTTTGACCACCCTCTCAGTAAAGAAATTTTTCCTGATGTCCAGCCTGAACCTCCATTGTGGTTCAGCTTTGTGTTCCTGCATGTCCTGTAATCGGTTATCAGGGAGAAGAGACCAGCACCTGCCTCACTGTTTCCTCTTCTCAGGAAGTTGCAGAGAGCAATGAGGTTGCCTCTCAGCCTCCTTTTCTCCAGACTGGAGAACCCAAGTGTCCTCAGCCTTCCCTGAGGAAGAAAAACTTCCTGTGAAAATGGGTGTTGTTTAGCTTCCAGATAAGAAGAATCTAAGGTGGTGGTGATATGTATTTTTCTTTATTTTTTATTTTTTTAGAGGAAAGATGAATCTATATGCAGAATCAGAAGTCTTCCCAAATGATATGATAATAATATAAACATTTTCTTAGGTATTCAAAGCATTTTGGACAAAATAGCAATAAAATCACAAATACAAAGTAAGGAAATGTTCCTACTCCCAGCAGTGGTGCTTTCCAAAGTCACTGTAGGCACATAGAGATGCTGTGCTTATTTTCATATATTCATTTTATCATACTTTATGAGGCCTTAAGTAACCTAATAAACCAGTATGATTAAGCAGGGAGAAATTTAATGAGGGTAAAATGGCAGAAATTCTCCTAGACAAGACTTGGAGGCTTCACTGATCTAAGAAAGATTAGGTGCTGTTAAAACAGTCTGTTTTTCTCAGATGTGCAATGCTGGATTATTCTATAAGGATGGAGCTGCATTTGTATTGATTACCTTTTTGTAAGTGAAGAGAAACCAGAAAGAAAAAAAGTATTAGTTTCCAGTGTGATTCTCCAAACTCATCATACCTGATGCCCTGTCTAGATATTGCCTGGTTGCTACTGTTTTATTATAGTCAAATTTGGTCCCGTCTATGGTAGCTGATTTGTTGCTAGAAATGCAAAAGCCCCTGTAGAATGGAGACTGGGTGAGCACTTCCCACCTCATAATTCTTCTAAAACAGAGCTAAGCCATTTTGCCGAGATGGTGGAAATATGTTGGTACTACGTCATAGTAGCCTCTTCTAGAAGATTTAAATGCATGATCTTTTGGTACTATTGCAAACATTTTTAAAAGTTCAAATATCCTACTAACTCATTTTCCCCCCAAAATATAGTAAGAAGTGTGTCTGCATACAGAATTAGACGAAGAAATGATTCAGTCCTTTTTTAAAAAAGGGTATTCATTTAATAATTTCATTCTTCCTCTCTAATTTTGTAGGTCCTGGAGCATACAATTCCGTGATGAAGTCAGATTCCCACATATCTGCATTCGATTCCAAAGTGGAGCGTTTTAACGAACCAAAAGAGACCATCCCTGGCCCTGGAGCATATCAGGTATGTCAGTACTGTCATTATTAGGAATGTCTTAGGTCTGACTTTATCTGAACACAACTAGACTGATAGTTCCATCCTCCGAATTTTCCAGATACAAATGTAAGCCAATACCATGGGCTCAGACAATATGTAGATGCAATAGCATCATACCAAGGAGTTTGTTATAAGTAATGGTTTATATAATGATGCATCCTCAAAAAAGCACATAGGATGTTATGATCTGTAGAAACCTAGGTCTTCAGTGACCTTTATTTTAAAAAAAAACACCTTTGTAGCTGCAGACATTTGAAACACTTCAGAATATAAGGTTGTCTGCAGTTCTATGAAATGCTTTTAAAACATACAACTTCAGAAATATTTTATAGGTATGAAAAATACAAAATTTCTTTCAGCTAGAGATAATGGATTTTAGGATTTTTTATTTAATTTTGTAAACTTATTTATAAAATAAAATCACTTAACTTGCCTGTGCTCTATTGGATACTTTAATTTAAAGTGTAATTAAAAATAATGAGCAGATAGGCATTTGCTTCATTTTAAATGCTGCTTCTTTTTAACCAGGCAGTATGGGAGTGAGACTTTCAGTCCCTTTGTTAGCAGATCTGTGTGAAATTTGTTTATGTTCCAGATGGCAATTTTGTTCATTTTCTTGAATGTGGAACAATTCTAGCCTTCAGTAGGGGCAGCACTAATCTGATCTTAGTTTTGTCATCTGATTTTGCTGAAGTGGTAGAATTTGGAGATGTTTAACAAACATGGAAACCAGTGTGCTAAGCTGCATGTATTCAAGCAAGACTATGATATAAAATACTTTTATTTTTCTTATAAATATTATTGCTATGTATAATATATTTATAGACACAGTCAGAACTGCTGGGTCCACATTGTGAGAAGATTAGAAATACACTTCTTTCTAGCCTTGCTGACTAATGTAGTAGCTTTCACATGTGAAAATTAGACTTATATTAGGCAAATGTTCCAAGTAAATTGGTATAGTGTTTGCAGTTAATTTGAGAGTAAAAGAGGAAGCCTACTTCTTTGGGAAATTTTACTGAGTGATTTGTAAACCTAAAAACAAATGTGTAAGAACTGTTCTGGCCTTTCCACTTATTAAGTGTCTTCTTTTCATGCGAGATAATATAAGTGACAGAAATTTTTGGATGAGTTAATCTCAGTTGAGTTGAAATTATACCTTAATCTTAAATTGCATATAGTTTTACGTCCTATGTTCACCAGAGTATAGTAAGATTGATTCTGGTTAATACAACATTGCAGATAATACAAAAGTCATGTATACCTTGTGTCACAGAAAGCAACATAGTTCATAAAACTCAGTATCATAATTACTATTTCTAGATCTAAATGGTGCAACATCAAACTTCTTGGAGTCCTATTTCCTTTTCAAGTATAATGGCAATGGTCACTTACTATACTATTTTTTTTTTACTTGTACAGTTTATAAATTACATTAGTGGGTAAGTTTATTTCTTTAAGAATAATTTACATATTTAATTGTATTTGTAGGCAAGATGATAGGTAGCATTTACATCATCTCCTTGTTGTTCTAACTCGTATTTGCTTTAACTAAGAACACTGCTATATTTGGTAGTAGAGCCTCGGAGAAAGGCTAGATTTCTTTAGGAAACTTGCTGTTTACTGTACAAGGTTACACTCAGCTTGCAAGACCTGAGAAACTTCACTGATGCACATGAAAAATGTATGAACGAAGAATCTCTCAGGTCATACAGTGTCATACATTTCTCAAAAAGTCCATAGGGAGTAAGAAAGAGTAAGATAACCCTTTGGGAGATATAGTTAAACTTCAGTAAGTGGAGATTAATCTAGCATTCTTTTCATTCAAATACTAAATATGAAAATTAAATGTTTATGGTAGTTTACCTTAGTGTAAACGTCATTCAGAAGATGTCCGAGCAGTTTGTCCTTATAAGAGAAAGGAACAGTATGTTACCTGTTAATGTTGCTCACATAGTCCTTGCAATTCAGGCATAACTTCTCCTTTGCTGGGTTAAATCAGCAGATGATCTGAGATTCCAGTAGGCATGCTTGGCTCTCAGAGTGGGTCCAATACATACTTTTGTATATGTCACCAATCCCCCTTGAGCTTGAAAGTCATGCTTACCTTTGTACTCTTCTCCTTTCCTGGCTTGTATGTTGCATTGTCCTGTGTATCTGTATACTTATGATCTTGCTCAGGTATTTATTGTACAGGTGGCAGGAACAGCTGTTTAAGAAAGACAGACAGTCACAACTGTCAGAGTAAGAGCTCTCTAAGTGAGGGCATTTGAGAAGGGAAACTGGCATAACTGACTAGGAGAGACTGAGTGTTTCAGATTACTAAAAGGAAAAAACAAAACAAAAAAACAACCACCACATTTGTTTACATGTTGCCTTAATAAGCTTCTAAGGGATGAATTGCAGGCTGAATGACTATTTGTTTCAATGGATTCCTGGCAGAACAAGCTTTTTGTCTGTTCCAGGGCTTTCTTAGCTCACAATGAATAAATGTTATTTTTCAGCTGCTTCGGAGGCTTTCTGCTAACAGAAAAACACTTTTTACTTATTTTAAAGAATAGTGGATGTAAATAGAGAATTTAATGAGAAGCTTTTTAACTCAAATCAATACTGTAGCACTTCAGCAAAGCTATCTTGTTTTAGGCTAACTGGATGCTTGATGTTATATTTCTGTTTTAAACTTTTCTGAGGTTATCTACACGTTTGTTCTGTCATTATTTTTCTATCTAAGTGCTCATCCCCATGCCATGTCAAAAAATTAATGACATATACAGAATACACACAGATTCTTTGGCAAGTCTTTCATCCTAATTTGTAAATATTTTTACATTTTATTAAAAAAAGCCTTCAAAACTCCTCATGGCAATTTAAATGAAATAGTTTGTTTCCTCCATCTAAATTACCCAGTAATTAACCTTAGTACCTTCATCTAGATTGCAAGTCTGCTGGAGTTCATCAAGATCTTCTGATTGATTTCTCTGCATTGATTGGTTAGGATCACTGACTTCAAGGATATGTAATGACGTGTAATGCTGTAAACCAGAAGTATTCAACATGTATGCTCTGTTCATCATTTGTTTTCTATAGCATAGACAGTTAAAAATAGCAATAACTGTAGTAATTGTAATGCAGAATTACACATATTGTAAAGTACAATATGACAGCAGAACGAAATTGTTTGTGGAGTCGATAGCCATGACTTAGTTTTAAGTATACAGAGCCTCTTATTCAAAACTCTGCTAGAATTTAATGTACTCTAAAAGATTCATTGGTCCTATAATTCTTTGAGATAACTCTGTTGGGAGAAAAAGCATTAGAAAGAGAGAAAAACCTCATGCAAGCCACTTAGTTCTGTGGCTGAAGAAGGCAAATGGAGCCTGTCATATGTGTGTAGAGCTCAGTGTAAATCTGTATGTTTCATTGCGTGTGAATATCATGGATGCGACATTGCTCATGATTAAGGTGTAAGAGGACATCAAGAATGAAACAGAATTGAAATTCCTATGTAACTTAATTTAATAATTTCCTATTCTTTCCTCTTGTAATCTTCAAACCTTACATGTAATAATTTGAAGCAGAAGAACATGTTATGTACTATGCATAAAGAAGGATTTTTTTTTTTCAGTTGTATCAATAACTTTAACAGTGACCTTTTCACAAGTAGAGGGTACTCTTTGACAAACTAAGCAAATAAAGTAGATGTTCCTATCTTTGAGAGAGAGAGAGAGAGAGAGAAAAAGAAGGGGGGGAGGTACATGTTCAGTTGCTCATTGGAAATTTGGGAAGCATTTTTTGTTGACCCGAGGGAAGCATACATGTAGCTTAATTATGTACTGCACATACCATTAATATTCTTTGTGCAAATCAGAGAACTCTTAAACTTTTACAGCGGCATCCATAATGTTTACAGAGCTAACCAGCAGCAGTAATACAATCACTCTGCATATGCTCATTTTTTCAGAACAAAGAGTGCCCTCCTTTTATTTAAATGAAAGAAATCAATGTGAGTTTTCCCCAATTTAAGGGGAGAATTGCATTGAGTAAGTTTTCAAAGACCTATGCAGGGTTGGGGAGGTGTTCTTTTATGTTCTGTTTTAATGGAAGTTCCATAGTAATTCCCTTTAATTTGGTAGTGTACACAAGACTTTTATCCTGTTCTAAGAAATCCAACTATTTGTATCTTGTCCTTAATTAATGTTTGCATTTAAGTGCCACTTCTGAAAAAAAAAAAGTGTATTTACTTAAGTGCCCATGTTTAGATTTATCAAAGTGTATTTATGCACAATTTAAACAAAGCAAATGCAAAAACCCCAAACAACAAAGCAGAAGTATACTACAAATTCTCTATCCTTTATTAACTATTTTACATAATGATTGTAAAGAACGTAATTGAATATGCTTGACAAACCTGATATTAATTATTCTACTGATTAGCATTGGGATAACCTTTGGCTCATAAAATACTTCTAGAGAAGCAATAGTTGTCTTTATGAATGCATAAAATTTGATTACATGTAAGCAATTTCTAGTAATATTCAGAGGAATGGATACACTGAAATAATTTATGAGGATTTCCTTTTTGTGTTTGTTTGTTGATATGTATTGCAAAAAAAGTACAAGCATAAACATTATAGTACTCAAAATTAAGATTGGCTCATTGAAATTCTAGGATAATGAGAATTAATAGGGAAAGCAAACAATCAAGACACGGGTCTTTGGGGAAAAAAAGGCATGTATCACATTGAAAATATATTTATTAATTTGAACACGGGGAGGAGTAAAACGAATATAATATGAAGGAAAAAATTGTTTTTTAAACAAGTATGACTCTAGGAGGAATGCAGATTTGCAGATTTAAAAATTATACATGATGAGTCAAATGTTTGGAAGCATTTTATTTTATTTTATTTTATTTTATTTTATTATTTTATTTTATTTATTTTTTACCTTGGTGAAGATTAGTGCTATTACAAATAGCATGTTTTCAAGAAACCATCTGTGAGTGGGGCCTGGAGAAAGAGAGAAATGGGAAACACAGAGATATCTGTTGTTGTAGGCTTACGGTTTTAGCTGAACACATTTGAATTGATCAGTTCATGTAGGAATGAGGTAGAGGCAGAGAAAAGTGAGGACTGATGGAGAACCTACCTTGGAGAGCTGAGAGGAAAGAACATCTTGCTAACTGCTGTGAAAGAGCATAGCAAAAATGCAGAGTACCCGATTGTTTATTTCACTATAAAGAGTCTAGAAGTCAGGAGACTGCAACCCAAATTGATACAAAAATAGTTTCTAAAACCAAATTTTTTTAGTTTCTATTAATTTAAAATTTACAAATAGTTTCTTTTAGAAAACTATCTATTTCTAAAAGAAACTATTTGCAAATCATCTATATACAATATCTATATCTATATCTAGTTTGAAACCTCTTTAATGTTTCTGTATTGAATATCCATATGAGTATAAAGTATTATCTGTTTTATGGTAGATAAATGATTCTTGAAATAATTAAAAGAAACAGAAATTTTTGAAAAGTACATACAGCCATCTTATCCTTGTGACCATGATGGGCCTTGTATCAGGAATAGCGCAGCCAGCAGGACCAGGGAGGTGATTGTCCCCCTGTACTCTGCTCTGGCGAGGCCGCACCTCGAGTGCTGTGTTCAGCTTTGGGCCCCTCACTACAAGAAGGACATCGAGGCCCTGGAGCGTGTCCAGAGCAGGGCTACAAAGCTGGTGAAGGGCCTGGAGCCCAAGTCCTGTGAGGAGCTGCTGAGGGAGCTGGGGTTGTTTAGTCTGGGGAAGAGGAGGCTCAGGGGAGACCACATTGCTCTCTACTGCTACATGAAAGGAAGGTGTGGGAGCTGGGGGTCAGCCTCTTCTCGCATGTAACTAGTGATAGGACTACAGGGAATGGCCTCAAGTTGCACCAGGGGAGGTTTAGGTTGGAAATGAGGAGAAATTTCTTCTCAGAAAGAGTGGTTAGGCATTGGGTCAGGTTGCCAAGGGAGGTGGTGGAATCACTGTCCCTGGGGGTGTTTAAGAAAAGGTTGGACATGGTATTTAGGGACATGGTTTAGTGAGTAACATTGGTGGTTGTGGGATGGATGGAACAGATATCTTGAAGGTTTCTTCCAACCTTAATGATTCTATGATATATGTATTTCATCTATACCTGTTAAAAACACCACCACCACCAAGCCAACAAAACCCACTAAAGCCCCTAAAGATTGAGAAGTTTCAGGATGGAAGAATCTCTACATCTTGCTTGTTAAGTGGTTAATAAAATGCAGACTAGGTGGAAGCAAGTGGGTTGTGCCAACAAAATGTGGATAATGTTTCAGCCAGTAGGGATAAATGGCCATACTGGTTCAGACCAGTGGTCCATGCTGCTGAGTACCCTTTCTCTGGCAGGGATAAAATACAAAGATAGCTTTGACTTAGCTTTAAAGGCATGGGGTGAGCTCCTTAGCTTTCTCTCTCTGCAACTCTGATTTGCTGTCAGAAATGGAAATGGCCTGGGAAGGGAGGAACAATCGTCAGAGGACAATCAAGGGAAGCACTGGATAGACAGGGAAACTATATTGCATGAAAGACCCGGTTGCATAGTTATAGCATGGAGCCTGAAAGAGAGTGTCCTTACAGAACTGTAACTGCATGTTTGCCTTGTAACTGCATGCATTCATATATATTATATGGGTATCAGAGTTAACTTTAGTTTTTAAAAGTGCAGGTCTCCCATGTGTTATTTTAGTATTAGTTGATCCATGTAAAAATACTTGATCTGTGATACTATTTATAGTTGAATATTACTTTAAATGCTGTAGTGCTTTTTAAAAAAGACTCTTTAAATAAGAATACTTAGAGGCTTTTACTCTGTTGTCTTTAGTTTCCTTGGTAACTGGACATTTTTAGTTATTTACATGTTTTCTCCTGTTACTTAAGCAGGCTTTTGTATTTTTACTTTTGTATTGCAGAATAGCAAAAAAATAAGGCAATCAGCAAAAGCATCACACTAGCATTATTTTTCATTAGAAAAGAACCTTTACTTTTTTTTTGACATACTACAATAGACTTTCAGGCTGTATTTAAAACAAGACCACAAAATAAGATCTTACATAAATAAAAACTTGTTCATTTATGCAGAAGATTTTTAAATGCTTTAAAGATACTTCGTGAATAAAAGGATTTTGTTTATTGCACATCATCCAACACTGAAGTACTGTTGTTTCTTTTGCACAGAACATGTATGCCTTTAACAAATACATTAGAAGTGGTATACATTAACTATGTGGTATAGAACAATAAAACACATTAACTAAATGTGGTTTATTCACTGCAACTGCAAGGATAATTCAGAGGAAATATATTGCTGGCTGTTTAACATGGAATTTATTTGGGATATCAGGGTGCAAATCATAGCTCTTACTCGAGACAATCTTTTTTTGTAGTCTAACAGTATAAGAAATATATCTCAAGCTACCACTGGAATATTAATACATATTGTTGGGTACCTGATTTTGCTTTTTATTTGACTTCCAATATGGCATAGTAAATCTGATCCTAGTGCTTTACTGTTCATCTTGTTGGAACCAAAAGCTATGTGGTGTATCTCTCAGTACTGTGCTGTAGATCTGCTTTAGGCTGATTCAGAAAGAGAAAAGGAAATTGATATGAAATATCTCTTCCTGCAGCACTTGGCTGAAAGTGCCAGTTTTCAGCTAAAGCTTGTATTCCTGCAGAATTATATTACAAAGTTGGTAGCTGCAGATATAAAGAAGCATAGTCTTAAAAGTTTTATTTTCTGCTCTCTTTGGTATGAAACTGTTAAAATTATACAGTATTGGAAAATGCATGCCTTCACATTAGAGCTAGGCTCCTGTGATGCTGTATTGTGTACTTATTGTCACCTGCAAAGGGCAGGCTGTGAGGTCAGATTGTGCTGGAACTAATGATTATGGAGGAGTTGCACTTTCTGGACTTTAAAAAATGGCCAGCAAGTTTTAATGGCATTCAGTGCATAATCTCTACATTTTAAATAAATTCAAAATAGCATTTCCAGTCCATCATTATGTTTAATTAGATTCACAACAGACAGTTTTCCACAGCAGATAAACTCCATAATCTGGTGACATTTTAGCTTTTGTACTGTTGGGAGATTAGATTGCTCCAGTGAAGGGCTGTGATTTCCTCAATAGAAATTATGTAATCAATTGATTTTGGCCTCAAATTACTTTGAATAAGGACTACAACAATGACTATATTGTGCTATATTGAGATTTTAAAGATGTGGGGTAGTTGCTGAGACTCAGGAGAATAAGACAACTGGCAGATCACCTACACCAGCTGAAAGTCCATGTGTCATGCAAGTGAGTAATATGTAATGTGATTCACTGTTATACTGGATGTGCTGCAGAGGGTATAAATAAATAGACATGGTGATTGGTGCTGCCTTGTGTTATTCATGGAGCTAAAACTGCTTTGCTAAAGTCTGCACTCCTGTTTCCCCTGTAGGAATGGATGTACTGGGTTAGATCAAAGGTTTGTAGCCCAGCATCCCTTCTCCAGTAGTTGTTAAATACAGGTAATCTAAGGAAATGTGTAAACTTGTGACAAGTAAAGAGCAGCACTGGTATAAATGGCTCTCCTGGCATCCAATCATTTGCATCTCAAGGAGATTGGAAGTCTATTTCTATGCATTTCTTGAAGTAAAACTGAAATGAGTTTCTCTTACATGAGGTTGTCTAACCTTGCTTTAAACCTGTGTGAACTTCTTGCAACTATGACATCTAGCAGCAGGGAGTTCTGCAGGTTAACAATGTTATGTGAACAGTTTCCTTTTTTAGTCCTTTTGAAATTTGTTAGCTTTTTTTGCTGCTACTTTTTTTTTTTTTTAAGAAAAAATCCTTTATTATTAAAAAACAAATAATTGCCGCTCCCTACTTAGTCTCTGCATGCCTCTCATAATTTATAGACCTCTGTTACAGCACTGCCCCTCATATATGTATATATGTTTTTCTTTACGTAGATGAGTCCTACCACACTTAACTATGCTTGTTACATGCCTTTGGTCACCTTTGCTGCACTCCTGAAATTCTTCCAGGTCTGTGTCTCAGTAATTCTGAAATACAATGGACCGAAGTCTGTCCTGCTGCAGAGCGTGCTCATAAATGTAATTTAATCTTCTAGGCCATGTGGTATTGCAGTTGGCAGGATGTGCTTGGGAAGCTTTGTGGACATCTGTCTCTGTAGTACTAACCTGTTTCAGTACTAGCTTCAGAGCTGCACATGATTTTCAGAGCTGGGACTCTATCATACCAAAACTGTCACGGATCTGCTGTCACAAAAGAAGTGGGATGACTGCTTTGCAAATCTGAGGTCTTTCCATGAGTTTGAAATGGGACAAAGTGCAGTTACTGTTGATAATGTGACAAGAAAACCTTAACACCAAATTCACTTGGTTTCTAATCCACAATACAACAATACAAAAGAGAAATCAGTGGGTTGGAGAAATATTTACAGAATATACTTCTTTTTTTTTTTTTTTTTTTGAGATACCGAATTACCATATTTCTCACCATCTTTTCTATGGCAAAAGCACTGCTTATAACAATACACTGTTGAAATTATACTGTAACTTATAAATGGGACAAAATTAACCATAGTATTATTATACTCCAGTCATCATTTGTTGTTTTTCATGATTAAATTGGTCTCATAACTATAACTTGTTCTGCATCATCTACTAAGAAAGCAGTAGAGTTATTAAAAAGCAATAAAAGCCCTGGTACTTTGTCCAATAGTTTAACACATTTAGTATTTTAGGTTTTAAACTATCTTAGGAGGAATTCTCAATCTTCAGTTAATGAAAAAAAAAAAAAAGAAGTATTCAGTGATTAGTGATTTATGCAACATACCTAATCAAAATTTAAAACATTCCTTTGGAGAATAGGCAACTCATTTTAGATTTTTCCTGAGGTTGTGATGCTTTATATAGTACATAATAAATATACCATTTTTATCATCACATAGTGAACATTTAATTTTTCCTCTTAAGTTGTAGTAAATCCTTGCTTATGTGGGGCTCTGTATTTTAAATGGAAATGATCAGTGTGCTGCATAAAAAAATTACCAGATACTGTTATATTAGTTAGTAATTACTGTAGACTTAGACATTCCTCTGTTGTGTATTGTCAAGACTACTGCTATGAACCACTGGCTCATTGTGTCTAGTCTTAATACCTCACTGTATTGAACATATGCACTAACAGCTATTGTTGTGTGAAATTTTGATAAATTTTGATAAACAATTTTTGATTGTTGCAT
Organism: Cygnus atratus; assembly: GCF_013377495.2. Lineage (NCBI taxonomy): Eukaryota > Metazoa > Chordata > Aves > Anseriformes > Anatidae > Cygnus > Cygnus atratus. The sequence goes on from NC_066365.1 coordinate 7,952,196, forward strand.
GAAATTAACGTTAACAATTTTGAATATTTATTGGCAGTATGTATGGGTTTTATCCAGTCTTTAGTCCATGATAACGCTTTACTTACCCATGTGTTCTGTTTTTTCTTGATAATCTCATAAAAATGATGGTGTTAAAAGCTTTTTAAAGATGCAGATAAATTGTGTCTATTGATTCTCCTTAATACATGTTTTGGTTTGGTATCCTCAGAACAGTCTAGTAGAACAAATAAAAAACCCCACACTGTCCGATTACAGAACTCATGTTACATTGTTGCATTTTATTATTTTTTTGGTTAACTTTCAATTTCTGTTTTAACTCTTCTGAACCAATAAACCTAACATTTAAGTTGGATTTTACAGTCTCTAATCCTCAGGCTAATCTTATTGCCTTAAAAAAAAAAAAAAAAAAGAATATGAAAGAAAAAGTGGCCCATCCATTCCTCCAGTAGAACTAGAGACAGGAAGCAAAAACCTTTTATTTTTTGAATAATTTTAATACTTGCAGCCTAGTTTGATATTTCTTCTGTGACAATATTTCCTACCTATTAAAGTGAGGGCAGGAAAATAAGCAAATGAAAAGATCTTGAGAGAAAGCATTTACCTATCACTAGACCTATGCTCAAGCATAGTATAACATATGTTTGTTTAACTGAATTGATATTGCCAACTTTCTAGTGGTCTATATGGTCTTAAAAGGGTATGAAAACATGCACAGGTAAACAGACCTAGAAAAGGGCATAGGGGAATATCAGTATCAGTGGAAAGGATGCATCTGACTCTTGCTCAGGTGAATATCAAAGTTCCTATTGATTTCCAAGTGAATAATGTATTACTGTTTCCTTGGCAGGATGACTCTTCTCTTAATGGAAATGTAAGGTCAGAGTCAGCAACCAGAGCCTCAGCAGCTGTTGTAACTCCCAAGGTTGTGTGTCTTGTCTTGTGTATAAGTAAACCTGTCCTGGAGAGAACGCTTTTTGGGCTTGCAGGGCTTTGTCAGTTGTGTTTAGTGACTGCTTTAGTGACATTTAGGCTTCATTCTGTAAGAATCCACTGATGCTCTTTGGTTTCCAACGACAGTCAAACCTACACCTTAAACTTACGTTTTGGCATCTGATCAAATCTGATTTGACCTTTTAGGCTTTGTACAAGTCGGCTGAGTTGCAGAAGTACCTAAGAGGCCAATCTATCTGAATTGTGATTTTATTTTAGCTGGGATGGGGCATCCATTGCAGTGGCAAAAGTGTCTCTGTTGTCTGCAGAGCCAGCGTAGGTGATTGGTTTGGACTAGACATCTGATTTATTTTTGCATAGGTAAGATTAGATGAGATAATTACACTCAGCATACCTGAGTAATTCCTGAAAAGTATTATTTTCAATTTTATAAAAATTATAAGCTACTCTTATTTTCATAAGCTGTGTGATCTCTGATATAATTAAAATTAAAATATGCATAGGCATTTATGGTACTTGCATATTAAAACACCCTAAATGTAGGGGCTGACAAATATGCTTGCCAAAACGGTAAGTTTATGGGTTTTGTATGGAATGTGTGGGTTTTGCTGGAATGTGGGAAGTGTGCCTGCATAAAATTTTACAGTGAATAAAGCTCAGGTCACTTCAGCAGAGGTTTCCCTGAGTACAAATTCAGGACCTAAAGCTAAATTCTTTACATCTGTAGTCACTGTCCTTTTTTAAATGTGAAAGCTGAACAACCAGTAGCTATGTCCTTACACAGGTAAAAGGTGACCAACAGAGTCAGCAGGTTTTAAATTGCTGTCATTGATGGAAGTGCAAAGATAGAGATTCAGCATAAGCTTGAGTGAGCAGGCTGGACAGTAGAAATGTCATATCAGTTTTGAGGGTGCCCTCAGTGCTGGTGAGCTCTGTGACAGAACACTGGCCTTGGCAGACTAAAATTCAGGATTTTCCTTCAAAAGCTAAACTCTTATTTTTGAGGTAAGTGCTTAACTTTCAAGCAGTTAAATCCAGTAGGCTTGCTCTTTGTTGTTGGATACAGCCAATATTACAGCTGAAGGCTGCAAGGACTGTGAGAAATATTATGGCATTAAATTTTAGATAAAGAGCTCCAATGGATCTGAAAAAAAAAGTATCTGCTTCAAAATATATTTTTACATAACAGGTAAGGCTCTACTGAAATAATTTCCTTGTTTAAATGGAAACATAACAACACGCTACTTGTTTACATCTTACCTTGGATATTTGACTCTTGGCAGATTAAAGCAGCTTCTAGGGTACGAACAGGGTGAACAGTGAACCTCTGGCCTTCCAGAAATGTTTAGTTTAATTGGCTGGAAGGTCCACGTTCAGGTGTGACATTAACTTCCTCAATTCCAGGTCACTTCCTACGTGATGTAGTAGTTCCATACCCTATATAGAAAACTGGAATTTTAAATGATCACTGCAGGGATTAAAATACATACAAATGCAACTACAAGACTTAATTAAAATCCTTCTTCAACTACTCATAAACACTGTTAAATTAGATTTAGACAGATGGGACAAATTATTATTATCATTATGGGGAAAAGACACTATCATGAAAATTAACATTCTCCCTTGTCTCATCTCCATTTGTAAAACCCCATGCCAATAGAAATCCCCAAGCAAAACTTCTCTGTAATAAATAACTTGTCAGTGAGATTTTATGGGATTGCAACAACACAACAAAAATCTATTACTTAAAAATATGCACAAAGGAGAATTAAATTTCCTAAATCTTAACAAAACTTTTCATATAATTCACGTTACAATGATCACTAGAAAGGCATTCAAAAATTATGGGAAAACTTATCAATTGAATTAATTGAAAAAGAGTATATGTGGAAGTGTTGCTCCTTTCTTAATAAAAAAAATACTAGGATCAATTATTTTGGCACAGATTACACAGCTGACAGTGATTCTTTTCAGTGTTGGTAGCCCAAGGCAGATCTGGTTGTTGTTTTGCTTTTCTAGATTGTGAACTTGTAGTAGAACAGAAAATCTTTGTGATTGCCCTACACTTTAGACATGGACAAAGTGAAAATGGGCATAATCCTGAAAATCGGTTTACAATCTCTGACAGCAATCAGGTGTAAAGACCCTTAAACTGAAGCAGTCACAACCTTAGAAAGAATACGGGAAAATCAAAAGGTGGGGTGGAACCTCTGTTTTTGCCACACTAATTTCTGTCTGTATTGTTTCGAGGGTTGTTTGCAACAAGAGCTGTCCTGCTACTATGTGTTACTACAAGGGGAATGAGGTTGCAAAGATTTACAGATTGATTAGGGCAGTGCAAATATATTTAAAACACACACACGCATCTATATACTTTACTAAAGTGAGTTTTAAGATGCTTTATCTTTTACTTAGAGCTTTGGATGTATTCAGTGCTTCACTGTGAATTCTGTATCATAAAGAAACCCGTACATGTGTGGAGAGAGGAGGTAGTAGCTTGCTGTTGTTTAGTCATTAGCTGTAGTCAAGGTGCCTTTCATGAAGAAGGGATGACAGATAGGTAATGTCCCCACTATCAGATCCACTGTCTGGGGATGTACTTGTCAGGGACAGCAGGAGACAAAGTGCATGGGGATACAGGTGCACCTTTCCTAGCACAGGAGTAAGATAAATGCACCTATTGTCACCGCTCCCCTGCCTTTCCATAGCCATTAGTATGACAATGCTATAATTGATTACCTGACATAAGACCAGCTTTGAAATTTTTCTCTTTTTGAAGCTGTCCTTTTAGCTTTTCAACAGTGTATGGCTATCTGCTGTGTCAATACACGGGTCTTTCTAGTTCAAGCCATGCTATCCTTGTAGTGGCAGAAAATTATAGGTACGTGTAACAAAAGGAGGAAATATTTATGTTTGGTAGCCATGTTAGCAGCTGTGCTTGGCAATGGTCTGTTACGGAATAATAGCGAAGGTTAGGAAGGTATTTTTCAGGGTAAGGAGAATTGTCAATATAATTTAACTCACCAATTTACTGTAGCAACATACTTTGCACGCTAAAGCTCTTTATTTTGCTTATGTGTTTTCCTCTGGATGCACTATCCAAATTGAAAAAGAAAGAGTTCTGCTCGTTCTGCTCGAGACGATTCTGCATATCATAGGTAATCACTATGCATTAACCAAATTAAGTGCACTGGACTTGAGACCAATCCATAGCAGAATGTGCACATTATGAAAAACTCACTTTGCTTCCATTCTAATAACTTCCTGAAAAGTACTGAATCCTACAGAATTTAATTATGTTTTTAGGGTTTACTTTGTAATTACTCATCAGCTTATCAATAAAACACATCGGGGAAAATACCAAGAGAAAAACTATAAAACATTTTGGCAGTGCCCACAAAATATTGCCATATTTCCAATACAAACTCTTTTTGTCATTCCACAGTATATTCTCCTACTTTTGACAAGTCTTACTGGAAGCTGCAAGTATTTATGAAAATACATATGGCTTTTGATTTGAGACTCATTTTATTTATAGCTCTTTTTAATATGATGTTTCCATTTTAGGACAAACTGGAAAGTAAATGTATTCTTACCTCACTTTGATAGCCACCCGTTTTATATGGAAAGATGACCATTTAAACCACGTTGAGACTTGTTTAGAGGCTTGCACTCAGCAAACCAGTATCTGAATGTATTAAGGAATTTTGTGTATTTACATTCCTGGGACATTCTCCAGCTGATATAAAGGTGGATAGTGTAGATTTAGCTTTAAGACTTTTTGCTTCTAGTTTAAACTGGCTAAACAAATGAAAAAATCCTACATACAGGTAGAAGGCAGCTTTTAAAATTATTACATACTGTATAGAGTCTAGATTCTTATCTTTTAAATCTATATTTATGATTTCATGAAAATGTTCACATGCTAAAATTACTCAAGGTTTTCAATTCTTTTCTATCCCTTCAATAACACAGAGAGGAACATAACTTTAAGAAATAGATAAATGCTGCCACAAAACCCAGAAATAATCAATATGAGAAACAGAATGATGTAATGTTTAGATGAACTTTTACCACAACTATAATAACACTATGATAATTTCCTATTTTCAGAAATAACAAAAATCAGCTAAAGAGTTGTTATGTTAAGTCTTTTACGTTGTCTGTATTCCCAAGCATGATAGTTGATGAAATTTTCAGAGGAAGACAAAGTTCTTAATTGTGCTCTTAATGAAATTCCTAACATTGGTAATGATACTGTCTTTTTATATTTTTCCAAAGAGCTGCATGAACCCTGGTCATGGATAGCTTTGATTTATGAAAATGGTCATATTTATAGTGCTTGTTAGTCATTCAGAATTGTTTGTTTGGGCAAACTGTTAATGTCAAACTAGTATAATTTTATTGATGTAATTATTTCTTTCATTATAGCAGTGCCTGCAAGCATTGCTATAGAGTTATATTAGCATTCTGTTCTAAAACCCTTATTTCCAGGATTTATAAATTAGCAGTAAAAGTTTGCTCCAAGCTAAATCTTGATATATAAAGTGTGAAGCATGTGTACAGTTTTGGAAAAGTTTCATAGGATGCACTAAAACTCTTATTTTTAATTCTATTGTTTCTGAGAGGTGGACAGAAAGCCTGGGAGAAAGATACCAGCTAAAGTAGGTTTGTATATATAGAATAAAGAAAATGGTTTTCAATTTTGCAAGAAAGGAATATTATCTTGGTAGGAATCCCTAATTTGGGCCTTTATAATATTTGTTTTTACTTGTGTGTTGAAGCAGATCATGCTAGCTGATGAGTTTACTCCTGATGGTGGTAACTCAAAAAGGTTCGTGGTAGGCTTAGGGTTGTTTTCATCCATGCACTGCCATCTGAAAAGGTGGCTGTAAAGACATGAAGGTGTCCTTTCATTCAAAAGATTCAGTGTCTGCATAAAACTGCTATTGATGACTGCGGGAAGAAATACGTGTAGATAAACTCTAATGGAATGCCACGTTCTGCTGCCCTAATACACATTCTTGAGTTTCCTACAGTAAAGTAAGGAGAAAATATCCCATTGAGTTAAGTTTTGTATTTTTTTTTTTAAAGTTAAATCCTGTTTCTGACGTACCTCAGGTGACATTAGTTCAGGAAACATAGTAAATGCATTTACACATTTCATTTATATGTGTAATTTTCTGGCTCATCAGATTTACACTTGATAGTATCTTTTTCCATACTGCACATTTTATTATGAGGAAATCAATATGTTGGGGATTGCTTTGCAAAATGAAGAATTCTGCATCATTTCTGTGTTCAGGATCCTGCTTCTGTGGCTACCACACCTGTGATGTTTCTTTTTGATCTCTCTGTGTTACTTTACTGCTCTCTGTTGATTTGGCTCATTCTGAAAAGTGATTGACAACAGCACCCTATGGCCTATATCATTGTTTCTCCATGATTTCCATAGTGAATATGCCGCACAGTATAAAAATAGGTTGGTTGCTTTTTACTTTGCTATCCCTTCAAATTATCTCCAGCATGAGAGACAAGTTGTCTTCTTTCCATCTCTGGTGCTCTTGTCAGCAATGGAAGTTCTGCAGGCCAGATTTCGCATCTGCTTTATCTCCTCTGTACGGTGGGTGAGGCACAGTATTGTCACTCATTGTCACTTGCAGCCTGACATTTTGTTCTTGGCATCAGCCAAAAGCTGTGGTGATGTGGCACAGTGTGTCCAGTAACTCTGGTGGTAAATATGGTCAGCAAAGTCCAGTGTCATTCCTAATTTTGCTTCCAGTGTGATCCAACCCTTCCAATGTCTTCCAGGCATATGAGCTTGTTTGCAGGCTCATACATTTTGCTGTAAGTCTTTTTAAGTTTTTGCACAACCATGTCTCAATTCCCATTTTTGCCTTGTGTTATTCCCTTTTTTCTTTTGGCTTTGAATGGTGTTGAAGTGTTTTAAAAAGTAAGGTTTGGGCTGCTCTGGGAAAACTCTGTAGCAGTTATCATTTTGATGCTGAGAATGGCACATGAGGTAACTGCTGATTTTTGCTTAAAAGGAAAATTTTGTGTGGGTGATTCAAAATAACTGTCCTGTGATGTTTTCCTCTGCAATACCCAATTTATAAAGGTCCATGGAGACTGCTAGCTAATGTATCGTAATGTTATGATGAACCTCATCTTCCCTAATAGCTTTCTGGGGATACAAGAAAGTACCAAGATCATGGTGGGTATGTGGTTGGAAACAAAATTGGTTTAAAACTGTTTTTCCACTGCCACAGGGACTTGTTCCTGCAGTCTTCGTATTTACTGACTGCTTCTGTCAGAGCTGAGGCCGGACCAGAAACACCGGTATTCCTGCGGGAACTTAAGACAATAGCGTTAATATGCATAGCAGATTGGTTAAATGGTTGCTTTGATTCCTTGCTAAAAAGGCAATAGCAACTCCTGAGAAAAAAAGATATGCATCATGTTGAGAAAGTTTCTTTTCTGTTTTGTTATTGTCTATTCTGCCTGCTGTTTGGAATGTGTAAAATGATTCTGACAAGCTTGATATGTGCCAAAACCCAGCATGCCCACTGGTGGGAAGATTATCATCACCCAGATATAATAAAAAGCTTCTAGAAAAGTGCCTTTAATGATGGGCTGCCTTTCTGGCACTGACAAGGATTTCTATTTATTTTAGCAGCAGCTGCTAGCACCGCTGTAGCTAAAGGCCTGTTCGCATTTTCATTAGAAATTCATTTCAGGACTTTATAACTCAGCTGGAAAATTTGCTTTGAACTTGAGAGCAGCACAGAAGACTTTCATAGAGACTTTCTTATGTTTTTGGTTTGAGCAAAAGTAAGATATTTAGTCAATAATAAGCAGATGGGGAAAATGAAAACATGTTAACTACTAAGAATTCCACTCAGGAGTGTTTGATATCACCATCTCTAAACAAGAACTTGCTGAATCTGGGATGAGTGCTGCAGTGTTTTACTCCATGGAAATTATCTTCCTTAGGAGCAGCAAAAATGCACTATGAGGCACAAATATATGGCATTTGCCTACTTTTCCAGCTTTTCCACCTCAAAAGTACATGATTGTGATTTTAGCACTTATCACTTCTGATTTTTCTGTTCATAAGTAATGAACACATATTATTTGAGATCATTACCAACTACTTTATTCTCATTGATCAAACATTTTCTCAAGTGTTTTGATTATTTTTTTCATCCTTGTACTCACTGGGAAGTAAATAGACACTTGCTTTTGGAAGTCTTAATATCACATATATAATTACTGTTATGCTTCTATAAAATTTTAAAATAATATTCAGATACATTTTATTATTGAAAGGAATTTAATTTTTTTTTTTTGAATGTAAAGTTTTCTTAATACTAAAGAAAAATTGTATATGATTACTTTAATATATAGTTTATATCTGTTTGGGTATGCAAAGTAAACTCAGATATCTTAAATAATAAATACAAAACATTTGTATGTTTCAGTGAAAAATTAATTTAGATTTAATATAGGGATAAAGTCAGCAAAAATATATTCCTATGGAAGGCCTTTCTATACATAAATAGAACCCTGGCACTCTATTAAAAGCAAATACACAGAAAAGCCCAGCATCAACAACAACAATAAACAAACAAACAAACAAAAGCAAACAAAAACATATATGCAATATGATGATATTTTCAGATTATGTCTAACTTGCTTCATGAACAAATATATACAGCCTCTAACTAATATTTTAAGTTTCTTAAGCATACAAACATTTTAATATTTTTTTTTCCACCAGAATATCTTGTTGTGGACTTTGGTTGACAGTATTATTGATTATTATGACAAGAATCTGTGGAATGCTTGCAGTATTTATATGACACCTACAGTGAAAACAGCCATATCAAAGTCTGGTTAGAATGGGTGAAGACCAAATATATTTATTGCTGTTGTTGATGATGTTGATAAAGGCAATTCACATGATAATGTTTAGAAAACTTTGTTTTTACATATACCAGATGCAATCACCTTGGTTTTATGGTGGAGATACTGAAAAGACTTCTTCATTCAGACGTAATCAGGGCGCAGCTGAAGCTTTCTGATGTGTTTAGCTAAGCAGCGATACTGTATGCATTTTATTCATGTCCATGGAAGAATTTCTTGATTTCTGCCAAAACTGAGTCTGGCATTTCAAACAGGTGCAAGCATGTGGCATTATCACCATGTAGAAGAGTACGTTTAAGCACTATGTGTCTTAACGTGACTCTCTACTCTCTTTTTGGGCCAGTAAGAGAATGCTCACGAATGAGTTTTTGCTTTTGTAGAAGGATAGACTGGAAATAAAATCAATAGCAGTCATTAAAAGAAAATAACCCCCCCCCAGCTACTTCTCAAGATGGTATTTGCTGAGGCATTATCCAGGTTATTCAGTCAGTGAAAATGACAGTTACATAAAGAGGATTTTAGTAAATACTTTTCTATACGTGTTTACTGCATTAAGTGGGATTTATTTTGTATGTGCTATTGAAAGTTGTAATAACACCAATAGCTCAAAAACCTTGTATTTAAGTAGTGCCTCTTGACAGCTTCTTGAAATGTTATCCATTAAAACCTTTTAACTGAAGGAAAAAATATTGCTATCATGTTGCCACCATCTAAGCATAGCACAAATAATATTAAAAAAAAGGTTATTAGAAGAAGTCAAAGAACTTATGAACAATTTAAGAGAGTGTGACTCTTTAAAGTGCTGAAATTTTTTAATGTTTAAACAAACATGTTTCTCAAATTAGACAGAGGACAAGGTTAAGAAAAGGTAGATTGGTAAGTGGTTTTTCTCCCAGTTTTTAACTCTGTTCTATAGGCTATACTGAAGTGCTTGGGCATTGATGGGTCCCACTGTGCCGCAAACCTCCTAAGTGAGAACACCTTTTTAAAGCGATTGGGATGTATGTCACATTCATGTTGTTGCCATTAGATTTTGGAAAATGGCTACCAATTTTGACATTGTGTTTTCTCTGTGGAGGTATTGTGCTTTCTTACAAAAGAAAGAAATGAAGACAATATTTGGAAGAAGACACTGGAGAGTAGATTCTCTTATATGAGCATGACATGGGAATGAAAAATCCTCGTATGGATCCAGAGCTGGGAGAGTTTGCTAATGACTTTGCTGAGAGTGAGCAGGGCTCTTTTTGAATTCTTACCTTCCCCACCAATGGTCTTCAAGGAGTATATAAGTTTCATGCTTTCTGAGGAATGAGGACACTTCATGCGTTTCCGTAACAGAGCTCTCAAGGCATATTCCTGGAAGGCACACTCTTCAGCTTTAATTAAAGCGTGGAGAGATTAATCAGTTTCAGGAGGAGCCAATATAATGGCGTCCATTGACCTCTTATATAACCCAGGCCACAGAGCTTCGCAATAATTCTCACTTCCTGCTATTACTTTCTGGCTGAGGAAAATGTACATCTCAATTTGAAGTCTGTTGATGATGAACAGTTCACGTAGATCTTCAGATGAACTGTTTTAGTTGGTCATTTTTGTCACAGTTAATTCATTTCCCATCTCATCTGTTTGGTTTATTTCTGGCCTTTAGACCTTACCATGTCTTCACCTACTCGTACCAGAAATTTGGTTCCTGATAAAATACTTGCAGGCCTTGATGAAATCAGCTCTAAGACTCTTCACTTTGAAGAATGAAATTGAATTTACTAGGTTTCTGATTGAGAGATATATACTTAGTGGATTTTATTTTATTCATTTATTTTTTTTGTGTGTGTGGTTTGCACAAGACCAAATTCAGATTCTTCACATAACCTAAACATTTCATTTGGAATTTGAGAAATCAACAAATCCTAATGTTTGTATATCGTAAATATAATTTGTTTTCTGGACTGTCAATTACATTTTCTGTGGAGGTGTTTGTGTGTGAGGAGGAAAACAGATATAACAAAATGATATCTATTTTATTATTATTATTTTTTAAAGTTAGTCCCATCTCTGCTTTGAAACTTAGGACCTTTTAATATCATAAATGAAGACTGCACAATGCCTTCAGACAGAAGGTGAAGAAAGACATGGAGCTCAGCTCTGAGGTGCTAAAGATGACCGGGAAGCTGGCTATATGATCACAGCTTGATTTTTAAACACTTTTCAGATTAAACAAAACAAAACAGAAATCCTAACCAGCCCCCCCCCCAAAAAAAAAACACAAAAAAAACCAACCCAACCAACCAACCAAGCAAGCAACCACCCCCCCCAAAAAAAAAAAAAAAACACACCAAGAAACAGATTATCAAAAAAAAAAGCTTGAAATTATTTGCTTCAGAATATCTATTTTCATGTTCTGTCCTCCCCTTTCACTCTGATCAGACCTAATGTGGAAACTGAGACCTAGGAAAGCTTTCAAATGCAGTACATTTGTCAAAAATGTTCTGAGCAGTCCTAGTGGATGGGACACAAATACTTGAACATAAAATTAACCATACACAGGGGCTAACATTGCTAACATCTGACAAATGCTTCTGGGAACTGTAATAATCCAAAATGAATGCAATGTTTCTGTCTGTTCCTACAATAACTTCTCTCCCAGCACCTAAACTCATTTAAAAGATGGGTCCAACAGTAATTTACATTGCCTTCTTTTGAATTAGAAACATTTCTTTCTTTAGGCAGAAGGATTTTGACTGTCATTTTAAACATTGTAGAAATCCACCTTATAGCAACTTATAAATTTGACATACTGTAGGATGAAAGCCTTGGTTTGGCACTGTCTGCAGTAGTTTCTGGTCCTGAGCCTTAAAATTTTATTTGTGTCCCAGGAGATGGGTTTCTTTCTCCATGAATTCAGTAAATAAAAATTTAATTTGAAATCACAGAGATCAAACATGGTTAAATGAAATTGGCTTAGTTTTACGAAAATAACCTTCTTTTATGTTCTTACTATGACACTTTTTAATTAAAAAATTGAAAAATATTTCTTCTAAAAAGCAATCAGAATTTCTATTAGCTCTTAAAAAGACATGGGTTGTTTTTGCAGATAAGTCCTAATGTTTTGAATAATTCAAATTTTAAAAGTACTCACAACAGTTTAACTGTAATGTCCTTTGTCAGTTTTCATGGCCACAGACATCCTACTGAAATAGTCGTGTGTATGCATGTTTGGTGTGAATTTGTTTTATGCATCAGGACTTTGTTATTAGCATTTTTTTTTTTCTGTAATGGAGTAGTCACTATTCTGTACATATTTACATGTGCCATTTTATTTATCATACATATAAAAAAATTCCTCTGCTTTCCCTGTTATTACCTCCTTGACTTGTCTTCAAAGCAATTCATGCAAATAAAAAGTCTATCAAAATTTCACTTACAAAGACAAAAGCTGTTTCTTAATATGTATGTTTTAATGTGATACATTTCATTCATATGCCATCTATACGTGCTAGAAGCTACTGAACTGAAGAAGCATGGTTTCAAACTCAAAAATCTCAGCTTCAAATCTGGCATGTTAAAAAATACAAATAAGTGATGCATGAAAAGGAGAAAACAGAAGGCAAGAAACAGACTACTAATAATCCTGGTTGAATAACTCTGAAGGTAGCATCACTTCTAGGTATTCTTAAGGAGGAAATAACAGATCCTTTTCATATAAGACATTAGTCTTCTCCCTTAGCACAGAGTCCTTCTCCTTCCCTTTGAGTAGAATACTTGGACCTAAGAAAAGGTTTCTATGACAAAAAGTTTCTACCATATTGAATATCACAGTTAAATGAATTCAGAGAAACTTGCAACTTCAGCCCAGAACTCGAGGTAACTTGTATATTTCTTCTTTAAAACCTGCAGAGTAAGGTTTGCAAGAATTTTGTCCCTGGCAATGGCAAACAATTTTGTTGATGCTCAAAATGATAGAGTGCAATTTGTTCAGTCCTGATTTTGTTGATATGCAAGTCTAGCACTAATAAAGAGAGTGGCTTAATTTTGTCAATAGAGGAAGCACATATAAGCTTTAATAAACAAACAGACAACATCTTTTGACATAAAGAAAGGCACAATGATTATGCAGCCCTTTTTGCAGTGGAAAGGCAGTTTGGTGTTGTCTCTGTAATTAAGCTCAAAGTACTGGTATACCTACAGATTTCTGCTCAATCATCTTTCTGAACAGAGCTGTTATGCAAAATAGAGAGATACATGCTAGACCTCCCTGGAGTTTGAAGGTTTTTTTTTCTTTTTTTTTTTTTTTCCCCTCACTGCAGCAGAATCTGAAATAACTGATGTGAAGAGCTTTCATTATTTTACTGTTTTTGCCTTAATGGTAATTGGAGTACAGCTGTTTTGCACATGCTATGGCATTTGAATAACAAATTAACCACTTTATTGTATCACATTCTGAGATGCTTTTTTTCAACCTTCTTTTCCTTCAACCTTCAATATTATTTCAGCTTTTAAGAAATATAAATCATTATAAAGCTATTATCAGTTGAAAAGCATTCATCATGAACCTACAGTACCATGTGCCATTGTATCCTATTGTGTGGTTATTTATAATATAATACAGAATTAGAATAGAATTCATCTTGGAATATATTTAATTTCATGATAGGTAATTCATAGGATTCAGAAGGTTAGTCCTTATAAATGTCAATGCTTTTTGCAGTGACAAATATCTTTGATGCTTCATTTTTCAGTGTAATATAATTGAAAATATTCACTTGGTCCACAGGATTTTCCAAATATAAAAAAAATTAAATGCTGCTAACAAAATCTGAAGAGTAACTCCAGGAAAATTTTCCCTGTTTAGTTCAGCTTCAGTGTTACACGTAAGTTGTATTATGTCCTTTATACAGATGCATAAACTTCAAATCCAAATAAAGTGATCGGCTGACAATTATGTAAACGTTTAATGAAAGATTTAAGCACAAAATCATTTTTCAGCTCTGATCAGAAATTAGTTTTTTTTTTCTCTGTAAATGAGGCCATTTCGTAGCATGTCCTCCAGTTCTTTTGAGCTGGAATTTTAAATTCTGTAGAAACTTACTGTGTGAATGTTTTAGAATGTAATGAAATTGTGCATTGTTAACCCTACCTACCATCTGTGTAGCTTTTGCTTTGTTGCATACGTTCAATCCTATTCATCTCTATGTTAATCTGTTAGTCCAGTTATGCTGGACTGTTTTTTTGTTTTGTTTTTAATAATGCAGGCTATTTTTGTTCTATTTGGTTCCTATTCTTGGTTCCTATTCTTAAAACAGAGGTATAGCATGAAAGGGTCCTTAATAGTAAATGCTCTTACTACATTTCTGGTATCCATTCATCACTGATTTCTAGGACTGCTTAGTTGCTTTAAGCCTCATAGTTCATTCCCGGTAAAAGAAAATGTCTTAATGAAGCCCTTCACTTACAAAAAAAAAATAAAAATATATGAGCTTGTACTTACCATAAAGCGCCAGTTGTTTCAATGTCTTTTTGGTACAGCTGTAAACAGATGCTCTCCAATGAGCTCTCTAGCTCTGCTTATGCCTTGGCTACTTCAGTTGCCATCTGAACCTGCTGCCAGCTTAGCCCCCATAAGATGTAGTAATACCCTATAGCAATTGCTAGCAACTGGCTATAGGCTTTGCACTGAGGTTGCAAGGTCTAAGGACTGGGGCTTGTCAGACTTTCTCTCTCTGAACTTTTCTTGACCTCCTCACGGCTTTGCTGTCCTTGGCTTAGCTGTTGCAGCAATTTCTCTGATAGACCTGGCTAATTTGTTCTAGTTTTTCAGAAATCTATGTACATTGCAACAATAGTTTCTTATAGATAGCTGCAACAAGCAATTGTTCTAGGTAGAATAAGATATTTGTTATCTAACATGATGTAGCGTTGAGAAATACCGGCCTGGTATCATAGCAGAGGCCTGGAAAACGATTCACTGTAAAGGAGTGCAGGATGGGTTGTAGAGGAGTACAGGTGTGGGATAATAAGAGCTCTGAATGAGTCATTCATGGTGAATCAAAGACCTAGAACTGAGCAAAAGTGGTTTTAGGGGTAACAAAGAGAACAAATTGTATCTCACATATGTAAAAGCCACCATAGATGTAAATTCATATGTAATGTGGAACTGCAGCTCAGTGAAGAGGAAAACAGGATGTAAAACCATGTTAGCAAGTATATAAAAATGACCCCAAATAGGTTCTAGACGGAGGAAGAAGCCATCAACAGGTGATGACAAGAAATTGTAGCACATTTATCACTAACATCAGAATGACACCACTTGCTGTAGGCCCCCTAGGAAGGGTATGCATACTGTCAGGAAAAGTAATCAAGAATTCAGAGTGCAATAATTTAAACTGTACTACTAATATTGTTATTATTATTATTACTTTGCATAGAAGCATTTTTTTTCTCTTTCCCTAATAATAATTACATCTGTAGTAATAACAATGCTTTAATCAGACTCTCAAAATTTAAATACTATTGATAGATTAGATTATTATACTAATGATAAAATTCTGGTTTTATATGTGACACATCCCTATAAAGAAGATTTTGAACATAATGCTCTACAGTAGTCAACATCCATTTGTATCTCAGACCTTGACTGACTCCAGAAACCCTTAGCTTCAAAGTCTGGAGAGGCAAAACTCCACAGTGTATATCTGGCTTACAGAAGAGGTTTGATCAAAGTGAATAAATAGTCAATTCTTAGAAGAGCTTTTAAGGAGGAAAAGTTCAGCAAATATGCTTCATTATTTATTCTTCTTAGACTGTAGTCATTAACCTCCTGATGTTATTTTTGAATTTTCCTGATTATGTCAACTTGTTTGGTTTCCTTAAAGGGAACAAAAGATTTTAACAGTCCATGCTACTCACATACTTAAATTTGAATTTTACAAGCAACCACTCTGAGTGTGTTTGTTTTTCCACTAGCAGCAAGCTGTCTGCTTGAAGACAATCAGTCCTATTCTTACATTTAGATAGTAGCTTGGTCACTTAGTGAGTAAAATTTTAATATAGTTTGGTTGGTTCTTAAGTAACATTATGAAGCTGTTGGATCAGCTTGTATCTGATGTTTGTTTAAAAATGATTTATATGGAGCTTCAGCAGGTGCCTGATCATATCTTACTTTGGACAGGATGGCTACTCCCAAAAGATGATTTTTTTTTTTTTTGTACAAGTAGATTGTAGCTGAGGCCAATGCAGTCCCTTTGTGGAAGGATCATCACTGAGTCTGCAACTCTGCAACTCAACACAACTGAAGCGTACTTCTAAGTATTCCTTTTCTGGGAATGGGTTCCAGGCTTCCATTTAGAGTATATTGATCTGTGTCAGTATGAAAGACCAAGGTTTACGAAAGTGAAATCTAAGGTTAGCTGAGATTATACTTAGCACCAGATAAGTGGTCTGAATTTCTCTATCTGTTTGTGCTTGAAAACTCATGTTAACTGTGATAAGAGCTCCTTGACCGTTAAAGTTGTGGTTCGAGTAATATATAGACTTTCCATCCAGAGACACATATTCAATCTTTTTTTTTTTTAAATGAAGAAAATGACTATTTTGTTAACTTTGTTCCATATTTATAGTTGGTTGGGTTTGTTGTCACTTCTGTTATCTATGGGATAGATAGTCTGAACTTACTAGAAACTGAAATAAATAACTGTAAAAGCCACCTAGGAAAATGCATGATAGTTTGCTCTTAACATCTGTGATTCTTTTGGAGTAAGATAATGAAAGCAGATACAGTATTTTCGTATGCATGCAGATCCTCACTTCTTTATATTTTCCTTCTTTTCCTGAAATTGTGACTTGAAAATAATTGAGAATTCTACAATCTAGAAAAACTTGATAGATGAGATAGATTTTTTTTCCTTGTAATACTTTTCAAGAAGTTATTCTATTCTTTTGTAAATAATAACCTGTGCCTTAAAAGTGGATGACAAATGGTGCAAGTCCATGTTGTTTTGTACTAGAAGATAAAACCAAGTCACTTGCAGTACTTATCATTTTTAATTTTTGAGGTTGGAGGAAGTGGACACATTCCATTGGTTATATCTGACCAAAGCCAGAGAAGAGTGAAGGAGAGGTTTGTGTATCATCTGGTGAACTTAATTTCTGTTAAAGAAGAGTCTGTAATTTCTCAATACCATGTCAGCTTCCACATTTTGATGAAAGTGAACCATGAAATAAAAGGATAAATGAGAGGAGCATTCAATATCCGTGACGTTCCCTGACAAATATTTTTTCCACCCCTATTAAAATACAGGAGAAAATGTAGAAGAAAAAAGGCAATTGACTGGCAGATTGAAAGACTTGAAAGACACAGACTCTTACCTCTTTGACACAACATTGCATTATATACAAAGTATTCAGGAAAATATCTTTTGCTTTTGTTTTTCATTTTAGGATGCCTGGTTGAAGGCTATGTAATCTTTTGAAAGCTGACTTTCATTTGTTTGCAATATTACTCTGCTGACTTTTCCCATGATCAGTTATATCCCAAAATATAAAAGGTCATGTAGTCAAAGGGATAATGAAATGGAAAATAACAAGAATGCCTTAAACTCTTTCCTTAGAAGGGAAATGTAAGGCACATGTTGGGTAAAAATCATGCCTGTAAGGAGGAAAACAGAGTGAGTGATAGGATTTATACAGTATTTTCCCTTTATGTTGTTTGTGGGTGAATATTAAACAATAAGATACAGATGGAATGTGGATCTCAGTGTTAGTTTGTAGAAAAGTGGTGTCATGTGGAATACTTTAAATGCATTGAATTTGCAGATAGCTCTAGTTCCAGTTCATGGTAATAGGACCTTTTCAAAAAGTTCATGAGATGTATCAGCTCTTTCACTTAAGTCTGTGCCAGTGCCCTCATCCTATTTTTGTATTGTTCCATATTTCATTCATCTTTATTACAAAGCATATTCACATGAAAATGTTTGTTTTGCAGTTTATGCTGCTTAGCCCCTCTCTGAAGAGACATGTCTGTATATCATAACAATTTCCACACCGGTAATTTGAAACATCCAAAGAAAAGATATTAGATTAATTTGAGAGAGAAATCAGCACAGACATATTCCTAAGAAGGTACTGTTGAATTTCTTCTCCTCCACACTTCTGCTCAAAAAAATACTTTTCAAATTCTTGTATCTTCTACCAGAAAGTCAATGGTCTGATGCTAAAACAAATTTAAAATCATGATTTGACCCAGAAAAGGACTCTTCCACTTCTCAAGCTTCTAGTGAAAAAAGATGTTTTTTGTTTATTTTGCCATGCTCTCTTTTCATAGATCATTTTAAGTTGTAGGTCTTCCTGTTCCTTCTGCGTAGCCCATGTGATTTTTTTTTTTCTGTTAACAGTGATAATTCTACAAGTGGTTGCCCATGAAGTCTTTGCCAGTCTTACTGCTCTGTGTGTAGTAGTATAGTAGTGCTCTAAATTATGTTTCTGAAGTAAGAAAGCGAATGTGGCTTTTGTTTCAGATGGTTTGTGGCTTTTCTGCAGTTGAGAGGGATATAAGCTTCTTTTGCCAATCCAAGCACATTTCTAAAAAAAAAAAAAAAAAGAATTCTCATTTTCATAGAGGTGAAAGCAAAAAACCAAATGATATAATGTACAAAACAAGCGCACTAACTACTGCCTTTAGAGAGACATTGAGGCTGGAAAATAAGTGCTATCTGCTGAAATTCTCAATTAAAAAGAAAACATCTTTCTTGTTAATATCTGATGGTTGCTTGTGAAAAAGTCAACTATGTTGTATTTTACAAAAAGAAGTTGGGGACGTTCTTACTCATGTCTGGTAATTTCTCTCAGGATTAATCATGCCTTAATTTAACTACTATTTTTAATTCTTGGGTTTTAAAAAAGCTGTCATTTTAATACAGTCTCACTTTCAGTTTTGGATAATTTTTTAGGCAGCCAGTTTCTAGACAAGATAATGTAGTTCATCTTATAACTAAGTCTAGATGAGCTCTTTTGTTCTGTTCTGTCTGTCAGGATTAGTCTTGGAAAAAGTCATCTTTACAGTCAACATGGATTTTTGCAAGGTGCTCACCTGGGAAAAGGATCCATCTCTTTTTTGGGGGTTGAAATACAACTCAAGTATTCATTATCTTAACGCGTAGATAATATGTGATTCCTGAAATATAATATTCTGGATGTTTCCATCACACACAAAAAAGCAGGAAATACAGAATGTTCTGCCTACGGGAAAGAAAATAGCTAGCCACTGTTGTGGTACATTTTATGGACATTTTTTTTGTTCGTTTGTTTGTTTGCTTCCACTAAGAATCCATTTAGAGAAAGGGAAGATATTTCAAAATATCTATGAAATAGGATATTTTGTAGGCTGGATTAGGGTTCAGAAATTTCTTAGTCACAGCTCCTTTCCTTTAATTTTTAGATCTTTCTGCTGTAAAAGATATTTCAGTATCAAAACTGCAAAAGTAGTACTAACGTTAAATGAAAGAAGTCTGATTACATGCATTTCGGTGCCAAACAGCCTCAAGATTTACTCCACAACAGCTATGACAGTTTTGAAGGTGTGAGGTTGAATTCATGATTTCGGTAAAGCACTTTGAGTGCTTTATGCTGTTACACATTAGTATTTTTGAGACACAGAATGTAGTCACAGACTCATACACTTAGGGAAAGCAGTTTTGCTGTGAAAATCTTGATTGCTTGCTAGAGTGATGTTCTGTCTTTAGTATGTTTATTTTCACACATTCATGCTTTTCACTGTCCTTCAGTGAAATGTGTGGATTTTCATTCAAGTATTTGCCCATATGCCCATTGCACTGCCGATGTGCATGTGCAGCTGTCTACTTGAGCTCAGACTCTCTGCCCAGCAAACTTGTGCTGAGAGATTATTAGTGCTTTCAAGGGCAAAATACTTAGCTTGGTCTTGACTATCTGTTGCCTCAAAATGTAGTTTCTTACTGTCTGAATTTAGGTAACTTGCTCTTTGGAGTTTTAGTAAATGATCACTAAATACTGTTGCCATGTTGAAGTCCCTTGCCTTTCAAAACTGCCTCATGGCTTAGAGGTACCAGTGCAACTGCTTGTGTCTTGCAACCAAAGCATCCTGAACAGCTCTTAATGCCTAGATAAATCCCATATTCCTGGGTTTGCTATATCCTCATCTCCAAGAAGAAGCTCAGTTTCAAGTTTATCTCTAGGGTATGTTTATGGGGGAAGGTTGATGTCAAAAGTCCCAGGATTATTTAAGTGGTCTTCAAAACTTCCAAGTGTACAAACACAACAGTTTTTCAGAGCACCAGGTTTGTACTCCAAATGTAGCTACCCACTCCTACTTGGACAAGGTAGAGGGCAGGGGAAATTCCCCTTCCATGCTGGTGGTACTGATATTAATGACACAAGAGCCTCTCCCCTTCTCTCAGGTCTCCATTCCATGAGCCCTTATGGAGGTCTTCTGAGCTCTTGACTTGTGCTTCAGCTGGATGATGTGGCCTTCATGAAAGTTGTGTTATCCATCTGATTGATGAAAATATAGCCTTGCTGGATAAATAGAAAATGTCAATCTTACATTCTGAAGTTGTGCTGGACACACAGCAGTTTTTGACCCTCTGTTCCTCCACAGATGTTTTAGTCCTCCCAGCAAATCAATCTGTTTGAGAGTGACCAGAGAACCCAAGTTTTTCAAAGGGTTAGTAGCTCAAATAATGAGTTTATCCACCTTCTATCACTGTAAAATGTCACTCTAGTTACACCACCAAACATTTTCAATCTTTGGATTTCTCTGTTCACTGAACTGAGGTGACTTGGTTTGCTACCTTACATCCCAGTACCTCAAATCACTGTAACTGAGCCACTGTATCCTTAGATTTCCCTTTCATAAGTTATTATTTATGGTAGAACATTTTTTTTGCTATTTTATTGCTAGCAGCAATAATAATATTCCATGGGTTTAGAATTTTCAAGGAGTTTGAGAATATAATGCAGTATTACCAGCTATGAGCTATGCTTTTGGCTCTTTTGAAAATTGTTAGTCTTACTGGACTTAGTTGTATTGGAACTCAAAATGGGAATAAATGATGTAATGTAAATTCCTAGCTGCAGTCATTTTCTGCTGATACAGAAGGTGCTTACTCTCAGGATAGGATTTTTTAGGGAGGTTAGGGGAGATGTCACAAACTCTGATGTTTTTGCCATCGTGCATTAAATGCCATCATGCATTAAAGATGGAAAAGCTGATAAGATTATTAACAAGAAGTGAAGAACACTTGACCTGTGTTCATCCTAATGGAACTGGATCCAGGATCTACCACTGATGATAGCAGTGATGGTGTTTATTGTGTAACTACAATAGATCTTTTTATTTCTATAAAGTCTATTCAAAAAAATCAGTAAAAATTTGTAATCCTTGTAGATACTGTAGCCTTCAGTGCTTTGTCCCATGTAAAGCTGCATGAAAAGAAATTTAAAGATATTAGAAACCTGTGCCAATTTTGTATTTACCATAAGACATTCACCCATACCTCAAAGGATACCTAGATAAACAAGAACAGTCCAGTTCTCTTTCATTGGAAAAACACTACTGTTAAATAAAACTTTGAATTCACTAGAATGCTGAAAGAGGTTTCTAATCATCAGCCATCTAAAATGTTTTTCACAATGTATTCCCTTGCTTTTTAGTGTGTTTTAACTTGTAAAATAGGAACACATTGCTTTTACAGTATAGGAATTAGATTGAATTGTTTCAAATTAAGTTTTTTTTTTTTTTAATTTTATGTAAGACATTACTTATTCTTAAGGAAGAACTGTTGCAATGTATAATGCTAAAAATGAAACCTAAAATTGCTAATATAATGATTGACTATGTTGTCTTAAGTATAGTGATTGTCATTTTATAATGATTCATTCCTTTTTCTCTTTCTAGTTACTTAAAGTTAGCTTGACAGAAGTGTAAATCAAATTGTCAGTATGGAGGTTATAATTTGTTGTTCCTAAAATGTCAAGATCTATGAAAAATTATTATGGTGGTCTAACTTCAAATACGATGTATTATGTTTACTTTGTGTATTTTAACTTTTGTATCCTATAATGGAGTATTTCTGTAGAGTTAAAGAATAGCTCTCTTCATTTGAATTCTTATGTTTTTGAGGGGTGCAGAAAGAAGGTTTTTTGTCATTTTCTTCTTATGTTACACCATTCTATCTTTTTTCTTAGTTCTATTACTAACTGAGGGGGAAGAAGTCAAAAGATACATATTCTGCTTTTCTCACAGTGCATAGCCTTGCACTGTCAAAAATGTCACAGGTTAATGGTACAACTGAGCTCCATTTATCTTATTCTGACAGCTTGCCCAACCTCGTACATCTAGCAACATCATCTTCCCTAAAGTAGTGACATTTTTAGCCTTTGTTCTCTTCAGATGGGCTCGTTAAAAGGATTTACAGTAATTCTACAGAGAGTTTATAATACATTGTTTCTCATACGGAATTACAATGGAGAAATTTTAGGTTAATTTAGTTCTATAGAATAATTAACACAGTATTGAAAATCAAAGTCTCACATTAGAAATATAAAATTGTTGGAATGGTACAGTGCCAGGGATTTTGTGAAAAATGATGGTATGTATTTTTAATTTTACAACCTTTCTATTACATTTGCTTAATTATTTATGTAAGCTAAAAAGACCAGCATGTGGTAGTGAGCAACTAATTTTATCCTCAAAAGAAGTATGATTCCTAATCAGTAGTTACTACATGACTTATAAAATGTATCCTAATATTTTTGCTGGAGTGACTTCCATAAAACCAGGTCTGACTAAAATCTTAATATTTCATGTTTAAAAATCTGAGGTTGTTTCATTAAATGTTAAAACTGACCTATTTTGTCTTTACAGGCAATAAGCATATGAAATCAAACTGAAAACTCTCCCAAACTTTTAACATTTTCAGACATGCTTGATTAAATTTAATAGACTTTGGTATCATTGTTCATTTTGGATGGCAGAAGACATTTGAAAATTTTACTCTTGACTTAGAAGTAGCAGTAGTTGAAATCATGTAGTGTTTCAAATGCTTTTTTCTTAGTTTGGATAAGTTTGCTGTTTGATACAGAGGGATATTTGTTTTTTATGATCTGGGTACAATGCAGCTTTTTTGAATCCCATGGAAGACCGGTCTTTTGAGTATGCATGGGCAAGAGTTCTAGATACCTCTTTGTTTTGTGCAAGACCATTCCCCCTTTTCTAAATTAAATTCTCAATTCATAGGTTTGAAATAGGATTAATTTCCTTCATGAAAGATCTGAAATCTCATTAAAAGCATGTCTGATTATAATATATATATATATATATATATATTTTTACTCTCCCCATATTTACAATAAAGCAGAATGCATAATTTTCTTCCCTGAGGAAGCAATCTTTGCAAAACTATACTATGACAAAGTTGACAAATATAAGGATATTCCTCTCTTCATATTTACAATACCTGGACCAAGCTCTCTACAATGTCTTTCAAGTCAATCTCTTTTTATTTGAAAGTATTTAGCATTAGCTCATATCAGAAAGTATAACTGGTAGGTTAAGTGTTTCTCAGCCTTTCAGATAAAGGCCCCAGAATACTAAAGACTACAACTTAAGCAAGTTTATTTTTTTTCCTAGCATATAACCAATGAAGTTTTTGAAAAGATTACCAGATGCCAGTACTGAGGGACTTGAAAATCATAATAGTTTCCTTTTAAGAAGACATGATTTTTCTGCTAAACTGGAGGGTGGGGAAAAAAAAAGAACGTGGTATACACATCGGAAGTAAGGAGACGATAGCTTCTGGCTTTCCTAGCATCTGCAAATACATCTTCTGACAAGAAAATGTTAAAATTCATAGCAGCAACATAAATATAAGCATAAATAAAACCAGTAGCATTGCTTGGCTACAGTTTATTCCCTATAATTAACAGTGACAGATGAAGGAAGATAACACTAGTCTTCAAGGTGGTTTCATCTTTTCAATGTATTTTAAAATAATTTATGTTGTTTGATAAAAATTGAGCTACTTTTTCTTCAGTCAATTCTTGCTAATAGATTTCTAATGTAATGGAACTTACACGACAATGAGTCAAGTTGCTGCAGGTATAATGTAGCAGATTGACATATAGTAATAATAACCCAAATTATTTCATTTCAGCATTAATAGTAACTCTAAGAGATTAATAAATCAAATGAAATAGGATCTTCAGGTTGTTGCATTTTACAGAAGGGTATCTGTTACAAATCGTACTTCTGTGCCATCCATATATTTCATAGGAAGTTATGGTGAAGATATTTTGCATATACTGAAACTCATGCTCTAAAATTTTCTTCGTTCATGATATAAATTTTTATTTTAGTATTTAAAAATAATTATTTTATATTAATTTCTGTGGATGATGAGCTCCTGTCAACTGTAGTTAATACAAGGATAATCTGAGTACAGTTCATGTTCACCATGTAAGTATTAGCAGAGCACTTTTTTGTAAAGTGACTAGATAAACTCAATATAAACACTAATTTTAGTAAGCAATATATGTATTTTTTCAGTAGCTCTGGAGGATATTTTTTTCCCCTTCTCAAAAGTTTTTTCTTGTTTATCCTTATCACACAGCCATCTGTCAACATAATTTTGTGAACATTTCTTTATTTTATTTTTCTTTTAATTGCTTGAATGACATCACCTGCAACTAGCTGTCAAATTGAGTGAGTAGATAATTCTGGACTGGGTATTTATACTCTGTCAGTGTCAAGCTGCCCTAGGTAGACTCTTATCATTTAGAATCAGAAGGAGCTTAACTATACTGCTATGCAAGTTTAACTGGCATGTAGAGTACTATAAATATTATTGATTATTTTAATGATAGGTTTTCAGTCAGAAGTTGATTTAATATATATGTTTAATATCTGACACAATATAAAATAACCATGAAAATAACATTTGAGGCAATCGCATTTAAAAAGCATTTATCAGACAATGGTTAAAACTATGCATGTATAAATATTTCCATTGTGTTGTAGATAATAGTTGCAATAGTTTACTGCTTATTTTTAAAATAAAAACCTCTTTGTAATTTTAGATGATTTTGACCTCTTCGTCATTTGATGCTGGGGATGCTTTGGGGGTAAGTGCTGTGTCGAGTTGTGGGCTCCCTAGGACAAGAGAGACACGGACGTATTGTAGAGAGTCCATTAATAGGCCATGATGATGATGAAGGGACTGGAGCATCTCTCCTATAAGGAGAGGCCGAGTGAGCTGGGACTGCTCAGCCTAGAGAAGAGAAGGCTCGGGGAGAATTTTACATGCAAATATCTGAAGAGAGTGCAAAGAGGACAGAGTCAGGCTGTTTTCACAGGTGTCCAGTGACAGGACAGTAGGCAATGGGCAGAAGCTGAAACACAGGATGCTTCATTTGAACATCACAAAACACTTTTTAACTGTGTGGGTGATGGGGCACTGGCACAAGTTGCCATGAGTGGTTGTGGAGTCTCCCTCTGTGGAGATCTTCAGTAGCTGCCTCGACATGGTGCTGAGCAGCCCGCTGTAGGTGCCCCTGCTTAGCAGGGGATTGGACCAGATGACCTCCAGAGGTCCCCTCTGACCCCAACCATTCTGTGGTTCTAAGATTTCTTAGAGATGGAAGATGGGCTGTTTAAAATGCTGAATATGAAACCAGTGGATCTGATTTTATCCTGAAACAAATAAATCTACAATAGTGAGCTATTCTAGGTTTACTTCAGTGTAACTGAGACTGGAGTGACTTGCCCACATTTGACAAGCCAGTGGCACAGCTAAAATAAAATCAAGGTCTTCATAGCTCCCCCTGTTTTGTTTTTAAAATAAATAAATAAAATCAATAAAGGAAGTGCATGAAATACACTGTTTTCATTCTTTAACAACCTAAGTTTTCTCCAGAATGATGATAAGATTTGAATGTGAATGATTCTTTCTTATTCCCTGGAAACTTATATGTTTGGATTTTTTTTTTTTCCTGTATAACCTGAAGTCATCCCTATTTCTTCCCTTAGCTTCCATTATTGTGGATTTATTCTGCCACAGAAAAGTAGTTTGAAGGGCAGAGTATCTTGGAGAAGGAATGAAGGACAGTGGGTCTGAGGTAGATCGATGGACCTTTCAGAAATGCTGCATTGACTAATTGCTCTTTGTAACAATTTTACAGAATCTAATTATTTTCTCTACATAATACATATAGTAGATAAAGAAGATTTGCAGGTAGCGAGATGCTGGCATTTCTCACTCAGTGGTAGGACTGACTATCTTAGTCATTAGAGAAGCATTACAGAAGACTGCCAAAGCTGAACATCGCCATTACTGAATGCTGGAATTTAGCCAAGAAACTTGAATAAACAGTGCTTTTCCTGGAAGAAAATTGATATCCAATTACTCAGAAAAATCAGATTTACTTCTCCTTCAGAACACTTCAAGTTGTTTACTTCTTTTTAGCATAGTAGACCAAGCATGTGAACACTGTATAGAATGATCGGTTTGGTACCAACCGAGGAAGAAGAATATTTCTGAAATGAAGTGCCAATGAATATTATAGTTTATACTAATCTCTCATGGCTACACAAGGTCAAATTTTCAATTTTTTTTTCTTTTTTTTTTTCAAATAGAATTGGGTGAGTTTGTTTGCATGTGCACTAAGTCATTTGTTACAGTACTCTGCTTTTCCCTTTCTCATTTTCCTGCAGAACATATTTCTATTATTACAGAGCATAAATCTCCACAGAAATTTCCCATGTATTTTTATTTTATTTTGCAGAGTTGGGCTTTTGCTATGGGATCATGTTTTGATCATGTAAATGTAGCATTTTTACTAGTGTTTTAGCTCTCTATTAAATGCACAGTAGTGTGCTACTTTATACTTCATTTTATCCTGAGAAGCAGAGGGATCATATTGCACTGTGAAAGCAAAGGACACTAAATGTTTGAGCTCCATGGTTTGTTTGATATTGTGCCATTTTTAAAGTATTCCTTGAAGATATATTTCACAGGTCAATCCACCCAGACCCATGACCATTCAAAGTGATTGATATCGTTATTGTGTCTGATCTTAATCGCCAGTAATCTGTAGTGACATAGTAATAGAAATCCCTTGTAGATATTTATACCAAAATATTCATATAAAGTGTGGGTGAATGGGGGAGCCAATTTAACTACTGCATCTTCAAGGAAGGGTGGGAGAGAGGAGGGAAGTTGGACTGTTTTCATGGGCATGTTTGAGGAAAGTAGGTTTGCGCAGAGGGAGGCTGAATCCTATTGGGACTTCTGGAGAATCCTTCCTAAACGGTATAAAATCTTGTTCAGTAGATCAGGAAGGGGTTTCCTCTGTGGTATGAATGGGAGGTGTACGACATGCAGGAAGACACAGTTATGGGTTGCAGGGAAAAAAAAAAAAAAAAGAAAAAACAACTGAATCAGGCAGAGATTTCTTGGTGCAAATAAACTAACCCTGATTTTTCATTTGCTTCTTCACTTACTTCTTTTATAAAGCATTTTTAACTATGCAGTCTATTTTGGATGTTGAAAGTAAATATTTTTACTTTCATCTAGTTTTATATTATGTAATTTCAGTGTACACCTCTGTCATTAGTGTATCCCTCAGACAATGAAATTAAACATTGGGCTAGTGCAATGCTGTAAGAAGGACTCAGCTCCTCAACCCATTACTCACAGGCACCTGGAAGATAAGAGAGCATGCCTAATGTTTCACAGGTCAGTTTGATTGCAGGTACTGTAGGGATTAAGTAAGGAAAAGCTAATGTTGAAGCATAAGTAGTCTGAGGAAGTGTTTGACAACTCCTGAAAGCACAGTTTCAAGAAAGACAAACTCTGACAATAGTGTTGATTTTCAAAAGCTATGTGCAGTTGCTGAACACACTGAACATCACTACAGAGTGACTGAGCTGAGAAATTCTGGTTTGGGAAATGTGTAAGAGGTAAGTGACCTTGTCACTATTTAACATCAAGTTTCGCTGTTTTTCACATCACAGTTTTTCTAAGTACTTCACCAGTAAACTTACCCAAGCTTATTTTGGGCAAGCTATAGCGTCTTAAAACAACTTTGCTGGGAACCATCACAGCATCACATTAGAGGGCAGTAACACTGTCAGGAAAGGAAAGAAAAAGTGCTTTTTAGGAAAAATGGGCTGAGATTTAGGGCTGATGTAGGCATGCACGTGCTGAGAGGATAGCTAATTTGCAGCTGTCTTCTTTCTGTGGCTTTTCATTCCTCTTGGTGTGACAAGTGCATCCAGGGCTGTTAAAAGTGAACATTCACTTTGTGGGAAACAGCTGTGGCTTATGCTTAATGAGGTTGGTTTTGGTTTCCAACTCTGTATGACAGTACTAGGAATAATAACAGTTTTGTCCACTATTGGTTGCCAGTGGAATAGCCTAGCAAAACATATTTAAATTGCTATCGGCTCAATTTGCTCACTCTTCCTCTGTTGATTTGGCATAGGTGAGCAAGGTAAATAATGCTGTTGTCTTTTTAACTGATTAAGAAAATCCCTCCATGTAGGCATCTGGAGGTGGACTAGAAGTTTCTACCTAAGCGTGAGCATCCAGGGGGCTGTGCACAGTCTTGCTGTGGTCATCTTTTGTGTGGGAGTGTAATGCTTAGAGAGGGCACTCACTCAGAAGCAAGTACCCACATTTCCTAGTGCCCAGGAGAGGCAAGAAGGGGATATGGGGATGGCAGACTTCCTTAAAGCAAGCCACTTTACTGAGAGGACTGCCAGACTAACAGGATATAGATTAAGCAGGAGGGCAGGACAATGCTCCCTTTTTTTTTTTTTTTCCAGGTACCAGAAAAAATATAAGCCCATTTGAGACAGGGACAAGAATACCACTTCCTGGGCAATTTCTTTATTTCAGTGCTTTTGTATAATTTTGGTCGTGCCCACTACTGCTTGCCAGCACCTCTTTCTCCTCTCATCATTGTAGGCTTTTCACTGCAAAGGCATGCCTGAGGCACGTAAATGCAGGAAAAAAAGTTAGGTCTTAGATGCGGTCTTGTCTGTGTACCAAATTTGTGTTTTTACCTTCCTATCAGTTGACTCAATGCCTTCTTCCCTTCCAATGCCCTGTGCTGATGAAGGTGAATCACATTTTTAAATGTCCACCTTTTCTTACTCATTGCACTGACAGTGCAATTGTTGAGCCTGCGTTTATGCACCTTATTCTGGACCTTGTTCTGGTTCTGAGAACCTAAAAGTGGTGGCACTTGGTGTTAATTGAATGTGATAGGAACATTAACATCAGGCAAGTTCATGTCTTCCTAATGTTGCTTGAGAGGCCATTACTGTTATTGATTATGATCAAATGTCCCACTGCCAATGCTGAAAAATTGTTGTAATTTGCAGCTGCTGAATATATATGAGGTAAAAAATGTTGGTGGTTATTCACTTAGAAAGATAGTACAGTGATTGAATGATAAGTGGTTTTTTTTTTTTTTCCTATACAACAGTACTGAAACATAATTTCAGTTAGTGGAATCAAAGTTATGATTTGTCAAGTGAATGAAGCGTAGATATAAACAAACAAGAAATTCTGTAGTAATGCCACTGGTTGAAGAGGTTTCCTGTTCTATTTGAGTCCTTTATACAGCTGTGGAAAAATCTAATTCTTCTCCAGGAATTGCTTCTTTCCATTTTTTTTTTTAAACCTCCCATACTGTTGAGGTATTTTTGGAAGAAAGAAATTAAAATTTCATTCAGACTTGAAAGAGCTGATGTAATTTTAAAATCTGAAAAAGTGTCTCCTTTAGAAATACAGGTTATCTAAGGACATTTTTTAGAAAGTAAAATAAATTTGGAAATCATCTAACTCACAGTGAGACAGATGGATTTTTTTTATCATTTGTCTTATATACAAATAATGATTTTTATATGTGTAGGCTACAATCTCTTATGACTGAGGAATAGTTGTCACAAATTTTGATGTTCTTATTATATTGGAAATAAAACCAGCTGCTGAATGATTTAGAAGTATATTATCTTTTATTATGTGGCTCTTTCAGTATTGTCAATAAAACGAGGTAACCGTTGAGGCGGTGTATTACTACTTGAAGTCTGACCCACAGTTTTGTTTCCCTGATGATAAATATAATATTGGTACATTCATTACAAACCTAGAAGAAACTGTTTCTTGTTAGGTTATGTGAGCATGCACAAATAAGAGAAAGTGCTTAGTGTAGTGGCTTTGGGACGGCTATGAAATGTCTCCTACACAATCTTGATTATTCTCAGATTCTAAGTTAATGAAGCTAAACATGCAGTAACTGCTTTCATAATGTGATTAATCATGGCATAGTTGGGCAATTGGTCTGTGACCCAGGAAAACTCCTAAGCACATGCTTAACTTCAAACATGTGAGTAGTTTTGAGGAAATAAATAGTAGTTTCTCTGCTAGGCACCATTTTTGCCTTGGAGCACTTTGCTGTGTCTGGCTTCTGATAATTAAAGAAGTTAAATTCTTGAAAATGCTCTAGTCTTAATTACAAAATATGTTTTAGTCATGCATTTGACAAGTTTAATTAAAGTGGTTTTATATAAATTACATAACATTTGATTTATGTACCCAATATGCATTTATGGGCTTAGAATTTGTCACAAGGTCTTTTCAGAATATAAAAGTTATTGTATTTATGTTCTGTAAAAGCAATGAAGTGATAATATCCTATAATAACATTTCATTTTGCTATTAAGAGTTTGGTGAAAAGGACAGTGAAGTATTCAGGGGTTTTGGTGAAATACAGCACATCTGGAAAATAGATCAATATTTTCTGTGTATGTAATGAAAATCTAGGTATTTGGCTTGGGTTAATATCACACAGAATTAGTTCATCATTCTGCTGTAGATGTAAATGAATACTAAATCACTATATTGGGAATGCAAGAGGAATCAATGTAGAGAAACTGAGTTAGCACTAAACTGTTCTGAACCAGAAAGCACTTTTTCATACCTTGTTTTTTGCCCCAACTTGAAAAATATATGTAATCACTTTCTGTAAGAATTTATAATTATTTATAATTATTATTTTTTTCTCCTCTCTTCTCTGGAACAGGAGTATCTTATTTGTGTGCAATCCAACAAAAAATGCAAACACAAAGATGCTGCTGTTTTAGTCTGTGAAAATACTTCATGAATTTGATCTTGAGGGGTTGTTTTGTGTTTATTTGACTCCTGAAAGAAAGGTTTTTTAAGAGCTAGGACTGTAGACACAGGTAGCTGCCGTTCTGTTACCATGGAATGTGTTGGGCATCAGAGAAGTCCTTCGGAAATGCAAATCTCCGGCTCAGCAGTAACAATTATTTAAGGAGGATAATTTTCATAATGCTCAGATTTTTGGGTGGGAATTAGGATCACCATTTCTGCTCTGATATTTACTTGGATGCATAATGGACCATGACAAATTGTTCAGATTCATTCACAAAAGTAATGGCTGTGTATTTAAATTCTGATGTACCGTATAACGCAGTTTAACATTTTATATATATACGCTATTTTCCTCTATCACTTAAAGGATAATAATTGCTTGTTTAGTAACTGGGAAGGTTACAGAAATAGCACTAAATGAAAGAATTTACGACAATTAAGAGCTCATCTGTTCTGCTGAGGTTCAGGCCAAAGTCAGGCAGCTACTTTGTGGAGAGCAGCAGAGGTCTGTCTCATATGGCCCTTCCAGGACTGGTAATATGCTTGGAGAATATTACCAGAATTATCACTAACTCTCCTGGGAAGATGCTGCATGCTCTTTCCAGGCAGCAATGTTGGCCTGAGAAACTGAGACACTTCCTTCACCCTGTCCTTTCAAGGCTCTTTTCCTGGGTAAATACAGAGTGGAAATCGCAGCTTGAGGAAAGCATAGCAGGGTTTCACAAAATCATGTTAAAAATCAGACTAGGGAGAGCATGTGGATTTCCTGAGCTCTCAATTGTAATCTTCGTATGATGCCATTCAGCACAAAAGGGACCAGACAGAAAGCCTGGCATATTGGGGGAGGAAGTAATGATAACAGAGTTATAGAAAAAAATTACTTGTTGAATTTAAAAATTAAGTATTAACTGAGGTAGGCAGAGATGAGGTAAAATTTTTGTATTTCAACAATTCTTTCCCCACAGCTCCTATTTGTTCTTATGCCTCAACTGTATTTGGGCTATCATTGGAACTTGCAAGTTCTCCATCTTCTTAACCTTCATCTGCTTATCTTATCATCACACTGCTACAACCATTCTTCATACACCAAACGA
Source organism: Cygnus atratus (assembly GCF_013377495.2). Classification (NCBI taxonomy): domain Eukaryota; kingdom Metazoa; phylum Chordata; class Aves; order Anseriformes; family Anatidae; genus Cygnus; species Cygnus atratus. The sequence goes on from NC_066365.1 coordinate 7,984,378, forward strand.
TTTACTTGTTAAATATGGCAATATTATATTAGCCTTACTGCACGTTAAATAGAACCTTCTCCCAGCTGGCTAACCTTAATTTTCTGTTATTCTCTTTGATCGTCTCCAAAATACCATTGAAAATGGAATTTTTCTATCCCTGTCATTACAACTTTGGCTCTTGCTCTTTGTTTATCACATATATACTCACCTGAGCCTTCATGGATGTGGTGCTCACCCTCACTCATTAAATCCTACCTCCTTATCTTAAAATGCCAGACCCTCAATGAGCTCTATTGGATATTCTGCTCTTGAATCTGTGTTTATTCATACAAAATAACAGAAGCAAAAACAACAGAAAATTAGAAATTAAAATGTATGTAGTGCTGTACAGTTGTAACCCATAAAGTATGCATGAAGAAAAAAATATTCTTTCTTGTTTTGCTCTCAACAATGATGTGACATTCAGAGTCCATATGCTATAAACCTGACTTTATGGCTTGTCCTCAGACTTGCAGCAGCTTAATTTATATGGAGAGAAGGACAAAGACAAAAACCAGACCTAGATAAGCAGTTAAAAACAAGGGTGGAAAGATAGCAACTCAATGAGACAAAATGGAGGAAATTTACTGAGGGGAATATTTTAATTAATTTCTGTAATGGATGAGGAGCTGACAGACATGCTTAAGTATTTGGTTGATGTTCTTGCACTTTTTTGTACATGGAAGATGTAGACTGTAGCCTTCAGCAGATGCTGGATGTTGATGTTGGTATTTGAAGAGCCTATACAGAAAAGAACTAAAGTAAAGTAAACGTGGGACATATTCACCAGAAAGGACTAGAGTACACAATAAAGTTTTGTTGGTCTTTTGAACAAGAATATTCATGTGGTGGTTTAAGATCTGTATCATCAAAGATAATTATTTAAATCAAACAATTTCAAAAGAAAAATAACATCTGAGTGTATTTATAGATCACACTGATCACATATACTTGCAATTTCATAGAAAGGATTTATCATTTCACATGTTGCTTTAATTCCAGACGTGATTCTAGATAGGATCTGATACTTTCGCTATGGCTCTAATACATTTTACCTGGGATGTTTTTAGAACCAGTATAACATAAGCCGCTTTTCCATATATATCTTTTTGTATTTGGGTGGTTTATTTTCTTTGTGACTTGGACACAGTTATCATGTTTTCTACCTGGCTGAAATTATACAAAAAGTTTTTGCTACTGTTATATTACAATTATTTATATACTGTTATATTACTGTTATATTACAATGCTGCTTGTATATGGTACACAAATTTATATGCAGTTAGTGGCGGTCCTAGTTAGTTGCTATTTCTATGGACTGTATTTTGCTCCCAGACATCCCAAAAGTATGATAGCTTCACCTGAGAAATTCTCTTCTGAATTCAGTGAGAATATATGAGTGCAAAAATATTTAATGAGTATCTAATATCATTGCTTGATCAGATAAAATCAACAATGGACACCTCATTTTCTTCTAGTGCTAGTAGGTTACAAACTAAAATCCCATAATAGATGAGTATTTCATATATTGCAAAAGCTGTGGAAACCTGTTTGTTACATGCTGGAAGGCATTTCTTCTGTTAAGCTAAAAATGGTGATGGTTTTCATTATTTTCGCTTTTCAGTAAGGTTCAGTTTAGCTAGATTTGATGTTTCGATTGGAATTGAAGCTGTTTGCATACTGTGCAGAAGATGCTTCCTTTTGCACAGGAAAAATCATTGAATGCACTTTCTAGAATGATGCTATTTGTGTTACGTTTATTGTAGCTCAGTACACTGGCCTTCAGACTCCTTATTCTGTTTCAAATAGAGATGCACTTCAGTTTGCTGCTTAATTTCTGGAAAGATAGAGCAAAAATGCAGCAAACAATAAACATTTCTTGTCATTAACTGGATATTCCTACAGGACATTTGTAGATATAGAAGGAACACAGTTCAACATGCATTTGTTTAAACTGCATGAATTTATATTAATGCTGCAGATGAAAAACAGTTTTAAATATCATAGTTGGTTTCATTTGATATAGACATGACACACAATGAAGAGCTGACTAAAAATGAAATTATAATAATGTGGCTTGAACTACAGAAAACCTGTTCATTTCGTAATAAAACCTACCTGTAACACAGTGAAAGAGTTTAGTTTAAACATTCAGATAAAGAGGTAATGGACTTTTTCAGATCATATAGGCATATTTTGAGGTTAGATATCATTAGAGGAATAAGATTGTTTAAAATACTCTATTTGGACACAGTTACTAGTAGGGGAGGTACCTACTGTTGGTACAGCTTTGCAGTTTAGATACCACATAGCCAACCTCTCAAAAATTTTCAGAAGGTTCTATATATGCTTCTATAGCATTAACAGAGACGCCCTACTTAAGAATTTGACAGCACACATTTACTGTATGCCATTGGTATACAAATGTCAACACAGTAAAGCTCATATTTATCATGGAAAATCATAGAATATCCCGAGTTGGAAGGGACACATAAGGATCATCGAAAGATATGGAAGTGCAGCCGTCTCCATTAACGTTATAATAGTCAGAATCTACCATTTGGTCTCATATTTGACAGCAGTCTTTGTGGACAGATCTTCCATTAGTATGCTCCTCTGCAGTAGTAATGATTAAAAAAGTAGGTTCTCCTTAGATTTTGAAGCCCAGAACCTCTGACTGTGATTTTTAAAAGTTGGTACTGTTTTTTGCAAAAATAAGTTGTAAGTCTTCCCATGACTTTAGATTGAATACTGCCCTCCTCCAATGCATGTTATTTTTTATTATTTCATTTTTATTTTTTTTGTAAACCAGTGAGATTTGAACACTGATGATGAATTTATTTCCCCGGATCTGTGCAACATGATTCTGCACTGCATTTCTATAAAGATGCTTTCTCTTCTGTGCAAAGGTTGAATGAGTGCCAATTCTGGTATCATACTTGTCTTCTTTTACTTCAGAAGAGTTATTTAGCCCGTGTAGTTCACAAGATGTCCTAGCTTTCCCTTGCTCAATACAAATATCTGTGCCTGAGGTTTTCCAGACTGTGGTCTGAGAACTCTATCAACAGAATTTGTTAAGAGTTTTGAACCAGGGCAACCTTCTGAGAACAACATAGGAAAGGAATTTATGACACAGCAAACTTCTTAATTGAGACATCTGTCATCTTTTAGAGTCCTATTGGTTACTTTTTACTGCAGTCATACCATTTTACACTTGGGAATGCAGTAGATGCCAGATTTTTTAATATATATTTTATACGTACCCCAAATTTCACATATCTGCAAAGTTTGACCCTCAGGCATCTTAAAGCATTGAGACTCATAGATGGAATACAGTGTACATGTGGGAAATATTATTTTTTTTTATTAGCCGTAATTACTACTTTAGTATCTTGTTAATTCTCTTTTAAAAATTGAAGTGATAAATGCGGCAATTTCTAAATGTTTAAAACCAAAGTTAAAATGTTTAAATACATACTTTGTTAGAATTTTAAAAAGATCAGTCCAAAAGCTAAGGGCCAAATTAAAAATAAAACCTCTCAGGAAAAACGCAGAACATTTGCATGGTAAATTTTATCTCGAGGCTTTTGAATAGCTTGCAGCTTTTACCTTAATTTTACTGAGCTGCTTTCCTTGCTACTTTATTTTTAAATGTGTTGGTCTGATACAATTTGTTCCAATATTCATACACAGCACTGACAAAAAAAATAATTTAGCATTTGACTTTTTTTAAGCACTACAGTTTTGAAGTTTTAATTTAATCAGAAGTTGAGTATCAGATATATTGGACCTCTTGGTTAAAACCTTTTATGATTGCCACTTTATTTCCACCTTCAGTACTTATGAGTTTAAGACAGGGAGGACCTATTAAGTACTTTGATTTTTTTCTTGTACAGTGAATATTTCATAGAAAGTTTTTAATGGGTTGCTATTGATATTACTAAGTGATGTACTACTATGAAGTTTTACCAAATGCTATTTTTCTTGTTTCTGTTCTGTATATCTATGAATGTTACCTATGATAATTTAGGATGCTGTCTGTGGTTTTCTGTTCATTGCATTTTGACATGAATCCCATGTATAGTCCCAGGTGACTTTGATGCTTGTTTGCCACAGTATTAGACTGCTAGAATGCTTGTCATGTGCAGTCAGTGATGTGCGTGTTATAGTTGCATACTTATGGAAGTTTATTTTTATTCCACAACTTGTCTACAAGTTCTCCAAATCCCCGGAGAGATTTAGCAGTTTTATGGGAGCCAAATCCCATAAAAGAGAGGAAATCTAACTGAGGAACTGTTAATCTTTCTATCCAGGATAAAGCTGAAGTCTGCAGTATTTCTTTGTTATCTTTGTTGCCCAATGAAGCATGATTTAATAACCATTTTTCTCTCAGTAGGTCTTGTTTTAGGAAAAAAAGAAGTTCAGTGGCCTCTATTTTCTCTTGACCTGATACACTGAATTCTGTTAGGCAATTTTGTCTTATTCTTTTCTGTACCACCCTTCCTAGAGAGTTCTGTAAATCCCTGAACTAGCAGATCCTTTTTCTTTAGCTGAGATACAGCTACATTGGTGTTTTTCAATCTTTTGACAGCCTAAAGGTCTCGAAGACCTTTACGTGGCATGGGAGAGGAAAAATAGTCATTGCTGTGTAAGTGAAAGCCATATGAATATCTGTAACCCAGTTGAAGTTTATAATCTGAGATATCAATTAGCAATTTGTCTCCACTGCATTTGATCAATGATGGCTGTTGTCATATAAAAATTACAAACACACGATTTCATAGATTTGCTTTCTGGGACTTCTACAAGTTATTATTTTAGTAACCAAAATTTGGTGACTCTAATGGATTGTTGTCAGCATGGTAGCCTACTACAACACATTGATTTGACCGTAATTACTGTTGGTGTATAGAGTGGACTCTGATTAAGCATTTATTTGAAGTTTTATATTTTAACATAGGTTAAACCTGACCACCATCTAATTTAACACTGCTAATGAATGAAAGCCCAGTAATTTTATGTTACAAAAGCAATAAAAGATACAAGAAAAGAGGAAAAAATAATAATATCATAAAATGTCTAAAGCAAGAAAGTACAAGAAAGCTGTTCATTTTGGTATGTCTGTAATTTTTAAGTTCCTGAAGATATCATTTGCTGCTTGGTGATTATTGCAGCAATTGAACAGAAACCCTTTCTGGGCCTTAAGGAATGAACAGAATATTACAGTGAAGTTGGCAGTCTGTATCTTAGACACAGACTGTCATTATGATTTATGTCAAAGTATAAATTATGTGCACTCCGAATATCTCATATCTTGGCCTTAAAAAGTTTTGTTTTTAGTATTTTAAATAAAAAATTCTTGGCTAGTGTAAGAATAGCTACTGCAAGTGAGTTTTATAGTAATAAATTAAATTTTTAAAATTAAATGATTATTGGTCTACAGAATGAAAAGCTCTAGTAATAAAAGCTATTTTAGTATATCTCCAAAGATTGCCTTCTGGAAAAAAAAAAAAGCTTTATATATTTTGAAGTTTTTACACTTCTTATTACTGCATTTGCTGCTTTCTGAAAAGAATGATGTAAAATTATTAATTGCAAATTTTGGAACTGATTTTCCAGAAAATGAAAACATATATAATTTTTTTTTTTGCAGTTCAAAATATATATTCATCATTTCTCAGGAAGAATTTCTGCTTTTTAATTCTGAAAGTGTTTGATTACATACCAAATCTATTTATTGTATTGAGAATTTTGAATCCTCAGTGCTCATCAACTTTTATTTTGTTAAGTGTATTTTTAAAGTACATTTTTGTTGAACAGCTACTAAATAAGAGGAGAGAATCCTTGGGAAACTTTCTAACTCCATAATTTTCCATGGAATAGGCCTGTAAATTAACCAATGCTTCTGTATTTCAACCTTTTTTTTTTTTTATGAACTCAGTTTTCAATATTTTTTTAAAATTTTTTTTCCTTTTTTTTTTGGCTCGATCTCATTGGCATTTTGTGTAAACATCAGACAAGTAACAAAAATGATAGTGAAATCTCCAGGTGTTGGTCTAAATGCATGTTCTAAATTTGGAAAATTTAGGCCTTGTTTCGGCACTGCTGTCTTCCGTTTGTTTTGGAAATAAACCCCTGCAAAGTGAGAAGTGAGTTCCCTGGCTCGGAAGTCAAAGTGTGAGAAAAGACCACACGCAGTGTATTGCTCATGCAGATTCAGAGGAACTTAACATATTTTTCTGCTTAATTCACAGAGTATTATTTCTAGTTCTCCAGTTTATTAAGGCCTTTAACTTTTGTGAGAGCAGCATGATAATGTGCAGATTGTGTGAATTCAGGTGTAGAGTGTTTTCAATAGCCTGTCTGTAATACTAAATGGTTTAGAAAATTGTATTAGGTAATTTTCTCTAGTGCATTTGATGTAAATTGCACTAATATTGTGAAGTGCTTTTGTTTAACATATTCTTTGTAAGTTAGATAAATGAAGGTTTCTGAAGGATGGAATTAGATGAAACTTGTTCATCATAACAAGATCACATTAAATATGGTTAATTTTTTGTATTAGTGGTGCCAACCCAAGTAACTTCGCCATTCCCTGTAAGACTGTTTTTGCTTATCTATACATTGAACAAAAACTCTTCAGCCACCCAGGCATCAGCTAACATATTCTTTTCTTGATGCTCACAAAACTGCTATCATCGGTCAGTGATGGTTCTGCCATGAGCGTAACGATGGTCTTGCCCATTTTGTGGTTTTGAAAAATAGGAGGAGAACAGAGAACAAGACCATAAAGGAAAACATCTACGGGCTTTGTGAATTCTGCATTCATGATCACTGTCCACAGGCACTAGAATGGTCATGTGCTCTAAAACACAGGTTGTGTCTACATTTGCCAACTATAAGTTGGAAAGAAAAAGTACTTTTCAATTTGCCAGTCCTCTTGAATAGTAAATGGTACCAGGAGGACAATTAATTTGTGGCCTAAACTGGCTGCAGACATTACCTTAATTCTTATGCTAAGCACATGTGGAGGCACAGAAGGGAAAGAAAAAATGTCTTCAAGTTAATTTAGTATTCTCTCTGGTTCCTTAACTACTCTGAGGTAATTCAGTAGAAGTTAAGCACATTGGGATCATGCATAGAAACTGAAGATACTGGTAATAAATTTGCTTTTATAATGAACTTAAAATTTGGGATTCCTGCTGTTACCAAAGCAGTGGTTCATTACAAAAAATTCTGTTATTCTTTTTGTGTGATCCTTCCAATAAAGGATTGTTGAAATTTAACGGGACTATGGAAGTATTAGAACAAGGCAGATTGCGTCATTTACTGCACTTGAAAACTCTGAAGTCCAGCACTACTTAAATTGGCAACTGCAATGACAGTAACAAACAGTAAGTTTCTGATTATTTTTTTTTTTAATCTTTCTGTAAGTAGAAGATCCAGAAAGAATGGAAGAAAAAAAAAAGAGAGAGAGAGAAATGAAAGCGTTTTTTTATAGAGTTGGTTTTGAGAAGATTAATACAAAAAGTCTTTTCTAGGATTCTGTGGGGGCACATGCAGTGATGACAATTGCATTCTATGGGTTGATGTTTCAATATAATTTCAAACGTATACTTTTGCCATAGAATTATGAACTTGAAGGTAGGACCAAATAAAAGGCAATTGCTAACTTTTCTTACTATGGATCTTGTATTTTTCATATACTGTTACCCAACAGATATATGAGCCCCACTGGATCCTACTTGCTGAAGAATATGCATTTCTTTGCTCATAAGAATGAATCCTACTTTGTTTAGAGAAGGAGCTGCACTTTGTACTGAGAGAAGGATCTGTTTGAAAAACAGATCAGTTTTCCTGCCTTACTTCATGGTATATCGAAAAACCACACGTTTAGTCTGTCTGACAATGTCACCTCAAAATTCAGCCATCCACAACTGCTACCCTCCCATGCAGCAGGGCAGTATACCAAGCTGGGAGGCATTATTCACCAGACACAGTAGGCCTGAAGAGGCCCATGGCCTCCTTCCATGAGCTTGTTGAGCAACTGAATGGCATCAATAACATAATGCTAGATCAACTGATTGACAGTTGTAATAGAGGAAATGCTCTTAAGTGGTCAGGGTAGGTATCTGAGGAAGGATGACCAACGTTTAGTGCATGGCATAGCATTTAGACTTCTGTCACTCAGCTCACCAGAGTGCTTCTTGATCCAGCCCTTGGCCACTGAAGCCGAAGTAGCTACCTGTATTCAAAATGAACATGTAACATAATTGAAAAATTCAGTATTACATTTGAACAAATAAATAAAATGAACAGTGAATTCAATAAATTGCCATATTTAACATTTTTTGCCCTTTTACCTAAAGATATTTTTACATATTCTAATAAAAATGCAAATGTTTTGATTGTACAGAATAATAAACCTTGAAGAAAATGGGTCATACTAGTTATGAAACTTCACACTTTTTAATTTTGAAAATGAATGTAGTCTCCAAGCCAAGAGTTCAGAAAAACTAAACCAGAACATTATTTATTAGAAAGCAGTATGATGTGTTGCTTATCTTAACAGAAGAGTTTTGATTTGGGTCTGCTCGTCTTCGTATTTTCAATTCATTTTAGTGCTGTAATGATAAATCATTCTTTAAGTGACTATTCTTTTTGTATGATAGTGTCAGACGCACTCTCATAACAGCTAGTTGTTCTCATTACAAATAAATATATTGGCATTAAATAGTATCTAAAATAGACCTCATCTGTATTAGCTTACAGGCTGTAAGTAAGGGTCTACAACCAAATCGAGAAAGACAAGTGACTGATTAGCCTACAGAGTCTGTGAAGAATGTCCCCAAATCAGACGTGGGTCTGTTAATACACGTCAGAACATGGCTAGGTGGTGGCAACTGTGAAAGGTTCAGAGCAGCTTTTAGGGCCAGGCCTCAGGGTGTGAGGGGCAGGAAGGGGACAGCATGTGCCCTTTATCATGCCAACCCTTGCAGAAGTTTAAGTGTCACTATCTTGAAACATGCTTCTGCTGAATCGTACTATTCTGTTACTCTTTGTCCCTTTGACCTGATAGACTGGCTTCTGAGTCACATATTGTATATTTTGGTGATGTTTTGTGTCTTTGACTTTGCTCGGAGTTAACTTTCTATCACTATAATCCTGCAGTTTATCCTTCCTCTGGCTTCTGCCACTGGAATACAGTAATTAAATCAGATCTTGTGTGTTTGTGGTAATCTTCATGTTTAGTCATTTCCTCCAAGATGATTTTTATTGTGATTCATTAACTGTATGTTAGTTCATAAATTATTCCCTCTTTATTTTGTAAAGTAAGGATGGATATATTCATAAGGGACTACAATAAAAAGGGGAGTAGTTGGATTACTGACATAGAAATAAAGAATATTCATGAGCAAGCAGAAAGTAGTCGCAGTCTTCATGAACAAGCAATTCATGTGGTGCTGCAGCACAGTCAGTAATTCATTCTGTTTCTAAATTATGGCAAGAGATTTTCATAAACAGGCTTACAAAATATATCAATACAGATCAGTCAATTGAAGTTGAATACCAAGGAGTGGTAGGCAGTACACTTCTCTTCTGCCCGAAATACAGTTTTGACACAATCTGAAATTTGTAGAGAAGATAATTGCACAATTGAATGCACTTTTTTTTTTTTGAGTGGTTTGAAATTGGTTTGCATATGCCCTTTTAAAATACTACTGATGTAAAGTCCGTTCTGAGTTCCCAAAGCATTTATTGGAAGCAGCTGATGACTTATGCATGTTCTGTTTGTTTCATTAAGCTTTATTTATGTATGTTTCTGGAGACAGAATGCAGGACTAGATAAGCCATTGATATGCTGTCTTATGGCAATTACATTCTCCATTTTCCTTCCCATGTACTGCTTTTTAGACACACTTTCCATTTATTCAAAAGATACCTATCCTTTTGACACAAGCTATTAAGTTAATTAATTAATTATTTTTACTGGTTTACAAACTTACACTCTTTGTTACAGCAGAACAATTTATTTATTATTTTTTTTTCTGGAAAATATGATTAAATTCTGAAAAGAAACTCTAATAGATCTTGACTTTCTGTGTTTAGTATCTGTAGATGATATTCAATATGAAATTTAGCCAGGTAAGTAACAAGTCTGTTATCTGTGGTGTTATTTACTAGGATGTCATTCTGAAGACATACTTACTTCTGCAAATACCAGCACATTAACATCTTAATTGTTACTAGTTCTTAATTTTCTAGCTTTGGGTAATTTTTTTTTTCAACATTCCTAACTCATTTCTCTAACATTTTAGAATGTAAACATGTAAAAGACTAACAAGTAAAAGAATAATTAGTCATTTGAGTTATGTTTTGGCTCACCACAAAGTTCTTTAGGTTCAGCCTGCTTATGGTTTGTGCAGTTATAAGACGTGCCTGTAATGCTAGACAGCTTATTACAGCTTATTAAAAATATTAATTATCAAGAGTAAAACACTGATTTTTTTTCTTTTGCAGTATTTTGTATTTTAAAGTTTTTTTTTTTTTTTTTAAAATATACATATCCTTAGCATTAGGAGAATTATGTGGGTTTTAAATGTATAACTTTAAGGCAAATATTCACTTTTCTTAAAAAGCGTATTCATCATATTCAAGTTTATTTGTCAAAGTGTTTTTTTTTTTCCTCAAGAAGAATGTTGAGAATCTCCATTCAGTATGCCTCTTGATTAAATTTTAATGGAATAGTGCACATATTAAACATAATTTTAAAATTGTTTTTTATAATTTAGTTAATTATGTCACCTATAGTGTGTGGGAGATGACTGGATTGCAGCTCTGTTCAACAGGAATACATAAAATGCAAGAGCATTAGTAGTTTGCCAGAGTATTTTACTTTTCATATTATGAAGGGGTCATACAGAACACCGAACCATCTACTTTCTCAGACATGTTTTGTGTCTAATTACTATGTTTTCTTTGACTTTCTTCGGCAGCATCTGTATAGATTACAGTTGTTTGGTTCATTGTTCATAGGAATCCATAGTGGAGTTGCATTATGGGGCAGCTTGGCAGAATTGTCAAAATGTTACCTGAAAAATCCAAATTTATGAAAGTGATATTGGTTTATAACAAATTCCTCTCAACCACAGTTGACTGGCATTTAATCTGGTGGGGCAAAAACGTACTTTTCTATTCGTAGGATGTTTTTTCTACGAAAATTCTGATCTGCTGAAAACAATGGCAGAACTTACAGAATCATAGAATCATTAAGGTTGGAGAAGACCTCCAAGACCATCTGGTCCAACCATCCCCAACCACCAATATCACCCACTAAACTGATTCATGGAAGAACTCTACAACTCAAAGCAAATGAGTTATAAAGTAGGTATGTGGTTTATTTTGGCGCCGGGCGCATGCAGGATAGCTCCCAAAGGCATGCACGTCCTAACGCGGCAACTTGCTTTCGTTATATGCAATAAAGAGTTACATATGCATGAAAGTTTCCCAATATGCCTATACGTATTCATAACCTATCCCTGCTTTGTATTAAAATTAGCTCCAAGAAGTCATTTACATAAACTCCTCTCATCTGCGCTTGCGCAGTGCCTTCTGGTGTTGGTCGTCGTGGGGTCGTGGGGATGAAGGCTGATAACTCTTCTTCATCAACACTAGTTGACCCCCTGCCTTTGTACAGACTCAGCTGCTCCTTGGCTCTTGTCCAAACCACAAGGTCTCTCTCAGCTGGTTTTTGAGACAGATTCCCCGTTTTTGTCAGGAAACATCCTCTGTGAGGGGCCCGTAGACTCCTTGTTTCGGTTAATTTGCACAGTAGTAAGCAAAGACACTCAGCAACATCTATTTTAATGCGATTAAGCAAGCCCCCATTCTTCCATTCCTGGTTTTAATAATGATTGTTTTATTTAGAAATCATTAATGTGATTAAACAAGCCCCCATTCTTCTATCCCTGGCTTCAAAACCATGTCCCTAAGCACCACGTCCAACCTTTCCTTAAACAGCCCCAGGGAAGGTGACTCCACCACCTCCCTGAGCAACCGGTTCGAGTGCCTAACCACTACTTCTGAGAAGAAATTTCTCCTGATTTTCAATCTGAAACTTCCTAAACTAAGAACTTCTTAAAAACTACGCAGAATCTTTAGTGAGAGTGTGAAGGAATCTCTATTTCACTCCGTTCCTAGTTCATCCCAAAATATCTTTGTCACACTGTGGTGGTTTTACCCTTCTGAGTGATCAGAGCTCCCCCCAGACCCCCTGCTCCTGCGTGGGCTCCTCTCCACGGGCTGCAGCTCCGGCCCGGGGCCTGCTCCTGCGGGGGCTCTCCATGGGCCGCAGCCTCCTCCAGGCCACATCCACCTGCTCCACCGGGGGCTCCTCCACAGGGGGGCTGCAGCGTGGAGATCTGCTCCCTGTGGGACCCACGGGCTGCAGGGGGACAGCCTGCTCCACCAGGGGCCTCTCCACAGGCCGCAGGGGAACTGCTGCTGCCTGCCTGGAGCACATCCTGCCCTCCTGCTGCACAGACCTGGGGGGCTGCAGGGCTGCTTCTCACTCCTCGTTCCCCCAGCTGCTGTTGTCCAGCAGTTTTTTTTTTCCCCCTTTCTTAAATGTGCTGTCCCAGAGGTGCAAACATCTCATATTGGCTTGGCTCTGGCCAGTGGTGGGTCCCTTTGGAGCCAGTTGAAACTGGCCCTTAGGTAACATGGGGCAGCTTCTGGATTTTTCTCACAGAGGCCAGCCCTGCAGCCCAATGTTATGAAAACTTTGCCACATAAACCCAATCCATGGAGGAAAAATAACAATCAAACATATAAGTAGCTATGATTGCTTATGCCACGTGGCAACATATACTTGATCTGCTCTGCCGTGGTATCCATGGGCTGCAGGGGGACAGCCTGCTCCACCATGGGCCTTCTCCACAGGCCTCAGGGGAACTTCTGTGCCTGGAGCACCTCCTGCCCTCCTTCTGCACTGACCTTGGAGTCTGCAGGGATGTTTCTCACATTTCTTATACCTCTTTACCAGCTGCTGCTCCGCAGCAGGTTTTTCTTTTTCTTAAAGCTGCTGTCACAGAAGCACAAACGTGGCCAGCAGCAGGTCCCTTTTGGAGCTGACTGGAACTGGCTCTTCTCTAACACGGGGCACCTGCTGGATTTCAGAGGCCACCCCTACAGCGCCCCCCCCTCCCCCCGATAATAGATATCTACATATCGATTTATGTATTTATTTTCTGTCCTTTTAAACTGTCTTCATCTCAACCCGCAAGCTTTTACTTTTTTCTCCGATTCTCTCCCCCATCCCACCGCAAGGGGCGAGGGGGAGGGTGAGCAAATGGCTGTGTGGTGCTTAGCTGCCTGCTGGGTTAAACCACAACATCTTAAATTGAAAGTGTCCCCCCCCCCCCCCCTTCCCCCATCATTGATTAAAAGCACATCTTTAGTAAGAATATTACTGTAAAAATGAATATAGGGCGTTTTCACATAATCTATTGAACAGGTAGTTGAGGAAGCTTCAGCTTGGTTATGTCCAAAGGTATCTTCTCACATCTGGAATTTTTTAATTTCACATTTAGAGATCTCATTAGTCATATCATCTACTTTGTTCATAAAGGACTACCTCCTGCATTTTTTACTTAGACAAAATTACCATTAAATTAAAGATATTTTTATCTCAGTATACGTAACAAATTTTGGCCCTAACATTTTTAGCTTAAACTGAAGTATATTTTGCTTACAAATGCAAAACCCTCTCTCTTATAAACATATAGGAGAGAACTTTACTAGTAGGTACAACAACAAACTAAAAATTGATGTGTAACAGAGAGAATGATATTTTGCTTATATTCAGGGCATTAAATTGCAACTTTGATTTTGTATTTCCATTAGTGTTTTGGTGGAAAATATTCTCAAGAATACTTGGGTCTCATGAAATACTACAGAATGAAAATAGTTATAATTACATGCCTTTCATACAAAGTTTTAAACTATTGCTAGTGGAAATAATGATTTTAAATGTGGCATTTTTAAAAAGCATATTTACATGAAAATTTAGAGTGGGTGAAATTTACTCTTATGAAAGAACTAACTGAAGTGTTTCAAATCACTTAAAGCTCATTTAAACGCTGTTATAGAAGTCTGAGTGGAATTATATACGAATTTTACTCACTACTATTTTACACTGGTTGATTAAGTATTGAAATACTCTGTCTAATTGTCATGTCCAATATTGAAAAAAAAAATTCCTAAAGAAGATGCCTAAAAGTAATGATGACTTGACTTCCTTATTCTCTTTCTCTTAATCAGAGGTAGGATAATCATAACAGACAATGCATATGACTGTAAGAGATAGGACCACTAAAAGATTGGGTTGTTTAAACATGGCTTGGTCGAAGTGAAAACAACTGATCTCAAAATTGCAGTCCATCATAGACTTGTTACTTCTCCAAGCCAATCTCCAGAAGGATGCAGATATATGCATACAATATTTATGTCTTTTACTCCATTTAAAACAGGGGTCTTATCCTTATGTACATGCACATTCGATCTGTGATCTAATGAAATTTTAACATTTGAACAGAGTCCTAGAAAATCATCATGTCTTTAGGGGCTATTGATAATGATTATCTATGTGGCAATCAACATATGTTAGATCTATAAAACTTCAGGTAATATTAATTTCATTTATAACTCTTAGAGATCAGTGTCTTCCAAGAGAAAGAAAACATTGTATTTCTGTCCTGGAAAAAAAATAAAAAGAAAAATAATTAGTTGGGAAGCTCATTTAAGTGTCAATTGTTTCCATGTGATTTTGAGGATTTCTTGAAATTACGTGAATATTTCATATTTCCCACATCTCAAATAAATTCTTAACTGATATTTTTTCTGTGCTTAATTATATAAAAACAATTTTTGTGACCTAGCAGACGGGGTGACATTTTGGTAACAAAGATGTAATTTACATCTGTATTGTGTTTTAGTTAGCCTTATGTTTTCTGGCTAGTGACATCAGTTAATGTCTGTGCAAACAGTTGTACTTGTGTGCATGAGAAAACGTGTGTGTGTGTCTTTAGCTGTTTGCAAGTTTGTTCAAGATTTTGGGTTTCATTTATATACACAGATTTTTTATTTTTTTATTTTTTATAGTAATCATCTATCAGATTCACATGCTGATATTTCATATTTGAAATCATGAAATCATGAATGTCTTCACTTGCACATGCTATTGCTTGCTGCTTCTTAGCTTACAGATGAACTACAAATTATAACTACTCCATACATCTAGTTGGTCCATACATCCTTGCAACTGACTTCAAGCTGCTACTCTGTTATGTGAAACGTCAGGATTCTCAGAAGGCAGGGCTAAGTTTCTTTGGCAGTCATGTGGATGGGTATATGTAAAGCCAAAAAAGTGGATAGTCGTCAATTTATAAGCAAGATTATTTAGTAAGCAGACTGCCAAGCCTGAATTGTTTCAGTGGTTGCCTTTACTGCAGTTTCACTGTAACTGGCCAAACAATTCTTGGCTCCCATCACATCCATTCAGGAGAGGATATGTCTTAGGACTGTGTAGCTTGCATTCACTGTTTTTATCCATTTGTAAAAGTTTTTGTGTACGTAGTATGATCTAAAACCTGGAAGATATATTTTTGTCGACTGTAAATAAAATTGATTTTTCTAAATGTATAGGTAGTCAGTTTATTCAACTGATTCTAGAGATAATATGGTAAATCTTTAGTACTCACCTCAAGTTTGTAACTTCTCCTTCCTATATTTTTTTTTAGTATGAAAAAAAAATTATCCATTACTGTAGTTATTGTTTTAAACATAAAATTTGCATAGGACCAACAATGAATCAAATACAAGAATTAAAATAGATACCATTGCTTTCCTTCCAGTTATATAGTTGATAAAAAAAAAAAGGTGGGAGTATGGCAGAAAGTGTGTATATATATAACTAAGATCTCTACCATCACAAAATATTTTATTTTTGCCAGAAAACTGAGGCACATACTCCCTTATTCTGGGGTGCTGTTGTGTTGTATTTCAGTACAATATCAGAAAGAAAGGTGTAAAGAAATGCATTTTTTTTTCACTATACCTTTAATCTGTACCAAGCACAAACTGGACCTACTGTCATGAACCTTTCTAAAGTTATTCTCATTGCTTCTTGGTGCCCCAAACTGTTTTTTGGTTGCAAAGATGCTAGCAGTGTCCTGATATGTGTCAGCTGAGAAAGGGGAAGCCTTGGAAACCCTTGCAGTCATTCTGTATCACAGCAAAGCCCATATGCACAAAGAAAATGCTGGAGAAGACTGGGATCCTCTTGCTCTTCCTGCATACTTCCAGAGTGAAAAGATGATCTAGGAGAGTGGGAGGAAATTTCCAGTCTCTGGTGTGGATTGTTCACCTGAAGCACAGCGTTATTTAATTTTCTGTTATGAATGATCTCTTGTTCATTATTACAACTGCAGTAACTGATCTTTCCTCATTACCATTTTTGCATATGAAATGAGCTCTATTTACTGGGTTTCCCTAGGCTGTTGCTTCAGTCATTCTGTGTGTTTTGTTACGTGCTTATGAAATTTTTATGAAAGAGAAATGAGTACTTCAGGTGTTATATGTTCATCTTGCTTCAGCAAAGAAGCTTTCCAGGGAAACTGCTTATCAGTCAAGTTTTCTGTGTTTACTTTATATACCCCCAAAATGCTGTAACATGCCCTTTCCTTCCTCTTTTTTCTTCTGGAGATTCTTTTGCTAGTAGCTCTAGGTATTCCCCATAGTCAGTACTGATTTGAAATTTATTCTTGTGAAATAAAACATTGCTAGAAAATGGATGAAACATCCCAAGGCAATATATAAACATTCTTTCTATTGCTCTGGCTCCAGTTTTAGATTAGCTGATGGATGGATTTGTATGTCAAAGGTTTATGTTCTGTGATGTGAGAATAAATAATTTGAAAATTAAAGAACATGTTTATCTGCATGCAGTTCATATCTTAGCCTTCAGAAATTGAATAGTCTAGAGCTTGACCCACATCCTGGTTGCTGTGAAGATTTATGATGTGCTATAGAAAAAGAGAGGTTTATGATATAACCTTTAAAGTTACGTTAAAAAGATATTGCTATTGTTGAAAGAGAGAAATCTAAACATAGGTGATTGTAATAACTCCAGAAGTGGTGCAGCTAAATCCTTCTTAAATGTGTCAAGTTAGAATTCTCTTTTTTAGTCATGCAGGACAATTCGTCTATGAACGCTTTTTACACTAGTTTTCCTAAAGCTGATTTTAAGAACATCTGTCTCTAAGCAATATTGTTTGTTACTTTTAAATGTACTTGAAAAAGCCCACTACAGTGGCAAAGTAACTGGGGTCATCTCTTCCCTAACATTGTTTCCTTTGATCATAATCTGCAGGATGAAATGGATATGTAAATCTTTAATCTCTGTTTCTGTACTTGTTTATTCTTAACTGGCATGCAGGAATTGCTTTCTGTGTTTCTAATTGAGCACTTAAGGTTTGTATGCTTCTAGTTGAGCAGTGCTTCTGCTCATTTTGATGTATTTCAGTGTTGTATAATTCAAAGGCTTATCTTTCATTTTGGCTTTGCAAAATTAAAATAATTCGACTGAACTTTGATACAACCTAGATACTTCCAATATATTTTCTTTTCTTCTTTCTTAGTTTTAAAGCAAAACATATTAGCACAATATTTCATTGCGATATTACGTCATAGTAAATTAATTTGCTTTAACATAAATCTTCCCATTAAAGGGGTCCATGTTAAGAAAGCAGTTAATTCTTCTGAGGTGTTATACTTGGCTAGACATAACTTTCATTTTATATCTTAGATTTCATATCTAAAGGAAGCTATTGTGTTTTCTAAATAGTCTGATATGATTATCATTAAGACCTCACTCAATTGTGCCTCTTAAGAAGGGAATTTAATTTTGGGTGTCCAAATTTTTTCTTGTTTTGGCCAGTTGAATGACATTTGTTCTGAAAATACATTTTCTTCCCAGAGGAGCTTTGATTTGATTTCAAAACAAAAGAGCACACGCTTTTGAATCATAGAATCATTTGGCTTGGAAAAGACCTTTAAGATCATCAAGTCCAACCATCCACCTAATGCTACAAGTCCACCACTAATCTATGTCCCTAAGCACCAGAGCCACACATTTCCTAAATAACTCCAGGCATGGCAACTCCACCACCTCCCTGGTCATCCTGTTCCAATGCCACACAACCCTTCCATTGAATAAATTCCTCCTGATATCCAATCTAAACCTCCTCTGGCACAACTTGAGGCCGTTCCCTCATGTCCTAACACTTGTCACCTGAGAAAAGAGACTGACACCCTCCTTGCTGCTACCTCCTTTCACGTATTTGTAGAGAATGATGAAGTCTCTCCTTAACCTCCTCTTCTCCGGACTAGCAGCCTCTGTTTTCTCAGCTGCTCCTCACATGTCTTGTTTTCTAGTCCCTTCACCAGCTGCATTGCTCTTCTCTAGGCAGGCTTGAGCAACTCAATATCGTTCTTGTGGCGAGGGGCCCAGAGTGGAACACAGTATTCAAGGTGTAGTCATGGCAAATGATGTATAGAAATATTATTTCTAACTGTGTATTTTGTAAGTGTTTGTCATTACAACTTGATGTCATCAGGAGATTGTTTTTGGAGTATAAAAATAATTATGAAGTTGAAAAGAGTGCTTTGCTGTTTTAGTTCTGGAGATTGGTAGGCCCAAAATTGGAATGTGTTTATGGCATTCAAATATTAATTATTTCTTGAAAGCAGCTTTGTTTATGGGACTTGTGATGGGGTTACAGGTTGGTCGTTCCACAAAAGCTGAGTGCTGAGTACAGCTCCCACCTGCAGCCGCAAGTGAGGAACAGTAGTAATCAATACTGTATTGCTATAGTGCATTACGTTCAAGTCTCCATATTATCAGAGAGCTGAGTATACTGGGTATAGCTAGAAAGTGTTTAATTAGTAGTCAAATATCGCCACATATCTTCTACTCCAAATACCTAGTTATTTAAAAGCACCCAGTTTGGGTGGGAGAAGATGCCTATCCCTCCCCTTTTATTTATATAAGTATGTATTTATATGTTGATATATAGTGTTTGAATGTTCTCTTGTACCATAGCTTATATGTATCATTGGTTAATTTGGCTAAACTGGCTGTTTATTCCTAACAGATTAGTATTTGTTTATGGGGTTCATTTACATTTAAACCTAAAATTTCTAGGTGTCAGAGAGAGAAGGGAAAACATTATTTTGTTTGATTATTATTTTTTGTGTGTGTGTGAAAGGGCATCTAGGACTTTTATTTATTTATTTACTTATTTAACAGTATACTATTTATTAAAGCAATCTTTTCTTAGTTGCTTTTCTTCCAAATCAATGTTCAAATATTCTGGCCTTGGCAGAATAGAAGTAAATATTGCTACCACTTTGTCCTTATGACAACAATGAAAAACATGAGGCATATGAAGAAACATATATCAAGCTGACAAGCTGGAAGCTAAAACTTCTTAATAGTAACAACAGAAATACAGCTCTAGCATGCTTCTGAGATACATTAGTACCTTTTATATAATAAATCATACAAGGGCACTTCCTAGTTTTAAAAATTTTCTGTGCTATTTTAACTGTTTTTCTAGAAGAATGATAATTGTGCTATTTTACTGAAAATAACCTGTCACTAAATTCAGTATTTATGAAAAACAGATTGCAGAAAGATATGATTGAAAATCAGCAGACTTTTAAATATTTATGAATCAGTTAAAATATCACCCATATTCTAGCTGTTCATTTCACATTATAAAACCAACCGCAGTGATTTAAAATATCTTTGGCTAAATATAGAAATAGTTTATGGCTGTAAACAATTAACAGCCATTTTGATGTCCTTAATCAACTCTTGTTCTTTCAAAACACCAACTTATCTTTAGGTATGGTGATTTGAAAATTTATGTTTTTCCTAAAAGAGTTAACTATTTACCTGCTGAAAATGGTGATACTGCAAGTATCAAATATGAGTTTACGGAATGCCATTTCTTGGCCCTGCTTTTGTGGATTGTGGTGTGAAAGGAATAGTTGACTGTTACAGGTGGGTCTTAGGCAGGAAGGGAGGTGTTCAGGAGATGTTTCAACTGCATAAACCTTATGAAGAGCTTGAGACTCTTTTCAACCTTGTTACTTATAAGCAAGCAAGCAAAAAAAAATCCTACCCCTACCTTCAAATTTAGTAGTTTTTAGCAGATTTCTTTAAAAACACTATCACGTGGTTGTATACTTCTTTTTATATGTATACCAAGAGTGAGCAATCTACATTTTTTTTTTGTCTGAAATTACATTATTCCTAAGAATTGTGATTTCATTATCTTAAACATCATGTTTAAATCTTTGAAAGCTATCAGAATCCCATGGATACCTGTTTGTAGCCTTGAACCAGGAGCATACCATACTTGCTCGCTCACAGTAATCCCAGCCATCTCACAACATCACAAAGATGTTGTCCAAGGGGTTACTCCTGCAAAGTAATTCAGTCAACAGACAGTGAGACAATGTTATGTCAGGATACTGATGTATCCTAGCTCCAAGTAAAGGAGTTTGAAATTAAGGTGCTTGGTCTGTTGAGCTAGTTTATTAAGTCATACACATGGGGGGAAGAAACAGTGTTTTTAGATGAGAAGATGAAGTAATGTTCAGCATACTTAATTTGTAATTCAGAGTAGTACTTATCTGAAGAAAAATAAGCCTGATTGAGAAAAAAAAAATAAAGTACAATGATTTGTAATGGCAAAGATCTGTTTTCCAGATAACATTCTGTGCTCTCACTAATTTACTTTAGGAGACATCTGTGATAATTTAAGAAATCTAGAAATGCATTTTTTCCTGAGTTTCAAAGGTTCTAAACACAGGCTCAGGCTTTATTACTACCATCTGCTGCCTCCTAAATAGCTTTGAAAATGTGCATCCTTTTCGCTAAACATTAATGAAATCGTAACTTTTTTTTCTGTGTGTGTGTAAAAGAACTGAACTGAGCAAATGTAGTACTTTTACCCTGATTCTCTTAGCTTCTTCTTACTTAAGCAGAATTGTTTGATATTATCAGCTTTCATTTTCACATAATTTCTTTTCTCATTCATGCTTGTTTTCTTTGACAGTATACATAGCAGACATAGCAGACAATCTTTGTCTCAATGTTTTGTAGTTTCTTAATTATGCACTGTCAATGCTGAATGAATGTTTTAAGAGTGTCGGTGTATCTACACACTCTTTTGTCACCTTTCTTAACTTTGCATGTCATATTGAAGACTCCTAGTAATTACTGTAACAGTACTTCAGAGAAGTTATGTCAGCATGCACATACCATTAATGCATTAATGTGTCAAAACAGCAGTGAATGACACAGCTCTAGGCAATCTTAAAAGCTACTAATGGTAGCCCAGCTCTGAGGAATTGATTTGTAAGCAACACTAAAGCTGTAAAACTTTCGTCCTGATATATGGCTTCACAAAATCTTTTTCTATCATCCACCTTATTTTTAGTGCATGAGTAACAGCTGTTTGAGTACGGTAACAATCTGGGAGGACAAAATGCTTCATGCTATCTATGCCAGGGTATTAGTGCCAGCAGAAAGGTAACAGAATGACAGAAAAGGGAAAAAGTTCTGTTCTTAACATTGAAAACTAAAATTCCAAGTACAGCTCTGTTTCACCAGCAGGGATCCAGAGTAACTCAAAAAATGAGAGTAGTTCATCTTGATTTAAATTTTAATGAATGTGATTAGACTCTAAAGTGAACTGTATTTACATTAAGCACTTCTAACCAAAGGCCTTTAGTGAATACCATGATAAATAAGTGATAGTTAATGATGAAACTGAAGAAATAACAACAAAAAATACCTAGGGCAGTAGCGGGGTTGGTAGTGTTACAGACAGAGGGAAAATGGTCTTCAAATGTCTCTGAAGTTATGACATTTCTGTATAATGCCCCCTTCAGCAGCTTGGAAACCATGCCACAGCTGCCTGTTTACCACACTTCATGTCATTCCCAAAGACTCTCCTATTGCCTAGGTTTAAGTTTCTTCCAGCCTAGCTGCTGGGCTGATTGGGCTAACTCTCTGGGAAATGTGATTTGTATGGGTAAAGGGATAGTAATTGCACAGGATTTTTAAATGCACTCTCATTTTTATTAACATAAACAATAAAAAAAATTCTCCTGAAGGAAAAGGTTCTTCTATGCCATAGAAGACTCTTATATTCAGACAGAAGGATTAGCCCTGTAAATCATCCAGGTATATGGAGCTCTTGAAAAAGCTGGACCAACCTTAATTTGCCATTCTGAAAAATTTTGCTCTTTGTATGATTCCCTTTTAGCCTGTGTTGCCTTAATTCAGAATTTGGTATTTTACCATCATTTAAAACTGAAGTCTCTGAAGTCAAGTGTATTCTAAGTGGTTTGCCCAGACAGGCTTTAAGATAAAATGACCCTTGTTGTCGTTGGGAGAGACAGCAGACATTTGATCCATAGAGGAAATAGATGTTGACAGGGAGACTTATTGGTAGAACAGTTTTTAACATAAGTGCACTACAATTTGACCCTTAATGTATAAGATTGTAAGCCATCCATATATCACAGGCATCCTAAAGCAGTTAGCCCAATGATGCCACCACAGACAGGAATTTTCTAAACCTAAAATAGCCACCGCTTAAATCTTCAGGTCTTATTCAGGAAATTTTAAATGGGCACATTTAATAGTGGTTAAAATATATTTTATATTAATTTACTCTTGTTACTTTATAATTATAAGTTAAGTACATTAATATTATAGAAAAAAAACACGACAAACGGAATGGGATTAAGTTATACTGCTTTTATGGCAGCAGTTCTCCTTCAGGGTGAGGGAGTAAGGGGTGGATCTGATTATGGACGGCAGATGTTTTTATTAGCCAGAAGACAATTGACTTTAGAGGTGACGGCATCTCAACTCCTTCAAAGCAAATGAGTAAATGCTTATACTGCACTAATAACAGCTTCGTCTTTCTTGTCCATTCTGGGAAAAAAAAATAAATAAAAAAGAGGAATTAGGGATGGTTTGCTGTTACCTGACTGGACACAGGGAAGGGGAGAGCAAGTGAAAGAGGTGGTCCCAGAGAAGGACAAAAGAACTTGCAACTGCAAAAAAGTTGAGGTATGTTATTCCTAAAAGCTAATGCATTCAGATATGGACCTTGTGATTCCTACATCTACATTTAATGTGTGTATATGAGACCATTTTTGCCTTCCTGAATACTGTGTGAGTTAAATTTTCCTGAGCTTATTTTTATCAAAAAATCCATGTGCATTTATCACAAACAAGTGGGAAAACTATTTGAAGGTTTCATGTCAAATGTCAGTGCATAACTAAAATGCTGGCTGTGTTGATGTCAGTGGGAGCTGTGTTATCAACTTGAATGAAACTAGAATTTCACTTTATATATTCACACATATCTTATCTCCTTGAAGTGAGGGCTGGAAGGAAGGAAGATGAATTGCTAGAAATGAAAAATAAACAAAAAGCAGCATAAGGCAGGTGATGAGAGAGCAGGTTAGTTAAAATGGAACAAGAGGCAAAGAAATAAGAAAAAAGAAATAAGATTAGACAAAGGAAGGCTGAGAGGAGAAGAAGGAATAAAAAAGGGAATTAGAAGAGTTTTCTAATATTCATTATAGGAAGTAGAAAAGTTTAGAATCTTCAGTAAAGATGGTAGCAGGTTCTTTCCTTTCAGCATTAGGATAACAGCAAAACATTGTTAGACATAGCCATTAACATGGAATTACTCTAAGGGCTCTTCCATTTAACAAAATAGGCAATTTGGACTGAAAGTGGGGGGATCTAGGGGAGCATTCTGAGCAGCCATCTCTTTGTGATTCCAGTAATGTTCTTCACCATGTGTTAGAGCTGGGAAATCAGGTTAGGAAGCCAAAAGTACTTGCTGTTACTTTTGAGAAAAACAAAGTGCTGAGTGAAAATTGTTTAATACTTTTAAATCAGTCAAAATAAGGAGAAAGAACTAGTTTCAGAAAGCTGGAAAAGAAAATCTTTGGCCTTTGTTATTCTTTCATTCCTCATCTGGTATTTTTATAGTAGTTGTAGTTGCCTGAGGACATAGGCAGAGAAAGATTTATAGGCCCCTTTTATTAGACTGATTAGTGTTGTTGGAAGAAAAAGAGAAACTTCTGAGGAAAGTTTTTTTTTTTATTATTAAAAAAAAAAAAAAAAAGAGAGAGTAAGAACTCTTCTTAGCCTGGAAACGAGAGAAAACCTGGAGAGAGTAAAACTTTTCCTGGTTGAAGAGGTTATTGATTGGGTTAGAGGTTGTTCAAGCAAGTTAAACAACCATAAATCTATGGGCCCCATGGAATGCACCCGAAGGCGCTGAGGAAACCGGTGAGCATTATTGCTAAGCCTCTCTCTGTCATGTTCGAAAGGTCTTGGAGAACAGGAGAGGTGCCTGAGGACTGGAAGAAATCCAACATTACTCTAGTCTTCAAGAAGGTCAGGAAGGAAGACCCAGGAAAATACTGCCCAGTCAGCCTCACTTCCATCCCTGGAAAGGTGATGGAGCAGCTCATCCTCGAGGCCATCTCTAAGCATGTGGAGGAAAAGAAGGTGATCAGAAGCAGTGAACAAGGATTCATCAAGAGGAAGTCATGTTTAACCAACCTGATAGCCTTCTACGATGAGGTGACTGGCTGGATGGTTGAGGGGAGGGCAGTGGATGTTTTCTACCTTGACTTCAGCAAGGCTTTTGACACTGTCTCCCATAACATCCTCCTGGGCAAGCTTCAGAAGTGTGGGATCCATGAGTGGACAGTAGGGTGGATTGAGAACTGTCTGGATGGCAGAGCTCAGAGGGTTGTGCTCAATGGTGCCGAGTCTAGTTAGAGGCCTGTGGGTAGGGGTGTCCCCCAGGGGTCAGTACTGGGTCCAGTGCTATTCAACTTATTCATCAATGACCTAAATGAAGGGACAGAGTGCACCCTTGGCAAGATTGCGGACGATACAAAGCTTAGCAGAGTGGCTGACACATCAGAGGCCTGTGTGGCCATTCAGAGGGATCTGGACAGGCTGGAGAGTTGGGCGGAGAGGAACCTCATGAAGTTCAACGAGGGCAAGTGCAGGGTCCTGCACCTGGGGGGGAACAACCCCAGGCACCAGTACAGGTTGGGGGCTGACCTGGGAGAGCAGCTCTGAGGAGAGAGATCTGGCAGTTGTGGTGGACAACAAGTTAACCATGAGCCAGCAGTGTGCCCTTGTGTCCAAGAAGGCCAATGGGATCCCAGCCTGCATCACGAGGAGTGTGGACAGCAGGCTGAGAGAGGTGATCCTCCCCCTCTACTCAGCTCTGCTAAGGCCACACCTGGAATATTGTGTGCAGTGCTGGGCTCCCCAGTACAGGAGGAATGTAGAAATTCTGGAGAGGGTCCAGTGTAAAGCCATGAAGATGATTAAAGGATAGGAGCATCTGTCCTTTGAAGAAAGACTAAGAGAGCTGGGCTAGAGAAGAGGAGATTGAGAGGAGATCTTATCAACCTCTATAAATACCTGAGGGGACAATTAAAGTGGATGGTGCCAAAACCTTCTCAGTGGTGGCCAGTGATAGGACAAGGGGTAATGGGCGTAAATTGAGCACAGGAGGTTTTGTTGCCATATGAGGAAGAACTTCTTTATAGTTTGGGTGACCGAGCACTGGAACAGGCTGCCCAGAAAGGTTGTGGAGTCTTCTTTGGAGATATTCAAAATCTGCCTGGATGTGATCCTGTGTAACATGCTCTTGGTGACCCTGCTTGAGCAGGGGAGTTGGACTAGATGATCTCTGGAGGTCCCTTCCAACCCCACCCATTCTAAGATTCTGTATCCAGAAGTTTGTCTACTTTTTTTTTTTTTTCTTTTTTTTCTTTTGATCTTAAAAGCATCCATTCTGTGTTTGGAAACTTGATGTCCTCTCCCACTTACCTGCTTCTTTGGTGGGGTTATAATGAAAAAAACAGTATTTTTAAAAAAGCTAGACATTTAATCTTTCTTACCTGTGTGATTAATCACTCTCATTTTCTGGCATCAGAACTGATTTCCATCTTAACAAAGGCTCACAATGACCAACAAAGTCCACAAACTATTTTAATGCGAAGTGGGATATTTTTGTTATTATTTCTAAGGTATTCCATAAAGGAAAGGTTGGGCACAAGTTTTGGTAATACCTGGACTTTTAAAGTAAGAATGGGCCATGAAAAGTTTGTGGAAAATAAGCTATAAGTATACTTGATTTAAAGGTGTGTTGCAAAGCATAAGCTACTTTGGTAATCATCTATGCTATATTACTTCGAAGGGTAAACACTGAACAACAAAATCAGAACTGTTTGTAATTCACAAGTTTAAGTGTGAGCTTTCCCATAGGTTACATCCACCCCGTAGATTATGAATATTTCAATTATTTAATACAGTATAATAGTGTTAAGTGTTATGCCTCTCTAATGACTAATTTCACCTTTGAATCCAGGCTGCTTTTAGTTAAAATCTTAAATTTTTGGGAAAAAAAACAAAAACCAAAAAAAACGTTGTGTGTTACTCTTCTAAGCATCATGGGCAAATCTTCAGTCTAAGATCTCACAAATGTTTTTTCAGTGTACCACGACCAATATTTTTTTTTCGTATTTATTTTTCATGCCATAAAACTTTCTCACACAGAGAAATGTCATTTGATAGAATTCACTTAAAAAATGCACTGAATGCTGTGCTAGAGCAGGAATCCACAATGGACATGTTTTAAAATGACAGAAAGAAACCTTAAATAATCTTTTGGATTTGCAAGGATGAAGTGACTGGAGTGTTCCCCTGAGAGGATTATTAAGTAATGCTAAGTGTCTTAACAGAAATGTCTCTCTTTTTTCTTGGGTCTGGAGCATTAATGATTGTCGTGTCATTAATATGGATTATCTCCTGAGATGGATTATCAGTATTTAGGAACTTAACACATAACATGAATCGAGCTCATTATATGAATCAAGAACATTTTGCCATCTAGAAACAATCATTGCAGATTGTAGTGCTGTGTGGTAGCTGTCCCAAAGATATTGATTACTCATAGTACTGCACTGCACTGCCTTAAATCAAAGTTTATTTACTTAATTATTTATGTGTTTTTTGCCATAATTCCTTTTTCAGCAAAAGTTAACCTATTATTACTATTCTGTCCTAGGTACAACTGATAATATTTACTGTCATAACAGGCAGATTGGTCAAATGAATGCATTTAGATATGTATAGAAGTGCATTCCTTCACAGTGGGAAATATATTTTGTTCAATACCTCTTGATACCAGAAATGGTGTAGACATTAATATGGGGATAACTACCTAGATTTTTTTTTTATACCTCATGTCGTGACACAGCATAATCTGAAATGGATTTGATTTTAAACAGAAAATGGTTTAATTAATTGACACAATTGAAAAGCCTCAAGCTGATTGATCCTGATTGTTATTGAAGGTCATTTCTGTAGGACAGATTTGAGAAAGACATCAGAGTTCAAGAATCTAGATGTAAACTTTTTAAACCAGCTTGAAATATTGGTAATGTGATATGATTTACAGAATTTCTCAAAATGATTAATTGATCCAAAATATGTCCCAGGACACTTCTAGCTCTTAAAGTAATTCCTGTACCTTTGACAGCGTACATTTGCCTGGTGTGAAAAGTGCACTCACATCAGCTGTCCCCAGTTCCAAGGAGCAGCATGTTACTCCTGCAATATGGTTAGCTCCAAATTCATAGTCAGCAGCTGTCTTGGACAGGTTCCACCTGCAGGGTGCTTCCTATAAGCCAGTCAAGTTTACCATTGCTTTTTGTTGCCTTTAAGTCACCTTTATGTTGTGACTTCACTTAGCTAATGAGTATTTTCATCTAAAGATCTGTATTGAGATGCCATTCCTTCAAATATCTTGAGCAAAGGATTCATTGCTTATTGCCATTAGAACCAAAAGTGAATGGTAAGAAGGTACTTTGGGAAGTGCAAATCCAAGATTTGAAACTTTTATTACATTTATGCAAATTTGCTTCTGAACCATTTAAAGATTACCTTGCAAGGTTAGAGAGACCTAGAGACAGCAAATTATTTTAAATAGCTTATAATTCATGTAGATGAGGTAGGCTTTTTGCCCGAAACTTATTCTTTTTTTCTTCTTTTTCTTCCTTTTTTTTCATTCCTTTTTTCTCCTTTTTTTTCTCTCTTTTTTTTCTCTCTTTTTTTTTTTTTTTTAACACCCTTAGGAAAATGTGCTTCTAACTTCAATCTGTTGAAGTGTGTCATTGCATAGATGCTGAGTTATTAAGACAATATTATAAAAGTGCAAAAGTTGATGTAGAAAATAAACTGAGAAGACTATAAAATTTTTAATAGAGCTACTGTCGCAATCATACTTAATGGTTCTTAAATAATAGCACAAACATTACAGCACCTCTGAGTCTTCAAAAATATGCATTTCATTAAATAGGCTTTTGTAATCAGTTGGGACATAATGATTTCTTCTATGCAGTTCTTATGAATAAAATGAATTGTAGCATGTTACTTTAGTCTTCCTTTTTCAGAAAGGCAGGTGAGGTACCAGCTACACATGACATGTAAAGAACAAATCTTTCCATTTGCTTAAATTCCATCTTAAATTTTGCTTTTTGCATCTTTGCTTAAATTCCATCCATGTACAATATATGTCACTCAGAGAAGTACTGCAACATTGTAGAAATACTGCAGTATCATAAAAGTTGTAATACAACATGAACAAGTGCTTTAAAGAAATTCAGTAACTTTAAAGCACAATCTGAGAGAATGAAGAGCGAGTAGTTTAACTGTTGTGTTAAGATGCTTTAACTCATCACCCAAAATGCTTTCATACTTGTGAGAATTTTTAAGCATCTAGAATGATGACATGCCAATCTATCTTTCTAAAATCACATTTGCTATATGGCTGCTTTCTGGATTTTTTGGGAGGTAAGAAATGCTGTATATAAAACGTAATATGATGTGCCTAATACAGAAACTAACCATCTGTTTTGTTTACTTCATATTTCTCTTACCTTCTTTTTCATACTGAGGAATGCACATTCCTCTTCTGTGTGTGTCCTTTTGCTTTCTTACAAGTGTAGAGGTGCCATGATTACCTAAAGTGCAAAGAGAATCTAAGGGGCTGTGGACAGTGGTCAAACACTGGCTTGGCCTACTTGATAGCAGCCTTGTCCTGAGTATAGAAGAAATGCTCTTGCCATAAAAGAGCTAGTAGCTGAAATGTACTTGGCTTCACTGGCCAGACATTGTCTGAAAGACAGTTTGTCTCTAGAGGATGCAGGATGATCCTCCTCTGGTGTATGGAATATGCTGAGCTGATCATTCTTGGTATTCATCCAGCGTCTTACCTTTGCAGAAGTTTTGCCTGATCTCTGGGCATATCAGTTAGTGGAAACTCAGCACTCATGAATGTGTTCATCACATCTTTCTGACTAAAATTTCTTTGAACTGTTTTCTAAGAAAGGTATTTTCATCTTCTCAGACTTCTACTTTGGCTGACCATCACCTTTCAGGACTGTTTTTTCTCCTCCATGGATCTTCTGCTCAATACGTATAATCACGACAAAAATTACTCTGTATTTGCAATGATAACTCTGTTTAGATTTTTGCCCATGACACTGGCTTGCCTTAGTTTTTCTATTATGCATGTTAATGAAAGGCATTTTAGAGAGAGATTTGGTGCTTTATGCTGAAGTACAGGTTGCATACTGACCTCTGTTTTGAAGAGGCCTTATAGAATGTGCCTAAGTGATCCCTATTGCCCTATAATTCTTCAATGGAAAGATGGTTGTGAAAAACAATATACAAATGTATATAAAACTGTTTAGCTATAATGAACTTCTGATACTTTTTCAAATATTCTCAGATATTAGAAGACACAGCAATGACAGAATCTCCAAACCAATTTATAGAATTTGTCTCTGAAAATTTTGCCACCATTGTTTTGTTTATCAACTGGGGAGAAAATGCCTGTATTTCCAGTTAGAACACTAGATTTTCAAATTTCCATTGAACAGAAGCACTTTATGGGAGACACTTCAGAGTTTATTATTATTTCTTTGCATTTTTGAAATCCTTAAAATTCATAGAATTTGATACAGCATAACTTCATTGGGCTTCTTTCTAAATCAAGCAATCGGTTGCACTTGAATGTTAAAGTCTGTTCCGTTTTTCTTATAATCATTCTTCTCCAAATATGAGAAAACATATCAGAAAATGAAAAAAACTTTTCCTTTTGGAATAGCCATATCTTATACCTACAAATTCTGGCAGACTGCAATGAGAAAAATAGCCATCTTTAATGAAGAGTCTTGCATTAGGACTAAAAACCACTCTACTGCGTATTGCCTCGTCATATTCTGCATTAATCTTTTGTACTAGTTATTTCATATTTTAAATAAAAAAGCAGGAGAATGTAAAAAGAGAGAACATAAAATGTAGTCAAGCGTGGTTGAGAAAAACAGTAAAGGATTGATATGCCTAACAATTCTGGGAAATGGCATAAGGAATTTGAGATATGGAGGAGAAGAATAAGCTAAACTGCCTAACGTGCATAGGAGTGTCTGCGAACATCATTTAGAGAGGATACAATAATTTTAGCAAAGCATTTGTCTCTCTGCCCTGGACAGAATCCATACCTGAAGACTGAATGGAAGCTGTGTTAAATATTTTAGATGTTTTCTATAACCGTATGTATACAAATACAAGAAAAAATACTTATATGTTACTATACCAAATGCAAAAGATAATTCTTTATTGGGATACCCTACAAAAATCATGTTGATTTCTGTATCAAATTGTAGACTCCCAGTCATGAGAGTGATCATGAGTAGATTGTTCCCTCATAAAATATCATTCCTTCTTATTTTTCCTCTTAGTAACAATTTTCTGATGGCTACATTCCTAGGCATTGGGCAAAAAACTGTCTGTATGCTCTTTTGGATACTCAATCATATAAATTCTTATTGCTGAGGACATGGCTTGCTGTTCTGAGTATTCCTTTTCATAGCTGTGACTCTAAGCTTCAGGGTGATAGAAATTACGATATCGCACCTGTGCCATTCAGTGGTGTTTTGGCTGATGGTTATGTAATCACACTTTTAAAATCTATCCCTGCTTAGGTAGTCATGACATAAAGGAATCGGTGGGCCAAATCATGTCACGTACAGCACATACGTTATCATATACTACAGGAGAGGAGAGTTTTCAGGATCCCTCAGAAATTGGTTCTTTCAGCCACCTGATTACAAAAGTAGACATTGCTTTCCATTTTCTTTTCAAGAAATACCTCTCTACCCTTGTGAAGAAAATCTTTGAAGAAAATTTGAAGAAAATCTTGGTGAGGGATCGATTCACAGTTCTAGGTTTTAAAATAGCTGTAAGTTCTTCTGTTACAGCGGAGGCACTGACATTGTTACAAGTTGCTGCTGATGGCATGCAGTTACAGGGACTGTAATTAATGTATGTTTTCTGTCAGGTGTTCAAATATGCATAGTTTGTCTTCAGAAAAACACAAGTTCTCCATCTTGAAAAAGAAAAAGAGAGAGAGAGTGAGTTGCTTTGCCAGTGAAGTGATATCTGAAAAACATGCTTGGTAGGTATGTTACAAGCTGTTGAACCATACTCAGTGCACTGCAGGTCAGTCAGGTCACTACTGTGATGTTTATGAGATGCTCAGTTAAACTTTACAGATATGTAAAATGTGTAAGTGGAAAAAAAAAATCCAACTTTATATATATTTATATATATATTAAAAAAATTCCAAACCGAAAGGTCATTTTTCTTCTTAGGCCAGCTTCCTTTGGTGTCTCCCTGAGCCTACCATACATTTTACCTTGTAACCATGGCACTGTAATAATTCTCAAGTTGAACCTTTTCAGGGAACACAGCTTAAGTTTCAGCAGCAGCAGGAAGCATCTGACTGAAAGGCAAATCATGATCTTCTAGAGATGGGGATGCATGCTGTGTAATTCTGAGTTCAGTGTGGGTCTGGAGGGTGATAAGTGTAATAAATTCCTTCCCACAGGCAGCTTTATTTCTGTTGCCTGGAGTTACAATAGGCATTTTGTTCAACTTCTCAACTTCATTCTTTCAAATATGCACAGAACTTAATTGTTAAAATCAAATAAAAATGCTTATAATTTTTCTACTGCCCTCCTGGTAGCCCACAATGATTTTAAAACTTTGCATCATTGTCATCAAAAAAGAGATGCTACCTGATTATTATCACTGATGTTTAAAAACTGTAAAAGTGAAATGCAAACAGAAAATTAAGGTGCTAATGAGCGAAAGAGGAAGGATATATTTAAAACACACCCTGATGAGTTGTAGATCCATATCTCTGCAGCTCACTCAGCCCTTAAATTGACTGTCATACTGTGTGCCTCATGTACTGTCTGTTCAGTAAAAATTCTAAAAGGTTGACATGATGATGCTTGTGAGTTGTATTATTCTATGCACCCTGAATCTATTAATTTTGCCTATTCAAAATTTATAATATCGTAGTGTTTTTCTTTTTTCTTTTTTCTTTTATTTTTTTTAATAATACTTCAACTAGTCTCGTTCCAGAGCACTGAAAGTCAGTACAAGCATACAGAGAACCATTTGTGTACAAGAGGCAATTATTCTTTTTTACTGGGACTGTTTCAATACTGTGAGTTACAGAGCTGTGCAGACATCAGCTGCTCTTCCATGAAAATAACTCTTATATAAAATGCTGCAGGAGTGACTGACCTGAAAACATATTTCACTCTTTTGTTCTGCATGTATTAAGCTTTGATACATCTTACATATAAATTGAAATGGTTGTTTTCAAGTAATTTATTTATGATCATATTTGTGTGCCTAACTGACAATAACACTTTGCTTGCTTGGCAGTAACAGTAACTTGCTTAAGCTCACTCCCTGTCCAGGGAGAAAAAGTTCTTACTAGACTTGATTTATCCATGAGCAGGGGTATTGTCCTGAACTAAGGGGTCTATGCCTGGCTCATATATTGACGTATGCTAATATTAACCATATATTAATGCTCTGAGCAATGACTTTTTGGAATGTTTTAC
This sequence comes from Cygnus atratus, assembly GCF_013377495.2. Lineage (NCBI taxonomy): Eukaryota > Metazoa > Chordata > Aves > Anseriformes > Anatidae > Cygnus > Cygnus atratus. Next base: position 8,017,585 of record NC_066365.1, read on the forward strand.
AGCACTATGGGAGGATGTCCATCTCTGTCATTTAGCCCTGTGTGACTAAACATTTTCTAATACTGTAACTTTGAGAATATAGCCTTAGTTTTTTTTTCTTTTTTTTTTTTTTCCATGCACACGTTAATAGTTTTTGCATGCATTAGAGTAATATTTTGTAGCACAGACATGAGAGATGTTGATAGCAAAAAGCTTGTTTCTCCAAGGGAACTGCAAAATGCTTTTGTGGTGAGTGTTTCAGTTTGCAGTGAATGTTTGCAGTAAAGTGGTGTGAACTTTATTGCAGGTACAACAATGAATTTCATGTCTTTTTTTAATGTAGTATACAAAATACAGGTTTTAAAAGAATTCATTTATTACCAAATTATCACATGAAAAAGTTTGACTTCATAATTACTGATGAGAAAGCTATTTCTGTTGTTTGTTTGTTTGTGCTGTTACTTTAACCTGTTTAGTGAGTTAAAACATTAAAATTAATAGTTTGGCATCAGTTGGAAAAACAGTGCAAGTTTCTAAAAAATAGTATCAGTACAGAAATGGATTCCTAATATTGCTTGTTGCTCTAAAGGGCAAAATAAATTTTAAAATTTTGTGGGCTTATAAGAAAACATTAGTGAGGATTCACTTCCTAGCTTTTTACTATGGTGTTATTTATCAGCTATGGTCAGCAATTACTGTGTGAAAAAGTTCAGTGATTTGCAAATTGTGTAGCAAACCAAGTTCTGTCCAAAGAACATGTTCGTTTATACTCTTTACATCCTATTTACACTACAATAATGTTTATTTATGTCCAATCTGAGAGTGTGAGGTCTGCTGAATGCTAGCATATTTTTTCATGAATGTAAGTGTTTTGAGATTTAGTATGGGCTGACAAAAGTCTGTGCTGAAATTTATAGGAAGGAAAGGTATTTCTTTTTCAAAGTGGAACATTTGCTACAACTCCACGTTGTTCTTCGGGCAGATCCCTGTGGTAGGATGTTGCCTTAAAGCACCACGTTTTCACTAGTTAAGAATTTTTTAAATGTTGTCCTTAATATGCACAGTGAGCATTTCCTGGAATGTAACCACATCATTTAAAAGCCTTATGACTTTAATTGCTTTTCCTATTTAATAATAGCTTGTTCATTTCTTTGTTTATGTAGGAAGAAAGGCAAGATGTAGACAGTATGATTTAACTGCACCACAGCAGAATTAACTTATCTGGGAATGCTGCTGGGAAATGAATTTTGCAGTGTGCGTCGTTGTTCTTTCATTGATTACTTGTGTTTATTCAGGAATTATGGTGCCAGTCTTCCTCCTACTAACTTTAATCCAAGTGTTTCCTGAGATCCTACAGTATCAGGGTTGTTACAGATGAAAGGAGATTGCCTTCCTCTTGTAATAAATAGTGAAGGTCTCCATCTCTTCTTCTCAGCTTCCTTGTTACTCAAAATCCATTTCCAACTTTGGTTTATGAAAGAACTCAACTCTCATATGAAATGAAAAATTGTCTGGACACTTACCAAGATGCAAAAATTTTAATCTTGCCTTCTTTGCATTCTTATCTTGCAAACAGATTATAATCAGTTGTGAAAAGAATATTTCCACTCTGATGATTTTGAAGTCCCAAGGGAAACTAACACAGTGCTCAGACCAAGTACAGCCCTACCATCACCAATAGATGTAGGGTAAGAGATGCTGACTTGTCGGAAAGATTATGTACAATCAAAAGGACATCTGCAGTGAACTGTAGTGAGGCTCCTACCTACATTGTATAGCTTCCATGTGAGTTTAGAAAATGTCCCAGTCTCCTCTCCTGTCATTTTAAAAAAAGTGAATCTCTGAATGAGACAAAGGCATTTTCTTTTGTCAATGAGGCAAAAACATCTTCATTCCTGTAGTGTAATTCTTTCATGGTACTTGCTGTAGAGGGTCCTGCTATTCTTTAAGTGATGATATGGTATTGTCTAAAACTTTTCATGATATGCAGTGATGTCAAAGACTGTTTTGTAATCCAGTGTATTTTAGAAGTAGCATTTAGTCATTTTATAGATGTGCAACCTGAATATCATTAAGGTTGTTCTGGATGGGGGAAATAAAGGCTCTCAGTATTTTTTGTGAAAATGTGGCACAGCTGGAATGCCAGATGAAACAATTTCAGAAACATCCTGTATTACCATTGTATCAGAGAGCTTCTTGTAGGGCATTAAATTAGAAGTATAATACTGCATGCACCACTCTTATTATTTCTCTAGTGAATTAAATAGTGTGATTTTTTTACATTACAGTTCCGCATGTGTGTATTAGAGAAAACAAATTCAAGACGCATAACCAGACAGCTTTTGAATCAGAAACTTGTGAGCTTTATAATGCTTTTTCATTCCTGTGCAAATTTTTTTTCAAAGTTTTGGTTTTGGACCATAGAATCATAGAATATCTCGAGTTGGAAGGGACCCATAAGGATCATCGAGACCAACTCCTGGCACCACACAGATCTACCCAAAAATTCAGACCATATGACTAAGAGCACAGTCCAAACGCTTCTTGAACTCTGACAGGCTTGGTGCCGTGAATACATCCTTGGGGAGCCTGTTCCAGTGCGTGACAACCCTCTCGGTGAAGAACCTCTTCCTGATATCCAGCCTGAACCTCCCCTGCCGCAGTTTGACTCCATTCCCGCGGGTCCTATCGCTTGTCACTAAAGAGAACAGATCAGCGCCTGCCCCTCCACTCCCCCTCGTGAGGAAGCTGTAGGCCATGATGAGGTCTCCCCTCAGCCTCCTCTTTTCCAGGCTGAACAGGCCCAGTGACCTCAGCCGCTCCTCATACATCTTCCCCTCTAGGCCCTTCACCATCTTTGTAGCCCTCCTCTGGACACTCTCCAACAGCTTCATGTCCTTTTTGTACTGAGGTGCCCAGAACTGCACTCGAGGTGAGGCCGCACCAGTGCAGAGCAGAGTGGGACAATCACTTCCCTCGGCCGACTAGTGATGCCGTGCTTGATGCACCCGAGGGTACGGTTGTCCCTCCTGGCTGCCAGGGCACACTGCTGACTCATATTCAGCTTGCAAATAAGATAAGCTTTTTCAGCTTGCAAATAAGATAAACCAGATAAACTCTCTCTCTCTCTTTTTTTTTTTTTTTTCTGGATGACTTTTGCTTTGGTGAAAATGTCACTCTGAGCTTTAAGAACTATGCTTTTGGTCATAGTGTGCCTCATGTAGATTTAGGTAGTCTTTCTGATATGCAGAACCTAGGCTCTGTTTGAATTTAAAAACTACAAATATATTACAAGGTGTGGTATTTGAAGGGTCCTAAAGAACTAGTGTCTTCATCTGTAGATATGTCACATTACCGAAGGTTCAAAGTTCTGTCTAATGGAGACTTTTAGCTAACTTGCTAACTTAACATAAGGTGAAATGCTATTCATGATTGTTGTTGTGTGAAGGCTTACTAGCTGTGAAAAATCCAGCAGTCTTACCAGGGATCCCTAGCTAGCTAGCTACAGTTCTGGGTCTTCTTATAGGGTTAGATCTTTGAAAGTGCAAGGCCCAGTCTTTTGGGAACTGGCCCCAGTGGCGATTTTTGTTCTGAAGAGAGCCGTCAAAGTCTCTGTGCAAATTTATAACACATATGTTTCTGTCTGACTTCTTGGTTAGGAACTAGAAGTCCATGACTTCCAAAACTGTAAGGTGTGTGCTGGAAAGATACTCAGTATCTCAGAAGTGTTGTTTTTTTTTGAAAGTAAAACTGGCAGAGTTTTGCTCTAGGGAATGCTGCTTTTAGGAGATAGTGATCCCCTTCCAACCTACATACATGTTGGGATTATGTTGCTATTTCCAAAGTCATTCTTCTGTTCTAACTGTTCCTCTGAGATGCTGGGTTTTCAGGTGGTTTTGGGTAGCTGTTTTGCACTTGGAATTTATCCATGTTGGGAAATGCATCTGCCTGTGGCGTGCTCTATAGGATAAGCCCTCTAGCAAAATGGCAGATGGGAACTCATGTGAGCTTCCAGCACATGTGCAGAGGAGCAAAGCTGGTGCCTACACAGCAGGTCTCCCAAATAATAATATGATGTATCATTAATTGAAAAAGACAGGTTTCTCACTTACTGTGAGAGAAATGGATGGCTGAAATGGGTTGAGAAGCAGTTTATTCTCTTGTTTATACAGGAGGAAAGGCAAGATGTGAATGAGGGTGGGAAACAGCTTTCCAAGATACTTTCCTGTGAAATTTGGGAGACTTATGAGTGAATTTCAGTTTACACCCTTTCAGGACATAATAGTATTGTTTCAGGAGAGCAGAGTATCGGTTTATTTAATTAATGCTTTTCAATTTCTTCTTTTGAATTCTGAAGCTTCTTGATAGTCTTCTCAGGAGAATGTGCTAAGCTTGTACCTTGAAGGGGAGAATAAGGTTATTTTTTGTTCTTGTTCTTTGAATGTGTTGTTTTTGCAGAGTCCTGCTGATTATTTGTACCTTGAACTTTTATAATTATCCTTCCGATCCTTCCTGTCTTCTATGATATTAAAAGACAAGCTTGTCTACACATAATTTCAGAAAGTTATAACTGAGAAGCCCATTTCAATACCCTCATGGCTTCCAGCAGTGCAGCACTATGTGGTCAGTGAAGCGAGAGTGAATCTGCAAATAAAGAAACAACAGTTGTGATATAAACATCGTTTATTTCCTCACTTAGTTACAAAAACACAAATTTGCAGTAAAATTGCAATGAGTGGTCAATATTGAATAGGTATTTTTGTCTTGTTTAAATGACATGCTATGTGAAAATTCAAAAGGATTAGTGCATAGGGAAGAAATTTTCCTGAAGGGATGTGTCCATTTACAAGATAAAGTGTATTGTCTAAAATAATCCAGTGGTATTTATAGGTGTCCATTTATTGAACAGAAGTGGAAAGCAGTTAGGAAAAAAATTACCTTAGCTGAGTTTGAAAACACATTGGCCTAAATTTAACTTTCCATCTGTATAAAGAGAGGCTAATGAGGAATGCACTCACCTGTACCTGAAGGTCAGATTCAGACTGCTTCTAACAGAAAAGGCAACTGCAAAGATAATAAATATTAATGTAATGCAGCCTTTGTGTGATTTGTTAAAAATTCCACTGAGGAAAATGTTTAACACAATTTAAATGTCAAATACCAAAACATAAATATATGTATACTTGTATCTGCAAAGATTGCAGACCCTAGGGCTTAAATTCAGAGAGGTTAGGGGCTGCATATTTCTTAGTTGTCAGTGGCTGTTTCTTCATTAGAATCACTCTAAAAAGAATGTAGAATGTAAACTTGGAGGTCCAAAGAAGGGCCTTACTGTAGAGTAAAAGTTCACTGACAGTTCTAAACATTAATGTACTCAGCTTATGCTGGTTCAGGTCAGTCCAGGTCAGACAAAAGACTTCCTTCCGTATTGTCTCTTAAGAGTTAAAAGATTCATTAAAATACTGGCAATAATTAATATTAAAACACTTGAATAAAGTGCTCTTGGTGCTGTATTAGTAGTTTTCATCTCTAAATTGTTTTTCATTGTTTCTCACGTTGGACTTGCAATAGATTAATGTTTAGGACTAAGTCCCCAAATTGTGGATATCATCCCAAGTGGACATCATCCACTCTGAATGTCTCATCCAATACACTTCATGTAAAGCTTCATTCAGAGACAACAAGTATGACTGCTTGTCCATTTAAACTTTTCCTACTTTCCTTAGAGTTTGTCCCAGGTTTCTCAATTATACTCAGTGTAAATACAATTTGCTGTCATTATTTTTTCTTCTAAACTCATTTCATGCAGGCAGCAACAGAGCAGAATAGTTCTGCCTTACTAATAGTTACCTCACTTGTGCCATCTGCAAAATAAATGTAGGGATACTTGCCCAGCTACCTGGAGATCACTGATTGCAAGATGCAGTATGATTTTGGATTATATTGGCTAATTTTTAAATTATTCTCAGCCATCCCATTCTCATTTTATTGCTTGCTACAATGACAGATGTAAAATAAAGCATCGAATGATGTTTTTGTTTACTAGCCTCTTTACAGTATTAGTGACCTATTATTCATTTATTTATTTATTTGCATATGCTGAATATAAGTAGATAATCACATTAAAATGGGTCCTTCACTTATAATTTTCTATTTAGCCCAATCATAAAATCCGAAATCTTTGACTTGAGCAGTGACAGCATGCTACAGAAGTCACATTTATCTTTCTGTAAATAGGATGCATTTTTATGTTCATGTCCAATGCTAATAAACTCTACTGTATACCAAGTAGCACACAGGAGAAGACTTATAAAATTATCTCTAAATATCCCAAAACACTTGATAATCTAACCAAAAGCAGAGTTTAGCTCTTTAGTGTCATAAAAAGAATTAGTCTACTTAAGTCAGAGAAAAATTGTTAAAGTCTATGAAGAGACTAAAATTTTGTTAAACCAAATTCACCTATAAATAGAACTTCGAATTTAGTATAAGACTAAATGTTTATTTCCAGGCTATGCAGCTACAAGGAGAGTTAATAAAGAACATATTTCAAAGGCTGCAGTGATACATGTAAGTCTCAGAAGCAAAAAATATGTGTTTGTGTGTGTACACAGTAACTGTATATACTGGCAATATAGTATAAGAAGTAAAGATAAAGTAATATTAAGAAGTCACTGAGATCTGTTTCAAGATATGCTCAATGCATAAGAAATGCAGTTTGAATAAAGAGGAATTTGATTTGCACATAAATACCAGTTAACCTGTATTTTCATTTAAAGTTCTAGAGAATATTCAAAATAATACCTCCATGAACTTCCATTGTGCTACGTTTTGCCTCTGAAGTTTTAAGTGAAATGTAATATGTGCTAAGCCATGGTTCTCCACAGAAGTGTTGCCATTTCTAATTATTTCATATTCACAAACCCTATGCTTTCTACGTGGTTCCAATGCAAATCAACCAAAAAATCTCATATTAAACACAATTGCAGTTGATGAGTGATCAGCATGGACTAACACAGCCCACCCCATATTTAGCACTGTGACCAATAATGATGGTGTAAAAAGTTGCTGATAGAGCAGTTTAAAACTTACAGCCTTCCCACTGAACAAAACCCAGTCATTTGGTTCAATGTCTATACAGTATCTTACAGTACCATTCTGATTTCCTCTTGTTCAATTAATACTCCCAAATGATGACATGACTGGTTTTTTGTCTGGAGATCTTTCCCAAGAAGATATCACTTTTTTTTTTTTTCCTTTTCTCCTTTCTTCTCCCCTTTCTCTTTCTATTATCCCTATTAGTTTTTCTGGTTTTGTTTTCCTTCATTTGGATGACCATTCCTTCATGGCCATCAAAGTGCCATCTTTTTGGATATTACTTTCCCTCCTTTATTCTTCTTTTATTCTAAGCCTCGTGGTTTTTCATACAGCTTTCCAGGCTCCTTCCTGAGAACAAGTAACTGTCCATGCAGACTTTTGCTGCTTTAAGATTTTTCTTTTCTGCTTGCTTACTTTCCTTCCTTTTTATTGTTCTTTTGTTAACTATGATTATTTTTCATTCTACTTTCCGATCTCGCTTTGTGCCTCTTCCTGCCTACCTTTTTAATGGCATAATAAACGTCCTCAGAAATACACAGTGTCATCCCCTAGCTGTATTATGATTTCCGATGCTTCTCCAGCTCCAGGATGAGGTGCACCTCGTGACCTGGTGACAATGCTTTTTTTTTTTTTTTTCTCTCTCCCTTACTTCATTGTCTATATAGGGAACAGACAGTGGCCTATAAATGTGCGTTAGGAGCGCAATCATTGAATAATGAACACCAAATGTCTGAAGTCATCAGTATAAAGAAACATTTGCAAATGACATTGATGCAGAAATGTGTTTTCATAAACTATTAATAGGACAATTACAAATAACAATTAGTCACAGCCTGGTGATTCACTGACAGAAAGAAGGCCTGCAGATGTTAATCATTCTTCACAAATACATTCTGCAGACCGTATTTCTGACTTGTGATTTGCAATGTTATTTTAGCTTTCTCCCAAACATGATAAATTGAAAATAAACTGGAAAGATGTCTATCTCTATCTTAGTTTAAAATCCGTATGTAATGTTATGAAAAGTTTGCAAAGTGCTTTCTTCTGCCAAAACAGTGTAAAGTGGTTTAAGAGTTAAAAAAAGAGGTAAAGAGTCTAAAAGTATAAAAGAATGTAACACTTTTTTCCTCACCCTCTGAATATCTTGCATGTATAATGTGATAGCGCCATTTGATTTACTTCGTGTGTGTTTCCTTTTTTTTTTTTTTTAATCCACTTCTTTTACCTGGCCATTGAACTGCCATATTATCAAGTACTACTCTGCCCCCATGGTCTCCTGAATGTCCTGCTATACCTCCTCAAGCTCACTCCTACCAATCCTTTTTCCATTCAAACAATTCCTCTAGTATTTATAAAGAAGATGACAACTCAGAACATCTATTTAATCTATTTTAACTCTAGTTGTTCTTTTCCTCTTTCCTTGAAGTCTAATTTTGAAGCTATATTTTCTGTTTAGTCCATTATAATTCAATCCAATATACGATGCCTTTGTGATGAAAAATATGTATAATACCTGAGGAGCAGAGGTAGATACTTGAAACACTTATACACATTATAAGTCAATTTTGCAAGCCTGAGAACTCCTAATGTACATGTGTATTGGCACATATAATTCTTATATACCTTGTTTGTTGAAGCACTTGTGGGAATAAATAATACACTTAGAAGTAACATTCTGCAAAACTGAGTCCTTATTACTTTCATACATGATAAATACATCATCAACTTCGTATTATTTTAATGTCTATAATCCTGTTATAGTACACAGTCAGGAAATAATCTCAGTAGTTAATGAAGATCTTAGTTAAGTAGTTGATTACAGGATGTGAAACTTACAAACATGGAAAAATTTACACACAGCTCAGAGACATATTAAAATAAACTATATTGTGAGACTAGTAATGTTTGCAAAGTCCATAGGTATAGTGTTTTATAGTAAAAATGCATGTTGAGTGATGGAGGCAAACAATATCTGCTAACAGGGATAACAGAGCTGTGTGGAATTACAAACAATATTTATTTCTATTAATCTGCAGAAAAAAAGATGTAAATATGTAATAAGTTTGTATGGTACCCTAAATTATATTTTTGCGTTAAAAATTTGCTAATTCAGTGGCTGTATTATTTGCAATATCGTCTTTTCCTGTTTTTTCTGTGTTTCTTTCAATTCAATGAGATAATCAAAATCTCCACCCAGTCTTTTGTCAAAGGGACAGTATAAAATTTTGGAGGATCATCAGTATCTCGTCAGGGGCTACAGAGAAAGAGAGCAGGGAGTGTCAAGGGCAGTTGTCAGTACTATCAGCGGTATTACTTTGCTGTCAGTAATGGGTAGAAGAACAGCCGTGTTTTTTGTTGTATTTTGTAATAAAAATGAAAGTGCATAAAGATGAAATTGTGATTACAGGCAGACACTTGAAAGTAAAGAAATAAAAGCAGTAAAGCTGCTTGCTAGCAACAAGGCTTGAAAATGGCAAAATGGTGATAGTTAAAGCAGGGAGTTGTCTTTAAAGGAAGGATTATTAAGGAAGATACCTTAAATAAATTCAAAGAACTCAGAGATTGCTGTATGTTTATGTATCTGAGAAATACTAGGAAAATGCTGTTGTCATCTGTCCAGAAAAAAAATAAAGTTTTTAACAGGAGTCTGAGAAACTTTATCTTTTCCTCATATTCCTGAGTTCTTTTTCCTCTCTTATCTGTGGAGATTTGAAAGATATATTCTTTTTTTTTTTCATTTAATGCAAACATTCTGCTTTATTACGAATTCACTTTATCACAAGCATTTTGCCTGCAAAATAATTTTTATATAACAGTAAATAACAAATTCTTTCAATGCATTATTGTGCAACTGGGTTTAATTTCTTCAGATAATTATTACATTTAATAAAATCAGTGATGGTGGCTAAGGAACACAACCTGACACAAATGCATGGTGATTTACCATTGAATGCTGTTTGGTTTTGTGTGTCTGTAGTAGCTGATCCTCTGTAAAATGTAAGAATGGAGCTAGATGTTCAAAAGATGGGATAGATCAGAGGACTGGTAATGTAATCCCCATCTTTTCACCTGCAGGTCACTGGTTCATATTTGTCTCAGGTTGGTAGTGACTAAAATTCAATACCATCTAATGGCTGGTCAGTGGTCTATGTAAAATGAGTTGCTGAGCTTAGTCGAGGTACTACTGGGAAGGCGTTCATATCACAAGAAACACCATAACTGGCACTTTTTCTGATTGATAACCCTTGTAATGGGGCCAAGCACCCAGTTTTCACAGGGGTGAGGCTTTGTTCCTAGAATGCTCTGAAGGTTCATTGTTTCTTTTTAATAGCGGAAGTACTTCCATTTTAAAGCAAATAAGAAGTCCCTGTATGTAATGGTTTAGTATTGTGTGTATGGCTTCTATTGTTTATGCCAACTTCTTCAAATCTTTTCGCACATCTTGTAGCTCACGCTGGTATAGGTTTTGGGTAGTTACTGTTGTTTTTGTGACATCTTCATCCTTCTGTTACTCTGATGGCCCAGCCTCATCTTCTCCATACCTAGTCTTAACAGGAGTTTCTCTGCATTCTAAACGATCTGACCCTCTAAACCATTTTTTTCATCTTGGTTATGGGTGCAACTGACACTGGTACAGTTTGTTTCCCTGGCGGCCAAAGTGTTCCTCTAGACCTGGAAGTTTGAAGATGGTTACAGTCACCAAGCTCAGATACAACCACATATTAATCTGGTGCAACTGATTTTTGTGTTCCTTGCACTAGCTGTTCCTTCACCTCCTCTTCAGATACAAGGACATGCATCTCTTTCACGCTCCTTCATTAGTAAACAAACCAGGATAGATTAAAGCCTCTTTCTTCAAGTCAGTAAGATACCTTCCTTCGGTTTCAGTGAAAATTCAGGCCCTAACAACTGAAGTTTCTTCTGTATGGTGTTTCTTCTGTATAGGATAATTTCATTTCCCTTTTGAAGACTTACAAGGATGTAGTAACCAAAGCAAAGGCATAAAACAGTACCTGATGCTTAGGCTACTTTTGAGCCTGCAGCAGACTATAGGTATGATATCATCATTTCAGACAAATATGATCTACATAGTGTGAAGTGTTCTGGCATGCTTACAATCTGCCAAAGGCCAGAAAAGGTGACCTTCATTTTAAGACTGTATGGAAAAGAAAACAAAAACAACAACAAAAAGTAAGAGGAGGAACTTTTCCTTCACCTAAATTTTATTATTTTGCAATTCCTTCAGGTGTCCACAAGGAATTATGCACCGCCCTCCCCCCCCCCCAAAAAAAAAAAAAAGACATTGTGGCATAGAGGTATAATTTCAGTTCACACCAGAAGACATTCTTCTCACTGAAGTACAGTTAAGCCCCACAAAGTGCCAAAAAAAAAAAAAAAGCCAAAAAGTAATGTACTTACAATTTAGTTTTACATATTGGCGTTATTTACTTGTCTGGTCTTGCATTCAGGGCTTGATCTATCTGGGGGGGAACATGTAATGCCATGCAAGGTTGCTTGGTTGTATGACTGACAAAATGACTTTAAAATTTTGAACTGTTTGTATAGAAGCAAAATACAGAAGAGTACACTATCCCCAAGGGAAATGTAGAAACTACCTGTTCCTTCTTAGGTTTAAAGTTTTCCCTTAAAAGGTGTAAGCATCTGTTAAGGTGTAAGAAAAGGTGTAATCAGCTGTTTGAGTACAATTCTCATGTATGCATGAACATTTTCCTCTCCAATTTCCAACTTGGAGTGCAAAATTTTTCATCATACTCTTAGATCAGGGTTCTGATTCTAACAATGGTTCCTGGGGCAAATTTCCAGAGAAGAGAGAAGCAAACCAGTCCTGTCTGCTTTGAATGAGATGGAGATAGCAAACAAATGTAAATGAAGAAAATAAACCTGTAGGAATGTTTTCAAATAATTGTAGTTGTCCAAAAGCTTTAAATTGGTTGAATCCTTGAAAGTTAATTAATGTAAACACAGGTTGCGTCACTGAATTTGAAGTAGTAAGATAGACTTGCACCATTGCAGAGCCTCAGTCGCAGTTTAAATTGGCGCTGCCTCTAACTTCACAAGAATGAAAGAGAAAAGCATATCTTTCTACCGTGTCTGCTACTGGCAGACTTAGAAAAAAAAAGTTGTTAAAATTAAAAAGTAATGTTTTTTTAGGACGTCACCAAATATGTAATATTTAGTAGTAACCAGACTACAAATGAAAGGGAAGATGAAACAGTAGGAGGTACTTGCATGGCCTTAATTTACATGGTAATTGACAACAACCACAATCTGCAATGATTTATAAGTGCCTTACACCATTCACCCTTGAGACAGAAAAATGGGATTCCCATATTATTTAAGGGGAGTGCAATCCCTCTCAACATATGAGAGTCTGAGGTACACTACTGAGTACTGAAAATCTTAAGACTAGGCAGCACCGAACTCAACTGAGAAGGGAGGATGAGTCTCTTTGGATCTTCTCGTAACAGAAAGGAAACTCAGATTTTAGCCCTAAGTAACTATTTTTAGAGACAGGCCAGGAAATGCTTCTTTTTAACCCAGGGTCCATTTCAGCATCTTCAAAGCTAAAGAAATGGTTGACTGCTCTGTTGAATCGTGTTCCAGGCAGAAAAAACTCATGTTCCTATTAACATAAAGAGCTTAATGTCTTGCTTCTGTCCTAAAGATGAGTTTTGGATTCAAACGTACCCCCTCCAAGATGAACAACTACCTTTATTTTGTGGGGCTCATATTCTGCATAAGAGATTTGTAACTTCAAACTTCATCATGTCTCCTCTCAATGAAGGGAGGAGGTTGCAGATGTATAAAAGGGCAAGAAAACTTCCAAAAATACATTGCATTGCCATAAAACTACCGTATTCCTGCCAGTGCAAAAACTCCTATGCAAACCACCACAGATTAGACATTAGGGCTAAAAAGCGTGGAACGCATTGTTTAACATTTGTCTGCATGCTTCCAACTTTATGAGCCAGTCAAGCTGAGATGACAGCTTGAGATCCCAACTGTGGGTTAGGATATGCTGTGCACCATAGAACTTCCTCCCCATAAGATGTCTTGTTTAGGAATTACGTCCTCTGTGGCGACCTGACTTTTAAAGTTCCTTCAAAATATTCCTAGTGTTATGTGTTAAATCACACTGCCTTAATCCAGAACTTTTTCAGCCACTGTTATTGACTAGAAATTCTTTTTAACCATAAATAGTCAAACCAAAGATCTGGGACAGATCTGGGATAGATCTGTTATTATTTTGAATAGTTCAACATGAGAGAAAAATACAAATGTACACTCACAGCGTGTAGCCTTTAAGGAAATTCATTAGGGAGACAGGGAGGATGCCTAGGGCCTAATCCTGCAGTACTTTGCCACTCCATATTTTCCAGGTCCTCAGGTCCTTTGTGCTCCTATACAGTCCTGCAATGACTAAATCAGGGCTTTTTCTATTTTATTTTTTTTTAACCTGCAATTTTCTGACAAATATACAGTAACCTTCTCTCCAGTTTTGTCAGGTTTTCTCCTGTTTTCTTCAAAAACATTTACCATTTTGAGTGTTCTCCTAAAGCTCGTTCTGTGGGAGCTCTCTACTGTTGCCTCCCCTTCACAACTGTAAAAGTTGTACTGTACATACATACAGAGGCATACCCACAGTAGGGGAAGAGCTGACAAGCTATATGGTGACAGCAAGGCAGCATGCTGGCGTGCTCTCAGATCTCACCTCAGTACACAGGTGCATCTGGATATTGTAGGACCACATGAGGCTTTAAGGATACTGCAAAAGCAACAGGTTGTCTTTTGACATGGAAATTCTGCACTGCTTTTCACTTGTCTATGTAGGATATTGCCGGCTATATTTTGCTTTCTCTTCTCATGGGGAAAGTTGCCATGAGAACAGCACCTATCTAGAAGGTGGGATACAGGGTTTGTGAGTCACATTTTTGGTTAAGTGAATGAATGTTCACCCAATTATCTGCTACGGAAAGGTCTTGGCTATTCAGTCTGAAGTATTGGCAGTTTCCAGAATGCTTTAACTTTATATTCTAACCTAAATAGCATGTTCATTTTAAAGTTGTTGATTTTCACATGCTCTCTATTTTTTTTTCTTATGTGAATGATCATAGCAATAAGTAAATATGAGGAATTAAAAAATTTAACAAAATATGAACCATAAATGCAATGTTATTTTTTCATTTGAAAGTACTATTTCATGAAATGCTACATTTCTTTTTTTCCCCCCCTCCCTCTAATTTTCCTTTTTTTAAAAAAATTGTCATTCTTCCCTATCACACATTCTAATTTCTAGGTGTTCCTATCTGCCTGGAAGTTTCCCAAGGAACTACAAAATCAAGATTATTGTAGATTTTTGTATTGTTTATGCCAACTTCTGATCGAGCTGCTATGTTCATAACATGGTACTTTTATGTTTGTACATCCACAGCTAAGCCCATTGCTTAAGGACGCTGTCTTCAAGAGAGCGTTTAATATTGGTTTACAGAATCCTACTGTCTCTCAGATGAAGAGTACTTTTGCAAAAATGAGGCAATTTGTCATGATCCCCTCTGTGTCTATTTAGGAGATATATGATGGCGGGTATTACTAGATTGCTAAAGCCTTAAACATTTTAAAAATAGATTATTGTATTTTCTAGCATATTCTCCCAAGTAGAAATTTACTGATTTTTTTTGTCTGACTTAGCAGCGAGTGCCTTTATTCTGCATGGTGGAGAAACTAGTAATGTACTCATGACTTTCCACCTGTGCATTTATATCTGCACTCAGAAGGAATGATACTTGTTTAAATACATTTTAAAATTAATTTCAGAACAGAATCCTTCTCACTTAGCTAAATCAAATAATATATATATATATTTTTTCTGTGCATGTCTGTCGGAGGAACTGAAAAGTTCCATACAAATGAAATATAGATGGCAGGCTTCTCCAAAGGCCTTTTTTTTTTTTTTTTTTTTTTTTTTCCTCTCAGAAACAGGGCAATGAACTCTTGGTGTTGTGTTCTGTTACTGTGGAAACAATTATGATTATGAAGTCTATGTTCTGAATTTATTAGAAAAGCAGACAAAAGCTGAAATTCAAGAAGCATTTAATTTAAACAGGCTAAAATAACATTAAAGAATGTTTAGAAAACTGGCTTAACCACTGAAACCTCATTATTTACCTCCAACCACAACAACCAGTACTGCAGAGATAATTAATTTTTGTCTGAGGTTCCTGTTAGAAAATGTTGACTTTAACACTTGCTCCCCAGGTAATGAACTTTTTTCCTAATAGAAGCTGTCATGCAGCGTACCATTAGGTCTCTTAAACTGCAGTAGACTGAAATATATCTTACTTCTGCCCTATTAGAATTCTGTGAGAAGGAAGTTTCAACTCCATTTTCCCTTCCCTTCCCTTCCCTTCCCTTCCCTTCCCTTCCCTTCCCTTCCCTTCCCTTCCCTTCCCTTCCCTTCCCTTCCCTTCCCTTCCCTTCCCGTCATGAAAGTACGAAATTCTGATCACATGCTGAAGAATCACAAGGAAATACAGTGAGCACCTGAGTTTTGTGAAAGGCTATAAATGGGGTGTGAATAGGAAAAGGCAAATATGAGTTTAACATTCTGAATATTAAAGTACATTGTGAATAAATCCATAGTGATTGATTAGCTTTTAATCTTTAAAGCTACACCAAAGACTGCATTTTAAATCTCTTCTCTGAATAATCGTATCAAAGTTCCTTTGGCCATGGTAGTTTTGAGAACTGCTCACTGCAGAACATACCACTCAAGTTAACCTCTTTGCCTTGGGGGCTACCGTATACATTCTGCTAATTTTAGGCTGGCTAGTAATTGCAAGCGTATGCCAAGCATAATACACGTAGATTTTGATATGGTTCATTAATTACCTACAGTAGCTAGATAAATCTCTTGGATGTAATTTGACCCCAAAGAATTTTCTTCATAATGAGCTAGAGAGGATTTGAAAACACTTCCTTAACTCGGGTTAAGAAAAGTTACATTTGATGAAACATATTTTTCTTTTTCTACTTCATATAGGATTTATCCAGCATTAGTACATAACTGACAGAGAAAAGCTGAAAACTCCTTCCAAAGGAGAAATTCCTTTCATGGTTATCTTCCCGAGCTGCTCACAATAACTGTTCTTATAGCCTCCTGATAAAGGAAAACTGCTCTTGCAAGAGTTTTACTGTGCTCTATGCTTTTTTGTTTTTATTAGATGTCCGTTCTTAGTACTGGTATAGTACTCCTCTATTTTCACAGCATAAGCAAATACAAGTTTTAGCATGTTCCCTAATTCTTTTCTAATTAACCCAGAAATGTTGTGACTTGTAAGAGCCAACAGAACTGAAAAGAGGCAAAACTGCCTGTTTACCTTGAAAATATACAAAAGATGGGAAAACCAGTATCATTCCTGGGTGATCCCCAGCACTCACAGATTCCCTGGAGGGGAGTCACATCTTGGAGAGCAGGCTGAGGTACCAACTTCTCCATATCAGGTTCTTTTCTGAGATTTGTTCAGCCACTGACCTGCCCACCTTACATTGGAACTATGCTGATAAAAATATTAATGAGTAGATTTTACTCTACAAAATGATGGGATCCACCATTACTTCAGTGAATCAAGAGAACCATGTGTTCTGCTTCCCCACTTTCCCAAGGAGAGCCCCCAGCCAACCATGGGAGCCCTGTTGTAGGAAGCAGAAGCTAATTATCATAGTGGATGGTGGTCCTTGCCATTAAAAATGGATTAATCCCAGATAATAAATATAATCAAGGGGAAGGGAATGGTATCTCCAGAAGAGAATTGAGGGTGCGATCCTCCTAAGCTGGGCAAGCAGAATAAGCCCAGACAAAGGGAAGAATAGTGGAGTCATTAGTTATTGTTTATTTCTTTGTATTTCTTAAAGAGAGTAGGAAGTAGAAATAGTAGAAGATGACGGATTGTGATGGTGGGTAATGACATGAACAGCCCTTAGTATTGTCACATGGCACGTAATGGCCTGCTATTTTTTCCAGCTTTACTGCCAGTGTAGTTTTCCTTGTGTTTTATAAAATACTAAGTTTAAAATATGTCATTGTGTACCATATAAAAATGGAATGAGGCTTCAGATGGCTTTTCATTTGTACAATCCTCCAGATATAGTGCCTGCTCAAATATTGAAATTTAAATAATTAAAAACCAAGCAAACAAACAAAATAAACCATAGCAATTTGGAAATCCATGCAACCTCTTTTCAGGATTTGTTATCTCACAAATTTTTGTCCTGGAAACAATTCAAAATGGTATCAATGGAATAAGAAAATTCTCAGACTGCCAAACCTATATGACATTTATCTCTAAATCTGAAGTTTTGTACAATATAATGTCTTTAAAGTATCACTGGCCCTGAATCAAGCCATCCTTTCTCATGTTGCCTTTTGGCATTAAAGCAAGCCCCAGATGTCATGTGTGAAGAATTTTCTTTGAATATCTTATGCAGAAAATACTAAAAGCTGTACCTCTGAAAGCTATTTTTTTTCCTCCCATATTGTAAGAACATGGAAGTAAACATAGCAAATATTTAGACCAAAACCACTATCCAATAATTCAGACCCTCTACTGTACTTTTCTTTTAAATGGATAACAACTGGAAAAAGTAATTGAGAATATTTTTCATGAAATACACTGAGAGGATGACCTAGATAATGTAGCTTAACAAGTTTTCTCCATCTTTATAGTCACTGGTAACATTCCTCAGAGGTGCTGGAGGCATTAGGATAACATCTGAAAGCAAGAGGAAAAAAAAAAAAACTAACCATCTAACCATGAAAAGGGCACAGAGTCTTCTGGAATGAGACACACCCACAAGATAGATGGTAAATGCTTAAATGTAATACATAAATGATTGCTTACTGTCTTTTATATTGATATTTGATCAGTGGGATAGAGCAAAGTGAAACATGAAACCTTTAATAAATAAGAAATTTTGAAAATAGAAAATATGTTTGCTAATTCTGAGTAATAATGTTGAGTGAAGATGTAAAACTGATTTTATGTGGGTGCTGAAGAGATGTAAATTGCTGGTCTTAGCAAAACATCAAAAGCTAACTACCAATTAAAAAGCATTCTGCAATATATCATTGCAGTGTTCAGCAATAAAGTGTCTTAAGTTCACTGTAGTCATTGATAACTCCTTTTTATCACAACCTAATAAAGTCAGTGCTTAGCTATGAGAGCTCCTCCTATCACAAAGCCATTCTCAGCAATCATAGCTCTGCAAAATTCATAGTGCAGAATGATTCAAGAACCCCTTGCCTTTAACCAGGATACTCAAAATGGGGACAAATCTCTGCAGTCATGGAAACATGTTTTGAAACCTTTTTGAAAGTGGAGCATTGATGAAAAACATTTTTCTTTTGTCTCTAGAAAAAAAAAATCCATAAAATCAGTGCTCTGTTTGAAAGATAGATAAATAACACCCAGCATAGCACAGTCATCATAGTCTATTGGTTATCTGTAGGGTCAAAAATGTTCTAATCAGGCAGTGGTTTAGAATAACTCATTTTGTGTTTGTCCTGCTTCTCTTATCTGGAACATGTTTCTTGGAAGTGCTGAGCACACCTGACACTAGTATAACGAAGCCAACCAAAAAGGTAACAACACACAAGTTTCCTAGGAGAGCAGCTTATGTTGTTGTTAATGATAGGATCTAGTGTTGTGATGATGGAAGAGAAAACATTTTTGTCCTAAAATCTGTACTGAGACTTAAAGGACTGGTATGATCTCCACATTTATTTTAATAACAGTTGGTATCATTATATAAAATATTGGAAAAATGAACTGTCATGTGCAAATAATAACTAATTGTAAAATTTAAATATCTCAGCTATATTTTTCCTTTTTTATTTCCAGACAAGTATGCAGAGTAGCAATACTCAAAACAAACTGTTGGTATATTTCTTATCAGTAAGATTTTCCCTTTGCCATGGGGACTTCATTTGAAAATTCAAATTGGAACAGTGCAGGAGCTATGTTCCAAAGGAACAGGTCAAAACCCCCAAACTTTACATATGCAATTGCCCATTTGATTGCACATTTGTCTTGTGGCTAAAGTGATAAAGAGGACGTGTGAGCATTGGCGGTATATGTTGGTGGTAGTAAAAGAAGACAACAGTCTTGAGATGTTTTCATATGTGCATGACAGAGGCAGCCAAACTATCCCTAGAAATTACAGTATTCAATAGCCAACAACAATCTCACCATTCCCCAGTTACAGAACTGCGTATGTACTTCCCAATTTAAGGCGATATTTAGGGTGGACTGGTCTTTACCCATTATCCTAGAGAGTTGTCACAGAGCAAGACATACAACAAAGCGCTCAGCAGCTAAGTGACCTTACAGCCCTTCTCATGGTAAATCAAGGTTTGATTTTCTTTGGTGAATGGGCATGTGGTGTCTCTGTGCCTTCTCCCTGCAGTTTTAAGTTTGTGGGGGGAGGTATCTGAAAGTCACAGTTGTACACAGGAACAAGACTGCATACAAAGCATATTATAAGCAAAGCTTTGAATTTAACGTGTAGGTTGAGAGCTGGAACCCATGGTGCTGGCTGTTGCCTCAGCAGATGCAGCTCTTTCCAATTAAGTTTTATAAGGAAGTGCAACTTCTTACATCATTAAAAGATTCTAAGGTGTTTCTCATTCCGTGGTGGTTCACTGGATTCTGTGTTTTGAATGGTTGCTATCCTTTCAATTCCTCAATTCCTCTGTGGTTGCCTTTTTTTTTTTTTTTCCCTCACTCCCTCTTCGGTGCTTCAAGTACACAGTTGGGTTTCTACAACAAATGTGAAAAATTCTAAACTTCTTTCTATTAAATCACAGCTACCAAATAATTAATCTTAGGATTTTTCAGGTAGTCCAAGAGGAGAAGAAGGATTCTTGTTCATTTTGTATTTTCCTTTGTCTGGTCTTAACAGAGTAGAATCTTTTTTTTTTTTTTTTTTTTTTTAAAGTGTTAAAATTAAGATCAAGTACAAGCTAAGCGTAATGTGTACTAATATCACAGAAAAAATTGCAAGAGTATAATACGATAATAATTAGTCTTATTAACTAATAATCTTATGATAATCATTAAAATCATGGTCTGTGGAATCTGGAGAGATCTATATTCTCCTGTATTTGGAAGGCACTGAAGAGAGTGGTGTGCAGCACTGCTTTTATGGCCCTTGATAGGCATTGGCACAGTGTGGAGAAGTTAAAATATTTTAGGGAAACCAGCTCTGACTAGTACATGTGATGATGCTATGGTCATAATTGTACCCACCTGTAGCTCTTACAAATTCCTTTAAAAAAAACATTAGTCATTGTTACAAATTTGAAAGATTCATCTTCTGGAGGGACAAAAACCAGTCAGACCATTTCTGAGAGGTTTTCAGTCTGACCAGGACAAAGCCTGCCCTGCAGGCTTTTTTTGTACCATGGTGGCCCCGTAAATTTGGGGCAGTGACTCGATCTGTGGGTAATGGGGACTCAAGAGCCCAAAGCACAATGCCGTGCAGTCCTGAAGGTGGTGCACCCCTGAGGCCTGGGCAGGTCTCACCAGCCACGATGAGTACATGGCTGCTCTCAGAGGTTCATTCCCCAATGAGCCGTGCAGGTACAGGCTAATCCCATGTTGTACCTGCATGGCAGTGACTGTCAGGACTGGAGGTGTTGGTGTTGGATTTGGATTTCACTTTTAACTTGTTAAAAAAGAAAAGAAAAGAAAAGAAAAGAAAAGAAAAGAAAAGAAAAGAAAAGAAAAGAAAAGAAAAGAAAAGAAAAGAAAAGAAAAGAAAAAAGGTTGGAGTGAACAGTTGCAGTAGACATCCTAACCTTCCAGCAGCCACAGCACTTGGGTTGAACCTCAATGCTCAAAGATTTTCAAGGGCGTTTTCTGAACCTTCGATTGTTAAAACTTGGCCAGTCCACAGAAGCAAGCATTACAGCTCAGATTTTTGTTCCGACTTTCTGCTCTTAGTGACAAAAGAGCTGGGGGACTGTTTTAAAGGTAATCCCTGAGCAGTTATCTTTGGCCTTCAGACAGCACAGACTGTTGCTGAGCAAGCAGCCAGCTACAATGTGTAAAACATGTTCATTAGAAGTACTGACAGGCTGCAGTTTAGCTCTGACCTCGTGATTAACAGTAGAAAGGAAGGGGTTTGTGTGTGGGGTGAATTTTTAATCTCCACCCAGAAGCTGAGTGAGTAAATCCTGTTAGAAAGAAAAGGATCTGAACACGTGTTTCACACCACATTTCACACCAAATTGTGTCTAGAGATTTTGTTTTAAGTTTGAAATGCCTTAGATAGCACTTTGGAAGGATCTAGGTTTATTGGGAATTAATAATTCAAATCCTTCCCTCCTATATTTAACTTCCCTTACCACTGAATTTCAAAAAAATCATAGTGAAATGCCATGTCACCAGTTGTGGGCGCAAAGGCAGTCTCTACAGGTGCTGTATATTTCGAACCTAATAAAGGAGGTGTTTTCTTCTGAGATATTTTTTATTTTCAGTGGAGAAAAGTCAAGACAAAGCAGAAAACTTCTGCCATTGGAAAGTCAATAAAAAATCTGAGCAATTCAGGATGCTGATTTCTTTGTCCCAAGTTGTGACTTCCAGTTTGTTCAAGAGTGATTTAATTCTGTAGCTAGGACCAAAAGGCTGAATCCCAACACACATTAAGCTGAGAGATAAAGATACAGATTTTTCATTGAAAGAGCATCTTTATTGTCTGTAATCCATCAAAGAAATAATTTAGAGATTGTTTAAGGTCCTCTGAAAATCTGGAATTTATCAGGAAATACAAGGAGCCTTTGGAAAGTTTCTTTGCTGAAATTGTGTTGAGAAACCATGGTTTTTTTTTTTTAATGTATTTATTTATTCTTTTTAATTAAATATATTATTGTAAACAACCAGAGCATGCAGTTTGAGCACAACTGTTCTTACACCTAAGGAGTAAGAATTTGCAACCTTTGCCTAATGCACTAAAGATGTAACTACATGAGAGATGCTGCTTGAATTCCCAGAGGCTTCCACGGACAATATATTTCAGATGTTTCCATAGGTCTGAGGTAGCCAGAGCTCAGCTTTCTCAAGTTGCCATTGCTGGGGGCAATGCTCTCAGTGAAGTCCAGCCACTAGTAAATAAATCTCTTACATCTACATCTTTTCTGGCTTTTTCTCCAAGAGTACAATTAGTAACAGTAGTAGTTTAAATACTAGGAAATCTGTTGCATAGTTACCTTATGGCCTTTATTTTGAACAGTTAATTGTGGAATTTGGGGTTTTTCTCATTTTGCTTTTTTCCCCCTTTATGTAGCAAAATGTTGTTATAATGAGTTTAATTAAGCAAAAATGGATGTTGGCTTACAATGTTACAAAAGGTTGCTATGCACCAATAAATCATAATTAAATGTATTTAGTGTAATAGTAGGAGTCATTTACAGTCAAGTTGCTTGTAACAAATGTTAATTGTTTCCTTAAATGACAACCCTTTCCAATTATAAAGAAAACAAACCCAAAGCCCAGTTTTGCTAACCAACAGGATGTTTACATTACAAAGAATATCAGTGTTTTATTCATGAGCAGTTGTTCAAAATGGTAAAATTGTACTATCCAGGGTGCCTAGAAAGGTTTGAATGTGCCTTATTTTGTTGAAAAACGGTTGCTGATTTTTTCAGTGAAGTATTGTTACGGTTAGGGCAGGGATATCTCATGTAATGTAGAGAAGATGCCACAGGGAAAGTTTCATTGCTTAATTGTGTAGGATAAAGCACTTCATGTCGGAGTATGGACTACGTGAACTCTTTTCATTATGAGGTGAGAAATAAGACTTTTAGGGCTCAAATGTGTAACTTGGCAGCATGCAGTGAGCACATGCATTGAAGACAATGGGATTATTCAGAGGACTAAGTATCCACACTGTTGCAGCTTTGATAAGCTGTATTATAAAAAACAGCCAACAATTTGTGAGTATACAGTTTGAGAGACAGTCTGTGCTTACACATGTGCTTTTAAATAATGTTCTTTTAAACATCAAAATGTTTACACAGAAGAGCTGTCCGTTCCATCTGTAGGTGTGAGGAAGACTTACGGAGAAGAATGTACTTTTCTATGTGTTTGGAGAACATGTACCATACACAGGGGCATTGCTATAGTTAGTGCAAAGAAAGACAATAACCCCTGCATACCCAGTTTTCACTATTCTGTGAAAGATACTATGCCATAGCTCCTTTCCCCTCTCCATCACCCCAATGTGCACGCATGCTTTTCTGAAGCATGAAGGACTGGTCATTAGAGCCAAGAGGAAGGACACAATTCTACATTCACTGCAGTCAGTCAGAACACTGTCAGCATCTCCTGTGGCACTGATTTAAGCTTAGACTTTGGGGATCTGTGTTAACAGAGGAGAGGTGCTGCATGTGCAAGCATCGCAGGGAAGAGATAAAGAAACGAGGACAGTTCAGTATTGTAACATTTGGATTTGAGTCCTATCTATACACAAGGTACAAGAAAGCTTCAGTGTGGAACAGTGTGTTGTCATTATACCAAATATGTAAAATTAGAATTATTTTATTTATTTCTTCGTTTGTTGGTCTCAGTTCTTCCAGTCTTCACAATAAACAATTCTGGGAGAGAGGGATTAGAAGCAGCTGCAGGCCTCTATGTGATCTGAAGGGCACAGTAGGAGTATAAGGAATTTAAATATCATTCATTTTCTTTTCCTTTGCTCCTCTTCCCCCCTCCTTCCCCATGCCAGTCTGCATGGGAAACAATCAGTCATTCAGAGCCACAGACAATGACCCCCTACCTTTCCCAGCCCGTATCTAAAAATCCTTTGGCAAAGCAGACCTGGACTCCAGCTAGCTCAGCCCTGCTGGAAGTCACATTCTGCACTGTAGGACACTGGGGTTCATGAATCATGAGCTTCCACTGTACACCAAGTACCTTCAATCAGTTGTCAGAAACACTGGCTGACCACTGCTTGAGCACTCTATATACTTCCACTTTTGTTTTAATGCCTTTTCAGTTTTCACAATGAGCCTGTGGAACCTCGCTGGAATTGAGTTCCTTTCTGATTAAAATTACTTTTCTTTAAAGCCAGATTTGCAGCAGGGATGCCAGCCTGAAGGGCCCAGCATGGCAAGGATACGCTTTTGATGACTGATATAACTTCACTTCCTTGATGATTATCCCAAATAAATCTTGTTGGTATTTTCAGCCATGATGCAGATGCCCTTTACATCCATATAAATCTTCAGGTCAAGGAGAAAATTAGCCAAGTCTAGGCATTGATCTTGTGAGGTAAATTGCACCTAGGCAGCAGGGGCTCCATTGATAAACAATGAAGCAATGCAGATAACTTACCAGCTTACTTTTAATCAATGCAGCTTCTCACAATGTATTATCCCAGCAATGGGTCTAAATCACTGTGCACTATAAGAGTTGTTTTCAAAACCTTTTAATCTAATTGGAAAATCTTCCTTTCTACTGGTAATAAACACTCACTAAACTGTCTCCACCTAATTGAGCTGTAGTAATTTATGTGAGCTCCCCACTGTTTTTTCTCCCTTTAATCAGACAGACTGCTTTATGTCTTTAACTAATGAAACCTAAGACTTCGCCAAGTAGATCTGATCAAATGTCACTACTAAATAAATCTTCATTAGCACTGACTTGTCCTGCATCTTCCCCATGTCCCACTTCATCATTAGCTCAGAGCAACATCATCATAGGAAGGTGATGGCCACTACTTTATTTACATATATAATCAAGCAGTAGTCATCAATGTCACACCAAATAAGAACATGGAAAGGTGATGTATCAGAACTTTGTGTCAGAGTTTAATAATAATTGCACTGATGCTCTTTTCCTAGAAAGATCTCAGTACCCTAGCCATCCTAGAAATGCCACCAGCTGCCATGTACATTCATGGAAATTTTTCCTTCTTGTACTAACAATTCAGATCAGTTCTTCCCCTTGTATAAATAATTATTCCTCCACACCTAATAGAGTTACTCAAGCTGTCTTGGGTATCAGGAGCTGTGTCAATGATCTGAGTGTATGACCTAGCTCAAACCATTGGTTGGTATTGTCGGATACTAACCTAAGCAGCAATTGTTGTTACTAAATAGAATAGTAAAAAGTGGCATTCTGGTGTCTGCACAGGCAGACGATGATATTTATCATCCTTTTACCCCTAAAGTTATGGGAGAAAGAAAGGCAAACCACTCCTCCATGAGGAAAAACAAAGCAAAAACTTGATGGTGCAAGAAATATTTATTTCAACAAATGAGAGGTGAACATTAAATGTTGTAACAGAATTAGTGGCAGGCAATGGTATCTGAGAATCTAAAGATGCCTATAGCTGCTAAGTAAAATTACAAAAATGTGGAAGAAAACATTTTTGGATTTTCTTCATTGACATATGTGACTTCTTCACACATAAAAAATGAGAATTGCCAAAGAATATGCTCAGAATACCAGTCGTAAGTATTTCAGTATGTTCTCACCATTAATGCTGCTTATAAAGTTTATTCTGTACTGTCTTTCACTGGAAAGTCAGTGGGAATAAATACTTCAGAAAATCTTTATGTGGCTCTTCAAACATTTAGTAAGTGGTAAAAGACAAAAAAAAAAAGAAAAAGAAAAAAGAGAAAATGAAAAATGTTGGGAATGTGAATACTGGTATACATTCACATCCCATGTGGAAATGGGATGAGAGTTGAATGATGAGTTGTGAAATGTGCATTGAAATGGAATTGAGGGGGCAGGGGCTGTGATGACAAAGACTTAAAGTTGGTGAACAAGAAGAAGGCAAGAAGCAGATCATGGTGGCTAGTGATATGGCCAGATAGGTTGAAAAAGAGGATAATTTTGGTAATGGAGTTTGTCAGAGGTCTGGTGTCGGGCAGGTAATGAAGACAGGACAAAGATGTTGGCAGACGTGCATCCACCCACACATAGTTTTGCAGAAAGAATTTAAACATGTTGTTAATTTGAAGAGTTAATAGAGCCACATCTGATATAGCTTGGTGTATTCCTTGAGAAATCATTTTGCAGAGTGCACACACTGATGGAATTGCACCTGCTAAACTCTGCAGATATTTTCTGTCTACAGCAGTTATCGGTAATAGCTAACCTAACTTTTTATACGTGAGCATGTCTGAGCAAGTCATGTGTCTGACTGTCTTTCATAAACAACGTGTGTGAGTGCCCTTCTGAGAAGACCTCTAGTCCCTTCTACTATCAAAAATTTTCACAACATTTATCAACGTATCAACATATCAAGTGCATGGAGTGACAGCACTTGAGTGGAGGTGTGAAAAGAAGAGACAGGACAAGGATGCATAAACCAATACTTTC
Organism: Cygnus atratus; assembly: GCF_013377495.2. Lineage (NCBI taxonomy): Eukaryota > Metazoa > Chordata > Aves > Anseriformes > Anatidae > Cygnus > Cygnus atratus. The sequence continues at coordinate 8,044,071 of NC_066365.1, forward strand.
ATACCATGAGATGGACAGTGAAGAAAAATGTGAGGTTTAAGAGAGAGTGTTCATTTAGGCTTTTGTTTGCTATTTGTAATTTTTGTAATTATTCATCAGGGGATAACATTTCCTAAAGTTAATATTAAACTCTGGAATGTGTTTAAAAATCATTGTTTGTGCTTCCATCCTAGACAGATGGAAAATACATAAAATAAATCTAAGTTATAGTTAACTTTGAAGAACGGTTGGAGCCTGGCCAGGATTTTGTTTTTCAAAGGGAAGATTTTAGGTAGAGATAGCTCTGTTCACTTGAATTCCCAAGGGTTTTATATTGTGTAGCTCTAATCCAGAAGATAAAAGGAAGATTCACAGGAGATGATTCATATTATAGAAATTATTTAGGTCCTGTTTTTCTTTAATCATGATAAGTAATATTGGTTCTGGTGTACAAAAATACTCTGACTGCGGACAGAACATCGTTTAAACAGTGAAGATAAAAGTACATTTGCTAAGTACACTTGGAAAGGCAGGAACAGGTGGAGATTTAGAAAAGAGACATACCTGTTATCCTGTGGTTAATATCGTTCCTTTGTTATACTGCATATAGCACCTACATCTATCAAGTATATTCCAGAAGGTCTTGACATCTATTAGGCATATTCCAAAAGGGCATGGTTTTAACGTGGAAATCATTTTGCCCTGAAATGGATACAGTGACTTGGGTTATTGAAAGCACTGATGACTAGGGTTATATTTTGACCAAGTGTGCTGCATCTCATAATAGCTAGTGTTTTGTGTTGTCAAGAAAGGATTACAGTGGATCCTCTAATCAGTGCTGAGTAAGGATAGCTTTGTGTTCTGTCAAGGCAGAAAAAAAAAAAAAAATTACTTCCAGAAGTTCATGAAGACAGCTGAGCTGTTCTGTAGCAACAGCAGAAGTCCTAAAGATTTGGAAGGCTCCATGACCAGAAAATGTTACGTATATACATACTGTGTGTATGTATGTAAGAGAGAGGATATGTAATTTCATGTCGTGACTCATGTTATAGCCTTGTGTTACACCTATTCCACTGTAAGAAGGGAAATTACCTTGCCTTCACATACTTGCTATACACATATGACAGTTGAAAAAAATTGTATATGTAGTTTCCGAGAAACAGACATCACAGAATTCTGTTCATACATAATTCATCTTTCTTGGCTATTATCTCATTTTTAAAGAGGGCATCCAGCATATCCAGTAAAAAATGCATAAGATACATTTGGGCTAATTGCTTGCCAGTCTCGGCTTTTCCTTGTTTTCTTTTTTTTCTGATTTAGCCTACTGGATGTGAAAAAGATGCTCTGATCAACTTGAGTGTGCATGCAAACAGAATCAGCAGAATAGAGAATGCTTTACAGCTTATGCTGTGCTACTCGAAACCTGGAATCTGTAAGTCAGAGGCGCTGTTTTATTTCTTTTTCAATGATGGACCAGAGAAAAGGATGAACTACGTCATGATCAAAACCCATTTTTCTACTGTTGCTCCTTAATATACTATTCTATGTAATACAAATGCTATAATAAATCATGCTTTTTGTTTGTTCCATGTCTTGGGGTCAATGTGCAGCACACTCTGCAGAATTGGCTTTTATATTATGTTTCAGTGAAAGCCTGTGAATATGCTCCAGCCACCTTATCAGACAGTTTGTTCTGCTCAGCTAAGCAAACCATGCAAGTGTGCCTTAACTAAATTATCTGCTGCAAGTCTGTATTGGTGTCATTCCTGTAAAGGCTCCTCCATCTGCTTTGTTTCATTCCCTTTCTTGTGTCTTTTTTCCTACTCCTTGGTCATTAAAAGTAGATGAAAACAAATATAATCATGAGATCAAATTTTGTAGAGTTTATTCCAGCAAACATCTCTGATAGAAATGCCAAAGCACTTCAAATTCAAAGAGCAGGGCTTCCTCACCTAAACTGAAATTATTAAAACAGGCAGCATTCTTTGCCTTCAAGTATTAGGATTACTAATTTTAGAGACACACCTCTGTCAGCTCTTTTCCCTAGTTTTAAAGAACTGTGCAAGAGAAGTTACCAAAGCTGTGGTTTTGATCAAGAAAAATTGTAACAAGTAGATCACTTCATTAATAGGACTTATTTAAAACTCAGCTGCTAGGAATATCCTGTGAGTAGGTCTGTTGGAAGGAAGAGCTAAACAGTGAGACTGGGAAGACAGGAAAGAAGGAGAGACCAGTTCTTTAAAAATAATTATACAGCTACATAAAGTTATTTAATTCTTTTATTTCTTTTGATTATCTGAACCACCCTAAGAATCCATTGCTAAACAGTCTTTGGGGCAGAGTATGAGAAGGGATTCCCAGATGGCCTGCGAGACTAACAGCATGAAGAGCTATAACTGAGCAGGCATCAGGCAGTCCTCTTGGAGAGCAGAGTTTAGCAAGAAGTATTCTGGCAAGTATGACAGAACACTTCTCTTTGATAAGGCATATCATCAAGCCAACAAAATAAAGATAGTTGGGTGAAAATTTGCAGGACGTTTTTTTGTTTTGCTGTGGACCCAAAAATGTTATCTTGTCTTAAAAGTGAAGAAAATTTACATCTTTAATCTCTCTTGGAAATATTTTTCTTTCCAAACACAACTTCTAGTCAGACTTCAGATAAAAAGTCATTTTGTGTTTATTACTTAACTACTGCTATGCTGGTCTGTTTTGCAAAATCAGAGAGAGAATTCAAGATTTCTCATATATACAAGCTTCCATGAACAATGTTTGCTTTGTCATATGATGAAAAGAGAAACTAACTGTTAAAGTTGGATCCAGGTTTGACCTGACTTGGAAGACATCCGTCAAACAATCAGTGCAATGGTTTGGTTCAATATAGAGACAGACATCTGTTGTCAACATCTAAAGCATTGTTGTTTTTTTTCGTTTGTTTGGTTTTTAATTATTATTATTATTATGTGTGTGTTGCAGGAAGGGATTTCAGATCTACTTGGAGCACGATAAAAACACAATAATAAGTAATTTCTTTAACAGATTTTTTGATTTGTTTTGTTTTGTTTTATGGTACAATTAGTGACCTTGGAAAGGTTTGGAAGTTACTCTGATTTCAGATATCAAAGTCTAAAGAGATTTCATAATCTTTGACTAAATAAACTGAATATCTTGATTCCACAAAATTTTCTGTTTGATTAGGCTTGTCAGAATATTTTTGGCAATTCTTTTTCATAATTGGATCAAACATAGGATTAGCAGTTTTCCTTCTACACTGTTTTATTATTTCTGATTTTATTACTTAATCCAGTCTGCTCAAATCAATGGGTTCATTCCCATTCAGGATAATGAGTTTTGGTCTGGAGTTCTCATGAATAATGAAATCTCCATTTCATTTATATTTTAAGGAGGTTTTTTTTTTCCCTATTATTTTCAATTAAAAGTTTTAACAGTTAGAAACGCTAGTACTTTGGGTGAAGGTTTGTACTATTTTCTGATGCTGTGCTCTATACTTACTCTTATCCCTAGCTACTAAACTTCAACCGGGGCAGTCTTGTCACAGCCAGTTTTGTATTTGTTAATACTATGGAAAGGGTATATCTCTTTTCACTTTGCTTTCCCCAATAAAGTGTGTATTATGCCCTAAACAATGCCATTAAGCTCTAAGCAGAAAATACAACTAATTGTTTCTGTTTCACACTAATGTAATTACAAAGGGTAATAGGACATCTCCTTGCATAATCTAGTTCTGAATCAATAAACTGGAAAAAATATTTACCATACCAATTTACACTTAAAGTTATAAATACTGTTATAAATACTGTTTGACAATTTTTTATTTTATTTTTTTACAGTTTCAAAGCTGTTTATTTGTTTATAATGTACCTTTCTTCCTTATTACACAGTACTCATACACTTCTGTTAAAGAAGGCAAGCAAGCCCTTTTGGAATTAATAAGCATTAGCAATATCTCTCAGTGGGAGAAAGAAGCCCAGCTGTCAACTTTTCAGTGGGATATCTACAGTTCAGAGCACATCAGTCCACAGTCAGTGTTCATTTTCTGAAGAAATTTCATCTGCATAGGTAAATGTGAAATCAATATTTAAATATTTAGTGAAAGATTGAATAGAAGATTGAGTGATGGTATGATTGACAGGTGTAAAAGCATTTTCATTGTGAAAATTATTGGTGTTACAGGGATCTTCCATCTGCCGGAGAAAAGTCATAATAAACTGGAAATTACAGGTGAACTAGTCTGATTGAAAAGCAGCACTGATCTGTCGCAGTGAGCAGCACAAATTATGAAAGGGGTGGCTACTAGACCACCTAAATGAGGCATGCTCTGCCTTTGGTTCTTCAGATGAAAGCTTGAGGTGCAATAAATTTCACACACCTTTCCACGTATAAATCTTAAACATCCTCACTTGAGTTAATTTCCTAGACTCCTTTTACAGTCAATGGAGAGAAGCAGATACTTTCAGCCAGTGATTCACCTTAACAGATTATCCTTGAATGAGATGAGCCATGCCTTAGATGTTCCTCTCCAAGTGTCTAAATCTGGTTGAGACGAATCTTGCCCAAATGGCTTCTCTGAAATATGATTCAGACAGGCTTGGGCAACTGGAGTCAGAGCTGGGCTGGTGAACAAACTATCCAGCCTGAGTGACCCTTCGTGGTTGATTGTGAAGGAAGACCATTGGGCCTGCATGCCCTTAAACTCTGTGAAGTGCCAGAATTTGACATCATACACCCAAGAATGCTGCCTTAGCTTTTTATGAAGTACTTACGAAAATCACTGTATGTCTTTTTATCTCCACTTAACTGAGACACATCAAGATTTACCATACTCATAGATGTTGATGTCATCTGTATATACGTATAATTATGAAGAAAGAAACTTAATAGCAAAGAAAGTAAAATTATGTGTATTATAATGATTATAGAAGAGAACATAAATATAAAATGGAGAAAATTTACTATGTAAGTGGAAGGCTTCAATTTTTATGTTCCCACATTATATATCATTACAATTCTATCCAGCTGTTCATTCCTTGAAACTTGGTTAAAGTGCTATATTTAAAGATTTATGGGCTAGTTTCCTTACACGTATAGTATATAATTATCTGTGACTTACAGGTAGAATATGACAAAACAGAATCACTGTCATTGGTGCCTTGGAAATAAAAGGTCACACTATATTTATATTTGCTTGAGTTTATGGTGTCCTGAACATATGAATTTGATAAAATATAGTGCAATAATATTTTGTGAAATTCACAGAATACTCTGGAACTAAATGTCACTGATCAGCTATTCTTTGGGAATCACAAGAATTCATAGCTAGCTATATATTTTTTTTTTTCTCTGATTTCCTGTGTGCCTATTTTGTGTCAGTTCTTGTGGATACTTAGGTCTCATAAAAGGATAGATCCATACTATTATTTACAACCTTTAAAAGTAAACTAGAAATGTTTTTTTTTTTCTTTAATTTAATTTTATTTTGTCTTTTCCAACATAAAATAAAGCTGACTTGTAAAATATACGGAGCAAAGATGATGTTTCAGTTCAATAAATTTGCACAACTCTTAGCACAGTGGATCTTGCTCCATAACTCGGATTAGTAAATAGACAGCACTGGAAATGTGCAATAGTAATTGATAGCAAACTAATAGCAAACCTCATTCATACTGAGCAGCAGCACCATCAAGGAGCCAGAGCCACATCCATAACACCTATGTCTAAGCTGAAGCACTCAGTGATCAGGCTTTGATGTTCTTAACAGTAAGAGAAAGAGGGCCAATGGAGGACCAGTTGGGACTTCAGGAGCCAGAAACTTTGAATCCCTATGTAACACAGCTTTTATTTGGGCATCTTTCATCATGTATGACAACACGAAAGAAGGAGCATATACACATTTTATGAGTACACGACTCTCATTTACTAGTACACGCAGTGATGGATGGGAGAAGATTGTGAGTGGACTGCACGTTAATGTGTTCACCACCACCAAGTGCACTCTTCTTATGAGCTGCTGATGGCCAGGCTGCTGGCAGTCAGATGTAAGGGCTGGTCCTCTCATGTGTTGAGTTACTTACTGCCTTCTGCCTCTTTTTCCTTAGGTTTTTATATCTTTTCTGTTGGTAGCTTTCTCTTGAGTTACTATTGCAACCAACACATGGTCTCTTAACTACACACTAGTGCAATAGCAACAGCTCAACACCACCTTATTTCAGTAAAGCACGGTTATACAGTGGATCTTAACAAAAATGGGCCCTAGGTATGCAGGAGCTGAGCAGATCAAGATTGAATGAGCCACAGGTTGCAGCTAGTGTTGAAGAAGAGGCCCATAATGCAGAAAATATGTAGTCTGCCAGATAAGGAAACCTGCTTTGGGGACGTCTGAATATTTTGGATTTGGTTCACTGGTCTTTTCTGGCCAAACTCCCAAACAGAAAACCAGGTCATGCTGGCCATGCTTTTGCACTGTACATCCAGCCTTTTGAAATGTTGAAAAATGTTCAGCTGGTCAGCTTTTATCTTGAATTTAATTCATGCCATGGAATATATCCAGGCTGTTCTCATTCCCCTACTCCTTTCTTCCCCCACCTACAGTGTCAAGATACCCTCACGTCACTTACTGATTCCCAGCTTATGCATTAGGGCCTGAAAAACTGAACTGTAGTTGGAGAGATAAAAATAGCAATCCCCTGTCATTTACCAGCTTGGCAGGCCTCCCAGCCAGCCTTGCACAGATTGCTCTTCCTGCCTTTGCTCTGAGTGTATCGCACGCAGCAGCAGCATCAGGGCACACTTGGCATGGCTTTGCTTGGCTACTACGAAGAAATGCTTTTACTGATGGTGTGTGACGTGAATCAGAATCACACCATCTAACATAAGGACTGGTGTGACTGGCCACCATTTCAATGACTCTCTGCTCTAATCATCCCATCCACATCCTTTCTTGTCACTCTACAATGGTTTCTTGTACTTTAATGTCAGAGGCTGGGCCAGCAAATCCCAGTCATGGATTCACACCTTTTCCAGGAATATTTGGGCACATTTCCTTGTTTTGTTCTCTTAGAAGTAACACCACTGACACTTCTTTGCCAAATCTGCCAAGGTAGTGACTTATGTTTGCCAGGGGCTATGATCACCTGTGATGCTGAAGACCAGAGTGACAAAATGGTGACAGGTCATTTAAATATAGGATATTGTTTGTCTAGCTGGAGATAGAACAATAATTTTCTTCATTCTCTTGTGGAGTTTCACAGCTGCGTATGGACCTGCGAGAGATCAAAGTACATGACCATATTCTACAGCCCAAGGGGTGAAAAGAGCGAAAAAGGACTACAGAGATGAGTAAAATGAATGTGCCAGGAGTACGAAGAGGCACAGACAAATGAAGACGTGTGGAGGAAACCCAGGTGCTATCAGCTGCACTGCTGAAGCTGAATGCCGGGATTCTCTTCATGAGAGAGGGTTGGCAGGAGATAATGCATGTGAAAAAAAAGAGTGCAAGTGATCAGAAGAGATCAGCAGTATCTTCCACCTCCTCAAATGTCATGCATTTATCCTCCAGTATTCATTTTACATCATTTTTCAGTCTCCTAGAGAGCACACCATGTCATACAGCCTTCACAATGATCTTGGCTTGTATCTGCTTTCTTTGTTATTTTGGACATGAGCATAGACTTGTCTGTTATCCTTTTTTTTTTTTTTTTTTTTTTTTTCTCCTCCATTTGCTTGTGTAGGGAAAAAAAAAAACAACAAACAAAACCAACCAACAAACAAAAAAAGGATCATTCTGCCAGGAGAGAGGGGATTGAGCTGTCAGGTCATATGTGCAACCTGACGAAAGTACTTGTTGAAAGATGTGCACAGTAAAGGCTTCAGCTGAACAGACAGTGCCACGGTAGCTTTGCAGGCATCCAGCAGAGATCCATCACAGTAGAGTCACCTGCAGCAGAATTGCTGCCTCAGGCTCTGGGGGTGGCAGCTGCTGTGCTGAGGCTTCCTGCTTTCAGCCACCTACTTTTTCCTTACCACCTTGTTTTCATAAATGCTGGGCAAGGTGTACAGGACTCACCAGTATACTGGTAAGGAGGAAGTGATCAGTCTCAGGCCCAGCAGCAGGGTTCCTGTGTTTTCTTCTATCTGGAGATCTATATCTATGATCTATATCTATATCTATGACCACTGCTGTTGCAACCTTGAAATGCCCTCTCTTGGCACTTCTCCCTGCTACCAGTCTTTACTGTTGTCAAAGGCGTCGCAGCTGAATGAAGCATGAGCCTAAGCCTTGACATCTTTTCTATCAGAGAGGAAAACTGGCAATAGCACCAGCTGCATAAAGCTAGAGCTCCTTCACTGCTTTTTAGAAGCTTATCCCACTGTTCTGGAAACAACAGGAAACAAGTTTTCCACTTTGGGAACTGTATGCAGCTGCATTCTTGCTTGTGGGACCACTGCCAGGCTCCAGCCTGTGCTGATACTTAGTGCAGTTTGCCTGCAAAAAATCATACAGGAGGTAGGTACACACACACACGTGCACACACAGTGCAAAGACAGACAGCCCTTGCAGTACCAATAGACAAATAGCATCCAAATAGTGTTGTAGCATTTTTTTTTCTGATTTTTTTTTCCAAGCCTGTTGCTGACCATAGAAAGCTCTTCCATGGATATTGCTGTCAAGGAGCTGCTCTAATTATCCCCTCTGCACCGAAGCCAACTCACAACATTGTGCTGGGTAAGTGGATGGTGAGATGCAATGCAGTATGGCATGTGACATAAACAGCATGTCCTATGCAACGTGTAACTTCACAGAAACGTGATTACTTGATCTGGCCAGATCTGAGTTTGATTCATAACCAAAAAGTAATCCAGCATCATTCACATCCTGTAGTAATGATAATAGAGTGACCAAAAAAATGCATAATACTGTTTTCTTTTCCCTTTTCTGTCAAATTTATGAAATACCTCTTATTACCTCACAAGAACTTAATGAACTTTTAACCCTTAATTACAGTAAATTATGGTCATTCAGCTGAAGTAAGAAAGCCACTTTGCTTTTCTGCATCTGATTTAATCCATTTTAAGGCACAGCATTTTAAAGCATAGCATTGACTAGACTTATGAGTGATCTCTTCATGTAAGGCCACTTTAAAAGGTGCTTATAGAAAAAGCAAAGTGCTGTTATCATTCCTTGCAATTATTGTATTTTAAGTGAAGGATCTCAGGAACTGTGTGTGCTATCACAGATACGTACGTGAAAGCATGATTACTTAATGCATACTGCCACAGAGGGATTCCTCCCATTATTGCAGAATATGCAGACGGTGCGAGTGAAGTGAAAGAATGACTCTGACACAGGAAAGGAATGGGCATAGCTTGGGCAGTAAGCCTCAATTCTTGAAAATAATTGTCAGCTGGGTTGATTTTTTTGTCTTTGGTGAAAAATGGCTTCAGCGTCTTGGCCTGTTTCCTAAAACCATTCAGCAGGCGTCCTGGGAAGTGCCTCTTTAATCCAGATCTTTTCTTCTCATCTGCAGACTGCCTCAGGATAAGTCTCAGTTGGTCATCCATTTGGGGGCCCTCGGTAAAAGTGTTCAGCGTAGGGAGGTTTTGTGCAAGACAGATGGCTCTTATTACAGATCTTTGCATTACAAATAGAGGGTAACCGAACACACGACAGGGGGTCTTGCTCTCACTTTCTCATTCCAGGCAGGTGTCCTTCATATGGAGGTGGGCTCTTGGGCTCTTCCCACAGCCAAAAGCATGGAAAAGTTACAGGAAACGTGCACTGCCCTTTTGGGGTAACTGCGATACAGTCTGACCCATTGTTTTAGTCAGGAGCTCAGGACAGTAGCTTGTTTCTATGCAAAGAAAACTGCTAAGAGGAGAAAAACTTCATGCCTGTCCTTCCATCCTGAGTTTGATCAATTCTCAGCAGTAATTTATCCAGGAGAGCAGTTATTATCTATACTTCAGCTTCTCTAATGAAGAGAGAGGCTTTATAACAATATGCTGCATTTTTGGGCAATTGTATTTTATCCTAATTCCATGGAGAGGGTTTTACGAGGAGGTTAAGTGGAGTGCTGTTTAGCACACACCATTTCTATGCAGCTGCTGTACTTACTAAACAATTAATCATCTTTTATACAGTCCACTTTTATCCGTTTTGTTGCATTTCCTTTTTTTTTTTTTTTTTTTTTTACTGCTGGATGTTCAATTAAAGTTAAAGAGACAAGTTTCAGGTTTGGTGCCAATGCGCCGTGGTTCAGCTCATGCCTGTGGCTCTGCAGCATAAAATGTAGCTGAAATCCTCAGAATCAATACATCTCTCAGATAACATGGCTTTCCAGATTTTAATCTATTTGGACAGAGTCTCAGTGTCTCTCTGTCTCTCCTTGCTGGTACTTATTGCAACACATTTAGCCCCAGCCGAAGGGAAATCTGCTCACCATTTGTGGCTGATGCTTGGTTATAAAACATTATGGAAGAGGGCTAGGAGGCATAATGATAAAGATCAGATTGGGATTTTGACCTATTTGCTGCCTTCTGCTTGGACAAAGTGTGTAGAATGATGTGAGAAGCAAACACAGAGTAAAGGATATTGCCAGGTGTGTTCTCTTTTTATTGCTTGGGTGATACACTGGGAGATACCATATGTTATTACTGTGTATTCAATATATGGAGATACATTAAAGTCTGTTTTTGTTGCTGTGAAATTTTTTTGCTGCTCATTTGGATGCATGTTCAAACCAGGTTACCAGCTGTGGCACTTAAAAAATTCAAGAATTTCAGATCTGAATTGAAACGTTACAAGTTAGTCCTGTCTATATCTGGAAATCTTGCCTTCAGCAGAGGGTGTCAAGTTTTCTTCTTAAACCCTAGGCAATATGTGCAACAATGTAAGCTTTAGAAAATCATTCTCTTATTTTTCCTGATCCCTAATTACTTCAACCTGCAGTTAAATGTCAGTCTCTCTAATTATCTGGTTACTCCTCTCCTGAGTCCAATATAGCCTGCAGGTCTGCATGGTAATGTGGTTTGCAGGTCTGACTGACCTAGTGCACCTTTCATTTATTAGGCTGGCCTTTTGCAAAGTTGGTGAAACCTCCTGTGTTTTCAAGATACTATTATTAATTTGAACTCTATCAGACAAGACTAGATATGAAACTTTAGCAGACTTTAGGGAATTGTAAGTGAGAATAAGGTTGGGGAATCTTATCTAGACTTAAGAAAGTGTGTCCAATTAACTAGGTAAATCTTAGGGTTTGGGGCTTATCCCCCTCCCCAGCATCTGGGCAAACTTTTTCTGAATTCTTTATTTTAATTGATTCTGTGGAAGTCAAAAAAGAGAGCCTCCTGCTTTGTTATTCCTGTTATGGCAATGCTCTATGCCTGTTAAGTACTCTTTTGGTATTTGGCTTTTATTCTATGTTCTTTTAGAGTTTTCTTTTATTTAAAGCTTGCTGCTAAACTAACATCTCTACGCTGTGCTTATTTTAATACCTCTCTGTAATAAATGCAATAACTACATTTAAATCACCTAAGATGATGTTAAAATTGCATCACGTCCAAAAATGAGCTAAAGCCTGCTTGGCTTATGTTTGAGGTACAGTTCTTGATAATTAAATGTATAAAAACAGATGTGATGTTTCTAGATGTCTTTCCGGTTTTATATTTGGACTGTGTGTTGTTTGGGGAGCTATTATTATGTGCAAAAAGAGGTATGCTGTGAAGACTCAATAGTTGATATGCTCTGTGTGCTAACAGTTGTTAGCTTGCATTTGCTGTGCAGGAGCTGTGGTAAATGACCCCAGGTTAGGCCTGTTGAAATGTTCAAGGATTCAAAAGGGCTGACTTAAACTTGAAAGGATTGGAAAATATCTGTGCACTTCCTAATTTTGACCAGAAGAGGAAGTGGAAGTACTATCATGAGAAATACCGTCTCTATAATAGTTTTCAGCTGGCTGAAAGTACAGTACAGCATGTTGTATGATTCTAGAAATTTAGTCAAGTTTTGTGCAGGAAGGTTTTCTAAGCCTCCAAAGCATGGATAATTTCTTATACACCATTTACAATAATACACAGATCCAAACTGAAAGGGGAAAGGAAACCGCAAAACACGATAATTAATAGAGATCATGAAAGCTAATAATTTTTTGTCATCTGCAAAGTTCTTTGTATGAGCCAAAACACTTGCCTGATCAATTCAGTTGAGTATGCTTGACACTTAATAATCCAATTTAAGCAGTCAGTGAATCAGGTGTCCAGTTCTCAGTGAATGTCTACATGATCTTTTGATCCCTATAGGGACTTCTGAAATTCCCAGTCCCAATGAGATAATTAGTATCTAAGATATTACTCTTCCAGGCTGTCAGAAAGTGCTTTGATCCTGTACAAAATACTACACTCCTCAGATTTTTAAATAAAACTGTTTAACTTTATTTTCATCACAATTTTGTCATAAAAATTATTATTTTTTCAAACTGAAAGAAGTGGTACCCCCAACCAGTTTTATAGACAACATTGCATCAAACTGAGATTTTTTTTTTTTTCCCCCTTGTATATCTTGTTTTAGTCTCCAGCCCAGTTCCGACTAATTCTTTGGAAAGCAAGCAAATGTGGGAAAACTGCATGCACAAAATCAGGGTCTGTCTGAATATTAGTATATCTTGTCTAATACTGATAACGTATCATGCAGTAGTGTAATATTAGGAATTACAGAGTAGGTCTGAAGCTCAGGGCAGAGATGTTTTATAAGTGGTGAATCCCATATGACAAGGGTAACCATTTCACTTTAAGCATATTTGCTGCATTTGAAATGAATAGCTACTTACTTAGAGAAAGGAATAATACATTATTTATTCTCCAACATGATACTACTGCTCGGGCAATGAAAACCTCCAACCAGATTGACAGGGGGAGCTGGAATAGTGGGGTGGGCACAAGTTAAGAGCGTCATTTTCATTACAAATTCAGACAGTAAGATAACACCTTCCCAAAGAGAAAAGCTGCTGAGAACCCCTGGCCTTTATTAATGGGCCTCATGAGTCAATCTGCAGCAGTGATGTATCATGCTCATTTAGGGAAATGATGTGCTGTGAAAATGCATTATTTTAAAGAGCAAGAGAGTGGATTGAAACAAGTATACACCATAAGGAAGCTCAAATCTCTCATGATGTATGCTGATTTTCGGGTGGTCCCCATTTGCACGGCTGTTTAAGCAAGCACTCTAAATGGAAATGCACTTGACATTTTTGTGACTAGCTGTAATCAAACAGCATTAGAATTCAGCTGATCTCACAGAAGATGATTAAACAAATTTCTTGTTCATTCCCAGTTCTTTTTAATGGGAAAATGGAGAGAGAAGACATGTTGATGAAAATGATCCCAGATGGAAAATGGTGTCTTAAAATAAGCTTAGTGAGGAATGTCAATTTTTCCCACCACTCTCTCCTCTCCCAATGCAAGAATCCAATCGCTATGTTATGTGAATAAACCCAGGAACCAGCATTCACCTGTGATTGTCTTGCGTGTTTACAGAATAAATATTCAGTGAAAAGCCTTGGGATTTAGCCCTACACTGGCAGTGTGCTGGGCGCTAGACGAAGGGAAAATTATCACTGTTTTTTAGAGTGACTGTATTTGCACTTTATATAGTAAGCATAATTTACAGCTATCTACTAATTGGTTAGCAAAGCTGCTTGCTCTCTTGGTCCATAACATTTAAAGCACTGTGTACCTTTCAGCAGCTACAGAACTTGTTATTGCAGTGTCTGAGTAACTTCTGTAAGGAATTCAGTAACTGCTATAAAACACCAACTGGACTTCGTGGTCCCTGTGGACTTTCTAAAGGTTAAAAATCCTGGCCTTGGGCTACAGCAGTGTGTGGGTTTCTTGAGCAGTACTCTGGGAGATATGTTTATTTTTCTGGGCATTCATTTACTTCAGTGAGTGTTTTTTGCTCTTAATACCAGTGGGATCCCAGAGAGAGAATGTCATTCCTGTTATGCCAGGAAAGCAGTGTGACAGAAGGAAGTTTTGCAGAATTTTTCTAAAGACAGAGCCAATGTGCAACAAGTCTCCTCTGGGGCTGTAGCATCCCTGCATCTGGAAGCACCTGGCTCCCTGCTCCACTGCTACTGGGGCTGTGTGATCTACCTGACCCTGAGGACAACAACTTGGCAAGCCATGGGGCAAAATTCAGTCTTTGGCATAGTAGAGACTGACCTTCTAATTGTCACGATGTCTGTGGCCAAGCCTTATTTACGAGCTGGGTGATGGCTGTGAGCTGTGTACCCATGTGTGTTTGAGGGGCTGGAGGGAGGTTTGACATGCTCTAAGACATCAAACACCAGAGAAGCTGCACCGTGGGTGATGGAAACTATGCTGATGAATTAGCTCTGGATGGAAACAGATGAGGGCACAGTAACGAGGAACAGATGCACATTGCTTTTATTTAGCAGAAATAACCCCCATGCTTTGCGTGCCAGCAGTGGCCTTTAGAGCAAGGACTGGGAAAGGAGGTTGGGATGTGAGCTGCCCACAGCACCTAACAGAAGCTGGGCATGTGGGAGAGCTGGAGGCTGCCAGGTCCCCAATGAAGCACATTGAGAGCCCCCAGGGGCCATAAATAGGGGAGGTATGGGGCTTGGACCTGGGGTAGCAGGGACTGTTGGGGTTTGGGTGCGGTGGCTGAAGCAGTCCCCTCAAGCCCAGTGGCTTAGGACAGGGTTTAGGCTGGGCCCTGCCCAGGGAGGGGGCTTTCCCAGCCCATCTGGGAGCTGTGGGCTCACTGTGGTTGAGGAGAGCATGGCCGGTCTCCATGGTTTGCACAGGTTTGACTGGTCTGGGTCATTATAGCTGGAAAGGGCTGTGGTCTCTGGCAGGAATGTGGTATGGGATGGGGCTTCTCTTTGTAGGGGCAGAAGAGAGAAAATGCCAGGCATAGGGGGCTTCCAGCCAAATGGGGTAACAAGGCATGGGCTCCCTGCACCCTGGAGGTGCTGTGGTGGGGAGCCTGGTTTTGCCCCACTGGGGCAGTAAGAGGGTGGTGGTGCTCACTGGTCTGGTCTGTGGGGGACAGGAGAGCCTCTGGCTGCGCTGCGTGCAGGCCTGGGGCCCCCAGCACAAGAAGGATGTGGAGCTCTTGGAACGGGCCTAGAGGAGGGCCACTAAGATGATCAGAGGGCTGGAGCACCTCTCCTATGCAGAAAGGTTGAGGGAACTGGGCTTGTTTAGCTTGGAGAAGAGAAGGCTCCAGGGAGACTGCATTGCGGCCTTCCAGTCCTTGAACTGAGCGTATAAACAGGAGGGGGAACGCCAGTTTACATGTCTTGATAGTGATAGGACAAGGGGGAATGGTTTTAAACTAAGACAGGGGAAATTCAGGTTAGATATTAGGAGAAAGTTTTTCACTCAGAGGGTGGTGAGGCACTGGAACAGGTTGCCCGGAGAGGTTGTGGATGCCTCATCCCTGGAGGCATTCGAGGCCAGGCTGGATGCAGCTCTGGGCAGCCTGCTCTAGTGGTTGGCAACCCTGCCCAGTACAGAGGGGTTGAAACTAGATGATCTTTAAGGTCCTTTTCAACCCAGGCCATTCTATGATTCATTATGTTGCTGTGCTTCTCTTTTGAAAAAGTAGGCCTGAAATAAGGCCTGTCTCTGGCTGAGTGCAGAAGTCAGTTACTCCTAAAGAAAATCTGAGGGTGAGAAATTGGCCTGTCACCTGCACTGTCCAGAGCACAGCCTTCACAGGCATTCAGAAGATATTGGAGGTGACCACAACCCTCCACCCCAGAAGGCTCCCACAAAAAAAGGAGGACTTTGAGATCTACTCTGTGGCAAGTGTGGTGCCGCAGGTCCTCAATACATTGCACAGCCACACCTGTGTGTTTTCCAGTGCTGTGACTGACAGAGATCAGGGGTTTAGGGGGTGACTTCACCTGTGGAGTCAGTTTCAGTGCTTGCAATGAGGAGGAAAGAGTTTTGGGAGGACAGCTCTTTGTGTAGCAACAGCCAGGAAAGACTGCTTCTCACAGAAGTAAGGAAACTATTTGTCAGCAGGTCAGAGATCTCTCAGCCCTGGGCTCATAAGGTTTACTTCTACACAGCTCTGAGAGACACAAGCAGTTTCCTGTCATGAAAACCATCTGTCTTGCCTTTGGGGTCTTTGTTCCCAGAGATGGGGTCTCTGCTCCCACCGGCCTGGAGTCAGCTTCCCCCTTCATCAGGTGCCCCAGCAGGTGAAGTGTTTGTGTCAGGTTTGAACTGAAAGCTGATAGGGAGGAGCCAGAGACTCACAAAAAGCAAGCTCTTGCTTCTGTATGTGCTGGGCTGTCCCAGTTCAGAGAGGGAACATGCCTTCATCCTTGAAGGCATGTCACCCTCTGTCAGCTTCCGTTCGTGTTTTGCTGGGGGTGCCTCTCGCTGTTCCTGTGCCAAACAAATTTGTGATATCCTGAAGGACTGAGTGAAAGCTATTTATTCCTGCAAGAACATCAGAACATCAGATGCAGCTGTACTTATCCGGACAATATTGATGGAATAATCTTCAAAAGTTTTGTTCATTTGTTTGTTTTTAAATGCCGCTAGTCCTGCATATTGCTCCCATTATCAACACTGGTAATTTTATCAAATACTGTTGTTCAGTTGCCATCTTCAATTGCTGAACTCCCAGCTGATTCTGTTGGAGCTGTTCTAGTTTGTAACAGTTTTCTCTAGTATTTAGGAAAATACTGTGTGTTTAAAAAAAAAAAAAATAATAATTATTTTTATTCTCTTGTTGCTGTTCTTTAAAGATAAAGGAGCATCTTATGGTAAATTATGAAATGTCTGTTATTCAGCTCAGCTCCAGAAATGTCACTGTATTCTCTCAGGATGGATATGCTGTAGCAGTAATAGCTTGCATTTATATAACACTTGTCATCCCAGAAATTTTAAGCACTTAGCAAACTTTCACTAATTTTATATATTCATGTGTAGGGATTATGCTGCAAGACTCTTGTAAAAAGTTCTGCTGAAATCCGTTGAGTGTCTCCTAACTGCAACAGTTGAATCTGATTACAGTTTTGGGGACCCTGGTATCCAAGTGCGTACATCTCCCCTGTGAAACAAGTACTGAATATCTTTTCACTCTTCTTTTGCAGTTGGGGAAACCAAGTTGCATCAAGTTCAAGGAACAGGTCTCCATTTGCACGGTGTCTGTAGCAGAACCAGGACCAGAATTTTTGATCTTTGACTGTTGCTCCAGATGCTCAACTACTTTGTACTCTGTGCTTTGTTTGGGTAAGGCATTTAGAAAAACATGCACTTACTTACTCTGATCTCTGTATTTTGCCTGTGTTCAAAGGATAAGATTCTAGTGTCTTCTCGTCTACAATCCCGATAGAATGACAGGCTGCACAGGTCTCCTTGGCTTTGTTAGGACTGAATGAATGTCAGTGAAGGCAGACAGTGGTCCTCCGTGATTATTAGTAAACATGTTACATTCCCAAAAGACTAGGAGGAGTCCATCAGGCAGTTACATGGTTGGGCAAGTTTGTGAATCCCATGTTACGCACCCAGAAGAAAACAGTTCTTCCATTGGAGCTGTTCTATTCCAGAATCTGATTAGACAGTGTGGGCTCTGTAATGATGAAAACAGGTCTGGTGGAAAAAGCTTGCACCGTATGCAATACTAGTTCTGAATACTCTGACCTGGTTTTGGGTAGGAAACAGCTGCTAAGGGAGGTTAACATGGAAGAAGACGTGTATGTGTTAGTATGTCTTATCTCTTCCTCTGATAGAAGACTAGATATAATTTTCATGTTATTAGAGCACAGGTAAGTATTTTTATATTGAGTATCATTGTTTCACAGTTGCTTTTTTTTAATTGCATTTTAGCTAATATTTGAAGAAATTAAATATTGTGCAAGTGTCAACTGATCCTTTTCTCCTTGGTTAATGCTGTCCTATTGCCACCCTGAGAAAAGCTAAGGAAGTTTTGTCTTTTTTTTACCTTCTACATCTTTTTATGCATGCTGCATATGAGTATTATCTATGCTGCATATGAGTATTATCTATTCCACTTCTCTCTTTGTTACAAAATTATTTTTTCTAAAGATTTTTTTTTTTCTGAAACAACTTTCTTGTGCAAGAAGTGCCACTTGATATAAAATCTAACATAGAACAACTTTTCTCGGTAATGAAAAAATTTATGGTGGAGAACTTTATGCTAAATGCTGTAGCATGCAATGTCTTTTTTTTACCTTTGAGTATCTTTGCTGTATGTGATGTATGTATGCTTATTCTACCTTTGAGTATCTTTGCTGTTTGTAATCTCAGTGAAGAAACATGATAAAGTAGTGTGCACATCTTCACCAATATTAGAACTTCTGGCCTGTTATGGTTTACTCTTTCTCTTCCTTTGTTGTGGTTTTATGCAGAAGAGTCCAGTAAGTTTTACCAATGACCCTGTTGTTCCAAGATAGGTGGTTGTCCCTCTGAAACTAGTGCCATTACTACAGTACCATACATGTCCTCCACTTTTGAGGCTCACTGTATGCATTATTATTAGAAGACTTGAGTTGCTTTGGCAACTTAAAAGTTCCCTTATTGAGAAAGGGATAAGATCCCTATAACATGAGGTACCACAGTACAATAACATGCATTTGAAATGCCTTTTTTCCCCAAAGGGAATGGCTCTTCCGTGCAGATGGGCAAATTTTGTCCTCTTTTGGACTAGAAACTACTTAAGTAGGAAGTGAAGCTTTATTTAAATGTGGAGCAAAGCTCCAGTTAAGGTGCTTCAGTGTGGAATGCATCTTTCATTGACTTTGCATCCTATATCAATCTGTATATTAAAAACATGCATGACATTTCTCCGTAACTCCTCTGTGTTGCTTTTTACTGAGTGTCAACTGAGAACAGCTACAACAGTAATGAACTGTTTTGGGTTGATTTCCCTGGCCTCTTTTCTCAAAGCATATTGCAGCGCTTTCCAATTCAGTAGTCCTGGTAACCTTGCCCCAGTGCTTCATAGAAGAGGCAACTGCAATTTTTTTCAGCGAGGGTTCTTGAACTTTCATGACACCAAGCAGAGTTTTGAGCAATGTCAGTTTAATGATGATAACAGTGAAAGAAAAATACGCAGCTCTTGAGGCTTCCTTTTAGGAGAGAAGGATGTACCTGGCCACATGCTGGAAGGGGGGGTAAGAGACAGATAAAACAGTCTTCAAAATTCATGTTTTACACTTGCACATAGTTGAAAAGCCTGGCAATGTTAGGGATTCCTCCTGGATAGGTAGTTGTGCTACACTATGCCCTTTCATATAATGCATTGGCAAATGCATGAGTTCATTAGTTTCAATATAGAAATTCCCTGACTATATGAGGTCATTGTGAAGGATAAAATGCATGCACCACATAACCAGAGTGGATTGGAAATCTCAGGGATCCATCCAGTTGTTTAATTCACCAATGTTTTAAGGAAGCTGGTGGTATGAAAGTAGTTGCAACCTGGAAGAATGGCTATGAAACCTCTTTCCTTTCTTTCAGGTGGAAAGAGACTTGCCTGAAACCTGGCACGGGTCTCTTGTGACTGGAAGCTGCCACTCTGACAGTTATTTAATGGTTCAGAAACAAGGAGCTGGTGGAAAAACTCTGCCATTTGGTACAGAAGGTTTGTTCCTCCAGTAGTTAAGGATTTTGGTAAGTAATAATATAGAAGTTTGTTCTGCTACTGACTGTGTGGCACCTATTATTTAGGAAAGTGAGGGTGCTGGACATCCAGCTTTTTCTGAAATGCTTCCTTATGGTGCAATTTCTTTCCATTAAAAGAAAATAAAAGGTCATTGCATGGAGTGTCAGGATGAATGTTACTTACCTCCTCTGTGAAGGGGATCAGCAGTAGCAGGTTGTGTTAGCAAGGCCATAAGTCTGCTGGAAAGCAACTTCACTGGTGCTATCTCACTCCACTGAAGGACCCCAAATAGGGACTTTTTGCAGAAGTGTTGAACTTGCAAAAAAGTTTTCCAGATTGTTAGTGTTTGCCAACAAATCTGTCTTGTTTTTGTAATTTAGTAACAGCTGCTGTCTTCATTATCACTTCTCTTATTGCAGGCCTTTATCTGAGTGATACTGCATAACAATTCGCTCTACAGCTCTCAAAAATATCTGTGTAAAACAGAGCTCTGAATGCTAGTGGTTCGTGTCAAATTTAAAACAGAAGTAGCACTTTTAATTAAAGCAGACTTGCAACAATTGCAGTACATACTAAATATCTACTAAAGGCATATTTTCTGTTCAGGATAAATCACTCTTCTGTTGCCAGTGCTTGAAATATCCTGATAGAGGGTGCTGGTGCTTTATTTTAACACCTGAAAATGGGTCAGCTTCACTTGCCTTTGTTTTTAAATCTCACTGGGTTTTTTGTGTTGATAGTAAACCCTTAGGAAAAAGCTAGGTTTTTGCCCTTGTTTTGTAATGAAGTATGTTAGGATCAAGTCCTGCAAAAACTTATTTAAAAAAAAAAAATGTTTGATGGGTTGCTCTTTTTAGGGAGCAAAGTTACAAGTCAGTGTTTCTGTTAGGAAATTAAATGGTATTAAATGTCATGGTTTGTGACTGGAGGCATCAGGAAACGAAGGAAGAAGCAGAGACATGTAGAACATGAAAGGACACTGGTCCTAATATACTTGGCCTCTGTTTTGGGAAGGCATAAAGGAAGAACAGAATAGCCCTGTGGAAATGCCTAGCTTTTTTATTATTATTATTTTGTGGGGAAAGATGGAAGTGAAAATCACTTCCCTGCTGGCTGTTTTTTTGACTGTTTCTTTTCTGTTACACTCTCCAGGTAGAATTTATTTCAGCTACATGGTCCTGTATGGAGAGATCATGAATGCAGTGGCCACTGAGGTGGCCCAATCTGTTAGGAGAATAAGGCCTGTTTTTTTTTTTTTTTCTGAGCTTAGCCAAATGCTAGAATTTAATTAGAATTTAATTAGAATTTAGTAGTAAGATCACGATCCTTTCTCATCCCATTTCTTCTCTATTGCCAGTTTCCTTTGATCTTTTCCTATGGTAACACAACACCAGAGATCCCGTCCCTTTACTGCAAAAGTAGTGAAGATTTGATGATAGACCTGTAGGTGGCTATTGTGACCATAGTCACATCAGTAAGACTAGAGGTTACATAAAGACGAAGCTTACTTGAGTCTGGCTTAGGTCTGTGGGTTGAACTCCCACAGGAGCTAGGACCAACACAAACCAAAGCACCTTCTGTGCTGTGTGAAAAGTGCATGTGTTTGACCTTGTCCCTCCTAACAAAATATATAGCAGTCTGTGTCTAATAAAACAAAACACTTCACTGCACATTGTTCTACCCCTGGGGAGGGAATGAGGACACCAACACGTGACAGATGTTAGTCATGTCACTTCATGCACTACTGGAAAGCATTTGAGTATTGCAGTGATGAACGCGCATATAAGAACCCGAATAGAAGAGAATGGAATAGTAGACTGACTGGTGTCTTCCATTCCCATTATCCCTGGGCCTGATATATAGACAGCTCGTGAAAGTATGTTCTTCAGGAAAGGCACAAACCATCTACAAACAACCTGATGAAAACACCTTCCATTCCACTTCCAGAACTGAATGTTTGCTTGCCACTGTCCCTGCTGCAATGAGTTGTGGCATAGATGGATCCACTGGGAAGTGTGATTATGGGGGTACTGCATCTCCTATCAACTTGTATCATCTCGCTGATGTGCCCCACCAGGATGCATGTGAAGCTAGTTCATTTTCACACCTGGAGAACAGTATTAAGACTTGGGACTTTGAGTGTAGGAGTGCAAAGGCTTCTGCCTCTTTGCGAGTGCCTCTGCTGCTGAAGAGGATTTTTCATTAGCTGCCAGTGGCACTGTCTTGTGTCTTTGTTGTAAAAGATTAGGGAGTGTGGTGATTTTACTCAGCTGGGCAGCTGAGCTCCACAGCAACTGCTCTCTCACTCCCCCTCCTCAAAGGGAAATGGTGAGAAAATGCGATAAAAATGCTCAAGGGTTGAGATAAGGACAGGGAGATTGCTCAACAATTATAGTGATGGGCAAAACAGACTCAGAGTAGGGAGTTTAATGAAACTTATTACCTATTGCTAACAAGTTAGAGCAGTGAGAAACAAAATGACAAACTAAAAACACCTTCCATCTTCTCCTCCCCCAAGAGGTGCAGGGGAAGTGGGAATGGAGGCTGCAGTCAGTCCTTAACACTTTGTCTCTGCTGCTCCTTCATGGTCCCTCTCTGCCCCTGCTCTGTGTGGGGTCCCTCCCACGGGATGCTGTCCTTCCCGAACTGAGCCTGTGTGGGCTTCCCACAGGCAGCAGCTCTTCAAGAACTGCTTCCACATGGCTCCGTACCACGGGGTCCATCCCCCAGGAGCAAACTGCTCCAGCACGGGTCCCCCACGGGCGGCAGCTCCCCCCAGGCCCCCTGCTCCTGCGTGGGCTCCTCTCCACGGGCTGCAGCTCCGGCCCGGGGCCTGCTCCTGCGGGGGCTCTCCATGGGCCGCAGCCTCCTCCAGGCCACATCCACCTGCTCCACCGGGGGCTCCTCCATGGGGGGGCTGCAGCGTGGAGATCTGCTCCATGTGGGAGCCATGGGCTGCAGGGGGACAGCCTGCTCCACCACGGGCCTCTCCACAGGCCGCAGGGGAACTGCTGCTGCCTGCCTGGAGCACCTCCTGCTGCACTGACCTGGGGGGCTGCAGGACTGCTTCTCATTCCTCACTCTCCCAGCTGCTGTTGTCCAGCAGTTTTTTTTTTCCCCTTTCTTAAATGTGCTGTCCCAGAGGTGCAAACATCTCATATTGGCTTGGCTCTGGCCAGTGGCGGGTCCCTTTGGAGGTGGCAGAAACCATCGCTTATGTAACATGGGGCAGCTTCCGGATTTTTCTCACAGAGACCTGCCCTGAAGCCCCATTACCAAAACCTTGCCACATAAACCCAATACATGGAGGAAAAAAAAAACAAGCATATAAGTAGTTATGATTGCTTATGCCACATGGCAACATATACTTAGCTTCCTTTCGCCTCCTTAATCTTCAGCATTGCTATGAAAGCTGTAGTACTGGAGCTAGTGACAGGTGAATAATGTATCTGTTTGTGTTGCAGTGCCAGTGTGAAAGTAAAATTTACTGTATTTTTCTAAAAGTGAAAACTTCAAGAAAACTAGTTTCACAGTGATCTGAAATGTTTTGCTTGTCCCTTAATTGGTGGTTGTTTCCTGTTCAACTCAACAGGGAACTACAAAACACTGCAACATTTTGCACTGTAGGTCAACTTTTTCTCCTCTGCAATCAGAAGATCAGTTACTTCTCTACTATCTGTAATGTCAAAGATCTGGAATGGATACTTTGGCTTATCACTGTTGGTTAGGCAGCTCTGAAAGGAACTCAATTTCCTCTGCCAAATGAAGTGGTGCAAAGTAATAATGGGCTTTGGATACAAAGACTAGTTCTGTGATAATTCATAATTTGTATCAGCTTTTACAAATAGTCCTGAACTGAAAAATCTGTGTGAGCTTGGTGCCTGCTTTGATAGTGTATTTTCTCATGTTTGATACTCCTGTAGAAGTGTTTTGGATAGGGATGCCACCTTTAATTGTGTGGATTTCATTGTGCTACTGTTACCACATTTTTGGTTATCTTTCAGACAGCCTTAGAATCACAGAATCATAGAATGCCTTGGGTTGGAAGGGACCTTACAGGTCTTCTAATTCCAGCTCTCTTGTCGTGGGTGGGTTGGAACTAGGTGCTACCCCCAATAGACCACATTGCCCAAAGCCCCATCCAGCCTGGCCTTGAGCACCTCCAGGGAGGGGGCATCCACAGCTTCTCGGGGCAACATGTTCCAGTGCCTCACCACCCCGAGTGAATAATTCCCTCCTATTACCTAATCTAAATCTCCTCTCTTAGTTTAAAACCATCCCCCCTTTCTCTGTCATTACCTGAAAGTAAGCCCTCCCCCCCGCATTTCATTACCAAAAAGTTGTACTCCATCATTGTTTTTTTTTGTTTTGTTTTGTTTTTTTTTTTAAGCTCCCTTTAAGTACTGAAAGGCTGCAGTGAGGTCACCCCGGAGCCTTCTCTTCAGGCTGAACATCCCCAGCTCTCTCAGCCTGTCTTCGTAGGAGAGGTGCTCCAGCCCTCTGATCATCTTTGTGTCCCTGCTTGGACCCACTCTAATAGGTTCACATCCTCCTTGTGCTGGAGGCCCTGTACCTGGCTGCAGCACTCCAGGTGGGGCCTCACAAGGGCAGGGCAGAGGAGTACAGTCACCTCCCTCCCCTGCTGCCCACCCCTCTGTTGGTGCAGCCCAGGATGCAGCTGGCCTTCTGGGCTGCAGGCACTCACTGCTGGCTCGTGTCGAGCTTTTTGTCCACCAGAACCCCCAGGTCCTTCTCTGCAGGGCTGCTCTCAGTGAGTTCTTCTCCCACTCTGTCCTCGTGTCTGGGATTGCCCTGACCCAGGCACAGTATGTTGCACTTAGACTTGTTGAACCAGATTAGGTTCACATGGACCCACTTTTCTAGCTTGTCTAGATCCCTTTGGATGTTGTTTCTTCCTTCTTTGTTATCAACTGCACCACTCAGCTTGGTGCCATCTGCAAACTTGCTGAGGGTGCACTCAATGCCATTGTCTATGCTGTTGATAAAGATATTAAACAGTTCTGGTCCCAAGACAGACCCTGAGGGACACCACTTGTCACTGGCCTCCACCTGGACATAGAGCCATTGACCACCGCTCTCTGGGTGCAACCTTCCAGCCAATTCCTTATCCACTGAATAGTCCAGCCTTCAAATCCATCTCCTTCCAATCTGGAGATCAGGATGTCACATGGGACAGTGTCAAAGGCCTTGCAGCTATCTGGGTAGATGACATGGGTTAATTTTCCCTTGTCAACTGATGCAATCTCTCCATCATAGAAGGCCACCAGATTGGTCAGGCATGATTTGCCCTTGGTGAAGCCATGCTGGCTGTCTCAGATCACCTCTTTGTCTTGCATGTGCCTTGACGTTGCTTCCAGGAGAGGTGAGGCTCACCAGTCTGTAGTTCTCCTGGTCCTCCTTTCTACCCTTTTTAAAAACGGGAGTGACTGCTGTGTAAGTTTTCCAGTAGATATCCAGGTGGTTGAATGCCTCCCCCATCAGTGCCTGTGGGTGCCATGCTTCTTGTGGTTGAAGAAGGAGGGCCTTGTCAACAGGCTCCCCTTGATCAGACAGCCTGTAGTAGGCCCCAACCACAAGGTGCCCTTTGTTGTTCTGGTCATTAACTTTTACCCACAAGCTCTCAGCCTGCCCGTGGCTGTTTCTCAGAGGCATCCCTTTGCAATCTTTCCATTCCCTAATATAGAGAGCAACACCCCTGCTCCTCCTTCCCTGCCTATCTCTTCTGAAAAGTTTGTAGTCCTCGATTTCAGTGGTCCAGTTGTGTGATTCGTCCCACCACATGTATATGACAGTAATCAAGTCATATTTGTCTAATTGCACCATGGTTTCCAACTCCTCAAATGCATGTTTCCCATGCATTGGTGTAGAGGCACTTCATCTGGGCTATTGGCTGCATCACCTTTTTAGAGGAGCCTTCCTTAATTCCTTTGTGACAGTTCACAGGCATTTCCCTGTTCCTTCCTAAGCTGTTGTTGTTCCCTTTTTCTTTTCTGTCACTCAGAGGTACATATCAGTCCTCCACTGAATCTAGTTTAAAACTCTACTAATAAGCCCAGACAGCTTGCTGCCTAGAATGCTCTCGCCCCACCTGGTCAGGTGCACCCCATCTGGTGTCAACGTGCACGGTCTCTCAAAAGTGTGTCCAAGACTGTAGAATCCAAAACCCTGAGCATGGCGCCAGCTAGCCGTTCACTTCACCTGTTCATTCCTTCTTGGATCCCAGTCTTCGACTGGGAGGACAGAGGAGAACATTACCTGAACTCCTTATCCCTTCAACATCTTTCTGAGGGATAAAAAGTCCTTTTTGGTATTTTGGAGTCTCCTTGTTGCAGCCTCATTTTTCCCTATGTGAAAGAGTAGGAATGGGTGGTAGCCCTATGGCCCCACCAAGTTTGGTAGTCTCTTTGTGACCTTGTGAACGTGGGCCCTGGGTAGGCAGCCTTCTACTTAGCTTCTACTCTGTTTAATGCAATATTCTGTTTAGATCTGTTTAATGCAGTAGTCTGCCTGTATTTTTAATAGATATTTCTAAAAGAAAGAGATTATGCTAGTTCTCCACCCTGCTCCAAAAAAAAAATCTTTCTCGTAAATGAACATCTCTTGCAGCTGCTGATTAAAGACAGCTACAGCCTAGACTGAAAAAAATCCTGAAATTAGAAGGATAAATCACAGCTTTAGAGAGACTTAAATAGTACAGCAAGCTATAGAAACCATAGGCATAAGCATAAGTTTAACAAAGGAAATCAGTAATTGTGTTCTTTGGTATATCTTAATAGGATGTGGAACCTCACAGTATCTAAGACACTCAACCATGTAGAATTCAGATGCTTTCCAAAGCGCTGAACAAAACACTCGAATAGGAACCATTTTTGGACCATCAAGTACAATTTTTCTCCCTCCCCCTTCAAAACAAACAAAAAACAAGAACGCACACCACCACCAAAAACAAACAAAACCCAAAGCAAAAACACCAAAAAAAACACAAAACAACAACAAAAAAAACCCAACCCGATCCCCTGCCCCCTCCCCCCCCCCAAAAAAAAAACAAAAAAGCAAACAAACAAACAAAAAAACCCCACAAAATTACCAAAACCATCTTTCGGCAGCAATGCTTACTGGTTTGGAAAACAAAAGTTTTGTTCATGGACTTGGAGTGACTCTCATCTCTTCATATTTTTAGTGTCCCCGAAAGTTCATTTCAGCACAAGAGTAGAGAGGGTATTTTAGCTGAATCCTTTCATAACTTGCCAGGATGTGCTTTTGTATGTGCTTTTAAAGATTTACTGTTAAGATTATAATGTGGCAGCTGCCTCTCCAAAATTGTGATGAGGGCATGGGGTGTCAGGAAGCCAGCAGAAACTCACCATGCAAACTTGGAAACTGGAGGAAATTCTTCTACACAGGCACAAGCTGTCTAAAAAATGGAAGTGAAGCTCTTCCTATGCCAAACTTTCTTGCCAATACAAGAAGAAGGGATAGAGATTAGCTGCTGTTCTTCATATAGGTTTTGGACGCAGGAAAGGATGTGGATTAATATCTTGAAAAGACTCATTAACATATTAAATAGATGAAAATGAAATAACAAAAATACTTTTTCCTTTCTGCTAGTGGCACCTGGCTTGGATTCAGCCAACCGGACAATGAAAGAGGAAACAGACCTCACATCTTGACCTTCCTCCTGCACCCAGGTACTGATCAACAGAGTCTCCAACTGTAATGTTGTTGACATTTTTGATGCAAATGCTTGTATGTTTGTCTCGGGAATTAAGAGATCAGAATTATGTTCCTTCACAGAAACCTTGTGGAAAAGCAGCCTGGTGCTTTGTTGGATAGCTCTGGGATATGTGGAAATATTGTGGCCCCATCACTGCAGTCCAAAGACTGTCATCAGTGGAGCCAACAGAAGGGATCACATTCCCTTAGGTGCTGGTATGCTTCAGCCACAATATTTATTTGTGGCTGGAGCAAGAGGATTCACTGTTGTTGGACTGGAGTCTTTGTTGCGGTGAGCACTGCCAGATACACTAAGCACTTTAAATATCTGAGCAGATGCATCCTGGAAGCTCTGCCACTGGTGTCAATTGGGAATCCTATTCCTTACCTTACAAAATCCAGACTTAATTTATTTACTGTCTCCGAGACTCAGCTGCCAGCTTACTGCATTTCTAAAGATTTGGTCTTTTCCCTTCATCAGTTTAACTTCATGATAATGCCATTTCACAAAATACTGATGCAGTTCTGCCTTGGCTTTCCTCCTGCTTGTCTCTCTGTCAAACACCCTCACTCTCTCATTTTGAGTCTCTCTTCTGTCTCAGCTTTTTCCTCATTCTTGCTTTGTCCTGTCTCATTAGGTATCCCTCAACCTTTGCACTTTTCAGACCATCATTACTCACTTCAAAGACATTACGGAGTCCTGAGAAATGGGTAGTAGAGGGAATTTTATAAAGAAGGGGAAAATAGGACCTTCGGCTGGTTGTCTGCTTTTTTTATTAACAAATACCCTTTGGTAATGAAGACTTCAAGGGGGCTTCATTAGGGTTTAAGAAGAGAACAGCATGAAAGTTAATTACCTGGAGTCAAGAATCTGTATTTTCCCTTCAGCAGTCCAGTGCTATGCTTTAAAGGCAATCAATGGAGAGTTGTCTGGCAAACATTCAATCTTTCCTTGAAATGTTCAGTGTAATTAGAGCCTCTCCTGTCTGTCATGAAGACAAATTGTTTGTGGACCACTAGCAGTTGAGTACTGTACTATGCCTTCAACTTTTATCATAATTATAATACCAATATTCAAGGAAATATCCCAAACTGAGAAATGGAAACTTATTGCTAAGCTAATTGCTTGGTAATGAATTGCTGCTGCTCATGGAGAAACATTCTATTTTTTCCCCTTCATTTTCTTTAGGGCCATCAGTATTTGCAATGCAAATATAAACCAACTTAGAAGCTTTCTGTAAAAAGAATCATCTATTCCATGGTTGTGGCTAATTTTTGTTTTTAACTGGGGCATGTATTGCTGTGGAGGAGAAAGAGGGGGAAAAACAAAAAACAAAAAAATCCTACAATGACAACATTGAAAAAGGAAATCTAACCCTGTCCAAAATTTAGTGATTAGAGAGAAACAAAGATTTCATTAGTCTCACAGAAGTTACAGTCAGCTGCTTATTGGAAAATGATATTTTTTTCTCTGATATTTTGTTGATACTTTGAAATCATAATGACTTTGTGTGCTGCTCTTGTCAATTAACTGTAAGTAATAATGTGATCATTATGACGTGAGGACATACCAAAGCCTCTGTCCAGCAAGAATGCTAGCAAATGTGCATATGTGTGTGGGATGAAGATGTGGTGGAAGAGTTGATTTGGGTTTAGGGAGCAGTAATAAATGCTTAATCATTTCTGGAGAGTCTCAGTGGTGATAATCCTTGTCACTGCAAGCCTTTGAAAAAAGATGAAGAAGTTTAACTCAAACAGCCAGTTAATCATATTGAATAGAAAAATAAGTGGATGAATGAGTCAGTTCTGTTTGCTTTGTCACCTTCAAAGCAGCCACTATTTTATAACATTGTCATTACTTTTTGTGTGTGTGTGGAGTTACAGGAATGGTTTTAATATATGAGGCTGACCAGGCTTGGAGTCAGCTGTAGATGAAGTTCTTAATTGTCTGTAAAGCATTTGGCACAGTAAGAGAAAAAGAAAGCATATCAGTAGGCCCAGTTGACCAGGAAGTTTTGGGTGAGTTGTCAAATGTGCAAAATGCAATTCAGCTGCCTTCTTCCAAGGGCAGGGGAAAAAAATCATATTAAAAAATTGTAGGTTTCAGTGAGGCTGCAGTTATTTATCCCATGTGAGGGTCTAACCTAGAACATCCAGCTGCATTGTGATATATCATTGTAGAAAGCATTTAAAAGGGAATAAGAAGTAGGGATGTCTTCCTGTTTAGTACGTCAGATCAAGCAGACTGGGACATAGGACTTTTTGAAATGCACACCTTAGCTTGTGTTTTACCTTCTGTAGTGCTGTCTTGTGTGCTAAATCTCTTACTGATGGTGTGCAATACCTACTGGAATGGAACAGCGTGTACTGGTTGCCTACCTTAAAGAAAAAAAGGTGTGTGGTTCTGTGTTTCTGCTAAGGAGCTGATCAGCATCACGTTTCTTACCATAATACGCACACTTATAATTTGACTTGTATTTTGTTTTGGAGAAGAAAAAAAAAAACAAAACACTGTTACATCTCTGTAACAGTGGCTCTTTTAAGTTCAGAATAAGCGTGTGACCCACTTCACTGTTCCCTTAACTGGACTGATTTATATCCTGTACGTTGTATCTTCTGTGCCAGGTAGTGTTCTGAGCAAGCATGTTGAAGCTCTGTTGTATTGACATGTGGCCTTTCAATTCATTCCCTAGTGACAGCAACTTCTTTTTTTTTATGCAGCTTTCTACCTAAATCTGCTTTGCTCCTTTTCTTACCCTGCTGTGTGTCCTGTTGCGGTACGCTGTTCCTGGCTTCTCTCTGGTTGTTTCCCTTCATGTGCAGTGTTCTTTGGTGAAAACATCTTTTTTCTTCCATGCTGTATTTTTTTTCCCCCAATTCTTTTCTATTATACTCTCCAGGGTTTTGCTTGCTTGTGTTCTTTTCTGTCTGGCCAGCCTATATTGACTTTCTTGGACATTAAAGATGCTTAAAAGCAGTTTGAAAAATATATTCAGAACTCTTAATTTCCTAAATGATGTTGGCAGCTTTCTTTTCTGTACTCAGACAATTCCTATCCCCTGTGGAGTCTGAAAGCTTGGACTGCATGGTTTTTCTTTTTTTTTCCTTTTTTTTTTTTGTGTGCTGTGACTTGTAAACTGATGAGATGTTAACGCAGAGCAATCCATGCATGAGGAAAATCCATGCAAAGCCTTGACAAATCGCTGTGCAAGGTGTACGCAAAGTAGTTGCCACTGCTTGGAGGCACTTCATAAGAGCTGTGGTAGGAGACTGAACACTGCCTAGACTCTGGTCAGGGTCTTCAGTCAGATCTGTTTATTTTTGAACACGTGTTGATGGCTAAGAAGAGGTTGTGTGTGCTTCCACATCCTAACCTGACTCAGGGTAGGATTTCTGTTGTGGGGACATGGTCCCAAGGTCTGTTTTAGCTTTCTGGGCCGCCTCAATGAACCTGATTGAGAAGGCACAAGGCAGAAATGGTGTCTTGATTACGGAGAGAGAGAAATGGTGTTAGAACTGGCAGTAGAGCACAGTAATCCCTTGCTTGCAGCAATACAGCTAGCCTGCCAAGACCGCTGCTTCTCACACTGTTGACATGTCCTCTGCTGTGTCTTGATGTTATGGCAGTCGATGTAATTCAAGGTAGCCTACTAGTATCTGGAGTGTGAATTTTAAAGTAGCTGTTGAGATAGCATCCAGCAAATAGGCCACAGGAAAACATGGGGATTCACAGATCCAAGTTGTGTGCATCCTAATTAGGAAGGACTAGGAATAATTCTGTATTTTAAGGAAAAAATAGGAGATTAAGATTATACCCTTCATAGGAAAGTAACCTGACAAATTTTCCAGAGAAGAGCTGGCATGATTGCCCTTGGTATAATATGAAACCCCCACACCAGAGGGTGGGTTTGGATTTACAAAGGCTTTCTCTGTATGGTGGAGGAACATGCCAGAGTATTGCTGCTAGAATACACGTATGCTGTATGTCTTGCCTAGATCACTGAGGGATGTCAGACAAACAGACCTCCTTGAGAGCAAAACCACAGTTTGTATGTGTGGTGCTCTCTTCCCATTCTGGCTAGTAGCTAGTGTGGGCAAGAGCATTGCTCTGGGTCATACAAGCCAAATAAGCACGTAAGCATGTTTTGCAGGAGGAAAAACAATAGCAAGCTGACATAAATATCTTGGGTGCTTCAAACTGATTTTGCAAACAGTCTGGCAGATTTTTTTTTTTTAAGATACTGATACAATGAAAGGGTATAGGTATTGTCCCTACTTGTTTTCAAAGGTCAGTCTTTTCATGAGTAATATATAGCCACTTAGCTCTTCTTTGTATTCTGCTCTATTCTGTGTATTTTAATTATCTGAGGTGTTTTCTCAGTCTTTGCCTTTGAACATAAATTGTAGCATTGAACGATGCATGATCTGTGCAGGACTTCAGCCATAGCTTGTGCCCAGATTCTGCTCTGCATGTATCTGTAGTTGTAATTCAGTGTGTTCTGGGTTGCTTGTTAGCCTGCCTTTTTGGACAATTGCCACACATTGATATAGAATAGGAAAGCTCAGACTGACCTGCCCTGATACTTTCCTTGTGCCAAGGAAAAGGGTATGTATAAAATGATTTCTGCAGTTCCAAGCAGGAGCTAACACTTGTGCCAGTCATGTATCACTGCACACTCTTTTTTTGAGTGCCTGTTTGACAAATGTCCTCCAAGAGCACTGATGCTCTTTCTAAGCCACAGCCATGTCTTATAAAAATGTTGGAGCCCTCAATACCTTGTTCAATAGCAAACCTTTGAGAGGTTTATCAAATAACGTGGATAACTCTAGTCATGAGACCAATGTAAAATATCAGTACCACAAATTGTTTGAAAAGAGTGATTATGACAAGAAATAAGTTGTACTTGAAATACCACAGTAATATCTGATGATATTTAATGACAGTGGCAATAAACAAATGAATAGTAAGGGACTGATGTATACTCTAAGTTCTTCCCATTACATGTCTGTTCTCATCTAAATAAATTTATAAGGATTTTTAAAGAAATATTTTCTCTAACTAACATCTGCTGTGGTGTTCTGCTGGGAGTTAATGAAAAGGCAATTGAAGCCCTCTGCAGAGTGATGACCACAAAGCACAAATGAATACTCCGAGTGTGATGGTATTTGTCCTACAGACTGAAGCAAGCAGCACCAGGTGCAGAAGAGCTGAGCTACGTGGAAAGCAATGGGGTCTGAAGGAAGAGAGTGGGTTGTTCAGAAGTGAACCCCTAGTTTGTTACCTTACTTGGAGAAAGAGAGATTTTTCAAAAGTGTCCAAGGAATTGCTTTTATGTTAACTATGATGGATGCTTGTGTCTAAAACCTAATGATTGCTCGAGTCATTTGTACCTCTCTACCCCTAACTGTCAAAAAATAGTAGGCTTGGGAGGTTTCGTAAACACCACCAGAGCGGCAGAGTGACTGACATTCTTGTAGCAGTTTTGCTTGTGATTACTGTGCTGTATGTGCCTTGTCTCCAGTGTGTCCAACTTGTCTACCCGTTTTCTGTCGTGGACCCCTATAGCTGAACGCTGGTGTAGTTTTGAAGTACAAAAAGCATCTGTCAATTTTGAAATGTGTGGACTGGTTTGGATATCCAAGTCCTCTTTCCAAAATTGTCATTGCCATTAAATCATTTTCAGACTTCTACAGGACAGATTTACCTGCATGAAGAATCTGTAGGCATTGGCAGTAAAGATAACAGGTGAATTGGCTTGGCCAAAATTAGCCAGATCTTGTTTGTATATGTTAGAGGTGGATTATCAATGCCAAGTCTAGACAACCTAGGATAGACTTTGTTAAATGATTTGACACGGAACAGAGTTTGGACCATCAGTTTCAACTCATCGTTTATATTATCCTTGTCATCATGTGTCCTGGTTTCAGGTAGGACAGAGTTAATTTTCCTCCTAGTAGCTGGCAGGGTGCTATGTTTTGGATTAGGATGAGAAGAGCGCTGATAACATGCTGATGTTTTAATTGTTGTAGAGCAATGCTTACACCAA
Organism: Cygnus atratus; assembly: GCF_013377495.2. NCBI lineage: Eukaryota > Metazoa > Chordata > Aves > Anseriformes > Anatidae > Cygnus > Cygnus atratus. The sequence continues at coordinate 8,077,518 of NC_066365.1, forward strand.
GCCAAGGACTTTTCAGCTTCTCGCTCTGTCCTGCTAGCGAGCAGGCTGGGGGTGCAGCAGGAGCTGGGAGGGGACAGACCCAGGACAGCTGACCCAAAAGAAAGAGTTACAAAAGAAAACAATCGGGAGAAAGGGGTTCTCTGAAAAGTTTGCTGCTCCAACTTCTAGCAGGCAGTCTTTTAAACACAGAAACGAAGATTCTGACCAGGACTAGAGGGGCCCTGCCTCCAGCCAGGGGGAGGAAAGGGACAACCGAGTTTATTGGACTGTGTGGATTCGATGGCCTGGCACGTCTGACGCACAGAAGTATAAGGCTTTAGTAGACACCGGTGCACAATGTACTCTAATGCCATCAAGCTGTAAAGGGCCAGAGCCCATCTGTATTTATGGCGTGACAGGGGGATCCCAGCAGTTAACTGTATTGGAAGCTGAAGTGAGTCTAACTGGAAATGAGTGGCAAAAGCACCGTATTGTGACTGGCCCGGATGCTCCGTGCATCCTTGGCATAGACTATCTTAGAAGAGGATATTTCAAGGACCCAAAAGGGTTCCGCTGGGCTTTTGGCATAGCTGCCTTAGAGACAGAGGACATTAAACAGTTGTCTACCTTGCCCGGTCTCTCAGAGGACCCTTCTGTTGTGGGGCTGCTGAGGGTTGAAGAACAGCAAGTGCCAATCGCTACCACAACTGTGCACCGGCGGCAATATCGCACCAACCGAGACTCCCTGATTCCCATCCACGAGCTAATTCGTCAACTGGAGAGCCAAGGAGTGATCAGCAAGACCCATTCACCTTTTAATAGTCCCATATGGCCAGTGCGAAAGTCTAATGGTGAGTGGAGACTAACAGTGGACTATCGTGGCCTGAACGAAGTCACGCCACCACTGAGTGCTGCAGTGCCGGACATGCTAGAACTCCAGTACGAACTGGAATCAAAGGCAGCCAAGTGGTATGCCACAATTGATATTGCTAATGCATTTTTCTCCATCCCTCTAGCAGCAGAGTGCAGGCCACAGTTTGCTTTCACTTGGAGGGGAGTCCAATATACGTGGAATCGGCTGCCCCAGGGGTGGAAACATAGCCCTACCATTTGCCATGGACTGATCCAGTCTGCGCTGGAGCAGGGGGAGGCTCCTGAACACCTGCAGTACATCGATGACATCATTGTGTGGGGTGACACGGCAGAGGAAGTTTTCGAGAAAGGGAAGAAAATAGTCCAAATCCTTCTGAAGGCCGGTTTTGCCATAAAACAAAATAAAGTCAAAGGACCTGCACGAGAGATCCAGTTTTTAGGAATAAAATGGCAAGATGGACGTCGTCAAATCCCAATGGATGTGATCAACAAAATAACAGCTATGTCTCCACCAACTAGCAAAAAGGAAACACAAACTTTCCTAGGTGTCGTGGGGTTTTGGAGAATGCATATTCCAAATTACAGTCTGATTGTAAACCCGCTCTACCAAGTAACTCGTAAGAAGAATGCTTTTGAATGGGGCCCTGAGCAACGACAAGCCTTTGAACAAATTAAGCAGGAAATAGTTCATGCAGTAGCCCTTGGGCCAGTCCGAACAGGACCAGACGTAAAGAATGTGCTCTACACCGCAGCCGGGGAGAATGGTCCCACCTGGAGCCTCTGGCAGAAAGAACCTGGGGAAACTCGAGGTCGACCCCTGGGGTTTTGGAGTCGGGGATACAGAGGATCTGAGGCCCGCTATACTCCAACCGAAAAGGAGATATTGGCAGCATATGAGGGAGTTCGATCTGCTTCGGAAGTGATCGGTACTGAAGCGCAGCTCCTTCTGGCACCCCGACTGCCGGTACTGGGTTGGATGTTCAAAGGAAGGGTCCCCTCTACACATCATGCAACTGATGCTACATGGAGCAAGTGGGTTGCACTGATTACTCAGCGGGCTCGAATAGGAAACCCCAGTCGCCCAGGAATCCTGGAAGTGATTATGGACTGGCCAGAAGGCAAGTACTTTGGGATATCGGCAGAGGAGGAGGTGGTCCGTGCTGAAGAAGCCCCACTGTACAACAAGCTACCAGAAAATGAGAAGAAATACGCCCTGTTCACTGATGGGTCCTGTCGTATGGTGGGAAAGCATCGGAGATGGAAAGCTGCCGTATGGAGTCCTACACGACGAGTTGCAGAAGCTGCTGAGGGAGAAGGTGAATCGAGTCAGTTTGCAGAAGTGAAAGCCGTTCAGCTGGCCTTAGATATTGCTGAACGAGAAAAGTGGCCAGTTCTCTATCTCTATACTGATTCATGGATGGTAGCAAATGCCCTGTGGGGGTGGCTACAGCAATGGAAGCAGAACAACTGGGAACGCCGGGGCAAACCCATCTGGGCTGCTGCAGTGTGGCAAGATATTGCTGCCCGGGTAGAGAACCTGGTTGTAAAGGTACGCCATGTAGATGCTCATGTGCCCAAGAATCGGGCTACTGAAGAACATCAAAACAACCAGCAGGTGGATCAGGCTGCTAAGATTGAAGTGGCTCAGGTGGACCTGGACTGGCAACATAAAGGTGAATTATTTATAGCCCGATGGGCCCATGACACCTCAGGCCATCAAGGTAGAGATGCAACATACAGATGGGCTCGTGACCGAGGGGTGGACCTGACCATGGACACTATAGCACAGGTTATTCATGATTGTGAAACATGTGCTGCAATTAAACAAGCCAAACGGTTAAAGCCTCTCTGGTATGGAGGACGATGGCTGAAATACAAATATGGAGAGGCCTGGCAGATTGATTACATCACACTCCCCCAAACCCGCAACGGCAAGCGCCACGTACTTACAATGGTGGAAGCAACCACCGGATGGCTGGAAACATATCCTGTGCCCCATGCCACCGCCCGGAACACTATCCTGGGCCTTGAAAAGCAAGTCCTATGGCGACATGGCACCCCAGAAAGAATTGAGTCAGACAATGGGACTCATTTCCGAAACAACCTTATAGACACTTGGGCCAAAGAACATGGTATTGAGTGGGTGTATCACATCCCTTATCACGCACCAGCCTCCGGGAAAGTTGAACGATACAATGGACTGTTAAAGACTACACTGAAAGCGATGGGTGCTGGGACATTCAAAAATTGGGAAACACATTTGGCAAAGGCCACCTGGTTAGTCAATACTAGAGGATCTGCCAACCGAGCTGGACCTGCCCAATCAAACCTGTTACGCACTGTAGAAGGGGATAAAGTTCCTGTAGTGCACGTAAGAAACATGCTGGGTAAGACAGTCTGGGCTACTCCTGCCTCAGGAAAAGGCAAGCCCATTCGTGGGATTGCTTTTGCCCAGGGACCTGGATGCACTTGGTGGGTAATGCAAAAGAATGGGGAGGTTCGGTGTGTACCTCAAGGGGACCTAATACTGGGTGAGAATAGCCCATGAGTTGAATTGTAGTATGTTAATTATCATATAACACTGTATGTCATCACTACCATGGTTGCTATATATCATAGATGAAAATGGTGACTAATTAGAAGGTATTGGAAAGAGTGTAACCTGAGCATGACATAAATGGTATGGAATAAGGGGTGGATATCTGTCCTGGTTTCAGGTAGGACAGAGTTAATTTTCCTCCTAGTAGCTGGCAGGGTGCTATGTTTTGGATTAGGATGAGAAGAGCGCTGATAACATGCTGATGTTTTAATTGTTGTAGAGCAATGCTTACACCAAGCCAAGGACTTTTCAGCTTCTCGCTCTGTCCTGCTAGCGAGCAGGCTGGGGGTGCAGCAGGAGCTGGGAGGGGACAGACCCAGGACAGCTGACCCAAACTGGCCAAAGGGGTATTCCATACCATCTGACGTCATGCTGAACAATATATAGGGGTGGCTAGCCGGGGTGGGGGGGCCGGCTGCTCGGGGATAGGCTGGGCATCGGTCAGCGGGTGGTGAGCAATTGCATTGTGCATCACTTTGTACACATTATTACTATTATTATTATTATTGTTATTATTATTGTTATTATTTTCCCTGTCTTAATAAACTGTCCTTATCTCAACTCACAGGCTTCACTTTCCCGTTTCTCTCCCCCATCCCGGAGAGGGAGGGGGGAGGGTGAGCGAACGGCTGTGTGGTGTTTGGCTGCCAGCCGGGCTAAACCACAACATCATGTTATTCAGAGGCTTGCTGTAGGGGTGTATCTTAGAAATCTGTCCTGTTTTCTGTTAAACAGGACTTTCAGGATATTATTGGCATTTAATTTGGAGTTTTCCTTGATAAGGTTACCTCTGGTGAGAAGTGCCTTGCTGTTGAAATCCAAAGATCAGGAAAGAGCCTATCGATTCTGAAGCAAACACTGATATGCAAACAGCTGTGATTTTTTTGGTGTGGGAGTTAAATGCTTAACTCTGTCAACACTACCTTTGTAGGGGCAGATCTTGTTTCATGTGAGGTTAGGAGAACTGGCTGGAATTGTGAACAGTGATTCAACTCAAAATGCAGCAATGAATAGATTTGCACCCCCTATTAAAGCTGATTGAATGATTTTCCTCCTTATCTGCACCTCATTTGCTGATACAGATGTTTCTTCTGTATAACTTCCTGCACTATGTGACTGGAAATTCTTTGGGAAAAACTTTGTGAACCAGCGTGTCTGTCTAGCTTCAGTTAATGATTATTCATGTTTCTAAACCTGGTGCTTTTGACTTCGTTTTCTATGTTGTGCTCTGAGGGCCTGAAGAGGAATACCTAAGAGACATAATTAAAATGTTTAGCTAGAGTATGTCTTGGTTTAGATTGACTAGCCTTTTGGATGTAATACTGTAAATAAAGAACAGTACCTTTTGCATGCTCTCTTCTCCTTCCCTCTCTCGCTCTTCTCCCATCAGCAAGGAAAAGTTTCCAGCCTGTGTATCTTGAAGTATCCCTTGTGGTGCCTTTGTAAGCAGCATCTTAAAGGTTATTCCAAGAGCCTGGCTAAATGTTACCATCTCTTTAGGGAGAGTGACAAAATACCCGCTAATGTGGAGCTAAAATCTTTTAAACCTTTTAAATCTGGTAAACCTTCTGATAATAAGTAAGAAATACTTTGCCTCTAATATTTCATTTTATGCTTTAAAGTGCACCTGCTCACCTGTGCTCTACAAGGAAAATTAAACATTAACAGCTTCTCATTAGTATTATAAGCCTTTTGGGAATATCAAGTTTCAGGAAAAAATATTTGTCAGTCTGTGGATGAATTTTCAAACTCACAGCGGGTGAATAGCTGAGGAGAATGTTGTAAGAGAGCTCTCCTTTGGCTTGTTGTTTTGAATCAGGAGTAGCTGAAATTTTGTAATTTTGAACTGATGGCTAAAGTTTACAAATCAAAATTTAGAAACTTAGAGTTGTAGAAACAAGTCTGTAATGGCAGGCAGCGTTGATAGCCTTGACTGGAGGGGCGCTGATCTGCATCACCTGGACAGGTATTTTCCTAAGGGCAGGTTGGAAGATTGGGGAATTGAGGCCACCTGAGCTGAGCACCTTTCCCAAGAAGGCAGGGTTTCAGCTCTGGAGGGGCTGGCTTGGTGAGTGCCCCAGGGTGAGCAGTTGTATTGTTTTTGCTGGGATGTGTAAGAACAAAGCCTGTGAGGAGGCTGTAGATGTTGCGTTATGAATCCTGCAGCTAGTTGCACTTCTCTTGCAATGTTTTAAATTTATGTAGGGTTTTCGAGGAATGTAAGCATGTGTTGTGCTCTTGCATGTCCTTTCAGATTAGAGTCGCTTTCAGTGGCGTTAACTCATAAAAAAAACCCTCTTTCCTAATGGTTTTTGTTTCTGGCTAATTGGGTGAATTTCATTTACAACATGTTGTAGCTAAATATAGTACAAGCACAGCAGTGAGGGTGTAAGTACTAGTGTTAGGTGTCTCTGGTTATGAAAGTCTGCTGATGTTCAGGCATTTAGGTGCCTAAATGCCATCACATGTGTTTTAGTTCAACATGATTATGAAATTGCATCTCTAGCAACGGAAACAAGATTTTAAAAGCAGGCCCAAATGCTAAAATTAAAATGCTTATCTTAAAATTGATTTTTCAATATGTCTGTGGTTAATCTTTGCAATTTCGTTGCCACAGTGGGGAAAATTATCCCATAACTTTCTGTCTGCGTACCGGGAGATTTCTGGATTTCTAAACGATGAATTGAGTCATTTATGTCTTTGTGCCATTGGGGGGGAGATCCTAACACAAACTAGATTATCAAGGCTAAGAAACTAGATCCAGGAATGCATTTGGTTTGAGATTTTGATAAATCTCTTGTGTTTATGCATGTATATATACATATACACCTTGGTGAATGTGTATGGATACATGCTCTGAAATTTTGTCAATCTGGATAATCAGTGTAATTAGCTGAGACTCTTGAACAGCCGCATCAGATGATTTCCCTTCAGAGATAAACAGCGTTTATCTGTAGAGCCTCATTTCTCATCTTTTCTCATGAGTAAGATATATAATTTAGGGGAAAGTTAACAGAATTGTTGGGAATATCAGTTCATGGATCTAGATGATGAGAAGAGGCTGCACTGGGAATGGAATATTTAGAGTGCAAATGGATGGGACTTTCAGGAGACCTTGAACGTGTCACTGACATTTCTACGTTCTTGTAGGCCCTTTTGAGAGTCCAGACTACAACTGCTGCTCAGGGGCAAAGCTGAGCCTGTGTCTCTCAGTGGTAGGTCATAATTAGTGACTGTGTCAGGAGATTAACCATGTCAGATTTTCTGTCTCTGAGTAAAAACCTCAGGAGCCCTGAGCTGCTCCTCTGAGGATTGTTTGATTGGTATCAATGTCTATTTGCTCTCTGAAGGTCAGCAGAGCATTTCCATCTTACTTCCCTCTGTCCTTTCCCAGTCAGGGAAAGTCTCTCCCCTCACTGTGCTTCTAAAAGGATGTTTTTAGGAAATAATTCTGTGCTACCAATAAGACTATGAACATAAAAGCTGAGATAATGTACAAGGGGGTATCTGAACATACTGGTATCTTCATTCACCCTTCAGCTCAGATTTAGCCAAATTCCCCCTTCCTTCTATTTCAGAAAAAAATGAAGAGTTTCCTCCTCATACGGAAAAATTACTGTGTGGAAAAATAACTGCAGAGTGTAGCAGATATAATCTAATAACTGCAGTATGAGAATGATCTTTGGGATCTTTTGTGACACAACTACCTTGTATTGAATAGGTACCATAGGTAATTAGTGGCACCATTGGGTAGGTGTGACATCAGCTGACCCTTGGAAAGGGTCATATGACCCTTCATATGCTGACTAATTTTTATAGCGAGAGCCTGGCAGAGTTTGCTGTGGCCTTGCGTTTTTTTTAGTCAGTTGTCTCCACTTGTATGCATGTAGTTCTGTCAGAGCATGCCTGGCATGCACAAATTCATTTTCTGATGTGAAAAGCATATTTTACCAACACTCCACAAGAAGGAGTCAGTTATATGTGAGCCCATTTGTTTGAAAATAAGAGATGGACAGAAAAAAAAAATTGTGCCATCCATATTTGTATGCTGTCCTCAGAATCAGGTCTGGATTTTTCACCATATGGAAGATCTTATCTAGAGTTCAAATTGAATTGAACTGAAATGCAGTAAAAATGTAAATGAAAACTCCATTACAGGCCGTGGGAAACGCGAAGTGAAGCCTGCTAAGCAAGCTGAATTTCAAAAGCTAATTGCCAAATTCATCTCTGACACAAATTTTCCAAATCCACCCAAGATTTCTCATACATGTTACAGTGGTAAAGCAACTTGTTTTAAACAAAGCTGAGCTGTGTTAGATTTGCAGGTTTTAACATGAGAGTAAAACAGCTGAGGTTATTTTTCCCATCTTTAATCAAGTCTTTATTTTTTTTTGACTGCATCTCTATATTTGTCTCTACCCACGTTTCTCCTGCTAGTATTTTAGAGATGGTTGAAAGCACAAAAGGAAAATTATTTGTTGTAGGCTTCGAAATACTGTGCATGTTTTCACTGCAAATATATTACCATTAAGTTTACAATGGCTATTTTTTATCTAGGAATTTTCTGTATTGATCTTTGAAGAGTCTATCATATGTAGAAATATTTTTGTTTGTTTTGCTTTATATTGTTTATGTATTGATTTAAAAATACATCTCACACAAAATTTTTTTTTATATTCTGATTTTTTTTTTCCTTGGCTATACACGTTTGATACCTGCACTTGATCAAAATACTGTACAGAACTCTAGATAAAAGGTTTTGTGTGAAATATTTTAGTTAAGTGAAAAGCTACAAAAAACTTGGCCAAATCTGGGATAGAAATCTTTTTTCTAATTGACTTTTGGGGGGTTGTCCTTGCATCATTATATCTCGTAGAAGTTTCTCTGGTATTTTGTAGGCTAAGCAATGATTATGGGACTTTGCTGAACCTCACCAGAGTTCCACTTTTTTTTTCCCCCTCTGGGTAACTCATCAATTATCAGCTATTTGATTTGATATTTTTCTTTCTGATGCTTGCATTGCAGTAGCATAACATTTTCCAATTTTATGAAAAGCAACAGAATCTGAACCACACCAAGATGACTTTTTAAAACATCATTGAGGGGGCTGTGTGTGTGTGGAGTTGAAATAAAAAGATAATAATAATAAGGACATTTTTAGTCAAAGGAAATATTATTTTGTTTACATTCCCATATCTCCAAGTTAGTTTGATGGTTCATTCCAAAACACAGCTATTGCAATAGCATGTACTGCATTCTAGTGTTCAGAAGTGGAGCGATTTCTCTGGTCATTTTAGTGACCTCGCAACACTTCCCTCTGAGGCAGAAAGCTTTCACTACCTCAACTGCAGATCAAGTCATCTTTGTCCAGATCTCTGAGCTAGATTTATGTGGAATTTCATCATAGGAATTTGAGTGCCTGTTACTTCAAAGGAGTTTTTGGTGTCCAAGAACTGTCTTTCAGTCAAGAGAGAGTGTTTTTTTTATTTTTTTCTCCCTTTTTTTCCTCCTTAAAAATTCCACAATTTAATTTTTATTCAATTCAAAATAACGTTCTAATTTGCCAGTAGTCCTGAGCCTGTCAACAGACAGTAATCTTTCCCTACTTAGGTTTCATGGGGATGTGATGAGAGCTTGTGGTCAGGTAAATGAGTTAAAATGTCTGGTAAAGGTCATGGCCATGCAGAACCCAAGGGAGTATTGCTTATGGCTCCAAAGCTATTTAAATACCGTGGTTTAGCTTGGCCTTCACAGAAGGTCATCAGAAGGAAAGTTTGCTTGCTAGGTTATTTATTTATTTATTTATTTTTAAAAAAGGTAGAAAGGCACGGGGTGCTAAAGTAAATGAGGTGGTGAACCTATATCTTTATACTGGTGCAGAAAGTGGAGTTTAGGTGTAGAAATACATTGGAGTCAGGATGACTTTGCAAATCTGGTATTGGAAATTATGTTGGAGCTGCTGTAAAAAGAGGGGGGTAATAGGTGCAATTTGGGGTAAATAAGCTAATCACAATCACTCTGTCTAATCACTGGTTCTGATACATGAAGCCTTACTCTTATCCCCCTTAGCAGTCATTGTAAAAGCAGCATTCAAACTGGGGGAAAAAAAAAAGTTTAGAAGTTTGATTTCAGGCCTGCCACTGTGTTTCATCTCAGTTTGGAAAAACCTGTGCTGAAGGCTGTGCATTACTTTCAGTCTTGTGCAGCATCCAGAAGTGTCCCTTCTTAGCAGTAAGCATGGCAAGGAGAATAATACTCTGATGGTAGCATATCACATTCTAGTCCCCCCCAACCCCCCTTTTTAGAACAGGAATGGTAAACAACTGGTAATAGTGTGCACTACTCCTCTTCCTATATAAAACACATATAAAAGGTAAAAGGGATGTAGATTTTAGAGGAGACATGGTTAATGACAAAAACTTGTTTTAAATTTATTAACTGGCTAAAATTTTTAAAATCAGAAGTCGCGTTACTTTTTCCATTAAAGTTGTTCCAAATTCAGAAGGAAACAGACATGGTGGCGGTGGGAAACAAATGTAGTTTAAAACAAATTACTTTGCATGTGGAAGAAATCAGATTTTTGCTTTTCATTGACTTTTTTTTTTAAATTCTAATACAAGCTCTTCCATGGAGTTCATGGAATTGCCTATGTGAGACTCCTTGAATTAATTACTGTTTTTAATATATATTTAATTTGATGCTTATAAAAAAATCATAGAATCATGGAATATCCGGAGTTAGAAGGGACCCACAAGGATCATCGAGTCCAACTCCTGGCTCCACATAGTACCACCCCAAAATCAGACTGTACATCTGTGAGCATTGTCCCAAATACTCCTTGAAATCCGGCAGGCTCTGGTGCCATGACCACTGCCCTGGGGAGCCTGTCCCAGTGCCTGACCCCCCTCTGGATGCAGAACCTTTCCCTAACACCCAGCCTGACCCTCCCCTGTCCCAGCTCCATGCCGTTCCCTCGGGTCCTGTCGCTGTCCCCAGAGAGCAGAGCTCAGCGCCTGCCCCTGTGCTCCCCTCGTGAGGGAGCTGCAGGCCGCCATGAGGCCTCCCCTCGGCCTGCTCTGCTCTGGGCTGAACAAACCAAGGGACCTCAGCCGCTCCTCACACATCTTGCCCTCTAGGCCCTTCACCATCATCACGGCCCTCCCTTAAACACTCTCTGATAGTTTTACGTCATTTTTATACTGTGGTGCCCAAAACTGCTCACAGTACTCAAAGTGAGGCTGCACCAGGGCAGAGTGGGTCAAACACTTCCCTCAACCAGTTAGCAATACTGTGCTTGATGCACCCTCAGAACATCTTCTGGTCCTACATCCCAGTCATTTATGAAAACATTAAAGAGAACTGGCCCTTGTGGGCCTTTATGCTAGTCACTGTTTTCCTGTTGTTGCAGAACTTGAACACTGAATGCAGATAAACATTCAATTTCTCTTCCAAGTGCCTTTGGAAGATTAAATACACTGTAATGTCAGGAGGAAAGAAGGGTTAGCATGGTATCAAAATATATGAAAAAAAAAACCAAACATTAAAAATGCTTCAAAGGGTCACTTGCATGTAATCTGAATGATACTGATACAGCCTTGGATATGTATGTTCGGTATGTTCAATTCTGTCAACTCGTCTGGGAACCAGGGAAGTTCTCTGTGCTAGAAACACAGCACAGCCAGAACAACTCTGTATTCTAAGTATTTCTTCTGTTTTTAATGTTACCTCCTTCTTGCTGCTACTCCCCAACAAGAATAAAATTGTCTAAATAAATGGTATCTTGAACTTCTTAGCTAATTTCCTGGTATCTTTTGCTCAGGGTTGTGTTTGCTGTACCAAAAAAAAAAAAAAAAAGCAAAGGCTATTTCCTTCTCTCTAGCGAGAGGATGAGCCTCTGTTTTTGAGCAATTGGCCAGAGACTGTTACATTAAAAACCACCCACTCTTCCTCAGTGAATGAGGTGCACTCTGGGGATGGAGTGAAAGATGGGAGTTGTCTTTGATGACAGGTCTATTGTGCAGTGTTTTTGGCAGAATATAGATAAGGAAGGTAAATTGGTTAAAAGTCCTGTTTGTTTACAATGTTTAAGGGCCCTTCTATGGGTCAAGCTCACAGGAGATTGTAGTGCCTGTCTGGACAGGCTTACACAGGTGACAATATAGACCTGTGGTATCTACATGGTAGTCCTGGTATGAAACCTACCTTCTGTACATTACTGCTTATACTGGAAGAAGGAAAGGATGGCTGGAAAAGATGATGGAAAAAAAATTCTTCCTCTTATCCTTCCTATCTGTTCTTCCTAATCTTTTTGGATAACTAGCATATATTAATGACAGATGATAATATGTTTAATTAGTTCTTACTGTTTCCACTTGTTTTTTACTTAAACTTGATCTATCCCAGACATAAAAGTAACGATTCGGATGGTTTTATAATAGTAGTTTTTTAAAGATTTTGACTTCTTTTTAGCTGCTTATTTATTTATTTTTTAATCTTTTCTAGACAGACAAAGCAATAAGCTGATGGAAAATGTTTCCTTGTATTTTGATTCAAGGGTTTTATATTTCATATTGTTTTATGTTATTTTAATGTATGCACACACATACAGTTACATACATTAAAGTTGCAGGAGTTGACATTTTGAAATAGAGAGTCATGTCCAAATTTAAATAACAGTGAATTGGTCCTATAATTAGGAAATATGACCAACTGGGGATGGGTGAATCCATGTTTAAAGGGGCACACTGGAATTCAATGTGATTTTTTTTTTTAACTACATTTTTAACTACATACATAAATTTAGATATGACGTACCTTTTTATAATCACAGAAGCTTTCTCCTCATTTTTCCTCTGTGTAAGAATAACATTCAGTAACTGCTTGGCATCATATTTTTCAGGAGATTTTTACCTCCAGAAAATGCTTTATTAACTAGAGTTCAGCTGCTTTTTGCTTTTGTTGCTGTTGACAAAAGGCATGTTTAAGCATGTTAAATTGGCTTAATGCAGTGGACAGAAACGATGGCTAAGAGTAGCAGAACTTGCTGCCAACACATATTTCTTCTTTGTACCATTTATAAGGAATAGTTAATCTGACCTCAAAGAAAAGAAACATATGCTCCACCAGATAAGGTGCTAGAGATGAATGAATCTGTATGCTATGGAGCATTTGTTGGTGTAAGAGAGAGAATAAAAAAAAAAAATTAAAAAAAAGGAGCATGAGGGAAGGAAGTCTTAGACAACCAAGTTCCAGAAGGGAAGAAGTGAAGTAAATCTGGGAAGTGACAGAAATGAAAGGAGAGAAGGGGGGATTAATGAGAGGGATGGTAAAGAGGCAGCTCTGCTGGCAGTCAGCACTCTCTCTATGGCTTTGCTTCTTATTTTGCCCTCAGTTGTGGCTCTGGATTGTGGTTTGAGTAGTGTGGGTCTTTGAATGAATTGGGCTACTTGAAAAGTAGTGCTACGTTAGGGGCGTAGTTTGGCAGTTGCCTAGCACTGATAGACCATGCCATCAATAGGATCTGCTAGTCTCAGTAGTACTTACAGGTGCATACACATTTTTTGAATGAATTATTAATTTTCATTTCAGTCTGGTGCTAAATACGCAGAAAAACTGAAAAATTATCTGGCTGGCTAGAAGCTTGAGATAAGTGTAGGTTTTTACAGAGGAGGAAATTAAAAATAAGAGAGGCATAAACAGAAAAGAAAGAGGAGAAAATGAATCTGAAACACAAATCTGTGTGGCTGTGTAGAGGCAGCATTTCATATCCAGGCTGCTGGCTTCAGTCTCCTTCAAAGGCAGCAGTAAAGATAAAGGAGTAAGATGACAGTGTTGATGGACCTGATATGTGGACACTGAAACCTGATCTGAATTTCAGTTTCTTTAGAGCAAACTGCCTCTAATCACTGTCCTTTATTTTTGATATGTCTCTTCCATCCTACAATGGATTAGGGAAAGTGGTGATATTTGGACATTATATGCACGACCAAGGTTTTTCCTTCTGCCTCTACATTTTAACTATTTTCCCTGCTTTTATTATGAGTAGCTCACTGTCAGCATACAGTATTTTCAATTCATTCTATTCTGACTGGATATGGAAATTACAGGGTATGTTTTTTCTTCAAATGGAAAGGAAGTATTGGTTACCAATAGCTTGTGAATGTGAATTTCGGAATATTTTTAAATGTTCCAGCTACTTACTGAGTTTAGTAATCAGTTTAATACATCTATGGTTAAAAAAATAACTTGAATGAAGGGCTGAAGCTCAATGTACCACCTTGCATCTGTGTTTATTTTAAACTACAGCTGAATATTTGTAGCTTCATCATGTCTTTCAGCTTCTGAGTGAAAGCTGTGGCCTCACATCATCACTGTCACCTTTGTAAGAGATGTGAATGTGACAGTGTGTGTAAGTGACTTGCTCCATGTCACAGCACATGATGCTGTCACTAGCAGTGGCAGTCTCCCTGCCGTGCTGAGGGTTGGAGGGCCACCCTCTTCCCCGTGGCAGGAGGGACTTCTGATGCACTGGGAAGGGACTGTGTGGGAGTCTCTACTCTCCATCACGTAGAGGGTACAACCCTTGGCTCTTTGCACCTCTTCTGGCAATTGTGGATTTTGTTCTGGAAGTCCTTGATGCAGTCTGTAAGGTACTGGCCTGTTTCAAATCTGCACTGCTCCTTCATTTTCCTGTCCCCCTCCCCAGTAATTCTGCTAATATGTAATACCTTTTGGAGCTAACATTTCATCCCTTCCACAAATACAAAAGGCAAGAAATCAGCAAACTATATGTAAACGTGAATTTAATTTCAAAGTAGAGTGCAGGTCGGAAGTGCTGTTCAGATGGTTAAACTTTTAAGTACTTCATTATTTTTTTGTCTAAGTAGAAAGAGAGCTGGGTAACTTCCAGCAAGCGGCGTCAAGACCTAGATCTTAAAGTGAACTGAATGTCTCCTGGATAGGAGTCTGTTAGTGAAAGGGAGGGAGCTACATTTTCACTGAAACAGGGAGCTCTCTAGCCCACCCTTGCTGTCTGTGGGTCATCCACAAATTACAGTGTGATATTAACAAAAAATAAATAAATTAAAGGAAAAGAGCAACAAGGCAATAAAAAGAATGTGTTGACATCAGCAATGAGCAGTCATCTTGGGTTCCTCCCTGAGGAGGGTGCAGCCTGAGGCTGAGCTAGAATTAAATGTTTTAGTGTTTAATAGATTTTCTTTCCTTGTTTTCTATTGGAAATGCTACCATGGCACATATTTGGCAGCTGTGACCAGCCTATAGTTAAACAAATTGACATTTAAGGGGAAGAAAAATTGCCCTGGAAGATGCACTGTCAGACGTGCTGACGGGCAGATGTCAGCATAAACCTCTTGCTCAATGATTGGCATCAGCAGGGAAAGTGCCCAAAGCCAACTGATAAGTGAGGAGGACTCGATAGAAATGCCTGCCTGCCAGGATGGAGTTGCCCGGTGAGGACAATTCAGTTGACTGCATGTTTCAACACTGTTTACGGAGGAAAAAAGAAGAGAGAGATGCTGATTCTAGCATTTAACTTTCATCTATTTTGATACAAAAATAAAATAAATTGTTAATGAATGCTCACAATTCAAGCATTAGAAAATCAGGAAACTCACATTGAAGAATGGTACTTGATAGGATAAGAATTTCCAGAATATGTAATGGCACCCAAACTGTATTTATTCCAAATTCAATTTAGCATTTAGCTAAAGCAGTAACAACAAAATACAGCACGCAATGTGCCAGAATTTCAGGCTGATCTTACTTAACTGAAAGCTTTTGTATTGGTGATTATTGGCAGGCACAATGCTTGTTAAATTGCAAATATATGTACCATATTGTGTCTGCAGATGATTACTCTGGCATCCCAATGACCGCATTTTCTGTGTCAGAAAGCTGCTTGTTCAAAATCAGGAACTGAATTTAGTAAAATCTGGGTCAATATGTAAAATGTAGCTTAACTAACACTGGAGTGGAAACCGATGTGAATAATCCACTATTTGATATATATATATATATATATATTTTTTTTTTTTTTTCAGTTGTGTGGTTGTGCAGTGTTGCAACTCTGCAAGCGTCCAGGTATTTTTTGTTGTTGCTATTTGGAAGAAAACAGGATTTGGGGATAGATATAAAAATGAAAAAAAAAAAAAAGCAGTAAATTGTTCTAAATTGCCTTGGCGGTGCTAAATGAATGTCCTTGTGCCTTTGTTTTGCTAAATTTGTCTATACAGCTATCCTAGATACATTAAATCACAACTGAGGTGCAAACTGCACCAGTGTCAGAAATGACTTTGGCTGAGATGCCATTAGGGGAGCCTTCTGTGACTCAGAAGAAGTCTAGTCACAGGGTCAGACTGCAGGAGGAGACCTTTCACAAGGTAAAACCCCTTGCCTTGTACAGCTTCTTCACAAGCATGCAGTGAAGAAGCAATGGGGTTGTCTCCAACAGTGGGAATGCTGCCTCCCAAATGTCTCTGTAGTCCCCAAGCCAATATATACTGCAGAAACGTGTGAGTGTGTGGTTATTCATCATTATGCATAGTCTTGAATTAAAATGATCTTATTGTTTTCAAGGGAGAGATAAGCAAATGTTTCTTCCTCTGCTTTCTCACCTCAGAAAATGAGAACACATCTGACGCAGTAAGAGTGGTGTGAACATGTGTTAGACCAGTCCCCAGGGACACGAATCTTCCCTTTGTGGAAAGGCTCAGTTTGCTTGCACAGCTTTTCAGCAGGGATGAAAGACAGAAAGGTGAATCCCTGACTTCTAAAACTGCACACAGACCTCTCCGTATTGCTTTGTACTTTTTTCCAGTATGGAAGGTCTGCTTAAACCTCTAGTACACCTTCAGTAGACTATTTGCTCACTGATTTGTCCCCAGTTAGTTTTCCTTTTTCTGCTCTTTATTTTTTATTTTTGTTTTTGCAGGCAACGTAAACTTTCTCAAAAACAAAGCAACCTCCCTAAACATGTATTCCTCATAAGTTGTCCTTTTCTGAAGCCTTTTTTCTTTTTTTTTTCCTTTTTTTTCTACATCTCAGTTTCCCAGCTGGCAGGCCTGGCACAGTGACATGGTGTGTCAGATTGCATCAGTCACATTGTTCTCCGTGACATCCCAGCTCAGAAGGAGATGTGACTGATGAGAGGTGATGGTGTCACATCACAACTGAGGCCTCAGCTGGAGAAGTCTGAGCAATTCTCTCGACCTTCATTAAAAGGGACATAGGATGGAGAAGCAGAGCACTGCCTCACATCCCTCCCTTGCTCTCCAGTCCCTTTCATGCCACATGTTTAGCTAACTGTGTCACCCAAGTTACCCTGGGTCAGGAGCTGTTGCAGCTGAAGAGGTTTTGGAGACATGTAGCAAGTTGCTCTGCGATGTCTGTATCGAAGGCACAGATTTACCTGAGGGGAGGCATAGTTGCTCTGAGTCTGATGAACATTATCGCTGTGCTCTCAACATTGTCCTAACTAATTACAGCCATCGCATTGCGAGCTATTCCTTGCGATCAGGGAAATGAATTAAAAGCCTCACAAGGTTCGCTCAAGTGCTGTCAGGGAGCTGAAGTCCAGGTCCACAGCTCACAGCTAAATGGCAACAAGCAGCTCCAGCTTGTTCCTGTGTACAGGGAGCAGAGGTAAATGTGTGCAGAGCTGGAAAGGTGAAGTATGAAGCAATGATAGCCCTTGTTAACCTTCCAGTTGTATCTAAAACAAATAGCTGAGATTCCCTTCCTGTCTGCAATATCTCTGCATTTGCCTGCAGCAGCTACAGGAAATACTCTCCCTGCTGTATGTCGCAGGTTGATTTTCTATAAAAGGGAGTCAGCAGTGCTCTGAGCAGTGTTAGGCAGGATGAGTTTCACCAGCTGGTCACTGAGCCTGCCACTTAAAGTTTTGAGTACCTCCATACCACTTTTTTCAGATGAGTGCTTGCTTTCCAAACTACATTTTTTCAGTTGCTTTTCTGACTAACAGCAGCACAACGCTCAGGTGAGTTACCCACGTTGACAAAAATATGTTCTGTGAACCATCTAATAAAGCCATGGATTATTATTTTTTTCTGGTATATCACTGATAAATAAAAACAATTGTGAAAGTGAGGAGGTAGCATAGTATTTGTTACCGCTAGGAGAACCTGGATGAATCATATTTTTCTTCTATTCCTGAATCATGACCTCTGCCTGAAAAGTCTCCTCACCTTCAACTCCAAACACAGCATTAAACTTGAACTTGGCTTGGTATCTGTTTTTGCTTCTGCTCTTGTCAGCTCCTGTATTTCTGCCCACAGAATAAAATACTTCAAATTTTCTGCCTCTTCCTTCGTTTTGATGCTATTTTGGAACGTGATTTTGGTTTTCGTGTTTGTATTTTTCAGTCTAAATTTTTTTTCCTTTTCTCCCATACTTTGATTTTAGCTTCTTGTAATTATTTTTTCCTTTCCTTTGACCATTTCATTCTTCCCTTATTTCATTGCTACCTTTTTCTGCTTCCAACTCTGAAGCTAGTCTTCTTTTCTCTGCTGCCCTGTATTTACATAAAAATATGGAATGTAAAATACAGAATTTAGAAGGGCCCTCTGGAGTTTATCTGGTGCTGTCCCCCAGACTGAAAGGCACTCTAGATTACTCTGAAACATTATTTTATTATTTTGTTTCTTCTTATGTATACGTGCATTTATGAGCCTGTGGTATAGACAGGAGTAGCTTGTGGTCTTGATATTTTGACTGTTTTCAGCATCCCTCTGTCTCTGACCTGGTGACTCTTTAGACCTGTGTGGCCTCCCACCAATTCCCTTTCTGTCATTTCACCCAAAATTTCTTCCAGTCCTGCAGTGGCTTTTCCAGATATTTGGTCCTTATTCCCACACAAGAACACTGAAGCAAGCGCAGGAAGTGCTGAACTAGTGAGAAAGCTGACGTAGCCTGAATCCCAGGTCTTTCTGTTGTTGCTGTAGCTGTTATTATTGTTTATTAATAATATCCCCTCCTACAGCATTCTCCAGTTAGGGTTTATCTATCCTCTGGAAGGAGCAGAGGTATCCTTTTTTGCCCATATTTCCTGAAAAACTCCACATCTCTGAAAAGAAAGTCTGTCTTTGCTTCTGCTTTCTTGCTGGCTGCTGAGCTATTTGCAATCTGGAGACACATTTCCTTAAGAAAATACTCCTGGGAGTTGATGCGTCTCTGTGACACACACTGGGCTGACTAAACTACCATGAGGATGGATTTATTGAATTACACTGTCAAACTATTGCAGCAGGCTCAGCTGACAAAGACTTTATAGCTCAGAAGCTCTTGTAAACAGTATTTGCTGTGATGAGCGGTGTTGGTTTGACATTTTGTCTAGGACTAACCCTGGGACGTGCCATGAGTTGGCAGGTTTTCTGCAGGAATCTGCCTCGTGTTACGAGGTGTGTTGTGCTTGTGTGGTCAAGCAAGCTGAACAGCGTTTGTTCTTTCAAGAAACAGAGGGAAAGGTTTATAAGTTGTCCAAGGCTGCTCTTTCCTCATCTACCTAAAGTCTGCTTCTCATTTTTCCCAGGACACTGACAGTCTCTTTTCCTGCTTTTCTATATCCACGTGTATTTGTAAGCCTATGTTACAGATTCTGGCAGGCTCCCCTGCTGAGAACCAGACTATCTTTGGCCTCTTTTCCGGGAAGTGACTGCCAAGGAGGGGGCACTCCTGGGCCTGCCGGGTAGGAGGTCTGGTAAGGCTGTGCAGTGGGTTGGAGAGCAAGGGTCTGCACGCAGGATATCAGTCTCTTTCTCCAGTCTGCAGCTTCTGTTTTCTGCTTGGCTGCACTCACCGCCTTCCTACTGCCCCTCGGGGAATTGCCCTCTTATTACCACAATTACAATCTGTACACATTTCATTAAACTAATATCGCTTCGCGCAGGCTTTCTCCACCGAAGTGCACAGCTGGAGGCCCATTTCTTTTCCTCAGCTTAAACACTTTGACAGGTTAAGAAAGCTATTATGGCTGAATAACAGGTGTTGCAAAACAATGTGCATTTGATGTTTAAATGAGAGAGCTTCTTTATTGACTGCCTTTATTGCAGCTAAGACTCTCCTTTTTCAAGATGACTGGATTTTTATTGGTTTTACTGCTTTTTAAAGTGTATTCTGTTGTTTCAGAATAGGTCCGGAGTGACTCTCTGCAGTTATTTGTTATCCTGATGTCTTTTCTATTTGCACTTTTTTGCCTTCTTATCCAGGTGAAGGGTACCAGTGCTAAATAGAAGGATTTTATTTTGTCTCTGCCTCACGCCAGTACTAAGCACTTCTTGTTCCTGGGCAGCTCCCGGCGGAGCTATAAGCCATTCTGCTCCAGTACTTTGTCTTTGCTTATTATTTCTAACCAGACTTGATTCACTTCCCATCTATCTATACAGCAAGTGATGTTTATATATTTAGAGTTTCTTGCTGGGTTTTAGAATGGTTTGCAGAGATTTTTGGAACATTGCAGGAGACTTGGGCATATGCTGTTTGCTCACTTCCAGTGGAAAGTCCGTGCCCAGATCCATCACATTTGTTTGGGAATCTCTGCATTCATATGCGGTCTGTGGTGCAATGCAATGTGATTAATATAGTGGGTTCACAGATGATCTAATAAGTAGCATGGCCTTGTGAAAGGAGTCTGTGAGGATTAGGAATTCAATGTAATGTGGCAGTTAAACACAACCAATATATTATAACTAGAAAAAATACAAACAAGATAAAAGAGGAAAAGTTTGACTTTAAAAATCAGTCACCCTAAGAAAAATAAATTCATTCCTGAGTATTTTTTTTTGGTGTTCCCTCCCCCCCCCCCCATTTGTTTTTTCCTGGCACTAAAGTTGAATTTTAGTAAATGCTTTTCACAGGCAGCAGGGCATTTTCTCTCCCACTCCTACAAGCAGTTTTAAGAATGACCTGTAAGGAAGAAAATATAACTGTATAGTAGTAGAGCAAGGACAGTGTGGTTATGAGCTCATATTTCTTTCCTGTCCTGCTACCTATTTTGACTTCCAAGTTTGCAAAAGAGGAAATTAATAATGTGACATTTAAGCAGCCAGAAGTTTGGAGGGGCCAAAACTTTATGCTGGAAAGGAGAAGAATCTGTTCAAGCCAGCTTTGTTCCTATGAAGTCTTTTCCCTGCCTCTAATTCCCACTGGGATTTAGGCACCGGCACCAGGTCTGGCTCTGTGTGTTAGGCTGAGCTAGTCAGCTCCAGCACACTGAGGAGGGAGCGAGAGCAGTCCACTCATTTGGAGGAACTGGGTGCAGTACTGGGGAAATATCGCAGGAGGTCTAGCTAGCTGGCCTTATTACACCAATTTTTCTTATATGACTGATGTGAATGCCATTTGAATTACGTGCAACACCGAGCTGTAAGGAGAAGGAAAATTGACCTTATACTGAGCATGTAGATGGAGAAGAAGGTGGGAAAGCAGCTAGCTGTCACCACCACCATATATTTTGCACAGTAGGCCTCAATAAATTACTTTTGTAAACCTCTAGGAAATTACCTGTAATAGGGGAATTAGCTGTTTCTCACTATTATGTCCACACTGGGTATGTTTAAATTTCTGACAATACTGAAAAAAGTGAAATGCTAATTAGTACATATTTTTTCTATAAATGACTCTATCTGCAACTAGGAAAGTCTGTCAGGAAGTTGTAAAGAGAGGGATGTATTGTTTCTTTTGTTGCCTCTTTTTGCTCCCAAGTTTCACAAGTCAGTTCTTGAATGCTAATTGTGTCAGATTGTCATCCTGCATGTTCAAACCTTTGTCTCAGTGCATGTGCAGTTTTCTAACATGCAACGTAGTCTTTATAATGTACAATTAATGAAAATGAGATTTTTTAAAAATCTAATGGGATAATGCTTTATTTGGAGTATATTCTATGAACACGCTGGAGCTTATCTGAACTCATAATGATGTGAGCGTCTCAGTTGCATGTTTTCTTTTCTCCCTGCTATTGAATAAAACCAAATTGATCTTTTCCTCTGAGGTATAGTCATATGTTTGCAAATTCTTGCTTTCTGAAAATAATAATAATATGTAAAAAAACCCTCTCATTTACTATTGGTGGATGAACCACCATTACTGAGCCCATTTATTCCATCTGTGAAAGGGCAGAAGCTAGGATAAAGTGACCATCGTGAGGCTGATAAGTTTTCAGCTACTCCTTCCTCTCTCAGCCCATCTTGACAGTGCCACGTGATTTCAGAGAAGCGGGGATGTGATGCTCAGGCCAGGCATCCAGAGCAGAGGAGGGGATCGCTCTGTGTATAAGGCTCTTCAAGGGAAGTATGTCTGAATTCGCTTGGGAAGGAGAGTTGGATGGGGATGAGACAGTGAGACTGGAGGTGGTGGCTGTGGTGGTGGAGGGACAGTAATATATGGGCAACAGCGAAGGTTGTGTGAGATTGTATTACAGACTGCAAAGAACGAGCAAGTAGGGTGTGGAGTGTCCAGAAGCTAGGAGGCAGGCTCTGGCTATTGAAAAAAGCAAAGAAATAGTTGTTACTTTAATAATTCCTAATATAGAAGACAATATGGGTGAGTAAGAGGAGAAAAGGATATGTCAGTATATAAAAGGGATGAAGGACAGACAAAGGGAGAGACCAAATCAAATGAAGGCAATAAATTAAGCAAGGTATGTTGTTATTCAGCTTTCATTTCATTCCAGCTATCTGGAAGGAGCAGGTTGTAGTAGAAGATACTCTAAATGTAAGTACTTGGAGATAGAGTAGAAAAAGATCCATGTATCTCCTAGGTGTAGGGGCTTTGGAAAGAGTTAACAACAGGAAGGGAAAGAAATGGTAATTCCAAAGTTAGCTTCTTCAAATTTGTTTCTTTGTTTTTAAAAATTTATGCTGCTTTTTCTTCACCTTCCCCTCTGCCCCCCGCCCCCCATCTTCACTTTGGTTTGTGCCATGTTTCTTGCAGATCTCTTGACCACTAGGGTTTCCTTTCTTGAAAACAACTCCCAACTCGGATTACAGCTGTCTGCCCTCTGACTTGTATCTCCAGCATCTTCGGGGAGGTCTGGAAATCCCTTTTCTTGTTGACTCACTTCTCAGTGTAATGGAGCCTTATGTTCATGATTACCACTCTGCTGTTTACATTTCATACACTTATTCCCTTTGTTAACCCTCCTTTTCTCTGACCCTGTCATTCCTATGTACCTTGTCACGTGTCTTATCGGCATTTGCTGTCTGCTCTGAGAAAATGAATTGCAAACAGCTGATGGGGACCTGCACTTCTGCTGCTTTAAAGCACTTGTTCCACGGGTCAGCTGCAGTGACCCACAGGTACTTGCCCAGTTTTTCAGTTTGATTTGTTTGTTCATTTTATATTGGAGAGAGCAACCACAGTGAATTTTGGAGATCTAGAAGCAGGGTGCTTGTCTCGCGGCTGACAGAATAATGCAGGTGTATGGGCAAGTGGGTTCAGGCTCTGAGCATTTGTGTGTGCAGGGAGTGGATGCAATGAAGTGGAAAAGATTTCTGTGCTGGATGAAGAAGGTTGCCAGAATTTCCCTTACTTGCACCACTGGCAACACAAGGATATTTGCGGGTACGGGCAGATTTAAAACCCAGGTGCTATGCTGAGGGGCTGAGGTTGTGTTTGTGAGCTTAGAAGATTAGACAGCATACAGCCAAATAGGGAATCTTGTGTCCAGGACATGTAAACAGTAAGGAAGAGTAACCATTTCATGAGGACATCCTAACTGTGAACTCTTGTATCCTGGTGTAAGTGCAGAGCTGATGTATAGGAAAGAAGAATCAGGCCTTGAGCTCTCAGAGCTGAGAGGATTCATCAATAGGAGTTTTGTTTCAGCACCCAGCAATGTCTGCCACCAGAAGTATGTTTTTTTTGTTTGTTTGTTTTAATCATTAAAATGCTATCCAAAACCAGGGTTTGTTGACAGCCTCAGCTGGTACCATGTAGGATTTAAATGTCTTGGGATCCTTCATAATCATTCCAGTCAGGGCTTGTGGAAAAAAAAAATGTCACTCATAAAAAGAAACTCCTACGGGCCTTCAACCTTAATAAGCTTGTGTATGGAATTATAAATTCATAAACATCATAAAATTATAATGGGAAATCAGTAAAAGTGCTACTTAAATTTGTTTTCAACTTGCTTGCAATATTCTTTCTGAGAGAGACAGGGAGAGCAGCTTGATTCTGTGGGGCTTTGCTAGGCATGTAGATCACCTGTATGTCTGTAGGCAAGGTTAGGGTAACGTGAGAAATAAGGAGGTAAAGACTGAGAAGTTTGGTAAAGGGCTTATTTATTCTTTACTCTCTGATTTCGAGCAGAATTCAGTAGTAACTCAAAGCTGTTAATGTTTGATACCTGATGTGAAATGAGGTGGTGGATTCAGTTCAGTATCTGATTGACCAATGTAAATACAAAATGCAGATGGACTGAGGGGGTGCAAAGGCATCTCCTCTGGGTCATGCGTGGCTATGTACGTATGCATGTCTTGTACAAGCAGATAATGCTTGAGCTGGTCAAATGAGAAAGTACTCCTCAAAAAGGAAAACTGAAGGTGGTTGGTTTTGTTCAGACAGATGTATATAACTTTTATATCCATCTCTTGGGAACAGAGAAATACTCAAAGTTTAGTAGTGGATGTAACAGGGATACGTAAGTTGCACAGAGCCACGTGCAGAAGTTTAAAATCACTTCTTAAACAGTGGAAGGGGAAGAGATGTGGAAGAAATGTATTTCACAAATAAGGCTGCATCATCTGTAGTGGTGAATGAAATGTCTACGTATCATGATCTGACATCTTTAGGTTAAATTTCTAAATTTAGAAAATAGACATGCAGTTGTTTCTTGCCATTAATATAAAGGTATGCACAGGCATGCACGTGTATAGATGAGCAAAATTCAGCTTTAGTTTTTTTGGAAATGATCTCAGGTATATCGCTTTTTTGCTTCAGGTGAGTCTTACAGCTCAGAAGCTGTAATGGAAGATCCTCTTGGAGTGCAGATAGCTTGTGCAAGTTCAGAAAATTCCTGCTAAAGAGCCTTTAAATTAAACTTAAACATGCTGGGAGAAGAACAATGCCCAGAACAGTAGTCACCAACTTTCATCATCTTCTTTTGTGAATCACCATCCTAGCAATGCATAGTCATTCATTCCAATTCGTTATTGTCTTTTGCCCTGTCTAGTTTCAAGTGCGTTATCCTGCTTGTTAAGGATCCTTCTCAGTTAAAAGAGAAGCAGCAATGTTCCCTGTTGTTAGAACTCCAGGAAAAAAAATATTTTAAGCTTCAGGTAATAGTTCTGAAGAAATTCTAAAGAATAGAAATTCTTTAAATTGTCTAAAACGTTCCCTGGGATAGAATTCCGTATTTTGACTGTAGATGATTGTCAGGAGGAAATAAAAGTACTTTGCTAGTCACCTGCTTTTTCTAACGCTATTTGACATTTATGAAAGGACATATGAGCTTTGTGGTGAAAGTACTGAACTGTACTTTGGTTATAAGTTCCTGGCTCTCCCACAAAGTTCCAGTATGCCTTTATACATCTCTTTATCTCTGCCTGCTTCTGTTCTCATGCTGTAAAGTGGAGAAAATGTTACTTGTATGACACTTGCATATCTCTTCTGAGCTACA
This sequence comes from Cygnus atratus, assembly GCF_013377495.2. Classification (NCBI taxonomy): domain Eukaryota; kingdom Metazoa; phylum Chordata; class Aves; order Anseriformes; family Anatidae; genus Cygnus; species Cygnus atratus. Next base: position 8,102,621 of record NC_066365.1, read on the forward strand.
AGCTTTAAAGACAAGTGTTTTCTTTCAGTTTGGTGTTGCAGCACACTGGAGACTAGACAGAAGTGGGATTTTTGGAACTGAAAGAATAATTAAATATCTTCTTAGATTTGTGTAGCTAAACAGACCCATAACATCTTCTGAACATGTCTGAAGACAAAGATGTGCTCCTTTCCTGATGTGCACCCATTAGAGCAATCTGCAGTTTTAATATAAATTGAAAAAAAAAAGTCTATATGTTAAATGATATGGAAAGCTTCAAGCTCCATGCCTTTCATTGTTGTGAGATTGAAAACCCCTGATGGTAAATTATACATGATAAATTTGTCAGGAAATTAAAGCAGTGAATAGTGGACATCAAAGTGCTATCAGAAGAATCTCCTGTCCAGTGGGAACATTGGCACTAGAGAAACGATACCTGTGATAAAATATAATTTTAATTGGGCTGTGTCATGAGGGCTGACCAGATGCCAATAAAAAAGCCTAGGAAAAAAATTAATATGAAAGGAAGGCAAGGTAATGACTATATCTATATATCTTCTCATTTCTCTAAACTAGCTGACAGTTTTTAATCTCTTTAAAATGCTTTTTGCTCTAGATTTTCTATATTTATAGGATTCAAAATTGCAGTATCTCCTATGATCGCTACAGGGTGCTCTGGTGAGGACTAGGTAAAGTTAGGATTGAGAAGTGCTGTGCTCCTGTTGGTGAGGGTTTGGAAAGGGGCTGCAGTAGGATTTCTCCTTGAGGAGTCTCCTGTTAAACCCCCAGTGTAGTAGCTAGCTTTGCAAAAGGAGTTGCAAAACTTCAGTGTAAAATCATGAATTAAAATTTGTGTGGAAGTCACAGTCTTAAAAAAGTGAAGCAACCACCCCTTACCTTGCAGATAAAGAAACTGAGGTATAAGCATGTGCACCCACCTGCCTCAGCTGTTCGTTCAGACCTGCCTGCAGAAGGCCCAGGTCTGAGTCCAACACCTCAATGGCTTGGGAGCTAAGCCCACCCTCATCTTGTAGGAGGGTTCAATGAAAAATGTTTTCATAGCTTCAGCTCTTGTTTCCATTCTCTTGCAGCACCCACAAACCACTTCCACCCTGCCTCTCTATCGTAGCTGTTAAACCTACTCACAGATGACACCCAGCGTTCAGCTGATGCTCTCCTGGTGTCAAAGCTGGATCCAGAGGAGATATTCTTCTGTCATTTTTGGGCATGCATTGGTTTTAATACACATTGGTTGGTCAGGAACTACACACACACACACACAAATACATTTATATATGTATTTAGCTTTCACACAATGTAAACTATTAACTTCAGCAAAAATCTGTATCTGTGGAGTACTGTTTGAGAATATAATAGCTTCATACACTCCATCCTGCAAGGCGATGCACCTTATACCCAGTCCACCAAAATTTGTACGTCTGCTGATTCGAAGGCTTTGCTCTTTGTTACCTTAGGCCAGGATCAAGTTTTGTGTTTGTGAATTGAGCATAACTGCTTAAAGGAGCCATCATCAGTCATTCTGTCTGAGTGACATCTGCCAGTTCTGGGGAGCATACCTGGTTCAGTTTTGGTCTAGGAGAATGAACGTGTACATTATTGTAGACACAGACACAGATTTCTAGGTTGGAAGAGACCTCAAGATCATCGAGTCCAACCTCCGACCTAACACTAAGTACTCCACTAAACCATATCACTAAGCTGTACATCTAAACGTCTTTTAAAGACCTCCAGGGATGGCGACTCCACCACCTCCCTGGGCAGCCCGTTCCAATGCTTAATAACCCTTTCGGTAAAGAAGTACTTCCTAACATCCAACCTAAAACTCCCCTGTCGCAACTTTCGCCCATTCCCCCTCGTCCTGTCACCAGGCACGTGGGAGAACAGACCAACCCCCACCTCACTACAGCTTCCTTTAAGGTAACTGTAGAGAGCGATAAGGTCGCCCCTGAGCCTCCTCTTCTCCAGGCTGAACAAGCCCAGCTCCCTCAGCCGCTCCTCGTAAGACTTGTTCTCCAGACCCCTCACCAGCTTGGTCGCCCTTCTCTGGACTCGCTCGAGCACGTCCATGTCCTTCCTGTAGCGAGGGGCCCAAAACTGAACACAGTACTCGAGGTGCGGCCTCACCAGAGCCGAGTACAGGGGGACAATCACCTCCCTAGACCTGCTGGCCACACTGCTTCTTATACAGGCCAGGATGCTGTTGGCCTTCTCGGCCACCTGAGCACACTGCTGGCTCATATTCAGCCGACTATCAACCAATACTCCCAGGTCCTTCTCGGCCAGGCAGCTTTCCAGCCACTCATCTCCCAGCCTGTAGCTCTGCTTGGGGTTGTTGCGCCCCAGGTGCAGGACCCGGCACTTGGCCTTGTTGAACTTCATACAGTTGACCTCAGCCCATCGCTCCAGCCTATCCAGATCCTCCTGCAGAGCCTTCCTGCCCTCGAGCAGATCGACACACGCACTTAGCTTGGTGTCATCTGCAAACTTACTGAGGGTGCACTGGACGCCCTCATCCAGATCATCGATAAAGATATTAAAGAGGACCGGCCCCAGTACCGAGCCCTGGGGGACACCACTTGTGACCAGCCTCCAACCAGATTTGACTCCATTCACCACAACTCTCTGGGCCCGGCTATCCAGCCAGTTTCTAACCCAGCGAAGCGTACGCCAGTCCAAGCCCCGAGCAGCCAGTTTCTTGAGGAGAATGTTGTGGGGAACGGTGTCAAAAGCCTTACTGAGGTCAAGGTAAACCACATCCACAGCCCTTCCCTCATCCACCAAGCGCGTCACTTTGTCATAGAAGGAGATCAGGTTCGTCAAGCAGGACCTGCCTTTCATAAACCCATGCTGACTGGGCCTGATCGCCTGCTCGCCCTGCAAGTGCCGCGTGATGACCCTCAAGATAATCTGCTCCATGAGCTTTCCTGGCACTGAGGTCAAACTGACAGGCCTATAGTTACCCGGGTCTGCCCTCCGGCCCTTCTTATAGATGGGCATCACATTGGCTAGCCGCCAGTCAACTGGGACCTCCCCCGATAGCCAGGACTGCCGATAAATGATGGAAAGCGGCTCGGCCAGCTCCTCCGCCAGTTCTTTCAGTACCCTCGGGTGCATCCCATCCGGCCCCATCGACTTGCGCACATCCAAGCTCCTTAGCAGGTCGCCAACCATTTCCTCATGAATAGCAAAGGCCACATCCTGCTCCCCATCCCCTTCCGCCAGCTCAGGGCACTGGGTATCCAGAGAACAACCGGTATTGCCGCTAAAGACTGAGGCAAAGGCGGCATTAAGCACCTCAGCCTTTTCTTCATCCTTAGTAACTAGGTTTCCCCTCGCATCCAGTAAAGGATGGAGATTCTCCTTAGTCCTCCGTTTCGCATTGATATATTTGTAAAAGGATTTTTTGTTGTCTTTAACGGTAGTAGCCAGGTTGAGCTCCAGATGAGCTTTGGCCTTTCTAATTTTCTCCCTGCACAGCCTCGCTACATCCTTGTAGTCCTCCTCAGCGGCCCGCCCTTTTTTCCAAAGATTATAAACCCTCTTTTTTCTGCTAAGCACAAGCCGCAACTCTCTGTTGAGCCAGGCCGGTCTTCTTCCACGCCGGCTCGTCTTTGGGCACGTGGGGACAGACCGCTCCTGTGCCGTTAAGATTTCCTTCTTGAGGAGCGCCCAGCCTTCCTGGACTCCTCTGCCCTTCAGAACCGCCTCCCAAGGGACTCGGCCAACCAGCGTCCTGAGCAGCTCAAAGTCAGCCCTCCGGAAGTCCAATACAGCAGTTTTACTGGTCCCCTTCCTGGCCTCGCCAAGAATAGAGAACTTTACCATTTCATGGTCACTCTGTCCAAGACAGTTTCCGACCACCACATCTCCCACCAGTCCTTCTCTGTTTGTGAAGAGAAGGTCTAGCGGGGCACCACCCCTGGTGGGTTCACTGACCAGCTGCGTCAGGAAGCTATCTCCCATGCTCTCCAGAAACCTCCTAGACTGCTTTCTCCGTGCCGTGTTGTGTTTCCAGGATATATCTGGGAAGTTGAAGTCCCCCACGAGGACAAGCGCCGACGATTTTGCAACTTCTGTCAGTTGCCTATAAAACTCCTCATCCGTCTCCTCATCCTGGTTCGGCGGTCTATAACAGACCCCGACCAGGACGCTAGCCTTGCCGGCCTTCCCACGGATCCTAACCCACAGGGATTCAACCTTATCATTCCCAGCCTGGAGTTCCACAACATCAAAAGATTCTCTAATGTAGAGAGCCACGCCACCACCCCCTCTGTGCTGCCTGTCCCTCCTGAAGAGCCGATAGCCAGGCATTGCAGCACTCCAGTCATGGGAGCGGTCCCACCACGTCTCCGTGATGGCAACCATTGTACTGAGAACTTAGTGAACTAAAATATGTTTTTAAAAAATTGTGTGTTCTGGAACACTGGAATATGGATTATAGGCTGTAATATGGTATATAGAAAGTTTCCAGCATTAGTGTTTGGGGTTTTCTTTTTCTTCTTTTCCCAACATAAAATATGTGTAATTTTGGTAGTTGCAATATTTTTAATTGATGTGTTTATTTTGTTTTGAGCTTCGACATTAAGCAAACATAACTTGAGGTGGTTAAAACATCATACTACAATCCAGAGTAATTGGAACAAGGAAAGCCAAACAACAGCAATAATAATAAAACTTAAATTATTGATGGAAACTCATAAAAAACTCTTCAGATACACTTCTATGTCGATTAACATGAGAAACGTTTTAAAGCAATATCAGAAGTACCTTTGAGAAGGTGACCCTAGGGCTTGAGAATCTGTCATCTACAGGGTCAGCTTCCTCCTTCAGGAGTGCTGCAATAAGTCGGTACTAAAGAAAAGGAGAAACAAATTAAAAGCATAGTTTCAGAGTCTGGCACCACAGAGAGAGGAGGCAGGAGGTGCGGGAATCTTCTGCCTTGTATTCTGGTAAAAAGGTCCCTTTTCTATAAAGAACATCTCCTTTCGCATTAAACTCCTAGCTGCGTGGGAGCATCTTCTGGCTCCTGGCAAGCTTCCTGCAGTGAGGGTGTCATCACCTCTCAGAGGACTTCTGTCTTTCACTCCAACTCTGTATGTATGTATAAATATGTGTCTATATATATACATGTATATATTTGGACTAGATAATCTATTATATCAGTAGGATTAGATGATCTTTGGAGGTCCTTTCCAACCGAACTATTCCATTTTCAAGCTGCAAAAGAGGCCCTTCGCCCTTACATTAGTTTTTCTATGCCAGCCTCTAATCTCTGAGATTTCTGATATGCGTTGTCAATACTGTGCTATTAGCCATTGTTGTTTCCAGCTTTTACCTGTATGGTTTATTGTGCAGGGGTAACTTCCTGAACACAGATGCTGTTGACTTTTCTGTCACAGTGACAAAGGGGTAGGGTTGATTGGGAGGTCTGATCTTTTCAAAGATTCAGGGGAAAAAACAAATAGGGCACTCTCACTTCAGTGGAAGTCTGGAGAGGATGGAAAAGTTTGTGGTGTTCCTATGCTTGCTTGTAGGTTCAGGTTTCAGGTGTGGATGTGGTGCTGTGGACAAGTGCTGAAGACTTGGCTCTGAGTTTCTACGCTTCCACTTAATTCAAATACTTGCAAATCTCTTGAGCTTTATTTCAAAAAGCTGCTTAAGAACAAAACAAAAAGCCTCTCACTAAATATAAAATACTGTAAAAAGCATCCTTAGAGTCATTTGATGCAAGGGAAAAAGCAAAATTATTGCAAGGTGGGGTTTGTTCCCCGTGGAACTGGAGGGAGAACTGTGGAGGGTGCAAAGGCTGAGCATGACCAACTCCGGCATTTCTGCCAGGAGCCCTCCACCAGAGCAATTATTGTAAAGTGATTGTTTCACTCGGACCAGATACCAGGGAGTGAACACGGGTCCCTTGTTGGTGCCACATTCAATTAAAAAGATGCAGACGGGCACAGAGGGGAGCCTAGTGGTGCCCCATCCGATCTCATCATTCCGTAGAGAGATGCCTCGGGGGCTGACGCACGGCCTGGCCCCAACGTGCTGCCTGTCCCGGGTGGCTCTGTGCCCGGTCCCCATCCCTGTGCCAGGGCGGCGTATGGCATCGCGGCGAGGGGTGGCTGCGGCGGGGCTGGCAGCTGGCCGGAGTGCGGGGGGCAGTTGGGGTAGCAGTGAGGTATGACCGCCGCCACGGGCTTGCAGATGTCGTTTTCCACGCTACGGGTTACAGCATGTGACAGACACCCAACGCTGTTGCACAGCCGGGCACAGATTTAGGAACGGGCGCAACAGCCGAGAGACTTCTCTAAAATTGGTTCCTCTGCAGAAAAACTTGTGTTGTAGGATGGCACACGTGAGTGCGCGCACGGGACGAACCCTCAAACCTTCCTGCTAATCCTTCCTCATTTCTTGCCCCCCCCCCCCCCCCCTTTTTTTTCCCCTGCCACTTACATCCCACTTGTTCAAAAGTTGTCTCAGACAGTGGTCGTGTGAGCCAAGACGCCTCCTGCTGTTGCATGCAGTGGGCTAGCACTGATGAGCTCAGATCTTGCATGAGCTTATTGTTTCAGAGCAGGATAGAAAATGTGAAAGTGACTGGTTAATGTCGCATTAGGTCGGGGGGAATTGTGATTTAGCTGGGATGAATGGGATACTTATTTTAGAAATTATTTTCTTTGTCAGCAAATTGAAATTCAGGACAGAATTATAAACATAACTCTTAAAAAAAAGCTTGTGATCAGGAGTGAATGGATAGGACAAGAATCTAATAGTGAACATTGATCCTAAATATGACTCTGATACTGACAAGTTTCTAAGCTTCTAAGCTTTGAAGAGTTAAAAAATGAGTTGAAATGTGAATTTTTGGCTTTACGTCTGGTCTTTGGAATGACTGGAATGACTGCCTTGACATTCATTGCTGGTACATGTCAGATTTGTCAAAATCAGTTCTGGAAAATCTTGCTCTGAAAGGTTTCTTTTTAACACCATTCAAAAACAAAAACAAGCAAAAAACAAAGTAAAACAAAATGCTGCAAAACAGGAAAAAGATGAATACTGCTGGCTTTCACCTTCCTAATTTAACAGAAAGAACAGAGGCATTTCAGTGGATAGAGAGATGCTTTTTTTTTCCTTTTTTTCTTCCCCCCATAACTAGTGCATTCAAATGGTATCTGTGGTCACTGCAGGGAGGTAATATGAACATACTGTGTTTTATTTCTAGAGCTGTCAACTGGAATTTAGACTATATTTCAGGATTTCTAACCTGTGCCACTAATTTACCATTATAAACTGTATAATATTATCATGCTTTGTATTACTTGCCTATGAAATGGGCATATTCTGTTTTCTTTACCTCATTTTGGAGTAATCTTACTTTTAATTGTTTTACTATGAAGTTCTTTGTGATTCACAAAAGAAAATGTTTCGGCAGCATTGTAAAAGGCTGCGGAGGTATATATCAGTCACATCAAAAATGACCACGATGAGACAATTCTTCTGTACCCTGTTATTGTTCAGGACAATTTATTGTGCTAATCTTAAATGATTTTGAATTAAGGAAGTACGCCCCTCGCTACAGTGGGCCCCTCGCTACAGGAAGGACATGGACGTGCTCGAGCGAGTCCAGAGAAGGGCGACCAAGCTGGTGAGGGGTCTGGAGAACAAGTCTTACGAGGAGCGGCTGAGGGAGCTGGGCTTGTTCAGCCTGGAGAAGAGGAGGCTCAGGGGCGACCTTATCGCTCTCTACAGTTACCTTAAAGGAGGCTGTAGAGAGGTGGGGGTTGGTCTGTTCTCCCACGTGCCTGGTGACAGGACGAGGGGGAATGGGCGAAAGTTGCGACAGGGGAGTTTTAGGTTGGATGTTAGGAAGTACTTCTTTACCGAAAGGGTTATTAAGCATTGGAACGGGCTGCCCAGGGAGGTGGTGGAGTCACCATCCCTGGAGGTCTTTAAAAGACGTTTAGATGTAGAGCTTAGCGATATGGTTTAGTGGAGTACTTAGTGTTAGGTCGGAGGTTGGACTCGATGATCTTGAGGTCTCTTCCAACCTAGAAATCTGTGTCTGTGTCTACGCAAGTTCTGCTGTATGTATAGTTTGCAATAACAGCAGTAACTTTTTTTTTTAAGAGGAAGTTCTTTTTGGGAAAATATGTAAAATAAAGTATTATGAATAAGCTATTCTCCAGCAGAAAGATTCAGAAAATTTAACTTGTTTAGAATTCATCTCTTGAAAAAGAAAAATAGTTTTTTTTCTGTATGTTTTATAGCATGATACATAAATGAGATGACAGAATCACAAAATGGTTTGTGTTGGAAGGGACCCTTAAGGATCATCCAGTTCCAACCCCGTGCCATGAGCAGGGACACCTCCCACTAGACCACTTTGTCCAAAGCCCCGTCCAACCTGGCCTTAAACAATTCCATTGATGGGGCATCCACAGCTTCTCTGGGCCACCTGTTGGACTGCCTCACCACCCTCAGAGTAAAGAATTTCTTCCTAATATCTAATCTAAATCTCCCCTCTTTTAGCTTAAAACCATTCCTCTTGTTCTATCACTCCACTCCCTGACAAAGAGTCCCTCCCCAGCTTTCCTGGAGACCCCCTTTAGGTACTGCAAGGCTGCTATCAGGTCTCCCTGGAGCCTTCTCTTCTCCAGGCTGAACAACCCCAACTCCCTCAGCCTTTCTTCACAGGAGAGGTGCTCCAGCCTTCTGATCATCCTCTTGGCCCTTCTCTGGAATCGCTCTAATAGCTATAATAGATATAAATTATTTTTTTTTAACTTTATTTAAAAAAAAAAAAGGACTAGGTTTTTGTTTTTCCTTTAACCATTCACTCTAAGCAGAACTGGCATGTGGACAGCATCTTTGGCCCCAGTGATTAAAGCTAAGACATTTCAGGTTCAGTTAAAAGTAAATGTGTATGTGGATTACTTTTTACTCCTGAAGCAAACTTGCCCTCTCTGTATATGTTTATCATCACCTGTCGTGTTATTTGTCTCCTACCACATAATGCATTGAAATGAGATATTTTTTTCCTCTTTGTCTGTAGAAACGAACTGTTCTGGAAGCAAGAATATGAGGACAATTCTTTGGGAAAGAAACATAAACCCAGTTTTTTTGTACTGAAGTCATGTTTAGTTAACTTACGTAAATAGTAGGCTTTGACTAAGTCATTTGCACAGACAAAGATTTTCACTGTAAAATGTTTGAAAGCATTTCTATTGTGGACATTACTGATTCAACTAAAACCAGGACTTGGCTCTGCCTTGCCTTCATATAAATAATTCTGTAAGAGTTCTTAATATATTTTTTATTTTTTTTACTATTATCTTTTTGCCTGCTCACTTGTTTCATGGTAGGTAGAGGCACGAAGTGGGTGTGGATATCAGGGCAAGAATATTAACATATGAAGGGTTTTTTACTCTGGTTATACTCTGTGTCTCCGATTCTATGAGAATGAAGGGAAACTCCACCATGAAGCATATTAAGTTTAGGAAAGTGTGCACTTGTTTCAAAAATTACTAGCTGGGCTGTCTCTATCTGCAAGTGTGGGCCTGGTGCCGCTCACGTTTCTGCCACAGAGCCCCTCAGAGAAGACGCAGGCTTCACCTTCTCTACTCCCTCCCAGCAGGCAGCTGCAGGCAGCTGTCAGGTCCACCCCTGAGCCTTCTCTCCTTCGTGCTGACCAAAGGAGTTCCCTCAGCCTGCCCTTGTATGCCGTGTGCCCCAGCCCCTCACTCCCTCATGTGCCCTGGGCTGGGCCCACTCCACACCCATCAGTATCTTTCCTGTGTGGGGGAGACCAGAAAGGGATCCCGGAGTCCAGGTGCAGTCGCAAAAATGACACCAAATCAGAGAGGAAAGTGGTTTTACTGGTTGTTGTTTATTATTATTGTTGTTGTTGTTGCAATGTATTTATTTATTTGATTATTCTATCATTTTATTGCCCCGTCCTGGGAAGAGCTGGTAACCAAGCATCTTGAAGGGTCTTTACGCTGCACTCCTGCGCTGCTTCCTGGCAGGCCTGAAGGCTTCTGCTTCTGCAGAGGAACAGCTGTCTGCATGCCTGTTTCGAGGGATCTGCTGCTGTTCTCTGTGCACCGCCATGCAGGGCGCGGGTTCGTTTTCAAGCACCTCTTGGCAGCCTTCTCGTCCTCAGACCGAGACACCCCATGCCAGGCATGGCCTTTGGAGGGCTTCTCCTGTCGCCCGGTGCAGCAGCCCAGAGGAAGCCGAGTGCGCTCTTGCCCAGCGCTTGGGACTCCGTGCAGAAGAGGTGACACCTCTACAGGAGAGGTGGGGAGGGGGGATGGGGGACAGGGGACGGTGGGTGGGAGAAGAGGCCATCGTGCAGGCAATCCTGCCAGTTGGTTAAGGTTCCCCCTATTTGTGGAGGCGGAGGCAGGGCCGGGAGTACGGAGCGGTCCGGGCGGTTCTGCGATGACGATGGTATGGTCTCGCTGGTGGGAGCCCTGGCACGATGGTGTTGTGCCACATCAGATGGGTTGGAGATGGATCCACCTCCATCGGATCTTTGTCATATGCAGGTGGATCCACCTCCATGGGCTCCACACCATCCGCCACGGCCGCTCCATCTCCGCTGGCGCTCCTCCGCCTCCACTTGTTCTTGGGTGCGGTGACCCAATTCGCTTTGGTCCCACAAAGGGGTGGGCAGCTTGCATTCCAGGCTCTCTTAAGTCCAACCATGGTCGGAAGTCACTAGAGATGCTAGGATAGCAGCTAGTGGTGGGCCAGTCGCAGAGGCTTTTATAGGCCCCAGAACAAAGTGTGGGGGGGGCAGATGCCACTGTGACATCAGGAGGCTTCTGTGATGGCCGCCGTGATGGCGCGCCACGCCCCAGACCCAACATGGCCGTGTTGGGAGGGGGCTTCTGGGGCCTGGTGACATCAGGAAGCCTCTGTGATGGTGCACCACGCCCCAGGCCGGGTTGGGAGGGGGCTTCTGCGGCCTGAAAGAGGCCCTCGTGTGGAAGGAGGAGGATGGTCAGGGGGGCTGGGGGCCCCTTTCCTGGGGGTGTCTCTCCCGGGCCATTTTGCTTGCCAGAGAGACAGGCTGCCCCTTGGGCACTGTGACTGCCCTCTGCCTCCCCTCCTGTGCTCTGGCCTCCATCCCCCTCCTCAACCCATGCCAGCATCCCTGTGCCACAAGATGGTGGCAACTATGTTTTGGGAGGGGCAGCAGTCCTCCATTACCCCCAACCTGTTACCGCCACGTAACAGGTTGTACAGTGCAGCATAAAGTCCCTTCAAGATGCTTGGTTACCAGCTCTTCCCAGGACGGGGCAATAAAATGATAGAATAATCAAATAAATAAATACATTGCAACAACAACAACAATAATAATAAACAACAACCAGTAAAACCACTTTCCTCTCTGATTTGGTGTCATTTTTGCGACTGCACCTGGACTCCGGGATCCCTTTCTGGTCTCCCCCACACAGGAAAGATACTGATGGGTGTGGAGTGGGTCCAGCCCAGGGCACATGAGGGAGTGAGGGGCCGGGGCACACGGCATACAAGGGCAGGCTGAGGGAACTCCTTTGGTCAGCACGAAGGAGAGAAGGCTCAGGGGTGGACCTGACAGCTGCCTGCAGCTGCCTGCTGGGAGGGAGTAGAGAAGGTGAAGCCTGCGTCTTCTCTGAGGGGCTCTGTGGCAGAAGCGTGAGCGGCACCAGGCCCACACTTGCAGATAGAGACAGCCCAGCTAGCAAAAAGGAAAAATTTTCCCCACAACATCGTTCAGACAGCTCCGGTGTCCAGAAAGGCTGCGGAGTCTCTGTTCTGGGGTGTAGCTGACTTTGACTGCACAAGGCTGGGTGTTTGTATCCTGGACTCACAAAATGGTTCGGTTGGAAGGCACCTTAAATACCATCCAGTTCCAACCCCGTGCCATGAGCAGGGACACCTTCCACTAGACCACTTTGCCCAAAGCCCCATCCAACCTGTCCTTAAACACTTCCAGGAATGGGACATAGTTGTAGCTTAACCTGGCAGGCAGCTAAGCTCCACTCAGCTGTTTGTTCTCCCTTCTACCCCCCTCTCCTCCCCTAGAGCTCTAGAGCTGAAAAGTCCTTCGATTATTGTAGTCGTTGTTCTGCAACACTTAAAACATCAGCTTGTTTTCAATATTATTCTCATCCTAAATCCAAAACGCTGCACCATACCACCTACTAGTAGGAGGAAAATCAATTCTATCCTAGTTGAAACCGGGACAGTATCCACACCATTTATGTCGTGCTCTAGTCCCACACTTTCCAATGAATCATTGCTTTTCATATGTGTTTATAATATGTCCGCTGAGTTTGTTTAGTCCGTGACTGACTTTGGGTTCCATCTGTCACTCTGGTCTTTCAGGGCAGATGAGACGGTCTGTGGTGTTGGATTGTCACACGCTGAAGCCAGTTCTGATTCCATCACACCACTGTGCTTGTCCAGTTCGATCAAAATTCATTTATTTTCTACGTGATTGTTACTGTGATACCATGAATAGGACATATAGCAATCAAAGTAGTGATGACATACAGTATTATACAGTAATTAACATAATACAGTTCAAATCATGGCATATTCTTACCCCTCATTAAATTCTCTTGAGGTACAAATCGGACTTCCCCATTATTCTTCATTACCCACCAAGTGCACCCAGGTCCCTGAGCAAAAGCAATCCCACAGATGGGTTTGCCTTTGCCTGAGGCAGGAATAGCCCAGACTATCTTCCCCAGCAGGTTCTTTATGAGCAGCACTACAGGGACTTTGTCGCCTTCTACAGTACGTCAGAGGTTTGATTGGGCAGGTCCAGCTCAGTTGGCAGATCTCCCAGTGCTGACTAACCAGGTGGCTTTTGCTAAGCATGTATCCCAAAGTTTGAATGTGCCAGAACACATTGCTATCAGTGTAGCCTTTAATAGCCTGTTATAATATTCAATTTTCCCAGAGACTCATGCATAGTAAGGGGTGTGATATACCCACTCAATACCATGCTCTTTGGCCCAGGTGTCTATGAGGCTCTTTGTTTGCTTGGTTTGGTTATGGTTTAAATAGACTGACTCATGATCAAGAAGTCTGACATTCAGCATCCAGGTTCCACCTCCACAGAAGCAACCTCTTCGTGAAGTTACCAATTTCAACTAGTGTTGAGCGTTGATTTAGATTAGACATAAGAAAGAATTTCTTTACTCTGAGGGTGGTGAGGCAGTCAAACAGGTTGCCCAGAGAAGCTGTGGATGCCCCATCCCCAGAAATGTTCTAGGTCAGGCTGGATGGGACACTGGGCAATGTGTTCTAGTGGAAGGTATCCCTACTCATGTTGGGGGGGTTGGAACTAGATGATCCTTAAGGGTCCCTTCCAACCCAAACCATTCTGTGATTCAAGTAAGTGATGATGATACAGGACAGCACATAGTGTAAATGTTTTTGTGGAGTTTATGATGTTTGTTAAACAAGAAAATCCTTTATAGCATTATATTTCTCACATTGTATCATTCAAAATAATCCAAAAGACTTTTCATACTGCATCCTTTGCTAGTGATCATGCATTCCTGGTGTATAATTGAAAGCATAAATCACTTTAAGGACATATATTGCATTATGTTGTGGGTGGAAGTCCTGAGTCTCACAATCTGTTGTAATCACTGCTGTGTTACGACTGCTGTGCATACTTCTCTGAGGAGAGAAACCTCATCCTGGGGTAAAGCAAGTACAAACGTAATAAATAAATAAATTTGCAAAGGGAGCATCCCCAAAGCTCAACATGTTCATTCAGTGATTCTATATTGGGTATGTGCACACTTAATATATATTAAATGGTGGTGCTTATTTCTATAATTGGCTGTCTATAATGGCTTCTTCAACAATATCTGCTGAAATAATGCAACAGCGCAAAACCAAATCCTAGAATGAACTGTCCTTGTCTTGCAGGCTGTTGGTCCTGAAGCTTCCTGGCTTACTCTTTCCTGTTGGTATAATTGTGTAGTCTGAGAGAAAAGCAGAGGTGGCGAAAGTGAATTACAGGGACAAAAAGGCAAAGCTTGAGGGATACTGAACTCTTGCAATTCCCTGCAAAATCTGCCACACCTTCCCCAATGTTTAAAACACATCATTTTACAGCATTAGGCACCAAATGTGGATATGTTACTGCTATCTATAGTGAGAACTCGATGGCTTCACAGTATGATAGGCACAACAGCACAGACTCCACCACCTGTATCCCTCTGTAAAGAAATCCCCTGTACTGGTCAGCAGTCAAACCAAGAACAAAGGAAAGGCTTCCAGAAGTAGTGGAGAAGTAATAAAAGGACCTAAATAATAGGAATATAATAGGAATGACATCTTTCATGTCTCTCTGGGAGATGCTGAAATGCCAGTTCTGCACTTTTAGTGTTCACATGAAGCATTGAAGGCAAACTCAACATCAATTTTGCGTCCATTCTTTACAAACTCACATACTTCTCTCCACCTCTCTACTTGTCATTCATTCATCCACATAGACACGGTTTCCCCCATGCCCACCTTCCCCACTTACGCTTTCCTGTGTTCATGCAGTGCTCCATTTTAAGACATCACACAACTAATAAGAACAGTATAAAAGAGAATATGCAGAGAAGAATCATTTTATGATATCCCAGACTACTTCAGTATGTATGCTCTAGATGAATTTTTCATGTATTTTCAGTTTTCTTTCCAACTGTCGGGATAGGATATATGCGTTTGTAGTACTCCCTGGCTGCTGATGCAAGTGCTGTAGCTGAGGAATGGTAGATAAGGAGTTCTGGTTAATAATCAGGATTGATGTCTTCAAGTAGAGAGAACGTAAGTGCAAAAGAGAGCTAGATACTCTTTTTCTAGCTTAGACAGATACATACATGCCAGTAAAACGCACAGTCTGTATTGCAATAATAACTTCAGTCTATCCCTGAAATGCTGAGGAGGTTTGCACACCCATTTTACATCTGTTAAAACTGAGGCAAATAAATTTACAGTGATGTTTCCTTTATTTGAGTAGATGAAGGTCAAATAATAGCTTCCTCACAAAGTAAGAATACGTTATGTCATGTGAAAATGCTGTGTAGTAGTCAGACTGGGTGTACTATGGAGAATTTTTATTTTATTTTTTTTCATGGATAAAACAGTTGTTTAAAAACTGTGAACACAGTAAAACTTGTCAGTACGTGATAGTAAAATTGTATACATCAAAAGGGGAGTGTATGCAGAGTAGATTATCTACTGCAATAGACATTGCTACAATAGATTGAAAAATGGAGAATTGATCTATCATAGTTTCATGTCAAGGAATCAGAAATAATCTGTTTTGCATCGACCTGGGTAGTGTAGATTTCATTTACTTGGATGTTTCATGAAATAGAGTAATAGTAGGAGAATTTGACCCTGAGTATCTTGTCGTAGGCAATGCGACATTCCAGGCACAAACAGTACTTTCAGCTGCTGCGTGATAACTTGTAGTCATTCAGCCTCTGTAGTCCAACACTGTGATATGCATCTCTGCAGTAATGTTGTTGTTCATATCCCTGAGCAAAACACACTGGGAAGTGAAATGAGTACTGAAGTACCAAAGGCAAATTACCATGAGCTCAGCAAATACAATATATATATCTAGTCATGAAATAAATATTCAAGAATTAGCAGAAATGATCAATATGGATGACCAGGGAAATGCAGGAGAAAATCAAGGCCAGGAGAAATGCAGCAAAGACATCTATAATTTATTTATTTTTAAATGTTTTGCAAAGAAAATCCCGCTGAGAGCTAACATCTCATTTCCAATAAATCCCTTAGGATAAGTCACAAGTGTTAGCTCTGAAAGAGGAGGTATAGAAGGCAAAAGAAAAAAAGTACAGAAATGATCAGGAAAGCCGAGATTGAAAATGAAAGGAAAATTACACAGGACATGAATATGAATAATAAATGATTATACAAATGTAAAGTGTAAGGAGTAAGAGGTTGATGAGAGAGACTGCAGGCCCTGTGGGGGAATACTGAAAGGAAACTTATGACAGATGATGTAGACATTTCTATGAAACAGAATGACTTCTTTAAATCAATGTTCACTAGGCAGATTGGCAGGGAGGTTTGGAGGAGAGGAGAATGAATCAGGAACATGATTTTAAGTGGCTTGGTGAGTAGTTGCGAAGACAAGTTCTTCCACACAGCTTTAAACTTTCAACTAGTAGCAAGTGATGAAAACAGAGGAAGTTGTAAAACTTCATGAAAAATTTTGGCTTTTTCTTGCTTCTAGATAGAAGTGGTCGAGAACAATATGCTAGGTCTAAGAATGTCTTTAGCTCAGGTGGATCTAAAATCCTGAGATATGATGTGGTGGTGGAGAGCAGGGTACAGGTACTATAATCTGGATTCAAACGAAGAAGTTAGGTTAAGATTTTTATTATTACAGTACTGCTTCCCAGGACGTGGCTGAACATCACTCATTGATGGGAAGGAGAGAATAACTGTGTTTTTTTTTTTTATTACCTTTTTTTTTTTTAAATTATTTTAACTCTCTCTGCTTCCACATGGCCTTTGCTTGTTGTTTCATCCTCTTCCTTTTCCCTTTAATTAAATTATCCATATCTCAAGCCGTGAGCCTTTTTCCTTCTATCATAATTTCTTCTGCCCCTCTTGTTTTGAGGAGGGGGAGTGAGAGAGTAGTTGTAGTACAGTTTAGCTGCCCAGCAGGGTGAAACCATACAACAGAAGCCTAGAATTATACATGTTTTACTATTGATCATAGAGGATGGAAAAGACCTCAGTGAATCTTGTGCAAATGTCAGCTGGGTCTTAAGATTTTAAAGAAGAGTTGAAAATTGGTGAAATTGTAAAATGCAGAGTTTTCCTAGGTGTGGCACAAACATATAGCTTATGTAGTGCCCTTGCATACATGGAGATGAAGTTAGATACTTAAAATTAAATACCTAATTTGGTCTTTTTGGCAATGAAGTTGGCTAAATTTCAGATGTATATTCCACTAGTACAAGATGCAGAAGTTAGTTAGACCTGCTGGTTGTACTACCTGAAAGTAAATGAAGCCACATGATTTAAATGCCTTAATATGGCTGCAGAAGTTACATTCTAGTTGGACAGTAAAAATATATTGGTCTAGGTATTTAAAGCACAAGACAAAATATCTGGTGCTGGTGGGATTTGCTTTTTATTATCTTTTCCTGTTGCTGGTAGTTCCTAGGGTTGATTAGAGCACAAGTGTTTCATTTTCTAAAACATTTTGAAATGTAAAAATGTAGAATGTTTCTATATCAAAATAATTCAGTTTTCTCTGAAGGAAAGTACTCTATATGTGATGGAGCACTGGCACAGGTTGACCAGAGAGGTTGTGGAATCTCCCTCCTTGGAGATCTTCAGAAGTCATCTGGATGTGTTCCTGGGCAACCTGTTCTAGGTGGCCCTGCTTGAGCAGGTGAATTGGACCAGATGACCTCCAGAGGTCCCTTCCAACCTCTGCCATTCTGTGATTCTGTGAAAAATTGAGTGGTAGATATGGTTGATTGTATATTTTCAGGTTATTTCAGATGTTCTCTTGCAGGCAGAACAATTTAAAATTCAACTTTATTTTCCCTTATGTATACAAAAATTTAATGAAAATTCATTTTATTTTTTTTTCTTGGTAAAATAATTTTACAGTACTTGGTATCTGCACATTTCCTATTTTCCTTCTTGTTCCATTCTTGTTTTTCACATAAAATTTTAACTGTTGTCTTGATTTTTATGAAGTATTTTAACTTTGATGTTATAACAGATTTCTGTAGAATGTGGTGTAGTCAAAATATATCCAGTTGTTGCTCACAGATTTCTTTTTAATCCCTAAAGCTTTGACCATCTCACATTGACAGGCTGCCAACTCTGTGTAGAATTTGACTCTTGAAAACCTTCATTTCTTGGGAGACAGATTGCCTAGGCAGGTAATTTAACTGCCAACTTGGTGATCATAATGATGACCCACTGAGAAAAACAGACTGATTATCTGCTAATTTAAGACAAATAAGATTTTAGCTCTGCTGGTGATATCTGATATCAGAGCTTAAAGAAAGGCTGATTTTTTTTCTCTTTTCCTTTGGGAAACACGTGTGTGTGTCTATGTGTAGGTGTAAGAAAAAGTTCCTCTAGTTGCTCTAGTCTTAATCAGTTATCAACTGAATGTGAATTCACTGTGTTGTAACACTTACAGCTAGCAAAGGATTAAAGGATAAATGAGAAAACTGCATGTGTGCACATGTAACCTTTGAATTAGGAAAGATTTGAGGCGCTAATTAAAATAAAGTTGGGGAAAAGCTGGACAGATACACACTGGTCAAGAAGTCGCTGTGGGTTAATGAAAGGGAGGTCATGCTTCACACATCCAATTAATGTCTCTGAGAAGGAGAGATGGTCAATGAGACTTGACAGGGGTAAAGAAAAAGATATAATGTATTATGACTCCAGGAAGGCTTTGTGACACAGTACCACCCAAAAGGCAAGTCCATTTCATTAGTCAGTCTGGGACTGATGGTGGAATTAGTCACTGGATACAAAAGGGCTTGGGAGCTTGGATCGCAGTGAGCAGCAAACTGCTGTTCACTGGTTAACAAGAGATGATGAATGAACAACTGCAGAATTGGTGTCCAGACCGGGTCAGCTTTCAGTACAAGAGAATGAGCTCTAAGCAGAGCAGACAATGAAGCATTAATAGTTGTAGTAAACAATAATCTCAGCCCAGACAATTCTCATTCATGAGCTAAAGGGCCCTGAGTAAATTACAGTCTAGTTAAAAAGTAGTTTATTTTGTCAACATAATGAATGATAAGCTAATGGAAATTGTGTGTGTGTGTGTGTGTGTTTGTTTTAAAAAGAGAGAAATAAAAGGCATTTTCTTTAAACAATTTCAGGCTGCAAGTTATATAGGGTCCAAAAACTGTGTTAGAAGATAACATTGTAGATGGAATATTAGAAGTGTTCAGCCCCAATAATCATGGCTCTTAATGGTTTTGTACATTAAAATAGTAAAAGCAGATTTAAAAGGTTACACAGCACTTGGATTGTTATGCTTCAGGAAATACTCAAGAACTGCAGAACCTGAAGTGTGAAACTGGGTTGTTGCTTTGTTGCTTTTTTTTCTTTTTTTTTTCTCTTTTCTTTTTTTCTTTTTTCTTTTTTCTTTTTTCTTTTTTCTTTTTTCTTTTTTCTTTTTTTTCTTTTTTCTTTTTATATTAACTTAGGGAGGCACAGCAATTATGTTTGTACTTTGCCTGTGATATGCAGCTCTTGGGAAGGCCAGAGGTGGTTGTGTCCACCTGGATTAGTGCAGAAGCCTTCCTTGGAGGATAAGAGAGGATATTGAAGAATACGGTGCAACTTAGTATTCCTCTAAAAGATGAAGTGGATTGTCAGTCAAAATGCATTGGGAAATCTGTGTGAACTCAGGCTTGCCCCTTCCTCTGCACACAGGACACTTGTGTTCATTCTCTTGCTGGCTTTCTTCACCAGCACTGTAATTTTGTGCAGAAACTACATCCTGGATAGACAGCACACCCACAACTTCTGCTCTGTAAACACTGCCCTGTTGTGATATTGTGGGTACACTACTAGTAATATGTGCAAATTGGTTGTGAGGTTTTTCTAAGTATTCACAGCTGATTTATCTATGCTCCTCCTTGGAAGACAATGGTAAAATATTACCTTTGACTTCAATGGGAGAAAAGGAGTCAGTGCTGCATGCTTCTGAAAATTGCCTTTTCTCTTGCCTTTGGCCACATATATATATGCAAAAGTCTGTTGATTGATTTCAGTGAGAGTTATGCATAAGCAATCAAGGGCAAAATTGGCTACCAAGCCTATAAAAGTAAGGCAGACCTTGGGGGAAAAGTAGAAACCTCAGTTCCTCTGTAAGTCTTTTATTAAAAACACCACTACATACAGCTTCCAAAGAGGTTAATTACTACTGAGAACGAGATGTATACAAGGTAGTATTTCTGTACTTTGTCCATACTGCTGTGAAGGCTGCGTCCCTAAATGAAGCCCTCCAGCCTAACAAAAGTTTGCCTTTCATTTTCACACGGTAAAAATGTATTCTAGTGAATCATGCTTAGCTTGGCTGGAGGGTGGGCACGTTATTATTGATCTTTGGATAGCCAGAGATGTGTGTTTTGAGGCTTTGAAAAGTGCTTAAGATGATTATCTGTTCTACTGTGGAGTAAGTTGCCCTACAGAGTGACCTCTCAGTTTGAGTAGCTCGCTATTCTGTCTTAATTGTCTTGAGCTCTGGAGATTTAAGGAAATAAAATAAAACATTATTCTCAGAAAACATATCAGGCCTTGTGTGGTTTGGATGCCGAATTTCTAGGTGTAGCAAAGTCCAGCAAGAGCCTGTTACCAGCAGGCGTCTCACAGTGAAAGCAAAGTTTGAAGCATTTTAATTGAATCCTACAGAGATCGGCAGGCTTCTGTTTCTCAGTTCAGTGAAGACATCTTGTTTCTTAAGTGATATTTTTCCTTTCTGTAATCAAGTAATTATTAGGGTAGCTGCTCCCTTTCTGACTCTCCTTTTCCCCCTTGCTTCTGAGTGGCTGTATTTTCTCATTCAGATCCATGCTGGTGGTATAGCAGTGATGACTGCTGCATGCCAGGCTTGAATAACTGCAGGCACTAGAGTCCCGATTTCCTTCTGTGCTGGCTGTTTCTCCCATCTGTGCCTCCTTGCCTTGTGCTTGCAGCTAGCTCCCTAGCAAGACCTAAAATGTGACCCAAGCCCTGAATATTTACCTTTGCCTCCATTTTGGGGAGCAAGTGTTTCATGCTTAAAACACTTAGGACAACACAAATTAGTACCTAGAGCAAAATTATGGGCATTATTTGTCTGTTGAATTGGACTATCAGAGACAGAGGTTTTTATTCAAGATCTGAATCATGCATAAAGCGTCTGGAAATATTACTTGAGGTCTTGATTAATATGAGGCGAGGACCAAATGGTGTTAGAACTGTTGTATCATGACCAATATATGCAAGCACCCAAACCTGTTGATAACTATTCAGAAATTGGTCTGATCACAAGACTACAACAATGGGCTTTTTGTTTTTCTAAAATACCCCACTACCAGCTGGACTACAGAATTTTGCACTATGTCGGGGATTGTTTTGCATAAGCAACACTTTATTTATTTATTTATTTGTTTGTTTGTTTTCTCCAGAGGAATAGATTTATAATAAAGTCTGTTTTGTTTGTAGCATTATTGGGGATGAAAAACATTTGCATTCCATATTTCAGAACCAGATTCTCATTCCCAGTTGCACTACCATATGTCAAAAAAGACTTCTGCCTCCTGTGGTGCTGATGTGGTTGTAAACTGCTGTAAATAATAATAATAATAAAAACAAACATACAAAAGCCCCTCAGTACTCAGAACTCGTGTATCTTTTGCTTTAGGTACATTTTAGGTACACTGCATTAAGTGATGAAAACTAATAAATTTACAATACCTTATAAAACTTTCCAAATATTAACATAAAGAATCTTAGATAGATATTTTCCATTACATAATAGTGATTTTAAAATGAATTAGGAAAGAGGAAAATTACTCCAAATAAATACTTCTAGTTCTGGTTGTTTTGTGTTGCTTTGTGGAAAATTCAGAAATATCTGTATATTTCAGAGCTTTTAAAGTAAATTCTCCCCTGTATTGAGGAGGAAAGGTGTCAGCAAATTAGTTAAGTATCTAACCCATTAGGTCTTAAAATGTTATAATGAATGAGATCAGAGGGAGATAGTGAGGATTTAGGTAATTTTTTCTAGTGATCTTTTGACCTCAGTACAAATTTATGCAAGATGGGAATAGCAAATCTTGGTCACTTTAGATTTGATGAAGAACATCGGACACTTGGACCTTACTAGAAGTTGGAATCTTAAAGCTTGTTCAAACTGATGGTCACCATCATGGCTTTGTTAAAGGAAGTTTCATACTATTAGAATTTGTCTAAAAGTTGTCATACAGTTGTGGCATAATTATAATAATAAGTTTGTAAATAATTATAATAATAAGTCTGTAAATGTTGGAGGTCTGATTATATGTGACGTCTCATACATCTGGCCTAAATCTTCTGTGCTGGTGGTTTTTTTAGGGCCTTTTGAAAATTTTCAGTGTTTTGCACGTATTCTTAAAGAAGACTAGAATTTGGACAAGGCATGGAAGTACAAGTAACACAGTACAAGCATATTTTACTTCATTTAAAATAATGTGCTAGAGTTAATAAAGCTGATAAATTAACAGTTGATTTTTGCTGACTACACTATCTGTCATCAGGGATATTGCTGAAGTTATAAATGGAAATTGCTAATTATAACTTCTATTTGCTTTTGTAATTTACCTTTTGCTACAGATATGTATTTTTTTCTTTTTTTTTTCCTTGTTTTCTTTTTCCCACAATATTCAGTCTGTTCTTGGTCTTTAATCACTGTTTGTGACATAAGGATTTAATTTGGGGTACAAAGGAATTTATTTCCCTGAGCTTTCAAAAAATCTGCTTTTACCAACACTGAGGTCAGTGTTTAGGTAGGAAAAGGTTCCTACAGATGTGTTTGGGTTTTATGGAAATGAAAAGGAACATTTGTTGGTGTTTGGGGGCATTTCTAAAACTGGGGGCATTTCTAAGATTCTTCAGAAAGTGATTATTAAGTTTCTTCAGTCTTGATCAATGTTTAAATCTAGTTGGCTAAAGGTTAAACTGTTTACATGCCCTTTTCATATATTTTTTTCATACTCACCAAAACCCCAAGTACATCCCAAGTTTCTTCTCAAGACATTTTTCACCTGTGTTTTATGAACAAAAGTGGTTGTGACCAAGAGATTATGAAGTTTCAGGAGGTTGGGTGTTCATGTGGACAGTAAGAACAATAACTACACATCAGGCTAATGGAAATGCTGGATAAGATGTAAAACATTGTGTCTAATGCTTAAGCTGGTTTAGAGATAAGGATATATGCATATGTTGACTCACATAAGCCATCTACTGAGATATCTGACCTGACATGGTCTGCCTTTGCTTTGAACATCGTCAGTGTCACAGCCAGATGGACCAGATCATAGGTCCTTGCCCACAACAGTGCACTAAGGTGCACTGTTGCTGAGAGAAGTACATATTTCATGTTTTGGATCAGTCTGACTCTCCAGAGTAAAAGAAGCCTCCAGAAGAGGAATGCCTATAATAAATGCTCTTAATATTGTCAAGAATGTGTTGCTAAATGGCATCCTATACACCGCAGAAAAGCCTTTCCATCAGCACTTCAAATGCTCTGAAGCCTGACCTGGACAGTGGTTAGTAGTATATTTTCTGCCACTGTTTAGAGTACATCAGTAATGTAGCTATGGCTTACAGTCCTCTCAGTAGTAAGGGTATTACAGGAGTCATGACAGTGGGGTTGAAGTAGTCAAAGTGTGTTGGCAAAGATCAGACTTTGTCAATGAAAGCTCACTAACATAGTGGAAATCTGTCAGGTCTTTTTTTTTTTTTTTTTTTTTTCCTTGCAACTGACTTGTCACATCAATGCATGTGTGCTAGGAACCTCCTGTAAATAACTCAGTCCTAATTCTTCCATGTGGCACTCCCTCAGATTGCTTTCCTTGGCCTGATTACAGGGGAGAAGAAATCACATTTGCATCTGAAGAGTGTCATCATCTTTGTTGTTTTTTCTTTTCCCCTCTCTTATATCCTTTGCATAAACATCCTTCTGTGCCATTGGTTATTAGAAACAAAACCCATCTTGTTTTTTTTTTTTATTTTTTTTATTTTTTTATTTTCTGTGCATATTCCAGCCTGTGTTTGCATTCTCATTTTTTCCTATTCAGAAGCAGTCTCTGCTTACTGTACATATGCTGTGAAACAAAAGATGACAAAGTGGTTTATATATCAGTGTGATTTATAGATAAAGACTTAAACGATAACATGATAAAGCAGACAAAACCTGGAAAAAAAACGTGGCAGATGAGATGCATTAAATGAAAGAGTGGCTATAAACAGCTCGGATGACATGTGTATGTACCAGCATTGTCATCAGCATGCATGAATTTCAGTGGGGAGGCTGCTATAATAAGATGTGTGAAAGCTGATGACTTAAGGAAAGATTATTATTATTATTTTTTTTTTCCAACGGAGGAGACATTTGCCAGGAGTCTGTGAAGTAAATTCTATGTAGCAAATCACAAGAATTTGTTTCTTTTCATGTCTGTATGATACAAGCAGGAACATGACAAGAAGCCCCCCTCCTCATCCTTAAGCAGGCAGTCTTTGTTTGGTGCTCGATGTTATGGGTGTGAGACTGAAGTTCAGTGAGAGACTTTGTTTGTTTGTTCTCTGCTTCCACTTCTCTTTGACGCTGTGAAGCCACTGATCAAGGCAAGCACCTCCGCCTCTCCCCATCAGACATGAAGACACAATGTCTTTTCTTATTAAGCAGTGGAGGAGGCTCATGTAGCTGTTTTCCCTCTGCAATCTCTTTACTCCTTTGTGATTTGTTGCCTCTGGAAATTAGGAGAGCAGTGAGTCTCAACTGATGGGGTTGGAAAGGAGGTTAGCAAAACCTGTCATTGCTCAGTTCAGGTATTGGAAGGCTGCTGTCATATCCCCCCAAAGATTTCTCTTCTCCAGCCTGGATGAGCCTGCTTTCCTCATTGGGCAGGTGCTCTGTCCTCTGGACCATATTGCTGAACACGTTCCAGTTGTGAATAAGGTCATTACCTTCTGGAAACACGGTGAAGATCTCCACAACATGGAGTGTTCCCCTGTGTGCAGCCAGGTGGGTTGACTGCACAAATCTGAGCCCAGATGGTCATCATCCAAGCAAGGCCACACCTGTATATATTTTCGGAAATGGCAAATGGTCCATTTTCAGCAAAATCTTTTCAAGTACTAACTGAGTATTGCTTTTCCTGCACCTCTGGTAAACAAATATCACTTTTAAGGTCCTAAACCTTAAAACCAGCTAACTGTCTAAAAGCGGCAAATTACAGGAAGTCCTCCGCTTATCAGGCAACCTCAAGGACGAGATTTATTAATGCTGTCTAACCACCCAAGGAGGAAATGGCTTATGATCTGATAGAAATTGCTGAGCTTACGATTGCAAAAACACTTGTGTGGTAAGAAAGCTTCCCTTTCATCTGCCTATATTTTCACTACAGCTGTGATAGTATAGTATTTCTGTTATAGTATAGTACTTCTGTTGTTTGTTTGCTTTTGTGTGTTTGTCTGTCAGGTATTTGTCGCAAATGTGATTGGAGTCATATTGTGTTGTGCTGGATATTACTGCATAGTATAAGAAAGTCCTTGATCTAAACTGCTTAGTTTAAGATACAAGGCAAACACATCATGGGTAAAAAGGAAATGGAAATGCGAGTAAATTATCTGTTGAGAAATACTGGTTTGAGTCAGTCCCCTGCCCTCGCCGCTTGCAGGCAGACCATTGATAGAAAAATGGAGGAGTGCTGAAGGGAATGCCTTCATTGGGAGCTTTGGGCCCAGCAAGTCAGAAGAAGCTGAGAAGTTGTCTCCCTTCATCTCTGAAATAAATATACACTGGAAATGGGAGCAGTGGCACTGATGGCAACTCTTGTACTGGAGTTTGAAGGGGTAGTATTTGAAGGGACTAGAATATTTGATTTTTTAAAGGGAAGAGTAAATATCAAAAATCTTTCTTTTTATGTTCTACATTTTTTGGCAGAGAGAGGGAATTTAATTGCATCTCCTGTACCCTATTCTTTGGTAGTTCTCCTTTAATGACACATTGTTGTCTTTGCGTTTCTCAGAATAACCACAAAAAAGAAACTTCTTTCATTTGAAAATATCTTTTCATTATCTGTTATTTCATACAGAATGCTATTTAAAAGCAGTTGGAAAATATGACTATGGAATATATTAAGAAAAGAGGCAGGAAAAGTAAAAGTGTCATTCAGCATTTTTAAGGAGATAATATACCATTCCTTTTTCCATTTCTTTTGTTCTGTGAAGCACACTAATCATCACTAATCATCCTAGCCAGAGTGAAGAACTGTCTTCTAGTCTTTTTTTTTTTTTTTTTTTTTTCAGTTTGCAAGTGCTCTGAAGACAAGTGCTCAAGCAGTGACAAGCACTATTTCTTAAATATGAGCACTCAGGACTGTTGGCTCACAAATTAACAGAAATTCAAACATAAACTTGCACAATTCCACCCCCAGCAGCAACCACCAGCAAAAATAGAAGCTTTGGGCAGAATCACAACAGCTCTGTCCGGTGCGACAAAATGAAAAGTCACTGGCTTCAAGCTTCTTTAATCTCATTCTTCCTTCTGCAGACTTCTATGGGTGTCCTCTGACCACGGGGATCAGAGGATAATTCAAGCTGGGGGGGACCTTGAGAGATCTCTAGTTCAACCTCTAGTCCTGCTCAAAGCAGGGTCAACTGGCGGGTCAGGCCAGGTTGCTTACAGCTTTATCCTCTTGGGTTTTGAAAACCTGTGAAGGTGGGGACAGCACAGCCTGCCTGGGCAACCTGTGCCACTGCTCAGATGGAGAAAAGATTTTTCTTTTTAACTAGTCCAAACCTCCTTATGCTCAATTTACATTCTGGTGCCCAATGTGACAAACCTTAGTGTGGCAAGAATCAGTTTTAGTGGCAGGAGGCTGGGAATGAATTAACCTGCTGTGTGCTTCATTTTCCTTCCTTTGGTCCTCCATGCAATGCTCTCATCATCTATGAGATGAAGCTGTGTGTGTGTAATGTTCTCACCTGTCTTAGTTAAAAAGTTAAAAAAATAATAATAAAAAATTACTGATAAAAAGCAGAAAAAGCATGAGCTTTAGCTTGAGGTTTTGAAGTTGATTCCCTGCTTATAGCTACAGTGAATGAAGTGGGATTATTCAGTAAGATAATTCTGCTGCCCAAGGGACAGGAAGGAAGAGGAGGACAGGAAAGAGGGAAATGTATAGCACTCCACTTTCCTGCTTTATTTGCAAAAAAAAAGTCAGAGGAATGCTAATTAGCATTGAGGGTTATTACACGTTGCGTGTCAGAGATACATTTTCTGTACTTTGCATATATGTTCTGTAATTAAAACCTGCAAAGAAAAACATCGCTCTAATGTCCCTTCTCTTGCAGAATGATGAGGGCAAACTTTACCAGCTGTCAGGCAGAGTGGTGCAAAGCAATGACAACCTCATCTTAAGGGAAACTGTGGATTTCCGTGTGTCACTTGTTAAGCAATCAATTGGAGTTATATTTCACAAGGATGAGGATTTGGGGAGTGCAATATTTTGCCACCAGCATGGTGTAATTTTTAAACATAGCCAGAATAAAAACGGAACAGTAAAGTAGAGAAAGGAAGAAAAAAAATCTGTTTCTTTCAGTTGTTTTTGGAGAAAATGATTTGAAGTATTTTAACATTTTTGTTTCAAGCCTGCCTGGCTTTTGAATCTCAGTGTTGGAAGATACTTTTGCAGCATATTGCTGCTTCTCTTGCTCTATTGGTTTGAAAATGACCATTTCAATAAGGCAAAAAGGTGGACTTATATCAGCATAACTAATCTGTAATAATACAGGCATACATCTTTATTTGCATTTTTATATTACAAATATGTGTTTAATGGAATACTGTGAGATTATTATTAACTCTCCAGCTTTACTGATAGCTATGAAATATGCTTAAGACTCTATTTAATTTCCCATGCTGTGACGATTTGTCCAGTGAAATCGGCAAAGCTAATGCTAGCAAGCAGAATTAGGCATGTGTCGAAGCCTTTTCAGGACTGGAGCCTGTAAGCAAAAAGTGTGGCATGCCCAGCTCCAATATCACGAGTGAGCCCTGGAGTCTGATACTGGGTCTTTGTATTGAACCTCAGACTCCTAACAGATTATTGGACTGTTTTTCTTTTTTTTTTTCTTTTTTTTTTTTTTTCTCCCCAAAATGTGAAATGCCTTTTGGGAAGGAAATTCACTTTTCTGAGTATCTCTGTGTTAGTTATCCAAAGTAAAAATGAATAATGATTAATCACATTCATCTTCTACAAAGTCTTTGGTGCATCCTGGAGATTTTACAAATCTGGACTAGCAAGTTTTGCTGTAAGGAGGAAATTTTTGGCTAGAGTTTTTGTTTTCCAACTCACTGATTGTGTAGAGGCAGAGTTAGTGAACAGATAGCCTTTCTAAAAAGTTTTGTAGTAGAGACATATATATGTATTTTTTTTCACATAGCCAAAATTTCTGCATTTAAGGTAATGTCTAATGTATTTATTGCTAATGTCTGAAATGCTTCTGTAGAAAAGCAGTGCTGCTATATGTCTGCATGTTCATTAAAGCACACACTAATATGGTAGGTAGAATAAGCTCCTTGGTTGTTGAGCTTTAGGATGCTTCTTTGTGTCCTAGTTTTTTCATGTGGAGGATCAAGTCCCGTGTCATCGTGTCTTGGAAATTGACAGACAGAAATGCTGTGCTTGTGTGAAAGGTTTACAACATGCGAAAAATGTAAATTATAATTTTCTAATTTTGATTTTTCATTGGCATTATTGTTTCAGGTTGCCTTATGCAAGATAAAATTGCATCTTTTTGTCTATTTAAATTAACTTGACCTTGGCATATTTTGCTGGCCTTGACCATCCAGCTGGGATGTTGCATAACCATCCAGCTGCGCAGCTTACTTCTGATGCCAGCATCACACCAGTCAAGAGATAATAGTACAGAAGCATGAGTTAGAACAAGTCAGTATGTTCCTCTGTTTGCATGACACTGGACTAAGTCTATTAAAAGATAAAATCACTTCAGATATTGGTTCTACAGTAAAGTGGAAAAAATATGAAGAAGGTTGGTCAATTAACTGCAATTTTTACAGGCCACATTACAGAAGATTTTACAAAATTAATCTGGTGCTCAGCTGTATGGTGGAAGAAAATTTTTTGCAAGTGAGGTAATGGGGAGGGGTGAAGACGTCAAGAACACGGGGAAAGAGCCATAGAAGGGATATTCTACATCAGCTTTCCATCACTTCTGGAAGGTAGAGATCAGTTAGCATCCTTATTCCAAATAGCTGAGGACACCTTGTGAAGGGCCTTTTAGTATGTTCTAAGTCAATTACTGTTTCTGTTAAATGATAGCCTTATCTTGTGCTCTGGTTAACATGTAGTAACAAGACACATATTCCCTCTTGAATGCATCTTCTGGATGCATCATAGTATGGTTATTATTATTTTTTTTTTCAATAGTTTAGTTTGTAGTGGGATTCATACCTATAAGTTTATTTCATTTGGAAGTCTCTTTCATAGGAAAATGCTTGGCTGCTTTGTAGTTCCTTTTTTATTTATTTTTTATTTATTTTTATTTTTTTGGCCACTTTCAGCCTTTGTTGCTTGTGCTTCCGAGATGTACTTATTTTGTTTTCTTCTCTACATGACTCAAAATATTTTAAAAGTCTTGGCCAATTCTTAAATGTAGGATTGGTTCTGTCTTGTTTTCTCTTGTTAAAGTCTCATTCAAGACTTGGAAGTGAGAACGAAATGAATAAAATATCTGTGACAAGGAAACTGAAAAATCTGAATATAAAACTGTAGTGTTTGTATTAATGGGCTACATTATGATGTATTTGCCCTTAAATCTATTGCATGAAATAGATATAATATTATTTTTCCATTCCTGCTTGCTCTTCAGCAGACTCTCCTTCTCCTTTCTGGAGATTGAAAAGGCATGATGCCTTTGGACATGTTTGGGTTTTTCATTAGGTGAAACAAACATTAATATTAATTTTTTCCCTTTTTATATGACAAAGTAGATATGGCAGTAGTTGTGGTAGCAAGTCTATGTTTAACAAAAAATAAAGTCAAAAAGGGAATAGCACTAGTCAAAAATGTAATGAAAACATAGTTGTGTTAGTTTGTTACCTTAAAAGCTTGATACTAACAAGAGTGGGCTGATGAAGCATCTCTGTCAGTTATTTAAGGTTATTCCCTCCCATCTGAAGAACAAGAAGTGAATTGTACTGGAAAGTAGGAGCACTGTTTATTTTTCTGTGACGCTTATGACAGAATAAGCGTTTCTTTTGGAAAAGGTAAACAGTAAACTTAACTTTTCATCCAAGAAGAGAAAGCCAAGTTCCATTTCTGTTTTTGGTAACAGCCAAATATTGTGTATTAAAAGCAAAAATGTCTAAAACAGTTGAAATGTTGCCTCTCATTTTTCTAATAAGAAAAATTAAAAAGCAAAACAGGCGTTTACTGAGAACATTTGATTTATCAGTCTCATGAAGGGAGAAGTGTTTCTGAAGACGTTTATTAAGCAGTTCAAGTAAGTTTGGATAAGGATGTTTAAAGCAGCCGAAAGAAACTGGAAGCCCTAAGGGCAGTCGGTTCCTGAATCTCCCTTGAAAACTTAGACTCAAACTTTTTGTAGTTGATGTTACGCTTGTGATTTCTACCGGGATTTGATTAAGAGGTGCTAGTGAAACAATAACATATGCTGCTCCTCATTACAATTTCCACCCAGTGTTGCAGATCTAAGGAGCAGTAATTTGTCTGCAGGAAACTAATGTTTGGTGAGACTGCTGGTAGGGGTACAGGAGGAGGAGAGTAAGAGCATTTTCAACTGGGAGTACCCAAACATTTTGGAGTGCTCTGTCAAATAAATAGTACTTTTGCTTCCACCTGATCTTACTGACTGGTCTTGGCTTAAAAATCTGACACGACTGTAAGGCAGGGCATAGGGCCAATTTCCCATGCTGGTCATGAAGAGTATAATCCAAAGTATACCTTCTGAATTTCTGATGGCAGTATGTATTTCTACTGGCAGAGGAAGGAACTTGTTTCAGAATGATCTGTTCTGATATGTAAAGACATTATTTTAGATATAAATGATTGCATCTTTGAAGCCCTTTAATAAAAGGAGTGGGGTGTTTATTTAAATTTCGGTGGGTCTGAACCCTGAATCGTTTGGACTGTAAGATGCACAACCTGTTAGCTGCCCACTGTGATTTTTACAGGACTTTCAGTCCTTGCTTCCTTCCGTGTATTCTTCTTGGTTAATATGGTTTTGTTGAGAAAGAAAATCAATCTGTTATTTTAGTGTTTTCCGTAGAGGATTTATCCAGTATTGTATACAGCACACAATACAGTCTATGGAAAAAGAATTAAATTACAGTAGTTCTTGTTTCCTAGGCACTGTTACATCTCCCAAATAAATGAATAATATGGAAGAGCAGAGTCTCGCTAATCTGCACTCAAGGGAGAATCTGAAGATTTGATTAGTGAGGTTAGAAGGCAGCCCACCTGTGGATAGTGTCGTGGTGGGAGGGAGCAGAAAATTTTTCAACTCAGAATCTTTCTTCTGTTGCAAAATGCCCGTTTCTCAGTGTTGTGGGGTTGAAATCTTTTTCCTATCTGCTCCCCCAAAGAAAAACTAACCCTGTTCCCAATTCCATACCAGTGGCTGGATGAGGATGAGGGTGGGTTCAGAAAGACTGAGCTTGCCCTGCAGGGGAAAGGGTGGCTTTCCTGGAAACGTGGCAGTGCAGTGCATCATGCAGTGCAGCTCAGTGCCTGTCTTTGGGGTAGGTTTGCAGGAGCTCAGTTTGTCTATGCTGGAGGCTTCTGTCTCTGTGTGGTATTCCCTGTTCTTTATCAGCATGTGCTAGCCAGCTGAGTAATGCAGCGTTGCTGAGGCAAAAGCAGTGGTCTCATCTAACACTAGTGCCTGCAACCATCAAACCATGTATTTGTGCCTCAAGAATTAAGCACAGTGGGGCTTTGTCAGTATTAATTAGAATTACTGCTTAGGTTTTCCACCTGCGATAGTAGTACTTGACTCTACCGTGTTCAACTGCAGGGTGAAATACTGAGCATTGTTATCAGGCTCGATTTTAATGCACTTTCCAAAGTGTCAGCATTTAGAAAGGTGATAGGCAGAGAAAAATGGTAGGTGTTGGTAAGGGATTACTCAGATTATCTATAGGAGGAATGAAATGATGATTTTGTATCAAGTCATTGCCAAAAACATCACTCCCCTTCTCACCCATCCAGTAGAAGCGGACTTTGTCTTTTCAGAAACAGGAAAACATGAAACTTCCATCCTGGGGGAAAAACGATCCTGCAGGCAGCTAGACCAGCTGCATACTGCTAATTTTGGGTTTTGTTAATGATTATGAAATGTAACAAAGACAACAAAGAGAAAATAGCTTTTTGAGTTATAAAAGGATCGTTTTTTTTCTTACAATGTACTTACATACTTGTATACTTGCAGCTGCAATCTGTTTTGCAAAATTACCATATAGTTTACAAGAAACAAAACAGCATGCTTGGATACTGTAATGCTGAGAAGCAGAAAATTGCTTATAAAAGATGTACCTAGGAAAGATTTTTGTTAGAAGTAGCATTTGAAGAGCTTTATCCACTGAATAAAATTGCAGTTTAGATAAACTGAAGTTAAGTAGCTGGTGTTCTGTGGCCTCTGTCTGTTCCTGTGAGCTGTTTCCTCTTGCTCCGTCACCTCTCTGTTATAACTTGTGTGGCCTCTGCTCTTACATTCGCGTTGTAAACTCCTTGGGACAAGCACCACATTTTCTGTGTGTCTGTAACACAGCTTGTAGGGAGTGCTGGTCCAGGGTTATCATAGTTTTTTATCTGTAATTTATAATTTGTTATCATTGTTGAATTATGACAGTTGTATTGTGCTTTCCTCCTC
Organism: Cygnus atratus; assembly: GCF_013377495.2. Classification (NCBI taxonomy): domain Eukaryota; kingdom Metazoa; phylum Chordata; class Aves; order Anseriformes; family Anatidae; genus Cygnus; species Cygnus atratus. The sequence continues at coordinate 8,135,324 of NC_066365.1, forward strand.
TCTGTAGAAAAACAGGTAAAACTTCTAGGCTAAAATACTTTTTAAATTAAATTTAATATATGTTTTCAAGTTAAGTTGTTAGAAATAGTCTTACCGTGTACTGTCTATAACTACAGAAGAATGAGTGATAGTTTATCCTAAATCACAGACCTTGCAAAACAGCAAATTCCAAATGATTAATGGGAGCTTCACACAATGACATTGCAGTGGTAAGCACAGGAAAAAATTGTTGGAGAAGAAAAAAGAAAAGAAAAACAAACAAACAAACAAAAAAACACACTTCTGTCTGGACCCTGTGAGCTCAGGTTTTCCAGAACTTCTCTTCAAAAGTAAAGTATCCGGTAGAACAAACTGTGAGGGACTTCAGACAGTCCACAGACGGGACCATGAGGCTTCTTGTAGCCCTGGAACTTTGGGAGGAGCATCCTATGGTTTGTCCCAAAATGATCAGCAGTGCCTATCTGGTTTTAGGAGTAAGATTCATTAGGATAAAATTAGCACAAATAATTTATGTGGGGAGAATGGATCACATACTCTGCTATTTATAATAATAATTATTATTACCAATTTAGCAAGATGTAGGTGTTTCCAATTGTGCTTTCAATCCAGCCAAGACAAAGTACAGTAATTAACCTCTTGTATTTCTGTTACAAATTGTGTATGTGTCCCCCTTTCCTTAGTACACTAAAACCACTTCATAGGGAAGATAAGATTTTTAGCAGCCTGATCTCTTTACTTCTTGGCCTCTGTTTCTCATTTACATACTCTCCATTTCTCAGGTCCAAATGCATCTGCATGCATTATGGCTGCATCACAGCCAAAAAAAGTTCTAATTTCTTGGTTTATACAAAAAGTAGAAGCATTTCCATTCCACTGGGGAGAGAGATGTTAGCATGACTCAGGCATACATTGAATTTGCAGTTGCAAAGTAAGGAAGAAAATTTGTTCCAACCCAATGTTTTGTGGGCATGGGTAAAAACTGAGTAGAAATCTTATTTAAATTGAACTGTAATATTTTATTGCTCCAGGAATTTCTACTCTTTAATCCAGCCTTGGATGATATATATATATATTTGAAATAAAAGCTTTTACAGTCAAATTTGTGGTTTATCTACATCAATCTGGCTTAATCATTTGAAAAACAATCCTTTAAAATAACCATGTAATTAGACTTTTACAACTACGGGTGCTAGTGATTATCAGCGAATGGCATTGACTTTCAATAGGCCATCCATTCAAATAATTGTTTTCAAAGGAAATTAAACGTTTAAACGCTCTAAAAGGATTTATGTTTTATACTTAAAGGATATTCTCCAGCTTGTTAGAGTTATCACAGGTGAAAAGTAAAGCAGTCTGAACACAGAAATTAGGATAGCCCAAACGTGTGTAGGCACTCTGGAGTACTCCCTCTGGTATTACATTGATGCAGTTACTTGGTGCGTCTTAACCTTTGTTTTGCAAGAAGCTGTGTATTTTAAAGCTGTCAGTCCTGGATATTCAGGAGAAATACGGAAGAGCAATGTAAGCCAGTCCCTGCTTTGAATAAATGGAAAAGTGAGTAGTTTACCAGATGAGCAAATGTGGACCGAAGCCTTATCCTACAAGCTCAGTTGAACCAGGCAGCCCAAGCTCATCATGTTACCGCTAAATTCAGAAGATGTTTCTACAGGACAAGGTGTTGGGAGAGAGATAGCTACTTGCAGCTGCGTGACCATCTGGGTTGACTCTCAAACAGAAAGGAAGCCTGCAGGGGGTCTGTCTGTAAACATGCATTTTTACCTTGGCAAGAAAGTAAAGACACGCTGCCCTGCTGCCTAGTAGCATTGCTGTATTTGATAAAGATGATCCCAAACAGAAAATGGAGAGGCACAGCCGGGCTTGGGCTGGTAGTGAGAGCTGAGCAATGATAATGTTTTCTAACATGAGTGGTGCTCGTTCGGAGCACCTAGGGGCTGCTAGGGGGAGGCTGAGCTCAGTTCTGAGCATTTCAGCAAACCACTCGTTCTGCCCTTACTGCTTTATCTCCTCTCTTGAGAGTTTAAACTTGTTTGTTCCTCTTTTTGGCACTTTGGCAATTTCTTCCACAGTCACTGGGAGCTCCTTGAGTTTTCCTGTCCCCTTTTGTCACAGCTCTGCACACAGGATGGCATTTGGCTGCTCTACATGCTATTCGGCAGGCTGTGGTGTAACAGATAGAAAAGCTAGCAAGCACTGAACTTTTTGAACTAGCAGACTCCATAAAATATTCTGCACAGACACATCTAAAAATATTATTTTGAAATTGAAGTGAATTTTTTTTTTGAAGTTATCAACCATTTATAGAGTGTAGATAGCTTAAATAGCCAAATAAAAATTTGTTGTGACTATAAACAGATTTAATAAAAATGAGCCTCTTAAGCCAGGAATGTAATGTAAGTCATCCCATTCCTGTGAACTCATTTAGTTTTCATGAATAGCAATTTTACAGTGAAAAAAACCATTCATGAAAGATCTCTCAGCTGCTGTAGAGCCAGGAGCTGGAAGGGAGGCAAATACTTCTTTAATGTTTTAAGAAAGAGCTAAGGAAGAATTGTTAAAACATGAAACATAATTCTCAGAGCTCAGTGGTATAGATAGTGTAGAAATTAATTTTTAAAGTGGCAATCAGTCATTTAGACAAATATGAAGACTGAGCCAGCATATTTCCGCAAAGACTGATTATTTCCTGACAAATCTGGCTCAGAAAAGACTTCCAAAAATTGTAGGCGTAATGCAGAGAATACACAGTTTTAATCTGTGTAGATCCGGAAGATACATTTAATGCAGTGCCATGTTCTGTATAGGGTTATTCATTAATCATGTATGAAATTTGTTGTTTTTAAGGACCAAAAATCTCACTGCATGATTGAAATTGCAGCTGTTGGGGTGCGCTTGCCTGGAAGAAATGGGTCACCTGCTGCAGACTGCATTTGGTTATGCGGGGTTATGCGGGGAAATCCAGCAGACCAAGAAGTGGTCTGAAGGGAAAGTGGCCAGGCAACGTCACAGAATGATGTAAAAGGCACCTGACTGAGCCTGTGTGCACTGAAGAGTGGTCCGATGGATAAAAAACAATGTGATTGCCCCTGAGGGTCAAGAGAAAGGAGTCCTGGCTGTTGTGCTGCTTTGGAAACTTGCTGGAAGAGATGCCTGGGCCTTAATTGCCCCCCGGGAGTTGTGTGTGCCATGAGGGCAGAAGTGTCCTGCCCTCACTGATGGAAACAATCCTAGGATGTGCCAGATCAGAGCCTAGCATCTGAAGAAAGCTGCCTGCTTATTTCCCTGGTTAAGCATGTGCATGGACTGGTAACTGTGTGTGTGTACCAACCTATGGGATCCATTAGACGGTTTTCTGGTCTTTAGTCTGTCCTGACAAAAGACATCTTAAACCTTAGCTCGTGATAGCTAACTTTACATGCTCCGTGTCAACAAACAATGTCAAGATAAGGTGCTAAATCCAGAGAGACATGAATAGATTAACTATGAATAGATAAACTTGTCATTAGCTTTAAATCAGTCAGGTATGTGACATGTCAGGTAAGACCTGTGGCATCGGCCTAAAAATAGACATCAGTGCACATATATACAAATATAATGAGGAGATTTTCCAGACACCACCACCATATCGAGAGGACAATTGCCAGCTGTGGAGCAGCATTGAGATTATGGCGTGACCAAGACTAAAAGGTCAGGGGTACATTAATATGTATGAATACAGCTCAAAGCCAAAAGAAATACATATCCTCTTATACAAAAGCCTCCATTTCTCCATCTTTACCTCCTGAATTCTGTCTGCTGCTCCCCATATTTGAGGCAACAAAACTAATATGTTAAACAGCTGCTTTTCTCTCTCTCTTTAAAACATATGTATATGTATTCCCTACACTTTTTTATTTTTATTTTTTATTTTTTAACAGCTTTGCTTGTGGTAAAAGAATGAGGCTCAACTTTTCTTCATTGGGAGGAAAAAACTTGTACTTGCATTGCAAGTACAACAAAGAAAAGGGCAGGTGTAACTTATCATCACCTGAGCTCTACCAAATTTCATACATCTATGTCACTACAGGACACAGCCAGATGATATTTTTGGGAGTTAGTGTCACTCTTCCTCATCAGCTGGCAACCCCCCAGCTATTTTTGAGGTGTACAAGCAAATTCTGATGTTAGCTGTCATTTGTCCTCAACTTAGCTTGTCTTCCCATGTGTCCATGTTGTTTGCAGCTTGTATTTTCTTCTGACATCTTCTCCCACAGCAGTGTTTCTGTAGCATGCTCTTTGTATTTTCTCTTGCTGCATGTAGTGCCGGTCATTAATGTGAACATAAACACTGAGGCTCTTAATGATGGCTTTGAGCTGTAACTATTTAATAATAAAAAGCTTTATGTGTTATTAGTGCTCTTACAGCGTAGAGTTGGGAATGGCATAGATCAGAGGAGGACATCTTTCCACTGAAGATGTACTCCCAGAGAAGGCGTCTGGTAACAACCAGTCATGTCCCGTGACTCTTGACAACTGTACCAGCCTGAGGATTTGGCATTCACAGAATTAAAGCAGGGTCAACATTTTGGAAGCTTTAGCTACCACATTGGTAGAAATAGCTAAGACTGCCATTGCATTAATAATAAATAATAATAATAATAACAATAATAATAATAATAATAATTATTATTATTATTATTGTATTTTAAACTGGCATATGATGCAAAACCAAATTCGTTATGAGTTATTTATGCTAAGGCTGGCAGTTGATGTTTTGTTAAGCATAAGTTTCTATTTGGTCCATACCATTACCAGAAGGAAGCTGCTGTCTCTTTTATGCAAATCTGCAGTGTGAGATTTAGTTAATGTTATCTTGTAAAGATCTACTTTTGTAGTGTCTTATGAAATTATGATTCAAACTTTTATATTGATGGATTAATTTCTCATTGTCTTCCACAGAGTGGGAAAAATCCCTTCTTTTTATAGCTCATTCATTCTTACATTTCCTTCGGTGTCATACCCCACTCTATTAACTCAAAGGCTCCTTTTATTTTATATGCCTTTAAAAAGCAGCAGGCTTCTCTCTTAATCAGTGTTGTCTAGGTTCATCGCTGGAGGGCCTAGGTCATTAGTAATAAAGGTCATTACTTGATGTTTCTAACGCAGAGAGACTTTCAGATGATCCCTCCCTCCCTCATTTAATCTCCCAGTGGCTAGAAACAGGTCTGGCCTCCTGTTATTAAAGTTATTCCTTTTTTTTTTTTTTTTTTTAAGAACAAACTGGTGAACTCCTGAAAACAAAAGGTCTGTAATTGTAGTGGTACGCGCACAATAGATGTGAACGTGTGACAGAGCACACGAGACCTGAAAGCAGGGACATGGGGGAAGAGAGGCAGACGTTTGCTATCACATTCACCCCAGGTTCCTCCAAGGGGCTGAATCAAATGCTGAAGGACAATCCCACGGAGCCCCGAGGCTGCCATGTCATGCCTGCCCTCATTACCTTACTTCTTAGCTTCGTCTGATTCCTAGCATCCTAATTGAAAAGACACTTTGTAGTAAAAAGATGTGTTTGAATCACTTTGAAAGCCAAGCTCCTCTGGTATTTTTCCCAGCAAATGTTTCTCTTGGATCTTTGAGCTTATTAAACAAAACGATCTTCTGAAGCTTCGTGGAGAGCAGGCGTAACTCTGCTGCCCCCGAATAAGGGCAAAAATAGCAAATTGTAAATGCAGTGTTTTGTCCAGGGTTTTAATCAGCTTGGCTTCTGAATGTTAACTTGTTTCTCACGTTTTCCTTCCCCTTCTTCTTTCATCTTCTGTCATCGTCACGTCTGTCTCCACGATTAAACAAATGACATATATTTAGTGGAGTTTTTTTACTTTTTTATTTTATTTTATTTTTACACTGAGAATGTTTTTTTTCTATTAAAAAAAGTTGTTTTGTTTGTACAGAGATGTAAATGCTCTCTTGGAGTGGGGGAAAGTATTTATAGTAGATCTGGATAAAGCCCTATTCTTGCAATTTTCATTCGATAAGAGCGAGATGGGAGAAGAGAGTGCAAATTTAATTCCACTTCTTTATCCTCATCCCACTGCTGCTTCTGTTTTGCAGTGCTCAGAGAAGTGTGTGGCTGTTGTTCACTGGTGAACTGTAGATTTTCTCCTGAAGTATGTGCCATCTGAGGCTTTGCTGAGAGTTATTAAAATACTTTTGAGGGGGCTTTGGGAGAGGGGGCAAGTTAAATGCATGTAACTTGAGACAGGGGTCACATTTAAGGGGCAAAGGGTGACCTAAGGCAAGCACTAATAACTCCTGAAGTCTACATTCATTAAATTTTTGGATAAAATTTAAATTTATTTGGCCACCTGTGTCACTGCTGGGTATTCTCCGGCATTTCAAATAGCTTCCCTTGTGGAGAGGAGCACAGTGAAAGAGGAGCTTTGCGTAAGCTGATCCCAAGCCCTCCCACCTCATACTTCACCCCCCATTTCCTTGATGCAGGACTTCGCCCAACAGCCTGTAGCATTTTGCTCCCTCCCAGCTGTAACAGCAGAGCTTGTCCTGCAATTCCACATCTACACTTATATTTTTTTTTCCTTTTTTTAAAGAAAAATGCTAACAGAGCAAAGGTTATTGGAAAAATAACAAAAAGAATTGTCAAACAGACACGTGAAAGGAAGATAAATGTCGATTCTAATGACTTCCAAGAAAATAAATGTTTTGTCGATTTAAAGCCACCTTGCTTCTCCCAGAGCTAGCTTTTAAAGTATTGCTTCATAAATGCAATTCTTGGACACACACGCAGTTTCTGGAGATCAATGATAAATCATTAACAGTTGCATTTTGAAGAAAGCTTTCTTTCTTTATTAAGAAACGTAGTGGTATACATGATTGCTCTGTTATGCTTCATACATTCAGAAGCTGGTCCTTAATAAGACTTGGTAGTGATGTTTGCCACATGTATACTTAGGGACCTCAAGAAAGCTTATAAATGCTGCTCTGTGGGTTGGTGTCCTCATTGTGCAGATGGGTCACTTGTGGCAGAGAGATAATAAATGACCTTCTCTGCTTCATACGACAATTTTGTTTGCCAATTTGCAGGTCTTTGTTCATTCCAGGTTTCAGAATTTCATTTAATCATTCACACACCTATTTTGGAGACAGGCAAAGTTAAGTGCTCAGTGAAAGGTGAGTCTTGGAAAACTCTCTATCAGTCCAGCAGAAAGTGTGTTATTTTGAAATGGTCTGATTCACTCGATGTACAACTATTCTGTGCTGACTTGCATGAAGAGGAGTAAAGCAAACCAAATTAAGTGCTTCTTAGGGGGATCACCTTTTTACATGCCCGAACCTGATATGGGATATTAGCCATTCTCACTGAGAATTGCAGAGGATATTAATTTTAAGAGGTACATTTCTGAAGACTCTTCTAAACAAAGCAAGATGTCAGTTTTATTTCTCCCAAAACACAGAGGTGCTCATGCATCACAGTGTTACTCTGCTCTGTGGCATGTAATTTCACTGAGTGGAATCATATTGGATAGAAATAGCCCCATGATATTCATTTTCTAAATATAGTAATTTGTAGAATTAGTAGAATTTGAATGATTTGTTATTGGCTAATATTACCACTTCCTTGTCTGTGCAATTAGATATTGTCTTGTTTTATGGAATGATTTCTTTTTTATACTTGGTTTCATTAATATGTAATTAATTTAAAGTAAAATGTAAACTTATGTGGATATTAAAATACATGGTTATCATCTGCATGTGTCTGCCTACCACCAAGCTGAGGAAGTGAATAGAATATCAATACTGAAGGCACATTTCATAAGCAAGAACCCAGCATTTATTTGTAAAAATAACTATAGAAAAATAATCCCAATTTTATTGTAAAATTATGAATTAATGTGCATTTCTTCCAGAAATAAGATAATAATAAAAAACTCTGATGCGTATTGAAAGTAGAAGTATTTCTAACTATACATGGTTTAATGACTCATTAGATGCATTTTTTTTTTTAAATATTTATTTTTTTAGTCCTGATTAAAACCCAGCTGTCTTTAAAAATCCCATGCAAATCTAGGTCTGTTAGAAGAAAAAGAAATCACTCAAGCAGAGTGTAAGCTGCTGCCCTCAGGTGAATCTGTAGGTGAAATAAAATGAAATTAAGAGTAGGAAGCTGAAGAGGCTACAATTATCGTTCACTGTGAGAGAAAGTTTCCTTTGCCTGGCACAGCCCCTGCACAGGGCCCAATGAGATTTCCCCAGCCTAGCTGATGCATTTTATGAAACCGAAGCACACTGTACAAGGGGGGAAGAATCCTGCACCAGGACGATGACTGAACTCTAATTTATTTATTTATTTATTTACTTATTTATTAAAGATTGCATCATGCTTACAGAAAGGTAATCAAGTCAAAAACAACGGGGAGCTTGTTGTAAGCGGTACCTGGAAAGATTGGTATTTAGAATAATGCAGGAAGTATTTTCTGTGGGTGTAAAATTGGCTGCCCAGGCAAAGCTTTTAACAAGCATTAGTGCCTGTTAAATCATATAATCATTTACCTCCAGTGGCTTAGGTCAATCTGTATCCTTCCACAAAAAGATAAAAGCCAATTGATGCATTCTAGGCTGTAGCACTGGTGAGAATGGGTTGCGGGCGTGTTGTTTTCAGGCAAGCCCTTGTTTTTAATTATTTATTTATTTATTTATTACCTCTGAAATGCACTGGTTGGTGTTGTGATACCTCGTTATAGCAGGCTGCTGCAGAACAGTTTCTGTCATTTGCTTAGAAACTTGTGGGGTTTCTTCTGATGCAGCTTTTGATTTTTCTGGCTGAAAAGGACAAGTATAACAAATGTGCCCAAATCACACTTACATTGCCCGACTAGTGAGTTGAAAGTTACCACTAACTGCTGCATTCATTTCATGAGGCTAGTTGCATTCAACTGAAGTTTTATATACTGCAGGCAAGATAGAGTTTCTTGACCTAAGAATATATTTAAGGATTCAGCCCTGCACCATTTTCCTGGCTGATAACTGCTTGCTAGATGCCTATCATATCAGAAAAACATGCTGGTGTTTTCTATTATAGACCATTATCAACATAACCATAGTATTACCCTGCAGCTTAGCAAGCAGGCACCGTAATGCAGGCTCTATAAGATCATTTGGGATATCTAATTCATACCGAATTGAAAAAAAAAAAAAAAAAAAAAAGGGATCTTGTAGTATGTGATCTTTTGTGATTGACCAAAGACTTAAAACAGATTTTCACTGGAACTTGCATTTATCCAAATATATACACTACCAGTATTGCTACCAGCTGCTGAGCAGGGTTAAAATGAACATGAGGATTTAGAACTGGACTCATCATGTAATCCAGCTGGAGTTTTGGGTAGGCTTTAGGCCCTGATCCAAAACTCTGTTCATACTTGCAGACCTCAATTCACATCTGTTAACAGGGGAGCAACAAATGTAAATTGTCATTCTGGTCTCAAAAACAGAATAGTGAAATGTTTTTTTTCTTTTTTTTCCTCCCCTCACCTTTTTCCTCCCCTCATCTCCTGCACTTAAAGTTTTGCCCTTATTAGATTATGGATCTATCATATGGCTGTTCTACCATTAACCTGCACTGGCTCTCTTTGGAGCTAATGAGTGGGGAGGACTTAGAGAAGTGAAGCAATGAAGATCACATTAATGAAATCCATCTCCAGAGCTGTTACAAGCTTCAAACAGAATGCGAATAAATCGGGGCTCAGGACTCTGGAGTGTAAGAAGCTGTAAAAATGTGATATTTCTGTTTTCTTTAGAAGGTACCATTAAATTCTTAATTGCACTGCCTGAATGTGCAGTTTAGTAGAAATTATGCTGCTGTGGTGACAGTAGGGATAGCCTACATATTTTTTCACAAACTCTTACTGTGCCACCTTGTCTTGCCTTTGTTTCTTCTAAGTCATGTGTCCTTTGCTAGGCTTTCAACAAATGCAGGGGATTTTCGCTCCATCGCTAACATGTAGTTGGGAAACAGGCTTCAGGACATAAACTAAAGATACAGCTTAGATTCTTATTTAGGTCAATAAGGGGGGGTGGGGTGGGGTCTTTTCTTTGTGAAGGAAAGACCAAAACTTTTAAGTCAACTTTTAAGGCCCTTTGAATCTGTTGAAGCTGTGCAGGGTGTAGAGGGGAGCAAGATTCTTGGGATATCACTGGGGATATCTCATGAGCCCAAGTGTTGCTAACAGCAGGTTGCTGCTGAGCAGGGTTTGGTGAGCCACGGTTTCAAACACGAGTCCTTATAGGGCTATTTGGGCTAAATGGGTCAAAGTGTTACTGTTGGACCTACTACTACTGTCCACTTCAGTACTCTGCTAAATAACTGTATATAGATTTAAGTGGAGAACAGATTGGTTACAAAGCAGGAAGTTAACAAAGATAAGTTATCCTCAATATGTCTTTTGAAAACATTTTACTTAAATAGCATTTGACTTAAACAACATTTTCTAATTTGTTGCAGCTTTGTTTTGATGCATGAGGTCATGATGTATGTAGTCATGATGACCACACCAGTAGTGTTCTAACAACTTTCTTCTTTGGGCCAGAGCTTTCAGCCAGTTGGGACTGAAAATAACAGAGATGGTCTAAATTTAATTACAGCTTCAGGATCGTAGTGCTCTAGTAAAATGTCAATCTCATTCTACCCCCCAGTTAAAAAAAATAAAAATAATAAATTGCTGGCAGAACGTGGAAGCCAGCTCAGTGTTAGATACTTTGGAAAACAAAATCATGTGTTCCTTGAAGATTCAACAAGTAGCAGATGAATTCACTCCAAGTAGGTTTTGTTGCTGGTTTTCATCTCTTTATTTTTTTTATTTTTTCCCCACTTAAAGGATTTAGGGCTAGGTGACTGGTAGATTTGAGATTATGTTGTGGTTGCTTGCTGTCTCAGTAGCAGCCAACCCAAGATTTGTACTCTAATCAGGTGAAATGTGAACTTTCTTTTGGTCCACTTGTTATTTCCAAATTACCTGTCTTGCTCTTTTAAAGGTTTCTTTTCATCTATCTTATCTATAGGGGCAGTAGTATAGGGCTTAATAACAGTATTTTCCCCAAACATTTTGGAGCGGATGCAGAAAATCAATTCACACAGTCATCAGGTCCAAGAATTGTATTTGATATCAGTGAAAAATACAACTGAAAGCAAGGGTTTGTCCACTTCAGATTTCTGGAGAAATTACAAGTGATGTTATGTATATCCAGACTCGAATAAGAATCTGATATTAATATACAGCCCAGGTTCCATTAGAAGACCAAGATTGCCCTTTACGTAGGTATTAACTGGAGGTTTTCACACAACTGAGCTGGATATTCCTTTCACATTTAAATACTGCAGTATTTTCCTGGAGGATCTATCAAATGTTTAACTACAACATTTATCACCCGCTGTTTCTTTAGGTTGGCACTTGTTTTTTTGACTGAGTCTGTTCTACCGTTAGCAGGGCCAGTCATGATACTAGGGTCTTTAACTGGGAAAGACATTAGCAGAAACCATAATTGGCATCTCTTTAAAAGAGCATTCAGATTTCCTGAAATGAACCTTTGGTAAAATTTGAATTAATATGTCAGAGTGACATCAAGTAGAGTGGCAGATATGAGCCATACTGTGTTTGTCACTTTTGATTTTTGGCAGAGAGAGGGAAGGCTATGGAAAGGAATTGTTTGTTAGGTTATTCAATCAACCAGTTTCAGTGGCTCCAGGAGAGTTTTGAATGGCAGCCAGCACTCTGGAAATTATTATTATTATTAGTCCAACATTGGTTACTTCTGAAGCGAATGCTATCATGCTCCTATTCAATAACATATGCACTGTTTTATTTCAAATCACCACTACTTGAGAATATAATCTTTTGGGAGATGTTTTTGCTTCAAGAATAAAGCCTGCATATGGATACAACAGTTATTTAATACTATAAATGTTTGTGTATCTCTGTGCTGTGCAAAATGGCTTTCCACATAAAAATGACAGATTTTTTATCTGTCATTAAAAAAGCAAATCTGGTATAGAAAACAGTGTTTGTCTAGACAAACCCAGGACAGCTTCTCTGTAGTTTAAGGTGACAGTATTTCTGCATGTTCTGTAACAAGTTTTCTTTGTGATTTCAGGGGTATAAAAAGAGAGGATGGAGGAACAGAAAGTCATTCTAGGATGTTGAGGCAGAGACCAAGATAGCTTTCTTGAATGTGTCCAGCTTGGCTTTAGCTACCTATATAAGTGGATGACACCTCCCAGGGTTCATGTGTGGCCCTGCCAAGCTGGCATTTTGGCATGAGGACTATGAGTACCATAACAGATATAGAAGGGAATGGTAGGAGGAGGCTTGAAAACAATAGAGGAAAAAGAAAGGGAAGCAAATTTAAAATTATAAAAAGAAATCAAACAGTTAAAGGGGAGTGTTATTTTGGAATGTCTACTGATTTTACCTAATGTCTAGTAGGGACTTTCCATGGAAAATGTGTAGCAAAGCCTTGGTATTCAGTGAATGCAATGACAGGCAATATAAAGCAGTAGATATATAGAGCTCAACTCCTAAACGTTATAGTAACTTGCATTAGTAAAATACGGAGATGAATAGGTAAGGAATAGAGATGATATGGCAATCTGAAGGTAAAAAGTAAAATTCAAAGTCAGAATGAAGGGTGCTTTATGTTAAACGCCTATAAAGGGTATGAAATGCAGAATAGTTGGCAGCTGAATAATGTAATAGAGCAGGGATTACTGAGATATCATGCATTTCAGAGTCATAAATATGTCTGAGATATGCTTAAAGTACCTTTTACAACATTTGTCTGCATTTTTTTTTCTTGATGAAACATTTTTCCTTTTGAAGGGGTGAAAACATTCATGAGAAAGTTTCATCTCCCTCCAGAATATAACTTTACAGGTACACAAATCCTCTGTTGTTTCTAGGTATATATATATTTTTCCTTCTCCTATTTGAATTTCAAACTGAAAGGGAATAGGGAAAAAAAAAAAAGCGGTGCAAATGTTTTATTTACTCAAAATCCTCCAGGGAAAAATAATAGTTAAAATAAATTTTACTTTGGTTCAAAAGTTTTGTTTTGGTTTCAGATTTGTACTATTTTTTTCCGAATTTTCCTTTGAGTAATTCTTTTCAGGTTCGTTGTCTAGGAAAATGAAATTATCATAACAATTTTTTCTTTTTCTCTGACTGGATATAATATGTCTGACACACACACAAAAAACTAGTAGTGCTCTTGGAGGAAAAAAAGAAAAAAAAGAGGTAATGAACAATTATATAATTAATTAAAGATGTAGGCAGTGACAAAAAAGAATATCGGAAGTCAGGAAGATCAAGATGTGTATATAAATATTTGCATATGTGGTAATAAAAGGTACTAGATTTTGGATGCTAAGCATTCGGCTGTGCTTCTGGATTCAGTTACATTTTCCAATTGTTAAAGGAATTATAACTTATGCTGTGGTATTGCACAGAAGCAAAAGTCCTGGATCACGGTCAGACTGCTAGGTGAAATTAGGTAGAAAATTAAATGATGGTTCAAGCTCTTTTCTCGATCAGTTCTTTTTCTTTTTTTTTTCTTTTTTTTTTCTTTTTTTTTTCTTCTTTTTTTCTTCTTTTTTTTTTTTGATTTATTTATAGATTTTGGTGAGTTTATAAGAGTCAGAAATGTAGCGTGGTGATTTCTGGGATGAGTTCACTAGAAATAAAGCCACATGGACAGACTGCTGCATCTTTGTAGCCTTCGACTGAGTTAGAAGAACTCTGCACTGGTGTAAGCAATTACAGGGTCTGGCTTTTGCAGTTAGGACTAAAAATTCCTGGTTTTGGTGTTAATCTATTTATGTATGAATATTTAAAGGTTCTTAGAGCATTAAAAAAGGAGGTTTTTTTTTTTTTTTTTTTTTTTTTTTAGGACAATTAAACTGCAGACATTTTCAAAGGAGATAGATAGCATTCTGAAGTTGGATTTGGGTACAAATCTATTTTTAAAATTTCTGAGCTATGAGGCTGCAGTAAGAGACAAACACTGAGTATATGGAGGTGTTGTAATAAGAAGAGGGAGCAAAGTGACCACGTAGTCTTTAAAGAACAAATGTGTGCTCTAATTTTTCAGTGCCCCCAGTGCTCTGCTTTCATTCAGCATCACAAAGAGTTTCTCTTAATGCAAACACTGGTTCCAGAGTTATAGAAGCAAGGGGGTTAGCAGACAGCCTCATTGACCTGAGGAAATAAAAATAAGCAATAGCAGTAATCACTGGAAAACAGCAGGAATGTAAGCTATGGCAGTGGTGGCTGATCTGTGAACTGTTTAGAGAGGTTAGTAAAAATGTAATAAAAAGATGTGAAAAGTATTTGTAAGTATTTATAAATGGCAACAGCTTTTCCAAAGAAAGAACACGGCACAAAGGCAGTCTCTGCTTCTAGGCAACGCTAAGTAAATGGGGGATGAGGATTAGCAGCAGCCAAACAGCCGATAGAGGGTTTGTCCTTATGGAGATAGTGTCAGTGACCCAACAAAACCTGTGGGAATAAAGCAGGAGAGAACAAGCTTCTCCCTCTGGCTTGTCCACCCAGGAGCACGTGGCAGCTCAGAGGGATAGCAGCAGCTATTACCACAGCTGTGCTGCTACCCAAAGTTCTTGGTTCCTCACTGCTACCTGTGTTTGCATCTACCAGCATAAGGCTGACAAAGACTTCATCTGGTTTTCAGGTTAATATTTTTACTAATAGTGATGGATAATTATAGACATCTCTAAATGACGCATGTCTCTAAATGTGTTTTTTCCATTCCTGTGCTTACTAAGGTGCCTGAAACACTCAAACACCTCACCTCCTCCTGTTTGAAGAGCTAGCTTGAAGCAGGCTCTCATCCAGAAGCCCTGTCTGACACGAGTTGGCTCAGTTTTTGGAGCTGTCTCAGTGTCACCTGTGGGGACTCTTTTCTGTACCCACAGGTTGATAGCAGACCTATCACCCCCAATTCAGCATCTTTTCCTCTCATCTTCAGAAGATTCCCAGTCCTCTCCCCCACTATTTCTTGAAAGGCTAAAGAAAGAGAAGAGTCTCAGTGTTTGGTAATAAAGCACGTGTTATATGCTTCTCTTCATTCCTTTCAGCAGCAGTTCAAGGACTTGAGGTTGCAAAGACGGATAGGTACAGTATAAACAAAGATGACAGGCAAGGAGAAAGCATCAGTTAAAAAGGGCTGTGAGGTTTTTCATAACGTTTGTCACTAGATGTAAGAAACTTCATGTAATTTATTAGCTTCCTTCTTCTCTTTTTTTGTTTCCCTTCTGAGGAAAAGCCTGTGATCTGATTGTTTTTAGAAGCTGTTGCTATTGGAAAGGATGCTAAGAACTCCCACGGGCTGCATTCTCATAGCAAGGAAGTCACGTGTGTCAGGTGGAAGTCTGACCCAAAAAAAGAAAGGGTTATTTCATTTTCTGAAGCTTAAGAAATATATACTTCCAGCAGAAGGTGACAAATTCCAAATGAAATAAACGAGTTACCCCTGGCAGTCATGCAGTTCACCTTGGATGCATGCGTGCACTCCATTTCAGTTGCCATCCCTCCTCCCTCCCTCTCCCCAGCCTTCCTTTGTTGCTGACTTCAGGCCTGGTGTTCACCAGGCTAGTTCCCTTTCAAGGACACCACAACACAATAAAGACACAGGGCAAAGTTTCCATACGGTACAAATTTTTATCTGGCTTCACAGAAAGAGCAAAGCTCATGAGAAATGCATGGAAATAATTGTTAAACTCAGAAAAAAAGCTGATTTTACTAATTTACTGGGCCTGACATGTCTGAACGTTGGAGGGGAAACAATCATACAAATCAGATTTTCTGCCAGCAGCATGTTGCTTTGCCAACTGTGGTACCCAGGTGCAGGTGCCTCTTTCCAAACTCCTGACCATTAGAGGCTGAATTACCAGAGTGGTGAGGGAGACAGTCTGCAGGCACTGGAATTACAGCTGCAATACTGACAAAGCTATCCTGCGAGCCACTGGAGGGAACTGCCTGGGCACTTCCAGGAAAGGAAACCTTTTTCAGTGATCTCTTTAAAAGTTTCTCCTTTTTTTGGATTCTCCTTTTTTTTTTTTTTTCTTTTTTTCCGCCCCCCCCTCAGGTATGGAGGCAGTAGATACACTTGAAAGAATTATAAGGGAAAATAAAAAACAGTGGGAAAAAAAAAACACAAAGAGAAAGAGGCTGTAGTTTTAACTGCATTTCATTCCTCTGGTTATTTTATTTATGTAATTACCTTATTATTCAAGAGATGTCAGACTCCAAGATGAAAATCCTGGAGAGAAAAAGGATGCACAACCATGCTCATGTCTTCCAGCTGGCCTGTACCTCATGTCTCTCTAATTTTGTTTCTTTAAGAAAATAGGCTTTGTAAAAAAAAAAAGAAAAAAAAAAGACAACAAAAATATTGGATTGCCTTCACCAATTAAATTTCTCATCATTGACTTCATATTTTGATAGGCAATGCTTCAGATGGAGGACGATGTGGATGGCACTGGATTTCGTGGCAGAAGGAAAGAGTGCAGGAGATTACTCCCCAGTTCACTTGATTTTTACCTGATGATTTACAAGGTATGTAAATGAGGAGACAGCCACAGAAGGTACCTTTAATGGCATCTTAATGCATCATGGAATTTACGACAGGGCATGAATAGCTTGTGCACTCAACTGTTGGAAGCAGATGCTGCCATAATTCTACTTAATACTTAAAAGCAAAATAAAGCATATTGTTTTTTTTGTAGAAATGTTTATGAAACATTAATAAGAATAACATGTACCATTCAGTGCTGGACATATACTGTGAAATCCTCTCTTATAAATATTGATGAGGGTGACATTTGGGTTCACCGGATAAATTGATTTAAAGTAGCACTTCTGAGATTCTCTGTCATTTCTTCCCCTTTTAGTCATATTGGGATCCTTAAAAGAGAGGTAGAATAGCAAGGATTCTGTATCAAACATATCTAACATAACAGCATCTTTCGGTTAGGGAAAGACTTACAGTTGATCGGGTAGTAGAACAGGATGTTTAGTAGTTTGAAACAAGGACTTTTCACTCATATTTCACTACTGGTACAAAAAGCATTAGTGAACTTCATTAAATCTGATGTCATGCATATAAATATATATATATACTTTATATTATATATATAAACATAAGTATATATGTAAAGTTATATATAAAGATACAAATAAAACCTTGTTTTGTGATGTTTTTTATCTTCCATATAAACTCTTGCAAAATATGCACTTTTCTACAGGTAATTGAAGTGTTCAAATTACTTGTTAACTATTATCATTTTTTTTTTCTTCAAGGAATGTTGTACATTTGCAAAAGAAGCCTTTGTCCACTTTTCTGTATAAATTTGATTTACTGATTGCAAAGATTATAGTCTTTCTTTCTCTTCTAAGTAGAATGACAAGGCTTTCCATCATGCTATTTTCATTAGGGTGACAGCCTTTCAATCCACACATCTCTGACATTTTTGACAATGGTACTTGGCTGCCAACAACATATTTTGCTACCTTTTTCTGGTTAAAATTGGAGATTCAAGCTGTGCAATTTTTTGTTTTCCTTTTCCTCCCCCTGACTTTCTCTTTTGGCAGCTTAAAATCTGTCTTAATTGCTAATTATCCTTTACTATTTGTAGTCTATTATTTCATAATATCCTGAAATGGACAAAAAAATGTTAAGGTTTTGATAGGTTTTGTTGCCGTATCTTTTATTTCATATAAGGAATTAACTCCTGGAAAAACTATACAGTAAATCTTAAACTTCTTGAAGAACATTGCAAGTGGTTCAGTGAAATTGGATGTAGCAGAAGGTATGCTATTTATGAGCTTCAAACGAACCACAATAAAATATCTGAGCTTGAATGAGCACCTTAGTACAAAGCCTGTGGGAAACATCTCTGGAGATGCTTAAAGCACTTGGGCAAGGTGAAATGTCTACCAGAGCTTGTTGCACAGCAACCTGCCAGGATCTGTTCTAAACATTGTAAATCGTGATAATTTTAACTGTTTGAAAAATGGGCTTTTCTCTCCTTGGAAAGGTATGAATTCCTGGTGAAAAATCAAGCTGTCATTTTTTGGTATAAATTTTTAATATTTGTATTTGGGATCACTGTTGTGATATCTCGGAGGAGTCATACTTCAGTGGTTCATGTGTCCATCTATATTGCTTATGTACTCCCAGCCAATTTACATATTCCAGAAGGCATCACAGCCTTTCCTTCAAGCATCTAGCACCTATTGAAGAATGAAGGTATGGGGTAATTTATCTCTAACTGCTGTGAAATGCTCTAGTGACATGTCTAAATCAAAAGAGTTTTATTTCCCAGATATTGTTTTGATGGAAAAATGTGAAAAGCAGACACTTAAATTTAGTTGAACTGACAGTTTCCTGTCAAATGATTTTGTGGAAAAGCACGTAGGTGCCACTGGCTCTTGCAACGTCCCTGCTGAGCTGCTAGTTAGGGAGGGGGAGGCTCAAATGGCATTTCTTGTGCTAATAAATAAGAAATTTGTGTGGAGCATTAACCCAGGAAGGGAAGGAAGCCCAGGTTGTTCCTTTCAGGGTGGAGTTGGAGCTATGAACATGCAGAGTTCTTGTCTGCTTAATTCAGTGGGAACACGACTGTTAAGAGTTATAACTCACTAATACGATGTGTAAGTTCTCTTGCTTTAAATGTAGTTTCATTAGGGGAATCTACACAGTGTTGGCAAAAATTAATACTGACTCAATGATACTATGTAACAAAGTTATATTTCAGAAAGAACTGACTGTTGCACATTTAATCCAGCAATATTTCTGAAAGAGAATGAAATTTCTAGCTTAGTGCATTGTAAAGTTTCTAAAAGTTAAAATGAGGTACATTTCAAATACATGGGAAGGAAACTAAATAAAAAAGCAGCTGAGTCATAGTTTGTACACTTGGAGAAGTATGTAAATATTAGTTTGTATACTGTTTCCTATGATTTGATATTAAATAATTTGTTTGCTAATAGGAGTGTGGAAGTGTCCTAAATACAAATAATGCCATGTTAGTTGCAAAAAAAGTATATAAGAGAAATTATGATTTAGTGAGGGATTTGAGAGGTTCAGCAAAGTGACCTAGTGTATTTTCCATCCTTGATTTGTAACAATCTTATTTTCTAATTTCATGAAGCTTGGCTCTGATATGAAGCACTTTTGAATCACTTGTTTTCTTCCAAATAAATCTGACTGAAGTGTTTTCTTTCATTATTCTTTTTTTCTTTTTTCTTTTTCCCTTCTTCTATTTGTCTTCTCTCTCTCTGTCTCCTTTTATTTTTATTTTTATTTTTATTTTTATTTTTATTTTTATTTTTATTTTTATTTTTTCTTCTTTTTCTTATGGTGGGAGCCAGAGAAGATGGACAAGACAATGTGGATAGTTAGTGTACTGTAACTGTAATAATGTGAGAGCTCGATTAAATTTAATTAAACAGGTTTAATGACAAAAATGTTAATGCTGTATCGGTTTATTATTAAGTTCAAGCCTTAATGTGATTATTTTTACTAATTCATTCAAGGCTGCTACAAGCCTTCAGTCTGCAAATTATCTTGATTACAGAAGACCCCTGAAAATGAAGAATATCTATGAACATTTGTGGTCCTTGCACTGAGTTTCAGTAGAGTGCTTGTAATCAGGATTTGACTCATTCCCACAAAAAGGGTTTGAATGATCCAGCAAGGAGAAGCAAAGAATTGTATAAGCCCTGTCTGGATGGCACGCTCTTTATACTGTGTGTGTGTGTGTGTAATAAGAGAAATTCAATTACTTGGCAACATAGTGAGTTTACCATTCGACAGAGTCCAAAACAAAGAAGCTCAAAATTATAAGAAAGGGATAATAAAGCCCAAAGCAAAATTCCCTCTCAAATAATTATTGTTCTCATTAACTCTTATTGAGTTCCGCAAATGGTATTAACACGCTGATATGGTAATGCTGTGAATATATTCCATTAGCAGGATATACCTGCTAAGAAAATTAACATGCTCTTGCTTCTAGGTAGACTGCAATAATTCCTGTTACTTTCCAGTTAATTTTTTTAAGAAAGAAGAAAAAGTGAAAATAAAGAAAAAAAAAGTACAGTTAAATAGTAAATAATTATTTTATACATAAAGGATCCATAAGGATCCATAATTATTTAGAGAGGTCCAAACTCTTTCTGTAGCACTGTGGGTTCCTTGTTTCTATTTTGCATGCTTGGTTAAAGGGTTTACTCGCCTCTGGTAAAGGGCAGGCTGCATTTCTTATTTCCAGAGACATTTGGAAATTGAAGCTTCATATTTGCTGAGAGTCCCAAGAGGCACTGAATGAGAGAGGTGTTCAGGGTGCTCTATCACACTCCTCGCAGCATTTTCGCACGGGCTGCCCAAGGACCAGAGCAGGAGGGTAGCACTGAGCCAGAAAGTCAGGAGCTGGGTGAGGTACTGCAGCAGTTGCTGTCCTAGTGTACAGACTGTCCTATCGGTAGAAATGTGGGCAAAATGCAGCAGGAATGGGGAGCTGCCCCCATCCTTGTTGTCTCTGCGTTGGGATTATTTCTGGCTCCCCAATGTCTGTGCACTTCTGTCTCATGAATGTTAATAAAGTAAATCTCACACCTCTGACAGCATTATTGATGTGCTAGCACCGGATTTTTTCTTTTACTATTTTACCTGTTAACCTTTTTTGTTATAGGTGCACATTACAGAGGTGGCTAGCAACTAATTCAAACAGGTTCTCTATTCATTGTAGATGTGATGATTTGCACTGATTTATTTGAAAACTCATAATTAAAGCTTTGTGCTGAGGTATTAAACATTATTTTTTAAGTGTTTGTATTCGTTTAGACTGCATTTGTGTCTGATGCCATCCAAAGCCTAAATTCTTCACAGAAAGAAAACAAATAGTAAAGGCCGGTTTCTTTTTTTAGATAAGTATCTAAGTGTTTGGAAGTTTATCTAATATTAATCTAGGTTTAGGGAACCTTTTCCTGATCAAAAAGTATACCTTTCAAATAGTTCTGGAAGCCAGAAAATACACGCTTCAGTGTTACTGAGACATCCTCCTCTACTCCCAACCGTTTGAGTTCGTAAATGGACTACAGGTTGCCTCTTGCCCTCCATGCAGTATAATCTCCTAATGTGTTAGAGCTACAAAATTGGGTAAGAAATCTTCCTAGAACAGGCTGGAAGCTTTTTATACATCTGAAGTTTTTCTGTTTCTGATCAGATAAAGAAAGTCAATGAGGCAACAGCCCCTGAGGTAAAATAATACAGCTTTGACTTCCAAAGCTATGCTTAAAACTGTAGCATTTAGATCTCAGAAGATTCTGGTATTACAGCATTTCTGTAGTCCTAACTCAAACCAGAAGGTTGTGCACTTGCCTGTAGACATACACTAACAGATCACTTGAGACAGGGAAATAGTTCAACCCTTCTTATGCCTTCAGGAGAAAAAAAAAATCATCTGATTCCTGTAGACCTTGTTTTGGGCAAGATCTCACCCAGTTATTTATCAGATTTAATTTGGCTTTTTAACAATAAAAGTTGACTGAAAAAATGTTGCTACCACATTTCTGGCAGATTTCTGGGGGGCTTGCAGAATCTGTAAGAGAGCACTTTTTATTGTAATTATTTTGGATTTAAGTGATATTGGCCACTATTTTCAAGCTTAGACAACAGAACTTTGGATCAGCTTGGTCTTTTGGTTGAAATGAGATTAATACTTTTTTTCTTGATATTGCTGTCATACTTGTTTTGTATGAGAGTTACGTTGTTTGTAAATAACCCAGTGAATATGATTTAGTATACTGAAATTTCTGCTGGTTTTCCGCTCTCATCACTACTTTCTCTAATTCATGGACAAAATGAATCAACTTGTCTAGTTGTATGGATTTCTTTCTAAATTCTCTGAAGATACTGTGAATAGAATTTGGCAACATTTTTCAGGTCTATGATATTCAAGTAAGATGTACATTGTACTCTGAAGTTAGAAAATACTTTCAGAAAGAAAGAAAAAAACAAGAAAAGGTGCTTTTCTCCCTTGAATTTTATTTTGCAGCACCAAAGTGAGTGCCAGCACATCCTCTTTCAGCTATTCCAAGTGAGATCCAAATGCCTGGGACATTGAGTGAATCCAAACTTTTCCAAGGGCTATGAATTTTAGTGCAAATGTGAATTATATGTAATGGAGTTGGTTCCAAGGGAGCAGTAAAAATCTCTCTTATGAGAAAAAAGCTAATGTTGGTCTGTCTTTGACTACAACTTCAATAGCAGACTACAGGCTACTAGGTTCAGTCAAATAGCGAACTTATGTCTGGAAATGCAAGAGCACATTCTCAGCTTGAGGCAAGAGGTTTTAGCAGTTCATTTCCCATTAGGAGGAGTTGGATAGCTAAACCAAAAGCACCTCCAGTTTGAATATACCCCTGAAAATCATTTATGAATATTGAAAACATCTCAAAATTTTCATATGCCTTTCCCCAGTCGGTTGCTTTTTCCATTTGTAACATCACACATCGAAGTGGGAAGTTGCCTATGCCATTTGTAAAGGCACAGGTAGATTACAGATGTTCAACTTTGATCTTTCTTTAGATACATGCTCAGAATATAAAAAATATCTTTGGCAGATAAAAGGAAGAGCCAGCACATGAAATTTTAAACCAAGAGGGACCTATGAGATCATCTGGTTTGATTGTCTGCATGATACAGTCCAGAAAAACTCATGTAGTAACTTGGACATTCGGAACAGTTTTGCAATGAAGACTAAAAGTGATGTTAGAAACAATGCAGATTTGACTGCATCAAGTGAAATGCACATGATACATGCTTAATTTCAAAGAACTTAAAACCAAAAAGGAAACTTTAGGCTATGTGTGTTGATTTGAGTGATTATATATAGCCAGTTAGTTTTCCTTGAAGCTTCTGTGAGTGCCAGAAAAGTATTTTTTTTTTAATGTTTTATTTTATTGTCTTCCAGAAAATTTTCAGGTCAATCATTTCTTATTAAAAGCCTGTGCATAATTTCCAGTAAAGTATTGGGATAGGGTAGGAACGGGAGTGATTTAGTCTTTTTGTTTGAAGCTGTTCCACTGTGTTCAATGTAATTGGAGGTTTATGAGGCCAAAGAATAATATCTACAGTCTACTGAATAAGTCTGTAACCACTGAGGTTTGAGGCAAAAAGACTTTTATTCTCATCATTGTTCTAAAATCTGAGTGGTTTATTTTATTTTATTATTTATTTTGTTTTATTTTATTTTATTTAATTTTAATTTTATTTTATTATTTTCTGTCCCATGCCACATAAAAGTATGTAACAACAGTCTGAGAAGAGACTGGAATTGGAGAGTCTCCAGATTCAAGGTTTATTTCAGGCTGCGTAGCCCTATTCAGTCTTGCTCTCACTGTCTTAAAACTTGATTTTATTTACATATATAAAATATGTATTTCATAAAGAGTTGAACAGTTTCAGGAAGGAGAGGGGAGTCTGTCCTGTCTAACCTCCTGGGAAATGTGAAATATGTACTGGGGAGGCTGCAATTCCTCTTGCACCTGGAGAGTTTTAATTTCAAAAATGTAGATGTTTATGGATTGTACAGGCTTAGATGATCAGTGACCAGGGAATTTGAGAAGCAGTTTTGGAATTAGGGCAACACAATGAGAATTTGGTTGGATTTAGGCAACCATCTCCTTAATGTAGCTGTAGGGTCTCTGTGGATAAGGTTATATAACTATGGGTGGAGAATTTAAGTGCAAAATTCCTGCAATTCTTAGTAATAAGAGAGAGGAGGGAAAACGGCATGTGCTTCAGTGCATACCTATGATAGCTAAGAGGTTTTGAAAGAACTCTGAGGCCTATTTAAGATTATCTACTGTCACAACTTATACCTGCAAACTGAATTATTATATGTACATATGTGGTGAGATTTCTTTTTATGCATTTTTGTGTGGTTGCTTGATATGAACACATAAATCTGTGTGGGATGCATGAGCAGGTACAGAAGAAATTCCAAGCCAGTACGAGGAAATTGTTTTTCCTAAAAATTGACCCCCAAATGTTTCAATTTTAATGCAGTGAGGACCTAATTCAAACTTATGCCTTTCAATGGGGAGATTCTCATTGGTTTAAATGGACTTTTAATGAGACTTCCAAACGCCTGGGGAAAAAATGCTTTAATTTGGTAAAGAAAATTCAGCATCAAGGACTCACTTAACCAGAGGAGTTTTATCTTCACTCAGACTCATTACATTGTTCTGTCATTAATAATCACAGTGCAAAGTAATTGAATTTGTAATGATATTACATGGGCCTGTGTCTAGTCCATAACGTGAGTGCAAGATTTTTTTCTTTTGGCTTGATTTGGTTCCCATCACAAGACACAGCAAGCAGTTTTATTGTGCTATTTGTCAAACAGTGATGAATTGCTATTACTTAGCAGGTGAACTGTGCCATACTGAAAATGAATGTGGGGAGGAGCAAGTGCAGGTCTCAAATTACCTGCTCTATTATGTAAATTACAGGTAGTCGGTGGTGAGTGTCCTACAAAATGGATGGGTTGGCTAAAATCGTGCCAGTGCTGCTTTGTAATGCATGCCAAGAAGAATCACGCATAAAACTGGAAGCTGTAAGTTTCCAGGTGTGCTTACAATACTTGCTTTCTCTTAAATGAAATAAGTATATTTGATTGAAAATATCGGAGTTTAAAGAATTCTCTCCTAGCTTCAGTTTTGTAGAGAGGAGTAGAAAATATATTGTTCTCTCAGCTTATTTTTATTCTCATTAGCCAACTGCAAACTTGATTCCATGTTGTATAAGCAATCTGAATTAATTTCACACTAGGCAGGCTTTAAACATCCAAACAGTGCTCTAAAACTGTGTATATTATTAAATACCTATATAAATGTGTGTGTTTATTATTGAAGTGGTGACCTTTTGAAACATTGTGAAGAAGCTCTGAAAACGTTATATAAGATTTTATGTAGGTAGGAAAATAGCAGTCTCTTTAAGAGCCATCTACTTTGTCTCTTTTACTACTATTTCTTCTATGACTGCTAAAACTGTATTTGCTTTTATTTACTTAAAAGTTGATTTACTGGATAGCTTCATATGATGTGCATCTCACTATATTGTGGGCCTCAAGAGGCTTTGACAGCCTGGAGGTCTTATTTCAATTTGTTTCAGATGAGCACTTGTAATATGAGATATTCAATCCTAAATAGTAGATAGCAGCAGTGAGTAGCTTCCATCTCAATTTAAGAAATAATGAAAGCTCTAGGAAATTAGAGACCAAAAGTTTCTAAAAGCAGAATGTTAGTACATGGCTAGTGAAACTGGCAGCTTATTCTAGCTGCTTGGATTTATAAACCCCTTGAGTTTTATAATTTGTATTTATATTTTTCCAGACCAGTAATTAAATTTCTGAGACTTTATATGCATAAAGCCAATAAAATTATCACACAGAGCATATTTAAAGGCCTTTCAAGCTATCCATTATTATGGTGAGTAAGCTCGTGCCACAGTAAATGGGCACTGATGATGAACTGTGGTTGTCCAGCAGCTATGAAGAGCAGACTGAATTTATGCTGGAGGCAAACCTGAAGAAGCATCAGCACCTGCCTGTGGAAGATCCCTACTTTACACTGTGCAAGCTATAACTCAAATAATTGCCATTAGGGAGACACTTCACCACGAAGCCTGCAGTACTATTCAAATGCATTTGTAAACCGGTGCAGCTCTGCTGTTTTTTTTACTGGTGTAAATTGAAATAACTTCAGCATAAAACCCATAAGCCTTCTTGATTTACAATGAATAAAGTCTATAATGGAAGAAGATGGTATTTCCAATAGATAAATTTAGTAGGGAAACAAAATGGTAAAAATAATTCAGATAGTTTGTTGCTGGTTAATCCATGGATGCAGGACGACGAGTGTTAGAGCTTGCTGATTGTTCACTGGCATGTTTTGGATAGTCAAGTGGTCAATAAACAGAGTTGTCTAATTTGGATTCTGTACAAAGTACCAGAGACAACACCAAATGATCTGTTCACTTGGAGCAGAGAACACTGGATGCAAATACTGGTCTTTTTCTCGTTTTCTCATTTTCTATCATATTGCTGAGTGTCTCACTGTAAATGAAGAAATATTGCTAAAAACATTTGGAGACTTCTTCAGTCAGAGTTTTCTACAAAAGTGAAATTGAGCACCAAAGGAAAAAATGGGCAATGGTATTTTCCTCATGAAATTATTTTTATCTGGGGAATGTCTGTGAGGAATCTTTTATCTGTTTCAGAGCAGAATTTAATCATTTCGACTGAAAAAAAAAGTAATAGTAAATATGAAGTAGTAGGATATGTCATGAGTTTTCTTTCAAGCAATTATGAACCAGCCCACAGAGTAATAACATTATTATGAACTTCTGCAAAACTTTCTTTCTCGGGTTCTCCATCAGGGGAGTATACGCAGTGAAAATGGGCTTCCATAGGTCTCACTGCCAGAACAGGAGGGGGCCATCTGTATTACGCCAGAGAGTGATGGAAGCTGACTCGGTTCAATTGACTTTTATAATAGAAAAATCTAACCAGGTTAGAAAAGCAGGCATCTGGCTGGGAACTGAAGTTTTATATGGGGAGAGGAGGGCTTGAAACAATGAGCTTTCTACTTGTAGGTCATGCCATAGTTCTTGATCACTAGGTGACTTGCTGCATTTTGGCAGTCTGTTGTGAGGGGTTCTTACAATCCTGGATGAAATAACTCTATTATAGATGATCTTTGGTCTGTCAATGAGTTCTTTTTATAATAAAGGTGACTAAAGAAAAGGTTGAAGGGAAAAAAAAGCTTCTGTGGTCAGCTGAGATACTCTCTTGTATATAACAGCACTTACTGAAAGGAACAGTGAAACAGTGGCATTAATCTAAAATCTTATTGCTCAATTTAAAGATCAAGAAATCTTGATAGGGATTCATATTCTTGCTTAAAAATATACAGTGTATCAGCACCTGTTGCAGGTAGTTAAGAAATAATATTCAGGAATTCTTCCTCCCAAAAGCATTTTTCTTCCTCCCAAAAAGCTAATTACAGACCTTGGTGTGACGATAATAGTAAGTAGAATCCCAATATTTGCATGAAAAAAAATGTGTGTGCTAACTTGGGTTCAGAATTAAAAAAAATGGGTCCTGAGAAGAAAGGAAAAAAGAAACTGTTGGTCTGTGGACAGTCACTAATGCTGGCATGTTGTGGAGGTGATGATATTCTTTGCAGGCAGTACTTACCTTCAGTTTTCTCAATAAGCTCTGATACATTCATATTACCAGGTAAATCCTGCTTAGGCTTGCAACTGCTTAAAAAAAAATCCCTTTTTCAGTCATCTTCTGCCAGCTGGGATGGAATTTGATCCTTTTTTTGTATCCAGAGACCTCACTTTCTGCTTGTTTTTTTTTAAGAACTCAGTTGCAGTGCTTGTAAATTTTTGTAGGTACAGTGAGAGTTACTTTCTCACATGAGCGCAGACGAAGGTAGTTTCACAGACTTTGTTGCTGCTCCTGATTTATATCTTATTAATGGGCAGCAGCATCTTGGACAGAGATTTCTATCTTTGCTCTCTTTGCAGAAATATTCCCTGTTTGTGTCACCTCTACAAGGAGAGAGCTAAGAGCACTTGGGATGCTTGAGCAGGGCTGTAACTGCTTTGAAGTGCACCTTTTTGATTGAGGTAACTTCCCAAACATCTTTAAAAGATGTGACAACGTAGCCCAGGGAAGTGATAGTACTTACGGCAGCATATTTCTGCACTTGTTAATACAGAAAGAAAATACTGCTGTTTTTCTTTGGTCTGAAAGGTATTTCATTTTTTTTTGGAGGGGTCCTACTCTAACACCTTAGAAAGGGCAGAAATAGATTTGGGGGGGGCTCAAAGCACAGCCTGTGCTGATCCCCCTGCCCTGCTTTTCAAGTGGTGCTCAAACCCAGGGGAGGATAGAGGAAAATGCTTTCCACGGTGCGCAGTCCCCCTGCCAGCAGTGCTGGGGGATCCTGCAGGCAGGCGAACATCTTTGAGGTCCTGTGATGGTGACAGCCACAGTGTTTGAACTGTGAAATTGGGAAAGGTAAGAGCTGGAGACGCAGCACCAGTATAAGGAATTGCAGAGTAGATATGCTAACCTCCTCTGGAAGGAAAGAGTTCATTCACATTTAAAAAAAAAAATAAATGTTGCTATATACTTCATCAGTGTTGGAGGTACATTTTGACCGTGTCCTACAAAAAAAACCTTAAGCGAATGTGAAGTTTGAGCACCAGAAGCATCTGAAACAAGCAGGAGAATTTGAGATGCTAAAAAGCAATGAGGAGGAAAAAAGCTGGTCCAGCTATTGCCAGATTGTGTTTCATTATTAATGCACCGATTCTATATTGTCTACTCTGAGCATGATGTGCCAAATTGAAATAGTTGTGTAAGCGTAGCCAGCTGCTGTACAGGCCTGCAGTTTGTTGGATGACTCTGCTTAAGTTTAAGAAGCTGATACTAAAGGGAGAAAAGTGAGGGATTTGCATGATATGTATAGTATTGTGTCTTAGTGTCCAAAGGTTTATCTAAGGAAGAATAATCTCATTATGTTTTCTTTGATTTGTCTCAGCTCTGAGATTGAGATTTTGATGACAAATTTTCAGTTTTAGTTTTTGTTCTCTGCTCAAGTGTGTGTGTTTGGGGAGGCTTTTTTTTCTTTTCCCCCCATTTTTCCAGATTTTGGAAAACAAATTTGTTTATGCAAGGAAAAAAACACAACAACAAAACAAACCCAACAGCTTTGCTTAGAATTGGCTAGCCCTTTTCATGGTGCTGCAGCAAGTGGATGATGAGAGGTTGTATCCTTTGTTTCAAAAGCCCCTCATTCACTGTGAAAGAAGGAAAGATAAACAACCAAAACTTGTAGAAAAAGGAAGGCAGCATTATTGCTGATTCACAACACCCAGGGCAGCATTGAGAGATGAGGGATCTCTGCAGACGCCAGTAAAGAAACCGCTTGCCAAGTGATGTTGGCTCATTTTTGTGTTCAGGCTGCTGAGCACAGGTGCCCCTGGAAAGGTGCATGGTGTCCTCTATTTGACCCTCCTTTGATATTAGAGAGATCTGCTTGTTTTCCCTTTAACTGTAAACTGCTGCTTGCAGTGAAAAGCCAAAAAAAAAAAAAAGTTTTTAAGAAGTTAATTAGAAAAGAAAAAGCAAAGCAAAGCTGAATGGAACCCAATTTAATTTGTTCAGCTCTTTGGTTTATTTTGAGCTCCTAAAAAATCCTCCTTCCTTTCAGGATGAGTCCACACAGTATTATTTTCTTCCTGTTGGTAGTGTAGGAGGAAGGAATATTTCTTTTTAATAGGACAATCTGTCCTTGCTGGAAAGGAAGATTAAAAGCACAGTGGTATATGAATGAGTGAAGAGGAAAAAAATAGATGATAAAATAGCAGATTTTCCTATTTTTTCTTTCTTTATCTTTTTTTTTTTTTCTTCTTCTTTTTTCCCCTGAAACTCTTTACTTACTTCAGCTTTAAAGAGTGCAGCATTTTGACAGTCAGGAACTAATTTGCAATTTTTCCTCTGAATTCTAATTTCAAATGATTTTTTTTTTTTGTCTGACCCACCTCTTCTGATGAAATGAAGTGAATCCTGAGCTGACAAATTTTACTACGTGCAGCCATTAGAGCTCCTCTCTGATTTCATGGATCTGGGACAAAATGGCAAACAATGGCATAAAATAAATATACCGGTATTTAGCAGAATGCTTCATGTCACGGACTTTGAGTAAAGCTTTGTTGGTTTCTGCCCCAGGATATTAACTCCTAGTTGGAGTGATGGATTTCCTGCAAATTCACAACCTGTAAATGCTAAGAAGTTGACAGAAGTTGAAGTTAAGGATATGTAGGCCAAAAATGATAGACTTGGATTATGCTATTTTTCTTCTGACAGAAAACATTAAATAGAAAGACCAACATTGTTCTTCCTATCTTGCGGATAAGATTACATGAACATCTTATTGCAATTTGTTCCCTTCAATACTCTTTGGTATATTCAATTAGTTAAATACTGTATTGTTATTAACATTGTCCCCCCCCCCCTTTTTTTTTAAATGAATATATACATTTTACAAAGTCTTATTTAGTTTTATTTTGCTTAGAAGCAGATGGTAGATAAAAATAAATCCATCCCTACATACCACTGCATGAAAGTAATTGCACTTTGTATGGCTTTGCACCTTACAGGTATTATTTATTGTTTTGTCACTGAAATATGGACAATAGCTCAGCTAAATTTTTGTTGTCACATTTTTTTGCTTTGTGAATGTCTTTGGAAGCATATCACTGGTTAATGAGTAAAGTAACATAACGTTAGTTAAGAAATCCATTCTTTCTCCTGGCTGCACAGATGACTTTCATGGTGGTACATGGAGAAGCGATATATCACTTTCCCAGTGATACATGGAGAACTGTTCAGTCTTGGTGTGCTCTAGTTTTGTCTGTGTTCGTCTCTGGCCATTTTCTTTAAATGCGACAAAAAGTGGGAGACAGAAGCCCTGAGTCAGAGGCTTCTGACAGACTTGGGCTTGCAAGAAAAACAGAGAAGAGAGATAGAAATGTCATTCCCATTTCTGAATATTTTAGAGGTTTAGTTTTCATTCCACTATGGGATGTATGAAACAAACAAAAAAAAACAACATACAACAACAGCAACAACAAAACAAACGAACAAAAAACCCAAACAAAACCAGAAACTATTACAAAAGAAACAAAAAAGTATCGTTCCCCACACAATTCTGAAGTAGTATTTCATATAGTCAGTAAGACTTTATGAAAATGTATATTGAAATATTATAATACTTGAATGAAAAGCCATATTATGGTTGTCAGAAAATGAGAAGTATTTCTGGTACCTCTGTTGCTGCTATATCTTGTCTTGCCTGGTCAGCTTTTGGAGGCAGCGATACCGTTGTGAAGCAAACTGAGAATACAGGATTGTCATTTCATATGAATACTTTCTTGGAGGGTAGTCCTCCCTGGTGGAGGTCATTAGCAGAGGTCCTCTTCCTGTTACACTGTTTTGTCTAATCCCGCATAGCTCAGGCCTGGTTTATGAACTGCCATATGAAGGTTTACAAGGTAGCTTGCCTAGCTGTGAATGGTTTGAATGCTACTCATATAGGTGGATTCTCTTTTGAATAAATAGCAACTCCTCCTTCCAAGTGATTTTAATTTAATCTGTATTTTTGAATTAAAATAATAATAATAATAAAAAAAAAGCCAATTCTTGTAGGAAATTGAGTGCTAAATTTGAAATGTCATTTTAAAATTCAGAGTACTGTGGCTGGACTGACCAAGTTATATTTTTTTTTATTTTTCCCACAGCAACTTGCTCAGGAAGTACACTTATGTCTGCCATATTTTGTATACGCAAATCAGCTTCTGGATGACTGTATATACAAATGGGCTTTTCCTCACGTTATAAATCTCTGGGTAACACAACTGTGTGGTGTCCGTGTGAGTGGAAGGTAGAAGCTGCACTCAGCTTAAATTGTACCTGTGTGTGCACTAGGCTGGGGGTAAGAGCAAGAGGAGGCAGCAGTATTGCATCTGTCTTGACCTGTCCCTTTGTACAAGTGGTAGTACCACTTTCTGTTTGTGCTTAACCTTGGATCTGAGCTGTTTGAACACTTGACAACTGATGTGTTTTAGGATGACGTTTGAAGAAGTCATGGATCTCTGTGTTATCATTCTACCTTCCTCTTGTTCACCATAAATACAAATTGCCCCAGGACATCCGTTAGCTTTGATGTAAAGTGGTGGAGTTTGCTCTTGTAGAATTTTATTTGTGTTTTTATGTATATCATTGAAAGGCAAAGAGAAAGGAGGTTCAGAACCAGGTAAATAGTGGTCCTGCGTGGTGGCCCGACCATCAGTTCGGCAGCATGAAACACAGTGTTTCCTAGGGAGCGTTTAGTACAGTTACACCTTATTGTCAATTTGGGGACCTGAGCAGTTGTACTTAAGATTTTGCCCCTTTGAGCAGAAATTTGTCTTTTGGCTTCACACTAACTGTTTTGATGATAGGTAGGTATGTGGGATATTGCTGTCAGCAGGGAGCATGCATTCAGTTAGCTTTCAATTGGACCTCTCCATGTGTAAAGATTCATTAATGTTTATTCCCCTCGGATATCATTCTCCAGCAGTTTAACACTACCCAGAATGGTTTTCTTCTCCTGTGCCATGCTTCCTGGGATTCCTTCTCACTGCTGCACTGCTTCAGTTCTTTTATAGGCTCTTTACAGCATGCCCCAGTTCTGGATGCACGGGTTTCCATCTCATCAACCTTCCTTAATAGCTGCTCATATTTGTTACCCAGTCCAGTTGCAGTGGGCATCGGATGGGATTTTTGTTGCTTTTTCCAGCAGGGCAGTGCTTGTTGAGAGGGCAGGCTAACAGATCTGCTGAAACGCATCTGCTTTTGGATCCAGATGACTTCTCAGCAGGCCAGCCACTGGGGGTGTGCCAGGCAGTGAGTAGCAAAGAATAGTCTGCTACCATTTTGTTTTGACATTGTTTGAGTCTCTAGTGTGCTCATCACTCACTGCACACACGCGTTGTGTTGTGTTTGTGCTGTTAATACAGCAGAAATAGCCACTTGGAGATCCACTGAAGTGCAACCACTTCTGCTGGCAATCCCCTACATTTGCCTTTAAATTACAGTCTTCCTGCTGTGATTTACTTGCTGCCATCAGACTTTTACACAAAGGCTGGTACAAAGAAAGATTTTTGGATGTGACCCAGTGGAATTATTCTGGAATAAAAGTAGTGTTTGTGAGACTTAATCACTGACTTGTGAGACACCTTTAAGAAGGTACGCTCCAGTGGTCCCAGGTCTGAACTCAGCTTTTTGGTGTTAAACTGCAATAACTTTACTGAAATTAATAGAGTGGTTCTGGATTTCCAGTAGTATCACTAGGACCAAGTTCTTCACTTGATTCAGCATTATGATTCATGAATATTTATTTTAATATGAGATCAAAGTCAGTTCTTCATATCCTTATAAAAAGGTTGAGAAACCTACTGATGGGTGTTTAATCTGTACCTTTTAGTTAGGCTCTGGCAAAAGACAGAAGAATTCATTTGTCCAAAAATGTGCAAATCTTTTTCCTTCAGGTTGTAATCTTACAGTTTGTAGGAGTCCGTCCACATTGGTAAGAGCTCTGTCATTTGTCTTAGCAGGAGGAGAGGAGAGGAGAGGAGAGGAGAGGAGAGGAGAGGAGAGGAGAGGAGAGGAGAGGAGAGGAGAAAATGCAATCCATTTAGTTTATTTTAACAAGAAGTGTCATTATCAAGATAAAATTGACATGTAACCAAGAAGAGCTTTACCATCCTGTACAGCTCACGGGCTGTTCACAACATTATTCCTAAACGATTATTTTGTCTTACAGTGCCTTACAGGAGTGAATGTCATTCTTTGAAAACACCAAAGTAGCTCTAAAGTAGGCTTCTGTTCTGAAAAATGAAATTATAGAATACAACTGCTTCTGGTCTTGACAAACTTGATTTTTAAACTGAAGAAAAGAAGAATCCCAAAGATATTTGATTACCGGCAACTTGAAAGAAAAGAGTGAGGAAAAACAAAAAAATGACTCCATAGGGTAGGGAAGCAGGGGAGAGAGGGCCACCAACCCCCCAGATCTAATTTATATAAAATAGATGCAAATAGGTACATACTGAACACAGATATTAAGAATAATTAAATGTACAAATGTCTATCTGCCTCAGTTTTGGAAGCAGAGAAACATTAAATGATATTTTTGCGTGTGGATAAAAAAAATGCTCTACAATAAGAGAACTTGTTTTATCAAGAGATAATACTACAAAATGAGAGAACATTTCAGCATTATCAATGCAACTAACGTACCCTTTGTGTACTTTAGGACTAAAACTGTCAAGTGTGAAAGTAGAGACTTATTACAACATGTTTTCCTGGTGTTTATTGTAGCACAATGCTTCTATATCAATATGAAAAATTTATTGTATAAAAAAGCTTCTTAAAACATTAAGAATGCCATGTATACGGATATCACATGGAAAGGTTTGTTGTCTTTTGAAAAGAGTATCCGCATTTTAATAACTAGAAGATATACTACTGTTTGTGGAATCTAGATTAAGAGAGGAAGGGTGCAGAAATTACTTAGGAGAAAAAAATAAGATTGTTGCTTCCACCTGATAGAGTTATGATGTAGCTAGTTTCTAATAGTTTAAGTAATTTTTTTACAGAATTTTGAAATTAGGAATTCAAGAAAACAGATATCTCAGTTTTGTTAAAGTACCATTTTTTGTTGTTGTTCATTTAGGGAGCTATGCTTGTAAGATGGTGGAGTTTATATGTATTTGTTTCTAAGTGCAAGTTTTTCCTCCTAGTTTCCAAGTATGAATTTGAATTTGAAATACTTTTGAAATACTTTATTGCTAGAACCAATGAATAGCTTAAAAATATTCAGAAGCAATCACTCACAGCTTTCTACGTTAAGTATTAGGATTTCAGGGTGATTAGGTGATGATGATAATGATTGAATTTCACCTAGATTTGCAGATGACCGCTGCAGAAAACACAAATTTAAGAAAGGCAAAGTGCAAAATTTTGGCCATTTTGGAATAAAATATCTAGGATTTTTCAAAATCACTTTTCAAGTGCCAAAATGTAATTTCAAAAAATGTAATAGCCCAAATATGAAGCTAAATAGTCTTGAACTGAAAAAAGTATATAACTGAAATCCATATAAAAGAAGTGTGTTTCTTCTTGGAAAAAAAAATCCATCCTTTTTAATTTTAGCTTCTTGTTCACATAGTTCATTTTACAACTCCTTTTTTATTCCTTTTTGCTAATATCCAAAGTTATTTGTTTTCATTCAAATTAATGTCTTTAAAAAATTATTCTTTGAGCAAATATTAGCAGCAGGCATCTGGCATCCACAAGATATATAGGTCACTGTCTAATTGTCAATCCTAGAAAGTATGTTAAACTTAGTAAGTAAATAAATAGTAGTAGTAGTTTGAGAGGCCAGAAAAGTAATAGTTATTCAGCTGAAACCAGTTAGTAGGTGAAAAAGGTGAGCATATCACCATTATCACCATTATAATGAAAATCAAGAAATATCCCACTTTATTATATCAATTGTACCTTTCTGAGAACAGAATCCCTGACATCATGCCCTAGGACATAGTCTGGTCAGTGACTGGGAGAGACACGTGTGCTGTGAAGTCTGCACAATGCAGTTTGCAGCCTGGCATTCCTGTTATTTGTCTCCTAATACATCTAAGAAATGGTAATAATGTCCAGCACTATAGCTGCACATCAGTAAATCGTAATTGTTTTAGTTTTTATGATTTGTCTGTCAGAAAATATTGCCGGGAAGTCTGAATGATCTCTAATTTATAAGTGAACTTCTATTAAGTAAAGAGTTTAGGGTCATGTGTCAGTTGATATACAGCAGTGGAGTGGCAATATCTTACTGTTTTTAATGCCAAAGGAGCTATTAGCCATAAAACTCTCTGTGTGTTTTGGAAGTTGTGGCACATGCACATCTATGGCAGCGTCTCCCTCCAGCACAGGTTCCTCATAGGCAACAGGCACTGCTAAAATCCTGCGATATCCACCATTTAAATAATAATGTAAAATATTCTCAGCCTGAAATGTAAAATAAGCTATACTACAGTTATTTCACTTTGTGTAAAAAACATTTCCAGGTGCACTGCATTTAGGAGTGGTAAGGTCTTGCTACCATCATTCCTGGTAAAAGTTGCACTTTATTTCAGTGTGTGGGCTAAGACTGTTGAAATATATCCCCTGGAAAAACTTAGTATTACCATTCCATCAGTTAAATGACAGAAGCCTTAATTTTCGAAACAAAAGGACATAATCTATAGTTTTAGTATTTAGTGTATACATGCATATTTCGGAAGATCTTTCATGAACTGTAATAGATTCGTAGTCCTAGAGTCTGAGTTTTTCAGTCTTGAGCTTCTTAGCCATGCCACCTCACTAGAAACTTCCTAAATACCTCATTTGAACTGGTCCATAAGCAGAGAAAAGTCTCTCTCTTCCCATCAACTGTGCAATGCGTGCATATTTTCTCTGTCTCTCTCTTGCACTCGTAAATTAAATTTTAATTATGAGTCTGTATCAGGCATCAAATCAAAATGCTATCTACTAAACAACAGACAATAGCAATAATCCCCCTGCCCAGCAATCCCTGGTCCCTTGCTAACAATTGGGCCATTTATTATTCTACTAGTCTAAACAACTGTACTGTAATAGCTGAAGAGAAGCATTGCCACATAACTCAAAGTGCTTTCTTTTTCTAGTGTCTTGAAGGCATTCAGCTCAAGGTGATGTAAAAAAAAATCTAGCTGGACTACAGAAATGTGGAAAATGTAAGAGAACTTGCTGTGTGCTCTGTGAGACGTTGGTCATAAATTAGACTTTACAGTATTATGTTGTATAAACTAGCCGTTAACATTGAAAGCAGTCATTGCCCAGGAAGCTAGGCCAAACTGGTTTATTAGTAATATTATTAGCATTTAATACACACCTGCTATGGAATTCCTTTTTGAATGCTATTTCATCCCATTTCTTAAAGAATTAGGTTTTCCTTCCTACCCCTTCCACCACTGTTTACATCTTGCAATTTTGGGGATAAATCCAGAAGAGCAATGGTGAGGAGAAACTGTCTGAAAATTACTGGTGCTGAAATGTGGTCAAACTGGTGAAACAGCAGTTGGCAGGACTGGGATTTTTATCTTCATTAGGATGATAGCAAACAAGAGCAGCTGCTGATTAATGTGACACTAAAGGGAATGGTTTAGTGATGGTACTGACTAGGTCAGGTTGATGTTTGGACTTGAGAATCTTGAAGGTCTTTTCCAACCTTAATGATTCTGTGAATTCTGTGATGCTATTCTTTGTTGCTACTGATGTACAGAGGAAACAGAATAAAACCAAATCACAGCCCTAGGATCTTCATTCTTACAGTACTATCCAATTTTTCCTCTTGATGAATATACGGTAACCGTGGAGATAAAGTGTGCCGGAGATATTAAATAAGGTCCTTTGGAAGAAACTGGAATTTAGGTTCCAGCTGGGGACTGATCAGCTGATTTTAGAAGAAAGCTTAGAGTAGGGTCCAGTAAGAACTGGGCAAGGGAAGCAACTAGCAAAACCCTTCAACCTTTGTTTTGTCACCATGTTGCATGATCATCCTGCCAGGGCAAGGATCTTTATTTTCAGGGAACACACTCTTGTATCAGCACAAATGTCATGGTTAAGTCGGTGAAACTGGTTTTAAAGCCCTGTGTGGGAATGCTGCCCTGAAGCTGAGAACTGTGCAAACAAATGGAGGAGAGAAAAATACAGCAAAAGGCAGACTTGCACAAAGACTCAAATGCACTAATCCTTTATAGCTGCTTACTTGGACAATGCTGTTCTGACAACAGTGAGCCCTTCATCAGCCCCAGTGAAAAAGAGTCATGCACTGATCCAAATCTGACCATAAGTACGCGCTGTGACTTCTCTACAGTTCCACTCCTTCCCTCAGCTATTTTTCTGTCTCCAGGAACAAGCAAGTCAGGAGCTGTGGTGCTTTAGTCTAATCTACCAATAAAAAGTCATATGAGTTAGGTTTTGGTCTGCTGCTGACTCTCAGCCCTGTAATATTGCTTATAGTCATGGCGTGTTTCCCAAAATGGTAACATAAAGTACTCCTGGGAGAGCAGGTTCAAGAGGTAACTAACTCTCGGGTTCATTAGGAAGTGTGTTTGTGAGTGCTTTACAAAGCAAAACAAGGTTCATTTCCTTTTCCCTAACACTTGACTACCATTTGCATTTTTTTTTTTCAAATAAGTTCTGTGAGTTAAATTTGTGACTCAGTTTGAAATTTAATTGTGTTATGTCGTTATCAGTATGTTTCTCCACCTCTCCAGATTCCACATTTCTGATAAATTTATGAGGGAAAAAAAAAAAAAAAGCTTTTGCAATGAGGATTTCACTCATTTCTATTTATTCACCACTAATGCAAAAACCCACAAACATAATAACCTCTCTTTACTCCTATGTCTGCTTTACTTAATGGATATTGTCATCAATAGCATTTCACAGCTTACTTTAATTCCTCATATGCATTTCCAGCATGCAATTAATGTCAGCTTTGGAAATGTTCCCTTAATAGTTTATATGATTGAGAAGTTGATTTATTTAGCACAACACTCAAGTCCTACAGAAATTAACATTTCTTTCTTTTCGACTTTTCGCTACTGAAATCAGAGAAACACACATAATTAAAAAAAATAAAAATGGAAAAAGGGCAAGGTGTCATCCAGGGCTCTGTGAGGATGAACAGGCTCTGTGATGAACTAGGCCACTTAGAATAGGATTTTTTGAGATGCTTGTGAAAAACTGTTCAGATAGAAGCCTTGAATTGACCTTATTTTCCTGTTGGTTACTATGCTTTCCAGATTAAAAGCTGTTTTCTTTTATTGAAATTGAACAGTGCCAAACATTGAACTTGCTT
This sequence comes from Cygnus atratus, assembly GCF_013377495.2. NCBI lineage: Eukaryota > Metazoa > Chordata > Aves > Anseriformes > Anatidae > Cygnus > Cygnus atratus. The sequence goes on from NC_066365.1 coordinate 8,173,984, forward strand.
TGTAAGGCATACATCAAGAGAGAAAATATTTCAGTGCAATGACATGACCTGACATTTTAAAGCAGATAATAAATGACACCTTGTCAATGCCACCAATTTATTATTCCCTCTCTTGTACCTCTGTGTTGCAGTGGGATACCACTTTCTTTTTAATCATGGGCCCGTGTTAAACAAATTTTATGCCAGAAAAGAATATAAAATGCCCCTAGTTGTTTCATACTCCCTGACCTCCCATCCTACTGTAAGGCATAAAGACAAAGACTGTTTTAAATTTTTCATTATTTTATTCCATTTCTGATCCAATTACATGTGGCTCTTCCATCACTTGCATGAATGTATATGCTATAATGTCAGCTGCTGCACATTAATCAGGCTTTTTTTTTTTTTTTTTTTGTTCAGTGGACAGTGGTACTAAATCATCTCACTGAAAAAGGTGGGACAAGAAAAAGATGCAAATGAATAAGGAGGAAACTCCTTTTTATGGAAATGCAGCAGGAAATCATTAGAGTGGGTGGTCTTCCAGTCAATCCCCCAAAGACTTGGAAATACACCAGGTTGTTGTACATCTTTCATTTTCACCTTATTACAGAAGAAGAGACACTTCTTCCCGTGGCTTCACTTTTCACTATTTCTTACAAGCCTGCGTCAACAACTTGAACTGCAGTTTAGATACTGGTTTGGTTAATTATTATAATGAATAGGCCAGTAAGCTGAAAAGTGTTTGGCTTCTTGAAGAGACTGAAAGAGGGCTTTTACTGGGATGCAGGTATCTCACATTGATGTGTGGAGTATTATGTTGGTTACTGTGCAATTTTAGGTATGAATGAGAGTTAGGCTTTCAGAGGGAAGATGCAAAGTATCTTCTAAAGCTGATTTGTTTTATTTAATTGACCAGGGAGAGTAATATCCCTAAGTGATTTCTGCCTCTTAAGGGACCTGATCTCAAATTCACATCAGAGTTTAAGATTATACTCATGATTAGCACTGACAGGCATAAGTGCCCTAGAAGCTAGAGCACTGTGGTCTTTTCCTGGGTCTGAATAGTCAGGACTAGAGGAACCTTACGTGGAGGAAATCAACAGGTTCAAGAGCATGAAGTTATACTGTGTTGTGTAGACCCTTGAATTTGCAGCAAAGCCTGGGATCAGAAGAGGTGAACTTGTTTTCTCAGGCTGTGGTATGGTTGCCTGGATATCTGGAGGGTTGGGATTAGCTTGAACAGCTCAGTAGCTTCAGGAGTATAAGTGTTTGCTGAATTTCATGTCTTGGAAAGTGCAGTTGTCTATGGAGGCATTGTCTTTCTCCTTTGATGGTCCGTGGATTGAAACAAACGTTAATTTCAGGGCTAGATTTACGGTGAAAATAAAGACATATTCCATGTGGGGCATCTTCTCAAGAAATCTTTCAACATAAAATATTAGACATAAAAACATAAATTTCAGGAGTAGTAAGTCTTCTTGTGTTCCTGCCTCCTACCCTGCCCTGGTATTAATTTAGCGTTAAGACTGTGATGGGAAGGAGTACAATTTGCATAGCATAATGTATGTGTATCATAGTAATTGTTTGATCCATATGTGAAACCTATTCCATAATAACAAGAAAAAAAATTAGGTGGGTGTGACAAGCAGCAGAAAATAAGTGGGGAGACTTAACCTGTTTTTCAGCCTTTCAAGTGCCTGTATTTATATTTTTTAGCTTTTGAAATACCCCAGGAAGTCCCGAATCAAAGAGCCATTAAAGCCAATAGACATTTGACTTCAGTGAAACCAAAGCTAGATTTTTGGAAACAAGACCATTAGAAATTTCGTATTTAAATAGTGGAGTTTTATTCTTTTATGGATCAGATGCTTTCCATGGTTAAAAGTATCATGGCTTTTCAAGTGTCATTTATAATTTCTGTTATTTCTGCTGCATAATACAAACACCTTAACTGTCACAGTAAATACAAACATTTTAAATTTATGGTTTATTTGATTTCAATCAGCTGTGTCAGGTAACAGCTTTTTATTACATTGCAGCATAAATAAGAATATATGCAATATGGTAGTTTATACTTAGACTGCAAATTATAGGTGTACATTTAAAATGAAATCAAATCTAAAATCGAGCAAAGGGAATGGAACACAAGGTTATGAATGTTTTTTTTTTGCTAAAGGCAAAATCCAGGGTTATTAACTCCAGGGTGGCTTGTACCTTGGGGATAGCATGGTCCAATTTCGCCAGAATTTTATAAAGCTCCGTTCAACCTTTCTCTGTTATTTTGTCTGGACGGTGACAAACGGTAGTAACATATTGTGACAGAGGTAACTGCAAACATCCTGAAAAGTTGTTACAACACCTAAGTTACAACATGTAAAAGCTTCTTACCAGGTAAGAATCTGCCAGGGCATAGATACAGATGGTATTTCTGAAGACTAAAAAAATTAATAAATAAGTGTATCACTCAGATTTCACACTACTGTGTGTCATCCCCTGTCAATGCTGTAGCCTGCTATCATGGATTTATCATTTGAAGTTCTTGTCCAGCATTGTAAAATGTCATCTTTGGGACAGCAGAGGGAATATTAGTTTCCAATTCTTCCTCAAAATTAAAGTTGTTTTGGTTCAGATTCTGGTCAAATATCTCTTAATAATTTTTCTCTTAATTGCATCCCATTTCAATGGATGTGGGCAGTTTCAGGGCAGTTTCAATTCTCTAACCCCCTCTGTCAGGATCTATTGACAATACAACTTTACAGCCATAAATGACGTATTAATCTAGTGAGCTAATGCTTGTACTTAGCTTGCAAAATGCTTTGGATCACTTGGATGAAAAGCCTTATGTCATCCAAACCAGGTGTCATTACAATGTCATTACCTGCTCCAGAGTGGTTTACTCCCTCATTCATGGCAAACTTTGGCTGTGGTATGTCCCATGAATCCTAGGCACTGGTTCTTGATGGGATGGTTGGTCAGCACTGTGTTCTGCTTTCTTAATATTGTCTCTGTAAAATAGCACAAATATAGCTTCGTCACTTTTAGGTGGCACATTGGTGGCATGTTGGTGTGGCAGCAGCTGGGAGAGAGGCTGGAAGGATGCACCACTGGGTAGATGTAGTGCTTTGCAAGTGGGCATGGGTGTCTGGCTGGTTTAGAGCGCTTAAAGAGAAATAGTATTTAACAGTAGTTATCTGCATCACTCATTCCATCAGCTTTGTTGGTTCAGAAGAAATAGTAATGTGCGTGGTGTATTTAATGGGAGGTATACTATGTGAAAGGGAGGTATACTATGTGAAAAGACTCCACAGTTATGTTGCAAAAGCAACACAAAGATAGATATAAAAAAGAATGAGATGTCTTATAAAGAAATTACATTTCTCTAACTCTGCCATCCTTAGTGTATTAGGGAGTAATATCGATGATACAGACGTAATATGGTATATGAGTTTCCACATTTGGCTAAGCCTTCTACACAAGTGAATGTCCCTAGTGCAGCTTAGCCTGGCCTGCTAAGGATAAGAATGACTGACTGAAATAAATCACTTTTTGTTCTTTCTGAGTAACAGCATTTCTGCATCCTCAGTAAAAATGCATTCAGAAATGTATGTAGTTTGGGGCTTCTCATCACAAAACTTAAATTAACAGATTAGATGAAACTCAGGAGAGGACAGCTAGAATGCAGATAAACTCGTGTGCAGTTATGTCTGCTATAACATCCAGATGTGGTTGAAGTCCACTCTGGCAGGGGTAAAAGAAGAGCACTGGGAAATACAGTGCAAATTTGTAGTGTATGTGCAATATTTTGCCGTAATAAATTTTTTATGTTCTTTGTCAAAGAGAGAGCTTTTCTGTCTTTGGTAGACTTTGATTCAGGCATTATTTAATGAAAAGTGGGTAGGAAGCATATCCCTGTAAAATAAGTACCTTTACTAAAAAGTGTAAGGAAGACTTGCTTAATAACGATGACACTGTTAAGAGTAGAAGCTTCAAAAACAATAAAAAGAAGGAGAAATTACTTTTTTTTTTGGGGGGGGGGGGCAGGGGGCAGATAATCAGTAAAACTGGCAACTGAGAATAGGAATTCTTAAAAGCAGAAGAAAAATTTCTGAAGACACTGACCTTCAGGTAGGATACTGTGAGCTACAATATGCTCTGAATGGCACCAGTGTCAATCCAGGATTTTTTTGCTGCAGCCTGAAGTTATCCTGACCGGTAATGGGAAGTGGAATCTGTCCCCAGGAAATTTATTCTGCAGAATAGCCAGTACAGTAAAATCAGCTGCAGAGTGAGAACTCAGCATTTTTCTTACAAGAAACTTCTGAAACAGCCAAAGTGAAATTCCATTGATCTTAGCATTAAGTAGAAATTGTGATGGAATACAGCAGTCTGAACTCACTTCAGGGCCATGGTTTTGATGTCCTCTCAAGCTTTACCTTTTTCTGTGAACTTCGCGTATGTTCTGTTTAACAATCCCACTTCATGCTTTTTTGTCTCTACTTTCAGTCCTTATCAGCTTCCAACAACCACCTCACACGCAGCTTTATCAAGCTTCCCAGAGCATTGTCACTGGAAATCTTTTCAGCCCTGGAGCTTCCAATTCATCTGCGTTCACATTTTGGTATCCTATTGCAACAAATCTGGTTTCTGTCACAGCAGCATATCCCTCTTATAAAAGCAGTCAAAACTTCCAGAAGATGGGCTAAAATCATTGATTGCAACAGGAAAAAAAGTCAATAGTGTTTAGATGATTAATAGCACCATGTTAAAAATGGTAACCTAGATATGGAAATGAGAAGGCAGCATAACTGAGTATCACAAGCAGCACATAAAAACCTTGAAGCCCACGTAAGGAACATTCAGGGACCCATTTTCTCCTGCTAGGCCTATGGATGTTGGATTTTTATTTTATTTTTTTTTAAACTTTAGTGGCATTTATACTGGTATAAACATTGTGCAAGGGAAAAATTCAGTGTCTGCTTTCTAGAGATTAAAGGGAAAATATTACAGTAGTCTTTTGTGGCATTTCTGAATGCAGGTGTACATGTTCACTTCTCCAGATAGCTTCAGCTGAGCTTACACACACGCAACTTGGGAGGGTGGGAGGTCACTCTTTCTGCAAAGCCTCTTACCGAAGGGATCTGGTTAATCCTTATAGCCTGGTTCAAAGTAATTAGGGTGGATATGGACACTGTAAAGGAAAAAAATAGACTGACTGTCCTTGAGAAATCCCCAGGGGCACTGGGGTGGAGAGAAAGAGCTGCACAACTGCTGACTCTGTGGAAGGGTCTGCAGCAGACTGCATAGAGCACGGTTTCCAGCACCTTCTGGCCTACCTGATGAAATGTCTCTCAACTTTTAAAGGTGAACTGCAAGAGCAAAGCAAAAATGAAACCTAATTAAGCACCAGTTGCTGGGCTGAGATCCTCCTCTGGGAAGGCAATGTGGCACAGTCAGAAGAGAAGGACATTATGTGCCCCATATTTGAAAAATTGTTTCGTGCCTGTAGACTCTTCTCTGGGTCTGTTTGCTTGCCTGACATGTCATCATTCAACAATATAAATAGATATATTTTTTTTAATTGCAGTGACTGTGAACTGCAAATTTTATTTATCTTTTTATTTATTTATTTATTCACTTAGGAAGAGGAAAGGAGACACAGGGGTTTATCTAACCTCTTCTTCTTGCTCTGAACTCTGAACTTGATAATATCCTTAAACTTGCATAATTCGCTCAGGAGTGAGATGCTTTCTATCGTTTCTGAGTTCTCATTAGCTAATTTTTGAAGATGTGGTCTCAGAAAAAAACAAACCAACAAAAACCTAATACCCCAAGCCCCACACCTATATAGAAATCATAGGATAGAGAATACCTGCATTCTATAGAACCCTCTAAGCATGGATCTTCAGGGCAAAACACACATTTTTATTTTTTATTTTTTTATTTATAGTAGGAATGAAATGTTTGTTATGCTGTCTGTGACAAAATAAAGAAGTTTCAATGGGAAAAAAAAAAAAGATGTAAAACAAATGAAATTAATATTTTTAAGTTTTTCACATTTGTGCAGAGAGTGGCCTGGTTTTCCAAGAGTGTACAGTAGTATATTAAACATTCTGGGTGGTTCAGCACTTTTCTGAAGATCAGAGCCTTTTGCTGTATTGCCAATGAGAAATATAAATTCACTGGTCACCTTTGGAAATCTTGGTTGAAGCCCGAAGAACGTTTAAAAATAGTTAGCATTCGAAATTTATTTTCTTCTTTTATAGTTTTGCCCTTCCTTACTTCAGCATTTCCCTTAAGAAGGACTTCAAAGAACATCAGCAAAGCTGTGTGGTGGATCATGCAGATCAGCTCTGTAGGTTACAGGTATAAATTTCCTCTGAAGCACTTTCACCTCCACTGTACTTTGGGCATCTCTACTGCTCTAATCTCAGTATTCCCTGTGAAAATGAGAAGTTGCTCTCCAGAAGCTCAACTGATAAAATTTTCACAGCTCCTGTAAACTCTCTGCCACTACATCAGTCTCTGTAGCTTGGACCATAGGGACTTGCACGTGTGTTATCCAGAGATGCTCTCAAAAGTTGTCTTTTAGTCAGCAAACAGAATCTCTAGTATCTAGTTATCACATGAAAACATAATTTGGTCGGTGCTGTAGCACCGTGTAGTAGAGTCAATGAAACTATTGTACCGTGGATCAGCACAAGCCAAAAGAACTGAAGAAGACTAGTATTGCAGAAATACGCTTTTCATGTGCAAAACAGCACATGCTGTCTGACTAACAAAAGCTCAGAAAGAGACAAGAAGTGGAAGTATATTAGACGTATACACTTTAAATACAAATGAGAATTCAGCAAATGGGATTTGATATGAGGTTTTTCTTCAAAATCTTACAAGTAATGCTCCTGTATTTTACATGAGCAAATTCTGATGTATCATACAAAATGCCCCTGCTCTTCACAGCTAAATTGTTGATGAAAAGCAAACACCACAGTGCAACTGGAGGTTTGAAGTGCAAACAGATGTTACTTTTGAACGAACTTCCATTGTTTAACCACTGGCTCTCGGTACTGCCATCTAAAGAGGAAGATGAAGCAACTTTGCATGCTGTGGATGCCGGCTGTCAATTTGCAGTATGCAAATGAAAATGTAACTAATCCTTAAGAAGCAGTGCCTCTAGGCACAGTTGGTGGGCTCAGTATTTAGACGCAATTTGACTGAAGTTTACCTTTGGAACCATCTCTTCTTCTTAGCTAGGGGACTGTGCCAACTACCCCCATCAACAATGGAAAACTGTAAGCTGGGAAAGATGGTTTAACCCAGCTCACTGTTGTACCATGATTTCCTGATCAAAACGACCTCAAACAAAGTCCTTGTCTGATTCTTGTCTCCTTATCAAGTAGAAGACTGTGCTTGCAGAGCTCTCATCCATGCACCAAGTAGGCAGGGCGCTTTGACTGGCAGTGGGACAATCCCCATTCAGAGGGTGTAAAAGTGCCTGGTGAGAAGATGGAGTGGCTTGGGTGCTGCTGAAATGCCAGTATCTTTGCTTACAATAATTGCTTCCAGAAGATTATTGCAGGCATATTTAGAACTCTAAATTATGCCAAGCTGTGGGAGTTCTCAAAGATGGCTTTAAGCTGACTTTGCCCTTATTTTACTGCACTTCTGCCATGTCAGCAGATCTTGGATGCAACCAGTCAACTGACCTAAAGTACTTATTTGTAATTAGGTGTCAAAAATAAAGTGATAACAGCGGTCTAATTCCAGTGGGTCTGTCTACCTGAAAATGCAAATCTCTCTCTATTTGAGTAATTAAGCTATGAAATTTAGAGTGCTCAAAGCCCTTGATGTTTCGAAGTAATTAGCAATATGGGGAAAGATACTGCTTTTGTGAGTACTAACAGCTGATTTGTAATAAAACCAATGTGTTTGGTTTTCTGTTATTAACTAAGTTGTATTATTCATTGTTTACCAGTATTTTGCCAGCTGCCAGGCATTTGTAAAAATGTTTGTACAGCCCAAATGCACTAGAAAGATGAGCACAAACTGTTCCAGTCATTAAATACTGTTTATGTGACTGTAGCTTGTAGGAATTGGTCCTCGTCATGCCCTATCGTGCAAGGAGATGTACAAACAAAACCACAACTGTTTCAAATTTGAAAGCATGCAATACTGAATAATGAACAAAGGCAAATAACATCCAGAAAATAATTTTAAGCATCAAATCCTTTTGGAGAAGTCAGGCAGAGTATCAGAAAGAACATAGGTCTGAAATAGGGAATATTCTATTTCACAGCAATTCATGGCACTGCAACCACTTGACCAGCTTCTGTTTTTTTAATTTATTATTATTATTATTTATTATTATTATTATTTTTGTGGGTCTGTGGTCATTCAGAATTGACCATTCAGAATTTTGTGAAGGCATGCATGTCCTAAATGTCTGTTAGGTAGTTTGCAAGCTGTTGTATATTGTGTCCCTGGGACAGTGCACAGAGTACCTGGAGAAAATAGGCTGGTTTCCTCCTTGGACACGTGTGGCTAGGCAGGGTCTGCTGGATGCTGAGCATGGAGAAAGGGACCAGAGGTGGTGGGAAGTGCACCAGGAGTGGTGGAGTCACAGCAGGCAGTAAGCATGGCACAGGTAAGGATTATTCCAGCTACAGGATTGCAATCCTTGTTGGGAAATTTACATTAAAATGCCTCAGATCAGACAATGTGCATTTGTTCAACCTGGTAGTTACTCCTTTGGTTTTTTTTTTGGGTGTCTTTGGCGACGTGAGTGTCTGCAAAGATCAGCCATGTGCTGTGGGAAATATTTAGCACTCACTTTTTCTCCTTCTTATTAAAATACAAACTCCTACCCCTACAACTCCAATGCATATTCCAGCACTGGAATTTGAAAGCTATCTCTTCATACCAGCTGGAGTGGTGTTCTTCATCTTCACAGTTCTCATACAGGAGTATGGAAATTCCTGTTTTAACCCTAAAATTGCAGCATATTCATCTGGAGAGCTTCTACAGGCTCAAGCTGAAAGGCTAACTGGAATTTGAGTATACATTTCTTAGTTTTGTTTCCTTCCATTTAAAGTATTTGTTGCTCATGTAACTGGAAATCATTTATTAACTTGGTTGTATTTTTTTAAAATTATTATTATTTTATAGGCAGTTTCTAATGATCTTAAGCCATTAGCAGTCTGTGGGCTAACGACAGAGAGATACCAAGTTCAGCTCCTGCAAAGGTGTCATGCTAGCCATTCCTGACTGATCTTTGTATAACCTGTTCTTAAAATCCTACCTAAATGGACTTTCCACATCATCCCTGGGGGAACTAGATGGTGTTTAGCACAAACCATTTCATGACATAAACTTGTGCCACTGGGCTTATATAATACACAGGATAATAAATGTTAACCTTTGAAGTGAAGAAGAGACATGCTATTGTAAAATATTCTGCAAGGCCAAAGAAGAATAAAAAGCCCTATTAATTTATTGATACTGAAATTACAAACCAATTTGCGAAGAGGCTTAAAAGTATTCTGAGCTGTTTACCCAGTGTTTTGTAAGCTAATTAATTAGGATGTTAATGCTGCTATCTGACACTGAAATGAGCATGTTTAGATTCTGGTTTCTGATCAATCGCTGCAAAGCTTAAATGGCTAATGAAAAATACGAAGTGAGGCTGTTTCTAAACCTATTCCTAAGTGTTGGGTATGGATCAGATTTGAGCTACTTTTATGACAACTTCAATGCTTTATTCGTTTGTCATTTTCTTCCATTTCTTTCAAAAGAAAATCAGAAAATGCAGGTTTTGCCATGTTTCACTAACTGAATATTTCAATTAGCAGCCTGGCAAACTGATTCTGGGATTAACATCTGCCCTTTTACTGTGGTTAGGCAGGGGTGAGGGATCAGGGAGTGTCATTTATAATGAAGATCTTTTAGAGATTTACATTTGTTCTTGACTTGGGCCCATCCTCTTTAATATCTTTATTGATGATTTGGACGAGGGAATTGAGTGCACCCTCAGTAAGTTTGCGGACGACACCAAGTTGTGGGAAAATGTCGATCTGCCAGAGGGTAGGAAGGCCCTGCAGAGGGACCTGGACAGGATGGGTCAATGGGCAGAGGCCAACGGATGAGGTTCCACATGGCTAAGTGCCGGGGCCTGCACTTTGGTCACAACACCCCAGTGCAGTGCTACAGGCTTGGGGGAGAGTGGCTGGAAAGCTGTGCAGAGGAAAAGCATTTGGGGAAAGAATCTCTACGAAGCTGGTGAAGGACTTGGAGCACAAGCCCTATGAGGAACGGCTGAGGGAACTGGGGTTGCTTAGTCTGGAGAAGAGGAGGCTCAGGGGAGACCTCATTGCTCTCTGCAACTACCTGAAAGGAAGGTGTGGGGAGCTGGGGGTCGGCCTCTTCTCACAGGTAACTTGTGATAGGACTAGAGGGAATGGCCTCAAGTTGTGCCAGGTGAAGTTCAGGTTGGAAATGAGGAGACATTTCTTCTCAGAAAGGGCAGTCAGGCATTGGGACGGGCTGCCCAGGGAGGTGATGGAGTCACCGTCCCTGGGGGTGTTTAAGGAAAGGTTGGATGTGACGCTTAGGGACATGGTTTAGTGGGTGACATTGGTAGCAGGGGGATGGTTGGACCAGATGATCTTGGAGGCTTTATCCAACATTAATGATTCTATGGTTCTATGATTCTATGAATATTCACATAAGAGGTGACTGATGATGGTTTGACTGATGATGGTTTTTGTGTTCCTAAGACAAGCAGGTGCACAAATCCTTCAGCATTTGTAAATCCAATGGATCAAAATTTTCTCTTCCTATTAGAGTATTTCAGTCCTGAAATACTTGTAGAATACCCTGATAAATTTTTGACATCATACATTGTGCGTAAAACACCACTTAGAGATAAAAACGGTGTCTGTATTGTACTGTTACAATAACAGTTACCCTGTGTGATTGCTAGCAACATGGGTGGGGACAGAACAGCAGCCTTGGAGATCCTTCACAAGATGACAGATAATGCGGACAGCTGAGAGGGAGGCTTAAAGATGACAAGTAAATCACAATTTCTTTGCTTCCTCCTCTTCCCCCTAGTACCTCTGCATCGAGCTCTTCAGAGGTTTTGGAGACAGTTTTCATAAAAATACCACATTCATACAAAGGCAGAGGTGTTGCACACCTGATATGGGACCTCTGATTACACCTGGAGGTGTAACAGTAGTGCATAAGGATGGCCATTTGGACACCTAGCTCCAGAGATGCAGATGCAAATCAGGCTCAATTTATTGGCACACATTTCATAATCTGCTTTATTTAGTTCATGGACCAGGCACTGTAAACACTATGACATTTACAGTACTTTTTCCTCAGATGGTTTTCTTTGAAACAACTGGCTCCATTTTATAAGAGCCTGGAGTAGACTGTGAGTCTTAAAGAATCCAACCAGTTTGAGAATTACTGGTGAGATACAGGACATAAATAGTGACCTTTCATATTATATTTTGCTGCCATTCAGGTGAGATTTAGTTACTTAAATTTTGTAACAAACAGATTTGTGTGTGTGTGTGTGTGTCTATCCAAAAATAATACCGCTATCTATGCTGTGGGCAAAGCTCTCACCTGTAGTCTGAGTTCATTTTCAGAGAAATAAATCTGTTACTTAGATGGGTGATGTGTTAAAAGATACAGGTGGCCTGTGAGTTCTCCGAGTGAGGAGGAGGCACTTGAGAGGTTTTAAACTCCTAAATGACAAAGAAGATGTATAAATAGTGGCTTGTAGTGGTATTAAAAAGCTTCACCTACATAGAAAGCGGGGCAATATTTACTGTAAGCAATAAATATTTGTAATTGTTATGTGGTGCTTTTCAAATTATATTTCATGTCTAGTTTTATTTTGAGCTATTTTTTAAAACTTCAGTTCCTCATAAAAACAAGTTGTATAGCTTATGGTATTACTCCAGCAAAATGATTTCCATAAATAAAGCAAGAAGCAATAGAAGGGAACATATATAAAGATTAATGCATCAGACTTTTAAGCTTACACTGACTAACAATAATTTCCAAGACTTAAGTTATTGGGAAAGAAATCTCTCATATGGAAACAGGCAACAAATCCAAAACCACCTGAGCAGCATGGGCAATTTACTTTCCTTCCACTTAAAGAACTGTATTTTTATAGCCATTTTCCCTGAGCTTATTGATTTCTTATGCAATTTTCTCCTAAGACAGAGAGCGGCTAGATTTAGCACACAAATGGATGTAGACAGTAATTAATGGTTGTGCTGTTTGTCAACCTAATGCAGCCGGTGAGAGCTGCTGTGGGCTTCCCCGTGCAGGATGGGAAGGGGAGTGTTCCCTTCCTGCAAAACCACGTGAGGTGGTGAGCAGGCAGCCATGGAGCAGGGCACACATTAACTTCAACGCTCATCTCTCAAAAAGCAATGGCAGAGCTGCTTCTTCCAATTGGGTCGGGGTAAGATATGCATGTACAGACACAGGCAGTTAACATTTCCTTCTTTAAAAAAAAGAAAAGAGATTGCATTGCAATCAGATGCAGCTGGAAAACAGCACCTTACCTTCTATCACTTTCAAATTAATTTCCATAGAATTGCCTTTGGAACAAACAGGTGAAGAAACTGGAATGAAATTTAAAGCCATTTTGCTAATTAAATGCAGATAACAACCTTGCTGTTAAGCCCTAGATGCTGCAACTACAAAGAGTAACCAACATAGGCTGCGTCCCAGTTAGCATCTGTAGCATGTAGAAACCAAGTACCGTCACTTTCTTTTGGAAATTTCAGCTTCATATCTTCCTATGGCGAAAATAATAGCACAGTCCACAAGGAATCATCTTAGACTCACTTTAGACAGAAATATGTAGAGAATAGGGGCCTAAATTATTAATATATCATCCTTAAATAATGTAAAGATTACAGAATAATAAATAGTAATAACAGGAAAGAGAAACTGGAAAAAATCACAAAGATATTTAAAGAACAATACAAATATGAATCCAGGGCAAAAATTTGACTCAGTTTTTATTTCATTCTGGCTTATGACTCTTCTCTTACAAAGGGGCAGACCAACCTGCAAAACAAGATTCAAGTAAACTTCTGTGTTTGGAAGGCACTGCCAATTAACAAACTGATGCTCTTTTGGAAAGTAGCCATCCTATCTAAGCATGATAAAGTTGTATCAACTAATGTGCATATTATCAGTAGAGCAGATGTGGAAAAGGCTCTGCTACAAACTCATTAAGTATTACACGAACTGAACACGTTACTGGGATTCTTTTACTGTATGTAGAATAACAGAGATGTCAGTGCTGCGGCTCTGCAGACTGGAAAATGATAATTATTTAATGACCTTCAGTGCCAGTAAGCGAGGCACTAATGATCACCGTCTTTTGCTTTCTGCTTAAAAAATACTCAGTATAGTTGACAATCATTAAAACAAGCCAGAATCAAAACTGACATCTCGCGAACAAGCTACATGTGTTTTAAAACAACAGCCTGGAAATATTGGAGATAAGATGCAACCTTTCACCCTTCAGATCTACCTACATTAAATCTTTTTCTTGATTTCTGCTGCCTTGCTATTTTGAATGTCACTGTGTGGTGATCCCTGTTGATGGGTAATAATGCTGTGCACAGTATCTCAGGCTAGAGAAGCATAGCTGAGTAGATACAGTTCCCAAACAACATACCTTATTAAAGGGTAAACTGATGATCAGAAATCCTTACAAGAATGCTTGGTTAGAAATAAATCATGAAGGGATCTGGAAATTCAGCTGTTCACAGTAAATTTCAACACTGTGAAATACACAGATGCAGAGCTGATGGGGAAGCTGCCTTGACATTCTCAGAAACCTGATTTCTTATTTTCGCTGTCCTTGTTTCTGTCAGCTGCTTTGCATGTTGTGTTATTTTTGGAACAAGTTTTTTTTTTTTTTTTTTTTCCTAGGGACTTCAGAAAGCCTTCATCCATGGCTCGCAGTTTGCACAGCCTCTGTTTACAGTTTGCAGGTGAAAAAGTTGCCAATTTGCAGCACAGAGCTTTGGTTCGCTCTTGATTACAACAAGTGCACTTTGCACAGAGCGTAATGACGCTGATGTCTTTGGCTGGCACATAGCATCACTGAGGGAAGTTTTGCAGGCAGCTGAGTACCTGCTCTGAGACATCGAGGCCCTGAGCATGCTGCAGAATTGAGCCTCTAATGAGGCGTGCCTTTTGCATGCTTTTTCAAAGTAAATCAGTTTGTCTGCAGAGTGTAAGGAAGGCACTCAGGAGCCAGACACAGTGCAATTAGAGAACAGTTCTGAAATGCATGTCTTGTGTTGGCATTGTAATGCTGTTCAATCCAGAGAGGAAGATGTCCAGAGCTCTGACTTTTATGGGCCTTTGGTGCAAGGGGCAGCGTGTGGGTAGCTCCTGCTTCTTGAACTGCCTCTAGGAGCCCTGAGGCTCTTCTAATTTATTCAAGCGGCTTTGCAGGCAGCTTTGCCCTCTTGCTCCCCTTCCCCACACTCAGGAACCCACGTTTCCTGAAATGATTAAAATTTTTGTATGTGGAAGATGACTCTTTGGCCTTGCTCTTGCACACAAATGCAAAAGCAACACTGGTCAGCATCACTATGGGACAGAGTGTATACCAGCAGAAGTTACAGCAATGAGGGAACGCAGCAGCTCTGAAGTAAGATTCAGGAAGGTTTTAGTTTGCAGGAGTCTGGTAGAAAAAGGCATCCTTCTGGCATGGACTACGAAGACAGTTCCTGTTATGGCCGTGTGGACAAACTTGACAGGAAAACAAACATTGCCTAGCAAGACAACCATGTGTATTGTTTTCTGCAGAAAAGTCCTCTGTGAAAAATCATTCCTTGATTTGGGACCTCATTGTACAAAAATATGGAAAGTTAGACTGAGTGAAGGTCTTTTATCCTCACCTGGATGAAGCATATGAAAGAAGAGAACGTGTTTAATTTGTACTCATGTCCAGTACTGCTGTTCTGGTGTTTTATATTTGTGTACATTTGGCTTTCTTCTAATGAAGAAAAACTAAATGAATAATGACTGTTTGAAATGCATATTGTCCTGATACAAAGGCTCTCCTCAGTATGATAAAAGATGCTTGAAATACCTCCCGTATGATATCTATCAGAATAATAAATTCTGAGGTTTTGATACCCATAATCCTTTTCTAAAAGAAAGCGGAGAGCTTTTGCAATTTTTCTCTGATAAAAGTCATCAATCATACTGGTTTCAACTGTATAATCTCTCATTATTGCACTGTGAATTTATTTCCTTTAGTTCCATTGCATTGTGGTGTTTTGCACATGCACTCTCTGTCCCTAGAAGATTTATGCATATAGTTCTTGACCTTCACAATAGGGTAACAGGCATTTAAGTCAAATTATTTTAAGTAAACATTACAAGTCACCATTTGCCACTTATTGATTGGGAGTCAGATAAAGCAGGTGTTTGTAGGGTTGTAAATTGTGTTTAAACCTTCAATAAGGTAACAAATCATGTCATGCATATGAATGGTTCAACCGTGTGAATATCAAACAAATGTCCTGACCAGAAAAGAGAAGAGCGTCTGTTCTATGTGTTACAATTCAAGAGGTATGTCTAACCAAAGCGAAAATTGGGATTCTCCACAAATTGTTAGTTTCTTTTAGGAAATAAGACATGTTTCAACTCAGTTTAAAGTTATATTTCTTGGGAGGTGAAAAGGTATGTATGGTCTGGTTTGGCTGTAACCTCAAAACCCAGCCAGAACTGCTTTTCCAGCTGTGTGGCTTACTAAAAAGTTAGAAAACTTCATACATTTGCAGGTGCTGGTAGCATCAGCTGGGTTTCTGGGCTCTAACTTGATCATTATTCTTTCTTGGCTACAACAGTTTCAATATGCATGTGTGATGAGTTAACCTTGGCCAGCAGCCAGACACCCACCCAGCTGCTCTGTTACTACTCCTCCTGGATAGGACATGGTGAGAAGATAGGATGAAAAAGCTCATGGGTTGAGATAGAGACAAGGAGACACTTATCGATTACCATCACGGGGAAAAAAAAGACTCAAATTGGATTCATTTATTGTCAATAAATATAGACTTAGAGAGTGAGAAACAAAGACAAAATTAAAACAATACCTCCCCCGCTCACTTTTTCCTAGGCTCAACTTCACTTCTTCACTCCCAGCTCCTCTAGCTCTCCCCTCCTTGAGAGATAGAGAGGGGTGGGGGCTGCCAACACCTTGCCACCTACACCCAATGTGAGAATATGCACAATTTTCTTACATTGCCTTCCTTTAGATGGGATCAAGATATTTTAAAATATTCTATTCCTGCTGTGGTAGAGGTTGAGGTTTTTCTGCCTACAGCACATTCTTTGTAATTACTTATTGTAGTTAATTTTGCTAATAGTGTTGAGCTCGGGTTTTAGATTGGCTTGTATGGTTTGTTGAACACCCTACAGTTAGCAATTTTGCCCTTAAGACCATTGCAGTCATTGCCAGCCTACCTAGAAATGCGTTCAGGCAGGATGCACAAAAGCAGTACAAAGGTCAGGAGGCTGCTTTTGGCGTTAGCATTTGCTTTTTCCCTCCTGTTTTTGTCTGCTCTGAAGCACTGCTCCCTCCTCAGTGATGCTACCTTTAATTGCAAACTATTATTGATGTATGTTTTCAGCTTTGTAGTTCAGGTGATTAAGAAGTACAGTCTTAAGCTCATGTTTCCCTGCTTTACAATTAAGCATGGACCTAGGGCCAGATATGGAAGACCTGTGTTTGAAACTGTATGTCTTTATTTGTGGACAGTTTACAAGATTAAGCTACACATCAATATTTGCTTACTCTGGTACTTGATTAATGCACTACAAGCAGATTGTAGAATCATGTTTTGTATAGGTTTTTCAAGAGTTGGTTTATATGTTTACTTTTGAAGGTACTTGCCCATTAGATTGAATGTACATAAAATAAATCATCTAAACAGTGATTAAAAAGAAAGCATATTTAACCACCATATCATATAATTAAGACCAATCATTTCTGTAGAATTACTAGACTATGGTGGATGGTAAGAGCAATTCCTACCTTAACAGCCTGCAAAAGTGGAAGCACTGTAACGATATCAGATGAATATCCTGTAGGAGATCACTAAGCACCATGTCTTGTCCATAGCTGTGGACGCTGTGTAATGGAGGTTGTTTCAAGAAGCTCTCCATCTTGTTGTGCTACAACTAATGCATTGAAGTGATCCCATCTTGGAAGTGATGAAGAGGCACCTGAAAGCCAGCTCACTGCTGGGAAGCTCTTTCTGGTTCCCAAAGACACTACAGGGGGTTGTACAGGGGGTTGTGTACCAAGCCCCTCTTCAGTTTCTGTGCAAGATTCAGTAGCAATAAACTCTCCCTGATGAAAAGACCCTGAATGTATCTGCCTTGTAGATCACAATATCAGTCATTTTTGAGGGATGATCATTTGTTCCCTGGTGCTGTAGTAAGGGAGTCCCAAAGGAAGCTGGTCAATACCCATTGTATGCTCCACTCACTTGCTTTTTTTTTTTTTTTTTCCCCGAACGCTGTAAACCTGTAATGTCCTCTTTTACAGAATCTAATTTGTGACCTACTATAAGGGGCACTATCTCATTAATCAGTGAAAGCAGAAACAACATGTCAAGCTCATAAAAAATTATGGATCTGACTTGCTAACAATCATATCTCTCTTGACAAATAAGGCGTATAGTTGTTTGTCAAGGCCTTTGAGAAAAAGCCACTGAATGTAATTAAGGATCTGGCATGGCTGCTTTTATGCTGTAGCTGGTACAGCACTGGCTGCACAATGAAGACAAAAGTTCTAATTCCCCTTTGGACTTTCTCTGCACTATCAATGCAATTTACATCAATAACTGCTACTGTACAGGGAACGGCTCTTGAAAGGTTTCCTTGGCTCCAGTGGGTGTTGAGGATGCTCAGGGCTTTGAAGGGCAGCAGGAAACAAAAGATTTATTTCATTTAGTTATTTCTATATTTAGAAATAAGGACATGGAGTAAACCACACCAGAATATAGTAAAGAGACAAGTATGCAAAGACAGAACTGAGCTGAAGCAAAGCATGTGTATTGTTTTAGGTCCCTGGCCTCCTCTCTTATCTGTTTTGGGCACCCTGTATTGTACAAATCTCAGTGGCTTTCTAAGACCCTTTCCATCACATGCAATTTGTGCTGTTTTATTTTTATGCTTTAGTGTAACATATTGACTGCTATACAAACTGCACCAATTAATAAGAAGCCCTCCCTCCCCCCCCCAAAAGAAGTCCATATCATTTTAACCTTATCCTCTATTTCTGGATCTTGCCCCAAATGCTTTACTGTGAGAATAATGAACTAAATATGACTTGCTTTCTCTCCTCAAATAAGTCCTTGGTAAATACTTGATTGGTTTTTCTGGCATGGAGCAAGATGTCAGCCATAGACCAAGTACAATACAAGGACATCAGGCAAGAAGGCTGCAGTATAGATGGGACAAATAAGAGAATTTAAGGTTGTAACAAATGGGCAGTGATCTGCAAAACAGAGCCTTAAGACGTCAGTCACAAATAGTTCACGTCCTTTTTTCTCCATTCACTATACTTCACCCTTTCAGTTCTCTCTCCAAAATGACTACATTCCATGCCCAGATTTACAGCTCTGAAAAGTATGGATAATCCTGCATAGTATTTGGCACCATCTGATGTATATACCTGTAAGAGTAGGGCTCTATAAATAATAACCTGTGCAGCTACCTCAGAATGTCAGTTCATTTAATGAGACACATGTGACAATCCTGCATGCTTTGCAGAGCGTGTCTAGAAGGAACATCTTCTTGTCAGCATGGCAAAAATATCTCTGTCTTCCAGCAGTGTGAGTCTGCTCCAGCCTGGCACTATTTCAAAGAAGAGAACCAGTGAAAAGATTGTGTTTCTAAACAAAATACACCTGAAACAATCACCTCCTTTGAGGTTCTGTCACGCCATGTTGTGCTGTCACATCACACTGCTGACAAAACTTGTTACATCAGATAATGTCTGACATGACCGAAAGAAAACCCTTACACAACATATGCTAACAGGGCTGGATTATGTCTTTTTTTTTTTTTTTTTTTCCTTCCAAAAAGAGAATGTGCTGTCTTTAAGACTGTTGCTGTGCTCACTTGTCTAGCCTTCATTTGGCTGTAAAACACTGACTTGGAGTAGTCACACATTCTCACGGATGCTGGGCTTTGGCTTTGTTTATTTCTCCTTTCATTCTGGGCATCTAGTTTTGTTTCTTTTTTTTTTTCTTTCCCTTTTTTTCTTTTTTTTTTTAAAAAAAAAAAGCTTTTATTAAGTAGCTGCATCAAAGGTCCGTGGCTGAGAGAAAGATGACAAGCCCTCAGAGAACATACCAGCCATGTATTGTGGAGTTATGTGCAGTGTGAGGCAGACAGGGTCTTTCTGGGATGCATTGTGAGTGGGACACGGAGCTGGCATTTGTGTATATGTAGAAAGTATATAAAATGAAATATATAATATAGATATATTCTTACATTGAGGAAGAATCATGATAGGCATTTAATTCAAGTTTTTGCACAACAACAGGCCAAAGCATCTCTAATGTTTGCAGGTCCAAAAATTTAAGTTAGTATTTTTTCTATTACAGGTACCCATGCAAACTAGACTCCAAGTTAATGGAGCAATTCAGCTGTGTAAACTGTTCCCGTGTAGCTCCCATGTTCACTTAAAACAGTTGTGTGGTTCATTTCCAGCTTACTCCCCCTCCATTGCCAGCATCACGCATAAAAAAGGATGGGTATATTTTTATTCTTTTTCTGGTAGTAAAGACTTCAGTATTCAGGTTATCTGCGTGTGTGTGTGTGTATGTGTGCAGCCATTGAGGGATAGAAATATATATATATATTTTTTTTTTTCAGAGATGCTAGTAATGAAATAATTGCAGAAGTTGGAGAGTTAGGCAAAATCCCTAAACCATGAGACCTCCATTAAAGGTGAAAGAATCACATCAATTAAAATCACTGAAATTGATGTAGCTTCTGTTTCCATCCACTGGCAGCATCTTGCAATGTCTTCTTGTATTAGCTTAACGAAACATCTGATGTCCTATATTTTTCTTTCTTGTAAGTATTCATAAACCCAAATTTATCATTTCATAATCTTCTCATGGATAAATTAATTCTAGACTAATTTCTAGACTTGACATTTGACTGATTTTAATAGCTGCATTCAGAATCATGGCAAAGATTTTGCATGTGTGCAATTGCCCCAGTGGGTCCAGGAAGCACTGGAACTAATGCAACCACACCAAAACTGCTCAGGCACAGCAAATCTAACACATCCTTGCTGCCCTCACCTGGCTCAGGTCACTTGAACAGGGCTAGCAACTTGTCCACACCCTGCTCAGGTAGTTTTTAGAGAAACTCTGCAGAATTTTTTAGAGAAACTCTGCAGAAACTGTTCATAAGGTGTGCCACGATAAAGTAAATTAAAGTACTTACCCATTAAAGGATCCAAACTTATCCATACATTAAAGTGCATTAAAGTACTTATCCATTCTGTGATTCTGTGAGTATCCCATTTTGTGATTTACTTGTTACAGTGTAAACCATAAGCAGCCAAGCTTCTGTCTTTCTGAGTCATCCGTTACTCTAAAGCAAGTGCACTTTTAATGAAACTCAGCACAGTACACTCAGTGGTTTCATCGTTCTTTCATATAATTCATCATTTTTCTATGTAATTTATTAGTCTTTCATGTAAACCGTTAGGTTCAGTTGAGCCAGTCATACCAGATGTCTTTCCTAACATGCTATTTTAATTTTTCTTTTCCTTGCATGGGATCCTAGCATCAGTATAAAAGCAGTCTTTCAGTGTGGGATAAAAATTGGCTGTGCTTCAAAATTCTGTTGCAGCAGTGGGTAAATCATGTAATCATTTTATGCCTCAGGACTTCATCTGTAAGATGGTAATACTTTTGCTGCTATGGGGTGGGAGGAAGTATTGCAAGGATAAACCCACAAATGTTTGGAATGCAATGGGAAGTTGAAATTAGAAATGTTAGGAAAGATCTTACTACCAGTAAGTAGCTATAAGGGGAATCCTTGGTGGAGATACAAAAATTCTGTGGAATTAATTCAGGTTAAGGACAGTGTAAAACAGCTTTGAAAAGTAGCCTGGCTTTTGTTTCTTTTGTTTGTGCAAAACTCCATATGTGATAAGGAAAAAAAAAAAAAAAAAAAGCATGGGTCACTGGGATATTGTGTACTTAGTATCTCCTCAGACACTGAGCTTGGATGTGGTTCTTTAAGGGGCAAAGTTCAGCCCTACTCTCCTCAAGGTATGTTAAAACTTTGGAATAACGTACAACATTGTTGTTTAATGAATCTGGTGTTTCCTTACAGATCTGTTCATGAGTTTAATCAGTGGGTCAAACCACAAGATGGAGTTTGTGCAGTTTGTCAGCGAGAGTTGTGCTTTGGTTGGATGCCAGCATTGTCAAAATCATTTAATGCTGTGTTAGGAGAAGGAGGATATTAGCGTTTACACTCCCAATTTGAGCTTAGCAGTGTCAGACATTAAGAGAAATTGCAGTAAAATACACTGTGCTAGGAAAAGTGAAATAAAAAGTTCTGGTTAAGGAGCTAGCCTGGATGGAATTCACTGTGTTTGCTGGGAAATGATGTCCGAGATGGAGCTGAAATGTCACAAATTTATTTTATTGCTTCTTGGAACTGTCTTTGTTTAAAGTTCCTAATTTGTGCATTAGCATTTTGTTTCAGAGAGAAAGTGAGGAAGGGGAAAATGATGTGACAGGTTTAATTATATTTAAGAGAATATATAGGAGATGAAAGCCAAAGAGATAAAAGCTGCAGCTACTGTATGGGCTGGAATTTTCTCCTGAATCATAAACACCCTTAACTATAGTGCTCCAGAGGCAGCTGCCCTGAATGCAGGACAGTCACAGCTGAAATGGAAATCTTCTGTTACAGTGTTTTATGACCTGCATTGCCTGCTGTTGGCTAGCCCCATACTTATGCAGGCACCAAAATGTCTGGGAGCATTCACAAGAAAACAGTAAACCAAACAGTGCCGCCTAGGTCAGTGGCTCTAAAATAACCCCCTGTGGGCTGTATCGCTCTGAGCTGTTTGCAGAGATGGCAGCTGACCGTGGGCCAAGAAAAATCAATCTTGTATCAACAGATGTAATCAGAACCCCTATGGTGGTAATGACTCTGTCACAGTTTTCATTAGCTGGGAATGCTTTCGTTGTGCGAAGAACGGGTCCTTTCCCCCACATCACCTTTTTATTGGTGCTGTGCGTTATATTACCAAACCAAAGTTATCAGACTGCTACATCTGCTTTCTGAAAGCCGATACTTAATAAAGGGAGCATAAGCCAAAGCAAGACTCTGTCAGTATTTTAACCAAAGATGCAATTCCACAGTTTTCACTTCTGCTGGTTTGCCCTAACTCCATGAATCTTATGCTCTGCTTTTCTTAAAGCAGTGATGTTGTATTCTCCCTCCTCAGAGAAATAACAGAGGTCCCTTGCTGCTCCCCGAGAAGCTGGTCACCCCTCCATACCACACCAGCCCTCCAGTCCCCTAGGCCCAGTGTTCCTCTGTCTCTGCTTTCTAATGGAAGTTTTGTGTCTTGAAGAAGTGCATGGTAGGAAGTCTGTTGTCTCTGCTACCAAGACCTTAGGTTTGGGAGCATTTGGTTAAATGGAAAGAATGAGTATTTTTCTTGGGGTGTAGAAGTCAGGTGCTCAGTGTGATCCATTTACTTTTTCAGGGGGATGTATCTGTTGTTGCATGTGAGTGAGTAAAGCTGCTATGAGAAACCAGTTTGTATTCAGTGTTTCCTGAGGTCACTTAGAAGTAACTTAGAACTGAGCTCCTTTCCAGGCTCTCCTCTCCAGACACAGGGTTGTTCAAGTAGCTCAGTCATTTCATCACGCATTTGAAAAGCCAAATCAGGAGGAGGAAATAGAAATGCTCATAATTATCTTAGTTCTGTCCTGACCTAGAAGGAGTCTTCACACTAGCAAGCAGAGGTGCATTTTATTTATTTATTTATTTATTTATTTCCTACTGATGTTTATATATACCTAAATTGTGAATACACATACTTGTAAGTGCTGTCGCATCCATATCACTCACACAATCACTTAAAATCTCTACACTGAGATTGAATGTCCTTTTTTCACATGGCAGGTTATATCAACCAGGAGTAACAATATTGTTGCAGAAGCTATTCTTTATAGCTTACTGGGCACTGGGGGCGTATTAAACTAGCCATTTAATACGTCTTTTATGTTTCTGGGAGTTATTTGCATGTGTGGGCAGTGAGAAGAGGGCATCAGAGCTGCACAGAGAGCTGTGGTACACACAGGTAGAGCAGCTTGCAAAAACCGCCACATCAAGGCTCACAGGCATATGGATTTGTTACTACAAGTTAAACTGGCTCATCTGGAGCAAAATGAAGCTGCATTATACTGAAGGATAAGCTTGCAAAAGTGTTCACGATGGTTCCAATGGGGTCTGCATCAGAATCCACTGCTCACCCACTCAGGTAGCAATAAACCAGCTGAGACCACAACAAACTGGCCACAGGCAACCCGAAGTATACATGATGACCAGACTAGATGACCACAGATGCTGCTTCTCATTTTGCATTCTTGCCACACATGATACAGTAATTAAGTGTGTATAAATTTGGGTTAAGGTTTGTTCCCAAAGTTGGTGTTCATCCAGAATGTTCTGCGCTGTTTCTCAAAGGCTTTTTTTTCTGTCCATGTTTATGCCCAGGGGAACTATCTAATCATTTGATTATAGATAACTGGGCAAGAAAATAAGGATCAATCTTTGTGATATTTTTAGTACTGCTTATTTACTGCAGTCATCCTAGAGATAGGCTGTTATATGGCATATCAATACCGCTGGTTGTGAAAGATGTGAAGGTGTGTGAAAATGAAAGCTCTAGGAGTTTTATGAAGTAGAACTGATAGGGATCACTTCCAGTATCAGACAAGAACATTTTTTACCCATGATATTGGGAAACACTGAACAGAACTTAAGGAGCCTGTGGTACTTTTAATGTAGCTTTTCCAGACGCTATTAGATTAAAACCTGGGTGTGCACACTTTGAGTTATAAAACATATGCTTCAGCCATACAGTAGATAAAAAGTGTGTGTGTGTGGATGAAATATATCAAACCACATCGTTTCTACAAGGAGACCATCCACATTTTTATAAGAGGATTTTTTTTGGGTTACTTGGATCTAATCAACTGATAAAAGCAGATAGTCTTTTGAATAGGTTAGGACACACTTCATGCATATAGTATACACATTTTCCTCTGTACATCTAGTGCATTCATGTTGGGTAACTTCTGGAGTTCCAACTTTACATAGCAGTCTTAGCTCTAAGACGCAGCCTGAAACTTCAAAACAACATTTTAGCATCTCTAAAGCCCATTTTAAAGCTGTGTGAAAAAAATACATTTTCACAGTCTCTTTGGGGTTAACCTTCTGCAATCAGCACAAGCTTTTTGCCTGCCTTTCCCCTCACTGATGGCATCAAGAAGGCTAAGGCTTTGGATTTGTGTCAAATTTAGGAAAGACTTATGCTTTTTTTTTTTTTTTTTTTTTTCTGAAGGTGTCAGAGGAGGTAAAATGGTATTTCCAAGTTGTTTCCTATGGCAAGAATTCCCTTTCTCGAATGCCTTACTGGACATAGGGTGGGAGATAAGAGAAAGCCTGGAGTGTGGGGCCTCAGAGCAAGTGCCGGCAGAAGCCTCCATGGGGTTGCTTGGGCTTGGTATTTGTTATTCCCAAGTCCACTGGGGCATATTGTCCAGTATTAAATCTAAAGCCCTTAAACCTCTTTATGACTGCCCAGCTGTTTTGCAGACACAGACTCAAAAACTTAAAAGTCATGGTGCACAATGGGGATTTTCTAGCACAAATTAGATCCAAGCCAAGCCTTCTGTGGCTTGAGTGCATGGATATGCTATTGGAGATGCCTAAAAAGCAATACACATGCTGCAGGAGATTCTCCTGAATGCAAATAAACAGGAATTAAATCTGGATTGCTCATACTTTTTCACATCTATTATAAGAAATCCATTAATCATATTTCCTAAAAACAAAGAGGGCCCACAAATTTATTATTCCTGCATAAAGGCAAGAGCTACTGAATAGTAGTGAAGTGTCACTGCCACACTCCAAGCAATGAAAGTGGGAAAATTTCTAGTAAACCTTCTCCCTCCACTGCATTCTGACAGATCTATTAAATGGGGCCCTACCCCTAAATGTTTGAAATCCATACTCCATATGAGCTGAACAAATGTATGTCTGAAAGTATTGAATAAAACTTTTTTCTTAGAACAAGTGTCAAAAATGGTGTTATAAAACAGCTTTAGTTCAATGACATTTCTCACACAGAAATTGTTTGAACACAAAGTTTCCAGCCACTACAAAGGAAGAGGTGAATGCTTCAAGAAAAGGGGGCAAATTCTCCAATTAACCAGTGGAATTTCAGCAAGAACACCTTTGTTTAAATAGATGCTGTCACAGCAAAAGATCATTAACTACAAACCACAGTAAGCTTTTTTTTGCAAAGTATTCTTTCAGGTTATACTGGTCATCACGTATATTGTTGCGTATACAATTATATGCTCTGGTTTCATGCCAGGGGCAAGAACGTATGTTCTGTGTCAGCCTGAACTGGTGCTTTCACAACAGAAAGGACAGTGTGCGTCTGTGTGGGATAAGGCAATGCCAGCTTCATCAAGACTAATAAACAAGATGTACAGAGTTTTCATGGATGAAGAAAACATTCTGGGCACATGACTATCACAAGAAAATTAGATGCTAATGCAACATCGGATCATCATCTTTACAGAGACTGGAAGGTATAGATGTTTTTTTACACCTCCTTGCAGCATTCTGGTTCTGTTGTAGCAATTCTTTGCATTCTTGGATAGACAGACTCATTTAATGTCATGCAGAAATACTTGAGGTTTTATTATTACCATTCATTGATTAAGATTAGGTTATGAATGAACTAACTCACATATTTCAAATGGTGTGTGAGGACTTACAGCTGCAGAAGAGCTTCACTATGTCTTTTTGTTTTTAACATGTCTATCCTTCACTGTGCTGTGCCGGCATACCCATCATGTGGACATGAAGGTACAAGTCCCTGCTGGATAATGAGGGTGTAGGTTAGTCATATTTTCATATAGTCATATTTTTCTCATCCTCACATAGTTTTGCTACTTGTTCCCTCTTCTTCTGTCTGATCAATGGTGAGCTGAGGAGGTTCAAGTGTTGAACCGGTTGGGTCAAATACCTGTATCCTATGTCAAGCTTTTATTCATTGAGCAGTAGTCAGAATTAAGCAAATGCCCCATCATGCCATCATGCATCTTAAATCTCGTTAGTGGCAATAACCACTTCAGATTCTGGTAGTGTGCAGGAGAGACACTGGTTCATGCTGATAGTTGAGCTATTTGTTCTACTTTACCCTGAACTATGAAGTTTCTGGGTAGTAACTATTAGAGCCATACATAAGTTCATCAAGGGATAACATCTCTGTGCTAATAAACAGTGTAAATGATAAATGTACTACTCGGTGACTTTCTAGTAATGAAATTAATACCACTTTATACAAAGAAAAAAGCAAAACCAGCATTCAGTGAAAGCAAGAAGGGCTTTCCTGGCTTCCCAGGAGAATGAGCTTTATACTACATGCTCTACTGGATCTTTGAGAAACTATGCAAAGCACTCCTGGTAAATCCTGACAGGCTTATCCAGCCTTTGTGATGGTCTCTTTCTCTGATAAGGAAGACAGTAGTTATCACAGGCCTGATATGGGTATAACACAGAAGAAAAAGAGCCTTTGCTGTACCTGAAGTCCTTCAGATAAAAAAATCTTCAGAATTCAC
This sequence comes from Cygnus atratus, assembly GCF_013377495.2. NCBI lineage: Eukaryota > Metazoa > Chordata > Aves > Anseriformes > Anatidae > Cygnus > Cygnus atratus. The sequence continues at coordinate 8,200,953 of NC_066365.1, forward strand.
AGAAAAAAAGAAGGCTGGCAGCAAGCACATTATTTGCTGATGGTTGAGTTTTTCAGAGTCATTTGGGCTTCTTGAGTAGATTCTTAGTATATACATCTGAGTGTCTTTAGAAATATCCGTTATATAAGAGAGATGGTAGCCAGCACAGGCCATTGAATAATATCCATTCTGTTTTAAAGACAGTTCTTTTTTTATCCTCTGAGCCCTCACACCGTTCTCCGGCCACACAGTTAGAACAGCTGTTGGACTAGAAATACATTAATGACTACAAAGGGATTTCCTTTTAGTGAGGGAAACACCTTACAGCATAGCTGTTTCCAGTGTTCCCCAGTCTGCTACAGAGTGGCATGAGGTGGATCATGACCAAAAGGACAGTACCAGGTCAGGGCATCCTGAGTACTGTAGGTAAGTTGAACGTGTATTTTAAGGTGCTAACAAATCATCTGAGTCTCCATGATCAGAGTATCATGGTTTTAATTAAATATCCTTTTCTTTAGAAAGCCAGTCTTTGGTAGTTCTAACATACTCCATGATTTAATTTTGAGGCAAATTTCTCTATAGTTCTCCTACTGTATCTGGAACAATTCAAAGCAGTGATCAAACTGGCATCTCCTGCTTGTTAAGATGCCTCTGTGATAGGTTCTGGGACTGAATGCCATTCTTTTTTAAATGTTGGGCAATTACATGGCAATAAGTTAAAATTGAGAAATGCAGTGTGTGAAAATTTAAAAAAAAAGGCTTTCTAATTGAAATAGAATAGGTAAAACAAAATGGTATTTTTACACTCAGGAGCAAATCATTAATGGTACTTAATATGAGTGAAAAACATTTTGAAGTGCATTATAAGAATCTACACTCAGGTGTTTGCGGCAGAGACAGAGATGTATTATTACTCATAGTTCCAGATGTTTCCTTGAAAGAAGTTTTTCTTATTTCTTTCATTGTATTTAAGGGAAAAATGTTGAAAGACTGAATCATTACTGGCACAAAAATTTCTGTAGGACTAGTTGGAATAGTCAATACACTCAGTTATCTCATTAGCAGTCAGAAAGCTGTTCCAGATGAAGAGGAGGCACCGGAGATGGATACTCCTTTTCCCACCTGGGGCAAACAGTGAAAATAAAATGAGCTGCAGTGGGAAAAAAATGATTGCTTACAAGAATGTGTCACAAAGTAATCCTTAAAAGTGCTGAAAATTCAGGAACCTTCTAGACATACATGACCCAGAAGCATCAGCCATGTTATAAATGCATTTAAGTTTTGGATAATAGGAAGGGAGATGGGTATTGAGTCAGCACTCACCAAAAGGCAAAGCAGATTCGGGGGGTCCTTCACTTTTCTTAGTGCTGCTAACGTGGCATCTTGACAGGTTAGTCCTGACAAGAAGCATTAGGCATTTTATTTCAGGTCTCAGAATTGATGGAATGAGAATATTTATCTCTTTGTGTGTGTTTGTACCCATATATATGACTATATGAATATATATATATATATATAAAACTATGTATAAAAGAGTTGACCTCATGGAAAAAAATGATGATTGCATTAGTGTTTTACTCCCACCTTGTTGCCCAAGCGATCAGCTGGTTCAGCAGCAATGTTTCAGTTTCTCTACACTCAGCATCAGCCCTTCTCATTTGACATTGCCAGCAGTTAACCCCCATGCCCTGAGACACAGCCTCGCAGTGTTTGGCGCAGAGATGTTCCTGCCAGCCTTAAGGCTATTTCTGCCAAGGACTTTGGGTGTGGTGTGGCCAAGGCTGGACGTGATGCTGGTCAGGGCTCAGGATTCTTGCTCTGCTGTTAACCTGCAGCATGGCCTTTAAGATGAGTGGTTCAGGTCCCTGTACTGCCCTTGCCTTTCCCACCTGCGTCCCTCCTGCCAGTTTAGATGGTGGGTCTGCTCATGGGTGCACTCAGGCTGCTGGACCAGCAGGTGTGCACATGGGCACAGCCTCCTCCTTTGTCAGGGCCTGCAGCTGCTAATGCAATACAAAGGAAGAACTCGTGACACTCTTTTCTGAGCTGTACTTTCACCTTCTGCATTATTTGCATTTAATTATACATTGGTAAATATGGAAATATCTACAGTACTCCACAATAATGAAAACCAAGTGGATTGTTCACTAACACCTGAAGCTCTGGGCAGTTAATACTTCCCAGCCAGTGCTTGTGAAGTTGGACACTTACCTGCACAGTTAGACAAGGGAAGGTAATAGTACCCATTACTTTATGAAAAGCCTTTGTTTGTTATTTTACAACTTGAGAAGTAGTCCTTCAAGGGAACTGTGACAAAATGTTTGTGAAGGACAACATGTAACCTCCTCAAGTTCAGTTTGAGTGTGGTGGCAAGGACCAGGGACAATAAGGATAGGCATCTCTGTTGTCACAGCAGCAACTTGAGGGCAGTCAGAGGCAGCAGCAGATGTTCATCCATCTCTGTTTAATGATGTGCTCAACAAAGCCTCATCCGGTCCTGTAAAATGCCTGCTGCAAGGCTTCTAAAGGAGGTACTGATTAAGAGGACTCTTTGTGATGTTTTGGCATCCCAAGAACCTAACTTCAATTGTTATATTTTATTTATATTTCATGTGATTATTTCATTAATTTTATAAAAAATTGCTGGCTTGAAGACCTGTAAATAAGAGGATTATGGATAATGGGAAAATAATTGTATGCTTTGCCTGATTATCATGAAGGTAAATGAACTGAATGCACAGACTATGGAGCATCTAAAACACAGATTCAGATTTTTTAGCTTGTGCCTATTAATGCCAATAGCAAGAAAAGGCTCAAAACTCGCTCAGAGGCAGCAAAGCTGATATAAATTACCTCCTTTTGGTAAAGAGCATAACTAATGAAAGTAATTCACTTTTTTTTTTTTTTTTTTTTAGTGAGCTTTCTATCCATCTAATAATTCTTTGTCTATTTTCTTTTTATAATTATCTTGTTAACTTGTGGTTTCCCTTTTTTTAATAGATATTCCTGTCTTCCTCAGCCAGGTTATTTGTACTTTTTTAAGGTCTCCCACTGCTAAGTGCTTATACTGTTTCTCATAAACCTCCTAGAACAGAATGCCCTTTTCTGTTTGGTTTTAACAGGGGTGAATGTTAGTTGTACTTTTTTTCGTCTGTTTCATAAATAGAACCCATTTTATTGAAGGTTCCCCATGATGGAGGGAAATCCAGGCCAAAGTTGTCCATGAGTGTTGCATTCTTCACGCACAGATTGTGCTTGTTTGCTTGACTGTGGTAAGTTTGTGATTCTAAACCACCGTGGTCTTAATGCACAAATAGATAAGATTAAAACAAAGTCAAATAGCATGAGACTAAGTAAAAAACAAAACAAAACAAAACAAAACCTTTCCTGACCAAATGAAAATTAGCAACATTTTCATTTGGGTTTTTGTGCCATTTTATTGCTCTGTATAGAATGTTGCCTGCTTGAATACCATGCGTTTAGATGATCCAAAATTAAGACTACCTTAAACATTCACATTGAGATGAAGGTATTAAAGATACTAACTGTCACAAAGATAGGACTGCTCTTACTCTTTTTTGTTTTTATTGATTCTGAATTTTATAATCGTCCATTATGATCCCAAATGTCTTTCTGCTACTTGGTAGCTCATTGATAGCTCATCTTAGCTCATTGTCACTAAGCAGCACAAGTGAAGGCAGAGCTGTGGTTCATAACAAGCTGCATCCTAGTACTGAAGTTATACATGGTGCTTTGGTTTAAATCTAATCCACACTTCTGTCCGGTATATCCTCAGAACCTCTCGTGAACAATTTCTCCCTGGCTGCGAAGGAAGAAAGTGCTAATTCTTTGTTTGAGTGGATTTGTTTGCCTTTTGTTGAATGCTTTGAAGATAGTTCATAGTTTGCAGATGTCTGAGAACTAGGTTTTATGAGTGAAAACTAATTTTCTAGAACAGTAAAGAGACAAGAAAGCTCAGACACCTAATGGATTTTAAAATGGTTGATGCTTTTATGCACATTATGTACATTTAGATGTTGCAGTAGGGGCCTGGATTCAGTGATCCAGCAAATTGGCGAGTTCTGTATTGGAAGGGTTGTTTTACCTTACATTTCATATATTTTAATTGCTATTTCTCTACCTTACTTTTTGGTATGAAGTAGGAGGAGAAACTTTAGGAGATACAGGCTAAATCATTGTTAATTATATCTTTAAATCAAACTTAGATACCTGAAAGTTTGGAGACATTTACTGAGGCAGGCCTATAGCTAAATCTCACCACTTAACGCTCACAGGAATAAGCTATTCCCAGAACCTTACTGTAAGACATATCCTTGAGATTTGCATCTCTTTTCAGAAAAAGATTCATATGACATTTGGAATATCTTTTAAGCTTTTGGCGTATTATCTGACATGAGGGTTGGAACAAGCTGAGAATAAGGAGTCACATTTTTTCTCCTAACTCTTTCACTTACTTGCAGTTTGACCTTGAGCAAGTGACTCAGACAAATGCTTTAGGAGCTCTCTTTGATCTTGAGTTCTTGGACTGCTGTTTGTTCGGTTGTTTACCTAGAGAATCTATGTCTTCTCTTTATATATAGCTTCTGAAAGGAAAGGAAAAGGAAACCACTGGTGTTTAATGCCTTTAGCAGACAAACTGTATGGGACTCCCACCACCATTATTTTTAAAATGCTGCTTTAAACTCAGTGCCTGAGTTATGCCATCTCTAAGAGTGAGAAAAAAACATAGATCATAAATTGCTCATGATTCAAAACTGAAAAAATATCACTGGAAGAAACCCAAAATATTATTTTAGTTTAGGATTTCTGACTGGTCTGTATAAATCAGGGAATCTGAATTTTCATGAATGACAAATCTATCTTCCATTTTGCCTCCTACGAAAGGGAAAACTTTGGCATGTTCAAGTATGCCTTAAAGGCAATGCTGCCTTTGGGATCTCACATTAACATAATGATAAATGTGCTGTGTGTTGCTTGAAAATGCTATGTGCCAATGTGTCAGAATATGTTTTCCCTGCACACCTCTTGATTAGCATCTTATTTACATATTGGCAGGAAAAGGATTCCAAGAAAGACCTACAAAATAAAGTCTGTTTTAATATGGTCTCTTCTATGGCCAACAAAAGCAGTTATCTGCTGTCTCTTAAGAGGTAGTGGGGATGAGCTACATTTCTTGAAGTAAAGAACTCAGGTGTGTTTCAGCAAACAGTAGTAGTAACAATACATTTTTCCATCTTATACAGGTATTGTATTTACTGTATAATTCAGACTTCGCGCATTCCTTAGACAAAAGCACTTCCCCTCATTCCCTGATCTACCATAGGAAGTTTAGCTTTTGTAATAATGTGATCGGTATATTTGGTAAATAACAAAGTATCTAATTCTAGTCTACTTTATCATCGGTTTCACCCTTTTTGGATGTAAAATTTTAAAAAAATGTGGAAGAAAATTGTCAAAACTTTTAACATCACTAATAATTTATTTCTTTTTGTGTTGTCATTGGTGGTGGTTGTTTGTTTTTTAAGTCATAGTACACCGATTTTTCTTTGTTTTGATTTTTAAAATAATTCCCACAGGTTACCTCATCAGCATGGATTTTCAGTATCTCACACTATTCAGAGGCTCTTTTTGTATCTATATCAGCTGTGGCAAGCATAAAAAATTGTATGCAGTAAAAAAAAAACCAAAACACCGAAATGGTAGTTGCTAATCTAGGTTACTGTTCATGGTATTTATATTCCTTTTATATAAATTAAAGACACTCTTGATATTCTAATTTATACTTTTGCACTGCTTATAAATACTTTGTATTAGAACCCCTTCAGGACTGTAGGGATTGTATGAGTGCATCACAGAACCACTACATCCTGTTGAGTTCAGAGTCAAAATAAATTTCAATATACAGTGTACAAATAATATAAACAGGTGGGAACCTGCAAAGAATGAATGGCCAAAACGATGGTGAGAATCATCCCACATTAAGAGATTAAACATTTTTGTAGCACCATGGAAAAAAATAAAAAGTATAATTTCACATCTGAGGATAGATGTGGAATAAGCTATTGAAAGTAGTCTTAGGTAAGGCAGACATTTTTCAGGAAGATGCTGCCTGTATAAAACATCTTTTATCAAAACTAGTGAAAAGAATGCTGTAGCCCTTGAGAAGTGAAATGATCAGAGCAGATGAGCACATTAACCATTTAGAGAAGCAAAAAGAGGTTGTATCTTAGAGTTGCTGTTGGGGCTTATGGACAAAAAAAAACAGAAAGAAAGAAAAAAAGCAAAACTCAAAGCCCCACCAACCTTCTTTGAAGCAGGCATAGCCTGGATGCTGTGCATGGAAGTGCCAGAGTAGAGAAGAGCTAGAGGAAGGAGGGAGGTACTGGTCACCATCTTCTCAAAAGGGCACAATAGAGATTGAAGATAAAGATTAGATATTACGATATGTTCTTTTTGTGTTTGAGATGAAAGCTAGAAAAAGATGGGTCAGGGGAACAAACTAAAATAGCAGTTTAAAGTAAAGAGAACTTGAGAATAGAGATACAGGTTTCTGAAGCATTAAAATAGAGTTGGTAGATTAATTTGTTTTCATTGACTTTTACAAATGGCTCTGAGCAAAGAGTTGGTTCAGGCTATGATAAATATTATTTTGAATGTTACAATATAACGCACAGTAAACTAATATCCCCTCAAGCAGTGAATGTAAATAGAGTTGTTGATATTATATTTCTGGAGGTTGTGTTATTTTAATCAGCTCTATAGAGGACTGACTATCTCTGGGAAGTGCTGTTCTGATGTTGAATGTTACTGGCTCCTACTGGTGACTGTGATGTCTGAAATTAGAATAGTTCAGTTCAGAAAATCTGGAAAGCTGCCAGATCCAGCTGAACTCAGTGGATCAAATTCCGCTGTTTTTACACATGAGCAGCTGTGTTGACTTCATTAGGGTCTCATGTGTATAACAGAATACTTTCTTCTAATATGATTATATCAGGAAACTGGGATTCAGCTGTATCTAATTTATCATGGCATTAGTTATCAGTTTGCCTGCATCATACCTGTCAATAGCATTTCAAAATAAGAAAAGTAATAATGCCAGGAAGGAAAATAACTTTAGTAGACAGTGGATGGTTTGGAAAATGCGATAGATTAAACAGACGAAAGAAGTGAAAAATTGATAAAAATGTCAAAGCAAAGAGCCAGGGCCAGACAGTGAAGCTTAACATCTCTGCTGCCCTCTCACTGATGGCCTGACTTAACAGCATGCTGAAGGATTTAAAATGCAGTAATAGCTGAAGCAGGGTCACTGCAGACTGTGGGTGGGATTTTTCAAGCACTGTCCCCAGACCTTGATGTCTTAGCTTTGACTTTTAGTGGGTGCACAGGTAGGCCGACCCTGTTTTCTTCTGAAGTGATGCTCAGAAGCTCAAGCTCTGGTGTATATTTTCAGCCATGACGATGTGTTTTCTACCCTCTGTTGTGCTTCTGTAGTTTTTGCGCAAGCTAACTCTAGACAGCCAGTCTACGTAGATGGACTCTCATCTTGCATCATTAACAGGGCTGAGAACTCAACTTCAAGGAGCTCTTGCAAGAGCTGTTTTAAATTGATTATTGTGCTGTTCAGAGGCTCTAGTTACACAGCGCTCATTAGTGACAACTGAGGCACTGAATAAAGCAGACCTGTCAGACTTCCTGCCTTTGAAAAGACAGATAAATTAGTCTGGGCAGAGTGCCATGCTAGTCTGGTTATATTACTTGCAGTACTTGAACTAGCTCAGAGAGAGCTAGCTTGGGTATCTCTTCACAAGACGCTAGTATGCTGTCCAGATGTATCCCTCATGCAGACAAGCAGTTAATAACATTTTGAATTGCCTTTGCTTGTTCTGCTTCAATTAAAATGTTCCGGTAACTCCAAACAATAGGCTAAAAGTGCTATCTTTTGCTTTTTTTTTTAATGGCTGTGCTCAGAGGGAGGCCACTGATGCTAACCTACTGCAGTGAAAATGATGGGTGGCCTTCCCAGCTGGCATCACGGTTATTCGGACAGGTTCTTCCTGAGGTGTTCTCGTTTGTCTTCCAGCCCGGGGGGGAGCACGGGACAGGATTGTAGATCCAGCCAGCATCAGCTAATGCAGAACGTGACATTGAAGGAAGAGAAGAAAGGGCAGTTGTCTTGCTGCTCTCTCTTGCGGACTGCAGCCAAACCCATCACAACTGAGTTGATGTAGAAGCTCTAGGACATATTTTACTCACCTTTCCATCAACTGTACCTCCAGAAATTTTATAAAAATGTTAGCAACGGGTTAGCCATAGATTTCTAATTTGGCCAAAAAATGTACATATTCATTTACCCAGGCAATTGTAAAATAACCAAGTGAAATTTGTAAATGGAAATACAGTTTCGTAGTCTTCCCTTTCCACCTCTACTTCAGCATGTAATTTCCTCCCCTTCTATACAATCAAAGTCTTTCACGGTAAAATCGTTCTCTTTTTCTCTTAAAATATGAGTGAAAAAATAATCCAAGAGGAGACACTTCCCAGCAACCTGAACATGGGCCAGTGATTTGGATCATCACAAGTTTGCACCAAGGCAGATAAATACTTTACACAGAGCAGAACATCCCCAGAAGGAGAGACCTACCCCCTCACAGAAGACCATTCACACAGAAGGTTGACGTTGAAAGCTTAGTCTCAATCAAGTAGTAAGATAACTTGAAAATCAATTTCCCATTTCCAAAGGAAATGCTTTTCCTATGCACCTGTTTGGGCTGAGTAAGTAATGCTCAAATTTGGAGCATGTTGATGAGTTGGCATTTTCTGTCATTAATTATCATGTTAGGAAATACCTCTGTATACAGGAAGCATGACTTTTTGCTCACAGTAACTTCTTGCTCTTGGTATACGTGTGCACTGGTATATACGTATACACATATATACAGAACTGGAGAAATAGATGAGGAAATATGGGTTAAACTGACATTAGGGCTTCCTGCATCTCTGGTCAGCCTGGCACTTAGCCAAAAATGTTTAGGGTATAAATTTGATTTGCTGTTAATCAATGAAGTAAGTCTACGGGTTTCTGGTGAACCATGATGTAACAGAATAAAGCAAAGCTCTGTCATATTAAAGAATCCTTGTTGTTTAGTTTGAAGCTATAGTTAAGGGAGTTTAGAAGCCTGGCTGATTTCCCACAAAAGGTCTTGTCCAAGTCCACAAGTGGCTGCTCTTTGTGGATAGTGGGAAGGGGCTTATAGCATGCCCCTGCAGGGCTATTGCAACCTCTTACAATGTTCACCCAGGTAGGAGCCAGACTTTAACAGCCAGCTAAAACAGGCTTTTTGTACCACACCACTCAGTGGAGATTTGTGAGACTCATACCAAAAGCTGCTAAATAAAATTTTCCACTTCAGCAACTTATTCAACCAGAGGGAATTCTGACTGCAGTACAATTGAAACTATTCTTGCTCAGAAAATAGAAATCATTGATTACCCTGCATTTGTGAAGGCATTGTTCTTCATCCTGTCCAATGCTCTGTTCTTCTAAGAATCCTTCACGATTGCTACCAAATAAGTCATTGTTGCAAAAGCATCAAGCAGGGAATGTATTATTATTATAACAAGTCTGTCAGATGCAGTTGTTAGCAACTAAGACTCCCTATTAAAATGATCCCACATGTATCCATCTAGAATTTGGGAGCTCACTAGACAGCTTGCAAGGTACTCTAAGTAAGGAATACTCTCCCATTTATGATTAATGCATATAAAGAAAGAGAAAAGCTTAATGGAGGAAAAAAAAATATGAGGGCAGCTTGTAGAAACACTTGACAATGTATCCGTGAACGGAAAAGAAAAACAACCCTCTGTTTCAGAACAAACTAATGAGTTACATTTGTTCCTCACACTCAATGCAGATATCCAATAATCAAATGCTCTCTCACCACTATGCTGATCCTTCCTCATTTCCAGAAAAGCCTGCTGTTTTTCAGTGGACGGCACAATCCCAAAATAGATTGTCTCTCCAGCTCCTGGTCCTACATTGTTCCCTCATCCAGCTCTACATACTTTAGATGGTATGGTCCCATCATATTTTACCCTGCTTATCCTCCAAGTTGTGAGGTTATCTGAAACAACTCTTGCTGGGAAATGCTCAGTATCACCTCTCAGTAAATCCACTGTGCTGAGAATGGGGCTTTAATAAAGTATATTGTTATTTGTACTGCCATAGTTCTTTCAAACCCCAGGAAGAGTCTTACCTTGCATTTGACCTCCAAAACAACCCTTGAGCGTTTCCATCACTACAGTTTGAGAATCTTTTCCCTGTCTGTCATTCCATTAGTGATGAAGAAGGTTTTAAGTTCATGTATGTTAAAATGACTCATAAAGCGTCACTGAGAAATTCTGGTTAGAAAGCTCTGATCAACAAATTGTTTTCCTATCACAAAAATCCCCCATAGCCAGCAAAACCAAATTTTTTTAGTTTCTATTAATTTAAAATTTACAAATAGTTTCTTTTAGAAAACTATCTATTTCTAAAAGAAACTATTTGCAAATCATCTATATACAATATCTATATCTATATCTAGTTTGAAACCTCTTTAATGTTTCTGTATTGAATATCCATATGAGTATAAAGTATTATCTGTTTTATGGTAGATAAATGATTCTTGAAATAATTAAAAGAAACAGAAATTTTTGAAAAGTACATACAGCCATCTTATCCTTGTGACCATGATGGGCCTTGTATCAGGAATAGCGCAGCCAGCAGGACCAGGGAGGTGATTGTCCCCCTGTACTCTGCTCTGGCGAGGCCGCACCTCGAGTGCTGTGTTCAGCTTTGGGCCCCTCACTACAAGAAGGACATCGAGGCCTTGGAGCGTGTCCAGAGCAGGGCTACGAAGCTGGTGAAGGGCCTGGAACACAAGTCCTGTGAGGAGCGGCTGAGGGAACTGGGGTTGTTTAGTCTGGGGAAGAGGAGGCTCAGGGGAGACCACATTGCTCTTTGCAACTACTTGAAAGGAAGTTTGGGGGGTTGGCCTCTTCTTGCAGATAACTAGTGATAGGACAAGAGTGAGTGGCCTCAAGTTGCACCAGGGGAGGCTCAGGTTGGAAATGAGGAGACATTTCTTCTCAGAAAGAGCAGTCAGGCATTGGGACAGGTTGTCCAGGCAGGTGGTGGAGTCCCTGGGGTGTTTAAGGAAAGGCTGGATGTGGTACTTTGGGACATGGTTTAGTGGGTGATACTGGTGGTAGGGGGATGGTTGGCGCAGATGATCTTGGAGGTCTTTTCCAACCTTAATGATTCTATGATTCTGTGATTACAGCCCTATTTAGAGCCTCAGGTTCAAATCAAAAATAAGTCATTGTTGGGCAAAACATTATGTAAACACATGCAAAAATAAAACACCATGCCCTGAAGAGCCTATATCCCAGGACGTGTGACATGCAGAAGGAGAGCAGAGAAGGCTGAAGTCAAATTCATTATACATCTTATACTCATTTACAACTTTTCTGCTCATCATAAATACACATAAAAAGTGTTGAAACTCCCCATCATTAGACAGGGCCTGAGGGTACAACTAGAAGATAAGATTGCAGTGACAACTGTAGGGACATTGCAGGCTGGAGGGGCTGTGAAAGGCAAGAAAGGCCAGTGGCTGCACACATGAGGTGCTCGGAGGAGGGAGGCCATGTTAGGTGGCAGCCATGTCAGGTGGAGGCCAGAGGGCAACAGTTGCCCTCCTGAAGCATAGGACTGGAGGGGGAGGGTACTGCCCTCCGTCCTGGGCATGGTGTATCTGGGGGTGGGGGGGTGGGGGGCGAGTAGCAAACCATAACCCCCTCACATCTCACTGCAGGCCTGCCAGATCTTGGAGTTGTGTCCAAACCAGCATCATCTTAAATCTGTGCTGAGAGGAATTTGCCAAGACTGATTTCTTCAGCAGCTAGGGATGGTGGCTGGTGATTATGTGCTGCATTTCTGTGCATTCAGAATGTTCCTGTCTGATTTTACAGGGAATTTGGAGGCAGTTGTGGTCTGGAAAAGCTTAGCGTTCCTCAGAATATTCAGAGAAGAATTCAAATTTGAAGAGCTTACCCAAAAGAAAGCTCCAGAGCTTCTGTGGCTACCCTCCATCTCATAATATGCATATAATATTTTCAGTTTAGCTTCAAATAATGAGTTGTTCTTACCAAAAGGATTTCAGTACAAAGACAAAGGTGATACAGTTATAACAGCCTGATACCCTCCCTTCTGCAAGGATTTTTTTTTTTTTTTTTTTTTCACTAGGGAGGCAGAAAACAGGTATATAACAAAAATAATCCTAGCGCTGCAATTCAAAGATGCAGTAACACATTCAAGAATAGGTACTTTAGTGAGTGTGTGAAATTACAGATGTACCTGTTAGGTTTGTACAGTAACTGGCAGAAGCTACAGTGTGCAAGACAGAACAAGAGCCAAGAAAAGAGATTAAAAAGCCTTCATGTACAAGGATTCCATTTCATTCCATTGTCATGCTGGTGTTACATATTATTCTGGATGGTGTTGTATTTTACACTGGATGCCATGCAGTGTCTTTAAACAGTGTTATATACCCTATAAGTTAAAGTAATGGTTCAGTGCAAGTCTTAAGTGTTAACCTACACTGAAGTCAAGGGCCCTTTAGTTTTCAATCTATGCTCTCCCAGCAATGCTCATTTTAACTCCTAGTAGCAAATACTTTCTGCCTCAGAGGAGCTGTATGTCTCTCTAAGTGGCAAAAATTGTAAGCTTTGTTGTAAATGAAGCATGGGATACACTGTCAATACAAGCTATCCAAAACATAACGAGAGTATTTAAATACTTTATGATTTTTTCCAATGTTCTATCAGAGATTGAACACTGGAGTGAGGCATAAGTGAGAGCAACTTACCAGATGAAGAACATAATGAATGTCTTTCATAAAAATGAATATTTAAACAGTGTAGTTAGTTGTATTATAATTGTTCAACCTCAACATGATACCATGATGTTTCACTATTCTTTCATCCAGTACAATTCTAATCTGAATGTTATATATATAAACTGTGGTGAATAAGAATCCATCAGGCATGGCATCAGCTCTTAGAATTGTAACCCTTTGGACAGCCAGGATGTTTGATTTAACCACAAGCTGTGGATACTGTATATATAAATTATAATGCCAAACCCAGAGAAATCACCAGTAAAACTCCTATTGCCCTGAGTGGAAATCTTTACCGAGAAGAAAATATCAGTAGACTGTTCCAGCATGAAGCTGCACCTGCATGGTCCTTCATGCCTCTGCACTGTTTCACTAAAGAAAAAAAAAAAAGTGGACATTCACTGAATGTGGATATGCACATACATACACACGCACATAGAGCTATGGAAAGCCTATTGCAGGCAACAAAAATACTTCTACTTATTTTAGTGCAACTAAAGAATTAAATCTGTATGCAAGGGCAATTGAAAACATTAGACATTTAGCAGCAAATTTAGTTAACACATCTTTCCTTTGAAGCATCAGCTGTCACCGTATTCAGCAGAACTTTTGCAGTCATTTGTTAAACTAGCAGCATATTTATCCTCCTAGAGTATTGAATTAACTGGCTTTTGAGGACCACCTTGCTTGAACAGCTTGTGCAGTTACAGGTCAACCTTGGTGCTAAAATCAGAAGACAGCTCTGAAATCTGTGTCTGTGCATGCTAGGTGTGAACCTTCCCTGTATGTATGAATGATACCAATGTGCAAATTTTTTTTTTTTTTTTGTTCTGTGTGGATGGTTGAAGGAGTGTATATGGAGGAACTACCTTAAGACACTGTTTTTCTGATGACCAAAGCAAACAGTGCTGTGCCTTTTGGCTCCTCCAACTCCTTCCTCCCCAGAAGGTGGCAATCAGGACCATTATTATTCTTGAGCCTATCATGAGATTTAATATTTCGAATGTAGAAATACTATATTTGTCCACTGCTTGTCAGCAGGGCACATTGAGGGAGAGAGGGATGAAGAATGTGGAATGATTTTTTTTTTCTTTTTTATGAAGATGGTATTTCAACTTCATTTTATTCATATAGAATAACATACATAAGGTTTTAGAAAGAAGGTAAAATAGGAATTTTGTGGGTAGGTGGTTTGGAGCAGCAGTTTGGTGGGAGCTAGCTGATTTTGAACCAATTTTACTGCACTTGATCCATATTCACTAGAAGCAAGTTATTTATTGAAACCTCTTATTGCTTCTCTCCATTTTCAAGATTTCAGTGTAGTTTAAAGGATTACAGTTTTGTTCTGAGTTTGTTACATTAATTTTGTATTTGGTGAACAGAGTGGTAGACAGGAAGAGGAACACACAAGTGGAACATTTAAATTAACTGAAACACATTTGAAAATATGTTTGAAAATATGTAAGCCTGTTAGTTAAGACAAAAAATAGAAAATCCCCAAAGTCTATTAGTTTAGGCTTTTCTTCTTAGAAGATTTTTATTTTAATGAAATCTCTGCAAGCACTAATCCACAGTACTGAACAGGGCATTTTGTTTCATTTAATTGATTTTCTTTATTGCAGCCAAGTTGGTAAAAGATTGAAAGTCATCTATTGTGCATGTGTAAATACCTTAAGAATCCTTTTTAATATGCACAGCGATTAGCTTATTAACAAATTCAGACTACAAAATGATATAGCACTTTGAGATGCGATTCTAGTTATTTGCATAATAACTAATCACCTGAGCATGGCTTTACTTCAGCCTATTTACCCCCCAAAATGGGCAAGATTATTAGCATGTTTGTCCGTATTTATAGCTCTTCTACTGCCATGGTTATGTGTTGTTTGGTTTAGCTATTCAAGACTGAAGAATAGAGTAGTGCCATTGCTATAGCTAGCGGTAAAGCTAAGTGTGCAAGCATCAGAGGAATCAGCCAAAGCCAGGTCTCACTAGAGCTTTTTCTATTTATATCTCTTAACTAATGCTTTGCCAAAGGTCTTCGTATGTCATCAAGGGTGTTGCATTGAAAAGGCAGGTCTGGAAAATCTGCAGGCCTCTACAAGGCAAAAGGAGTGCTTGATGAAGTCAGCCAAATATATAATACTTATATATTGTTTGTATTCTCCATAAATTTCTTCATATGCTCCTACAAAGCGTTCAGAGCCTCTCAGTTCCCTGTTGCTCAGGTGAAGGATGAGAATTTCTCAGCTCTAGGAAGTAATATACTCATGTAGGCCTTGCAGTCAGGACACTCTTCTGCTTCAGTAGTGCATTTAATTACCCCCAAACATATTTTTTATTCTGTGCCATGAATACAGTCCCTTAAATGCACAAGACAGCAGGCAGTGTGAAAAGCCTTTATCCCTCCTAAGCATTGGAAGTGACTGAGTAACGTGAGTGAGAGAATGAAACATTACCATGTGTGAACTGTGAGGAGATATATAGAAAAAAAAAGCAAGGGTGAATTTTGGAGCAAATTAAAAGAGACGTGTGATAAAGATAAGTGATTCCAAGAGAGAAGAGAGAGGCTGAGAGTTAAAGGACATCAAAGACTTTCCTTAAAAATAGTAAAGGGAAACCAAAGTACATGACCAAAGCTGCTAACAGATGAGAAAAAAAAAATCACCATCCATTACAGGGGACATTACACAGCTGCAGAACTCTCTACAGGTAGGACACTTAGTATGAGTCAAGGACAGCTGCAGCAATTACAAAATGAACTTATGATTAATTTATGAAGTTGTATGTGTTTTTCTGCGAGTTAAAGCATTTGATTGAAACTTTACATTTAGTATATTATAGGCAAATGTACACAATTTTAGCCAAGGACCTTCTTGCTCTACTTACTTTTATTTTATCCATGGTAGATGTAATTTCACATCTAACTCAAACATTTCTGACAGCCTGAGAGCATGATAAATAAATTCTATAGTTATTTATTTTTAGATTTGGCAGTTACTTATTTCCTTGTGCAGATCAGGTTAGAAACCATTGGATAGTAGAAACTAATTCTTGCTGGATTTAGATTTAACACTGCAGATTTGATTCTTCCACTTAAATTCTTGCAGGGGGGTATAATTTTAGGCTTAAAATAACTGCTTTTACTTCCCAAAGTCTTTAAGTTCACGTTTCACTGAATAGATCTTATTGTCTGGTCACGTTAGCAATAACTTTAATAACTACTCTTTTAATCTATACTAATAAAGTTGTATTTTCATGTCAGATAATTATCTTATTCCATGAAATAATTTGACAATATATATAATAAGATTTTAAATTCATAATACAATAAGGGTTTTAATATTTATTTACAGTTTCTGAATGTTTTATTTTTATAGATATTTGTACTCATTATATTGAGTCAAATCTTCAGCAAATGTAAAATGCTATAGGTCTGGGGAAGCTATGGAGGTAAATCTGTTTAAAACATTTAAGGATCTGGCCTTTATTTCTGTATTTTAACATCATTTACTTTACAAGTGTACACAAGCTGACTCTTGGCCAGGAGCTTTCATCTGCTTTGTTTCATAGGTGGCTAGTAAAAAGGGTCTTTGGGGGGATTTCTTTTTCCTATTTATTTATTTATTTATTTATTTTTGTGCCAAAGGCCGCTGTTGAGGAAAGAGAAAATGAACTGAATAATTATTCTAGTACTGGATCTTGTTAAGAAGAATCTTTCATGCTGCTGCTGTCTGATTCTCTAATCTGATCTCCAGAACTTCTCTAACTTTATTAGAGGACGATGTCAGTGCTTCCACAGTGCAAGGCTGAGGTGCTTTTAGATTCTTTCCCAAAAATTACATTTGTATAGCATTGGCGATTCATTTTTTTTTCCTTTTGGTTTTGGATTTACTCGATATCCAGCCCCTTTCCTGCTCCAGTTTGAAATCTCAGAATTTTCTATCTTCAGTATCATCTGCAAGGCTAAAAGCAACAAAGCATGAGGAATAACTAAGCAAAGAAATGATAATTTGAAAAAACACACCCAAAAAAGATCATATGGACAAATCCCCAAACAATAATTACTTGAAAAAGACAGTGTGGTTGTTTTGACAGCCATATCTATTAGCATTCAGGGATGAGGATTTTGAATTTCAGCAGATGCCCTGAAAGCAGAGAATTGGGGATTATTTGGATTTCAGGTACAGCAACAGGCCACTGTTGTTCTAAATGGTTATCAGAGTGATTTATTACAAACTGAGTTGCAAGGTACAAATAACCTTAGAGGGTTGCAAGAGAAAGAGAGATCAGGGAAGCGCTTATCTTGGTGTCATGGATACCTCCTTAGACCACCCTCAACAGCTTTTCCAAGCTCATGAATTTTACTTTTGATGCTTAAAACCAGGAGTTATGCAAAGGATCTTCCATACAGCACATATTGTATTATGAGCATGTCATCTTACCCTGACTGACCAGGTAATACCCGGAAACAAGTGGTATTTCTGGACAAATATGCTCTGACCATTACAGCAAGTGTTTGCAGGTCTGGTCATATGATGAATCTCATCATGATTCTTTATGGCCCCATCAAACAGAGAAAGCAGGATCAGGTTTGTATTGCATCTGGATAACTCATTTTATACCAGCTTTATTAAGACTGCAGTATCATAACTTCTCACATTTTTTCCTGCTGTCACCTAATAATGCCAGTTTTCATAGCTCATAAATTCAAAACAACAAACTACTTCTAAACTTTACGAAGATAAAAGTACAGGCAAGCACAAAGCCTGGCACTTTTTTTCTTTTTTCCCTAATATTCGTATTCTAGGTTTTCAGAAAACCTAGATAAAAGGATTTCCTTAAGAATGCACTTTGATTTGCAATTCAGGACCATAGAGTCAGTCATGTAAATTTCAAAATGCAGCCTATTGGATTACTAAGTGTACAAATCAGTTTAGGCTGTGGTCCCTTGGCAAGTGTCCAGCACTGCCCTTGATGCCAGTTTTTGGAAACCCAGTGTATGTGTGTTTCAGTGCCCAGGAACTGTTGTGGACACCAATACACTCCCACCTACAGAGCCTCAGAGTCACTTGCTGAACTTGGTCTCTTGTTCTTCCCCAAAATAAAAACGTCCTGCAGCATCCTACCATGTAGCATCATCTCTAATGTGAAGAGATCACTGGCCTAATTACCTGTCAGCATCTCTATATGTTTTGTGTCTTCTGCTCATATGGAAGAAATACTTGTGGAGTCTTGGTACTACAGGACCATGCAGGTCTCTGGAGCGAGACTCTCTCTCCAGATTCATTCCTCCTGGCTACTGAATAGACATCAGACGACAACACAATTTGGCTGTTTCTGACCTATATTGCTACTTGCAACCCTTTTTATGCTATTTTCCATCTCCTGAGCCATCTGGCCCCTGTTGCAAGATACCTGCAGATGTATTAATAAACCAATCTAATAGAGCTGTACATATTAAAAATACAGCAGAAGCAGCTGGTTGGTGTTTGTTGTAAGCTTTCTTTTTTCCCTAATGTTTCAGCTGCCGTAATTTAAAGTCCTAAGCCAGTTCCTTTGAGGAAAAGAACAGGTTTTATTTCTCTTCTACCTGCAAAACAAAATACATTCATCTTTCATAAATGAAGGTTGTCATTGAAATGGAAGTTATAAGGAGCATAAATGTCATCTCCTGCCTGGAGTCGAAACCTTAAGTTTAGCCCTGGAACAGCACTGTCACTTCATTTTATTACAATATACCCTACTGACAGGTCTTATATTAATTGCACCAGATTGTCTGCCGTGTGCTCATTTGTTTGTTTTCTCTTAACTACGAACATTTGAATGACTTTCAGAAAACTTTGCTTTCTTTCAGATACAAGTGAGGTCAGAGAGAAACAAAATACCTGTTAACGGAGTTTATATTGTAGAGTATTAATTCTAATGATCAAACTAGTGCTCTTTGGGATAATGCTTATGATTTTTTCAAAGTGGGCCTGCAGATGTAGTGCCATATAAACCAACAGATAGGAAAATTTGGCTGTACACAAGTAAATAGAGTATACAAAATTTATTCTATAGGCCTTTGCCAAACTCCCCAGCTCCCCAGCTGCGTGAGAAAGCTCAGAAACTACCATTAAAAACAAAAACAAAAACAAAACCTGAATACTGTCCTTAGGGTGCATTGAAATATATCTGAAAACAACAACAACAAAACCATCAAAACCACAACAAAACAACAAAATACCACAACAGCAAAAACACAGCATGCAATGAACGTACACACCCTGCATTGTCCAAGCAAGTTTTTTTTCAGCTTGACAGAATGGCTGTTTCAGCTTCTCTCACCTACTTACTACTGCTCTAACTATACCAGCATTCAAAACACAATGCAAAGATTAAAGTACAGGTATGGGATCTAAGAATCCCCAAACAGTAAATTACTAACACCAGTAATTAAAGTCCAAAAAGCCAAAGACTAAGTAAATTAGTTGTAGTAGACTGTAAGTGAGGCTTGGGGGGGTGGAGGGGTGGGGGTGGTGGAAAGAACGCAAAAAACAAGATAAAACCTAAAATGTTACCTGGGTCAGGTAGCAAGTATCTGAAGATATTTAAAGCAAACAAACAAACAAAATAAAACTAAAAAAAAGCCTCTCACATTTAAACACAGCTACACTTCTGAAAGCCCACAGAAAATGATCTTGCAGTTTTAAAAATGACTTGCAGAGGTCTGTGTGGAGGTGGAAAAACAAAGTTTTGCCCAGATATTCACAGAAATTTTAAACTGTTTCCAACTTTGTCCCAGTACAGTGGATGAAAGGATACAAAATGGAATTGCTTCTGAGATAAACTGTGTAAAAGCCTTCAAGAGCTTATGTAGAAGTAGTTGGAAGTAATTGGAATATGTAAAAGTCTAGTTGGTAGGAGAATTAATTGCATTTTTGACACCTGCCAATAACATGCATGTCGATCTAGCAAAATGAACATACAGTTTTCTCAAGGGGAAAACAACAACAGCAACAACAACAAACACTTATAATTTCTTTGCATATTAAAGAGACATGAATAACATAAAGGAATGCCTCTCCGAGAGAGATGCACTACATCTACATCATCTACACTGAACAGAACGATGCTGTTATTACAAACTTTCTTTTGTTGCTTTAAAAAGCAATATAGCCTAGCCTGCATAATTCTGGGAAGAAAAATAAGACACCCTCCTTTCTTCTAACACTTATCTATAAACTTCACTAACACTATCTATAAACTTCACTGAACTTCACAGTGAGCAACTGGCTGCTTCATGTGACATATTCCAGTAATGTTTGCTAGTTGGTTAAAGCGGGTCTCATTAGTATACCCTGGGTCAGTCTTCCTTGCTAGTGGACATTGTATTTTATAACTACATTACCGTGAAATGTTTCAAGGAAGATAAGTGGTATAATCGAGCATCATACTACAGTTGAAATACAATTTGCAATTCTTTAGAGACATATATCTCTGTCAATTCAGTCATTGATTGAAGTTTTCTTTAAACTCTAAATGTTTATCAAAAACAAGATTTCCCCCATGATCTTATTTTTGCTTGGCATTTTAACATCTCATTCTTTCTCTAGTTAGAAAATCCTTAAGAAACTTAAAGATAACAAATTGCCCATGATCACAGTCTTCCAAGATGACAGAAATCTTGGAATATAAGTTGTTTTGGTTTGTTTTTAACTATGATTCTTTTTTTTTTCTTTTTTTTTTATTCTATCAAAGCTTAGAAGACCTTGAAAGTTGTGGCTAAATATGGTGTTACAAGTAACATAGAGACACTAAAGTGCAATTTTTGAACCTCTTTCTGGAAGAAAATATCAATTTTGAAATCTGATTTGTTAATAAGGGAACATCTCCTACAGAACCACATGTTTTATAGGACTTGCTTTTCTGCCGATAAGGACCACTGTAGGTTTGTTTCCCTCTGACCTGGCACAAAAATATATCCTTCACTGTACTCATGCGTCACATGAAATCACAGAATAAGGCATAACAAATTCTGAGTAATCTTTAACCTTCATTTGACTGTTTACCTGTCTTAATTTTAATCATTCCCCTTCACAAGATTACAATGTAAACAGTGCACTCTCACCCTGCCATCGGATGTGTTGAATGTGTCCTGTGAGTAATTTAAAAACGATCAAACAAACAAACAAACAAATGCATTGTATTGTTTGCTTGTTTGTTTTTGAAGCACTAGATAGCACTGCAGTAGCACAGTACACTCCAATTGACTTGATGATAGAAAAATCAAGTTACTTAGCCTCATTGCTGTGTTTATTCATACTTCTGATAAGATTGATTAGGAAAAAAAATCTAATAACATTTTAAATGACATAAAATAGTGTTTTAAAAAGACATTTTCAGGTTCAAACTCTGAGGAAACACAGCACTGCATTGGATCTAGGTGTTCCACACCATGCACAGCACTAATGGTAATATTCCCCATGCACCAGCAGTGCCACACAGCTCAAAAGCCTAAACAGAGATGCGTTTAGGATGGTTACACAGTGGTTTTCATTGTAAACACTTTTAGATGAATGGCTTGAAAGTTCATTCAGTATGAGCAGTATATTTTCTTTATCATCAAGCAAATGCACTGGAGCGGCCTCACCTTGAGTACTGTGTGCAGTTCTGGGCACCACAGTACAAGAAGGACATGAAACTGTTGGAGAGTGTCCAGAGGAGGGCGACGAAGATGGTGAAGGGCCTAGAGGGGAAGACGTATGAGGAGCGGCTGAGGTCACTGGGCCTGTTCAGCCTGGAGAAGAGGAGGCTGAGGGGGGACCTCATCGCAGTCTACAACTTCCTCGCGAGGGGGAGTGGAGAGGCAGGTGACCTATTCTCCGTTATCACCAGTGATAGGACCCGCAGGAACGGTGTGAAGCTGAGGCAGGGGAAGTTTAGGCTGGACATCAGGAAGAGGTTCTTCACCGAAAGGATGGTCGCACACTGGAACAGGCTCCCCCATGAAGCTGTCACTGCACCAAGCCTGTCTGAATTTAAGAAGCGATTGGACTGTGCACTTAGTCACATGGTCTGAACTTTTGGGCAGACCTGTGTGGTGCCAGGAGTTGGACTTGATGATCCTTATGGGTCCCTTCCAACTCGGGATATTCTATGATTCTATGAAATACAGACCAATATACATGCCTTTGCTCACTTCGTGTTCAGACTAACTGTTGCAAAACTGTGTTATGTTGTAATCCCTCAGAGTTGCCTGTCTGAACCAGCAATTACCAATTCAAGCTCAAAAATGTTCTTACACTGAAAGCAATTCACAACTAGCATTGCAGCTGAAGAGGTACCTGCATATTTCTTTGTTACTGTGCTTCAGCACGTGAAAGACCACCTTATTATTATCAAAATAATAAATCTTGAAATATATACAGTTATCTTTGCTTTGATTTGTTTCTGTAAGAACATCCAGTACATTGTAAGTGAACTCATCAGTCTCACTGAAAATGAAACACAGTAAGGACAGGTGAACATGTGTGTCTGTCTGTCTCTAAGCATGTTAGGGGAAAGGGGAGAGCAGCAGCTAGCAGAGGGGAGGAGAACAGAAGGGCATGGCTTGTCTCCCATCCTTTGATTAGAACCTTGTTCATCCAATGGATCAGTGGTCCACAGCAAGCAGCCCAGCCGCGCTGCCTGGCAGCATGCGCTCTGCAGGCACTGGCTCAGCAGGGCTTCTGCTCTGCCGCCTTTGTCTGGTCACTCGGTCTGCAAGCTCAACACCTCGTGTCACTCGTTCCCCTTTCTCTGATTTAAATAAGTGGTTTTATTACAGATGCAAGCATAACTATATATGTATAACTATAACTATATGTATATATTTACATGGAATATATATTATCTCACAGGCACATTCACACGGGGAAGGAAAACAGCAGGACTGAACTTATCCCTGTTGGTATTCGGCTTGCCTCAAAGCTTTTAGTCCCACAGACACACATAAGAAAAAGAGAATCAGGCCCATGGATCTTGGTAAATTCATTCAGATTACTATAAAACCCTATAGTCTAAAATTGAGATCTTCCTTAACTTTCCTACAAGTTTTCATTCTCTGATCAGCAACAGTGGCAGAAAGAGAGAGGGAAAAAAGAAGTCTTTGGGAGGGGGGTGGAGAGTACAACTCCACAATCTGTTTTCACTTTGAAAGGGAATTACTAAACTAAACAGAAGCGGCTGATTTTCAATGACACTTACACTTTGGATTCCATAAAGGCACAGAAAACGTAGACGCGAAGCACAGCTTGTCCCTGAGATGCTGTGAGTGTTTGATACAGCAAGAGAGAAAGAGAGGTGTTGGCTTGCAACAACAATAGCAGGAACAAAAACAGGTTTTATGCAAGATTTTCCAGCACTGTCTCTTCTTACTCTTGGACAGCAGAAGATAAAGTGCAAGAGAATTGGCGAAACATTATATTTGAGGAAAGAAGAAAAGAAATTACGACAATCAAGAGCTTACTTATTTAGAAGCATATTAAGCAAGAAGATAAGCACATGCAGCTACTGCACAGCGGTAAGTGACTGCACAAGACACGCACAGCAATGGAGAGCCAGACACAGCAGAAGCTGCTGGCTGAACTGGTGCAGGAACCAGTAAAACAGCTCAAGAGGAGGAAGCCACGTCACCAGGCTTCCAGCTATTTTTGCACTCCCCAGCACAAGGCAGACAGCCATGGCAGGTGCTCAGAGCTGGAGATTTGCTTCAGTAAGTACACTAGATTACTGCAGAGACATGCAATTACAGGGATGAAGGTCTGCCTTGCTTATAGTGCCTGCTTTTTCTTATTGGCATTCAGGCAACCAGACTAAAAACAGAGAATAAGCTAAACACATCCCTGGCCTGGGGATAGCCTTGTCCTGATGAGTTTCTGTAAAGCACCAAATCTAACAATCTCACCAACCTAACCTTGTTTACTCCACACAAACAAGTACGCTTCTGAGAACAAATACTAAAATATGTCTGTTCTATCCTTTTCTTTTCCTGGATAATTTGAACTATGCCTCCCCCTTTCCTCTCAACATTTGGCTCTTTTGGATACTTCCATAGCAGCAGCTTCTGTAAACACAATTTTACCCTTGGCATGCAAGATCCCTGCAGCACATCCTGCTTATCCGAAGTCCCCAGAACACATCGTAGAAGGATCTATGAAAAGATCTATTAAACCTGGAAGTAGAATATGTTACTTTGTTGAGGAATAATATCATGGCAGTAGCTTGCTTCCTTAGCTGTTGGTAACGTACAAGGCTTTGTTGCACCATTAACCAGGTATCGACCCTTCACTGCATCCGAGCTGGGAGAGGCAGAAACCTAGATGGCAATTTGCTTTACCTGAGTTCTCAATTACTTTGTGGAGGTAACTTCCTTACTCCTCTCTCCCAACTGCAAAGGATTCAGAGACTAACAACGCCTAAGGGCATTGATTTAGTGTCTAATGGCAAGCCATAGAACACTTTTAAAGTTTAAATAAGGTTTTTCATTTGACTGCTTTAATCTCAGCTATTTCTATAGACATGAAATTTCTATTATTTTTCACTATGAAACTTCAACTACATAATCATCACAACTGAGCTGAAAGATGGACAACAGACAGCAGATAAAACTGACCCCAGATAAGAGAAAGATTTTTCTGCTGGGCATGAGAAAATATTTCCATGAATTTGGATTCAAGGTCCCTCTTCATCGACCATAAATATCAGCCACTTATTAATTCAGTTTGTGTCTATTTAGATTCCTGAAGCTAAATTCTCACATGGCAACCTTTGTGAATTATGATTTCTATCTCTGGTTGGCAAGGGACTCCTATCTGATGAATAATAACATGGCTTCAGTTATTCATTCCTTGATCATTGCTCAGTTGGACTACAACCATACAATATATCCTTAGCAACACAAACTACTTCAAGCACATCAAGCTTGTCTTCTGCTTATGGCAGGCTATAAAACTGTGAATCATTTTATCTTGATCTTTAGCTAGAATTGATATATAATAACATTACATACATATATCCCCCACAAAGTTGTTTTTTTTTTTTAAAGAAAAAAGCCCTTAAAGCCCTTAAATTCTCCTGTAAGAAGGCACTCCACTGCCTGTGCTTTTTTTCTGAGATAAAAAAAAAAAATCTGATATCAATGTGTTTAGCCATATTTCTATATATGCTTTTCCAATAGGTCGTTAAGAACATAATTGGTAAAAAGAAATCCAGATTTCCTGTCTACATTCAGCAGCACCAAACCCATGAAGGATCATCATCTAAAAAATGTAGAACACTTGAAGGCTCTCACCTACAGCCTGCAGCACTGCTGAGGAAGAAAACAGAGAGGTTTTTTTTTTTTTTTTGAATTAAACATACAAGGCTAAGGTCTTTCATTACTCTAGATAATATATGCTGATGGATTTTGCTTGTGCTAGTCTCTGCTTTGCAGAGGTGCGAAGACAAGGAGAAGCAGCAGCTCAGTGGGGACTTGCCTTTTGTTCAGTATTACTGTCACTATGCAGCTACTGCAAATGCATCACTTGTGGTGAGTCAGGAGAACAATTTTCATGTTTTTGCACCAAGAAAGTCTCAGTGTGTCACTGAATTCAGAATAAATTCATGATATCAAGAAAGTCCATCAGCAATCACTGATGATGATTTCTGATTGAGATATTTTCAATAACCTGTAGGAGAAGAAATTTTGGCTGCACAGCCCTGTACAGCCAGCTATCAGCTGTCCTCCTCCACTCCCAGGAGCCAACCATTCTCTTACTTTCTTCATTTGGAAAGCATGAGAGGAAACAGTTACTTCATTGACCTCACAAATTCACACAACATAGAAATAAAAGTACATCAACACGTTGCACAAATTTTGGACTCTTTTGAGACGCTCAGTGGATGTACCAAATTCAGGTCTGTGCAGCTGTGCCAGAGCCACAGATCTTGGTTGGAGCTCACAAATCGCATGTCAGCAATGGTGATTGCAAGGGGGTTGCCTGCATGTTTTATAGTAAACTTCCCTTCACAGTACTGTGACAGCAAGCATGAAGGCCAACACAACAGAAGATGACAGCAGGAAGCAGGAGAGAAAGAAATATCCTGCTGCTCTACAAGTTTTTACCGAAAATTCACCATTTCCAATGGAAAAATGGCTTAGGTGAGAGGTGATAGGTTGTAGTTACTCCTTTCTTGCCAAGTAAAAAGTTCTTTGAACATCTATAATCAAGTTTTTAAAATGCCTGAACCGTTCTGTCTTCAAGAGGACAAGTTGTCATATTTGAGAATATATCCACTTAAGGAAGAATAAATCACAGGAAAATGAAAAAGGTGAAATTAAATGGCTAAAATCTCTTCCTACTCAGATGTTAGTCCATTACGTCTCCCAGCCCAGTGTTTTTTGCTTTAAGTTTTGGTATTTTTGAAAAACTAGCATCTTTTAAAAGATATGTGTGGTGTGACTGGATATTGTATCAACACTGAAAATTGTAAGAGTTTCTTTTGATTACTTTGTGAGAAATTAGTTGAAATTCGTCGGAGGAAATCAAATAGCATGTCATAGAACAGGTTTACAGATTAAATCTGTTTGGTTCCTTACAGACCTTTGAGGTATAAAATATATTGTATGAACTGCAGACTGTGATCTGAGGAAAGTTGCTTACCACTGGCAAAGTATTGCAAAGTAAATCAATCGTGGCCTGACTTTCTTTTTTTCTTCTATAACTTTCATAACTGTTAGGAAAACATACAAACTGACCTTTAAAGCAATTCTTTTTATTTTTTTCTGTAAAACTTTGAAAGCAATTTTAGTTCAAAAAACAAGAAAATAAGTTTAAAAATCTCAAAGGCTACTGTGAAAAGGGACTGCTGTCCTACAGCCAGCTCTATTATGCACTAGACAAAGGGATACAGCTTGCTCTCCAATACTTGTATTGATTTTGCAGCTGGAAAAATATGAAAACATGCTTCAAGCAGATAAACTCCATACAGAAAAAAAAAAAAAGGATTAAATAAACTCACATCTAGTATTCTGACTGCAGGTGTACTTACTGTAAGTGACCGATAAGAATATTCAAGTTTAAAAAATTAGAATAAATAAATTCATTAAGAAGTTACAGATGGCAAAACCAGGAGTGCTAGAGAACCCACCACTTAGTAATGTTAATTTACTAGCAATTAGTGCAATATTCAATGTACAGGGCCCTTGAGTCCCATGTTCTCTTCTCCTATCCCCTTTCTTCCTCCTTAATGCAAAGATACAATATGCAAACAGGCAATCATCCAAATGACATTGGTTATAAAATGGAAATGCATACATACATATAATTGTTAATTGGCTGTATAACTAAAACCCATCTGTATGCTTGCACAGCTACCTGGGGCATGATGATTCCTCTACAGATACGCAGGGGGAAGAAGATGTGTTGAGAAATTCTCCAGTTATGCTGTTACATATTGTTTATAGGTGAGTATAGCTGGGCATCTTCTTCTAAGGAGGCAGTGTCACCTCATCAGGGAGGAAGAGGTGTAGATCAAAAGTAGAGTGGGGATATCCAGCACTTCAAAGGCCTGAAGAAACCGGGGTGAAAATGACACAGACTGTGATTTATTTGCCTTTTTAATGCTTTCTCTGTACATATTGACTATTCTATAAGAAGAAGGTGCCAGCCACAAAGTCAGATGCTGATGCAGAAAGGAGCAGTTCCTACAGCTAAGAGCCTTGTTCCTGCTGGCAGTCTCACATAGCCCAAGGGCAGGACATGGACACTCTCCAAGAGCAGCAGCACATGTCTGGGACAGAGTATTCCTGAAGGAAGTCTACAAAGGGGCTGCAGAAGAATCTCTTCTATGTGCTAGAAATCTTATCAGTCAGAATGCAGAAATGTCCAATAGGCAGTTTATTTTTCAACCTTTTAAGAAATATTCACAAGATCATAAAACATGTTATGGATTATAAGCAATATATGGATTACATTTTACAACAGGTGCCAGGTAACTATTCCTGGTGTTACTACAGCATTGTTTATATAAACTTCAGAGACTCTGTCTCTCATTTTAGGAGAACATTTACGTTTAAACCAGCCCTTGGAGTGTTTCAACAAAACAAACATTGCTTGCTATAAGTATTTTTTCCCCAAATGCATCTCTGTGTCTGAGAATTAGCTATTTCTAAACTATGAAGTCAAGACTGTCTTTTCATATCTACATATGCACATGTAAATTTGTATATAAAGGGATGTGAGTAGAATTGTCAGATAGGAATAGTGAAAATAAAGTAGATGACACAAGTATAATAGCTGCAAGTATAATAGTCCATAGTGCATAATCTGAAGGCTGATAGCTCCCGTAATGCGCAGAGCGCATGAAACAGCTCCCTGGAGTAGCCTAACCCCTGTCAAGCACATTACACACAAACCACTGCTGGAAAAGACCCTTTTATCTTCACATATTTAAAGCAAAATAATAACAGAAGTATTTCTGCACTGGAAAATGCATTAATATCTTAAATTAGAGGTTTTGTCTCCCAGCTGCTGTTTACAGTCCCAGCCACCCTGCAAGCTCTACTGCCCACAGGAAGGCCAGAGGGGCAGAATGTCATCAAAGGCCATGCTCACACCACCTTCACCAAGACTGCACCGTTGTGCTGCAGCCAAAAACCTGGCAAAGAAAAGACCCTTCACTCTCAAGGATAGTGGGAAGACTTCTGGAAAATGGCAACTGCATTAGTGAGAAAAAGACAAAAAAGAGACAAACAAATAATGCATGGAAAAAATTAAAAATAAAACCTAGTTTTCATGGAAAAATACAGAACATTATAACAGGAGACTAAAGTTATGATAAATGTTGAGCCGTATACATAAAATGTGTACCCTCCCTGTGTATGCTTTGCAGAGTTACCAATAAACATAACAGAGAGATCTAATGTAATTTATAGGACACATGCAAATTTTTGGATTTCAAATTTTTTCACTGAAGTGAAACTTAGATTACTTCTATAGCTACAGTTCTAATATCCCAATTTTTTTTAAATGAGAATAAATAAGCTAAAGAATGTATGTGGGTCATGTAATGTACCTGCAGTTTTTGTGAGGCCATTATTTCTTTTTCTTTGGAGACCACTCTGTCTCTCTGGAAAGAAACGGGAGCTTGTCACAGAACTACCTGTTTTGGTTGGTTGGTTGGTTGATTTGTTTTGTGGGTCGCACTGATCACACAACAGGCTTGAATAGGAAATCCCAGTCACCCAAGAATCTTGGAAGTGATCATGAATTGGCCAGAGGACAAAGATATTGGGCTATCACCGATTTTGGGCTATCACCAGAGGAGGAGGTGATAGTGTGCTGAAGAGGCTCCACTGCATAATAAATTACCAAAAAATGACAAGCAATAGGCCCTGTTCACTCATGGCTCCTGCTGTATTCTTGGAAAGCATCAGAAGGGGAAAGTTGCTGTACGGAGCCCTACAAGACAAGTTACAGAAGCTGTTGAAGGAGAAGGTGAGTTGAGCCAGTTTGCAGAAGTGAAAGCCATCCAGCTGGCTTTAGATGTTGCTGAATGAAACAAGTTGCCCATTCTCTGTCTCTGTACTGACTCATGGATGGTGGCAAATGCCCCGTGAGGGTGGTTACAGCAATGGAAGCAGAGCAGGCCAGGGCACACGGCATACAAGGGCAGGCTGAGGGAACTCCTTTGGTCAGAATGAAGGAGAGAAGGCTCAGGGGTGGACCTGACAGCTGCCTGATTTGCATTTAGGAGAAAAAAAATGTTGATAACACACTGATGTTTTGTTATTGCAGAGTTGTGCTTACACTAAGTCAAGGACTTTTCAGCGTCTCACACTGCCCTGCCAGTGAGGAGGCTGGGGATGCTCCAGGAGCTGGGAGGTGACGGAACCAGGCCTGCTGACCCAAACTGGCCAAAGGGATAACCCATAACATGTGGTGTTATGCTGGACAATAAAACTGGGGGGAGTTAGCTGGGGGAGGATGCCACTGTTCAGGGACAGGCTGCGCTTTGGTTAGCAGGTGGTGAGCAATTGCTTTGTGCTTCACTTGTTTTGTGTGTGTGCATGTATATATATATATATCTCAATATATATGTATTGGTTTATTATTATTATTATTATTATTATTATTATTATTATTATTTATTATTATTATTATTATCCCTTCCTTTTCTGTCCTGTCAAACTGTCTTTATCTCAACCCATGTTTTTTACCTTTTTTCCAGTTCCCACCCCCATCCCACTGGCAGGGCGATATGGGAGCAAATCGCTGTGCGGTGCTTAGCTGCCTGCCAGGTTAAACCACAACAGTTTTTTTAGACAAAGTCCATGCTAAGCAAAAAGTAATCAGGTGCACTATGAAAATAGCACAGTTAACCTTGGAAAATATATTAGTCTACAGTCATCCAAAGTTGCTATACTCTTCAGCAACCAGATTACAATTTTGCTAAAGTAATTTCATTGTAAATACTCAAATAATGTGTACAAGTGCCAAAAGCAAGACTGCCAATATACTTCAGTAACAGACCACTGCCACTGTCAGCCAGTCAATCTGTATTTGTATCCATTTAAAAGCTGCCATGGAAATGAGAGGTAATGGTGCCACTACTGAATTAGATATTTTTAATTATTTCCAATATTTAACCATCTTTATCAATGCATGGATTATGTCTGAATATGTGAATATACTGCATTTGTGAATGTCACGCAAGTCTTTGGGGATGCGATCTTGCAGAAAGCTAAGGAAGATGAAGAACTTTTCACTCTCAAGTCTATCAGAAGCTTATCTGGAAAAATAAAACTGTGTGCTGGGGCTTTTGATTCAGGTTTATCAACCTGTTATAGCCCAGACAGGTTGGATCAAAGATAAGACAAAACTGAAGGCAGAATGATCAATAACACTAAGGTAATGCACTAATGAATGCAAATATCTTCTGCAAGTAGATGTTTTATTCCCATAGGTGCCCAAATACAAAGAAGAGGTAATTAAATTTCTATATTAACTATCAATTGTTTACAACACTGAGCAGCACAGAGACATCTTGTCAGTGGGCAAACATTTGCAGGCAAAAATGGTCTGTAATGCTACAGATCAGATAGGGATTGCTTGGCTACTCTGTCCAGACCACACAGGGATGCTTTTAAAGTTTTGATCTTATTGCTGCACTATTTTTTCCTTCAGTCTTGTGATGAAAATTCTCTTTTGGCTGTACCAGCTGTGAAGCATGATTTGAAATTTGACATGGATCTGCAGTCACACAAAGGAAGCAAGACCAAGCTTTCAATTCTTACGGTCAGTGGGAGGGAATCAAATACCCTGGTCTTGCAGCGAAAGAGAGCTGCTAGGTTGCAGGTTGAAAACTATAGGTTGAAGGTTTTAAACTCATTCTAACTGATATGCTCTTGTCTTTGCTGAAAATGTGGAATAGATTTCAAAACATTGTGAGGAAGAAATGTTTGTCTCTTCATGCAAGCAGTACACTGACTGTCCTCTGAACATCAAGAACTCTCTATACATGATGCTTCAACAAATCCAAAATATTAGAAGACAATTTTTTTCTTCTGAACCCATATTAAATTCCTAAGTATGTGACCAGAATTTAAAGGTCCTTAGATATTTTATTTATTTATCTGATTAAAAATAAAACAAAATAAACCAAAAAAAAGCAGAAACTCTGGATGGCAGTAACTCATTAACTTGCTCATCAATTGAACTAGTTTTCAGATTCATATAATGCACACATGGTTTTCTGATTTTAGCTATTGCTTTATCAAATTGTATGATTCACCACTGAAGTCACAGCTGACTTCTTGTGAGACATTAAAAACACTAGACTGAATGAATTTACTTTGTTTTAAACAAACGCCTATGACTTTTATTTTGTTTTGGTTTGATTTATTTTATTTTTTATTTTATTTTATTTTATTTTATTTTTAATTATTTATTTTGCGCTTTCCAATCCCTTTTCCATCAGGTTGTATATGTTTTTGAGCAATGATATAGAAAAATAAGCACACACAGATTCAGCCAAGAATGCCGTTACGGTATGTTCAAGCTGAAGGACAGATGGAGACATCTGACAAGGTGGGGAAAGAGTGTTCTGGGCAGTAAGCTGGCTGGGTTCCTCAGGAGGGCTTTAAACTAGATTCAGTGAGGGAAGGGTATGCACCTCTGAGTGATGGAAATGAACCTGGGAACATTGTCCCTTTAGGAAGCAGCAGGGAAATACTTGTGAATTGTCCCAAAGGAACTAGGAAAGATTCCTCTGAAAAGGTGATACACCCGATAGCCCAGCTGAAGTGCCTCTACACCAATACACAAAGCGTGGGAAACGAGCAGGAGGAGTTGGAAGTCACAGTGCAAGTAGGAATGTGATCTAATTACTATCACAGACACGTGGTGGGATGAATCATGCCACTGGAATCAAGGACTACAAGCTTTTCAGAAGAGATAGGCAGGGAAGGAGGAGCAGGGGTGTTGCTCTCTATGTTAAGAAATGGAAAGATTGCAAAGGGATGCCTCTGAGAAACAGGCAGGTAGAGAGCTTGTAGTTAAGGACTGGACCAACAAAGGACACCTTGTGGCGGGGGTCTTCTCCAGGCTGTCTGATCAAGGGGAGCCTGCTGATGAGGACTTCTTGCCTCAACTGCAGGAAGCATCATGCTCTCATCTTGACGGAGCACTTCAACCACCTGGTGTCTGCTGGAAAAGCCACACAGCAGACTGTAAGCAATCCAGGAGACTCCCTGAGTGCATTGAGGATAACTTCCTGGTCGAGGTATTAGACAAACCAACCAGAGGAGAAACGTTACTGGACCTGGTGCTCACCATTGCAAACTCATTGAAGAGGTTAAGAGCGGAGGCAATCTGGTCTGCAGTGATCACGTCCTGGTTGAGTTTGTGATCTCAGGGAATATGGGCCTGGCAAAGAGCGAAGTCAGGACTCTGAACTTCTGAAGAGAGAACTTCCAGCTGTTTGAAGACCTAGTGGATGAGATCCCCTGGAACACTGTCCTTAGGGACAAAAGAGCTGAACAGAGCTGGCAACTCTTTAAGGATGCTAGAGAGCAAGAACTCTCCATCCCCATGTGCGAGAAAGTGAGGGCAGGAAACTGGGATGGCTGTGCAAAGACCTGCTGGGCAAACTGAGGCACAAGAAAGAAATGCACAGGCAGTGGGAACAGGGATGTGTGGCCTGGGAAGAGTACAGGGATGCTGTCCAGATGCGCAGGGATGGGATCCGGAAAGCCAAGGCACTGATGGAAGTGACCTTGGCAAGGGATGCAAGTGTGCCCAAGGACTGTTTCTTGAAAGGAAGATGTCCAGGTACTGGAGTCCATCACCAGGTGTTCAGCCCCTGACTCCCCATGATATTTAAATTCTCATTTAAAAATCATCTCTATTTCATTTACACATCTAAAAGTATCACTTAATTTATACCTCTATTATTTTCTCGGTTTAACTGCATTAGCAGGCCTCAAGTCATAGCCCAGCCTTCTGCTTGCAAACTGCTATTGAGATATCTGCCTCATTTCTGCCTGGCATTCCTCTTGACAGCCCCTGCATCCCACAACAGCCACAACATGGAAGTGCCTATGAGAGGCACATGTTTGGGTCTGTGAAGCACTCACAGGAGGAAGAGGGTGATTTTTCCTGTGTTTGCCACCCATTGCAAACATACTTGTTTCATCAGAAGCAGCTGGGCATCTGAGAGCAGCACACTGGCTCATTTACATATTGCAATGCAAATGCTGAACACCACAAGTCAAATAGCGCTGAAAGGGAGACAAACTTTCGAGATTTTGGGATGAGCAAGGACTGGGAACAACAGATCAGGTTCTCTCTCCACTATTGGTAGCAGCACTACAAGGAATATTCAGTTTCTGCAACCATCATTGTCCACCATACAATGAATGTAAAAAAAAAAAAAAAAGAGAGAGAGAGAGAGAAAAAACGTCTTTAAACACAGGTATAGGCAAAATTGAGTGTCAGAGTCTAACACGTGATATATTTTACATAACAGGGAAAGGACAATTTTGATAAATACATCTTTCAGTTTTGTGGAAAAATTAGAAGCAAATTCTTGAGTAGGGATGCTGAACAGACAGGACAGATGGGGCAATGAGGTGTTTGGACACTTATCCATGCCCTTCACACATCAGGTGTCTGAAGCTGTGCATGATAATGAAAGTAGCCTGCATCGATAGTCCAATAACTGGTCTTGATTATTAAGGTTATGCACCCTAAAGCAGCCTCTCTGGCTGAGAAATCACTTCTGGAAATCCAAGCCCACGTGTGTATTCTGTGAGTCAGGTAGCATATACAATATTTATTGCTCCTAGCAAAATAATCTTATTTACCTGTGAATGATATATGGAACACCACTTAAGACGTTGGTCTTCTTCCATTTGGAAAAGAAATAGATCATATTATAAATGAGTTCCCCTGCTAAATCTTTTTTCTTGACACCCTTCTCTGCAGATTCTGAGTCTGTCTTCAATAATTATTAATTATTCCCACTTTGTCTTCCTCTTCATCACACTAAGACATATAATCTCATTGCCAGAAAGCATGAATCTAGATATGTCTGAAGGAACGTTAGAATCACAGCTTTAAAATTTATTCACATTAAGAGGGCTTCCAGCATAGTGAAGAGCTGCTTGTAGATTTTGGCCACTTTATATCATAACAGAGCAAAAAGTTATGTGAAAAACAGATAGTACTAGCCTAAATGGTAGTAAGATTGGGAAACTTTCCCTGATAAAGCTTTGAAACTCAGTTGAATGAAAGTTACTAAAGAGGAAAGGCAGACTTGGGAAAAAAAAGACAGAAAGATTAAGTGATCAGCTACATGCAGCTGTATTTCAAAGTGGGACATTATACACTTTCTGAGTTTCTTAAAAAGTAACATTTCCACAGAAGTTTACATACCATACAGCAGAAGCTATTCCAGCTTCTTTGAATTGCATATATAATTTCATACTTTCTATCTTGTCAAAATAAATAGAAAGAAACTACACCTAAAGTGACCAAACATGAAGTCTTTATTTACAGCTCCTGATAAAGTGTGAAAGAGAAACAGAAATTAGCTGAAGGAGCAAAGTGAAATGGTCAGCTAGGAGGGAAAAAAAGGATGAAGTAACAAAGGAACAACCTGGCAGCACAAAAATACTTCAACAATTTAAAAAATAAAAATAAAAAAAAAATACAAAAAATAAGGGAAGGGTCAGAGTCTTTGTCTTTTATATCTGAGAAGTGCAAAGAGCCCCGAAGCTGATCAGAGGCAGGGTACTAAATTAGTGTCTCATATATAAAATAAGGATTGCAACTCCAGGTTGCCTATAGGGTGTCAAGATTAATTAGTAAGTGTTTGCACTGTGCTTTAAATATGTAAGACACTGTATTAGTGCTACGTATTACCACTGCAAAGAGAAGAATTTCAAGGAATTTTCAAACCTTGAAAGGACCGTGTTTACATAGTTGAAATTAATAATTTCTGCTAAAAAATTCCCCAGTACTTTTACCAGTGTTTGTCACCAGCTAAAACAAATGAAGGCTTAGCTTTCTTAAAGACAAGATTTGGCCAACTATTGACAATAATGTAGTGCAAGTCAGAGTAGCCCAAGATAAGATGTTTATCTGTTAATCAGAATAAAGTCCCCTAGTGTGTTACATCCTGGTAAACATAACCGATGCTTGTTTAAGACTCTTCAGCCAAGAGTAAGAGAAAAAAAGAAGGAGGGGACAGAACTGAAGTTTATGTTCATTTCTGTCTTTAAAAAAAAAAAAAATCACATAAAGGAAATACTGGAAAAACCTAAGCCTAATGTGTCCAACCCTCACCCCACTGAAGTTGTTAACAGAACTCTTTTGGCAGCACATCCAGTTCTTTTTTAGCATAACTCTACTGAAGAAAAGCGAGTTGTACTAGACAGATCATAAGCCATTTGGAAAACAGCATGGACACTGAGGTGACAAAGCCAGCTGATGATACTCATTTGCCCAAGGTAGTGAAAAATGAAAGCAGATGTGTAAAGGTGCAGACAGACCTCTGACTCTGACTGGCAGATGAAAGGGCTGGCAAAATTGAATGTAGATAAAGGTATAGTAGTGTACATGAGAAAAAACAATTTTAGCTCTGTATACACAAAAATGGGCTCAGACCTGACCGTTAACTGCCTAGGAAAGAGATATTGTCGTTAGAAATACCGGGAAATACTGAGAGGGGGGAAGGGGGTCCAAGGGGAAGTAATAAGCTATTACAGTTCACCCCAATCATGATTACTTTGCTGCTGTTGCAGTCTGTCCTCTCCACTGAAACATACAATGGAAATGAACCAAAACAGAAGAGCAATAAGGTTGGTCAGAGGTATGGCTCTGTATCAGGAACTAATAGAGCCCCTCAGCCTAGAAAAAGCCAACTGTGAAGCCTGTGATAAAGCTGTAAAAATGCTGAGAATTATGAGGTACATACATGGGGATCACAGATTCATGAATAAATTTAATATAACAACTGGTGGCACCAAAAAGAAATTAACAAGTAAGCAGGGAGAAGCAGATGCTGCTTTGCACCCTACGTAACTGGGCAGTAGCATGCTTTTCTACAGGGTGTCACAGGAGCTAAAAGCTAATCATCCACATCACTGGAAAGAGTAATAAGTAAAAAAACAAACAAACAAAAAATCCATCAAGGGATATTACACAAATATATTAACTTCTTGCTTGGGGAACCCACAAATTGCACACATTTGGAAATTGTACCATCCTACATGTTTATGCTCTTTTATAGTCTTCCCTCTCCTCTTGCTACTGGCCGCTGCCTGCCTTGCTCTCACTGTGCAGACTGCTTTCACGGCTCCTGTATTGTTTCATCCATGCTGCTGAGTTACTTATGTATGTTTAAAACAGCGGGGGGATGGAGGATGAGGAAATGCAGACGGCAGAAGCAGCAGGGGAATTTAGATGGTGCAGATAAGGGATGACAGAGGATGCTCTAGCAGCAGGACAAAGGACGCAGGGCATCCACCATTTGCCTGTGCTTTTGGAGTGTGACTGGGTGGCCGAAGACACAAGACCCTCCGCCAGTGTCTGCAGGTATGTCTCGGGGCAGCCCAAAGCTGGAAGCTGACCCACTGCTGCTCCTGGGAAGTGAAGCAAACTCCAGCTCCTCGGGCTGGGAGGGGAAAGCAGCTAGAAAAGAAGGGTTGGGGATGCTCCTGGGCTGCCTCTAGCCAGCGACCTGCCTTGGCTTGGGGTGGCCTAACTTGCTGCTGCTGGCTGCTCCTTGCCCATGCAGGTAACTCCTGTAAACCCCAAGGCAATCTGCAGCATGCTTCCTGTTCTGCCTAGCCCTACTAAATAAGTCATAGGCAGACATCCCTTTGATTTTTAATGCAATCCCCTATACGGTGCTAAGCACAGACATCATACTTAGGCAAGGAGCACGAACATGAGCAGACAGGCAGAGTCAGACCACAAGTCTATCAAACGTGGGTGATTAACCACAGCACTTGAAAGCCTTTTCGGAAGCTAATACATGCCAAAAATTAGGACCACCTGTGTTTGAAATTATAGCAAATGGTACATTTGTTGAAATGGTACATTGTTCCAAAATCCTTATTTTTGCTACTGAGCACCTAAGAGAATTCAGTGAAAAGCTGAATAAAGATGTGCCTAAAACCAGCAGTCTTCAGGGCTTCTTCTGTTATTACTCATTGCAAGGGAGAGAGGGGAAGGACTTGAGAGTTAGTACTGTGGTCCTACAGGCCACGGTCTTGTAGCTTCAGAATTCAGGTAGCTTCAGCCAAAATAAAATCTTATATATATTTTTTTTTTTTGCACATGAAGGTTTTTATTCTTTCTTTATTTATTTTTAAGTACCTGATAGACATGGGACATTTTTTCAGATTCAGGTACTGTTTTAATTCACTTTACAAATACGGCGTTAGTGTTTCTACTATGAACATGCTAATTGCAGTAATTGCAAGAAAAGCCTTGGTTTTAAAAATTAACAGAAATCCATCAATATCCACCCATATCCTGCTAGTTCACTTATCACTCTCTTTTTTTTTTTTTACTTGGACTAATTATCTAACAAACGAATGAAAAAATGGTCTGAATTGATGTGCTGGCTTACGACCACATTATTTTCCAACGGGTCTTTTGTTTAGTTTGTTTTTTTCCTGCTGACAGGATGCCCCATTTTAGGAAAGACAATCTGTTTTTCACCTGCTGCTCGCCCCAGAGAAGGTGTGGCGAGGCTGCCAGGAGGGACTGTCCTTGTGTATGCGTGTGGCTGTCTGCAGGAAGCGCCAGTGGGTGGTGAAGCACAAAATGGAGAGGGAGATTGCAGGTGAATTTCTGGCTTCCTTCTGTCTAATTGTCTTTTAACGATTTGACTGCTAGTTAGGTTGCCCATCAACTGCCCTCCGCAGCAACACAGGCCCCGTGAATCAGGCACATCATCACAGCAGGACACGGTTGTTTATAAAACTGAAATACATAATTTAATAATCCTTCAGGCCAGATCCTCAGCTGATGTAAAGAAGCATTTACTCTGAAGTGAGTCGATCTACTCTGACGGCCTTTAGGTGAGGGTCTGGCTATCTGCTCATATACATGGTAGAAAAGAGCTTTTATCTATGCAATATTACAAGGGCAGGAAAATCCCACAGTCCCACCGGGTTGTCTCACTGCATGCCATAGTTTCTCAGAGCTCTGAGCTAATTTGAAGAAATGCAATTAGAGAAAGTGTCATAGCTGCAAAAGGATCTGTAATTCATCACCTGCTGAACAAGGGTAGTCAACACTGAAAAATGCATGAGCTCTTCTGAGTTTTTGGAGCCACTGGAGCAGTGGATCGTAGCAGCTCGTACCCCAGACCTCCTCCCTCCCTCCCTTCCCAGGTTCGTTGCAGTGGGCTGTGAGCAGAGCTCTTTGCAGAGATCCTGCATCCTTTTCTGCAGAGCAGCACAGGCTTCCCAGCAGTGATGTACCGCTGAAGGGCAGAGGGTGTCCTCCTGACAGAGCCACCCATTTAGAGCACTTTAATGTCAATGTCAGTCTGCTGGGAGGTGACACATGGGGGTCAGAAATCCTTGGTCTGGGAACAGATTGGCCTGGGATCTCCATCTTCATGAATAGACAGTCTCTAGCTCCAATTTAATAACCAAAAGCTTTTGAGGGCTGCTCAAAACCAAGGCAACCCAGCAGGTGCACATGGACTGCAATGAGCTCTGCTGGGGACGAAAGTAAAAGCCAGTGTCTGGAAATAAAGTTGCTCACACACACATTTGTTGCTGGGAGTCCATGTCTGGTCATTGTGGACTGGGATTGTGATGGACATTGTCTGCTGGGATTGTGCTGTGAAGGAAATCCAGGTACCTGAGGAATGGTAAATACAGAAGTGAATCAAGCACTAGACACCTAAATATTCCAGATACCAGCTCGTATAACAGCAAAGAGATCTCGGGGTAGCAATTTAGATGCAGGCCTAAATTTCCTGTTTTCTATGCTTTGACAGCTATTTCTGGATAATGGAAATTAGCAGTAGTTTGGACCTGTATTACATATATTTGTATGTCCAGCTCCAGAAATTTTCCTGACTTGAACCTCAATTTGAACCACATATTTTGTCATATTCTACAAAGCATTTCCAGGCATTGTTCACCTGGTCTTTGTTGCTAAACTAATAGCAAGACAGAGAGGCTACACTGAGAGCACTTTCTGAGCAGGTACTTCAAAATGGAATAATGCCACATCATCTGCAATTGCTAGGAAAAGAGACCTAGGAGAGATGCTGTTAAATGAGAAGCACACCTGTGACATCAGTATTTGTGTGTGTGTGTGTTGATTATTTTTTTTTTAAACAATATTGTTCCTTCAGCCTTGAAAACAAAAAATGTTATGCTGGCATCATTTCAGGTATTTATTCAAAGCAGGAACTACATTTCCAAGCACAAGAGTGAGAGTAAACCAAATATGTAGGCTGCAGAAAACACTACGTGCTCTAATGCCATCTATTTGGACTTGCTGAAGTACATCAGGTTGTACTGTAAATCACTCTGATCAGTGTGGTCATACGTGGATGTTCTGCATCTGGCAAATGCTCTGAGGACAAACTGATTCAGCATTGTGTATTGGTTAACAGATCTGTTTATGCAGACTTAAAGTGGACTCCATTACATTATTAAACCTTAAATTATCTTCTTACGCCTGGCATGCTTAAAGGGCTCTGTGAGAGAGAGCTTGCAAAATAATCGAGGAGAAAAAGAAATCAAGGAAATAATCAAGTTGAAAAACCCTCTAGGCAAAAAACACAACCAATGCCACAAGCCAGCACACTCCATCTCCCCCATCCAAAATTCCCCAAAACCTGGGAATGCAGAAAGAAGAACTCGAAGGGAAAATGAGAAGAGCGTGTGCTTCTCGATGACTGCAGAAGTGATGGCATCTTTAGATTGGATATACATGATAGATTTTGTGGTCAGAAGAAACAGTCATGCCATTTAGGAAAGATGATGGGTATTTGGTATTGCTTGTGAACATACCATGCAGCATACCAAGCTAACTGAGCTTGTTACTGAACTAGGGGTCTAATCTCTTTTTTCTTGTGGAGTAAGTCTTCTTTCAGAGAAAGGTTTCACTCACGTATTGTTTTCACTGCTAGATCTAATTTACCAGACTCTGCTCTAGGCAGAGGCTGTGTAAGTCAAAAAAAAAAAAACAATAACCAAACCAAGGCAAGCCAAGCCAAGCCAAACAAAACCAAAACCAAAACCAAAACACTCTTGGATTAATTCAGTAGGAAACCTAGTAGCCAATGTGAGTGGTTAATGAAACCACACACCTAGAAATGTTGTTCAGGCTATGATAGCGCTTTTGTGATCTACAGTTCTGTTGATGTTTGATGTAAAGCTAACAACACTGCTCTGATATAAGGGATTATCTGTGTAAATGATGCTGCATCTACTTTAGTCAAAATTAATACTGTACACAGCTTGGAAAAATGATTTTGCTTTAACACAGATTTTTCTCTTCAGTATCCAGAAAGGTGTTAAAACTGACCTATCATTTTAAAGTAGTTATTCTGTGCTATGTAGTCCTCCTTAAATGAAAATCATAAATTGTGCATGTGCTCCTGCTGGCTATTAGCTTCTAGTTAGTAGATTCTGAATTACCTTCCCAGAGTAAAATGCTTATGTGAATCACAGTTCATAATATTGCTTATTCAGCTACATGTCTGTAATTTGAACTAATTGAGTTAAGTAATAGTGTCACAGGACTTTGGTGCAGACAGTTTCTGTTCTGGCTGTCGTCAATTATCAACTCACACTAATCACTATTACTGTCAAAACTGACATCAGTGCATGGCAGCATTTATCTTATTCCCAGTTCTCATTTCAAAAGGCTCATTTACATACGGTATCTATTTCCTACATTCATGCCTTATTCCCATTATTCAAACTGTTTCTGCTCCCCTTTCTATACTTTTCTCTTCCCTGTACTAGCCATACCTCACTTTCATTATTATTATTAATTTTTTAATTTATAGTGTCCATCCTATTATTTTCAGGAGTGAACCACAAATGAGGGCTTCCTAGTTCTCTGTTTTCCTTTTCTCCTCCTGATAAGTCATTGCCATAAGAGGCTTCTCATTGACTCTTTTGGTAGCCTCCTCTGCATGTGTCTAATGAAGGTGCTGGAGATACTCAAAAAGCTCTCAGTGGAGGAGCACTGAATTACCAAAGTCCAAGCAATTGGCATAATTTGAAATGTGAGAAAGCAGTGGCTGATTGTGGCTTTACCTTGCACTAATCTGCAGAAGCTTTCAAATTTACCTGTAGTTGCTGCTGCTGCTATAGTATTGGAGATCTTACAGCTGCAGTATATTGATAC
The DNA here is from genome assembly GCF_013377495.2 of Cygnus atratus. Taxonomy (NCBI): domain Eukaryota; kingdom Metazoa; phylum Chordata; class Aves; order Anseriformes; family Anatidae; genus Cygnus; species Cygnus atratus. Next base: position 8,242,798 of record NC_066365.1, read on the forward strand.
TATAAATAAAATGCTGTTTCTGTTAATGATGATGCTTAATAAGGAGGAAGACGTAAAAAATCTTTTAAATCCCCACTGTGTTTCTGCATTTTTTTTATTCTCTTATTTCCTACAGCTCTCAATATTTTATTGTTTTCTTATGATTATTATCACTTTGATACATCTAGATATCTAGCTTTCTTCTAGGCCTGAGTTCATGTTAAACTTCTTTATCTCCTTTCCATGCCTTGCAAGCATCATTAGTTTTCTCCTACCTTTCCTGTTCTTTACTTGTTCAACCACTTTGTTTTTTCTGCTTCTGTCTTTCTGCATATCTCTGTACAACTGTATGATGCTTGCCTTCTTCTAGCATCTTCTTTATCTGCTTTGTCTTCCTTTGTATCTTTGTTTTCAGTCTTCATTGTCCTCTATTTTTCTCTTTGCCACAAAGACCTTTTCCGTATTGATTTGTTCAACATCGGATCAGTAACGTTTACTGACTCATTACCTATTGTAAATCATTTTTTTATGATTATTATTACTATCATTCTTAGACCTTCCTAGTAAGCAGAATAATTTATATTGATATTTTAATAGAATATAGGTTGAGATCCAGGTGCGAATACAAACATGACTTCTACAAGTTTAATGGGTTATGCTGCATTTGGCATTGTGGGGACTTCTTCACAGACTGCCCAGCACAAGCATGTAACTTTGTTACAGAAGGCAGACTGAAGTTCCACAATAAATCAATGCAAATTTATTTGCTGAGTAGATCAGAAAGTGGGCTTCCATGTGAAAGTTTCAGAGCTTTATCAGAGTTTAACCTGCCTGCCAAATGCCAGAATAGTTATGATAGGGAAAGCTAGATTCATTTGGAAAATACACCATCACTTCAACAAGAATCATAGAAGAAATATTTGTCAATGCTTAATTATTTTTGTAATGCAAAAGAGAGGAAGCTTCAACAAGTTCCAAGTCTTTATAGCTGAAAATTTTGGCTCCATCAAACAGAAGGGGACTGCAACAAAAGGATGGCTTTTGGGGGGAAGACTTTCCATGGCAGGGAAAAGCAAACATAGTGTGTTATTTCAGAGCTGATTGCTGACTCCACCTTAGGTTCCTTCCTATACATGTTTTTGCTGTATTTCATTGAGATTACTCATTTCAGAATACAGACCCTAAAAACATGCATAGTAACCGTAACTTGAACTCCTACAGCATCAGGATTTAATACTGCGTGAGAAGAACTTGTTAGGCTGAATTTAGAGAATACAATTAACTGGTCATGTTATGCAAAAAATGAAATAAAGTCAGAAGAACATCTGAAGAAAATCATGAATGTTGCAAATGGTGCAAAGACCAGCGTGGTCAGATATGTCACCTGGCCTGCAATGTTCTTCCATTAGAGATGCACTGCACAGTATTACAGCTGTCAGTAAAGAGACAGGTACTTCACATCTCTGGAAAACCTTTCATTTTGCTGAAGGCATGCCCTAAAACACTGCACTTCTTGTAATTTCAAATCTGACTTGCACCCTACGCTCTGGTACACCTTTGCAGAAGATGGCATCTTTCACTCTAGTCCTCCCCAGGGGCCTGGGAGGCACTCCTTCCAGCCAAGCCATTTGCAATGCAGAAGGAGGGGCTGATGCAGATAGGATTTTACTAGTATGCGCATAAAGTTTGAAGCACTGACAGCTGGCTAAACTCATCCCTCCTCAGAAAAACTGCCTGCAGGTCAGGACAGGGTTGGAGAGCTTTTTTTCCTCCATGCAGCAGCTGGGAAGGAACAGAAGATGCTACTGCAGTCACAAAGCGCTGTGGTCCTCCTTTCTCTCTGGCTTTTCAGCATCAGTGATAGCTAAAGTGTACACAGAGAAGTATTTCACAGTGTGCTGGGAAGACAGAAAAATAAGCCTGCAGTCAATCATGTCCTGTCTGTATTGAAAGCAACTGCCTGGAGCTCTCACTGGCCTCCCAACAGCATTTCTAATTTCCCTTTGTACCTCAATAACTCATCAGCAGCCTTAGCTCTGTGCTGCTCCCACAAAGAGACCACTTGCCCTTACGCAGCTTCTGCCAGGCAGAAGGACAGCAGAAGTCTGAACTTTTTTTTTTTTTTTTTCTGCAAGAAAGACAATATTGTCAAATCTAGTATAAATATTTAAGCACTGAATCAAATATTTGGCTGCATGGGCTCCTCCCCAGTGCTACTTCCCCGTGTCCTCCCAGGGAATTCCTAATAATAGCATTTTCTAGTTTCTTTTAAGTTCTCTTGTGGTGTTATTGCAAATGGTCATTTGCAACAGAAACAACTAGCAGGATCTGCATCAGTTCTTCCTGAGTATCATGACTGAGAAAGCCTACACAGAGCTGAAGGAGTCAGTGATAGAACACAGTTCTGGAGACCAGACAGGCTGAGCTATGGACTTCCCCAATAATCAGGCCTGGAATGGACAAATGGCTTATTTATAATATATTGAAATGCTAGATTTTGGGGCCAGTCTTCCTTAAATAAAGCAGTCATTATACACATTGATAATCTTTGCTTCAAGTGATCTGACCCTTATGTACCCGGCACAGCAGAAGGAAAAGAGAGAAAATAGCCTGCTACACAGATTGGACAAAGGCTCTGGAGATTTGGTGCAAAGCTTCCAGTGTAAAGTGTCCTTCAGCAGCAGAGCTGGGTTAAAATAGTCTTCATTTATCACCTTTGCAGCTTGTTTCTGCATCTATATCAGACCTAGATTGCATCCTCCTCCTTGAGGAGACATGGATTGAAATCATTCAGCTTACAAAATCCCTTTGGGGGTGTAGGGAAAGGTGACAAGAAAATGGGCAAAATTTTCACATAGTGACTTTGTTCATCTAGCACCCCCTCTTTTGGGGGGATGCAATTCTTCTGGAAAATGCTTTGTGATCAACTGATAATGATACATCATGTATTTAAAGACCACATTTGAAACCTTCATTGTGTGTGGCTAGGTTTCATATGCATTAGTTTCCCAATCTGCACATGGCGGGGAAAGAGGAAATTAGGCAAGTCGTTCACGAGCTACAGCAGGTAGCAGTGTCAGGTTTGAGTTTTGAACTCCAGAAGACTCTGAATAACACATTTGTCTTCAGACCACAAGTCTACATTTCTATCAATTTATTTGGAAGTCCTGGAATTTCCATCAGTCACTCAGCTCACTCCCCCTTTCGCGCTCTATTTTAACAGCTTCAGATTATACACGTTATGCCTGCCTGCCTGTTCTCCTTCCCTGTAATGAGACGTGGAGACACTGCTGAGGCTCAAAAGCTCCTTCTTAAAAGAAAAACAGCTTGCTGAAGTTTGAAACATGAGTGAAATGTTTAGCAAGCCCCAAATCATTATCTCTGCAGCCATGGGTCTAAAGGGCAAGGTTATTATCTGAATATTGCAAAATGTTTTCATATATATTTAATAGATTTTGTCAATTTGACCAAGTAAGTGTCAGATAATTAGGGCCAGTCTAACAAAAATGCTGCAGCTGTAGTATAATTTCCATGATTTTTTTTTTAGCAAGTTGGATATTGAAGAAGATTAGGCAATGCAGAACATTTTTTTCTCCCTGTAATTACTCTTCCCTTCACTACACTTTTACCAGAACTTCATGAGGCGTGGAAGGATGCTTTATTATTTTATCTGTTTCCTGTCACAGATTGAAACTTGGCTTACTTAAATGCCTCCCTTCTGGAAGCGGGGAGGAGAAAAGGGCCTGCTGGAGGTTTTACAAGGATCCAGGCTGACAGGCTATATACTGGAAAAATATCACCTGACTGCTAAGATTTAAACTACAGCAGCCTAGAGGGAGGCCATCTCAGAAAAAAAGTGAGGTGCAGCATAAACACAAAACCCGCACAGTGCAGTGAGTGACAGATAGTAGTGTCAGCCCGTCCCACATAACGGGAACAAATACTGCCACGAGGATTTGCCATGGACTTGCAGCAGCCACATCCCCACCTGGGTCTGATGCGAAGGAAGCTTTCGCTTGTCAAGACTGATATCCATTTTATTTTTCAGGGTGACCTCCGCGGCATTGACAGCTCCAGCCTGCGCTTGAAACGCTATTTTTGATACAAAGACCTGTATAGTTAAATGACATACTATAAAAGAAGGTAATTTATAAGTGTATAATACAAGAGAAGATTACGGATCACTATACTTCAACAGGAAATTCATGGATACACTTTTCTGACATATCAATTTGGAGCCCATGCCTCTGGATGACTTTTTCTCTCCCTGTTTTTTCTCCAAGCCTGGATGTCCTTTAAAGGAAACCATAATAAAACTAATTTCTATCATCACCAAGGGCATTGCAGAAGAAAAATGAGAATACAAGTTGAAATGAACATAAATATTAGATGCCAAAATATATCACTGTTCAGAATGCAGTAGAGACTGAGCACTGTGCAGTCCTGCATATATTCTGCAGCTTGTGACAAAGTCATTTCTGTTTCTTTCAGGATGATAAATAGGTCATAGAGTTCAACTACATAATCAGTTAATATGTATAGGGTACAAATCTCAATGAAAGAGTAGTGTTTTCTCTTGCTGTATCAACCTTTATGGAAACAAATAATCCTTAAGAACTTCTAAACTGCGAAATGTAAAATGAGCTGCATCTAACCTCAGGATCAGAATTTAGAAACAAAAAAAAAATCCTGTTATTGAAAGAAAGAAAGAAAGAAAGAGAGAGAGAGAGAGAGAAAGACGAAAATTAAGATTTTTATTTTCATAACAATTCAGTGTCTATAACATGAAGTGGAACTGAAAAAAGTTGATGAAAAAAGTACTTCTGAGATTGGAAAGTTTTACAGTAGTACTTAATGTAAAATTATGGCTATTAGGCTTTTGTTGCTTTGGGTCTAAAAATAATGTCATATAATTTCACATTAATTTCAATTAACATATAAGTCTTGCTATGGCACTTTGTATAGGATTGGACTCCAGGAAAAAAAATAAAGATTGAGCTTTGATGTACATATTTTGCTAAGGAAGAAGTAAGTAAATTAACTAAGAAGGAAAATGTGCTTTTAATCTATTTTATTCTACTCTCTGCTGACAAGTATTCTTCTTTGTTGACATTTTTATAATATGATTTGGGAAAAACACTGAACAACTTCAAAAGAACATCTGAAAACACTATTTGACCCATAAATGGACCATGTTTGTTTTTTTAAGAATCTGAATTTACTTAACTGCTTTCTGTAGTATAGCAGCATAAACAACAGATTAGCAGAAAGTTTGGAATTATGAATACCAAAAGTTTCTCATTTCCTAACTCACTATAGGAGGAAGAATATTTGTATATCTTTGTTTCAGTTTGTTTAAGTATAGTTACTCTGGAAGATGTTAATATGTAAGAGAAAATACAGTGATAGATATATTTAGGAAGAAGTGAGAATTTGTAGTATCATTTTCATTGTGATCTATTTCACTGATTTAACTATCACTGGAAAGTTTAGAAAAGGAAGAGGGGCTCAAGATCTTTGGCAGCATCCTCAGGTTATCCTAAGAAAAAGAACGGAGGCAGGGTAACACACTTAAATAAGTTGTGTTGAAGATCAGCATGTCTGGTGATGGGTCTAGGAGGGACCTTAGTGCAGTTATTTTGGAGGTGCTGGAGGTACACATCCTGCCTTTGAGACTGCAGTTTCAAACCCCATCACTGTAGCACCTTTGGCTAGCTCTGAAATTCTCTAAAAAACAGCCTAACTTGAAAAGAAATTGCATAAAATGCTCTTAACCTCTCTACTCTCTAAAAGACATTTTGAACCAGATTATCTAGCCCTATCCTCCAGGTAGCATGAGCACCAGAGAGAAAAGGTGTTTGGTAGGGGTCTGGGTGAGACTAGTTGGTTTATACAAAGTAATGCACAGTGTCAAAAGCAGGGATGGTAAATTAGGCTAAAAGCATAATGTGGTAATGGAGAATGATAAATTATGTGACAAAATATGACCATTAATGTCCATAAATTTAGGCATATAAAATAAACTAACCTTAAAACACTGACATCTAGCTCAGAGCATCATCACATTCATTCATGGGTATCATGTGAACCTGATTTTCACATTTTTAACCTTCTTAGGTGTAACAAGAAAGGAAGTGTTTTGTTGTTGTTGTTTGTTTATTATTATTATTCTTTTAATTTAAATTATATTTATTATAATTATTTATTATATTACAATTATATTTATTACATTACAAGAGTTAAATAGAAAAATGACTAAATGACTCATAAACCGGTAGCCCATATGTGAATTTAAATGGTGCATGGTACAGAAGGTAAATTGAGTGCTGTTGTTTGATTTTTATAACAAGAAGCAATGGAATTGAGAAGGACCTTCAAATCACATTTGAATGAAGGAAATACATTTTGCCACAACAAATTGTACTTACAACAGGTATAGCAAGATCTTCTTGGAAACATACGCCAAAGCAATAGGAGATGCCAAAAAGATTCACTATTGTTATTTATGTATAAATGGAAATCAGATAGCCTCCCTGAAATAATGGAGTATTAAGAAATAATCATTCATTGCTAGACCTCATCAACCCAGGTGGCTGATAACCGGGGTTATCTATAACCTCCACATCAAAGGTATATTTACTTGGAAGGTCCTGAACTATGATAGTGTCCCACTCTGCAAATATTCTAACCAAATGGCCATTTAAATTTGGCTTGGACATGGAAATAGCTCCAGGCACAGCAATGGTGACCTCTTTGTGGATGCAAGGTGTGAACAAATGAGTGCACTAATACTTCTAAATCCCAAATATCATCAGTCTCTGAGTATCAAACAAGCAGTGATGCAATAGAAAAGCTCTTGAGGAGCTCAGATGCCTGTTTCCTGAGGTCCTTCACTGAGCTGTGCCGAGGAGCACCTTGGCCTCACCAGGTGCTGGAGCAGTGGCATTTCTCACGAGTAGTATGCTGCAGACTCAAACTCACACTGACACCAGTAACCAGTTCCGACAGGACACAACAGCTCAGGAAACCTCTACTTTTACACCATGGCTCAATAATACAGAATGCTACCTATGCTTACCCCACAACCTCCTGTTGCAGTATTGTGAAGATTTTATCATTCGTGCTGTAGATCTGCGTCTGTTATTCAACTTGTGTTGCCAGAGCAGAGTTTAAACTGCATAGAAGACTGTTTGCACAAATAATAAATAAATAAATAAATAGATCAAGTTAAATTGCACCTTTTATATAGATATTGCAGGTCTCTTTCACTCAGTGTCTGTTAGGGATCTGGAGATGTGATTAAGATGATAAAGGGGAGCCTCAAGAGGAGGGTCATTGGCTACTACCATGTCTCCCTCAAAAACATGTGGATGTATGTATGAGAGCAAATGTTATTAGGGTTGTAGCTTAACTACAGTTGTGGGCAAGAGAAAGGAGAAGAGCCCTCAGAAAAGAAGTAGGGTACACACAATGCTGTTTTCCCTCTAGGCACCTGAACCTCATCAAGCACAAATTTATCAGCATTGACTGAGAAGTGGCTGAAAGTGGCTCTTGGTAATAAGCACCTGTATTTTTGAAGACCAGTGTCCCTATGCAGTATAAGGTATTAAGAAAACCACAGCAAACTGCCATCTGGGAAAAACTGTCTTTTGATAATCCATGCAGGGGGACACAAAGGAAACACATGATGAACAGATTTTCCAAGTTCTTATTTCTAACTTTGTTTATCAATAGTGCCCTCGGTTTTGAACAGTTACAATTTTTACCAGAACTTTAACAGACTGAAAAGTAAGTATTTGTATTCTGCTGTATATATAAATATAATTATATTACCTACACAAATGCCTACAGCTTCTTATGCAAGTAATATGCAAATGAATTTAGCATTGTAGGAATTTGTAATCATTCACATGCACTCATAAATGGAGTCTAAGAATATATGCTAACACACTCCTCATGTCTACAACATGTCAACGTGACAATGTCACTGATTCACATACACATTTGTTTCTATACTTCTGAATTAAGCAGACTTTCTATAGACAATATATCAAATATATCAAAATTTTAATTTGTATATATTTTTCTTATTTAATTAACATTATATTTTTGACACCGACCTGCTGTGTGTTACAGTTTTATTATATTCACATGAAACAACAACAACAAAAAAATCTAATTATTTGCAATCTGACACTAAAAGAATCACAGTTCTTGTATTTATGAGACTCAAAGGGCTGAAATGAAACATACAGAAGGGAAGTCAGCTGATAAATTATTATGTTCAGGACCTCACATAAAGAGAATTTTTTTAGGAGAAAACATTGTGGTTGACTTTTTCAAGTGCCACATAACTTAACTCATTTACAGTAGTATCCTGAAAAATGTATAGGCTCCCTGCATTTCAGAAACCAACTGGTTTGTTGTAGACAAAGTAAGACAGTAGACAAGGTAAAAGTATACATAAATTATTATTTATAATCCAATATTCTTGAAAACATGACTCTTAATGAGCCCTTCACTCTGCTAGGCACATTGTATCTGGACAGTGATAGTTCATCATCAGAAGAGTGACCAATATAAATAAACAAGACAGAAAATGTGCCTAGAAAGAACTTCTATCCTCTTCATCGCATATCTATGAGAACTGATAAAAGACTGGACAGAATAAAAGATTTAGCATCAAAAACAGGAGCTACAGAGAACACTTGCCCCTCAAAACCAGGTGCCAGCTACTACTTCAACCTGAATGTATCTGTGCTCTCTCTAACCTTGAATCCGCTAAGCTCTGAGGCTTACACCTGTGTATGCCTGCTGCTGCCACTACCCTTGATTAGAGCAGCAAACCCTGCCCAATTCCTCATTACCAAAAGGGGGAAAAAAAAAAAAAAAAACAGTTTTTATTGATTTCTTTTGGGCTGTGGATCTCAGCTGGACAAAGATAGATGCTTCATGGCGATCCTGGGTGAAAGTCTACCTCTACCACTGAAGCAGTTTTAATTCCTCCCCTCCCCAGCAGCTCTCCCTGTTTTCCATTTAGCTGGTTTGGATCCAGCTCCTTGTTGCTCCACCCCTCTCACACTTTCTTGAGGGTGTCAAGGTACTTGGCATAGGATTTCTCTCTCAGAGGCCAGGACCCAAAAATTAAAATGTTGAAGATTTGGCAGTCAAGCTTTTACCAGTCTATCAATAAATCTTTCACAATCAAACCTGTGATGGATGTAATCTCCTAACTCCTACTGTGATCTTTTATGAATATCTTATTCCTAACGTAACTTTCTTTTATCTCAGGTCATTCCTAGGCTACTTTTTCATTGAAATTTCTTGGAGTATGTGGGAGGAGAGACTTTTAAAATATTTTTTTTAATAGCAACATTACTTTCAAGTTTTTTATGCTCACCTCCCTCCAGCTCCCTTTGTGACTCAGAAAATAGAAGGACAAAGGTGGAATCCATTCTTAATTCAGCTTGGGTAATAAATCATTTTGTCACATTTAAACAGTGGGAATATGCTGGAGGAGAAACGCAGAACAGTCCTTTTCTCATCAAATACTAGTTCCCTGCTAGGGCTCAGAAACAAGGTTCACATCAGAGCCTTGTTCCCAGCTTTGTCATGTTACTGGTGGCCTTATATTCCAAGGCTTATTCCAAGTGGCTGCAGACAGGTTTACATAGAGAAATAATTTGCTCTACTGGCATCCTTTCAGAGCACGGTGGTCACAGAAGGTGAGGATGTCATCAGCAGAACAGGAGAGACACATGGCCAAGCACCGGCTTGAAGCTGAAAAGCAAACCCGTGTCCTTGGCAGTGTGAGGAGTGATTTCCCAGAGGTACTGCAGCACGATAAAAATAACAGTTCCAGTGAGGATTCTTAAAGTTGGGCAAAAAATTACCAGGAAGACGGAGGGAAAAAAAAAAAAAAAAAAAAAAAAAGGAACTTTCCTGGGTAGAAAACAAGATTAAAATTATACCTGTGGTAGGAAGACTAATTTTGAATTCAGTACTTAGTGGATGGCTCCCTGTTGCCTGGCCTGTTTTGAGGCAGATACAGCATGATTTTATCTGCTGCTCTAAGCTTGCTCTGAGGATGTCTACCCACTTCCAGGAGTCACATGGCTCTGCTTGTCCTTCAGGCATGAAATGGTATGCATGCTATTCAGGGATCAGACGCTGCTGAAATCCGGTGAATTAATAGTTTAATTCTACCAAACTACCCTTGAAGAGGCTTTCATTTCATGGAGGAATTTAAAAAGGGTTTGCTGCTTTTGAAATATTTTGTTTGGTTAAGAAAAAAGCACTTGCTTTTAAACATCTTTTGCTGTGTGAGGTCACTTCGCAGCTTCTCCAGTGGGTCCTTACCCTCTGCCCAGAAATCATGTGGTTATCAAACTTTAATGCTTTCATTTTGTTTGTATTGAATTTTTGGTTTTCTCTGAACACTGCTGTATGCAATCCTCAGAGAAAGAGTCATTTTGAAGTAAGTATTACTGCAGTTCATTACAGATATGCACACCTGGTTCTTTCTTGTCTTCCTTCAAGCAAACTAAAATATTTAGGATTAATTTAGATTGAAATATGCATTTTCTTTTCACTCATTGAGGAAAAACAGCTTTGAGATAGCCTTCCATTTAAAATTAATTTATTTTGGGGTGCAATATGGTCTGAACCATGGTTGATTTTCAGTACAAAGAACACTCATGAAAATGTCTTAGGCAGATTTAACTTGAAAAGTAGTGCTACAAAGTATTCTGAGAATATATGTAAGGTATGTCATTACTTTTTTTCCCCCCCCCCCAGAGAAGTAGATGAGCACATAAAAGGAGAAATAAATAAATAAATAAATAAATCTGGGCTTCTACTTGTATTCTCTAAAGCCATATGGGCAAATCAGTTATAAAGCACAGCTCAATGTATACCTGAGAAGCAGCCTTTCTTGAAGAAATTTTGAGAACATGCGACAAGGAGGAACTGAGAGGGGTTCTCAAAAAACAATTGTTGCTTTTTCTGGTGTTCAGCGTGCTACTGGGAGAGAGTTGAAGGCTTCCAGGCCAAAGCACCAATTTGTCTCTGAGAAAAATGTGGAAATTCCAGAAGTGGAAAGAAAGCACTTGAGATATACAATGCATAACCTTATTATTTGCTCTGAAGGCTTTGGTCTTTCATGTGTAATATATACATTCCCACCATGTAAGGAAGGATTTTGTCTTTCAGGTATTCAGTGAGAATGGGCTGTATTTTATACTTCATAGTACGCTGCAGGTTACTAATGGTTTAAAGATGCCTTTTCTGAGCAAAGGAACAAAACTCCCCTCTCCCTGTTTTCCAGTTTTGCCTGACAGGCTTACCAGCACTCTGACATGTACACAGCTATCTCAGACAAATATGGGACATTTATTTAATTTGCCTGTATGTGCTGCAATCTCACTTCTCACCTGTCAAGGTTAATTCAAACTAAATGAGACCTAACAGATTCAGACGTGGCAGTGATAGCTCATATTCGTACATCAAAATGGAAAATGGGGGCCAGGTTTTCCTAGATTTTGGACAGTTATTTTTTATTTTTATAGTATTTTATATAAGTCCACTACGATCCTAGAGTCAAGCATGATCGATCATTATGAATTATGTATTAATAATGATTAATTGCAATGATTAACTGCTGCTGCTCAAGTCAGCGACAACTACAGTCGTCATTGTTATGTTAATTTGCAACACTGCTAAAATGATGATGAACTAAATTGACTTCATTTACTTTAACATAACCTATACTCTGCTTTAATTATAGTTCTATAAATACCTTGCTAGCAATCATGTCGACCCCCATTTTCCCCATTCTTATGTTATTAGTAGAGCTTGTTTAAATCAAGGTCAAACATGTCTTTCTAAGATGATTTATACATAACAATACATTATCCTTCTTTTCTATTATTTAGGAGTTGAAAAGGGAATGCAGCTCAATACAAAATCCCTGAATAGACCCAGTATCAGAAATTACTTGTATTTTCTGCCAACACACTCTACCCAGAGGGAATGCAATGACTTCTTTAAAACTCAGATACTAAAGGAAATGAACCAGATACAAAAAACTTGAAGTTCTCACTCTGGAAAAATATTTCTATCCTCTGGCCTTAGCACAAACAAGAACTGTGCATTTGCCCTATGTCTGTTGGAGGTTTCAGAAAGCTGTGCGGCATTGAAGAAATGGGAGATGTAGAGTACTCAGGGGCAAGGAAGACTGGTGGCAGGAAGTTAAAGAGAGGTGATTCTCAGCAAGCTCCACCGAACACAGAAGAGCAGAATGATGACTTTGGGGATCAGATGACTGTGTCAGGATAAAGTAGTTCAAGCACCACAGCATGAATCAGTAATATCCATGCAGTAGCTATCACATCAAGCACTCGGTGTCTTCTGTGAGGTAGAACAGCAGTCACCAAAACTACTTGACATACGTCGAACAATTCCAGTGGCAAGGATAACAGGATGAAGAAGATGAGATCCCCAAATGAAGACCTCATCATGACTGGTGTGAACAACAGAAAACATGAAATTTTTTGGTACCCCTTGCATGAATGGCTTGCTCAAGTGAATAGGGTCTTGTACAACTTGTGCAGCTCAGAATAAAACAGGGATGTTTGAAATGGACAGAAGATGATGCATATTCAGTCTCCTGCAGCACTCCTGTTCTCTGGTTTTCTGCCAGGCCCTGTGTTACTTTCCTCCCTTCCTTGCTGGTTTTCTTTAGGAGAGTACAGAGAAAAAATGAAAGGGAGCACAAAAACAACCCCCCCTTTTTTTTTGTATTGTCTCCAAATCTATTTTTCCACAGAAACCCCAGGAACAGCACAAACTACACACAATAAAGGCCGGGAACGCTGTGCAGTGATGGAAAACTGTCAGGGGGAGTTGAACCAGCGGCCACAGCAGGAGCAAACCTGCTATTGTAAAATGGGGTTAGCTGCCAATCTGCCTGAATTCCATGTTTTTCTTGTACTTTTTCAAACATAAATTGGGGAAATAAAAGTATTATGGTATGTAAACAGATGTCTATTTTAATCTCTGAATGACAGCTTTTAGCTGGAGGCATACCCAGAATCCTGGTCATGAAGGATGCCTTGCATCTGTGAGAGGATGCAGCATTTGTAAAGCAAAAGTGGAAAACATGGTCCATAAGATCTCTATTTCATTAAAAAATCTCGTAAGGGAAAGTTATTCCAAGAGACTGGAAGCAGGAGAGGAACGCTAATAAAGGCATCATCTCTGTTCCCCTCCAAATCATTTGTCTCTTGTGGTCCCATGTCCTAGCCTCCAGGCACAGTGGTGGCACTAGAGATACTGGCTGCAGTGACATATGGCACCTTCCTTTGAGCTTCTTCCAAGCCACCAAGAAGCTACACAGTGGGGTGGGACCAGTGGGTGTGTGGGTAACCCTTGTCCTGTGGCCAGTGCAGCTTCAGCATGAGGCCTCAACTCCTAATGTCACGTGGAAAAGGGGCTGCTCCCACCATGGGACCAAGGATGAGTGTTCAACCTAAACATGCCCTCGCCCAGATTCTTAGCACTGGGTGTTTTAAAAATGTAGTACAAAGCACAAAGCACAATGATAAAGTTTCTGTGATGTAAAATTAATATTATTTTTTTAAACCTGCTCAGCAGTTAGGAAATATTGTATATATATTTTTTTCTAAATAACATTCAGCAATAAAACAATAACGGGTGTTTCCTTCTTTTGGCCTTTGTTTATTATGAGCCAAGAGCCTGGACTAAAGCAACATATCTCATTAGCTGAACTCAAAATAATTAAGGACCATCTGAAGATTCATTTCCCAATATCTACAAACAGAAAAATAAAATATAATCATGGAGCTATAAATTAAAACCACAGGCCTATTAACCATATGTTTCAAAACTATTAAGTGTCTGCCCTTCTTATCTGTACTTAGGAGAGAGATCTATGTTCTGATTTAAATACCCTGAGCTGTACTGGCTGCAAAATACCAGCTTTAATATTCCTTGTACAACTAATCTGAGGTAAAATGAAATAAAAATACTAAGCTAATCGTATTCCTTGAAAATCAAAACCAGCGTTCAACATTTGGCTGCTTGAAAAATGTGGCCTCTGTGGATTTCACAGTATTCTCAATTTACACTCAGTTCAGCTCAGTGAAGGTCATCAGCAAAATTTGAGATTATTGCAATCTGAGTTTCCAAAGATGTTTTCTTAATTTTGATTGCATATATTGCAAACATTTTTCAAAAAAAAAAAAAAAAATTGCAGTGGAGTTTTGGTTACATCCATGTAACACAATTCATGATTAGATTTTGGTGGCAATGAGTAGATTCGCAGCCTTTTCCACATTAAGAAAGGTCGTGTGTGGTCATATGAAAAAGCGTCAGATGCTTTGTGTAGCCAGGACTGTTACACCACACATTGACCCTTTCAAAATTGGAATACAGGAAATGTAGAAGCTCCTGCTTGCTCAGGAACAGCCCAAAGCAATGAGGTCAGGTGGCTGCCCTGGTGTCAAGCATACAGCTTACTTCTGGTCCTTCAGGCCCCAAATTTGGATCTTGCTTTTTAAAGCAATAAGTCCATTCTTATTATACGTTCAGGAAGAAACTGCATAGTTCTCAACTGTAATAGTGGAGCCCTTTTGTTTTCCTTAGCCTACTGCTTTTACAGCATCTTTCTGCACTTTTTTTTATCCATTTGTAGCACCCTGATAGTGATATTTTTATAAAATTATCTGAACCAAGATAGCTTAGCTCCACAGATTATTAGTGTTCAGAGCATCTTTTCTGAAGTGCACTAAGAGCTGTTGGCATGCTGAACAATTGACTGCACACACACACGTATGCATGCAGAACTGTAATTTGAAATCATTGCAGATCCCAGGACTCTCATTTACAAAGGACTCTCATTTACTCTCATTTTCTGCACTCACAACTTTTCCTCTCAGCCCGTATTAATCAACTCTCCCATGGGGATCAGATATCAAAGCCTGGCTGCCCAGTCTAAGGCAAACTATCATGTAAATCAGTGGCATTTGAAGAATAAAACAGGAGTGGTTAAAGTCAGCCAGATGCCTCAAGATTAGGCTTTCTAAATTCAGCAGTGCACAGAGGGACAAAGGTTAACAAGGGGTTTTACATCTCCCAAAGTTTTACAAAACTGACATGTTTTATTGTGCTTGAAATGTGATGTATTGGTTTTATAGTGGCTTCCCAAATCAGGATGCATCAGTATTTGGGAGATGTGAATGCTGCTGCATTTATTATTTATTTCTTATTTCTGAACGATAATCATGCTGCACTAAGATCTGTTCAAATGTAAGACAAAAACGGAGCTTCTGGACACGAGGAAGAACCGTTGTTAACGAACAGCATGCTCTTCCGATTTCTCGCAGTTAGAAAAAAATATCATAGATAGGATGGTTCTCACCTTTCACAGACCATACAACACGAAGCATTACTGCAGTCAAACCTAATAATAACAGCTGCTTCCTTCATCTAGCAATGCTTCTGTGTTGCTTCCAGGTGTGGTACTGTATGAACAGACAGGGAAGAAGACACAAGGAGCCTCTGGTATGGAAGTATAATATGGCTGGTGTCACTGCTCTCACCTAATGCCATAAATAACTCTGGCTAGCACTGCTAGTGCCTGCAGCTATCAAGCTCCCTCTCTTCTGTCTAAAGGTGGGGGTACGTAGGGTACAAGACAGTGAGTTTGGTTTATCTCCACCTCCAGCCGATGGGGTTGGTGTGCCATGAAGCAGGCAGTGCCTTGTGCTTGACTAGGTTTCATCACAGCTGTGACGTTGACCATGAGCTCTGTCCCTTGGCACTTGCACAGGGGTGTCCAACCTGCTGTGTCCGGGTGTTGCCTGGTGGAAATGTGCGAAAGTCAAGTCCCAGACGGCTCCTTCAGCTACACGGAGCATTTACCTTGCGATGAGTTTATACTAATGACACCACTGAGGGTCCTAAGGATAGAAAATGTCATTAGCATTGCCTTGGTTTCTAAAATGCAGACTGCAGGAAGCATTTCTGGCAGTTCTGAGATTATTAGCAGCTAAAGAATGTTATTGTTTTGGCCCCTCTTTGATGTTTTTGCCCTCTTAATGATCCCTCTGTTCTAAGAGCTTTTTCTCTTTGAATTTATATATTCAAAACAATAAATAACTGAGAAGTAATAAAATATGTTGTCCAGGGCATTTTTAATGGAAAGAGAGTCTATTATCCTGATTTCCTAAAGAATATCTAGATATATACAATAAATTGCATTGAATTATGTATATTAGAACACTTTATAATCAGCATAAGATATTCAAGACATTTCAGACAGTAGAAGGCTTATTTAGTAAGCTTGTTAATGCTTGCATTAGGTTGAAATGAATAACAAACTGTCTGCAGTCTCTTGTGAGCTCTAAAATACAGTATTTAAAAGTAATCTCTTTCCTTGGTGGTTATTCAAAATATCATACGGCTTTTCAGAATCCAGTGTGTAATACTTCACTAAAACAATGGCTGAAAATGAAAGGAAAGCCACTAACACTTTTATAGTTCTTTGCAGTGCATAATAGTCGTATTTTCCCTGACTTTAACATATACAAATGTGTAACGTGACTGAAAGAGAAGAGATTGTCTTCTCTATGTTTGCATACACATACTGAAAAAATTCTGCTTGGGTAACCTCCCTTCTGTTGTGCAATGTAAATAACATATTTGTCCCTAACCTTCAAGCTTTATTTAGCCACTATTCTCTTGTTCCATGCTTTCTTCAAGGTGAAAGTGATTTTTGACTTTTGATGACCATTAACACAATGGTGTCAGTGCTGACTGGCAGAAAACTCTAGGCCTGAAGTGAGGTTTACAGTGGTCTTGTATCCTTCTAGGCAGCTAAAAGATGTAGTTAATAGGCAGGTTTAACCTTGAGTGAGACTGGAAGAAACCAAATATATATATATATATATATTTTTTTTTTTCTTTCAAAATTATTTTGGCTTTCACTGACCAAACTCTGCTCAGACCGTGTTTTAGCAGAATGGAAATTTGGACTGCAGTTTTTGTGGGGTCCCTAATACACCCTAGAGGACACAGTCAGGAATTGCCTCCAGACATAGAAGAACACACTTTCACAGAAAGCATAGTGCAGTGCAAAGCCCCATCCTCCCATGGAAAGAAATCTCTGTTTGAATGATTATTTGTAGATATAGTGTGTCTTGTGGGAGGATTACACCTTTAATGCCTCCCGTCCTCCATCAGTAAACTGACCTTGCTTTGTTGATCAGAGTAGAGATGAAGCAAAGATATAGTGATTTCAGAATAGGCCATTTGCTGGAACAAATGAAGAATTAATCATCCCATGGCTCTATTCCATCCATACAGGAAAGTAGCTGGCTTGCTTTAATATTCCATTGTGGAGAGACAGCTGTAGTCTAGATATACACTTGTACAACACGCAATCTCTCTTTGGTTTCACCCACTTAAACCAGAGCACCTTCTTCTTCAGATTGGTTGCTTTAGTCACAGTGATAGCTTTCATGCTTACTTGCAGGCAGGTATCAGAATGGCTGATGAAATGCATTACAATTAACTGTTGATAAAGAAATTGAAAGAGACTGGGATGATGCTGTCCAGTAATTGAGTTATTTTAGCAGCAGTTAGCTGCTTATTTTGCCCACGTTAATTTTGGAGAATAAGCAAATTAACTCCTTCTTTCAAAGGTATTTTCCATAATAGAAGACCAAGAAAAAAGATTGCTAAATCTAAGTTGAAATTGAAGCATGTCCAATTTCATAAGCTCAGGTTTTGTTTTGGATTGTTTATTTAAATTTTTGGTTATCCTGCATTTTAGCATGTCTATGATGAGTTTCACCTATATATCATTACTGGGATGCACAACTTCCTGAATGGGCCTTTACTGTGACTTTCCAGCCAGATGTCAAGGACTTCATCATTATCTTTAGTGAGATGTCAGCCATCAGCTGTAAGTAAGGAATAACACACTTCTGTAAGTTGCTGCAGTTCTGAGGGGCACCAATCTTCCCTCAGTTTCTACACTCTTGCTTGCAACATCATAGACTGGTTTTGCAGACTTTTCAGTGCTTAGAAAGCCAGCAGTCATGTATTTGATATCTCCAAGTCCTGCTGATATTTCATCAGCCTCTAAAACACAGTAGTTGAATGCAAGAAAGAAAAAAAAAGTGAAGAAAATTACCTAATTTACATATAATTTGTCAAATTCAATGCAAAGAAACTTCCTAGGGGGGGGGAAAAAAAAAAGTGCATACCTCATGTTATTCAAAGGAAGGAATGGCTGCTTAGCACTGGGCCTAATAACCAGTCCTGATGATTGGTAAGGAATGTTATATGTTTATATTTGTTGAATTTATGATGTAAGCAGAAACATGTCTAAATGATCTAGCTGTTGGTACCCAGTTCCAACATCTGAAGACAGCTGGATCAATTAAATCAATGATAAAGATTACGTCTGTAGAGCACTGCATTTCCAGAGTGTAACTAATGGGAAAGGAAATCATTGGCTTTGAATGAAGAGATACATAAGATTCCTCTTAATTACACTTCATTACCCAAGAGCAGTCCTTGTGAGTGATACAGAGCAAAACAGTATGCAATCAGTTTAATGCTTTATAAGGAAAAAAGATCACCGTGGGATATGATGCATGTTAAGAGAACATAGCCTTACTGTTATCTTCTCATTTATATTTAATGACTACTGTCCCTTTAAAAGATAGGATTTCCTTTCCTCTGTGAATGGATGTCCTTTGATAAGGGGCTACTTAATTAGAGATCAGAGACTGAAAGCATTTTTAGCTATTTAGATACTGCAGTTTTAATCCTAGTTCTTCCTTGAGAAAGACGAAAGACATACTTGAATGTTTAATATTTTCTCTTTTTTTGGGGGGACCATTTTTAAAAGCATAAAAAATAAACTGCTGAAGATGTAGTACGAAAATTTTGAAGAAGAAAATCAAAACTATGTTTTTTTCTTAAATTATTTTTTATTTTTTTCCATGCTTTTGTAGTTTTTCACCATTTTTGCCCTACATAATTCTAGAAATTAATCAAGGCTTCACAAATCCTTTTGGTTGGCTGTGTGACATTTTTGGTGAATTTAGTCTCAACAGAGAAATCTCTTCTAATGATAGGACAAATGATGGGAATTTTGCCATCAGATTAATGAGAAAGAGGTTGAGCCTTGTATCTGCTTTGTATCTGTTTTTTGGGGGGAAAAGGCCGGAACTGGGCATACGGTACTTTATTCATTTGTAGACAATAAGATCTTTCACAGTTATTTTACAAGAGAAAAAATAAATAAATAGAGAAAATAAGCATGTATACCTCAGGCAAAGAGCTCTTTCTATCTGACTGAAGGCCAGGAAGAAAATCCGTCTATGGCCACACTCCTCTACTACATGGTTTACTATAATGTCTTGTCATACATGTGGACATTTTCAGAATCAATGTGTTGAATGTGTCCATTCTGATTTGGCAACTGATATTTTTATGCCCCTAAATACTTATATTGTCCATAGACTGAGTGCAATGTGAAGATGACACATTACTACTTAAATGTTGTTTTGCATCTTAGAAACAACTTGAAAAAAAGAGTTCATAGGCTTGTCACTTAGGAAACCTTGTTGCAAAACCAAAAGTGATCAGAGGGACGTGGTTAAAAAATTCCACTGATTTCAGTGAATGTTGAATTAAGATCCCAAAGAAGTAAGCACATCTGATTTCATTACTTGAATTCTTCCTACCAATTTTGATAGATGTGTTTTTGAAGGAAGAGAAGTCTTCTAATGAGACCACAGATGCGGTGACTCTCACCTTGGAACACTAGAGACATAATTTTAGTAAATCCTGTCTACCAGTTTTCAAGAACCAGAACAGTAAAGAAATGATGACATTTTTCTTGAACAAATGGTTGGTTCTGAGGTCTTCAACAGTGTGGGTTCCATTAAAATCTTGACATTTCCCAGACCTTGGTATTTACCTTCACTGTTTTCTTTTTGTGGTATTCCTATACAGAGAACAGGAAATACTATGATAAATTTAAAAATGTTTGGTGAATGTCAACATTTTAATGATGCCCTCTGTTTTCTGAAGTGGAAGGGATGGAGCTGTCAGCAGTGAGGGTAGACAGGTCTGTTATCTGAAAGAGAAACAGCCATTCTGAAGATATTTTTCACATGAAACAGTGCTAAACTAACAGCAAGGGACTGTCTTGGAAGTGTCAGTCCATTCTTAACTCACTCTGTAGTGCCTAGATACTGTCAGAGCACAGTGTAGGATATATGACACAAAAGTCTTCAAATAACATGCTGATGGGCTCAGTGTAAGAAACTGGAGAGACAGATACATATGTTATAATGCAACTCCTCACTGCAACAGAACCTGGGATGGTGTATTTGTCATGCTCAGTTATAAGGAATCTTGCCAGTGCTCTCAGGTTTTCTTTCTCTTTGCTACGCTTAAACTCTTAATTTGTGTTTTACTTAATCATTTACAGAAACATACATACAAATATATATATACATATACTTATTTTAAGAGCATCTCCCTAAGACATTGTAAGATACTCAGGCTCACGTGCCCAGAGATATCATTGCAATAGCCTATACCATGTTGTTAGCTCTTGCCTAAAACAGTTGCCTGGGTGTGCATGGTACACTGCGAAGATGCAAGTGAGGCAAGCACTTTATGAGAAATCCCCCAACAATGTTAAGAGGTTAGTCCTTAAACAGGAATTTTACCTCTCAGGTGCCAAAGGTGGAATGAGACTCTTAATGCTGGAGATTGCTGCTCTCTTTGCAGCTGACAGGGCAGACCCAGGGTCCCCAAAGAAGTTACTATGCCCCACATAGCCAGGCCTTTCATCCTTCCCTGCCAGTGCCTTTCCCAAGCACTTTGGGAGTGGAGCTAGAAACTGCAGCTGAGTTCAGCAGCTGTGGAACTGTTCTCTCTCTGTTTTCTTTCATGGACATACATGTTCATCAGGGAGGACTCCATTGAAAAATGCTGCATTTACACAAGCATGAAAGTACTGAGAATCTAGCTCCCTATGTTGTGTTTTCTCAGAAAAGCAGTAAACTACCCCCAGGCATGGAGCCAGGCCAAACTACATGGTCCTGGCAAGGCACCACCAGAGAACAAGGCTAAAATCTGGCTCTCAAAATGTAATTCCAAGGAGTAATTTGATTACTTTTAAATGTGGCTTCACTTTCAATTATTTTTCTCAGCATGCTCTCCCATCGCCTCCATCCGGAACATGAGCTGTGCCATTACATGGCTGTGCCTGGCCAGGGAAAAGCACGGAGCGCTGCGTGGTGCAGGCAGCAAAACACCATTGCTCCTCTCCGGTGGCACCTGATGAAGGCACCTTCATCTTGCCTGCGGTGTCAAGGGGCCACAGCTCAGCAGAGACACAGGATAATGCAAAAGCAGTCAAGGAATTATCTGCAGACGTTGTGTGTAGGTTTGAGGAGTGGTTTGGGACCCCCAGCTTAGCTTCTCACAGCACAGCACACGCAGAGCCATGGAGAGCGGCTGGCTCTGGTCCTAGGAGCAGCTTTAGTCACATAGCAGCTCAGTGTGTCTTCTGTACTGCATTTTGTGTGACATGCACTTTATATACAATAGAAGAAAAATAAAAGTGTGCTCCTGGTGCTTTCCTTACTGTCCTTATCTGTGCCTTAAGATAAACCTGGGTGCTTGCAGGTACTTGCAGACACTCAGAAGAAACTCAAAATGCTCAGCACTTTTCTAAAACTTAGATGAAAAAGTCAAATATAAATTTAATTGTCTACATTTAGACACTCAAAGTACTTTTTGTACATTTTTTTTTTAATTTAACGGCCTTTAACTCCTCAAACCTCAGTGAAAAATGGGTCAGTCTGCAAAACAGGAACATTAACAATATTCCAATGCAATTAAATGTTTGAATTCACAAGTTCCAAAATGATATCACAGAAAACAACATATTTCTTCAGAAAACTACATAAATATTAGCCATTTTTAAATGTAGTTGTTACTTGATGATAATGCCTAAAGTTCTGTCAGATAAAAAGGCACGAGAAATACTGTGAGCAAAATTCACACACTGACTCTGAACTGGGCAGCCAATTGAAGTAAATTGATTTAAAACCAAACCAAACCAAACCAAACCAAAGCAAAGCAAAACAAACAAAAACAACTGCAGATGTTTTAGAAAGCCCATACAGTAAGATAAAGGTGTCTATCATTATCTTACAGGTATCGAGTTGCAAATACTTACTTGCATTAATTCACTCAAATCTCACACTGATCTTCACGGAAGTGAATCAAAGATTAGCTGCGAGCTGTGAACCACTGCATTACTAAAATGTAGCCATTGACACACACCCCCCAACATACAGTAATTCTCATGTACAGTACAATTTTTTGCTTTTTGCTTACAAATACCTAAATACCTGTCCTTCACTCAGTCAAAGAGGTGTAATCTGAAGACTGGCATCCACCTTGTCAGTAAGCCACAAGCAAGATCCAGCATCTAGTCAAGATGATTATCCCATAGCTGTATGCAGCGCTGAAGTATATTAATCACCACAACAATGGGATGTCCTAGGTAACCCTGTTGTGAAATAAATCTTGATGGACACAGTATCTATAAAATTCACTTCAGGCTGGATGCTACATGGAGCTGGTACGTAATAATACAAAGAGGAATAAATAATGCATAATGAAGACTAACTGTGGGTGGGAGATTCACCATCAGTGAGGAGCATTCAGTTAGACATCTGTTCTATTTTGTGTTTGGGAAAAGTCACCTGAGGCTAGAAAATTAACAAAATGTTTTTCATACTATGCTTTCCAAGAGAAACTAAAGATTTACAAAGATGCTATTGAAGCTGGACATTTTAAATCAGGAGGGGATAATGTGCATCCCCAAGTTTCTAAAAGGAAATGGTTAGAAATTTTCTGAACTACTTTGCTGATTTTCATTTGCTTTTAAAACTATGGGACAGAAACCACAGGTGTTGCTGTTATTTAATAATTTAAGTTATTATTTAGGTCATTTAAATGACCTAGGTAATGACAGGCATCATATCTGACATTTATGCCTGGCAAGATAATTGAATGGCTGGTGTGGGATTTTGCACAAGAATTGAGAGCAATAGAAAGCTAACACAGTACACTTACAATGTTTTCAAATCATAGAATCATCTATAACAGACTGAGCTTTTATCAGGGCCTCACAGTGATCAGTTTTTGGCCCTTATTTTTTTTAGCAGTTTAAACAATGATCTGAAAGACCAGAGAAAATTATCATCTTTGCTACAGATTAGGCCTAAAAATGGAGAAATGATAAACCAGAAAAATGGGCAACACAGAAAAACTCACCAGATAGGTTAGACAGACAAATGAACAATCTCTAAGTGCTATAACATAGAAAAATGTAAAGGAATATATCCAGGAATCTGACATGTAAGCCACACTTATAGAATAAGGGCAGTTTACTTCACGGACTCTAAAAAGCATTTAGGAATCATAGTGGATAATCAATGGTCCATGAGTGCCTAGTGTGATGCTGCATCCAAAAGAGACAATACAGTCCCTGGAAGAATAAACATGAGAATTTCTGTAGGCAGCCAGTCTGCAGGCAAGCAGAAGGGAATTATATTAAGTCTGGATTTGGCAGTGACATAATCATGTTTGGAAGTTTATGCTGAAATATGGTGTCCATGATTCAACAGGGATGTTGATATGTTGGAGAGGGTTCACAAAAAATCAGTGAGAATCATTACAGGATTGGAAAACAAGCTTTAAAGTCAAGGACAGCCACATAGCCAGTTGATCAGAGGTTAAGGGATAACTTGATCAGAGTATTAAAGTAATAGGAAAGAATACTCTGATAATAAAATCATGTAACAATATTCAGGACCGGAAGTAAAAGTCAGAAACAGAGTAGAAATGAAGTCCACATTTCTACTAATCACTGGAACAATTTAAAAGAGAGCTGTGCTAGACTCAAATTTGGACATGTTAACAATAGGCTTGGAAGTTATTCTAAAAGAGATCCTTTCGTTAACTTAGACAAGAATTAACTCAGGAAAGGTCACACAAGGTCAGGCTACTTGATTAAAATTGGTCTTTTTCAATCCCCACAGTGTAAAATTAAGTTGTGAATAAGAAATTGAAGCCAAGGGAGACCACATATTGAAGAAGTCAGCAAAGTCTAGAATTTAGAACGTATCTGCTTCTTAACAGATTTGGGATTATAGAGGACAGCCATGCACCTTACTATCCACTTTCTCTGCACAGCTGACTCAAAACTCTTACTGACCTACACATTTCTTTAACACCAAGAGTTAAGAGTTTAAAAGCTACGTGCACAAGCTTTCTGTCAGGCTAGCAGTATTGCATTGGTGACTCACACCGGGTCTGTAATCCCCAGAAAGCAGGACACCAGCTCCAGGTCTTGCTACTGCCATGTGATTGAGTAGTCTCTGGTTCTCACATACACAGGATTTTCCTTCTCTTTTCTGAGAGTCATATTAAGTGACTTCAATTGTGTGTCACCCTGATTGTAATTTCATCTGGACCATAGTTGCTTAGACTGCTTCCTGCTTTGGCTGTGTGGGAATGGGCCCAAAGCCGCACTGCAATGGAGACAGACGGCGTCTACTGCCTCCTTGCAGTCTGCACTAAAGGTGCAATACTGTTTCTGAAAGACTTTGTTTCATCATGATTTGTTCCTGATGAATGCACACTTGTTATGTGCCACTGCATCCTCTTCGCACTTGGAGGTCCTTTCCACTCCGTTAGGGTACAGACATTCAGTCTGTTTGTCTCTAATTCGCTTTCTCTTCTGTTCCTCATTCCATTCTTTTTAAAGTTAGGCATTATGCCTGTCCTCTTGCATACTGTTGGAATTCACCCATCCTTTCGGAGTATCAATCACTATGCAGCAACTGCTTGCTTTAATCTCTGTAATACTCCAACAGTGTATTCCAGCAAGACTAATGACTGGAAAGTATCTAACAATTATTTGACCTGATCTTTGACTATTTGGCCAGAGTTCTTGTCCTCTCATTAGCTGTTGTTGTCTGTATTAGAGGAGCAACTACAATTTCATTCTTTTTTAAGATGAAAAAAAAACAAACAAAAAAACAACCACACACACAAAACAAAAACAAAACCAAAACAACAACAAAAAACCAAACCCACAAGCTGAATGTTTCTGCTCCTGTCTCCTTTAGGTAAGACACTTGTTTTTTTCCTCCATCTCCCATAAAGAAACAATATTTATAGATTTTTTCATGTTGCCCCTTATATCTGTCACTAGTTGCAATTACTTTTTTTCCTTAGTCTTGGTTTTGTCCATGCATGTCCTTGTATTTTTATAATCAGTCTGTAGTACCTTGTTTCTGCTTATGGTTTCTCTTTGATTTTCATGTCATTCAAGAGATCCTGGTGTTGCATTTCTGGTCTTTTATTGCAACCCCTCTCTTTTCTTCATATTAGAATAGTTATCTGGTTGGTTTGTCATGTTTTCTCCCCTAGAAAATCTCAGCTCTCCAATTTGCATTTGAAATCATCTGTAGGAGAATTTGCCAAACAATTTTCTGGTTTTACTGAAGTTCATTCCTGTTGTCTAACTGTTATCGTGATGCATGGAAACCCTCAGACCATCTCTGTATTCAGTCTTCTCTAGGATGCAAGCCATTGATCTGTCACATCAAGCCAGCACTGGCACATCACATCCCATGCCTCTCCCAGAAGTCCCCATCCTGGATGCAGTCCTGTGCTAACATATAACTTTTTCTCCCTCTGCTTTTTCCCTTGCCATGCCTTACTGTGATTCCCTGCTGTTATCATCTGCATGGTTTGAACATCAACTGCTTGTGCTAAATCAGGGACTATATTTATATTAGCTACTGGCAATAATAATTTATTAAATTCTGGAAGATCAGCCACTAGAGGGAATCTAAGACATACTGCCAGCATGTTAAGCGCTCTCCCTTTGATCCTTTTCCTCTTACATGGTGGCATTTGGAATGCTTTTATGCATAATGAAAATCTACTTTTACAACCTTTGATAGACAACAACTATTTGAAATGTCTGTTCTCTGCAATGAAAATATCTTTGCTGAACTGCAGCTGCTGTGGGTTATCTCTGAGAGACTATTTCAGCCCTAAAATGAACACATATTAACTTGCTCTTGCTGTCTCTAGATGCAATGCTGTGCTTTCTAGGGCTCAGTTGTCCAGGCATCTCTGATGAAGTGACTGAAATATGAAGCTTGGAAGCAAAACAGCAAAGTATGTCACAGACTAGCAATTTTGGTTGGTGCGTTTGCTTCCTGGAGAGTTTACATATTCTGCTGTCCACAAGAGAACACAGTAACAACTGCTAAAGAAGGGGAAGTGTCTGTCTGCAGGTGGAAAGAGTGAAAGAAGCTCAATGATCTCTTCAAAAACATTCCCCTGCTGCTGAAGACATTAACTGGGGGGACAGAAAGGAGTAGCAGGCATGACATTTTAAAGTTCCAAGTGATTTGAATATTTTTACATAATTCTTTTGCTTTGAAAACAGGAAAAAGAAAAAAAAAAAAAAGGTGAAATGTGTTGACAGTGCCCCTTTAAGTCCTACTGACATAGTGGGGCCGGTAACTGCACCCTGTGGTTTACATTACCTTTTTTTATGTGTTCCTGTTTTTATGGAGTGCTAAATGGCTTAATTACATTTTACTGGTTTATTCTGCTCACTTGCTCATAACCTCATTAATCTGGCACACCATTTTCTTCTCAAAATGGAGAATACGCTGTCATTTCCATGTAATAGTATCTCTAGGTATGTGCAACTTTCTGACAGGTATAATGTGGTTTAATTCAGTGTTTATTAGAAAATTATGAACTCTGCATAAAGGTGAAAGTTATGAATAAGAAGCATAAACTGTGCAGACTAAGCTCTTTAGCAGAACATCAGGATCCCAATAGATTTAAGTACTTGGTGGTTCTGATGGATTGAAAGGTATTTATTTTTCAGTCTAGTTAATAATCTTTAACCTATTTTTATATTAGGAGATTGCCATTTTTTACCCGGAAACTTTTAAAGACCATAAATGTATACCTTGCAAGCTTGCTTCGCCTACTATTTGACCCAAAGGACACATTGTAGGATGTCTGTCTCTTTGCTTAATAAATAGGTGCAGGGACTGAAGAGCCACCTCATCACATTCTTCAAAGCAGGAGACAGATCAGATATAGAATAAGAGGTGGAAAGACAAGAGTCCGAGGTTGCACCCCTGGGTGCTGAGCTAACCCTTATCTGACTTGTAGGAGTGGCTAACTACTGCCTCGCTGGTTGTTTCTGAGATACTGGGTTTAACAGTTTGGTTTTGCTATTTTCCCTGTTTTTTTGCTATTTTCCATTCACAGTCAAAGAAAACAAACAGATGATACTTCTGTCATTTCCATATTTCCATTTTAAAAAATTTTATTTTATTTATTTATTTTATGAAGTGGAGTAGCATTTTCTGATGTCTCTAGGATAAAGCTTCTCTAGGATTTAGTGCTGCAGGTAAAGGAAAGCTGAATTGTTTTGACTTATTTTGTCTTATTTCAAATGAGAGAGACTTCTCAGCTGCAAATACAATACCAGGAGCTTTGAGGATTAAATTGGATAGCTACCCCCAGTCCTTGTTCTCCCCTATCCCTATACAGCATTCATTCATTATTTTGGCTGTTTAAACTAAGTGGCAATAGGATCTTAGTGTCAGAACCAGATGAAACAAATGGCTTCTGATAATCTGTATCTGAAGTAAGTGGTCTTGAGGAGATACAAAAGGACTTGTTTAAATTTAAATGCTCCAGAGAAGGCATGCCCTTTTATGTCACCAGTTCCACCTTTGTGAAATCTTTGTGAAACCAAAAGAACATTGGGAAAACCTACTGCCCATTTCTGTCATGAGAAAAATTCAGTTTGACTTCTCTGGAAGTAAGATGGTACCCAGCAAAGGCTTTTGGAGTTCACCAGAGGTACTATGCTGGAGTTTTAAGTGATGCCTTCCGTACCTGTATCCTTCTATTTTGTGGCAAAAGGGTTTGCAGTTTGCAAGCGTGTATGATGCATGAACACATCTTCCACATTGAATTCTGTGATCAAACACAGTAATTTAAAGACATTGCTGATGACTTAAGATCTCATAAAAATGTTCTGTTACAAATAACTACAGTTATGTGTAACTACTGATACAACTAATCCTCAAACCAACTACAAGTAGAAGTAATAGGAAAACTCCTTCCAAAAAAAACCTTCCCCTTCTCCTTATCTCTCTCTCTCCCTTTTTTTTTTTTTTTTTTTTTTTGTCTGCAGCATCACCAGGACACAGGAAGGCAGTGCCTACCTGAAACAGCTGCCATGGAGACTTGAAATTGAAACTGGAGATGACCCAAAAAGAAGCAAAGGTGAGGGAAGAGAAGAACATGATGGGCAGCAGCTTTTCAAACACAAATGAGGGCAAAAGGACAAGTCATTATACAAAAAAAAGCAGGCCTTCTGTTCCTTGGATCTGTCAAAAACCTCAGCTTTTTCATATGAGTCAACACAAAATGTCCACAAAGCTGAGAGTGCCCTTTTAAACAAGTCACTGAATCTCATGTAACTGGTTTGCATTGCATGATTCAAGAGGCACAGGTTACAATAATGGAAAAAAATTACCTACTACAGATTTGAAAGACATGCATCACTTTTTACACTAACTTGAAATGGAAAAAACATCTCCTTGCTATTTTTTTTTCCCCCTCTGATTGCTAAATTGATTTCTTCTGCTTTTTATCTATGGCTATATTCTTCCCTCAGATTTTTCTTCTTCTCTTTTTCTCTTAAAACCCTTGATGCCATAAAAATTCAGTTTTGCATTTTTCTTTAACCTTATTATGTCAAAATGAAACCTGTCTTTTTTTTTTCCTTTTTTTTTCTTCTTTTTTTTTTTCTGAACTCATGCACTGCTTGTTTGCTGAGGTCCCAGTCCTGCACACTCAGTTGCACAATATAGTTCTATCGCTCCTGACCTATCAGTGAGCTAAACATCCCATGTAAAAGATCGAGTAACTTGTTCCTGCTCAGTTCCCTCTTCCATCTTGCATATTCTTCTATCTTCTTTTTACTCAGATGGCTGTTACTCTGTAATAGTTCCCATGCATACAGGATCAGTTATTTTCTATGGCAGTTTATCTAAAGCAATTACAACCATAGATGGTTGTCTTCATTGGCTTGAGAAAAGTTGCCTTTAGCTTTCACATAGAGTAACTTCAACTGATAAATTATTTAGAAATAAATGGGAAAAGAAGTAGTGAAGACAACATAATTAAATGGCTTTATGGCCTTTTCTTTAAAAAAAAAAAAGATCCAATTTAAATTCATCGTGTGTTGAAACAGAAAAGTAACTTTCTCCTCTTACTTTGTGTTTATTAAAATATAAATATATTTATAATGAAATATGAATCAAAGGGATTGCAATAATTCATAATTAGAAAATAAAGCCCACCATAATTGCATTGCTACAGGAGCTATTTTTCCTGCAAGAGCACTCTTGCACAACCAAGACTTCCCAACAACTTCAGTCCAGAGCACTTTAAAAGAAAACAGGAGAAACGGATAAAAAGAAAAAAGACTCAACATATGTTGGGTCATACAAAAAGTTTATCTAGAACAGGATCCTATATCAGACAGTGGCCAAAAGTAACTGCCTGGAGTACTTACTCCAGTAAGTATGAGGACAGAGGAGCATGCATGATACTATTATAAGCTACTCTCTCTGTGGTTCAGAGACTTTGTATTTAATAGCCCTTGATCAATCTCTCTCCAACAAGCTTGTACAGTTGTCCCTCAGAATTATGTAAAATTTTGTTTTGAATCTGCCATCCAACCACCCAGTTTGGTGTCAGTACTTCTCCATGATCACACAACAGGTTGGACATTAGTCCATGGTGAGGCACATCCTCCTGCTTTACCTCTTGATGGTGCTTCTGGAACAGCCACAACAAAAGACCACCACGTGTTCTCCAGAGTGGCTGAGTCATTATTGCTGTCCCACTCACCTACTGCAATCAGGAATTGTGGCCCTTCCAACACTTACCATGACAGGGAACCTAAAAATTACTGATGTCCATCACAGCCGAGTGCGGCCCACACATTTTTGTCCTACATGCATCCCTTGAAATCAGAACGCAGTTGTCTTCTGTGGGCAAAACTCCTCCTGTCCGTAACTACGTTTTTGCCAGCAAAATTACCTCCCAGGATGAACTAAGCAACTTTGGATCAGCAGTTTTACAGCCTTTGGAAAGGCAGACGTACTATTGTTAGGCACAAACAAACAAACCATACCAATCACTTGCTCCGTCTGTGCTATGCGAGTAATAATTATTATTTCACATGTGCCCTGATACTTTAGGATTATCACTTAATTAGCTAAATATAAATAGAGTAAACAATTGGTGCAATTCCCATTGGAGACAGCCCTTGGCTCCATGATGGATACCCAAAAGAGAGCCTGGCAACAGGAAAAAGACAGCTCTAACAGCCACCTGCTTTGGATCTGGCATGAGTAGATGGACAGAGGCTTTTAGTCTCTTTCAGGATGCTACCCTGCACAGTGGGGTATTAAAAACAGCAGCTGTGGTGTCAACATGGTTCTTTGGAGTGCTTTCAAGCTTTATTTCTTCTCCTCAGAATGGGTACATTTCAGTAGCTATAGATTAATTTCAAGAGCATGTGCTGTAGGGAAGGTTTCCTTTAACCTACACACATTTGCAGTAGGATATTATTTTCATGTAAGTTATGACAAAGTGAAAGCTGCAGCTACGCTGTGCTCTTTTCAAAACAAAACAGGCTCCCACTTGTGCAATACTGTCAATATGGGTGTATCCAAAGCCATCAGCTCAGCAATAGCACAACCCCTTCCTGTGGTCTAAGAATACATTCCTTGCAAGCAGTCATTTGCACGGTTACAGAGAAGTGGATTTAAAACAACACGCAACTGATGTCATTTTCTACATGAGCCTGTTGAAAATGACTACTGTCTGGCATATTTAAAGGCTGCTTTCAGCACCTTCCTGCTTTGTGGCAGCCTTAGGGAGTCATGTCCTCTGCCCTCACCCCCCCAAGCAAGCTTGAGTGTTTGAGAGGTCCTCAGCCCTCTGTATGAGCAGATACCTGCTTTTGTGGTTCATCAGCTACCAAACTGTGGACAAAGGCAGGCGGGAAAGAGGGTACCTTGTAATCTCTAGCAATCTGCAGACACACCAGTCTGAAAGAAATAAGGGTAAATACGGGATGCAAAATGAAACTAAGTCAGATGGGTTGAAGCTGGACCCTTCTGTTTTGCACTACAGTGCAAAGACAGGTGAAATTCTATTCTATCACTACATCCAAGGCTGAAAGAATATAAGACATATTCATTCATAAGTCAAAACACGTGAGGACACTTGCATGAGAGCCTGTGAAATCAGCCAGCCACGCGCCTCACTGTTTTAGAGGGCCGAAAGATGGAGATGTACAGGCATGTAGTAGAGGTAATCCCAGAAATTTACATAAATCCATTTGCTTACAATAAACAGTATTTTCTACTTGAAACCTTCTTAACATCTGACAAGAGAAGAAACTGAAAGCATTTTGTACAAGTCAGGGCCTTGTAGTTTGACCCTGGAGATGCAAGCACTTAGAGACTTTCCATGTGAATGTCTGTGCGAGTGTCTGCAAAAGAGATGCGTACGTTTTGGTGGCAGAACAGACTCCCAGCTGTGAATCATGTGAATCTTTGGTCTTTTGAACCCACCTAATGTCAGCACATAATTTCCCTCATGCAAATGTTTGCAATTTAATTGCAAAAGTCTGGCCCTCGGTGTTTTGGGAGCGAAGGTATGACACATACAGATGTACCAATAATATTGCAGAAGACAGGAAGAAAATGGAGACGCGGAAAACACACAGTGACTTTAAAGCTTCTGACTTCCTACAATATCTCTCTTCTACTGCTTGAAGAAGCTGGCAACCATAACGAAAATGGATTTTAATTGCTCCGTTCAATGCTTTTTAGTGGGATAGCAATTTACTTTGTGTGCTGACTAAATGCAGTCTGAATTGATATGTGCCCTGACAGAAACTGCCAAGATATCAGATCATTCTGTGCAAATAGAGGTATTCAAAATTAAATCAGGGCATTGTTGTCACTTGCTTTATCTCAAGTTGCTAGGACAGTGCTAATAAAGGGTTTTGAAATCCTCTCCGCAGGACAGCATCTAAATCACAGAATGCTATTTTATTTTCCCTAAATGAGTGATTAAAATCAGTCAGCCAGGAAAGCAAAACAGCATAGCTCTTGCACGTTCTCCTTCCCCGCCTGTACTTCTTTGCTTCACGCACAAAACGCATGCTAGCGCACACACGCGCCTACAGGAGATGGATGCAAAAGTACTGCTGCGAGCACACCGCGCCATTTCCACCTGCCAGCTGGCCTGCTTCGGGCAGTGCCACAAGTCGGTGGAGCATCAAGGTCTTCGCTGCCCATTCCCCTCCTTCGCCAGCTGGGAAGAGGCAGCACGAGGCGGAGGAGAGGGGAAGGCAGGTCCTTGCAGCAAACCTGTCGCTTGGCTGGGGTTCCACTCGAGCAGCCCGGTGGCACCAAGGAGCCAGCCCGCTCTCCGCGGGGGGCCCGCCGGTCATCACGGCTGCGCTGCGCGGGCGACCCGCTTCGTCGGTGCGAGACCGAGAATTAAAACTGTGGCAAACTCACTTCATAAGTAAACTGAATTAAATAGCAGGCAGGAGCGCCCGGGAGCAGCTCCCTGTGATCAGAGCACTTAGCTGGCATCACCGCCGATAAGGAAGCGCAGGCGGCACTGCTTTTTATTCTCCCTTTGTGGGTTTGATCTTATTACAGAAAACAAATTTACCAAGCATGAATTATCGCTGAAATTCTTAATGCCTCGGCAGAGAAGAAAGCCAGATATGGATGCTAGTAAATGCGCACGGCTGCTCGTGAAAAAGCGTCTCCTCTGCACACTTCCCTCTCCCAACTTTCAGCTAGGAGCTGCTGTGAGAATTATTTCAAAAGACGGGCTGCAGAAAAAGGATCAATTAATCTGCCGAGTGAATTTCAGAATCCATTCTCAATGCCGCTGATAGCTGGAGACCCCCTCCCCGCGCTTAGTAATTACCCCAATATTTCCTGCACGCTTGTTTAAACGGCTTACACTCGGGCTGCCTGTGAAGAAGAGCTCTCCCTCCGCTGATCTGAGGCGGGGGAGCAAGGCAGCTTGCCTTATCGCTCCGCTTCACTCCATCTGCAGCCAGCAGGGGGGCCGCCTCATCATTGTCCCTGGGACAGGGGACGAGCAGGCTGGGGGACACAGATAGATGTGGCACCAAAGGAGAGCGGGACTTTCCTACCGCGCCGGTGCGCAGAAAGCTCATCACGCTCTCGCGGTTTCAAAGGCAAACGAGGAGCCCCTTTAAACCAGAGGCCTGTCCCTTAATTATACAAATGCAGCGATCAAAGTTATTATCTGTCCTTACAAAGGCTGGAGCTTTAATTGAATGGTGTGTTGCTACCTTTGAGAGAAAGTGTTCAATCCGCGGGGAGAGCAGAGGGACAGGAGGGGAGAAAATGGAGAAAAAAAAAAAAAAAAGCAAAAGAGCAAGAGGAAAAGAGCAAGAGAAAGGGAGATGGTATTTAACAAGCAGGCTGCTTTATATGGAAATGTAATGAATACAGTTGATAAAAAAAGGGAGAGACAAAAGTTGTGAAGTTTCAAGCTGTGAAAGAACTTCAAAGTGTATTCAAATGTCACATTGATTTTTCTTCAAATCTCTAAGTAGGAAGTTTTTCAAAAGAGGAATATGATCCCCTATTTTATCCACTAATGTTTTATCTACAAAAAGGGGAGAAAAAGCACAGTGTTTCCTTTCACATGATATAATCCCTATATTGGAAGTCTTTATCGTTTTTTCCTAACCAAAGATTTCTATGGCATCTGTGAAAATGGTGACATCTTCACCATATTTGTGTATTGTAAGTTAAAGTCTGAAGAATTTTGAGTCTGAGATCCTGTTCTGTGTTAAGTGTGGGCGAGCCATACCACAGTGGGACCTCATTACCACGGTTCTCCAGGCTAATGACAGCAAGACAGACTTTCCTTCCCTGGAAAGAAGCTATGGCACACCTCTGGGAGCAATCTTCAAAGAGATGCGAGCCAAGAAGGCTTTGCATAAGGGTGGTAACACATCAGCAAAAGAGCACAATAAAATTATGCTAAGTATTAAGGCGGGACACAACCCAACATGAACAATTCACTTCAGAAATAAAATTGACACCAGACCATATACCATCTTCAACAGCTTACCACACATCTAGTCACCAGGAAGAACCCATCTTGTGCCCTAAAAAAATGAATACCAGCTGTTCTATTTCTCCACCACTTTCCATAATAGCTTGGCCAAAATTCTGAACTCTGGGAAGCAAAGTATAATTAAAGAAAAAACAAACAAACAATAAAAAAATATTTCAGAGGGAACACAAGCCATTTTATGGCAAGTTCTTAGAGCCTGCATCTACAGCAATGAAAAGGAAAAGTTTATGCAGCACTCACAGTACAAGGATTACTCGGTAAACTTGTAGACCCCAAAGGGAGAGAAAAGAAAAAAGAGGAAAGGAAAGGAAAGGAAAGGAAAGGGAAGGGAAAGGGAAAGGGAAAGGGAAAGGGAAAGGGAAAGGGAAAGGGAAAGGGAAAGGGAAAGGGAAAGGGAAAGGGAAAGGGAAAGGGAAAGGGAAAGGGAAAGGGAAAGGGAAAGGGAAAGGGAAAGGGAAAGGGAAGGAAAAGCACTATATTTTAAGAAATTGTGATTTCTAAGCTGATCACAAAGTTTTTGAGTGATTTCATAGTCTTCCCAAAGCAGCTTTAAAATCAGAGAGGCTACTTCAGACTTTGAGGTTTGTCTGGGAGTCCACTGTGTATCAAATACATTCTTCTGAAGGTCATATAATTGTAACACTGGAAAGGTAATATAAGAAAAATAAGGATCGAACCAGATCACAATGGTTGTATCTTTGTAAGAAGTCATGTTGTGTGTGGTGCATTTTGCAGTCCTGGCAAAAGGTGTGAACCTTGGTTGCCTCCTGACCTTGTAAAGGCTGTAGCATCCCCTTGCAGTTTGGAGAGAAACCACAATGTGAGTGGCATAAGGAGCACCCCAGTTCACCTCTCACTCAGGACAACTGGGAGATTATGACTGCATCAAGACCCCAAAGATGAAGACCGCAGAACACACCTGCTTCAGGTGACTCACAGGAGTTGTTACACTTGTGAAGAGACTGACGTCTTTGCTTGTCTTGTGTTTTGTTTTTCTGTTCTTAAGACTTGGTGCTTTCATGAAGAAATCAAAGAAATTAAATATATCACGTTCTCTTCTTTGCCATGTTCAGTTCTCTCTCACGTAGATTTCAGTTTTACTATTGTTAAATCCAGGCAGGGTACATGCAGATTTGTGGACAGTGGCCCAGAAATTGGATTTCTTAC
This sequence comes from Cygnus atratus, assembly GCF_013377495.2. Classification (NCBI taxonomy): domain Eukaryota; kingdom Metazoa; phylum Chordata; class Aves; order Anseriformes; family Anatidae; genus Cygnus; species Cygnus atratus. Next base: position 8,278,360 of record NC_066365.1, read on the forward strand.
TTAGAGAGATTTGCGTTTGGGCATCAGCTGGACGTGGGAAGGGTGCCTCAGCTGGCTGCCTAAGATTTCTGCTCTGTGGAGGAATCCTAAAACAAGGAGGTACAGGAGCAGAGTCTCACCTATATGTCTGCTTGAGACACTGTAGCTGTCGTCCTCTGGAAGCGCAGGCAGGTGTAAAATATAGCAGTGCTATGCCAAAGTACTTGTGAAATGGGAGTTTCTTCAGCCAGAGGAAAGCTGTAAGAGTCTGACTTTCAATTAGTATTTTGAAGAGTGAAAGAATGTTGTAGAATTCAGACTTTATAGTGAGATAAAAACTTCTGGATATGTTTCTAGTTAAGATGATATGACTTTTTTAAAAAAAGATTTTAGTAGCAATGCTTACATGCCCAGGTGGAGTTCTCCACTCCCTCCGCTGACAGCTTTGAAGTCAAAATAACCATGGTTAAAATTCCTGTTGTAGAAACAGTGCCAGTGCTGGCTCTAGGGCACCCTTCCAGAATTGCTTGAGGAAAACTTTTGGTGTGGTCAGAATTTGCAAGACTCCCTTCTTCCCCAAGCCTTTGTAGCAGCAATAAACCAGGCCTTCAGCTATATCCTCTTGAGTCATCTGTAGAAAACAGATCCAGTCCTTCCTCACAGGGACACCACCGCACTGACTTTAAGGGCTTGGGCTCTATCTGTTGCAAATGTAGATGAGAAATGCAAGCAGCATGATCCGCGGCAGTGTGTGGGATGCCAACAAGAGAAAAAAACGAATGTTGGGAGTGAGGTTTTGAAGATACCCTTGTTGTCTGGTGCTCCTGACATGGATCTAGGAGGACAGGGTGGATGGAGCCAACATGAACAAGACCTAAAGGGGGGCAATCCAAACAGGCCAAGCAGGCCACACGGTGACACAGTGGAAAAGAAACAAAGCATTTATCTTTCCTTTCCCAAAGGAATCAGATGAATGAATAATTATTTTTGAGCTGTTAGTCCTCTTTGCTTTTTAAAATATCTCCCAGCAGCTTTTTGCCAAGTGTGTGCTCTTCTTTCCGTGACAGCTTTCACTCTGCTCACAATTTTGTTCCCGTAACTTGCTCATGCAACACTAGTCAGTGAGATTTTCTCAACAGGTGGTTCAGGCCCCAGGAATACCTGCTAAATTTCCAACACAATTGGAGATAAGATCTGAATAACAATAAATGCAATTATTCATCTCTATATGGGAATACCAATTTGTGTTGCTCCTGCTTTGTAATATAATTACCTCCTCCTTAAGAAAACAGAAATATGCCCTTCTTGTGCTACGTTTTCAGCTCCCTAAGAGATAATTCACAAACTTCACAGGGAGAGGTTTGTTTGTTATTTTAATTCCACTGATGAAAAAATTATCCAAATTAGAGCAGGATGCACCAAATTTCATGCGGTTGCTGGTTGAGATAAAGGATTCTTTTGGAGGCCGTGGAGAACAAAGGACTTCCACCAGACCTGGGGACCATCACAAATTTTAGCTCACTCACACTCCATTTGCAAGGCGCATTTTCTTCACTTTATCTATTTTAATGTAAACACATCACGTTTTAAAGCAAAGTAAAAATCTTATAATGACAGACATAACTACTGAAGAGTGGGACACCTGGTGTGATAAACTCCTTCCCTGCTCCATCTCCACAAGTTACATCCTGTTAGCATACTGTTAGCAAATACCCAGCTTAGCAATAGTAAACTCCCCCTCCAATGAGCCCCTCTTCTGGAGACTCCTTTCCTAAAGCTTTTTAAAAAAACAGGAAAGTTAGAGCCTATCAGTTATAAATTTATCTAGATGGGAATTTTCTACACAATTGTGGGTGATTTCTTCCAAAGATTTTTCTCGGATTAGAGAACCCTTATTTACCCCTGTGGGAGATGCAATGGTTCAGTCTAAAATCATAATCATCTAATACTTGGATTATACTCAGATTGTTAGTAGATTTCCTCAAAGCCGAGATTAAGCTCATCAGGCTACAACTCTTAAAATTGTTCTGTTATTCAGTTAAAAAAGAATAATAACATTTTTTCTAAATACAGGTTTCAGGCTGGATTTTCCCTTTTAAAGGGAACAGCTGCTATTTTTAATGATTTATTGCCAGTATCTTCCCTGTTTCGCACTTTATTTCTTTCAGAACCCCCCGATGAATACCATCTGGTTCAAGTGATTTACTACGCTTGCATTTCATGAGCTGCTCCGCGACATCCCAAATTAAGACAAGGAAAATATAGTCTGTGTTTCAGGAAAATCTTTCTGACAGATCTATTAGACTATGGAGTAATCTTTCAGTGGGAGTCTCATTGTCTGAGACATTTATAGCAAGACTGGACAAAGCATCGGTAAAATATACTGCAGGGGACAATTCTGCATTAGCAGAAGGGTAGTCTAGATATATGGCTCTGAAATTGAGCTGGTCAGAAAAATTTTTAAGGGAACCATTTTCTGTTAGAAATACAGTTCTGGCAAAACTAAATATATTTTTTTAAACTGTGTTGATTTTGCTGAGCATTAATTCAAAGAGAAAGAAGGGGGGAATTTTAATGTCAATGTGTCCTACTGATTTTTTTTTTTTCTGAATAAATAATTTCACCTTTTTCCTATCAAAGATTTTTTTGGTTCCATTCCTGTAGTACAATCTGAAACAGAAATCAAAGTGAAAACAAAATATTTTGAATAACCCAAACGTACTATTCTTCCCTCCAGAATTGTACTTCTTAGAGAAATACTGAAATGCTCAATTTTGTTGCAGTCAAAAAATGACAGCAAATTAGAAATATCCTACAGCTTCATCACTGAAAATTGCCTTCCAACACATTTCTGAAAGTTCTCCATGGCAAATGTCATCTCTTTATGCTCCAAGTTTACGACTTGTTTCTCTGCATTTGCCCTTTCCCTAAGTCATTTCAATGGTTAGTGCCTTTGTTCCTTCCAGATCAAAAGGAGAAAAGGAACGTGCATTTTGCTCTGAGAACCAGAACTGAAAGGCACTTCATAATGGCTTATATTTCTACTAGTGAATATCTTTTTCATTTCTTGTGGCCTGGCTTTTTTATTGCCCTCAGCTTGCTTTGCAGTTTGGTTCTGCTTTCATTGATGTGCTTTATCCTTCCAGCCATAATACAATTAGAAATCTTAATCACGGTTGAAATCAGTCTAAAGACATGACATGGAGAAGCAGTCCAACTCTGAGGCAGACGAAATATTTTTTCTAAAGCCTGGCTGGTCAAAAAAGTTCCTGGAAACCCTTCTGCCCTCTTCAAGAGTAGAAGACAAAATGCAACTTCCTTTTATAAATAAATCAACTTTCAAAAGTGTCAAAGCCCAATATTTATTTTTGATGTCCTGGGATCTGGCTTTGTACAAATACAGTGACTGTATTTGAAGGCTGCCAGTTGCTTAATCTTTCTAAAGGAAGCAGCCTTCTGAAAGTGTTATGCTACTCCTTGATCTATGGACCCTGTTGGGTCTTCCCTTCTTTTAGTCACTATTTTAAGCTTAATATCTTTCAGAAACTAGAACATGAATTTGCAAAAAGTAAACACTCCTGGACTCCCACTTAAACTCTTCCCACAGTGAATTTCTTTTCCTTTTCTTACAAAAATTCTCTCTTCTGCTACCGGTGGCAAACTACTTTTGCTGTCTCAAATGAGCCTTAGATGCTTCCTACACACATCTTGCCTCTTCAGAGAGGATGTGAAAGACAGTACGGTTTCCTTCCCACTTTGTGGGATCCATCTGTGATCCCACAGGGGACTGGAAGAGCGAAGCGTTCCCATCTCCATCTGCAGAACCAAGCCTATAGGCAACTACCACTGCTCAGTGATGCCTTAGCAACTATATGATCATACCTTATGAGAGTGAGGTTTCTAAGTTTACCTAGCTAACATGTGTATTTTATGGATCGTTATCTGCTCTTAAACTTTAATATAGAAGGAGGTATATGCAAGCTGGGCATCTTCTATTGCTGTCTTGTATTTGTACAATAAGACTCTTGTGCTCTGCATTGATAATCACAGGCTTTTAACTGGGTACAGAGAAAGAAGGGGCTCAGTGGCCTGATTTGACTGCTTTTTAGCTAGAAGAAAACTGAGAAATAGCTGCCTTGGAGCTCCCATGGCCTCGAGCGAGAAACTCTCCTGAAACTGAGCTGCAGCACAACAGGGGGAAGGAGATCTCTGGGTTCTTTCACAGACAATAGCTTTGAGTAACAATGTCCCACGGTTCATTCTGTGGGGAGCAAGAGGAAAAAAGAAAGTCCTAGATAGGTGAAAAGAGGTGGGAAACATGGTTGACAGTTACTGAAGGATTTCTTGTCCTAATACAAATGGCCGTGCCAGTTTGTAAGGCAAGCTTTCTGTTAGCTGCTTCTCTAACATTCACTATAGGACTTAAGTCACAAGGACTTAACTGCACTTAACATAAATGCACTGCTCTCCCACATACATCTGAGATTATTTTTGCCCATGGCTGGGAAATGAGTGACCCTTTCATACAGCTTGCAGCTCCCAGAATGGAGCTATGCCCTCCCAGCTGCCATCTAGCCTCTAACCTGTGGATCTTGAGTGGCTTAAAAGTTGTTTCCTTTCCTCCACAGTGTTCATTCTGGTTGTTGCATGTTGTCCCTGCAGTTGTAAAATCTGATGCTCAGTGACCATACCAACAGGGAATCTGTCAGCATACAGAAAGGCCCAAGTTTCCCCTGCAGAGATCATAGCGAGGTAGCATGAGGAACCACTGCCATTTTGAGGGCATGCTGTGTGGAGAAGCTTTTAACTCAAATTTTCACATCACACTCAGTTCTGTGGTAGTGTTGCAGTGAACTTGATGGAAGAAGGTATGCGGGCTAGTACATTATGCTTTCTGTTTTAATGTCAGGATTAAGCAAATAATAACAATAAAGAAGTCTAGTCAAGACTAGACTAATCTATAAATTACTTCTAGCACAAATAATGCAGTCTGCCCATCATAAAATGTCTGTGCATAGCTGAGATAAAAATAATGTTCCATTAACCTGCTCATTTCAAACCCTTCATCCAGATCCAATATTTGATGATTAGCTTTAACTATTCCTGATTTGTTAGTCTTGCTCATGTCCATCCAGACACTGAAATGAGTATCCTAGTATTTAGAAGGAAACACAAAAGAGATTGATTTTTTCAGATGAACACTGAACTCATCTGCTGCATAAGCTTTTCCACTAACATTTAGCCTGGGGCAAGCGAAGTATTTCAGATTTTAGTAGCCTTGCACAGTATTTCAATCCTGATTTAGTATCAAAGATATCAAAGATTTTTTTTTAACTGAACATTAAACAAACATACAAACACATATTCAATTTTGTTTTCCAGAACATGCTAGAAAAAGTGCTTCAGCACTTCCAGATGACATATCATCATATACTGAAATAGTAATGATTAGCAAAGAAGGCTGACATGCAAGAGAAGAGTACGAAGAAGAATGCCTTATAAGCTTAGCTTATGGATCAGGAAACATTCTTATTACACCTTTGATTTAAACAGTATAAATGCAACCATTTGCCACTCTACTTATGCAAAAGCAAAATTAAGGCAAACATCATCAATTTCCTTGAATCTGCATTAGGAAGGCCAAGTCTCCTGTGAAAATGATGCTGAAGTGTAATTGACCACGTTACCTTCTAGCTTAAAGGCCTAAGTTATTGCCAGATCAAAGAGGTCAAGCTTTAAATAACAGTGGTTGTTTCAGATCAAGAGAATGCTGCTAATGTTAAAAGCAGTTATAATGCAACTTAATGACTTCGCCTGTTTTACTTTTTTTTTTTTTGCTAGCATGTAAGTATACTCCAAAAAGTTACAGAAAAATAGCCACCAGAATGAAAAAAAAAAAGTCATTGCAATATCAGTTTTAATTATTTAGTGCTACATGGTAAGATTCTGATAACCTTATACACATTATTCCCTTCCTTCATAAATACTTTTACTATTTCCCAACGTATTATGTCTTTACCTCTGTAAAATCAAGAAGACAGGGATATGTCTTTTAAATTATGCAGAAAAAAACACTGCAGTTTATTCTGGATAAGATCTACTGACTGGTGTTTTGGTGTTTTGCTTTCCCATGGGGAACAAGAGAAAATATTTCTAATTCCTCCTTTGGTGGGCAGGTAGGGCTTTAGATACATAGCTGACTTGTTGAGTGGACACACTGTCAATAAAGCATTATCTTTGGACATATACCACTTAACATAAAAGGAATATTTTGTTAGCAAGCTAAAAAATTCATACTTCATTTCCACTACACAGAAGAAGTGAAAATCAAAGGAAAACACTGCAACCTACCTGAAAGTAGTCACTGGATTCACTGATTGTGTACAATACAAACGGAAAACACAGTGCTCAACAAGTACATTGTATAATTCTGTTCTTGTGCATGCCTATTTACTCAACAACTTCTGCGAGGTTACTGCCTGACTACGTAAAGCAAAACCAAAGTTGAAACAACACCATTAGGTAACCTATTCTGCTGAAGTCAATTAATTTGGAGTGGCAGCATACAAGTAACCTTATTTGTTTTATTTATGAATTACTAGTCTCTGGTCTCACCTTTTAATAGGAATTTAGGACAGTGCCTCTAAATACATGGCTTCTTGAAAGTGAATGTTAGTGCTCCTGAGAGATACTGCAATTTGATTTCTGACTCTGGGTCACAGGACTATCAAATGAGTTTCTATTTTCTCAGTTTTCTGGGCAAGCAGGTCAGGGGGTCTCCTGTGAGACAGATTAAACTAGACAAAAGTGGATCATAATCTCGTCTGGATAAAAATATGTGCTTCAGAATCATATTGTTAAAAGCCAATGCTAGTCTAAACAGTTGTGAGGGGTTGGAAAGATATAGTGTTACCTGTTGAACATTTTCATTACTATAAATCTGTAGTTTCATCTACACAGAAATACCATAAAATGCTTATTGGGATATCTGCATGCCAACGCATCAACATCCAAAATCATTATTCCTTTTTAATATGCAGTGTTAAAACTGGTGCATTAGCTAAGGCCATTACAGTACTACTATCTGATGATTTTGGTGTTTACAATAATTAAAATGTATGTATAATAAAAGAGCAAACTCATCTCATAAGTCTCAAAGGCTCAGAACTAAAAGGGGTACTCCAGGTTGCTTGTGAAAAGAAAAAAAAAAAGGAAAAAAACAAACAAAAAACCTCACCTATTTGATTTACCAGAACTGGAGAAAAAAATGGGGAAAAAATGCTAACACGTCAAAAGCCCATCAGAAGATTCTCCCAGGTGCCTTTGTCCCCTATTGCTACCAGAAGGCAATAACACACTACATTCTAAATCCCATGCTACACTTGATTTTCTAAAAAAATCTAAAGCAAGCCTTCTTAGAATGCAAAATTACTTTTACTCCTTGAAGCACATTGAAAATACAAAAAGAAGTCTAATATAGCTTTAACATTTAAAAAAAAAATATTTTCCAAATATTTTTGATACACTGTTGTTTCAAAATCAACTAGAGGTCATTATGAAATGAGATTCATATATTAAATGATCTGATTGGCAGTTATGACTTAATAGCTGGGCATTTATGATAAAATCATCATGTAGCTAAAATATAATTAGCTTCAACTTCTCAGCTTTACTGAGAAAATTTCATTATGGAATTCATTTTTTTAAAGCTTCACAGTCAGGGAAAAAAAAAAACAAAAACAACAACAACAAAACACAACCAAAAAGGAAAAGGAAAAAGACTCATCAGTTTTCAAATGTGTTTTCTTCATGAGAAATTACTGAAGCAGAACATGAACAAGCCTGCTTCTAGTTTCATGAAAGAAATAACAAAAGTGTAGTTCAGAACTTATTTTTTAAAGAGACCAAGTTCTACTTGCTATTATTTCTTTGATAAGTTACATCAAGAACATAAAAACTCCTATGCTGGTCATGATTATAACAGATTATATTATTTTAGAGCTTCATACACAGGGAAGTGTTGTAGTATTTCAGAGCAGATTAGAAAGTACATAAAGAATTAATGTAATTTCAAAAAATGAACAGTTCAATTGATTTTCACTGAGTTGAATACAATTTTAATGGCTGAGATCAGAAATATAATTTGATAAGAATCAGAACTCCATAATTTGGATTGTAAGTAAAGCCACACCGTCCTTAGCTGATGATGGGTCTAGATGAATGTCAGAAAAGTGCTCAAATAAACTTGCATTAGGAAGACATGAGATTTATTTGAATTAAAAGAGAATCACATACTCTAACATGGTGTCTAACTCTGATGCTTAATATACAGTGGTATATTAAGCTAGTGCAGAGTGTGGGGAATTTTCATGGGCGCTTTGATTTGTTTGTTTTTCAGCAACACATCTAAACTGATATAAATATTGCTGTGGATGCCTTAGAGCATGGAAACATTTTCCCACCAGCTACTGAGCAAATAGAGTCTATTCCCTTAAACCTGTATCTGTATGATTCCTCCAGATGGACTCCAGCCCTGCATAACATGGAGTGGGGCTGAAGTAATGACTTTGATTAAAAAGCTGTGTTTCGTAACCAACTCTTAAATCACACACGCTCTAGAATTAGATATCTTTATTATAGAAAGTGTTAGCAGTCATGGGTCAGAGAAAAGGATGGGATTCAAAAGGAGTCAGGAGTCAATTAGACCTAAAGATGCTGTTGCAGATGGTGGACTCACATAAATCTGCTGCGCACTAATAGACATCAAGGAGATGCATGGGAAAATGCCTTTATGGTGAATAAGGTTATAGGGTGAAGAAAAGAATAGAAAAAAAAAAGAGAGAGAAATATAATTTTAGACTAAAAATGAGTAAGTTATCATCTTGATAGGCAAAAAACAATAAATCAACAGCAGTGGGTGGATTGATGCGCCCCACCTATGCAAGAACACTGTGGCACTGAACTGAAATTTTGATCCTTCAGCTGTGGGACGGATGGAAGAAGACTGGCAGAGAAAAAGAGATACCAGGCAAGAATCCATGGAAGCAGAGTAGCACATCGCCTGTATCAGTTTCTTCTGGCTGAATATTCTGATCCCTAAACTCAGACAATGAGGGCTCCATGTGGTCCCCTAAGTGGACACCTCAGCTGTGTCCAGACTCTGCAGTGGACCAAGACCCAGGCATGGATCACACCACTCTGGTATTCAGTACCTGAGTGCATACCCCAAAACCAGCCTCAGTGCATGTTTTTAGATATCCAGGTTTAACAATGTGAGGACCAGGACCCTGTGGCAGACTGTGCTCCTTGCCAGCTACAATGCGTGCTCCCAGTGACAGACGGTAGAAAGTTAAAAAAGAAACTGCTTGAGAAAGCAGCTCAATTTCTGATCTGTAGTTTACTTTGGCTTTCATCCAGGATTTGCAAAGGAAAATGATATCTTAAAACTTTAATTCAAAGGCTGCACAGTATTCTCAAATATATTCAGTAAAGTGGATAATGTCAATACCAACAACATTTAGAAGCACTCTAAGGAGTAGCAATTTGTCTGTTCTTTTAAAATAAGTAATATTACCTAAAAAAACCTGTTTCTCTTCCAATTTCTCTCTAACTGAAACATGTTGTACAAGTGTGAATTTTAGGCCCGTGCAAAATGGGATGACAATGTTAATTTTAGACAAGTTTCTATTAAGTCATACCATTTCATTTATGGAAATGACAGCAGAGCCTACGTTGTTTGTTTGCAAACTGTCTTTGGTATTATCTGTCAAACCTCAATTAAACATACTTTGGTATCACAGAAAAGTGTGCATATGCACCAACTAAGCAGAAGAGTTAATTAGCGGAAATATGCCAGCTCCATACCAAGGGAACTATGAATATTCATTGGCTCGGTTGCACAACAGGTAATCAACAATTCCATTTATGAATTATGTCAATAGTACCATCAGTTAGAGTGTATTTTCTCAGAAAATGATTTTTAAGTATCTTCTAAGCTCATAGTTCATGTCCTTTGAGAAGTATACACACCCATACACACCATATATATGTATTTAGAAGTGTGTATATATACCCATACAAAATATTCTAGAGCTTCTGAACACCTGTACATGTTAAAAAAAAAAAAAAAAGTGTGAATTCATGTGCTTCTTAAACCATCAGTGTCATACCCTACACGGGGTTCAACACATAGAAACTGGACTTGGCAACTCACAAAGTGCTATTGGACTTTCCATGCTCAGGACACAAAGATGTAACCACACAGCCTTATGCAGCACCATTTTTTATGCAAGCACATGAAACACTTATGCAACTAGACTCTTATTACATTCAGAGTCAGTGCTTGTGAAAAAAGAAGGCTCCTTCAGGAAAAAACTGGGAATAGGAACATTCAGAATGGCTGAGGGAAAAATAGATCTAATGTAGGAGTGAAGAACTATCTAAATTTATAAAACAAAGTAATCTAAAAAATTGCCTTGCTTATGGTCAGTCTATATAGATAGAATTCATAGCCTTTTTTTTTTTTTCCTTCATATCATGGAGTTATGACCTAAAAGCAGCTGCATTATCCTACAGCTCTGCAGAAACTTGCCATCATTTACTTCTATACACCACCTCTCGTGGTTGTGTTAGTTGTGTGTGAAAATGACCACAGAAGATGACAGACAATGACATCTCCCTAGAGCTCATCTACATTTCTTAGGCATTTTCCTATGATAATATTTATTTTTTTTTCCTACTAAAAGCCCAACTGATTAAGAATTAAATTGCCTGTAAAGAGAAGCCTTACATCACCAAACTGTTCTTGAAGACAATTACTAAAAAGGGTCTGAAAATTCCTGAAGGTGACTAGTGTACTGCTCCTCCTGTAGGTATCTGACACAGCATCCAGAACATTGGAAAAAGAGAATAAAGAGGAAAATAGAAGCTGTGCCAGAGGCAGAACAAGTAACATCCAAAGGGCTGGAAGCTGTGGGCAAAAAGGATCAGGCAAAAACACCCCCCTGCCTACATGTCAATACAACTTCTATTGGATTGTTAGCTCTCACATATATATGCATATATTTATTGGTATTCCCACTACAAAGATTATGGCCACTCATCTGTAAATTCTGAACAGGTACACAATCAAATTTTGAATGTTAATTTTCCTACTTATCATTATACCAAAAAATGCAGTGTTATTAGTATCTCTTTTGTAGGATCCTTTGTGGACTGCAGAGAAAAATGTTATTGGGTCTTTCTAAGTTGTAAAATTAAACAGTTCGCAGGAAAGATAAAAGTCAGGGTAACTAGTATGTTCCCTATATATAGGATATGCATATTGTATGATTTGGGGAATTCTTTATAGTTTGTTTGAAGATTAGTGAAACTCAAAGCCTGCACAGTATTGCCTTTAGCAGCAGGAATCATTATGTTTACAAATCATTTTCTTGCATTATGGCAATCAGGATCTTTTAAACCAGGTATGTTTTCCCTTCTTAAGAAATGTGTGTCATGACACAGGGTTCAGAAAGACCAAGCCACTCCCCTGACCCTGCTCCTCCTTTACAACATCTGACACTAGATCATGACTTCACAGAATCACAGAAAGGTTGAGGTTGGAAGGGAGCTCTGGAAGTCATCTGGTCCAGCCCCCTGCTCAAGCAGGGTCACCTAGACCCACATGTCCAGGACCATGTCTGCATGGCTTTAGAATATAGAATATAGAATAAACAAGGATTGTAAGTGACAAATGTGTAATGCCGTTGTGTTCTTATATGTTGACCACCACTGGTAGGAAATGAGAACCATAAATATTTACTTATAGCAAAAGAATGAAGGGAAACAGGAACCTTGGGTCTCTTACTGCTTTTTCAGTATAGCATGGTGTAGTGAGTACAGGTGCTTCTGCTCATTTCCCCAGACTTTGATCTATCTCCCTTGTGCTTACATAATTTATCCCTTATAAATTCAGTCTATATCCAAGCTTTCACAATCCCTCAGCTCCTTGAATTCAGCTTCATTTTCTCTTCTATTTCAATTTGCTATGTCTTTGCCCTGAGCATAGTCTGACTTTCTTTACAGCCACACAGAAGTGAGTCGTATGCCCCCTTTTACCATAGGCTTCTGTCTTTCTTTTCCCCAAGATATTCAAAGAGAAAGATGTACAACATAGAAAATTTCAATCTCCATGTTGAAGAAATTAAAAGCTTTAAAGCAGATGAGAATGTTACCTTAAAGCGCACGATGTTGGACAGCCTTAAATGAAAATCCTCACATAATATCTAGTAAGACAAGGCACAAATTATAAGGTCTTTTCTTTTCTGTTCATTCACCTGTCATGACTTTGCTGCAAAGCAAATCTCTATTTTAATGGTAGGACCTATAATGTCAATAATCTCCTGAAATAGCTGAGATTAGTGAACCAAGGAACATCTACAGAGTACACTGTCATCACTCAGGGAGTATCATGAGACCTGTTCCTTCTACAAATAAGTATTTTTTGGAGTACATACTTGATCTGAAATGAAGAGGAAGGGATTATGTGCATTTTCTGACTTTCTCTTTGCATTGACAAAAATATAATCAAATACAAGCTCTAAGAATTTGTGCTGGAAGGTATTCTGTATACCTATCCAATAAATATGAATTGTGCACAATATTTCTGGTCATGTTTAGCACAGACAAAACCCCTTAATATTAAGATATTACTGAGAAAAACAGAAAGGATTACCAAGACAGGAACATACCACTACTGTTTGATCCTACCAAACAGTCCATGTAAGAAAGACAGGTTTTCAATGACTAAAATGCAATTCTTCTTTTTTCTTTTGTGTGTGTGTGAAGATGCAATGGCATTTTTACTTTTATTTTTGCAAAGGTAGAAAAAGCCCCTAGAGACATCCACTGGTATGGATGAGAATGCGAAGTCTGTCTCCTTATGGGCATCTTTGATCATGGAAGATGAAAATGAGTATACATCTAACTGTTCTCAAATGTGTTGACCAGCCATGGAATATCAAAGATATAGGAATTCTCTAGTAATAAACTTAAGCAGGAAAGAAAAACTGAAGTGGAAAATTTTAAAGTATAAAAAAAAATAAAAAAATAAGGAAACCACTCGCAAAAAAACAAACGATGACAACAACAACAACAAAACAGTAAATAAATACCTCCCTTCGCCTCTAGCCCAAAATCACCCACACATGCTGGTATTTTCCAAATCACTGTAATCAGCTATTGTAATTTGATCAGGAACAGTAATCTTCACTTACTAGTTTTGTATTTTAAAGCCTTACTTAACACTGTTTGTACACTTGCAATGAACGTCATATTCATCTTCTGTGTGAGCTACAGAACAGAAGTAATTCACTGTATGGTGGGTCCTGTTTCCTAAGCTTTGTCCCAGTTTCTCTGTAAACCGATAAGGTAGATAAAATTCGACATATAACAGTACAGGTACTTTGCACACTTTCTCTTCACGTAGTTTTTAGCTTGGGGCTCTTCATAATCACGTACGTGTTCATCCTGTTTCAGCTGTTTCTCTTCACTTCCTTTTTATCAAGGCTTCCTCTATAGCAATTCATCCCATTTTCCCACTCGGGTCTTGGCGCCTTAGTTAAACTAACAGCCCTTTATCTAGCTCTCTTGTTGGCATTTATGTATCCTCCTTCTCAGAAAGAAGGCTTTCCTTTATATTTGGGTTTGGGGTGTATGTGTGCGCACACACTCAGACATGCTTGTCTGATTCACCCAACTCATTTAGAAATACATGCAGGACCTTGAGAAAAGTTAGTGGCATATGATAGAAGCATTTTCTTTAACATATTCCAATCTGTTGTCAGTCTTATCCAGATGATCTTGCTTTGTCAAACAACAGTTAGACAGCACTGTGCTGAAAATATATTCACATGGAAAGAGACACTATAATCTGAAAATCAGCTGTAAAAAAAATCAACTAGATCAAATAAGGATTAAAATCTCTAACAGACAGATAAAACTAGTGTAATTAGATCTCCAAAGTTTCCCACCCTTTTTCTGCATAGTGTAGCATTCTTCTCTTTTGTTTTTCCTGCAGATATCCTTTTGCTATTACAACAGTATTTAACAAATACTTCTTTACTGCCTTCTTGGAATTCAGTGAAAAAGGAGATTAATAGATAAAGGTCTGAGAATAGACATAAACAATCTGTTTCTCACTTTGGGAACTGTAGTTCAATGGATGCATTTAGACAAGCATTTTTATAACAAAAAGCTGTGCTAACTGTAGTGCTGGCATTATTGTATGAATGTGAAGTAAAAGAATTTAAATTCAAGAGGAAGCATTGTTAATGAGGAAGAACATGCTTTCTCACGGAGTTAAAAGTTGTCTCTTACATTACAGAGTATCACAAATGTGCTGAAATGAATCCCAAGTAATGCATCTCTATGTGATTATTACAGTCATTTAATTCACCCTTTCTGTCAGGTCTTTTCCTCCTATTAGGAATTATTAATAACTCACATATAATTTCACACTGCTTACCTTTTCTACAAGGTTGGCTGATCTGCATATCAGCTTCTAACTAAAATGCTTATACTGTTGAAGGGAAGGAAAAAGAAATTTCCTTCAGCTGCAAAGTGACTTGTCTACAGAGTAAATATATATTCTAATTATCTCCCTGTTGTAATAGCCAAAGTCCTGAAGTAGGGTTGAACTCGAACCTTGTAGGTATACCTGGAGTAAGGTCTCGTTCATAGTCCTGTAATGGGCTGAGTCATAAAAGAATCTCAGGCATCTTTGTGTTTAGAGATAAATCTAAGGATATGTGTAAAGAAGGAGAAAACTTGATGCAAGTCCAATTTTGTCTTATTTTTGCTTTAATACAGTTCCTAGTGAGAGAGACTTTAAGAACCATTTTGAACAAGCTTGTCTCTAAACTATACAACCTCAAAATTATAAATGGGTTCAAAGGAGGAAATGGCTGTCATTTTTTTTTTCCCAGTCAGAAATGCCAACAAAACATGATCAGTTTTGGGATTAGTCTTCAATGGCATGCAGAAATAACCCAAATGTAAGAAGGACTTCAAAGTATGTTTCCTGCCCTTCATATTGGATTAATTCTAAATGCTTGATTCAAAAAATCTGAATGTTGAAAAAAAATAGGTTTGGTCTAGGTGTTGATTCTTAAAATTTAGGAATGCTGGAATGGCAGATTTTATTTCTCTGGTATGGTCACTAAGCTGATATGTAGGGCTGAGGGGCTGACACCACTGGTCTACACTGAATTTTATGTGTAGTTATTTCCTTATTACTAAGGTGTTATTACTACTGTAATAATTTCCCTATTACTAAGGAATTACTAATTTCCTTATTACTAAAAATTTCCTTATTAATAAGGTGTTATTACCTAGTTATTACTAGGTGAATGTGAAAATACTGCCAGTATTCTGACTTAATGCTTCATGCTAGGTAACATAGGTAACCTAGCTTCATGCTAGGTAACATTTATGCTAACCAGTGTATTTCTCTGTTGAGCCAGAAATGGGGAGGAGCCCTAATATCAACAGGTGACCCTGCAACTTTTTTCTGTCCTGATACCAGCAATATCCACAGTAAAGTATTATCTAAGGTAAGATTTACGGAGATAAAGGAAAAGAGTTTAATGTGTAGCAGAAAATATACTGAAAACTTTTTGAAAATATAGAATATCTCCTAAAGAGCTACTTCATAAAATATGAATAAGAGTTCTATTTCCACTCAGTAGAATGCAATTCATATAAATGTTCTGGCAAGAAGTCAAATTTCCCAGAAAGGAAAATGAATTCAGACTCTGCATAGGGTCTTGCAAACGTACTTCCAGTAGCAGTACATTCCACCTTAATTGATTCTGACCCACTTGGAAAATTCAGCTTTGTATGAAATTATTTTTATTGATCATGAAAGGCACTCCCACACTGCCTTTCTCCTTTCATTTATGTCAATGCAATGCCATTCAATTCATCAGAGTTGAGGGGAAAACGGAATTGGGCCCCCAATGCCCAATGCAGGAAGAGGGAGACTTGCAACTCATCTGTCAATATGACATTTCCTATCCTCAAGCATACAAATATGGTTCTCACTGTAACTCTACGTAAAAAAATGAACTTTAAGAGAATATTTTTAAGTTTATGTTTGTCTGATGCATGAGACAACTTTACAAGGAAGTGATTTATTTACCACTAGACATAAAACTAGACTTAAATGCAAGCTGGATTTACCTGATTGTAGATATAGGACTTTGGTACACAGTCTTCCTGCAGTTTGCAGTTCATTTAAAAAATAATAATAATAATTCTGGATTATTTTGTTCATTCAATTTGAAACCCTTACTGCAGGGTGCTTGTTTGTTTGTTATTTTTAGAAAGTAAGTATTTTCTCAGGTAAGTAGGCAGATGCAATTCAGCAATATTTTAAAATTCCAGATATAAAGCATGTAGTAGTGTCTGAAACCAGCCTTATGTGACTAGTGGCAGACAGCAATTTTTTACATTATACTTCTGCAGAAGTAATGTTAAGGATGTAGCTTGCTTCAGGCATGTGTATAGGCTGTTTGGCATTAGCACACTAAGGCAGCAGAAGCTGGCACTGTTGCTGAAAGGCAGCATCCTGTTCTCACCTTGCCATGGGCTGATTATTCCTCTGCCTCCAAGTTTCTTGTGCCTTGCAAACAACTAGAGTGAGAAATTTTTTTAAAAATCAACCCAGAAAAAGAAACCAAATAGTCATAGCCCAGAACACCTTAATTTACAGCAAAGGCTCAAGAGTACTCGTCTGGCATAGCAGAAGTGTGGAGCAGCATCAGCCACAGGTTCAGTGGCAGTGTTGGTGTCTGCTCATCCAAAGTAAGTGTGCATCACTCAGAGTCAGCAGAAGGCATGTCCTCCTTTCTAGTTCCATCCCTTGGAATTGCATCTAAACCTTCCAAATGGGAACTGAGTAATTCAAAGCATGCAACTCTCTTTCTGAGTTTGCAAAGGAGAAAACAACAAAGAAATGCGAACTGTTTCTAGTCGCTGTAGTGATGTATTGCCTGAAACCCAACAGCACAATAATAATAATAGTAGTTTATATGACCTGCTTCAGAAATAATCTGCAGATTTATCTCAGTCCTGTGTGCCAGTCAGGTAACTGAACACACGTTATGTACAATGTACACAACGTAACCATGGTCTTGTTTTCCTTGATAACATTTCTTGATATTTTTCTTGATAATAAACACAGTAATAACACTCTTAGCCCGAAGTCTAAAAATTACAGAAAATTAGATAACTCTGCCAGCAAATTCTGGGGTGGAGAGAAGGTGGTGAAACAGGGAAATGGGAAGATATAGATCCCTGTCATTCTGTAAATGCCTCTGTAATAAAGAAAAACAAACAAGATTTTCCTTGAAAACTATGGCATTCCTCTCCTTTTAAGTTCTCTCTCTTGCCCTCCACCCATTTCTTATTACCATGTCTGTTCTATACCAATGCCTGCTCTCCAGACATCTCCTTCCCTCCTGCGGCTTGTTTACCACACAGGGGCCTCCTGCCTGGGTCCTCCCAGGCCCTCTGTGAGCTCCTGTCCCCACAATGTCCTGCCTAGCCTTAGTGTGTCTCCTTTTTTCTCTCTCTTAGCCAACTACTGTTAACCAGGGTCTCCCCTGATTTTCTCTGATCCCCATTTCTCGCCAGTCCCTGAGCTCCTCTCCCACCCCACCCCAGTAAGCCACTCAGGTACTCCATGGTGACGACGGAGCATGTCCTGGGCTAACATCACAGTTTCCTTTTCTGCTCATTCAGTTGCCTTTCCTCCTTTTGGAGGTAAGACTGAAAAGCTGAAAAGTGCAGAAAGAAGGAGGAAGGAGGACATAACTATCCTACACAGCTAAGCTTGGGACATGTCTTCACATCCTGGAATACAATCATACCAACAGAGAATAGCCACGTTCTCTGCAAATCTTTCCTTAAACCTATTTTTGCCAGCAGAAGAGTGGCAAGGAGATCAAAAATAGTGAATAACACTACCTCTGTTTTGAAGACTCAGCACACGGAACAGAAGAAAAAATGTCCTGCAGTTTGTCGCTTTGCAGAATGCTTTGACAAACACTGCTTTTTAGAAACCTTGTCTAGTATATATTTCATATAATTATTTTGAAAATGACTCATATGGCCTCTACACTCAAAAGAAAAAAAAAATTGTGAAGACTATATTTTAGCAGTGCCTACTGCATTCTAGTTTTCAGTCCCATAGTATAAGCTGTAGAGCTGAGTTGTATGTATCCCTCAGTGTCCCAGGCAATACTTGATATTGTTTTTTTCCCACTACTAAAATCATTGCTTTTTCTTGCATAAATTTCAAAATAGAGAGGTTTTCTTGTTACATGGAAAATATAATAGTTTCAACTTTATTCACAAAACAATTTAGATCTTTAGCAATTCATGTAATGCATTTCTTGCACCAGGTGAGCTCATATTTTTTAACTATAAAAGTTTCTGTTAACTGGCTCCAACTTACATATTTGCATTCAAATAGTTTCCCAAACTCCTGTGACAGTTAAATTTGCTCCCATATGCAGTAAAATTTCTTTTTTTTTCCCCTTCAAATGTTAAGAAGATGACTTTTTGTCTCTTTATTGTCCTTTACTTAATGATTTTTTTTTTTTTTGTCATGCCAGATTTTCAGTTTCCTTTCCTTCTTTTCTTCTCTTATCATCTGTTACTTTTCTATAAACTGTATCTCAACAAAGAGAGATGCTAAAAGAAATACAGAAAGGACAGTGAAAGAAAAAAAAAAAAGAAAAACACAACAAAAATAACTGAAATTAATTACTCATCAGTGTTTTGGATTAGGCATCACTGTAGGAAAGAAAGCATAGTTCATCTGATTCTTTCGTCTCAGGCAGATTCTGCTATGCTTATTTGAGTTAAGATTACTTTCCTATTCAAACTATCTCACTGAAGTTTGTAGGATAATCATTGCAGCAAATATTTCTCACACCGAAAAAAAAAGGCAGTATCTAGTTTGGAATGGTGTTCATGTAATTACCATCAATCGTTCAGTAGATTATTTACCTCTAAATGGAAATATTTGTATTAGATAGGTAGTTGCTTTCCAAGTTGTGAATCACCTTTAATCAATAGCTTGCCTTTTATTAGGACCCTACACCAAAAAATACCACTTTTGTTCCCTAGCCTATGACTCTGATATGCAGAGACACTTTAATTGCTCTGCATTCCTGAGTAATCATTGTATGATGGCTTTATTGCTACCTCTCCCTTATCAGGGCATGGCACTGTTACAGACCCCAGTGATAAATTACCCTTTAGAGAGGGAGAAGACAGTGCCACTTTAACAAGTGCAATAAAGCACTTTTTATACCAGGAGAGTTCAGTGCATTTCCCATTCATCATACACCCTCAGTGATTTTACACAGATTTTACACTGTTGATTAGCTCATTAGTGGGGTTAATTGGATACATTAACTGGCAGAATTACAGCTTGACTATGAACCAGAGGCTGCAGCATTATAAATGACAGACAAACTACAGACATGCATGGCCAGCCTGAAGGAAGTTCTTCTCTTTGATTAACTTTCATTAGGTTTTAATTCTTTCCCTTCTACTTCTATAATTGACTCTCCCTGAATATTTACTCTAGCACAAACTGAATAAGGGAATAGATTACATGAAGCTGCATTTTCCATGGCAGTCTCTCCTGATGTCACAAATATTCAGAAGATGATGACTAGAAAGTGAGCAGTAAGGAGATTGTTAATAGTTAACTAAGTTAAGTAAAGTATAATTGCAGTAAAGTGTAAATGCAGTCAAATCCTAGCTGCCAGCACATTTCTTGATAGAAAATAGTGCCCACCGATGCACATTCAGGACTCAGCCCTGTTCCCCACACATAGCTTGGATTTTACAGATGAATTAGTATGACATAAAAAGACAGGAAACATTCAGGAAGAGGAATTGAGTTACTGAGTAGCTTTCTGCTTAGCCTAAATTTTGCACTAGCCTCTGCAGCTGCTGGAATGATGTTGCTGAAGAAGCCTAAGTTGGTGCATCTCACAGACATCCTGAGGATTCCCCAACCATTTTGTATGCAATTCATTTTTCCATAAGGGTAATATGGTTTTGAACAATGTTGGCTAAAGTATAAGAATTCAAAATCTAGTGATTTATTGCAAGCAGATGATTTGGTAGCTAAATCAATGGTTTTACACTGGTCTTCTTCTAGGTAGTTCTGGCCATGTGAACCAAGACTTTTCACTTCAGATATTTCACTGAGTCCACCAATTACTCAAACATCTATCAGTCTGGATATATCAGAAGGCTGAAAGGGAAGAAATTCTGCTTGCTTCATCCCCTGTTCCTCTTCCATTCTGACTGAAAAGCACTGCTCCTTCCTTTTAACTGCAAAGTACTGCAGTGGGCAACCGCTCGGGGCAGACACAGAACACAGAGCCACCTCTGATGTCTTTCTTCTCTCCTGCTAGAAGCTCTCCCTGCATTTGCACACTCTGCCCAGTTTTACAGGTAATGTCTCCAAATACTGTTGTTCATCCAAACATTTATTTCAGAAATTCTGGACACCACCTTGCACAATTGCTGAGGGTTTTATTTTGTGTTTCGTACATCTTTACTAGGGTATATGAACAGGTATATGTGTCTGTAGGCCCAAGAGAGTATTTGCACATGCAAATATAAGAAAAAGCAATGCCTAAATCTGTTGAGCACACAGATGAAAATGTGGAGCAGGACCTCAGGCAAACTCATTTGACTACACAAGCAGGGATTACTTTTTAATAGCTCACAGTGCCTTTTTAGCCCAAAGCTCTTAGTGGGATTTTGTTGTAGGGTTTTGGTTTTTGCTGTTTTTTTGATATATGCCTGCAATATTCAGTGTAAGATTAACGATTGTTGTACTAGGGTGAAACAAGAATATTGTAGTTACAGAAACTGAGCTAATTAGTATGCATAGTTCAGTTTCTGACCTTCATTTTCACTTTGGCTTGCCCATCTGGAAGGGAATATGTTCCTTGGTCTTTTGTATTGAATGGGTCTGATTTCCATCACTGTACATTATCTTAACTTAAATCTCATTTCAGTAAGATAAGCTTTGGGAAGATAGCCATTTATTTTGCCCAGTTTCTCTTTAGGGCCTCTTTCACTTGGGTTTTAATTTCTTTGTTAAATAATGCTAGCTTTGGATTGCTACTAGTCTCTGAGATTTTTGTGTCACTTCTGGATAGACAACACTTAGCCGTGAGTGCTAACACTCAGTCATCAAAGCACTCCAGTATATTCTCTCTTAACTACCTCTAAACCATTACTTTCCAAGTGATGTTATTATACACAACAAAGTAGCTACAAGCAATTTGAAAACTAAGGATGAGAACTGTGCATTGTAAAAACCATGCCTACATCAGCATGAAGAAAAGTAGTTTTTTTGTTGACTTTGTTCCAGTTGCTCCAGTTTTTGAAACTGAATGAACATTTTATATGCAGAGACAACAAGACTTGAGTCTTGTCAACAAGACATGAGCACAGAGTGGGAGAAGAACTCACTGAGAGCAGCCCTGCAGAGAAGGACTTGGGGGTTCTGGTGGACAAAAAGCCCAATGTGAGCCAGCAGTGTGTGTTTGCAGCCCAGAAGACCAACTGGGTCCTGGGCTGCGCCAACAGAGGGGTGGGCAGCAGGGGAGGGAGGTGATTGTCGCCCTTTTCTCTGACCTCGTGAGGCCCCACCTGGAGTGCTGCAGCCAGGTCTGGAGCCTCCAGCACAAGAAGGATGTGGGGCTGTACTCATCTGAGATGACTATTTCTTATAGTATCCTCCCTGTTTTCCCTCTCAATAATTTGCTTCCTTTTGGTCTTGCACTTTTTCCCTTTGGGAACAAGATTATTGTCCCATAAACAAGCAAACAGTCACTATTATCCCTTAATTACCAGTAGTGGCATGAAGCTGGAAAGTAATATTGTGTGGCTTGTACTATGAATGTTGTTATGTACTGCACTTAGTGACAGGGAGCTTGATTCTAAGCCTGGTTTAGCACTGCCAGAACTAAGCGGCTCAGACTGAGATTTGCAGTCTCACAGGCATCGCTACCCAGCTTCTGATGTTGTTACTCGTGTTGAGTAGCTCTGCTTTGCAAACGGCCCTGCTGAAGTGAGAGGAAATGCCGACAGAGTACTGCAACGATACCCAGCATGAATAAACATATTTGAACCTGTCCTAGTGTTTGCAAACTCTTCCTCTGGAAATCACAGTAGGCATCAAAGACAGATGTAACATGGTGTGACTGCAGAAGAGGCTTCTAGCACCCTTTAGCCACAGGCACAAGAACATACCTTATTGTAAATGCATGCGAAGTGTCCTTCGAGTCAACAAAACTGTTCATGCACCTAAAGCCAGACACTTGTGCAAGCACCTGGACTGTTTGTGCAGGCATGATGTGTGCTGCTGTAGTCTCAGAGTTCCCAGGTACTTTTAGCCCAGAAAAGCCACCAAATGGTTGAGGCTGTGCACGAGCTGGTGCACGCTGCTCCCAGTCACTGCAGGTAGGGAGCACATCCAGGGCTCTGCCCTGCTCCTGCCGCATGTTCACATCGCAGCTGCTGCGTTCACTTAGCTTAACAATCTGGAACTTCCTAAACAAACCAAAGGGAAAGTACAAACAGAAGAGCTGTTTGCCCTGGTTTCTGGTCAATTAAATGCTCCTTTTCCTAAGACAGGTTTTCTTCCCCATTAATTAAAGCTCTTACACTAGCACAGTTCAACAGTACCACGCAGACAAGGGGCTGGGCACCAGAGCTGAAAGCTTGGTGGCTATTGCTGCTCAGCCAAGTAATTTGGTTCCCCAGTTTGCTCCTCGGTCCCCCGACCAGCTGTGCTACATCTTATGTTAGTTTTCCTCCCAGCCCTGTATTGAAATGAACTAGTTATCTCTGAGGCAAATGTGTGTGCAATTCTGCACCTGGTGCAATTACATAAAGGCATCGTGCTGGTGGCATACAGCACAACATTCGCATCGCTTTAGGTATTATGAATTTAAAAACTGTTTTGCAAAACTATCTTTAGATTCTAAGGAGCCTGGGGGAGCCCTGATAACCTGGGCTTAGTGTGGGAAACAATTATGTTTATGTTGCTAACATAATTACTATATTATTATTATATTACTAAGATTACAGTATACCTTCATGCAAACTGCCCATTGAGGGTGGCCCAAACGCACACTGGAGATACCTCTGACAGTGTAACAGCCGAGATAATCCAATTCCAGCTCCTGACAACAGTACCTGGAACTGTTTAATTCACTGCTGTGGATAGATAGCACTGGGTGGATAGCTCTGAACTGCTGCTACTCTGGGCTCAGGGACACTCACCAGGGCAGATGCCTTCAGAAATGTGGATATAACCTATAGGAACCACCTGGCTTAACGTGACTCCTTTCAAAGGAGCTTGCCTGAGTCTCCATTATAGCCACTGGCAGATGGTCTTCAAAAGTCATTTGCAGTTTATATTTATCAGCTGATGTTTATCAGCTGGCTATATGAACAATATGTGGTATCCAGGTTAAGAACCTAGTAAATTAAAAGCCTGAGTCTAAATTATTCCGAGGGATAAAAACAGTAATTCCCAGAGCTTGGATTAAAAAAAAAAAAAAAAAAAGAAGAAAATGAAGTGCCTGTATCTGTTGACTTCAGTCTGATTTACAGTTTGGAAGTTCCAATTAAAACTTTCAATTCCTTTTGCCAATGGACTTGGAAAAAGGAAACAATTTGATAATATTAAACCTTAATTCTTCCATGGGTGTTGGTTTGGGAAAACTAATTTGTGAGTGTACCCTGCAAATGAACAATGTGAAAGGTATAAAACTGGCTGGAATCTGACACTCAGAGAAGGAAAAGAGGTCTCAAGGAAAGGCTTCCCATGTAACTGGATGAATAATTACATCAAATAAGACACAGGGAAACAGCAGAGAGTCTATAGATGAAAATGGAAAAAAGAACTGATTGATAAAAACAAGCTATGTCTTACGTGATAATGCTAAAGGTTTTAGTGAGAATTATGACAAGGCAAGCTGAGCTAGAGCAATCAAGTAGATTAAAAGCACCACCAAAATGGCCTTCGGACAAATGCTAAAAGTTGTGAAAGAAAATTGGGATCTTACTTAATGAGAAATTGGGGAGAAATTGAATTTGCAGGTATAAATGACAAAAGAAAAAAGACAAACATCTCACCTCAGTTTTCTAAAACAACGGTGAAATAGGTTACTAGAAATAATTCAGGGTGGCTCTGAACAGGGGAGCCCTGCCAAAATAAGGATAATACTACCTTGCTTAGGAGTAACAAGAGAAGAGCTGTCAGTTAAGAGAAGATAAAGAAAATAACCAGATATCTTATGGACAGACTTCGCAAATTTGCAAAATTTTGCAAAGCTATGGAACTTCTGATGGAAAAAGTAAAAAAAAAAAAAAAAAAAAAAAAAAAGTAAATAGAATATGTAGAATATGTATTTACTAAAGGCAGATTCATACTAACCTGACACCTTTCACTGACCTGATAGATGATCTAGGAAAGGCAAGCAAGTATGTGTGTGCATCACTGTATGTAGCCAAGGCTAATGGTAAAGTCAAAGTCACATTTAAAAATTATTTGTTTTTAAATATCATAATTTCTATCTAGTAATTTATTCTGTTCTGGAAGATCTGAATTATGTTGGTAGAAAAACTATAGAAATAGACAGCTTGTTCAATTGCAGAATCCTTGTAAAGCGTCTAGTCTTTTTTGTTGTCATTGCTACTTCCTTACATAGCTTGCTCTCCAGCTATTCTATGATTCATATTCTGTAATGCAATTTTGGCCACTTTCCTTCCCTCTGAATTGATGTTTCTTTCCGTTGCTGTTAGCTAACATGTTATTCAAATTCAAAACATTATTATATTTCTCCTCTCTCTCTCTCTCTCTCTCATTTTTTTTTCTTCCCCAAGATCAAACCTTATTAACATCCTGGCTCCAATTCCTTCTATTTCTCTGTATGCTTATGGTATACTCATATACCTTCATGTTTTACAAGGGAAAGAGAAAAGGCCCCCTCAACCTGATTGATAGGGGAAATCCAGTTTCCAAAATTCTTGGCTTCCCCTCTCCAGTATCACAGTTTTTACACCTCATTAATGGGATGCACACACACACAAATATTCTTTTACTTCATTTCTAGACAAAAACACAGGCATTTGTAGCTATTTGTCCTCCCTATCACAATTGCTTTCAGCGTTGTTTTACTCCTGTACAAGTTTCTTGATCTTCTGACCATTACAAGGTACTTTCAAATCATTCTATAGACATCTTTTAAAAGCTACTTTAATTAATTAATATAGCACATGTGGCTAGATATATGAGTCAGGATTATAAATCAGATGTTAAAGGGTATTTTTTGTGTTAAAAAGGATAAATTTTATAGGCCTTGGTCCTCATAAAAGGATAGGTTCCTCTTTAGGTCACTTTGAGGAAATATCTGCAATGTGATTATTTTAAAATATTGACCTTCCTACTATGTGCAGGTTGCTCCTATGTACAGTTTGTTGTTGTTGTGTGTGCGGTGGTTTTTTTTTTTTTCCTTTTAATAGAACTGGAACAGTTGTAATTTATTACATGGTTATGGAATTTATAATCCAGCCTCAATTAGCGATCAGAAGGGATTCTTTCAACTGAAGGAGTAACAAGGTATACTCCCCATTAGCTCCACATGTCAAGGTTAAGTAGTTTGGATGGATGGTGAAGAGAATACACAGAAATTCATAAACAGCCACATAGCTATTATTTATGATCTTTGGAAGTGGGCTTTCAGCAGCAAACAAATAGGCATCACAAGCACAGCTGTACAAATCAGGCCAGTCCCACGGAGCCCAGCTGAGCCATACCACTTCACACCACCTCACTGTCTGCAGCTTTTGCTGACATTTGCAGGGATGGACAGCACAGCACTGTCGAACAAGTGCCCAGTTTCTTTCCCCTGCCTTTGACCTCAACAAGAATTTCTGGAGGCCTTTATTTCCAAATAGCGTGCCCCTGAACATAGCTTAGCCTTTATTCTGATGTTCCTTTTGCTCTTGTGAGATCTGCTATGCCTAGCCCCTTGTTTGAACAGTTCAGATTTCAGATAAGCCTTTCTTAAACCATGACTACAAAGAACAGAAAACACATCTTAGATAAGTACAAAATGAACCGACATGATTTCAACAATTACATTTAAACCCTGCCTATGGATTTCTTAAAAGTCTTGGCTACCACCGCAGTATCTGTCATGCCCCCTCAGACCAGTCCAGACCCTTCAGCTAGCTTCTCTCTCTCCCTTGCCAAGCCATGGAGACAACTTTACCTAGGACAGTGTCTTGAGGGACAGAGGTGATTACTCAGAAAGAAGTGTCACTGGTGAAAGCATGCTTCCCTGCTTCTGAGGCCTTAGTGGGAGAGGGAAGGTGTGACTGGTTTGGCCTGCTATGAAAGCCCAGGCAGGAGAGCCATGGGAAGCATGACAGGCACCTGAAAGCAGGCAGAGCCACATGGTCATTTTTCCTCCTTGCAAGTGAGAGCTTGTTTTGCTGGAGCATTTCCCACTGAAGCCTCGTCAACAGAGTGGAGTCAGTCAGAGGTGAATGACAAATCCACTTAACAGAGATCACTCTCTCCCGGAGGAGCATGATGTGCAAAGCTAAAGAACAGGGCAACCTGTTCTCCCTGCTTCATGACTTGTAGGCTTAGTTTTCTGTGCGTTTCCAGAGATACACTGTAGGAAGAACTTCTGCACAGACCTGTCTGCACGGAGTTTTTAATGGAGGCACCCACACATCCACCCCAAAGCATTGTCATAACTACTCAGCAGCTTCTTCTCTCCCTCTCTCCCTCCCTCATCGTTATCAGATTATACTGAACTCTTCAGCAGAGCTTATATCCTGAAGTCCAGACTGTGTGTCCCTAGCAGTCACTGTTAGCCCAGCTATGCAAAATACCTTCTGGATAGTGTTTACCAGTTGTGTTCCCCTGGAGTTGTAAATAGGACTGAAAAATTTGCACCCTTGCAGGCTCCTTGCCAACAGCAGTTACTCCATGTGCTTTCTCCTTAAGGGCTATTGTTCTCAAGTGTACTTGTTCTCTCACACTTAAGCAAGAATACGTGTATAAATATACACACAAAGGGTGCCTGCCTCAAAACAACTCTGATTCACCATGTAAATACAGAGAATAGCAGGTTTTTAACCAGAATACATCAGATAACATTTTTCCTTCACAAATTCATGGCTCAAAAATCAAATTCAAATTCAGTTTCACAAAGATCCTACCAGCTACATATGAAAACAAGAATTTTACTGCACCTAATGCATAATAGGAGGCATATTACCAAAGCTGAACACTGATAAAATACAGGTGTACAACACATTATCCTTCAGAATTCAATGAAACACAGGAAGGAAATTGTCCTTCACAGAAGAAAGATACTTGGTAGGGGATGGGAGTTGTCTTCCCTTCTGCTAAGATGCCATTACCATTCAAAATCCTTATTTACAACTTGACACAAAGTGCTGTCCAGATTTTGCTAAATCCTCACTTGTGGTGAAAATTATCTGGATCTACTTACTTGTGCTCCTGATTTTAGTGAAGCAACTGATGGCAGACCCTGGCCCCATGTCCCCTATTATTTATACTGATATGATTTTTACACTGCCGATGGGCAGTTATTTCAGTTATTCTGGGACATATTTTCTGTCATTTGTATTTTGCACACAGGGTTGTACACTGAAAATCTAGGCATTGTGTGTCTTTTTTATTTTAAAAAAGCAATTCTCCTGAAGATCTTACAGTGTTTGCATATGACAGAAGAGATTTACAGACAAATTAAATTTTAGTACATTCTCACTAGAACTGTAGCTGTTAAGAAATTCAGAAAGAGTGGGAATATAAATCCACAAATTTCAAGCAATATGTGGAATGTTGCCAGATTTAGAAATAATCCAATAATGTCATATTTTGGAGGTAAGAGATCTTCAGTCTAGCAGCAACTTAAAGCTCATATCTCACATTACTAAGTTCATATTTCATGGAATTCATACATACTTAGATTTCTTTTTTTTTGCTACAAAGGTGATGAATTGCAAAAGAAGATGTCACATCAAAACATAAACACAAGAAGAGAAAATTTGTTGCAAAGTTTTACTGTTTCCATAGAATTGCAAGCATCAGCTGCAGTGCAAAATTATAGCTCATTATGAACTGTGCTTGATACAAGACAACTGCTTACTCTGCTTCAGATGCAAAATACCAGGATATTCACTCTTTCATTAAACTGAATACAGTCTGGTCACCTTATGAACCTATTTATGAGCTCATGATTTAGTTAGAATTCAAAATACATCCACTAAATTAAGTAAAAAATACATGGGAAGTTGTACACAGTGGTAACAATGCAAGATTCATTAGACACTCACTAGAGCATGAATGACACAAAGCCATGTAGCTGGACAACCTTAGAAATGACATAGTTGTCCAGTTTATGCAGAAATATAATGCCAAAAGAAACCTACCTAGATCCTTTCCTCTCTTAATGAGATTTTTACTCTTCTCAGGCAGTATAACTCATCCAGGAATGTGTCTTGATGTAGAACGCCCTCTGATATTGGCCAGTTTTATGCCATTTATCCTCTTCCCCTCTGCATTCAGCTGTAAAGATGTTCCAAAAGAAAAATAAAGATGAAGGGAAACCTAATTGGATCCTGATATCTGACTAAAAGTCTCAACAAGAACACCTTGCACACATGGTTTGCTGGAATAGGTGACTGAGGCATTTTGAATTTATAGCTACATGTATAGACTGAGCTGTGCATAACAAAAACATACATGTAATTACTCTTTGGCTGACAGAAGAGGATCTGGGGGATGCAAGGTGAGAAAGAGAGGAAAAGGACCGACTCTTAAGCTAGCTTTGCTCAACTAATAGTAAAATATTGATTATTAATATATTTTTTTGTTTTTGTTGTCATGGGAAAGTGCACTATAGTGCACACTGCTAGAACTTATATTCAAACTGTAGGAATATGAACATGTATTTAAAGCTGGAGCAAATTGTAGCAGGTACAATACCTTTTTTTACCAACCAGTATAACTTACTGCAAGTGCAGATACACTAAGCACTTTAATTATCCTCATTACTTTTTGCTCTAAAATCAAATGCAGAAATGCAGAACAACACAACTTCTCCACAACCCTTCACACCTGTGTGTGATGCTTCCCTAAAGGACCTGCACTCTTTCATCAAAGAAGTCTAGTGTCAGCTGTAAGCTGGTGCTGCTTCACCAAAAACAGAGCAGTGGTGCTGATTTACACCAGCTAAGTACATACATTCAAACAGCATTAATTAAATGCCACAACTTGTGTGACCAGGGAAGGGGAACATTTGTGCTGAGGAGGCAAGATTATGCTAATGCTGCCTTAGACAAAGCAGTAAGGATCTTGGTTTTGAAAGCCTGAAATTTTGAAAAATGAAGCAAACTTCAGTGCCACTAGTTTTGCTGACATTTCTAATAAAAGAAGTGAGTCTGTCTGTGAGGTTGTGAGAAATATTCAAGTATACAGGCAGAAGCATGGCTTGCCACTCATTAGTTTGAAGATGTTTTCTTGGATGAAGTCTATGCATGTGATACCCCACAACACAATGCCCACAATGAATCCAGACGTATTTCTCTAACAAAAAGAAGATCCAAAAATGTTGCAGTGTATGAAAGAGAATAGAGATTTAATATTGCTGGAAAGACTGTCTGAATGAACTTCTTATTACAGAAAGAGATCGAATCTTGCCAGTATAAAGAAGTACAGATAACAACAACTTGATCAGCCTAGCCTATTATGGGATTCTCACAGAGTAGAAGGGAGTAACAGTGTTATCTGCCTTCTTAAGGACTTTAGTAGGAGGAACACGTAGCTTTTCCAGAGCCTTCCCAGTTGAAGCTGCAACAGCAGTGGCTTTCCCTGCTGCCCCTGCATCCACTTCCAAACTTTTTCTGTTTTGCATCCAACATACAGTGTTACAACACATCTAAGACGGACGCTTCTGCATCAGAAGCCCTACATTAAAATGAATTTGGCTTATGGCTTTAAAACATATTCTCTAAAAATGCCTTTTATTACTCATTTGCAATTCAAGTCTATAGGTTCCTAGAGCCATGCTCTTCAAGGATAAGAATAAAAGAAGAGCATGCTGCATTTTTTCCTGCCAGCCACATACCTGAGGAAGGGTGGATCCTCTTCTACTTTGGACAGCAGGAATGTAGTTCTTAACTAAGTGCCTGGCTGTTAAATTGTCACAGTGGTAAGGAGTCTTACCCAAGTTCCTTTCAAAGTAGCTAGTGGTATGATCCAAATTACTAGCTAGTAATCCTGTAGCTAGTATTAAATTGTCTTTACCTACGCTCCTTTTTAGATGAATTCTTGCATGGTTTTGTATTCACAGATGCACACACACACAAATACACAGTGAGGCACAGAAGATCTGATTACACTAGTACATTACATGGGGGAAAGACTTAAGGAAAAAAAGGTGGAAGGGCATGTTTTCTGAATTCATGCCTGTGGCTACACCAGCCCCCTTGCTTGGGAGCTGGGGTCTAAAGCTCCACAGGACTTACTGTTACCCCACAGCTAAAGTAGCAGTCAGTTCTGCCACTGAACTGATGTCTCATAAGCAACAGGAGTTATTGCTGCCTGCGGGCTGTAGTAGAGGTCACAGTCTCGACCTGCCAATGTGGTGCTTTCTGTGTTGGAGGGAACTCCTCTTCATTTCCCCTATCATACCTTCAGGGCCCAGGATGGTTAGTCAGAGGGTGCATTGGGTTGACAACCTGGCCTTTTAGGTGAGACTATTCAGCTGAATGCTCTTTCACATAGCAGGCTTCACTTTCTCACGTCAGATATGTATCTCTGTTATGCTTACTGCTTTGAAAGAATGACCTCGTAAAGAAAATAGAACAGTATCTGTTCTTGTTGTTCTGTCACAGAAGAGTGAAATCAAGATTCATCTAAAACACTAAGGCACAATTTCTATTACACCTCCAGCTCACAATGAGCTCAATGGCACTACTAAAAAGATCTAATTTTTACTGCCTCTATTATGTTCTTGAAGTATTTTAATGGAACAAAATGAGGAAGAGGAAAAACACCTCTCTTCCAATTTCATCAGATTTACAGATTCTGTTGAAACATCCATCATTTTGCTGGGCAATTTTTTTCTGTAAGTGAAATGACAACTATCCTCTTTCGGTCACTGATAAAAATAAATTATTAAAAATGTATGCAAACCAACTGTCCATCAAGACAACTGGAATTTTGTCTGAGACATGAATACAGGATGAGGCTTATTATTTGAAAAAAATCCTGTTTCACTGATCTTTAATCACATCTGTTATGCTTATACAAGATACGCTGATATGTGCCCAGTGTCCAGTACAGTGCCCGGTATGAACAGTGCCCAGTTACTGAAACCAAACCATGCAATACATGGGAAAACTTTAATTTGGAAATATTATCTGGATATAGATATCTAATTAAGGAGAATTCACATTAAGGAGAAATCGCATTAATTCATTATGATGACATGTCCATAGATATTAACCTCCCATTTGGTTGTAATGGCATATTACCATTATAATGAGTATATTATTGGTATAAAACACAGAATTTAGCAGCAGCTTGAATCTTCTGTTCTCTCTTTCTTTAAAGATATGAGGGCATTAGATGTACCTGATGATGACTTTGCCAGACTAAAAATTCATATTGGAATGCTAAAACTAACAATAGCATAAAAATGAATACAATAAATTAATTCTAAACCTTCAGGAAAGAAGAAGGTATACAGATGATGAGACTGTAGAGCTTTTAACACTTCATACTGAAAACAGAGAGCACAGAAAAGCATTAGTTCCATGGAGAATTGCCTTAATTGCTTTGACCCCAAAGGGTAAAACATTAGGAACACCTCAAGAGCTACATATTCTGTACAAACAATGGTGCCCTCAAGCAGAATGTCATCTTTTCACTCTGTTGCTTTGATTTTGACCACTGCCTTCAGTATAATCAAGTATGGCAATGTTTAATCCTACATTTCTACATCCAGATACTACAAATCATCGTTAAAATCAGAAAAGGATTCACAATTAGTAACCAACTTATTCCTTGTACAAGACGAAGGCAAGAACAACTTTATACACACTCCATGGAAAAAAAAAACATACTGTAACAATTTGATATGTTTAATTATACTAATTAAAAATAACCTAATAAATGTGTTTAATAAATCTAAAGATTAGTTATAATTTTCAAATATGCAGTACTTAGTTGATATTACTTACAGAATGTGAAAATGTGACAGAAGCTTATAATACT
The DNA here is from genome assembly GCF_013377495.2 of Cygnus atratus. Taxonomy (NCBI): domain Eukaryota; kingdom Metazoa; phylum Chordata; class Aves; order Anseriformes; family Anatidae; genus Cygnus; species Cygnus atratus. Next base: position 8,310,761 of record NC_066365.1, read on the forward strand.
GTAACACTGATGCACTGGACGATTATTTGTCCAGTAGGTTGGTTAATACATTTTGTACTTGTATGCATGCTATGAGTTAGAGTACATAAAGTGTATATTTAATAGATGTATTCCATTTCCTATGCCAAATCAGTTCCATTTATCTTTTTCTACTAAATTTCCTATTTGTTCTAAAGACAGGCTCATTTGTGTCTCTCAGAGGTCATCTTCAAAGCTTCATTTATGCTGTTTTTTAACTTTTATACATGCTCTTCTGTTTTATAAAGCTTTTGCTACTTTCTGTTTTTCTTTTTCCTATCATTTCTGTCCACAAACAATTACAAAGACTTGCTGTATAGATCCTTCTCAGGATCAGACCCCTCAGACTCGAGAGTTTCTGTATGCAACAATACTTCTGATGGTATTTTTTTAATAGAAAATGACAAAACCCTGAGCATCTTGATTCATCAAGAGAAATAACAACTGGCATGCATCTTCATAGGACACAGACCTGGGGCTCTTCAAATTTCTTAGGCTTTTAATTATGTCTTTATAAATTAATAATAATGAAAATGGTTATGTGAGCTCACCATAGAAATTACAAGTTTAAAAATGCATTCATGTTTTTGCAGAGCATTATTTGTATGGATAAACCGGGCAGATTTGCAACCAAACTGTGAAGAAAGAGCCCAGTTTCCCAGAATGGGGGCTTTTTCTGTGTGGGTTAATGTAGTAATGCCCCTGATATTATGGAACTGCTCTGCATGGGTGGGATGTATCAGTCTTGAATCCATACTCTTCTCTGCTCTTTTTCTCATCTGTGCAACAGATGAGGAGGAGAGAGAAAGAAATTATCATCATAAATAAAATCTTCTTACTCATCTTTGGAGAAAGTGGGGTATTCGTCTCCATGTCTAAACAGATATCTGTTGGCTGATGGGTTCTCACTCTCCTTTGATTGGCAGACTATCTACCTGATGTGCATGTTAGTTACAGAGAAGACCACCCTATTTTTGGTTTTGAGTGTTGGTGACTCTCAATGCTGACAATGTCGATGTACATTTCCTTACACTTGAGGAAGCACTAAACACATGGGATCAATTTCCAATTTACATCATGTAGATCTCACATTTCTGTTTGGTATATGGCTTGGGCAGTTGCAATTACATAGTGTATCTGCCTGTTGCTGGCACCTAGGAGCATGACATTTCAATTCAGAAAGAATACCAACTTTTATAAAATCAATTCATATACCCTATCCCATGCTGTTAAGATCAAACTGGCTCTAATGGCATACAAACCTTTTGTTTATGTAACTATATGGAGAATATTTGGTATATTAGATCTCATCACAGTAATATCTAGATTTCAGAAAGACTCTCTTTTTTATCCGAAAATCCTCATATGCCTTACTGTGGAGGTTATTCCTATATACAGACAAGGAAACAGTATCATGGGGAAGTGAATTACCTTTCTGAAGTCATTCATGCTGGGCCAGTAGCAGTTTGGGGAGAAAAGGTCCTACCTCCTGTATATATCAACATAAGCAAAATACAACTGAAATTATTTAGACCAAAGAAATTGTTCCAGAATTATGAAGAAGATCTAATATGAATCAATTACATGTTCTCCTCCAGTTTTCAGTGGCCTGTTCCCCTCTCTATGTGAAAGGACAGGGCTGCTCTGATCAGCTGAGTTCTCAGCTGCATGCATTAGCTTTTTGGCGAGGATCTTCTGCACTGTGGGAAAGCAAAGCTCACTAGAGTTGGCAAGAGACCAAAGTCAGGACATGCTGTTCAGCCTTCTAGATTAAAAAAAAATGGTATCAAAATGAAATGAGTCACCAGGATAATACAGACTGTATAAATTTAAGTAGCACTCATAGAATGGGAAAGCAGTACCCTGGGTATTCATCATAGTTGTGTCAAATCTAATGTGCAACAAAATTATGATGAATTCTGGATGACAGATGACAAATCTTTGTGAGTGAATGTGTCCCTGAGGGCAATAGCAATGAGGAGAGTGAATAGGCCACAGAAAAGAAAATACATAAATGTATACTCCTAAATTCGCCAAGTTAGACTTTGTCACCAGTAGGCTACGCATAAATATATCCAGTTACAGCTACCCTTGTGCTATGGGTTATGTTGACCTGAGGATAAGCAGCCTATTTCTAACTATAAGGGCAGGTGAGAAGTGAAGGAAAGAAAGCAGATGGAGACTTCGCTACATCTCACTACACAAAAAAATGACTAAAGTTCCCGCATGTATGCGTTGGGGTGCCATTTTGACATAGTGGCACTTGAGGTGCTCTAAGGTACTTCACTTGGATGCTGGCTGCCACTTCAGAAGACATAGGTCTCTTGTAGGTCCTATTTCTTAATTTGTTAGCTCCATTTGATGTGGAATCTCAAAAAGCATTTGATGCCTTATATGGAGCAGTGAATTGAGCCCTAAAAATGTCACATCTGGCACTCTAGGAGGTCAGCAACAGAGCTACAACCAGAATGAACAATAAGAAGAAAGAGAAGAATGGATCTCTGATCTGTAACATCATCTTTAGCATGACCTTCCGGCAGAGAAGCAATGACGATCACATTGTCTTCATGCAGACACAGAAGTTGGCACTACCACTCTTTAAAATCCCGAAGTGCAAATAGCCACTGTAACTTGAGAGCTGCCTTAAAAAATAAAAAATAAAAAATAAAAAATAAATCACCACCACAACCGAAAAAAAAAAACACACCTAACTCCACAAATGCATTTTTCGTTTATTAAAAAATAAAATAAAATAAAAAATCAGTTATTATAGAATATCTTTTATCTTAAATGGAAGGAAAAGCTGAGGTAATCTCATTCCTACTCTGCGATAAACATTAACAATTGCTGACGTTTTAATGGTGAGTACTTTGGGTCTGAGAGACTTAGATGGATGGAGTAGATTTCCTGTATATATTTGAATATATTTGTTCTCACTGAATGAATATACACATGCTCTCATTCTCTATGAATATATTTTAACATCTCTCTACATTTACTACAGTACATGATATAACATTCAGTTTGACCTTTTAAGCTAATCGCTACTTGTCACAATAAAGATATTTTAGACACAGAAAACATCTAAACCTCAGCTGTCTTTCAGCTTCACTGTAGTGCCCTGATGCTGTCAAATATGTTTTAGAAATGCATAACACATTGTTCCAAAAGGAAGGCTCCTGTTACCCCGAATGGAATCATCTGTGGCCAACATTTTCCATTTACGTATTCTAAACTGATCATTGAATCTTATAGCTGTATTCAGCTTATCCTGAATTTTGGCAAGAAAAAAAGTAAAACAGTATGTAAAAAACACTTTTGAAACTGGATTGAGTTTCTGAAAATTAGAAGCTTCATGCAGTTTTTAACAACAGGGAAAGAGGAGGACACATTAACCACATATTCTTGGGCCAGTACAGCCCTTTTCAATCCATGTGTCACCTTTTGTCATGCATAAAGCTCTACATGCTTCTCTAATTGGGATTTCCTTTTTGTGCACTACCAGCCAACCTTCCTCTCCTGTAACAGAGAAACTTGGACAGTGGTAATGCATGTGTAGGCATTACCTACTCCTAAGCTCTGTTTCAGGATAGATGGGACAATTTATATTCATCACAGATTCTGCTACCATCTCTCTACAAAATCAGGCACATTATCCCAGTGCTAGCCACAGTTCAGAGTATTTCTCTTCCACCTGTGTACTGGGTTTATGTGGCAAGGTTTTTGTAGCAGGGGGGCTGCAGGGATGGCCTCTGTGAGCAGAATGTAGTAGCTGCCCCGTGTCAGAGCAGAACCAGCTCCAGCCAGCTCCAAAAGGGACCTGCTGCTGTCCAGAGCTGAGCCAGTGAGCAATGCTGGTTGTACCTTTGGGAGAGCAGACTGAAGAAAGGGAAAAAACTGCTCCACAAGAGCAGCTGTGAGAGAGGAGTGAGAAAATGCAGAGACAAACATCCCTGCAGCCCCCCAGGTCAGTGCAGCAGGAGGGCAGGAGGTGCTCCAGGCAGGCAGCAGCAGTTCCCCTGCGGCCTGTGGAGAGGCCCCTGGTGGAGCAGGCTGTCCCCCTGCAGCCCATGGGTCCCATATGGAGCAGATCTCCACGCTGCAGCCCGTGGAGGAGCCCCCGGTGGAGCAGGTGGATGTGGCCTGGAGGAGGCTGCGGCCCATGGAGAGTCCCTGCAGGAGCAGGCCCCGGGCCAGAGCTGCAGCCCGTGGAGAGGAGCCCACGCAGGAGCAGGGGGTCTGGGGGGAGCTGCTGCCCGTGGGGGACTCGTGCTGGAGCAGTTTGCTCCTGGGGGATGGACCCCGTGGTACGGAGCCATGTGGGAGCAGTTCTTGAAGAGCTGCGGCCTGTGAGAAGCCCCCGCAGGCTCAGTTCGGGAAGGACAGCATCCCGTGGGAGGGACCCCACGTGGAGCAGGGGCAGGGAGTGACCGTGAGGGAGCGGTGGAGACGAAGCGTCATGGACTGACCGCAGCCCCCGTTCCCTGTTCCTCTGCACTGCTCAGGGTGAGGAGGTAGAAGAGGGTGGATGGAGTGAGGGGGAAGGTGTTTTTAGTTTGCTTTCAGTTTCTCACTGCCCTAGTCTGCTAGTGATAGGCAATAAATTATATTAATCTCTCTACTCTAAGTCTGTTTTGCCCATGATGATATTTGTTGTGATCTCCCTCTCCTTATTTCAACCCTTGAGCCACTTCCATTGTATTTTCTTCCCCTTTTTCTTTGAGGAGGGGGAGAGAGAGAGCAGTGTGGTGGAGTCCAGCTGCCCATCAGGGTAAAACCACCACAAGATGAAATGTTTACTCCAGAAAAAGGTAACTAATACTGCATGGCCATAGGTGTTAGGGCCCTTCCTCAGACTTCCAGTCCATCTGCCTTAATCACACTATGGGAATCGGGAATTAGAAGGCAGAACAGAGTTCCAGGTCCTCTGCTGGGAAGTGCCCCAAATCTTCACCTGCCTTTGCAGTCCAGGGAAACTGAATATTGTGTGAGGTTTGCAGAAGTCTATCAGCTATCGGAAATGGATTTTTTAATAAAGGAAGTTTGAAATTCCTCACCTTCATTCAGTTCATCGACTCAGTAGAGCTTAATCCTAAAGAAAAACCATGGACACCAATGTCCCCATACTACATGTCCTGTAAGAATTTCACCTGCAAGTTATTGAAAAAGGAAGACTTGCATTTAAGATAGCTCCTCGCTGACACTAGTGTTTGGTTATCTCAGCTAAGAAAATTTGGAGGATATAGAAAGTATTCTCTTCCTCAAATTTCAAATGATATACTACTAGAAAATATGAAAAGGAAAAAAAGACTATGGATGCAGAGTTTGCCAGGATGAATGACTGAAAAAATATTCTGTTATTTTTTTCATAACATTTCAGTTGTGTTGTTCATGTACAGCAAAAAGAAAAAAGAAAAAAAAAGTCAACTCGTATCAGATTACTGTGTTTAATTACCTCTGCTTTGCTCACTTTCTCCAAAATTGTTTTAATCTGAGATTTTTATTTATTTATTTATTTATTTCTCCAGAAAATACTTCAATTATTTTTTAGACCTGGTTAATTTTAGCTATATGTATCAGGGAAGAATGGGCAACATCTCTAATGCTTATGAGTTGTATTTTGCAAACACATATGCATAAACCTAGTTTTAAGCATATAAATACTACCATTAAAATCTATAGGACGAGCCACATATATAATGTACATTTCCACAAAATGAAACTTTACAGCCCACGTCCATTGCAACATGTTGGGGCCAGGAAACAGTTATTAATATCTAAAATAATACTCTCATGAATAAATGTATGAGTTTTCTGTTCCCTGTAGCATATTTTTAGTAGCTCTCTTTTTTATTGTCATACATTTCTGAGACTGCTATTTTGGTATCTTTAAGAACAGTCTCCCACACTACATTGCTTGTTACATATGTAATTAGCAGCACATCTGTCTGATATTTGTAATGAACTTTGAGTACTGAATTTCTTTACTGACAAACGTTGCCATTGAATGATATCTTATTGTCACATTTTCAGACAATATGTATTCCATAAAATCAACCAAAGACTGGATAAGCAGCATGGCACCTTTAAAACCTTGGAGGGCTAAGGATACACGTTGTACCATAATGAGGAAAAGAGGAAAGTCACACCACTTCTACATTTTTCTTGCTTATTATTACACAGAAACTGAAGGTTAGGGAGGGTATCCTTCATAAAGTGGAAAACATTCTGTGTCACCACAGAGTTTTAATAGGCAACTCATGTCTATTAATAGGGGCACATCTGTTCCAAAGGCTTGCATTATGCAGGTGTCTGTTCCTCTTGTGTTTTTTTGATTATACAGTAGATAATTAGTTAGCCATGATGATTTGCAACCTCCTTTTGGACCACTTATCACATTATCAAAGGCTTTAGTTTCTAATTATGAAATATGAAATAAAAAACTTAACTTTGCATGTGCATCACCCACATACATAGCTGTTAAAAGGATTCTGAGAGATTGAATGTTCTTTTACTTATAAAATATAACATCAAGGTAACGCCATCGGTGAAGGAAAAACTATGTTTTGCTTTACAACCCTTTGATGGGAAAACAAAGACTTTCATATGCTTCTTCCTAATCACTATAGTGAACTTAAATAATATTTGTTTACTTAATTCAATTTTAAAATACAAACTTTCCAAACTCTGTTCAATGAACGTGACTGCCCTAGATCTTAAAGACCCCAATTTAACCACCTACTGTATTCTGACAATGCATGGATACGTTTTTCTATCCCAAACTCTTCTCTCTTGGTCTAAACTAAAATTATAGTCTGTCTCTTTGATATCTCTTGTGGTGGTGCAGCTGCTCATTTTGCCTTAGTATAACTAAAACAGAAATACTGTTGTGACTCAAGATTTCCCTTTACACCCTCCATCAGAGTGAACAAAAGTGTGATGCCTGTTACTGTCACATTTATCTGGATGCCATTTTAGGTTTGGACGTTTTCCTAAATCTGAAAATCCAAAGTTTGCATATTCTTTCTGAACAATATTGCTAAGATTTTGTCTCCTTTATACATTCATGTAGATAAAATTATTTCCTGGGAACTTTACTTTTTGCATCTTGCCTACTTCAGTGTTTCTCTCTTCAGCTTGAAAAATGCAGTCCTTCCTGACCAATGTCTATCTTGAGTGTTACCTTAACCTAGATCATCCTACTGCCTCCCATTCTTTATAATCTACTAATCTCCCTTCCCTGATTCTAACACCTATGAACTCAGGGTAATCTCAATTGCCCACTTATTCACAGTGGCATCCTTGTCCATTCTTGGTGGTACCTCTACAATTTGAGAACCCCTCTCTGAAGTAATTTACTCACTAAAATCTCTAAATAATATCCTTAAATTTGACAACATTCATGATTAATGAAGAAGCATTACTCGGTATCCAAGCAGTTAGGTTATTCACCTTGGTAGGGGACAATCTGTTAGTCTGGTTTCTGCTGAGACTAATTACATTTTATGCCTCTTTTTTTGTTTAAAGGAAAATATATAAACTGTTGAAGCAGAATCCATTATCATCATTTCATCCTTCGGCCATACTGAAAAGTGTGATAGGTGAAAATGCTCGGATTTGCTCAGGGACTGTTGCTGTGGGGTAGATCTGCCCTAAGCACATTTAGCATATAGAGCCAGGCTTGTGAAGAGCCTTTGGTTTTGAGGACTGTTTCGCCTTACATCTGGTACACAGCAAAGGGGTATCTAACTGCTCAAGATGTTTCTACATATGTGGGGAAGCCATCATGGAAACTTCTCAAGGTTCTGACAGTGCAGAGTGACATCCACATACATTTTATTTTTGATTTAGAAATCTAAATTCCACTTCAGCTAGTTTTACAATATTTTTGATATTTTATTTTCCAAAGAAGTATAAACACTTTTGAAAAAAATAGCTAATATGGCCTCTTTTCACAACTGGGGGGCAAGACAGGGTCCTCAGTTCTTACTATCTAAAAACTATGCAAGATGGCCTACAGCTGTTAAAGAAACGGTTTCATTCCTGCTGCTTGCATGTACACTGATTCTTCATTCTCAACCCCATCAGACATTATCTTCTCTTTTGCACAGCCTTTCATTGCATAATTTCATCATATCTCTCATAAACTCTTGGTACCCTTTTCAGTTACATACGTGCTTAAATGAGCACCCAGTTTTTCCCTAGTTGCATCTTAAACTTGGGAGGCCACCGTGAATATAGTTCTCATGAATACATGTACTACAGCAGGACTTTATTTAGAATACTTACGAATCCAGGCATTTCCCATGATGGTTTTTATTCAGGCCACATGGTCACAAATGGCAATGTCAATTAATCTTTTAGGGATAATCAGATTCAAAGTTAAAATTAATTTCCTCCCTAATATCCTTCATGGATTCAAGTAGATAAATCTTATTTCTACAATGCATTTCAAAGTGCAAGCAAAATGGTGGAAAAAGCAGAGGAGCTGTAAAGGTAACTAGGAACATTATCCTGTCTGAAAGGCATACTGGAAAAGATTGAACCATTTGATTAATAGCTATAACTCAGAATATGATGGGCATAGTGTCTGGAATAATTAAGCAACAACAGGCAGCAAAATGACAAGAATAAATGGATAAAACAGAGAGGTTGACTGGCAGGCAAAGCTATATTTCATGAAACTACTTCCTCCCTGCCCCCAATTCCTTACTATTCTTCTCTGCAAAGTCCCAGGTTTCTTTATCAAACCTTCTGCAATAATTTATTATTGTTATACTGACAGAGTAAATTCCACCACATGCCAGTCATGTCTATAAGTTCAATTAAAATGACAAGAATGACATGGATGGGTAACTTTTGTGCAAAAGGGAAAAGAGAGGCAGCCCTTAAATGAAATTAAATTCTGATACCACTGTTTTGGCAAGGTGTTTCTGCAAGCACAGAAGAAAGATTGTGTTCCCGAGTTTCCATCCCTGGAGACAGTTAACCAATAAAAGCTATAGCTGGGTTTGATTAACTCTGCATGTTTTTCTTGACCTCATTAACAGAGTCAGCTGATGGATTTCCAGATCAATTTGCATGCAAATGTAGAATAAAAAGGGTTGTGCTATAACACCAAGCTTTCACCTTTCTAGAGTCTTCCTTATCTCATTTCAACTTTCTGTAGGCAAAATAGAGTAATGAATGGGAAGGATGAGTAAAGCACCCCCTTTTAACCGTCAATTTGTCAACATCTCAGAATGTGATAACATCCCATGCTAGTCTCACTGCAAGTTTTCAGGCCAGACTTATATAAGACTTTTCACAAATAGTCTCCCCTTCTTGGCCATCTATAGGCTTCTCCTCTTTTAAGGAACTTGAAGTAGATGCAAAGGCAAAATTAAACTACTGACACTAGTGAAATGAGTAAGAAAGTGATTAGGATCATATTTTTGAATTATTTAAAATGAAAAGGTTCTACTGATATCAATGCATATGTGCTTCTTCACCCTGTGTTGCCTTGGTGTCAGTAAAAATACAAAGTCAACCCTCCCTGTTCTGCTAATTCACCATCCAGATTTAACCAAATCCCACACTGAAGAAGAAACCAATGTTTATCCAAATAATACTTAAAAAGTAAGAAATAAAGGACCCATCATGTTAGGTTTTACAATGACAATAGAAAATTGTCCCTTTTCTGGGAATATGTTATTTTTAGTGTTACTTTCTAGAAGTATATAGAAAATAAAAGGAAGGTAAACGGAAGCCAATAAAAGCATTCAGGGTTAAATTTTTGATGAAATATATGCAGAAGTGCATATTGTGATTCACATGATTTTGTAAACTTAGGACACTAGAACTCTTTTATAACTGTTTCACTGCTGAGACCTCATATTAACACAGAGATAACAGAGACAGACAAGTTAAATAGATCAGGACAGGTAAAGCTGTGGGGAAAAAATAAGTCCCTAATGCCATATTGATTGGTTCCTAGATAGTAGGAGGTTACCTACTCACTCACATCAGCAAAGCTTTTACCAACTGTACCAGTGACAAACATCCACTGACTTAAAGTGAAAGGTAATACAGTCACTGCATAATGTTGGTGTTCAAACAGACATGAAAACAGGTGAGCACAACATGATGCCATGCACTTAGCCTTTTAAACAACATTAACTGTCATGGACATTATTTGTTTATGTATACAGCTCTAAAATCAAGATAGTTTAGAAGAAAAGAGACTATAGAAAGCCTGCCTTATATTAGTATATTGATTAGCAGATTGTATATATTATAGGTTAGAATATGCTAGTATATGTACTATATATGTACTATATTGATCAGTCATGATATAGGTCCAAACATGATGTTCACAAATGCAAGAGACACACTAAAGAGAATAGAAGGAAGGGATGCTATCCAAAGGGATCTGAACAAGCTAGATAAGTGGGCCCAGGTGAATCTAATGTGGTTCAACAAGTCCAAGTGCGAGGTGCTGCACAGGGGTCAGGACAACTGCAGACAGGAGCACAGATTGGGAGAATTCATTGAGAACAGCCCTGCAGAGAAGGACTTGGGGGTTCTGGTGGACAAAACGCTCGACATGAGCCAGCAGTGCATGCCTGCAGCCCAGAAGGCCAGCTGCATCCTGGGCTGCATCAACAGAGGAGTGGCCAGCAGGTAGAGGGGCCCCCTCTGTTCTGCCCTTGTGAGGTTCCACTTGAAGTGCTGCATCCATCCAGTAGTTGGGGTCGGCCGCCTCAAAGCTGGTGCAACCGCAGCCGCAGCGCCTGACCAGGAGTTACAGGGGGATCTCGAGCCCTTGCTTCACCAGGGGTGACCCAGGACAGCGGTGTGACCAGGCCGCACCTGCCAGCTCTTGTGAGAGAGGCTGACAAGGAGTGAGTGTTGCCAGGGCCACAGCAACTGCGCCCAGTCCCTCTGCCTAGAAAAAGCCTCCTGGAGCAGGAAGGGGCCAGCAGGGCACGCGCAGCGGTGTGCAGACAGCTTGGCAGGGCTTGGAGCTCTGCACCAACTCTTTGCAGTCTGCGAGATTGCATTCCTACCGTGGTATCCGCTAGGCAGAGAGCTCACCCCAAAAACGCTGTGGTGACCCAGGCGGAGGGCCTACCCAGAGACGTGGCTGTTCAGCCTCTGGCTGCAGGGAGCGCCTAAGCCTGCCGCTTGGAGGGGGTTGTGGAGTCTTCTTCTCTGGAGACATTCAAAAACCACCTGGATGCATTCCTGTGTGATGCGATTTAGGTGTTCCTGCTCCGGCAGGGGGATTGGACTAGATGATCTTTCAAGGTCCCTTCAAATCCCTAATACTCTGATTCTGTGATCCATCCAGGTCTGGGGCCCCCAGCACAAGAAAGATGTGGGCCTGTTAGAGCAGGTCTGGAGGAGGGCCACAAAGATAATCAGAGGGCTGGAGCACCTCTCCTATGAAGAAAGGTTGAGAGTTCTGAGCCTGAAGTGAAGGCCCTGGGGAGACCTCACTGCAGCCTTTCAGTACTAAAAGAGGGCTTATTAAAAAGATCGAGAGCAACTTTTTACTCCGGCAGATAATGACAGGACAAGGGTGAATGTTTCTAAACTAAAAGAGGGTAGATTTAAATTAGATGTTAAATGGGAATTTTTCACTCATGGTGAAATTTTCACTGTGTGGTGAGGCAAGTTGCTCAGAGAAGCTGTGGATGCCCCATCCCTGGACATGTTCAAGACCATGATGGGAACTAGATGATCTTTAAGATCCCTTCCAACCCAAGCTATTCTATGATTCTATGATTTTATGAACAACAGCCACTTCACTAGTGAAATGGAAGGAAAATAATCACTTCTCTAAAACAGAATTACTTTTTCTTTTAACTAATCTGTTGTTTCAATTAATAACATACATTTTATAATAGTATACAATTTTGATCTAAATATTGATCTAAATACATTTATCTGGAAATTTGACTGAAATATCAAAAGAGAGTTAGGAAAACTTTGGTACTGGTAAAAAGACAAAAAAAAAAAGTAACAGTGTACATCAGAAGTTCAGCATGGAAAGAAATCTGCAATAATATGGCCAGATAATCCAAAGAAAAATAGCAGTTTTTGAAATGTACTTATAACATGTATTATTTGCTAGGTATATATTTACAAATAGATTTTCTGCAGAAGCAGAAAGGGGTGAAAAATGAAGTGGTAACTTTTGCAGATATTACAAAATTGTTTTGACTAGGCAGAACAAAGATTTCAGGAAGGTACCACTGGAAGATCTATCAAAAGTAGAGAGCTGGGCAGCACATGGGCAAATGAAATTTGCTGCTGAGAAAGTGAAGTCACAGATAATACATGAAAAAATGTGGTCAATCCAATGACATTAATATGATATGAATGTAAGTACCTGCACCTGGGGCGCAACAACCCCAAGCAGAGCTACAGGCTGGGAGATGAGTGGTTGGAAAGCTGCCTGGCTGAGAAGGACCTGGGAATACTGGTTGATAGGCAGCTGAATATGAGCCAGCAGTGTGCTCAGGTGGCCAAGAAGGCCATCAGCATCCTGGCTTGTATAAGAAGCAGTGTGGCCAGCAGGTCTAGGGAGGTGATTGTCCCCCTGTACTCGGCTCTGGTGAGGCTGCACCTCGAGTACTGTGTTCAGTTTTGGGCCCCTCGCTACAAGAAGGACATGGAGGTGCTCGAGAGAGTCCAGAGAAGGGCGACAAGGCTGGTGAGGGGTCTGGAGAACAAGGCTTACGAGGAGCGGCTGAGGGAACTGGGGTTGTTTAGCCTGGAGAAGGGGAGGCTCAGGGGAGACCTCATCGCTCTCTATAGGTACCTTAAAGGAGGCTGTAGAGAGGTGGGGGTTGGTCTATTCTCCTACGTGCCTGGTGGCAGGATGAGGGGGAATGGGCTAAAGTTGCGCCAGGGGAGGTTTAGGTTGGATATTAGGAAGAACTTCTTTACTGAAAGGGTTGTTAGGCATTGGAATGGGCTGCCCAGGGAAGTGGTTGAGTCGCCATCCCTGGAGGTCTTTAAAAGACGTTTAGATGTAGTCCTTAGTGATATGGTTTAGTGGAGGTTTTGTTAGTGTTAGGACAGAGGTTGGACTAGATGATCTTGGAGGTCTCTTCCAACCTAGACGATTCTGTGATTCTGTAAGTATATTAATAACAATAGACAAGGTTGTGTTCCCAAACCTTGAATACCATGTTCAGTAACATCCTCTCTTAAAAAAGGTGTAATATGCATGACTGAGTCAAGGATACTGAATCATCAGAGATATGGGTTTTATACACAGAAAGACTGACAATACCTTCTGAACCATTTAATAATGAAATGATCGTTAAAACAAAGTTCTCTTGATAATATAGCAAGAAGAAAACACATCAAAAATGTCTCTCAGCCACTTCACTTTGAATCCCTCCTAATAAACAAAATTGAATAGTTAGAAGAATTAACAAAAGTATTAAGCATATTTCTGAAACATCAATAACACTATTGGGGGTTTCATTTTGATTTCATATTGCATTTTAATTAGTCCTACTTAAATACATAACTGTTTCTGCAGCATGGAGTGGAATGGCTATGTATAGACTCATACAATCTGGTAGCAACAACAGCAAATGTTTGGATTCAAATTTCTCTGTGGAAAGAGAGCTTGCAGAATGACTTTTATCAGATGTATGAAGGCCTGAAAATTCATCTGGTAACTTACGATGAATACAAATACTCAAACAAGACACCATCAAATGATGGTACTGGAAAAAGCTTAATGTACTAAGATCATTAGCCTGGCATCTTTGAGACAACATCACAAGAGAAAGAGGAGATTTGTCAACCCCAGAACTCAGTCTTGTCAGCATTGATCTGGATTTATGAGCCAGTAAAATAATCCTTCATGATTATCTGTCCTGTTGTTCACCATCACTACAGCTTCAAGGAAGCTGTTTTGTTGTATGCTCTTCATGTCATGCTTAGCTGAAGTATAACTGACTTGAAGACCACCTATACTTACAGTTCATTCATATACAAATTAATGGATGATGGTAAAGTTGTACATCCATTAAGCAGAGCATTACCTTTCATGGCATTCATTTACCTATCAAAGATATTTTATTTATCATAGTTTTTCTGAAAGATTGTTTATTAAGAGACCATGCTGGAAGGGTATTGCTGCTATCAATGAATTTTATGCTTTGTGCATAAAATTTGAAAAATGAAAACTCATAATTTGCCTCTTAGTATGCAATGGTCATAAATGAATTACTTTGCTCGTCTCGTTTCATGAAATTAACATAGTTAAAAATTCAGAATTTGTTTTCCTTCTATTAAAAATAAATAATTGTAAAAGTAGTTTACTTGATGTAGGAATAAACAAAGACTTGCACAGAATTCATGGTGTATATGTCTTTTGCACATGACTGCACATGACATTTATACATGACTGAATATGATTTGGTGGGAAGTTTTTCTAACCAGAACACATTCCCTGGTTAAGATATGTGCTTAGTTCTTCATAAGAGAAAGTCATTGAATGGTCCAAAAATGCTTTAATTAGCTAATTAATTACAGTGATCTTGAAACTCAAAATAGCTTTGACCATGATAAAATACTAAGTATTCATAGATCCAGAGAGAAAGAGTGAGAACAGTTTTGTAATTTGGCTGTCAGGAAAAACAACCGATGATTCCATTTTCCAGCTTTGGTCAAGGTGCTTATTTCATCTTCAGATACATACCTAGAGCCAGCTTTCAAATTCGGGTAGAGATAAAATGTTTTGAATTGGAGACCATCACCTTCTCTGTTAGTCTTCTAAGCAATACATTACTCGGGGGCTCATAGTCATCATCTTCTCAGGGGTATCGTTCACTCAGAAAACTATTCCTGATCAGGTTTCACAGAAGAGATTCAATAAACAGTCTCAGCTTTGAGAATCCTGCTAGGGCTAAGGCATCAGGCCCAGCACTTAGCAATTTGGCGTTTTGCTACCTTGGGGACAAGTAACACTGTAATGTTATGATTTTAGAAATATAAGTTGGCATCTAGGCTGGAGTCCCTACACCACATCCTTTAAGACAGCTAAGCACAACAAAATCAGTGAGGTTCTCCCATTACAGAACTTTATTTGCACTTAGAATTTTGTCAAATTTCAACACACTGGCCTGAAATCACCTATATTATCTGTCCACTGCAGGGTACTTTCTTAGCTTTTATTATGTCAGTAGCTCCCAGCAACGAGGACAAGTATTTTGTCCATGATTTAAAAAGTCCTTATGCCTTCTTGCACTGAGGAATCCTAGCAAGGAAACAATTTGGTGGAATGGCTTTAAAGCTTGGCTGTGGCATTGCCTAATTGTGGACGTCTTGCCTTTGCAATTTCAAGAGTCTTTTATTCTCTCTTTTTGTGTGTAACTTTTTGCCAAAAGAATATTATGGCTTCTACGTAGTACAAAGAATGATGATCCTTACATAGCCATAATGATCTGAGTCCTACTCCTCCTACCTGGCCAGGAAATGACAGGAGATGTGATGTATTTTTCTTTTAATACTCTTTTTCCGTGTAAAAAAAAAACTTGAGAGGAATCTCACTAAAATTTGTCATTTGAGCAATGTCAACTAGTGTTTCCACTTGTGTTTGATTGTCATTACCTTCACACTTTATTCTGCACTACATGAAGATATGTTGGACTGAAGGGTTACACTGTAAAGCATTTAATACTAAATATTTGAATATGAAGAAGCTATACATTGCTTACACTCTCTATTGTTAATTATTTTTAGCTGAATCACTTATATTGAAAATTGTTTCTAAACCAAATTGACCTATGTAAGTTGCCTTTTATTTAAAAATCAACACTCAGATTTCACTTGTAAAACCACTGCTTGCACTATATAGAGGTGCCTGTCCAGTCAACAGATAAAATCGGTAGCAAAAGCAATATTTGCACTAGAAAGAGCAATATATCCATCATATTTGAAAAATCATGGCAGTCAGGTGAAGTCCATGGTGACTGGCAAAAGGGAAACATTATTCCCATTTTTAAAAAGAGTAGAAAGGCAGACCCAGGGAACTAAAGACCAGTGAGCCTCACCTCTGTGCCTGGCAAGATCACAGAATGGATCCTCCTGGAGACAATGTTAAGGCACACAAAAGACGAGGTGATTCGAGACAGCCAGCATGGCTTCACCAAGGGCAAATTGTGCCTGGCCTTCTGTGATGGAGTGACTGCATCACTTGACAAGGGAAAACTGATAAATGTCATCTACCTGGTCTTCTGCAAGGCCTTTGACACGGTCCCTCATGACATCCTGAGCTCCAAAATAGTAAAGAGATGGATTTGAAGGCTGGACTATTCAGTGGAAGGAATTGGCTTGAAGGCTGCACCCAGAGAGTGGTGGTCAATGGCTCTATGTCCAGATGGAGGCCGGTGACAAGTGGTGTCCCTCAGGGTCTGTCTTGGGACCAGTGCTTTTCAATATCTTCATCAATGACACAGATTGAGTGCACCCTCAGCGAATTTGAAGATGACACCAAGCTGAGCGGTGCAGTCAATACAACAGAAGGAAGGGATGCCATTCAAAGGGACCTGGACACGTTAGAAAAGTGGGTCCATGTGAACCTAAGGAGGTTCAACTAGTCTAAGTGCAAGGTGCTGCACCTGGGTTGGGGCAATCCCAGACATGAAGACAGACTGGGACAGGAACTCATTGAGAGCAGCCCTGCAGAGAAGGACTTGGGGGTTCTGGTACATGAAAAGCTTGACATGAGCCAGCAGTGCGCGCTTGCAGCCCAGAAGGCCAAATGCTTCCTGGGCTGCACCAACAGAGGGGTGGGCAGCAGGTGGAGGGAGGGGATTGTCCCCCTCTGCTCTGCCCTTGTGAGGCCACACTTGGAGTTCTCCATCCAGGTCTGGGGCCCCCAGCACAAGAAGGATGTGGACCTGTTAGAACGGGTCCAGAGAAGGGCCACAAAGATGATCAGAAGGCCAGAGCACCTCTCTTATGAAGAAAGGCTGAGAGAAAGAGAAGAAAGGCTGGCAATGTTCAGCCTGAAGAAAAGAAGGCTCCATGGAGACCTCATTGAAGCCTTTCAATACTTAAATGGGTCTTCTAAAATGGATGGAGAGGGACTCTTTACTTGGGTAGATAAACACAGGACAAGGGGGAATGGTCTTAAACTAAAAGAGGATAGATTTAGATTAGACATTAGGAAGAAATTCTTCACTCTAAGTGTAGTGAGGCACTGGAGCAGGTTACCCAGAGAAGCTGTGGATTCCCCATCCCTGAAGGTATTCAAGGCCAGGCTGGATGGGCCTTGGCCTTGGCCAACCTGTTCTAGTGGGTGGCATCCCTGCCTCTGGCAGGGGGGTTGGAACTAGATGATCTTTAAGGTCCCTTCCAACAGAAGCCATTCTATGATTCTATGAATCTATGATTCAATCTTTAGAAATATCTCCATCCATGCTGTCAAATTCTAACTTCTCATACTAACTTGAAATATGTTACAAGCACAATTATTTTACTAAATACTTATCATCTTTATCGATAACTACACAATTAATATATTCAGTAAAAGTATATTTTACATAGACTTATATGGCACTGAAAGTTTGTAGTTTCTGATACATTTTATGTTTTACCATGCTATCTCTCTCATACATTCAGTAATATCTTACTGCTAGTCTTTATGTTTTAAACTTGTGGAGTCACCCATACATCTCAAGGATTTAAGCTGGATAGCTCTCTTTGACCATAGAGTAACATGAAATTGTTTAGATATTCCAAGTCATTGTTTTTCATGTATACTCCCTTACAGAGTTCATAGGAATGTAAAAACTGACCAACATTTTTAGCAATGATTTGGTGCCATGCAAAGATGCTGTTGACATATTCATCTGATATAAGGAAAATATGAAGTTTGAAAACTAGCTGTTGTGTCTTAAGCTCTAAAGTACTCACCCACATCAAACAAAATCTGGCCTTTGAACTGTATGAAACTCGCAGTCATGAGTCCCTGAAGGGGCCCCAGGTTCACCTGCAAATAAAGAATCAGTGTTACACATGCAGGCACCAACGCTATGATAAACTCCACCTCAGCCTGCTGCTAAACTGGTGATTATGGTGACCCATCACTGTGATCTGTGCTGCAGCCAGTGGCAGTGGCAGACATAACATGGTCCATCAGAGGAAGGAAAATAATGTGACACCCTGAAGCTTGTGGTCACCTGCTGAGTCAGGCAGCTGAAACACATGGCTTTCTTTGCCTTACTCTGCTATGCAATTCAATCTCTTCATTCTGTAACTACATATACACATGTACAACTGAGTATGCTTGTATATGTATACACATACATACGAATTACACAGCATTCACAACTGTGGTGATTTGATTATTTGTAAACTGGAGCCATTATGGATTTCCCAGAGATAAACATCATATTTATTCCCTATATATGGTGGCAAAACTTAGTTGTTCAACTGTATTTTACATTGGTTACCAGCAGTGGAAACACCAAACAGCAAAGGAGTTTGGCTGTTATCTCAAGGACAAAAGACAGAGACTCCCAGTGATTTAACTTTCACACTGTTGTGCAAACAGCAAGCATCCTGTGGTATTTTCTTGAGTGACTGTTACTTCTCTCACTGAGGTCAAGAGGAGTTCTACCACTTATTCCAGCATTAGCTCGTTGTTGCTGCTGTCTTTTGAAAATGTTGTGTGAAATAAACATTCAAATTATTGCAGTACTTTTTAAAGTCCATATTAAAAACTCCTAAATCCTGAAGGGTATCTGCTCATCCTGTTTATTTCTTCCTTTTAGCTCCTACAGTTGTGACATGTTTACATGCATGCAATGGCTGTTTTCCTAGGTAGCTCCTCATAAACATTGCAAAATATTAATAAAGGTGCTAAGAAAGCTAAAGGCACACACCAACAGTCTTCACATATTTAATTCACTGCTTTGTTCATTCTTTCCCCATTGCAAATGTACTAAATGACAATATAATTATAACCTAAAGCTGTTGGTAATTATATGCAAAGTGCTATAATAGCGATGAAACCTGAATGCCAAGAGAGAGAGGGAGAAAGAGACTGAGGGAAGCCAGAGTCAAAATAACCATTACTCATTGTACTCCTGGGTACCCCCTAAAATTATTTGATTCTGATGGGTTACCCAACCTGCAAATTACCTGAAAAAAAATTCAGGTCAGGTGCAGAGAAAACAAATTAATTACTAGGAAATTACTTGCTGGTGTTGAGCCAAGCATTAGCTCATCAGCATTCAGCATCGTTGGAATGGGCTGAAATGAAGGAGAACTGTACTGACTTATATAAGGAGCTGGCAGCTGAGAACAGCATGTGGAAAAATTGTATTGGAAACTTTTGTTCTAATGCTAGCATCTTTCTTCCAGACAATCCTGAGCTCAGTCAATGTTCAATGCCAGCGTGTTGCTACCAGCAGGTCACAGATCTCCTCGCCTTCCTTCTGCCCTGGAAGCAGGAGGACAGACATGGGCTATGTTACCTGCGGGAAGCTGCTCTCCAGCTGCTCCACAGGGCCTGGGGCAAGCTATCCAGACAGGCACCATCCCTACACCTCCTGGTCCCTCTTGGGCCCCAGAGGGTCCCATATGCCAGAATTTTTCCTGGATTCCTTCTTCTGCATTTGGAATAATTCCACCAGCAAACCAACCAGGACCAACAGAGTCTCAGAGCTGAGATGTATAGTAACCTAGATGTCCCCCATTTTAGCTGAACTGATTATTTTCTGGATAGAAATGAGAGCCTGGCTCATACAATTTGTCAAGGGAATGTTTGACTTGCACTTATTCTGTGTTTGCTGGAATCAGAAAGATACAGCATATAGCTACTGCTTCATTAGATTAGTAATATGCAGCAGTGTGCTCTAGAGATGGAACATAACTGATAAAAAAAATTGTGAATTACGTGACAGGTTGAATTGGCAGCTTGTAATCATCTATGAAATCCCTGCTTATAATATGTACAGTATGCTACTAATGAATTAGTTAAACTTACAAAAATACAGTCAGAAAAGCTACAGCTCCTGCTACTTCCTTTGCTCTTGCAGACCTGCTGCCAGGCTGGAATTATTCCTGCTAAAATATATTTAAAAGAGGGGAAAAAATAGCATCCACAACAACAGGACAGAGCAAAAAGCAGCATGTGAACCAAAGATTTCCTTCTGAACTGTCTTTGCTGTCTCTGAAGTACATCCAGTTATATGACTCAGGGAATTAATATCACTATAAAACCTATAACTGTTTCTAATGTACAACACTTGTTTTGTGTTCACACAGCATTTAGCATGATACAGCTCTTAATAGCGATGCTCCAAATTCAAACTAAGGTTCAGATAGTTCAGAGAATGATGCTCAGATCCATGCATATGCTCCTCTGTGTCTCAGTGCCCTTCCCTTTCCCTTGCTGCCTTCTTCCCTGGGTGCGCAGGAGCACTCCCTTGGAGCAAGCCTGCTCTGCCCTGCACTGAGTGCTGACAAAATCCTTCCAGTCGAACCATTCACAGGACGAGTAGCAAAATGCTCAAAACCACTTGCTGGCCGTGCCCTACATCTCATGCATCGCTGGACACGGTCTTTGTGGGCAGCTTTAAACTGTCAGTGGATGGGAACTGGAGTTGTGCAGCAGCAGAAAGCAAGCAAGAAAAACTGATTGCTGCTTTAGGTTGTACAAAGTCCCTACCATGTGAGGAACTTGAACAGGTGTGGGGATGGTTTCCTTGTTTGTTTGTTTTAATTCATGAACAATTTTCAACTAAAAACACTTTCTGCATTTTAATGGCTTTATATCGATTTATTTGCCTTTGTGCTCATTTGATAGGGTATGTGGGGTAGAGGAAAAGCACTGAAATATGTGATCACAAGTGCAAAGCAGCTGTAAAAAGATTACAGGATCTGAAAGGTTGTGACAGATATCTGCTCTGCACTCATTATGTCCTGGATAAATTATTTTGTATGATTCATAAATGCTTAAACCAGAAAATACAATTACAATCACCAGCTATGACTTCTTATTTCATTTCAGGTGTAGATTTTTATCCAGTGTTTTTAGCTGAATGAGAAAATAGTTTGATAAGCAATAAATTATCCAAAAATGCAAATAAAGAGCAAAATTATTTTAAGTAAATGATCGGGGCTCCTACCCAAAAATCAATACACACAAATAAAAGGATTGCTCTTGAATATGTAGTAGAAAAAGCATGACTCTTTTGGAACAATATATGATATTATACTTTTTCAAGTTTTCTGGGATGAAGGGTATTCATTTCTCTAGTTTGTCAGATAACTGACTGCTTACACATTAAGATGACAGAACAAGGAACTGAGCCCCTTCTTCATCTCTCCTCACAGAGCCGTCACAACACGGGAGCACTGCCCTAAGGGTTACACAGGTAACTCAGGCGTGAGACCTCCTGTGGCTCTCCATCCCCCACCGAGTTTGTCCACAAAAACTGTCACAATTAGTTCTAATTGCGGCAATGATGCTTCTGATTCCTATCCACCGCACACCCAACATGAGGCACTGATCTTCTGCATAGGCTGCTGAGCTGCTATCAGCTGCTTGTGCATTTAGTCACTGTCAGCCCAGGCTGCCTTTAAGCTGAATTTTCCTCGTTCCCGTGATGCAGGTGGATGAGTGCGGCTGAGCAGGCTGAGTTGCACACAGCAGGCATCCATAGTGCCAGAGCGTGTTTGACAGCCAACAACTTCCCCACCGATGCAGTGCTCTTCTTGCAGCCGCTCTCTCTCCCCGCCCTCCTTCTGGCCGGTTTCTCATGCATCACATCACTCTGCAATGGCCTGAGGAGAAGTGGCAGGAAGTAATGTATTTTGAGAGATTACTCTTAGTTCCTACCACCACGAAGTCCCCACGGGGTTTAGCCTTCCCATCCCACTGCTGAGCTGCACTAAGCCCATCTCCTGACTCACGTGGTACTTGCTGTCACTCGGTCATATCAGACGGTACGTGGCAAAAGGCCTAACTCAGCAAACTGCTGTTCATCACCTGACTTACTTACACTGTCAGAAAAAATTATAGAAGAAATTTGAAACTATGGAAAGGTCTTGCTCGTCTATCCTCTATATAACAACTTGGAAACATGAGAATATACTAGCCCTCAAAGTCATAATAGTTTTTAGCTCAGGATAGCCAGGCTTTTTTTTTTTTTAATTATTATTATTGCTATTATTATTATTACTATCTTCTAGAACTAATTGAAATGCAACAATGAAAATAAACAAGAATGACTACAGCCTTGTAACTGAGGATACACTTTGTCATGGGATGCTCTCAGTTCATTTCTCTGTAGATATCCATCCCTCTTTTGAGAGCTGATAGCTGGTCGTGCTTGGCACATATGGCATGCTGGTGAGTGCCTCGCTACCTGGGGTGGTGAGATGGCACGATGTGCCTGCTCCCCAGGAAACTTCTGCCAGCCCTGAAAGATGCTGGTGAAATAGCTGTTGCTGTTTCAAAGAAATACATGTTATTGCCACCCACATGGGTCAGGCATTCCACTTAATGACATCGCTATGTATCTGCAGACAAGTCAAATCAGGTCTTGAAGTGATAAAGAAACCCTAAAGAAATCAGCAGTGGGAATCAAAAATGAGAGAAAAGATTCAGGAGTTAGACTGTCATGATGAGAGGGCAAGAAGAGATATCTGAAGACTGAATTTGGACAGAAAAGTGAACAAGTATATTCACTGCAAGATGAAAAGAAGTTAACCACTGTAGTACCACTGTTTGGCACCAAGTGGAAATTTGATTGGATTTTCATATTTGGCAACTCCACTGGCTTTCATGTGGGCAAAGGAAGCCAGATCTCAAATGAGAAGGTATCAGATTTCTAAAGCTCAATTAGGCAAATTGAGGCACATTTCCTCTCTGTCACTTTTTTTTTTTTTCTGCCGTACAACATATAGAGTTGTTGTACAACCAAAACAATTTGTTTTACATTGTACAGAAGTCATTTTTGCTCAACAGTGTGATTCTTTTGTGCAAAGATGTTTTTCAATGTGGTCTGAATAAGAATTTTTCTCATCTTAAAGTGATAAAGCAGAGTATCAATGAATTAAAAAAAAAAAAAAGAAGAAGAAGAAGAAGAAAAAGGAAATATCCGTGAGACAACAAAACACAAATGAAACTTCTGTCTGCATTGATCCAACTGGAATACAAAGTCACTGCCAGTTTCTGCAGACATACAATTATAAATCAAGGTTGATATGCCTTTGTTCTTATACTGTTTTACCAAATACTATAGTAAATGTAATTCCAGATAATCAAACTATAGTCGTAGGCTCTATTTTGAAACGTATTATAAGATATTGGTGTAAAACTACTTTATTTTTCAGAAAAGAAAAGAAAAAAAAAGGTTAACCTGTGGTCAATCTAAAACAGTTCAACACAAAATAAAACATTGTGCAATAATTTTCAGGTCACTTAACGTCTTTGTCTTTGACTCTAAACTCCTTTAAATGAAAATGAAAGCATTTTAACTCTCAGGAGTTAAACAGAGCTCAGTCCATGGCCCTGAGTGGCAACTTCCAGGGTCACTCTTGGTGCAGAAGACCTTTCAGATTATTTTATGAACTGGGACCATAATCAAATTCCCATCCTCTGCAAAACACATGAGTTTCTCTGAACACTAGTCACCTGGGTATTTGTGGATTTACAGTTCACCTTTTTGGGGTCACAGTATACGTGCTAACTCAATGAGACTTTAGCTATGCAGTCCCTTTAGTCCGCCATAATCCGTCCAGCCTCAAACCCTGCCCTTTCCCACCCAGTTAAAATCACTTCAGACCTCTCCTTTCTACACAATATCCCTCTCTTTCTAATGTGCATGTGTTTGTGTTGGGAGAGACAAGCACAAACAGTATGTTTAAACAGCAGCACAATTTTCTACGAAGTTACACCATGGGTTTAACTACAGCCTGAAACAAAACTTGCAGTGAATCCCTAAATTTATGTAAATGAAAAGATAAAAACAAACAAACAAACAAACAAAAAAACGAAGAAAAAGGTGTTCTAGGCATAAAGCCCCCCCACACACTAGCACCTTTAGCCGGTTTTGGGGCATCCTTGCAGGATTTTCTTCATTTAGAAGAGAGGGGCTCACATACCCCAAAACATTTTTCTTTCACTTTGAGCTAATGAAAGCATTCCCTGTGCAGCTCCCTGGCCCAAACTGTAAAAAACCTTGACTTTTTACAGCCTTCCAGATGTGAGCTGCCGGTCAGTCAGCCTTGCATTGTATGAGCTCATCACTAGGCAACCATCCATGAAGGCCACCTCTCATTGAGGATGTTCACTAATTGTTTAAAAGTATTTCATTTCCGTGGAAGAGTGTTTCACCTGACAACTGGTTTTGTTAACCTCATGCTGGTGGCCTTCAGAATTATTTTCTGTGTGGAAGTAAAAGAAAGAAAGAAACCTGTCTGCACGCTCAAAATGAATTTTTCCATTTGAGTCCTGTAATCTGAACAGTGCACATAGCTGAATAATCCTATTGGTAAGTGTTACTATGGGACATCAAAAGGCGTGCAGTATTGCAATATTTTTGCAAGTGTAGACTAATAACAGAGAAAATATTTTTATGTTATTCTAAGCAGTATAAAAGGTCTCCTCAGACCTGACTTAGCTTCCACCATGGAGCATAATTGTACCCATTGGCTCATAGGTTCCTATTTACCATGTTGATGGAAAAAAACACCATGAAGGTGGTGCTGAAGATCATGGGAAAACTATCCCTCTCCAGTATGAGCTAGGCTAGCTCCACTACGCTGAACTCTTCCCTTGCATTGAGCCCCAAATGATGCAAGATCCCTGATTTGCATGGACAGCACAGCTTGACACCACAACTGTATTAGTGCCCTTATGTGCTCTGCTCGAGGAGTCCTCACCAGGGGACAGAAGGAGCAGGGACCATGCAGGAGCTGGACAGAGAAGAGAAATAGCCTTGGCGGCCAGCAAAAAAACATCAAATTGATTGATGGGAGTATGGGTAGCCTACTTCTGCTTGATGAGTGAATTTGTTATTGATAAGGTTGAACTCACACTAGAAAATCTGCCTATTTGTTTTTATTGCATATTGCTATTTCTTCTGAAATAACTTGCCTCATAGCACTACTTCATCTTCTAATTGCTTCTGGGACAGTAAATAAATGCATGTCAAGAGAACAACAAAAACAACAACAAGAAAAACCTGATTACAACCCTGAAATAACCCTGAAAATAACCCTGAAAATCCAAATCTTCTTCTGGTACTGCTGCAACTTCATAACAGAGTACTACTTTACAAATCCCACCTGAAAGAACAGATATAATCAAAAAATGGTACTTTCAGCAAACACAAAACGACTATGTCTACCTGTGCCTGATTTTTTCTTTTTGCAGAGTCATTTCTTATCACCTTAATCGAATTATGAGCAGCGGTCTTTCTTGCAAGATAGAATAATTAAGAATCAATTACATTTTACACTGAAACACTGACTACACTGTAACCATTCTATAATTGGGAAGCAGCTATATTGTCATTTTTACGTAGTCACACTGAATTACACAATCATTTCAATGGAGTTATATTGAGAAATTACATATAAATTTGTTCATATTAAGTCCTGCAACTTAAGGTTTCAATGTGAAATAACTGCACGTTTGGAACAGGCTCTAAAGATAATATATACAGCTGTGTAACTATGAAGAGAAAGAAAAGGTTCCTTAATAAGTCAGAACTGTTATCATTAGTATCTTTTAATGTAAAGTGGTTACATGGTAGCGAATTATTTCAATTACTTCATTATATTGCTGACCTAAAGAAAAGGAACAATTGATAAAAATATGGTGAAAACTTCTTAATACGCAGAAATTAAGAACAGGGCTCAAAAAGCTATCAATGAGTGCATTCAGCTGGTACCTTCAAAATCTGAAAGATACTTAACATTAAATGGGAGAACTTCAAATCACTAATTTAGTTCATGGTGAGCTTCAGGGATTTGAGTAATTTCACATTTCTATAATGTCTCTATAATGCTATGAAGTTAAAGTTGAGCAAGGTTTTTAATTTTTACTTGTGGCACAGCAGGATATAAAACACACCCACAGTGAAGCTATAATAGAAAGTTTTCATTTCTGACTGAATGAAACCATGAACCTTAGGGCCTG
The DNA here is from genome assembly GCF_013377495.2 of Cygnus atratus. Taxonomy (NCBI): domain Eukaryota; kingdom Metazoa; phylum Chordata; class Aves; order Anseriformes; family Anatidae; genus Cygnus; species Cygnus atratus. Next base: position 8,336,955 of record NC_066365.1, read on the forward strand.
AAAGAATAAAAGGGTCTCACTCAAATGTAGTGCACAAGTAAACACTTCAAAGGTGAACCCCACCTGAACACAGCAGAAGGAGGTGTGTGAGTCAGGAGAAGGGGAGGCTGAATTCCTGAAAGAAGTGGGCAGAGAGAATGTCTTGCCCGACAGGGGACTGACAACTCTGCTAATGTTTGAAAATCTGAGACTGATAAATAGAAGGTAACCTGCTCAAGACTTGTGCGTTAATTGTAAAGTTTCTCTGAAATATAACATTTAATCAAGCTGTGTAATTAAGCCTACATAACAGAGGGTTACAAAATAGAAGGCATTGCTATTTTGAATAGCAATAACTATTTATTTTCCTCAGTAGAAAACTTTCCTGTTTAAGCCTAACATTTAAAAAATAAATATAGAACCCAAATAATAATTAAAAATTTTCACTTCCAGATATAACTTTGCTTTCCTGTTGTTTCCTGCTCAGAAATCTCATCTTTCTAAGAGTGGTTTTGAAGGCTTGTAAAATGCAAATGGAATAATGAACCATCTTCTTCATTAGGCACTGTCTGCCAGCTACTCTCATTTTCAGGAGACAACAAGATTTTAAGTAATAAGAACATAAATTTCACTGAAGTTAATCTAAAATCATCAAGGTCATTTGACTGCATTTGTTCTCAAGTTGGTTCCTTCCAGGGTATTTTTTGGCATCAGAGAGTAACCACAACCCTTTTCTCTGTTGAGATTATTATTTTGTTCCTGCGTCAGATAATGCTGAGGCAAGATATCAGCTTCTCTCTCATCCAGTAACAATGACTTCTACCCCACAGGCACCAGCAAACCTGCCATTCAGCTTGTCCAAAATAAAAGCAGACTTTACGGGCAAATTCTTTTAATTAGCAAGGAAAGTTGGAAAAAAAGAGGTAAATATAAAGAAACTCATTTAGTTGGACATTACGAAAAGGGCTGACGAGAAGAACAGAGATCCAACTAGAATTTGGAAATATTATGTGCAATGCACAAAGACTGGTTTTTTTCTTTTATTTTTAAGGTTGTCTCTGAGAACATCTCAATCCTACATAATTTGAGGAAATTGTTTGGCCTGCAATGTGCCTAATAAATAGGATTAATTCGCTACTTTTTCCACTGCCCATCCATCTCATGAACAAGGTGACTGCTGAATCATAATGTTACCTTATCAAATCATTTTGTTTTGATTCAAGTGGCTTGCTCATTTCAGCCTTGCATAATCTATAAGAATAGCAACATATTTCCCAAGTAATATTTTCCAAAACTGCACATGGAATCCTTACAATATTTTCAACTAATTCAACTCAACCCATCAATTTAGGAGGAATCTGTTTGAATACACAAAATAAAACCTTGGAAGCTGACTGTCCAAGGCCAGTGATGCAATACCTTAATACAAAATGACATCACAAGTTTCATAGTGAAGTATGCATTAGTCATATCTAATGAGATATCCAATGTATGTTTTAAGGTTTCTGACAGATTTCTTAATGGGATCCATCTCTTGCCCCATATTTTTGGAAATTGGTCTGAAATTCTTTAATGATGAGATCAGACCAGTAAAAGGGTAGATAAACACAGGACTGCTCTGAACCAGTTTATGGCTGACATTAAAAAACATACTTTTTCTATAGGGAAGCCCCCCATGGGAACACAACACTGTTAACTGCTGATAAAGTTCTTAGCGAGCACCACCACTGTCAATACTTGTGCCTGAATGGAAAACTCTGCCATTTTCAATGCCACGATCTTTAAATATGCAGTTATTTAAACACTTTAAATTTCTGAATACTTGTATTTTTGCATTCTCCAATCAGTTTGCTAAATGATGAAGCCAGGTAAAAGCAAAATGGGGACTAGAACAGTATAATATAGCCAAGGAGACAATAGCACTCATGTTTATTCATTATGAAAGCTTATCTTTTTATGCTTTTCATCTTTTGTGTTGAAATCTCAGAGAACTTTGCAAACAGAAAATATTTGCAAGTTTAGATCTCTGGAACATACCAGAGGGTAGAATTATTTCCATTTTTCAAGTGGGTAAATTGAAGCTATGAGAAGCTATGACTCATCTAAAACTGTAAGCAAACTCCTAATATTGACTTCCATCCCTTGGCTTTAACTGACAAAATGTGCTCTGTCCCTTAAATCTCAGAGTAAATCAGAGCAGCTTTTTCATTAAGTTTCAGATATGTCTCATCCACACTGTTGTCTGCTGGTCATGGGAAACACAATGAAGTAAACAAAGTTTGCATGTGCACCAGAGTGACCTCAAAATTTCTATTTTCTTTTTGTATTCATGAAAGTTATAGTGTCAAAAAGATCTTTTATTTATTTTATTTTATTTTATTGTATTTTATTTTATTTTATTTTAAACTACTCAAGAGAATTCCTTTTATATAATAAAGGCCCTGGAATGGAAATTTGCAATAAAAATTACTGACAGGCTCTTAGCTAAAGGCACTAGCAAAATTCTCTGGTCTCTGCATCCCGACTAATTCGTTAGTACACTTTACGTTCACTTATGCTGTGTGCCCTCATTTGATCTCATTGGTTTTGAAATTCTGGTTAGAAATGGCATAAAGTGCAACCCAGGCATTTTACCTCTGCCCAAACTATACAGTAGTGTCAGCCTCCACATCTGTCATAAAATTTCTATTAGACATCTTACTGCAGCATCCAACTTAATATTCTAGCTAAAATGGAGTAATTAAGATTGATATATGGGCTGTAAAATCTTTTATCATCCTGTGGATATTAATTAAATAGAAAACGGCCATACATTTGATCTCATTCATTCAATCATCACAATACCCATGTAAACAATATTTTGACTAAATATGCCCCTGCCTAGTAAAATACATTTTATATCCTCACTGTGCTTTGGCTAACTGTAAAGATTTTATTACACTGGCAATCGGTACCTAAGTCTATTGAAAATCTATCCATGCTTTGTGCTCCATGAAAATATGCTTAGAAATATTCCAGTGATGTTTCCTTTCTGTGATATCAGTGGGCCAAAGCCTCTATATTATCTTCCCTGAGTAATGCAAAACAACATCTAAGCCCTTTGTAACCTACAAATAACGTCATGTCAGTTGTTGCTAAATAGATGCATTTGCTGGTGAAGTAGTCTCCAGCTGACTCAGTGGAGATGTCACACAATAACACAATCTTCAAAGATAATTTTGGCAGCCTTGCTATGTCTTTGTGGCATCACTACTAGGTCACTAGCAGCCTTGGTTAACTACTTATGAATTTATCCATCATCACACGCAACTTTTGCAATATTATACTAACACACAGACTAGTTTTGATTGCAGTTTGGTGTAGAGCTAATGCAGATGTCTGAAATACAGTGGCACCTTGGTCCTGCTTCCCTGTCTCCTTACTGGTATTCCTATGAAGTGCCAGGTATCATAAATCTCTAAAATATGAAGTTCTCTATGTTAGGCTGTGTGAAAAACAGCTCATCTGCATGTGCACAAAGGAGCAGAGGCAAAATAGCAGTCGAAGGAAAATGAATACCATCCTGCCCTGGCTCTTCCCAGGCCCATCACAGGAAAGCATCAGCCCACGCAAGAAGGTGCTCAGCCTGCTAGTGGTTGGATCTGTGGTTGCAGCAGCCTTCTCTCTATTAGAGGAGTACCAGATTTAGCAACACTCCGGAACCGTGTCCTTTCATGAAGTAATACATCGCTTGTTACTGCTCTGGAAGGTAATACCTGCTCTGGAAGGTAATAGGGGCAGCGTATGATTAGTGAAAACCTCGGTCTCCTTTCCTAACCAATGTGAAGACAGCAGCACTGATGTGGAACTCCCATTAAACTCCTTTTCCCACAATTTTACAAACACTACTAGGCAGATTACTGCCAAAAGGAATTTTTTTTTTCTTTTTGCATTTCTAATATTCTTCCTCCTGTGAAGTACAGTAAACAATACAAACACAAACCAAAATTGAAAAGGACAGATATAGCCCTAAACAAAATTCTTTTAAAGTTGATGGGACTTCACCTCATCCTATTTTAAACAAAAGCTTTAAGCCTATCTTATAGATGAACTATTATCTTTGGGTCTCCTTTTTGATGTTATTGTGAAGTGCCTTGAGGATACTTGATAATAAGGCACCCTACGAATTGTATTACCTTGTTCTGTATTGCAGTGTATTATTAACACCGAAAGCCAAATGAATAATGGAAGCAAAAGATGGGAAGTTTTATTTTCTTCTTCCATTGCCTATTTACTCTGATCTAAGCAACTTATTAATTGCCTTCTTTTTGATGGTATGGATTTATGTTTGCTTAATGTAAAAGAATGCATATAGCATCTAACACCACCAATCACTAATATAAGTGTCCTTTATTTAAAGGAGGGATGTGAGGTAGATAAGGTGACTTGCTGGATTTCATAGAAGCTTAAGTATTTTGCATAAAGTGCTAAAGGTAATTTAAAGAAAAAAAAAAAGTCTATACTTTAGAAATTTTCATTCTACTTTTGACTGGGAAAAAGCAGCACAGTTCTCTTACAGATCCAATGTTTCGAAGATGCAGGAATAGTAAAGCCATCCATAACAGTATTTTATCCTACAAGTATTGTGCCAAGCAGTTAGTGAAAAACATACCATGAAAACAGAACTTGGGATGATGTCCCCAAAAAACATTAAAGTTCATCTCCAATTCTAAGCTCAGTTTCTTTCATATTTTGCCTCTCCATCACACTGTGTTATTTAAGACTAATTTATAGCTTCAGGCTTTCATGTCTCATACAGAAATTGGCTCAGTTATTTTGTTATTGAGAACGTAAATACTTTTATTGGAACCAGGATTTCATCCATGATGTTTCATCTGTAATGTAATTAAGAAGGTAGGTTGGAAAAGCAACATTTATAGTGGGGATATCTGCAAAAATATTCTCATAAATGTTACTTGTAGGTTTTAAAAGGGTATTTTTGCTAACTCGTGGGATATCTCTAGCTTATGGTATTTTCTTACTGGCCAGCTGTGTAAAAAGGATATTAATAACTCCGGTCCCTTGAAAGTGACACTCCTAACTCAGCATTATCATTTTGAAACTCCACCAAGTGCTTTACTATCAAAAAAAGTCTTCAACCTGTGTTTGGGTAAGGGAAGCCATGAGAGTATTTCTATCACTGACATGAAAAGGGCATGCCTAGAATGGACCAGACACCAAGCACTTACTCTAGGCAAATGTAAATAACTTCTTTACTTAGAAAGACTACTACTTCTCTACTGAGGAAGAGATGTACAGAGGTCAAAAGAAAAATGTTGCTTACAGATAACTAAATATGAATTAATCTTCATGGTATTTTTCTGTGTCTTCCAAAAACAAAGTTACCGGCCATTACAGACAGGATTCAGCTTCCAGGTAAGATGCTCTGGGTGATGCTTTTGTTATCAGGTATATACCCATTTTCTGTCTGAGATTACACTTAGAACCTTATTTAACCCTTCCCTCGAAGATTTCCTCTGACATGTAAACTTGAAACTTCATCAAAGTGTCAAGTTGTAACACCTCCTCTAAGACACTCAGATCATTGCAAGTTCTCAACAGAAACTAGACATAATCAAGATCAGATGAGTAACAATACTAGATGGGGGGTACTGATTCCCATCCCAGATTTCAGGGAACCTGATAAACATGAAATTGCATTTATTGTTTGTACAAAGGGACTTTTGTTCTTCACCTATCTCTTGTGCACCTCATGTGAATAAACTTGCTTGATCCTTGGAGCTCTCAGCAAAATGAGGGAAAGGTAAACTCAGTCAGTGCCTAACTACTAAAGAGTTTTCCTTTTCCTGCATAATTACAAAAGGTAATTGCGGAAGAGAGAAATGATAGCTTTAAGCTTGAAAGACCTTCAGATGGTTTTCTAGGTGGAAAACTTACTATAGCTATGTTTGTGTGCCATTTGTCAGCACAGGTTTACTTAGCCATTGCAAACCTTCATAAGACACTTCCCTAATTAACTGTTAGACTTTATTTAATTAAGATCACACCTGTAATAACATATCAGAAAAATCTCAGCCTTCTTTGACTAGAAAACATTAGGAATATAAAAGCCTTATTTCTTAAGAAGAAAGGGTAAGTCATCGACTCATTTTCACTACACACCAGTAATAGCTTGTGAGACCACTTTCTGAAAATAGCTGCGCTGCTGTAACCTATAATTAGCTTAGTTATGAATTCACAAATACATTAGTGAAATCAGAGTCTTTTTAAAAAATTTAACTCAATATTGTGGCTAAAAGCAGTGCCAAAGCAGAGACGGTATTAACTTTATACAGTAAATACTAGTTTTATTGATTTGTTTAGACCAGTCATGGTGTTTGGAAAGCTTTCAATTCAGATGCTTCTTGTGGTGGTATATGTCATTTCCTATTGACCAGACATTTTAAAAGTATTTCACAGTAGCTTAAAGCTATGATACAGATATCAATAAAAATTAATTGAGAGACAGGCATCTCAAGAACATATTTGAAAAACGTTCCACAGCATTTTGTAATTGCACTGAGAATTTTTCAAAGTCAGAAAGGGGAGTTAGTTGTTCAATTCCTATTGAAAGCAAACAGACATCAGGCACCTTTGTGCCTTTGAAAGTTTCTCTTTTGAGTAGTCTGACACAGTTAGTTCAGTAATGACAGTTTTAAGCATAGAGTATGCATGAAATCTATAACAGTCCTCCTTCTTGGTGTCCTGACTTGCTGTGTGTTTTTCTTGTACTGTTTGGTTGAATTCCTTTTAAAGAATGATTAACAACAAGTTTTCTCTTAACTTATTAGTATTCCTGAAGCAAATGAATGGAGACAATATAAAACTGGTCTCTATCTCCATACATTCCACTAATTTTTCTAAATACTTCTGGACTTAGGGACTGAGCAAGCATAGGAATGAGCGAGGCTCCTTGGCCAAGCTGAGACACCAAGGAATGCAATGCTGAGCCAAACATATAACATACTTGATTAGGTTTTGTCTTATTTATGGTTCAAACAGAAGGCAATAACTTGCAGCTGTCTTACCTATATATATTAACATGTATTCATATACTCAATGCCATTATTCACATATACACATAGTAACTGTTTAAGCACTGAAGTATCTTAGAACCCACAATCCTACATATTATTTAAGGGCTAATCTACAACTGCAAGGCACGATATATAATTGAATTCCCTGCACAAAATTGTAAGCCTATGCAATCTTCTGATTTTATTAATTTGAATTCTTTTCATCACACTCTATGACACAATCCTTATTCTTTGCTCTGTTGAAAAATGTAGCTAAAATATGATTATTGTTACTTCTAATATTGAAAAACAAAACACGCTTGGCAAATCTATTTGTTGCATAACTCTAATTAGACATCAAATTAAATATTAATGAAATTCTGTGTTGAAGTACTTGGCACATTTATCTAGAATCAATGGTATTTATTTTTAATCATCATTTTACTTTTTACTTCTAAATTCAATGGCCATCTACTCTGTTTTGAGAATTAGGATGATCTCGCATAAGAGACCAAGCCAGTAGTATTCACAGTATGATGTTTTTATTTTTCATTGACTTATCAAAATATATAATTTTTCACTTTAAAGCCAGAAATAGACAAAAATATCTTTTCCGTCTGGAATTTTATGGCACTGAAATTTTATTTTTATTTTTATTTTCCTAAACAAAGAAAGCATTATCTTAATATAACAATGATTGACAAAAAGAAAATAGAAAAGTTCCTCAGAATTCATCCCTTTCTATTTTATTTATTAAAATTTTAAATGGTTCTTAGAAGCATATTCACTGTTCTAGAAATCCCATTATACAATGAAATTTCATCAGTATTAAAATAATCACTCCAATGGGAACTTTGGCAGCAAAATATGAGAGAAATTATTTTTATTTCATCTTTGTTATGGGAAGGATATCACTAGCTTTCTCCCAAGCTCAGTCAAATTAGCAATGCTTTGATTATCCAGTGAAAGGAATAGCCATTGAACCTACATATGGATTCCTCTACTCACTCCTCTAAGATCTGTAGAAATACAGTACAAGATATGATCCATGACCTATTGCCAGGCTTTGCAGACCCTTGAGTATGTACATATATTTACATGAGCAAAAAACTAAGCACATGCTTTATTGTTTGCCACATGAGGGATTTGTTTGAATAATTCACACTGTGCAAGGCAGCACCTCTACTAATTAAAGATACTAGGTGATTCCCTCAAAGGGATGATAATTTTAAGGATGTAGTGTTGTACTGCTTACCTTTCCTAAAATGAGTTCATCATTGAGGCATTGCCTAAGAATACATTTTAAAAGAACAATTTACAACTAAAAGGAAAGAGGAATAGTAATAGAGAAAACAGGTGAATGAGGAGTACTATACAGACAGGATTAATTTCAATATCTACTGAGTAATTCTTTCATAAAAGATTATGACCTGTGTATTTTAATTCTCCCAAGGTCAAACTGATCAATGAAATTAGTTCTTACTGGGGATTCACTAAAGTACCTCAGGACAGTTTTACATTACACATGCATTTCCCCCCAAATTTTAAAGGTTTTCAGAATGGGAATTTAATTTATCAATTAATATTCACAAGTTATTTTTAATCCTATTTCAATATACACTTATCAAGATATATACCCAAGGACATGAAAAGCTAATTTTAAATCATTTGAGAACAAAATACTAATTCTTTTCAATCCTTTTCCACTTAGACAAAGAGTCATATGTAAATTCGTCTGCTTTAATTCACAGTGCTGGTACTGACAGGAGTTTTGGTTTCAGAAGCAGATAACTAAACCCAGGGGAGTGAAAAATTAGGACAATGTATGTTGAAATTCACAAGAAAATAAGTATTTTCAATATCTTCCAAATGTAGAGCTGTCAGTTTCAGCCAATATTTTTTGTTTGTTTGTTTTTCACGAGGAACATATATCTTTCCAGATAGTTGTTTCCTACATCTTATTCTCTCTCTCTCTCTTTTTAAAACATTTTTGTTTACTTTCTTTTGTTGGCTCACTTGCTGCTTTTTTATTAGACAGAATGTCAAGAAAGATTGATCTTTATTTATCTTCGTAAGAGAGGATGTCACAGTTTTCTTTGTCTTTGACTAGTTGTTTATATAACAGATAAAAGAATATCAAACAGTAAGCCAAAAACCTATTATTATGTGGAGAACAGAGATGGACCGAAATATTTTTACTGACAAAATCAGTTGCTTCATTGATCAGCTGAAAAAAAAATCCTATACACATATTGCAGTTAGAGGACTCACTGAAGTTACAGAGTCCACCTTACCTTTGTGAGTGACTCTAAAGATTTGTTTGTAACTATGCCAGGGTTGACTAGAGTCTCTGGTCTGACAAATATATTTTTAAATACTTTTTTTTTTCTTTATCCATGGTGATATGTTAATTTTATAAGGACTTCTCTCATTCAAAAAAATGGTGATCTGACTTTCCCATGCTACACATGGCATTTCAAGAGAAAAAAAATGCCCCAGTTGTTCATGTCTTCTTGCTATGGCAAACACACAATCCTTCAGCTTACCCTCTTTGTATCGGGCTTGAGTACTTGCAACCTTATTCTCAGGCTTTTAGTTCTGCATGTCTTTAGAGGCATCCTTCCCCTACATTAAACTAACAGTAGAAAACTCATAAGTTCCATGACCAAGGACTTCCCTTTCATTTAACACAGACACAGAATTTCAGATTGTAAATGTTTCTGGCTATCTGCTACCTCAGTAGTGCTCCGAGTTCAGTTTCTTGGTTTACCTATATCCCAGAAAGTAAATAAATAAATACATATATAAATAAAAGAGCTCAAAGCATTTTTTTTTTTTTGCATCCCTTCCTCTCTCTGTACCAGACTCCCTCTCTGTTGAATTTCTCCTTCCATTAGGAAGGTCTGCTTCCATCAGGTGTCTGCTTTCCATATACACCGACTGAGGTCAATTTGCCTCTCCATAACACAGAAACCTGAAATGCCTCATCAGGTTCCCCATTCACATTCATAGCTTGCTATCTTAGGGATACTCTCTTGCATATTTACACAGAGCCTAGACTTGGGGGGAGGCTATTAAGGAACAAAGAGTATGTAGTATCTCTAGCAGGTCTCCCACTGACATTGTGTTGGCATACCTTTATTTTATGTTCTATGGAAACTTTTTCAAGAGTGTGTTAGAAATACAGATGTGAAAAGGTTTTTTTCTTATTATTTCAGTAAATCTTAACAGATATCAAATGCTCTTGGGGAGCACTTTTGTTTGGTTTTAAATATTCTCAGAAATTGTCTGCACAGCCATGACAACTTGGTAATCACGTTTTTCTACAAAGAGCAATTTTAGCTGATCTAAAATTATTAGTGCATTTGAATTGATTTAGCAAAGTCAGGCAAAGAAAAATAATTCACAGCTCCAAAAGCCAGTGAAAACTGTCTTTGGAGGTGGTTTACTGGCTCAAACTATTCTTGAACTGGACATGATGACATGAGGAGGTGTCCTGACCGCTGGGAGGCAAGGAGGAGTGACATTTGTCCCACTACTGATTTTATGTCAGAGGGCTACTTACTTATTCTTTGTTCAGTCATAAGGTACGTAATGGAGGTTTCCATCTTTAAATTCAGGATGGAAACAAGAGTGTACATATAATCTCCAGCTTCTCTCTACATCTATCTACATACTTCAGTAAGTATGAACAGCATGAATGTAGGTAAGGTAAGAATTAGAGGCCTGAGTTAACAACCACCACAAGGAATCCTAGCAGTATACATCTGCCACACTACTACTAAGACAAACTTTTTCTTGTCCTATTTTTTGCTGATGACAAAAGAGTTAGGTGAGGGATATGAATTTGGCCTGTCTTCTTGCCTTCAGGAGAATATTCTTCAATCACAAATAGAATCTTCTTTAATTTTGTTGTAATGAGTACTTACCACATTGCAAATTCACAGGAGTAAACACATAGTTCTTATCAAACCAACAATTTAAAGCACATATTAGTCTTCAAAATGCTGTTACAGCACCAAAATGTAGCGTATGAGTGAAGAATACTAATTCAACAAAGAAATAAATAGTTCTTTAAATGCCAGAAGCATTTATTAAATAGTCAAATTTCCAAGCCCTGTTGTAACTGAATCACAGAGGATGCATGAATTAACATTTATATTCAGTTGGTGATTTGCTAGAACGCTCTTTGGAGATTCTAAATTACTTGTGTATCCCCTTTCACTATTCTTGTGACAGTAGCCTGGCTCTTCTGTTTCTAGAAGAAAGTCTGTTTGCCCTGTCATATGGTGGTATCGGGCAGTCTTCTCAAAAAGAGAACAGAATACAACAGAATCTCTCTCTGTACCACGATGCTCTCTCGCCACCCCACCCCACCAAAGAGAAAAGCAAATTCCCATCCTACAATTTACCTGAAAGTGCAAAAAGAGTGGAAACACTGCTGACTTTATGAAGTCTGTTGATGACATTCCTACAGCAACCTAATTAGCATAGAGAGTGCCCTGGTACTGCAGTGCAAACCACAGTCCTCAAGCCCAAACCTGTCAGATTTTGACATGAACACTCTGGAAGCTCTGACAGCTGAGTACCTTTCATTTAAATTAATACTTGAAACATCTGCGTAGCTGAACGCAGCCTAGCTTTGCAATATTCTGCATTCCTTAGTAAACAATACGCCCATCTCAGGACATCCAGCTGAGATGCAGTCCTATGTGGAGGGAAGGTTTCACTATCTTTGTAGAGCTATAAAAGCTTCCCAGACTTTTCTGTCTGACAAAGAAACTCAGACTTAACTGGACAAGCAGCTGTTTTCAGTGTGGGCATATTTGCTGATGTCCAAGACAGGGCTGTCCTAACAAACTTACATGAAAGAAAAAGTTCTTCCTGTGTGGTCTAACCTTACTTATAGTCCTTCATGCAGCAACTTCAAAAAGAAGTTGACAGCCATGGCTCACATTTATAGTTAGTATAAATGACAGTCGCTTGTTGATGAACATACTGAAGCATCAGATAGAGAAGCATCATAAAGAAAAGGAGTGATTATTTTAAATCCTGCTTTAATGTCTCTTTGTTAGTCAGTCCGACTTTTATTTTCCTTTTATTCCCTAAATAGCCTGCTTACAAAATGTAAAGTAGCCCAAATAGAAACAGAAAAATAAATTAGAAACTTAACAATTAATTGCTGTCCATATTCAAGCAAATTCAAGCATGTTTAACATGTGAGAGCTGAAAGCACGGCAATACAGTGCTATAAGTTCTTCGCTTAAAATAAATAAATAAACAAACAGACAAATAAATAAATAAAATGAAACGAAAAAGCAACTGAACAGTACTTAAATGAACCAGCAAACTTTTACTCAAAATTAGTCTTCTGTGGTTACCTGTGTTACTGACCTCTTCCCAGCAGAAGAGTGACTCGGATCATTTCAAGACAGAAATAATGCTTAAAATCGATTGTTGACAGAAACATGAGGCACTTCTTAGAAGAAATTATAGACATTTTAGGGGATAAATTATCTAGCTGCCCAAGTGCTTGTCCATCTATATTGAATAAAACCTCATCAGGAACATTTTGGGCCACCAAGTGCAATTCCGCTACATTACCCTATGAGGCCTCAGTTTGCTAGGAGCTGCTTGTTCAACTGTAACAAAGATCACCTGCTGATCTCCTGTTTGGAGAGCCAGTCAGTCCGAGGTTTTTGCAGAAGGCAAGCTCAGTGGAGCAGCTGAAGAAGCAGGGCTCCTGTGAGAGAACTCATTAGGAGCTGACTAGTAACTGTGAGAAAAGATACGTATTCACTACCTAATCAGGTATTGATGCCATATTCTCTGCATAACAGAGGAATGTCTTATTTGATTTACCATAACAACAACTGGGATTCTAATGCTGTAGCAGAAGCTCTTCTGTGGTTTGGCACAAAACAAAACCATATTAAGTTTAACAAGACCAAGTGCTGGATTCTGCACCTGGGACAGGGCAACCCTGGCTATATGTACAGACTAGGGGACAAGAGGCTGGAGAGCAGCCCCGCAGAAACGGATCTGCAGGTTCTGGTTGACAGCAAGTTGAACATGAGCCCTCAGTGTGCCCTGGCAGCCAGGAGGGCCAAGTGTATCCTGGGGTACATCAGGCACGGCCTCGGTGGCCGTTTGAGAGAAGTGTTTGACCCACCCTGCTCTGCACTGGTGCGGCCTCACCTTGAGTACTGTGTGCAGTTCTGGGCACCACAGTACAAGAAAGCCATAAAACTGTTAGAGTGTCCAAAAGGGCTACAAAGCTGGTGAAATGTCTGGAGGGAAAGACATATGAGAAGTGGCTGAGGTCCCTTGGTTTGTTCGGCCCAGAGCAGAGCAGGCTGAGGGGAGGCCTCATGACGGCCTGCAGCTCCCTCACGAGGGGAGTGGAGGGGCAGGCGCTGAGCTCTGCTCTCTGGGGACAGCGACAGGACTCGAGGGGACGGCATGGAGCTGGGACAGGGGAGGGTCAGGCTGGGTGCTAGGGAAAGGTTCTGCACCCAGAGGGTGGTTGGGCACTGGGACAGGCTCCCCAGGGCAGTGGTCACAGCACCAAGCCCACTGGAGTTCAAGAAGTTTTTGGACAATGCTCTCAGACATGTGGTCTGATTTTTGGGTGGTCCTGTGTGGAGCCGGGAGTTGGACCTGATGATCCTGGTGGGTCCTTTCCAACTCAGAATACTCTGTGATTCTCTGAAAACCTCACAGTTTGTCTCACCAAGCTCTGGGCACCCCTGTTTCAGTCCATAATAGCACTCATGTAAGAGGGGAATGCTTGCACAATGATTCTTATTTTTAAATGGTTAAAAAAAACAAACAAACAAAAAACATTACATGGCACTTCAGTTTTGGAGGAGTGAAGACTTTACTGGGCATATGCATCTACCCCTCACACTTTTGCAGCTCTCCAGAATCCTCATGAAATAGTAAATACTCTCTGAACATTAACAGTCTTATGGCATGTGTATTTGGTGCACAGATGAGACATACATGCATGCTCTGTAGAATATATATATATATTTAAGGTGTTGACAGTAGGCCTCTTTTATTCACACTTAGCTGGCTAGATAAACAACTATTTTTACAGTTACTGAGTGTACCGTTGAAAATTAAGGGAGTGAGATGTTGCAGTGCAGGTCACATGTTTAGGCACTCTCTAAACACAAATCAAGCTGTACTTATCTGTGAGATGATTTTCTTAATCTCTGTGGACCACTGTGTCACTGACTTGCCACAGGCTGTCATATTTTGCTCTTATCAATTTACAGCATCATGCAAATTATTTTGCTCTGGAAGTCAATACATTCAGCTATAGTCACCTGAATTAAGAAAACTCTAACTATGAAATATTATTCTAATTTTGCAATTTTGGCTATGATTCAAAGATCCAGAAGACTGTAACGTCCATTAAGCTTAGATTCATTTATGGTCGACTTGAACCTAAAACATGAATTGTTCTTCACCTTTAAAGTGGGAGCTAAACTACCAGCACAAAAGGAAAAAGACCTGAGCACAGCTTCTGCAAAATGTGTGCTTAGTTAGATTTTGAATGGTAAATGACATCTTCAGAAATGAATAAAAATTTGATTTGCATATTAACTCCTCCACTATCCATTAAAAGAGACTACAAGAACCCCTTAATCCTAATTCACAGCAACATTAAACATTTCTGCTAAACTATTGGACTGACGTAAAGTAATGATACTTACTAAATGATGATAAATTAAGTATTTTTTCATTGCAGAGTTATTGTTGGAAGTTTATGCTTTCTCTTCGCCTGTATGTTCAGCCTCCAGTTTGAAATTTGGACTTCTATCAGTCCTTGACAATGTATTGAAATAACAGCAAATTCTCATATACTTATTGCAATGAGGAAAAATTCATCTTTGTAAAGCAGACAGGGCAAAGTGAAAAGTAAGCTAACTGGGCAATGAGAATTTGTTTTAATTATGATCTCCTAATGGAGCAAATGAGGGCTAAATCCTTGTAATTAATACAGTATACTGGCATGTAACTAATGTTGTAAGCAAAACAAAAATCTATAAATAAGATCATATTAATGGTCCATTCTTTGATGGTGTTTGCAATGTGATGTGTGAATCTGCTCTGCAAGGTACTGTGCATAAATATACATTTGTGCAGTGTGTGTATGTGTATAAATACATATATATAAGTAAAGATGGTTCTTCCTAGAAAGCATTAAAAAACTTCAGTCCTCCTGCTTTAGAAATACCAGTAAACCACTAACATTATATATATAAATATAAAATACCTTCTGTCGGCATTAAGATGGATTTCATTTTAGCCTTCTGATGTATGAGCAAGAAGCATAACAGAAACTGGATCACAGATTCAGCATTTTTCCTTTTCAGTCAGGTTACAAGGACAGTAGCAGACAGAAACAGTGAAACAGTTGAGCTAAGAGCCTCATATCTGCAGCATATGCATGTCCCAGGGTTTTAATCCCTACTAGCCAGGCTCTGTCAACTAAGAAGCCATCAGCAGCTGCAGCACCAAGCATGCTTCCGGACTGCCTCTGCTATCTCAGTTTAATCTGAAAAGAAACTGTGCACTGTGAGACTGTGCCAGTGTGAAAAAAAAGCCCACCCCTGGTGGTGTTTGCATCAAAAGTACACTCCTGATTCAAACTAAAATGCGACAATAGATGCACCCTCAATCTGCATACAGACCCTGATGCCAATTCAATCCCCTACATAAACTAAGCAAACTTCATCCTAAAAATACTCATTGTGCTTATTGTCCACCTTTTGTTAGGAGGATGGTCCAGAGCCCCACTATTATGATTTTACATCTTCATATTTTTATTTGATGGTATTCATTTATACCCATTTTTCTTGTGTTAACTTTTTTTACTTACAAAGGCTCATTGTACTTGCTTCGCAGTTCACTCACAGAAAAAAATGACATTCTCTTTCAGTGTTTATTTCTATAGGCCACAAAGCCATCACATATGAGTTTATTTTCTTTGTTACTCTGGTCTCCTTCTTTATGCCTATTTAAGCCTAAATTCTTCTTTTCTATATGCAAGTGACCAGAGAGGCACATGCAGTATTCCAGTTGAACCAGTGCGATTACTAGCTCTACTGGAAATAGTTTTGTCAAAATCATTTTAGAACTGCATTTACCTTCTTAATGGCCATACGATAAGAGCAGTTCCTAATCACTATATGAATGACAAGTAGATGTAGATCCTTCTCATCCTCTATCATTTCTGACTAATGAGGTCCCAGGATATAAGAGGAATTCTGACTATACATTACTGAATATTTAACATTACACTTTCATTATTATATTTCATCAAGTTTTTATCACTGATCAGTCAGGGACAGCACCCAGTTCTCACTGAAAAATACCCATTTTCTCTCCTGTGCAGACAGTACCTTTAATTTTGTGCCACTAGCAATATTCCAAATACCACCTTACCTTTCAGAGATATAAGCATTAGTCCTAACCAACATGACAACCAGTATACCAACATTAAACCTGAACAATTCCATGAGGAACCAGACTGGCTAAGGTCTCCCGGCAAGCTTCCTCTAGCCCTTCAGCATGACTTCTTGCCACTTTAACCACTTCATTCACCGATGCATTCCATTTAGTTTACTAGCACTGTCTGTATCTCCTCTAACTTAAATAGTAGTTTCCAAATCTTAATTATTCTACTGAACTGGAAACAGGTGAGATCTCTTGCATGTTCTGCACTTGGAACCTCAAAATTAGTTCAGTTCTGAAAGTAATGTCTCAGCACCCACATTTGTTGAAAATGTCCGTATTGACATCCTATTTCCCCCTTTCCACTAAAATATTTAATTATTCTCTGTCATTAATTGAAACCAAGGAGTTTTTGAAACTAAAGACACACTTATTTCTTCTTTTATTGACAAAGCTTAACTTCATCTCCATATTCTTAAGTAGTGATGATGCAATTTCCACCTTTCAAACTACTGCAACTCAGTCCTCAATGGAAGAACCTTAAATTACTGTCATTAAAAGAATAACATAAATCCTTGTAATATAAGAATATTTTTTATGCTTTTACTGAAGCAAATGAAATTTGAATTGCATTATTGTGTCAGTGTGACTTACTGATTTTGTTCCTTTATAACAGCCCAGTATACACTTCTGCAACACAGCAAGAAATGCCTTTGTTTTTCCTGCCATTGCTGACTAAAGCTATCGAGAGACATAACCCTTTTCAGCAAAGCTTTATCTTGTACTCCCATGTTCCCATGTTGTGACACTTCTGGGAACAACCATGACATTTTGCTCAGATTGGAATCACTTTGCTTCTTTTAAGTATTACTGAACTGTGTGGTGATATTTTTTTTTTCCTTCTTCATCTTAGTGCAGCCATGCCAGACAGTGTCTTGTTTATTATAAAGTAGCATTTCCCTTCTAGGCTCTTTCCTGTGGTGATAACAGAACAGTTTTTCAAGTTATCCATGGAAATACTGCATGATATTGAGAACAATTCAAATAATGGCTCAAAGAGGTAGGATTTGGAATTGTATTTCAGCTTCTCCCAAGGCTATGTAAAGAACAGAAGCCCCTCTCACTCCAGGGAGGCGAAGCTGCTTGTATAGATTTACCTCAACAGACATCACTATTTTCATCAACAACAATAAGAAAGGACAGAGAGAGAGAGACAGATAAATATTAGGAAGTCCCATAAGGAGGGCTTGCAGATGCTCTTTTTTAGTCAGCTTTGTCTCTGCCTTGCTTTGAACTCCCTGCTTCACTTTGCAGAATCATATCCCAAACAACCAAGGACAAAGCTCCTACAGACAGGGATGGAGTACTCCAGAAGAATCTCTTGCTTTTGAGCTTTGCAATGATCTTCGCATATTACTTCTCCTGGCAGAGAAGTGCTGCTGTTGTTCTTTTACTTTACAACTTCCAAGGAAATTAAGTTAAATATTTTTTTCTAAAAGACACGAGCCATGACCCAGAGCTCTACTTTTGTTCTCAGTCTTTAACAGTGGATTAAAATAGCTTTTCACATTAGTAGCAGGGTTTTAACGTGCTCTGCATCCCTACTGCTTTAGTCTTGATGGTCTAAGTACAAAAACAATAAATGGGCATAAGTAGCATATGTTCTTTGACCAGTTACTAGAAAAACAAAGAAAAACAAAACAAACAAACAAAAAATCAACAACTGGACAAATTTTAGTTCCTTAGAGCAGCCTGCTCTAAGGAACCTGCTTTGGCAGGAGGGTTGGACCCGATGATCTTTCGAGGTCCCTTCCAACCCCTACAATTCTGTGATTCTGTGAAATTTTGAGCCTTCTGGTCTGAAAAATACATGCATTATAGTGACTAAAGAAACAGCCAAACTCTGCAATATGTGCCAGTGGGAAACACTGCCAGTATAGCACTAAATAAGAGCTAACTGAAGTTACTGAAAATATAAATGAAGAGTGAATATTTTAAAGGCCAGGAACAAACAGGAAAAAGGAAATACAGCAATCTTTGATGGGTCAGAACAAGACTTAGCGTAACACTGATCTGGCACTGTAGTACATTGTTTCATGATGCGATGAATCATTTGAAATACTGCTGCCTGGAGAATTGGATTTTTTCTTTATTTGATGGAAAGCAGCGTGCAGACATAATAGGAGGATTCAGAGCAATGCAGTTTAGAAAGATCAGTGGTTAGAGTGACTGTTTCTGTTAAGGCTGTTAATTCTAATTCTATTATTTTCACACTTCAGGGTTTTGTTTTTCGTTTGGGGGCTTTTTTTTCTTAAGCTTCCTTCCTGTTCATTTGTCTTCATACTTCTTAACTTGCCATAGAGGCAAGATATTACTCTTGGGTTTTCAGAGGGATAAGTACAAGTTATTTGCAATATTTGCAAATACTCAGATATCCAACAGGTAATCAGACATACTGCTAGTTGTACCTTCATGTGAATTAGCTCTTTCCCCATTTCCACTCACTGCCCTCCCCAAAAACTGAAGGTGGCATATAGATTATGTGTTGTAAAGATTTTCAACAGAATCCAGATTACATCACTCAGACAAGTGCAGTCATTTCCCTACAATTTGCACAACCCGTTTTATTTTCTAAACAGATAGCACAGATACAGAAGTGGCTTATACAAAGTGTAAGGAATTTTTTCCTTCTCAGTGACAATGCATGTACTTCCATTGACCCCAAATTTGGAGTTGGATAATACCAAAGCTGATAATAGATGCCCACACTGGGTTAAGAGCTCCTTCTGAAATTAAATGTATGCAGTGTTATCTGAAATCACACTGGCTTTTAAGATGAGATAATGTGAAATGATGTAACGTATCACAGGGAGAAAGGAAATCTTTGAGATCAGCTCTCTGCTGACAACCCCAAAGACAACAACCCCATCACAAAACAGCACTACAGAGTAAAGTGGTAACGGCTGCCATGTGCTACATACTGCATATCTGGTGATCACAGCAGCCTGCCTTCTTGAATCTCCTTCTGCAAACCATCTATGAAAGGCTGGGAAATTACTCTTCATTTTTGTGTGCTTTTATAAGCATTTGTTTTACCACTATTGACACAAAATGTAAAAAGCTATATGTACAGATAAGGAGAGAAATATCTAATGAGGCTATCTGCCAGGGTGAGAGAGAGATTCTTAGCACATGAAAGAAATACTGAACAGTAACTTAAAGAACTCTTCCCGTTCTGAGTGCTGCTTAATAGCAATATTTATAGCAGCTCCATTCTCCAATCCATTTATTTAAAAACATATTTTTACTGCTGGATTCTACTTAGGTGATAAATAAGAAAGCTTACCAGAATCAATAATGAATTACAAAACAGCTGTCTTGCTTTACTTAAACTGGACTGCATTATCGCTCTGCTTTTTCTCACTTTGGCTTCAATTCATCAAGGTACTTAGCCTAAATTTAAGCACACGATTTCTGCCATTGGCTTAAGTAGGTCTGATAGTCAGATGTATGTCCAACTGCTCAGGTGCTCAAAATTAGACATAACCTTCGTGAATGGGAACCTGCACGCAGATGGGAATGTCATGGCATATCATATCTGGAGGACACAGAGGATTCTGGATCCAACTTAATTATTCTGATGTCTTTTCAAATAGGTTTATACAGTGCTTAGCTAACAAGCATTTAATCCAGAGGTTAAAGAAGGCAGTAACCCAAGAGACTGGGCTTGTAACGGGCTATAAAGACTTCTGAGGTAGAAAGTCATCTTTAGCCCTGGGGAGTGGACTGTAAAAGGCTGAGGGGGATTTTATTAGCATCTTTAATTAAGCATTTATTTGAGTCCTTTATTTGGCATTGAATCAATTTGTCATTAGTTGTTTTGTTATTTAATTAGTTTGCTTAATTACTGTAAATACTATTAGGGTTAAATCCTTCAAGTTGCTGAGAAATCTCAGAACTCCTAGGGACTTCAATTAAAACACAAAATATTTCCCAGGTGTAGAAAAGCACATGAAGTTGCTATCTGAGGTACAGCTTATGAAAACCATAATGTGGGTATAAGAAGAATTTTTGGTTCTGGAGTGACCCAAGTATCAAGTAACACAGTGACTGTTGGAAGTGCAAAGAGCCATTCTGACTATGTGAAGGCAAAGGAAATTTTCATTCGACTTCACTGGGGAGATGATTTTTTTCCTTAGAAATCAAACATTCCGAGAAAGAATAAGGCCTTTGACTTCCGTGTTCTGAGAGGAAATTGTATAAACTTTAGTCAAATTCATTATTGAAGCTGAGGCACTGTACAGCAGGTCACAAAGCACTAATCTCAAGCTTGTACATGCTGCAGGTAGTACTATTTGGAAAATGCTGTAACAATTATTCCAGTCTTGTACTAGATCAAAAAATCAAAGGAATCATCACAAAGCCTAGAAGATAAAACAGAAACTGGTGGTAGAGCTATAGCAACCTGGTCCTTCCCCATACACACACACACATTTTTCGTTTTTTTTTTTTTTTTTTGCTTTCCATTTCTAGGCTTATAGAAGAAATAGGCGTGCTTTGCAATACAAAGAAAATCCATGAAAGGAAGTAGCATCATGGGGAAAAGAAACAAACTGAATAATTGATTCTTTATAAAAGGAAAACACATTTTGGGGTTAATCACTATAGCCTATGAATTTGGGGGGAGAAAAATATTTATGGAAAAGCAAAATATTTCACTATGACATTTTCAAAACAGAGGCTGTTATTTTTGGTTTGACCTGTGTATTTTTTTTAATTAAAAATAAAATCCCAAAGTAAAACATTTCAATATAATTCCTGTAATATTTTATTTAAATACATATTATGGTTTTGTTTTCTTTTTGCTTCAGTGAGGGAAACACTAGAGAAAATGTTTCAGAGTGATCCAAACTGAAAAATTTTCACAAGTTTTCTTTTCAGCTACTGAACCAAGATGTATCTGTTCCACACAGTTTTCCCCATCACTGCTTTGCTGAGACTCTTGGAAAAGTGCAGGCAGTGAGAAGAGAGGTGATGCAGAGACACAAACCAACCAGTTGAGAGGTCAGAGTAGGGATTTGGGTTCAGTCATAGCCAGAGGGAGGAAAGATCACAGAAAGCAGGATTCAAAGCCAAATAAATTCAGTAGGAGATTCTCCATTGACTTCAGCAGGTGTTGAATCCGACCCAAACTGACAGTGAGGTATGAAAAATGAACAATGGGGCATGAGGAAGGAAAGGACAGAGAGTGATGGGGAATGGGAGAAAATACCATCTGTTCTACTTGCTGCGGCTCTAGGAAAGTAAGTATATTCTTCTGGCTGTCAACACAATCTCAGCATCCCCCTATAACTTTGTGAAGTGTAACACCGAGCACATCAGGGAGACATAGGGTTTTTTTTCAGCTGATGCTAACTCGCTTGTCCAAGGAGGGAAATTTGTTCATATATATAATACGGTACCATTTTCCCATGCATCCACTATGAAATACGTAATCTAAAAGCTTTCACGGAGTTAAATAGACCAAGCAGATGGGCAGGGAAATTAAAAGAAATTGGCAAGGTAGAAAAGATAAATGGTCAACTGAGATTTGAAATGAAGAAGAGAGTCAATGAGGCAGAGAGCCACAGTAAAGCTATTCCAGATGGTAGGGGCTGCAGAGAAGGCACCTCTCAGAGTCCTGGTGAAGTACAGACCAGGAGAAAGCCCAAACCAGGAGAAAGTCAGGGCAGGGAGACTGCATCTACCTAAGATAACGCTTGGGTCAGAAAAGAGATCACAGCCCAAGAGAAGGACTTCAGTGACACAAGCAGAGGCCAAACTGCTTCTCTGTGGCTATAAAACCTCAGCATGCCCCCTACACCAGCTACTCTCTGCCTACAGTTAATCCACTTGCTATATCACCTTTTCCTCGTGAATCAATGGTCAATGTCTTTCTGCATGAGAGAATCGGAAAAGGTCAGAACAAGCTGTCCACACAGAAACAACTCTGAATAATGTGCGTGTTTAAAACACAGACTTGAGTCCAGATCCAGCTGTGCAAGCTTTTGCTGTCTGGATCTGGATCACCTTGCTTCAGAGTACTTTTCTCCTCTGGCCAAAAAGCAAGTTGGCCAGAATTGTGCTATTTTGTGTTCTGTGCTGGCAGAACAGTATACAATTCAACTGTAAACAGTACACATGGGTTAATAATGTGCTCCTGCATGTTACCTAGGCTGCTACAAAGAGAAGGGATGCCTAGGGATAACAAACACTAAGTTACAAAGAATTTATTAAATATATATTGGCTTTAACAACTGCAGGTTAGTTGTCCCAGAGAGAGTCCACAGGAGTCATCGGTGTGAATGTTTTACGATGTTATCCTCCCCCTTCCTCAGCTGAGACACAATCACCGAGCAAAGGTGCCTCTGCTCATAGCCTTTGAGCACCACAAAGCAGAAACCGTCGCTTAAACCTACTTCAGTGGCCTGCTGTATTCTGCAATAAAATGGAGCACTCTGCACCCAAACACCTCTTCTTTTCATCACCTCTGCTGAAGTAATGTTACAGGAATGAGAGATTGGGGTCTACACCTGATTTTTAATACTATTTTTAGAGGTAATCCTAATAAGGTCAAGGGTTATATTGCCAAAGTCCATTGCATCCACTGCACAATTTTACAGCCCCATTTTGTGGTAAGATCTGTGTAACTGAACCTTCAACATCAATTTCCTTGATTATAAGTCTGTGTCACTGAGCAAATGGCCATCAAAAGCCTCTCCTCCTACTTCTGATTTCCTGAACTTCAAAATGGAATATTAAGTGCCATTTAGTCACCAACAGTGGCAATACCCCATTTATCAGCCTATTAGGTGCAGCAAGTAACACTGATGGGGGTGAAAGTAAAATAACAAAAGCCTAGCAATGATGTTTCTTTCCCCCTGCTGAAAGGGATAATACAGTAATTACCGACCATGCCTCATTTAGTAGCCTGGCCAGAGGATAGGAAATGGGTTATTCACAGGATTTCAGGGGGCTAAATTAAGCACCTGCTGTTACATTTTTATCTTCATTATATCTTTTTGCATACTCTAATAGCCAAATTTCACTGCAGGAAGAACTCTTTCAGGACCTTCATATAAGAATCTCAAGATTTCTCATACTCACTAAATTCAGATTAAAGCATCTGAGATACAACCTGTCATTCCCCACCAACTTGAAGTGGCTGTGAAACCTGTTGTTTCCAGTCACTTTGATGAATTGCTATTTTGGTGAAGTGAGCAGTAACACTAAACCTGTGTAATTCCTATCACAACACATACTGGATAAGGGATCTTCTTTTTATGATGTTTTCCTCAGCAGGAAACCATACGTGTACCTAGAAGAGAGAGATACTGTGCTATGCACAGCAGAAAATTGTGAAATTAACAACCAGATTGTCAGCTACTATAAATCAGCCTGCTTATTTAAAATAAAAGATCCTTGCTAATTTATATCAGAGTTAAATCTGCCTCTATAGGAAGTGTACTGAGGAAATGGCACTGTGATATCTTTGTATTTGCTGACCTATGGAATAGAACTATAACTTGAACTTCATTCCCACGAACTGAACCTCTTTTATTGCAGTAGGAAATGGTGGCAGAAGACTCTCCTGTCTCTGGAATTCCTAAAAGCACACACAAGTCCATAGTGTATCCAACCCCATAGATCTCAGCAGGCTCAGTAGAAATTTCAGCTGAATTCAAGATTTTAATGTACCACATGAGAAATGGAAAGAAAATCTCTGTGCACCTGCTCAGTGGCAAGTTCTTTCCATTTCAGTCATCTGTGGGCATATCTGCATTACTGCTCAGGGCTTCATCTGATATGTTCCTGTCTCTACCAGCCTCTACTGACTCTCCCTGCTTCAATTCATATCACAGGGTGGTCTCAGCAAAAAGAGGATTAATTTTCAATAAAACTAAACTAGAAGAACTGTTCCAGGGTTTCATCTGATATGCCTCTCTCACTAATGGGCAGCTGTGGGACTGGCATAAGAACTGGCACAAAATAAAGCACTTGAAATACTTACACTGTGTATTTGGAGTTCTCAGTTGCAATTTTTTTGCTATATAAATCTGCTCCTATGAGCTACAGTATTTGCTAATGTAGATGAAATTATGTGTACTAAGTCCAAATAATAAATAACAAATATAATTGATGGCAATATGGCAACAGTGATCCAGGAAAGCAGGGAGATTTACCATTTCCTGGATAAAAATTGACTGCAACAAGCCCAAAGATTTCATGACTACGTAAGAATTTGGACTACTTTCCCATCTGGGCTTGTATTGAAGAAAATAAATAAAAACTTTTAATGAATAAAGTAATTTGCTTGTGTAACCAGAATTGTCACAGGACATGAGATGTTAACAACCACCTTTGATGTTGAGTAGTATGACACCAGAGCCTGGGTATTTTGAACTACAAAGTAAAGCTCACATCCAGTTCTCCAGTTTAATCATACAGATTTCTAGAATATCAATTTGCTACAGACACAGTTTACAGACTCCAGAAATCAATAAGATAATATTTATTTAAAAAAAAAAATCATTTTTGGCTGAAAAAGACAGAATTGCAATAAAAGTGCCTGACTGAGCTTTATTCAACATCTACTGTAGCCAATATGAAAACTCAGCTCGTCTGTGGATCAGGCCTAACTTGTAAACTTTTGACCTCGGGAGCATTGGATTCTTTGAGCAGAAGCAATTTATGTTGAACTAATTCAATTCCCTTTTGTACAAATGCACAGATGATATATCAGTGTTTTTGTGAGATTTAACAAGATTCTCATACAAAGTTACACTTATTATTATTTTATTATTTTGTTTGTTTGTAGTTCCACAGCAACAAATCAAAGTAAAGATATTTGTAATAACATTTGCTTCTCTCCTTCCATTGCTTGTGAGAAAATAAGCCAAAACAAACAAGCAAACAAACAAAAAAAAACAAAACACAGAAATCTTATAAAAGTACACTAAAAGTTTCTTCTATGTCTTATTAAAAAATAAAATTAAATTAAAAAGTGAAGGTGTATCTGCACAGCAAAATGAAAGTGTGAGGGTGGTACGTAAGAGTATTCTGCTAATAAACTTTTAACAAGTGTGGATATCAATTCCAGAGAAGATCTGGCACATGCTTGCAACAAGAATAAAAATTCTCAACACAGCAAAAGAAAGGGTGTCCAGCACTGTGATTGTGACTGTCCATCGTTAAACATGCCTTTAAAAGCACTGCAGCTACAGGAACAATACTTACAATAAAGCACACCCTCAGTAAGTATTTGTTGTGGGAGTACAGAAGGAAAAACAAACTTCAGCAACACACTAAAGAAGGAAAAAGACAATGAACATTAGACAGACAGACAACACTAACTGATATATACCAGCTATTCTAAAGGGATTTCTGTAGCTTTGGTTACTAATCACAGCCCTGCATAAGAAAAATTATATTATCTTCTTTTAATCTTTGCTCTTTTTCATCCGAAGTAACTTCCTAATATTTATTTTTCAACTCCTTTCTGGTTTTGAAGAGCTTAAAATTTTGCTGAAGTCAGTCCCACAGGAAATTCCCGACGTGCATTAATGTAACGTGACGTGATATGACATTTGAATGTCTTTACAAGAACTCTAATTTTTCTAATTCCTGGCTTCATTCCCCCTAGCCTTAGCTTGCCTCAATACCAAATGCCAAGAACTCTGCAAATTTTAATTTGCCAAGAAGATGATGACGATCCAATGAGATAACTGAATCAAACACAAACAGGGATATCTTTCCTGGGATCCATCATTCCCAGAAAACCTGTTCTGCACAAATCTGCCTGATGAGGGCCAGATGACAAGGCTGCTGCACAAGGAGTTATGCACGGATGCCAGCACTGTTCGAGGGTGGTAGGGGAAGAAGGGATCTCATTGAAATGAAAATCCTTCTTTCATCATCAGTTGTGTTTATCACCTGAACATTATGATTCCTCTCTCCCTTTTCACAAGTGCAATGAGGAGAGATAAAATAAGATGTACAGAAAGAACAGAAAACTTAAAAGAATAAACAAGTAGGTTGTAACCTAACAAACTAAACTAAAAAAAAAAAAAGCAACAAAAACAACAACAACAAAAACAAACAAACAAAAAAACTGCAATTTGGGGGTTCAGAGAGCAGTTCTACACTTTCCTTCCCAGGTTGGAGGGAAATCCACATTTTGATAAATGTATATTTTGTCTTGTCCTGAGTAACACTGGCTTTCTGAGTATTAAGTTAGTTGCAGACTTTGGCTATCTGAATTTAAGGATTCAGTCACAGTTCAGTAAGAAAGAAAATTCAGTATGCATTCAAGTAGAGTCATACTGTTTGCAGTTATTAATATTAATGTTCAGAGAGTCTTCCCTTTCTCCTTCGAGTATTTAAAGGTGACGTTGTACAGCTCTATATGATTTATAAACATATATATATATATACTAACTATTGTATATTTACAGCGCAAATTTGCTTTTTATTTTCAAATATCACTTCTCAGAAGAAAGTAGGCAAGCGTAAAGTCTCTCACTTCTAGCATATTCTAGCAGCTATATATTCTAGCTGCTGGCGCATATTTGGCTACCAGACATACAATCTAGCCAAGCACAGGACTGTTTCTCATAAGGAAACTTAAAGGAAGGGGCACAATTATTAGAGGTTTGTATACAGTAGGTTCATTTTCAGAAAGTAAAGCTTTTAATATTTATTAAATGCTTTGTCTTCAATTAGAAAAAGGATTGATGAATTCCTTTAGATGCAGCCCTGACCAGCTTAAATTTCTGTTTGGTATCTATAGAAATTCAAGGGATCAATCAGTTATTTTGTCAGCAAACACCATTGTAGTTGATGCTACAATTTAGCTTAATGTAAATAATAAATACCGTAATTATACTTTTTTTTTTTAATCATTTTTGTTTCTTTCTTTTTTACAGCAAGTTACCACTGGTAACGTCACAGTTAAACTTTAATATTATTTCTTAAGTGTCTTTGAAACAAAGATTTCAGGTCATATACTAAAAGCTGAGTGAATACAGAGTTAATCTTTCCTTCATTTTATCCAAAAAAAAAAAAAAAAAGATTTTTTAAAATACTTTGTTCCCCCCCGCTAATTTAAATATAGATATTTAAGAAATTTGACAGTTCACACTTAAACAGCAGTAAGTTGGGTAGCTCTTGACATTGTAATTAGAATATTTTTAGTAGAAAACATACCAAGAACAAAATGAAATGTTTAATAAAAAAAAATGTTTATTAAAAGAAAACAAACAAGCCGTATTTCTAATTTGAGGAGTATTGTTAGTTTTCTTTATTTTGGGAGATTGGGGATTTTTCCCAGTTCTGAAAAAGAAGACCAATATAGTTCATTATAATAATATATAATCATGTACTAATATCAAATTTAAAATTATCACTATGACATTTTCATAATACTTAATGAAAACAACTACACAAATAATGGTTCATTTGCTCCCCTAATTCATTTCCCAAGTCCAAAATTCAAAGCACTTAGCAAATATTAGAACATAAACCTTCCACCATTGCAGCTAGCACTCTGCATATCACTAGCTCATGTAACTGCTAGGAAAAGTGTCCAAGGCAGTGAGATGCAACAGGGGGCAGGGTTCGTTCATGCTCCTAAAGAGTAAGTACTATTGCATCTTCATTTGAAAAAGTGCACGAAAAATGTTCAAAAGCAGATAATATTTGGTCTCAGATGTCATAAATAGTATTCATAGTGAACAATCTTCAAGATTTTAATTGTGAGTACAAGAAAGGGAAGTCTTGCCTAATGATGCGCTAGTGCACGTCATTCCAGTTCATTCACAACGTGACACTTTATTCTGGAAATTCAAATCATGTTCTTCTCCCACCTGAAGGTAATGCCAAAGAAATGAAAGGGATCTTCCACATAAAAAAAAAAAAAAAAAAAAAAAAAAGGAGCAGAATATGGCTTACAATAATTGAAGGAATTCTTCTATTTTAGCCTATCACCATATGCTTCAGCAGCAGAGTCAATTTAATAGTACCAGCTCTTCCCATATTCACCCGCAGAAACCCACCTATCTCAGGGGAACTGCAACTTGAAGGACTGACCTCTATTATCTGAAATGTCAAACTGTCATAAATTTGCCTGCTCTATTCCCCCCCTCAATAGCTGTGGCAGTTTCTGACCTAGCCTAGCTCTCAGACACTTCCACATCATTTCTATATAACACAATTCTCAAAACAGATCAGTGAGAGATAGAGACAAACGTGCACAATTTGTAGGGTGCAGAATAAGCTTTGTTTTCAGATGAAGAAATTGAAAATAACATTTTGTATTTTGCCTTTCACCTGGTGAGAAATACTCTGACTAAATTTTTTTTTCTGGTCTACATTATTTGGTGATAAGACCACAGGATTCAGTCAAAATGAGCAGGAAGTACCTCTGTCTTTCTCCCTCTCATACACAGGACTTTCACGTCCCTACTACATACAGACTAAGAAGAGGTAGAGACTGACGGCACTGTTCTGTGTTGTCAGCAAAATATGCCAGGCTATTTTTCACAAGTATGACATGCACAATTACCTCTCAACTTAACCCACTAATGAACTTTTATGATGCTTACCACAGAAGGTGCACAAAAAACAAAACAAAACAAACAAAAAAAACCACCCTGTTATGTCACTTCAAATTCTTCAACTACAAAAAAAGAAAAAAAAAATCATTTTGGAACAAGTTTATGAGAATGTATATACACATGAGGAAGCTGATATACTGCAAATAAATGTTTACTAACGGAAATCTAGGAACACATACAGATTACCATGAGAGGCACCAACTTGGCTTATTCCATAAAATGACTTATGTCCCTACCTTATCAGATATTCTATAAAATGACCTATGTCACTACCTTATCAGAGCAGAGGCCTCCATTTTGCAGACCCTTCTCTTTAAAGACTCAAAGGTTGTTTTTTGTCCTATTTCTGTTCTTTCATCAGAAATGTCAAATGCCCTTCCTCTACTGTGGACTGAGAGGACTACTACGCATGAAAAGCTATGACATCATTATTATAATTTATATTCCAATAACAGTAACCAGCCCCAGGACATGTGTGCACAACATGCAGTACATATGCAGACAAAGTCACTGCTTGAAAGATAGGGTGGACAATATTCCTATGGTTTTGGAACTCCCCCAGGGCAGAGGGCTGGCCCAAAGCTAATACATCGCACATACCCTACACAAGCCCAGAGGCTTGAGCTTGCATTTTATAACAGAGCCTGAATGAGCGACTCCTGTAAAACAGTACCTCTGCTACACCACTTGCCTGAGGGTGGTCTTGTTAACTCTGTGAAAGGGGATACGTTTGGTAAGGAAATGTTTTGCTATGCGTATGGCTGCAGTCATCGGAGAGCTGTGCATCATTACAGAGCTCACAGAAAGAGAACAATGGAGATTTAAATAAGCCAGGCTTGCTTCTATTGATCAGGATATTGCTGAGAGTGAGAGGCGATAGATAAAAGCTGTAGAACTTTGAAACTAAGTTGAAATGATATCTCTAAGGGTAAAATTATGTTGAAACAAGCATTGTGCTTATAAGCTTTCTGCTAAATTCTACATACTGTGCTGTTAGATGCAATTCAAAATCAGATGTGTTTTAAAGGAAGACTTCAGGAAGATTATTTTTCAGGTGGATTCTCTCGAGGTGTAATCCACACGGTGTTAAGAAGAAAGGCATTTTACATAACCCACAGGCTTTGCTCCTTTCCAATTAAAAGAAAAGAGATCTGTTGGTGAAAGAAAACTCCAGCAAGAGTCACAGTGGAACAGTGCTATACAGAACTGCATCCAAAGAGGAAGGCTGGGATGGTATTTGTGATTTTAAGCACCGCATCTCTCCCAGTCCTAGAATGAAGATTATGCAGATTTCCCAGAAACTGGACAGTGTTAGCTCTTGCAGTATTGCTTTAGACTTGGCAGTGTTCATTTCTGAATCCATTCCTGTATTCATGTTCTACAACGTCCTCATTAATCATATGAGATATCCTAGACAACTAGTTTGCTTAGTTTTGGAGTCATACCAAACCTTCACCTCCAGTCTTTTCCATACAGATGCATTTCATTCCCTGGCTTAATTTCCTCCACAAGTCAGACCTAGAGCAGGTCTTGCCACATGTGCACACTTCAACAAGCTGCGGCTTTCTTTCCTATTTGCATGTTTTTTTGTATGCTTTCTGCTCTCATGTCATATCTTTATAGTTTGTCATGAAGACTAGAGCCTCTTTGCAACACATTATCCAGACTTCAGAAAATATCAATCCTCCTCCAAGTCACACTAAGTTCAGTTGATTTGCTTTATCACCTACATTATTTCTATATAATTTTTACAGTCAAAACTCCCTAAATGCACTCATCTCCTTCCTGCTGCAAGTGATTCTGACCCAGATGTGTGGTATTTCTAACAGCCTACTCCTTTATTAGTTTACACCAGGATCTTTATTTTTGTCTTTCCTTAGCATTAATGTATTGCTCTGCACCTATACTATGAGCTCCTGTTTCTGTTATCCCATGATATTCAATTTCACATCTTCAGCTAGTAATTTTCTTATATTTTCTTGCCCATTCTTCTTGCATCACTATTAAAAATAATAATAGTAATAATAAAATACAGTTGCTTTTGAAAAACAATAAGGAAACTTATGTTTTTTTCACCATATTTTATTTTACCATTTTCTTTCATATATCTGCCTCATTATGACTCACAAGGACTATTATTTTTCCCTTGCCACTCTACTCTCCAGCATACTTTCACCCTTTTGTTATATTCTTCTTGTTTTGCCATCTCGGCATATTTAAACACCTTTTTTTTTTTTTTTTTTTTTTTTTAATCAGACATGCTCAACTCAGCCCTAGAAGGCTCCTAGCTACTCCAGTGGAGTCCATCAGTTCAGAGGAACTTTTGTTCCATGAATGCTTCCCAATGGTCAGACATCCTCACACTTTCCTCACAGAATTTATTCCTGAGTTATCTTTTCATCCTTGTTGTCTTGCCATGTCTTTTTCCTCCTTCTCTGGGGACTGAAAAACTTCACTGGGTGTTACACACGCTGAACTATCATTGCCACCTGGCAGGAAGAAAATGTCTTCCATGTTGCCATTGTTACATGATCTTATAATTAAACTATGCTTACAGGGAAGAATGTAGGCTGCCTACAGCCAAATGTTCATTCCTCCAATGGCTACTGGGCCAGCTAAATGCTCTTTCTGGGCTGCCCTTGAGCAATCCTATTAGAGACCAAGACGGAGACACAAAAATGAAGAAAGATGCTGACAGTGATACTACTGGAGGAGGAATGGGAACATATGGATCAAGATGCCAATTTTCTGCAATTATTCACAGGTAACATGCATTTGGTGTTGGAAAAGCATGCATCTTACAGCTACTGTGACCTTGTTGGGCAGCACATTGGTATTCTTTTTAAGCAAATCTTATGAATGGGAATACAGAATAAGTTAATAAATATCCTCAGGCAAAGCCCAGCTAAAGTAAAGTCAGTGGACTTCTTTTCCTTTGATTTAAACATGGTTGGGATTCCACATCCATTATTTAAGTGTATTGCCTTTACAACAGTAAAGAAAGAAATCAAGGGAGACAAAGAGAATACTTTCCTATCAGACTTGGCGGTCCTGGTTCAGTGGTCTAAAAATGTTCAGAGTTTAAGAACTCTTTATTTTGCCACACGTACACTATTTTCACATAGGGAACTGTCCCAGCATTCTGTTTTTATAAATTATCTGATGGGGAAACTGAAGAAGGACAGCATCAGCCTATAACACCCTGTAAGGTACTTCACATGGCTAGGAAGGTGAAAGCAGCTCTGCCCACACTCTGACCAGTCATGACAATCCAGACCAAATCCAAAAGCTGTATGATGATGTTAGCAAGCCACTAATGCTCGGCAGCATAGTCAGTCCCAGCTCACCATCCTGGCTGCATGGATTTTGCTCACTTTGCAATCCAGGCAGATTACAGACAAGCCTGCTGTTCAGGTACTCCCACCTAGCTTAATCTGCATAATTTAACTTCTATAGTCATAAATGGCACAAGAAAAATTGTGGATGGTTGGAGATACTAATCCATCTCCAACTGAAAGTAGTCAGAACTGACTAAAACTTTTCAGCAGGGACCAGGATGACTAACAAGACAGAATTTTGTAGATTTCTGAGTGATAGATGGAGCAGATCTTTTGTTTGTTCAGAAGGTAACATGCAGAGGACAATCAAATGAATTCAGAGAAACATTTCCTCATACAGCTCGTAATTAACCTGTGAGCTCCACTGCCACACAATACTGTGGTGGCCAAAAAGGACTGAGAAAAACTTGCGAGGACAGACAAATTAGTGGTTATTAAACATATATTATTCATTTTTAAACGTGGTCTTCTAAACATAACCTGGACCTCAGGAGCACATTAAATCTCTCTTTGTTTAAAGACCCAACAAAAGAAGCACCATGAGCCATTGGACCTAATTCTGATACTTCTAGACACAAGATGCTGGCTGAAACCAATCTGGCAGCTCTTAAACTACATGTTTTCACATGCTGTTTTTAATTCTTTCATATGTTAACTGTAACAGTGGAGACTTTTTTACACACTTCTATTCTGCATGTAAGTATGACAATAAAGCCTAATAGAATAAAGGCCTGTACTTGTAAGAAGGTCACACTTACATAGCTTTGCACACTACCTTTACAGACAATTTCATTTCAAAGCTTTTATTGGTTAAAGAGCAGATATCTACACAAGAACTGCTGGTGGCAAAATACAGTCATAAACAAACATGAAGCAATGCCAACTTCTTGCCCTGAACTTCATTTGTGGTAAAGTGTAACTCCACTGCTACATGGCTTCTTCTCTCCCACTTACTGAAAAGAGGATATATTTTTTCCCCATCATTTCTGTAACTCTTTGAAAGGGTGAGGATCTGTTAGTGCTCACATCATCAGAATTGCTTCCCCCCAAGACAAGGCAGAAAAAAGGCTGTTGGCCAAAAAACAAAGTTCTGATTCACTTGCTTGTGTCTGGAGCTACGTATGGCTGGGAGGCCACATGTTAAGTATCACTGAAAAGCCTACCTTGGGAATATTTCTCATGACTTTGGTACAGTCTGATAGTGGATATACTTGACTCATATAGAACGGAAGAAACCAGAAAGTCATCAATGAGATCCATAAACTTAAGTAGAGACCTTTTAGATACCTTGAAAAATAATTAGAGCATCTCATCACTAAAACCTATTTATTATTATTATTATTTTCATTTTTATTTTTTTTCACATGTACTAGAACCAGTCAGTTGCCTTGCTCAATATGGGATTTTGGAGTGATTTGTTTCTGAGTTTTGCAGTAAAAAAATATAAAATACAATAGATTTCAATATGAAAATAGATATTTCATGAAAAAAAATCTAATGAAATAACCAACATTTCAAATATGCAAAGAATTAAAACAACAACAACAATGCTTCAAGTGACTGATGTGGTACAAATCTTTCCATTGTTTTTACAGGACCATAAATTAATATTTTTTTTTTCTGAATAGATGTTTTTTCCACACCTATTGAAAGCTGCAGTGTCATACAGGTGATGAGTTTCTATTTAGGTGAGCCATTGGTTTCTACAAAAGGGGTAAACATAAACACAGCCTGGTAACTCTTATTTGAAATCCCCCTCTATTTTACTATTCAATTAACAGTAACTATTTAGCATTAAGCAGACATAGTGACTAGCAGCCATCTACTGAGTACTGCATAATTCAGGTACAAGGGCCACATTTGTGATTCAGTCAAAGTGCCTCTCTATCACAGCACTAAAGAAAGCTGAGCAACTTAACAACAGAGAGACATCATTAAGAAGCTGGACGGGGGTTTAATAGCAGTAGAGCTGTTCTCACACTTAATAAATGGACTGCAGGTTTATATGCTACATGGCCACATTTGTTTCAGTGCTCAGAGTTGTGAAGTGTTTAGATCTATGGGACTACGTCAGCTTCACCACATAAATAAGTGAGACCCTAAAGAGCTGTGCACTTTTATAAGTTCTTGAAGAGTATGTAGCAAGAAAATATGAGCTACCCCAGCCCAGAAAAAAAAACAAAAAACAACAACAAAAAAACTTTGCTCTAGCTAGTATTTCAAAAGGCAAGCATTTTTCTTTGTATTTACTTCTATCCCTGCAGCCATAATGAATTATTTAAGCAATATCTATATCATACAGGATTTGTGCTTTTATTTTATTTATTTGTCTATTTTATCACAGGCTACTTACAAGGGCAAGTGTGCTGAGTCAACACAGGTGTAAATCATTGCAGTTTTATTTTAATCAGTGGAAGTAGGCAGACTGACACCCATCACAAAGCTGACCCAATATATTTAGTGCAGAAGAGTTTTTTATTGGGTTATTTATAATGGACTTGTTTATTGCTATTTCTCAAGAAACAGCACTAGCAAGGTGCACTTTCCTTTTTTTTTTTTAGCTCTCTCATTTCTTTTTAATATCAACAGAAAACCAAGACATTTTCTGTGCATCTAACCAATCTCTAGTTTAGCAGACAGTGCACACCTTCAGAAAGGGCTCTTCAGGTAAGCCTAACACTGTGAAATGTGCTGCAATACAGAAATCTTGCAGCTAGTTCTGAATGACCTGATAGAGCTACATAGCAGGGCACTTCACAGTACAGAAATGTCAGCTTGGTTTCTAAAAGCAACAAAGTTGCATCAAGGCAGCCTTCTGCCAGGAATAACTGGGTCAACAAAGCAGCCCACCAAGACAGCCCTGTGGTTACCAGTTCTAGAGATCATTGTTTTGGAGCTGGGTCCTGCCTCAGCGTACTGCTCTCTCTCTCACTTTAAGGTCTAGACCCTCAACCAATGACTCTATGCAGAGCTGAGAGATCCACTTTTGTTCAGTCTTACTTAGAATTTAAATCCATTTATGGGCAAAGATCTCTGAAGTCTATCTCTGAGTACATTTCTACTCTCATTTTCATTAGACCATAATGGGTTACAATAAGTTTAATGCTGTCAATTCCATGATAGAAATGTGCTAACATTTGAGAGAAACTCAACTGGAGGAAAAAAAAAATAAAATAAAAAGCCACACTGCATTCTGCATTGACAAATCTGTACTACACTGGAAACAAAGCAGAGGAAAGGCTATCAAGATTGTATAAGTGGCTCTTATACACAAGAGTGTATAAGACTGTTTCTAAGATCTAAGGTAAATGGTGAATGACAGTGTTGGCTCATATCAATACTTTCTTGGCACTACGAGACAAAACGTGGTCGGGAGACAGATCATAAACCCAAGAGTCATTAAGTTTGAGTTAACTGGCAAGAAAAACTCATGAAACCTTAACTGGCTATTATTTTTTATAGCAGCACAAAGAATAGGGAAGCCACAAACATACAAATCATAGCAAGTAGTCTGGTCCCTTGCATTGTTTTGTGCTGTTTGGAAAAATGAATTAAACATTATTTGTAGAAATTAAACATCTATACAAATGTATAGATCACCTCTGTGCCTCATCTCACTTCTGTGCCTGGCAATATCATAGAACAGATCCTCCCAGAAGCAATGCCAAGGCATATGCAAGACAAGGAGGTGATCTAAGATAGCCAGCATGGCTTCACCAAGGGCCTGACCGATCTTGTAGCCTTCTATGATGGAGTGACTGCATCAATCAACAAGGTAAAACAATGTCACCTACCTGGACTTCTGCAAGGCCTTTGACACAGTCTCCCATGCCATCCTGAGCTCCAAATTGGAAAGAGATGGATTTGAAGGGTGGACTATTAGATGGATAAGGAATTGGCTCGAAGGCTTCACCCAGAGTGGTGGTCAATGGCTCTGTGTCCGGATGGAGGCTGGTAACTAGTGGTGTCCCTCAGGGTCTGTCTTGGGACAGATGCTTTTCAGTATCTTCATCAGTGACACAGACGATGGGATAGAGTGCACCCTCAGTGAGTTTGAAGATGACACCAAGCTGAGTGGTGCAGTTGATAACAAAGAAGGAAGAGATGACATCCAAAGGGATCTGGATAAGCCTGAGAACTGGGCCCACATGAACCAAATGAGGTTCAAGTCTAAGTGCAATGTACTGTGGCTGGGTCAGGGCAATCCCAGACATGAGTCCGGACTAGGAGAAGAACTCACTGAGAGCAGCCTTGCAGAGAAGGACTTGGGGGTTCTGGTAGAATAAAGGTTCAACGTAAGCCAGTGCATGCTTGTAGCCCAGAAGGCCAACTGTGTCCTGGGCTGCACCAACAGAGGGGTGGGAAGGTGGAGGGAGATGATTGTCCCCCTCTACTCTGCCCTTGTGAGGCCCCATCTGGAGTGCTGCGTCCAGGTCTGGTGCCCCCAGCACAAGAAGGATGTGGGCCTGTTAGAGCAAGTCCAGAGGAGGGCCATGAAGATGATCAGAGGGCTGGAGCACCTCTCCTATGAAGAAAGGTTGAGGGCATTGAATGGGGTTGTTCAGCCTGAAGAGAAGGCTCCAGGGAGACCTTGTTGCAGTATTTCAATACTTAAAGGTGGCTTATAAAAAAGATGGAGAAAAACTTTTTGCTTGAACAGATAATGACAGGACAAGGGTGAATGGTTTTAAACTAAAAGAGGGGATATTTAGACTAGGTGTTAGGAGGAAATTCTTCACTCTAAAGGTGGTGAGGCACTGGAACAGGTTGGCCAGAGAAGTTGTGGATACCATGGAGGTATTCAAGGCCAGGTTGGATGAAGATCTGGGTAATGTGATCTAGTGGGTGGCATCCCTGCCTATGGCAGGGCGGGGAGTGGAAATAGATGGTCTTTAATGTCCCTCCCTACACAAGCTGTTCTATGATTCTATGAAATGCATTAAAAATGTTAATGCAATAATACTCTTTTGCATAAAATTAGTGACTGAAGGATCTGAGCCTAGATCAGTGTAATATAAAATATTTAGATCTCCAGGTACTATTAATAAATGAGAGCAAGGTGCATGACGTTATTTTACTGCCTTGCCATAGCTACCCTTCCCTTTCTTGCTGTAACACATGCAGGAGGTCAATAGCTTGTCTTTGGTTATTGCACATTAAATGAATCATAACTATCCTGCTGATATTTCCAAGTCTTTTGAGACATCTTTCCTTATGTTATGAGTTTTGGGGAGTGGAACTGTGATGCCATAATCGTCTAAGGTCAAATAAGGCTATGATTGTTGCCTAGGTATTGCTGCATTTATCCAGAAACAAATTCTGAATATGAATTCCAAGGTCCTTTGAAGTATGAATATGTGAGTTTTCTGCCTGTTTGCCAGTTTATCCACAATTTTCCAGTAATAACATAACACCCACAATGATTAATGCAGGTCTGCTAACAGATTCAGGTTTGTTGGCCAGAAATATCAGCAACTTATTGTAATGTTGCAGGATGTCTTAGCTTTGAGATGATGGAGCAGGAATTAGAGGTGGTTGGAAAGGTAGTCATGTCTTCATCCAAACTAATCACTCTGATTTCAACTACTCTAGCTTATGTTGTTCACTAACAGTGAAAGTAGGATCAAAATCTACATATTTCATTTTAATACAGTGTATTTAAGGAAAGTTCAAGACAGTTGCCAAGTCATCATATTAGTGAAGTGTCTTTAACTGTAACAAGCAACAGGAGGTACCAGTGGAAGGGCAGAAAAGCAGGGGTGCCTATTAATTCCATGCTCTACATATGACAACATTTTCTAAAACATGGAACAAATCTTGAGTTCTAGTTATTCAGGACCTTGAGTCTTGAAGAAGCTTTTGGCACCTGAAGAGCATGGTCAGGTCATGGTCACTGTAAGATGAAAATAGAGAAAAGCAGAAATTCTGCCAGCCAGTGTCTTTTCAGCTGCTGGGAAAGCAAACGGAGAAGCAGGGTTTTAGGCTACTAATATTAAGCCTAATATTATGTTGACTATGACTTTACATGTAGATACACAGGTACCTGCATATTCCATGACAGTGTTCTCACAGAGTATAGCTGGGTGCTTCAAACTAACATTCAGCTGAATTCAAGTCCAGTTATTCTGCAGCTCCTACAGCATTAGATTAAAACTAGATTTAGAGCAAGATCCCAGGGGCTACAAGAAATAGAGGCTTGTATGCTGCTGCTAAAACTAATACAGTCATAGTTTATTAATGTAGACAGTAATGCATAATGAAATGTCATTAATTCTCACATGTAATATTGGTTTCTAATTTGAGGAATTGTGTCCAATTATCTGTAGTTTAGTTATTCAGATTTATAACTTGGCAATTCAGAACAAGAAAGTGCTGAATTCTTCTCCATTACCTGAGAAGTCTGAAAAATAAAATACCTGCTCCTTATAAAGGCAGCCTGTATATTTCTCAAGTCTTTTTGTTCTTCTGGATTTATGATTCAGTTCTCCAAAGCAGTCACTGAAAAAACATTTGATAACTTTCACTGCAGAGCTTATTCTAGATCTTTTTTCTTTATATTAAGATTTTTATCTGTGAAAAGGCATTTTATTTCAGTGCAAATCTTAGGAGCTAATTTTGCAGGGCAAAATAGCTTCTGAAAAGAAGCATTCCTGAAGAACTTTTGAAAAGAGGCACCTGCCAGAAAAATTAGTCAAGGGTGCTGTCAGCCATGCAGGTCACAGAGTTAACATTTAGATTCTCCAACCACGCCTTTGTATCAAGCAACTAAGGATGTTATCAACATTTTGTCAGCCAAGCTAATACTTGTTACTGTCAAAGATCCTTTTTTTTTTTTCAATAAAAATAAAAATGCCCACTGTCATTTCATATATTCTGCTCCCTACCTGAGCTCAGGGACACTCTGAAGCTTCTCACTGAAATGGCTCAAGAATTGGACCCTTTAAATAAAAATATAATTCCTTCTCCATAGAAAGCACAGCTGATCTCAGCTGCCAGGCTTCCTCAGCCTGCTCAGCAGGGAAGCATGAAGATGTCAGGTAAACATAATCATGCTATTTGTGGAAAGTGTGAGATGAGAAAGAGGGAGGGTAATGAAGCATAGACAGAGCAATTCAGTTTCCCAGCCTATTTAGCTAGATTGTCTTTCTCTAATTGTTTTTCTCCCTGGAGGTACAAACACAGAGAATTTCGATACCATAAAGTTAAGCTTTATTATTGCAGCTTTCAGTTCTTTCACAAAGAAATATGTACTGTATTACAGAGGAACCCAGTAGCAATGCTATAGTTAAGGATGCGTCAGCAAATGTGCTGCAGACCTCTATTTTTCCATGAGATGTAAAAACTAGTTTTAGGCTAAAATTAGGCATATAAGGTGGGTGTCTAGATTCATATCAGCTTATGGAAAATAAAAATAAAAATCTTAAGTTTGTTCTTTGGTAGTTACACATGATGACAGTCTTTCAAAAATAATAAAATACCTTGAGACAATATAATCTATATTATAAAAAGTTGGATAAATACAAGTTACAAGTGTCATTTTGGAAGTGTTTAAGAAACACTGCCCCTGTGGCATTCAGTCTTTATCTATGAAATTAGTTTCTTCTCACTGTGGCAGAATATCTAAATTTTAATGGTCTTTGTCCAGCAGAATCTAATCCAACAAAGCACATATTTATCTCATTAACACTTAAATATGTGAACAGTTCATTTGAAATCATCAGGACAAACTGTTCATCACCTTGCAGGACTGAGTTCTGAGAAAACAAAATGCAGGCATATTTTAAAATTCAAACAGACATACTTATGTTTTCCACTGCTGTATTTCATGGTAAAAACTAGCAACTTTAATGACTAAGGAGTTTATAAAAAGTCTTTAGGCAGGCAACAAATACTTGAAGAAAGTTTATTCTAAAAAGTAAGGTCAGTAAGCACATACTTATATACTACTTAGATACTAAGTATGCACTGACATCCAAAATTACAGCCACACAAATGAAAGATAACAGTAAATTACTAAACTTTAAAGTAACAGAAAAGAAAGCAAGCCCCAAAGTTAGATATAATGAATGATAGGAAAGCAAATTAATAATGAAATAGACCTAGCTCTTACATTGTCTGCTTACGACTAGATCTCAGAGTGCTTTCCAAGCAATTTGATAACATTACATAAATTTCACAGAGAAGGAAAGCAAGGCATATGCAGAGCAAGAGATTCAGCCAAGGCCATCCATCAAGGCAATGACAAGAGTTAGGTGCCCAACAGACTTGGCACCAGTTGAGTCACTACTCATATTATGGTTTTTTTTGTTGTTTTTTTTTTGGTGATAGTTGAGGCAGTTCAGCCTGCCTCTCAACCACAGACCACATGCACAGCCATCCGAACAGGCCACCACCTAGCAATGACCTACCGCTCTTCAGTTGCATCTTGCTTACCACCTGATCTTACCTACAATAAACAAGAGTCAGACTGAAACTCCTTGGCTACTTAACACTAAGTACACGAGGTAAAAGCCTGCACCCTGGAAGAAGTGATGCACAACAACTTGCTGTCCTGTGCTAAGTGGCACTAAGTGGTGTGCTCCCCTCAGTTAAGCTGGTGCCCCAAGCCTGGCACATCCCCAGCCCAGCCACTGCTTGCCAAGCACCTGGGTTAGGGTCAGGGCTTGCACACCTGCATGCAGACACAAGGCAGAAGAGGAGTGCAAGTCCAGGGAACGGAGCTGGGAGTGCTCAATAGGAGGGAAATGGGCACCTGATGGTCAGGCTCCTAGGGTGAAAGTGGTAATGCACTGTGAAAAGTACATTTAAGCTAAAATGATGGGTCTAGGTGCAACAGAATGAAAGCTGAAGGATGAAAGATATTGTGAGTTGCTGGCGGAGTGATGCAAGTATGGGCTAAGATGGTGTGCAGGAGGTAGTACAGTTGGAGAGTGTGTGATAGCATGGCACATCATGTCTGGAGAGAGTTACAAGGAAATAGCAGCAGGGGGCCTGTAGGGTCTCATCAAAATGCTAATAGATGCTGTTATTTAGAGGACTACAGTGCAGACTATAGCGAAATACAAAACCTGGGCTCCTGAGTGTACAGCTGAGGGAGTCCTTTGGGTGAGCTGACCCTAGATCTCAGGAAAAGAGAGTAATGAAAAAGTGTCTCATTAGCGCTGCATGTCTTTGATGGTCTTTGTATTTGAATTACATAATCCTAGATCAGAGAATAATTTTAACAATTCTCTCCAAAACTATTGGCTTGGGAGGGAGAAGTACTTTTTTTTTTTTTTTTGGGGGGGGGGGGGGGGGGGCGGACACAAAACAAAACAAAAAGCTCCAATGTCTAATAAGCACAGAAAAAAGCTACCGAAGGTGTTCAGAGGAAAGAAAACAGATCAAACTGTTTCACTGTTGGAAGGACCTTGACATGAGGACTACACTGTTGCCAGTTCTGAGGTCCACATTATCTCGCAGTGCCAAAAAGTAGAAAGTAATGAGGTGCGCTCGATATTCTACCCCACCAGAACAGGCCATGCAGCATTGCTCTAGATATGCTGCCCAGCAACATTTTGCCATTGCTGTATTGCTCTGGCACCTACATCATGTAACTTTTTAAGACAATGATCTTTCAGCTTTTAAAACTGTGAAGCACTTGGAAACATAAGCAAAATCCACAAGTAGAACGGTGCATATATACATATATATATATGTTTTGATTTGTTTTAAATTAACTTTGCTCAGTAATTATTGTGATCTATGAACTATACTGAAAAAGCTTTTCAGTAAGATAACTATGTTCAACAAGGGTGTTTGCAGAGTGCAAATAACAGAGTCGAGATTTCTGCTATTTCTGATTTGTTCTTTCAGCTTTTACCTCTCACATTCCCTTTCTCTTACAGCATCTCGTTCCCAACCACGAACAAACAAGTCACTCTGAACTGCATTCTCATTGGCAAAAGTGGCAGGGAGTAAAGAAGCCTTCTCACTCAAATACTTCTGTGGATTGCTAGGCTAAAAATATGCAGGATGCTATGCTGCAAATAGTATCATCCAAAAAGATGAAACTTTGTGATTTATGGCTTGCTTTCAACAAGAAGCACTGAACCCTTGCAGTTATGAACAGTATTTCAATCTGCTATGTATTTGGTATGCATGCATAGGTAAATATATGCCACACACATCCTACTACACATCTGAGAGAAAAAAATACAGAACAACAAACAAGTTAAAGAGCACCAGTCCCCCCACTATTCCCTGACAGACAGGAAAAACAATAAGCAGTTCAGCAGGTGGCATCATATGTATGGGGTGAAACAGAAATTTATGTAACGATCTGGTATGTCATAACTTTTTACTTACAGTTCACAGAGGAAACACTCAGTTTGCACAGCTAGTTGTCAATATTTGTCTGAATGTTTTGATGGAGTAACTTCATTCCCTGCAAGGCAGCGTGCACCAGTAGAGTTGTAGGGTTTGCATAATATCCGTTCCAGACCTGGAAGAAATAGAACATTTTTCTTGTGTTTCTACTACTTCCTATGCTTCTACAGAGGCAGTTTAGCACAAAGTATTTTGTATACCTCTGGAGCACATCTCCAGTCACTGTAAATAAGCACCATTCTCTGAAGTTATCAAAGGTGCACCTATGTATACTAGCTCATGACCAAGCATCTTCTATTGCTTTTTTTAAAAACATAATAAGAATTACTTCACAGATTAAAGAAATTGCTAAGAATTTTTATAGCGGATAACTTTACCAGTATACAACATTTTGAAATAGAACTGAATATTTAAAAAACATAATTAAAACATTACGCCAATTCCTTATCAATTCTATAAATTTTTGGGAAAAAAAAAAAAAAGTCAATTAAAAAAAATTAGATAAGAGATATCATACTCAGTGAAGCATATTCCTTGGCGCATCACGGGACATACACACTCATGACAATGCCATAAATTAAAAGGGACTAATCTGAGATTCTCACATTGTGTGTGCACTACTGTCCTGGTTTGGGGTAGGATAGAGTTAATTTTCCTCCTAGTAGTTGATAGGGTGCCACGTTTGGGATTTAGGATGAAAATAATGTTCATACCATGCTGATGTTTTAATTGTTGCAGAGCAGTGCTTACACCAAGGCAAGGACTTTTCAGCTTCTCACTCTGTCCTGCCAGCGGGCAGGCTGGGGGTGCAGCAGAAGCTGGAAGGGGATAGACGCAGGACAGCTGACCCAAACTGGCCAAAGGGGTATTCCATACCATCTGACGTCATGCTGAACAATATATAGGGGTGGCTAGCCGGGGTGGGGGGGCCGGCTGCTCGGGGATAGGCTGGGCATTGGTCAGTGGGTGGTGAGCAATTGCATTGTGCATCACTTGTTTCATACACATTATTATTAGTAGTACTATTATCATTATTATTTTCCTTTCTTTTCTGTCTTAATAAACTGTCTTTATCTCAACCCACAGGCTATCATTTTTTTTCTGATTCACAGCTGTGTGGTGCTTAGCTGCCGGATGGGTTAAACCACAAGTACCCTACATTTTAAAAATGAATATATACTCATTTTCTAATCCAAGTGATAGGGCACAGACCAAAAAACAAACAAACCAACACAACACACCAAACTAAGCCAAACCAACCAACCAGCCGAACAACAAGTATAAAGTGGCTCTCTTCTCTGACTTTACTGAATCCCCAAATTATATTAATATAATGGCAAAGCAATAGTTAAGGGAATAATGGACCAGCATATAGAAAAAGGGTTCTGATCCCTACCTAGTAGCCTCTCCCTAGAGCTTTTGTAATCAGAAAGAATAATCAAAAGAAAACATCTTTTCTTTTATGTGCAGATTCTAATGTGTAACTTCCATTAGGCTGCATAGTGCTTGTCACATGCATAATTTTAGCAAGAAGACATTTTGA
This sequence comes from Cygnus atratus, assembly GCF_013377495.2. Classification (NCBI taxonomy): domain Eukaryota; kingdom Metazoa; phylum Chordata; class Aves; order Anseriformes; family Anatidae; genus Cygnus; species Cygnus atratus. Next base: position 8,381,359 of record NC_066365.1, read on the forward strand.
CTCGTGGTTAAGAATATACAGTGCACTGTAAGAAACCAGACATTTGAATCCAGCAGTGGTAAGTATTGATTTTTTAACCAATGTGATTTCTTTCTATATTTAAAACAAAACAAAACAAACAAACAAAAAACTTTAGTAGGCTTTTTTCTTCATTAAGTCCATAGGAACTGAAATAGGAATTATGAAAAAAAATGATAATTGTTAGGAAGTTAATTTCTTATCTTCCTCTATTTTCTTTTTTTTTTTTTTTTTTTCCCTACTGTTTACAATTCTTTTAAAAAGCTTTTTCCACTCAGTACAAATTATTTGGTATGGTACTTTTCACCCTCAGGAAAGAGCCATGGGAGAATAGTGCAGTAATGAGCTGACACTGTCTCCTTCCTGTGTAAAGAACATTAGTGGAAATAAAAAGTGTAATTTGATTTTTAAGTCTTGAACATTGAGTTATAAGTGGCAGTGATTAAATACACTAGCATACACACTAAATGATACCATAATAATGGCCCAGCTTTGTAGCTTTTTTTTTTCTTTTTTTGCTACTCTTGTTATGTATGCTAGTTAGCATCCATTTTCATTTCCTATTGACGTGTATTTCTCATCATACTGGCTAAAAGCTTCAAACATGCATATCTTCTACATTTTAGTGATTGTTTCACTTAAAATTACCATCCTGGTTGCACCAAAAAAAAAAAAAAAGTTTATATATAATCCTGGAAACAAGATTTCTAAACAAAACTATAAGTAAAAGCAGGTAGAAACTCTGCAGGAATCCTATTTTGTGAAGCTGTTTTCAAACTATTGTTTCCATTTAATTAGTGAAGGTAAGGACCTGCATTTGCACAGATTTTATCTCCTCATGGAGACCACCAGCTTTGTTTCTTTTATTAGACAAAAGAAAGTTCCCTTTTTCTAACTTCTGTATTTGCTGTTGTTAGAAACCACATTTATTATGAGACTTCACAGAAGCCAAGGGTAAATTGGCTTGATTTATAAATTGAGAAATATCAGGAAGGGTCACAAAAGCCTGAGTAGTCTTTGCCTTCAGTAATTCAGGATTTTGCATCCTAAATCACATATATTAAAAAATGCTGATTCATCTTATTTTCAGTGTTTTCAAAAGACAGCACAAACTTTTCTGTGCCTTAATTTAGCAGATAAAAACAATATAACATTTCCTACCTACTTAAAATTCCCTGAATTTCCTGCTTTAAAAGTATAGTTGAACATAGAATGCAATAAAGAATATGAGACAGATTAATTCAAACATTCCAAAGTTGAAACTCATATTTAGAAAACTCAGAAACAAGAAGGAATAATACCTCTAATCTGACCTCTTATTTGGTATTAAATAGTGTTTAGTGTTACTGTTATTGCTCAGGTGCTTATACAATCATCACTACAGGAAATTGCTGAAGGAGGTCTGTATGAAAAATAAAGCCTTACTGTATTAAATACATTTAAATATACATCATTGATTAATACATACAAGTATGGTAATTTTATAGCTCTACATGCCATGATCTGAATACCCATACAGTAAGGCTGAGATGTAGTCTAAAACTTACAGTTCATTTCAAAAATGAACAATAAACATTTTAAAAATTAATGTAGTGAAAATGGTTTTATAGCTATTTATCCTGCACAGCAGTTCATATTATCATGAACATGGTAGGTACTTCAAAAAGACTGAAATGCGTTTTTTCCCAGTAATGGTTCAGAAATCGCACATTGTGTCAGCACCATCATTCAGTGTATCTCTGTCATGACCATATTTTAGTTTATATTTTATTCCTACATCTGAAATTGCTGTTTTGCTTCCAAGACCATACAATGCTGTCTAGCTGATGCCCATTAGGAAAACTCAGCCTGTGGACATTATTTGTTACAAAACTATCAATACTGACAGCAAACAGTGTCCAAAGAAATAGCACAGGTTTAGTTAGTAAAATGGATGAATCCATTTCTCTTTAGCCTTAAACAGTTTGCAGTCATATATGATATAACATGAACTAGAAACAGGCATTGTGACCACAGTTTAAGACATTGTAGGAAATCATAAAAGTCATAAATCAGGCTGGCACGGCTTAGAAATTCTGTATAGGAGAGAAACGTTTCCAAAAGAGAGAAAGTTGTTACAAATATATATAGCACAGTAGAGTATAGTTTTTTATTGACTCAGTAGGATTTATGATGTCAAAACGGGCAATGATTTTAGCAGGGAGTAAAGTAGGTGTTGTGAAAGACACTAGGAACTTCAGTATCCACCTCTAGGTACTTCAGCTGGGCATCTAAAAATCACAAGTCATGGTTTTGAAAAATAAAGGAAAGCTATATACATTTACAAGGCCTGTCCTCAGAGCAGGTGATTTTTTTTCTGGTGCCAGCATAGATCAAATCCTGTTTTATAATTAATTACTTCATTTTCATATCCTTTTCCTCTATGTAAATATCATTAGCTTTCAAAATACTCTAAAATAGTGAAAAGCAAAGTAAGAGATTCTGTTTGGCAGTGCTAAGAGTAGGGAAAGGTGCATTTTCAATTGTCAGGTGAGATACTATGTTTCCTTACAAAAGCACCAACTCAGTGTTTTTTTTTTCTTAATATTTGTTTGCTCGTTATTTGAAGAAAAAATAGCGCTGAATGGATAAGCTCCCATTAATAAGATGATGTTAGTAATAATTTTCCATTAGTTTTAATCTTCAATCCCTCTATAAATTTTTCTTTATCCATTCTGGTAAACCATTGTAAAAATTGTCACAATGGCTTCTAGACAGACAATGTACATCACCCAAAATTTAGACAGCCTCAGATACAGAAAAGTTACACCATTTGAAATTTTATATGAGGCTTAGATCATTTTTCCATAGCAGTTTTAGGACTGCTATACAATTGCCCATCAGATGCAATGAAAACGCTACAGTGCTGATGATAGTTCAGCTCTAGTATATGGGGTGTTACACTAAGGTCAGTGCCAAAGTAAAGCAATATAACATGAGCAGTGTTTCTTGTTTCACATGCGCTGTGTTTCAAAAAGGAAGTAGTAATCTATGTTTGAAATACAGATACAAATCAGCAATATACTCCCTTTGTTTTGTTTTGTTTTTCTGTGGTGTGCTGCATGTTTGGCCAACAGAGGAACTACTTTAAGATTTCATAACGTGACAAAATGAAAAATGTTCTGCTTTCTGTGGTTTCAGAGAAAAACAACATGAAATTCAATAACATGAATGCAAGATTTGGATTAGGCACTCAAGTAACCAAGGTATGGCAGAATTCATTTCATCAGTATAATGGTTAACTACTTCAGTAATAATCAAGCTCTGCATTTTGGGTAGCATCTGAACCTGAAAGTCACTCTGAACTAGACTCTCAACCAATGTGAGTCCCTTCAGACCAAAGAGTGTTGCAGAAAACTACTGGTAAAAGTTTTTAAGTGTGCAAAGTTTGGTTGTTAATTTACTAAACATTTGCATTATTGCACATTTTTCATCCAAAGGTAACAACCAGGCCTTCTGAAGCTGCATTCTTGGCTAGCAAATCTGCATGGGTTTATGACTTTTCCTCCAACTTACAGTACCTACATCAGCATAAATATGTCTGAGGTAGGTCTCACCTCCCCTCCAGTATATTTCATTGCTACCAGTCTCTCCTCTAAGCACAAGGACAAATGGCCCTACTCACATCTAGATCAACAACACTCCTACCTGCGACCATACGTCCTTTTTTCCTTTCTCTTTGCAGCTGATTATGGGGAAGATGAGTGTCCAATTACATTTCAAAGGGATTAAAGCTTAAATGGGAAAATCCCAGTCACAGAATCACAGAATCATCTAGGTTGGAAGAGACCTCCAAGATCATCTCTGAAGAAAGAACCGATGGTAAAGTACAGTGGACAATATGCTTCACAAGTGTAGTCCTTTAATTCTATTTGTGAATTTAGAAAAGTTTCTATTATTCATTTCACTTACTGTATATTTTAAATTGTTAATAGTTACTGTGAATAATTCTAGGACTACATTGTGGTAGATACAGGTATCAAGCCTTTTGATTTCTGTTCCTTATATTGTTCAAACTCTGTGTGAAAAATTCAAACCATTCTGGGCTATAGTAGGAAGGAATATCTCAAATTCAACCCAATATAAGTGAAATCTATGAGATTTCTATTTTCACCAAAACACTAAGCAAGCAGAATTTCATCCAGTTTTTGGAATGAAACATCCATTTAGATTTGCTGAGCATGATACAAATTGCTATGTTTGTCCATATATTCACTTTGCTATGTATTTGATTGTTTTGTAAAGAACTTTGGTACTCCATGGGCAGGAAAAATATATCATACAAGACTGAAATTAAATTGTCTGTTCTGCTGAAGATGAAACATTCTCTTAAGTGTTTATCCTGCTAGAGCCTCAGAGCTCTGTAGAGATAAGCGAGTGTTTTATAATTACTGAGCTTGAGTACTACTGTCAGTTTTATATGTTTAATAATATATCAAATATTAAGATCCATCGGGTGCCATATAAAGACAGAGAAATGAAACACAGACCTCATTAACCAGTGTTTTGTTCTTTACAGGGTCTTGTTACTACAGAACACTGAAACTTGCCCAAAGAGTTGAAATGGTACTTTGTCTGAGAAATCAGCATCTGCAATTGCGTCCACTCTACTTTAAGCTTTGATTTTGAAAATCCTTCTCTGCTTCTGTAAATGCAATTGGAGATTCATAAGTTGAGAATAAATAATGAAATTGCAGCTACCCACATAATTTGAGAAAAGCTATTAAAAATATACCCAAGCATCAGCCTCTTTTTTCTTTCCATTAGCAATGACACTGCTTCTTGAGTCAGTGTCTCTCATAAGTGACCTTCATATGTCAGCAGCAGGAAAATAATGGATTTTGTCTACCTCAACGTATGGTAGTAGAAATACCAATTACAACTTCAGCAACTTCCTTAACGATTATTGTCACGTACTAATTTAGGGACATGCAGGGCAAATGAAACTCTCTTCAGACTTGCACCGCCATAATTTCATTCCCGGTATTCTTTGTTCCTTTCCTGTATCACCAAAAAGGTGTGGAGCATGCCTGCAGAGAAAAAGCTCATGGACTTGTTTTCTGCATGCTCTGATGGCAAACAGGCAAGTGAATTAACTACAGATGTTCAACTGTATGAATTATGAATTCAAGAACAGAAGAGAAGTCACCTCTCTGAATTTAGGATTATAGGATAACCCACCAAGATTCGCTGTACTTAATTTGCCTGCAGCACAATGGCTAATTAAGGGACAGGGAGACAAGACACAAATGGAGAAAGCATTACAGGAAAATGACAATTCCTTGCTATATAGAAAAACAGCTAAATAGCTAATTATTCTGTGAAAAAAATTTATATTGCAGCTGATGTTGGACAATACGGTTCATATGTTTTTCCATGAGGTTCACTTTTGTGATTTATTAGCAAGAACCCATACGACCTCAGTGAAGAGATGGGGCTCCTTCAGAATTGCCACATTAAATTCCTCACTGACTTCTGTTTCCTACAGTACTCTCAGGATACATTTCAAACATGCACCTTTCTCAAAGATTCAACCACTGTTTGGGCTCTGTTTCAATACTTATCCTTTTGTCAGAAACTTAAATGAATGGTTACTCTCCTGAACCATCCTCACTATAAAGAAAAGAAAATGCCACGATAAGTCCCTGGAGTGGCCAAAACAAAAAGGAGTTTTTCATGGACTCAGAATAACAAGGATAAAGATGGATAGCTACAGGTCAGTCATTAATTCAAAAAATGAAAGGAAGAGAGATACAATATTTGTTTCCCACTTACCTTCATCCAAAAATAGTATTCTGTGAAATGATTCATGAATTCAGTGAACATTCCAAAAGAGTCATGTCATGCAGAAATGCATCAATGTGTCTGGATTCAGAGAAAGTAAAAGAAACGGGTCTTTGATAAGAGAACTTAATGAAAAAACTCATGTTTTGATTTTGCTGTCAGGAAGGAGGAACGCAACATGAGTTGATCAACACTTTCAGAAGTTACAAAAGTGACATACAGCTCTGATTATGACTGAAATTTAATTCATGAATCACAGTTGATGACTGAATTTTATAAAAGTGAGGTTATAACTAACACACCAAATGAGCGCAAGACTCCTGGCCAAAAAAAAAAAAAGTAAACAGCAAAGACAATATTCTCCAAAGGGAAGAGTAAATTGCCATACATAATGCCTTTTACAAGCATTGAGTTTGATGAAAGAAACATGCAATTCACAAGAGAGGTTTAGTATAAATATATTTTTTCTCAACTTATAGGTGTTACAAAAAGCATCCTGGGATCACACAGCCAAATGAACAAGAAGAGTATCTCCAGGCAAAGACATATATGCTACTTCCTGAGCTCTTTCTCTAGAAATATTTTCTGAAGTAGCTTTGAACAATTAAGAAGCATAAGAATACTGTCAAATTCTAAGTAAGTTTCAGGTGAATGAAAACACGATTTCTGAAGAACCTTTGAAGGGAGTACTAGCTCTAAGTGAGGCAGACCCAAGCTGGCATTCATTGACCCAGAGGAACATTATCTGGTTCATTTCTGTTATAGCTACTGTATCAACAAATAGATTTTTCATTGAGGAGGTCAGTTCAAGACACCTAGGCCAATCACAGATATTAGGTTCGTCAGCGTAAAATAGCTTATTGAAAAACTATTAAAATGGATAAAGTATTTCCTTTGCCTTTAAAGACAAACATACCAAGGAAACCTGGATATTGTTGTGTTTCAGACTACACATCATCCAAGAATAGATACTGAGATATTCAAATACTCAATAGTACAGAAGTGATTAGCATATTCTGAGGAGCTGGCGCAGCCGCAGGGCCTGACCACAAGTTCAGGGGTATCTCAGGCCCTGGCCTCAGCAGGGGAGGCTCAGGACAGCAGCACGACCAGGCCGCACCTGCAAGCTCTCACGAGAGAGGGTGACTGGGAGTGGGCTTTGCCAGGGCCACAGCAACTGCACCCAGGCCCTCTGCCTAGAAAAAGCCTCCAGGAGGGCAGTGATGCGCAGTGCCCAGCATGAGCAGGGAGGGGCCAGCAGTGCATGCAAGAACCACCTGCAGTGTGCTGCACTGGTGGGTGTGAGAGCTCATCTGGCGAGGCACAGGAGTTCTGTCCCTCCTCCCTTTCAAGTCCATCCTATCTACTGGCAGTCTCTGTGACCACAGTTTCTGCCATGGTCTCCACTAGGCAGAGACCTTGCCCCAAAAACACTGTGGTGACCCAAACAGAGGGCCTATCCAGAACTGTTTCTATACAGGTCTCTGGATGCAGGGAGTACCAGAGCCTGCTGCTGCCAGGGGAGGGAGGCAGGTATTCCACTGTGTGAGGTGCGAGCAGGTGGAAGGTCTGCTCAGCGTGGTGGCAGAGCTGAAAGAGGAGGTTGAGAGACTGATGGCCATCAGAGACTGTGAGCAGGAGATCGACTGGTGGAGTAGCTCCGTGGCGTGCCAGAGGGAAAGGCACCAGGGAAATACCCCACAATGGTGGTGGACCCCCTGCCCTGTCCCTGTTGGGCAGAGGAGGGGGACCTGAGAGATGGGGAGGGTTGGGAGAGGGTTCCTGCTCAGCATCGTGGGTGAACCCCCCTCTCCCCCCTGCTTCCCTCGCATCCCTAGGTCCTCCTAAGCGATAGGTTTATAGCACCGGAAAGTGAAGGGGAGGTAAGTGGGGAAGCATGGGAGGGTTCCCCAAAGAAGTTACCAAGGACGAGGCAGTTGACTCCACACCTTCAGGCTGCCTCAGCCAGGAAAGAAAGAAGGGTGGTTGTGGTAGGTGACTCCCTTCTCAGAGGAACGGAGGGCCCCATTTGCAGATCAGACGAGCCGTAGGGAAGTGTGCTGCCTACCTAGGTCCGAAACATAAGTAGAAAACTCCCAGAGCTGGTTCACCCCACTGATTACTACCCATTACTCATAGTTCAGGTGGGCAGTGATGAAGTCACTCAGAGAAGCCTGTGAACTATGAAAAGAGATTTCAGGGGCTTAGGGCAAATAGTTCAATAATTTACACCCTGACCTGGAAGTCTCCTGTGATTCAGGTAGATAATCACCCCCTGTGATCCAGGAAGAGACAGTTAGACATCTGCTTCTCCATCTGGAATGTCACAAGTCCATGGGACCAGATGGGCTCCACCCTAGGGTGCTGAGGGAGCTGGCGGAGGTGATTGCCAAGCCACTTTCCACCATCTACCAGCGTTCCTGGTTGTCTGAAGAAGTCCCAGAGGACTGGAGGCTTGCCGACGTGACTCCCATCTACAAGAAGGGCCGTAAACAGGACCCGGGGAACTACAGGTCTGTCAGCCTGACCTTCATTCCAGGGAAAATTATGGAGCAAATCATCTTGGGTGAGATCACATGGCATGTGTGTGGCATCCAAGGGATCAGGCCCAGCCAACATGGGTTCACTAAAGGCAGGTTGTGCTTGTCCAACCTCACCTCCTTCTATGACCATGTGACCAGACTGGCAGATGAGGGAAAGGCTGTTGATGTAGTCTCCTTAGACTTCAGCAAAGCCTTTGACACAGTCTTCCACAGTATTCTCCTGGGGAAACTGGCTGCCTGTGGCCTGGACAGGTATACTTTTCCCTGGGTCAAGAACTGGCTGGAGGGTCGGTACTAGGGCCTATCTTGTTTAATATCTTTATTGATGACCTAGATGAGGGGATTGAGTGTACCCTCAGTAAGTTTGCATTATGACACCAAGTTGGGAGGTAGTGTCAATCTGCCTGAGGGTAGGGTGGCCCTTCAGAGGGATCTGGATAGGCTGGACTGCAGTGAATGGGATGAGGTTTTACAAGGCCAAGTGCCTGGTCCTGCACTTTGGCCACAACAACCCCATGCAGCGCTATAGGCTTGGGGCAGAGTGGCTAGAAGACTGTGAAGAGGAAAGGGACCTGGGGGTGTTGATTTATGCTTGCCTGAACATGAGCCGGCAGTGTGCCCAGGTGGCCAAGAAGGCCAATGACATCCTGGCCTCTATTAGAAGTAGTGTAGCCAGCAGGAGCAGGGAGGTGATCGTCCCCCTGTACTCTGCTCTGGTGAGGCCACACCTCAAGTACTGTGTTCAGCTTTGGGCCCCTCACTACAAGAAAGGCATTGAGGCCCTGGAGCATGTCCAGAGAAGGGCAACAAAACTGGTGAGGGGTCTGGAGCACAACTCTTATGCGGAGCGGCTGAGGGAGCTGGGAATGTTTAGTCTGGAGAAGAGGAGGCTCAGGGGAGACCTCATTGCACTCTACAACTTCCTGAAGGGAGGTTGTGATGAGGAGGGGGTCGGCCTCTTCTCCCAGATAACTAATGATAGGACTTGACGAAATGGCCACAAGTTGTGCCTGGGGAGATTTAGATTAGATACCAGGAAAAACTTTTTCTCTCAAATTGTGGTCAGGCACTGGAATGGCCTGCCCAGAGAGGTGGTGGAGTCACCGTCCCTCACAATGTTCAGGAAGCACCTGGATAAGGTGCTACAAGATATGATTTAGTAGCTTAGTGGGTAGTATTGGTGATAGGAAGAGGGTTGGACTAGATGATCTTGTAGGTCCTTTCCATCCCTGTGTTTCTATGATTCTATTATTTTCTATGATTCTATGATCCCCTTTCAGCTAGCTCAGAAGGGTTTGCATTCAATGGCCAGAAAGTGTTATACCTTATTCAGCATTCTGAGAAGAAAAGAGTGATGTGTTTCTTTTCCATGCTAAGAAATGTTATTCTTCTTGCAGGATTTCAGCTAAAACTTTCACCACATGCTGCAATTCCATATATTATGTATTTTTATATAAGAATAAAACCATTGCATACGATGCTTTAAAACATATTTCAGAATGTTAACAAAGTAATAGTCCACTGGACAAATATTTCTCCTTGATTAAACTTAACACTTAGATGGATCAATAAATCTAGTGGTCAAATGCTGTCCGTAGCTAGCTCAGAATAATCCACTAAAGCCAACACAGCCACTTCATATTTCCTTCTTTACAGAATGTCAAAGAACAAGTTTAATTAATGATTGCTTTAGTGAGAGCTGTATGGGAAACAACTGCAACAAGTAGGAATACACTCTTATTGTTCTCATCTCTCACCCATGATTCTCAGTTTTAATGGTGGATATTGACAGGGGAAGTGGTAACTGAGGACAAAATGTGGCCTGTGAAGAACTGTAAGGTATTTCATTCCATAAATTTAATAAGTTCCCCAACACCTGTCACAATATCTAACAGGTCTGCTTGATGTTACTCCATCCAACAGACCTTGGATACTGAGCTACTATACTGGGACTCAGGTATCCGAATGTACATAATAGCTCTGTGCGAGAATGATTGTTTTAAAGTACTTTTTTAGAGTTGACAGTTCTGAAACTTCATGAAAAAAAAAAAAGAGGGATTGGAAAAAAAAATAGGAAAGATCTGCATAGGGTCTACAGTGTTACCAGTAGGTGTTCTTACTTGCCAACACCCTAACTAGGTGCCTGTACACCCTAACAGGTTATCTGTTTCCAAGACTTCCTGTAAGATTGTAAGCAAGAGCGTGGCTCTAAAGTATTGTGCATATACAAGCTTTGAACGATTTTTTTCCCCCTCCACAAGAAAATTTCAGTCTAATACGGTGACCTAGAAAACTGAGCAGCATTCAGATGACAGGGAGATATTTAAAAAACAAAAACTTAGCAGTATACTAGCAATGGTCTAAATGGAGCATGAGTGAGATTAATGAAGGATAATTTGCCTTCCTTAGAACAAAGGAAAAATCACTACCATCAGGACTGGAGAGTACCGTATAATGGGTTACATACATAATACATATTACAGTCTCACAGCCAAACAGAATAAATCTTTCCAATTGACAAGAGCCATTTCAGTGGAGTATCTTGCATAGTCAAGCCTTAACTTCCTTGAACACACAGTGAAAAAGTCTTTCACTTCCAGAAGAGGACATGATTTTTTTTTTTTTAATATTTTTTACATACATACACACCAGCATGGAGAGCTTTGTTTTAGCAACATGATTTCAAATTCAAGTGAACTATATTCAACAGATAGGGTAATATATGAAAGCATTCTGAAAAAAAAATCAAGACCATCTGAGCCTACTCCTCATTAAAGCTGACTTGCTGTCAGCCAGCTGGCAAAGCCTTCAAACTCTGTGTGCCCCAGTTTACCTACCTATAAATTGGATTTTAATAATACTGTTCTACTGCACACAATGAGACCTAGTGAATTAGCATGTGTAATGTGGAGAGAAATAAATGATAAATCATTACATAAAGACTAAGTGTTACTATTCTGAATGTGTACAGTGATAATAACTTGATTTTATAGACTAGTAAAATCATGAGATCATAGGAATAAATTCAGATTATCATGTGTCAGAGGGTTATGGAAGACTAGATAAGGTGACTTTCAGGCTTAATCTTCTAAAATGCATTTTTGCATAACAGAATCTGTTTTAGAAGTGTTTTAAAATAAATGGAATGTACTTCTGTCCAGATTATGTAAAGTCCTGCTGAAAACAGTTCTACCTGAAAAAGAGTCATAATTTCCAATATCAATTATTCATATTTTTGAATATAGCTCAGAAACCTCAATAAACTTTGAAGCACAGAATTAAAGACTCTTTACAAGGCTATGCAAATGGGAAAGTTTTCTTTCTTTATGTAAAGAATCAGTTAAGCTGTCTTTAATTTACTACCAATTCTTCAGAAGAATATAAACTCAAAGATCTTTCCTCATTAATGCACACTGTAGAACACTTTCATTCAAAAACTGTGTTAACATAGTGCAACAGAGCGACATGATCACAAGTGGGACTTTGATTTAATATCCTCCAGATATTAGAAAAAAGTGACACGGTATGGAGAGAATGGAAGGAATCTTGTAAGGAAAGAAAGTACTGTTCAGTGAAGACATCATTTTTGGCCAGACACGCTTGTGCAAAACAGCTGCAGATCCCATGTAAAACTGACATATTAGATTAAAGAAATTACTGGGATTTCAGCAAAAGGCCACTACGCTTTGAGTAAGGCTGCAGTAATAGTCTAACACTCAAAGAAAAGTGATGTCAAAGACTCCCTGCCTCTTGGCCAGAGGGGAAGATCCAGAAGATGTGCTTCTACTGATTCAGGATGGGCACATGGATGGGTAACTACTCTACTGCAGCAACACTCAACTCCACATTGCTAACAAAGGGACAAAAAAGTCCCGCTTGATTCTGAATGACCATCTGTCACAGCAACACTACTCCAGTGTATGTCTATGCATATGTATATCCTCACTTGCAGATCTGTAAGCCTGTCCACCCTTGCAATTACATTCAGTGTAGGAATTTAACACCACAGGTCTCTTTTCCTGAATACTTGCAATTCAATTAAATATGTTTCTCATTAGGGTTCTGCTTGATACTTTGATTTCCTTTTCTCATTAGGGAAAAAATCTTTGCTTGGCCATGTCTAATTATCAAGAAACAAAGTCACCAGCTTAAAACACTGCTACTTTTATTGAGTAAGGCACAGTACATCTTTTCAGATATTGACATTTTCCCCTGTCTACTAGTTTTATAACATTTCCATTCAGAAAACAAGATGAAAATGAAGACTGTGTTGATAATGGCTTTTGCTTTTGTTTTATATTAAAAAAAAAAAAACAACACCAGTAAGCAACTAGTAACAATCTTCACAACAGAGGAAGTAGTATTATTTCATGTCTTTTGGACATAGATGAACTCAATTCTTACTTTAAACCCTATCATGAAGAAGTGATATTGCAAAGTTAATTTCCAGTTTGGCAAAAACTCTCACTCTAACTTTAACCCAAAAGTTCAGTTACCACTGTTCTTCTGTGTATCTTATAGAGGGATTTATTAGAGTAGGGAGAAGAGATTCACTTATAGTCCTTGCTATGTACAAAAATTGGCCATATCAAAAAAAAAAGTTATACCATAGCATACTAATAGAAGTTAGTTTTTTGTTTGTTTGTTTTTATAAGATAAGGGGTGTCTAGGAGGAAAACAGAACATGTGAGCTGAAAAAACAAAACCCATAAGCAGTACAGAATAAATGGAGGCAATACAACACAGAGAAGATAACAGTACAAAAAAAAAAAGGATACATAATTCCAAGGCAAATACAAATGCCCCATATAAAAATGTTGTAAAAGCAATAGCACAAGAAAGAAAAAGCAATAGAAGAAAAACAGGGCAAACAACCACACTTTGTTGCTTTTCTGCTTTCTCTGAATAAACAACAAAAAAGCAGGCGTAGACTTACCATGCAGTAAAATAACTTCTACTGCTTTAAAGTTTTTTTTTTTTTTTATCTACAGGAATACAAAAACATCAAAAGAAATGTATAAGAACCAAGAAGACGTTAACTGTTTATTGGTTTGATATCAAAAATGATACCAGCGAACAAATGGCTCCTCTATATAGTAGTCTGTTGACAAGCATTTAAACTCTTAAAATAATGAGTGTTAAAAATTTTACCTTCAAATTTTCTGTGAGGATTTAGGGAAGGTGATCTGAATCATTTTTAATATTCATATTGATAATTCGCTACCAAGATCTGAAATATATCAAGCTATAATGTAAATACACTGATTTGAAAACAGTAAAAAAAGGGTTATTTTTCTGCAATATTTTTCTTTTTTATTATTATTATTTTATTTTCAAACTAACATGGAGAGAACTCTGTCAAACCCTCTTATGTCCTTGCATTCTCTTCCCCAATTTTATTTTACAGAAAGGGTAAGATGAAGAGTATCTACGTCAACGATGTGTGACTTCTCATTACTGATATAAAAATCTATATTATTTTTTTCCCAAGCATTTCAAGAGGTTCTAGAAAGGAAGAGAGAGTGAGAGAAAAACAAAGCAATGACAAAAAATCCTAAAATGGCACAAAATCATTTCTCCAGGAGGAGGTCATACACAACGAACATTTATAGTTAATAAAACTGTAGTCCATCAGAATAGTATCATAGTTCATAACAAGCACACAAAAGTAGTTGTAAAGGAGATTTACTGAATAGAATAGCATCTCTTAAAATAGGTTATGACTGAAGAAAATTCTAGGCACACTACTGATGAAGTCAATAACGGCTGCAGTGGATCTCTCCTGACATATACGTAGGTAAGATTGGTCTACATTTAAGGAATAAGATCATCTACATATTGGAATGCATAACACTTTAAAATAATTTGCAAAGTTTTCAGAGAATATTCTTTCCCAGTTAGAAAAATAGAGAACTGAAGGATATGAAAATATCTGATGTTAATCAGTGCTTACCCAATAAGGCAATTATTAGATACATTATGATCTTTAACAGTGATTTCTTGAAAAATAAAAATGTAATTTTTTTGTTTGGTATGAAGTTCTGAAAATGTACAAGCAATTTAAGTCAAATTGCATTCAAGTCTCTTTGTTCCTTATATTATGTAGTACTAGTGAAAACAGGGAAATTTACTGCAACCATGAATGATGTTTGGACCAGACTGTTTATCTGACTAGCAAATAACAGACTTACAAAATGCAACTTCCCTATATATATATATATATACACACATATATGTATGCATACCTACACACACACACACACACACACACTTTGTTATTCTCACTCCTTTATCAGACTGAATGATAATTTCGGTTTTGTATATTTCAGTTTTGCATTCAGTAATAGTGACCTAGTTTTCAGAAAGTTTTACAATTTGTCTCTGAAATAATAAACAGTACGTAAGCCATTTCAGGTATTACAAACGGTCAGGTATAATGGTGTGCTCCAATGCCACTTGCTTTCAACAGACACTCACTTTTCCTTCATCATGAAGTGGATTAGGCCATTCTATTATACAATTAAGAAAGAATCCACTCCAAATCTTCCACCCAGGGTACTACCAAAGATGCCAAAACACACTGTATTTCAAATTGCAGAGGTCTTTTCAGAAATATTTACTCAGCCAGTGATATAGAAATAATTGAGAAGTATCTATGATCTTCCAGGAAGTACCTTAAGAGAATCAGTGTTAATAATAACAAATACCGCATCTTGTTAACCTAGAGAGGAAAATCTCCACCAACAGAAGTGTAACAGTAAGCATTTAAACCTCAAGTTATTCCAGATAGATTTTTTTTTTCATGTGTTGATCCATGTTTCACTGAATGTGAAGGATAAGTTTGTAACCCAGATATATTTATTTTGGTTCAGTCCAGCCCTTGGAAATTAGGGCTTCGAAAGTAAGCACTCTCTTACAGGAAAAAAAGATTGCCATATGTTCAAGATTTTGAGTGAAGTGGGAAGAGTTGTTGAAGGATACTGTCAAAACACTGATATACAGTATGCAAGTCTCATTAACTTCTACAAATATTTTATCAAAGAATTATTTAAAAACCTCACATTTAGAGATAAGAAAAATACCTTTTCCATACATTTATGTAAAACTTTGTAACTCCATGCTTGCCAAATAGCAACCCATATAGAAAAAGTTGCTTTCATTATTTTTATTGTTGTTGTATTTCTTTGTCCAAAATTCTAGATAGAAAGATCTGCAAGAACTTCACTGAACATTCCCGGGAACATTAGACATGAGCCAGTATGCATTTCTTTTCTGTTAAGCCTTTAAGAGACACATCATTACCTAAAGGAAATTATCTTAAAGGTTGCCCCCTACCACTCACATTTTTCTGATTAAATTCTCCCACTCCCCAAGCTGATTTGTTTCATAGGTGTTTTCAGTTTTCTAAAACTGGCTGCTCTAAAGCATATACTTACATCTAAAGCAGTCTATTTAGTTTCTGGTCTTAGCTTCGTAGTGTTTTTGTACTATTACTTAACTGGTATTCAGTGTATTCATAAAGGAGCTATATACATTATAGGTTGCTAAATGATGTTCTATGTACTATTCCTACTTCCCTGATAACACAGTCACAGATTTCTAGAATTACTGAAATTGAAAGGTACTTATGAAGTTTAACAATATGCAAGAAACTAATGGAGAACATGTGCACACAGACACACCTCAAGAAGCCAGAAAAAAAGAAACAAAAAACAAAAAACAAAAACAAAAAAAAAAAAACAGAGAAATGATCAAACTAGTGAAGGTTGAGAATCTTCATTCATAATGAAGATTCTTCATTGTTTAGACACACGAGAAGAAAGATTTTTAGTAGTAGCCAGCAACAATCAAAATCTACAGGAAATAGATTCAGTTCATTGACTACAGCTTCCAAAAAAACTGAACTCATTTTTGGTCCTCATAGAAGTTCACAAAAAAAAAGTAATAATAATAAAAATTATATATATATACACACAAGGATAGATGTTGGATGTCAGTGTATGCATTCATGGAAAACAAGCAGGAAGAACTTCCTGATCACAATACAAACACCTGCTGAATATTTTGACCATGAGAAAGAGTGCCATCAAATGTACAAGTGGGGAAGCACTACACTGAAGTAGTTTGCATGCTTGTAAGAACGTAAGAGATGCGTTCCAATTAAAAGAAAAAACATCTGTGTATCTCATAGCAACAATGACAACAAAAGAGGAGGCAAGGAGGGAGGAGAAAGGAAGGAATCAATACCTTCACCAAAGAAAAAGCACAATAATTTAATGATTCAGAGAGTAAATTAAGATTTTCAAACAAAATGTCAATGCATTAGTTGGAATTCTCCTCGCTAATTCTGTTGCTAAAATAAGTCTGAAAACTCTCATCCATGACAAAGTGTTTCTAGAACTTGATTGAGGGGGTAGAGGGGAGGAGAAGGAAATTATGAGCACACATTTAATCCCCACTTCGTGCTGCACAGGGCTAGAGACATAAATTTAGGCCACCGCAGAGAAGTGGTGGGAAACATTAGAGTTTTAAACAGATGCTAAAGGTCAATCCATTCAGGAAATTTATGGAAAATTTGATAAAACTGAACTACCCCAACCAGTCCCTCATGTTTGGGTCAAATTTCAATTATTGAGAGACCTTTATGTCAGGGGAAAATAATTTCCAGCATTGATAGCATATTCCCTGTCAACATAAATCAGGAAAAACTAGATATAGATGCATCCATCTGCACTTCTCAGGTCTGCAGTTAGAAATCTCTGCGTGTATCTTAGTCTACTTAAATGGATTAAGAAATGTCCTTGATCCTCCTGTCCAACCATGTTAGTTTTACTTGCTCTCTGGACATTTGACAGAAGACTGTACACTTCTGTCCTTCTGCAAAACCTCTTACTTCCGTAATGAAATTATGCAAGGTTTGCTTCAGGTCTGTAAGGCAGCTATTTTTTTGGACAGAAAAACGTAGCCTCCCTGATAGCCTAATTTGCACAGAGCTCAATGACATGCAGCTTTCTTGGTTTCTCTTCCTTCTTTTCCCCAGGTCCTGAACAGTTTTATTTCATGAAAGAATCAGAAAAGGAAGGGTGCACCTCATGGATACAGAAATTCATGCAGAGGTTTGGTATGCATAACATTTATGTAACTTAAATGTAAGAAAATCAAACTTAAAGAAGAATTACTATGGATACAGTTCTTCTGTTTTATATTTAGTGTTAAATGTGCCTTAACAGGACATATTATAAACACATCCCAGGAAATACAAAATGACAAGACTTGTTTATCACACCTGGCTAAAGAGCACATGCTGCATGTTGGAGGGATTGTAAAGAGAGGTGGCATTGTAAAGAGAGGAAAATTAATTCCAGGTTGATTTTCTGTATAAAGAAAAGCCAAATGGATGTTGTATCCATGTCAAAAAGCCTACCTGACAAACAGTGCAGTCACAAGGCTACTATGCCACTTTCCTTTCAGTCACACCTTACCACAGGTGCAAGAAGTACTATCCCCGCTCTCTTGGGAAGATCTTTTAATGCTGAAGCAGAGGTCTCCTGGCTGCGGTACTTGCTTTCACTCTAATGTCAGCTGGTGATGGAATGGGAAGTAGCAGCAACAGGGGAGAACAAGAGCTATAGCCTACGCGACTGACCTTTCAGATAAGCGTTTGACAGAGCCATCATGTTACTTAGGGGAAATACTGCTGGTGTTCTGGTGCGAGAATGCACAAAGACCTTCCACCATAAATGTCAATTAGAAAGTCACATCTGTCACATTTGTGTCCATTTTCACTCCATTTATAGATAGGTCTAATGACTAGCATCAGAGAAAGGAAATATACTGATTTCACAGCAGAGAAAGTCTGTATTAGAGAAAAAAAGTACATTCCCATTAGAATCATAATTACAACAAGAGAGATACTTGGGACATCACCATCTAAACTCCAAACATCTTTGACATAAAGCAAATGACAATTGATCACCACAACATGCTGCTTCTCAGCAGCGCTCAGAATTCCTGTTCGATATGCATAAAACCTCCAACCGTGATGCCCTGTAGATGTGATACAAGGTCTAGTTTTAAAACCATTAGCTGAAATCATAGATGCAAAGGATCCAGACAAAATTTGCAGAGTTGCACAGTTCTATGTAGTCTGAACTTTAATATTAAATAACAAAGACAATGGAGGAAACATGTAATTACTACAGACATTACATATCATTCCTTACAGGCCAAGGTGCAAAGCTACCTCTTAACATCAACTGGTTTGGACAGTTCAAACCTACAATCAAGTGCAACTGTATGTCACAGCCTAACTTTGGCTGTATGAAACTAAAAGATATGGAACAATCTTTATAAGTCAGATTTTCACACTGCAGCGTGAGTAGTTTCTCACATGTGAGAAAATGAAGGTGAAACTAACTTTCTTAATTGCTAAGAACTGACAAAATACTATGTTTGCAGGAGACGTTTGTCTTTGATGCGATTTTCTACTTCATTGAATAGCTTCCCTGGATCTTATTTATGAATGGCTTATCAGAACAGACTCCTACAGACAAAGTTGGCCCTGAGGACCAGTGCAGGAAGTGCCAGTCACGTTCAGAAGTGCGTGTTACAATCTGCAGCAGAGCAGGGCTCTGGTCTGGTTCAAGTCTGTCTGCATTTTGCCAGGCCCTAGAAAAGTTTCTTCCCTACATCACAGCTGAGCTCCAAAGGTGGATGCCAGTGGTGGGAATGTCTGAAGTATTAGCTTTCTTATTACTGGAATAAGAAATAACTTTTTGAGTTTTCTTTTAATTTATCTTCTGGTTGGAAAATATAAATATTATATAATCGAAGAGGCACTGATCAGAACTACTGGACTAGCCGTTCAAGGTATGAAATCCAGAGATTAGATACAGATACTGGTTAGTCTTTTATAAGTACTGTGTGACAAAGCACAGAATATTCATAAGGAGTTCATTCTCTAGGTGAAGAAAAATCAAATTCTATTTCAGCTTGACATGGATAGAGAACTGCATAGAAACTGTTTTTTTCCGCTGGAGTGATCTGCTGTAGGAGTTAGCCATATGCTTTAAATGTGACTGACATGTCTCTGAATTCAATGTGTCACCTGCTGAGTTCAGGATCTGCTGTCTATCTCTCAATGTGTAAAAAATGAATTGCTTCAAAATGATTTATTGCCAGCAAAATAGAATGTGAAAACAACAATAGAAACAGTGCTGTAAAGGCATCCTAAATTTAATAGCACTATTTGATGAGTAAATTTTTTACAAATATAATCAAACATTCTTAGTGTGAAGATTCAGCCTTGATAAAGCTATTGCACAGTCTAGTATCTGGTTTCCTAATTCATTAAGAGTTAATGCCATTAAGAACATGGCAAAATATACTAGTAACAGCCTGGGTTCCATTACAGCTTGTAACTCAGTGTGGAAAATATAGGGTTAGAATTTCAATCTGTGGAATTAATCTCACAACTTTTATTTTTTGTTGTAAAGTATCTACAGAAGCATCTTTAATAAAGGATTTTCAATTTCTATTTCTTTTCTACAAACAGGTTACTTGCTTTAAAAAGCTCATCTGTGTACATGCTAGCAAAGGCTTGCTACATAGAACTATTTTGAAAATACGGGTTACTCTTCAGAAATTTTGAAATAGATTGGTGTTGATGTTTAGTCTATTTAATATATTAACCTTAGAAGGATTAACATAAATGATTAAATTAAGTGACAAATACTGGAGGTAAAAGCTTCAATTCATCAAGATATTTAAGTATAAATACAATTGTCAGGTGAATGCTTCTACTATATAAACAGGATTGCTTCTATGCTTAAAAGTAAGCTTTAAAAATAATAAAAATAAAAATATAATAAATCATAAGGCATACTCAGCTTCTAGAAGAAGTACCCATAAAGTATATTTCCCATCCTTAAAAAAAAAATAAAAAAATCAAAGCATAGGGGCTTAGCTCCCTTTAAAGCCAGTATCCATGTCATCCACACTAAGTCACCTGCCAGAGCCATTCCTAGAGCACAAACAGAAGATATTCAAATAGAACTACCATCTTTGTTTCCTGTCGAACATCTGACCAAAAACCAACCATCAATAACAAAAACAAGTGCTGCTTATTAGGTGTTCCTTGGCTGCCCATATAGGCTATTTTGGTTAATTTTTCTGAGGCCAAATCACTCTCTGATCATTAGGTTGGTAATGACTCTTGCTTATAGCCAACATTGTCAAAGGATCCCGCAACTTTCCCTTTAGGTTCTTGCTGTCTCAGATTTGGGACTATAATCTCTAAGATTAGCAAAACGTGGTCAGGCTGTAAGCAGTCAGATGAGTGACACATAACGGGACAGGAGCGAGAACAAAGAGTTTTGGCTTTTTTTCCTTCTAGTTATTACTGATGCTTACTTTTTGTTTTCTTGTAGTAATTACTAAAGATTTGGGGAAAAAAAAACAATTATTTTCTCTGCATAAGGCTGATTTTGCATGAGATGGTTTGTTGCTGTTTGGTTTTACAAGAAACAGAAGTAAAGAATGTAAATGACAGTGGTAGCTTGCCAAGTCATGGTAGGTTATTTTAACCACTGATAAGACCTCATTTCTTGCCAGCACTTAAATTTATGTGCTGCCTCTCAGCATACATTTTCTACCATTTTGTGAATGTTTCCACATTATGCTAACTGCAGAGGAACACTGACATTTTAAAGACTATTAGTCACTGAAATGGAACCGGCAAGCAGGGAGAAGTAAGGATCTACTTTGTGCAGTCTTTCTCCCTTTTGTTAAATAGGTGTAGAACCAGGAGGGAGCCAACTGCTGGGCTTGTTGGTTAGTTGATCTGTGTTTGTTTTGTTGGTTTTTGGATATTTCTTAAACTAGTAACTCCTGTGGATAAAACAGATGCTTATGTCCCAGTATTAGTTAGGACTTCAAAGAACAACTGGAATCCCATTGTGGTTCATGGCACATCACAGTTGTCAAAGTTCACTCTGGAAGACTTCCAGTACAGAGAGGTCTTGGAAACAAAAATGCACCACCCCTCCCCCTGATCCACCCCCCCCCCAAAAAAAAAAAAAAAAGAAAGAAAGAAAGAAAGAAAGAAAGAGTGAAGCCACTTGCCCATAGTTATTCTTAAAATTAATTGCGGACTTGACCTGTCAGTGTTGGACTGAAAACCTGACTTGTTTAGCAGATGTAAGGCACTGCCCAGACTAGCCACCCCAGTCAGAGCCCACCAGAGGTATGTGTGTTCCTGAGCAGAAGTATGCGTGCTATATGCTGTGATAAACTACAACATGGAGGTACAGCTGATGTTACAACTACCTTTCTATATGACACAGACAGGAGCGAACGTCACATTTTCTCATTAAAAGGGAGAGGGACTGGAAAAAGTACAGAGGATTTCTTTCCAAATACACTCACAAAGGTGCAAGGCTGCCTCTATCAAAAATTTGATTTGGATTTCCATTGAGCACCGTTGTACCACCTAGCACACAACAGCAGTGGCTAGCACGTGCATATCTTCGCCACAGAGATGACAAAACAGATGACGATGGGATCCCCAACACATTTGTTAGTGTCAGTGTCTGCACATATCATTGCCCAGTGACATGAACTTGCATACACAAAATAGACAGCAGTATTGTACTACAACAATACTTTTATACCTAAGCTACTTCCTCAAATACATGAATAACAGATTAAACACAGGAGTTGAAATCAGGTTTTTAGCTTTAAAAGTATATCTGTTCTTTTCCCAGCTTCTTTTCTATAGGTGAGACTCCAGAACCTTTGACAACAGTTAAGTTTTTCCTAGTGATTGTAATTTTGCCATCTCCCTTCTTTGCTGCATTATGTTTAGCTCTGAAATCAAAACATTTCATCTTGCTCTAGTGTATTTTAACCATATCAACAAAAATTAAAAAAAATAAAATAAAAAGTAAGAATAAAGCTGTATTGCCATTCCAGGAGACTTTGATGGTCTGGACAGATAAATCTTTTGCTTATCACTGAAAGCGGGCAACATGCTATATTACAGCTATGAAGGCACTGAAGTTTTACAGATCTGAAATAACTTTTGTGTTTGTTTCTAACTTCCATCACAAAACAGACTGTATTAATGCAGTGCTTCAGCTTATAGAAATCTTGAAAATACAGTGAATGTCATAGCAAATAGCAATAACAGATTTTTAGTGGCTTAATACTCATAGATGAAAAAAAATCCCAAGAGATGTGTTACTGCATAGGTATTTAACAGTATTAATCTTAGAAAGAACAGTAATGTGTAACTTCTTCACAAGATCTCTAACATAAAATGATTTTAAGCAATAATAAAGAAATTGATTTTCTAGAGTGACTTAAGAACAAACTTTGTTACATATAAAAATGCAAAGACATATTGAAATGGAGGGATGGGTAGGTAGATGGGTAGATGGTTAGATTTTCTACACAGGAAAACCACATTCTCCCAGAAATGAGCAGCCAGATTCTGGGATTGCAGTCAGGTATAGGATTATAAGTAAATTTTGTCTCCTAATATTCAAACATGCATACTAGACCTTACATAATTAGAGTTATGTATTTTCAAGGCATACAAGTAAATAAAGGAATTTCCCAGCTTTGCTTTGCAGAAAGGTATCCAGACTAATTACTAATGCACTTTTGACAAAGGGAAGAGAAACATTTATAAAATTACCTGTTGCTTCTCCCCAAAGGTATACTCAACCACAGTTCCAGTCCCTTCCAGTCCCACCTTCCTTGCTGGGGGAAGTTTTCTCAGATCAGCATGGGATGGAGCCACCCAAGCAGGGCTACTGTCTAATAGGAGGACAACTGCAGTTGTCTGTTCTGCAGTTTTCTGCAGAAGGGGAATCGGAAGATCTGTACAGACTCAGTTTTTGCCACGGTGGTTGTGGCTAACTTGTGGGTGGTATTTTAGCAAAGGAAAATGCATTTTGTTAGAGATACAAAATATGTCATGCTGTGACATCTACCCATACAATGACAGAGGTTAAAGATGGAAAAATGTATTAATTCAGTTACTCCCCATTTGGATATAAAATTGTGGACTTAGTAATCCATAAGAAATGATGCTAATACACGTCACATAGGGTGAATTTGTACATTTGCTAGAAAATGATGGAGCAAGATACCATTCTTTGACTAGTGGATAAAGAAACATCAAAGTGGAAATTATTAGAAAAAAAACTGAAAGTAGACTAAAAATATTTTCTCTATTAGTTTTACCGATATTAACCATTCACACTCTCCCAGTTACTGTCAACTGTTTTTTCAAAGAGGAACAAGAATTTTGCCGTGTTTCTTTACAGCAGTAAATTACATTAATTCTGTATCGCTTAAATATTCTCACAAACAAATATGAGATGAAAAACTCCAAATCAATGAATTAAAGAATCTATGAGATATTTACTGATAAATAGAAATAAGAGCAATACTTCAGAATGACATGCTTCTGTATGTAGTTTAATAGGCATAAGATTTCTGATAAATGTTATGAAGTCTAATCATCATATCCATGCCAGATGCTGGATTGTACAGGAAAAGGTTGGTTTGAATGTGCTGTTATGTTAGACATTCTTGCCAATATTAAACAGACTGTGACTACTATCAGTACATTTGTCTCTCTCTAGGGCATTTTTAAGATTTTTTTAATTAGCTTTTGTTTCCAAGCAGTGCTTTCATTTTTCTTGATAAAGCTTTTGTTTTTCCAGGTTTTATTGAATTCAGATTAGGTTCCACATTTCCTATATTCATTACAAAAGGAATATGAAGCTTTTAATAATATATGAAAACTAGCAATGATAAGTATCTTACAGTGTTTTCAAATTCAGTTAAGAATGAAATAGTTTAATGGTTACTTCCTTTTATTGTTTTAATTTTGGCACAATATTGTAGAAACATGGTTTCTCATTAGAAAATTCAAATAACGGAAGGCTATGAAAAATGAATGAGGGGTTGAGCCATGGTGATAGAAAGCACACTCCTTAACATAGGTGCTACTTGTAAGAAGCTCCCATCTGCGTCTTGCCATCTCATAAGTCTTGGATCTTAACCAAGTTACTCTGTGTTTCCTGGTCAAAGTAGAAAGCACTTGCCCAAAAGCTCTGTTTGTTTAACCTTTACTGTATTTGTTGCTATTTGTGGGTAAATGTATGCACAGTAGGTTAAACTAAGAGAGAGCATATTCCATATGCTGCAAAGAGGATGTAAATCTAAGTACGGCCAGAAAATAGGTTAGCATGATTTATATTTTCTTTGCACCCAGAGAGACAGTTGTGGTTCTCTGAGTCTACTGTGTAAGCTTTACAATTCTAGACACCTTTGAGATTGAATCTACCAGTCTGTACCTATTTATCTATTTTCTTTTCTTTTTTTTTTTCTTTTTTTTTCTTTTTTTTTCTTTTTCAATTGACTCCAATTAGGGCAACAGATTCTATGATATAATTTTAAACCTATTGTTTTGTACTAGCACTCAGATTTAAGTAAGTGGTTATGAACCAACACAATTTTCCACAAATTAAAGTAACCAAGCAATAATCATTTACCTTTACAGATATTAATAGTGCATTTACCAAGTGACAATATTCACTATTACGTTATAAAAAATGATGTTTATTAATGGTGTCTCATCACCTTTCACAGCAGGGCTTCTCATCTTATTTTGGCATAATGACTGAGCCAGCATCAGATTTTAAGAATGAATATTATCATTATTCACTACAGTACCACACCGAAGCTTCACTAGAAAGCAATAAAGAACAAAATGTATATTTTAAAGACTCTCATTTTCTCCTAAATGCTTGAATTAAGTTGCAGACTGTGGTGTTCTGAGAATTGAGTTATGTCCTAAAGCAATGCTTCTGAAGAAGTGCATCATGCCTGGAAATTGGGCTCTGATTAGCCTCTGAGTTTTCTAATACAGACTACTGATTTTCTGCTACTGTAGCTGACATTTTTGTATTCTGGCACGGGGATTCTTTCTGTCGCATGAAAGAATGATGAATAGTTGTCTGAGTAGCTCCAAGCACATACTTATTTCCTCTCCAATAAGAACAACAGTCAATATCATTTAGTCACAGAAAAGCATCGCTACAACACAACAAATCTAAGGAATGCTTTCTTTTTATTACTGATTCTAACTACTAAATTGTAGCTCTTTCACAAGCTTATTCGTATTGCTGTTCTGCTCCAATGAGCAAGTATTGCTAAAAACAAGGATGGGCCTTCAAACTCTCTAAAAAGCTAAAGCATTAATTCAAAAAGGGGCACGGTATGTAAAGTATCTGTGTAACAGCAGCAGTCCTGGCACTTAATCACTTTCACCCATATTTAAATCTCATTTTAACGACAACAACCTGGAAGTCATACCAGCAGAATTCAGAAGAAAAAAAAAAAGTCAAGGTATCAGAACTACGGAATTTGTAGCTCTCAACACATTTAATAAAGTTCACGACTTGAAACTTTTATTTGTCTGGAGACAGAATTTCAAATTGGTAAACTATCCTGTTCTTACATTTTCAAGAAAAAAAAAAGAAAAAAGGAAGGCTAATTATTAGATGAACATTTTCTTTCAAGGTACAAACAAGCAGAAATATTCTTAAGACAAAAAAAAAAAAAGGAAAAAAAAAAGGAAGAAAGTTTAAAATTAAATTCTTTGCAATGGCCTAAATGAAATATTTTTATTTTTGAGTTACAGAAATCTGTGAGATGTTTAATGATGTTATTGTTGATATCCCACAGTGAATTACAGGAGAAAACAAACCAACACTTAACATTTCTCGAAGACTCCATGTCTCTAAAGAGGCATTACTAAGAAATGTGTTTACAGACTTCCATCATATTGGTAAGGTTTACTGTGTTCTTTAATTACAACACATTAGTAAGGCTTTCTTGTTAGTCACCTAAGCCCTGATCCCATTGTCACTGAAGTCTAAGAAAGAACCCAAGGGATTAATGAAGCCCAGAATACCACATACAGTAGCCTAAATACGGTCACAGTTATAGGACAAGTAAATTAAATACTACGAGTATCAGACAAAAGTAAAACTCAGTGACCAGTTTCAAATTTTCTATATTCTGACCATTCTGGAATGGAAATCACTAGCCAATGTCTCACAGAATTTAGTGGTTCAGGATCAGCCACATTGTTGCCAAACCGGTACAAAAATAATTTTCATCTGTGCAGCTAACTGCAGGGTATGGCATGGAGTGCAATTGCCCTACACTGAGCTGATGATGGTTCCATGCTGCTCAGTATTTCCTTGCATGGTGCACAGGCTTCTCACCAGCTTTGCGCACCTGGAGTGGAGATGAGAAACTACTGCTCTCGTACAGTACAATATTTATACTGGGAAAAAAAAATAATAATAAAAAAAAGATGTTTTAAAATAATGTAACATCCATATGATGGTCACAGAATAATAGTATGCAGGACAAACCCCCTCAGCCTGCACAAGAGTAACATCCACCTGTAGCCTCTGCTATTCAGGTCATGACCCAGATCTGGGCACCAACAGACCTGGCTTCCTCTGCCTGGATCCCTTTTCCTCATTTTTTAGAGCAAGGCAGCTTTGCCTGGGCTGTGCTGAGCCTGCATGGCAAAGCAGCACACAGACAGCATTGTTTTGGGTACTACAGCAATAAACAGACAAAAATGCAAAAAGACTAAGAGCTTTATGTACCTGTCAAAACCTACTTGAGGGCTCTGCCTTCTGTTCAAAACTGGATAACAGCTAGGGCTGAGTAAATAAGGTATACATTTTCTGTTAATATTGATCTGATTGTTTAAATAAACCCACTCTGGCTGCTGTCACACCTGTGTAACAGTCACTGGAGCCAGTGCCTTCTGAACCAGAGGGGTGAGATAAAAATTTAACTCTCTCGAGTCCTCTGTCCTTTAAAACAAGGCCTGGAAACTAAGGTCTGTTTTTCAAAGCATCTCCCTGTCCCTTGTATAATAAAAAATCCTTTTATTTTCACTAGCCACTGATATTCCATTATCAGAATGTTGTTATACCACTGCCATTTACATCTAGGTATTAAGTAGTTTGTAACAGTACTAGTTACTGAATTTCTAATAAGCAATTAAACATGTATTCTCTGATGGATGCTTTTTGAACAAAGAAAGAGAGAAAACAGGTATAAAAAATAAAAAGGGCGAAAAGGAAGAAAGGATCAGATGCCTGACCTACATCCTCTGTTTAAAAAGAGTGTATTGGTAAGCTAATTAATATGAGTTCCAATTTGGGATTAGGTACCTGTATAATTTGGGATCTGAGGAAAGACAGCACACTGTAGATCCAAGTCAGTACAGAGCAGCTGAGAAACACAGCCCTTCAGCAGGGGTGCAGGAAGCGGTTTCTGAGCATCTGGGAACCTACAGGCTGCATACTGCCAAAACAATGCTCCTTTGTCAGGGCACATTAATCTTCTCCGTTCCCATTCCCCTGCACAGCCATGCAGATTGCTGCATGTTGTACCCAGAGATTCAAGGAGCAGACTCAAAGCCCTGCATCTCGCACGTTCCTTGCTTTCTTTGCTGGGAGGCTGGCAGAGGCCTGGGTACAGCAGGGCTCTCTGCGATGGAGCCCAGCCCTGGCTGCAGGCTTCAGGCAGCAGCATCGTTCTCCCATACATACATGATAGTCAGGAAGTGGGAAAGATTCTGCTTCTTCAGAATTGCCCTGCACCCACGGCTAAAGGCCAGGGAGATCTCAGCAGGGCAAGTGATTCTTTTTTAGGTCATACCTTTCCAGGCTTCGTTTGTTTTGTTTTCTCTTGGAAAGCTCTCCCGCATGCATATCTAGTGCAGCATTTCAGAAGCAGAAAATATGCTCTTGACATGAAGCAAACTTTACACTATCCTTTGATATGTCAAATTATATCAGTGAATATCAACAGTATTCTCCAAAATACAGCATGTTTTTAATGCTCAAAATTCCTGGCAGAAGTGTGCCAAAGTTGCTATGAACAACTTGCTAAAAAATAAAATCATTAAAAGGAGGAGTTTTGCAGATGTTTTTTCCAGGTCTGCAAAAGTTCCCAGTAAATTATATCCGTACGTGAGTTGTTAGGTTACTGAAAGTAAAACTCCCTCAGCAAACCTAAATCAGTAAGTCACAGAAAATAAAAAACAGGTATTTTCTTTCAGGACCGAAGAAAATATAGGTCAGCAAAAGTTTTATTTAATTTCTCCTCCCAGTGGGACCTGCACTGTTTGGGAAGGTGAGCTGGTACAGATACACTGAATTATCTGAATATTAAGCCTGGGCAGATTGCCATGATTTGATGAGTTTCTGCTAGAGAGCCTAACTGTAAGAAATGATGTCATGCTATTCACTGTTCAGTTCCAGGGTTTGTATTAACATTGATTCACCTTCTACACTGGACAAGTATTCAAAAACAGGGAGTTCTTAGTTACGACTTTCTTAAGGGTTTGCTACTTCTTGCTTCATTGGTTGCCACCAAATGATCCCTCATTTGATCCTTCTGTTTATTATGAAATGATTGACAGGACAGAAAGCAGAAGCGTGGCACCCTTGTTCACCTATTTCCACATCAATAACAATAGTCAATATCCTCTGTTAAAATGCAGGGGTGACAGTGACAAGTCAACCGAGCTAATTTAAAATTTTTAGATGACACCTACATAGTTTAAGATAAAAGGGAGTCTCTGCTTCTCAGATTTCCTATGATTTTTTTTCTTATTAATGAATATATTTGCACTGGGAAGATTAATGGATTATATTTTGACACATAATGAAAAGAACTCTCATAGTACAGAAGTTTGGAGCTCATCAAGCGACAATAATATTTAATTAGTACCTAAGATGTCTAAAATGTAGAACTTGAATTTCTATTTAAAAAATAATAATAAAATAAAATCCCCCAAAACCTAGCATCTACCCTAACAGAAGTGCATATGACTTAGCTGATTCTTAATGCAGTGAATTGGAAGACTGTTTCCAGCTCATACATTGAGATGCTTCACAGACAAAGTTCATTAACTTCAGACAAGTATAAGTTGGAAAAAACTAGCAGGATTTCCTTCCGACCAGTCTCACTACAACAGAGCCTAAAGCCTAGCCTCCCATATGATATAGACCTAGTGATAAACTGCCTTTTATTCTTTCTACACATACAAAGAGGATGTAAATCACTAAGAAATCCAAAGACAAGGTTTATTTATTTATTTATTTATTTTGATGTACTCTACAGCAATATATATGGATAGCTACCATGTGCAACAGCACTGCGAGAAGCAGGGTCAAAATATAGCAATGCATTGCTACAGCTAAGCTGAGAACACAGAAACTAAGCTCATTTACTCCGCTTGCAAATTTGGTCTACATATTACATTAACCTAGAGATATTTCAAACCTGTGTTCAAAAAAATCAAGTTAATCTTGTAGTTTTTCTCATTTTCTATGTTACAGGGAACTCTTGCTACCCTTTCATGAACTTTGAGTTGTTTTCTTTCTTAGTACTATTTTCTTTGTTATCATACTCCCTGATTTATTTCATCAAGAAATGGGAGTTCAAAAGTCTACAAGATAGGCTGTTGTATCAATAGTTCTGGCCTAAATGGAATTAGGAAGTGATAGGATCTTGCCACAAATTCAGTTTCGAGTCTGAGGAGCTCCCAGTGTTGCTGTGTTCCTCTGCATGCTACAGGGGAAAACAAAGAGGCCCAAGAGAGAGAAATTCATCAGACAACACAGAAAATCATACCTGTACTACAAGCTGGCTTTCAGCAACAGACAGCCAAGATCTATGCAGATGAATCCAAGACTGAATCTAAGGAGCTTTAGCTTTCCTGGGCTCTTTCTCTAATTCTCCATTTGAGAATATGTCTAGATTTTGCTCCTTTCTTGACATGTTTGTCTGGCAATTAAGTATATAGCACCCTGTGAAACGTGTTTAGAAGTATATTCTTAAAAAGACTACAGTGTAACAGGGCAGAAAATGTCTTGCTAGGACCAATAATAGCATTTCCACCATCATAAGCACTGACACTGGCCATTATTACACCTATGTACAAGAGAGTTTCATATTTTAAAGAATGATGAAATCACACATTATCTTTTCTCCGCCCCTTCATTCTTGCTTCCATGGCTGGATGTTTTTAATAATTTTTCTACAAGTTGCTGAGAATGGCACCATAGTTAACGTCTGCAGAACAGTGCTTTAGAAAATATTATATGAAATATATTCATGTATCTGCTGCAGTGACTCACTGGTGCCAGAGTACCTAACAGTGCTTGCTAGAAAGAACATTTTTTGAATCTGGGGGGGGGGGGGGGGGGAAGTGGTGTGCTAGTGGTTTGACATGTAGTTAAAGGGACACTTTTATTCTGTCTCTAGACAGATTCATATAAATTAATATCAACCCTTTCTCTTCCAGGCAGAAGTTCCTTACTCGCATCAAAGAGCACAAAAGTTATGACTGACACTTTCTATTGCTTTTCTGCAATGAGTTTCTGGTACAGAATAAATAGAATAAACTTATTCCAGATCTTCCTTCTTATTTAGTCAGGAACACATGCAGAAACACTTTCCTCTGCTGCCCAGAGACCTGTTAGACATCTGCATGACACACAACCTCAGTTAAAGAAATACACTGCTTAGAGCAAAACTCTTAAAATCTGCCTCAGTTGTATTTGTGAGATCCTGAAAAGGTTTAGGGCTTTTTTTATTATTTATTTATTTATTTACAGGAGGGAAGTCACTTGTTTTCAATATAATATTGACAGAGGGGAAGAAACTGTTTATAAACGTGTTAGAAGGAAGCTGCTGTGTTTGAATTGACATCCATTAATAGTTCAAGTTAACCACGATAAAATATTCTGTGGTTACTG
This sequence comes from Cygnus atratus, assembly GCF_013377495.2. Lineage (NCBI taxonomy): Eukaryota > Metazoa > Chordata > Aves > Anseriformes > Anatidae > Cygnus > Cygnus atratus. Next base: position 8,412,623 of record NC_066365.1, read on the forward strand.
TTTAATGCATGAAAAGGTCAAAAATTCTCTTTATAAACCTGTAGTGGCTTAAATAAAAATTTAGCAAGAAAGATCAAGAGTCTGATAAAAGCCTTAAGAGCTGTTAGCTGGGGACTTAATAAAGACCTGCCTCCTGATCTTATTGTCCTGTAAACAGTGTTCATCACACTGTGGCCTTTCATTTGGCAGGATAAGCAATGACAGTCAACATCACTTGCAAAGGTTTTTTATTTATAGGCGTCTCTGACTATTAACATCTAAAACCATCATGCACTGTGTCATATTCTTACACCTTATGCAAGTATAAAACAAACAGGCCCATTGTTGAGATAAAAGCCACTGTGTGGTATCTGCACAAGGTTTTCCTAAAATACGTGGCATTACTTAAATGAATTAAAAATGCAATTAATGTCTCCATAGACATATTTGGCAATGGCTGCATAAATGCAGAAAAACTGTAACAAGCCATGAAAGCCATAAGTTAAGTACAAAAAGAGGCAAAATGAGAGACTGGATGCTGTATAATGGGCAAAAGAAAAATGCAAGGGATGATTTATTTTAACAGCTGTGTTTTGTAAGTGCTATGGAGCAAGCTGTACTTACTGCAGATAGCCCTGGAAGACCTTAGGCTTTCTGTGAAGGTCTGTCATTTCTTGTGATTCTTTACCCCTTTTTTATTGGTAAGGCTTGTTTTAATTTTAAAACCAAAACACAAATAAATGGATTCTCCCCCAAACTGGATGCACCATTGGATAAATATAATAACAACAGCAAAAATAAATATAGGCAAATACTAAGCTGAACAACAGTATTATGCAAAGAAACACCTTTTTCAAAAATAAATATAAGTGACAAAAAGATATGCAAGTGTACTGTTTAAACTCTGAATATTTGCTGCTAATAAAATGTGCATATGCCTAATTTAGGAACTGGATTTGGCTCTTCAGGTTTACGTACAACTCTCAGAGTCAGGGCATCTCACAGGCATAACATGATGCAGGTTCCCTTCAGACCAAAAAGTGCCACCAAAAATTCTGATACTGTAAAATTTGTTTCAACAACCCAAAATTTCTTGAATGGAGTTTCTAGTCTACACTGCAGTGTTCTGGATGTGAAACTTTTCTTATAGACCAAGCATAAGCAAAGCAAATTAGGTGGGAATTTCCAAAGGAAATAATCAGTACTTCTCTTTGGTAAGTCTGTGTTTTATCGTCCAGTGATACTTACCTGAACTCTAGCCACTTCAGAAAAGTAATGCTCTGCCTCTATTCTGTATAAGAGCCAGGGCATTAAAAGCCTTCTGAGGCAATGCTTGACTTCAGCCCAGCACAGACACACACTGCACATGAAGGATGTTCTCATTATTAAAGAGCTATAGGTCATGTCACTGTCATCACCCTATTTTTGCACTGTGAGGTTAAGCAGAGACAGGCGTTCTCTTTCCTTGCTTCCTTTCATCTCCTCTTTCCGATGCATGAGAGATTGCCTAATGCAAGATTTTTTTCTTTTCTTTTCTTTTCTTTTCTTTTCTTTTCTTTTCTTTTCTTTTCTTTTCTTTTCTTTTCTTTTCTTTTCTTTTCTTTTCTTTTCTTTTTTCTTTCCTTTCCTTTCCTTTCCTTTCCTTTCCTTTCCTTTCCTTTCCTTTCCTTTCCTTTCCTTTCCTTTCCTTTCCTTTCCTTTCCTTTCCTTTCCTTTCCTTTCCTTTCCTTTCCTTTCCTTTCCTTTCCTTTCCTTTCCTTTCCTTTCCTTTCCTTTTCTTCTCCTTTCCTTTCCTTTCCTTTCCTTTCCTTTCCTTTCCTTTCCTTTCCTTTCCTTTCCTTTCCTTTCCTTTCCTTTCCTTTCCTTTCCTTTCCTTTCCTTTCCTTTCCTTTCCTTTCCTTTCCTTTCCTTTCCTTTCCTTTCTTCTCTCTTCTCTTCTCTTCTCTTCTCTTCTCTTCTCTTCTCTTCTCTTCTCTTCTCTTCTCTTCTCTTCTCTTCTCTTCTCTTCTCTTCTCTTCTCTTCTCTTCTCTTCTCTTCAACATCAAAACATCTTCCATGAAGGTTTCAATACTTTAGTTAATTTGGGTTCAGTTGATAACTGCACTGGAACTCAGGTAGGCCGAAAACATTGCTTAGACACTCATATACTTTGCTTCTGGTCTCTGCTTGGGACTTAAATCTTGCTCTTCAGAGGACCCCCACAAATATAAACCAACGATTTGAGAGGGCCTGGGTCAGTGCCTGCATGAATTCTAACAGCAGTGTATTGAATAAAAGGGGACAGGGAGAGGTTCTTAGGTAAGAATGAAAGCAACCTGAGCACAGGTGAATATAGGTGGCATATGTGTAGCACATAAAATCTAGTGATGTAAAAACAAAGTCAGACAAGGTCAACTAGTCAGTACAAATGCTTTTCATGTGCTATTAACAACTTGTAGAGAAGGAAAAGGGAACATTCTGCTCCATTTACCTTCAGCAATATTATCTTTAAAAGAATGGTTAAAACCGCTCTAATGGTAACATAAAGTAGTCATCGATTTGCAATCTAAACTCATCTCCCAGAGCCACAAATGCTGCCTACTTCTTCATGTCTTCCACTCCCCAGATGCCACAGCACAGCTCACTATTGCCTTGCCTACACAGCGTGGGTCACCAGCGGGATGCCTACTGAAGTGACTGCACAAATCTAATGCAGCAGTGAAGGGTGTAATGTAAATAAATAAACAAATGATAGTGCCTTCAAATCAGCTGCAACTTTCTGTCAATACCGATCTTTTCATCTGTTTATTATCAGTTTGGAGAAAATTCAGGGCATAAGGTAAAGCTTAATCTCTTCACCCACTACTTTGCAGAAATGGAAGAAGCAATATGGGTTATTTTGTGTTTTAGTTAAGTGGTATGAAATGGTTAAAGACAGATGAAAATCACAGGATAAGTGGTAAATTACAATGTCACCTGCATCAGTTTACTTACTGCATCTTATACTGCAGTCATCATCACTGAATTGTGAAATTCTGAGTAGTGATCTACAAGCAGTTTTGAATAAACTCGTAGCAAAAAAACTGAGACACAAAACTGCTTGCAGCATAATACAATATTTATTTAATCTCTCATCTATGAAATCCATTCCTTGCTCAACAGATAATGGTTTTGGATAATTTTATTTTGAAGGAAAGTGACTTATCAGTGAATAAAGCCTTCATCCTCTTTTTATTGGTTTCAGTCACAGCTGCTATCACAACTGACCCCTGGAGCCCCTTCTGTACCTACAGCAGAATGCTACCTTAAATTGGATATCAAGAGATTACAGAATTATAGCTTTTGTGAATCAAGTTTAAATTGTTTGATTTTTTTTTCCTGAGCTAAGCAGAACTAAGGCAAAACAAAACAACAAAAACCCCCAAACACACGGTGTTCAGAAACAACAGCTCTGAAAACAGCACGAATTCTTGTGTTTAAGCAGTGTTGTAGTCCTTGTTTTCTGTAACGTTAGCCCTAAGATGATGGCAAGAATTTTTACTTGTAGCCAACAGTGATATTATATTAATAAACTCTAAAGAATCTGGCAAGTATGAGGAAGACCATTTGGGGCACTGCTAACAACTTCTGCCAAAGCTCACAAGCATCCCAGGAAGCATCCCTAGGGTTAAAGAGAGTGGAAAAGACCTTTGATGATTCCCTGGAGCTTTGAAGTTAAACCACACAGAACTGGTTGTGTGTGTTCTCTTCTTTAATGATCCCCAGGAAAATGTTTTTCCCACAAACTTTCAGGGCAGTTGCTGAGACTATCTTGTATGGCAACTTTACAAATAAAAATTAAAATGAAAACCATGACAATGACATTAATAAGATGCTGCAGAAGACAAAATCCAGAAACCTGTGCACACACTGGGGAACATGCTGTTCAGAGAACAATTTCATTGGAAAAAGAAAATCCACATAAGCCTTTGTCAAGTGAGGTACAATCACAGTACGAGTCAGAGTGGGAGATGTCATTGTGTTAAGTGTTCAGTCCTGCCCAGGACAGACACAAAGAGTTGTGCATAAAAGCATGGTAAAATAGCAATGAGCCAGACTAATAACACATGATTTCCCTTTCTCCTGACAAATGGCAAAAATAAGCCAAATCTCTTTATAATATTTTCTCTGTTCATACTGTCCCTTTCTGTTACCCTGGTTTCCAGTCTCAGAGGGCTTATGTGATCACGTTCATCATGTGTCTACGCATGTGTGTGCCTGTCTGCATTTGTATGTGTGCATTTTGAACTTGCAGACCAATTTCAGCTCAGCTGGACAGAACGTGAAAGGTCTCAAGGATAAATGAAATTGCACAAGTTTAATTTTGATAGGCAGCTGCATGGAAGAAGCAGGGGAAGGATGACTTCCCCCCTGGCAGGGAAAGGATGACTGCATGACCTTGAGCTCACTGGCCTTTAAGTATTCCAATATAGGAGAAAAATTTGGTATGTGCCCAATCCCCTTATTATACCAACTTTACTTATTTATGAACACACAGTAAAACCAGGTTTCTCTGGTTTAAGTCTTGTCAAAGTAACTTATCTCTTACTTCACAGAGTAACCTGAATAAGGCCTGATATCCAACATTAACGATCATATGATTCTACGATTCTGTATTCACTGTTGCCTAGTATGGGGGACTACAACTCACCCTTGAGAGTGCAAACCATGACCACTTATAAGAACAAGGAGTTTGGCTCTAGGGTATTATTAAATTTTGATAAATCTCTGCTAAGGTAAAGAAGGCGCTGAATAATCTGGCCATCATTTAATTTCTTTTATGCATGATAGTTGCCCTCATATACTTGCCTTAGAGCAAAACAATTTGCATTTCATTAAGGATTAAAAGTTCTGGCCCCACTGAAAATCCTAGCAAAATTTCCTGTGATTTGAATTTTATCGAATGAATCTGAAGGATACTATCAACATACAAAAAATGTTTCCTATTTCTTACAAGTGTTACTACTCTTGATGCATACAAGAAAATAATATCAGGTTGTAGGGAAGAAAAAAAAACACAACAAATTAAAGTTTTTAATTCTGAGCTGGGGATTATTTGATGTCAAATGCAAATTATAGTTGTACAGATTTAGATGACAAATATCGTGCTACTGGATAACAATGAATTCATTTCTATCTCAATCAGATTCCATCTGAATTAAAAGCTAGCTTCAAAACAACGCAATAAGGAGATGATCTAGAAAAGAAAGAAAGAAAGAAAGAAAGGAAGGAAGGAAGGAAGGAAGGAAGTAGCTCTTCAGATAATTTTTTTCTGCTGATTATTGTAGACTTATATGCCAAACTTAGAAAGTAGGAAGGCTGCAATGAGGTCTCCCTGGAGCCTTCTCTTCTCCAAGCTAAACAAGCCCAGTTCCCTCAACCTTTCTGCATAGGAGAGGTGCTCCAGCCCTCTGATCATCTTAGTGGCCCTCCTCTGGACCCATTCCAAGAGCCCCACATCCTTCTTGTGCTGGGGGCCCCAGGCCTGCACGCAGCACTCTGGGTGGGGCCTCACAAGAGCAGAGTAGAGGGGGAAAATCACCTCCCTCTCCCTGCTGACCACCCCTTTATTAATATCAAATGGTTTGAATGATTAGGCCAGGTGCCAGACTGGGATCTTGGGAGATTTATGTTTTTTCCTTGCCTACAAAGAGGACGAGTTTATGCAGCCATCCCCTTACACCAACCCATTCATTTGTCTCCACAAATGTGGCCAAGAGGCTTCTTCCGAGAGAGGGAACATAGTTCACACTAAACTCACATTTGACAGTGGCCCTCTCAGATGTTCTGATGAACAAGAGTACTTGTCATGATCATGGGTCTTGATTAAAAGCAATTCAACATTAAGAACAAAGCTGACAGCACTAATTTGTTCCATACAAGTTATCTTGAAGCTTATCTTCAATTTCTGCCATGCTGTGCCAGACTTAAATGGGCAACAAAACAAGAAATGTCTATACTTTGAAGTACCAAAGCCGTGCAACTCTATATTGATGAATATATATATATTTATTATTTATTTTTAAAAACAAAACCTAAAAATTCTGAAACACTATTCTCTTTCCCCTAATCCATTTTCTAGTTTCTGACAGAACAGTGTCTTTAAAGCAGTTCAGATAGGAAAAGAATACTTTTTTTTTTTTTTTAATCTAGTCATAAAGTCAGGGGTTCTAATAATCACATGCTAGATGCAAAATAATTAGGCTTATGTCTGTAAGCTGGGGGATAACTGAAGCAATGACAACAAAAAGCTCTTCAATTATATGAAAAAGGTGGACATATCAATTCAGAGAGGACTGGATCTTGTGCTAGACTGAATATCATTTTGGCATTTTCATATGACCTAAGGAATTCACCTTCAGCTACCAGCACAGTATCTACATGGTTAGAAGAGGTTTAGTCAGAAAAACTAATCATTTCTGTATGCGTACTGGGTAAAAGATGCCATAAAGGAAGGAACTTGAAAACCCAAGCAAAACAATTATCAGGTGAAAGAAAATAAGAATCTCTTTACTATAAAAATAAAATGACACCAGCAGAATCATTTGGTACTAGTGGAATCCATCAAGCTTCCCTATAATATTTGTCTTCATTCTCAAGCTTGCACCTATAGTCCTTGCAAGAGCCCCAAGTTTTCAGAAAATTAACTCATTTCAACATTTCCTTTAGGAAGGCTGTTTTCCCTAAGGCTCTACTGAATCCTTTCACTCTACCTCCCCCCTGCTCCCTCTTCTATGTAGCTACTAGTTCCCTGCCTTATTCTCTACTGCACTTATGGGATTCCCTACCCTTACTTCAAAACTAATCACAAACACTAAGTTACTCCTAACAATCTCCCAGTCCATTAAGGTCATTCCTGATGTCATTAAGATAGTGCTTCTTTATTACTGCCCTCAAAGCATCAGTGCTGATAAAACAGAGCCAAAGGAGGCATAAAGTGATTCCTCCAGTTCATGTTAGAAGTGATTGGCAAGGGAACAGAATTACAGTCAGGGCACAGCTGCCTGGCCTGGGATGCTGAAAATAGGAAAAGAGGCTTTTTTCCCTCCTGGCCCTTGTGCTGCCTGAACCTCAGTGGTGTAATTAGTAAGGAGAGAGGGGAAAAAAACACCTAAAAATGTTCCTCTTTAAACCAAAGAAAATTAACATGAAACATAAGTAACTTTATCTGTGCAAAGAAATTAAGTCTGATCACTCAATTAAAAATAAATCAGATAAAGCACTCCAGACTGATTCCAATGAATTAGTACTCAGGAGTTTCCGATTAATTACTGCCAGCCAGCCAGAAAACATAACTCCTGTGTAGTGTTAATTTTTGTTCAAAAAGAAAATTACACTTCCAAGGAAAACATTTCTTGTGTCTTTAGTGCAGTTATCGGAAGTGTCTTATTACACAAGGTTAAAAGAACTGGCATTTTGCACTGCAGAGACAGATCAGATGAGTGAGAGGAGTTGTAGAATAAGGAAGTGAAAAGCTGTCTCCTTATCTTGGTTGTAAACCATAAAAAGCAATTGAAACTTTAATCATGTCAACTTTCAAAAAAATATGAGGGAGGATCTTTAAGAGGAGTAAATTATTCTTTTTTTTTTTTTCTTATAATAGATATTACATATTTATTATATCTATTAGTGGGTGATATTGTTGGTAAGTGTATGGTTGGACCAGATAATCTCGAAGGTCTTTTCCAACCTTAATGATTCTATGGTTCTATAAATGATGTGCTTGGATGCACTTAATGAAAAAAGACACACACAAAAACACAGAATTTTACCAAACTTTACAAATACAGCTACAGTCTGCAAACTTGTTACATTTGTCTATGGGATCATGCTGATAAGCGTTCAGTAGTCAATGAGGACACTCCCTAGTCAGAAGAAGTGGCCTGACCAAAAGTAAAGGCACAAACAGAGAAGAACCTATAAGATCTTAATAATTCTGTGGTAGCTATGAAACCACTTATAGAAAACAGCCTTTTTGGCAACACTTCTGTAAGTAGTCAGATCCACCTTTGTATTGACTGCCCTGGCAAGAAAAGAATTCCTCTGGTGGAAGAAAACAAAATCATTTCTATTATTTCTTTAATGATAACAATACATTGTACTGTTATATTGCATTATTCTGTCTTGTAAGATTAGCTAATTCAGAAGCTTGTCCATTGTCACACAACCAACTCCTGCAGCAGTGTGGCTGAATCGCACGAAAGGGATAATCTCCTAGTAGCGCTAGTACTTCTATCTCCAAAATATTTCTTCACTGTATAATCAAAATATGGTGTATATTCATTATAGAATATATTTATATATACACACTCAGGCATAATATAGAAAATGTATATTATATAATAATCTATTTCATAACCAAAATAAGTCACCCCCAGTCCAGTGACAAAAGCTTGCCTTTGACTCATACCGATCCACAGACGCAGAATAGGCAAGCCATTTTTTGCTAGACATACTCCTTACCTTGCAAATGTACATATCTCATATAAAGATGCACTGAAACATTTGTGACAAACACTGTGTGCAAATGCAAACTACCCTATACTGCACATGTACAAACAATATTTTTGTCAAACCTCTGTGTGCAAAAATAAAGTCCCACGAAGAGAGCTCATGCATGGTGCATTTGGGATTTAAACTCAACCTGTACTCAGGTTATTGTACACCCCAACCCCCTTTGTGCAACTTCAAGAAAGGGTTTTGGATTCCCTTCCCATTTGTTCCTTGTGCTGTGCAGAGGAGTGAGCCACAGATTTGACAGGTGGCCATGGGTGCTGGGTATCAGAAAGATCATGTCAAATCACCAGGACTTTGAAAGGATAATCATAGTTCACCCTGGTTCTCAAGTTAGGAGATAGGTTCTGAAAATGTGAGAGTGAAAGAAAACAAAAACAAAACAAAACAACAACAACAAAACAACAACAAAAATGACCAAAAAAAATACATCCTCTATCAAAGCTTTACATTGATACTTCTGACCAGTCACAATCTCTTCAATCACTGTTGGAAGATAAAACATTTTTTGAAAACAACACAGTAATAGGCCCTTCCCCCTCTTTTTTTTTTCCTCCAATTCCTTCTTCTCTGTTCCTCCTACTTATAATTTTTTGAAGGAGAAAAGCAATTTTGAAAACTGCCACAGGTCTTCCTGGTTAAAACAAAGGAAGAAAGACGCAGAGAATTTGCATTTGTAATGGAAGTTGAACTTGTGAACTCAGTACTGTCAGACTGGAAGACAACCTTCGCTTCAATGTGTTTACTGCAGATTTACATTAGAGTAAGCAACAAAAAGTGTGCTCAAACATGGACGAAGAGAAAAAGAACAAGTTTGTTCCTGTGTCAGCTTTGTACCTTAGCTTTTACTCTAAAGTGAATGCACCAGTCTGCCCAGTGCTTCAAAGGCACTAATTCAGACACCAGAAAGGATCCATAGTTTCCAATTCCTCCTCAAACACTCAGCTATCAAACTCAAGTCACTCATTCTATTCAAAGTCAGTGTTTTTCCATGTTAGACAAACATATTTCAATACATATATATCTCTAGGACCCACATACACCTACACTTCACCAGCAAGCAACAAAAGCAGAGAAAAAAAATCTGTGTTATCAATGAAAGAAGCTATTTATTATGTAATTTATAAAAGAATAATTATTTAAAATAATTGAAATAATTTTAATCTGGAAAATATAAACATTTATAAAAATCTGCAAATATTTGAAGATATGTAGTGTTGGCAGAAGATTGCTTTATGCGTTTCAGTTGCTTGTTTCATTGAATGAAGCATTCCAGTCAATTAAAGAAATGCCTAAGAAATCTCACCCATCTCATAAACAACCACAGATGATAAAAAAAGCTTCAAGGCAAATCTCACATTTTTTATGCATGATCCTCACATGCAGATCCAGTTGCAGATAGTGGAAAGCAATTCTACAGCTTTTTTGCTATGTTCTATATAATTCATTGTCAATATCGTTGGAAAGGGATACTTGGATTTTAGTTATGAGGTTTTAGGTTTTCAACAAAGCATTTGATAGGCATGTTTAATAATGAAGTCATCATAAACTTGCAAGTTGTTAGCTGAGAATTAAACACATGAGAATTTTGTTCTTATGTGATTGGACAGCTCTCCTTTCTTAAGGAATTTTTACGTATTTTCCCAGTTCTTATGTTGAAAACAGGCATTCCAGCTTTTACCCTTGTTATCTCTAGGCCTGTTGAGCTCCAGGCATCATATAATATCCAGCAGAAAATGTTAGCTTTGGTCAAATTATTATGTCTATACATACAGTTTACAAGACATTAAAGTGGATCTTATCAGTTAGTAAAGCAACAACCCCAGAGGCTCAAGATTACTGGGAATATATTTGCAAATGTTTATGTAGGGCTCAAAGCGGGATCCTGAAGAATCAAAGACAGATGTTCTCCTGCCTAAAAGCCAACAGAGAAAGCCAACGGAGACACCAAATTACTGACAGATGACATCCTTGAAAGACATGGTAAATAAGTGACAACTGTTCGCCAGGAGTGCAGCAGCTAGAGGAAACAGGTTAACTAGTTCACACATCAGTCAGTCTTAAAAGTGCTATCTAGTAACTTTTGTGATTAAATTCAGACACTTTTCAATGAACGTGACATTTCTGAACACTTAATTTCAACACTGAAGATTTCCTAAAATACTTTTGGAAATATACATATTGTTCAAAAAGGCCATGCTGTAAGGCAGAGCAGTGAGGTAACTGGATCTGTGGTTTGTGAAAAGAAGCTGTGCTGCTTCATACACTCAGGTGCTCTCCATAACAAGATTTCTTCAGAAGAAAAGAAAAATGAAACTTTAGTAGAATTTTGCATTAATATAACACTTCTGGTATTTTGTTTTGTATCAGAAGTATCTTCAGGAGAGGAAAAAAAAAGTTCTAACTTAACTGCTTATTAGTTATGAGAAAATACAAAAAGGTCAGAATTTCAGCCATGGTTTTTGGCTGTCTGGGCAGACATGTTGATGCTGCAGGCTGCATTGTAATTCCAGAGAGAGATAAAACGAGTTACTGAGCTAGTTTGGACATCAAAAACAATCTATCCAGAGCAACAAAGAGCTCAGCGTGATCTCAATTACTCTGTCCTCCTTTGTTTCTAATATGTGTGTTTGATGTTTTTTACAGTATTCAAAGGAGCACCATAATAATGAGAAAATAATATCCCATAGCCTTTTTTCTCCTCATGCTGACATTTTAAAGAACACACTGATAATATTGTGTTATAATCACAGAACCATTAGGCCCAGTTCTGAAGTTCTTACTTGGTTTCTGGTCAGGAAAACAGAGCAATTTCTGAAGTCTGAGGTATAATGAATTCAATCTGGCATTTTACATATATATATATATATATGTATATAAAATATTCAGAACACAAAAACAACAACAAAAAATGTTGTGTTGCAGAAAGTTAGCACAGAACTTCATTCCTCTCTCCAGGAATATACATTAAAACATATGCAAAAGCACTTGCAAGTGACTCATTTATTCCAGAATCTTTGCTATTTATTTGACTCATCTGGAATCACTAACATGAGGGAAAACTTAGTTTAAAACAGTGCTTTCTTTCATTTCACTCTTTTCACATATCCCTTCTGCCAAAAGAACAGATACAGTTGTTCTCCTGGGTGCCACTGAAAAGCCCAGTTTGGCAGAAATCCTGCTTTCCAGAAGCAGGGATTCTTCTCCTTTAACTAACAGTCTGCGCTTGAATATCTGTTCAATAAGCCAGCAGAGAAAAGAAACAGCCTTAGTCAGGATATGACTTAGGTAGTGTATGATACGGAACAGCAGAAGTTTCTCTTGTAGAAGGAGGAAGATGGTTCTGCAGTTTGAGCTTTAGCTAAAGATTTGGGAGACTTAGGTCTAATTACCTGTTCTAACTATTCAAGGTAGTACCCCTAAATTACTGGAACCTTAGTTCTCTGGTAACTCAATTCTTCATTTGCACATTGAAAATTATAGTACTACCTTACCTCACAGGAGCGTTATGAAGGGCAAATGCACTGAAGATGGTTCAATGTTCAGCGATGCATCAGTTCTCAGTGCGATGATGAGGGCCGCATAAATATCAAACACCAAGGTCATTGAAGAAGGAGGGCAGGAGGTGCTCCAGGCACCAGCAGCAGTTCCCCTGCGGCCTGTGGAGAGGCCCCTGGTGGAGCAGGCTGTCCCCCTGCAGCCCATGGGTCCCACAGGGAGAAGATCTCCACGCTGCAGCCCCCCCGTGGAGGAGCCCCCGGTGGAGCAGGTGGATGTGGCCTGGAGGAGGCTGCGGCCCATGGAGAGCCCCCGCAGCAGGAGCAGGCCCCGGGCCGGAGCTGCAGCCCGTGGAGAGGAGCCCACACAGGAGCAGGGGGTCTGGGGGGAGCTGCCGCCCGTGGGGGACCCGTGCTGGAGCAGTTTGCTCCTGGGGGATGGACCCCATGGTACGGAGCCATGTGGGAGCAGTTCTTGAAGAGCTGCTGCCTGTGGGACGCCCACACAGGATCAATTCGGGAAGGACAGCATCCCGTGGGAGGGACCCCACGTGGAGCAGGGGCAGAGAGTGACCGTGAGGGAGCAGTGGACATGAAGTGCTATAGACTGATTGCAACCCCCATTCTCTGTTCCCTTGCACTTCTCAGGGGGAGGAGGTGGAAGAGAGTGCGTAGGTGTTCTTGGTTTCTTTCCTCTGTTTCTCACTTCTCTAGCTTGTTACTAATAGGTAATAAATGTTATTATCTCCCTACTCTGAGTCTGTTTTGCCTATCACAAGAATTGTTGAGCAATATCCCCATCCTTATCTCAACCCTTGAGCCCTTTGTATCGTATTTTCTCCCCCTTTCCCTTTGAGTGGGGGAGTGAGAGAGCAGCTGAAGTGGAGCTCAGCTGCCTACCTGAGGAAAACACCACAGAGATGTGGACAGGCTTGAGAGGTGGGCCTGTACAAACCCCATGAAGTTCAACAAGGCCAAGTGCAAGGTCCTGCATCTGGGTCGAGGCAATCCCAAGCACAAACACAGGTAGGGCATAGGATGGATTGAGAACAGCCCTGAGGAGAAGGACCTGGGGGTGTAGATTGATGAGAAGCTCAACATGGGCCTGCAATGTGTGCTTGCAGCCCAGAAAGCCAAACGTATCCTGGCCTGCATCCAAAGAAGCGTGGTCAGCAGGTCGGGGAAGGTGATTCTCTCCCTCTGCTCTGCTCTTGTGAGACCCCATCTGGAGTGCTGAGTTCAGCTCTGGGGGCCCAGCAGAAGAAGGACATGGACATACTTGAATGAGTTCAGAGGAGGGCCACAAGGATGATCAAAGGGCTGAAGCACCTCTCCTACAAAGACAGGCAGAGGGAGTTGGGGCTGTTCAGCACGGAGAAGAGAAGGCTCCGGAAAGACCTTATAGTGGCCTTCCAGTACCTAAAGGAGGCCTCCAGGAGAGCTGGGGAGGGACTCTTTGTCAGGGAGTGGAGCAACAGGACAAGGACTCATGGCTCTAAACTAAAAGAGAGGAGATTTAAATTAGATATAAGGAAGAAATTCTTTACTCTGAGGAAGGGAAAGCACCAGAACAGGCTGCCCAGAGAAGCTGTGGGTTCCCCACCCCTGGAGGTGTTCAAGGCCAGACTGGATGGCTTTTTGAGCAACCTGGTCTAGTGGGAGGTGTCCCTGCCCATGGCAGGGGGGTTGGAATTAGATGATCTTTAAGGTCCTTTCCAACCAAAAGCATGCCATACATCTATGACATAGGCCTGTCAATTCCCCTTGAATCAAACTCTCTACTCTTCAATACTTCCTCAGATCTTCAAGTCTCTGTACACTCTGACATCTACAATCCAAAACTTTCAACAGCATTTAAATGTTTATTAATTGCAGAGAAATTATCACAGAATTTTCAAATGCTCATAAAAAGATAATGAGCTAAATCCTACTTGAACCTGTATTTACATTCTAGGCAATTCCTAACCACATAGTTGCATAGCTCAGTGGTGTTAAAAACCAGACCTTCTGCCATCTAGGTGCACTACAAAGTTTTACGCAAGTCCTTATCATATGATTTAATTAGTGCCTCCCTTATCAGTAACAGATGAGCAACTACTGAAGGAATTTCATACAATATGAGTCATCTGGAAGTACTTTGGTGTGGGTTTTACTAATAATAAAATTATTAACAATAAAATTATTATTAATAAAAATTATTGATTAAATAATAATTAAATATTTGAAAATTATTCCTTCTGACATTTATTTGTTTAAGTGGTAATGCATGTCTATACATTATCAAAAATGAGATACTTTATATATTTTTTTTTTCCTTCAAGTCACAGTGGTTGATCTACTTTATTAGAGAAAACTGCAGATTATCTGTTCCATCAGGAAGAACTTCCACCAACCCATTACATCTTTACTTGAAAGCCACCTGACTGCTGTACCAAATTGTAAAAATACTTTCAAAAAAGAGATGAAAAGTAACAGCTATTGGTCTTAATACATCTGATGCATGATCTTAAAGAGACAATATAAAATGTTACACAGATGAGAAAAGCTTGGTACACTGTCCAAAAGAAATTGCTGATTTGGGAAGGTAATTCCCTCCACACTGGAAGGACAGTATAAAGATTATCGATGCCACTAAATGAAACTCTATGTTAATGGTCTGTGTGAGACCAAGGTGAGGGTCAAGCCTATCATTTCTGCAAATTTAAGTCTCCTTTTAACTAGATGTCTTTACAGAAAGTGGGGCATCCATTCCATTATCAAGTTGCTGTAAGATGCTTATGGTTCATGTGCTTGGCAAGCAAAATGATTTGTAACAGGAAAAAAGAGGACGTGAAACTCAAGAGAAAATGCAGAGCTGAGAGATTCATTCACAGGCTGTTTTTATGACACTTTTTTCACATTCATTTCCTACTTAATCAGGAGAAGCATGTATTACTGAGCAGCAGCTGTGATCAGCATGTCTGGGAAGAATCACCTATGAAGTCTTACGGTGAACGATATTCTAGGTCAAATTAGAGGAAAGCATTAGGTGTCGTCATTATAATTGAAATGTTTCACATCAGATATACATATTGCCAAAAAAAAGACAAAGCTCAGGGAGCAAAAATACAAATGCTTATTATTTAAATGTGCAAATCTATCAGTTAAATGCGCAAATCACTGTTTAGTTAGATATTGCTACTTTGTTGTTTTGCAGATGAATATGTAAATGAGATCATTTTCTTCTGGACAAATCTCAGTGATTCTGCATCTTGGAGACAGAGATTATTGCCCATTTTCTCAGTATTGACTCATAGAAGCCAAGAACTGAGAAGCATCAAATTTTCTACTGTCATGGTATGTTTTTTCTTTTTCATAACTAACACTGGGGCCCAAATTGAGGTTTTTAGTGTCATCTCAGAATTGAGAATAAGCTTAAATCAGTATGTTTTTCAGAATGTTACCAAAATCCAGTTATTAATGCTCTTTATATGTATATTTGACTTTGTGAAGGGAAATCATACCTTCCCAGAATCTATCCAGGCTGTTTGCCAAGGACTGTACAGACATCACAGACTGCATAGCTCAAGAAGTACATTCAGTAGCTAAGAACTCTCAGAAACAATGTTTAGATTCTAAGTGAATTAAAGTTTCTCTTAAGACAAAAATCTTCCCACAGCCTTAGCCCATCAGTCACTGCCATATCAGTTAACTAGAGAAGAGGAAAATGTATTTATGTTTGGAATTCATATTGATTTTCTTGCAATGTATGGGATTTTCTGGTATATAAAACCATAATGACAAAATTCAGCAACACATGTCATAAATCAAGAGAAAGAATTAGCAATCGCCAAAATGACTTCGAAGTCACCAGAATGAATAGAAGCCTATTCCATACATCAGGAATTTCAATTTAGCTAAAGAAAAAAATTAAAAATAAAAATTCCAGTAATATTCATATTCTGTTTGGGAGATTCCCAAAGCAGACTGATGTATACTTTCTTTTTCTCACAGAATCAAAGAATGTGAAGACAGAAAATACTAATCATTTTACATGCTCATGCCTGTCTCAGTCATGTTAGATAGATCATTCCTTGGTGTACCGGTGCAGCGTGGTTTTAAAACTCGAACAGCATCTTTTAGCAGCTGATATTATAAGGTCTGCTCTGAGATACACTTATCATGTAAATCTCAGGAGACAATTTATCTTAAGGGGAAATACTCAGTAAGCTTGGTAGTTTAAAATGTCAAATTTACAGTAGTTGTTTTGAACAAGCATCTCACAATCTCTAGTATGTGACCTTTTTTTTTTTATTATTATATTGTACTAATGATGTCGCTCCATGAATCTTCAGTAGCTCATAATACATACAAATAAGCTTTGGACAAAGATCTAGCATTATGTACCTTAAAAAGTTAACAAAAATCACTAGGGTTCTCATTGAAAGTATTTTATTGGAGACTTATCCATAGCTTTCCTCATCTTTAGAACTTGCATTGTTTCAGCTATTTATCAAATAATTTCACTGGGCAATTTTACTGTCATTCCTCAGAGCCTCTTGAGTTCTTTCCTTTGCATTTCGAACAGCCATTTGCAAAGACTGGCTTGACAAGCAAGGGCCAAATTCTGCAGTGGTTTTCAACGAGCTCTCTGTTTGTGCATTGCCAACTTCAATTTAAAGACTGGTAATGTGGACAGTTTTATAAATTAACTTAGTGCATTGGGTTAAATACATGCGTGCAAGCCCTATATATATATATATATATATATGCTCCTTATGAAATGCACAAAGGAGTTTCTAGTATTCACACAAAATCTCAGATTTTACGGTGTCGATCCTAAAGATTCACACAAGAAATCTGTTTATTATAATATTTCCTCTCTCTTAAAAGATGAGACTATGCTACTCACATTTGAGTCTATCCCTCTGAGGAGTTTATGAGTTTCATGTCAGAGGTGGAGATAATAATGCTAGGTTTAGAGATATAACAGCAAATAGAAAAAGTGAATCATATGCACTTAATAGCACTGATGCAATTAAAAATAAAAAATAAAAAAATACTCCTCTCCCATTCAGCAACAATAATATAAGCAATTGGACTCAGCTTCTGGGGTTTGGAAAATGCACATCAGAACATTCTCCCTTTTGTTCTCTGAAGCATACTCACTCACTTAACCTATTAATTTTCCGCCTATTTCCAGAAAGCTGTTAAATATCAGATGTAAGTTTGAATTGCCTCATTTCAATGCATGGCTGTATTTATAGGACAGTTGAAGAGGTATCTCAGTGAGAGTGTGAAGACAGATGTGTGTGGGGAAAACAAGAGAAGACAGAGATGTTCAGTGTAAATTGCGTCTGCCTGTTTGTGTCTTCCAGAAACAATTAAAATAAACAATGTAAAGAAAAATATCTCTAGGGAAATACTTCTGTCCTGAAAAGCTGTTTAAGCATAAAGGACTGTTCTTTCTTCCCTTGCTCTTTCTTTCCTCAGACTCGTGCTGCCTATTAAACTAATAGAGCTATAAAATGAAGTGATTGTGTTTGAACAGGTTGTGTGTGCTTAAAGCTATGGACTGCAGAGTACACGCTGCCATCACACCGCACTGAATCTGCCTCCACATGGAACAGAGCAGCGTGCTCCCCTCCTCACATTTCTCCCACATGACTTGTCATGCAGGAGAGAAACTGGCAAATTCTGAGAGTGGAAAAGTCATAATTACACAATGAAGTAATTAGATTAGGATGATTACCACAAAATGATTGTTTTGAAAGGGAAGACAATGAAAATTGCGGGGAAAAAATATTTGAATCAATATAATGGCTTTTAAAATGTAATATGTTGGTACCTCTTTGAGCAGTTGAACCTCTACATTCATTCCTGCCTCTGATGTCTGCACATCCAGATTACCCAGAAGCCCTCGCTGCCTTTATTTTTGGCAGCAATTCTACACCAGTCAGGTGTTTTTAACTTTAAGAGGCTTATATTTTGTTTCGGCTGTGATTAGACTCTATCATACTGTATCACATGTTTGTCGTGTTGCTGCACTCTTGGCAAGCTGAGGATGCTGCCATTTAGCTGGTTCCTAATAAGTAGTAAACCTTCTAAAACTTTTTATTCCCTGCTTGACAATTTACATGAAATTATCATGTAGCAGTTCTGTAACACTGTTTTAAACCTATTTTAATGCAAATTAGAGCTATTACCTAATACCTAGACACTTGCAACTTAAATAGTTTCATTCAGATTACAGATTTGATTGTCATGTTTATTATCTACCTTTCATTGCTAGGCCTGTGTATATTTTCATTTGACCTCTTTTTTTTTTTTTTTTTCTTTTTTTTCCATTTGTTACTGGACTTAAGGGAAAAATATCACCTTTAATTATGTGGATGGATTTATTATTATTAATAGTGTCTTTGTGGTGAGCTAATAGAAAGTACTCACTCACATGAGGCTCGCTGTGGAAGTGGCACCCTCTTTCTTTAGCACTCTAGCAAATTTCACCTTTACTTACTAAAACAAATAGTATATAAAAACAGAATAACTGAAGCACTCTTTGTTTTGAATGCTTCATTCTATTTGGCCAGCTACATGTTTTTATGTGGAGTTGCATTTTCTTGCTCACACTCAGAAACACACTGCTGACCTCACAGAATTTTTCAATACCATTTAGAAAAATGATAAACGTGGTTTTCAGTGGAATAACAAGCACCTGGAAAAATGTCTATTTAACAAAACTGACATGTAGGCCCTCAGCCACTTTACATTGTCTCTTTAACAACTAAGCTTCACAACAGAGAAACTGTATAATTACTCCAGTTAATGGATAAATTGTCCTCATTAAGAATCAGGATTTCTAGCATTAAAGCCAGCTAAATAGAAACATGAAGTTGAGGCTTATTGGCTGTGACACAGAACAGTCATTACCATTTCACTATACAGCCATCAGAGCAGCAGCCCCGGCGAGGATCTCTCGCAGCAGTGATTTCTGGAGGGTTGGATCGCATGCTTTCAGAGCAGTAACAGAGTCTAAAGAATTGTGCAGCTATTGGTTCCACACTGAAAAATCATTTTTTAGGGTCATAAACATTTCCTGTACTAGCAATTAATCTGAAGTGGTGTTATCTGAGAAAAGAAGTTCTACCCAAGGATGATTAATATGTAGAGCCATCTATCTCCACACGAATAGTTTCATGTGAGTTTTATAGTGCAATGAGTTGAATCAGTGTGTGATTTTAATCTACAAACTTCTGCTGTTACAGAGTCCTGGTTAACTCCTTATAAGACCGAAAAGCAAACAACCCCTTTCCAATTCCTTCTGGAACATTTCTCTAAAGGACATCTCATTCTATTAAGCCAACTTGGCAGAGGCATAGATATTGTTGAGCATTTATTAAAGTGCCTCCTACATTGCTATAGCTGTGCAAAATCTAATTAGAATGGAAGCCAATGTATATAGACTTATAAATAAAATAAAGTCTTGCAGTAGAGACCTGCTGGCTTTGCACATAATCAGAGTGATCATCTATAGAGCAGATGGCTACTCAGCCAGTTGGCTAAGGGTTACAGTACATTTACAGTTATAAAAATGGCTGAGAGTTTGTTGAAATCCTTTCAAATCACTCATTTTCCATGATGTATTTGCCTAACACCATAACTTTAAAGACAGTTTATTGGCTAATTAAAAAGATCAAAATGAAAATCAAACTGCCTAATTAAGGGGCTGTTGTAATAACACCTTTTTATCTATTTCCATTTAATATTCCTTGATTTTTACTATCCTGAAAAAATAATGACACTTCAGTGAACATAAAGCCTAACTGCACTGCTGTTCTGGATAATCTTCCAGACATTTAACAGCTTTTTAGCCATATGGACAATGCATATACAGTTAGAAAACAGTTTTATCCAGATACATATGAATTTACAGGGAAATAAAAAGGAAATACATATCTTGTGAAGTTAAGGGCAAGCATCTGGCAGTCCCAGAAAATATGTAAGTGTGCATTTGTAAAACACGCATGCTCAAAGTTCTCTTCAAATAACAACAGTAAAGAATAAGGCTGAGCATAGATTCTTTCTATACGTTTATATTCTCACCCTATATAAAAACACACAGAGTACAGGAAGTTTGTGGATGGCTCTATAATGAACTGGTTTTGGTACTGCAGCTAAGAGGGATCCAATCTTTTGATATGCATGAAAATTGCAATTTATCCTTCTGAAAATTACCACACTGACTCATTATGAAATGAATTTGTATAGAATTAATCAGAAATCTGTTAGTTCTTTTAGGAATTACAATCAATTAAAATTTATTCATTTAAGATACTTCACACACAATGGCAGACTAATCTTAATAGCAAGAATGCAGAAGCTTCAGGCTTCTGATACAGTTAAAATAGTGAAATGTTATTTATAGGCTACATTGCAATTTTTCAGGGTTAGGGTCATTCTTACTTCCATTCTTTGTCACTCATTGTAACAAAAATTTCTTTATTCACTGCACTCTAAAAGATAAAGAATAGAATAGAATAGAATAGAATAGAATAGAATAGAATAGAATAGAATAAATTCAGTTGGAAGGGACCTTCGAAGATCATCTAGTCCAACTGCCTGACCTTTTCAGGGCTAATCAGAAGTTGGCGCATATTATTGTGGGCATTATCCTCTTGAACACTGACAGGCATGGGGCATGAACCGTCTCTCTTGGAAGTCTGTTCGTCTTTGAGCACCTTCATGCTTTTCTCACCCACAAGAAATTTTTCCTAATGTCCAGCTGGAAGCTTCACTGGCCAAGCTTTGTGCCACTCCCACGCCTCCTCTCATTTTATACCAGGGAACAGAGAGTAGCATCTTCCTCTCCGCTTCCCCTCCTCAGAGAGCAGTGGAGAGCAATGAGCTCACCTCTCAGCCTCCTTTTCTCCAGACTAGACAACTCAAGTGTCCTCTGCCTCTCCTCATAGGACTTGCCTTCCAGCCCTTTTAACAGCTTTGTTGACCTCCTCTGGACACTTTCAAGTAACGTAACATCCCAGATCTGCACACATTACTCAAGGTGAGGCTGCACCAACGATAACTATAGCAGGAGAATCGCCTCTTTTGACCAGCCTGCAATGCTGTGTTCCCTGCACCCCAAAATGTGCTTTGCCCTCCTGGCTGCCAGGGCACACTACTGGCACATGCTGAGCCTGCTGTCACCAGCACCCCTATGGCCCTTTCTGCTGAGCTGCTCCCCAGCCTCTCGTCTCCCAGTCTGTGCTTGTGTCCAGCTCTGGTCCGTCCCAGCTGCAGCACCCAGCATCTACCTTTGTTGAATGATAGTCCAATGCTCCAATGCATCTAGGTCCCTCTGCAAGGGGAATCCAAGGAGTCAGAAGCACTCCCAGTTTACTGTCATCAGCAAACTTGTTGAGAGTGGATTCCAATCCTGCATCCAGATCATTGATAAAAATGATAAACTATTGACTCCAAAACATTTCATGAAGAACAGCCTCTTCTAAAGTGACTGCCATCACTTATTCTTCCCCAGCAGGACTGAAACCAAAGCTGACACTGCTCTGGGTGCTCTGAGAAAGACCAGATGGCAGCCTCCACACCCCAATAGCAGAGCAGACCGCTGTGTTCCCTACATCAGTCTAACTTATTATTAAATTCATATTGTGCTTTCAGCTCAGCGTCACAACTGTGTTAAACCCAAGACAGCACAGAAAAAAAAATGTACAAGGTATAAGTAGTATATCTCCTAGTTACCTCCACTTTTGAACACAGAGGGCACACATATAGGAGTGAGTCCTTGGCCTGAAACTACAGTGTATATTTTAAATTGCTTTGTAATACCATGCTGTGGCAAACGTGCAGCATGTAAGATTGAGATTTCTTTCTTGGAAGGTCTTGGAGCTGTGTGCAGCTGTGTGCTGTGCTCTGGGTAGACTGTCATGCTTGTCAGGCAGTGGGGTGAGGTATGCGGATGCACAGCGTGTAGATTATGCACAACACCATGCCTTAGATTGCTCTTGGCCTGTGCTCCACTGAACAGTACAGATACAGCTTTTGACAACACAAGGCACTGCTGATTGATCACTCTGAAAGGAGTTCTTTCTTGTGCAAAGAACCATTTTTGAGATGATAACTGCAAAAAAGGGCCATTCATTTCAAATCCGTGATTTCTCAATAGCTGTCCACTGAACCTTATTATCACGAGATGCAGTCTGGGGTGGAAGAGGGGAAGAGTACAGTGTACGTACACATGCAAAAATGAATGAAGCAGGTGAGAGATGCAGGAGAACATTTGCACAGGAAATTCAGGGGCACAAGAAATGGTGTACATTTGTGGAGATATGGTTGCACTTGCATATACATGTTCAGGTATACAAATTAAAGAAAGTCAGAAGGGGCCTGAAATGAGAGCATTTTAAAGCACATGAGAAAGTGAGAAACTGGCC
This sequence comes from Cygnus atratus, assembly GCF_013377495.2. Lineage (NCBI taxonomy): Eukaryota > Metazoa > Chordata > Aves > Anseriformes > Anatidae > Cygnus > Cygnus atratus. The sequence continues at coordinate 8,435,059 of NC_066365.1, forward strand.
TGGCAAAATACAAAATCTTTCAACACAGCTGAAACAACTAGCTTGCACTGGCAGCTTTATGCAGGGATAAAAAATTAGAATGTACTGTAAAACCCATGATGCTAAAAAGTTGTTGAAAGGTTGCTACTTCTTATTCCAAATTATCATGTTATTTTGTGCTTAATCTCTTCCTAGATTTTAAATTTCTCTCTCAGACACATGGTCTGATTTTTGGGTGGTCCCGTGCAAAGCCAGGATTCAGACTCAATGATTCTGGTGGGTCCCTTCCAACTATGATTCTATGATTCTGTGATTATTTGATTAATCTATGAAAAAAACAAAAGATATTCACTTCAAGAAACTGTGCTAAAGTGAAAGGTGGGGGGAGTATTCATGTCTATGATTTGGGGTAAAATACACTACTGGGTTGTTGCAAGTATCCTTAAACATGCATTATGACCCTCAAAAATTCATCATTAAGACTAATCTTTGTAGCACTACAAACAGACCAAGTCAGAAATATGCTGTATATGATCTGAAATGCCTTGGTCATATCACAGTTTCTTCAAATGAAGAAGAATGGAGAATTTGTGATTCTTCACAAGTGAATGATGAAATTCTTCATCAATGAAACCTGGACAAAAGGAACATTTGAATACTGCTTTATGACTAAATTATATGTTTCCTTATTTATTTTTTCACTGTATATATTATTTTTCTTTCAATAGACACATTTATGTCTTGCTGATGCTACCCTTTTGGATATTTGAGAATGGAGAAGATTAGCACACTTACCTGTATGGGGATGAGAACTTTCATCTTTTCTAAGGCAAATAAAGTTGTAATAAAATTAAAATATTTTTCCCTTAAATTCCAGCTGATTTTTTTTTTTGAACTCAATCTGTTCTTTTTTATGATCTAAAATACTTGAATACCTTCCTTCCTCTGCCTATAAGCCTAAAACAGGCATTTGTTTTGGAACTAGGTCAGGAACTGACAAAATAACACTGATAGAATTACTTTTTTGGCAGCGTCAGCTCAAATACTTTAAAGCTTGTGGGGATCCTTCTGTGCTGATGGCTACTGCACAGGCCACATATACTTCCAGTTTCTGTGTGCAGTGGTTCCCGGAAGCGTGCTGGTTTGAGAGCCATGGCCAACCTTGCTTAGTGCAGGAGGAAAACAACTCTGAGAGCTGTTGCTGAGGTGATGCTTTAAGTGCTGGTGCAACTTGACGGAAGCGCTTTCCAATGGAAGAGTTGCTCTTCCCCTGTAGTATTTCCAGATGGCAGCAAGTGAAAATACTGGGAATTCCAAAATAAAACCTAAACAAGCATCTTCCCTCCCTCAAATTAAGCTTTCCACGTATACCTACCTCAAACCAAACTATCTTCTAAACCACTTTTTCACATCTTCCCTTGTTATTTCTAAAGGCATTCCTTGCCTCTGACAATTCCAATTGAGATCAAATTGAGTATCATGATGTCCTGGTTTCAGTTAGGACAGAGTTAATTTTCCTCCTAGTAGCTGGCAGGGTGCTATGTTTTGGATTAGGATGAGAAGAGCGCTGATAACATGCTGATGTTTTAATTGTTGTAGAGCAGTGCTTACACCAAGCCAAGGACTTTTCAGCTTCTCCCTCTGTCCTGCCAGCGAGCAGGCTAGGGGTGCAGCAGGAGCTGGGAGGGGACAGACCCAGGACAGCTGACCCAAACTGGCCAAAGGGGTATTCCATACCATCTGACGTCATGCTGAACAATATATAGGGGTGGCTAGCCGGGGTGGGGGGGCCGGCTGCTCGGGGATAGGCTGGGCATCGGTCAACGGGTGGTGAGCAATTGCATTGTGCATCACTTATTTCGTACACATTATTACTATTAATACTATTATTATTATTATTATTATTATTGTTATTATTTTTCCTGTCTTAATAAACTGTCTTTATCTCAACTCACAGGCTTCACTTTCCTGTTTCTCTCCCCCATCCTGGAGAGGGAGGGGGGAGGGTGAGCGAACGGCTGTGTGGTGTTTGGCTGCCAGCCGGGCTAAACCACAACAGCCCATTTGGCGCCCAACGTGGGGCCCGAAGGGTTGAGATATCGACAGATTTGACCAGAGTGTGTTAAACTAAAATTGGTATTAAGTATTCGACCTGCTTAATAGTTGCTAGTCACAATGTTGATTGCCTTAATCTCAAGTCTGCTGTGCCTGTTTCCCAAATTGAGTTTTATAGCACGTTACTTTCTGTATGTGCTCCCTGTCGTGCTGTTTATCCTTTCCGGGCCCTGGTTTAAGATTGTTATAGTACTGTGTGGTGTAACGATGGCTTATGAAATGATGAGATTTCTGGTCATGACTCTAACCTGGTATTTGTACTCAGCACTGTCGTCGACTCTATACTTCGGAAACCATATCTCAGAAACTATTAGCAATTACACCTATTGCCTTTTTTCATCAGGGAGTCAATCTCTGGAGGGGACAGGGGAAGATATTTTTTCCTACCTGCTCACTCTCCCTTCCTCCTTCACCACCCTCTTATCCCCCGAGCTAGTTACGGTAGCTCTCCAAGTTGTTGAATATCCTTGGGACACTCAGACCAGCATGTTCTTGTTGTTATGTCTCCTGAATGCGCTTCAGGTTTTGTTTAAGGTTAAACAACTACTTAGGAATCTCATCCGGAGATCTGTCTTGAGGCGGGATAGTTGCGAGTGGCAGGGAGTGTGGGAGGATATGGGCAGGCTTCTAGAGCAGTGGGCACCTCCAGTGTTTTGGACATTCACCCCTGAACAACTGCAAAATCCTAAAAAACTGGTAGAATGCTTGAAAAAAAGGTGTCATGATTCTGGCAGTTCCAAAGTGACACAAATCACTGTGGCGTGCTGGGGTCTGGCTTGTGCCTATCGAGCTGCAATTGATGCTACTATCAACCTAGTGACAGACCCTGCGGCCGTTCCAGTCCCGGCTCCCGCAGCCATTCCAGCTCCAGCTCCCGCAGCCGTTCCAGCCCCTGCAGCTGCTCCAGCTCCTGCAGCCGCTCCCACTCCTGTGGCTGGGTCAGAGAAATGAACTGTAGCAGTGCAAGTTGTCCCTGCAGAGGGTATTCCAACCCCTGTGGCAGACCCTGTAGCTGGGTCAGAGAAGTGAGCTGTAGAAGTGCAAGGTGCCCCTGTAGACAAGGTGAAAAAATGGTATAGAAACTCAGATCGTTTAGAATGCAGACAGTCTTCTGCTAAGTCTGGGTGTGGAGAAGACGGGGCTGGGCCATCAAATGTGCAGGAGGATGAAGATGAGGATGAGGATGTCAGAAAATCAACAGTAACTACCCGAACCCTATACCAGCGTGAGCTACGAGATGTGCGAAAAGATTTTGGTCGCTGTATAGGTGAACAGCTTGTCACCTGGCTGCTCCGGTGCTGGGACACTGGAGCCAATTGTGTGGAATTAGAGGGCAGGGAAGCCAGGCGGTTGGGATCCCTTGCTAGAGATGCAAGCATTGACAAAGCAATTGGAGACGGAGCACGATCTCACAGCCTCTGGAGGCGTCTTCTGTTAGCTGTGAAGGAAAGGTATCCCTTCAAGGAAGAACTTGTATGTCTACCAGTCAAGTGGACCACCATGGAGAAGGGAATTCAGTACCTGAGGGAATTAGCCGTACGGGACGTAATTTATAAGGACCTAGACGACGCACAAATATCCACAGATCCAGATGAAGTCCAGTGTACTCGACCCATGTGGCGGAAGTTTGTACGGAGTGCACCATCATCATGGGCCAGCTCATTGACAATAATAACCTGGAAAGACGGTGAAGACCCCACAGTGGGTGAAATGGCTAAACAACTCCGGGAGTATGAAGGAAATCTCTCCTCTTCCCTACAGGCCTGCGTCTCGGCTGTGGAGAAACTCTCTGAAGAGTTCCACCAGCTTAAAGAGAATTTATCTTCCCCCCCACCTGAACAAACCAGTGGCCACCAACTAAAAGAGAATACTTTGGAGAAACTTTTTGAAGAGGTCCACCAACTTAAAGAGAATTTATCTTCCCCCCCACCTGAACGAACCAGTGGCCACCAACTAAAAGAGAATACTTTGGAGAAACTTTTTGAAGAGGTCCACCAACTTAAAGAGAGTTTATTTTCTTCCCCACCTGTACAAACCAGGGTCTCGGCTATTAGGGGTAAACGTTCATCCGTGCAAAGAAGACAATATGGTGGGTACACACCCCGCGCCACCCTGTGGTTTTACCTACGTGACCATGGAGAGGACATGAGAAAATGGGATGGAAAATCTACTGAGACCCTAGAGGCACGGGTACGTGAGTTGCAAAAGAAAACAATCGGGAGAAAGGGGTTCTCTGAAAAGTTTGCTGCTCCAACTTCCAGCAGGCAGTCCTTTAAACACAGAAACAAAGATTCTGACCAGGACTAGAGGGGCCCTGCCTCCAGCCAGGGGGAGGAAAGGGACAACCGAGTTTATTGGACTGTGTGGATTCGATGGCCTGGCACGTCTGATGCACAGAAGTATAAGGCTTTAGTAGACACCGGTGCACAATGTACTCTAATGCCATCAAGCTGTAAAGGGCCAGAGCCCATCTGTATTTATGGCGTGACAAGGGGATCCCAGCAGTTAACTGTATTGGAGGCTGAAGTGAGTCTAACCGGAAATGAGTGGCAAAAGCACCGTATTGTGACTGGCCCGGATGCTCCGTGCATCCTTGGCATAGACTATCTTAGAAGAGGATATTTCAAGGACCCAAAAGGGTTCCGCTGGGCTTTTGGCATAGCTGCCTTAGAGACAGAGGACATTAAACAGTTGTCTACCTTGCCCGGTCTCTCAGAGGACCCTTCTGTTGTGGGGTTGCTGAGGGTTGAAGAACAGCAAGTGCCAATCGCTACCACAACTGTGCACCGGCGGCAATATCGCACCAACCGAGACTCCCTGATTCCCATCCATAAGCTAATTCGTCAACTGGAGAGCCAAGGAGTGATCAGCAAGACCCATTCACCTTTTAATAGTCCCATATGGCCAGTGCGAAAGTCTAATGGTTAGTGGAGACTAACAGTGGACTATCGTGGCCTGAACGAAGTCACGCCACCACTGAGTGCTGCAGTGCCGGACATGCTAGAACTCCAGTATGAACTGGAATCAAATGCATTTTTCTCCATCCCTCTAGCAGCAGAGTGCAGGCCACAGTTTGCTTTCACTTGGAGGGGAGTCCAATACACTTGGAATCAGCTGCCCCAGGGGTGGAAACATAGCCCTACCATTTGCCATGGACTGATCCAGTCTGCGCTGGAGCAGGGGGAGGCTCCTGAACACCTGCAGTACATCGATGACATCATTGTGTGGGGTGACACTGCAGAGGAAGTTTTCGAGAAAGGGAAGAAAATAGTCCAAATCCTTCTGAAGGCCGGTTTTACCATAAAACAAACTAAAGTTAAAGGACCTGCACGAGAGATCCAGTTTTTAGGAATAAAATGGCAAGATGGACGTCGTCAAATCCCAATGGATGTGATCAACAAAATAACAGCTATGTCTCCACCAACTAGCAAAAAGGAAACACAAACTTTCCTAGGTGTCATGGGGTTTTGGAGAATGCATATTCCAAATTACAGTCTGATTGTAGACCCGCTCTACCAAGTAACTCGTAAGAAGAATGCTTTTGAATGGGGCCCTGAGCAACGACAAGCCTTTGAACAAATTAAGCAGGAAATAGTTCATGCAGTAGCCCTTGGGCCAGTCCGAACAGGACCAGACGTAAAGAATGTGCTCTACACCGCAGCCGGGGAGAATGGTCCCACCTGGAGCCTCTGGCAGAAAGAACCTGGGGAAACTCGAGGTCGACCCCTGGGGTTTTGGAGTCGGGGATACAGAGGATCTGAGGCCCGCTATACTCCAACCGAAAAGGAGATATTGGCAGCATATGAGGGAGTTCGATCTGCTTCGGAAGTGATCGGTACTGAAGCGCAGCTCCTTCTGGCACCCCGACTGCCGGTACTGGGTTGGATGTTCAAAGGAAGGGTCCCCTCTACACATCATGCAACTGATGCTACATGGAGCAAGTGGGTTGCACTGATTACTCAGCGGGCTCGAATAGGAAACCCCAGTCGCCCAGGAATCCTGGAAGTGATTATGGACTGGCCAGAAGGCAAGTACTTTGGGATATCAGCAGAGGAGGAGGTGGTCCGTGCCGAAGAAGCCCCACTGTACAACAAGCTACCAGAAAATGAGAAGAAATACGCCCTGTTCACTGATGGGTCCTGTCGTATGGTGGGAAAGCATCGGAGATGGAAAGCTGCTGTATGGAGTCCTACACGACGAGTTGCAGAAGCTGCTGAGGGAGAAGGTGAATCGAGTCAGTTTGCAGAAGTGAAAGCCGTTCAGCTGGCCTTAGATATTGCTGAACGAGAAAAGTGGCCAGTTCTCTATCTCTACACTGATTCATGGATGGTAGCAAATGCCCTGTGGGGGTGGTTACAGCAATGGAAGCAGAACAACTGGGAACGCCGGGGCAAACCCATCTGGGCTGCTGCATTGTGGCAAGATATTGCTGCCCGGGTAGAGAACCTGGTTGTAAAGGTACGCCATGTAGATGCTCATGTGCCCAAGAATTGGGCTACTGAAGAACATCAAAACAACCAGCAGGTGGATCAGGCTGCTAAGATTGAAGTGGCTCAGGTGGACCTGGACTGGCAACATAAAGGTGAATTATTTATAGCCCGATGGGCCCATGACACCTCAGGCCATCAAGGTAGAGATGCAACATACAGATGGGCTCGTGACCGAGGGGTGGACCTGACCATGGACACTATAGCACAGGTTATTCATGATTGTGAAACATGTGCTGCAATTAAACAAGCCAAACGGTCAAAGCCTCTTTGGTATGGAGGACGATGGCTGAAATACAAATATGGAGAGGCCTGGCAGATTGATTACATCACACTCCCCCAAACCCGCAACGGCAAGCGCCACGTACTTACGATGGTGGAAGCAACCACCGGATGGCTGGAAACATATCCTGTGCCCCATGCCACCGCCCAGAACACTATCCTGGGCCTTGAAAAGCAAGTCCTATGGCGACATGGCACCCCAGAAAGAATTGAGTCAGACAATGGGACTCATTTCCGAAACAACCTTATAGACACTTGGGCCAAAGAACATGGTATTGAGTGGGTGTATCACATCCCCTATCATGCACCAGCCTCCGGGAAAGTTGAACGATACAATGGACTGTTAAAGACTACACTGAAAGCAATGGGTTCTGGGACATTCAAAAACTGGGATACACATTTGGCAAAGGCCACCTGGTTAGTCAATACTAGAGGATCTGCCAACCGAGCTGGACCTGCCCAATCAAACCTGTTATGCACTGTAGAAGGGGATAAAGTTCCTGTAGTGCATGTAAGAAACATGTTGGGTAAGACAGTCCGGGCTACTCCTGCCTCAGGAAAAGGCAAACCCATTCGTGGGATTGCTTTGCTCAGGGACCTGGATGCACTTGGTGGATAATGCAAAAGAATGGGGAGGTCCGGTGTGTACCTCAAGGGGACCTAATACTGGGTGAGAATAGCCCATGAGTTGAATTGTAGTATGTTAATTATCATATAACACTGTATGTCATCACTACCATGGTTGCTATGTTTCATAGATGAAAATGGTGATTAATTAGAAGGTATTGGAAAGAGTGTAACCTGAGCATGACATAAATGGTATGGAATAAGGGGTGGATATCTGTCCTGGTTTCAGTTAGGACAGAGTTAATTTTCCTCCTAGTAGCTGGCAGGGTGCTATGTTTTGGATTAGGATGAGAAGAGCGCTGATAACATGCTGATGTTTTAATTGTTGTAGAGCAGTGCTTACACCAAGCCAAGGACTTTTCAGCTTCTCCCTCTGTCCTGCCAGCGAGCAGGCTAGGGGTGCAGCAGGAGCTGGGAGGGGACAGACCCAGGACAACTGACCTCAACTGGCCAAAGGGGTATTCCATACCATCTGGCGTCATGCTGAACAATATATAGGGGTGGCTAGCCGGGGTGGGGGGCAGCTGCTCGGGGATAGGCTGGGCATCGGTCAGCGGGTGGTGAGCAATTGCATTGTGCATCACTTGTTTCATACACATTATTACTATTAATACTATTATTATTATTATTATTATTATTATTATTGTTATTATTTTTCCTGTCTTAATAAACTGTCTTTATCTCAACTCACAGGCTTCACTTTCCCGTTTCTCTCCCCCATCCCGGAGAGGGAGGGGGGAGGGTGAGTGAACGGCTGTGTGGTGTTTGGCTGCCAGCCGGGCTAAACCACAACACATGATCATGATTCTGAAGAATGATCTTCCTTTACCTGCTTTCTTCAGTTCTGGGGTACTTGCTAAAGTAAATAACTATATTTAGTAAATACCAGTTATTGCTGGAAAATGAAGTATTTCTAAGGTTCATTATTTGCAGTACTTTGTCCATCAAAGTGAGCAGTCTGTGTTAATTTTTTTTTTCTAGGCAATAGTTCTTTTAAAAAGATTATAACATTAAGTTGAGATTTACTCAAAATATTTTTAAATTTAAAAGACTGTCATAATTCTTGACTGCAGTCAGTGAATTAAAATAATTAATATATTAGTCACTTCTCACATGCCACAGATTAGTGATAAACAACTTGTAGTATTTCAGGATTTTTTGTAGTTACGCCCACACGAGCAAGCACCTGAGGCATTAGTGTATAATACCCTAAGAACAATTAGCTTCTATGTGAGAATGGCATTTTACCAATGAAATTTGCATTAAACTAGCCTTATCTTGTTAATGTCATGGTCTTTTTTTAGGATCCTGACATCATTACAGTATGTCAGTGAAAAAGAATTCTCTGATGTTTTCAAATACCAGAGGAATAAATACGTATTTCTTATAGTGATAACTTAGCATTCAAAATATTTTTCTCCTTACAAGACCTTGAGCTCTTCCTAAGACATATGCAAATATAAACAGAATGTCACTGAGTGCAACCTTAGATTCCAATTATATTATTATTTAGTATTTTGAGATATTTCTGTCATCTAAGACAATATTATAGTATGCTTGGTGTATATATAATATGTATTTTCATTGAATATAAGAAAATACTCTGCCTTTGAAGTACAGCAGTTCTCTGACCATATCAACCCACTCCAAAAGCACAACCTGCAAGGCTTTCATATATACAAGGAAATGATTCATTAAAGGTAATTTGGAGGACTGAAAATCATATGTGCAATAGAAAAACATGTTGCTGTTTTTTTCCCCTGGTGCTTCTGGCAGGAGGTGTAATAATTTTCATGATTATTCTAGCAATGAATCACGTATATGCCATTTTGATTGTTGTGTGTTAAATGTCTAATCCAATGCCCCTTGAAACTGATAGAAAGGCTCTTACTAATTTCACTGAACATTAAACGTGACCTCATATGTAAAAAAGGAGTCAAACTCATTTTTACGTTTGCAGAATATTAAAGTTTGAATGACATGGTGACTTGTGACTATGAAATTATTTGATGTGTTCATGTTTTTCTACCACCTCTGCATTAAGCAATATATAAAGCAGTCTGAACAGAACAAAGAGAGGCAAAGAGGGACAGTTACACAGCTTAGAAATAAGATCTCTCTTTTCCTGGCTATTTCATGTGTATGTATGTAATTCAGACTTTTAATGGCAAGTCCTGCCTGTCTGTCTTGGTATTGCATGTCTATGACCTTGAGCCATTAAGAGATATCATATGGCTACTGGGCATTGGAAAGATTTAGAACCCATTAGAATGGAAACAAAATATATACTGTTATAATTAAGTGAAATGCAATGCTCTTCTTACAGTAAATATCAAGGAAAAATCAAAACCAGAGATAGAAATAATCAGAAGAAGGAAGGAAGGAAGGAAGGAAGGAAGGAAGGAAGGAAGGAAGGAATAGAAACACATCACTGAACAGGCAAACTACACTAATTTCCTCTGTGTAGATAGCAATGTTAATCTAGGCCTTCTAGATGATTTTCAACTTTTGGTCTCAGATACTCCCTATTCTGCATTGGAGGAAATGGAGGTATGGTGACGATATGATGTTTAAGAGTTGAGCTTCCAGATCTTTACAGAAATCTCTCTCTGTCTCTCTCTCTTTTTTTTTTTTTTTTTTTTGGTATATTAATCTACACATAAATGTAGTAATGTTTAGTCTGTTATTGTATTTGTTGTAATTTTGATGCAAACACAAATACTGTCTCTCTTCCCGGACATTTGACCATCTTTCATCACCATGCTCAGCACATTCTACATGGCTTCTTCGTATCCGTGTTCATTACAATAAATAAGAAACAGCTTTCAGAAGATGAGTAAGCTCTTTGATTGATCCCACTCAGAGTCTGCAGTCCTTCTTGCGTGTGGATTAAGAAAAGTCAAATTTAATTACCTTTTAGAAATGCCAATCCCTTCCACATACAAATCGCCAGCAAGTAGTTTATTGGTATTGATGACTATCCATACTCTAGGTATCTTGACTGAGTTCTCATCCACTGGAAAGGAAGCTGGTGGTATGTGTTACACAAAGCAAGGACTATAATGATTTCCACTCTGTCACCATATTTGCATTTTAAATAGTGTATAATTAAAATTGAAGCTAGTCTGAACAAAACAGCAAATAAAAATTTATTTTGGTGATCTCTGGCTGGAAGAAATTGCTGAAGACCATAGTTGTTAAAAAAAAAAAAAAAAAAGATAAATTAACAAGCAAACAGAAATAAATAATCCTCAAAGATTTCAACTAGCCAATACAATTTTTACAATCCCTTCAAGAATATTTTTAACACCTTCCCTTCAAGAATATTTATAACGCCTTCCCTTATGTTTTGGGGAGTTTTGGATTAGTTTTGGCTTTATCTTTGCCTTTTAGGATGCCATAATTAAATAATGGCTAATTTTAAAAGCTTCCTAATTAAGCTGTGTTAATGGATTGCTAGTTGAGCAGAAGTGAATTACTTACAGTTGGGCTTTTAGTATAAGGCTAGCTGTTCACTTTTACTAGGGCTAGTTTTAACTGAGCATCTAGGTACTTGTGGTATTTGTAAAGGAAAGCACAGATACTCCCTAAAGCTTTGATCACAAATACAGGTGCTTGCTTTTTTTCCATAGGTTGTGTCTTTCTAGGCTGCTCAGAAGATGGAAGACTGATTCTAAGGAACAACTTCTAATTGAAAAACAGGCTTTCCACTTTTTTGCAGGCATAACTGGATGTGCAGAACAAAGTACACTTCTTTGAGAGGACAGAATAGAGACTGTGGCTTGCAGAATATGATTGGCCAGAAAAAAAAATGTGTATAAATAAATAAACTTGTTGAGACTTAGGATATCCATAAGGGTCTTTACTTTCTATGATTTTTACAGGTAAAAAGGAAATTTCCTTTAAATTTTTTTGTTAAACTAAGAATTTAATCAAAAATAATTTCCTTTAAACATGAGAGTATGTTTAAAGGAGGAAAAAAAAAAAAAAAGGAAAGACACCATGAAAATCAGTTTCAGACAACCTCAGAAAAAAAATCAGCTTTTAAAAAGAAAAAGAATTTCATCGTGACAGAGCTCAGTGATGCCACCAACTTAGAAGACAGACAAACTTTTCGACAAGACTGCAGTTCTAAATGAAATGCTGACCAATGTTAAGTCAAAGTGGGAAAGATTTTACCACTGTGACTCAGTTTTACGTCCTCTAGATCCACAGGCTGCATTATGAGATTCAGTGCTAAATGGATAGCCATAGCTGTAAGACATCAAGTATCGATGACTGTGACAACACATTTCTCAGAGACCTGCTTATCTGAAACAGATAACACAAAAATTGCTCTATTTATCTGCGCTGCAAAATGTGATGTATTTAATATTACTTATCTTATCTTAAGCACCATATATCTACTGTTTTATATGCCAATACTTATATTGCAGCCCCCTTCTGCATTCATACATGGACTTCTGCAAAAACAATCCTGATCCTTCCAAAACAGGCCTAATATGAACAAAATTACCCCTTACATCTACAATCTTCTCTCCCCTTCCAGCTTCTGGTTCAATTATGATTGAGTGTGTTAAGCAAGTCATCATTTCTCTTAATTCTTTCATCTTTCAAGTCAGCCATTTATAATTTCTATATTCACATTGGTCTCTGTAGAAGTCACTTAGGATATCTTCCTAAAGGTAAGAATTGGTGCTGGGAATCTGATGTGGGTGCTAATGAGTTGAACCCATAACATAATGCTGGGAAGGGTTAATGGTATCTCATTAACAAAATGACCTTCAGACATTGTTGTTTTGGCCTAACTGAAATGATTGATTACTGGAGAGCATAGGTTAGCAACTATCCCCCAGGTATTTGTGTACAGCATCCTCGCTTACAACTTTTCAAACTTTACCTGTGAGATATTGATTCATTATATAGTTTCAATAAGGACTTGACAAACTCTTAACCAAGGGATCCTCTATTACAGGTATATCAATGTCAGCGTCAAGAAGACTGACCACCTTTCTCAGCCAATACTCTTTCTATCCTGTAGTTTTAAATGTTTTAGATTTTTTTTCCCCATAACTGAATGAGGGCATGAAATAACAGTCCTGTAGAAACATACTACCTGATCATGTCAAGGAAGTGAAATACTTTGAATCAGAATTTTTGGATCAATAGCTATTTGTCACTTGAGTTCTTTCTTGAAAACTTGGTGAATAAAGGTAAGCCTTGTATCTCCCATTTCTCCCCCACACACAAGGAAACATAAATAAGAGTTTGAGAGTAACAGTAAGTATGGCCAGGATGTTCATGGGAATTCAACAGAATTACATGAAGAGGCATGTGTAGAAATTGTTGCACAAAGTTAGAGCATGGCAAAGAGATTTTTTTTTTTTAACTTATGCTATAGATCTGCCTTTCTCCAATACTGTAGTCCCATTCAAGTCACAGTATATATCACAAGGATTTTTAATCCCTATTTTAAACATATAAGACTTGGTTTCATCCAGAAAGTTCTCCGTATCTTCCAGAATATCCATATTAGAAAAGTGAATTAGAAGTTGCTTTCAGCTGGTGAGAAACAATGTGATAGCTATGCCTCTTTACACCAGTCAAGGAGTGTTCATTGACATTGAAACATCATAATACTTCCTTAACTTACACTTCTCTTGCATTCCATGAAAAGAGAAGAAAAGGACAACATGCTCCAGTATGGTTATATTTGGAGCTACCAATGAGCATTTATATTCTGATATCTTGCACAGAGTATCTAGATATTTGTGAATTCATACAATATTATTGTGTATTGCTTCACATATATACATATATTTATAAGCAGATAAGGCTTTAAATTCAAGCACTGTGATAATTTTCTGCATTGCAGAACAAGCTCTTTACCTACGAAAACTTGCTTTTATTAAATGTAATGAGATGGAATGAGAGAAAACCAGTTCAGTTACAAAGTAAACTGGTCTGCATTTTAGAAAGCCCTTGATAATTTCAAAACCTAGGACCGATGTTTCAAGGACATATCACTAACTACTGAAGCAGAATAAAACATTCTCATTGTGAGGAAAATTTCATGGTAAAAATAGCCTTTGAGTAAGTCACACAACATTAGCAGAACAATTAGTCTTTGACAATTTTCAAGGACAATTCAGAATGACTTATCTTAGAGGTTGGCTTTTGTTCTTAATTCCATTATTCAGAGGTATAAGAAAGACGTGTAAGGTACAGCTTTCATTTCCCTTAAACTGTAACTTAAATCGCAAGTATATTGAGCTGTTAGAAAGCTCAGGAAAATACAGTATGCTATATTTGCAATTAAAATCCAGAAGTCCATTGTCCAACACCACAATCCAGAAGGTCTAACTATAATACAGACTTTTAACATTGGTGTGAATGTCATGTCATCCTCATCCTCTAATAACAACTACTTGACTATGTAAGTAGCAAAGCCAGTAGCCTTCCTTACCAAAACCAACACCGAAGCTTTCTGAATATGTTACATATATTAAAAATTTACTGCAGAGAGTCACACAATCTGCATCCAAATCTGAAGGTTAAGCTACAGCTGGCTTTGCTGGACTGCCAGACACTTTAAGCAGAAGCAGCACTTCAGGTGTTACAGATTATTCCATCTGGGAACACAAAGAAATAGCAGATGCTTTCCTGTACTTCAGAGGGGTATTCTAGTTGAGGTCATTCATTGAAAAATTAGACACATTCATGTGGTGAAAGTTATGAAAAGGCTTCCCTACCTTCCTGAATCAGGACCTTAATAATGACATAAGTATTTAAATGCCCACAACACAAAGGACATCAGTCCTTCCTGCCAAGGACATTCAAGAGTCTACTCTGACCTCTCAGGGTTCCACATATTCTTGCCTGAAAGAAATGAGGGGAGAGAGGAGAAGAGAGGGGAGGAGAGGAGAGTTGGAAGGGACCTGCAAATATCGGGTTCAACTACCTGACTGCTTCAGGACTACCCAAAATTAAACCATACTATTTAAGGGCATAATACACCACTACAACATTTCTGTCGATAACATCAAGAAGGATGAGTCTGTCTGCCCTTAGGTTTTACTTTAGGACAATTTGTAGATACTATTTAATGGGGAATTAGATGGAAAAATGTCCTAGTCTCAAAAACTTACTGGCTTATTGGAAAGACTTTAGCTTGGTTTGCTGCAATTTCTTTCACCCTGGTAATCCACTGGAGAAGATCAATGCCTCATGCCCATTTACCCACCAAGCAGTGCCTGATTGCTTATTATGCCCCCACAGTCTCAAGGCCAGTGCATCTGTTCTCAGAGGTATTCCCCTAAAGAACATGCTGTGGCACTGTTTCCCACAGGTTTAAAGTTGGGAAAGTGGCCTTAGTCATTTGCAAAAAGGCCTGGCCAGTAGTTTCTTGCAGTCTGGTGACTCATAGCTGATGTGTACCAGCGCAAGGGGGCTCCTGATATTTTCCCTGAGGACCTGGCTTGAGCAAACCAGGCACCATTAGCATAAGGTTGTATTTTCACCCCTCTAGCTCTGAACGGTGTAACGTGCAGAGCTAGGAGAATCTGGGTCACACATTTTATATTGTAGCATGCTAAGGGGTCTTGTTATTTCACTTGTTTGCTCTCAGTGGCAGCCTGATGCAATCTGGCATGCAAAAATATGTGCAATGTCACATTGGCCAGGAAGGTAACACGTATCACCCTTGGGTGAATCTGAAAGCCAACATTTTTCTTATTAAATGCATAGGTTAAAGTTTGCCCCTCATTTGCACCAATAAAACTCCATGCTCTTGACTAGAGTCCTTCTTGGATCTGGGGGGGGAGGGTGGGGGCAGGTAAGAAGGCAGGGAAACTGTGATTTATGATACAATTTTTCAACTGATTAGGATCGAGGCTTCCTCAGGAAACTGGGAATTCTGCTCACACACTTAAACTATGATGATCAGCAAGGCTTATATTTAACTTAAATGATTTTTATGCAGTGCAAATTAGTTACAGTTTGGGGAGATAATGAATCGGTGTTTTGAGCTGTTGCATCTGTGTTTTTCCTGTTAAGTTGATGGGCACTGGTTTTCACAGCCTTACAACCTACACTTTGTTACATTAGGTACTATTATGAGCCTGGACAGCAGCTCATATTTTTTATTTTCTACAATACATAAAGCCTGCAAAGCTCTACCGGTAATACTAATAAGCAGCTTCATAGAGTAAAATCACACAGCTGAAGTTAAAATTATGTCCTCTCTCAGAAATTATCAAACATTCTGCATAATAATTCCCTCTAATGAGGAATAAGTTTAACACATTCAGGAGAGCTATTAATACTTGCACAGTGCTTTAAAAATCTTTTTAAATGTACATCTTTTACATTTTTATATGATAAAAACATATGTTAAAAAATAACTGAGAGAAGACAACTGGCTACAAAAAGGATACTGAGACATTTTATTGTGGCCACTATTAAACTGGGCTAATCTTTTCCTTTCTGTTATTATGCTACTACACATAATTTCTGGGTTCTTAGAGGATATGCTGAAATGTGTTTTGGGGATTTGATAAAATCTCCATGAACAAGCCATATACATCAGTGCAACCAAATTTCTTACATCGAATTGGATTTTGCTCAAGATCAGATCAGTGCTTGTTTCCTGAACAGTGCAAAAGCCTCTGCACTGCCACTATGTTTGGGGAAACTTTTCACCTATTTTTGTGCACCTAATTTGTACAAGCCTCTGGCTTCTCCTGTCATATGCTTGTGTAACACAAGTGTAGTATATAGCTTTATAAACTGAAAAAAACAAAAAGTCTGTGCAATTTCATTGATGATTCATTTTCTTTTGCTAGCAATGGGGTTGCTTCAGAATGATGAGGAGAATGAGTTGTTATAGAAGATAGATAAAATAGGCCAAATAACTATCATTTCTTTTTCCAAAGGTCTTATATCTGCACTCTCTAGTTCAGATTGAAGAAATAAGGGTCCTGAGGGCAGTATTTACTAGGATTCCAAAAAAATAAAAAATAAAAAATTAACAGTGGATCGGGGAAGAGCAGCACAGGACCTGCAGTCGATTTTGAAAAATAGTGTGTCCATACTGAAGGCAGTCTTCCTCTCCGAGCACAAGATACACAAGAAAATACTTTTCAGAATCTGTGAGGCTATGATGTTTTTTGTTTTTTTTTTTTTTTTTTTTTTTTTTAAATTGGTTTCATTTATTTATTTTTAGCAGCAAAAAAGAATAGGATTAAGGCATGGTAAAAATGGAGTATTAACCAAGCAGAGATCCTCTATCCAAGCCATGCATCATCCATGGCATCATGATTATCACAAGATTCATAGTTTCAAGCCCAAACAGATATGCCACTGCTTTCTTTCTCAGGACATGATGAAAAATTCATAGAAAAACCACCAAAGTATCATCTTCTCACTTTTCCCTAGCCATTGAAAATTCAGCTTCCTTTTTTTTTTTTTCTTTCTTCACATGTATTTGCTTTCTTGTTGCATTTTCCCCTGATACATCATTCCATTCTGATTAGACTCTTTCCACATTTTAGCTGCTATCAATTTCATCTCTCATAAGAAAGTTTTAAAGTGATTCTGTCTTCTACATATCTTTGTTCCTCCCTACCTTTGGGAAGGCACGCATCACTGAGAACAGCACAGGCTGGTCACATTACAGAGTGAGCAACGATCTCTGCACTGCCAGACATTCACTAGCCAGGCTTCCCCTTTACCACTTTTCATCCAGATGGGACAGTTCAATAGAGTGTTGGGCTGATGACCGCCCTCTGCAGAGAGTTTGGCATAACTCCAGAATTCCACACCTTTTCTCAACAGAACGCACTTCTAAAAACATTTAAAGTACTTCCTATCTAGCCTACTTCAGATATTTGTTATTGAAAAGCTATCCCAAAGGAAGTGAATATGCCTGTCCAGGGCCAAAAATTCAAACTAAGGCTCATGAAGGAGAGGTGAGATTTCTTAAACCTATACTTCATAGGGAGTGTGAAAGAATTTTTCTGTTTCAGTCAGGAGCTTTTGTTTGTTTGTTTGTTTGTTTTTAAGTCCATATCAATACTTGCTCTCCCTCTGACTTGCAAGTGCAGAGGAATGATTTCTGTACACTTGACATTCACTCTTACCAAAAGTAATATGAAGAGATGACATAATAACGACAAGTTCAAAAATTTGTCAGTGCAAGCCTACTACTTTCTCAAAGAAACTATATTTTATACAGAAGCAGAAATTACTTCCCCGTAGAACAAGGAAACATGAACAATACTACCTCTGCATGCATTTGCAGTGTCAAGAGCATTACCAGTGAAACAACACAGACCTGACTGTTTGAAATCTCTCATTAGTTAATTAACTTTTCTCTCATACATAATACACATTTATTATTTTTATTTCCAAATAAGTGAAGAATTGAGCTTGTTTTAGGACAAGGTCAGTAAAGGAATGTCACTGAATTTGCCTCCTACTGATTGCTACCTTACCAGTTAATGAAATAAAACTTGATATCCCTTTCTAAATAATCCACAAAAAAACTTTATTATGTATGAGAAAAGATGAAGTTGTTGAATCAATGACTCTGCTTTATTTTTGTGCCAGAACTGTGGCTTGAAGGGGAAATATGAATGGCAGAGTTGTCAGTAACTTCCTAACATACAAAGACGGTACTGTTTTCAGTGGAAGTCCAACTACCAACTATGGCTATTAGCTTGTGGTTTCAGATGACAGCGGTACAATGCACACATTAGCTAGTACAGTTAAGTCTAGGTGCGGTGAAATTTTTTGTGCGCTGTCATGAAACCAGTACATATACTTCTACACAGATTGCATTGCCTAGCATATTGTGGTCTTCAGGGCACAGCTGAATCATCTGTAATAACTTGTTGTCAAAGACTTCCCTTCCAGTAACTGCACTGAACTCTTGCGTTACTGCTTTGGGAATTGGAAGGGAGAGGAGACACTGGATTCCTTGTTCTTTTTTTAATGGTATGTTGCTGATTGTGAGAACAGATCATAAGATGTGGGGTATGAATGATAAAACTGGTACTGTTGCTGAACTCTTTGCACTACCAAAGAGATGCTCTTGGCATGTTGTCCAGAGTGCACAGCCCCAATTGACAAGCATGCCATGGAATACGCGCCTATGACAAGGCACAAATCTACAGTTAATCTTTTTATATAGCAAGAAATGATAGTAAATAACAACAGGAAAATAAAATTCCGGCTATTTTACATTTATATGGCTGTACAGTGTTTTAGATTAAATATAATGTAGTTGTAGACATTAAATAAAAAAATACACAAATAACCAAATCTCCAAAGCACATAACATTTAGAAGAATCCCTTTTAAAATGTGGCTTTGCACAGAGATTATCAAAGAAAACTTAAAATTAATTCAGAAACACAAAGAATTAAAAGTAAAAATAAAACAAGCTGAATGACCAAAGTGAATGACTCCCTACAGGTTAGAAGCTTGCAATGAAATACTAAATATTTCTAAATCACTGTAATTTTCTAGATGCAAAGAATTCCTCTGGTATTTTCAATAATAAAGCATTTCTGAAGGTAAGTGTTCAGGTTGCTATGGCTAGAATGCAATTTCAAGTTGACGATTAGGTGGTTTGTTTGTGTACTTGGCAGGGGACAGTGGGAGTCATGTTTACATCTGAAGTTACAATTTTCATAGAGCACTTTGTTACAAAGAAAACAGCATTACTGTGATTGGAATAAAACTACCATTTAAAAAAAAAAAAAAAGATTACTTTCACATTTCATCAGTGCAAACAGAAATAAATGTTCAGTCTATCCAGCTGAAACACACAAGTCGTCACACAAGTTACTATCTGCCTGATAGTGATCTGTAAAATACCCATAGAATAAATATCACATTAATTCTTGAAAGAGCACAAGAGGGTCTTATCTTCTCAGAAGAAGGGAAACTAGGGAAAAATGGCATTGTCTCAAAACAATGAGGTATCACTAGCCAACAACCAATATTAAGGCCACAATATTCACATTTACTTCACTTGCACTTTCTTTTCAGGGTCATCCTACCCTGTTTGGATGATGAATCAGTATTTAGATGCTAAAATGTTTATGCATTCCACTACTAAAACAAATCAATACAACCAGTCAAAATAAATGTAGTCTCTTAATATAAAAAATGTTTAAAGAAATATGATGGTCTTACTGAAATTTTTGAAAGGACTATAATATAAAGTTTATTTTCCTTGTTTTGATCTATAGTGTCACAACACTGTTTTCCAGTACAATAAATATATCATTTTGAGGTTGTCATTTATATTACTTATGTTTCAACATTCACCTTCAGCTATTGATTATAACTTGATATTTACTATTTTATTTTATTTTCCAGTATACTGGTACTAGGAATCTCCTAGTATTGAAAATAAGTATTTTCCTTACTAAATTGAAACACATGACATTAAAATGATATACCTCATTGTTTAAAAACTGAACTTCTTCGGACAAGGCAAAATGGAAAACTTCACGTTTTTATATCAGTGCAGAATGAAACATCAGAGACTAGAAATTCCTTTTCATCTTTTATCAGTTAAGGTATCATTAATAAACTTACTTTTTTTTTTTTTTTTTTTTTTTTTAAATTATGGACACAGTGCAGCTGGGAATTGAAGTTTTACAGTATTGTAACAGACTGCTTTAATGCTTTAACAAACAGCATGTTCCTAGAAATGTATTGAACAAAAAATAAGAAAAGGAGAAAAAATATCTAAAGTTCTAGCTTATATGGTCATTGGGTACTAGATATGGCCAATCCTCATGTGTATTATAACACTTTGCAATTAGGTATTATTTTGTTACACCGTGGCAGTGCACAGAAAATCAAAATCTTCTTAAAGAATAGTGAAAGGTGCATATTCTAATGCAACACTCCAGATGTAATATCTTGAGCATATATCAAAACATCTCCCTCTGTTTTGAAGTTTCATCTTTCTTTTGTTTAAGAGCATCTATTCATTATTTCCCTAACTACATCCAGGATTGGTTTGTGAATGTTTATGGAGATGTAATTATTTTTTCTCATAACAATAGACCCTTCAGCTTATCTGGAGATGTTGGTCACATATTGAAGGTCAAGACTCTGAATCTTGCCTGTGAACTGAATGCTCTCCACCAAAGTTGTAGCTTTTCCTGAAGTAGAAGCATATATTAAAGAAGTAGCAATTTGGTGCTACTTACAGAAAGCTGAGTTCACAGAGCATACATAATAACAGAATGTAAATATTTGTACCTGCTTTTTGCTATGAGAAGAGAATCAAGACTGACACCTGATGCCAAAATACAGAGAGCTTTGTCTCCAATTCTTATGTAAAGTATATATGTACATATGTGTGCATGCATAGAGCAAATTTAATGCATAAAATTATTAGGACGAGTACAGTTTCTTCTAATAAAAACAGAAGGAAGTAACATTTTTCCCTTTATCCATTTAATTAATATTCACTTCATCTGTTAGCATTATCTCAAGGAAGAAAAATCATGTTTGATTTTTCATGCTCAGGATTTCCAAATTGTAGTTCTTTGCTGAGACTGCCAGACAGCCATGGTCATTTGCAAAGGAGGTGACAGACTGATCACAGGATCAAAGAAGGACAGTTAGAGCAATTCCAACTACCACCACTCACCATCACTGCCTTATCAAGATACAAACATACAAATTAGTCCAAAGAAGAGAATTTTACATAATCCACCATCAGCGTTACAAAACGTGACTGTACATTGCTCCACCACTCAGATATTTTACCCTTTATTGAGAATTGCAAGTTACAACTGTACTGCATAAGTGTTTCCCAGGTCTCAAATGTCATGCCTCTCATATTTTAGAGGACGAAGAAACAGTCTCTATCAAAGCATTAGTCACACATATGCAAAGGTTACCGAGTATAGCAATTTTTTTCCTCTTTAGTTATGGGTCACCTAATTGTGATTTAGAGGCAGTTCGCAATCTATTACCCACCATCTAAAATACCATGGATCAAGTTGTCATAACTTAAAAAAAAAAAAAAAAACACTATGAAAGTCAAAATGTGAGAAGGATATATTGAATGTCAATGGTTAAATTAATAATTGAAATAATAAAGTTAGAGGTGAACTGCAAGTCTTTTCATATATCCCCCAATTTCCGCAGCAGATGCTGAACTGGAAGATGAAGTTGGGCATTCAGCACAAATTAAAAAAAGCACAAAAAAAAAAGAAAACACTTTAAAATACAGTGTACACCATGATAAGCAACCAGTGATTTATTGTATAAGTGAGGCAAGGGAGAGCTGCAGAATCATGATCTTAAATTTTCATCTTTTAGGTCATTTTCCACCTTTACAGTCATGATCTGCTGTAAAAACAAATTTATTTAAAAAAAAAAATCTTAATCATCCAAACCCCTCCCCAGAAATCATCCTAGTAATAATTACAACCAAGAGACACTTTAAAAGGAGCTGTAGCTGTGAAATAGCAATATTTGGTTTTTAATTGACCCATGGAAATAAGACTTTGTTAAAGCTGATTCCATAAAAAGGCTGGTTTCAAAGGACCATGGAAAACAGACGGATTCTGGGAAGGAATTAAGTGTCTGCTGGTAGGGGGGTGATGGCTTGCTTCATTAATAAAATGTTGAACAGCAGGAGGACACTGATGAATAGGCACCCTAGAAATGACATACCAAATTTGTTCTATCAGACACTTGCATTCACACACACAGACACACTGACACACAGACACACACACGCCAAAAAAAAAAAAAAGTTATTCTACTGACAAGTTGAAGGAGACTACAAAGGGATTCCTCTAGTAGTAAAGTAAATGGTGACTGTGTGACTACTTTGAAAGGAATGGAAAGACCTTTGAATGCTAGGCAACTTCCCCAAAAGGTGGTCTAGCTTTTTTGTTATGTTTCTTCTCAGGCTTAGCTTTTCCAAAGTTATCTCTCAGTACACCAGTATCCTGTGCAATATGAGAAATGATTTGCAACTTTCCCATGAGCATTCATGGCACTTGACAGAATGTGACAATATCATGCAAGGAAAATGAAGCTAATTTAGATCTCAGTTCAATATAGCAGTTACTTATTCATCTAACCCAAAAGACTGCGCTGTTGCTGACTCTTCTTTAGCAGAGAAACTTTCTTAGGTGATTGAATATCTCTGACTTGACTAAGCACTTGTCCGTAATGATGGTAATATATGGTAGTTCTATATTATGGATTATAAATTGTTGTATTTAATTAGTCCTTGCAACACATTAGTCCTAGAATCCTAGAATCCTAGAATCAGATCATACCATACACTTTTGGGAGGTGGTGCAGAACTCCTGAATAGCAAAGTATTCATGTGTAGCTGTGACAAAATGCCCAAAGAGGTCTATTTAGAAAGACAAAAATGCACGGGAGGATTTCACTAACCACTAGTGATGAAGGCTGATATTTACACAAAGTGAGCAATACAGTTCCTTTTCAACACACACGGAAGCACAGTTTTAGTATTGAATATTTATGCAGAAAGTGTAACTTATGCTAACCCTTTCCTTGGTATGCAGGTTTTTTCTGAAGTCTTAATATCTGGGGTTCCGGTCAAACCCTATCCTCACAGTTGATGGGATCTCAGGAGCTCATTTATTAAGTTGTCACATTGTGGTCCAACTTTGCAAATCAGCTAATGCAAATCAGCTTTGCAAACCAGACTAATGCTTCTTTCCTCCCAGATGATTGCAGTAGGAAAATATTGCCCAGTTTCTCCGTGGAATGAAAGCAGTTGGATACTACCTTGGAAGCACCAGCTTGCAGAAGAGTATGCATGCGTCTGGGGCCAACCACACCAGAATATTGCAATCTATTCTAGGAGGCTGCTTGCTCTTGGAATTGGCTTCACCAGACAAACTCTGAAAACACAGGCATGTAGTTGATGTTTTTTATGTAGCTGCATGTTAATGGCTTCCTCACTAGTTCCTCACTAGTGTCTTATGGGAGCAGGACAGATTTTAGTGGTATCTGAAGACAATTTTAGTGGTATCTGAGTGGTACATGAACCACAGAGTAGTTTTGATCTTTGAATGAATGAATATATTCAAGAGAGACTTGATGTAATCCAGTGAAGGTTTGTCTTGGCTATGAAAAGGAAGCTACTTAAAATGAGCTATCATTCTAACAATAGTAAGGAAAGATGATAAATAATGTGTGAAGGTGTGTTTGTTTGTTTTTGTTTTGTTTTGTTTTGTTTTCTGGGCACCCTATTGCTTTTCTGGAAACATTTTTTAAAACAAAGAAACAAACAAGAAAACAGAAAACAACACCAAAAAACCATACCACCATAATATTCATTAATTTAATTTTCTTTCAGTATTGTTTATATGCCTCATGATAGTGCAGTCTTTGGTGCAAAGAAAGCAGAAAGATGTTTGCTCTAGCTTTCTTAAGTGATTCCCTTTCAGTAGTCTTACAGAAATTTTAAGAAACTCAACACTTTTTCCTCTAGTAGTGTCCCATCCTTTAACTTTCAGTATACATCCTCAAATTGGAAATTAGAAATACTCTTTCAGAGTTATAGCTTAGAGGAGAATATAATGCTATTGAGTAGCATGAATATTTATTTTTATGATTATTATTATTTTCTGCAGATCTAATGGTAAATGTAAGCTGTTCACTAAAAGCTAACAGAAGAGAGGCAAGGGAACAGCTAAACCACTCATTTTTACATTTGTCAACTATTTGCTGATATGTTTTGTAGTTTTCACTCAGCAGTGCTAATAAAAAATCATTAAATTGTGCTACCAAAAGTCTATATGTGCTTTATTCCTTAGAGTATGGAAGTTCATGCAGTAATAAAAAAACTATCAATTTTCTCTAGTAACATTGTAATTTCCAAAAAAAGGCCTAAGATAGGAAAAGAACAGCCTGCAATATACTGCAAAGGGCATATACAAATATAAAAGGGCAAAAAGTGTTCAGAATTAAAGCACAAAAAGAAAATTTGTCTTTGAAGTGCAATGAAATTGTGTTTTTCCTCTGTAACTTATGTGAAGCAGAATACTCCAAATCACTCCAAATCATGTAATGTTCTTAAATGAAACTGACTGTAAGATTTTATCACCACTTTATTAACTTAGACCATCTCTAAGTAATAAATGGGACCTTCCTTAGGCACCCTGTGGTCCTCTGCCCATCACAGAAGCAGCACGGTTAGGATATGGAAGACGAATGTGCCTTATTCACCCCAACCTTGTTTTCTCAGTACCTACTCTCACTGAAGTAGGATGGCCCATGTTACGTATGACACAGAGCTTTTGGTTCACAGTGCTCGCTGTGAAAGGGCAGAAGATCTGCAAAATAAAAACAAAGCCTATTATGGATTTCCTTTTCCAACAGTACAACACATTCGAACTTCCACCAACACTGTGGAAGCTGTCCCCTTTGTCCAACGCCCTTTAGAAGCAATGGGGAAGAGAGTTAGTATTGCACACATCCTCACTGTCCCGTGGAGAGATATTTGGAAGTTAAGGTGAATGTCTGTTATGTAGAGCAGCTGCCCTGCAGCTCAACTGCTAATATGGCTTTAAAAGCCATTAATGGCTTTAAAAGCATTTATAGTAACTTTCTGAATTTGAATCAAATTTGAAGCAAATGAGACTAGGAAAAAAACTATTAACTAGATCTGGAGGATGCTTTCTTTCAGTGTTAAAAAGTCAGCACTCTTTAATGATCCCTGGCATCAGATATAATAGCTGTAATACCCAAACTTGGTCCTCTCTTCTTCTATTCTCTCTATAAAATCTAGTGCATACTGTTATACCAAAAATTATAATTTTCTTGAGGTAGGAAGTGATTTAAATTGTCTTCAAAAACATAATTTTATGTTTGCTTCTCTGCTCATTTGGTACATGAACAAATACAGGTAGAATTGGTTTGTCTAAAAAAATCATCTCTTACATCACAGAAATAATATTTGGAAATAATTACTTTATAGGGAAAAGAATTCTTGTAGTTTAGATCATCACACTTTAAATTAAGATAGAAGAATACTCAAAACACAAAAACAGCACAGTACTAATATGTCAATGAGTGTACTGCAACCAGCTGTATGAAGTCCTATTTTGATAAACACTTGTGCAAAACCTGCCTTTCAACATTCACTGGAATTATGCACATACTTAAGAACTTTCATTATACTTACAGATGGGAGATATATCTGCTGTTTGTGAAGGTGGAACCAGAAACTTTACACTGCAAAGGAATTACTTTGTTGTTGTTGTTGTTGTTTTCATTATGGCTCAGATTTCCTTTAGAAAAGTAATTCTGCATCATGCATGATCAATATTGCATGACTGTAGACATATTTGACCTGCATACTAACAATTCATTTCTAAATGAAGAATGATATACTTAAGGTCTTTAAATCAAATTACATAGTTTAGACACACATATGTAAAATACTTCAAAAGCTCTTTCAGTTTGGCATACATATTTACATATGTGATTTTAATGTAGTTTCCACTTGGTGCAGAAGTACTTGTTTCCTTAGCCACATGTAGTCCCACATTCATTTAAAACTGAACTTTTGGAAGGCATTTATGCAACTAAAGCGTGTGTGTGTTTGTGCATGACTGATTGGAGAACTCACTGCAGAATCTCAAATATTGCCCATTGCCTCTAATCCTTCCACTCTGAGAAAAGCCTGGCTCTACCTTTTCCTTGCCATCCCATTAGGTAGCTGTAGACATAAGATACTTCTTCACCTTCTCAAGGCTAAACAAGCTCTGCTCACGTCTCATGCTGGAGCCTCCCATTGTCTCTGGCCCTGCTGAAGATTCTGTCCTTTCAGCCCAGTGGTCCAGCCCATTTCCCACCCATCTTGTGATATACTTACCCTGTTTGCACCTCACCAACTTGGTTGCAAGTTACTTCATGTTACACAAAATGTAATTCAACAACTAGCAGATTTTTCCACGTACAGCAATGAAGTCTGAAAAATGACTCAAAAGATCGTTCCCCAAATTCCCAAATCTCTATATCCCCATTCCTGTGATAAATTCTGAACAATATGAAGCACTGAAATCACCAGGGATTCCTTATGACTGACAGAAAGTCTTAGGATAATAAGGTTCTTCAGGATCATTTGAAATAGATGCTACTATCTAAATATAAATGTACTATCATTATTTCAATGGGCAATCACTGAAGTAAACAGCAACATTTCTGTCAATGTGAAGAGCTCCACTGCAGACAGGTGCACATATATTTGCATGTATCTGGAGCACCACGCACTGGCACACTGTTTGGATTCAATAAAAAGCCAGAAATAGAGGATTTGCAGCATGCAGTTTTCAAACACTTTAAACTATGTTATGTCTTAAGTAAATGCAAAGGCATTTTTGTCCTTGCTGCAGGCTGAAGAATTAAAAATAAGCTACTTCTGAGTGGTCCATATTCAATAAGACAATCTAAAAATACCTTACAGCCTGAAAACATCTTTCTGTCTAGGTATGGCTATTCTCCAAACAGAAGTATAATTATTAAACTCCTTGGGAATACCTGACAGTTGAATGGAGAGTAAACATGAATATTTTTGGGTTGAGATTTCTACAAGAATGTACTACCTCTTGAAATAAAAAAAAAAAAAAAGTGAGAGGATATAAACTAGGTCCTTATCAGTTAGGAAAAACAACCACAACAACAACAAAAGCACCAAAAAACAGAAAACAGCAGGTCGATATGGGTTGGCTGCTTAACGACTATAGCTGCTTGGTATTAGTATTTCAAAGACCAAACAGATGGAAATGTAGGGAAATAGTCCTACATATATAGTCCTATTTGTATAAATATAAAAATAAATACATAAACTCATATAGTGGGAAGTTAATGAAGGCAGGAAATCATCAGAGATATCTCCAAATCTTCTCTACTGCAATCTCAATAAAATAGTCTAATCCCGAGTACCCAGGTTGTTAAACCCAATTTTGTGAATCCATGCACAGTAGGGATACTGCTGTTTTAATTTCATTCACACAAGCAAACTCAGTTTGACTTTGGGAATCCTTATTTTTACCCCAGCATCTCCATGTTCAAAGATGTAATTTTCTTTGATGAAAAGATTAGCAAGCTCGGCTCATTCTCTCTACAAAGACAAAGCAGTACACAAGCAGGGAATGGAATGCTGCACGGCCAGAAGAGCATCACTGAATTTGCTCACTTGCATCAATACCACTGCAAACCATATGCAGGAAAGTATATACTGTGAAGACATGGAGAAAACATCCTTTTCACATCTCTAGAGAAAGCATCTAAGTCACTATGGAAGAGTTACTGTATTAAAAACAAACAAACAAAAAACTTATTAAAATACAATATCCTATTAAGTTACTATTGAGTAAGTAGATTTGATTTTATCAAATAGATGAAGGGATATTACAAAGAATAGCTTCCTCAACACAAGTCCTGGAGTATGTATATCTTCAGCAACCCATGAACTTTGATTTCCAAAAATGCAGAGTGAGAGAGGCAAGAAGTGGGGGAGAAGGAAGAAACTCAGAGTGGTACTCAGTCTTGACATTCATGAACAGTACATATCTCAAGATTCTGGAGCAAATAGGAATTATGTTATGTCTGGGTATTTTATTATTATTATTATTATTTCTTCTACAGCCCCACAGTGGGTGTCAGGGATCTAATAGAGATTTACTTTCCTTATAATACTTCTGCTGGTAGGTGAAACTGGACCAGCTCATAAATTGCAAATACACAATGAAGCTTCTAATTTATTTGCATTTATGTTCAGCCCTTAAGAGACTTAGCGATACCAAATGCTATAAAACACATCATCATTGCGTCTAAAAAAATTTCCAGCCTTGCCTTCAGTGATAAAAGACAAGACCATCATCACCTAATTACATGTATTATTTCCCAGATGAAACCTAGCAGATTCTAGCTGCAGAGCATAGATCATATTATTTTCAGATTAAACAGTATATGTATATATATATATATATATTTTAAAATAAACCCATATGTGTATATTAATTTTGCCTTATGAACAGAGCCTGGGGAAAAGTTGTAGAGATGTAGATTTTGAATTTGTACAATGGACTAATAAGAAAACTTTAGCAATATATATTGATTTGTACTAAAATATGAAGAAAATGAATTAGCGCAGTGACAATAAGAAGCAAGACATAAAGTTGTTCAAAACGGTAGCAATAAACCAGCTGTGTTTTTTTTTAATCAAAAATTCTTCCTTTTATGTCAAAAGATTTGAGGCCATTTTTCACAGCCTTCTACTAAATATATATATATATATTATATATATTTTGTAAATAACTTATTATTGCATCAAAAATCAAATTTAATACAGTTAATAAACCTTCTGTTATTTTTGAGGTATAATACATATTTTAGCCATCAATGTGCTGAAATGTACTGAATGTACTGTGAATGATAGAAATAATTATACTAAAATGAAGTTTGACTCAAAAAAAAAAAAAAAAAGCTTGTTTTATGGGAAATGCAAAATATCAGTTTTCTATTCTGATGTGGAACATATTTTTTGCATGTTAGAATTCATGATAAAATGGAAATTCTCTTTCCCAATTTTTATTAGTTGAAAACAAAGCCTGTGCAACAGAATTTTCCTAAAGCTTATTCAGCACAAACATATGGCATCACTTGTGCCATGTATAAACCTTCTTGTTCTTCTTCACTAACTTGCAGGGTTCATTGCATAGTTACAAGATTTTGCCTAATCTTGCAAAAATTGCAAGGTATAATCTTCCAAAGATTGCAAGATTAAACCAAAATGATGCTTCCCCGGCAAAGTAACTGCAAAAATTTATATAGTTATCAAAGACTTTCCCAATCCAAATAATCATTATAAAAATATTTTGCCTATTTGAAAAGATGAATTGCATAAAATCCTTGAAAAATTTCTGTATTACACTTTGCTGGGAGATCTGCATTGATCGCATGCTATGGTATCTTGCCTGGACACTTGAGTGAGGAAAGCTGTGTGAGGCTGTTATTATCTACAATGTGTGTTTTGTTCTGGAACAGCTGCAGGTTCTTTATGTCAGATCTGCTGCACCTCTTGATGAGGTTGATCCTTGACTAAATAGCATACTGAAGATAATGACTCATATTTTTTGTCTTTCATATTCCAGTAAATAAATAAAATCCACCAATCACAATAGAAGCCCTCAACCTAGCTGCAATAATGCCAATGAGAAAACATTAATCGATTTGAGTAGGGGCAGGATGAGATCTCAGTGTGGCCAATTGGTGCATTCCCAGAAAGGACACTCAATAAAGCACCTGCATGGAACTTGTGTCTCTGATAGTGAAGATACAGCTTCATTTTTCATGGTCATTCAGTCCTTGGAAAAAATAATAAAATTGGATGTCCAGATGCAAGCAGGAAAAAATAACAAGAAGTATCATACCTCATGTTTTCACTACTCTTTGGATTAGAAGATATCGGTTAATATTCCCTTTTACACAATTAAATGCTTCAGCTTACTATAAATTATAAACACTTCATAGTAGATTAAAATTATTATAGCTATTAACACTTTTAAAAGCATTATGCAAATTCCCTTTTAAGGATAAAACTATTTCATACAACCAGGAGCCAAGAAAGATGAGATTAGTTTAACTATGAGGAAAGAACACAATTTAAAAATTATTTTTATATGTAGTATATAGCACAATATATGTTCTATTCTTAGTTCAGACGTCAATTTTTTAATCAAAGCCAAGACAGCTGCAGTAAACAAGCATCCTATCAGGCAATTTTATTTTTATTTTTTTTTGAGATAGCATGAGGAAGAAACTTACATTCAAATCCTGACTACTGTTAATTAATTATATAAATAATAAATGCAGTTACATCTTGTAAACCATACAATTTTGCTGCTCATTCTCAACGTTTGACTTTTAATGGTGTTGTAATCCAAACACTTTCAGACTGTCCATCTGGAGCACGCAGGCAGCCAGATAAAACTATTTACTTGTTTCCAAAGGCCAGAAAATACAACATTCCTCTTTTTGTATTGCCATGATTATTTCATGCACCCAGTTACACTGACTTACAGTGCTTGGAGACCCTAACTCAGAGGAGACCAAGTGATACATTGCTTTCAAGACTCACTAAATGCCAGTCAGTAACTATTAGAAGTAACTAAGCACTTGACAATAGAGGAATCTGCAGCAAACTTTGTGTTACGGTCAGAAAATCATCAGCCCAACTTTCATGGGGCTTAAACCAAGATAAAAGCATCACTTTTATCTCACTCATAAGCCAGAAATGAGCCACATGTATTGACTTAATTAATATTTATTTACACAAACAGCTATTGACGTATATGTTTCTGTGAATTGTACGCTCCAGTGTATGAAAAACTTCACCTGAAGATATGGAATATATGGCCTTACCTGTGGGGAAAAAAAAAAAAAAAAAAAAAAAGCATTTTGCCTCAGTGGGTTTTTGGCTTGCTAGCAGTTTGGTCAAGCACAGAAAAAGTTACACCTGGTGTAATAAAGAGGTATTACTACTTCCAAAGTGATGAGGACAGAGGGCACTGGGTGCAGATACAGAGGTCAGGCTGAGCCAGTGTAAGAATTCAATGGTGCTGAAAGAGATGGTCAAGTTCCTGAGAGTGCTGCCACCTCTCAGTTCCACTCCCCAAATTAGATGACTTGTTTCCCTCACTAAATGTACAGAAGACTAATAAAAGTGAAGATTTTATCATTAGAAGTGGACAGGAAGATTTGATCGTCAAGTACATTGTTTAATTTTCTTCCCTTTAGTCTCATGTCTTTATGAACTGTAGTTCATAGTGCTGATCCAGCTCCGATAACTGGCACAACATCACTTGTCTGGTCCCTCGCCCTCACACACCAGCACTCATGTGCATCCTCAATGTGTTTGCAGACACGAGAAGTCTAATGACTGCATTTTAGCAAAAGAGGCACAGCTATAGATCTGTTGCCTGGCAGTAGCTATGCCACAAAACATATCAAGACTTCACTGCTCAGGGACTGTGTTCTGTACCTACCCAGATGACAAAAATAGAATCAATTCTTCCAGCTCCATAGTGGAAAGTGTCCAAAATCCAGGAAGCTGTCTACCTGTGCTTATCAGGAGGTGACCTGGATGATGATATTTGTTAATGAATTGCATGCAGGGTAGGGACACTGCTTAATCTCTCCCCAGTTTTTCTAGGCAAATGAGGACTGGTAGAGGTGAAGGGATGGAGGTTTTTTTCTTCCACTTATGAACAATGACAAATAATTAGATCCTTTCCAGAACTAAAAATAGTCAAGCACAGTCGCTGAGTAAGTACTGTCTCTGGACAGTAGCCTGCAGCTGTAGGGACTCAACAAAAGCAATTGCATGTACTGTTACACTAAATGAGGATGCTCTGAACTCTTCCTCCTCCACAAGTATCATTACCTCCTGCACCTGGAATAGTCAACTGAGTTTCGTAATCCTTTTCAGAGCAATTATCTGCTTGTAGCGAAACCACATTTGCGTATTGCTAGTGTTCATTTTTCAGAACTTCCACAATAGTTTCTTGATTCAGTAAGCTTCCAGAAGGAAACCTGCTTCTCTTTCTCATTCTGTAAGAGCCTGTACAAAATGCACAGAGTACAAAGAGATGGCGAGAAACCATCTGCTGTGATCTTCTAGTACAACTAATTCAGCTCTCAGATTTCAGTTTTGAGACAGATGTGCTGACACTTGAACAAGAATAATTGTGTATGATGGATCTCTCTCTCTCTCATTTTTCCCTTTTTGTGTGTGTGTGTGTGTGATATAAAGTGTGTTTCCCTATTCATTTGGAAGTTGAGGAACAAAAGAAGGCCTTGTGGTGCTGAGTAACATGATGACTAGCTCACAGAAGAGCAATGGCAAAGGCCAGCCAGCACAGTGAGATTCCTAGTCCAGGAGATGAAGATGGAAGCTCAGGAGCTATTATTTCTGCTTTTTTTTTTTTTTTTTCCTCCATGAAAGATGCAATACCCTCTCCTCCTGGGCCATACACAGGCATTATATTAACAGGCACTGTATCAGCAAACAAAACTTGAGAAGTTGAAATATGGCTGTAACTGACTGAGATAAGCCAAGTGGAAAACAACATGGCTTTACCGAGGAATGTGGTATACGTGGTAACAAAATTTTCCGGCATCAAACATAAACCTAACAGCCAAAGTGAAAATAAGACTGGACATTTGAAATGAAACTAATTGGTAAAAATGAGGTACAGCAAAATGATCCACACTGTTCTTAAGCTTGACAACACCTTTGCCAAATTTTATACTATTTAAGGGCAATTCTGAAATTCAACACATCAGTACTTTTTAACAAGAAATAGAGTTTACAAGCCTTGTCCTATCACAAATTCTGCTCATTAGAAACTGCATTATTTAACTACTATTCCTTCTGATTATTTTAGGTAATCAAGCTAGGGTTTAAAGCTTAATCCATAGAATTGCACAAAACAACTTTTATGGATGTTGAATGGGAACCTGTATATAGCCTTGCAAGTGTGAGGCTTGCAATCCATTCCTTCTCAATAACTTTATATCAGGCTCTTAAAATAATTCTTCAGGTTCACCCTTGTCTGAACTAGCTCCTATTATTGATTAGCGAACTTGTTTATTATTCTTTTGAAACTAAAATAAATATGAGGCAGTTCAATAAATAAAACAATTTCATGCTATGATAACGTTGCAAATAAGAAAAAAACATCTAGTTATGTGTCTGTGAGAGTAGGTTTTAACGGTCTAACATACCGAAATGAGTCAAATGGCAAGCCTATCTATTCTTAGCTCATCATGCAAGCACAGCTCTGAAGTAAATTTACTGACTTAAAGAGAACTGCACTTCTTACAACAGATCCAATTAGATTTACTAATTCACGTTTTGTAGCTAATTCTCTTTTATAAACATAACTGTGTGCTGCTTATCATAACAGGATAACATATAGCTATGAGAACCTTATTACAAAATTTGTATATTTTTTCATCCCATTCTTGTACAGATGCTTATTTCCATCTAAGTGTAAAGTAATGTACTTACTGAAATAGCCTATTTTTAGATCATGTCTCCAATTTGTAAAGATAATTTTGGAAGTAAGCCTCTTCGAACATTTTGACAGGTTTCCTAGAATGTTGTCAGCTGCACCTGTGAGAAGCATACTTTATTCCATCAGTCATGTTATTAAAAAAAAGTATTGAATACTACTGGAAGTTGAAGAGATCCCCACTGAGCTCCACCATTTTGATGGTGCAAGATTGACAACTGCTGAGAATAGTTTTCCGAGCAGGTTTATACAAAATCTTACAGCAAATTAATACAGGTTAGGATTCTCAAATTGCTTATAGTTATAAGAGGCAAAAACCCTGAATGTTGATATTTGTTACTTTTCCATGCACATGACCTGTCAGTTTCCCATAGCAGAAACTGAGTAATTATGGCACTACTTGTTCTTGCAAAAAACATGTTGGGTGTTAATCTTCTCCCTCATATTCTAGGCAACTAAAGATTTTTCTTTATTTGTTTTCATTTCTTTTTTTCATGTTTTTGCTCTATTCTAGTATTCCATCATCTTATCCACCATCCAGAATTTGAAAGATAGTTATCTTTGAGATTTCTGAGATTTCATCATCCTGGTTATCAAGCTCAGTGGATTTAAGAACATCTGGAATAATCCTAATCTTTTATTTCCTAAGTGAATATCTTGGTGTTGAAATATCAGATAAAAAATGAATAGGAAGATACTGTTTTATCTTCAACACTCAGGGGACATATTCCTTACTCATGGAGATTTTCTTGGTATTTATCTGTAAACCTATATAGCAAGCACTGTATATACGCTTGCAAGTACTCATGCACACAAATGCCGACCATACCACGGGATGGAGAAATACTGTTTCTTTTAATGCTGCAGTTATCCCCATGTTTAGATGACATAGGTATGTGCACAAACATGCATGTTGGTATTTCACATTAGTTGTGTAATTTGGGTACACTCTTAATAATCAAGAAAATGTGGTTTGCCTAATTAATGTAAGGGAGATGGCCGTCTTTCATGATTCCAAAACATAATCCCCTCCATGATGCATTTAAGTAATTTATGTGGTCTTGAGTCATTTCTTGAATTTTCAATTTGGTAATAAACCTGTCATAGACTTCAAATATGAAATGCTAATCTGGCACTGGACCTCAGTTTAGTTATTGTGCTTTCATTTTATGCTGTATTTGTGCTAGGGTTCAAATTTATAAATCTCAGTGTGGATCATTTTGCTTCCTTTTTATATGGGCATCTGAAACCATTTTTTTAAATTAAGATGTGTTAAAACTTTACCATCAAAATCAAGAGATAAGTGATTAATGAGGTCCAAAGATTTCTTAGAGTTGTTTTTCATGGAGTTTATAACAGAATGGTGGTATAGCAGATTAGTGAAGAAAAAGCCCACTGAGGAAAGACATCTTTTAAGCATCCTGATCTTGCGTAGCCCATGTCTGAGCACCTGAAGGCAGCAAGACTACCAGCCAAGGATGAGCTCTTCTGAGCTTCTGCACCCTTGTTCCTAGTCCCTGATTATTTGTATAGGAACTGTAGTAGCAGCATTTCACTCAGTTGGTATTCAATGTCTTTATTTGAAATGTCATACACATTTGGCACAGAAAGCAGATCGATGGATAGCAGGACGTACAAAAACCTGCTGTGGATTTATTTTTACAGCATCTTCTGTTCCAGCTGAGTTTCTTTAAAACAAAGATCCTTCCAGAAATAGGTGGATTTCTTCTTTTTAAAGCTGTATCATTTCTATCTATTTTAAAAGACACAGAGGGCCTTATAACAGTTCTTGACTCTCTATACAAGATTAGCTTCTTAAGTATTTATGGAAATGGAAAGGTTAATAAAATGAGTGGGAGAGATAGGGTATTTTTTAAAAAAGAAATACAAGTGATTAAGTTTTGTAAAACATTGTAAACATGACAGGTTACTAAAGAGAAGTTCTGAGGAAAAAAATAAATTAGAAAAAGTTCATTTTTATTATAATATCATGTAGCTATATTTCTGTGGAAACAAGATCCAGTGAAAGCAAAGAATCAATAATGAAACATGTACTGCCTTCCCTTCCATATATGGACTTATACTCACTTTTTTAATTATTATTATTCCTTATTCTTTATCCATATAACTTTATTTGCATGAAATTTTACTAGTAAGGAGGTGAAAATTTAAAAAGAGTTGCTTCCCAATGAACATTAGACTTCTATTTCTTAATAAAATAAGTGCAAAGATAACAATTTAGAGATTAAATAAAAAGAAATTAGGCAAACAGAAACAACTGGCATAGACCAGAAGCACCTTATCAATATGATTCACAAAAACGCTAAGATAGTTACAAAGAGGTGGAAATTCTTCAGAAGGGTCAAACAATTACAGAAAATGGAGATGCATAAAACCACTCAAATATTTAATAGAAGCCATTGGTAACCTTTAGAGCAATAAACTTGAACTGAAAATATCTCATGAGAGTATGGCTTTAGATTATTATTATTTTTACACAGAATTACTTTTGTTTCCTTGTCAAAGGCAGACCTCAAATACAGGCAGCTCTTGCCCTCTCAAAATATTTAGCAGAGCTGCCTGGTTATATTTTCTCTTTTGGGGAATAAGTGCAGCCAATGAGATTGCTTCTTTATAACTGCCAGCAGCCTCCTTCCCAGTGACACCACTGCACATTGTCCCTTCCCACTGTGTAAGCTTTTTGCTAGGGTCTTGTTCCCTGGAGAGGTGGGATCAGCATCACTCTCTTGCAATTCCATTCTCACCTTCATGGCAGATTTCTACATCACTTCAGAAAACTGCCTATTCTTTCTCTGCTTTCGGTTCCTCCAATATGTAAAATGGTGGCTGGAAAGGGAAAATAAAAGCCACTTTTGCTGATAAAACGCTTAGAATGTTACACATGAGAAGTACCATATGCATGGTAAGTAATTGCAATAAAGAAAGAATTACTACGAATTTTTAAGCACTTCAAGTGCTGTGGGAAAATTTTGCACCTCATTTTTTGATGCTATTCATACTTGGATGGTTACTCCTAGGTTCATCATAAAGAGTTTCCTCATGTGCACAAATTTAAAGGACTGTTTTATAGATCATAAAAATATGTACTCAATTACTTCAAATAACACTTGGGGAACTGCATGCAAATGGTGCATAAATTGCTCAATGAATCAAGCCAAAGTCGCTTTCAAAATCAGAAACCTGGGGGTAACCGCATACACACTGTTAAGAAGGAAAAGCTTATTACTGCAGAGTGGTTTTCATCTGCGCTGTAAGTAAAATAGGAGCTTTAAACAATGCCACTTCAAACATGCATCTGCAGCAATTTTATTATTAAAACTGGTAGTGGCTGAGGGACAATCAATGTACTTTAAGTCAATATTGTTTTGATTTGCATTACAGTATACTTGTACAACATATAGATTTAGAAAACAGCTTATTCTCCATTGCAGATGGTCCCAAGAAGCTTACTTAAGCCCTATATATCATAAACTGTAAATCAAAGGCTTGACACCACAGAGCTCCAGTAAACTGACTTCATGAAGTTGGAATTTTCTTCTTGCCCTCTGGTAAGAGGGGTATTATTAGCATCAAGGTTTCCAAAATGCTTATATTTATTATGATGCTTTTAAAAAAATAAAAGCAAGCAAACAACAACAACAAAGAACAGTATCAATTGACTGGGGCTTATTGATTTTGTTTCTTCTTTTTTTTTTTCCTCAACAAGTTTTAGCTCAGATTCAAATCCCACTGAAAATCAGTGCAGATTTTTATTTATTTTTTTTAGTTGATTTTATTAATAAGTTCCCAGTTGCAGGGTCACTATTGTACAACTAGAGCCTGATGGTTTGGGGCTTTTTCACATATAAGCCAATCTTAAAGCTTCTGCTAATTTGCATGGAAGACAATAAGATGTAAAAGCCCAGATGTGGTTCCCACAACCTGGCCAGTACAGAATAAAGAGAGGCGTACGACCCTGATGGCTCTTACTTTAGAGTAAACGCGTTAGAGTAAGTACATTCCTCTGTCACTGTATATGGGAGATGCTGGTGGAGGAGCTGGAGAGAACCCATTCAGTTTGGCCCTCGCTTCCTCGGTCCATGCCTGTGCTCTGCTGGGCCACCTGGAAGCTCCTGGGGAAGCACTTGCTGTGGCAAAGGGAGCTCACTCCCACCTCAGGCATTGGATCACTTCCCTGGGACTGCGAAACACTGCAGATTTTGAGGCCCTAATAGTGCCTTAGTATATGATATTATTCCTATCATACCTTTATCAAGCACCTTATACCTGTGGACAGCAAAACATTTCTAATACCCAGTAGTCTTCTCTGCTCCCCTGAGAGAGACTGGTGAAGGCAGGCAGACGACAAATGGCTGTCTCCAGTCACCAAACTATTTGATGGCTGTGCAAAGGGCACAGTTTTTATGTCAATCTCATAGGATAATTTGTTGATACTTCAATCTGCAGAGCAAGGGAAAGAAGATCTACACTGCTTCGAGATAGGCTCTATTGATTTTATTTTTGCTACTGCATTAGGAGACTGCTTTAGGAGCAAAGAACCCCAGCATCTGAATATAAAGAGGAAACAATTCAGTCAGTACGGAATAAAATAAATATTAGTACTGTCATCCAACATCATTATAAACCATTCCAATCACTCCAGGCAGAGCAGAGGTCCCTAAATACAGTTTTTACTTCTTGACTGTTCAAGACTGACAATTGCTTCTGATGGCAAATGAATCAAAAAATGTGCTTTCCACTGTGTACTTTAAACATGAATCTCCAGTTTACAAGGAGTATCTGACTGGACCTACTGCTTTTATAGTGCAGTTCAAAATAATTCACATCTTTTCTTTTTTTTTTTTTTTTTTTCCCCCTAGGTATTCTTCCAGCCTTTACTTCAAGAATATCTCAATACCTGGCTCTTGAATATAACCGGATATATGTTGTGCCAATTATGCCAGCAAGTGATGCTTTATATTACATTTTCCAGCCATCCTTTTCATGCTTCTGCTTACGCATGGAGCAAGTTCCTCACAAAGACAATGCATTGTCCTCCATTAAATTTCTCCTTGGGACTAGCTCCTTTCATGATGAGTATTTAAACCAACAGTGAGTAAGCAGCTCAGATGCTGCATCTATACTACACTGCATCTACCTCAACACAAATCTCATCTTTATATTCAGCTGCTGGCCACTGTTACAAGTGTTTATCAAGCAGCTTTGAAGTATTGGGTGGATGTTCTCAAGAATCTAACCTAAATATACCAGATCACTGCATTCTTTGGGAGAATTTTTTTTTTTTTAATTTTTTTTTTTGTTTGTAAGGCAAAAGTCTATTTGGTCACAAGAGGTTAAAGTACCTAACTCCTTGTGAAACTTCAGTGCCTTTGCAAAGTGGTGTGCAGCCAGAGACCAAAGAAGAACCATATGGTACACAGTGGGCAACATCCACTCCTGTGGAATGCATCTTTGTGGATGTGTGCTGTGAGGTTATGATGCATCCACTGTACATACAGCATCTCGGCAGACATGTTATGCATGCTAATAAAAGGTAGAGAAATACTGCACAGAGGGGACAGCACAGTACAGGAAAGTACGTTTCCTCTTGAAGTGTGTATATTTCAAATAAGAGAACAAACCAGGTAAGAAATGGCTGTGGACCACATCTTAGATCTCTGGTTCTTTGAGGATGTACATCAGAAAAGCATTTTTATACAAATTATTTCCTCATGGATGCACAAGTACTTCCTGACAAAATTAAGAATTGAACACCAACCTTTGGACTTTCAGATCAGCACATTAACCAGTAAACAAGGTGTTACCTTTGCTACCTCACACATAACATGATAGAGAGAATTTAGACCATGACTACATAATCAGTTAAACATGGTCAAATGCTGTTCTTTCATTTCATTTGAAATACTTTAACAAATTCAGTGACGTTTCTATGAATTTATCCCCATGTATGGAGTCCTGTTAATGAAGAAGCTCACCCACAAAACTTTAGACATCATAAGGTATAAGACCTGTCTTTCAGGACTAAGTCTTGAGGAAAGGAGATGACCTTTAAACCCTGTGCTGGGGTAAGTTTTACACTCAGACTAATCTTTTTTAACAGCCTCATAGAAAATACAATATATCTCTGTTTGGTTGGTTGGTTAGTCAGTATTTAGGACAGAATAATTTAATCAATAATCTTTATATAAAAGATTTTTGACCTTCACACCAAATAGTTCCTGCTGTATCTAATGACATTGCCAGACCGCTGACCAGTGAATTTACAATCCAAAAGCTGTTTTCTTCTTCTCATATGTCACAACGCAGAAAAACACTGTGGTGTAACTATATGGCTGCCATGCACAAATTCATGTTTTCCTATGATTTGAAAGCTTAAATTGCTCCTCTGGTTAAAGCAGACAGCAGTACTATCTTTATCAAGCTGTTGGATGCTTCATCCGATTGCCTGAGTCACTGGTGAAATAGCTTGAGGCTAGACAGGTATATCACTCTTTAGAAACAGATGGTGATGCACACAGGAGATTTGAGAAATCCACATCCTCAACACAGTAACAGATCTCTCTAAAACGCGCTATCCAATTTATTAAGGTTTACAAAAAATTTCAGCTGTTACCCTCTATTACCCCACTATTTAAGTACACTATTTGTAAACAGGCGTCAACACAAAGGCTTTTTTACTTTCTGGGAACCTACGTCAACAGATAAGAATAATAAAACCTTTTATGTGCAATAATTATTTTGGCATAAACAGCAAATTCTGAAAATTAATGTTGAAGATTAGCATTAAATAAGGAAATTTTGGTCACCAATGCCTGAAGTGCATAGTTTTCCGAAGAAGATGCAGTATCATGATATTACTTTTGCTATTAATAGCTTAGAGGGAGGGAGAAAAAAAAAAGAGAGAAATGTGTTCTTTTTGCAACCATTTTCTGACTCTTGCTGTTTCATAATCCAGCTATCTATCTGCACTTTCCTCATGGTAATAAGTGAACAGACAGCTATTAAGCGGGTATCAATATTTCTTTCCCACCCAACTTACTTAAATAAAGGAACATGATATGTCAGTGTACCCTCACACAGCATTTGGTATCATAATCACATTACTAATGCCAGCTCTGAAGTTTGAAGTAAGCATCTTGTAGCTAAATCCACTACTTATTTTTTGTAAGAGTAACTAAACTTTGTCTTCAAAATGACTGCAGAAGCTGGGGGGAAGACAGAGAGAAGAAAACAAAACAAAACAAAAACAAACAAAAAACTATTCCTAGATGTTTGCATTTCAGTTTTCACTTTGGATTTTTGACTTTTATATTTGGTGAGAGCTTTACACAGAAAGGAAAGCACATGAGTACCAATTTCCTCTTTACAAATACCAAGATAACAACGTATAAAGGCATGCATAGATCTTAATCATCATATTACTTAGAAATAAATTATTTAGATTCTAGGACTAGCAAACAAATAAGCTGGTAACTGCCCCTCAAATCCAGCAATGTTCCCAGCACAATCAGCTGTCAGAAGTCTCCTTCTTTGGAGATATTCAAAACTCACCTGGATGCGATCCTGTGTAACATGCTCTAGGTGATCCTGCTTGAGCAGGGAGGTTGGACTAGAGGATCTCTGGAGGTCCCTTCACACCTCAGCCATTCTGTAATTCTATCATTCTGTGAATGAAAAAGACAGCACTTTATTATTACTACAGCTTAATACTTATTTTAGTACTTCAGGTTTTTTTTGGTGTTTTTGTTGTTGTTTTGGTTTATTTTTTTATTTTTTTTTTATTTTTTGGCTTATAGTAAACTCTGAAGTGTGTTCAGTATGGTTTTGTAGTAACAATTACTCTAGATTTTAGAGAGTGACAACTGAGAACAATCCACTATGTTTCTGTCTCTCAGCAACTCCTCTGAGCAAGGAGATGGAGGTCGGAGTGGACATTGGCTTTTCATTACTGCTGCATTCTGTCTAGAACAGTTTATGTAATTGCTAGCACTAATTTCAGTTAGGAACTAGGTATTTGCCAGCATTTTTTGTGGCTTCTTCTTGTGTATATTTTTCAAGAACTTGCAGTTTATAACACTGGTGATCGTTACAAAAGATGAAAAAATGAGTGAGGGACATAGTCAATATGTAATAGCATACAGTGGCTTGTTCCTCCCTCTTGGTCAAACACAGAACTAAGACAAATAAAGGGAATATATACAGCTGTTATCAAGATTGAAG
This sequence comes from Cygnus atratus, assembly GCF_013377495.2. Classification (NCBI taxonomy): domain Eukaryota; kingdom Metazoa; phylum Chordata; class Aves; order Anseriformes; family Anatidae; genus Cygnus; species Cygnus atratus. Next base: position 8,476,903 of record NC_066365.1, read on the forward strand.
AGAGGACAGCGTTTCACTACCATAACAGACACAGAAGGTGGCGTAACCCAGTAGTTCTTCAAGATTTGGAGATCTAAGGGGAAGAAAATAACCAATGCTGGAAGACAATTTCTCTTTTTCAACTAAATAAAGATGAATTTGCTTGCTTATGGACTTTCTAGAACCCACTGTCTATTCACCTACTCTTCAGGAAATGGAAAATAAACAGCATTAAGTATTACAGCTAAGAAGAGACTGACTCATCTTTTGCTTTACAAAATATGGGTGACATCATTCCTGCAGCTGCTCGGCATGAGGGAGGTCAGTTGGTGATAATCCTTTTGAAACATGTGCAGCAAGCACAGATGAAGAGTGGAACCTTCACATCATTATAATCCCATTCCCTCTGAGATTGTGGACTCTCTTTTGGACAAACACAGCGTGGTTCAGGCCTTCACATAATGTCAGGGGATATGTCTGGTCAGGAGGAAATCAAGCCAAGCACCAGCCACTCTTGGTGGCACTGTTCCATGGAACTGGTATATAATTCACCAGAAAATCCACTGGAAGTAAATGCTGATTGGAGATATGTTACTTCTAGCTTCTTGGCTTTGCTCACCTTAATGTGTGCTCATTGTGAGCATGCACAGTGAGGGAGTAAACAATTTAAGCTAGGCCACTAATGCTACCATGGCTCATGACTGAATTTTCTTGCCAGGGAAAGAAGCCAGATAGCAACATGATGTGCCCAGACCTCTCTGATTTGGGCCTGAAATTTGCAAGGTGGTAATGGAGATTCATTGCAGATCCTTATGGCAGCAATGAGTACGGACATGCTTTGTGGCTCCCAGTCACATACAAGTATTTGCAGCAAGTCTCTTTCTCCTACCCTGTTAACTTGGATGTGGTCAGGTATATCTTGATTCCCAAAAGGAAGTGGGTAGGAATCATGGTACCACTGGATAATACATTACTTCTAGTGGACAGATTCAGAAAGCTGGGGACTAATTTTATCAAGAAGTTGCAAGAAGGAATACCCTAACTATACAGTCATCAAAATTTTGGGAAAAAAAAAAGTGTTTGATTAAGTTTCTGGATAGAAAAATCATTACAGATTTTAATGCAAACTCCAGTCAGTTTCAGGGAAATACTTCCCATCTATTTTAGTGGTCTTCACATCACAGTCTTAGAACTTTTTTTTTTTTTTTTTTTTTTAATGCAACTGCATTCCTCATTCACAAGCAACTCATGTCTTCTCAATAGCCAGCTGGGATTAAGGTACACTTAGTGGGGAATTTTCATCTTTAAGCTAAACACAGAGGTGTACAGTGAGGCAATAGTGAGAAGTCAATAACAAAGGACAAGTAATAGATAAGCGCACTTTATTTAAAATGTACCGCAACTAAGAGCCACTTGATTGCATTGTCACAATTCAACCAGAGGATAGTTGGATAGGTACCATTTTGTCAGCACAGGAATAATGCACCTTTACCTACTCTTTCTAATCAGCTAATAATGTTCTGATCAATTTTAGGCTATCTTCATTGTTGAACCACAGTCTGAACGAAATAAGTACACAATTAAATACACCACAGAAGGCACTAGTCTACTGAGACTGTCTTAGAATATTGTGAAATCTATAGAAATCTTCCCTAAGGACCTTGATTAGTCAGGTGGTATTTCATTCTCAAAACATTCCAGCATAGGAATGAATAGCAATCAGATACCTAAGATTCTTATTTTCTCTTCAGAATATATAAAAAAAAAAAATCTTTTTACTGTGGGAAGCTGACATTTCAATAGAACATGAGAAATGTACATCATATCCATAAGAAACCATTGTGCCTTTCTATCTGGGTACAGATTCAGCCTGTGCATCTGAAAATATCAAGACATTATAGTGCCACTTCTGCTTACACTGAGTAGTACCTTGCTCCACAAAGTTTCCTATCAAAATTAATCTTGCATGTAAGAAACAAATGCTGGAACTAAATGCCTTGATCATCAAATCTAATACTCCACAATGACAAAGGACTGTGCAATAAGTGTTTAATTCAGCAGGAGCTGAAGAACAGCTGCTTTTTATACAATTCTGTAGAAATCAGACCTTACCACTCCATAGCAAACTTAGAAAAGCAATATGTAAGAAAATCATAGGCCTCATGAACAATATCTGAGGTTCTTGAAGTAACGGCAAACTTGTTCCACAAAATTCCACAGTGATCCTAGGAGAAGGCTGGTCCTTGTATTAAAGTCAAAAATAACAATGACACTAACAGAACTCCCTGCCAGCTTCACTTGAGGGGGAAAAATGTTGCTTGACCTCAAATCTGATGATAAACTTAATCCCAAAGAAGTGAGCAAGACTAAGATATTTTTCCATGTGACAAGCATAGAAGAGAATCAGGGTCCATGTAATGAAATATGTTTTAATCAATAGAGCTAGAATCAACAGTACTGATACATACAAAACATAAAATCACATTTGTGTAAATGAATCAATCGTTTCAACTAAAATAAACTGTACTCGTAATTTTGCAGGGGACATGTTGTTCTATTTTAATTGTACCATAAACAGCACAGAAAAAAAAACAAGCAAAACCCAAAAACCTGCTGTTACTCCTGCTGAAATAAACAGGAAATAAACAGGTGGTGGCCACATAAGCTCCATCCCATGATGTTCTGAGAACATATTTAACTCCATGCTGACTATTACACATCTTTCTCTCTTAATTTTCAAATTTTAAATGAAATTTTCACTGAGTGACTTAAGAATTACAAATCAATTAAACCCATAAAGAAAGGGGCAGTGACTCTCTGCAGCAGCAGTAAGGCAAAACCTGCCTTCCCCTAATTTCGTAGTAGACATTTTGTAGATGTTTTTTGTTTTGACTTTCCTCCCATCCTCCCTCAGCTCTAGCTCCTCAGACTTCCATCTCCACTCAGGTTAGCTCTGGACTTACATGTCCCTCTGTGTCTCTAGGTCAGCTCTTTGGTGTGATCTTATAACTCAAGTGGCCAAGAGGAAATGGATTTCACTTTTCATTGAGACAGTTCTTAAAATCAAGGTAAGTATGTGGAAGGATATTGGTACTTCTGGGACAGTCTTCAGCCTCAACCCTCTACTTTCCACGTAATAAACACAGTCTTGATTTTTCAAAACTAAACTCTTTTAGCATTTTCCACTTCTTTTCTCAAAGGATTAAAACCAATTCTGTTAACTTTTTTTTTTTTTTTTTTCCTTCCAGCAACCCACTGTAGTGGGTTTACATGGCAAGGTGTTGGTAGTGGGGGGCCATAGGGGTGGCTTCTGTGAGAAGAATCCAGAAACTGCCCCATGTCAGATAAGGCCGCTGCTGGCCAGAGCCGGGCCAATAAGCAATGTTGTTCACGCCTCTGTGAGAGCAGATTTAAGAGGGGGAAAAAAAAACAACTGCTGGTAACAGCAGCTGGGAGAGAGAGGAGTGAGAAACAGACCTGGAGACCCCAAGGTTAGTGCAGCAGGAGGTGCTCCAGGCATGGAGCAGCAGTTCCCCTGCGGCCCATGGAGAGCCCCCGCAGGAGCAGGCCCCGGGCTGGAGCTGCAGCCCGTGGAGAGGAGCCCACGCAAGAGCAGGGGTTCTGGGGGGAGCTGCCGCCCATGGGGGACCCGTGCTGGAGCAGTTTGCTCCTGACACATAGCCCTTTGCATTGTATTTTCTCCCCTTTTTCCTTTGAGGAGGGGGAGTGAGAGAGAGGTTGTGGTGGAGCTTGGCTGCCCACCTGAGTAAAACCAGTACACCCATAAGCCTATGTGTTGAGTTCATACGAGTAACATGTCTCGTGGAATGCTAGGTTTCCAGGTTTCTCCATGGTATACTTCTTGTCCTACTTTTTGCAGGCCCTCCTCCACTTTTAACCATACCTCTGAGCCAAAGATTTTGTGCAAAAAAAAAAAAAAAAATACCAGGGTGGTTCTTATGCCATTCTGCAGAGATTTTGTCAAATTTTCATGCAGAGATTCCGTACTCCATATATATTTCTGTGTATACAATCTTGTATCACATCTAGAATCCTAGTGAATCCATCTCTCTATCTGAGAAGGCTTTACTACAACAGGTCAAACTGTTTCATGAGAGAAACTTTCTCCTGGAAATACCATGATATACACACACACACATATATATATATAAATTATTCCTGTACTGGCAACAAACTGAGTGCAGCTGCAGTGAAACACTTATACTGAACTGTATTTTTCATAATTGCCTGTGTTTAAAAACATCACCCAACAGCACAACTTACATTGTTATCTATTATACAAGGCTCAAGTTTTCATTCAGTGTTTGATATTTTTTTTTGCATCAGCTGGGAATAATCCTACTCCAAGAACTTGTTAGTCATAAGACGCATCCATTTGAATCCTCTCCAAAATTTCTCATGGTATAGGACAAAAATTTCCCACACCATACAGAGAAACTTAGTGTGACAAGATGAATTCTTTGGCTAGGTTGAAGCAGCCACAGATTTTAGAACCGTAAGCCACTGTTAAGGATTCCTGGAAAACTCTGTATTACCTCTTTCTTCAGAACTAAGAAGCATCACTCTAAAAGACTGATAAAAAGGCCTATTCATTTGTGTAATCATGATTTAATATACTTTAGTATACTCATTGCTTAATAAGGTAAGAGGCGGCTGAGGTCCATTCAGTCACTGTGATCCCTCCTGCAGAGCAAGGTCTAAGGTCTATCTGTCTCTGTCTATTGGGACATTCAAACAGTTTCATAAATAGGAATTTTCTTTAAGTCCCACTGTCTCCAACCCTAGAAATGCCTTTGCTAGTGCTGAAGTTCAGTATTACCTCTGCTTCTTCTGAGAACACTGACAATTCTTACTACCACAGTGTTGAAAGACAACCTTCAACAGATTTTCCATTGCTGTCTAGAAATTTCTGTGTGGTGACAAAATTTTACACAGCATTTCAAGTAGCCCTTTAGGCATTTTAGAGAGGTGAAAGTCCTCCTGTCCTCCTCCAGTCCCATATGCTGACAGGACTTACAAGTCACTGCATTTAACTTAATTTTAACCCTTATGTTAAAATTAATCTTTGTTACCATAGATACTTTTGTCTGATTTAGCCAAGGACAGTAAAAGCATGGCTTATTCAGGAAACTGTAATAATACCCTCAACTCTCAATCTTTATTCAAGGAACAGAGAGAACTGCTCATGCTTTCAGGATTTGTCTGGACCTCAACCTCGACAAAAACTCTAGTCCTTACTCCCCCAAGTCACTTTTCAAGGACTGTGGTTATGTCTAATGACCTACCAGACGTTTGGCCTTTCACAAGGGTATAATTTGAGAAGTTCAGTAGTGATTCTAGTAACTTTTTGTTTATGCACTCAGATCAGAGGCATGTTTTGTTTCATTTTGTGAGAACGCAGAAAGCATGGGAACGCAGCAATCAGAGGCAGCCAACAGAAACAGCAGTTTTCTCATCAGTCTCTGGGCTCTGCTTTGGGATTTTCTGGACACTGGGTCCAGGATCATCAGAGGGCTCCTGGGAACTTTCTGAGAAACTTGAGGGTGCCTCCTACTGCCAAGTAAGGACAAGTTAAGGGGAGCCACAAGAGTATGGGCAAGAGGAAGCTCTGGTAGCTTCTGTCAAGCATGGTCAGCTGCCTTTGGCCCTGAGTACCTGGAGCCTTTGCTGCAGCTACCCCTGATTTGGGAGAGCCAAGCATGCTTTTAGCTGGTGTTAGGGAGAGGCTAATACAAGATCCTCCTGGGTTTAGAGTGGAATTTGATAACTACCCTTGTTTTTTCAGGTGACTGCAGGTATAGTACTGAAACAGTTTAAAGTCACAGCCAAACACAAAACCAGTTCCTCTAAAGAAGTAGACTTCCTGATCTTGATTCCTTTCTGCTTTTGAAGAGGCTTTTCATTCTCCAGTTGGTTGGGTTGCTGCTGCTTTCTACTAGTCAATCTCACAGGTTATTCAGTGCTGCTTCCATTAGAGATGCTAATTCTCTTGCTTCGGGCCAGAATATGTTCCTTTTTCAGCAGTAATCTCTAAATGTTTCTATTACAATGCCACAAGTCAATCTGTCCCTCACTTTCAACCATCTAAACTATCATGCTAAATGTCATTAGTCTTTTTGCCTTTACCACCTAAAGACATATAATTTCATTCTTATTCCACAGACTCTTCATCCCTCATGAAAGCATTCTGTAACAATGTTGAGTTTGAGTTCATATGACTGTTAAAATTTTTTAGATCTTCAAAACTGCTCCATTTTCTGAAGCTATAAGCACAGCCTTAAAAAGGAGCAGATTTTAGACAAAGAAAGAAACTGATTTTCCTTTGTCTTGACTGATCATTGCATCTGTAGCAAAAGAACACTAATATAATCCTCCAATAAATTGTTTCCAAACCTCACTGTTTGCATTAAATGTTTCTATGTTTCAACCTTCTCAACCTTTTATGTAGGCATATTTTTCCAGTCATCACCATTTTTGTAAAAGGACAATTCAATTCAAGACAAGTAGGCTTAATTCTCCCTTCTGTATGTCAGAACTTGTTTAATTTTAATAACAACAAAAAAATGGGTGTGGGAGGGTCTCACTTCAATAAACAGGAAGGAAGGATGGCACTGCATGTCCTTGCATATGGGACTTCATGTCCCACAATATTCTGCATAATATTCAGGATTCCTTTATCTCCCAGGTCTCAAAAGGAAAGAAAACACTAAATAAACCATTCCTTCATAATATTTGGACAGTTTTATTTGATAGAGTGTAAATATACTGTGTGCTTATCTTTGTAATGTTTTTGCACCTAACCTTCCACAAAACAATTTCTTTTAAAAATAGCTGCATTTGAACATTAAGGACAGCATGCTGTATGGACACATGCAGTGCTTGTTCTTAAAGGCTGGACCTTCTACCTCTTTTTCTGCTTCAGGTTAAAACAAAAATCTATAATGTTGAAAGCCCATAGCTTTTTTGTGCTCAGCCATTTGATTACAGTAATCACATTTTACTTCCCAAATTTTCCCTTTCATTTGCGTGAGGAAATTCTACCTTCTCTTTTTTGTTGTTGTTGTTCAAAACTTCTGCTCTTTGCAAACCTTCTCCCACAACCAGCAGTGTTTTGTTTCTAGGATATCTCACAGACTTGCAAAGCCAGCTAGTAAGGTCATTGAGTCCTCTGGCAAGGACTCTGATAATGCTGCATAAACCATTATCAGATTAGAAATTCATAGTGACATGACTCTTTTTCTTTCCATCGTCCTCAGATGCGCAATTTGGGCAGCAGACAACATATTGATCTTTGGCATATTGTTTATAATGTCATATACATACTACAATGTGGTAACATTGAATAGAAAGCTCAGACTACTTATTTTGTTAGCACTGCATCTCCCAGCTCTAGCCATTATAGATATTTGTGTGTTATTTTTATTTTCTTCTAATAAGGGATACAAAGAAGAGGAAATAACTTACCCTATGTAGTTTATTTTTTGATATCTGACACCTTCCCCTGACTGAGACTTCTATTTATTTGAGATATTTACAGAATCAAATTTCTCCACCACTTTTTATCTTCACAAGTCACAAATCTTTTATTCCCTGTTGACTACTATCCACCAATTGATTTTCAGCACTTTTAAAAAATACTATTAAATTATATACGCTTCAAAACTACCTCTCCTCCCTCTCCTAATGGTATATTTCCAATTTACAAGCAGTACACAGAAACAGGAGCTATGCTTCCAATCTCCATAGACTCTGACTTCACAACCCAAGCCTTCAGCAAGGCGACACAGCAAAGCATCAGGCTATTCTAAAACCCCACCAAAAGAACCAGGCAATCCAGAGAATTTTATTTTTTTTTTTTTTACAGTTCAAGGGGCTCAAAAATATTTGCTGAAGACCCGCATGCACACAAGTGCTTCAGGGAATGATGTCCTCCATAAGGAAGTCCCTGTGCACTGAAGGATTTTGTTAGATGCCTTCCAAGCCAGTTATCATTAATGTGCTATTCAGAACAAACACACACAGAGCTTTGTTCAGAAAGCTGCAGTTACCACAGAGTTTCAACTGTCTCACTTTCGTGCTGCATAGCAATCCATCAATCCTGGGATTACTTGTCATACTCATCATATTCCAGACTTTAGACTGTTGCCAGTAACTACGATCATAAAAAATAAAAATTGCCAAAATGTTTCCTCTCATCTTCATAAATGAGGACTGTCCCTATAAAATTACACTGGCCTGTGACCAAAGATGGGCAATAATTAGCACTGGAGCACTGAGAGGTTTGAATTTCATTCTTTCACAACACAGCCTGGCTGGAAATGAAGGGTATGTGACAAGAGATAACAGTGGTTCTCATCTTCCGCTGAAACAGAACCCGCTTCCAGATCTGAAACATAAGCTGAAAATCATAAGCTAGTTTCTTTCTCATTCACATATTTCATGTACACATAATAATACATTTTCAAATCCTAAGTCTTATGTATCTTTCTGTCTCTCACTGCTGCCTTGAAAGCTAGACTTGTCATAGTAAGAGGAACAGATTTTAAAAATCAGTAAGGAAAAGAAGCCTAACTAAAACCTTTTGGTACTCCTTAAACCTCTCCAGATTTAACCTGTGAACTCTCTCCTATACATAGAGGAGACTACATGAGTGGCTATGAGGAATTCTGCACTACTTTTGAGGTGACTAGCACGTAACATATGAAACTTAATGCTTATAGCCAAACTCATATCTATAGATCTTTGACATTGCACCAGAAGTCTGTAAGAGTTTGTGGGGGATGGATTTACATCTGTATGAATGGCAATCTTCCAAAGAAAGTGTTGTTTTGGTACTCATTTCTTCAAGCTTGCATCTGATGGAGAAACAAAAAATTCCTTTGAATCTCAAAGGTATTATTTAAAATGTAGATATATAGTTCATTCTAGAAAACTGGTTGAGATCACATTTCCTTCAAAGAGAAGAAATCAGAACTTAAACATCAATGGCATTATGATTATTATTATTTTCAGGGTAAAAGTTTTACTGTATAATTAGAAGAATAAACACCTGTTGCTATAAGAAACTCTCCAGTATTTCAATGGCAATACACAAAGAAAGCAATCATCTTGAGAGCCTGGCCTATGAAGCAAACAAGTAAATACTGTAAAGTAGTAGGAGACACAAATCAGACATTTCAGTTTTTAGGTATTTGGTTTCGCTACAAAAAATCTGAAATTTACAGCAGAAATCTGTAAAAGGTGGAAGCCACATTTTCTTTAGTTATCAGACTATGGCAAGGCTGACTACTTCTGCGAAAGGCATTTTTTTAAAGGACAGTAGGTCTCTGTTGCTACAAGAGCACCAGAGGAAACAGAATGAGAACCTTTACACTGCAGCATGACTGATGAGCAAGAGGATGGTGCACATTGCTTCTTTGAGTGGAATGAACAGGAACAACTTTCTCCTGTATGTTACCCTTATTTTTCATTATGCTTGACATTTATGAGACTTATTGTAACTCCTGAACTGCCTACTGTGGTGAGTGGTAGGAGATAAGACTTTATAGTTTTGTATTATGTAGACACAGAAAGAAGAAAATGCATGAGAAATAGGAATGACATGGCAGTGACTTGGACAGTGAGATGGTGTCCTAGGTGATGCTGTCAAAAAAAAATACATGCTCTGTGTACGCATTTCAGAAGTTCTGTACATAGTGAAAGAAATTATATAACTTGTTCTTTTGCTGTGCTGCAACTTCTAATGTTGATGTGGAAATAGGACACAACCTGTGCTAGATGTTCCCAGCATGTTTAATGGTACAGCTATTCCCAAGAGTTCACACTTGCCTGGGACTCCAAGTAGGATGCTGCCAGGCATAGGCAGTTTAGAGTCAGTGCCATTCCTGTTACAACTTGCCCAGAATGAAAGTGGAAGAAAAATTTGGCTTCAAGTTGGTGAATCACATTAAAAACTGTCACAGATGATGCAGGTAAACTAGGCATTTTTTAAAACTGTCCTCTTCTTTAAAGACATCCCTTTATATAGATTCCTTAATATCAGATAAAGGCATGCTACATTACTTGTTTCCCCCATTAACAGAATTTTGGTAATTGTTACACCCTTCCTGAATATACACGAAATTTAGTCTGGACCTAATTCATCCTGATGTTACTACACAACGTGGTAACACTTGGTCAGGACATAGGAAGGCAGAGCTTGTTTTGGAATAGACAATGTTTGAGGATTCATTTGTCAGAAACAATTAGCAATAAGTATTACTACTGTAAGCAGCATAAGCTACCTAACAGAGCTCTTGTCCAGTCCGTGAAGCTTCATTTAGGGAACTTGCATTCATTTCAGGTATGCAGGACTGAATTGCTAACAGCCTCTGACATAAGCACAGCTTTTCTGAAGAAAGCAAAGAAAAAGCTTTGCCACCAGTCTACCCTTTGTACTTGGAAGAAAGCAGTGAGACAGCTGTGTTTCCAGGGATTGTTTTAAACTGGGCATTTGTGCTGGTTTTTTACTTGCCTGGTGTCACTAGAACAACTCAAAGCAACCAGATGCATTACCAGGATCTGAGCCTCTGAGTAACGAACCCTTCTTGTTCTGTGAGAGCCAATTTCCTTGGACATTTTCCTCTGCTATTATTCCTTTCTTCCTTTTCAGTTTGTTTTAAGAGTGCCAAAGTTATGATCTCAATATACTATAAGCCCTTCAGATAACAGTTTCAGGATTATGAAGAGTAGTTGAATGACTAGCAGTGGAGCCAAGTATGTCTTGTCTGGTGCTAAATCAACATTTTAGGAATATTTTTTTTCCCCTGGTGCTAAATGTTGAAACGGTTCAAGCATTTCACATACGACACTATCTCCTTAAATCCTCCCTTCTGTTTAGTCAGCTTCCATGTGTACCACTAAACCACTATTCATACACTACCAACCACACAGGGAAACAGTTCTTAAAATCTACTGTCTTGGTTCTCTTCATGCGGATTCTACAGCTTCTTTCTTTCCAGTGTTGCAGTCGTCACTCTGATAAAACAGGATCTGTTCTTTACAGCAACATAAATCAGCAATAGGTTCATTGACTTGAGCGGAAGTTATTTCTCACTCCTATGTGTGCGTAGGAAAAAAAAAAAAAAGTACTATCATGTTACAGCGCTCTGTTAAATGGTACTTCAGTGCCTCCACAGAGATCAGGATACACAGGCATTCAGTAAAAGGACAAACTGAAGAAAAAATATTAGAGTGCTCCACCTTTGCTGTGGAGGATTTGGCAGTACACTAACTCATTGCAAGAAGGATGCTGGAAGGACAGTGTTTAGAAATTGTAGACAAGTGACAGAATCTTGTAAAAGTCTGCTGTCTATCACAGTAGCAAGTAAATTTAACAGAAAAATAGTATACAATAGAGAAACAAATTTAGTATTAGCCAAGATTTAACAGAATAAAAAAAATGGAAATACCACACATAAGTAAAAAAAATTACATCAATATATACTTGCTCTATATAGGTATAAATGACCAAATAATGTTCTTGTCACTGAACTGGCATGCACACTTATATGAGAAGCTGAATGGCTGCATGTTGCGATGTATAATTAAAAATAGTTTAAACCGAGCCAAAAGTATTTAAAGAAAACTGAGTAGCAATCATTATGGACTTGATGTGCACTGAAGAAGCAATTCTACACTTTAAAAACCCTTTTCCAGATGCCCAATGCTTTTCTTCATATGTTCTCATATGCACTAGAATGATGCCACTCCTTGGTGAGACACATGTTGCTAAATCTTCGTTAAGATGTTTTATGTAATTCCTGTAAGTCAGTCTTACCAGTGTGAGACTGCCAGGTTCCTCATTTGAGAACCCTTGTCACTGCTGGGTGAGGAGGGAGATAAATGGGAGGGGAAAGGACATCCCTGTGCCTCCACAATTTCTACAGTCGCTAACATAAAACCCTGGATGCCTCACTTTTAAGGAGGCTGTACCTCCATCTTTGGATCAAAAGGATGGATGCACTGAAAACAAATTCAAGTAAAGGTTGACCAATAATATACTAGACTGCCAGTCTCACTGATATGTTGATAGGTTTTTAAAAAGATCTGCATATGACTGAATTTTCAGGTCTTCCAGGTTCCTGCCAAAAATGCAAAAGTCTGGAAATCCTCACCAGTGCTTTCATGTCAGAGTCTGCTAGGCAGCTTCGTTCAACAGACCCATAAAAATGAAGCTTTCAGACTTGTAGGACAGCTGTCTGTTAGACTGTCTGCACATTGCAGTCTCGCAAAATCAGCTACCAAATTGGGGAGCTCATCAGTCAGATGACGACTCCAGGAAGCTGGACACCCAGAAACGTCTCTGCTCTGGATTAAGACATATGGTGGTCATAATCTGTGCACCTCTCTCCACTTTATTCAGTGGTAAACAGCTATGAACCCAACAAAGGTCAGATTGATTTCACTTGATAGCTGCTGGAGTCCCAGACAGTTCATGCTGTCCATCTGCTGTTCTTTATGTCAATCACGCCTTTTTTCCCCCCCAGTATGCCTACCCCCCTTAATCTTTTTCCAAAAAAAAAAATAAAATACTTTGTCTTATACCACTTTGTCTAATACCACTTGTGTGTTGGTGTTTAGTTTTATTTTTGTTTTCTTAACACTTCAGCAAAAACAAAATACTGTATCATTTTACTGGATACTTTTCCTCCTACAGCAGTGTTCTGGTAATTTATAGATCAGCAAAAAACAAACTCCCAAGACATTTTATGGAGCAGATCTTCAGATGATGCAATGTGACTTATCCCTGCAGGCTTTGGTGAAGCAATATCAATTTACATCAAGTGAGGATCTGGCCTTGCTGTAGCTATTCCTTCTTTGAAATAATGCAGCAAGAACCAGAATGCTCACAGCAAAATGTACAGTATTAAAAGGTGAGGAAGGATAAATCAGCTGATCAGTCTATGGGAGGCCACAGCTGTGCTAAAGAAACTCAGAAAGGATCCCCTGATTTGGGGCTTTCCATGCTGCATTCAGCAAACAGGGCTGCGAAACTAAAAAATGATTCAGTCGCTTCTGCTTTAGTTTTAGCGTAAGCCTGGTGTGGTTGATGTCAAGAACCAACTCTAAAGTCTTTGTTAGTTATGATAGAGGTGCTGTGTGATGATTGTATGCCTTCTGTGCTGCAAAACTGAACGGATCTTATTCCAAAATTTAATAGATTTCCTTAACCTAACCCAAGACTCAGTGCTCACAAGCCATGCTGACCTGGGCTACAGGGGAGTTGTACACTTTTCACGTCAGCTGAAATAGCAAAGACAAACACTTTGACTTTTTATTACCCTCCCTTACTTCCATGACTTTTCAAATTAACTAGCAATCTCAAAGCCTGATATGCTGTGCTGGTGAGCTGCTCAGTGAGTGCAGAAGTGGTGATTTTCCTTTGAGTATTACAATTAATAGGCCTGCCAGTTCATTGATGCATTAATTCAAAATGAACACATTCTTTCATTCTTTTTTTCTTTTTGGTTGCACATGGTTCATTTCAGACATATCCCCCTCTGTTTTCAGCAATGTAAGCAAATTAACACCAGAGAGATTCAGAATCTATGAAAATGCATCCTCTGAGCATCTGTTAAGTAGATTTTTGTTATGCCATATAAATGAGGATCAGACCTAGGTCAGGTCAAGTACTGTGAAGGACATGCTAAACATATCAATTTGCAACAATCACTTATCTCTGTTGTCTGCCTTTTTAAGACACAAAGTAAGAGCTTATTCATCAAACTAACATGCAGAATTATTGATAGAATTAACATCTATAATGGCAAAAGGAGGATGTCTTCAGATTTTTCTGATGTTTAAATTCCTTTCTCTCATCTGAAAATCTATAGGGGTTTTGCTATTTGCAATTTTTGACAGAATAAAACAGTGTTAGCAACATTTGGAAAACACATCAGGAGTATTCTAAGCACATCCATTAGGAGACATAAGCCTGGAAACCCTTCAAAAAAACAGAAGTTCCTGCTTATCTACATTAGCCTCTGCTCTCTTGCCTCAGCAGGGATGAAGGGGATCAGAATAGATTAGGATGACTAGAAAGACAGACTGACTGACCAACCAACCAAACTATCTCTGGTCCCCTTCTGTTAAACAGTTGGCAGGCTGTTGTCAGGAGTCTACCTAATGTGCTGCAGTGAACTGATACACACAATGCGTTACAGGGACAATGCGCATAACATCAGTGGAGAATGCAAAAATCTTGGCTTCGCTAGCATTGTCACTCTCACAGCATTTCCAGACAATAGCTTTTTTTTTTTTTTAACTGTTCATACTACAGAGGCAAATGGCGAAGAATAGCTATGCAGAGTAAGTTTAAACAGAAAGGATCTTAGTAAAATTGTGAGCTATTTCTGAAGTCCTTAAAGTGTCAGTCTCATACCTAAACTGGGACAACTGGTACTGTTAAATATGAACAAATTAAATTTGTTACCTTATATTAGGACTAACAGTATGACTGGTTTATGGCACAGACAACTGTCCCCTGGGACCCTGGCCAAGACAAAGAAGTGCCTTTTTTTTTTTTCCTTCTAATGCTAAGGTGAATTTCCAGTAAGGGGCAACAATGAAGGGCTGTGACAATGTGTAATGCCAGGAAGAGAACAGTGGCAGAGTTAAGTCTCTCAAGGACCAGTCTTCAACCTGATTTCATTTAGTGCTTCGTTAATGGTCTCAGTCTGAGAAACAAGACTGTGGTAATTAAGTGTCTGGATGACGAGGGGAAAGGAAAGGTAAAAATATTGAAAATGTTACCTAAATATAAGGAAGGATAGGAATATCAGGAGGAGTTGCAGTGACCTTAAGAAATAGATTAATGTAAGCAGAACTAGTACCTCAAGGGACAAAAATCTTCTACTGTAATCTCGGATCTCACTATAGGAGAGCACCTATGGGAGAATGAGAGAATTACGGCCATTCTGGGCAGTCACAAGCCAAATGAGAAAGGAAAAGAACGCTATCTGTCTTCATTGAGCAAGATTCTCTGTAGAGAGAGCTCCTGAAGCCTCGCATTGTGCATAATGTGAATGGCTAATGTTGTGCAAGACCACTTCAGTGAATAAACAGAAGAAAAAACATGAACTGAACTGGGCTTATTCTTCTAAATTTACACTGGAGAAGGCGTAGGCCTATTATGTATAAATGCTTCATGAAGATGTAAAAATAACTACTTAAGTAAAAGGCCAATACTTGAACAAGGATTTAGACATGATCAGAAACTCACAAATCTGTAGGAACGTTATGATACAGGAATTTTATTCAGTACTTCAGACTCTTAAGTTTTCATATTTTTTTTTAGGATTATGACCAGTAGCTACTTCTGTCTGCTTGAAAAATTAAGGCATTCCAACTTCACTGTTATGCTATTAGAGCTGTAAATGAAAGATTAAAAATATTTTTTTTTTATTAAGAAATGTATTCTACCCCCAAGTGAAAGTTTGGGAACTCTGTGATAAATAAGTGTGAATTTAAAACACAGGAAGTCCTGCATTCCCCTGCATACCAACAAAGGATTGTATTTTTAATCAGTACTCTAGATTTCCTCACATTAATACACCTTTCCTGGGTGTTCAGAAATACGAACTTAGAGACCAGAACACAGCTCACAATACATAGGATCTTGAAATAAATACTGAGACACTCTATGGTGAAACAGGGGGAAAAAAAAGTGTGCTTCATTTAACTGAAATCAGTGAACGCATTTCAGAAAAAGTATACTTATTTACACTTTCACTCAAATATCCTTAGTGACGCAAACTTTGGGTTAGAACCTAAGATTTCAACCAAATTCCAATTCTATGTGAAAACACTGCCTTAAATGCAACTGTTTGTTAAGAACAGCCTCATTACTGAGAGGATGTTTGTTGTAATTAGTTATTTCATTTTACTTTTGAAAGGAAATTTTATAAATATTATTTGGGCAATAGTACGTAATGATACATTTCAATTCCATTTTACTTGAATTATAAACCACAAGGACCAGTTTTTCATTGCAGAGTTGAAATGTGTTCCTTCTGAATCACTAAAAATCAGCATTTTGCAAGGCATTATCCTCAATTACCAAAACTATTGTTTGACAGGATTTTTTTTTTTTAAGGAGACATACAGCTTTGAAGACTTCATCAGACATTGAAGAGTCCAGCCAAATGAACAGTGTCTTTACAACAATTTTTACACCAAGAAGAATATATAGATCTGCTAGCAATTTCCTCAACTAGAAAAAGAAGCTGTCTGAAGGTGCTGTGACTAATAAGTCACCAAATCAGCACTTCTTTTATGGCAGCTTTGGAGAAAGACCCAAATAAATCAGATTTGTCATAAGTCTAAATACCATTTGAAATGTCAGCTGGGATTTCGAACTCAGTGTACCACAGCAACATGTTTGTAAGCCTTGACTGCACTTCACAAGAAGCTTGTTGTTTTCAGAGATCAAGAAGCCATTTTCTGTGGGAGAAATTCTTCATTTTTTTTTCCATCATCTTTCTTATATCTGTTTACATCAGATAAAGATGCTCAGTCTGTTCAATTTGAATGTACTTTCTTCTTAACAAACACACTGTTGACTATGTAAAAGTTGTTCTGTCAGAAACTGTGTTAAACAATACTGGCTTTTTTCCCCCCTTTCTGTTTTCAAAAGGCATGGGTAACAGCAAAGGGCAGTCAAATTGTCTGTAGTAACAAGCAGCTCATTTACCTTCAGCATTTTAAAAATGCCCCTTTGCCTTAGAAAAGTTCTCTATTCTTCAAAAGCCCTCTGCTGAAATGTAAATGGTTACTCAGTTAAAAGAACGGAAGAAGGAAAAAGGGATTTCACACCAGCTACTTTATGACATTTTGGTTTTCAGTCATGAAAAAGCAAATGTAGAAACTGAAATAGAATAAGGTCCTAGAAGTGTCATCAGCAGAAAGTAAAAACACATTGGACTGGATTGGTTCAGAACATCTGAGATGCACATCACCAGACTGACGTGTACCATTACTTTTCTGTAATACATCACACACAGGAAAACGTGTCTACATAGATAAGAGAGACCTCAAAATCCTCACAAATATACCAAAGCCAGGGACTAATGCAGGTTAGTAAGCCACCAGTAACCAACAGGGTGAAGACAGCATTGGTTGTACATGATTTTCCATCCACCATATGAAGATGGCATAAGAGGAAGGGCCAAGAAAGATTTGACTTGGTTTTGTGGCATTAAGATTCTCTCCTTTCTCCCTCTTTATGCCAGATTTAGAATTACTTTATATCAATTCCTCAGCATAAAGTAACCACTGTTCAATGGAAAATCTCAATGTGAAGTAATATTGTAGGCTGCACTTTATATCTGTTCTGATCATTGGGTCAGTTTAGGACATCACATTGACCTAAACTAAGTTCTTGCTAGTATACAGGAATCCCAGACTGGCATTGAGGTATCAAAGCCATGTTTTTATTACAATCCCTACGGAACTGATTTTTTTTTCCCCCTCTACTTTCAGTTCTCTCTCTATATATATACGCACTTTTTCGATACACTTTTTTCAAGCTGTCAATATGTTTTTACTGTCTTTGGAAAATGTATGTTTATAAAACCTTAGAAACAATCTAGTCTATGTAAGAGAGAAGCCTACTACATGCAGTAATAAATTTCACCTTCACAAAACTCCCAAGCCCTTCCCAAAGAAACAAAGGCCAGTATCACTGAGATTAAAAATTGTCGGTGTCTTCCTCAACTTCTGAGACCAGAAATACTACTTTCATGAAAAATTTTACTGCAACACAGGAATACATAGTTCAGCCTGATAACTACCCACTCAAGTAATCATTTTCAGATAGCATTTTCAAATATATTTTCATAACAACGTAAACCTGTGAATTCATTTTTAAAAGACAGCTTTATCCTTTATACTGAAAGAGTGCAGAAAAAATTCTTACCTCCTTTTCTCAGTCTTGTAACTCTCATAACAAAGGTAATATTAGAGGGGCTTATTATTCTCTGATAGTCTTAGGAGAAAGGTATTATTCATTAACCAGTGCGATGTATGTTGTGATGGAGGAAATGATTCCTTGTTCTGGGAAACCCTGTTCTGGATTAAAACTCCATTGTGCACTGTGCAAATATTGAGCAAAGAGGATGTGCAGTCTATGTGGTGGCATACACAGAGAAGGAAGGCAGCAGGACAGACATATAATGTCAAAACACGCTGCACTGCAGAACCAGACCCCACATAATTACAGGAAGCATCATGGGTAATTCAAGATTATTTAAACCTACCTACTTCTGCAGGCATTTAACTGAAAGGGGTAAGAATTCCTGCAGAAAGTGAGCATTGTATAACAACAGGAACGGAAAAGAATCATTTATACAGCATAGTCTCTCTCATTGTCTTTTGTTCCATATTCCTCTTGCAAATGAGTAAATATTTTATCTTTTTATTAGTTCTGATAATTACAGTAATATATTTATTGAATCATTATAAAAAAAAATTCAAATGCAATCTATAGGCATGCACCAAAAAGCATTATACCTAACCCAAATTGCCCACACACAGGTACATGCCAAGAAAAAGATACACACATCATCTTGCTAACAGCACTGCATTGAACCATGAAAGAGAGGCCAAATCAACAGTTACATGAGGAAACCGGTATTGAACTTCTTAGGAAACGATGCCTAAATTTTAGGAGAGCTCCTAGGCACCACTTCACATGATAACTGCAGTTGTCACATGCAGGGGCAGCTTGTCTTGCAACTTCCATACTCATATGGCTATGTAACATTTTTTTTGTTGCTGTTGTGTTTTGTTTTTTTGTTTGTTTGTGTTTTGGTTTTGTTCTTTTAAAGCCACAAGTCTAGGTTTGATTTTCAAAAGGTCAAATACGTAATTATGGTCTAATTTCCCCATACAAGGGTTAGCCCACCAACTGCACAGGCTGAGCTTTTAATCGAAGTAGAAGAGTTGTAGAAATTAAAGCAGCCAGCACTAGCTTCCGTCAT
The DNA here is from genome assembly GCF_013377495.2 of Cygnus atratus. Lineage (NCBI taxonomy): Eukaryota > Metazoa > Chordata > Aves > Anseriformes > Anatidae > Cygnus > Cygnus atratus. Next base: position 8,495,922 of record NC_066365.1, read on the forward strand.
AAACCAAGTTCACCTTATCATTCACTTCACACTAGCATAACACCACGGATTTTTAGGAAGGTACTTTTGACTTACATTTCGGTAAAGACCTGAATTAAAATTCAGTAAAGTCAGTGGAATCTTTGACTTGATATAAGGCTGTAAGTAATACCAGAAAAAAAGCCTTTGCTTATAAATAACATCTTACATTGATTTTCTTTTTTAATAGTGAGTCAATAGTACATGAAAAACATCTGTTTCATGATGAAATGGGAAAAAAATGAATGACTTTGTGTTAACTACTTAACAGTTTGATATTTTCTTAGACTATCTGTTGAGAGTATAAATCACCAGGCTTCATGAGCAATATTTCAAAGGTTGTTTTTCAACCTAGAATATCAGGTTACTCTTTATTCCCATTAAGATGCATTCTCCTCAATCCATGCAAATTGTATTTCCCCATCTCCGTAGTTTCATAAAGGATTTCTTAAAAAAGAATAGGACAGAAATATTTTACACTTCAAACCCTATCTATTTCTGAAAATGTCCTAAAAGCCTGAGTAGGAATTCACTTCTGCAGATGTATTATGTTTTCTAAAAACAATGAAAATGTTGATGTTTCTGAGGAAACACCATAACCTCTCCTGGATCCACAAAGGCAGCGTTACATAGCAACAGAATAAAACGTTCTCAGCTCCATCTATTCAAACACAGCCAATTATTTTTTTTTTTTTTGATAGCTAACTACATTGTATTAAAAGCTTACTCAGTACTCTTTGCCAATAAGTACATTTTCTTATAAGTATTGTTACAGCTTTATAAGTGAACATAGTAAACAACAACCATGAAGGACCTTTTGGGTCGTCAAGTCCTATTCCCTGCAGCTGCTGGGGAACCAAGTCAAGTATTACCACCATAACAAACTTTTCCAGTGCCATTTTAATCCTAGTATTGCACCCATCTTCTGCTAGAATGTTGACGGACTCTCATTTCTCTCCCCCTCCCCTAAACCCAGTGAGCAGGCAGTTCATGTCTACCTGAACTTGCATGAACTGATGAGGTAAATAAAGGCTATTCCAGCTCTTTATAACTTTTCATCCTCTTTTCCAAACATCCTAAAGTACTCACATACTTTCAGCTCTTTCTTTCTGAGGAAACACAGTGCTTTAGCCAGATTCAGTGCATGCACAATTCATTCATTTGAAAGCCTGCCTCTTTCTTCTCATGACTTTTTTTTTTTTTATTCCCGTCAGTTCCTCTTCTCACTGACACTGCAATTTTTGCTTTATTTTTATGATTTTCCCTGTCCTGTGCATTGAACATATTTATCTCAACCATCTCGTCCCACTCCTGATTTTCTCACAGTAAGTAACAGGGCCATACTCCTGTCTGTGCACCTCTCACTATGATTGAAACAGATATATTTGCCTCTAATTCCCAAGATACTTCTCCGGTCTCTGTTATTTGAGCTGAAACTCCTATGTGTACTCAACTCTTCATTGATATATATATATATATTTATATATGTTTAATATATACGTATATTTTACTCCTGGTATTGAGAGGAAATAGCTGTTAAATGTGTAAATGCAAGCACAGACAAAAATGAAGCAATAGGCAGATACAAGCATGAATCAGTTGCAGACAGAAGAAAAGGGGTTTCTGCTTGAGCAGTGAAAGAGCTGGAGGCTGTACTGCACAGTAAATCTGTATATAATGTCAAGTAAAAATCAAGAAAACTGAGTTATAAGCCTATAATTGCACCCCTCTGTAGTTCTGGTGCCATATAAAACAGTATAGAAGTTTGTCAACTGACCCTGCAGTGAAATTAGAGAACCATAATTCACAGTTACTTGGTGTTTCCTGTGATCAGAAATTCTGAAATAAAACTGTTGGCCAATGTTGATTTTCAGTTAAATTGCATTTGAAAGGGAAAACAAAAAAAAGTTTAATTTCTCTCATTAATACAGGCAGTAGCATAGCCTTCATAAAGATGATTTTATGATCTTATTTAATATAATAACAGATAGAGTCCATAGGAAAGCTATTCATAAAATAGATCGTGAGAGGCAGAGGATGGGGTGGGGGAGTTATTTTGTATTGTTTATATGTCCTTAATCATTTGGGGATATAATATTGAACTGCAGATTCCCTTGTAGCCAAAGCAGAGTCCTGTTCTAATCGTAAGGAAGAAGTACAGTAAGTAAGATAAAATTAATATTTGCTTGCTTTAAAATGAGCCATTAAGGACTCCAAAACAGCATGAGGAGCACCACTGACTAAGCACTTTGTAACACCATAACACTACAAGCGGCAAAATCAAATAAAATGCACATGCATTTTGTACAACAGTTAGGCTGTGTACCAAAGCTAAGCTTTTGTACCACAGCTATGCTTTAATATATAGAGAAATATAGAACTATATAAATAATATATAACTGCAAAGGGCTAAAGGGAAACCTGTAGCGTAACTGCAAAAATGGTACAGCAAAATGTGTAAGCAGTAAAGTCTGCAAGGTAAGCATATGATGTAGTACAGGCAGGAAAGATGTATGTTGGAGCCAGAACATGACCTGCCTCTTTAGTCTTTGGCAGGAGCGAGGAGCACAAAATAACAACAGTGACTAAGGGAAAGTGATGAAGAACAAGGTTTTCCACTTCAGCTTCAGCTCCTGTCATCAATGAGGGCTGGAGGCTGGTCCCCTCAGCCGCAGCAACTGAGACCCGTGCAGACCACAGCCTCCAGTGCTGATGAGATGGCATCCATTCCGTGGGACTGTAGGCGCACAGCTAATGTGGGATACAATCATTAAGGACCATCTGTTTGATTACTTAGTGATAATGATTAATAATGAGTCAGAGCTAACCATTAGCACAAAGCGCATTGCTAATGAACGCCCAGCAAAGCGGTGCTCTGAAGTTTGACGCTGCCCTGGTTTATCCATCTTCTGAGCATCCCCCCGCAGCCACCTCACTCAAACTCCCCGCTACAGAGACAGACACACAGAGTCGGTCACAGTGCCCCTCTGACGGTGCTAGATTAATGCCTGCGTCCAAACCTAGCCCAACAGAAGTTGCCCACCACTCATCCTTTGGTTTCACTCATATCACTTTTGTGTAAAAAAAATATTTTACACCCAGAGAGGCACAGATGCACACACACATCAACCAGCTATCATTACTTCGTTCTCTCTTACATTTTTCTCACTTATTGTTGGACATTGCTCAGAAAGACTCGCTGAGTATTTTCATTCATCTGGTTTGTGCTTCCTTTAGGTAGAAATATAAAAGGACATATTTTCTATCTTCCAATAACACGTTGATAGATAAGCATTAGTCAGATGCTGCAGGAGGGGAATGTATTTGCAGTTAACTGCAACAACACTGTCACTATATATCCATAATGACAACAACAATTTTTTTTTTCTCCCAGACTCCTGCTCAATGCTAACACTGAAAAAGGGCAAAACAATACTCTCCAATTTATAGTCTGGTTCCAGGGATAACTAAATATATACCTCAAGTTCCTAAGGCACTACTAAAATAAATTTAATCCACAATTTTAAATCCTCCCTTTTACCTACTAGATCATCAGGAAAACACATTACAAGCAAAGATGATATCTCTTCAGAGCACTGTAACAACAGTTTCAAGATTTAATAGACAGAGCTAGTGAATAAAAAAAAATAAAAATGAAAAACAAAACCAGATATGCAGTATATTGAAAGCACATTACCTGAGGTTTTCTGAGCATTAAACTATATTGTTCCCGTATCCTCTATGGGAGTTGTGAAAAGGACTGTTGCAAAATCACCACGTTCAGAAAATATTCCAAACTGGCCTGTTTTCCAGCCAAGTCCCACTGAGCTTCACGGATTACTTTGCTCATTAATATAAATACCAATGAAAATTTTGAAGTGTGTTTGATTACACGGTTGGAGCAAATAATGTTTCAGGGAGTTTTCTGTCTGTGTTGTCTCACTTCCTGATCTTATGATGGAGGTGCCAGAGTTCATTTTAAAGAGCATCAGTGGATGGTAATTACATGTGATCTAAAAGAACCACAAAAATAAACTGTACGAGGTACTTCAGTGTTTGTCTGGTGACAAAGATGATAGAGGATTTCTTTGCTGGATTTCCATCCGTAATCACCAGCAGAAAACAGCCCTGTGTCAAAGGCCAGTGTTTTATTTTCTGAGTATTTACTCTTCAGGGAGCGCCAGGCCTTTTAGGAAGTTATGTCTTATCTCTGAAGACAAAATTGTAGTCTTCAAAGACGTTCAGTATGACAACAGAAATAGTTTACACAACTTTTGTATTTTTAATGTTAACTCTCTCAGAAAGCCTTTCTGATGGGAAGAAAGTTAAGTGACAAGAATGCATTAAAGGCAGGCGCATAGCTCCAGTAGTCTCCTTGCCTAGTAAAGCACTCATAATATTACAACATATTTTGTTCTGCTCAAATATAAGTCAACATAAATGCTTGTGCAAAGTTCAAATTGGTTTACTGTGTGGTTTTCCAGTAGTTTTAGTAGAAAACATTAATTCTCCTGTGAGACAAGAGAGATCCATGAATGTAAGGTCTTTTCTACTTACTGATAAAGAGCTTAAATATGCAAAATTATTACCCACTAATGATAGTTTTCTCTCATGTGAAAATTAAATATCAGATTCCGTATTTTACAGGTAATTTTTATTTCTATATTCAGATTACCTACAAAAAATCTTTCCTAACAGTGATTATTTAAAGCATCTCTGAATGCTTGGGGGCAACACCTAAGTTAATCCTGATGTAGGCAAAATGTCTATTGACTTCACTGGATTTGTTTGAACATACCCATTATGACACTAAGTTTGGGGTAGGACACAAAATACAATAAGAAAAACAATGGAAACATCTGCTGGACCTTGCAGAACAAAAACTGTAAGAATAAACGAGCTTCAGCAGTGAGAAAGTATGTAATATGATATACAATAAAAATTTCATGAACCTTGTAGGAAAAAAAACAAGCATTAAAACACTTGGTAATATATATTTCACATGGGGCATATACTATAAATACTTTGTCATCAATTGTTTTAATTCCATATGTGAGTTATTTACCACCACACTAGCTTACAATCTTTGTAAATTCCATCTGTATGCCTGTTCCTTCTCTATGTGTAATTAGTTACCATGTAAACTGATTAGCAGTTTACCTCTCTTCTGTCATCTAATTCACAAGTTAAAAATACCTTTTCTTTGCCCTCTTGCATATATAGCAGGATGTTCCTTTCATGTTTTTGGTTTGGCCAAATGGGATATTTACTAGTGCCTTTACAGGACTTAAATGTGTATCTATTGTTTTGATGGTTGAGCTAGCTTATGATTATTGACCGTATTACCTAATATTTTTATAATTTTATTCCTCTACCTAGTTTCCTGCAGATTCTGTTTCATCTAAATGCTTAAGTATGCATTTAACTTTAAGTGTGTAGGAGAATACTCTTGAAATCAGCTAGTCCTTCTAAATTAATCATGAGCTTAAGAACCTTGTTGAAATTAGAGTTCACATACCTTAAGAGATGCTAAGGCATCTACAGTTTCCCAAGCAGAAGCATTGTGGTTTGCTTTTTACTTGTTTTTTTAAGGCTGTTATTTGATCAAGATAAAGTTGCTGGAATTAGCAAAAATTGTGACACCAATGATACTACTTCTGTACCTTTTTCATGTTCATTACGCTTAATTTGAATAAATTGTGCAGTTAATGTTGCATTTCCTGTTATTTGCGTGACCTGGTTTCTACAGTAGTCAGGCTTCTCTTCACCTTGTACCAGCTATCTACATGTTGGCAACAGAAAGGGGAAAAAAACTCCAAAGAGAAGATCAAGACACTAAATCAATAAGAAACTAAACTGTTCTCACTTGAAACCACAAAGGTTATCAGTGAACTTTGAAAGCAAATAACAAGGAAAGACTGATATATGCATAAAAGCATATGATTGGGAATGGCACTTCTAAGGAAGAAGACGCCACAAATTCTTCAACCCAAAACTAAGATGTGTTAGAAGTCAGAAGTAAACAGGAAGTGAAAAATAAATGAAATGACACTTAAGGAGAACCAGGCAAAGAATCAGCATGGAGGTAAACATTTCTGCACAAATGCTAGGAGGCTAGAAATAAAATGGAGGAAGCAGAATGTCTCTCTCTAAATGAAGGTATTAATTTACTAAGCATATCAGAAATTGTAACGTCATGACAAAATACTCAATAAAGAGAGAGCAAGCTGTGCTGTTGTCAGAATAGGCGTTAAAAATACCCAGCAGTCTGCATAGATTTATATTCTAGGCCAAAATAACAAGAATATAAAAATGGGTCTGTATTACTGACTGACCCTGATGACTATACCAGTTGTGACAAAGTGAAAGACCAAGCACAAAGGCAGAAAATACAACTGTTTGGGATTACTTCATGAATCCTCATGTAATTCATGTACGTATGCTGTACATAGGGGATGCTGAGCAGAAGTAAAAATTTAGTAGGTCAATGACAATCCAATGAAGCATCTCTCTCTTCTTCAACTACCTCCTGAGCAACCCCCCACTTGAGCACATCCATCATAGAATGCACAGGGACAACTTTTTTGGTGCATGAAAACTGAGAGATGTCAAATGCATTTCCAGTCTTAAAAATAGTTTCTAGGGGAAGTGTGGAGGAATGTGGAGATCAACAGGCCTTTAAGAACGCCAATTATGTTAGGCCAACAGGTATTTATATTATATAGATTCAGCTGCTATATAGATTTAGTTAACTTCTTAGTTTTTATTATATCTTTAGTGACCTCTGGATAAATACAATAAACTTTGGAATACTCAATATGGCTTCTCTAAATAGCAGTCCCTCCCAACAGAGCTCAAGAGATCTTTGAACGATCTTTGAACAGATTAATGAACTTGTAGATAAGACTGATCCAGGTGACACACTCTATTTAGGCTTCCAAAAGACTTTTGACAGTGTTTTTTTGAAAAATAAATACAACACACCATTACACCACTGTACACACCATGGTTCATGCACATGGGTATTTGTTCTGCTCCCCTCATCTCAAAAATGATGCATCAAAAATGGAAATACTTCAGAAAAAGTCAATAAGCAAACAAAGCCATTGCCAAGTGAAACAAACAGCTACCATATGAGGAGTGAACAAGGACTGTCATAGCTAGAAAGCAGATGACATTATGGGGATGTAGAAACCTACAGCGTTTTGGATAAAATACAGGTGATCCAATAAGACAGCAGGAACCAGACTCAACACAAACTCAGGCAGTAGATCCCTAGGCCAAAGGATGGCGTGGGTGCAATTCACAGGGCTCACAAGAAGACTGTAGAAGTAACGAGAAGAAAGATACAGAGCAAACTACTAATTAAGGAACAACAAAATAAAATTTCTGAGCTGAACACAGCTGGAGACTGGGAGAGAATGAAAGAAGTATATGCCCTGTTCCTACTTTTCCCTTGGCAAATGTTTACGGTCACTGTTAGAGACTACTTATAGGGTTGAACAGACCACAGGTCTGCACCAGTGCAGCTGTTCTCACATGGGAACAGATCAGCACAGCCTGGGCTGCGTGTGTACAGCGGTATGTAACACAGCAAATGCTGCCATGGGGTTCCTACCCTCTGCCTCCAACAGGAAGGAACAGGAGTGCCAGTAGAGAGCAGAAAGAAATGGGTCAGTTTGGCCAGAACAGCTAAGTGATGCCCCTCACTGAGGGCATATGACAAAACTCCACATAAATCATTGCATATGCTTCATTAGACAAGCAAAAGGTCTTTTTAATTCTAATGCGTAGGAGCAGCTTCTGAAGACTACTATTTATTCTATAATTTGCTGTTAATAATGTTTGTTGATTTTTATATTAGCAACCACTTCTTCACTAATAGATGTTTTTGTTATTTGACAAATCACAATATTTATTGTCCCTATAACAAACAAAGAAAATATCAGCAGATACATTCCCTAATGCAAATACAGAGAAATGCCAAAGAAATTAGAAAATAGTAAACATTTTAAACAGTGATAACATAAATGTTAATCAAAGGTATTTTAATTAACCATGAACTGTGGTTATGACTAAGTCTATTGCATTGAAAACTGAGTTTCCCAAGCATTTCTTTTCAGCAAGTAAAATTTACTTCAGCCGTGATTTATGGTATATCCTTTCAGTTCAGCATCTCTCTGCTAACCCTCTTCCATCTAGCACTCTTCAGGGGAGTTGATTAATTCCATGTCTAAATGAGTGCAAAATATTATTTATTATCATTATTATCACCCTAGTAAGATTAAATTGGTAATCACTTTGATTTTAACCAGCAGCCATAAATATCTCCTTGCCTTCTTTTTGACTTTTTGTTTTCTGTGCCATTAGACTGAAGTTGCAACAGCAGACTGGGCTTACACACTTGGCTGCTTCCTTTCTCCCCAAGCTCAGCAGCAGCTGATTTACTCCGTTGTTTAAATAGACTGGCAGGCTGAGCTACCGCTGGTGTTCAACAGTCAGGCTCACCTGTTCAACCTTTTGCTGCCAAATTCAAAGTTTTTTTTTTTTTTAAATCACCTTCTTTTTAAGAAACACAATGGTAGAATATTGAACTCGTACATAGCATTACATTAAGTGACAGCATACATGCTGGAGAACAGGATTTGCACTGCTGACAAACTAGAAAAATGGGTTATGGAAAACCAGAATTCAGTTCAAACAGGATCGTTTAAAGATATTATTGGGCAGAAACTATCAGCTGAGGGGGACAAACAATGAGGCAGCAGTATGGTGAGATACAAGTTGAACCAAAATCAATAATGTCAGGCTATGGCATGTGACAAGCAACATAGTTGGCTGCATGGATGTAAACATCTGCAAGCATCTTCAGATAATTTATTGCACCAACCAACTCTAGCAATGCTGAAATTTAAACAACAATCCTTGCCTTGGCACAATTACAAGAGATATACATGGACTGAATAAAGTCTAGAGAAAAGCAAACAACATATTCAAAGGACTGGAGAATGTGAACCTACAAGGTATAGCTCAAAGGACTGGCTTTTAGTCCAGAAAAGCCTGAAAGGAAGAATGGAAATATCCTGTAAAGGAGCAGTGCAAAAGAAAAATAAAATGGAATAAATCGCTCTCAGTATCTGTGAAGGACAGAACAGGGTGTGAAAATGAACTAAAGTTCCAGAAAGAAGATGTAAATACATTTTCAGGAAAGCTTTCTATAGATGAGGACAGCAAACCAATAAAAGACTTGATCTGAGAAAGATTTAAAGCCTATGTTATCATGTATTTTAAATAAAATGTAGGTCAAGCATCTGTAAGATGTGTCCCTGACCTTATTCTGAGACAGAGACAGTAAATTTCTCAAAATTCCTCCATTTCTTTTTTTTTTTTTTGTGCGTGTGTGTGTGTGTAACTAAATGGTTTAATTGGCTAGTGTCTATGTAACAGTTATTTTGTAGCTACAGATCATCTGGTCCAAAAAAGGACAGAATTTTTAATCTCTTGACCTTGTGATGAGGTGGAAGCCTTGACACAAGCTAGAAGAACCCCTAAGATATCTCTGGTTGTGCCCACAGCACTCATCAAAAAACATTTTGGCCACAAGAAATTGCAACAGTTCAGCAAATTAAGTTTTATCCTCAGTGATAATCAACTTCAAAGCGCATCTTCCATTCCACAAGGGTCCTCAGTTGTTTGCTTTAGCAAGAATTACAGTCCCTCTGCGCACCCCAGGTAATGGGACAGGTGCTTAAATATTCCGCTATTTGCTTCTATTTCTACAGCACCTTATCTCCCAAAGTGCTTCACACTGCTACAGGGATATCCCACCGAAATGGAATGAGCTCTGAGCAGAGAAGGCAAATGCCAATGAAAATATAGCATGCTGCATGCGGTAGGAAAAGAGCGGAAAAGTAATATTGGCACTGACAAGAAGAAAAAGCAGGACTGGATCTTTGACATGCACAGTGCAGGCACACCCTCATTTGAAGGATACCATTCAGAAGAATTACTTACTCCTAAATGGATTCCTTGAATATATTGCTCCCCAAACCATGATTATGCACACTGCAAATATATTCCATTTGAGTTCTCCTAAATCACTAATGCATAATAGTAGGAAAGCAAACTGCATTTTCTAAATGTCAGAAAAGTTTAATAAAGCCTGAAGAAGGATATGAATTTGTCTCTCTTTTACTTGGAGCTGTAATTTGTAGTTATCAATGATGATGTTCATTACTGAAACACAGTGCAATGATTGAAGTACCTAAGTCAAACTGTGTGCATTAACTACAAAAAATAAATGTAATCATAATTCCATAGGCAGACTCCCTACAACAGACCCTTAATAAATGTAAATTATCAGCTGAGGATCTGGTCCAGCCTTGCTATATCTTTCTCCTAATTTAAAAGGAAATGCAATTAGTTGTACACAAGAGATAGTGACGCTTCTTTTTTAATTAAACACAGCATGACTTTTACATTTTTATGGCACTGCCTGAAAGGAGCTCACAGATCAACCTAGTCAAAGATTCCAAACCGCTCATAGAGGGCCTAAAGATGGAAAGAGTCATAATGAGAACAAGATCGGTACTAAGCACAATGCCAATGATTGCTGACACTTACAGAAAGAAATGGAACCTGTCTGTAGTACACATGAAAAGCAGAAGAGATGCTTGGCAAATATAAATGCTAATGAAAAACTTACATCTAAATAATGCCTGATGAGTTCATGAATTCAAATTATTTCTCAGCATCTTGTATTAACTATCATTTAATAGCTTGGTTAGCACAAGCTCATTTCATAGAGGTTAAAAACTGTTCTCCCTATTCCAGAGAGCACAAGGTTAAGTAACGTTCAGTTCTGATGACTGGCCACCTTATATACTCCAAATAATCATATGGTGAAACAATGGCCTGCATGCACTATAAAGCCACATACTTCCCACTTCACTGACCTGCTTATTTACCCAGACTAAGCTCCTGTAAGTGCAGCTTGTCAGAAGAGGAACAGGGCTCACAGGCCTCAATCAATCCATCAATCAATCAATAGGAACGGACAGTGACGCTTATTCTGAAGTTCAGCACAGAAGATTTTGTGAAGAAGCTGTAGGCCCCTGAAATACTTAGGGATGCAAATAAATTCATTGTGATGTCTCTGCATGGTGCCATGAATAAGTTAGAGGGACACCATCAAGGTTGTTTGACTAAGAAATTGTTAGCCAGGAAATTTAAAACAAATATAGCCCACACATGACTTACTGTGTAACCCAGTAAAAACAAACCTAAGACAGTCCTTGCTGCCTTTTTTTCTCCCCCTCTCTTTTTAATTTATATTTTGGTTTGTTTTTAAATCTATGCCCTTGAGAGAAGTTGGCTTTCCAAATGAATATATTACTGCAATCAGGAAGTCAAGGTATACAGGAGGACTTTTTTGGTAGGGCATTTTATTTTTGTTCATTTAAGTTAAATAATAGATAGTGGAAACTAGATCAAATTTAAGCATGTTACTGAAAACTAACCAGAATTCAATCAGAAGGTGCAGTGGGTATAAACTGATGCAAGCTATGCATTTAAGATCTGCTACCCATCCTCTTAAAACTGTTTTACTTCTGTAAAAAGTCAGAGATTTAAAATTAATTATGCAATATTTCAGTACCCAGAGGTTTAACAAAGAGGACATCTTTAATCTCTTTCACAGATAGCAGAAATAATACAGAAAGCTATTTCACCAAGTGCGTATATGTTTCTTATAGAAGGCAAATATGTGGCAACTGTATTTCTATTTGCATATTCAGCAGCAGAACGTCCTTTTTATGGAAGTACAAGACTAACATTAAGTAGTAAAAACTAAAATGATACCTCTATCTTTATTTTGACAAACCTACAACAGGATCATTCTGTTTTCTGTCAGAAAAATATAATCCATTCAATGCACTCTGATCCTTTCTCTTTTTCTGGTATCTTTTAAAGAAGTTTTTTCATCACAAGCAAGCCTAACCTTATGGAAAATCAATTGCCTCCCCTTTAATATATACTGCCTTGGTTTTTGTTTTGTTATGTTTTTCCCCAGTGGGGCTTTCAATCTTAAGTTAGTTTTCTATTTTAATCAATTCCACCATCACTATGTGAAAATATTTTGTTTTGTTTTTCTCCCTTTCCCTTTTTTTTTTTTTCCTATCTAAAAATACTGCTGCTTTTATCGTATACTAACACACAAAAAACATTCCTGCCGACAACTAAAAAATGTTCATAGGCTATGTTTAATACATGGACATATTGGATACTGAGTTTGCTCGTCATCATCTGGCCTAGTAATTTTTAAATGGCCAGTACAATTTAGCAGAAGTTATTCATGGTAGAAGTAGAGTACCTTGTTCATAGGTTAAAATACGCACTACCAGAACCTTCATCTAGGTTACACGTTGATTATTTGTAAGTATGTTTTTATAATAATATTTTAAAAAACTTGGGTAGCATTGTGGTGCTGTTTCTCAACAAGAAAATCATTGAATTTCTACTGCTTTAAAGATTAAGATTGGAGCATTTTTTGTTTTGACCGAAATAAGCATCAGCAAATCTGACCTCACATCTAATATTTAACACCTACTGATTCTACGAACATTAATGGTCCTGAAAGGGACGCCATCCTCAAAAATACCTTAGAAAACTACATCTGTAAACATTATAGGAGTTTTTCAATGAATGCTAACAAAGAAATATTGTTAAAAAGAGGGTGGAAAGGGGAGAAGCGTGTTGTTGGAACATGGTATAAAGTTTAATTTCCCAAATTAGTTATGAAAAATTGCAGGGTATGCATAGCGTTCCGAGCAAAATAAATGCACCATAAGACAACATAGCAACTTTCTAAAGGCTTCAAGGGGAAATATGAAACTAAACATGTACATAACTATTCATAATCAAGAGATACAGGTCATTAGAGTCCTGACTGATTTTTCTTTTTGTACGTGCAAATAGAAAGCAAATAACTTTTAAATCCTACTCACTGTACATCAACAAATACATGGCAGCCTCAGAATCACTTTATCTCTCCACCTGTACTGAAAGTAGGCAGTATGACCAGGGTGACTGTGGAGAGGCTCTCATGTATCCTCTAACACTACCACTGAACACATACCCAAAGCCTCAGAGAAGGAAAGGTTAGACAAAGGCTAAAGGTGATTTATGCATCTTACTCCAGCTGTCTCAGTATGTTAAATAAGAGTAAGGGCAGGTGGTATAGCTGAAACTTGGAAGATGCAGATGGGTTTCATTTCATTGTCCCAGAAATGCTGCATTGCACCTGTGTAGAGCGTAATCACCCAGCTCTGAGGAATGGATCCAAGTCAAGATGAAACTTCAGAAATTTAATGTCCCCTGGCTTATACTAAAAATCAGTAAAGAATGGCAAAGTACAAAGGCAGAAACACAACATGAGAATGCATAAAACTGCTTGTTTCAGCAGCTTACACCTGCAAGTACAGAATGCTTTTTCTAGCAGAAGTTAGCAGCTTTGTGGTCATGGTGGTGGTATCCTGATCTAGCTAAAAAGTTCCACGTTTGGATGAGTCAGTATTTGATGCCTTCCAGAACTGCCATTTTCGCAGGAATAAATTTTAATCTGAGATAAAGTCTACATTTAAACTTGCTAGAGAAGATGAACTAGAAGAACAAAGAGGTTGCATTAAATTTGCTGAGGCTGACATAAGCATTGCTTCCTTTGAATAGAACATGTAACACAGGAGGAACTGCTTACAGCCTGATTATTACAGCCTAACCCCTACCTATTTTCCTTAATTATTTAAGTGCACACTTGTGGTCAGTCAAATCATATGTATAAAAGTGAAAACTAATAATCTATTCTTATTTGAATCATACAGTCTTATTATTTGTCAAATTTACTATCCATCAAATTTACTGTAAACGGCTCATAACTAATTGCTTTGAAATTTGTAGGAGGACTGACTCATCCTTCCAAAAATACAAGGTTTGGGAGACTATAAACTGCTACTCTCTTATTCTACTTTTGGAGTCAAGGGGGGGAGCTGAATTTTCATTTACAGAAAACTAATACTTCTCACAAGCCCTAAGCCAAGAATTCAGAATGTATGCACATACAGCCAGCTCCCACCCCACTCCAAAAAGAAAAAAATGGAAAAAAAGAAAAAAAGAGGGGAAACAAATCTGAAGGATTCTTTTAGAACATTTTCCAAATAATGAACATTTTCAAAATAATAAACATGCAGTTATCTACTTTTTTTTTTATAAAAATGACTTTAAAATGTGTCAGCTTGATTTCAAGCAAGAGTCATCTCCTTTTTTCTTTCACTTTTTGCAGTAAAATCATGTCAGAGCAACTTTTACTTCTCCCCTAAATTTTCAGTTTCACCACTGAAAGAAATAATAATAAAACAGAGAGAGAAAATATTTATCACAAAGATCTAGCTCTGGCTCTTTACCTGAAAAACCAACAGCTATATTCTTAGCTAGTATGCCCTGATTGACAGCAAATAAGAGATGCAGTTTAAGAGTTCAAGTTCACAAACCTCTTCATTCTGTTCACAATTTATCTCCTCCACACCAACAATCAGCTAAAGAAGAGAACCTTATGCTCAGCATTCTGCCCTCCTTCAACTGACTTAGTACTAACAGAACATTATAGGAGAACAGGTTCAAGTAGGTAACCTATTCAAGTAGGTGAATAGTTTAACATCTATATTCATGAACATATAGAAATTTATACTTATTTGGTCATATTTGATAGAATCATCTGACTTTGCATTATAAAATGTTGTGTATATATCAAGTCTCAGATAGTTTTCCCTGCTCCCTCTAGAGCCACTGTAGATAGCAACTCATCCCATTCATAATCTAAATGCATTCAGGCTTTTGGTGGTTCTTCTTCTGGTGACTGGAGTTAAAAGAGAGAAAGGTAAGATTCCTCAGTGAGATGTTATGCCCAATTCTCCAGCTGTTAAACATCCAGTCAGAGTTTATCTGAATAGTCAGTCTTAAGGATGTGAGCTTCTTGTTATAATTCAATTATGTTGGCCCAGAGCCTGAATACTGCAGAGCATGGAGGACAGAAAAATAGAAAACAAGAAAAAAAAGAAAAAGAAATTTGTGTAAGTTGGTAATATAGGAAGTCAAAACACAGATTCCAGAAGAATAGGAAGAACCATTGGTTCTTGACACAATGAAGTTATTTCAAAAACAGGATCAGAATTTACTACCTGTACACAGTCATGAGTGTGGTCTTGGGAAAATGGAAATCAACTTTTTAAAGGTTGTTTTGTCTTTGGTGATATTTTGCTTTTCTGTTTTGTAACTAGGGCTTGAAATGGTTATAACAACTTACCCCTGAAATACTTTTTAAGTTGTTTTTTTTGCCAAGGTATCCAAGCAACCTTGCAACACATCCCTGTTGAGGTTTGGAGGAGGGGAAGGGCTGCTTGTCATAGGGGGGTTGTTTGGTTTGCTGTGGTTTTCTTTGCAGACAACTTGGACTATTTCAAATGAGCGTGCAAAGTTCTTACTTAGAGTGAAACAGGTCATTAAACTCTGGCTCCTACTGTGCTCACATTTAAGCATGTATATGACTTCACTCACGTGAGTAATCCTCTTGACCTCTCTCTGGGCTCAAGGATCAGAAATGGGTTTGCCTGTCACTGGAATGGAGAATAAACATGAATAGTCTGATTATGAATTAAAAGTCTATTGCAAAACTTTCAATCAAAAACTCCAGCTTTTATATTGAAAATTAATAGAATTTGGTTGTGTCAAGATTTTTTCTGGGTTAGCATCAGATCTGAGAAACCTGAAATCCTTCCAAGTGAGAATACTTTTTTTGACAGCCCATTAATTTAGCCCTGCTCTCTGTGTCATTTTGCTTGCCTTTCTGATCACTTCTGAATCACTGTGAAAACGACATTTCAGAGCTATGCAGGAAGGTTTTCAGGGGCATCATACTAAAAGAAAGATTATAAAAGGGATAAGAGGAGGAGTTGCTGTCTGACGTTATAGGGTTTACAGTCAAGTCAAATTCACTTATCAATTCCCAGTCTATCATCTTTCATTAGTCAGTTCAGTGCAGGGTCTGAGCACCTCATGGGCTACTTGTCACAGGGACCAAAAGAGAGATAAGAAATGATGTAAAACTATTTCCCTTGACAGCACAGACACAGATGGAGACTTCATTCTGACCATATTGTCTGCTTTAGTGCCATCCCTAAAGCCATTAACTACCATAATGATGGGACTCAAGTTATTTATTTCTTCACAATTTCCTGATGTTTTTGCAGCATTACTGAGTGTACTGAGTCCTACTACAAGCCTTTGTGTTTGTCCTTGAAGGCATATGCCACATGCAAAATGCTCGATCTAAGGTATTTGCTTATCAGCAGAAATACAAATGTGAGTTAAAACACCAGTTTTCTACTGTAACTGATCTAACACAGAACAGAAACATGTTATACTGATTTGCCACATATCTGTGCTTTCTTGTATCAGGGCTTGAGGATTTCTGACATTCTAGAGATGATTAAAACCAGCAGATAACAGTTATTATTAGTGATTCGTTAGAATCTGTTTCACTTTAGTTGCCCTTGCGAAAAGATCATACTTCTCAACTTACAGGGAGAATAGATAACTAATATTTTCAAAATTACAATTTCATAAAAAATAATATATATAAAAATAGTAATGCAGACCAACAAAAATAAGAAACATCTGTTTTTCCCCTCTGCCCTTACTCAGCCAGTATAGAGCTCCCTAATTGTAGAGCTGCAATAAGCAGTTCGCTAATTCAAGATCTGAAAAATAAAAACATTTAAAACTGGAGATTACAGCAAATTAAGAAACACGGTGGAGAGTGATACAGGAATGGCCCATGGCAACTGCACATAAGAAGTTACAGTGTAGTTGCTAGCAGAAGAATTTCTTATCTTAGAGAGGTTGAAAGGTCTGAACATTGTCAGAAATGCTATTTCTGTCATCAGATTTTCCCAATTCATTTGTTCATATCATCTGGACACTTTCTGGAAAAGGAGTTACAAAAGGCCTGGTGCACATTCCTGCCCTCTGGATGATAGGGAATGCTGATACTCCTGGTCATGCAATCTTGCTTGGGTAACACAACAGACTCTACTTTTTCTTCAGACTTGACCCAAAAGACACCAGCGAGGCTGTGATAATAACTGTTGTGTCCACATCAGCTGAAAGTCAGTGCAATAATTTGCAATGCATAAAGTGTTGTTCAAGTTCTCTCAAATTAAAAAAAAAAAAAAAAGTAGCTCAATAAAGCACTCTAAATAGCTCATTTATGAGAACAACATTATTTATCTGCTCTGTGCCAAGGATTTTCCCACTTCAGCAGGTACCCCGACAGTAGAGAAGCAGAGAAAGGAAGACTGAATTACTGGAGTGTTTCATTTTGCATTCCTAACATTTTTATCCCAAGTGTAGCTACGGCAGGGTTTACCCTTCAGTCCGAGTCCACCCCCCAGATGCCACTCACAGCCACCATTGTTTCTGATGGGACTGCATGCATGTCTGCCTTCGCAGGGCAGAGCTTGCCCCTTGGAGCAGGGGAGGCTTTTTAGCAGTTGTTTACGTAAGTGCAGCAAATTATGAAAGAGAAGCATCCTAAAGACTTGTGAGATCCACCCTACTGTTTGTCTTATTTCATTTACTTTGGAAACTAGCTTAAATTGCCAGTCCCTTCAGTTAGCCTACGTGTGCTCTGCTGAGAATCTCTTTCTGCCATGCCCGACCTCCCACACGAGAGCAGGTATTCACACCTGTGCTATTCATAGAGGTGCCCGTCAATACAGTGCAGCAATCCAATTCCAATTTAATTGGAATGGTAGTTTTGATGCTCAGAGCTCCTGTTCTGCAGAAATTAATAGGGAGATGCTTGGTCCCTGTAATCATAGTGATGTTGATAATTTGCTGCAAAGTAATTCAGCTAATAGGATCTTAACTAGAACAAGCTCCACGGTGAATGCATAGCATGAATGTGAACATGTGCTGTACTAACAGTCACTTGCAGGTGATAAAACTGGTTGCCAGCTTGAGTGTCATGTAATTCAACAGGATAATTTGCCAAAGTTGTTAGAATCTTATTACTAAAAATGTTGAAACATTTAAATATCAAACACCTAGTCAAAAGGCCACACTCAATAAGGTGCTTACTCATTTAAACCTCAGGTTGCAGAGGTACTGTGTAAAATAACTGGCCAAATTTGTGACAGGCTGATTAACTGTGTGCCTATGTGCATGTGTGCCTACAAGCGTTCATACGTTTTTGCATGGACATACATGTGCACACACACAAACACAGCCCTTTTCCCCACTCTGCAAAAAATTCTTGGGGTAGAGACAATGCAGGAAGTAAAAATAACCTCCTAAAGTAACTGTCCCTCATGCTAAAAACTATTTTGTGTTCCAACATCCCTTAAAAGGAAAAAAGAAAAAAATCTTTTCTCAGAAAACTGAAGGCAAGGGACTATAACCGAGGTTCCTAATCGCAAGTATTTTAAAAAATATATTACGAATCTGTGAAATTTTCTCAGTAATTGTATCTCCCACACCTCTCAAGTAAAGAATATAGTCCTCTCTTTGTGTTTACTTTTATGAGCAATTTTATCATTTTGAAGTCTGACATCTAGTATCATTTTAGGCCTAGAAATACTACTGAAAGAAAGGTTCCCAAATTCCCAGTGGAAGTGCTTCACTTGTCCTCAAAGGGCCACACATGACAACACTAACTACATGAAAATGAGATGCATGAGGTACTTCAAGTCTGCTTCCTGCAAAGAATAATATAATAAACATTACAAAGCACAATAATTACATTTGTGAATACACATTTATTTAAGAGGAAAATCTGGCAGATTAAAATCCTAGTGATTTAAGTAGGGAAGGTGTATTTCATATGCCCATAAGGTGTGGAACATCTATGTGAATCAGATTCAAGTTCCTCTGTAGTGCTTTTCATGTGCTTTCATCTAGTTCTGGAAAAATACAAGCCAGTCCCTTCAGAAAGCAATAAACTACAAAAAACATATGTTTCCAGTGTATATAGCATACATGAACAGACATGCTAAGTGTTGGCTAGCCCTAGACTTGGTGCATGCATTGAATCCCAGCCACAAGCCTTCTGATATACATGTGATATGTTTGCACAATTGCAGAAGTTGCCACTTTTTACCTTATTTTCTCTTTTATTGGAGCAGACTGAGTGATAGACCGGCTTGCCAGAGAACAGTAGCTTTTGATTTCATGTCATATGGAAGTTCTTCAGTGCAGGAGTCTGGCACTAACAGCAACAGGGAATATGTTTAGTATTTGGACTCTATTTTTTATTTTTTTATCCTTAGAATATAAAACAAAATAGAATTTCTTGCCTGATAAGAGGAAATGTGATCTTGTAGTGCACAGGCTGTGGAAGGCTCATACATTTTCTGTCACTGGTTTCACCCCTCAGCAGTGAAGTATGGAACAGGTTTTTATAAAGATTAGAATGTAAGTGGGCGTACACCTGTATGGCCAAGTTTATTATTGACAGCTTTCATTTCTGCTCCACTGGTGCATAAAAATGTGTGGCTTCAAAACACCAGTCCAATTTAGTTGACAGGCAACAGCTATATGCCTTTCAAAGTAGAGGTTTAGAAAAGAAACTCACACTAAATGAAAAGCTCCTACCTGCTCAACCTCTGTTCAATTAAATGACTGCTTTCACTGCAAATTTTACTTCAAAATTCCTGTCATCTGTACCAGAATTTCTATGCAGTTTTACAACTGTCTACGTGCATGTGTCCCCAGAGCTATATGGAGAATGACATTCCACTTCACTAATAGAAGGAAGACCAAGACTTCCAAACACAATGTGAACTCTGAGCCACAGCAATCTCTTCTCACACCCAGGCTGCCTCTATGCTTGCCTCTACCTTTCCCCTCCGGACTTCCCCGTCACCAAAGCTACCCTCTCAGGAAGATACAGTATGTGTCAGTGGGGCTTCACTGTATTTTCCTCACTCAGCTTTATATTTTTTTCCTGCTTTTCTAAGGGCTGCAAACAGTTATTTTCTCTTCAGTTTTCTACCACTGCCTTCACCATACTATTTGGACACCTTCTGCATAAAAATCAGTATTAAGGTTCCTGGCAGACTTCTGACCCTTGCTAGCAATTCTCCTTACAGGGATCATAATTTAGGGGAGGGCATAACTATATTAGCTGCATACACATGCAACTCTCATCCTCTACTATCTCATTTCCATATCACAATCACTGATCTATGTGTAAGCATGGCATGTGAGCATCTTACTAAACACACACAACAGCTCAACAGGTACTTGTGCACTCTAGGCTAGTCCATGCATCCATCTGCATTTGTCAAAATTAGGCAATCTGACTTCAATAATTATCCAGAAGTGTATAGCTCTAGAATCTGTATGCATTTGAAGCAATTTTGATGAGAAAAACTATATAACAAGTAAGTGCAAATTTCTTTTCAATGATATTGGGCTTTGAGCAACCTGTTCTAGTGGGAGGTGTCCCTGCCCATGACAGGGGGTTGGAACTGGGTGGTCTTTAAGATCCCTTCCAATCCAAATCGTTCTGTGATTCTATGATATTCTGACATCTTCATGATTGGTGCAAAAATAAACATTATCTTAAAGTGTTTCTCAGAAGAAACCATGTATTGCTTAGACCTTCTTTAAGTTATAGCAGCACATTTTTCTTTGTTTCAGTAACATAAATAGGAATTGCATTGACAACTGAGCATCTGAAGATGTTTCAGACTCTTTCAAACTTCAGAGCTTTTATATTCCTCATTTCTCTATTTTTGAACAGCTGAAGTTAAATTCAGTAGCCACCAAACTGACACTGCAAGAAATTAGTTTAATAGCAACATGTTTTTCTTTATTACTACTTGGAGACAAAGGTTACTATCAGGAAAAGGAAACTGTCCACATGAGAGAATCTTCAGATACAGAACTTGCTTTCCCCTCTCTCCTCAGTGACAGACCCTGTTTAAAATCCCATTTACACGTGGGATTTTATTTAAATCCAGTATTTAAAACCTCACTCAGGCCAACACCAAGACTCTTTCTATCTCCTATCTACTGTTTCTCCAACTGAGAAGAAAACTGAGCCTGATCATTGTTTCCTCACTGTAGTGGTTTAACATGGCAGGCAGCTAAGTGCCACACACCTATTCGCTCACCTGCACCCCCAGTGAGATGAGGGAGAAAAGCAGAAAAAGGTAAAACTTGTGGGTTGGGGCAGACAGTTAAATAGGACAGAAAAGGAAGAGAAAATAAAAGTTATAATAATAACAACCATAATAATATACATACACACAAAACAAGTGAGGCACAACACTATTGCTCACTACCCACCAACCAATGCCCAGCCAGTCTCTGAGCCCTTACCCCCACTCCCCCCTTCCAACAACTCCCACCAGTTTCATGGTTTAATCATCCAGCATGACACAATATGGCAATGTCCTCTGTCTCCAAGACAGCTATGCCAAAAGCCCAGTACACTTTTGGTCCTTGAAGTACCCTCTCCTGAGGTAGTCTGTGCCAAGGATGCACAGAGCATCCAGGGCAGTCACGATGGGATGCTTTTGCCACTCTTTCCCAGTTAGACTCACTTCAGCCTGCTCAAGCAGGGACACCCAGAGCCTCCAATACAGTTAACTGTTGGGATCCCCTGTCACTCCAGAAATACAGATGGGTTCTGCCCCTCTATAGCTTGTTGCCATTCGGGTACACCATGCACTGGTGTCCTCTAGAGTCTTATACTCCTGTGGGTCTGATGTGCCAGGCCATCAAATCCACAAAGTCCAATAAACCCAGTTCTCCCTTTCCTCCACCTACCTGGAGGCGGGGTCCCTCTAGTCCTGGCCATTGTATTCATTAATCACTTCTTGTAAATGTGAATCAAAAGTCCTGCCATTAAGATCAGAAGATCAGCCCTTCTCTGTCTGGAGAACTGCCCGCTGGAAACTGGAGCAGCCATTTCCCTGGAAGAACCCCCCATTTGCCATCATTTTTCCTTGAAACTCATGTACCTGTACCTCTAAGGTCAAGGTAGATTTTCCATCCCACTGCCCAATGTCCTCCTGGTGGTCATGCTGGTAGAACCACAGGGGGGCACGCAGTGTGTACCTACTGTATCCTCTCTCTTGAGCAGACAAATGCTGACTGTCTGTGGGGAGAAAACTTATTCTCTCTCTCTTTAAGCTACTGAAATGGTTTCTCCACAGCTGAGATGCAGGCTGATAGGGAGGAAAAGAGACTTTCTTCATCTGACAGAGTTGGCTAGCCAATTCATCCACCATTTGTCCCTCTCCATCTTTCCAGGTCATTACTACCAATGAATTGCCATATGATGATGGTGCACACTTGACTTCGTCTGGATCCTCCGATAACTGTTCGTTGTCCAGGTCATCAGAAATCACCTCCTGCACAGTTAATTCCCTCAGGTGCTGCTACCTCTCTCCATGGTGGTCCACTTGCCTGAGTGACATACAGCATCTTGAAGGGATACCTTTCCTTCACACCAGAGAGGAGCCACCTCCAGAGGCAGAGGGCTTGTGCTGCTTTTCCAATAATTTTGTCAGAGCCCCCTCTCCTAGAGAGGAATCCCAGCTGCTTGGCTTCCCTGCTCTCTAACTGCAGGCTACTGGTCCTGTTATCCCAGCATCAGAGCAGCCAGATGACAATGTGCTCGCATGGATGACAGCTGAAATCTTTTCGCATATCTCACAGCTCACCCAGGGATAGCAATCAGGTGGTTACTGCCTTGTTTATGAGTTCTGCCCCTTCCTCCTCCTGTTCTTGTGATGGCCCAGCTTCAGAGTAGCCTGCCTTGTCCATTTCTTCCTCTTTCCCCTTCTTAGTTAGAGTTTCCTCCCTTACCAAATGAGCTGACTTTTGCATCCATTGTTTCTTCTTGAATATAGGGGTGATTGATACCAGTATTTAAACTGATACCAGTATTGCCAGGTTTAACCTGGCAGGCAGCTAAGCAGCACATACCCATTTGTTCACTCTCTGCCAAATGGGGCAGGAGAGAGAATTGGAAAAAAGTTAAAACGCATGGGTTGAGATAAAGAGAGTTTAATAGGACAGAAAAGGAAAGGAAAATAATAGTAGTAATAATAAAAATAATAACAATAATAATATATGCATATATATATATATACACACACAATGCAAGTGATGCACAATGCAATTGCTCATCATCTATTGATCAATGCCCATCCCATCCCCGAGCAACAACAGCTCCCCTAGCCAACTTCCTCCAGTTTTAATCCATATGGTACAGGACATCCCTTTAGCCAGTTTGGGTCAGCTGTCCTGGGTCTGTCTCCTCCCAGTTCCTGCTGCACCCCCAGCCTGCCCGCTAGCAGGACAGTGTGAGAAGCAGAAAAGTCCTTGGCTTAGTGTAAGCACTGCTCTGCAACAACTGAAACATCAGTGTGATATTAGCATGATTTTTCTTCTCTATCCAAAACACAGCACCATACCAGTCACTATGAAGAAAATTAACTCTATCCCAGCTGAAACCAAGACACTTACACATCAGTGTTCAAATTTTTATAAGTACAGAACCTTTTAAACAATACCAATGATATTATTCTAAGCTTGGAAGGAAAGCAAACAGGTAGGAAATTACCCTTCTGTCATAGAGGTGCTGTCTTTTCCTGGTATGCTATAAGGGCAACATAGAAAAGTTATACTTTTGTGGGAATCCATTCAGTAATTCTGTTCCCAAGGCAGACAGTTAGACATCTCTATACAGACACAAAATCAGCTATCTGTCTTGACCTGTTCACCTCACATAAGGTGAAAGGGGACATCACTTTACATCCTTGTCTTATTTCTCAAGTCACAGAGAAAGACTACTTGTTACTGGCCTTGTCTTCCGGAAAAAAAAAAATAGAAAGAAGGAAAAAGAAAGAAAAAAAAGATTATATAACGAGTGATTCTGGAACCAACAAAAAAGAAACCTGGCAAAGCTTTCTCTTTCCACACCTGGGAGCCTTGGGAGATCTGCCCTTCAGTTACCAAAGAGAAGTCTAAATGGTGTTTTTACACTTTTCTTTCCATTATTGTCCTCACCTCACTGATGTGAATAGTACCACTGAATTAAGTGTCCTCAGTGTGACACAAGGGAATTGAAAAATATAACTGTTGGAATATGTTTCTGTTCACTTGTGTTTGCATATTTCTTAAAAGAAAGATTTGTGTCTTTGTGTCTTAAAAAAGGGAAAAAAAGGGAAAAAAAAAGGAAAGAAAAAAGGGTGATTCCCAAAGGAGTTATGAGGCATGCTTAATAAGCTGATTTAGTATCTAACAAATTTGAAAAAAATTGTCACTTAAACGCTCTAAGATAGTTTCTGCTCTCAAAGACTACTGGTATCTGGGGACTCTTTATCATGTTTCTGCCTCCTCATGTAGCTCATCCCAGTTGCTGAAAACGAGAAATGCTAAATGTGAATAAATCAGTGTTTCCACTGAAATGAACTTCACGTTTGAAATTACTGTAGTAACCCCAATAAAACAAAATAAATAAATAAATAAAAACAACAAAAACCATTCTGCTTATTGTTTATTTATTTGTTTGTTTATTTATTTTTATTTTTCATGACCTGTGGGGCTTCTGATTCTCAGTAAGCATACATGGAAAATGTTAAATGCTGTCAGGTTCACACAGCATATGTGACTATCAAACTTTCCCTGTTGTTTGACACTTGAATCATTTCATACTAACTCTGCTTCCCTGCTTACACACACAGACACCACCTGCATGGTTGCACATATGCACCCACACACTCATGGAGTGGTAGAGTGGACAATCACATTTGCTTTGAAGACAGCTTCCCATCAACTTAGCATATGGTGATAGCATGCTGAGTGACAACTGGAAGATTGGTTTCTGGGACAAGCTCAAGCTTGCAGCCTTGAGAATAGCAAAGTAAGAGGTTTTTAGGGAGGTGATGCCCCTGTCTTTGGGAAGACAGCTGCCCAACGCAAGAGCATCTCCCAGAAGACTGGAATTGGCAATAGTTGGTGTGCTGTTCTTGACTGAAGAGACAGTACACTGCAGAACAGATGACTGAACGTGAAATAAGGAGGGGAAAAATGAGAGGGGAGGGCAAGAAAATAAAATAAAAAAAAAAAAACAAAACATTTATCTTGCCTGTAGGTTACACAGGAAAATCAAATGATTTCTATGGAAGCAAATTAGCACCCTTTTCTGCAATATATTGTTGTCTGGAGCACTAAGTTCTGCTACGTATTTTTCTGTTCACATAAATATGGTCCTGACCATATTTCCTTTTGCTTAGCTCATTGGAGTGCTGAATAGGTCTGACAAGAAATTGCCTTTGGTCTCTGTTTTTCGGTCTGTGACACTGGACAAGGGAAAATGACTGGACAGGACAAAACACCTAATGTACTAGCATTTACCTAAAAGCGTACCTGTCCCTCATACTCTGACTCTGACAGATTTTTGCATTGAGTGCCACTTGCCCACTCTGTGGTAATTTTTATCTTTAAAAAAAAAAAAAGAGGGAAAAAATTTTTTCTCCCTTTCTCCAACTTTTCTACCTATTTCTTCTCCTCCCATCACTTCCCTTACGTTCTCTCTGTCACATTTTCCTTGTTTTCACTGGAACTCCTAGCCTCTTTGTGGTTCTCCTTCAGCCTTCTCATCCTCCAGCCCCTTCTGAAGAGTCTTTATTTCCTTTTCATTTTATCTCTGGAATAAATATAATATATAAAGAACTAACATTGCTTAGTTGGGGCCCAGATGACAATGAGCCATTTAGGATAAAGCACAGACAACAGTCTTGTTAACAGAAGAAGGCAAGTCTGTTGACATTCTCGGTTCTCATTCTCAGGTCATTTTCAATGCCATGTAGTCAAACCAAATATAATATGCCAATAATAAAACTGCCCTCTCCTCTCCTGTAGGTGACATAAGAGGCAGACATGCTTGGAAAGTACAATATTTTTATCGTTCAGGATTAAAGATATTTCAATTTCATTTAAAAAAAAATGCTTGATTTCCCTCTTTCTTACAAGTTTCTGACTTAAAAACACAATGTAGTAGGATAAATTATATCAGATTTTGGGGACAAATTCCTTTCTGTTCACATAGTCTTCCAAAGTACTTTTTTCTTCTTGCAACAAAGAGTATGGGGTTAAAAGGATTATTTCAACATCTCTCACTTGAAAGCATTATGGTTGCATGGGACAGCTACCTAATGTTCTCCAAAGAAAAGCATATACATTGAAAATTAACCACAATTGCATGCTTTAATGTAGACAAAATCAATGAGTTCCACTCCATAATACAAATATCAGTAAACATAGTTGAAATGAATTGCATAAATCTCCAAGAGAGATGGTAAATTTTATACATGCAATAGTATTATATGTAATTTTCTATATAATCCTATTTTATATAGCTTCATTTTTAAAAACTATATATAGCTAGAAGAAACAGATGGATGGGAACAAAAGATCTAGATTTGGCCTTTGAATAGATAAGAAGTGTTGTTTTCATTTCAGAGCATTATAATTGCTCATTTGTCTTTATTTTAAAAGTGTTTCTCTGGTAAGATAGGAATAGTAAAAATCTGATGTCAATTGTTTGTTGAAAGTCCTCTCATTCACACAGAACTCCAGCATCCTATTGACCTTTCTTCCATCTCCACAAATCCCCTGACTATTTATATTTAAGGCTATTGTTTCATAAATGCAAATACATACATCAGTGGCAAGTATACCCATGAGTTCCAGAACAGCTCCAATGCTCAGTGTGAGTCTTCCATAATTTTGGTAGGTGACCTTTGTTTATGCGTGAGAAAATGATACAATTCTAAGTGCTGCAGAGCTCTTTTTGCTGCTGTGGTCTGCAGCATAGTTCAAAGAACACAATGTCAAAAAAGATACCTATTAAGAGTTTGGCAGCATAGGATATATACATATATATATATATATATATTTGTATATATTTGTATATATAGATAGATAGATAGATGCTTTTCTTTCTGCCTAAGGAGAAAGAGATACAGTTAAGTTATCATTGGTTTAGCTAATGGACCTGGTATCAGTTATATACAGAGCAAATGTTTAATCATTAGAACAGATGCTTCTGAGCTTACAGCCATGGATTTAAACCCCAACTGGGAATTCAGTATTAGCCCTATCATTAGCATAAATTGATTGCTTTGATTGGCTAATCACTTAATTAGGAAAAATATCCTTAATACTGAACCATTTTGGAATCGTTTCTCTAACTACAGGATTTTCTTAGGCACATTCTGTTTAGACTTTAGACTCTACTTGTTACTTTCCATCTATTTGGTTTCCAAAAATCTTGTATTACAGTGAATATACCACAGAGCACATTGGTTATATTGGTTTTCCTTCTGATAGTAGAAACTTACAAAATGAGAAAAATAGATGAATTGTTGCTCAGCTTTGTACACCGATTTCCTCAAATCCTCCAGAGTTCTTTCCCAGCACAATTAAAAGCACATGTACAGAGGAAAATTTCACTGTCAGCTAAAACTTCCCTTGAATCACACAAATAAATGTAGCTCTTGGATGCAAAGTAGAAGACCCTGTGTTGCCTCATACTGCAACTAAGCTATCATCTACATTCTTTACAAGATTGCCCTAACAGTGATACAAAAGGAGGAGCTAAGTATTCTAGTTAAAGATAATAGATGATAACAGTATGTTATGCTAAAAAGGTATGAATAAGATATAAGAAAATTGTTTCCGAGTCCAGCCCGACAATTCGATGAAAGAATCCCACGGTGTCTGCCACTCCGATGAGGCTGATTAACCGCCTTACTTAGTGGCATCACAAAGTAACTAGTTTAAAACTGCACTTCAAGAGCTTTTTAAAAGCAAGAATTAAGTGAGTCTGTCTCGTTTAATTTCATTTAACGTAAGCAAGCCTCTGAAATGCATTCCTCTGCTCTAACACTGAGCTTGAAGCCGTGCTGGATGATTAATGCCAAGCTGTTTGAAGTATACTCTTTTCTTATCTAGCACTGTGCAGGCCTCACTACAGCCTGGGGAGACCCGCTGGTAAGTCAGAGCTTGGGGAGATTTTTGTCTGCTCTTCACAGAGGGGGATGAAGACCAGATAAGCCTCATGTTATAAAACAGAAAACAAAATGAAAACCTGTTGCCAATCCCAAAAAACTTGTTTATACGGAAACCAGGGAGAATGCTCCACACAACAACACTGACGTGCTCTGTCTGCCTACTCACATACAACTTTTCCTGTGTCAACGCATTCATTAATTTCCTCACAACTGAAAATAATCTGATGCCATTACCAAAAACCTTGCATTTCTCCGAGATGTCCTCTTTTAATTCTATTTTTGCTTCTAACATAATTTAAATGTGCACAATAATCATTAAAGGAAGGCCAGAAGAGATTTGGTCAGTCTCTAAAAGGTATTAAGACCTGTTTTCCCAGACTATGGGCCAGTTAACTTCAGGCTGTGTTCATATTGAACTTCACACTTTCTCTCTAATCCTTTGAAATCTACAGGTGTTATACATCCTGATGTTTCTCTAACACATTGTGAGCAATGGTAACCTTTGGTACATTGATGATTCTTTCTGACACCACTCAGTTAAGGTGGAGTAAGAAAACTGCTCTTGTTGAAAGCACATCTTGGAGGTATCTTGTATTGTGAATAGCGTAACCAGCAGGAGCAGGGAGGTGATCGTCCCCCTGTACTCTGCTCTGGTGAGGCCGCACCTCGAGTGCTGTGTTCAGCTTTGGGCCCCTCAGTACAAGAAGGACATCGAGGCCCTGGAGCGTGTTCAGAGCAGGGCTACGAAGCTGGTGAAGGGCCTGGAACACAAGTCCTGTGAGGAGCAGCTGAGGGAACTGGAGGGGTCGGCCTCTTCTCACAGATAGCTAGTGATAGGACAAGAAGGAATGGACTCAAGTTGTGCTGGGGGATGTTTAGTTTGAAAATTAGGAGAAATTTCTTCTCAGAGCGAGTCGTAAGGCATTGGAATGAGTTGCCCAGGGAAGTGGTAGAGTCACCGTTCCTGGGGGTGTTTAAGGAGAGGTTGGACGTGGTTCTTAGGGACATGGTTTAGTGGGTGATAGTGGTAGTAGGGTGATGGTTGGACCAGATGATCTTGGAGGTCTTCTCCAACCTTAATGATTTTATGATTCTATGATTCTATGATTTTCTTTGCTGCTAGAAAGCTATGTAAATATCTGACTTTGATAGCTTTAAGTGATACTTCATTTTAATAAGGTGTTCAAATCTGATTGGTGTTGGAGCCAAAAAGAATAAAAAGAATAAAAAAATAAAAAGAATACATAGGCAGCTCTTTCTCTAACTTACTATGACAACTTTCCGCAGTCACAAACTGAGAACAGCTCCCTCATCAACAGCATCCTCAGAGATCAAGAGATGAAAATAGTAAAATTGAAGGTGCTTCCTAGCAGTTTTCAACTGAACTTAAAGAAGACCAAGATTAGGTGAAAAAGGACAGATTCTAAAAATTCTAAGAATTGTCTGAAGCATATTAGTTAGTGCTGTTATATTGAAAGGATTGTGAAGCATTAATGGACATAAGAGAGAAAACAAACAAAAAACAACACAAACTTTCTAATTTAAGTCTTCTTATTCAACTGTACACCATTAGGAAAGTTTGCATGTCACAAATGCTTATGACAGGCAAAATTAAAAATCTTCTGGACTTCCTTATTGGCAAACCTCAGCTGTGTTTCAGGAAAGCCATATGTTGTTTTGCTGTCCAGATGAATCATTATGTGACCTTAATTGCGTTATGGCCAGGATGATCTAAGAGTATGGAAGATAACAGTTTGTCCGAAGAGTCTTGTCTTTTGTTAGATGAGCTGGTAGGGTTGGAAAAGGAATTAGGAGAAGAGGAAGCAGGGCCAATGAACAGACTGGTCCCAATATGCAGAGAAACTTTGGGGCACATATTCCTTGTATTGGGTCCTTTTTTCTCCTCCCTTCTATCTCCCTCTTCCCAATAATTTCGCATGGGTTTGTATAAAATGTCCCTCATTACAAATTGCATGCCTTTACTGCAGATCATCTTCTGACCACCAGAGGCCAGAGAAATACCCACATTGGAGAAAAAGTCTGATTTAATGCCTCCATATATAGAGAGGGTTGAGTATTTCAGTCCGGAAAATTCACACATCTTTGCACTAAGCTCCATCTAATTACATACTGTGAAGATTTATATATAGAAATGGTCTGACTACTTAAAGCACGTAAGATTATCAGAAAACATTTTAAGATGAAAACAGCATCTTTAGCATCAGTAATATAATTACTTGACGTAAATTCAATAGTATACCTAAAGAGACTTATAAAAATTTATCTTCAAAGTTCTTTAGTTGTTTTGCCATTTATTTTTTTTAATTTTCTCGTTAGTTGGTCTGCATTAAGTAATTTAAATAATAATAATAACAATTAAAAAATCTACTATGATACCACTGCTTCTGATCTTCCTGTTCTCCTATTCTTTTCTTCCCAAAATAACCCATACTGCATTTTCATGTACATCACTGCTTCACTGCAGACACTGAAGTTTATTAGGCTATGATTATACATGAAAAATATTTTTTAAGCATGAAGGATATTGACTGAAATGGATTTGTTCTGTCTTTGCATTAAGCAGAGCAATGTCGTTTTTTAGAGCACTTTTTAAGAACATAAATGAATGGATTTTCCTCCATCCTTATTCATTGCCAGCCTTCAAAAGTGAAATTTCTCAAGATAAACAGGATTATAACTATGTTTGTAAAAGAAATATTTAGCAACACAAATTCCACCATGGTATCTTACTAGGAAATATATTTTAAACAATGCTTAAAAGGCTTAAAGAACTTTAACTGCTAACTATGAGGTCCATCTGCAAGACCAGTATGCTCTTACCAAACCTCATCCAACAGACGTTTGCCCTCTCAATATGCTATTCTGTGTCTGGAAAGAACTCCTAAATATCTTTGAATCAAACTAATAGATGAGAGATCTTGTTACCTACTTTACTTTTAAAAAGCCTAGCTTTTAGGGCTGTTGAGTGATCTTGCAGATATAATTTCAACAGTATAAATCACTATGGCAATCTGTACATGAAACCTAATCCAACTGCTCATTGTCTTTGATTGACCTTTGTCAAAGACCATTTCCTAAATATCAATTTTCTTTTGGAGTCTTACAGGAAAATAAATGTCTTTCAACTGGTCTTGAGCTCATTAATACCACTAATTCAGTGTTAATCTACTCTATATTAAAAACAGTGCCATGAATTTGCAATATTAGTCATGCGATGAGCATAAGAAATCACAGTGTGTGTTTGAAGGACTGTTTTTCAGCCTTAGATGTAAATTGCTGTTCTGTTAAAGCAAGGTAAGGTTTGGTGAGAGACACAGTATCTTTTGTTAGACTGACAGAGATGGGGAAAAACAACTTTTTCTAAATCTTAAATAGCCCTGGAAACCAGGAATTAGATTTGTTTGTGCAAAGTCTGTAGCAGATGCTTTTAATATTGTCATGTCTTCCTTACATTATACTTTGGATGTTATATTTGTATTCAAAACTGACATGCTTTCATATTGGTACAGATTGTGCCCTGCTTGCTTTTACAGTGCAGTGATTAGAGCATTAGGTTCTATCTTTTGTATGTATTACAACCCTAGTAAGGGACACATCTCTCCCATGGAACAAGTTTATTAGACAAAGAAACAGTAAGACTGTATGCATTGTTATGATTTCAAGTTTGCTACTGCCAACTATATGGCTTTGCATAAATAACAGACTCTGCTTATTCCAGAATCTTTGTCTGTAGAACACAAAAACTGTCTATATAATGGAAGTATGGATTCTTACAGAGATATCTCTTCACAAAATTATTTTCTTAAATAAAAGGCATTTCTAAATAATATCAGTGTTAGTGGAGACAATTATGATATAAAACAAGAAAAAAAATCTTGCTTCTTAAGAGAGGGAAATGAGCACATAAGCAAAATACAGATCTGTGACTGAGCTAGACCTCACATTGAGATCAAAGTGACAGAAGCAGTGTTCAAAAGCACCGCTTTATCTTTCTGTAACTGAAGAGTTCGATGGTACACATTCTCAGAGTAGAATACACTTGGTTACCTATACCATGCATGAAAACTGCTTCTGAAAATTATCTGAAAATCATATTTAATTAGGGGGATGTTTTCTTACTCACTGTCCACTTACAGTACCAGAATGTAGAACGCTTCTTTAGATATTGGAAGCAGACAAAAAAGCAAACACAAAAATTAGGGGTTTATACAAGCTTTGTGCTAAATCCAAAAAGAGACTTGAATGTTGACTGCTAATTGCCATGTCATATGTATTCTGGCTGGTCCAGGCCCTACAATCCCCATGAGACATCTACTTTTCATGTACCAAGCTTGCAGAAGTCCACTGGGCAATTGCCTGGCCAATGAGAAATGCTGAGGATGGAGGATCATATTATATGTCATATCCTTGTATGCTTAAGAATCCTTAAGAATGCTTAATCATTCTCTTGTATTCTCCAGCACCTTCCAAACAGCATGTATACTTTCATACCCTTAAAAGTCTAATAAAATAAAAAAAATTGCTATCTCTGGGAAACCATCTGCAGTCGTGATGTTGCTCCGCTTTTTTCCAATTGCCCACTTTTTATATTGTTTGTGTTGAAGCTGCTTCACTCTACAGGGGAGAATTTAAGATTCACTGTGCCAGAAACAGAAGGAAACTGAGCACGGCTATCAAGCCTTCTGACCAGAGCACTCAACTGAGCACCAAGGTGTCATGTAGACGTGTTTCTGTACTTCATCAGATTACCATTTATTGACACCTAAAGAGATTGAGGCTGTATTTCAGTTGAGTGTCTTCGAGTAATGCAGGTTGCAAAAATTTCTAAGCCTAATATCCAGAAAGAAGTGGTACAGCTGCGTCCTGGTATCACAGAAAATCCTCGATATTTATACTGAGGATTCTAAAAAACAAATCTAACATATTTCTAAACATGCTACGTGTTCCCAGATATTATTCTATGAAAGGCAGTTGCTCAGAAATTTATACTGAATTTAGGGCAGTTTTCACTTCAAATTGGGGGTGACATGGATGATGTACAGCGAAATCTTCTGCTTCCCTCCCACCACCAGCAGGAGTTTTTTCTTCATGTGCCTACAAGACTCTATGCTTTAAAAGGAGTCAGATTAAGGCAAAGAACAGGTCTTCTGCTAAGACAGCACAATTTCTATTTGTCTGTTAAGCCTGCACAAGAAATTTTCCTCTCTTGTGATCTGAAAGATAGCTACCGCGATTGATCTTCCAACATAATGTCTCCTGCCTCTGGCTGTGCATTGGCTTTTAGAAAAAAACCTGCAAGTGTTCAGAAACTAAGGGTCTTGAAAAATTTATATGACTAATAACTACAGAGAATTAAGAAGTTAATATTCTAGACTGTAACATACTCTGGAACACTCATTTAAAATCTTAATTACTGCTGATTATTGGCTTGTTGAAAATTTCAAAGGACAGCAAGGTCTGATCCAATTCATCCACTGTGGTTGTGCATTCTGCTTCCATATGCCGGTCATTAGTTCCATTTCACTTCTAGTCAGGATGGGGCAATGCAAGCTAATCTATGTCATCATGTGATGAGTTTCAGAATGACAGCTCTCTTCAATGAGAAACTGATCCAAATTGCAATCATGAAGAAGGGAGTGAGGGGAGGGACATTTAAAGTCAGTGGATTTCTCAGAACTTTGGCGAGGTGCCCACCGATAGCAAAACAGGCACCAACAAGCACAAGAAACAGCTGACAACAACAGCTAAACCAGACTTAGGCTCCACAGGAATCAGCCACTGAAAGACATGGTGGCTTACAAGAGCCTCTAGTGGGAATTTTTAGACAAAAGAACCAAACAGCTTGTAATGTTCTCATTATCTGCAAAACAAAGTGTGTTAAGAAGTATGCCAAAATGCTCCCTGTTTCTGAAGTCTGTATGCTGCAGACCTTTCTTCTTTTCATCACTGAAAGTTGGAAAAACCTTATCTTTACCAGGCGAGATAGCTGGGCTGGGCATAGGGGGCAGCTTAATACATAGAACACATCAGCCAAATTACTTCTTGTTCTCTTTTTATTTCTCACTAGGAGTCTCTTCTATAAACCCATCATCCCACTCAACTGCACATTGCACTAAAATGAAAAATGAATAAGCCTCATGATTTGTCATTACAGACTTACTTTAAATAGTCAGTAATTTCTTGTTACTTGAGACTAACTGTAATGTTAAAACAAAATTGTTGCATGTGAAAAGAAATAAGTATAACCTGTTTGCGTATTGCCCAAAGAATCTCAGAGGGAGAAATGATTAATTGTGAAGAAAATTAAGATTAATTAAGATAGAATCATAGAATCATTTAGGTTGGAAAAGGCCTCTAAGATCATCAAGTCCAACTGAAGCCTTGAGTACTTTCAGGCTTGATCCAAAGATCATCTAAATGTTAGATTTTGCCAATTTTGTGTACCATGATGTGAACACGTCACATTCAAAGTGGGGATTTTAACCTCTTTGCTTCAATGAGAAATAAATTCTCCAAATATATAAAAGTTCATTTCTGTGTTATCACTATTCAAAGTATTGTCATCAATAAACAAGAAATATGCTACAGTACAAACATAATCTGAATAGAAAATGTGGGTTACAAATATACTTTAGTAATTATCTCTGTGTTCTTTACCTAGTAAATATGATGTGATAGATAAATCAGATAAAAACAATACACTTTCTCCCTAATCCCTTATATGTAAAAATGACGAGCTGGTCATGAGCTCCCCCAAAACCATTAAAAGTTGAAGGTTGTGCCATTTGTCAGTGGAAAGGTCGTTTCACTAACATTTGGAATCATGTCCAATGATTTGACATATGACAACATCAAAATGATTTGGGCATATTAATGTAGCATTTCTTTTTCCTTACGGGCTAGTATAAAGACTAATAATGTGGGTCCAGCTGGTGCCACCCTCCTGTACCATCGGGTGAAGAGGCTGAAAAAAAACACAGCCAAATGATATTCCAGAAGTTCTTCTGCAGAAATGGAAACTTCTAAAACTAGAAATGTTTACCATCTTTCTCCTTTGGTCTCTCCCTTTGGGGAAAGACAAGGCTCAAGGGAAGTTGTGGAGCTGAGAAGAAAAGGAATAAAAACTATATAATGCTGTACACCTTGCTATCTACCCTGGCACTCACAGACAATGAATATCTCCTTCCTGGATTAAAGCAAGAAGTAGATGTTTCAAATGATCTGTGATGTATATTATACAGCTCAAACTATACAGGTTCTCTGCTGCTTTCTCAGCTTTTAACATCTGTCCCAAAGCACTCTGAACAGGAAGCTTTGTGAAAGTAGAAATGGCTAAATCGCCAACATCAGATAGTCTGGAAAGCAGAAGGGAAAAGATTAAAACAAAAGAGAGGAAGAGAATGATAAAGAGAAGGGGGGTGGGGCAGAATACCATGTGGTCAGGGTGAAAACAAGGAACTTGGTAGAAAAAGCAAATACAGTAGAGGGCCATAATCATAGAATCGATGCATAAATGCACCCCTCTGACCTCAGGAGTGTGGTCCTTCATGGAGTCCTAGCTATGCAAACACAGTGGTAGTTTGGTTCTTCATAGAATCATAGAATGGCTTGGGTTGGAAGGAACCCTTAAGAATCATCCAGTTCCAACCCCTCTGCCATAGGCAGGGACACCTCCCACCAGACCAGGTTGCCCAAAGCCCCATCCAGCCTGGCCTTGAACACTTCCAGGGATGGGGCAACCACAGCTTCTCTGGGCAACCTGTTCCAGGGCCTCACCACCCTCAGAGTACAGGATTTCTTCCTTATATCTAATCTAAATCTATCCTCTTTAGCTCCGAGTGGGGTCCCGTGAGAGCAGAGTAGCAGGGGAAAATCACCTCCCTCACCTTGCTGGCCATGCTTCTTTGATACAGCCCAGGATACAATCAGCTATCAAGGATACAGTTGGCTTTTCATACCTCTGTCACTGTCCAGAAAATGCTTTGGCATTTCTGAAGTTTCTTAGCTGTAGGTAGTTTCTGTGGGCTCATTTTATCATGTGCTAATCAATCCGTCTTTTGCAACAATTCCTGAGAGCAGAATAGGAAGCCAGTGCTGCTGGACTGCCCTCCACTTGGGTTAATGCATTGTGGAATTCTCCTAATGGGATTTAATTGCTGAAACGCTTTGACAGTAGCCATTCCATATGCATCGACTGATAATTACCTAAGATCCAAAAACAATTAATGAGCAAAAATAATGCCAGTTGTTTGCTTTAGTTTTTTTCCAAAATCCTCACTCTCTTTCATGATTAATACTGTTGATTTCTTCTGACATCATTTGTTCAAAACCAAAAATAACCCGTATGTAACCTAACAATTCGTCCTTAAATAACGTGGAGATTTTATTTTAAGGGCTGTGCTTTCTAGACGACTAGTTCATTCACCCACCTACATATCCGTTCTGGGCAAGGCAGGAAAGATACTGTCTCAGTCTATCTGGAAAGTAAACTGTGACTCTGCCAGTTTGTAAAGACTACTGGTTTGG
The DNA here is from genome assembly GCF_013377495.2 of Cygnus atratus. Taxonomy (NCBI): domain Eukaryota; kingdom Metazoa; phylum Chordata; class Aves; order Anseriformes; family Anatidae; genus Cygnus; species Cygnus atratus. The sequence continues at coordinate 8,532,632 of NC_066365.1, forward strand.
GGGTGTTACTTGAGTAACATAATGCTTCCCCCTCCTTGTCTCTGGAAAGCAGTTTGGCTGAGTTTGCTAACATTTTGATTCTCTGTAATAAAAACATATTTTATTTAACAAGAAGCCCCTATGCACAAACACTTCATAACACAGAAGATAAATATAAGTCATTACAGTGAAAAAAAAAAGAAGTTTTTACTTGACAGAAGCGAGGGGAAATCCATTCTCAGTGAGCTGCTCTACTAAGATTCAATGTGTAGTCCCACTCCTTACTGCACGGTATCATTAAACTGACCCCAGGCGTAGTTCAAACGAGAAAAGAAAGCATTAGCCCTCTGTGACTTTCAGAGTAACTTTTTCTTCTCAAGTCACATGGGCTGAGACTTGTTATTTAGGTACCTAAATGCATCTTGAGGGCTGGTCCTTATGTATATAAAGTACTAAAAAATTAACTAAATAAACAGCAGAATACTGACTTGGACTCCTAGACATTTCTATTACTTCTATTTCTACTAGAAGTACCAGGACCCTGGTAGTGAATTCCATGCTGGCAAAACTTTCTGTTGAATAGAAAGGAGCCAGCTGATGTCATTGCAAGGTCACTATCAATAATCTTTGAAGGATCACGGTGACTGGGAGAGGTGCCTGTGGAACTGGAGGAAAGTAAATGTCATTCATACTTTCAAAAAAGGCAAGAGTAAGGACCCAGGGAGCTACATGCTGATCAGCTTCACCTTGATCCCTGGGAAGGTGATGGAACAGCTAATCCTGAAAACCATTTCCAGGAACATGAAAGACAAGAAAGTCATCAGCGGTAGTCAGCATGGATTCACAAGGGGAAATCACGTTTAACCAATATGAAAACTTTCTACAATGAAATATCTGGCTTGGTAGATGAGGGGAGAGTAGTGGATATTGTCTGTTACTTCAAAAAAACGTTCAGCACTGTCTCCCATAAGATCCTCACAGAAAAGCTGTTGAAGCATTGACTAGATGAGCACACAGTGAGGTGGATCAAAAACCAGCTGAACAGCTGGGCCCAGAGGGTGATGATCAGTGCCACAAAGTACAGTTGGAGGCCAGTAACTAGTGGTGTACCCCAGGGGTCAGTACTAGGTCCACTCCCGTTTAACATCTTCTTTAATGATCTGCATGATGGAGTAGAGTGCACCATCAGCAAGTTTGTTGATGATACAGAACTGGGAGAAGTGGCTGATACAGCAGAGGGTCATACAGCCATCCAGAGGGACCTCAACACACTGGAAAAATGAGGTGACAGGAACCTCATGAAGTTCAACAAAGAGAACTGCAAAGTCCTGCACCTGCTGAGGAACATCCACATGCACCAGAAGATGCTGTGAGCTGACCAACTAGAAAGCAGCTTTGGAGAAAAGAACCTGGGACTTCTGTTGGACACCAAACTGAACATGTGTCAGCAGTGTGCACTTGCAGCAAAGAATGCTAACAACATGCTGGGAGGATTGCTGAAAGCAGGCTGCAGAGGGCTGCCTTCTCTACTCAGCACTGCTGAGGCCTCACAATGAAGGGCCACAAAGATGATGAAGGGATTGGAGCATCTTTCCTATGAAGAAAGGCTGAGACAGCTGAGACTGTTCAGCCTGGAGAAGTAAAGGCTCAGGAAGGATCTCAGCAGTGTGCATAAATGCAATGAAGATGGAGCCAGGCACTTTTCAGTTTGTGTCCATTGAGAGGACAAGAGGAAAACTAAAACACAAAAGGTGCCATTTGAACATCAGTAAACTTTTTTTTTTAAACAAACAAAAAAAAAAAAAAAAAAAAAACCATGCAGGTGACTGGGCACTGACACAAGTTGCCCAGAGAGGTTGTGAAGTCACCCCCCTTGGAGATAATCAAAAACTGTCCAGACATTGTCCTTGGTAGCCAGTCCTAGGTGACCCTCCTTGAGCAGGGAGGCTGGATTGGATGGCCTCCAGAGGTCCTTTCCAACCTCAGCCATTCTGTACTTCTGTAATAGCATAACCACCAATTTTCCCCAAGCTGGTGCAAATCAGCTAGCTGTATGAAAGTGCCAGTAAAAGAAGTCAAGGCAAGCAGTATTCATGTCCCAACAAGAAGAAATCTCTTAGCAGACCATAATATCCAACAGTTTTTCCTTTTTTTTTTTTTTATTTCTCTTTCCTGTTATTTTTATTCTCCCATAAAATCTTAAGGAAAATATGATTCATACAACAACAGATGGTGACAAAAGCCCTCTCTTTACACAGGAATGAAGATGATGTCACTAGTCATTCATCAGCTTGTTAGGCTACATTCAGTGCTTCATGACTTCAGTGGAGTAAGGACAAAGATCCATTCCGTATAAATTATTGATTTTATCTGAGTCACAGCTATATTCTCATAAAGAAACTCAAGCTAACTATAACTCTGGGACAAGATTTTCTAAAATGAGTAGTGATTTTTTTATGCCTATCCTGATACAATTTAAATATGGACAGCTATTCAAGAAAATGGGTGGGGAGTTAGGGGGGAATGAAGGAGGTGGGAGGGGTGGATTAAAATGTCTTTAAAATGTTCCACATTAGAGAAAACAACAACAACAACAAACAGTAGGCATCAAAATAACAATATGTATTTAAAACACTTGGCCAAATAGGACAATGTGATGTCACTTTAGCAGTCATTTTAGAAATGCACAAAATCAAATTTTTCACTTACTAGACATCATTTCACCCTGGATAATTCAATTGTGGCTTTCAGGAGATTTTACTCTATGGAAAATTTTGATTATTTCCACACTCAGTTCTTAATAGTTTTTGCATTTGATTGCACTATACTTGCTTAATCAAGGAATGTGACTTTTCCAGAGAAGGCGTTTTGAAAATGCTCATCAAATTCATGTTCTTCAGCCAAAACGAAAGAACCACAGTCTTCAGAGCAGCCAGTGCACCTGTACTATCCCTAATAAACAGGCTTAACCATATCAAGGATCTAACTCCTGGGCAGAATGACTACAAGCTACTGGAACACAAATGGGCAGGAGCAACCAAAAGTTACAGGTCATTGTTCTAAAGGGCTATTATCAACTCAATTCACCATTATATAAAGATCTGTGTTTGCTCAGGCTTAGCCCTGTTAAGACTGTGTAAGGTCATCCCAGAAACACTTATAATTAGTGGCAACAGCCTAGCAATCAACTGTGTGACATTTGTTTCTAACAGAACTTTCTCGTTTGTCTTTCTTTGGCAGAGAAAGCCAGAAGTGTCTTTAATTCTGTACATTCTTATAACAATGTAACCTTAGTTTTAACCATGCCCATAAATACCTTGAATTGCATGCAGAGCTAGTGCTACTGAAGTTGAAAATCGGAGATCCAGAGATAATACTTACTACCTTATCATGGCAGATTGACTATTATACGTGACCTGCTCACACATCTACATATGCTTAATTTTACATACATGAGGATAATCCTACTGAGGTCATATATAGATTTAATCACGTGCAGAAGCAGATCATCATTTTTCATTTCCTTTTAGGTATTATACTTTCTTACTAGTCCCCAGCTTTTGGCAATTACTTTTAAATGTCCTTGAATGGTACTATCTGCCTAAAATAATCACAGAGAACCTGACTGAATGGTTTCTAAACCTACTATTATTAATTAAATTACTTGGTTTTCTACTTTCCCGTAAAGAATTACAAAAAGACTACCACACTGAAACTTGCTTATCTTAAAAAAAATAAAAATAAAAAAGTCACTATTTACAGAATTTATAGAAAGAGTACCAATAAACACTGAAGTGAGAGGAGTAAAAAACAAGACCATGTTAACTGCACTGAAAATTTAAAGTGTTGATCAAGAAATAGCATAACTGTCTTATTTTAGTTGTGATAAATGCCTCTTCAGAGGTCAGATCGACATTATACTTGACACTGTATAAAATATGCTTACATATTAGGAGACAGTGTTTGTACTGAGAAATTCCCAAGGTAAAGAATGGGAGTGAACCTGAGAGAGAGTTGAATTTATTTACCCTTTCTTGCATACTTCCCCTCTGAACAGTTTCCTGACTCCAAAATCACTGTTTCACAGAGATGAAAGCACAATGTTGATTATTGTAAGATATCTTCATAATACATTTTGTGATCTATGCTACCTTTGACTGCTGATTAGACTGTGAAAAACAATCTGTGAAAGTAAATGGATGAGAAGCCTAGAGCAACTATAATATGAATCACCGCTTTCTGCAATTTCACTAAAATGGTAACTAAGAGCAGAACATTCATTTGATTGGTGGAATAAGAATTGTCTTTTGTTTTTCCCTGCAGTGTATACCGAGAGAGCAATATTAATTTCCGTATGTTTCTTAAATATGTACTATATACCCTTAGAATGAGAACAATCTGTTTGGGGGTTTTAACAAAAATGATTCATGCAAAGAGATCCCTGAAGCAAGGTACATTGAACCCCATGGCAAATATTTAACCACTTTATCAAAAAAGACCACACCAAGTTAGTTAATCAGACTCAGGGAGTTTCAATGGGAATCATTAACAAAACCAGGCACTTTCTGCCTTAACAGAACATAGAAATAGCCAGTTCATGGCGTTTAGTGAGAAATATTTGAGAAAAATTATTATATTTACTCATCTAAGTCAGAATGAAGACTACCACAGATCTCATTGCCCATGCAGCACATCAAAGAAATGGCTAGTCACTTTATTCCGCTGTCACTGACAGTATACAAGGGACAGGCTTGGGGCAACTTCTAACCCCTGTCGGAAATTACTAGCTACTCTGGAGATTACTCCAGATGATGGAAAGATAATCTTCTGTCTCCACGCATCTGCATATCCATCTGCACAGCCTCTCAAGATCAGACACATTACTGACAAATGCCATAATAATTCTTTCTTTCCTTACCCTTTATCGCACTTTCACGCCTGATGGACTGCCTATGACTGGTAGAAAGATTATTTCTATATAAGCAACCAGGCAGAGCTGACTTAATTCATAGGCATTTGTAATTTTTCATCAGAACCAAGAGAATGCCCATAAATCTTAGCAGCATAAAAACAGCCATTTTTGAGTATGTCATTGAGGAATACAGATTATCAATGGAATCAACAACCATAGACTATTTTGATCATTAATAAAAGTCAATATTAATATAAATGACCAACAAATTTCCAGCGTTATCATTTGTTTAGCCATCACTGGATGGCTAAACAGCCATCCCAGTCAGCCAGAACTGACATCAAACTGAACAAAAACAGAGAGTTACTGAAATGTACATTTGTGAGGATATTTTACAAATTATTTTAGGATCCTTGAATGAGGAAAAATATAGTCTGCAACTCAAAGCCAGTATTCTATAATTTCAGCTACATAGCAAACATTATTAAACATTGTTTGGCCTCTTAAGTCAGCTTTACACATAGTAAGCCACTAAGATATTAAATGATTTCTAGAGATCTCGAAGATTGAGCTGCACATTCTTACCGCTTATTAAAAAAAAAAAAAATCATTCTTTCATTTTTGTGTCCAAAATTAAGTACTGTTGAAACATTTATTGCAGTTTGGTGCATCTATGGAAATTCAATAGAAGTTAGGCATTTTTGCTCTGCAGCTCATATGATAAATCTCAACCTAAATACCTAAATCTAGGAAGCTAAATTTCAAAACTCCCATTATGTTCTTAAAAAAAAAAAAAAAACAAACTACATTTGTGGACCAACTGACCCAACTGACTTAATTGTGTGGGAATTTTTTCACCACCAAACAAAAGAAGCTGTCCATCAGACAACATGATGGAGATCTATAGTAATAACATAATCCTACACCACACTGCAACTTCTTGTGGGGAGATCATGGCTTAAATGAAACTCAGGGCTGGCTTCCTTTCATATAAGTCAAAGCATTAGAAGCACTACAGTCTAGACTAAACAGATTTGGAGGAATCATTGGGAAAAAAAAAAAAAGTTCCTAACCAAAGCAAAAACAAACAAAAAATACCTCTGTTTGATAATATTAAACTAACTAAACTATACTGAATACAAGTATGAGATGCATTTTTCTTTGCTTTATTCCCTAATAAAAAGCAGGAGACAATATGAGAAGTCATGCATGGTAACAGAGTATCACAAAAGGCAAAATTATTAATCTGAAGGCAGAATGACCTTTAAGATGTTTAGTGGCAAAGAACATACTTTAAAATTATAAATGCAGTGCTTACCAAAATCGCTTTTCAATGCCTTCTGAATAAAAGGCATGAAACTAGCTGAGATACAGATGGATACACCCACATTTTTCCATCTCATATTTAATTTTCCTAAATGACAGGTAAGTTTCTAATTCTAATTGCTGTAAACAAACAAACCAAAAATATCCTTTAAAATCACGACTCTCTTAATTAATGCAGGAATACATACACACAAATTCACAAAGACCCTTTCAGAAGATTTCTGAGATCTCAGCTGTCCTATTTCAATAGGTGCTAAATCAGAAGACAAAGAGTTATTTTTATCAGAATATCAGAGGAGAGCAAATATCCTATTTAGAAGTTCAATAGCAGCATTCCTCAAAGTGCAGAGAGCTGAGGAGAAAGCAAAATATTTAATCAGAGGCTACAGAAGATACTTTTATGGCACCCTTACACTCCAGCACATGAATACCTCATGATCTACCCATAGAATATCTTTATTGGAGAGAAAGATACTATGAATACTATTGAATTTAGATCATCTGAAAGGAAACACAAAGCCCTTCACCACCTGCTCATCCTTTTCTTGCCAGCTTTAACTTAAATGGCAGAGGAGCAGTAGCAAATTGCAACAATATCATTCATGACAAGGGAAAATCAGTCTCTTATTATTCCTGTAAATTCTCTTTTCCACCTATAGCTTTTTTGTCCTATTAAATGTTGGTGTTTGTTATTCAGCAGTCTGATTTGTAGGAGCAAGGTATGCTGAGAAACAATCACAAAAATCTCTCAAGAAAGATCCTGAAATGGTATATAATCTAATTTTGAATCTGGAAGTTTCCACTTTCTTTTTCCCATTTAAAAAAAAAAAAAAAACAAAAAAACCAGCTTTTGTTCTCAGGATAGTGTGGAACAAATATTAAACACAGAGTTTTACTAAATTAAGTGATTAAGAAGATTCAAAGCAGCAACAGTAGGTAGGACTTTCCTCGATCTTCTGTAACAACCCATCATAGCATTGACAGATAATTCCAAAGGTGCTCTTAATTAAAATGCTTCCTGAAAAGAAAGGCAAGATGTATTTCTAAGGCTGAAATTTTGACATGGGGAACTCACTACACCAACAACATATTTTAGATTACAAGAATCAATTTCACAAACAAAGCATTGCATTCTCACCACCTACAGAAATCAGAGGTTTAGATAAGAATTCAGATACTAGAGTTTAAATTGCAAATTTAAATGAAAAGTAATCCTGTACCAGAGATTTTGAACTTTACATCCCTATGTTCCATTGCTTCGAAGGTTGATTAATACAAATGGTATATACACATATACTATGCTCTTTTTCTTCTGACAACTAACAAATAACTTGCAGAGTTTACAGTCAAGTCAAAGCCTAGGAAATGGCAAAGCAAACTTCCTAAGACTGATAAGATACATGAGAAATATCTGTTCAGAGAGGAATGCTTCCTCTCTGATAAATCAGAAGATAAATCGTCACTTCACCTCTTCTTGGCTGCTGTCCCCCATTGACCAAGTTTTCGTCACATTGCCATTCAAATTCCATTTGCATAGAATCAGAAATTACTGTAAAAGAAAATTGGCTTTCACAAAAAGCCCACAGAAATAGCTTGTACCCAGGCTTGTTTGTGTATCGATTGCAGTACACACCCAAACTGAGAGAATCTGACTAACTTCAGTAATTGACTGGGTCTGGTATAAATGACAGGAAATCTGAAAATAGATTTTTAAGTGACAATCAAAGAAAACAGCTCTTGAGTAACTGTTAAAACTATTTCCAGTAGGGCTCTGTTTAATCATTCTGTACTTAAACAGCACTCTTCCACATACTAAGACCTTTGAAAGTTGAAATTTCAGAGCTTTTAATTTTTCTTAATAAAGGTGATGTGTCATTCTTGCTTTTTGTGAATGTTGAACACCTAGATCTAGAATGTCAGCCGTAACTTGACTGTCAGTTGTTAGTTAACCAGATTGTTCTACCATGGTATTGTTCACTCTTTAAATGTAAAAATACACCTTTCTATGGTCATTGGTTGAAAAGAAATCTGAGTAATTTGATATATGGAACAGTTATCAAAATGTATCTATTAAGACTTACATTAATTTGACAGTAATGTTATGACCCATCTAATATCTAATTAATGTTCATTATTAAATAAATTCAAAATGTGTGGTATATAGCATGTAATTCAAGTAATGCAGAAGAATGATATTCTGGAGTTTGATACTGCCAGAGTTTTCAGGCAAAAGATTTTTTTTCTCTTTATCAGGCAAACTTAAAATCCTCAAGAAAGTACTTTAGTTGGAATCTTAATTAAATACAATACAACATAAAATGTAGCTCTGACATTTAACAAAATTTCATAGCCCTAGGGACCTAGTCTTGAACAGGACTTTGAAATATGAATGAATTTGCAATTCCAACAACATTTAAACTGAGCTCAAGGTTAAAAATATGATTTTGAGGGCAGACAACTGAAAAAATACCAGAAGGTTAAATAAAACACTAAGAGGCAGAAGCACAAGAGAAACCAATTTGAAAAGCTGAGTGATGTTTTTAGCTATACTGGTCTTAATTATCATTGTACAAAGAAGGTGCTAACAAAAATGAATAACAGAATATCAAATATGAGGATGAAAAATAGACACATAATGTGACCGGTTAAACATGGGGAAAACAGATGTAGGAAGAAAACAGTCAAAGTATTTTTTTTTCCCCAACTACCTTAAGACAGTAAAATGCCACTAAAATAAATAAATAAGTAAATAAATAAATAAATTGGACTTGCAAGGTTAGGAGAACTTTTACCATCTTACAGTAAAAATAAAGGTTAGGCAAGAATTCCTTTCTGCATTTTAAGATGAGTTAAATCAAACTTAAACTTTTTGTTTTGTTTTGATTTACTTCAGAAATTATGAAATGAGAAAGAAGAATTCTTTATTAGAACCGTATTTTAGGGATACAGATACATTTAAAGAGCTGCTGCCATCTCCCAGAACATTTAGAAAACATTTAAACATATTATATCCTTCCGTTATTTTTTCTTACTACAAAAATTGAGATATGTATTGCTTCTAATACTTACTTGAATTATGAACTTATTTTCCTTTCTGAATGTCTTAAGGAATCCATTTTGGTGGCTGAACTAATCATACTTTCCCTTCAGAAGTGTTCAGCTCATGGTGTTTTATCTGCCATGCTGCTTCCCACAGTTCTCCCCGGAACTTATCTGTCTCTTTTGTTTCAGCTGAGGCTTCCTTGCCTGCTCTGAAGCTACTTCACTACCTTTAGCAGAGAAAAATCAAGTCCTTCTTATTATAAATTAACTTCTCTTTTTTTTTTTTTTTAAATTTTTTTTTTTCCTTTACCCTGATTTCTCTTGTCCACAAAGGAAATATTTAGTTATTTTGCAACATCAGAGCATATAGCCAAGAGAATCAAGATTTCTGTGACTACAAAAAAGGGAAGATTATATTTGTATTTACTGGATGTGACTGTGGAGAACCAGCATATCTTCTAGATGACAGCATATTTTAGGCCTTAATTTTTAAATGCAAAATAGAAAAATGTGTGTTGATGCCTAAGGCTGCTGAAGTGGACTATTGTAATTCAAGAGGTTTCAACCCTTGTGAACTCAGAGGCAAATTTCTTCATTTCCTTCTTAGAAGAGGTGAAAACTTGGATATCCACATCTAGAGGTACACATTTAGGTTTTTTACTGCAAAGCACAACTGTGTGCAAGGAACGTATGATTTTAAAACACAATATTGTGAGAGTATCCAGACTTTGTCACTATTAGAGCCCTCTTGAAGAACTTGTAGAACAGTTAGCTTTTGTATCTTCGTTCTCTTCTCCTTCATCATATAGGTTGCTGTCATCAAGTTAATCCATAAGATGTTAGGAATAAAATGCTCAGAAAAGCCAGTGGTCAAAGCTTGTGTGGTAGGGAGTTACTGATGTATTTTTAAACCATTTTAATGTTTTCCATAGTTCTTTATCACCCTGGAAACTGTGTGAAGATTTCCCATTCAAAAATGTTATTTCAGAGAGAATTATGCTTAAGATAGCCTGCTTACCAGATGAGAAAACATCCCATCTAATAAATTATGGTGGGTAAGTTTGTTTCCCCTCATGATGTTTACCAAAAGCTTTCAAACCTCATTTCTGAATGGAAAGAGAACCAATATCCTTGAACAATGGAGAGAAAAGAAGAGCCTGAGGGGGAAAAAAAATAAAATAATGTACTGTTTGTCTTAGAGAGAGGACTATCTGTGACACAAGCCACACATTTTTAATCATTCCAAGGCTGCTATAAATAACAATAACTAGAAGATAAAAGGCAAGTCACAGCATACAGGATGTCCCATCTGATCTGAACTCCTTTTCTGAAAATCATTAGTATTGATTTAGTAAGAAATCCAACAGAAAATATCTGTTATGCTTTTGTGATAGAAATCAATACAGTCATCACAAATGACTTCAATAATTAGAAGTGAGAGATTTTCTTGGAGTATTACTTACCCTCCTGAATGTAACACTTTCACACAATACATTTATCACACTATTACAGTCAAAGACCAGAGAAAGAGGGATAGAAGCACTTTATCCCACCAAAACTCTTCTTGCTTTATATTCAATCAGTCCACTGTGATTATATTGTTATCCTGTTCCAGTTGGTGACAGCTTAAAGAGCACAGCAGTATTCTGACTAATAAACACATTAAAAAAAAAAAAAAGCCAACAAATTATTTAGTCGTAAATAGAGCTGTTCCAGCTGGGATGCAGAGATAAATAACTTCCATCTGCAAAATGGTGGGCAAAATTTAAAGATATCCAGAGAATATTATTTACTGTTTTTACAGTTTTCTTCCATTCCCCAAAGCAACTGACATAGCTTTAAGTTTTAAAACACATTTAAGTCCCTTTGCTTATTGTAATAAGTCTTCTGTATGTTGGGCAACAAAGCATCGTGCGGAGCTCTGGGTTGGGAAACCTGCAGAGCACAGCACCACGCATGCCTACTTAGGTCTGAAAACAATGCAGTTGTATTCTCCGCTACTCTCCAGATAGTCCTCAGTTGCTTTGGATCCAGTGACAGCTTTCTACACTGAGGAACCTGGCACTCACAGATTAGTGTATCCAATGTGAAAGCTTCTGCCTAGCCAATGAATTAATTTATTTGTTTAAGAAGGGAGAATTAACATTCCCACTATTACATGTGAGGAACCAGACTTATAAATGTTGGAATCTGATTCCCTTACAAATCTGTCCAGAACTGAACTACTTAAAAGCATATATATATATATATATATAAAAAGATATTCTGTAGCCAATGTCTTAATAATAAGAACTTAAAGTCCAATTTTTGGAACTTTTATACCCAGGACCAACAGCAAAATCCCCACCAATACACATCTAATTAAAAAAAATAAAGCCAAATCTTGATTTGATTGAACAGTTACTTTCTTTCTTCACCAAGCTGATAACAATTTTTATAAACGAGGTAAGAAGTGTCCACAAAATCAGGAACAATTCTTTCCATGTGACTCATTCACACTGACTTGAGTCCACTGCACACCAGGTTTAGACTGCCACTTGTTGTCAGAGGAGGGGCATGTTAAATGATAGACTGATTTTTCAAACTACTGAAAATCTAAGATGAATGTTTATCTTTAAGAAATAAAAAATAGCTGTGAGTTAGGTTTTAGAAAGCTTTCATTTGAATCATTTACTATTTACTTAAAAGATCAATACCACAAACCACTGGGATCTAATAAAACTGAAAGTAGTTCAGACATAAGCCTGTTAAGAAATCAGATTAAATTCTTCAAAATAACAGGCACAATGCTGTAAGTTTTTAAGAAGAAATAGAACCACATGAATACATGTACATTCTTATGGCTATTTCTTTCTATCTGCTGATATCCTTAAGACACTCATAATGGTAACAGGAATTCTCTGTGTTCTTAACCAGTAAAGATGTTAGACAAATGTCTTCAAAGAATAAAACTTGCATGAGCTAGTCTTATATTAGTAATTTTAAGTACTTTAATATGTATGACCTTAAAAAAATAAGGATAATAATAATAATAATAATAATAATAATTCTGGGGCTTTTAGGCTATCAGAAAATAGTTAGTTGGCAGGAGTAGCCATAACTTATTTTGTCCATGCAAAGCAAAAAATCATCTCCATAGAAAATGGAAGCAAATTTGGTCAGCCTCTTTCACCTGTGTCTGAAATTTGAGCATCCAATTATACTGTTCAAACATTTTTATACATCTGTGTATATGTTAAAAATAGTTGACAACCACTACTAATCACTTCAATTCTGAAAAGTCCAGAAAGAGTCTTGATCTAATGAACCTTTAAGAGCTGTTTTTTTCCACGTACACAACATATTTCAGAGCTATGAAACAAAGTTACACAAACCTAGTACTTATACAAACTGAAGGTCATAGTTACCATGATCTGTCACACCTTTTGATCTTCACAATGGAGGGATCAGAATTTGTACTACAGAGCTATACCAGCAGACCAACATCTAACAAAGATTTTATTATTCTGTCTCATGCAGTGTCTTGAAGACCCAAGCCTTATGCTGTCATCAAAAATCAAGAAGTAATGAAAAATGTGCTATTAAATTTCTGCATTTCTCTGTGTAATTTTCAAACTAGCTCAAGAGAAATGTTGTGCATGGACATTTGGCATTGTGCAGCACAAAGAAAGAATAAATTAGACCTTGTAGAGAAACCATCACAGGGAGAGTTCGGACATTGCAGTTTTTGGACAGATTAGAGAACACACTGCTTATTTCAAACGACTACATAGCACTACTGAGTGGTGGCACCCTTGGAGAAGAATATTAATTCTAACTTTATCACATGAATAGAGAAAGCAATTGTCAAAAGACTATTTTATACAAAATGAATAATATTTATACTAGCTTGCAAGAAAGACAGTTACTCTATAAGCTTGTCTTCAAAACAGAAAATGTCCTATGAAGCCAGGAATGTAGCTGATTAGTTCTGCTGATATCAAATTTTAACCTGGGTTTTAATATACCTTTCTGAAGTGTACTGAATTCTGAGAGTTGTGCTTAAAGCACAAACCTAGAAAGAGGCATTTCTAGTTGCCCTAATTGGTCCTAAATTCCCTTTGTAAGCATCAGCTTTCCTAGCACACCTATACCAAATTACAGGCTCAGATTAGCAGATGCAAAATGAAGAAAGTTTTTCATAATGTGACTTAAAATAATGTGATTAAAAATATGTGATTAAAAATTATTAAGTTACTAGAACACAGAAATTCAGTCTGAAATTAATCAAACAAAAGTTAAAGAAATAAAAGAAGTTTGGTTCCCCTAATATAAATAGTTGCATGGTATACTTCAGGTAGGTGGGTTTATTTTTCGTAAAAACACAGTTGAAGAACATCACCTGGGCAGATTTGAAAAGATCTTTATAAATTTTTTTTTAGGCAGAGAGGCAGAGACAAATGATTCAAGCAGAAAGGGATTAATTCTGGTGTGACCTTTTGTTAAAGTAGCGAGACAGACCTATGCCACTTCAGCAAAGCAGAAAGATCTTGATTTGAATTCTTCTTTTATGTTAGTACTATGATACAGAATAAATCTGTCGTTTTATTCCACATTTCCCGCATGACTGTCCCTTTGTTATTTGGCATATTACTACTATTTTAATTATAAGTTTCTGAGTAGAAGTATTTGCCTTGAACTGATAGCTGGCTGAACATCCAAGGTAAATGTATCATGAATTAATTCATTATTATTCTCAGTACTTACCAGGAGTTTTATTTAAACCTTACCTATCTATTCTTAAAAATAAAAACAAAAGAAAGCTATGCTTTGTCTTCCTTTCATTTTCCCATGTAGTTGAAAAGAAATGCTGCTCACTTTGAAGCTTCTAGGTGCCCCATACAATATAAGATTGATTCCCATAACTCGGAACTAATTATGATTTAATTCTCTATTTAATTGAGTCAAGCATCTTGCATGAACCATTGAAACCAAACCATATGAAAAATTATGTGATTCAGCTCTTAATTTTGAAGGTCAAAACGCTGAGCCAGACCTGAATAATACTGGTATTTCAAAGGTGCATTTGAGAAACTATGTTATAGAGTGGCAGAAACAACTTGTTAAGTTACACCCTACGTAACTTTCTGTGCAGGTCTGAACTATGTGAAAGTCTTTGTTCTTTCTGGATATGGTATACAGAGCCACAATTAGCACTAGCACTTAGAGGGGTAAAAGGAGATGGATGGGTGGATGGATGGATGGATGGATGGACAGACGGACGGACGGATAGTTGGGAAGGGGACAGGCAGGAAGGAAAGAAAGAAGGAGGAATAAAGCATAACTTTTTCTTTCCACAGACAGACATTGGCAGCACAAAGCAAAGAAAGTGCTTGGAAGTATTGTTTGTCCCTGCCATATCAAAGCAAGGAAGGGCCAGTGGATCTTCTCACCATACTCAGAGCACCACTAAACCTTTATTCAAAGGGAAGAAAGTAACCTGTTCTTCCTACCAGTTGCATTGTTGTGTCATAATCTCAAAGGCAAATTGCTCAAAAACTAACATCTTTCTTAGAACAGACATATCTTTGTAACATTTTATATCCGGAAAGCAATGCAATGTTTTGTACTTATGGAATCTTAGACACCTAAATACTTCCAGGTCCTTCTGCCAACCTAGTCAAATTTCAACCCAGTGAAAAAAAAGGTTAGGAACTGACAGCCAAACAGCCCATTCCTCTTCCCTCAGATATTCACCATTTAATTAATTCTGACAATTTCTGAAAGTCCCATAAAATGTATTGGGGGATGAAAAGCAAACAGAAGGGTACATCTTCCCTAGCTTCTCTCTCCTCAGCCACAAAAGAAACCCACAACTATTCACTGATTTTTAGTAATAGTTGTTCTCATTTTGTTTTGCAAGTACAGATTCCTGGTCCGATTTATTAAAAGACTAAAAGACAAACTTATTTCTAACTACTCCATTGTGTAGGCCAAGTGATGCAGAAACTAATTTTCCTTCTTCTTTTCGAGCCTACCAGGATCTACAGAACCCAGATAACATTCAGATTTTGTGAACACAAAAAATAAATCCCAGGCTTTATTACACTCTTCTAGCTGTAACAGTCTTAAAGACAAATAATGTATGACAAAAATACAAGAAGCTAATTCTAAGCCTCATAGAATTACTGCTCTCATACTCTCTCGCTTTGCCTAGCTTTCTCAATCTCTTTCTCTCTAAACCTTTTTTTTTTTTTTCTTTATAAACACAGCAGTAGGAAAGAAGACTTGCAGTGATAAAAAGGCACCACTGTTGAAACTATTATTAAAACACCACAAAAAACACTGACCGATTGTGGCATCTGAGTGGAATCTGTCTCTGTTTACGTACAGGCTAAATTGTTACAAAAACACAACAATTCAGCAAAACCAAGACAGAGATGTCTTAGTTCTTGGTAGGCTGAAAGATATTTGTTTAAAATGAAAAAAAAAAAAAAAAAGTGCAGATAATACTTCTGATTAACATAGCTAGTAAACTTCAGATCTGGACAAATAAAGCATAAAGTAAGTCTAAATTAAATGAGTTTTGTGGAATCAGTTCATGTTTCATTATATAACACTATAAATTATCAGACTAGAGCTCAAGACAGTATAGAAATACAAAAAAAAAAAAAAAAACACAGACTTTGGTAATGCACAGACTTAGAGTGGGGTGGATGCTGCCTCAATGTGAATGCCATTTCTCAATGAATGACAACTCTGCAGTGTTAGAGACACACGTCTGAATTAACCTAGCCACAAGGAAAATCTGATGTCTGCCAATTCCCTTGCTTCTTTTTACTTTTATTCCCCCGCATTCCTTTTCCACTGTTCCTTTTCCTTCCTTCCTTCCACACTGACTAATGGTCATTGTCTCCTCCTCCTCCTCCTCCTCCTCCTCCTCCTCCTCCTCCTCCTCCTCCTCCTCCTCCTCCTCCTCCTCCTCCTCCTTCTCCTTCTCCTTCTCCTTCTCCTTCATTTTTTATTTTTTATGTCCTAATTTCTAAATATACTGGAAGCAGAGACAATGTTACCTGGGAAACTTCAGACACCAAACAAGCTTTATCTTCAGGTACAGAGTTAAAAGTCATATTATGATTAGCTCCCTACTGATTCATCTTTTCCCCTAAAAATCATTTACCTCCTTGACATAAAACAGCAGTGGATGAAATGCACTGCAAATATGCAAATGCAGATTATGGATTTACTTGATACCAGTTCTTTCCTGAAAAGAGTGTAATTCAAGAGAAGTTTCTCAGGTTCCAGTTCTGGGTCCAGTGCCCTAAGAGTCAAGCTTGAGATCACCTATCTCATTTCATTTACAATAGAATGCTACATGTAAACTAGGATGCTAAAACTAATTATGAAAAAAAAGGACAACACGACTTTCATCCATTTGAATTAATGCTTTCCAAAATTGTCAAGAAAGCAGGTATTACAGACAAACATTTTGAAGAGGAAAACTTGTGGGCTTTGAGGTTAATGACAACATCAGTCCTGGAGGGTGAAGAAGGAGGACTATTCTACTTAAAAGAAAGCAATGGCTTTTAAATATGATCTCAGCAAAGGCTAAATGAAAATTTAAACAAAGAAGCTTGCTAGGTGCAATTTAAATGGATTCTATAAATATTCGTTGGTATCGTGAAATTGTTAATAACAAACCTAATGCATCTGGTCCGTCTTTGTGCAGTTACCTAGACTACATTTCTTGACACCACTGTTCTGTAATAACCTCCATCTGCTCTGCTGTGTCTGTCATTTCTTTTGCTATAACATATTGTGACATAGGCTTCATTTACCTAAACTTATCTTGGCAACTTGTACTTCATTAAAGAGAATCCTGCAAGCATCAGTTAAAGCTTTCTTATCTGGCCATGCATAGCTAAGCTCCATAAATCATTCTTTCACTTTCCATTTTGCAGCTTCTGGATAGGTAACATTATTGAATTCAGATCACTAGAATAGAGCAGTACTAAAATGTTTATTGACCGGCTTTTAGGCACTGAGCTCTACTTTGAATGCAGAGAGTAATATTAGCTAAAGCTTTTGAATTTAAAAGGGATGTCACTAATATGTTTTATACATTGCTATAAATACTGTTTGATGGCAGGCCACTTTAGCAAGCTGCTACTAATCTAGCAGAAACAAAATATTATTAGCATATATTCCCTCCTTCCTTGTCATCTTTTTTTCTTTTTTTTAATCATAGCATCTGCAAATAAAATATTATATATTCATAGACCTAAGACCTCAATCACAGCTCAGTAGCTCAGACTGCATCTAACAAAGGAGAAGGGAATGTGCAAAGGGACTTTAAAACAACCTTTATGTTTCCATCAGATCAGTCTGGCATTGCACCAGGACAGCATTTGATGCAAGTTACAGCAGCATGGAAGTGCTAGCCGCTTGTGTGGTTGTTCCTGATTTGTACCACAAGAGAATTAGGCAGGATTTCTGCATCTGCCCAGACTCCTACGTAGGTGTCATATAACAACCAGCAATATTTATACTGCAGCCAGCATTACCTTATGATAAGAATAATTTGTTATTAGAATGAAAATAATGATGAGCCCATTTGCAGATGGACAGAGCTATTCGCTTTTGTGTCAGATGTAGAAGAGACCCATGCTGTGCTGGCTGATGAGTCAAATCACAAGTGCTGAACTATAATAGGGTACGAGGAAAGGAAGAGGGAGTACTTTATTTGTCAGATAAACAAGCCTTAGAATCAATACAGAACAGCAAAAAAATCATACCTAATTCAGCCAATAGTTTTGAATGTATATTTTCTACATTAAAACATACCCACACTGTTCATTTTGGCAATGTCAAAATGCATTGGTTTAACAGCTAAGATCAAACAGATATAATCATTCAAAAACATGTGGGAACCTCAGAAATAAGTAGGATGCTGGTGACCTGGATTCAGAACTCTTCTCTCACCACCACCAGCAATTTGAACTGACATTTCACACTTTCTGTGCACACATCACTGGACTGCAGGGAATTTGGGGATAGGACTCTCCTGTTAAACATAGCCTGGTTTTTCAAAACTAAGCATTTTGTAACCCAGAGAGACAAGAAAGGACATTAAGGTTATTAAAAACATGCACTTATATGTATGAAAAAGCAGTAGTTTAAACTGGATTATCTGTTCCTTGGAAGTTAGACAACCTCCAATGATGAGGAAAGGATCTGTAGTTCAAATCTGACTCAGGCAATGAACTGAACTCTAGAGGAATGTACTAAGCCCTGAGCTATGCAAAGACAGCACTGAGAAGCACCTTGTGGCAGCTGCCATTCCCCCATAAAAAATGCCCCCAAAATTGAACTGATGATTTCTTTTGAATGAACAAAGTCTGAAATGAAGTGCCATTTCTCCAAATTTACTAAGTATATTTTTAAGTCAGCCTGAAGCAACATTGACATAATTTTCCAATCAAAAATCAAATTTTGTCTACTGAGTAAAGTAAGCCTTGATTACTCATGCAGACCTATAAACAAACCAAAACAAAGAGAAGTGGCAAGACAACTCTGAATAAGGTATTATGAATCCTCAGGAACTATACTCAAAAACATGCGTCTGCCAAGGACACCATTTCCTCCTTGTTACAGGCTCTGTAAAATAAGCCCAGAACCTAACAGAAACTCTAATGAAATGTTACTAAACTCTAAGGCTTGGTATCTGTTCATTTCTATGCCAGCTTAGTGGAGGGAAGAGGGAAAAGCTGCAAGGACAAGGCTGCCAGCTTGAAAAAATGACATTTACTCAAATGGTCATGTATTCCTTATGGATCCTGGATACATTCAGGTCTTGGTGGCTGCAATTCTTTCCATGGGAAAGTCATGGAGAGCTCACTACAAGTTACCGCTTTCCATCCAGAGCTAGTGTCTGAACCCAATTATCCCCATCAATGTATATTTACAATCAAAATTATTTCTCTAGCATGAAGACTCCTAGCTGTATTGAGGGGTTTTATAACAAGTTTTCCTCCTCTAAGAATTTGTTGAACACTTAAATAATATAAATAAATAAACTTTCTCACAACTGTGAAATCTGTCACCAGTTCAGACAGCAATTTTATCAACAAATGATGTTTTGTTTTAATGAATTATAACACACACAATTCCATTTTAACTGTTTTTTTTTCTTTCTTATTTTTTTTTTTTTTTTCCTCCTAACATGCTTACTTTGAATCAGCTACAATTAGGGCCAATCTGCAAGGTATGTAAAATGAATCTATTATTTTTTTATGATCAAGCAAACCATTTTCTGCTGGGGATTTAAAAGCAATTGTTTGTGGCTGCTTAATTATGATCCTTACAGTGGTAAAGGGAAAAAAATGCAGTGGATATGCTGCCTTACAGAAGGAAGAAACAAGAGCATTAGAATAAAAATGCAGTCTTACATGATGATCCAGGGAATAAAGAGGGAATAGACAATTGGATTCCGCCAATAACAATATGCCTGTCTCAAATTCAGACCTTGCATGTCATTACAGTATTATTAGCTCTTTATACTATTTTTCATTAGCAGATCCGAAGCTTTTCGGAAACTGCAGTACCCATTCCAAGGAGTAGAAAGCTGAGGCCCGAAATTACCAGCTGATTTCATGAGATCTATGTCCTGTCTTCCAGGAAACTGATGGAAGAAAACAGAACACTCCATATTCACTGCCAGTGAGGCCACATGTCTACTTGGCCATATTAGGTATATCAAAAAAAGAGTTAGAAGGGTATGCTGCTTCTCTGAGTATTAACTCAGAATGCCAGGAACACACTTGATTTGTGGTAAAAATCTGTTTAAATCACAATAATTTTCTTAAGACTACAGAGAGCCAAATCTACTGAAAATAACTGGGTCTATATATAGTTGGGGTCAATGGTCAGACATATCTATGAACCTTGCCCATGAATAAAAAATACTAGGAGTCTCTGAGTAGCTGAAATGCTGCTCATTTGGCTCAAAAGGCTTCCTCATTCTCACAGCCTGCAAGAAGTCACCCATCAAAGCACATCTTCTCTCACACCTTATCTGGACAACTAGGGCAGAAAACTGAAAATAGCGAATGAAGTTAGAAGCTAATGAGCAGAGATGGACTCACTTTGAAGATTTACTTTTACAGCTCAATATACAATGAACTCAAATCTCTAGATGAACCTCAAGGGAGCTAGTTCATTTGTAGCTTCTGAAAACCAAATCATAGGATTCAACAAAGAAGTCTTTCTATACAATGATACCTTGTGAGGCTTATGTAGTGTTTGCACAAGACTTTTTGATCCTCAAGTGAAAGAAATTCATAAGAGTAAAACATTATTATCACTAATTATAGAAGTGTTAATACTGTATTGTTTAAAAACAAATAACCTAAAGCTTTATGGTTTTCTACAATTATACCAACCTACAGATATCTTGTACAAAAATCTTTCCCTAATAAAAACTTACAGATATGCCAAAATTAATATAGACCTCAGTTGCTAAGCAATTCAGAGGCACACAATCATTTTTTATTGTAAAGCAAAGTTAAGACAGCAACTTTAAAAATGTTGATAGTTACTTTATAATCTTCAAATGTATACGTTCTAAGCAAATTGACAGTTTCCCTATTATAAAAGCTGTCTTCTTACTCATTTTCAGTTGTTCATAGTTTTGCAAAATTATACAAACTATAGTCTTACACGTAAAAGTCTCTTTTGAATTGAATTGCTGTTTCTTTTATTTTAAAAACTTCAGCCAGAACAGGCAAGCCATTTTCAAAAATAATGTTACAGAAATGTAACATTTTTTCCACATTCAGCATTTTATTGACCTTTTGTTAAAGAAATTAGAATACTTTTAACATTTTTAAATGATTTAAAAAATGATAGTGGAATGAGTTCTCTGAGGGATGTGCTTCTACACATGCCTGAGAAATTCTGCTAAATTAAACTAAGTGGTAAAACATTAGGGGAAAGAAAAAAAAAACAAACAAAAAAACTTGCACATGCTTAACATACATTTTGTGAACCTTTACTGCAGAAGTCTCTGAAGAGCCCTGGCTGAGCAAGACTTTCCTAACAAGTGAAGATCTGGGAAGCAGTGAATAATTTTTCCGTTCTCTGTTACTAATGCCTACTTGGCCAAATTCAGGTGACACAAAAGTGGAAGCTAGTTGAGGGAAATCAAAGCCTAGGGGGGAAGAATGAGACTACTACTGGAGTATGGACAGTGGTGATGATTAAGGATACCACAGCAGGGATCTGGAAGGACAGAGCACATAGAGACAACAGAACTGGAAAAAAAAAGTTGGAAACCTGGAAATCAAAAAGAAGAGCTAAGAAAAAGAGAAGGGTGGAAATAAGACTAGCTGTTTAAGAAATTGGGGATACAAATGGGGGTAGATGAGCTACTCTTTGATGACCATGAACACCAAAACTTGTTTGACCTTGGAAAAACTTTCCACAAAAGCATTCAAAAAACCCTAGCCGAAGAGACTACTAGCTTCCTTCTAAAACCAGGTAATGAACCTGAAGTTTGAGGAACACATATCTCATAGATTGTCTTAAAGTCTGGAGAACTTAGCATCCCTCTACAACAGTGCCTGTTCCCAAGCGGATAGGAAGAATGTTGCGTGTTGGTACTTAAACACTTTACAGACCTTACTGCATCAGTGGTTTACCCCTCATATACCTAATATTAACATGGCTGGAGGAGAAGGAGTTAAATTCTTATTTGTACTGACTTCATGGAACAGCCCTCATTTCCAATAATAGCAAACGTTGATTATGCACAAAGACAAACACAACCTGTTTCTGTGGAGGACTGTTTGTATTCCTTTAATTACCGACTTCACCACGTCTAAAGGTTTCTTCACTGCCAGTTGTTTCTTCTCTATTATAGTAGTACCTCCCACCTCTTGATGCTTTATCATGTGCCTTAAATGCATGCATCTTTCACACCTGTATGGAACATACTAGCTTCTGCTACTACAGTTTTTACTGACACCTCCAACAATCACACTTCGTATCTATATAAAAATCTCTAGTGCAGCACAACAAACAAAAATGCTTCCTTTGCTTTTTGAACTAGGTCAGAGGTTGGACTAGATGATCTTGGAGGTCTCTTCCAACCTAGATGATTCTGTGATTCTGTGTGATTCTGTGAACTGTCTTTATAAAAACAAAAAGTATCATTAAAGCAGTCCAGCATTGTAGGGCAAATGGCAACTGCCTGAAATTAATACATTCATTGAAGTTGTTCGTACTTGAGAGGTCCCTTCACTCCATGGAAAAGGGTTAAAAGCATTTAATGGTCTGGGTTAATAATAGTCAAGTTACTGAGTCAATCAAGTGATGAATTAAGAAAATCATTAATGCTGGATAGAGTTCTTGACCTGCTCTTTCAAAGGCAAAAACTAAAAATGGCTTCCTTTTAGTTTTTAAACAGCAAGCAACATTGAGTGATTTGTTCTCCTATGAATGTTTGATTGGCACCTCTCTGGTGGGTCAGTATGATGAGTAAGACATTGGCTACTCTCAAACCTGTTAAATATGTGGAAAGTACTCTTTCTCAGCACATTGATAATCAAGGACAGAATTCTCAGGAAACATTTTTAAATTATTCTCAGGGGAATTTAACAGTCTGCCCTCTAGTAGCTTTTTTTTTTGAAAATCCCAGTTCTGCATGGTAAATTTTATCAGCATTTATCATTTAACACACATCTTTAACAGAGACATCTACATTACCTAAACTGAATTCTCATAAGGAATCAAGGGAATTTTTCAATGGCAAACAATCGTGGATAGAGTTTTGCACCAAGTACATTTTCTCACTTAAACATAAGTCCTGCTGTGAGCAGGGGGGAAGGGATGAACCGAGATGAGAAAATACAAGTGTGACCCATGGCACATCAGGAAGGAGGTGGACTCTAGTATGTGGAGAGCTTCGTCTGGAAGCCATCCCTGGGAAGAGCAGCAGATGATGAAGCAGATGATGAAGAATGCTACTGCTAGAAACTCAGCATTGCTATTTTGGTGGAACTCAATGCAATGTTACCCCTCAAATTTACAAATAAAGTATAAAGTATATGTAGTTTTTGCCTTTGAATACTCCCACTAAAAAATAAATAAATAAAATAAAATTACTTCTTTGAAAAGACAATTTCTCCTTCTTATAACTTTGCCAAAAAAGTTTCCACTTGTGAAAGAAAAAAAAAAGAAAGAAAAAAAAGCAGCTTATTATGGTTCTCAAAACTCCTCATATGGTGAAAAGCTGAGACGCTAAATAAAATGCTAGTGTACAAACAGTGACTGTCAGTCTATGCCAAAATATGAAGTATACTGAACGATGCACTGTCTAGCTTTAATCTATGAAAGCATTTGAACACAAGCAGAATTTTAAATGCTATACTTCATGTTTTGCATGAAGTCATCATAATTCTAGCACTGTCTCAGCAAAAAGATTTCTCTTTCACGAAAGCAACATGATTTGGCCTAATGATATGGGATCCTGATAGCTTGGACTTGCCCAATTTTTACCTTTTTTTTTTTTTTTTTTTTTACTGTAAATATTTTTTTCAGGGACAGCTTAGAGCACAATTTTAGCATTTCACAAACTGAGGGCACTTGCTGGCCAAACAGTGCAATGTGTTGTTATTTATGCACTGAACTTGAAATTTAGGACATGAACCTTAATTATTCCAGCAGATTCCACACCAAAGAACAAGAAAATCTTCCATAGGCAGTAATTCTGGGAATAATCCATAACATCCTGAAGAAGGTAAAGGATCATAGTATGCTTACCAGAGAATATAAGCACAATACTTAACATTTTACTCATGAAACTTAATTACCTTGAGTCCAAATACAAGCTAGCTTTTTTCCAGAGAGAAAACCTTAATGGGGTTTGTCCAGTACTATTTAATACCACTGCTCAGCTTCTTGTTCAGTGCAATATAAATTACCCATTTTATAGTGATCTGTAAGATCAGTCTTTCTGAGCAAGGACTAAGGATGAAGGGGGCAATGGCACACACAAGCACACTGGTGAAAATACTGATCTGTTTTCAGGCAGTAGTGTGCAGTGCCTGATGCACTCATCCAGTGCCCACAGGCATTTTTTAACACATGCACTTAAAAAAAAAAAATAAAGTGAAAAGAGTGCAATATGAATGATCTTTTCTATGACCAAATCAGGTTCTAAGGGAAAGGCAACTTTTAGCTCAGTTAGTCTCTCTGAAACAACTGAAGGCTAAGCAAGAGGGTTTGAAAAACTATACAACAGCTTTGCTGGCTCAGACGACTAGGACTTGGACAGACATTGGGTATCCTTAACTTCTCCACTCACCAGCTGGAGAGTTTTGTCCCTATAGCTCTCCTGGCAAAAAGACTCAAGTGATAGCTCCTTACCTATTTCAGGCCAGATAAACAAACCCAGCTGGTCTGGCCTGAAGCAGGTTAAGAAAAACTAAAAATTCTTCATAGGCAGACTATGGGAATGGCAACCTCTACAGAGAGGGGATAAACTTAGCAAGTGAGGAACGTTTTCAAGCCACCATAGTTATTTGCAAAGGTGATCATAAATCCATGGCCTCGGTCAACTAAGGAGATTAAACCTGCCTCTTTCTGCTTGTATATTTTTATCCACATAAATTTCTATCTGTACTTGAAACAATTAATTATGGAAACATCATAATGCAATCCTCCAAGCCCCAAATTCAATTCAGCCAGTTACACTCACAGACACACACACACACTAATTGCTGACTGTACAGAATGAGTCTCCAGCTCTGGGAATAGTGACAACTTCTCACACTGTATACAGAGTGGGAGTTGGCAACTTCTCAAGTGATGTTGAAGTTATCAGCATCACCTCCACACTCCCCTCAGCTGGGGTCATCAGCAACCCAAATTATTTAATAAGTAAAATTGCTAGGAAAGGAAGAGTATCATAGAATATCCGTACTGACAAAGTAGATTCTAATACTTAGTACTGACAAAGAAGATGCTAATAAAAGTAC
This sequence comes from Cygnus atratus, assembly GCF_013377495.2. Classification (NCBI taxonomy): domain Eukaryota; kingdom Metazoa; phylum Chordata; class Aves; order Anseriformes; family Anatidae; genus Cygnus; species Cygnus atratus. The sequence goes on from NC_066365.1 coordinate 8,557,907, forward strand.
CACTTTGGATCTCAGGGGCTCCAAGAGCTATGGGATTCCACAGCATGCTCCCAGTAGGTCAGTGCAACTGTACTGTCAGGCTTATCTGGGAAATGCTTCATCTCTACTTTAGTCCTCAGAAACATCAGGGTAAATATGCGAGGCATCCAAATGCTCACCATAGTTTAAGGAGTTAGTCTGCTAAATAAATGAGAAGCAAATTAGGTGTCCTCTTGAATTTAACCCTGAAGATCAAGTGTGTTAGTTGACCTGTGGTTTTGAGTAAGTTCCCTCTCCATCATTTCAACTTTCCAGTCAGACAAGTATTTCACTGATCATCCTCAGCAAAATGCTACTTGCTGTTAAATTGGCCAGTATCTATAGAGCGCTCAGAGCACTCCATGAGAGCAAGTACTACTAATACTCACGAAAAGATAACAAAACTTGCACCTAAAAACATGCCTTCCTCTCTGTACTGAAGGGAAAAGACACAATGCTGAAATAGGCATAACAGAATTTAATAATAATACTAACCAGAGGGAGAGAAGACAACTGGAAGCAGCACAAAACTAATGTAAGTCAACAACACAAAAATGGAAAATGCTTTTCCAGCATATTTGAATAAGACAGGTCTAGAATAATAATAATAATTAAAAAAAAAAAAGTCACACCACTGTAATGGAAGGCATTCGAATCAGAACCGGAAATCTTGCTCTATTCTGAATGCTAGTGAAGCACAGGATTGAATTTTAGTGCTTAAATTCTTTACTGGAATAAAACAAAGTGATCAATGAGTTACAATTTATCCTCAACCCAGTTCATGGCTAATGTGTAAGTGTTATGTAAAGGCATTTGTATTTAGAAAGGAAAGATTTAGAATATGGAAAAAGAGTTTCAAAAGTCTCATACTGCGTGGTTGAGAAATGAAAGGAATGTAAGCTCAAACCACAGAAATAATAATAACAACAATAATAATAATAATAATAAATAAAGAACACAAATTGAATAGTGCTATTTACCACAATTTATAATACAGAAACAAACAGATAGCCATTAATGTTGAACAAAAATATATATATATTTCTACTCTGCACATAATTAACCTGTGGCAGTTTTCCTGAAGGTATTATTAAGACCAAAAGCTTAACAAGATTCAAAAAGGATTTAGACATTTATATGCATAATGAGAACATCCACCGCTACATTAGATGAGATTAAAAAAAACATATGAGATATAAACCCTGATGCTTCAGTGAATAAGTCAACTTCTTGCTGATGGGCATTAGAAAGAATCTTTCCCAATGGGCAAACTGCTCCAGAATTACCCATTATGGTGCTCCCTTCACTTACCCTTGAAGCAGCTGGTCCTGAGCACAGTCAGATTACTAAAAAAAAAAGACAGACTTGCTTTGGCCATTTCTACATTTCAAGTAAAAAGTAAGATATTGTTACACAATCCAATTTAGTATGTGTGATAGTGAGCTCAGAGGAAAATAATAAATCTTTTTATCTTATAATTTCCTTTAATGGTCTAGCTGTAATGTGTAAGCCACTGTAAGATGATAGCTTGCTTTTTCAGAGAATGCTGTTTATGTATACCTTACTTTAAAGAAATTGTATTTTGGGAGCTGGGATTGTTCAGCCTGGAGAAGAGGAGGCTCAGGGGTGACCTCATCGCTCTCTACAGGTACCTTAAAGGAGGCTGTAGAGAGGTGGGGGTTGGTCTATTCTCCCACGTGCCTGGTGACAGGACGAGGGGGAATGGGCTAAAGTTGTGCCAGGGGAGGTTTAGGTTGGATATTAGGAAGAACTTCTTTACTGAAAGGGTTGTTAGGCATTGGAATGGGCTGCCCAGGGAAGTGGTTGAGTCACCATCCCTGGAGGTCTTTAAAAGACGTTTAGATGTTGAGCTTAGTGATATGGTTTAGTGGAGGACTTGTTAGTGTTAGGTCAGAGGTTGGACTGGGTGATCTTGGAGGTTTCTTCCAACCTAGACGATTTTGTGATTCTGTGATTCTGTGAAAATAGTAGAAAGATTTGACTGCAGAATCAGACTTTCAGAGCTTCTTGGTGCTGAAAAGATTAAGCAGGTCCAAGACAATCACAGAAAGAACTTATGGACAATTTGAGCGCTTTACAAGAATGAATGTACTTAATGGGCTAGGTGAAGGTTTGAGAACCACATTTCTGACTTACTTGACTAGCTCCCAATTAAACTTTCCAGATATAAATAAACTGGCACTTAGCAATCAATAGCAGAGTGGGAACTGCACTTCCAGAGGTCATGCCAGACCACAAGCAAAAAGACACCATCCTTTGTCTGCTACCTTTACAGAAAAGTCAATGTTTAAACATCACTGAATTTGAATATTGATATAAATGCACAGAATATCCATTTGGATCCTCTGTGAACACGTGTGTTTATATTTTCACCATATGTCAAAGACATCTAATTTGAAAGAGAGGAAAAAAAAACACAACTATTTATTTCTTTTATAAGAATCTGGAATGCATACAAAATTTGAAATGCTGTATTTTTATAGATCACATTGTAAATTAATGTAAATAATTCAACTGTCCTGAAAATGACTGGCATTTTTCAAGTGTATAAAGAGAACTGCTTGACTACAGATATCAACAAATGATATAAAGGAAAAACAAAAACAAAAACAAACAAAAAAACCCCACAACTTCACAACTTCCAGTAAGAAATTTCAAGCCATAGACTGTTCCACATTTGCAATTGCGCAGTATGTCAAAGGTTATCACACAGTGTGCAGCACATATTTTGAGTATCTGTTGTTTGCACTATAAATAAGATTGCTTTAAAAAAAAAAAAATTAAATGGCTGAATGTGTACATGACCATATTGTCTCGATTTCACTTACACTTAGCTCAAGCTATTGCTCCATTAGACATCACAGGGGTTTTTTTTGTTCATTTTTGTTGTTTGGTTTTGATTTGTTTGTTTTGCTGGGTTTGTGTGTGTGTGTGTTTGTTTGTTTTGTTGTTGTTGTTTTGTTCTGTTTTTGCTTTCTCCCTGTAGAAAATAATAATATAACAGCAAAGGAAATATCTTCTCTGACAGCTCAAGGTCATCACTAGAGACTGCTCTTTCTGAACAAGTCTGTGGGCACAGTTAGGTGGAAGTGCAGTAATTATAGGTGCCGGCTAGATGCAACCAATCATTGGTACAGACCACCAACTCAAAGGATGGCAGTGGTTTTGAAGTCCAAAATAAATTCTCATTTTACATCTACCTTAACTAAAGAATCTAAGATTTCCTGTATCCTCCCTTATCTCACACTATAATGTGCTTCTAAAACCCAAGTGAAAACCAAAAAAATCCCAATATCTTCCCATTAGATTAACAGCTGATCGGGCAACAATTTTTCTGTTTGGTCAGACTTGGACAACCACATGTGACTTTCAGTAACGTGCTATGGATTTGTCTATATTTCAATGTGAGCATAAAAGACATTTCCCTATATCAGCAGTTAGGCGGTTCCATTAACCTGAGGCTGTAAAATATACATAACATATACGGGTACTCTACACAGTCAGATGGACTACTGATGGGCATCCATAGCAAATGTCTTTATATTTCCCTGAAATAACATAGCTTCCATTATAGCTACAATTTGTAACAAAAATGTAGCATACATCCCAGACAGATTACCTGCCAACCAATACAGTCCAAACAGCCTGAGATGCTGGATGCCCTGAGTCCCCAACTGAATCAAAATTTAAAATTTACAGCAAGCTTCCATATTTATAATTGATGACAATACTAATTACAGACATACAGGCACACACACATCTCCCTTTGAGGTGTTAAATATGAATATATAGCCACAGGTTGTTGCTTGAGCATATCCTTAACATATTCTTTTTAATGCAGAGGGCATAAAATTCTCATTAACAATAATTGGAGTTAGAAGCAGAAATCCCAGGAAGGATGTGTTGTCTCATTAGATATTAACTAGAAATACTGTAAAATATTCTGTTTATGCATTGTTAGAATTCTGAAGACTTTTTTTTCACCTTTCAAATTAACACCTCTATGAATATGTCATTTAGAGGCAAATGAAAGCTCCTGCAATTCTAGAAACCATGTGCATACTTGTAGTTCCTCCAAGGACACAGCCTTTCCAGTAAGAGGTAGAGTTAAAAGGAATCAGCTCTACTGCACCTGCATCCCCTACTGCACAGGTAATTAATCTCCAAAACAGTTCATGGACCTAAGAGTTCCAGCCGCATCATCTCCCCTTAAAATTCCCACCATGCTGGAGCTTAGGAAGTGCTTTTGGAGCTATACTTCATGACATGCAACGTCCTGAACGTGTCAATACTTTTTGCTTACACAAAGAACCACATCATTGCCTATCCATGGAACAGAAAATGGACAAGCAGACAGAGCTCATTTCAGGATTTACCATAGAAAAGCCAGAAAAAATGCAGTGTTGTCTCAGGCACCAATCCCTCTTAAGAGTCACCCACAAGTGGTTTAAAGCTCCATCAGAAAATTACTTCTGTTCAGATATTGATCTTTCTGAGTCTCAGAAAACACACTTCACTACACTGTATATGTTGGGATGAGATTTTCATTAGTATCTTAAGTCTGTCTCTTGAGGTCAGTCAAAGCATTTTGTTGGACTCCAATAAAAGTATGGTTATGCCCACGCCAAACGTGCTTACAAATTTCATCTTTTAGGATGCGCCAAATATATATATATATATATGTATATATATATATAAAAAGGAGGAGGGGGAAGGGGCAAAGCTCATGGATTTGGCCATTCCTAGTAAGATTCACAAAAGGCTTCTTTAACTCTTCTGCTGTTATTAACAATAAAAATAATTATTGTCTGATTGTCACAACGATGATCCTTTCAGTTGCCACTTCTGAGAGATGGCACACAGTTATTTGTTCGTTTGTCTGTTAAAAAAGAAAAAAAAAATAACTGCCTCCTTAAATTGATTGGTTTTGTCAACTGATTGTTCAGCAGCTGATAAAATCCCGAGGGAAGCTTCATTAATTGTTTTCCCAGAGCCTATCCATGTAAGGATAAAAAGTAAGTACAAAACAAACAAAGATGTAGTCAAAGAGTTTAGGCAAAGCACTGGTATCAATTTTCACTTACTGATAAACTACAATCCCAGGCTACCAGAGTTGTAACTTGAGAGAATCTTATCCGTCTTCCAAAGAAACTTTTTCTACAGGATGCAAAGCATCGCAAAAGGAAATAACTGGCAGAGATCCTTAATGAAAGAAATTGTTTATACTCTTCTGTATGTAATATAAACACTATATAGTGTTTTTGAAATTATATTCACATTGTTTTCAATGTTTATAGATACAGGGATGAAAACAGAATACACAGAAGACTTATGTAGCATATGCAATATAATATTACATCCTAACATTTCTCCCAGAGAACTTGCCTCACCTTAAAAGAGATAAAACTCTTTGTAACACTTCACAGTCCAAGCACCCTAATACAAGTATAAGGTCATTTGTAATAAACTGGGGACTCTGCATAACTTGTGTATCACGAACTTTTGACTGGGTTCACCATGCTTTGTCCGGTGATTCATTTACTAAAGCAAACTATAACCATGAACAGAAACAAACATGAATACCTGTAAATAAATATTATATTGCTTGAAATTGTAGGTATTTAGATACAAAAGGTTTTGTTGTTATTCTCTGTTACTTATACACTGGAAGTCTAAATCATGGCATTCTGTGTCCTCAGTGCCCCGTTTTGCACTCTTAATAGTAGTGTCACATTTTCTGTTACAGGTGAAAACCACACAGGAGCTAAAAAATATTTCACAATGTTACAGTGGAAATCTCCAAGAACTATCATCAGCTCTGTAATTTTTCCTGCATAAAACAGCCCAAATAAAATGTGCAGTTATGTATACATACAGTGTCACACTGATGTTCTTAGCTCCATTATCAAGTCAAGAAACAAAAGAAGTATAATGCTAAATCCCAAATTGCACTAGAAAAGTCATATTAATTCATTTTATACATCCATAATTAATCTGCTCTGCCAGCCTAAGGCTTTTGGAAAAAGCAGAGTCCTATGATGACCTTTACACAGCACCTAACACAACACACCGAGTTTGGTCGTGGATTCTAGGAAATAACTTAACCATGGCAACACTCAGGTGCACACCTGCTTTCCAAAACTTATACGCACACATACATAAGTAAAAAAAAAAAAAAAAAAAAAGCGTATTTTATTTTTCCTTCTCTATAATAAACAGTTGCCTAACACAATCACTTTTACTCTGTATTGTCAGGCTGAGAAGACTGATAAAAAAAACATTGCATAGTCCTTATTTTGTACAAATGTGTTGTAATATTCACCTTTTTACCACCTCAAACACTCACTTCTATTTATTCACACTTACCATAACTACTTCTAAATTCTGCTACATCTCTAAGGCAGTTGTTATCCTAACAAGTCTCAGGAGTTAGTCCTAGCCATTTTCTCTAGGAAGCAACATCAGACATACTTGTTAGTTTTTCAGGTCTGTGCATTTTGTTCTCTTGAGGACATTCTGCATTGTTAGTCATCTGTGCTTCTTAATAATATCCATTTGCTGGTCGACATTCCTGTACGCTTCTGATCAAAAGCACAGATTTCCATGCCCTTGTTGCATACAGGTTGTTTTGAATTCACTTTAGTGATTTAACCCTCAGATCTACAACACTAATTCTACTGACAATACCCAAAGAACAGCATATTCTAGATTTGAACTAACTTTTATCATCCCCAAGTCCCAGTGGTGGCAGAAAGCTATAGTATATTCCAAGTTGCAAGTGAGGTGAAACTATAAAAAAAAGAATCGATATTCTGATACAAAACTTTTTTGTTTGTTTGTTTGTTTTTGTTTTTAATATTGTAGTTTGCCATTTTTAAGTGCATATGGGGTCATCATCTTATTGCATGACTGCTCATCCCAGGCTTGTCTGAGGCTACATATCAGCTCCTGCTAGTCTGTCTGTTTTTCCCAGCCTAATAAAAATTTTGAAATACCACCATCTTATAAGAAATCTTTTGGTTTCAACTTCATATTTGCACTTGGGAGGAGTTAATTAGTTTGCAAGTTTATGCAAAGGCATGCAGACTTTGGTTTCGGATATTTCTAGAATACTATATTGAAAGTTTGTATACTTCTGTGAAAATCTGCTTCCTCATGTCTCCAATCTTCTTATACTTTTTCAAAAGGTGTTTTGAAAAGTTTGGTGTTACCATACTCTTCCTAGAGAAGCTAAGCCTTCTTATCCCCTTAAGACATTAGCAGTGTCTAGTGCTTACATATTTTACTGAGGGCTAGACAATGTCACTAAGACACAGCCTGGAGCAGCATGTTTCTGCAGTGGAGCATTCCACAGGAATGACTGCAAATTAGACAGAGGCAATTCCATCCTGCTTCCCTGTTGTTGGAGACAGAAAGTAATTAGCTGCTGGCCTATACCAGCAGCAAATCATTAACCCTCCTGCCCCCAAACATTAGCTCAGCTGCGCTGGCCACTGAATTGCGAAGAATGGAAATACATCTCTGTCTCTCTTCTGCTTCCTCGAGTCCAGAAAATCATCATATGTATTCTTTCCTCAACTCCTGAACATCCAGTCTGGGAAGTCCTCACAAGAAGACTGAGAAGGATTTGGATTTGCTCAGACATGATATCCAAATTTCAGTGTTGTCCTGAGTGACTGAAAAAGCTTTCCAGTGTTCCAGAAAGGACAAAGCTGCCAACACACAGGCTATGGTTTCTACAAATCATCATACTGTGACAAGTCACCAAGTAAAAAGGAGGGTACAAAGCTGGGGCAGGATCTGGAACTGGGTTTTGTCACCACTGTCTTGGGTTATCTTTATTATACACCACCCAGTTAGATCTTTTTTTTTTTTTAATATTGTTTTGGACTCCAATAAAGGTAATACTTACCATTTAACCTAGAAAATGTGAAGTGATTCCACAAGCCTAATTTTAATAAATATTTAATCAAAGTATTTCTTTCAGTATTCCTATAACATGTACTTGAAATACACATTGTTAGAGCAATTTTTTCATAGCTCTCAGCCTAACAGCAAAGTAGGCCAAACACATCCATCTAATTCAATGGCCCAAACATAAAAATGTAAGCTTTTCACAAATGCTTGTAAGAAATTATGTTTTATCATTTGAAAGATGGAGTCATTGCATTGGCATTACTGTCTGTGCATTAGATCAGACAGCAAATGAGATATTGATGGAACTATTTTGAACAGTCAATAAGCTTTCTAATGATTGATAGCTTTGAGCTGACTCTGGTAATATCAATGTCTGCACTTGGAAACTAGAGATTGAAACTGTAATACAATATTCTCTTTATGGAATTCATAATCATAAGTCAAATTTAGGCAGTGGTTCCAGTAGTAGAATTTGCATGGGGCTCTTTCTTCATAGCGTAAGGCAAGAACGACAAAAATTTTTACTTGTTTTAATCTTTCCATCTAAACCTAACCAAAGCAGTGTCTCAGAAGATAAGGACAGGGAGGAGAAAGACATGGGAGATGCTGAGCAAAAGAACAGATCAGGGAAACAGAACTCAATGAACGTTGTGCTTAAAACAACCTGAATGTTAATCCCACTGATGTCAACAGAAGTCAGAACACAATAAGTTACTGGACATTCAGAGAAAAGAACCATTATTTTAGCAATTAGCTATTAGTTATTTTAGCAATTATTTTAGCAATTATTTAAAAAAGATAGCATTATTTTAGCAATTAGCTAATAATAATTATTATTATTATTATTTTAGCAATAATAGCAATTAAGGAAAGGAAAAAAACAGCAGAGGAGAACATATATGGCCAAGACTTTTAAGAATGATAGTTGACAATTATCAATGCAAACCTAAAGTAGCTAGATTTTCAAAGGCCATACTTTCAGTATTCTCACATTTTAAGCTTTGGTCATTCACTTCAAGGAGGAATCCAATAATAAGGAACTATTAAGAATATTCCTTATACTTATAAAATTTCTTCATTTCTTTTGCAGAAAAATGAGGAATGAATTTTCATTCCCTAACTTTCATTTAATAGTGAATGAAATTAATGACAGCATATTTATCTTAATTTAAGTTTTCAAGCTGTCAGGCTGATGGTAATACTCTGAGAAACCTATAAATTCCATTTGAATTACAGTTGTTCATGTACAGCAGTTTCTACTTGGTTATTAACCAAGTTTCCCTTGAATTCCATCCAAAACTGAAAGATGGTAGGAAGATGGTAGAAGTAGACTGGAAGTCTTATAATTTGTAAACAATCACTTCTCCTTGCAATCTTACTGAAGTACTGTTCACAGGAGTATTGGCTCATACTTGCAAGAAGTTTGCAATCCAGAGATTAGTAATATAAAATACAAGACATTGAGATTCTCTACAGTAGATAAGGTCCAAAAGGATTACTTGATCAAATTAACTGTTAAAATCTCAACTGTATCAGAGTACAAGTACTAATGTAACTTTTATTGCCACTAAGATCAGTGATGCTTCAGTACACTCAGACATATTCCCCTTCAGCCCTCTCTGCACCTGACATGCATGAGTCGCTGCCCCTCCTAGATGACACAGTCAATAAAGTCAATAAAATAGTTAGGGATTCTCTTTGGAAACCTGGCTGTCAGCAGAGGTAGCTCTTCTTTCACTTACTTGGTATTATGCCAGTGTGAGTCTACACTCATCCATAATGCTGCTCTTGATTTATGCTGACGTGAAACCAGGATCCATACCTAAAATGAAAACAATTCAGCACTAGTAGATTTATTGTCTTTATTTACTCAACCAATCCAAAATATTTCCTTCACCACTAGTATTCTGTCCCAAGGAAGTGGTACCCTCTTCCACTGCAATGCTTCAATCAGGTTTTTAATATCCATTTCACAGTTACCTACTTGCTTTCTCTCTTCTTTTTATATACACTATGCCTGAACTATGGTATTTGGGTTTGAGTAATCATCTCTAAACTGAACTTCATGGTGTCTAGACACCAAGTAACCATTTTTAATTTCTAATGTTTAGGCACTTGAAGAAAGCTGCTTGAAAGTTCAGTTCATTAAAACAGTACAGTTGTAAGGTGTTCAAACTGTGGAGATGTAAAGTGATAAGAGTATGCTATATTGCAGTGTGATGAGAAGCACATTACGTGTAGATAAAGTAAGTTAAGAGAAATGGTGAGGACAATAAAAGCTTTGAAACTAACAAAAACTAAGTTAACTTTTGAAAACTAACTTACACCCTGCTGTTTGTTTATTTTTATTGTACTGACTGCTTGACCTAATACAAACTTAATGAACAAGCAGGTGTTGCAGTTTACTAAGGAATCATGTCCTGAGAAGGAAACAAGAATAGCGGACATTCTCTAATCTTTCTTCTAACACCTGCGTGCCACAATAGAAACAACTGGGGACTGAGAAAGATTATCAAATTATATAAAGAAAAAAATAGGCACAACAAAAATCAAACAGACCGAAACATTACCAAATGGGCAAGTGTCATTTTTCAGGTTCAGAATAGGTAATGATTTTGGCGCAATCTTTGGTTGTTACAAATAATTTAAGGTTTTCATACCACATGGGTTGTGATGATTATTAATATAAAAATTTGGATTTCACACAGTGAAAAACAGTCCTTCTGTACCTAGTAATAGCATTTTTATATTTTTTTTTGTATGGTTTCAGTATGGGAGGAAAAAACAACAACAAAACAACTACTTGGAAAGGGGAAGAAAAAAAGATATAATGGATGATCATTTAGGCTTTAAATGACTCATTCTCCCCAAAAGTTTACTGGTGTGCATCAAAATTTGTATTTAGACTGTATGGGTGTGAAAAATTGATGAAAATGTGAAAACACGGTCCTTCAAAAAATGTAGCTTAGCACACTGCAAGCTGGAGAGAAATTAGAGCTTGTATTCAGTGCTGAGGCACAGTGTTTGCATATCAAAGCCTTCAAAGGAAAGGGTTTCTGATTGTCCATCATCTCCTCCTTATTGCAAAACCCTTTACATGAGTAAAAGTTAAAACATACGTATGACAAACTACTGCTTGAGATGGCTGTGCACTGTCTACACTGGAAACACAACTGGCTATAGATAGAATTCACTAGCTCTGCTTTGGTCTAATTCTGGCACTACAATGCTGTACAATCTATTTTACTTCCTTGTATTTTAACTTTGAGAGGAATGAACCAAGTTTAGCTAACTGCAGCCAAAACTGCTGTTAAAAACTACATCAATTCAAGGAAGGGAGACACAAAGTTCAGAAAGTTACTAAAGGCTCACAGCTACTTCCAGTCTAGCAAGTTTTCTGAACATAAAATGTCAATAAAGCTAAGAGCATATGAAGGGGAAGTATCCTCGCCCTAATCTGCAACTGCTGTGATGGACCTGGGAAGTAACTTAGAAATTCTTGTTTTATAGTAAGGGAAAATAATGTGTGTATCTAAACCTTAGTTGTTTGAGAGTAGTACAGGAATATGAAAATTCTGCTCAGTAGAGTTCAAAGGCACAGTGGACTAATATATGTGGTAAATATATCAGAATATTATTTAAAATTAATGGTAGAAGGCAATGCACTGTAATTCAATTACCTGACATTGAAAAAGAAAAAACTTCTGGAAATGCAGGAAGTGCCACTACATAATCTTGGCTCCAAATCTAATCAGCTTATATCATCAGTGCAGGCGCAGCAACATGAGAGGACGGGCACATTGTGCAGGATCCTGGAGAAGCCTGAGCTCTGCATGCTTCACAGCACAGCTGCATCGCGTGCCTCCTGCCTGCTCCCAACTTCCCAGTCAAAGGCCACTGGGCACTGTCTTCTGTGAGGAAATAAGGCAAGAGATTTTCAGAACGATGATATTTTCCTAGGCCCCAGCTATGAAGCTCGAGGCATACAACGAAACCTCTGGAGAGCACCTCTGGAGAGCCTGTGTACACTCACATATCAGAATGGTCCACAAACCTCTCTTGTAACATGGCAGAGTCTGCGGGAGGGGGAAGACAGGCTTACAGGCTGCAGTCCAGCCCCTCTGCTCACTGCTTTTCCTTTGTGCATAAACTGAGCACAAGGCGACGCAGAGGCTTGAGCCGCCCATGGAGCTGGCACCTCTGTGTCTCCCCTCACTGCCACACCTTCTCAGCCTTTCCCGCTCCATTTCCATCCCACCTCAACTTTGAAAGCATCCCATTTTGTCTTTATTTTTGTCTGTAAACTGTTTACTTGCCATGAGCACAAACAGCAAGGAGATGGACGAAGCTTTTATTTCTTACTCCTGTCCTTCACCCTCCAAGGCATGCAGGGCATTCCACCAGCTCACTGACAGACTCTCCTGGGGCTACTCGGCTTGTATTCAGGCGGGCAAACCTCACAGGCTTCCCAGGCCTCATTCAGCCTGGGTGTGTCCATTAAAACCCCTTTCCTCAGCCTGCCTGAGGGTAACATTGGCAGCTTTTCACAGATTTTGGCGCCTTGAGGTGCGTTGCCTCAGGGAGGCCATGTTGAGGCCTCATTGCCCTGGCACCACTGCCAGCCCCAGGTGGTGGGGGCATGTGGCCAGCCACACGCACTATTGTCACATGGCAGCAGGTGTCAGGGTGTCTCAACCCTATCGTGACATGGCAGCAGGTGTCAGGGTGCAACACCTGTTGCGACAAACCTCCCTCCCGCAGCTGCCGCCCTCCACCTCAGTGGTGTGTTGGCATCCCGCCTCAGTGGGGAGGCTGCAGAGAGGCGTGAGGGGAGAGCGTGGGGGGCAGCAAGGCGAGCAGGGGCTTCAGAGGCGCGCGACACCTCTCCTTCACCTCAGGGCACAGGCCAAGCCTGGAAGACGAGTACACTGATGGCCCCAACATGCATGTTGTGACAGGAAGTGGAGAGAAGGAGTCGCTGTGTTACCCTCTGTGAAGGCCTTGCCGAGAGCAGGGTGCTGGGTGCGTGAGGCACAGGTGGGAAGGCCGTGCTGCTTTGTTCCGACTGTACTCAGCACTTCATTTTTCACAGTTCCTTGGAAATACTGCAAACCACATAGATGTTACTCTGTTTTTGTTTTTTTTTTTTAATCTCTTTTGCTCCTCAAGAAGGAGGGTGTTTTCAAGAAACTCTGTCCCCTTTGTTTATTCTCACGGCTATTTGCACTACAATTTGTCTTGCTCTTCTCTCAAGAGAAAACTTCAAAATGACTTCATCCAGGGCTTTGAGATCTGGTGAGGATGGCAGAATGAAAGAAGGCCTCATGCTACTCAAGAATAGCACCTACTTTCAAAGAAAACTTTTCATGCAGTCGTATCTGAAATATCTTCATGGAAGACATCGCATATTTCACTTATACATGTTGTTTCAGTTTATTATTTGTTCAATTTCAAATATTCATGTAAGATTTCAAGTGTTGGAGGGAGTAGATGTAGGTTTTGATTCATTCAGGTGTTTTTGTTTGTTTGTTTGTTTGTGTTTTTTTTTTTTTTTTTTAACATGAACAATCATCTGAGAAATATAAAATATGTTCACAGTACATTTCAGTCCTATCAATTTGTTGCACTCTCCAAAATTTGGTCACGATCTTTTGCTCAGCTCTATTCTTGTGTCTCAGGAAGAAATGTCAGTAAACTGGAGCAAGAGACTTTTTCCATTATTTTGGGGCTGCTAAAGAGAAGTGAATGACGTGTTCACCCAGGAACTGTGTAGGAAGTGGAAGACATCCTCTCTCTTTGCCAGCTCCTCTGAGGAAGAAAAAACACTTTCAATTAAAAGGTAGGTAATAAATATTTGTGTTTAGGTGATCTGATTTTCAAGAGTGCTAAATGTTCACAGGGTTATACATTGATAATCAGGCTGCTGATCCAATTAGTTAAACATGAATTTTGGCACCACACTGTAGACCAAGACATTCTAAAATGTGATGTTTAAAGCTGGAGAAACAAAGGTGCAGTGAAAGAGAAATAAGAAAACACTTATAACTACAGAAGGAAGATCTTAGATTATATACTTCGAAACTTTTTTTTTTTTTTCCTCAAAGGACCATTTGTGAAAAGAAAGAGGTTAGGGTGTGCCTTCAGCTGGTAACCAAGTCTAATGAGAAGTTGGGCCTCACTGCTTTTGCACTCATGGGCCCATGTACTCCTCTGTGCTAGCTCTGGGTCTTGTCAGACCCTATAGCAAACCAGTTTTGGGAACATAACAAGTAGAAAACTATTAATTTTCTGCAGGTTTCCAGTTCAGTTCTCTGAACTGGTTAATGCACAGTTAAGCCCCAGAGCAAGGAAAAGGAGCATGGAGGGGAGCAGAACTTTCCATTTGCACGACAGGTTGTTTGGCTAGCGTAGTTTTGGGAACACAGCTGTTTCCAAAAGCCAGAGACTTATCTGGTACACATTGTTAAAACCCCACTGAATCTCACATTTTTTCCATCTGTGGTTTTGATCCACATGGTTTGAAACTCACTTCTTTCAGTTCTAGTTGATATACTTGCAAGCCAGTGCTCAGAAAAGAAATTGGTACAAAAAGCATCACTAAATATAATAAAATAAAGAATGTGAAGTCAGTTTAGGTCAATATATCTTTTCAGATATAATCAGTTTGTATCTGTGTGCTCATTTAGGCTGGGAGCTAGCCAGAACCAATGCTGCTCTGTCTTGCTTTTATTTATTTATTTATTTATTTATTTTGTTGTTGTTAAATTGGACTATAAAGGGGGATTATATTTCAGAAGTAAAACCCTAAAATGGAAATACTGAGTCTTTTCCCTGTTTGTTAGCTCCTTCCATTCTGTCCCAGCCTCCAGGTTTTTCATGTAACTTAAACTTCAAACTTACTACATTTTCAGAGTTTTATAAGACTGCCTTGATAAATCTGCCCTTTTAGTTATTGAAGTGTATTTGAAATGGAGTATTTTGTCTAAACTTCTGTGACCTGTTGCTCATCCATCTGCTTTTGCTAAACATTATTTTCTGAAGCAAAAAGTAATACCAGTATACCTGATCACAGTATATTGTCAAAATGTTTCCGCATTGGCTATTTTGGATCTGTGGTACTTTATGACAACAAATAAAGAATGTATGAGGGAAGTTTGATCTGATTCCACTTAAATTTTAAGAAAAATAATGGTCCATAAAGTGCGTAGAAATGAACAATAAATCTGTTTTCAGTACTTCTGATATCTCAACAGTATATTTTTCTTTTTTCCTGTATAAGTCATTTTCAAACCTAGTGTTAAGCTGAAGACCTAAAATTGATACACAATTTGTCTCCATT
Source organism: Cygnus atratus (assembly GCF_013377495.2). Taxonomy (NCBI): domain Eukaryota; kingdom Metazoa; phylum Chordata; class Aves; order Anseriformes; family Anatidae; genus Cygnus; species Cygnus atratus. Next base: position 8,573,202 of record NC_066365.1, read on the forward strand.
AAATTCTAAAAATATCTTTTCAGATACTTTAAATATTGCCTTTTTTTTTTTTTTAACTGCGGACTACAATAGTGTCAGAAAGAGAACATTAGATGCAAGATTTAAGAGTAGAAAAGTAAATGGGTTTCAAATTTATTAATTTTAAATTGTTTTCAAATTAATAATATACTAAAGATTTAGGGGTGATCTACTTTTGATATATTAAACAGAACAGAGAGTTCTGTAATTGTCAACAAGTTGATTTCATGTTACGATTCCTATGGCTTTATTAGTTTATCCCTAAGGAAAAGACTGGTTGTGGACTTATTCTGCAGTGGCTACATCAAAACTTACAGGTGTCAGACCTATTTAATGTTGTTAAGGAAATTTTGTGAGGAAACTTCATTTCTGTTTTACTGTGCCATGTATTTTCAAAGCTTCACACAGGGAAATCTGCATCAAGGCACTAAGTATCCTCTGCTCTGCACAAATTCAATAAAAGTAGTAAAAGCTCCCCAGAGAACCTAGCAATTTAAAAGGCTTAAGGCCTCAAGCATCACTGTCATTTGCATTTGGAGAATACTGAAGACACAGACGTGAAGATGTAAAATCAGACCTCTGCTGTAGCTTTTGTTTTAAAGCATGTTCCCATGCAAATATGCAGTTCTTCTCTCACGCAGAGCTTTTACTACTAATGGTGAGTGTATAATAACATCAGTTCATACAGCCTCGCAAATAGCCAGATCAATGTTACCTGCCACATGTACAGTTTCCTGGGCTGCTTCTTAAAGCCAATTTTTATGTTATTCCTTGAAAACACCCATTTAGCTTTTGGGTTCCTCTTATTGATTTTTGTTTTTCTGAATGTAATGCTTGTTTCACCCTAATATGTAAGTGTTTCTTTAAAGTAGGTCTATAATAAGATAGTTTGGACTGTGTGCCTTAGCTCCATGTGCACACTATTAGTATTGGACTCCCAAGGGCAGGTTGTGCAGTGAACCGCAGTAATAAGGTTGATGGTTCATAAAAGGGCTGATGTGACAAATTACTGACCTGTTTTAGAGATTAAGTAACTGTACCTTTGCCGAGGTTTGCATATCAGATTTTTATTCAGCATAATTGTTATAGTTTTAAGTATGGTAGTTGCCCTATAGAGTGTTCCATGTGTCAAAGCGGATTATGAAATGGTTGCAAAATATAATTACTGGTGTGATTAGTTATGCCTCTCCCAATAAAAACACATTGCTCTGTGATTCATGATATGCACTAGGTTAAAGTTTATGCAGCTGCTTGCAACACTTAAGGTCTTTAGAAGTTCTTCCAGTACACTACATCTCCAGCTTTATTTGGGAGAGTATTGGAAGGAGCATGTGTTAAAAAACTCATTTGCCCATAATACAGATGTCAGTCTTTCACTCCATTAAAGCATATATGACATTTGGTTACTCAAATGCAGCAGTAGCTTTCTTCAAGATAATTAATGAAACCATATTTCTTGGTATGTGCTTCATAGTCTTTCCCTTCAAGCAAAAAAGAGGCCCTTTTCCCAGCTGGAACCTGACTAGATGTGGATAGTTTCAACTTCCTGTTGCTGAATGCTGCTTTTTTTTAGTTTAGAGACCTCTGCTGTGAGAAACCATAGTGGATAAGGATTTGCAAAGCAAGTTACCTCTTAGCTTTCTAGCTGATTGACTAATTATAGACTAAATTTTCCATTTTTTTTTATAAGTAAGATTTTCCTCACCAAGATTCATTTATGTATCAAAAGGATACATTCTTTTTACCCTGTTTCCAACATAAATATTAAAGAATGAACTGAAATTTTGGCCAGGTACTTCTTCAGTGATATTCTCAAAAGTCATTCAGTGGATATATAATGCTGTATGGCACAGTACTGTATGTAGATGTGCTGCATGACACATAATACTGTATGACACGGTATTCTGGTTTGTGCAAAAAATTAAATCATTTTAAAATTTTAGGGACAGCTTCGGTTAGGTATTCACATTCAGTTGGTATCTGCTTATAATCACTTCTTCTCAGAAGCACCTTCTGTCAGCAGACACCACAGCTTCCCCCAGTAACTGGGACCTATACTCGTTTCTCTGACCTTGCTGTTGGAAATACCACTTTGTTCTTATTAATATCACGAGTATTCCAGATCACTTATAAAAATGAATATTCTCTGTCATTTGCCATTCCCCGAGTCTTTGTCATCTGTAGCACATCTGTATAAGATGCTCTTTCATATTGGTCCACCAACTGGTTTGTGGCAGTAGCCAACAGAATCAGCTTCCATAATGTATTTTGTTTCATTGCTACTTCTGCTGGTATGTTTTAAATGTTTTGCTTATGCCGGGCTTTTGATGGGTGCATTTTTATGGGGGAAAAATGGCTCTGTGATATACAATGTGCATTTACATGTGTTCCACAGTACTATATGGTTCTCAGTAGGAAACGCAAAAGCTGTTGTCATACACTTAAAAGTGTGATGATAATGCTTAATTTGTCGTTTTATTTTTGGAACATTCAGCAAATTGAGCTTTATTGTCCTACTGATGTGGCCAACAGAGAGCTTGCGTTGATAGTCTTTCCTCATTAGTATTGACACTGTCAGTTGTGCTAGCTTTCATCTTCCCCCATAGTTGTTGCTTTGTTTTTTTGTGTTGTTTTTTGTTTTTGCTGCAAGGACTCTTAAGCATTTAAATGAGCACAACTCGCTGTTGTCCTCTCGCTGCAGTGGGATTGTCATTTCTGTCCCTGTTGCTGTCTCACATGCATATGTTTCCTGAGGAAAAAATGAATTCTATGAAGTATCTTGCATAATTGTCTGTGCCTTTGTGATGTGTATAATGACGTGTAACATTATTTTGGAAAGGCTAAAGCAATGATCAAAAGTTGAATCCTTCTTGCATGTCTGCTTCATGTTTTATCAACACAGTTGGCAGGCAGTGGTCACACTCACTTCTGCAATGATATACATCACTCTATAAACAAGTCCTCACTGTATGGCTTTTACAGAGCTTATCTCCTACCAGGTGCCAGGAAATAATTGAGGCTTTTTGCACAGATAGCAGTGTTGTGTAGTACAAGAATATCAATACCAGCATGAAAGTATAACTGCAAAGTGCTGAGATACTGAAAGGCAGTGATAGAATTTGTAAATTTGTAAATTTGAAAATGTCATATACAATGTAGTGCTTTAATTTGACCTGTACTTTTCATTTTCTTTGTAAATTTTAAACTTACCTCTTCCACTAAATTTAGTTATTAACGTGGGTTTCTTCCCCCAAAATAGAAATGTTATCTGAATAGATTTAGAAGTGCAGGGCTTTGCATACACTAGGCCAGTGTGATGATGAGAGTAGACTTAAAATGAAAGTCAAGGTCCATTGCCAAAAAAACATTTGTTGTCTTTTGCATATGAATGAATGATTTGTGTGCACCCAGAAAAAGAATTCTTGTGCTATAAGAAGCAGTCATAAATGTCAGTATGACTGGCTTTTGGTTTACCAGTTGTTTCCAATTTTGATAAACCTCCTCAAAGTCCCAACAGTATTTTTCACTATTATTCTTTATTTTTACTTCTATCAGGTCATATCTCATGTTCAGAATAATAAAGCTCTTCAAAGTACCCTTCACCTACAGCTGAATATGGTTGACTTGTGACAAATATTTAAGAATGTAAATCTCTCTGCTTATCATTATTATTTGTTTTTAATAACCAAGTAATCGAGATTGATTTACTTTTTTTTTTTTTTTTTTTTCTGGATCTGAAATAATATTAAAAACGCCTTCTTCCATAATGATTTTTTTGGAGTTCTGCTTCTCACCCAGGATTTTAAGGGCCTCTGCTATCACTGTTTCCAATGCTTTCAGTCTTCAGATCAGTCTTCAGTCTACTTATTAGTATATTGAGACCAACCTTGTCAATAGCACTTTTGGGAGAAGAGCCTTCCTATTCCAAAGCATGTAAGGAGTACTGCAACATCTTTTCTTTGAGGGGAGTGTGCACATCACTGGGATACTGCAATGTCTTCTAATATGCAGAGGCGTAATTGACCTGCATTAAAAACAAAGCATTTACTCATTTTTATGGATAAATCATTATTAGAACAACTCTGGAATTTACTGACATGTTGATCAGGAACTTGTGTGCTAATAATGTCATAGCTGAGTTAAGGGAGCAGCAAAAAAAATAAGTCAATCAAAATTCAAAAATAGTATCACTTTGATTAAATCTGATATGCTGTGTACATTTTATGTTAACATGCATGGCTCCTATTTCAATAGGAATAATTATGCCAAGACCAATGAATGGCATTTTGTGAAAATCTGTTAGCACTAGAAATACAGGGTATCTGTCATCCAGGGACTTTGATAATTCCACTTAACTTGATGAACAGATATGATAGAATTTTTTTATTTTATTTTACTATATATATTTTTTTAATGACACGAAATGTCTTCTTGTGATAAAAGTTCTATTAAATGAGAGAACTCTTGAATGGGTTCACCCTCCACTGACTTTTCTGTGTTGTAGGACAGGAATAAGTGATTGCATGCTCTCTTCTTGAATGAAGCTTTGTGTTTAAAGACGCTAACATTTCACGCTGAACCGCTGCTAAAAGTAGATCTTTGGTTTGACTTCCTATCCAGATCAGTTATGGCAAATTTCAAACACGGTATCTCAGGGGACTTCACTTCTGAGTATTATATCAGTTTTGCATAAAACCTCTCATATTCTTTCACAATAAATTCCTGTACCTGTTCAAATTGACATGGTTGCAGCTATTAGTAACAGTATTATCCCCTGATTCTCTTGATCATATCTGAAAGTTCAATAGAACACACCTCTATTGTCATGGTGAGAAGATGTGATGCCTTTCTAATTCTTCAAAGCCCTTAATTGTTTCAACTGATGTGATTTCATTTGTATATCACATTTTCCTACAGCACTAACCAATGTAACCCCCCTCAAAGAAAAATTTGAAGGGGGCTGACTATAATCCATGTAGATACATTTTTCTCCGAACAGAATCCAAAAATCCTCCAAAAAATTACCAGCTTCTCAGGATTATATTCTACTGATTGAATACAGAAATACATAAAGGAAAAAAAATAGATGTCACAGATGTCACTCTGGTTGTGCTCACTCAGAAAAAAATGTTTTGAATTAAAATTACAGCAGAAAGGTATTAGTGGGTGCAGCCTGGTCCATGGTGAAACCTCTGTGAAAGCATTTCTGATCTATACACTTGTAAGTAACAGTTTTGCACTGTAGAGTAGCAAAATAACACAGAATTACAAAGGAAACCTTTGTTTATCACTATAATATTGCAAACAAATTATTGTGCAGGTGGAAAATAATTGGCTGTGGGTATTAAGTATGTATCTATATGTTCATAATGGACCCTTTATCTTCCCGTCTGAAAACAAAGTACTATCTAGGCAAAGACATAACAAAAAGGTTCTGGTAATGCTGATAATAAATAAAAACAGCTCACGTGGGAAGTTTATGGAACTCAATACCTTCAGGAATTATCCACATTATTTGTATTACTCTTTCATAATAAGTGCCAGCTATCAGGTGGTTATCATACAAAATAGGGAAAAAGAAAGGTTTTAGTCCGATAAAGAATTGAAAAAATCTTGTGATCTTCATGAGGATTTTGGTGAAATTTCTGACATTAATATCACAGAGACCTTCGTGTGTAATTAACCCTGCAAGTTCTCTGCAGCTCTTCATAGTACTTGTGCCTTCTAAATGGGACCCAATCAGGTCCTAACGTGGCAGTGATTCTCACACCAAATGCCTTAAGTCTCCTGCCCAACTTGTCTTCCCTTCACCATTTTATAAGAAAAGGTATTATGCAATAACAGTTAAATTTGAGACTTTTTCCCAAAGCTAAACTGATTATTTGTGATGTGTGGAGTCAATATCACCCTAAGGTAGCTTTTTGTAACAATATTTTAGATCCTAAACCTAATTATTTTAAATACAGCAAATTAACACAACTATTTACACTCAGAGACAGTGTTAAGGCAGACAAGATGATGGAATGCCTGGACTTGATGCATCTCAACCAAAGTGGGCGTCAGAGCAGCTGAAAGCCAACTGATGTCTGCTCCACTGAGGCACAGGAGGGCTCAGAGGTGCTGGCAATACAGAACATTTTGTATTTATCTCCTACAAAAACAGGCTCTATGTCCTTTTGATTTTTAAACCAGCCTACTCCATCTGGCACAATCTATGCAATAAACAGGGTTCAGCTGTCTTTTGCTTGGATGAGGAAAAATGGAAGAAGGGTCCTTAGAAGGAGCTTGAAACTGAGATTCCTGCACAAGATCACTATTATTTCCATCAGAATTTTACAATAAATGTGATGCTTACATTTTGAGGCTGATAGAAATTCTATCATCCAAAAGTGTCTAAACATTACTGTTTTCACAGATTAGTGCAAATATTTGCCAGAGCGTACTCTTCAAATTGTTCCAATAAAAGAGCAATGGAGAGGAAAAAAAGAAGGGTTTTCATTAAGTTAATAACTTTGGTGATTTTTCTTCAGCACGATAGAGGTACCATACCATAACAAAGTAACAGATCACCTAGATAAATTAAAAAATAAAAATATCGCAGTAGGAGAGACTGAGAATAAGCATATAGAAGATCATATCTGCTGTCATATCTGCTAAAATTAAAAAATAAAAAATAAAATAAAGTGTTTGGGTTATGCTAAAAGTAAACAATTATACTCTTTGCTTGCCTTCTGTAATATTATCCCCGGGGTCTGAACACTCTTGTTAGTCCTGAAGATCATTACATTTATATGAGATTGTAAAATCTTGTTGCTGAACTTTTAAAAATCTATGTTGCACTATGTGCATATTTTAACTGTAGCATGAACAACGATAAGGAGGTATGTCATGATTTTTATTAGCTGTGTTATTCATTATTTGTATACCTCTGTCGTGTTGTTTCTTATTCTGTTTCTCGGACTGATTAGTCCTGTTCTGTACATGTATTTTCACTTGGAAATTGTTCATTCTTCTACAAATTTGTACTACCTGTGTTTGGATTTCTTGCATGCCTACATTCTCCTCTCTAAAGGGACAGAGAGACAAAATACTATTGTCAATGAATGCATCTAATTGATTTAATGACATATTTTCAGTTATTTGCTACCCAGTCTTTGTGTTTACCTTGTATTTAGCTGCTGCTGAAAACGGAGTATGTATTTTTAGTGGTGTCCCAAATGAATTCATTCTTCCCTCACTTACAGGAGATTTACAACCACTAATTATCTGTTCATTATACACAATGCTTTTGTCATAGAATGACAAGAGTTAGTGTTTTTTTCCCTCCGTTTGACGTTCTCAGTCTCTTTTTAGGCATGAACAACCTAAATATTCTGCTATTTGCAAACACTGCCACTTACATTCTGTTATTAATTAGTAAATACACAGATTCTGCTATGACATCTTAAAACTAGGCACTGAGTTTCCAAAACAGCCAATAGATTAGCACCTTTTCCAGATTATTGCATTATTATACTTTTTTATGTGAGTAAGTGATGCCCCCAAACAAGAGACAAATCATCTGATAGTAAGGATCAGTTGTCAGTGCTTGATTTTTGACAGAGGGCAACCATTTGAAGTTCTAGTGATGCAGTAGTTCTCACAGGAGAAAAAGGAGGAATGTGGTCAGTCTTTGGCATTGAGATAAGGTACCAGAGATCTTAAACAAGAACCTATTTAGTAACTTTCTGAAACAAGACACTGTAGACTGGATAAATGATTGAATAAATACATGAAAACTACCAAACTAACTTACAATTTTTTTTCAAGCTCGTTAAAATATATTCTTCCTAATCCTCTCTCCATTCTGGCATCAGCACCAAGAGAATGTGAAAATCTGGCCTAGTGCCTCAGAAAAATTGTAGCTTGTGTCTTTTCCTCTCTAAACCTTACAGGTCTGACATCTTGGTTGGATTTCATCTCCTAGATTGGTCTTCTCTTTTGAAAAGGAGAGAGAGAATATCCAGGGGACCCCATTCTGAGATATTGGGGCTTGTGACAATGCAAGAGGCATTTAGCAAATCAAAACATACTTGTTTCTGAATGGTTTTGGACCATGACTTTTGGTGATACTCTGGTACCTTTGAATTATAACTGTTTAGCATCCAGTCAGGTCTACACTGAGTGTCATGTCTAGGTTACATCAAATCCCTTGTACATAATAGGCAACATTTACTTGTTCCATGGGCCAGGCTGCCAAATTGCCACAATCTGCTAAATAATGGATAAAAATGGTTCGTCTGGCAAGTAAAGGAAACTGGAATGGCTAGTCCCAAACTCAGATACTGTGTGAAATTTAGTGTTGGATTGAAATCTAAATTTGACACTAAGTACTGGTACATGTAAAGTGTATTGACAAGCTTACCAGTAATTAAAACATACATGTCCTGTTACACCTCATTCAAACTTTTTAAAGTTTGCTCTTTGAAGAACATATAGCAACCAGCTATAGTGGTTTGATAAATATCCAGATACAGATCACGCTAACCAGTAGCTAACAACCTTTTCCCTGCACTAGTACTCTGGTTCATTTGCAAAGTGAAGTCATTGACAAGTTACTAATAAACCACTGATTTAGTCATGCAGCTTGCAGTGAAAGCCTCAAGCTGAAGGCTGTGTGTATATGTAATTTCTTAACTGCTGCTCTGAGCTACAAGCTTTTTCTATCAAGGTAAAATGCATTAAACTAGCTCATAATTCTTCTGACTGCTTTGTGTTGCTCAAGAGGCTTTAAAGAGCTATAATTAATTTGCCAAATGAATAAAGAACAGCCATGACCCTGCATCATGCACAACTAGGAATTCACTAGTGAAAATGCTGTGCATGGATGTAACTTGTCACCTGTTACACAACTGCAGAAGCATCAGGGTCCTTGAAATGACATTGTCTGCTGAATAAAGGAGAAAGATAAAAGATAGCAATGGATATTGTGCTTTTCGGAGGTGAAGTCACACATATAATCTTAAATTGGATATGATAGCAAATGAAACTTGCTCGTAAAAATGCATTCTGATTCACAGCTTCTGTGTGTTTCTCCATGCTCCTAATTTAAAATTGCAAAGATGAAGGTAACTTCTATGATATACTGTGGAATTATTTCACGTAAATTATTCTATCCAGACACTTTGCAACTGGGGATTAAGGCTGTAGGTGTGTTTGGCTGAGAAGGAAAGAGAGCTAACAATCTGTGTGTTTGACCACAGTTTCTAAAAATGCACATGTTGGAAAGACACTGTTCGTAGAAACAGCACAATGAAATCAAAGCTAGTTTGGCTTTGTTTATTTCTTTATGAAATCATGATCAGCCAACCAAAAATGCTGTCAGAGAATAACTCTGAGTCTGTGGCTTCCTCCACGTGACACATCATAAAATAAAGAAAAGCTTAAACAAGCTACAAAAGTACCCTGTATTTCTGGAGCAGAGCTGCCCTTCTCCACGTGTGCACTTTTATCACCCAATTCCCAGGACTTTTGGGGACTTGGGACCTATCACAGCTACCACTCTTTGTAATGGCCAGCAAGGGCTGATGCTACAGCCAGAAGCAGCTCGTACTCTTCCCTTCTGTCGTGTGATACACTCATAGCAGAATGACCAGGATTTAGGTGACAAAACCATCTCTGTCACAATGAAATTCTCCTATTTTAGGGAAATGCAGTTGCATTGTGCTACCAAGGAAACAGCTGATAAAGAGGCCTGGGATTTAGTAGATTATTAATCAGCTTTTCTTAGAGTTGTGAGGGGAGTCATTTTTTTTTCTTTCTCTCTCCTTTGTCTGCCATGTAAAATTGATGATATATAGGATTTTTAGGTTTGCCCCAGAAGTGAAGTTCACTGAACAAATAGTCACCTTATCACACAAACTGACTTGATTTTGTACGTAACTATTAAGAAATATCAGTCTTAAAAAGAAGAAAAGAAATTCAAATGATTGAGATGCCATCTGTTCAGAGACTGACCTCAGAGGTTCAGTATCACCTTTTTTCCCCACCTTTTTTCACCTTTTAGATTGCTTATAAAACAACATTGTGTAAATCTCTTCTGAAAATCTCTATTTGTTTTCAGATATGCTAGTTTTTAAAAATTATTTCTTGACAATATGCCTGATTAGCAATCAGTTCTGTTAATGGTAGGGCACCCAGGAAGATGCACATTCCTCACTAATAAATAGTCAGCAATGGTTTTCTGACATGACAAACTAAAAAAGCTGGAGCTGGATTGTTGCTAAAGGGAAGGGTTTGGTTTGCCTTGCAGAGCTCTGTAGGCTACGTCAGCCCACAATGCTTTTTCCTCCAACCAGGTTTCTGGCTGGAAAGCAGTCAGCTCAGGTTGCAGTCCAGTTTATGTATTTTCAATGTAACTAACAGAGCTGTGTTTGACAGTATTAAAAATGTTGAGGGGGATGGCAACATTGTGAGATTGCCCTTTATCATGTAATAAGGTTTCTAAATGATAATCTAGGACCTACTGGGTCTCTTCCTTGGGTTTGTTCTTTCATGGCTGTTGCATCAGTGCACAGTGTACACACGTACCTTCTGCTTGCTAACATAATAATAGCTAGTATGAATGCTACCCAGAGACTCAGCAAGTGTTCAGACCACTACTTACTTCAGAATTTTATCTGTATTTTTGAAAAGTTACTCATGACAATGAAGCTATTTGGAAGAGGGATCATTAAGAGAGAAACTGTGGAGTTCTTGAAATACTTCACAGACCTGAATTAGGCCAAGCATTTTAATGACTAGTATGATTTGGTCTCAAACTTGAAAACCAATTTATTCTGTTGTAGCGCAGCCCCTTCACTTTCTGAACTTAGTTCTCATGTAAAAGCACAGAAGTCCTGTGTGACTGATCCCTTGCATGCTGCTTGTAACCGACAGGCTTATAAATATGGCCAAAAGTGCTGAAAAACTAGTCTGGTTTTCAGAGTTCAGTATGAAAACAGTGTAATCCTTTGAGGCTAGCATCAGTTGACAAGCCAGGAGCCAGCTCCTTGACTTGGAGTACATGGGAACAGTGCCACTGATTTGAAAAGGAGAGGCATTAGACCTTGAGTAAGCAGAAAGGGAAACTCGCTCAGTTTTCAGCACAGGGCATAGTTCAGGTCATGAGAGTGTGGTTTGGAGTTACAAACTTTCTTCTAACACTGAACAAGCACCTTTTCTGCTTTACAACAGAACTCCTACCTAGTAAATTCCTCCATAGTCCTAACGGAAGGCTGATCAAAATACATAGTATTCTCGTTTTCAGGGTCTGTTTCAAGTCTGGCCAGACACTGGTGCTACATGATTGCTGCACATTCTGGTATTTTGAATGTCCCAGAGATAGGGTTACAGTATGTAAAATTGTCTAAAAATTTTCAGCTTCAAAGTGCTGGTGCAGTCTTTACGGGGGAACAGAGTTTGCACTGGAACAAGGGCACTGCTTTAGCTGCAAGCCATACAAAACAGAGCTTAGACTAACCAGAAGTGGGTTCTTTGTTATCTGTAAATTCAAGGGCACACTTAAAAGCAAGCAAACAAAGAAAACCTGGAGCACTGTGATTGGAAATTTCTCATTGTTGTCAATTAGACAGGAAAATATTTTTGATATCTGGCTGTTTTTTCCTGCCATGCATTTGTCTTTGAGTATTCTTCAGCTCTGTTTTCACATTTCTGGCATTCTCCTCTTAATAAGTCTAATGAAGCACCATGAAACAGCCTTCAGCTATCTGTCAATATTTACAATAACTGCAGAAGTTCTCAGAGGCAATGGCCCATCTTGTTTGGATGCAGTCAAACAATGACTGTGCTCGTTGTTACAAGATGCTACCATGCCTGACTCTCATCACCCCTGTGCAGACATGTGCATGTATCATTTTCTCCATGCCAGTTGGCAAGTCAAGTGCAGCAAAGAGGTGACTCATGAAAGACACTGGCAAGGAACTGTGCTAAGAGCTGCTGGAGCTGTGTGGAGAACGGCTGTAACACGGCCACCACAGCTGGGGTCAGCCTTACAGAGAAGTTATGCAAAGGAGCAAAGATGAAGCATGGTGCCAGTTACCACAGGTGAGGTCCGTTGATTGTGACTGCCAGCTCCTCTCTGTCTAGAAGAGATTAGGTGGGAGAAGGATGTTCACAGCAGAGTGAACTCCAGTGTGAGAAACCACCTTTGGAGAACTGTGCTCTGCCCAGTAACTGCACTGCGTGGTCTTGGTTGATAACAGCCTTGTGGTGTGGGACACAGGAATAGTCAGTTTCCTGCTCTTTACATACATGTCTGTTTCCCTGTAACTTGCATTTTGATGTGTATATATTTATATGTGTATACATACATGTGTACATAAATATATATGTGTGTATGTATACTTCCATGAATTTTTCTTCTCCATTGATCGTAAAGACTGATACCCTGAAAAGTCCTAACCCTGTTGTTCCAAAAGACCAAGAAGGAGCAGCATTTTTTGCTACAACACATCTTTTTAACACCCTTGATTTGAATCCTCCCTTCTGACAGTCCTTGGCTAGCCAAACAATTAAGTGGCTAAGGAAACTACCAAGGCATGGGCAAAGTATCTTCAGTGCCATCAACACAAGGCTGAAGGATTCTACTGTTTTCTGTATCTTAGAAATGTTTTGTGCCACATCGGTGGTGGCTACAGCAAATTCTGCACACAGTGTTCCTACCCTGAGGACTGTAAAAATGAGTAAGGAGCAGGAAAAGTTTAGATGTAAAGGGGCTGTAATTTTTGAGGCACTCCGATGGTGTTAGTTTGCTGATGTTTCCTTCTAGTGCTTTAACCATCAAACTCACTTCCTTACAATGTATTTTGATCATATGGCGATGTCAATATTCTGAATTTGAAATTAGCAAATATCATCCCTTAAGGAGAGTCCTGATTATCTGTTTTTCACTAGTACACTCGGTACTTCCCATACAAAGTGCCGAAGAGGTTCTGGAAGAGTTTGGTTGACAAGAGTGATTTGTAGCTCTTGTAGGAGATGTGATTGCCAAGGAGCCTTTTGAGGACAACAGTCTGATTGCTGGTGAAATTAAAGCTTGTCTAACTGTGAGAGGCTGAGGAGGATAAAGATTAAAACATTAATATTTGAGGAAAGTCAGAAGAGATCTCTGGGAAGATCAGATAGCTCCTATCCACAGCAAGCTTTCCTCAACTAATGCCAGTCTAAGCAAAAAGGACCAACAGCCTATAAACTATCTAGGAAAAACTCCTGAAGGAGAAATCTCCAGAAAGGATCTGAGTGTGAAATCCTAACTAAATAAATCCCTTCTTTCCTATGTGGGAGTTAATGTTTGCCTAATTCGTAAAGATAGCATTGAGGGAGGCAGAGTGGGTATATTTTAACAACTTTACAGGGAAAGTTACAGGAGAATTTCCATCTGCTCAGCTGTAAAATCAGTACTAGGTATCTTTCCTTCCTTCTCTGTTTCTTTCTTTCTTTCTTTCTTTGGGAAGGAATATTTTTTTCATGAGAGTTCTTTTACCTCTTTACTTAATCCTGCCTCTGATGACATGGTTTGTTTGAAGTAAATATATACCTTGGTTTTCATAACCTTTTTAGTAATGCATCCTTGTGTCCAATGTTTTAACTTCATTTTGTATCCTGAGCTGCTACTCTTCTTGTTTTGCTAAAGTCTCATTGCCCATCTAATTCATTCGTACTGTGCAGTGTCTGTTTTCATGACCTAGATAGTATAAATGGCTTTCATAAACAGGAAATACTTGGCACTGTAACAAGTTTTTCCAAGTGACCACAGTTTTTGTTCAAAATGTAAAGAAAACATCCTCTGGAGAACTACACAGTTTTAAGCCTCGTGTAAGGTCTATCCTTTGAAGGGTACCCACAAAATCCAAAATCTTTGTTCAAATACCTGTCCACAGAGTTTGTAGAAGAACAAAACTATTAAGAGTTGTGTTTATTTGCCACTCCATGCTTAATAGTATTTCATGAGGAAAATTTTAGGTGATAAAACTTGTAACTGTAGTTGCCTGGCATCATGAATAATCAGTGCTGTGTTTTAGAAATGGTGGCTCCCAAATAAGGAGGAGTGAAACTGCTTGAGTAACCTCCTATGGAAAAGTAGGCCTAGGTTTGTTTTCAGCTGATATATTACACAGTGAAACATTAAGAGAAGATCGTGCTTTTAATCTGAAGTGGTTATGTCTAATCAGTATTGTACTAATTTTGTTCCGTGCAGGTTATCTACTAGTTCCAATATTATGTCTGCTTAACCATGTTTCATTTTATGTGTCTGTACTTAAACACGATACATCCTGAGTTGATCGGTCTTTCCAGTGGATAATTATTCTAGAGGATTTTGTACCCCCTGTTTTAACATCCACTCATTCAAGATGTGGCTGTAGTTCAGGTGGCTGAGCATCCCCCAGTCAGCAACATATGCAAGAAATTTCAGTCATTCTGAAATTGCCATTCACCTCAAATTCTTAATAGAAGTATCCAGCAGAGCTTTCTCCACATATTTACTAAAAAGACCACATTAATCTCCTATTTTAGGATTTGATTGCAGCATTTTATATCAATAACGTCGGTTTCTGCAGCAGAGATTAAGTATCTCTTCTGGATTATCTAGCATGGCATGAATCATATTTCTTTCAGGGGAGCCAGTTTGTTGCAGTTAAGCCTCTTTATCTTTAATGCAACATTCATTAATGCTAGGGTTCTACAGGATCCCATTTTGGGACCCATACTGTTTTGTAATTATGTATTTGCCTTAGGCAGTATTAGATTGGTCTCATTGTTTCCAGTATCTCATGCAGATGATCCTCAGATTTGCCTTTTTCTATTCCATCCTAAACAGAATGCTAACGAGACAGAGTAGTTACTAATTGGTCCATCTCTAGGTCTTTGCACTCCTCACTCATTGCTTCTATAAATAGATGTTCCATTTTCCCTGTTGCCAAGGCTCGTAGCCTTGGTGATAAAAGAAGAAAGGGGGAAAATTGGGTCCCTGAAAAGCAGTAAAGATCTCCTAGGTGAGGACAAGCAGTTATAAAGGAGATCAACTTCTGTTTCACTGAAGTCCTTACTATGGAACAGATAGGAATAATATTAATAAAAATAATAGATAACGATGACTAGAGGGAGTCAACGTGCAATGGAAAAGATGGGCTAATTGCAGATACCACATACCATCCTAAGAACCATTATGGGCAGTGGGTTATTTTTGCAGCTAGATAGAGGATATCAGTTTAAAGAACCATTACTCAGGCCATCATGGCAAATCTGTGGCCTCAAAGGCCTCTAAGCGACAAGTGGAGACATAAATGTGACAGAGGAGGTGACAGTGCGGCCCTACATATTGCAAGATGATAGCAGCTTGACTTTGATGTGGAGCTATTGACAACGTAAACTACGGAGCCTTGGAATTGGTAGTCACATGTCGGAAAGATGCAGACCCATTGGAAAGAGTCCAGTGCAGAGCAACAATGTTGTAAAAAGATAAAGACAGATATGTTGCACCAAACAGTCCATGTAGTTCAATAGCTTGTCCGTAACATTGGCAAGCAGTTTAAATGTTGAATGTAGGTTAGTTAATTTTTGTTTGAAATACTTCGAATATTTATAATATTTTTATCTACCACCTCTTTCAGTAAAGATTCCCATGGAAAAGCTTTCTATCAGTAAGGAGACAATGAAGCACTGAAATAGATTGGAATTTGTGGTGATCTGTCAGTGTATGTCATTAAGAAGGGGTTAGACAATTATCTGTCTGAAATAACATAGGTATAATGTGACTCGGGCAAGCAGATGTACTATTTTATCTTTTAATGTTGTTTTTGGCTGTACTTTTCTACAACTCAGTGAAAATGATATCATCCAAAGAAAGAAATCCCTTCTCCCTAAATCTTCTCTCACCTAAGAGCCTTTGCAGTCAGTTTATTTGTTCTCTCTTCCCTCTGCTGTATCTTGCAGTCATGCCCCAGCAGTTTGGGACAACAAGGCACATCCCAAACCTTGTCTTATAGATGTAAAACAAAGCAGGTACAGTTTATGAAGAGGACATCTTCACTGGATCAGGGACTGCCTGAATTGTAATATTTTGACATTTTGTGCATTGCCAATCACTGAAGTTGTGAAGCAGAGAACAACAGGCCTGCAGACTTAACTGCTGTGTCGGTAAGGATTTCTAGAATTATTCATAAAGGATGAACTTGTTAGCTTGTTAGATAAAAGTCTGTTAAGCAGTAGCCAAGAGCCATGGGTTTATAGAAGTAGATCTTGTCAGAAGCATGTGATAGAATTAATCAAGGAGCAAGTGGGACAAAGAAATTAGAGACTGGGGATGCTATAGATCTGATTGACTTAGATCTGAGTAAGGCTTTGATAAAGTTTCACAGAAGAAGTTGATATGCAAATTCAAGGATATTAGAGTCAATGAGAGGATGGTAAAATGGATGAAAAACTGACTGAAAAGAATACTGAATAAATGAGCACAAACTGACTTAGAGAATAGAAACAAGTAAAGGCCCCTGAATTCATTCATTTGCCATTTTAGAACCTGTTCCAGCCTTTATTCAGATCCTTATTCTCACTTAGCATATGCCCATTGTTGCAGAAAAAAGGCTGGAGGTGCAATGATGCAGTATGCTTCTACATCTGAGGAAATTTGCTACCTCCCCCTGAGGAAGAGAGAGAAAAGGGGAACTAACCGAATGCAATTTCTTTCATTCCAGGGCACAAATATTAAACAGTCAAATCCATTTTCAGAAGTGCTTTTTACCTTTATGCTGAAGCATGTGTGACTGGCTCATAGACATAAACACTGCGCATCTAAAATGCAAGCAAGATGAAATTACTTTGAACCTTACTTTCTACCTCACTTATGCCAGTTGTACATCAATATAATTGCATTGACTTGTGCTACTATTTTAATTTTCCCTTTTGTAGGATTTCACCTTCATACCACCTTCAAATGCCCACTTTCTCAGTAAGTGTTGTCTTTCATCTTGCGTTCTTTCAGTTTTTATATACTCAACTGTGAGGACAATATATAACCTTACAATGGTGCGTTACTCTGAAGAAAATCTCTATTTCTGCAAAATCTTCTCTCTCCCTCTATGGGCAGTAGGTCTCAGAGCCAAAATATAGCAGCAGCATCTGGTACATGGAGGTTTAGGCTGGAATTTAGTCCTGGATCAACTATAATTTGCCCTCTA
Source organism: Cygnus atratus (assembly GCF_013377495.2). NCBI lineage: Eukaryota > Metazoa > Chordata > Aves > Anseriformes > Anatidae > Cygnus > Cygnus atratus. The sequence continues at coordinate 8,590,436 of NC_066365.1, forward strand.
AACAGTCAATTTATGCTTTGCCTCAGTGCTCCCTGTGTAAAAATGGAATGATACAGAGTTATAGTGTAGACATAATCAGGTAATGAGGCATTTAGCTTTCTGCCATGAAGCAGGAATGCATGTTAATGAACACAATCTTTATAAACAAACTCATCCCTTGAAAGAATCATGTTGTACGCTCTTTTCTATTGTTTTAGAAAGGGTGTATATATACATATATATGTGACAAAATTATTTCTGATTTATATCAGTGAATGAATTTGCAATGGGGCACGTTGTAACAGAGCTAGTATATATAAGGCTAATTTATAGTCATCCACAGAAATGGATACATAATAAGGCATATACAGAACCTTTCTATCTAACTTTGTTGTTGTTCGTTGGACCCATTTGGACTAGTTCATCACAAATTTTTGCTTATGCTGAAGAAGCATTGCCCTGCATTCCGGGAGCTGTAAAACATCGTGCTCTTGACTATCAGAGCAGTGGGTTAGAGAAGCTGCAGAAATACCATGAGTAATAAGGATGAGGGATATAGTGTGTCCTCGGTCAATGGCAGAGAAACATATGTTAAGATCTGTATAATTTATATATATATTTATATATTTGCTAAAAGTTTCCATTCTTCATGGTTACAGTATAACTCCATTACCAACATCAACTGTGAAGTACAGACTCAGACATAACATAACCAGCAGTACTTTAAATCCAGACCTTCCCTGAGGAAGTGTGGATGCCCCATGAATCTGAAATTGGACCAGGGAGTAGCATTGGAGTAGCTCTCTGTGATAGCAAAGCTCAGGCAAGCAGAAAGGAGGCAGTGCGATACTCCTGTGTCTTGTATGACCTTAATTCTACATGAAAAGCCTGTAGCTCCCATCCTCTACAAAACCAAAAAATACTGTTTCACTGCAATATGCCATTGCAATGAAATGTCTCCCAGTACAGTTCCACATACATTTTCATTCAACATGCTTTTCTTATTTTTCTTTTGTTGTTTTTATTGGTGTTGTTTTGGCAAGATCAAACATATTCTTTTTAAAAGTCTAAGAAGCTCATAACAACCATTCTGAATTCTACATTGCAGCTAGGTTAATGGGAGTGTTACAAATACAGCAGTCCCATGTCACCAATGTCCTGATGTCTTGAATTGGAGAGCAGAGTGTCTGTGAATACTTTTTGGTGCTCTCGGAATGTACTGACATGTCTGAGCCATTGCATGAGCAATGAATTATTATCATTTGAATTTTATTTAAATAAATAGCTTGAAACATAAAAAGGACATGAAAATATGTCTTTATTTTTGAAAAGCTTTTGAATGCAAAATTGAAAGATTTATTCTACTTCTAGATGAGCTAACAATTGATTTTACTAGAGGGCCAATCTTGTTTTGCTTTTATTCATTTGCATGTGCAATATAACAAGTGAAATATAGAACTTCCAATTTAAGGAAATGGTTAATAGTAAGGGTTGACTTGATAGAGAAATAACTACTTATTCTGCTAGATACTTCTGCTTAGAAGACTTGTTCATGCTGAGCCTGTGATCATTAGGTCATCACTCTGTTCCAACAATATGCTAATCAATGCCTTTCCAAACAACAAACTCACAGTTATTCTTTTTGCATGGGGAATGTTGAAAAGCCTATAAAAGTTTTATTGACTTTAGGCTGGGGGTTTGCAATCAACTTGTTGAGTCCTGAGCAATGTAGTGTCTGAGTTCAGTAGCTGGTGGGTGAACAGTTTTCTCCTTTCTGGTAGATGTCACCACAAGTCAATAACAGCTACCACATGGGATTTCTGAGGGACATAAAATAAATTTGAGCAGTCAAAAAAAGTCATTAGGCAGCAAGTCCTGTAAATCGCCCGAGTGATTCTTGGTACAAAAAAAGATTGCATAGTAGCAGCTCTAGCCATGTATTTCCTACTTGTTCTTCCATATATGCAACCCATCTGAAATAAAAGTTTATTTTGTGAAAAGGGAAGTGTTCATTTGAAAATTGCTATGAAGCCTGTTTGTAATTTTTTTTTTCATTTTTTATCCTGTGATTGACAAGGGAAAAGACCATTTGTACAAGGTGTCCAGCAGAGGCCAGGGTGCCTTCACTATGTGTAGGTGGCCAAGACCAATTGTATCCTGGCTAGTATGTGTGACCAGAAGGATGTGGGTCATTGTCCCCCTGTACTTGGCACTGGTACAGAGACCGCACCTCGAGTACTGTATGCAATTCCTTGCCTCCACCACAAGGACATCATGGTGCTGGAATACATTCAGAGAAGAGCAATGAAGCTGGAGAAGGGACTAGAAAACAACAGTTATGAGGAGAGGCTAAGAGAACCAGGTCTGTTTAGTCTGGAGAAGAGGATGCTGACAGGAGATGTCATCACCCTCTACCTGAAAGGAGTTTGCAGCGAGGAGGGTGTTCGTCTCTTTTCGCAGGTGACAAGCAATAGGAGGCAATGACCTCAAGTCACACCAGGGGAGGTTTAGATTGGGTATCAGGAGAATTTCTTCATGGAAAGGGCAGTTGGGCATTGGAACAGGCTGCCTGGGGAGGAGGTGGAGTTGCCATCCCTGGAGGTATTTAAGAGATGCGTGGATGTGGCACTTCGGGACATGGTGTCATGGTGGACTTGTAGTGTTCAGTGATGGTTGGACTTAATGATCTTAAGGGACTTTTCTAACCTAAGTGATTCTATGATTCTGTGATCTTTGTTCTGTGAACAGCCTCCTCTGTACAAGTTTGCATAGATGCAAAGCCCTATACTTTCTATTTCACTTTTCTTAACACATGCACTAAGGAAACAATGCAAGGGTTTGAAGGGCATTTAGTGCCATTTTTTTGTCAGTCTCTGTCTGCCACTCAAGAAAAAATTTGCTGGATGTCTGTATTTAAACACCAACCTCCCAAACAGGCTAGTGGCCATAACTTAATTATTCAGTTAAATGTGTGTCTATTTTCATTTTATTCCATTATGTTCAAAGGGCTACTTTTATTCCAAACCTGTGTATGAGCATAGGTTACCTTGTGAATTCTGACACTGGTTCAGCAGTGGTCTCAAAGCTTTTTTTTCCTTATTGTTTTCAGTTGTTTTACTCCTGAGGTGTTATGTGAACTTCCTATGAAAATATCTGAGAAGTCTGTCTTTACTGTTAAATTGAAATAAAAGATTATTTCAAACATTTCTGTAGAATAAAAGATACCTTGCAAAGAGAGAGAGAGAAAAAAAAAATGATCAAGAGAAATTTCCATTCCTGATGCTTTGTTTCACAAGGTACTAGCACAAGCTGTGTCACAGATTGTTTTCCTTGTACTGGTGTATCGGTTGTATCATATGGAGCTTTTCATATGAGAGCCATAAAGTAAAGGAATTTCTTTCTTAAGGTAAGACTTTAAAGCTGCTGTGCCTTGTGACTGAAGGCCCTTGATCAGTGTTTGTCTATGAACCATTATTATAAAGTTAAATCCTAAGCACCCAGCTGTAGGAAAGCTCATAGCTTCATCTCTTTTTCGGAAGGCAGAGAAAGTTGAGGGAGAAGGCTCAGTTTTTCAATACAGGAGATGTTTCTGCAGGCCAGGAGGCTATGCCAAAATGGCACAATTGAGATACAAACACTTATTCAATGGATTAGAATCCGATTATTTGGAAGCAGCATAATATAATATCTGGAAAAAAAAAAAAGAAAAAAAAAGATCTTTCCATCTCACTTCTTGGCCCTGGTTTAACAAGCCCCCAAGACAGTAGTTTGAATGGAATCCATTTGCTCTGACACTTTTTTCCTTGCATTTTGCTTGATCTGTGCTCATACAGGATACTTATTTCAGTACTCAGTCCTGTACCCTTTCTGTATTACAGGGATCAAAATTATTACCATTGCTTTGCACTACCACCTGAGTCATTGGCATTACTAAAGGATATGTAACTGGTGAGGAATATGAACAAATAGGGATTTTCTACTGCGTAAACTACAGAACTAAACAGATCGGACCAGTGCTGTCTCATGCAGAGATGGACCGCGTGCATCCTACTGCAAACCCTAGGATTTCTGTGCACAGGATTTACATAGAACTTGGGCAAGCTGTTAGCAAATCGAAATCTGTCTGAAAAGGCCACAAAATGGATGTTATCTTGCCCATGCTGCAACCCATGTTGCTAAGTAATTCTGTTGAACAAGATTTAATTAATAACAATCACAGCTTGATAAAGGCAAAGATATTGAAGAGCTTTAAAAGCCACTTGATCTATTCCAAGGCAGAAGTACACCTGTAAATTAATATTAGTCATGTAGTTAATTAATAATTTTACCTTCATAAGTTCCCTAAGAATAGTGGTGTTGTTCTCACTTTGCATATGAGGAAATGGCAGTAAAAGCAGTAAAAGCTTTTCAAAGTCAACTACCCAGTCATCAATAATGGTGTTGTAGGATTTTTCTCCCACAGGTTTGACATATTATTCTGAATGAAAATAACAATATTAAGGTGTGACTCAAAAGCTGGTTATAGCTTTTGTTTCAAAAATTCAGTGATGAAATCTCAGTTAACACTAAAGACCGTATGCTGCAATATTACTTAAATTAATATATATGTTTTTAAAATATTTAAGTCCCATTCATAATATGATTTTTTGTGACTGTTGGTGATTGTGTAATTGCAAAAACCTACATGGACTGAAATTACAATACAATACTTTGTGTTTTCTTTCTTCTCTCAAAGCCTTTCTTGAAATCAGAATGTAAGATCCCAGAATTTCTAATGATAGGTGAAATGCAGTGAACAGATACATCTGAATACCCTTTAAGTAATGGCTTTGTGTTTTGAAGAACTTGAAGAGGAACTGGTTATCTCTAGTGAGTTGTCAGGAAATTTCCATAGCTTTAACCTTTGGGTCACTGGCATAGAATCTAGCTCAGACAGAGTATATACAGTGTATGTACAGTATATACCTGCCTGATAGCTGACTGATATCGCATCAGAGATAAGGTGGTGACCTTATTAAGCTGATGGACAGTTGTCTACTGATTTCAGAGTAGTTTATAGAATTTAACAAAAAAGGCATAACTTATCAGTAAGAAGTCCTCAATATGGCATACTGAAGTACAGAAAGCAGAACAATCATAAACTATGTAGCTTGATTGATTAAAAATGTAGTCCATTTCCATAAAAGCAGCTTGGCTACTCTTACAGAGAAAATGATACAGACTTGGATCATAAGCTTTGGTTTAAGTTGCAGACTCTCACAAGAAGTGTCACAGAAACAACATATATGTTTGGCATCAACTTGCCACTGAGGTGTTTGTATTAATCAAGAAGTCAAGGAATGAAATGACCCAGGCAGTAGAAATGTCTCTGTGATTTGTCAGAAAGGACAGAGAAATAGTGATGAGAAAGCACATTAAAGTTACTGCTGTATGGCAAGTGACATAGTCACACATTCTTCTCCTCCAAGGGCATCGGTTTATCTTCTTTCACAATGTTAAAAGTTTGGACTTATTTAGAGCTTTTGTCCATAACCTGAAACTTCTGAGGACTATCTTAAATGTTACCCACTATAAACCATCCTACAACATAAGTGAGCCTAAACCCATTGGGCTCATTTAAGAGTATAAAGAAATTTTTGCAAGATTGGAACCTTGGACAACATTTTCTGCCCAAAGGGGCTCTATTTGGTCCTTTTTTTTTATTTTATATCTGTTGGTTATTACTGTGTGTAATTTAAATATCACATAAGCTACTTCTCAAAAATAATCTTGATATATAATTAAATAACAGGTGTTATAAATAACTTCTATGCATTTAAAAGAAGCACATGCCAAAAGGCCTTTATTCATCTAATAATGTCAAAGCAAATGCATATCTTTCAGTAATATTTCAATATTTAATAAAAAATTCTCAATAGCTTCTTTTCTGATATTTAACATTTTAACTGCCCACATATTAAAATGGAAGCAGGAACACAGCAGGCTATGCCAAGGATGGTTTAAGAATTTAACCTATACTGAGTATGGAGTTTAATAGCTTTTTTAAACAAACAAACAAAAAAAACCTTCCTCCAGTTCTCTTAAGATTACATGAGAAAATTAAGTACAGACATTGATTTACCTGTATAGTTATTTCTCTGTCATGAACAATAAGATTGTTAATAATAATAGTGTCTCTTCTCTGTTGTAATCATTCTTTGGAAATAGCTAATTCTACTGAATAGATGTTTCTGAGCTTATTGCTCATTAAGTTTTGGCACCAAATTATGGCCATGGGTTTTCTTCTTTAGGAGCACCAGAATAAATGCTACTGGGAAACTACTTTTTATAAGTTGTTGGTGGTTGAGTTTGGATACCCAGTGGATGTTTTATTACACCTACTACATAAAACTAACTAACTAACTAAATAAATAATTGTTCTGTAGAATTTTGTCTTTAATATACCAAGGGGCCTCTCTATCACATCTGATTCTTTTTTTTTTTTTTTTTTTTTTTTTTAATCATTTATTAACGTTGACTGTGTAGCTATGCTATGGATTTGTTGAATAAAAGGATATGGATATCCTTCTATGGATAATGTTGAATAAAGGATAAAAGAATAAAGAATAAAACTCATTGTGTCTACGCAGGGAACTGAAACAAACTTTCTTTATGGAGAGTGTTTTTATTTGTTTGTTTTTCCAAGCATAAAGTATAAATTACTTCATATTAGAAAAATAGTCCAGTGGTATTGTAACTTGTGTGAAAGGCCAAGTTCTACCAGTATTTACCAACTGTTATCCAAGTTCTTTCTAATTACTTACAGTCCATTTTACTTTGTTGGAACTTCCAATGTTCCCCATTTTCCACTAATAGCAATAAATCCATTTATAAATTACTTATTGAAAATGCTTGTATTTGAGTTTTCATATTTGACTGGTAAGGACAGAAGCTTTCCTTTTGATGTGCCAAGTGTCTGTGGTTATATTTACTTGGATCCAAACTGTACCTTATGCCACCCCAGATCAATATCTAAATGTCTCCCGTTCACTTAAAATTGGAGCACAGTGTTTCATCTTTGCCATCTCCTCTCTCTTTCAAGATACTGGGCCAGTGTTCAAGATCAGGGTCTATGTAATCCCATCTGGACATAAAAATTAGCCAAGCATACTTTGTTCTTCTGAATGTCAATATCACAAATAACCACAACTTCTCCATTTCTCACAGGCAGTAAATTTGCAAATGTTTGCAAGCAGCACAACTTGTCTCCTCCCTAGTGCCATTGCCCATCCCGGGAGTAGCACTAACCAAGCTATACTGCTTGCAAAAGTAAGCTCCTAATAAAGGGAGCTATGTTATTTTAACATAATGTATATGTACACATTTGCAGTCTTTCACCTTGAAAATAAGCTTGGTGGTGGAGAAAATAGGAAAAAAAAAAAAAAAAAGTCAGTTTAACCTGCTACTTTAGTTCATACAAGCTCAGTGCAAAGTACCTTGAACATAAACCTGGGATGTTCTAACCCAGGGCTGGAGCTCTCTTGCTTAAAACCAAGTCCATGTAGCTGGAACTTGTAAACGTAGAACTGGCGTTAAAACTCCAGCTACAGGAATTTATATTTTAAAGGAGCTTACATTTAACTGGGGAATACAGGTGTTAACAACTTTGAAATAGTGTGAAAATTTGCACCCCACTTCTTTAAGCCAAAAAAAAAAAAAAAAAAAAAAGATTTCTCTCTATTTTTTATTCATGTTTCTCTTTTGTTATTTCTTAAAAAAGTTTGTAAAATGACTTCTTGGGAGTTGCTTAAGATCTTGTTGTTTTGATATGACTCATCACATCCTCAATAGCATGGACAATGGTAGAAAGAAAAATATCTGTTAGGACTGAGATCTGAGATCCAAATTCAAGGAGGGGAAAGATTTATTCTATAAAATAATAGGAATGGCAATGCCTTGGAAAATGATTAATGTGTACAGATAAAATGTTGCAAAGGATTAAAGGGCACAGGGAAGTGATGTGTAGGAAAAGGAGTTAAGGTGGGAAAACCAGACTGTGTGTCTATAATCATAACAAACAGCAGGAATAAGTATTGTTTGAATTCTATAAAGAAAGGGATATTACAGTAATATCAGCTGTCTTCTTAGCTATTCAGATCTGATATATATTTATAAAGCTTGTGGGGTTTTTTTGTTTATTTGTTTTGTTTTTGTTCCCCCCCCCCCCAAAAAAAAAAAAAGACTGGTATTTTTGGTATTTTCATCATGAATAATAATTGAATTTAAATGGGGAAGTTTTAATTAAATAAACAGTCCAGCCTCATAGCACCAAAATGGGAACTTCACAAAGAGAGGTATCAGCTGCAGGCAAAAAAAAATAAATAAAATAAAAAGCAATCCATTACAGCCCACCAAGTACAGCACAAACTTGAAGCCTTCACAAATAACTAAGACTACTGGTTTAACAGGGAGATAGAGGCAGGATTGTGCTTTGCCACACTGCGACTCTTAGGCCAGTTGTTCTTTTCTTTCTGAAAGGCAGGATGAGTCTCAGATCACTGCTTGGTTTCCTTTGGGCCTGTGGGATTGATTAAAGTTGGCTTTACATGGTTTCTCAAAGAGAAGAAAAGTAGAATGATTATTCCTTTATAATGTAACTGCAATAAGCACCGCAGTAAAATCAGTAGAAAAATAGGTAAGAGATGAAATAATGGTAGCAAAAGAATATAAACCAGGCTTGTAATTTTTGCTTTCCAAGTCAACTATCTTGGTTCTTTTGTTGTTTATGCTTGCTGACCATTATTCACAGCGAAGTAAGACTACGGTCTCCCTGCTGGCCTTTGCCCTTCCTGCCTTACCAATCCCCAGCATACATCCCTGTCAGAAGGGCCTCTGAAGCATAAAACTCTGCTTGGCCCTCTACCAGGTCCCAGGGGGTGTCTACTGGAGGGAAGGGGACATCAGGACACTGCTGCAGCTCACTTCTGCTGAGAAGCAGATCCTTGGAGACAATTGAAACCAAAATACATTCGAACAGCCTCTAAGGACTAGACCCACATTACTTCCAGCACACAGTGTTTTCAGACTGCTTTTTCCTCCCACTCCCTGCTTCTTGTGACAAGTACCGCTCAGCTGAACAAAGGATCCCACTCAGTGGGCTTGCCAAAGGGAAGGAAAATAAGAACAAATGTAAATATGCACAGTTTGAGACCCTATGGTAGTAAGGAAACTGGACTTCCTCATGCCCCCCCTTAAGAATCAACCAAATTCTTGCATACAGTAATAACAACAATGATAACAGTTGGATTGTTTTACATAGTAAAACTTGCATACTACTTAAACAGTTTTCATGAAAAAAGCCTACAAGTTTTAGTGCAATAATGAAGTAAAATATACTGAACTTGGATGAAATTCACGTAAAGAAAAATACAGTAAACAGAAAACTACCCATTCCAGAGAATTAATTCCTAATGGGGCATAAAACTACTACTGGATATTTTAGAAATAAGAGCGCTAAATCCAAACAGAAATTGCCTAGAGCAGAACATAAGTGAAGATTAGGTGCCAAGGTTCAAAACTGTGATCATGAAAACTCCAGCTTAAGTGCTCCATACACCCAGACGTGCTTAAATTCCAGTAGCACGGTACTTTTTGGAGAAGTTCCCTACAGCTTTACTTGTATGTTACTGGAAATACTAGAGGTTTGACAGGATGCCCAGCTGATATTAACTTGTACCCAATCCTGAGAAGAAGCCAGGAACAACTTCTTTCCAAGTACCCTGAGAGGCTCAATCCAGGAACATTCTCAGAATATCTGTAACATGCTCACAGAAGAAGATTCCACCCCAGATCCAATGATGACTGCTAGTTGGTGTGAACCCTGTTTATTTGATTACCAATTTATCTTTTGAGAATTTATCTTTGAAATTGAAGATTTAAAGTTCAGTTCTGCTGTGTCTGATCCTGTACAATACTTCTTTTCTTCTTACAAAGTGGAAGATGGATCTTTAATCACCAGCCGGTAGGTAGCACTGAACAAGAACATATTTTATTCTTGTTGAAGTTCTGTTGCAGGATAGCAGCTTTTATTAAGCCAGGAAGTAAGCTTGAGGATGAATCCATAGCCTGGAACATTTGCCTGGAGAAACGAAATCCAGATCTCAGCCAAAAGGCTTGGTTTTGTTTTCCAGGGTCTTCCAAGTAAAATAGCCTTGAGGTTAAAGCAGTCTTTGTGCAAGTAAGAGCTGCTGGCTTGAATCAGCTCTAATAATGAATTTGAAAAGCCTGACATCTGCCTGATTTTTTAGAAAACTGTGGTATGCTCTGTCTCCAGAAAACAACTCTCAGCTTTGGAGCCCCATGCTGCCTGAGTGGACACAGGCACATCCCTCCTCTTTAAACAAAAGGGAGGCTGTTCACACCCACAGCTTGCTCCCAACAGCATTTCCTCTGGCCTGTCCTCACAGTGTTCGTGTAGGATGCATTTGGCCCTGTGTTTAGCACACAAGTTTTCTCAGATCCTGTTCTAAAAGCTCCCAGTTTTTCTTCTTGGCACCTAACCTAGTCCTGGATTTCACTTGAAGTTTTCATGTTGGTTTCATTTAAAATGTGGTTTACTGCCTGTAAGCTTTTAGAGCTACTGTTGAAAGCATGTTGAAGAGAGTGATTTCCTTAATCTGATGGAGGGAGCCAGTTAAGTGAACCAGCTTAATGTTAGGTGAGATAAATCATCTACATATCAACCACGTCATAACAGATTGTAGCAGTTTTCAAAAAGGGAAGAAAGAAAAAAAATAATTTAGGTATTTACCAAATCTTACTGATATTTCACATGTCAAAATTACACTCAACATGATCCATAACTTAACTCTTGTGCATACTACTGTTTGGAGATAAGCTCTGCTTGTCAGAATTGTGACTTAAGAGTTGAATTCATGCTTGTCAAGGAAAACCACTCAAACAATCTGCTGTTGCTGCCACATTTGTGGTTGCTCATGCTTTGATCCCCACGTCAAGCCTGAAATTGCATGCCTAAATGCAGCTTCCCCAGCTCAGTGTTCAAAAATTCACTCTCTGTGCCACATAAGATGATACAGAAAAAAAAAATAATAATAAGATTTTGCCTGAGCAAAATCTAAAGAAGGCTAGATTGCTCTTAAGATAGGAAGAAGGAGAAAAAATAGGACAGAATTAGGGGAAAGATTGAATGTTAGATTGTGAGGACAAAGGACTCTTCTGTTGATGTACATTGATTAACCTTGGTCACTCCTAATCTGGTAAATGAGAAATGCACCTCAGACAGAAAGGATTGCAATGGTAGTGGTTGGTAACAAGACATTGTGTGGTTTGGCAACATCCAAGATGGACCGATCCAAGATGGATTGGTTCTGAAACTGTAGGAATTTGGACTCTAGAAGTTCTACAATGAAGCCAGTAGAAGGAATTTCAGCAAGATTTAACATGACTATTTTTCATTTCATCAGGAGATAAGCCTCAGGAACTGAGGTGACTGAGGTGATTTTTTTTTTCCACCAATCTTAATATAAAATCCAACTTGGATATTTTTTCTTTCTGCATTTTCACATTCCAAATATTCCTGTGCACTCTCTCAGAGTGGATAGAGATACTTTTGTAAGAATGCTGCAATAAGATCTTTTGTCTCAGAGCAGCAAATAGGCCTCTGCATTACTGGGACAAATACCCTAATTCATTTTGCTTCAACTGATTGCCTTGATCCTCTTGTTTGTTTTTGCCTGGGTTAACTTCTTTTGATACTTTACACTGTTCATCACCATAGGATTTTAATTAAATTGATATATTAACTGTTTGGTAATTACAGTTGAAGTATCTGTTGTAAATGTCACGCTGTTGTGCTCTCACCCCAGGTCAGCAGTGAAAATGAGATGTTGTCCTTCAATATATTTACCCAAGGAAATTAAAACATAAAATAATTTATGATTTATCATTATCATTAGAGGCATTTATTAAATTTATTTATTGCCATGCATGATGCAATGTTTCACAAATGCATAATGTTCTTTGTGTAGGTGGAGAATAAGATATAAATAGGAAAAAAAAGCTTTGGTATGAATGGTAGCCCTTCTGTGTGGCCACATACTTTGTCTCGCCTTCCTTGCTAGAAGCTAGGCTGAAGAAGAGAAGAAGTACCACTCAAAACTACTAGGAATTTTTAACTTTAGGTCATGCCTGGGACTCTCACTATCCTAAAATGGAATTGTTAACATGTGTTTGCTTCATAGTGCTTTTATGATAAGCAAAGACAAGCTTTTGGATAATTTAACAGTAGTGTCACAGAAAGGACTGTGAGGATGCTTGTTCTGTATTCAGTAAAGGATGAAAGTGAGTGCTGTACAAGGTATACATTGCCTGGTAAAGAGGAAGTTTTTAGCAAATTGAGAAAGTTGTTTTAACTAAATTTGTAAGAACTCCCTTGAAAATACATTGGTAAATACGTTATTAAAGAAAATATTGCAGTTCAAAATGTGTAGGCAGTCCTAATTCTGGTACTTCCTGCCTGTGGAAAGCTTTACTTTGTAGGATTAACATTTCAATGTATAATATATGCACATATTTGACTACATGTTTCACTTAGAAATTATTTCCAAATACAATTTCAAGCTCTGTTTCAGAGATTAAATAGACATGTCACTAGCACGTGTAATATGGTGGTGCAAGATGTGCTAGTTAGCATCATTTCTGAGCAAGATCTCAGTCGACACTGAACCACGTGATACAAGACATTGCTCATACATATAATTCTGTAGAGTTTAAAATGTAGAAAATTAAAATAATGGAGGGTGAAGGAGCTGCTGTTACTGTCCTTTTATAGCTGTGGAATTCAGAGTATCTTAAACACAGGATTAAATAATTTCTTCTGGAAGGCATGTAGGAGGTTATGAACTAACTGAACCCAACTGTTGAACAAACTGCTTGGCTGTGTCTGTGTCTGCCCTACGGGATGGGAAAGGTCCTTGCTCCAAGTGAACAGCCTGCCTGTGTCCTGCTTTCATGCCACAATCAGGCTGTCACTACAACATTGTCTATGTGCCCTGCTTTCCTGGAGATAGCCCTCAGCATGCTGCAGGAGATCCTTTTGCAGATGATTAAAGGACGAAGGCTGCAAGACACACCATCGAGCCCACCTGCCACAATGTGGAAATACAGCAAGTAGCAACCTCACTGCTCACTTGGCCTTCAAAGTCTGCAATTATAAGATGGGTAGTACCATTGCTTACTTTTGACACAGCTAGTTTGGTGTTACATTCTTTGAGGTTGTTAATGATCTTGTACATGTCAAATAATCAATATAAATAAAAGAGAGACTCTCAGAATGCAATAACCAGCACTACATCAAAATAATTCACTACATAAATTCCTAAATGTAGAGGCTTTTTCTGCAGATCATTGTAGTTTCTTGACATTGCTCTACTGCCAGCATAAATATTTCTTATGTTACAGTGTACTATAGATAGAGCAGTGTGTTCAAGTTACTTAAATTTATTAAGTGGGGCAGCTTTTTTTTTTTTTTTTTTTTTTTTCAGAATGTCAATTTCTGGCCCAAACTGACATTTTATGAAAGCTGCCTCATTTAATAAAAGTGTGTATATGCTGTATGGACAGTTCTGTCTGGAGTGCACTTTAGCTGCAGAAAAGACTCTTCATGTAGAATTCAAAACAATGGGACAATATCGATTATTATGTTTGAAATCAACATTTTAAATTGCCTTTTTATGCAATTTTATAAACTTGTATATTCAAAAGCTTCATGAACACTTGAAAAACATGTAAAATTCAGATTAAAACTTCACCCCAGCAGATGTTGAAGAGTTGAAAGTGTCAGTGTGATCCTGGCCTCATTTTCATTGACTACAATGGGATGAGGATTTCTTGTTTTGCCTACGAATGTCCTTTAGCTCTAATTCATTGTGTGCCCTTGGACAAGTCATTTAGTTTCCCAGTATCTTGATTTCTTCTTCTGTAAAATTAAAAGATTCACACTTAGTTTCTTTGCATGGGCATAATGATGCTTAATTGATATTCTTATAATTTCATGAGAACCTTGGAAAACAGATTCTTAAGGAAGTTATTAATAAAAAAAAATATTTTTTTAATTAAATGATGGAGTGATGCTCAAGACACAGCACTGATAGGCAAAGAAGACACACAGCACCCTTTTTAATAGGATTTTAGATTAATTAAATCATTCATTTATGGAATTTAATTCTGCTATTAGTTATTGTTTCTCCCAGTCAAATTACATTAAACCTGCAAGGAAAACTCATTTTCTGTTTCAGCATTGATATGGAATGAAAGCAAATGAAAGTCCTAGAAGCCTAGAAAATTCAGATTTAAGTTTACTGGGGAAATATAATCTTGAAAGTCTTGATCAAATAGTAGTCACAGTATGAAAATATGTTTCAAGAGTTTTGAAATCATTACATTATCAGATTGATTAAAGCTGCACAGTGCTATCAGTTTGGATGTCACAGTTTAGGACAATTCACCTTCAATTTTGTAGAATACAAAATATTATTCCCAAACTTAATATACTACTTTAACCTCAGTCTTTTGAGGAGATAAGAAAGAGTGAAATAAGGACTGGTAGAATCTTTGTTGACTACACAGCAGCTTTTATGAATTTAAAACATGTAGAAGAAAAACAACTAAGTTCAAAAAGCCAGCAAATTCATAGCTCTATGTAGCAGAAGGAACCATTTTCTTTCAACAGTTCTGTATTTTTCTCAATACAAAATTCAGCATTAGCAAATCATTAGAGTGCATTGGGTGCTCTGTGTAGATGCTGTAGAGGGAAGAGCAGAAAAGACCTGGATACAAGCCACCTTCTCAAGATCTAACTTTAACAAATGGCTACTTAAAACAGCGTAATTCTTTGTAATTTTCTCCTTATAATGTTTAGGATCTTAACTGTGAGCCATTCCTTAGAAGCAGGTCCCTGTCCCTGCCCTCCACCCCTCGTTCACTCACCTGGAGTAAAGTTTCTTTTCTGTAGTTTGGCCTTCAGAAATGCAGCAAACTTGGATTTGTTCAGAGTAGCGGGCTGACATAATGATGTGAAATCTCTTGATTAAACACCTTGAATATTATCGGCTATCTTGCTCCCCATCTGCTGCTAAAATTATTCACTCTTTCTTGAAGCATGTTCTCCTTCACTGGATCACCTTGCCCACACAAAGCACAGGCCTAGTACACAGTGCTTTGGCACCTTCTGCTAAAAACGATCTTCACAGTTGTCGCCACGGCACAGCTGGGTGAGACTGAAACTCTAAGTATGTTTAGATAGGTAATATTTTTACTCACGTTTACATGTGAGCGCCAACATTATTGAATGGGAGAACTTGATGTTTATACTAAAATGACTTTCTTATTCCAAGTGAATCTGAGTTTTGTTTCTCTGCATGTAGCACTGCTGTACTATTTGTCTGCTTTTGAGTGTTTCTTTTTTTAATATATTTTTTCATTGTTTAAATTAAACAGTAGTGCTTATTTGCAGCCCAGAAAGCCAATCATACCCTGCGCTGCATCAAAAGAAGTGTGGCCATCACGTCAAGGGAGGTGGTCCTCTCCCTCTGCTCCCTCCTGTGAGAATCCACCTGGAGTGCTGCATTCAGCTCTGGGGGCCCCAGCATAAGAAGGACATGGATGTATTAGATTGAGTCCAGAGGAGGACCATAAAAATGATCAAGGGGCTGGAGCACCTCTCCTGTGAAGACAGGCTGGGAGAGTTGGGGTTGTTCAGCCTGAAGAAAAGAAGGCTCCGGGAGGACCTTATAGTGGCCTTCCAGTGCCTAAAGGGGGCCTTCAGGAAAGCTGGGGAGGGACTCCTTGTCAGGGAGTGGAGTGACAGGACAAGGGGGAATGGTTTTAAATTAAAAGAGGATAGATTTAGGTTAGACACTAGGAAAAAGTTCTTCACTATGAGAGTGGTGAGGCAGTGGGACAGGTTGCCCAGAGAAGCTGTGGATGCCCCGTCCCTGGAAAGGTTTAAGGCCAGGCTGGATGGGAATTTGAGCAACCTGGTCTGGTGGGAGTTGTCCCTGCCTATGGCAGGGGGTTGGAACTGGATGGTCTTTAAGGACCCTTCCAAACCAAACCATTCAGTGATTCTATGAATCAATGATTTACATCACCTTTAAGAGCAGTTTAACAACCAGCCTTCTCTCACAATGTGTTCTATGGAAATCAAGAGGTTAAAGCTGTAAGATGTTAAAAAATAAAATAGAAAAACACAGCAAATAATGTTCTTTCCCTTAATGACATAGCATCCTGTATTGAAAAACAGAGGTACTATTCATCTGAGAGTTATACTCTTTATTTCTGTGGCCCCCACTGGCATTCCAGAGGCAAGGGAAGCATTTCTTCATGGATTTTACATACACTTCAGAGCTTTTGCAGAAAATATCTTGTAAAATTAGTAAAGAATGTAAACTTGGTGAAGCTGAAGAATATAAACAAACCCAATTTAACCCAAGTCTTAGAGAAATCTTTTAGATTAGGCTCATCATTGGATCAGTATCACATCAATTATTCACAGGCTGGTCTACAGGGAATATTCAGGTGGATAAAATGCTGTTGGACTGGAAAACCTTTTTCTCCTGTCCAGAAAGAAAGAAGGAAATAGCAATGTAACTGAACCTATTCCTTCACAAAACTGTGGGAAAATACTTCAAGTTAGATGAGTCTAATGAAAGAATATGAATTCAGACATTAGCATTCAGCCGGTTATAAAGAAAGATCAAAGAGAGGATGCTAAGAAATATGTAAAAATTTTAATTAGAAACTGGTGTGGCCTGGCTTTTTTCACAGAGAAATGGAAGAAAACCAAGAATGAAATACCAGTTTTAATTGACATGGAAAACTACTGCAGGACTGTACAACAGTTCTGCTGTTCTTTAAGTACTTCCAGTAGTCAAATCTAAATATGAACCTAGTGCAACCACTCCAAACAGGCACAAAGCCACCACAGTAAAAAACAGGTTTGCTACTTTTTTTCGGTAATTCTGTCATCAGGTCCATTATTTTTCCTTCACTGCACAACTGAGAAAAGAAATTCAGAGAGACATCATGTTAGTTGTTCCTAAAACTTGTCTTCCCCCATTGACATCATAGTAATAAATTCATGAGCTCCGTGTTGCTTATTTGGAGAAGAAATGCATCCAAGCAACTAAGCTGATTCAACTGCAGGCCTCTGAGTTGATTTCTCTTTGGGAGCCAAAGACTGTGGATCATTTGACTTTGAAGGAAATGTATTGATTTACATCAGATGGTGTCTCAAAGGATGTGATAAACATTAATTTTCTCTGAATATTCACCCAAACCACAAGTAGAAGCTTTCTGTGAGAAACAAAACAACTTTCTAGAGGAAAGTAGAAATTTTCCAAAACTATCTGGAAATGTCTGTGCTGAGATAGCTATTTACACTTCAGACACTTAAGTTTTAACTGTCATGAATAAATGGTACACTATTGTTGATAGTTTTGATGCATTCATATATAAAAATGAACCTTATTTTATGAAAACTTTTCATGCTTCAGATAATCAATTTTGCAGAACTGAGAATGAAATAAATTATGTATCATCACCTGTAAAAGAAAAATTCAAACGAGAGATTTACTAGTCACTAACAGAGTTAACTCCCTGTAAGATACTGATTTAGGCATGAAGATGTGATCAGCACATAGCAGGGCTCTGGAAAGAAAATGTTCTCTTGAAAAGAAAACTGGTTGTTTTCATCCTGAAGAGCAAGTAGTTTATTTCTGGTCATTTGACCAATGTTTTATCTCGAAGTCTACGTGTTTAGGCTGTATGGTTAGGCCATAAACATCACTGTGGGTATCTAAAACCACTTGGCACACACTTGTTGTTGTTGCCTAGTCTAAGGAACGTCTCTTTTTCATCTCATTCCTCTGACATAATGAAGTTTTGCATAGGCTCATTACTCTGTGCAATTTGAGCTGTGCCACTCTCATTTCTCCTTCTGTCAAATGGTCTTTTATTTTGGGTGATGGTATATTATTCACTACACATTTTGCTTTCATTCAGGATTCTGTCATTGGTTTCTTTGCAAATATTGCCATAGCTTTGCTACTCAAAAGACAGAAACTAAATACGGTATAATGCTGGAAGAATTCAACTGAATAATTTACAACGCCAATTAGTAAGAGGAATGCACTTTGACAATGTGTTACGTGATATTCGGAAAATAATTTTCCACTCAGTGAGGTAGAAAGGTCTTATGACTATTGAAAATCTAGGCTAAGTAAGCTTTCAATGCAAATCTAGCTAGTACTGAGAGTATGTGTTGTCAAAGACCTAGTTGTGTGTGTGTTGGCGGCGGGGGGGGCGGTGTTTGGTTGTTTGTTTTGTTTTGTTGTAAGCAATCGAATATTGAAGTTCTAAAGGACATGAAAACATCTGTTTGAATTTCCTCTGCTGTAACTACAATTGCTGTAGGCACACATGCTAGAGCACACCTGTGCCTGGAGTCCTAAATTGTAAAGAAATGGTCAGAAATAGTCTGAGGCATACGCTGGGCTGAGAAAAGTTTTACTGCTGCTCACATGACCCCGGCCACTGGCCTTCACCTATGGCTTCCTGTGGCTGGTCAGGCCCATCGGCAGCTGTGAAAGGGCTCACCCTGATGGAGAGAAGCAAAGCTGGGGTTCTGCTGGGCTCAGCCGACCTGCAACGTGACATCTGTCAGCTATGCAAGCAGAGGAGCAGAATACAAGCTTGTCCTAATAAGCAGGCCATATTTTCAGCGTGAGAGGGAATGGAGAAGCACTCTTGCCTAATAATTATTGAAGCTGGGAGGGAACTTATTCCCGTGGTGCTTCTCAGGGAGGAATAGTTTGTTTTGGCTTGCCTCTTCAAGTGGAAACATAACTGTGAATTAAAAAATGCCATGCTGAGTTCTAGGAGTGGCTTTTTCAGTGTTTGCCAGAGAAAAGCACTGGGTAGAGGGCAAGTTGTCATTGATTTTTGAAGCTTGAGTGCGCTTTTCATACCCTGATGCTGAATAGTAAGCAGTGTAATGCTGCTTATGATAGAAAGTCTATGAATAATGCTAATAAATGGAGTGTTCACACTGCTGTTCCCATTCCCTGCCACAACATAGCCACCTGCTCCCTACTTTTGGACTGGTAGAAGATAAATGCCACCTTATTTAGGAATATCAGAAGCTAATTTATTCACGATGAGAACGTAATTCCACGAGAATTAGTGTTCTTTTTCTTTGCTCAAGTTTCTTCCTAGCCCTGTTTGATAATCCATAATGAATATATTATTTATTAAGTTAAATTATTTCAGTAATATTCTTCTGTATATTATGTTCTATGGTAGTAATAATGAAATTGCTGTCGGTATTACTTTAGCACCAATGTGAATGTAGATCAGGATGGTGCTATATGGAGCCAACCAACAGGTCATTAGAGTTATTTTAGTATTGAATTCTTGAAGAAGAAAAAAATAAGACAATTACCATAATGAAACATAAACTGAATTTAAAACCATTTTTTTTGTAGGCCTTAACCACTGAGTCATTTTGTAAATTTCCAGACCAGATACAAATGATGGTGATTTTGTTAACAAGCAAATCATTTGAGAAACTGTAAAGAGTGTAAATAGCAACACATATGTAACATTGAACTATTACAGAATATGAATAACTTTTATATGGTGCTGTCCATCAAAAAGTAGGGTTTACTCCATAAAATCTGATTTCATGAAGACCACCAAAATGAAATCACGTGCACAATATACACATGTACAGGTATCACTTTTGGCCAGGATTGTTGTCATTCTGGACCCATACAAGCTAGTGGTTTAACTGGAGAAATTTAATATCCATAGCACGTTTCTACTCTTGATTTTTTTCTGATCAATAATATCTTAATACAAAGAAAGAAAATGAAAAAGCAAATAAGAACTAGAGTTCATAGCTTGTTTTGTGTATCTCCTTCTTTATTACATGGAAAACTTGCTTCTGCATTTAGATTGTTCAGTCTTGGCCAAACGGTAGTTTTTGCTGAGAAGAGAGATAATTTATTGCTTATGTTACTGTAACATAATTTTACCATAAACTAAGAAGGGTCCATTATTTTGTCACAGAAAATGTGTATCTTTGTATTCTTCCTTTTTAAACAAACATGACATTAAGCTTTCTCTACTAACAATTGGGAGTTACCCAGTAGTTAAATTACATTTCCTAGAACAATGCCTGAGTCAGCATATTAAACAGAAATTATATGTTCCCATTCGTGCCTGGAAATGAGAGCTTCAACATTTCGTAGGCTTCATATGGACATTGAATTTTACCTGCATACTGCAAGGCACCATCAGAAGTCCATCAATGGATTCAACAAAAGTTGCTCAGATTAGGCTTGGAGGCTTGGAATGATTTTCTTGTTTTCCTTATTTTACTGTCCTTTTTGGATACTGCTAAAATCATGTCTGCCAGGCATGACTTATTACTCTTGGACTCACAAACATAATTCCAAAGAGTAAATTGTTTTCTGTAAAAAGATTTAATTAAAAGGCAGTTTTTGTCAAAGTAAAATGATCCTCACTTAGGAGGACATCCTCAGAGTCCTGTAAAAGTCTTCAGCTCTCTCTCCTATTTTTCATGTTTGATACTGTATAAGCTTTGTTTCCCATCATGGTTTGGTTTCAGGAGGGAAAACATGAATATAGCAAATGCTCTTTTAATACATACTATTGCATATTGTCATTGTTTAGGAAGACAAATGCCTATGCATTAGAGATTGAAGTACAGAAAATATGGACTTTTTTTTTTTTATGGATAAGAATCATTCCTTCAGCTACCATTAGTCATGTGACTGGCTGATAAGTATCTTCTTTTCCATTGCAGACTTGCAAACTGCTAATGCTCACAGAGCCCAGAAATATATATATATATATATATATATATGGACTATCTTCGCTATATTTTATGAGGTACAGATGCAGTTGTGAGGAAAGGCAGAAAGATCACATTTCTTACACATAAGCCAACATTGTGCATATTATGACAGGATGCATGAAACTTAAAAGGCTTAGAACTTAGGAGCTGTTTGGAAAAAGGGTAAATAACTTCACATAAGCATCCAACTGTACTGATGAAGAAAATATGACTGAAAATCTTGGTAAGAAATTTTCCTATGGAAGTATTCGTCATATTATTTTCCTTCTTGGAGGTTCTTCAGGAAGGGCCATAGTATGTGCTGTTGCTGCAATTAAGATGAAAACTACAATGGTGAAATACATCAGCATTTCAGAAGATTCCTGTTCAATGTAGTTCTGAGACAGAGTGCTGTTGGGGTGTTTTCTCTATTTATGTATTGGTTATTTATGTTTGTCCTTTGAAGTTTCAGTGGAAAAAATCTGGGGAATATTTTTTTTTTAATTCCCAAATGGCTTTATTTTTTTTGAGGATTTATTAAAAAAGTCATGATAAAACCTTGTTTTGAACAACATCATTGCCAAATAAATTACAAGTAAAATGGGTATTGCTGGAAATTGCCTGGAAGGCCTTAAATAATTCCATGCCAGGTCACCCACAGTATTTGCTTTGGTTGGCAGCTTTGCTTTATCTCCTTGAAGGGTGGCACTTTTCTCATATGAGGCCTGAAGCAGTCTAAGTCTGTTTGAGGCAGATGAAGAGACACATGAATAAACCTAGCTAGGTCTAGAACTATGCTTTAAAAGACTCTTTCTCTAGAGAGTCTGTTGCCAGGCCTTTTAATCATCTATGATATTCCCTCTCATTTCCTTTCAAAGTGATAGTCTACATGAGTAGGATTTCATTGGAAATACTGTGGTAAATACTGTCACTCATAAGCATAAATATTGCATACAGTTATCAGATGTAGTGACAAGGACCTCTCAAACGCATGTTGTAAGACAGTTTTATTGCATACTTTCAAATCAAAACTTTTCTTTGCACATGCCCCAAATATTACGGTGCTCCAAAAAGGAGGGAGAATTCCACTCATCAAAGGAGACACTTGTTTTGCTGCCACTACTAGTATTATAGCTTCAGTGGAGGTTATTTGCAGCTCTGCTGGAACAGGCAGCCTGCAAGTCTCTAATGGAAGCAAATGATAGACTTCCTAAAGCGACAGTATCATTTCACTAATGTGCAACTAAAAGTATTCAAGTGAAATCTAATAGCCTCTACTTTCCAGAAACATTATTAAAATAATTGCTCCCTATTTTTGCAAAGTAATATTTCATGTAGCAGATTGTCTGAAAGGAAAGTAACCTAAACTATAACAGGGGAATGTAAATTGCCAAGACAATACTTTAATAATTCCTGAGTGGTGTGACCAGAAGGATTCAACAGCCCAAGACACTGTGAGCTAAATAGGGCCTGTCTGGGGATAATTGTTCTCTTTCCCATTGTCCAAAAGGTCATGGGATTCAGCTCATCCTGCTTATTTTACTAAATTATTTGGTCTGTGCATTTATTTATCTATTGTGAAAGTAGCAGCGTGACAGCTTTGTTGTACTCTGATGTTGCCTTATTTCATTTCCATTTTCACACTCTCAGATCTGTGTGTGTGTTTTATACATGAATACAAGGGTAGTAGGGGTATGAATATATATATATACATATATATATGAATCAGTGAAGAGAGAATACATGAATAAAATATTAATAATGTACAATTAAAATATGATTAAATATGAATGCAACATTTCTGATGGAAAGCAACTTCTGATGGATGAGAATGGCAAACTGATATCAACAGACAGGGAGAAGGCTGACATTCTCAACAACTTCTTTGCCTCAGTCTTCACTGAGAGTCAGGCTTCCCACATCTCTCATTTCCCTAACTCGTAGGTGAGAGCTGGGGTAGCAAAGTCCCTCTCACTGTAAGTGAAGAGGGGGTTCGAGACCACCTAATGAAACTGAACAGATATAAGTCTATGGGGCCCGATGCCAGGCATCCCAGGGTCCTGAGGGAACTGGCTGATGGAGCTGTCAAGCTTCTCTCCATCATATTTGAAAATTCCTGGCATTCAGGTGAAGTCCCTGGTGACTGAAAAAAAGGGAAACATCACTCCCATTTTTAAAAAATGTAGAAAGGAGGACCTGGGGAACTACAGACTGGTGAGCCTCACCTCTGTGCCTGGGAAGATCATGGAACAGATCCTCCCGCAAGCAATATCAAGGCACATACAAGGGAAGGAGGTGATCCAAGACAGCCAGCATGGCTCCACCAAGGGCAAATCATTCCTGACCGATCTGGTGGCCTTCTATAATGGAGTGACTGTGTCACTTGACAAGGGAAGACCGACCAAAGTCATCTACCTGGACTTCTGTGATGCCTTTGACATGGTCCCAGATAACATCCTGATCTCCAAACTGGAGAGGTATGGACTTGATGGGTGGACAATTCAGTGGATAAGGAATTAGCTTGAAGGTCATAACCAGAGAGTGGTGGTTAGTGGCTCTACTGGTGGATGAAAAGCTCAACACGAGCCAGCAGTGCGTGCTTGCAGCCCAGAAGGCCAACTGCATCCTGGGCTGCACCAACAGAGGGGTGGGCAGCAGGTGGAGGGAGGTGATTTTCCCCCTCTGCTCTGCCCTTGTGTGGCCACACCTGGAGTGCTGCAGCCAGGTCTGGGACCCCCAGCACAAAAAGGATGTGGGGCTGTTAGAACGGGTCCAGAGGAGGGCTATGAAGATGATCAGAGGGCTGGAGCACCTCTCCTATGAAGAAAGGCTGAGAGAGCTGGGGCTGTTCAGCCTGGAGAAGAGAAGGCTCCAGGGAGACCTCACTGCAGCCTTTCAGTGCTTAAAGGAGGCTTATAAAAAGATGGAGAAATACTCTTTGCTCAATCAGATAATGACAGGACAAGGGGGAATGGTTTCAAACTAAAAGAGGGGAGGTTTAGATTAGGTGTTAGGAGGAAATTCTTCACTCCGTGGGTGGTGAGGTTCCAGTGAACAAGTTGCCCAGAGAAGCTGTGGATGCCCCATCCCTGGAAGTGTTCAAGGCCAGGCTGGATGCAGCTTTGGGCAACCTGATCTACCTTCATGCACGGCACTCTTGGTCTCTAGCACTTCTCTTTGCTGCCACTTCAGAAAACTTGTGTAATGGCATCACAGAGCTTTCCTGCTAGACTCAGCACATTCAGTGCCTGCTCCCAGCTGAAGCAGGTAGCCAGGATGTTTGTAGGGCAAAACGAACAGGGTGCAGGAGGCAGGAGGGCTGTGCCATAGGGCAGCAGCATTTTCAGAAGCTGCACAGTCCTGCGCTGCGCTCCCTTGTGATTCCTCCGCACTTCATCATGGGTGGCAGCTGCCAACCTGTAGATGTAGCACAGCCTGGGTGTGCTCCCAAAGGAAGGACGACTGTCTGCTGCAGCTGAGCCCCGGTGTTTCCCCCCAGAGGCAGCGAGGTTCCCTTGCAGGCCAAAGACACTATTGGCTTCCACATTCTTCAGATTGTCTCTTGCTGGTGGCCATAGCATGGAGAAGTGCAGTGCATGAGGGCTTCTTGCCAAATCAAGGTGAGGTCCAGGAAGAGGGGAATCACTTTCAAGCCTCTCCAAAGAGAGGGAATCTCCCATTCCTTCCTGATGGTGTGGGTGTGTGCCTTATAGTCTCTGTGTGATTACAGCCTTGCATTAAGCTGACAGTGCAGCTCACTGCCTGAACCTGGAAATTTAACACTCTGCAAGTATTTAACCTCCCTGAAATGCTGACAGCAACATTTGGTTTTAAGGTATATAAGGCCAAGTTTTTCCCTCCCCTACTTTCATTGGCTATAGTGAAATTATACCACAGGGAAATTAGTAATGGAAAATCCTGAAATATCCAACCTTTATGTGCTTAAAACACTAATAACCTCTAGACACATAGTGCTGCATGAAATAAATAAATCCCCTTTTCAACCTTCAAAGAAAAGTGAAGATGTATAATGTGGCACTATTATACTCAACCGCTCTGCTCCCTTTCAGCAGCCAGAATCCCATTAGCTACCTTCAGTGCCTGAGCAGGGTCCTTCCTGCCTGGCCATGTTAGCAGCAAAGGCAGCAATGCAAGAAAAGAAGAGTTGCCTTTTATTCCAATTAATTTTGCTCAGAAATGAGAACTTAATACATCGTAGTGTAATGTATGTGAGTATATATTGTTTTAATTCCAGAATTCATTATAATGAAATTTTATAATTATATTGCTATATAATGAAACATCTGTAATCTCTAAGTGTCTAAAACTCAGCTAGCTCTATGCAATCTTGTTGAGAGCTCCTGGACAACCCAGATATTTCTGATTGTGCAATTGGAAGACAATGGTGCTGATAATCTGGCCTGTCCAGCAGAGCAATTGCACAGGAAATAATCTCCTTTAAATAATCCCATTTAGTTTTTTCCTTGAGGTCACATTTCCAAGTGGGAATGTTCTTGAAAACTGATGGATGGACCCCTATTTGGGCATGCTGTAAAGTCATACATTAAAATAAGCATTTCTCTGGACTCAGCAAGGAATAAACATGTGCTTCTTTGGAGCATATGCCTGAAGTGTTATCTGGGCTTGGGAAACAGGACCAGATCCAGATGCAAGTGGTGGGCTAACCTAGACACTGAAAAATCAGAACGCTCAAAATTCTCTTGTATATGGACAGAAAAGGACAGAAAGGACAGTTTTCCAAAGGTTTTAATTCTACTAGCAAACTGGGCTTTTATTTTCTTTCCTTTTTGGAGACCATGTGTCTGCTTGTCAACCAGATGTAATTTCATGCTAAATCTTAAGCAGCAGAGTTCATCCATCTTTTAGCTCTGTGTGGGCAAAATAAGTAGAGTCAAGTGTCCACCCTTTGTTTGTTTCTTTGGGTTTTTGCTTTTGCTGCTGTTCACAAAACCTAGGGGGGAAATTCTTTCACATTTTTTTATGTCAGTCAGTGAACATAACCTAGAGGCTGGAACGTGGGGTCTTCAATGCACGGAGTGAGAGTTCCCTGAAACAATACCAATATTCAATTATTTTTCCCTTTTTTTGTATAAACTCTTTTTTTTTTTTCCATTAGGTGTGGTATGGATATCTATTTTTGAGGAGAAGAGAGCAAGAGGAAAATTTGAGAGGTTTGAATCTTTAGAAGGAAAAACTTGTTACTGGATTGTTCTGCACATAATCAACAGAACTGGGTCTTTCCTTTCTACCTGACAGCTGTAATTGCGCCTGAATTCATCTTTTCCATTAAGGTTCAGACTGCTTTTATTTATCTCTTTTTCTCATTTTTCTGCCTGTGTACATAGACACACAGACACACACACACTTTGTCTTGTTCTTGTATGCACATGTACACACACCCACACACTTCTATATAGGGAAGGTGCAATTTAATTTCCCAGTGCGCAGAGCATGGCCTAAATCATGTGTATGAAGTGAATCCCCAGTGTGTTAAACCACTGAGAAGTGGTGACTGAGCTCTCTACAGTCAGAGTGGCATTGACAATATCCTCTCTTGCATTGAACTGGACCTGTGGTTTCGTTTCTCGTATCATATAGACCCCACAGAAACCTGAAGCAATATTCTCTTTATAATAGACAATACATTTCAGTCTGTTCAAATGATTTTGTGTACAGTCGGTAGCAGAAAAGAAAAGAGGCAGTATTTTGATAAATTATTTTCCTTATTATTCTCCCAATGGTTCCTCTCTGCATTTTAGAAACATCAGCAGGTGTTTATTTCATTTGAAACCTCACAGGATGGGCCCACAGCACGAGCTGAGCAGGCTGTGCTCCTGCTGTAAACCAAAGGTGCTCAGCAGTGGCCTCTTACATGCATCTGCATGATGTTGAAGGGGACAGCTTGTTAGAGATGGTATCCCATTGAAAGCTGGCTCACCAGGGCAGCTTGGTGGGTTTCAACTCTCTGCTTGGGATCCTGGCATGAGGCGCTCTCATACTATGTTGTTTGCTGCCGTTTGATAGTGCTGCTGTCACTGCTGTCCTTCTCTCATTCCTGCAGGTATTTGGGATCTCCAGGGAGGGCTATCTTTGTGTGAATGAGGAATATGACACTGCAGGATGCAACTAAAGCGTTAATGGGTCAGTGAGTGACAGCTGAGCCTTCTCTCTGAGGTATTGAGCTGGCTATCACTGCCAGGAGCACAAGGTCTATACAGTGAAGTGTGCCAATTTAATTTTGTCACATGTGGCCTGGGTTGTACAGATAGGGCTGTTTCTAGCACTCTTTGACAATGCTAAAACTGATTCAGGCCACAACACAACATTTAAAGATGCTAATTAGAAAATAATTGTACTGGGTTGTACAGACTTTACCATCATAATATATCTTAAAGGCCCCTATAGAATGGGAAACAAGGTATTTTAATGTGCTTTACATGCAAAATGAGGCACTAGATTTTGTGATTTGTAACAAAGCACAGTACAACTGCCATCACCCAGTAAATCAGAAAGCAAAAATAGTTCTTAGGCAGCTAGCATCCTGCTTTATTTGCTAATTAAAATGGGTTTTGGAACTGCTCTTCAGAAATGATTGCTCTAATTAATTCGTTGTTCTTTTGCAGCTCTACCTTCTATACCATTTGAATACAAGGCAATCCCTTGTGCTTCTCAAAAGCATGACAGCCAACAGGGCATCCTTCCCTTCCTCAGAACAACAGGCTTTATTGCTTGTCATCGCTTAATAAAATGTCTATTCTATACCAGGGCTAAAATGTCATCCATATACACATTATCACAAATCTGTTTGCAATAAAATGCAAGTATAAACCAAGTTTTAATTAACATCAAATCATTTTTTAATTTATGTAGAATTAAAAGAAAAAAAAAAGAAAAAAAAAAAAGACAATCACTTTTATAAGGCCAGTGCTAGATTTTGGCTTTAATTATTTTTTTAAAGCTTAATAGAAGATGGTGATTATTGTAATTGCTATTCCTGTCACTGTGATATAATCTTTCATTTTGTTGTTGATGGATGATACTTAAGGTAGTTCCTACAGTTGCTTTTAAAACATTGCATTCATTACCGACATGACTGGGCAGAGTATAAGACATCATGTGTGAAAAGGGGAGGAAGGGGATGAGATATGGAAAAGGATACACTCATCATTCCTCAGAGCGCCCGTAAGTTTCAATATGACTCATATCACTCAGAACAGAGATTCAAGGAGATGTAATTGCAATATTGGTTGTGAATATGCTAGCTGATAGAGGTAGCCTTGCTTATTCTCTAAGAGAATCATTCTGAAATGGATCCTGCCATCTGTGCTTATTTGTAATATATATATATACATATATATTACAAATAATATATATATATTATTCACATGTTTCAGTAAAGAATTTGTTACCTCAAAGGCTATTTGCAAACTGTTGTTTTTAGTGACCTATTCAATACCGGACTATGTTTGTTCTTTTGCTTGTTCCATTTATTAGAAATTTGGAATGAAAGGGGAAAATGAAAAATGAGTCCTGAACTGAAGTCCACTAAGTCAGTAGGAAAAGAGATTCTAGATTATTTTGAAATCTATTTAACTACTAAAAGTATGCATGCCTGTGTATGAAATAATGGACAAACAGCTTCTTGTACTAGAATGGACTAACCCCTCAATGTTACTGCATACAAATAACAGCATGATCCCGCATGTATCACTAGGGTGAACCCTAAGCTTTATTCAAAAAAGAGGTGTGAATCAATCCTGGCATGCGTTATTTGACCAGGTCTACTTACAGTAGATGAAAACAAAGTTTTAAACTCTTCAGATTTTCATTGCCAGCACATTTGGAGCTAACCTCTTTTCTTCAGTACTGTATAAACAACCACAATTTCATCCTAGCGTGTTCTAAAGAATTTAAGATATTAAAGATAAATGGCACTATATTTAGTTGGGAGGAGCAGGGGTTATGCCTGTAAGCTAGAGCTAGGTCAGCATAGTGGCTTTTGAATTCTGCTTTATGCAATATCTAGATGCGAGGTGTTATGAGCACTATATTAGATATTGGATAACTGTAACAAAAATCCATTTTTCAGAAAAACATCTTTGCCAACCCAAACCTCCAAGCTATTTGAAGCTGGCATCTCCATATCTATTTAGTTGATCATAAAAAAAAAAAAAAAAAAAGGATATGATCTCACAGTATCTAGCTACAATCTGGCTAAGAATTTTCCAGCACAAGAGTATTTGTCAGCAAATTCTAAATCATGGCAAGGAAGTGGCACCTGTTTACCTGTCCCTTCTTTTCCATTTGTTTTCAACAGCTCAAGATCAAGCAGCTGCTTTTAAAGCATCCTTCCTTAAAAATGAGCAAGAAGGCTAAATGGTCCCTATAGGTCCTATAAGGCAAAATCCTCTCCATGAGCTAGAGCAGTGTGCAGCCTGTCTGCTGCGCACCAGGCGCAGGGGGCATCCCCCTTTGCCTCTGGCCCCATTGCAGCAGTGGCTGGAAGAGGGCCAGGGCTCTGCCTCCTCTCTGCCAGATACGGTTCTTCCCAGAAGCAGGTAATTCCTACCCTAAGGGGCTGTGCTCTGTCCGCTTCTGCATGTCTCCCACCCTCTTCTTGCTTATCTCCATGACAGTCTCATTGCAACCTGGCACTAAACTGTTTATATGTTTCCCTAATGATTTATTAAATTAATGAGCCACATTTTCATAGTAATGCTGAGTGTGTGCATTTCTCAAATGGCTGCGGGTACTTAGACTTCAACCTCATGCTTCACAACAGCGTGGCTTATTGCTGTAATAGTTATTTTCCATACACCGGGAATATGAGCTTGTATTCACGCAAGTCTTCACGCTCCTATACATTTATATGTACAATCCCTTTTCATTTCTACTCCCACCAGCCAGCAGTTTTGCAGATAGGCATCTGCAAAACACTACAAGAGCAACAACAAAACCTTTTCCAGTTAAGTCTACATTTCTAAATAGCAAATGAAAGACTTCTCTTCATAAAACACAAAACATTCTACATGCAATTTGCTTCCTCTTTTCACTATATTATTTTCATCCCTATGTACTTCCGATCTACCTCTGCCTGTCAAACTGCATATTTTCTCCTTTAGTCCTTCAACACGCACTTTTAATGGAGAGAGGTTTTCAGTGGGGCTTCCTTACCCACAAAGGAGCTAACACAAATATGTTCTTAAGCAGCATCTTCTGATACTTATACTTCTTGTGAGAAAGATGTCTGTGGGAAAAGGCAAGAGAACAGCATCTAGAAGGTAAAACACAAAATCTGGGTCTGAGTACTTATCAGTCTGATAAGATTTGTGCTGGGAGATGTCTGAGATGGAGAGGGGTGGAATGGGAGAGGCAGGTGATAAGGAGAGAGAGCTGAAACAAGCAGATGGCTTAAGGGAAGCTGAGAAAGACTGTTAGCATATCAAGCAGCAGACACTTGATGATGAATTGCCATTTTAAGTTGCTAGCTTTCTCTTCCTTATTTAGCTAACTACTGTTCCAATAATTATATAATAGCTTCTCTGTGAAGACTTAAGTTTCCTTTAGATCAAACATTTTTTTTTTCTTTTATATATATATAGAATGAAAGCACAGATGTAAAAATCATTGAGGTCTAAAAAAAGGAGGGAAAAAATGGTTTGGGAGGAAGGTAGCTTAATCAAATGAAAGTCATTCATTGCCCTATCATTGAGAAATAAAACATAGTAGTCCACAGAAAGCAGTCCAAAATAGTCACACTGCTCAGGTTGTATCATCTACACCCATGTCTGAGATTGCTCATCCCAGTCCAGCTTTCACATCCTGAACACAGTCTCTGTATGGCACCTAAACTCTTTCTATTTTACTATTTAAGATGTCTCATTATAGCAGTAGACCTGTCAACTACTTTTTGTTGGACAAGAAGTCCGACAGGCCCCTTAGCTTGCCCTTAGCCTTTAGTTCCCCTACCTGCAAAATCTGATTTGCAACACTGGCTGGTCTCAGGAAGGCATGTCATGTCTGGGAGATGGGAGCTCACTACAATATATCGAGCACAGTAGTAATTATCAGGAACAGTCAAGGAGGAAAATTCTGTTCAAAGCTAAAACACATTTCAAAAGCCCATGAAACATGTATCTATGTAACCAGGCCTATGCTGCTCCTCTGAGTCTTCAGAGAGGGCTTTGTCTTTTCAGATGAGAAAGACACTCAGGTTTAGTCCTGAAAAGTGTCCTTCGTCCTCGTTACCTAACAATGGAGCTTTTCTAGTGCTTAAGAGAACAGTAATGTACTGATGGGTTTCCAGGCAAAGGTGCATGCAGCCCTTGGGATCCAGACAGTACATGCATTGGTCTAATTTTGCTAAATACATGCTTTAATGTTATTCCGTAACAACTATTCATTACTGGTAATGAGCATAGATAAGATAGTGAAGATATATCTCCAATTTTCTACTGTACCTGTAAAATATTAGTAATTTAAATGAGGCCATAGAAAATATAAAATTACAGCATCGTGCATTCTCATTGCAATATGATTGGATTGCTGCTCTAAACTGTTCATCATCAATCCCAATAAAGACAAAGCATGGGTCTAACTGTTGTCTTGAATCCAACAGCTTAGTTTAATTGCCTCAGTAGCAGCTGTTTAAGTGTGCCTTCCCCTGCCACTCAGTGATGTGATATGTCTTATCCATAAAGCGAGTCCATCAGACTCGCCAGGATTATGCTTCAGCCCACCACAAGGGATCCATTCAGGTCTAGAGCAGCACAAGTATATTTAGGATGCAAAAATAAGTAATGAAGGCATGACTGCCCTTTATTTTCCCCCAAATGAGTGAAAATTCAGAACTAAAAGAAATGAGTATTCAACAATTCAAAAAATGTCCAGCCACCTATAGGCCAATACTTCCATGAAGGAAAGACATGCCACGATAAGAAACATCCTGAAATATAAGAACTGGAAGTCCTTTTTTTAATTATTATTTTGATTAAAATCCACTTCAATACAGATTTGTAAACATGCATAATACAGACAAGTTTCTTTATAATTTGTGGGTCTTTCCCATCTCTGAGTTGAAGCAGAATGAAAAACTGCTTCCTCTCGTTCATATTGGTTGCAAAGTGTTCAGTGTGAACACACGGAAAGCACTCAGGAAAGATGGAAAGAGAAGAATGTTATCACATATTGTATAGAATGCCTCGGCCTTCCCTGGCATCTACCTGGGAATATAGTCTATCCTTTCTTACACAGTTCTGAATTTGAAGTTTTAAATGGAACTGATGTCATATTCAGATAAGTTTTGGCGAACGTTGGGAATATTTAAAACAAGGAAAATATTACTTAAATGGAAGAGGATAGCACTTATGCATCCTCCCTGACAGTATAGCTTTAGCTATGCACCTTTTGATTCTGTGCAATAATGAAATATCTTTATAATCTTATTCTCATCTATTATTTCCCAGCTAAGCTAATTTATGAGCAGGTTGCTAATTTACTGTTCAAATGATATGAAAAGCAAAGGTAATACACTCCCAGGGTGACTCCCACAAAATATATTTCTGCTTTGTTTTCTAAAATTAAGATTATTAATATTCTGTGTGAATAAAATATTATTTTATATTCATGAGATTTTCACAAATATTTTATGTCACAAGAAAAATAAATATATACATCTCCAGTACACCTACTGTACATATTTTATTACGGTACTCTATTGTTTTGCATTTTTCAGCCTAGAGCTTTGTAACCTGGATGACAATGGTTATACTGATGAAGTTGTTAAGCTAATTAATGTATAATAAAGTAATAGCT
The DNA here is from genome assembly GCF_013377495.2 of Cygnus atratus. Taxonomy (NCBI): domain Eukaryota; kingdom Metazoa; phylum Chordata; class Aves; order Anseriformes; family Anatidae; genus Cygnus; species Cygnus atratus. The sequence continues at coordinate 8,623,167 of NC_066365.1, forward strand.
AGGTTTATCTCTGCACTTCCACACTCCTGCCCTGTGACAAGGGCTGTTTATAAATAAGCATTCATGCTGAAATAAAATAATTCTCTGAACACAAGTCATTTAAGGAAGAAAAGACAGGAATACAATAATGCAACAGGAATACAGAAAAATGAACTCACCAAAGATTTTGGTGTGAATTTAAACTTTCATCATGGTAGTATTTGTCATTGTTCTTTAAACACATGTAAAAGAGCACCTGATGAAAATTCACAAAAAAAGGACAGTTTATAGAAACTTCTGAAACACTTTTTTTTTTCCCTACTTCAGAGAATGGCTTCATTCAAGGACCAATGGATTTATATGGGCAATTGAGTCAAATCCTCAGAAATTGAATTCTGAGGTCTCTAGTGGTTACTATAGCATTCCACACATCCAGGCTCTTCAGCAGACTGCTTAAGAATATTTTTCATTTTAAGACAATGGTTAGGAAATGAAAACAATCAATGCTTAAATATTTTGTTGAATAAGCATACTGCTAGATTGTGACATATGTTAATGTAAATATTATGGGAATATACAATAAAATTGTAAGCCTTTTCTAGACAAATGAGTAACAAATGTCTAAGCACAGGACTTTCACCCTGAAATTTGGTGAGTAATCTGAAGCAAATATCTTATTCCATTCATTAGTCATCTTAAGGTTGTGGGGAGAAGAGGTTAGATAATTTTTCATCATCATGTCATGATTGTGTTAAATGTGTCTTTTACATTACTAGTCATCACATAAGTTCTCCAAATAATTTTGAAAAATTATTCAGAATACTTAATTGCAAATATTAACAGATATTTCATTACAAATGTCAGTATTGTCAAGTTCACATTTCTTTATTTTCTGTCCTGACTAGATTCTTTGGTGACATTTTTACTTGTCTACTTTTTTGTTGTTGTTGTTCCCTTGTTAGTTAACTTAAAAATAGAAGTGGGGAGAGGGAAGTGGTTCTAAGTCTAAGCACTTCGGCTTCACAATTCCTTTCTTTAAAATATTTTTGGAATTTTTAAAAGAAAATACAGTTCCTGTGAATTTACTTTTCCAGAAGTTAAACTGTTAAAAACTGTCAAAAATAAGGAGTGAGGTTTGGATTTATTTTATCAACCAATAACATATTAATTAAATTCTTTCAAATGTTATGTCTAGATTCTTGTGGAATTATAGCATCCTCACTAAATGAAACTAGAATACTCTCAGACTTGATTGTAAATTGGGTTTTGTTGTGTTCATTTGCATTTTATCTGTTTTTTATTGTACAGTCGTCAAAATCTGTAGTCCTTTTTCCATTATGGTACAACACAGGGACAAACACATCTTTATTTCTACAAACCTACCAATTATTAAAGCCTCATTTTGTTTTAAAGACAGATTTAAGATTGAACTAGTTTATAAAAGGCTACATGGGCAAATCTGTGTCACAGATAGAAAACTGTGCTTTAAAAAGTGGATTTCAAATACACTGTTGCTATTACTCTTTCATAACACCTACTAAATATGTTATTTTCCCAACAGTTATCCCTTCTGTTCAAGGTTGTTTTACTTATGGATTATTTGATATATTTTTTTAATTCTTTGAAGTATCCCAGGTCATAGCAAATGTAAATCTTGGAGCAACTGTAGAAAAATCACTGAAAATATCTGTGTATTGATTTTCCACATTTTTGTCCACTTTATAAAAGAAGTACATAAAAGCTCTAGGAAGCAAAGATGTGTCTACAGTGATCACTAGTAATACAGTGATCAGAATAACTCAAATCACAAGAACTAAAGCAATTCCTTGAGTCTAGGGAATATTTTATTAGAATAACACCACAAATTCCAGCAGTTCTCTTTAATGAGTTTCTAAATAAGCTTTAGTATCCTCTTTAATACCATATAGGTTGATTTGACAGCCAGACTCATGGCATCATTTGGGTTAGCAGCTACCCATTTCCCCTAAATAAGGAGCAGTTAGGAAACGAGCTATTAATAGACTTCATGGAGTAGAAAAAGTATGCTTTGTGAAGTTTTTTACACTTTTAATTTATTTCACTCTTAATAGAATATTGCCTGACAAAGACTTTATGATTGCTCTTTCTAAACAAAATTTTTAAATGTGTAAATGAGCTCCATCCTGGTTTTGTATGAGGAATAGATGTAAAATATGTTTGAGATACACTTTAAAATAATTCTATCATTTCAAAATGAAAATATTTCATATTTTTAGTGGATTAATCTCTTGTAGCATTGCTGTTAGTGGAATAATGTCTGTACAAAAAATAAAAAGAAGAAGAAAAAAGAAAAAAAAACACCAACAACAACAATAAAAAACAAAAAATGAGAAACAACGTAACAACCATAGAAATGCAGATGGGGGAAAACCACCTTGAAAATCTTGAAAGCCACCAAGTGAATTTGGCCCTTTTTTTGGAGCATATTTATGTGACTTTAACCCACAACTACCTGTTTTCAATGTGGAAAATCAAACACAGGCTCTTCAATCAATCATTTTTAAAAATACTGTCCCCATAGCCTTCTACTACTAAAAATAGAATGGACTTTATTGGTGTTCCAGGTTTGAGAACATCTTTGATTCAGGGAGCTAGGGAGGTGTCCTGGTCAGGATGGACACACTTCCTTGGTCTTTGACAATCCTTATCCCAGACATCTTAGATAGTCTTTTCCTCTATGATTCTCCCTGGCTGAACTGAGAGTGGTTGGTTCTGAGAACTGTCTTCAGAAAAGGGAATATATTACAAATAATAGTGCGCCAACATTCTCCACCAGAACATTTTTGTCTTTTTCTGAAGGGAGAATTCAGTGTGTTCATGAGAATTTCAGTTTTACTGGATTGGAAATGCTTACCTTGGAAAAAGCTATGCTGCAAATGACATTAAACTTTTTTTTTTCCTCACTTTCCTTTAATTTTTGATAAAAACATTATTTTGTGCTTTCCCACTAGGCTTCTGGTGTTCATCACTTAAGCATTTGGGCACAGCCTTTGAAACTGGGAAGGTACAGCTGCTGTCTTCCATTAGGGTTCTTTTAGATTTGTTCCCATTAACATTTCATTGTAATACAATGTTATCAGAAGAAGAGCAAGGACAATCTTGTTAATTAAAATGACATTTGGGGTGCCCTTAAGGTTATGACAAATGGATAAAAGGCAGGAAATGTAGTGTAAAAGCTGACATATATTATGACAAGCTTAGACTTGTCATGTTGGGCTTAAGCTTTGTGGTAAAAATGTAAGCTCACAATAGGACTGTCTCAGTTTTAAGTTCAGAATGTCTTATTCTTATCAGAAAAAGCTGTTATGTCCTGTAATTAAAAATAAGGTTTTGTATCCACAGGGTTTTCATGAAAAAGCTATGCCTTGTTTTCTGCATGTTACTACTTGAAATATAAGAGCTCCCTCATGTCTGTTGTTGAGGCAGCACATTTTTGTTTTGTAATTCTAGAGCAGAAGAAAGCAGAGTGAGCTCTTTCCTCTCATCAGGATTTGATTTTGATGCTTCATTTTTCATTGTTAGTCTTAATCTTAAATGTGTCATCCAGACTGAAAGTGTATGCCTAGCCCTTCATTTCAATACGACTGTGACATGCTCACCGAGATTTAAACTAGCTCATGCGCTGGGAACAACCTTGCAGCCCAGCCCATTTGCAAATTTTGCAGCCGATGCTGAAAGCCATGCTGTCGTGATAATTCATAGCTAAAACCCGAATGGCTCCTTTGTAAGGAGTGGGAATCCTCACATAAACAGCACTCCTAACTTTTGCTGTACTGTAGGCATAGGCTACACTCTTTTGCTTTCTGTTTATTTTCAGTGATTTAAAAAAAAAAAAAAGTACTAATTACATCCTGAAGTGCCATTCTAAACAAGAAATGTTATTTTCCTATTTGTAATAAATCATTTGAGCTACTGCTCAAGAGAAAGCAATGGAGCCCTTAAAATGCTCATTAATATATTTCATGATACCTCTTCTCAGTGCACAAGGAAGCTACAGAGACCTATTCAGTCAACTGCTGCAGTAACAGTTCATAGGAAAGGATCTGTATACTTTATGTCCAAGATACTCTTCAAGATTTCCTTCCTTGGGAAGAGCTAGGACCCTTCAGTGCCTATCAGCTGAGGTCTCTGAGCAGTCTCAATTCAATACAGACTCACCAACGCTTGAGAAATAATCAGATGGTTTCTTACTGAAACCAATAAAAGGATGGTCTACACTCTTGCAGGACAGTTCTTCTGATAGCGGAGACCATTAGAAGTCTTCCTATACAGAATTTTAAAGACAAAGCACCTTGATTATAATACCTTTCCATGTTGATTGCAAGGTTAGTGGAAACCCTTACAAACCAGTTTTGGTAATCTGTACTGTGTGAGATTTCTGGGGGGTTTCAGCTTTTTACCACCACTTAAAATGAGAAATAAGGAAAGGGGATTTATTTATTTTTTTAATGTTTTGGAGAGCAATTTTACCCTCATTCTCTGAACAATTATGGATGAATGAGTGTAGCAATACTTACAACTAATTGACTTTATATTTGGGTGAATACCTTAACTATATTGGCCCAAGACGTAAATATCGACTTACGCTAAGAGTAGTCAATAGCATGGTTTTGCATGCTCAGTAACGCATTTCAAGTGGTAATAAGGGCTGCACAAATGCATGCATTCCTTTCATTGGCCCACATTTGGCTGCTCAAAACTGACTGGAGTTCTTGCAAACCTTGATGCATTAACAGTGTAAGGGAATATGTTTTATCCTCCTTTTCCACTTTCAATTTCTGTTGAGTGGTTTTGCTTACTGTTTCCTTATACTTTCTTTGCTCTTAAATCCTGGAAAAAAATAATACTTAATATTCTTTGGCTATAATTCAGAAGTCACACAGGAATTGGGGATTTTTATTCATATTTGCAAGTTGAATCTATATGTATAGATGTTTTCATTGCTAGACATGCAATATTCAAGACTATTGTTTTTAAAAGGAGATATCTTTTTTCAAACTCCATGAATAATTAGTTCTTGGACTGATACTTCATATATCTATCACATTTCATTGCCACACAACTTTTCACATCCTGGCAATAGAAAAGCCTTCATTACAGTAGCACTATTATACAGTGTTAGTGTTCCAAAAATGAAATACTAGAAAAAGCTGCATTCGCAGAGTGTGTCACAAAAATCTGTTAGCACCCATGAAAATGAGGAAATTCAAAGTTAAGACCAAATACGAGGATTTCTGAAGTAAGCATAACTACAGGGAAACCACTGCATTGTTTTCATATTTCTAGCTGTTTCATTTCTTGCTTACAATGTACTCTTTCTAACCTTCACTGTTTATCTGCACCCGTTCCCCTTTTTAGAAATAACAGCCTATCAAAAATAACTTCAAAAAAACAAATTTTAACTTTGATCAACTAATATTTGAGGTCAAATTTACATTTCCACTCTCCTCCTCCAAAGTTTTCCAATGGAAGCATTGGAAAAGTACTCCTTCATAAGGCAGGCTGCTCTTTCCCTTGAGGATAGATGTGCAGGTGTATAAAGTAAGCCTTTTAATCCAAAGCAGTTGAAAACAAAACATAAACAATGCAACAAAAATGACCAACCTACAAAGCACTGTAAGAGTTTTATTATAAAAATAACCTTAAAGTACAGTAAAAAGTATATTATGAATTTTTATTTCTGTTCACTAACTGAGCACCTCTGTAGGTGTGTATAACACAGGTATTTCCATTCGAATTGTGGACCTGACCCTGATTCCATGCTGTACTTGAAGCTCCATTTGCAGTAGATAAATATGAAACACAGCGCACATAAAAATTTGAGTCCTCGGAAATTTGTGGCATTGAATAACTGTCAGAAACTTGTTTCACGACATTTGATATTTTATCTTCCATACCTGATTGCTTTCTTAATCATTGGTCAGTTAGCAGCTCAGCCTTTTATTTCACTAGAAATACTTGTTATTTTCTGAATGATTGTACCAAATATATACTTTACAAAAGTATCGCTCTTAAAGAAATGTTGTCTGTCTATTAACCCAAATTTGTGACTTTGACTTTGAAAGAAAAGTGATGTGAATTAAAGGAAGCATTTTCTTATCATGACTGTCACTATTATCCTCTTATGGAACCCCGGCCGTATGAACTTAAATCAGTGAGAAAACAAAACAATTGACAGTAAAATCTAGCTTGTTCTTCTTTCTGACTTCAATTTTGCTTTATGTGTTGTGGATGTGCCAGCTAAATCATCTTGCATTTATTTAAATGTTTTATGGGCTTCTCAGTCCTAAATAGTGTTTTTTTTCTTTTAATATAAGGAGCTACAGGAAGAGTCACATCTCTAATGTTTGACCTCTGTTAGGTGCAATAATATATACCACAGACCCATAAAATGAGCTCATCAAAACTGTCTGCATGACTAAAATTCTCTCATTAGCTTGTAAAAGGAAGGCTATTCCTTGTTCTTTGACTTTTTTAGCACTAATTTTCTGTTTGCCTGACTATTTCTCAATGAATGAGGAGAGTTTGCTTTTGCAGTAATTTGAGCAAAGGAGAAACCTTCTGCTTCTGTGTTGTTATAGTCTAATAATATATATATCATCATGCAAAACTTACATTTACTTTTCATAACATCAGAAGGTAAATACATTTTAAGGGGCAGAAGAACAACAAAGCCTTAGGCAGTGAGCAAAGTAAACATCAGGTGAAAGACAAAAGCCTGGAAGAATTGATTATGCCACTTGGCTGCTCTCCTGAGGAAGATAAAAGAGGCCAGGACATGCTCTGCTACTCCCTGCATGTAGAAGTCAGGCTTGGAAACAATACTCTGACATCTCTGCCATGCAGATAACTCCAGCAAGCAAGTCTGCTGATTTAACTATTCATATTTTGTATTTTTGTGCCCATTGATTGACAGCTACAGAACACATTCTACCAGCCTGATCTCTGTGTACTGGCTTTAATGAAAAAAAAAAAAAAAAAAAAAAAAAAAAAAGAATTAGGATAGGAAAGGGATGAAATTGAAAAGATGAAGTGATTAAATAAAAGACTAGGATTCCTGAAGACTGGGTATTCTGCCAAGATAATACAAGGAGAACTTGAGCCAAAGTATCGGGTCTTTGTGCACACAGCCAAGGACACCAAAGACTGCACAAAACTTCTGCTGTTCAAAGCCTGCCGGGAGATGTAGCTGTAGAAGAGTAGCACTTGATAGATCCTCAGCCTTTCAAAGACTGGGTCACAAACGGTGCTACCTATTGTGCTGTAACTCCTCCGAGCCAACATGTCAAAGGGCAGCATGCTGCTAACATCCAGTTCCCATTAAATATAATGCCAGTCAAAACTGACAGCATTTCTTGGTACTGTGCTGGATCAAAGTGCGGGTACTCTTTTGCTGATAGGAAGATCTAAGTTATAGTCATCATCTGGGGAAGGAAGAACCTGAACTCTAGGAGATATGAAGTCTGCCCTCCAACCTTCTCTCCAAATAAACCAATTAAAACAACTCAGCAATGAAACATCCAAAGTAATATGACCCAGATTTTTATGTACATTTTTCTGAACAAAAGTTGCTGCTGTCTTGTTTTGCTTTTCTTTGAGTGTGGGCAGGGAGGGAGCTGCTTTGCACCATGAGGTGCTGGTCTATTACCATCCCCATAGGAAAGACGCTCAGACTCTGTAAGTTGTCATATAAAATGCTAGTTATTGAAGCTAACATTGTAAGAAGAGAATAGCATGGCTAATCTTTATCCCTTTTGATGCTGAGAACCCTGAGTGATGTAGCATCATCCGATCAATGCACAACACACCAGGGAGAAGCTGTCCATAGAAGATGGTCATTCAGGCTCTTACAGGATCTTTGCACAGGAAAGAGGGAAAAAAAAAAAAAAAAAAAAAAACACAATGACTCCATCATTTCTACTGTCAAACAGAAGAATATTCACAGGAGAAAGTCTTGCTACAGTTGTAGGTAAAGGCAAGGCCATGCATGTGGCGTAACCAACTATGCCAAGTGGAAGCTGCCTGCAGGTGCCTCGGTCACAAGGGGCTGGCTGTGTTTATCCTGTGACCAAGGGATTTATGCAAAATAACACAGCCTGACTGCCACACTGGATATGTAGCACACAGTGGAGCACAGCACAGGCCTGCACCCACTGAGGTTAACTCTTACGTGGATCACTGACTCCTAGGTCTCCTGGTCAGGATCACTGCAGGAGCTGTTTTGGTTTGGTTTGTTTTGTTTTTAATTTGAACTATGACACTTTTATAGTTCTAAAAGTTACAATTACTGAGTTGAATATGAAACAGCAAGTTGCACTGAGCAACAAGAATTTGGAAGTGCTGTTTATTCTGAAGAGACAAAATAAAACGACAGAGAAATTAAGGATAAGAAACCTGCTCCAAAGTGTGTCACTGTAGCTTCTCCCTGACTTCTCTGCAAGCTGGGCTGTCCAAGTCAACGTAAGGATCTGCATATGAAGAATCTGGCTGTGACAGCTTCAGAAAGCAAAGCCAATAAAAAAATTCAAGAGCTTGGAGATAAAGCTCATTGACCTTGATATTTTGTGTTCTCAGGGTATAATGGTCTGCCATTTGTTCTCAGGCTAACCTTTCTCTTTTCCACATATATGAGATACAACTGTTGAGGCTTCCTACAGGTGACAGCATCATCCTTTGGAGGCACTGAAAGGCAGGTCTGTGGTGCACCCTTTACAGTGAACATTCTGCCAATGTCCTGTGGCAGCACTGCTCCCTATGACTTCTGTCAGCATGGTCTTCTGTACCCCAGCTGGTCTCTCCAGCTCCTCCTGACTGGAGCAGTAGACTGTGCACTGTTCACTTTTATAAAGAAACCTCAGATAGTTCTCATGGGATGAAGTCACGATTAAGCTGTTCCACAGTCCTCCAGTTCTCTACTCTGCCACCTGTGAAGAGGAAAGGATCACTATCATATATTTCAAATATTTCATGTCACTAGTTTTCTTAAGAAAAGGAGGGACATTACAATTCTGCCATTCTCTCTACACTTGAGAGGTACACCCTACTTCTGCAAAAATTATGGTACATCTGCAAGATATTCAAGCATACACAGAAAATCATAAATGTGCCCAAACTCCATTTCCTACATTCAAAATGGGGCTTCAATTACGTTAAGGTAAATCCAGTGCTCTAAAGAGAAACAGAAAAACTGATAAAATGGAAGTTATCTTCTATGCTCAGGTAAGGAAATTATAAAATACAGTGAGTTCCAAACAAACTCATATGAGTTTGCACTGAGGGGGGAGATCATATCAGCTAAGCTGCCAGTTAAAGATGTTAGTGAAACGAAGATGAAAAATATGAAATGGCCATTGTGTAGAATAATTACTGGGAGCCAAATGAAGGAAAAGATATGGGAAATGAAGAGGAGACTCAAAAAAATAATAGAAAAAGGGAGAGAAAAAAAAAAACATCTAAGATGGCTGCAAATATGGGGTTAGGAGAGAGAAGTATATTAGCAATAAGAATAGTGTACTTAAATCCAGAGGTAATTTTCAAAGAGTGAATTTGAATCTACATTTCTGAACTTGACATGACATCAACAGAAGTTGCCTTGCAGACACTTGGAATGCGAAAGCTCACATCCGAAAGTCATAAAAAACAGCATATTGCCTAGCTATGGCCATGGGTACTGGGGCACACTCCTCTGCTTAAGGGATGTGGCACTGGTCTTTGATATGCATCCCTACTGGGCAGGACTTTCATGTTAATTTTTTTTTGCCAAAGACTCATTCCGTGTTGGGAACATTTTAAAGATAAAGGGTGCTGTAGGAAGGTGATTGGTGACCTTGCATTGAATTTAATCTATTAGAGCAGAATTATTTTAGTTGGCATTCATCTTACTGAGAGAATTATTTCTTGGCACTCACTACTGTAGCAACTGAACACATAATGAACATTAATAGATTGTTTTCATCATCATAAGCCTTATGTGAGCTGAGTAAGAATTAGCCCCATTTTGCAGGTGGTGAACTAAGCCCAATCCTTCAACATGATGAACGTGTCCTACATAGTGTTGTATGCCCTCAACTCCCATTGGAATTGAAGAGTGGTGAATACCTCGGAGAAAGCTTTCAGACATCCAAGCATTTTGTTTAAGTGATTTGCTGAAAGTTCTACATGTGTGGCGTTCCTTATTCTCAATTACACTAAAACCATATTACATTAACTGGGCAGGAAGCCAGGGAACGCAATCTGAACCCAACAATAGTAACCCAGTGCCTTAACCACAGGATCATTCTTTTCCCTTAAAATGGGCACCAAAAAATCCAGGGTTTTCAGCAAAAATGGATGATGGGCTAATGGAAGCAGCACATTCCCTTGGTGTAAATGAGAGTCTGTCAATGAGAGCAAATGTATGGAAGCAGGAAAATGTGTGTGTGTATGTTGGGAGAGGGGAAGAAATAGCAGAAGAAAGGAGTGGCAAGACTGAGAGGATGTGGAGAAAGTCAGTAGCAGCAGAAAGTGATGAGAGAGAATATGCTTATTAGGGGGAGCACTGAAAGCAGGCTATTATGGGAGGGGAACAAACGCAGCAAATGGGAAAATGTGAATAAATGTATTGCACATATTTTGAATGAGCAAATCTTCAGTACTTTGCATGTTATTTGTATAGAGGCACATGTAAATCTCAGGAAGTTGTACGTACCTTAGAACACCATAATATTTATGAATATGATGTGATTTCTACAAATGGTGGTTTATATGTTTATTGTTAATTGTCCCTTATTACTCATGTATTATTCCCTTGTCATGTTATAGTGTTTATAGAATCAGAATCATTAAGGTTAGAAAATACCTTTGAGATCATCTGTCCACCTACCATCAATATAACCCACTAAATTATGTCCCTACATACTTACTACCTACCCTTTCTCTAAACACCCCTAGGGACGGTGACTCCACCACATCCCTGGGAAACCTGTTCCAGTGCCTAACCACTCTTTTTGAGATGAAATGTCTCCTAATTTCCAACTTGAACCTCCCCTGCCACAACTTGAGGCCATTCCTCTTGTCCTATTACTAGTTATCTTTGAGAAGAGGCCGACCCCCAGCTCCCCACACCTTCCTTTCAGGTAGCTGTAGAGAGCAACAAGGTCTCCCCTGAGCCTCCTCCAGACTAAACAACCCCAGCTCCCTCAGCCGTTCCTCACAGCATGCACTTTCCATGCCCTTCACCAGCTTTGTAGCCCTTCTCTGGACATGCTCCAGGGCCTCGATGTCCTTCTAGTGAGCTGGATTTCACTCTGTTCACCACCACTCTTTTTGCCCAACCACCCAGCCAGTTTTTAACCCAGCAGAGTGTACCTGTGCAGGCCATGGGCTACTGGCTTCTCCAGGAAAGTACTATGGGAGACTGTGTCAAAGGCTTTGCTGAAATCTGGATAGACTACATCAACAGCCTTTACTTCATCCACCAGGCATGTTACCTGGTCATACAAGGAGATGAGGTTGGTTGGGCAGGACTTGCCTTTCATGAACCCATGCTGACTGGGCCTGATTCCCTGGCTCTCTTGCACATGCTGTGTGATTGCATTCAAGATGACCTGTTCCATCACCTTTCCTGGCACTGAGATCAGGCTGACAGGCCTGTAGTTCCCCAGATCCTCCCTACAACCCTTCTTATAGATGGGCATCACATCATCTGGGACCTCCCTGGATGACCATGACTGCTGATAGATGATGGAAAGCTGCCCAGCAATCACATCCACCAGCTCCCTCAGCACCCTCAGGTGGATCCCATCTGGCCCCATGGACATGTGACAGTCCAGGTGGAGCAGCAGGTCTCTAACTGTTTCCACCTGAACTTGGGGGTGGGTTCTTCTGCTCCCTGTCCCAGACTTCCAGGTCAAGAGGCTGAGTACCCTGAGGATAACTGGTCTCACTATTACCTTGATTAAAGAACTATTAAATGCTGAGATATACTTCTTTATATTGATCCAGTACTACAGCAACCAAACAATTGTGCTTTGGAGTTTGTTTTTTTTGTTTGTTTGTTTGTTTTATTTTGTGTTATAATTCATGCAATTTACCTGTGGGTTCTCCTAAGTCCTACACAACAGTTTCTAGAAAATTTCTTGAGGCAACACTTGGTAAAAGGATTTCAAAGAATTTGGCATTTTGTCCCCAAAATGAAAGGACATTAGACAGAGACTGGTCTTGCAGATTCGTGTTCTGCCACCTTCTCCCACTCTCTTGTTTCCCTCCACCTTTGCTGATGTTAAATTCTGCCCAACAAGCACACTACAACTTGTCTAAGAGGGAACAAGTTCTCCTTCCTTTAACCAATGTATTCCACAGTATCACTTATATATTCCTTTATATTAGATGCTGTTTCAGAGAATTCCTTCCAGCTGCCAGTTCCCAATCCATCAATGTTACATATCTCTGTAGGCAGGGAAGATGAGCAGAGACAGAGGCAGAGCCACATGCATATTCATGGCAGATAGGCATGTTTTCCTGAGAAAGTTAATATGTTTTAACAGAACAAATCATACTGCTAGTCTAAGGCCCACAAAACCTTCATCAAGTGTGTAAATTCTTTTAAATAATCTTTGAAAAAATACTACAATTTTGCTAAAATTATAGAGCACAGTGGAAGAAGGCACTAGAATGAGCTGACCCAATTAATCCTGCAAAATTTCTGCAGTTAAAATCATCTACCATGCCTCTGGTAGAAGATATCACTGGTGCCTAATACTTTCACTTGGTGTGTTGTACGCAGTGATCACAACCTTCCATGGCATGGCATCCTATCTTCAAAGACAGAGCTTTTAAAATGATCCTCACAGATTTGCTGTCTCAGATTTTTCTGGCCGAAAAACCTTCAGCAGGATTTGCCCCTTCTCAAGCAACTGTTGACAGCTGTTATTCACCTTTTGTTCACACTCCCCTTGCTAAAGGGAGAACAGGCTACCTAAACTTCTCTGAGTCGGCCATGAGAGAAGTGATAAAGAGCCAGCAGCTGAATAGTGGGGAGAGGAAAAAAAGGTGATCTGATAGGCACAGATCACACACTGGGCTGAATAGCAGCCGAACTCTCAGCCAGTATATTAATGCTGTAATTCCTCATCATAACTTTTACCCTGCGCTGGTCATTGCCTACTTACTTTCAAAGAAAGAACTACCATTTGTTGAAATAACAGCTTTTTTTCTGTTAAAAATAGGTGATGGATGTTTTGCATTTCACCTCTGGAAGGACTGGTCACTTTCTGCAAGTGTTGCAAATGTCCCTTCAAAGTGATATGTCTTAGGTAATAGCTGCAACCTCTTTATTATTTTTCTACAGCAGAAAAATAGTAAAACACCTTTTAAATAATCCCACTTAAGGTTTAAGCTCAGTGCTGCAGAAAGCTGTCATGGTGATTTTGATTTCAGAAGCTGAGAGAAAGGGAAAGTGATGAAAATTGCTCTGACCTTTATTCCCTGTATAATGGAAGTGGATCATTTCTGTGGTTACTGTATAGAGAGCTTTGATGTTTTAAGATGAAACCATAGGACATTATTCACTGTTCAGTTTTGGGAAACCACACACATAGCATAAATGTAACTTGGGCTTAAAGAAAAACATATGCACGCACTCACACACAGACATAGATCAGTTCAGGTAGTACAGAGAATACTGATGTGCAGTAAATTGGCAGAATTTGATCTCTTACCTATACTTCTTCCCCTATCTGTTCAGGTTTATTCCCTCTGTCCTTTGAGTTGTCTGTTATTTTAACTTAGTGCCAGGTATAAGAACGCTGTCAAAATATTGTGGTGCCTCACCCGGAGGAGAGCACAAGGGCACACAAGTGATGGACATAAATCTGGAGACACACAAGACTAAGTATTGCAAGAGCAAGTAAGGTTTCTGGCAAGTTAGTTTGACTCTCACAAAATAATATCAGTGGAAAATATGACTAGGATGCTTTTTAGAGACTATTAGCCAAGACAGTGATGCAATGGCAAGAGGACAAAGGTGTGAAGGAGGACGTATGTGACCAGCTGTAGGAATTCAAAGCGAGACTGGCAAGGCTATCCTGTTTTGCACATAAAAATCTATGAGCACATTGCCAAATACCAAAAAGCAAGCAGCAAAAAAAGGCAGAGCAGTGATTCACTTTCTCTAAAAAATGCTATCCATTACTTTTAAAACCTACACAATGGGCCAGGTGCAAAAACAAAGAAAGAAACAGTCTGATTAAGGCCACCCACAGCCTACAGATTTGCTTATATCCTTATGGTAAACTTCACCTGTGACATCTATTTGTTATTAAGAGTGGGTTGTACTGCTGATGTCATCAGATTATTGAACACTCCCCAGCTAAAAACAGTTGGACTTAAAGGAATCCTTAGAAACCTTAATGAAATCTCTAGTTCCCACCACCACCACAACACTGTTTCAATTGGCCTTTCTTATTAGCCAATATTAATTGGCATAATGTCAAATATTCAACCCACTTCTGTTATCATTTTAATCTTTAAGAACCTGAGGGCATTACCAGTCATTACTTAATTGGAATTTCCCTTCAAGTACATTTAATGAAATACCACTGATATAACTAGGAGGTGCAGAAAACTAACAACTTGCAAGAAATTTGTGGTATGCCGCGCATTGTCTGTGTATGTATGCTAATAAACTCTTGTTGCTGTTGTTGTTGATGATGTTTTGCTGTTGTTGTCACTGTTACACTCCCAAGGACCAGAATTTAATGTTAAAATATTCTGTAGTTTTCCTCCATCCATCTTAAAAACATGAGTCATAAGCAAACTCTGAAATTCTTAAAACATATAATAAGAAGAGGCAAAAATGACTACATATGTTCCATACATAATATTCCCAACTGGCCACATGTAAAATAGGTTGATTTTCTTGTCTAAACCCATGTTACCAAGAATGACTAGATTGTATACTTACTATATGAAACTACAAAAAATGTAGGATGTTATGAATCAAAAGGAGATCCACAGACAAAAAAGACAGGAATGAAGATAAAGTGTATTTCTCATCTTCCCCATGTCAGAAGCTCTGACTTGTTTCATAATGGCATTAGGAATTGATCTTGAATTTTATTATTTGCAATATTTTTTTACTCAATGATCAGAGAGAGGTAGCATTATCCACTAAAAACAGATTAATCTTTCGGTGATAGAATTAACATTCCTGAATACAAATCGCTGCATATTACTTGAGTCGGTGAAGTGTATGAGACTTAATATTGTTCAACAGAGTCATTACAGAGAAGATATCTAACCAAATAAATGAAATTAAGGTCAAACATTTAAACTAGGGAGAAATGTTTTCTTTGCATTTTTAATCCTGTACTGGATTTAACTGTGGATAGTAACAGAAGCAAATCTTCCAGCCCATAAACTTCACAGGAAAGCAACCTAACATGAGAACAGGGATCCGAAATCAAATGACTTGCAAGATTTGCTATTGTTACTGACTTCATAATTTCAGCTACTTAAACAGATAAATGAAGGAAGTCACAGCACCTGCTGAGGTTTGAGGAGTTTAAATTAACACTTTGTGAAAAGTTGTTCTACCTTATACTACTTTTTCCTAACCATTATCTAGGGAAAATAAAGAATCATAGACTTACTCTGTGGAAACTTCTCCAAACCTAGCTTTATGAACAGGCCCCAAAACAGAAACAGCACTGGAAAGTCAGACATTTCATTCTCTAACAAAGATTAACACCTCCAAAATTGCTGAAGCCAGGCTCTGTACGAACTCATATTCTTAACTTCTTGATAAATGTACTATAATGCGTATTTTAAATATGGTCATTTGTTACAAGAATAATTTAAGGATCCATCTTTTTGTCTCTTTTTCAGTGGTACTCTTTATACTAATACCTTTTTTCCTCTTAAAATATGTGACTGATTGAGAGTGAGTCATGTTTCGGTCAGGAATTCTGGCTACAGATACAATTGCAGGTGTCAGGGCTTCGTGGTTCACAGCTATTTTTTGAGGAGATTGATCACTAAAATGCTTCACTTTGATGTGTACACCAGACTACCTGAGGACAGGTATTACATTATCATCTAAGAAGTATCAGGATGTAAAAAATACCTATTTTTAAAATAAGAAGAAACAAATTGTTGATAATGCAGGCTTGTTTGGTTATATCTTTTGGCATTAGTGCTCCTAGCCTGACTTGGCTTCTTGCTCTTGTTCTTCCCTTTCTCCCTCCATGGAGGGCCCCAGTCCCTTCAGTTACACTAGCAGAACAGCTACTTCATCATACCTTTTCTGGTTTTCATTCTTTTTTTAAGGGGTTCTTTCATATATCTGCTTAATGGTGTGGCCACGCAAATGATTAAATTGGTATGATTGGGGAATGGCAACAGGTGACAGCAAGGGCAGGAGTACGAAGCACAGAGCACAGCAAGGGCAGGGCTGTCTTGAACTGGTTCCCAGCTGGCCTCCTCTGTTTCCCAGCTCTCAATTTCTGTTTGGAAAAGCAAGCATATTCTTTGGCAAATTACTGCATACTGTTCCTCACCCAAACTCAGTCACAAGGAGGAATGAACAACAGAAACTTGGGGATTCAGGCTCCTGAGGTTACAACTGGTACCTCATGCAGAGACAGTTAGCTCTGTACCCAGGTTGGCCTGAAATTTCAGGCTGGTCTGAAATAATTACCACTCATCCCTTAGAACTGCAACAAAGTTAAAGAATACTCCTAAATTTTTGGTTTTTACCTCAGACGTTTAACACACAGCAGAACTGCAGAATCATTGTGGGCAGACAGCACAGAAGGGGGGGTGGGGGCACAGCTGAACTGCCAACAATTTAGGAATAAATTTCAGTCACTAGAACAAATCTGTAAAGCTGCATCTCTCCCTACCTGAGGGCTGCTACACAGCAGGAATTGAGACATTTTACTGTTCCACTTTGTGCTTGCAAATAATTTTGTCTAATAACGTACCTATGAAATTACTGAGTACAAAGTGTCCTGAAAGGCCATGTCTCAGCTTGGCTGAAATCTACCTCTGAGTAATGCTGTTAAAAAAATAAAAAATAAAAGGAGGTGGGAGGGGAAAGGTCTTTTTTCGCCTTCTTTGTTCTGCATTTGTATGAGGATGAAGTAGGCTGCGCTGCAGAGCAGTGGTTTTGTCACAGAAGATATCTTCGCTGATAAAAAGAAATAGCCTTGTCACCTTCTGTGTCTTTTGCTGAAGTTATCATTATGTCATTACGCTTCTAGTATTTTACATAGAGACACTGAGTCAAAATAACATTTCTTTTGTCTTTTTGTTTTTGTCCTTATAGTCAGAGCCTTGAACTCTAGACATAATGTAGGCATTGAATGAAACATCTGCTCTGTATGGATTTGAGACATTTGCACTTTTACTAGGGACTTCAGCACATGCTGAGTGTAATCCTGTCCTTGCTAATGCTGGTGTAAAGTAGGGAACATTACAATGCAGTCAGAGGAATTACTCTGGTATCAAATGGGGGTAAATGGGGCTCAGGATTGTCCGCAGACTTTCAGACAATTGGAAAAGATGTTGCAGTATGTCCTCCAATTACTATTAACAAAAGTGCTCTTCTCCACATAGCCATTTTTCTCCAAGTGCCAATTGCTTTTGAGCTCCGCTTCCCATTAAGACTTTTCTTGAATGAGGGCAAATGAGAGTGATGCTCACCTTCATCAGCCGAGCAGTATTGGAGAACTGGCCTTGCTATTACTATGCACTCACAACCAGCTCAGAAGCAATCGCAACACACTTGGTTGTCTAATTTGAAACTTTGAAAAAAGAAAGAAAAGTTTTTTTAAGGTTCCGCTCAGTAAGAGAAGAGTATGTGTGGCAGCATTTAAAACTTTCAAGTGCTTTTTAGGACAAAATGATTGAGAATAATTTTTTCTTCTCTTCTTTTGCCAATGTCCAGAATCTGGTGCGTTTCTCCTGCAAGAATTTGTGATAGTAACAGATATCTTCGAGGTGAGGTAAGAACTACAGGAAAATGGTTTGCCTTGTTATTAGCATGCCTAAATTTCACAGCAAGAAAGCAGACCTGGTCTTGGCAGGTGAGTGAAGGAGAGCAGATGTATAGAGATTAAACTGCACTGCTAAACAAATTGTGAGCTTTGAACAGCAATCCTGGGTTTGGCTGACAAATGAAATAACAAAGCTCTGCACTGAGGCCTCTCAGTGAAGCAATGAGTGAAATCCACAGGCTCCTGTCTCTCCTGGGTGTGGAGAAGCCCTGGTCTTTCCCAGACACCTTCCCTCCATCGGAAGGTAGGAAACAGCCCGTGAGACCAGGTCGGACACGGGCACGCAGAGCTAACACAGTGGTCAGGGTCCTGGAAATCTCTTTAAACTAAAACAATTTTCATCTCTGTGATATTAAATTTATATCCATTTAGATTCCCTTATATACACTTAGATTAAGAGTGACAGAATCTAATTTAGGCAGTCATATTAATCACTTCTGATTCAAACTCTGTATCTGTTTTCTAAGGGAAATTAAATAAAGAAGATGCCCTGTTCATATTTATGAGGGTTTTTCTTCTACCTCAGAAACATATCCTCTGGAATATTGTTCCTAAACAGCTTCTCAGAAGAATGTGGACCAAGAAGCTCTTTACACCAGGACACTCACAGTTCTCTTAATTTACATTTACTTCTTGTGTCAGCATGTAAACAGCTGCCAGCTGATGGCTACCCAGCACCAGCCCTCTTGGGCTGGGGTGAAGTGTTTGCATGCTCCACATCTCACCCAGTAAAGCCATGTCCAATGGGGGAAGAATATGCATGTAATGGAAAACATTGCAGTTTATTGCAAACTCTGTGGTTTAGCAAATTGAATGCATTTATTGGTACAATTATTCCAGTATTTTTTCTGCTTATGAGCCAGTTATTCCCCAACCTGTCTTATCAGAATTCATGAACAGTACCAGTTGGAACAAATTATGATGGACAAATTCTAATACGGATTTAGTGCTAATATAAAGATATGCTAAACGGATCCTAGCCCATGAGCTGGCAGGGCTCATTGAGAGGGCTTTAAACTAGGAAAGAAGGGGGATGGGGCTGAAATAAGTCTTGTTGGAGCTGTACCAGGGGGAACAATGGCAAGGCCAGGGGAGAAGGCAATGGCCCGACTGAAGTGCATCTACACTAATGCACGCAGCATGGGTAACAAACAAGAGGAGCTGGAAGCCATCGTGCAGCAGGAAGGCTATGACTTGGTTGCCATCATGGAAACGTGGAGGGACCACTCTCATGACTGGAGTGCTGCAATGTCTGGCTATAGGCTCTTCAGAAGGGACAGACAGCACAGAAGGGGTGGTGGTGTGGCTCTCTATATTAGAGAGTGTTTTGATGTTGAGGAACTTGAGGCTGGGAATGATAAGGTTGAGTCTCTATGGGTTAAGATCAGAGGGAAGGCCAACAAGGCAAGCATCCTGGTGGGGGTCTGTTATAGACTGCCGAACCAGGATGAGCAGACAGACGAGGAGTTCTACAGGCAGCTGGCAGAAGCCGCGAAATCATCAGCGCTTGTTCTTGTGGGGGACTTCAACTTCCCAGACATATCCTGGAAGCACAACACAGCCCAGAGAAAGCAGTCTAAGAGGTTTCTGGAGAGCGTGGAAGATAGCTTCCTGACGCAGCTGGTTAGAGAGCCTACCAGGGGAGGTGCCCTGCTAGACCTTCTGTTCACAAACAGTGACGGACTGGTGGGAGATGTGGTGGTTGAGAGCTGTCTTGTGCAGAGTGACCACGAAATGGTTCAGTTCTCTATTCTTGGCGAAGTCAGGAAGGGGACCAGTAAAACCGCTGTCTTGGACTTCCGGAGGGCTGACTTTGGGGCTGACTTTGAGCTGTTCAGGACACTGGTTGGCAGAGTCCCTTGGGAGGAGGTTCTGAAGGGCAGAGGAGTCCAGGAAGGCTGGGCACTCTTCAAGAAGGAAATCTTAATGGCTCAGGAGCGGTCTGTCCCCACGTGCCCAAAGACGAGCCGGCGCGGAACTAGACCGGCCTGGCTGAACAGAGAGTTGTGGCTCGAGCTTAGGAGAAAAAGGAGGGTTTATAATCTTTGGAAAAGAGGGCGGGCTACTCAAGAGGACTATAAGGATGTTGCGAGGCTGTGCAGGGACAAAATTAGAAAGGCCAAAGCTCATCTGGAGCTCAATCTGGCTACTGCCGTTAAAGATAACAAAAAACGTTTTTACAAATACATCAACACAAAAAGGAGGACTAAGGAGAATCTCCATCCTTTACTGGATGCAGGGGGGGAACTTAGTTACAAAAGATGAGGAAAAGGCTGAGGTGCTCAATGCCTTCTTTGCCTCAGTCTTTAGCGGCAAGGCCAGTTGTTCTCTGGATACCTGGTACCCTGAGCTGGTGGAAGGGGATGGGGAGCAGGATGTGGCCCTCACTATCCACGAGGAAATGGTTGGCGACCTGCTACAGCACTTGGATGTACGCAAGTCGATGGGGCCGGATGGGATCCACCCGAGGGTACTGAGAGAACTGGCGGAGGAGCTGGCCAAGCCACTTTCCATCATTTATTGGCAGTCCTGGCTATCAGGGGAGGTCCCAGTCGACTGGCGGCTAGCAAATGTGACGCCCATCTACAAGAAGGGCCAGAGGGTAGACCCGGGGAACTATAGGCCTGTTAGTTTGACATCAGTGCCAGGGAAGCTCATGGAGCAGATTATCTTGAATGTCGTCACGAGGCACTTACAGGGCAACCAGGCGATCAGGCCCAGTCAGCACGGGTTTATGAAAGGTAGGTCCTGCTTGACGAACCTGATCTTCTATGATCAAGTGACGCGCTTGGTGGATGAGGGGAAGGCTGTGGATGTGGTCTACCTTGACTTCAGTAAGGCTTTTGACACCGTTTCCCACAACATTCTCCTCAAGAAGCTGGCTGCTCGTGGCTTGGACTGGCGTATGCTTCGTTGGGTTAAAAACTGGCTGGATGGCCGGGCCCAAAGAGTTGTGAAGCCAAATCCAGTTGGAGGCCGGTTACTAGTGGAGTCCCCCAGGGCTCAGTACTGGGGCCAGTCCTCTTTAATATCTTTATCGATGACCTGGACAAGGGGATCGAGTGCACCCTCAGTAAGTTTGCAGACGACACCAAGTTAGGTGCATGTGACGATCTGCTCGAGGGAAGGAAGGCTCTGCAGGAGGATCTGGATAGGCTGGACCGATGGGCTGAGGTCAACTGTATGAAGTTCAACAAGGCCAAGTGCCGGGTCCTGCACCTGGGGCGCAACAACCCCAAGCAGCGCTACAGGCTGGGAGATGAGTGGTTGGAAAGCTGCCTGGCCGAGAAGGACCTGGGAGTACTGGTTGATAGGCAGCTGAATATGAGCCAGCAGTGTGCTCAGGTGGCCAAGAAGGCCAACAGCATCCTGGCTTGTATAAGAAGCAGCGTGGCCAGCAGGTCTATGGAGGTGATTGTCCCCCTGTACTCGGCTCTGGTGAGGCCGCACCTCGAGTACTGTGTTCAGTTTTGGGCCCCTCGCTACAAGAAGGACATGGAGGTGCTCGGGAGAGTCCAGAGAAAGGCGACAAGGCTGGTGTGGGGTCTGGAGAACAAGTTTTACGAGGAGCGGCTGAGGGAGCTGGGGTTGTTTAGCCTGGAGAAGAGGAGGCTCAGGGGAGACCTCATCGCTCTCTATAGGTACCTTAAAGGAGGCTGTAGAGAGGTGGGGGTTGGTCTATTCTCCTACGTGCCTGGTGACAGGACGAGGGGGAATGGGCTGAAGTTGCGCCAGGGGAGGTTTAGGTTGGATATTAGGAAGAACTTCTTTACTGAAAGGGTTGTTAGGCATTGGAATGGGCTGCCCAGGGAAGTGGTTGAGTCGCCATCCCTGGAGGTCTTTAAAAGACATTTAGATGTAGTCCTTAGTGATATGGTTTAGTGGAGGTCTTGTTAGTGTTAGGACAGAGGTTGGACTAGATGATCTTGGAGGTCTCTTCCAACCTAGACGATTCTGTGATTCTGTGATTCTGTGATTTCCGTTGTTGATGT
Organism: Cygnus atratus; assembly: GCF_013377495.2. NCBI lineage: Eukaryota > Metazoa > Chordata > Aves > Anseriformes > Anatidae > Cygnus > Cygnus atratus. The sequence continues at coordinate 8,645,212 of NC_066365.1, forward strand.
TTTAATTGTATGGTTAGCATAAATGCCAATTATATTACTTGGCATTTCTGTCTCATGGTCAGATTGGCACATGTACATCTACTTAACATCTTCAGATGATCATATTGTTTATTTATTTATTTATTTATTTATATATATAAAGTATAGGCTTGCAACGTAATTTTTCATCAGGTAAAATGAGCATTTTAGTACTACATATATAACATTTTTCCATTTTAAAGAGATGGATTTATCAAACCTGTTTTAAGATAGCAGTGTGTCTCAAGGAATTTGATCTGCTTCTTTTCACTACTATTCGATGTGCAGAAATGTGGAGATACCTCTGAACAAGCCTTCCCTGAGCAAGACAGACACAGATAGCATTGCTGGAGTGGTTTTGCAGCACTGAGTAAGTGGATTTGCCTCATCTTGGAGGCCTTCTTGACCTTGCTTGGTGGCTCCTTAATGAGACTACTGATAAAAATTTCAGTGTGAGCCTTTCAAGTATGACAAGTCTGACTGCTAAGAGCCTCCTTAATGCTGCAGAGCACATCTGTGATTCTCTAGTTTGTCTACTTGACTCTCTTCATCGTGTCTCCTCACAAAACCCTACCTAACTAACCTTGAGAAATGTAATTATACATTCACCATTGATTAGCAAGGATCCATATTTAATTACGTGGAACATGTTCCACTCTCAAACTTTTAGTTCCTTGTTCGTCAATGCATGTCAGGTCAGATTGCTGTTTGCTTTCTGCCATTGCAGTGGTAATCTTCATAGGACGCTGAGTTTCCCACTTCCTTAAATTGCTTGGAAAGAGGCTTATTTCCTGCTCCTCTAGCTGCATACAGGCAGAAGCTATCATCTATTCTTTGGTACAGAAGCATGACGAGTCATTCCTCCTTGAAGGATTTTATTTGTATTTTTTACAAAGAAAACAATTTTGCTGAAGCAATGCTTTGAGATTTTTGATTTCTGCATTGAAACTGTACTGCAGGTCTCTGGCAATCATGTCAGTGAAATCTGGACTTATTGCCATAGCAGTTTCTTTATTTTTAGGTCACAAATCCTGTTAGATCACTAGTGGTATAAGATTGCATACTTGTACAGAGTTAAAGTCTTCCTTAACCAGTTCCTATTTACTTCAAAAATAAACTTTTCCAGTAGAATAGGAACATGTAATTAAAAACTCCTGAACGCTAGCCGTAGCATACTACAAACTATTTGACTTTGTAGACAGTCTCCTTAGAAGTAATACGTGGTGATTCACCTCCTATTGAAAAAGGAATCATACATGAAATAAACCTTACTTTACAATATTTTTCTCAAACAGGATCCTAATCTAATCTTCCTTCCAGGGCAAATCTAATTTATGATCTTCAGAGATGCAGACTGCAATTCTTGCTTCCGAATCTGCATCCCCCACCCTTTTTTTATTACTTCAGTGAAAAAGAATTAAAACCAGAGGACCCTAGTCTCTAGACCTGGTTCACATATGCTGTGAATTGGAAGAGAGACCATGACAAGAACTCACGCTATTGGGGTCCCAAAAGCCAGACTTTCCACCGGACTGCTCTTCAGTCTGGAGTTCTTGCCTAGACCTTCTCCAGTCCCAAAGATGGGCTGCTTGATACCAATAATTCAGGGTTAAATTCAGATGTGTCAAAACGGAAGCTAAGTGAATTAACTTGGGAGGAAAATGCCTCCCCAGAGATCACCTCTGTCTTGCTGAATTAGCTTCTACAGACTTTATCATGAGGTGATATTTGTAGGAGCATCCTTAGTTGCTCCCAAGGAACGGCCTGTCTTTATATGACAACCTTATAGCAATCAGGGTTCTGCACTGTGCATAAGCCATGCAGCCATGCCATATTTTTCCTCATTCCTTGGGAGTTTTGGTTGCTACCAAGGCACAGCACAAGAGAGTAAAAGGAGAATGAGTATGTCCTCAGAGGACACTATTACTAAAATATTTTTCTATTCAGAAACTGTGACATGAAAATGAACTGATGAGTTCATTGCTTACTGGGGCTACTTCTGGGATGTTTACGCTGATCTCTTGCTCAGAGCTGTGCCTACTATAATCATCTAGCCTTGACAGTTTGCTTAAGATAGTTGTGCGGTGTTTAACAGTGGATGCATTTTACTTCAGATATGGCTGCACTCCAAAGGAGAGTAAAGTAATTCTGAGTAGCTCATTTGTGCAATAAAACTAGTGGGTAATATGCTTTGGGAGTTGTTTGGATCCAAGATATTACAAGTGGAGGAACATTAGCACTGTAAAGTGCTTTTACTGTCAAATGATCTATACAAAGAAAGAGACTGTAAAGGAAGTGTAAAGATCAAATTCAAAATCATATCAGAGTAACTCATGTGGCTATAGTAAAGATTTACATACAGTAGTGTCATGGGGTTCTTCTATTTGTGTCACAAGCATCCTTGGTAAGCTATAGGACTACAAAGCAAAGTTGAATGACATTGCCATAACTGAACTGAGAATGAGATATTCATCTTGCAGTTGATAAAGGAGGTATCATAATCTCTCAAGATAATAATAATCATTTATAAAGTACAAGATGAGTTACATTTTTCCTTTACGCTGAACGAGAACAGAATAAGAAATTAACAGGAGTTATCTTAAAGCTTGTTAATTCTCTGAGCAAGGACTAGATCTCACAGTCTTCCAAGTTGTCTAGAAATGTACAACATTTGTATATCAAGTTAGGAACTGCATTAATTAAATGAAAGATTTTCCATGATTGAAATCAGAGAATACAAAGACATTGTTTTATAATCAGGATATGTGTTGCTGGTACTGTGGAAGTGTGTTCTCCAGATAGTTAAAAGTTCTGAATGAAATCCTCCATTTTCTGTACTATTGATTAGCTGTGGTGCATCCTGCAGACTGCTTCTGCTCTTATTTTATATCTGATAACACCACAGTGATGAATTTTTTTGTGTATTTCTAAAAATAATAACAACCCTCAAACAAACATGATAATTTGTGGAACTAGAGAAAAATGTGCAAGACAGTGATGGCAAGACTAATAACAGGAGAAGAATTTTGTTCTGAGAAATTCACCATTACTTTTTAAAAAATTACAAAATAGTTTGTGTGAGCTAAGACAGAAAATATGATATTTTACCTGAAAATTACATCCAGTCTACTTTTTATAATTATTTTAATGAAAGCTATCTTTTTAATTTTTACATTTTGGGAGGAGGAGAAAATGGACAGAACATAGATTGCACTACAGTAGTCCAATAAAAGTTACCTTCCTGCCAAATGACTCCCCAAGTGAGCAATATCTACATCAGATAGAAACCCCAGTATTTGATTTAAAAATTGCTTATGGAAAATACTGTTTCCAGTCTGTTACTGGGGGACATGGCAGGTTAACAACTATTGCTTATAAGCTTGGAAGTAATACGAACAGTAGTATTTACACATGACTTTTTGACCTCCAAATACAAATTACACATCATGGGCAGCATGACAACCATCCCTGCATTCTTCGAGCTTTCACAGAACCAATGTTACCAATGAATAATTAGTCCTGTACAACTAGGTAGGCACTGCGCCTTCACATTTTGGTCTGTTGTATCCTGACATGCAAGTAAGAAGTCAGTGTGTATAAGCAATAGCCCAGTGCATTTCACATCTCATGAGGCCAGTGTTGCTTGTTTCGTGACCTTTTGCAGTAAATCTCATTTACTCTTAACGTGTGGGCCTAAGTAAGCTAAACTGAGTAGGTCTCGACTATGAATGCCAGACTTAAAATCAGTGTTTTCCGGTTTGTAATAAGCAAGAAAAAGGAGAGTTATGTACTTAGTTTTTGTTGTTGTTGTTGTTCTGTATATTATTTATATGTTTGAAATGTCTCTGTGGCCAAGTCTTTGGAAAATCTAATAAATGTAGACCCTGTGTGGAGCTATTTTAATATCCTAAATGTCAAATACCCTCCACCACAAAAACAAACAAACAAAACAAAACATAAAAACCCACACACAACTCACATTTGAGACCGACATTTTGTCTTCGAGCTATATGCATGCATATACAAATAAATACTGGGTTATATTGATATTCCATCTGACTAGCATCATATGCGTGTAACTGCATCTTAAATTGTCAGTTTACAGACAATCCTAACTATTTTGCAGGTGATTCTTAGCCACTGCTTGTGTTCAAATCTTGCATGTAAAACAACTGTAGAAATCTCGCCGACTCAAGATCGTGTAGCTTGTATTTTCAATTAAGAAATATTAACCCCTACCTAAATAGTAATATCAGTCATTGAGGTGATGCTTAGGTAAATAAATAGTTATTCTGTATCACTGTTATGGTGGTGCACAACTTAACAGAAGTAGATACAGTAGAAGGTTATACTTTCCATGCTAGATGCATGGAGTATCTAGACAAAACCTACACTCTTAATTTCATTTATTTTATTTTATTTTATTTTATTTTATTTTATTTTATTTTATTTTATTAATTTTATTAATTGTCCTTGAATCAAGTAATGAGACAAATCCAACAGATGCCTGAAATAAGGATTTTGAAAGACAGAGGGAGGGGGGTTAAAAACGCAAAGGGCAGTGCATCTGGATTTGGACCCATTAATCATGTCTAGGCTGACAGCTACAAATGTGATATTGTCTTTGTTGTAACAAACTTCTGTCCTCCTTGGTCAGTCTATCAAAGCTCTGAGATTCGTGATTGTTCTGTAACAGGAAAAATAACTTTTCACAACAACACATGAGAAATCAGAAGTTTATTTCATGGGATTTTAAAATGTTCATCTGACTTTCAGTAGATCAAGAAAGGCGTAAAGTATGAGAGGAAATCGCAATAAAGTCTCTGCACTGATACTTGTCTTTGGCTGCTCTGCTCCTGCTGCCCATTAGGTTAATGCACACCAAAGCACTGCTAACAAGGCACATCCTAAAGCCCCATTTTTTCACGTTAATTCAAGGAGTGTCAGAATGTGACAGTCATGTACTGCAAACTTGCTTGATAAATATACGTACTGGAATAGGAAACTGCAGTCAAGTTGTGTTATTTTCTAACTAGCTCTACCAGTTTACCAAGGCACAGTTATGCCCTCCAGCAACATTTCATGTTATGTGTTATATCCTGTCATTTACATGGCCTCAGAGAGTCTTCAGATAAGTCAGATCTGATACGGTAGAGAATCTGAAAAGATTGGTGGAGGACTCAGCTTTCCTGCACTCACTCTGTGATGGAGAACCTCAGAGCTGAAGAAGCCTTCTCAAATGGATCCCTGGTGACTACAAGAACAAGCAACTGCTCCACAGGGATCATTGTTTTGTCCCTCTTTTAACAGCAGCAGTGATACGTGGGAACTCTGATGGTCCTTGAGGTGAAAGAGAACTTTCATGTTGTTGAAAAAATGTTTCCTTATGAAAACATCATGAGAAAATATCAAATAGATAGGGGAAAATATGGCAGGGAGATGGAAAAGTAGGGTAGGGAGAACATCAAACAGTGCAAGGAAGTAGGTTCTCTCCAGGATGGTGTCTGCTCTTGGATAGCGTTGGGAAGAAAAAGAGAATAAAACAATATGGAAAGGATGTATAGAGGATGGAAGTGATGGAAACGATGTTATACAAGGCCCTAGAAGTACAAAGTGAAGGAACTCCTGTTGTTTTAACAGTTCAAAGAAGAAGGTTAAAGTCCTGGTCTGCACTCCTGAACCATATCTTATTATACTTAAATGAAGGATGCTGTTTACTTTAATAAGAACACAAGTTGCATAGCCTCATCAACATCTTATATGAGTGGACCAGAAGTCCTCAGATAAGCATGAAGGAATAAAGAAGACAGAATGAGGTTCTCTGAATACCCCGTTGCAAGGACTGATGTGATATTTAATTCTTTAAAGTCTGCTAAGCTGAAATAATGGATATAAGCTGGAAAATTTTGTGGCAAAATTGAGTAGAAAAGCATGAGTTTTGTCAAGTACGATATCCTTAGGAGCTTTGATATTATTGAGATGATGTCATATGCAGAGCAAACAGTATAAATGCTGAGCTGTGAGAAACTCTGTGAATAAATATGTGACTATCACACTCTAGACATAAAATATTAATATATTTCAATGCTAATTCTTCTCTAACTGGACTGTTTCCTAAAAAATAAAAAATAAAAAAATAGAAAACAGTGACATAAAAGTCACTGACTACAAATTATACTGAATATTGTTGGCACAAACAGTGGCTAGAAACACAAACTAGCTCTTTCTTAAACTCCATTCTCTTTTAATTGTGAGCCTTCACATTACATGGTGATAATTACGGAAGAAAACTTAGCAGAGGTGCAAATAGCATTTTTCCTACATCACTGCCTGTAGTGTGGAGCTGGTTGGGATTCAGATCCAGACCTTGAATTCACTGGTGTCTCAGGAGCAGCTACAGATTAGTGTGGAATAACGAATAGGTCAGCTATGACCAGCTTTAATTGAAAAGGGACAGTCTGAGATAATTCCAAATGTGACACCAAGGTTTCTTGCCTGTTTTAAGAAAAGTAGAGCTGTTAATTCCTTAAGCACCCTTAGTGCTCAGGGGGAAAACCCAGTGATATCTCCACCATTTTCAAATCCTTCTGTCAGGCCTGGGGGCAATACTAAACCAAAAAATGATGCATATTTACCATTTTTATTGGATGTTATGGTCATTTGCTGCATTGTGGACTGGGAGAGACAGCTCACCTGTTTGTATAGCAAATCTGAAGCGAAGAAGCAATTCTAATAAATACTCAAGCATTGTTCAGCTGCTCCATAGTGCTCCAGGTAAACGCATATGCAATGCAACAATCAGATTCAGTGCATCTGTTCCCAGATCTATACCTTTGGAATGATAATCTCTAGTGATAAATAATGGTCTTTAAACTTGTGGGGTACTGTGATAATGGAGTGATACTACAACGATATCTGTAAAGAGAGAGATGCTCCAAAGCAATCTCTTCCTGGGGAAAACAGTATGCACCCTACTGACATGGCAATTACCTAACACTGCCCAAACCTGCCTTCACTTGCTCATATGCCCACTGGATCCCTCTGCTATGTTATTGTTACATATCTACCTTGGCTAGTTCAGTTCTCTTTGCTGCAGCATTGCCAAGCAGCAGGTTTCCAGGGCTTAACCCATCTTCGCAAAAAGACAGCGTTGCCTCTCTTGTAAGCTCCCTATTCATTTCTCAATTGGACTTAATCCTTGAGCCCCACGCAAACCGGCCACAGCATATTTTATTGAATATTTTCCTTCTCAACCACCTTTCTTACTTTTGATACTCTTCTTACAGCTGAATTTTCATTTTCCCTTTATACAACTCACCTCTTGTGGTTCTTGACACATTTTTCTGCAGTTCCTGACATCTGAAACTGATTCCCTGTAGTTCTTTGCCTCAGAGACCCTCCATCTCCTTTCAAATCTCATCTGAAAATGTGCCTTTTAGTACTTGCTTATATATCTTAATTTTCTTTTTGCATTTATTATGTAACCCATCAATTTTGTTGCTAAACTGTGTATTTAGGAACACATGGTATATTTTTTAAGAAATTATACAAAATATGACTGATTTGTGTTGGCCAGATTCTTCTTATTCACATTAGCTGGAAAAGGACTTCATAGTTTTCCACAAGATCACACAGATGCAGTCTGGAGTCAGTGAAAAAGACTGGGACAAGGTATGTTTTATAAGACTTGTTGGCAATCCTAGATGCTATTTAATAGGCCAGAGGCTGCTCACCTGTGTTGTGGGCTGCTCTACATTGTGCAACATGTTGGTCCAACATCAGGAAACTGATGTGGCAGCAAAAAGCCTTCTTATAATAAGACACAGGACAAACAACGGCTTCTGTGAAACAAACCTGGTGAATAAATGCAGCATTTTGCTTTCTTTAGTGAAGAATGTTTTTTTGTTGTTGTTTTTGGTTTTGGTTTTGGTTTGGTTTGTTTTTTTTTAGCCCTTGCTACATTATTCCTTACAACTTCCTTATTGCTACAAAGCTTTAGTATACAAATTTTGTATGCACAGAAGGAACAGCGGTCCGTGCTCGTCTTGCATCCTTGATCGCATTAGGTCCTTATGCAATCTCCAATGCCACCAGAGGAGCTGCGGTAAGGGCTTAAAGTCACTTGAAGGTGCTTATATCAAAGGAGTTTTCCGTGCCCCTGCTCTAGGGTTGAGTAAGTCAGAAAACACAGAGTACATCTGCTGCCCCCAGAGGTTGTGTCACCAGCAAGGAAGTCAGGCATTGCTAATTACTGAAGTGCCTTACTATGTCCTCTGGCTTGAGTAACTAACAGACTGATCCAAAGAGACCACAGGAATCAGTGGGAATTTTCTTCCATTTACTTCAGAGAGCTTGGGGTCAGGTCTTTGTTACAATGTTCCAAAACCTGCTTAAATGCACCTCGAGTTTCTGCTGGTCTGGTAAACTCTACCAATTGTTCCCAGATGCACTGTGCAGAAAATAATTTTCCTTTTCTGTGAGATTTCAAATACAAACAGCAAGCAATATGAGAAGTCTGTGGGCAGCTGGCTTGACTTTTGTCCTAGAAACCCCAGACTGGCAATGTATAACCTTTCTTGTATAGAAAAAAAATAACAATAATTCAAATTGATTTGGATGTGAGTGAAGTCAAAAGGTTTGAAAACTGGCTGAAAAGACCCTGGCTTGGGAGGAACTTCAAACACCACTGAGGAGAGAAATAAGAGGAACAGAGAATGCAACTGTGAGCAGGAAATTTAAAAATGAAATTCACACCAGAGAAGTTAATAGATCTTCATCCAAATGCTGTCTTCGTTTGTACCTTATGTATTTCCTTTGTTCCTGATCTCTCATACAGGTTTTAAATAGGTCTGATAAGCCACTGGCTTCAGTAAGTGGATTGCTGTTTGTCCTCAATGCCACTGGGAAATGTATCAGCTTCGAAGACTTTGAGACAACTGCGTGCAGCCAGAAGAACATGCCCAAGTTTCTCACAGTCTTCAGGAAAAACAAATATGAATGCTATTTACATGCCTTTTCCTTATGTCATCCTTTTTCTCAGGAAAAGGGACAACTAAGATTATACAGTTGAATGGGGATTTGGTATTTCCTTGCTCAGTGACAGATGTGTCCTTTACATACTGATCCTGAACACAGAAGAGAGCAAGTAGGCAGATTTGTTACTGTGACACTGGATGTAAAAGAATTTAAATCTAATATTAAGAGAATTGAAACTAAGCAGCACTTCTTACTGTAAGGGAAGTGCTCCCCTTGAAATGTGCTAAAAGCCCTATTTCTTGGAATGCCTGTGAAACAGTGGAAGATAAGAAATCTGCAAGAAGCAGCTTTGCCTTGGCAGGAGGAAGAACCTTAAGGTCATGTTTGTCTACAACGGATCCTGCAATATTTTTAATACACTTGCCTTGAAATGGGGCTAATACAATGTTACCAGCGGAATTCCTTACTTCAATGGCGGATAACCGTCCATTTGAAAGCATTCACAGACTGTTATATTTAGAAACCAATGACAGCCTAAACAGCCTAGTTTCAGCTGATTGTCACACATGTAGGATGGGTGCTAAATATGAGTGACACTGATTAAAAAAAAAAAAAAAAAAAGAAGAGGAGAGTTTAAGTATGAGCCACAGAGGCACTGTGTTCCCCTGTTTGTTCCAAGGAAAGGTCCATGAGCCAGAAGAATTAGTTGAGATCTTGTCAAAGTCATTTATTTCAGGGTGTTAATGAAGCCTAACTACCAAATTTACTTTAGGAAAAAAATAAATAAATAAATAAAAGAAGAGCTCAAGGAGCTATCCTTCACTTTGCAGTCATAAATTTGAGATGCTATATCTAGGATACGTGGTTAAACAATTAGCAATACATAATATATATCTGCTTTTATATCTAGTTCATTTTAGATAAAAGTCTATAGCCAAAATTGATTTATGGAACTAAATGAAGCAATTATGATCAGGCCACATAATATATATATGCATGAAAATCTAGTGCATAAAAAGTAATTAGATAAGCCACCAATCCAATATGCTGTTAGACATACTGTACAAACAAGCAACCTTTTTTTTTTTTTTTTTTTTTTTTTTCTGTTGTGCTACTCTTATGTGAAATAGCTTAAAATGGCTTGGTGGTGTTTTTTATTCAGACTGGGTTTGTCCTTACATAATTTCAGTACAGTGGTGTACAGTCACTGTCATGGGGAGCAGCAACAATTTACTAATATTTTTTTTTAGTTTATAGTTTAAACATTTGTTAGTATGTTAGGGTGGACATAAAGATAGAAAGAAAGAGGAAGGAAGGACTGAGGGACTGTTTATTTGGGGAAGAAAATGCAGAAATACAAACTAATGGAGAAATAGGTAAACACTTCATCCACGTTGATTTTCACATCCCTGTACCCATTGCAATTGTGCTTGGTAAAATCAGTACAATTTATTTTCCTTTTGCTAGAAATAGATGTCTGTTTCTCTTTAAGCTACCGGTTTGAAACTGCTTTCTTTTCTTCTGTGTGTGATTTTTTTTTCCTGGTCTGCATTTGGGGTAAACAGTCTTAGGTGTTGTGTAGCATTGACTCAGACACAGCTCTTCTCAGTTTTTAAAAAGCTTGTGTGTCCCATTTTTCCCTTGATAACCAACATTTCATCTTTGGTGTAGGTTTTTTGTTTGCTTGGTTTGGTTTGATTTGTTTGTTTTATATTTTTAAGGTTAGGTAAATTGTGAGGTAAAGGAAACAGTTACACTGCCCACTTACATAGGTGGACTCTGACAGGTCAGCCTTCATTGTAGTGGCAATGGAACAGGTAGGAAAGCTCAGCAAACCAACCCCATGGTGGAGATGTACACTGAAGAGAGAGTAAGAAACCAAGAGGGATGGACAGTACCTAGATAAAACGAGAAGCCTCCGTAAAATACAATGGGAAATGTGGGGTTGGTTCAGATATGAATAGCAAGTTTTGTTGCTTTTGTTACTGCAGATCCTGCCATTGCTGGGTTTTACACACTCCTCACTCTTTATGGTGTTTTTTTTTTCCTATTTTTATTTTTTGTTTTTCCTGAGAAAACCAGATATATATCACATCAGCATTTTGAAATGTGCTGCATTCACAAGCCTCTGAATGACAAAATACATGAAGAAATCTAACACAACAGATGAATTGTAAAAAAATAGAATGGTGCATAAAAACAGAAAACAGAAGAGTGTAGATTAAAATCCGAGAGGTGTTTATAGAACTGAGTCAACAAATCAGCTTGAACACATTCATACATTTACTTTAGGACTATCTATAATTCAGTTTCTAGATTGTTTGCTTGAGTATGTAGGGTCTGATTGCCCTCTTGCTTGTTTGTTTAAATCAGGAACATCTTCAGTGCATTTACTAACATAACTGTGACATAATGGAAAGATGAGTCAGTCAGAGAAAAAAAAATATAATGGCATTTAAAAAAGATGTTCCATAGTTTACTTGTGAGGAAATATAATTTATGAGCTCTCAGCAAAGATGTGAACAAGTCAGACTGCCTACTGGGGACCAGTTCCACAGTGGCTCAAGCTCCACCTATGCTGGAGAAAGAGCTCTTCGAGTGCGTCTGGCATGGAATCCATCCCAGTGCAGTGATTTCTCCCAGTGATGCTATTGGCTGGAGTTCACACTGGGCCTGTGTGTGCCAGTCAGGGGTCATTTCTGCATGACATCAGTCAGAGCCATCCCATTCTTCTCATTCCCAGAGTCTCAATCTACCCAAACCCCTTTTATCAACTTTCATGTCCAACACTGCTTTCACTCAGTCACGAAGCAGAAACGAAGCCGCGTGATAGAATTGATCTCTTACAATTATTTGCCAACCTTGCTGGAACAAAAGAGATCAAATACAGAGAACGGTTCATACTCAGTCCACATCTTTAAACAGAATTAGCTTTGGATAATGAATACATTTGAGGAAATCATGACTTGCATGCAGATAGTTCCACAAACAGGAAATAGGGCTAAATCAATTTGATAAATTACTCCTTGCAAATGAGTCATTCAGACATACTTTTGTGAGCACTGCATTGAGAGCCATCTGGAGTGATCGGGAATAGAGTTACTGTTTCCTGGCAAAGTGTAAGGAGCATGGCGATCCTACCCCATCCAGAAACCACACAGTGGTAGCTCCCAGGCAGCTCCCGTTATTTCGCGCTACCATGAAGCTGCCATCTTTTAATTGGAAAAGTCTTCCACAGTGACCAGGGGACATCTTTGTGAAAGCTGTAGTTTACACCAAAGCTCAGGTAACTTTTCAAAAAGCTGTCAGAAAACAAAGCCACAGTTCTTTTCTGATGAGCTATTGGGCTTCTTGGCCACAAAGGCACAGTGCTGGCTCATGGTCATCTGGCAGTCCACCAGGACCCCCAGCTCCCTCTCCCCTTCGTTGCTTTCCAGCAGGGCAGTCCCCAACTTATACTGGTGTCTGGGATTGTTCTTGCCCGGATAAGGATGGCAGCACAGCCTTCCGGAGTGTCAGCCACTCCTCCCAGTTTAGTCTCATCAGCAAACTTGCTGACAGCACACTCCATTCCCTCATCCAAGTCATCGATGAATATATTGAACAACACTGCTCCCAGTACTGACCCTTGAGGGACTCCACTAGATACAGGACTCCAACTCAACTCCGTTCCATTGACCACAACCCTCTGGCTTCTTCCCTTCAGCCAGTTTATAGTCCACCTCACTACCCAGTCATCCAGACCACACTTCCTCAGTTTAGCTGCAAGGATGCTGTGGGAGATGATGTCAAAGGCTTTACTGAAATCAAGACAGACCACGTCCACTGCCCTTCCATCATCTATCCACCTGGTTACATCCTCATAAAAGGTTATCAGGTTGGTCAAGCACAACTTCCTCTTGGTGAAGCCATGTTGACTGCCCCTAATGATCCTCTTATCCTTGATACGACTAGAGACAATGCCAAGGATAAGTTGTTCCATCACCTCACCAGGGATGGTGGTGAGGCTGACCCGTCTATAGTTACCAGGTTCCTCCTTCTTGTCCTTTTTGAAGACTGGAGTGACATTTGCTTTCCTCCAGTCCTCAGATACCTCTCCTGATGCCCGTGACTTCCCCAAGATGATGGAGAGTGGCCTAGCAATGACTTCCGTCAGCTCCCTCAACACCTGCAGATGCATCCCATCAGGACCCATGGACTTACGGATGTCCAGCTTGCTAAATCGGTCCTTAACCCAGCCCTCATCAACTAAGGCAAACTCCTCCTTTATTCCAACTTCCTCTGGGGCCTCAGGGTCACGGAGCTCCTCAGGAGAGTATCCGGCATTATAGACAGAGACAAAGAAGGCATTCAGTAACTCCGCCTTCTCTTTATCTTCTGTTACCAGAGCACCTACCTTGTTCATTAGTGGGCCTACATTGCCTCTAGTGTTAAGTTTTATCCTCAATGTATTTGAAGAAGCCCTTTCTGTTGTCCCTGACCCCTCTTGCAAGGTTTAATTCTAGGGAGGCCTTAGCTTTCCTAGTTGCCTCCCTACATCCTCTGACATCCTTATATTCCTCCCAAGTGGCAAGCCCCTCCTTCCATGATCTGTAGACTCTCCTCTTCCACTTGAGTTTGCCTAGCAATTCCCTGTTTAACCATGCAGGTCTCCTGGCTCTCTTTCCTGACTTCCTACCTGTTGGGATGCTCTGTTCTTGAGCTTGGAACGCTAACCAGCTATCTTGGCCTCCTTTTCCTTCAAGTACCCTGTCCCATGGGATTTCCCCTATAAAATGCTTGAAAAGGCCACAGTCGGCCCTACTGAAGTCTAGGGTCGCAATTCTGCTTGGTACTCTGTTCCTGCCACATGAGTTCCTACGCTCTTCATTTTTCATTCCCCTCAGACTACGGGACGCAGCTTCCTCCCCACCTATCTGGAAGATCAGTAGTGGGCAGTAGTCTGTGGAGTGCACCAGGTTGGGGAGTGTCCTGGTGATATCCCTGATCCAGATGCCAGGTAGCCTACAGACTTTCTTTCGATGAGGATCAGCTCTGCATATCAGGCCCTCTATTCCTCTCAGAAGGGAATCTCCTACTACAATTACCCTCCCCCTCCCTGAGCTCGGCCACCATTTGAGCAGCCCTTTCCCCTGAGCACAGGCGGTCTCCCCGCTGCCCTCCCCCGGCAGCGGCAGGCTGAGGCACTCCCTGCAGCCAGAGGCTGAATAGCCGCGTCTCTGGGCAGGCACCCGGTCTGGGTCGCCACAGTGCTTTTGGGGTGAGCTCTCTGCCTAACAGACACCACTGTAGGTGTGCGATCTCGCAGACTGCCAATGCTTGGTGCAGAGCCCCAAGCCCTGCCACGCCACCTGCGCACCGCTTCGCGTGCCCTGCTGGCCCCTCCCTGCTCTCGGGGGCTGTTTATGGGCAGAGAGCCGGGGCGCCGTTAAAATGGCGCTGGCAACGCCCCCTCCTTGTCAGCCTGGTCGCGCCGCTGTCCTGGGCTGCCCCTGGCGAGGCCTGGGCCCGAGATCCCTCTGAACTCATGGTCGTTAACTGATGTTACATCATATTAAGCTCCATATGAACAGATTAACAGATCTGGGATCCACTCCTAGTGTTGTATTTATCTTATTTTACTGCTGTGTTTATCCAGGTATAGCTACATAGAAAAAAAAAAAAAAAAAAAAGAAAAAAAAAGATTCCAATTCCAAGTAGTTAACTGGGTGTGTGAAAGTAAGCTGGCTGTTTTCATGTAGGATACAGCCATGAAATAATGTGCAAAGGAATAATTAGATTTCTTAGTGCTGATACCAGACTTACCCACATCTGATATTTTACAAAAGGGGTGAAGAACGTAGCCGCTGACATACGGTGTTAGGCCACTATGCACACTTACGTGAGCTTCGTATGGTGGTATGACCACAGCTACCCTGTGGAGACGTTAATGATATATTGGTTCAAAGAGAATTTGATGCAAAATGATTTCACACCATTTCTTACCTTTCCGCTGAATATAGCAACGAAGGCTGGTAGATAACATTACTGAGTCATTGATGCAACCACGTAGAGAAGTTCTGTTTTCATTGCTCTGTCTTTTTGGGGATCCAATCTCCCTTTCTGTCAGATAAGACTGAGAAGATGGACTTTGTAGTCCCATATATCAAAAAACAGGGATATTCTGCCTGGAAAATCACAAATCTGTTGCTAATAAAGCAAGAAGGAATAGGAGAAACTTGTGTGTGGAGAACTTAATCGGGAGATTACTGATAAGTATAAGTGCTTTTTCCTCAGCAGAGGTAGGCATTGTGTGTGCATATTTGTGGGTGAGAGAGAAATGCTTTCAGAAATACACACATTTTTCAGTGCAGGTAGAATAACAGTTTTTACTCCTGAGAATACTCAGGTGACAGACAAAGTAGTGCTTAAAGAAACTTTGAGCTGAAGTGTTATTTCTACAGCCATTATCAGCTGCACTCCCATGACTAAAATGCGTTCCTCCAGAGAGAGAGAAAAGCTAGCAGAGCTTCTAGCCAATTCACAGGAAATCTTTTTTTCTTCTTCAGAAAGGAGCAGAGGGAGTGCTAGGTGAAAAAATTAACTTTGCTGAGGCCAAATTTTCAGCATACAGACATGAAACAGACAATTATATAAGAAGTTAAAACCCCAGTCGCTCAACGGGGAATCCCAATGCCCCTTGTTTTTAATGGCATGGTGACATTTGAGACCGGATGAGCCTCGCTCTTTCAGACTGCAGCACACACAGAGAGGTAGTAAAAGTATTCAATTGTCAAAACTGTAAATCACTTTGAGGAGTTCTATTTTTTCAATGTTTCATGTCTAAAACAATATCACTGTGTGCATTATTAATCAAAGACCAGAATATATTCCTATTACACATTCTGTATTAGGATAGCATAGACATTCATAGTAGATGGAGCCAAACCACACTTACATCAGTTTGATGATGACTAACTGACATAACAAGTTTCTATCATCTCTCAGTGAAATCGAGATTATCACACCCATTTTGCAGATGGAAGAGCAAAGACTCTCATATATGGTCTGTGGCAAAGTTTGAAAAACTGTTAATTTTTGGGGCTCATTCTGTCTCTACTGTGCAGATCTGCCTCCTTCTCATTAAATACCATCACTGAGGCCAAAGGGCACAAGATGCAATTGAAAGGTGAAGCAAGCACACAAAGAGGTAGCCCACATCTGAGATGCTCTTCCAGAGACCCCATTCTGCAGTCTCCAACATGGAAAATAACTTCTTCACGGTAAGGGTGATGGAGCACTGTAACAGGCTGCCCAGGGAGGTTGTTGAGTCTCCTTCTCTGGAGATATTCAAGGCCCATCTGGACACCTACCTGGGCAACCTGCTCTAGGGAACCTGCTTTGGGGGGTTGGACCCGATGATCTCTTGAGGTCCCTTCCAACCCCTATAGTTCTGTGATTCTGTGATTCATCCCTCTCTTCTAAGAGCTGTGTAGATTTAAAGGTATGTTTCCCAGTTACTTCTGTTACCTTTTCAATACAGCATAATATACCATGGCACTGTGTCAGCACAGATCTTTTCAAGTGACATACAGAGACATTTTGAAAGGGATGATAAGTAAGGGTTAAAAATTGCTCAGTGGAACAAACTGTTATCTCAAAATTGCATTCGGTAATTTTAGGTTGTCCCAAAATACCCAGTGAGAGACATCTCATGAAATGGTTTTAAAAAATAACGCTTTTCTGGATTAGTGGATTTTTTTTTTCATTTCTGTTATGTGAAGAAAAGGGTTGGCAGTATGAAGAAGTGCAAGGAAGAAGTCTGTTTTTCAAAGTAGAGCTATGTATTAGCCAGTACCTTTCTATACAGTCTAGCTGAATTCACTACATTTCTTGTATGGTTGGTCATTAGCTTTGGCCATTAGCCTAGTGTTCTGGAGTGCCAGGGCAGAGGAAGAGAAACTGAGAACAATAACTCCTTTGAACTTCAGACAGCAGAAAAGAACTCAAGAATGTATTTTCAGCAATACAGGCAATGGTATCCCATGGGAAGAATTTCTAGCCGTGTCAGTGTCTCAAAACAAGCATTCCCCCAAAATCGGAAAATACATTTGCCTGATTGTCAAGGTCCATTTGAAAATTTGGCTTAAGCACTAAGCATGTCTTTGACTGCACTGAATATATCATTGCTATTAGATGAGAAATGGAAAACGCCAGGGGTCATGAGAGAAACACCCAGCCAGAGGAAGCGATGGGAAGCAGTAAGATTTTGAAACTGACTGTGATTAAATATCTTTGTATTGAAGGAAAGAGTTAATGTTAGTAATACTTATGTAAAGCATATCTAATTCACTGAGATGAGCAAATTATCTAGGGTTGAGCTAAAAAGACCCCTGGTTTTAGACTACAAGAGAAAGACCACTGCTTTGAACTACAAGAAGTCAAAAAATACCACTTTGAACTACAAAAAGAGGTACCAGTAAGAAGAACCTTGCTTTAGCCATGCAGCAAAAGAATCCTGCTTTGAAATACAAGTAGGGGAAAAAGAAAAATCCTATCATACACTGAGATGAAATAAAGTAAGAACTGTGCTTTTAAAATAAAGACAGCCCTGATTTGGGCATTTGAAAAAGAACAAGGAAAAACATCTGTAAGTACGGCAGTGGAACTGTGTTATCTAATGGTCAATATCTAGGACTTAAAAGAGCTTCTGAGTCATCATTGCTGTTAGTTTGGGCTCTCCTTGGCTGTGTTACTTACCCAACTGTTTCACTTGTTCCCACAGTAAAACAAAGCTGATAATGCTTACCTAGCTCATAGAAGTGGGAATGTTTTTTACAGTGTTTTCAAAGTGTTAACACTTGTGTACATGCTAAATACCTTTCTTATACTTTGGTGTGGATGATTACAGTGCAAAGGAGAGTATAAAAGCCTGCTTTAGTATAGGAAAAATGTATGAACATTGTAACTGTAAATGAGAGTAGCTAATGTAGAAAAAAAAATCAAAAGACTGAATAAAAGAAAAAAAGTGGAGGGGAGAGGGAAAAGAAGTAATCAAGAACACTCTTCCAGGTTCATCCATCACCTGTGAAATGGAAGTGACTTGGAAATGTCTTGCAACAAGGTGAATTTCCACATGGAAATGACTTGCAGCAAGGGAAGTGCTGTTTGCTTCCCTCCTACTGGATGCAGTAGGCCTCTTGCTGTCGCATTGCCATCTGGTGGGGAAAACTGCTGCAGAGAAGAACGATGCTTTCACAGCATATGCTCTCCAAGGAAGGTTATCCAGGTAGAGCTGAAGCAGGAGCCTCCAGGTATCGAAACCAGAAATGCTGCTGCCTGCAAAGGCCATTGCTTGATTGATCTCTCTGGGTGCTCCACCGTATTGAGGAGACCAACTGTGCTAATCTGAGAGCAAATGCCATATATAATGGTGCTTCTGCTAATGGGTAGACAGAAGAAGGCTAGTCATGCTGAAGAGGATGTGCTGAATACTTCAAAAAATAATATATAATTAGGGATACATGTGGGTAAATGAATTTTGAAGACTGGGTACTTTAGCCGCTCAACTGTATGCTAGCTCTTTTCTTTAATATTTCTAGTGAAAATGGAGAAATAAGAAATAATGAGACAGAACATATGCACTCGTACTTCTAAATGTATTAAATGAAGAGTTTGCTTTGGATGGCCTGATAATTATGTCCAGAATAATGAAGATATATGAGGAAAACACAAAATTAACTTTGCCTTGGAAAAAAAAAAAAAAAAAGTGCTGAATTCAGCAGTTTCTTTTCCTCAAACACACAGAACAGAGGAAAGTAAGAATGAAGCTGGCAGGAACAGAAGGGTCCATGTTCTGCACAATGTTTTGCCATTTCAGAGATGAATACTAAGTGCAGTATAAATTTGTTGCATCTGCAAACAAATTCAGCCAGTTAAGTCAAACCTTTCCAAAGAAAATATTGATCTTTGTGGGCTAAAACGTATTTCAAATGTATGATACATATCAATTGGTATAGGAGTGCCTTGGATAAAACTAGATTCCCTGAAGTTATTTTATCTTCATGAATGAAATGCTCACAGTCAGTCTTGTTCAGGGAGGCCAGATTCTGAGTTCATTTTCACCAGTGTTTGTCAGATCAGCTCTGCTGACTCCATTCATCAGCCTTTCAGCAGTAAGGTTTCTGTGGCATCACTCAAAAGCATCAAAACAGAAAGTCCTTCAAATATTGATCCTGCCACTAAGTATTAGGCACACTGTTACACTTGATTTTTATGGATTGTTACCTTCATCATAGACCTTTCTATTCCACAAGCCCCTGAGACGGATGAACGTGCATGCTAAGCAGAACCTATCAAACATTTTTCTTCACTCATTTTATACCATATATCTTAACAAGGAGGATGAAATTCAGAATGCCACAAAAACCTTGCAGGGAACTGCAGGTCACCTTCCTGTCAGGCCGAGAACAGTATGGACTTAGGTACTGCCAAAGGACATCCTGCACAGGGAAAAACTGTGCCCTTTTAAGCGGCGTGATTGAATCACAAGACTTGGGCACCAACCATCTCAAGCTCCCTAAATATGATACAGAAATGAAATATGGACCCATTTCCCTCTTGAGGCTTGTTATAACCCTTCTCTCAATATGGTGATGATGCCCAGAAAGTAAAATGTGTAGAGGTCTTCTGGCCAGTGATGAAATAGTGGGACATCAAACTCTACCCATTTTATATGACATAAAACTCTACCCATGTACCAGCACCATAGCAAGCATTGGGCTTTCCACAGCCTATATGGATTATTATTTTTTCCTTTGGCTTAACACAACTTGGGGATGTTTAAAAGATAATAATAAAAAGCTAAATTTGAGAATATGAGGCTTTGATAATCCCTTCAGTGTGAGGAGATACTTTCACCCTTCTTTCTGCATGACTTCTGTTACATAACACTGAATTCAGGTTAAATATGTCTCACAATTCATGTGGGCCATATGGAATTTAAGTGATTTGAAAAACAGATGCCATTCAGCATGGGGATTTTAGGAATATAAGGCTTGATCCTCCCTTGCATCATCCACGGGTTGACAGTTTCCACCAATTCAAGATCAGATTAAAGTGGGTGGGAAACGTTATCAAATCTGAATATTTAATACCCACTGACGGCATGTGACAATAATATAAAAAAAGAAATAAAAAGTGGAGAGTTAACTCCACAGAATGTACTGTAGCCCTGGCTTCCCAGGATTGTTATGTAAAATGCAAAGACATATATATATATACCATTATGATTCTACCAATGCCAGTGGAAACATTATGCGATCCAAAAGAATTAAATCTATTTCCAGCTAAAAGGAACTTGCCCTTGCATATCAATGGGCAAATGCACAGTGTCTCACAGAAATTTGATATTTGTCTGTGGGCATATTTCACCCCAGCAAAGGTTTATCATGTACAATGAAGGGAAGAACACACTAAGAGAGTGGACTCCATGCCTGCGGTTTGGCATTACAAGCAGTATTATGGTATAGAAATGGAAGAGGCTGTCATACTTGGTTCATTTGGGTTTCAGGTTGTACAGTGAAAAAGCATTTGTAGATCAAGCAAAAATAAATGCCACTATGACAAGATTGACTACTTAAGCTATAACCACGTACATTAATCAGCAATTATAGCTGATGTACAAGGCAGGAGACACAAATGATAAGGCACTTGTCATTTTTACGTTCTTTAGCAATTCTAACTTCTACCTTGCAAACTCTTTTATTTCACTTAGTATCTTGCAGGACAGAGATGTTTATATGGCTATTTAATTAAAACCAATTATCACAAAGTGATTCCTTTTTCTGCATTGCAGTCCCTTTGCTTTACTTAGGACTGCTCTGAATTTACATCAGCTTGACAATTAAAGCTCCAAACCAGTTGTGAAAGCCTTTTATATCTGGTTTTCATTAGTTCATATTAAACGATTCATTGGCTTGATTTTCACTTCAGTGAGCCTTCTCATAAAATCTGCCTAGGCATAATGGTGATACCACATAGGAAGTGAAATGAATTAATACATCAGCAGAAACACTAACTAGATTTTTTTTTCTCACATTTTATTATTTTGCAGATATACTTGTCAGTCATGTGCAAGATATACTGAGACCAAGAGAATGGGAAAGCCACAGTAAGTCAAAAGATGCTTTGACACTACATTCTAGGTTCATTTGCTGAAGCAGGTGTAGTCAGCAAGTCTCTACTGAAGGGAATTATCCTCTACATGGTCTCTTCTTAGTATTATAATGGTGCCCACTAAAGCTGCAATAATTAAGGATCTCTCAGCATTTCATTACAAAACCATGTTTCTAAGTGGGTCTATAAATTGCATATACAGAAATTTTGCTTCTTGTTCAAATATCTTCCTAAAATTAGCATTCTGAGTGGGTTCTTAAAAAATACGCGCATTAATTTGTTGATAAGAATGACTTAATGAGTATTTAGGTCAGAAAACATAGAGGAATAGCTGCACCCCAATATGAAGAAATGCTTTACCTTCTTCCAGATTGTGCAAGTATTGTATAAAACATAACATACAAAATGTCCCTGTAGATAGGACAAGACATAGATGATCAAAACCATATCTGTGTAGCAGGTAGGGAGCATCCCTGCATTTATAGATTTTTTTGATGCTTGGTGGAAGACCCATACTGGCTAAATGAAAATATGAATCTACAAGATCTTAAGTATTATTAACCTTATTAGAAGTCTGGGGGAAAAAAAAAAAAAAAGATTAACAGTGTAGGTTGCCTAAGACAACATTAAGGGAAAAAGCATTCCAGTCATCTTGTTGCCTGCCTAGTTCAATAAACTCCATTTCACCCAAATGATCCTCCATTTTCTCTGACACACACTTCAGCTAAAGGTGTTCATCGGTTATAGGAACAACATGCTGGAAATGTATCTATTGAGTAGCCTGTGCATAGCATGTATGGCAAGTTAGGGTGCCGTAAGTGAGGGGACGTGCTTTGCTGCCTGAGATACGTTAGCCCTTAACTCTGCAGGCAGACAGCTCAGTGGCATGGCCAGGCACTCTGGCTTGCAAATGTGGTTTGTCTTTGGACAGGCAGTGAAAGCAGAGTGAATCAGGTGGGAGGGATCCCCAAACTCATCTGCTCTGAACAGCTAGAGCAAGCCAAGGTTCTTTGGTTATCGTCATTCTGTTTTCAGTCTTTTCTCTTCCATGAGCCTCCTCATCAAAATAAGTGTGGTTAGCAGAGCGAGGAAGGTGATTCTCTTCCTCTGCTCTGCTCTTGTGAGACCCCATGTGGAGTACTGTGTTCAGTTCTGGGGCCCCCAGCACAAGAAGGACATGGACGTATTAGAACAAGTCCAGAGGAGTGCCACAAAGAAGTGCCAGAGAAGCTGTGGATGCCCCCTTCCTGGAAGTGTTCAAGGCCGCGTTGCAGGGGACTTTTGCAACCTGGTCTGGTGGGAGGTGTCCCTGCCCATGGCAGGGGGGTTGGAACTGGATGGTCCTTAAGGGTCCCTTCCAACCCAAACCATTCAATGATTGTATGATTCCATGATAAGATCAGACTGGGACCCTGTTCATAGCACGTGAAATGGTATGTTGGGGCATGTCCATGGATAAACATGGCAATGGTAATGATGATATTCCTTGTCGGGCTTCTTTCTGTTACTTCATGGTGATTTTTCTTCCTATTCAAAATGTGTTCATCATGTAGGTGTTAGGTGTAGAACGATCAGCTGTGTACTTCTGACTTCGAGCACACAGTACTTTCCACAGCACTGTCACAGGTAGTTGTGGTATCAGAGTTGTGTTTTACATGTGTAAAAGAGCAAGAAATGGCATTTTTTTTTCCTTCATTTACAAAGGATTCAACCAATAATAATAATAATAATAATAATAATAAGCCTTTTCAAACTCTGCTGCACTATAGAAGTGTTTTATTTAATTTTACTTTAAAAATACATAAACATATTCATTTCAAATGTATTCGGTATTTACTCAAAAGGCTGAAGCAGCTCTTTTTGGGAACATATAGCAGTACAATCTATAAATAACAAGGAGGATTAATTAGGTGTTTTTACAACATACGGTCACCGAATTAAATAATACAGATTTTGGAACCTGCATAAATATGCATTTTTCCTGGGAGCCCAGTAAATAACTATATAAAACACTAAACATGAAAGTCTGGAAAGCCTGGAAGATAACATTAAAAAGCAAATGTAAATAACAAGAGCACCAAAGTTCCTTTTCCAGGACTTATACGGTTCAGCAGCAAATATCTATTCCAATCTTGTTTTCTTTGAGTTCTGATTCATGCCAGTATAACTAGGAGCAGGCCCAAGGATGAAGCTTTGTTCTCTATAAATCCTTCTCTTCTGCCTTTTTTTTACTTTTGACTTAAATTGTTCTAACTTACCTGTCAGATCCTTGACAGTAAACTATATTAAACCATCGTTCCTGTTGGAGTTACCTGCTGCATATCTAATTCTTGAAAAACTGAATCACACAAATTATGTGGAAAAAAAAACATGTCCATATGTGCTGGAATATATTAATCTTTTGCATATTTATTAGGCAAAAAGTCCAAGATTTAGCCCACCTTCCAGATAAGGATACACAAAAAATGTGTAATGGACAAAATGTGATGAATATTAATGCTCAGGTTTAAGAAAGTATCCACTATTAAGATTAGATTTTGACATCCTGATTCATTCTAATTATTTCCACTTAATTTGAATATTATCTTCTGCATGTCCTCTCTATTTCTCTTCCATATTTCAAAGCCCCAGTTTTACACAACAAATGAATTTGTGTTACAATTATGTTCCCTTTACCTGCCCATCCATGTAATCTGACATCTTGAATAGCTGACATCTGAGCCAGGTGCTGTGGAAAAGCCACTCTGTCTCACCTACTGAATGATGGCCATTTCCTTACTTGAACATAATGATGATTTTTTCCTGATAAACACACCATCTGTATTAAACTGGTGGTTCTAATGCTGACTTTGCAACCCCATGAAATGGAAAAGCTGCTTTTTTTTTTTCTTCTTGCCTTTTTAATTCATTTTATAAGCAGCCTATTCTGATTTCAGTTATGTAGAGCAAAAGCACCAATATATGCCTCTAAATCTCTATTTCTGTCAGGTTGAAAGTAATCAATGCCCACTCCTTTTTCTTTTTCTTTTTCTTTTTTTTTCTTTTTCTTTTTCTTTTTCTTTTTCTTTTTCTTTTTCTTTTTCTTTTTCTTTTTCTTTTTCTTTTTTTTCTTTTTCTTTTTCTTTTTCTTTTTCTTTTTCTTTTTCTTTTTCTTTTTCTTTTTCTTTTTCTTTTTCTTTCTTTTTCTTTTTCTTTTTCTTTCTTTTTCTTTTTCTTTTTCTTTTTCTTTTTCTTTTTCTTTTTCTTTTTCTTTTTCTTTTTCTTTTTCTTTTTCTTTTTCTTTTTCTTTTTCTTTTTCTTTTTCTTTTTCTTTTTTTTTTCTTTTTCTTTTTCTTTTTCTTTTTCTTTTTCTTTTTCTTTTTCTTTTTCTTTTTCTTTTTCTTTTTCTTTTTCTTTTTCTTTTTCTTTTTCTTTTTCTTTCTTTTCTTTTTCTTTCTTTTTCTTTTTCTTTTTCTTTTTCTTTTTCTTTTTCTTTTTCTTTTTCTTTTTCTTTTTCTTTTTCTTTTTCTTTCTTTTTCTTTTTCTTTTTCTTTTTCCTTCTGGGTATTTTGCTTATAAATTCTGGCCCTTCGATCATGTGAGACCGTGAGACCAGAAACCAGTTTTTTATCATGAAAAGGAAACAAAAAGGTTTCTGTACTTCATAACATAAGGGAAAAAAAATGAATCCCTTATCTGGATATCTGATAAGCCTCTGAAAAGAACAAAATGAACTGCAGTTGTGTCATGGTTTTAAAATATTGCTGTTTTTAAATTAAGCATGTGATACAGTTTGATTGAAACCTGATTTTGGCATTGGCAGAAAGGTTCCTCTGAGTCCTCTCTGGAAGTGTGTGGATGTCAGAGGAAGATTCCCTCATGCCATCCATCCCAAGTCTAAGAGTGTAAAGATGAGGTTGCTGCTAGAAAGGGCAATGATCCAGTCTGTCTCTGGTGCACTCCCACAATCACGACCACTTTCCTCCAAGCAGATGAGAACTATGTTGCTAAAAATAAAGCTCTCTCAATAGCTGGAAAGCAAGCAGGAACAATACTCTTGTGCCCTCTAGAAACTAAGGATGGAAAAAGGGCAGGAGGGGGAGGAAGCTTGGAAAAAACTGAGAGGAGCTGTACAGAGAAGTCAAAAGGGGAGCAAAGCAGGTGACCTACAAACTAGCTACTACTCTTTGGAAAAGAGGCTTTGTCTTGGAAGTTGGAAGAGAAAAAATTACCAGCAGTAGATATTGAGTTTGCAGTAAATGTGAGCCACCCCTGTTGAGAAGAGCCTATAAATAAAGGTGGTTTTTTTTTGTTAAAAGAATAGACAAAATTCTGTTTTGCCTGATCATGCTCTCAAAACTTTCTAGGAACAGAGCTCAGGGGTGTTCAGAACTGTTTTTAATACACTTTTCATTAATTAATTTTAGGATTTTTCTTTCTTCTAACCCATTTTTCCCTTCCAGAAATAAAATGGGATTAGAGAAAGATAAACCAAAACCAGAAAAAGTGTTTCAGAATATTTACATCCACATTTTTGTAACTTTTGAGGAAATATTGGGAGATTTTTTATATTTCCCTGAAAATACTTCTATAGTTTTGCAAAGTCCTGTTGGAAAAAGGATAAGTAAATAAAACTGGTACTAAAATGTTTACATTAGCGTGAGCACTGCCTGAAATAAAAGCAGGGCATGGTGCTTTCTACCACAGTATCTGAAGCAAAGGTGCCACGGTTAATACTTCATTCAGTCTTAAAGCTTCATTCGGTCTTCCAAATTATTTGTAGAATTATCATAACATTCTAATTTTACTGATGGTCTAATCATGGAAGAATAGAGTCATGGTATGAAGAGAAGCGATGAGAGCAGTGGCAGGCAGGTAAAAACCCACTGCAAGTGCCAAATGCAAGGTGAGCTGGGACCACTGCCTCTTTTCACACATGTCGTCATGCAGATGTCATCTGATAACAAGTTACTTAGCACTGTAGAAAGGGGAGGTTTCTTGTCTTAATTACACCAGGTCCAAAATAGCACCATGGATTTCATTGACATTATTGTGTAATTAAAGCAGTGGCTGAAGTAAAGGAGACTGCAATCAAGACATACATGTTATTACTTATGGAGACCACAGTCTGTGGCCTGGGGTCCTGGTTTGTGGAAGTGGAGGAAGATATTCTGGGCATATAATTGGAACCCCAGTGCAGAAAGACTGTGAGGGGCAAAGGGAAGGGTGTGAGGACTGCAGCATTAGTGTTCTGCTTTGGCAGGTGGGTCAAATTGAGGTACACTGCATTGAAATGTGGAATATAATACAGAACATGGAATAGCCTGAGGGTCTTTGGATCAATATGCCTATAAATGCCATTTCTCCCTAGACCTGTGGTTAGTGGCCAAGGAGTAGCAATTCACAGCTGGCCAGTGGTGAACAGCAGAGCAAATGAATGACAAAGTGGTAGTGTCTTCTTAGTGGTAGTGATGATAGAGACGGGAAGCATTAGAGATACATTAATAGCCATAGAGGGACTCAGTACTGTGGCTAGACCTAAAACTCAAATAGACCACACCTAAATTTCTGAAGACTAAATGCCAAAGCAGCTCAAAGAGCAAGAGAGGATGACCCACTGTATGACCCACAATTTACAAAACTGAAACCATTAATAATTGGTAAAACTGTTTGGGAGAAATAAAAAACAAGTTTGGTCTTTCAACTGCTCATGCCTTCAAAGCAACCAAGTCACCCTTCTCTGTCATTGGAAACAGTACTTGGGGGAAAGAAGCAAACCATGGGGTATTTAGGAGAAATATTGGTGACTGATTCAGGGTTTTTTTGATTGCATGTAATCACAGGAGATGGTCTGGCAGGGGGCTAAAGAGACCATCTAATCTTTTTCCACATCCATAGAAGCATCTCAGTACCAAAAAATATCTATTATATTTGATTTCCAGCTTTCTCAGAACTATATACTATTAAATAACTTCAGGGACTCTTTGCATTCTGAATTTCAAGCTGGGGCACAGAGAGACAGAAAATCAAGCAATTGCATTATCTTTTGGAATAGATATCACATCTTTCAAATATAGCAGAAATCTGCTCTGGCAGAACAAGGCACTGGAACTTAAACTGTCTCTTCAGTTTGTCCATTTAATGGATTAAGGGCACACCAAGGTTCATGCCTACCACATGGTTTCTTTCATTACTAAGAACTGCTCTTATCAGGAAAATATTAACATTTATTTAGCACCAGTAATACAAACAGAAAACTCTCTTTGTTCACAGCCCAGAAAGGCTGGTTACTTGGCTGTAGTCTCCAACAGCCAGATAGATGAGTGACGGCTTCCAGCATGGGGATGAGCATGCTGTGGGACAGAGGCAGAGCAGGGATCTTCTTATGCCCGGCAGATAAGCCTGAAGGGGAGTGGGATTTGCTTCTTGAAGTCCAAAAAAGGCAAAATAAATAAATAAAAAATGGTGATTATATGTAGATTTTTTTTTGTCCAAGCAGCTAATACTTTGGTAATATGCCTGCATATTTTTGGCTGAATTGAATGCTACTTGCTGTTAATCTTGGGGGAATTTTATCAGTAAAAACATTCTTTCCTGTGCGAGAATTAAGACATCTCTAGGACAGTGATTGCTGAATAGAAGACCCACAGAAACCCATTCATAGCCAAATGTAGCATTAATTCATACCTCCTGAGAGATAACTAAACATATGTTTTGGTAGCATCAAGTGGGGAGCAACAGGAGGAAATCTTAACATCTCCCTTGATTATCTGAGATCTTTCTCCTGTATCAAAACATAACCTTTGTTTTGCCCACTGAGAAATCCTTTTGGCATTTCACAACACCTGTGAGTACCTTGCCCCAAGGCTTTGCAAAACTCCGTCTCCTAGCCAGCTTTGAAATTGTGCAAATTCTGAACAGTATCTTGGGGAATGGAAATAATTTGTTTGTCCATTTGCACTTACTGCAGATCAGACGAAGCTCCCCAGTCAGGGCTCTGGGCAGAGTTTTCCTATGCAAATTCCAGCAAAGTGAACATCTTTCGTGCTAAATATTCTTGCACAGTACACATGTTATTCCCCTGTCAAAAACAGTTTGTGCTGAAGTGCCTGGTTGTTGTAAACAGGGAAGAAGGAAAATGACTTCAGGGGAAGGCTTGCACACACACACATGCAGCTCTGTGAGTAGCATTGATTGAAGCCATAGGCAAGCCAAGCAGTTTAAATCCGTCTTTGGAGGCTATAGACCAAAGAGACCTAAACAGCACAGGAAACTTAAGACATTATCAAACAGATGTGGTTTAATATTGCTACATCTGTTGGCAGATATACAGAATATGAGAATGCATGGCACCTGATAATAGCCTGGGAGAGGCAAAGACACAGGTAGTGAAGGGTGAATCTCAGAGACGCGATGCCTGAGGCAGGTGTCTCTGGGCATAAAGTGAACTCTCCCTGTTCAGGCTGCCAGCCTGACAACATTTGTTTGTGTAGAAGGAAAAAGTATTTCCTCTAGAGATGGCTGCAGTCATCTAGCAGGGTTCATCCTACAAGTACAGTGAACAGGGAAATATGAAATTACTGCATCAAATTAGCAGAGGCTTAAAAAGTGGAAATCAGCATTTTTAGGATTGTGTTCAGGTTTAGGAAGGCTCCATTTCTGCAGGATTAGACTGAGACAAATAAGGGCTGAGACATCTAAGGGCTGACCACCCCCTTTTGAAGTTCCAGCTTTTCAGGGTTTTCAGCCCTCATAAAAACAAAACAAAAGAAAACAAAACAACAACAACAACAACAACAAAACCAGGCAATAATTCTTTTGTGTACTGAACATCGACAAATTAACTGCCATAATCACCACCAGCTTCTTCTAAAAGCTCACTTCCAGTTCCCACCTCTGTGCTTTACATTTGGCAGCTCCATCCAGCTAGTCTGATGTGCTAGCGCCAGTGAGAACTGTGATCTCAAATTCACTTCTATTCTCAATCAGCTGTACTTTTTTTTTTTTCAAATTAACAATTAGTCTTTATATTTAGGACTGTATTCAAATAGTATATTCAAAAAGATAGCATTAACAATGGATTTTTCATTCTCGAGATGCCATATGCAGTGAGTTTTTAATAAGATCTTCCTGAGCTTCTGTGGGTTAGTCTGTTGCTAACTTATTCCTAATTTATTCCTACTTTACGTGAATAATTTAATAAATAAAATATACAAAGATTATTTTGATGAACATAACATAGGTTCCTGCAAAAGATTAGTTTGTGCAAATAATCCCAGTCTTTGTTTTTTAGATAGCAGATAGAAATTGCCTTCTCTCATGTCCAGTCCTCAAGACTAAAAGAAAGAAAAAAAAAATCTTCTACTTTGTTCTGGCTGCTATTGGGGATTGTAATGATTATTTTGGCAATATTTTTAAAAAAGAGGAGAAATTCTACCTGGCATGGAAGAGACTCTAAACATCACTATCTTCTTTAAAGTGAAAAATATGAGAGACAAAAGAAGAAAAAAATGAAAACTTGTCTCTTCGGGAGAAGTTTCTTCTGTGCTTGCTGTGAATGAGCCATAGGTTCTGTGGGTACTGGATACCCTATGGCTATGTCAGCATGTCCCTCTGCCTAGTGTAAGTACCCCGTGTCTCCTCCTGGTGTGCAGCTAGCTCATCCAGGAAACACTCAGACTCTTCATGTCTTAAGTATGAGCTCAGCTTGCTTCCTTCTCCTCAAAAGGGCATTTAATTTGAAATCAAACATAAATTTATTGTATTAACATAAGCATTTTTATTATTTCCTGGTACTTCAAATACAGCTCGAGTATTTTCTACATTGCATTGGCAGATATCTATATGATTTCCTCCTGTCTTTGAACGTGAATGTATGATTGTACTTTCAGAAGCAGTGAAATCTTTTTTATGTAGCTCTTCCTTCTTCCTCCTGTTCTTCCATAGCTTCCTGTATCTGTGAAATACAGATAGTGTTGTGTATAGGCTTTCTTAGTGCCAAGGAAATAGAGGAATGGAGAAAGATGAATTAACTAGAGCTCAGTTGAAACAAGACTAAAATGGTGTCATTTAAATATTCTGTTTATTTCAAAGACAGAGAAGAGCAGCTATTATTGCAGTGAGGCAAGATGCATTGAGAGAAATACGGAAAGCATCACGGGTCTTTGCCCAGCATAAATGACTTTTGCTTGTAAGCTATAAAAATATACCTGATATAATCATAGAAATAATTAAAAAGGCACTAAAATAAATGAGATCATTTTCTCCAATTTGACTGTCTTGAAGCTTACACTGACTCTTGTGTTGCATCACTCTTTCAGCCAAATTTCCCACTGAAGTCAGGGAAGTTTTAAGGCATGAAGGAATACATGACTAGCTCTTCAGGACACATCAATTTTGATGTAAACTGAGAAAAAGACTCCTGCTGTGAATATAACCATTAACCTCGTGCTTTGATATTGACAAGCAACTATAGCATTTAGCCACCAGGCAGAGAATGGAGCGGCCGCAGCTCTGGGAAGTCGGTGAAGGTAATGAGAGCTAGCAGGGAGCAGCTCGCTGTGCTCAAGTGCTGCTCCCTCCCTGGCCTCCTTGGCTGAGCCTCATCCCTGCCTGCACCTCGCAGGGCAACGTGGGCAGCTCTTGGTGCTTGCAGTGTGCGGCTGTGGTGGACCCGTGTCCCCAGGGACACGTATGTGGGAGCCTGAAACAGAACACCAGAAAACAAATAGCTACTGAGATGCGGCACTGAGAAAGCCAGAACCCTGGGCTGCTGCTAGCCAGTATCAATGGGAGTCGGACCAATAACCTGAAAAACAACTGTTCTGGCATAAATTCAGTTAAGGACTTTGCAGGGAGCCAGCGTGGAGCGTTCAGGGCTTGCATGGGGATGTGTGATGGTTTTGTTTCTCACTGCTCAGAAAATATATGTTGTTGTGTTCTGCTACAAGCAAGCATGGGCTCCAATGAAATTATGGGAAGGAATAAAAGTAAATTTGGAAGGATTCAGTAATGAAAAATGACACAAAGGTGCTCTGGGAATTTGCAAGTGGGAGTGAAACAGAATTGTGCTTGCGCTGCCTGCGGTAGCTGTTTGTGCCTTTTGCCTGTGCCGGTGCAAGCTGCTCTCACTTACCCTGCTGCAATCTGAGAGGCCCGCTGATGAAGCTAATGCACTTACCAAAGTGTAAATCCAGTGAGAGAGAAAAATTAGGAGCTATTATTGTGACATACATTAGGAAAGTATGTTTACAGTGAATATAAACAGAGATAACTGCTGAATATAGTTGTTTCTGGAAAAGTTTTGCCTGTGCACTGTTTGCCCAAGCAATATCCTGCTTATAGGCTGAGAGTTTATCTAATTAAATCAGTTCCTGTTTATCTTCAGTTTCTGATCTGTCCGTCTCTCTATCTGCATTGTGGTGGTCTGGTTTCACGTTTCTAGGTGAGTGCTCTGCAAGTGTTTTGTCTAAGCCTGCTCCTTTTGTTTGTCATTCCTGGGCCTGCTCAGAGCTCCGTCCCAGCTCCAACCTGCCCAGGCCTCCCTCCAGCCCTCATCAGTACTTCTAACTGAAATAATGCTTTCCTTCTAAGGTTCTGTCAAGCTAGACACTTTAAAAGCTATGTTAAACTAACTGTGTCCTTTGGGCTTTGCTCTTCTTTTAATTCCCATGTTTGACTGATTTATTTCCCTTGGAAATTTTTGTCTGCCCTGTCAGCTTACTGTTTATCTCCTGACATGCCTTAGACTTGCTGCTTGTTCCTCTGGCATTTTTCAGCTTTCTGCTTGCTTTTTGTGGGCAGCCTTAACATCTGCTGGGATGGCAGCACGCACCTCCTCTGGTATCACCCACTTCTGTCCAAATGGTTGGCCTTAAGTCTTCCAAAAAAAAAAAAAAAAAAAAAAAGATCTGAGAGATTTTTCCCCTTTACACAGTTTCCAGCTAATGCTGCAGTGTTTAACTTGCAATGTGGTAACTGGCCTTAGCCCCCTTCTCTCTGAAGTCTGACTCCTTTTTTTTTTTTTAGTTTATCCCTTCACCTACGAGTTTATGCATAGAGTGTAACGCTCCTTGAGGTAGGGCATCAGGGCCCTCTGCTATTGCAGCAGAGTGCCATACTCCAGAGTATAAAGAACAAAATCAACAGTACAATGATAATAAAAAGACAATGTTGTAAGCAAAGTAGGATTGGGATTGGGTTTTAAATTGGTGATCTCCAGATACAACTCAACTATCACAGAAAAAGATATTAACGAACGCAAAGGTTTTATTTTTCCCAACTCGCCACATAGATGGGGTGACAAGCAATGCTGTGCTGCCAGGTTTTTTTCACTTAACTGTAAAGCCAAGTTTATGACTGCTTATGGTCACTAATGTGTCCTGGCATCCTTCCAAGTGTTGGATTATTAACCTTGCTGTCCGAGCTAAAATCCTGAGTGTGAGTCACAATTACATTATCTTTCAGTTTCACTTGGAAAATGTTCTTTCTTCCCTTTCCTTCATGAAAGAAAATGTGTGGAACTGCTGTAAAAGAAAGGTGTCTTGTCTCTTCCTTTACCTCCTCCACTGTTTTTTTTTTTTTTTTTATACACAGTAATAGATCTAATCCTGCATCTCCTCTCCTTTGATTCTGTAGCTAAGTCACAGAATTCAACTTAATGCTTTTTCCATCCTTATTCTGAACCCATGACTATATTCCAGAGACGTGTTAAGCCAGGTGACTGGCAGCTTTCATGTTTGTTGCTTTCTACTTTTTTGGCTTCTAACTAGGCAAAAAGTTATGGAAAGAGTGAAGCATTATGGTTTGCCATGAGATGCTCTTTGAATACCTTTGAAGACAAGGTCAGAGTGCCTTTTAGTCTTAGGAAAGGATAACGAGAGGGTTTAAGGCGGCTCTTACCGTATGAGTGAGAGCTTTCATGTGGTATTTTTGATAGTGTTTTTCTTCACATTCTCAACACATAGCATATTCCTCAGTAAGTTAATACTTTCTGTCTCAGTAAGTCAATAATTTCTGTCTTCCATGTAATCCTGTACCATGACTGCATGTGATACTCACACCTGGAGAGTGACCCTCCCAGTTAAATGAACAGCTCCGCAGTGCACACAGGCAGCAGAAAACATCTCCCATGCAATCAGTGGTGTGCGTGCTTGCAGGTTTAAATTGCAATTATGCTTTGAAACTTGTACCTGTGGAAGCAACACTGTGAGAGTTTGGAGCATCTGCTCACAGAGTTGTCAGAGGCAAAGTGTTCCGTGAGTTTTCTAATAGCCAGTGCTTTCAGCTACTGCCAGTGTTAGTATCTGAAAATCCATCTTTTTTCTGTCTGGCACGGATAACTCCATGTGTAACAAAAATTCTAGCAGGGCAAAATCTTTCCTCGTTTACATTTTTGCAACTTCCTTGCCATCAGATGCCTTGATTCACATCACATTTTTACTTCTACTGTATATCCCTGAAGGGAAGTAGACAGTGGAACTGCACAGGTGCCATGGAGGCACATCTGGGCTGGCAGCTGCAGTTGGGTTAACAGGTTTTTTACGAATGAGAGCATAATCCAGCTCAGGCACTCTCTGTGCCAGAGCTGCATGACTAACAAAAATAAGATAGCAGTTATGGCACACTATTATCATTAATTGCCATCAGCTTGTCTCAGAATATTTTCATTCCCAACATCTGATGGAAGCATGCACTTTGTGTGCCTGCCGCACTATTAGGACGTTGGTGTTAATGAGGGACAGTGTGTTTTTTTGTTGTTGTTGTTTGTTTTTGTTGCTTTTGGTTTTGTTTTTTCCTGAGCAGAGAAAATGTTTTTAACCACCCTCAAAACTTTGGTCCTGCTCGTGCAATATGTCCTGGTTCATGCAAACAGAAGAGGTGATAGTTGCATGGGTTTGCATCTGTCATGGTGTAACCATTTGTATTTGTCTCCACGCTACAACCCATCCCTTTCAGCTGTGCTGAGCACTAAGAAGCTGTTCCTCGCAAAGACTACGGGCCCAAAAGAAAGAATAAAATAAAATAAAATAAAATAAAATAAAATAAAATAAAAATTAAATTAAATTAAATTAAATTAAATAATATCACATGAAACATAACTGAGACTGCTGGCTTTATAGCCTGCACAGGAAACAAAAGTAAACTCATGCAGGAGGTATACTAACCAAACCTTCCATAACTAAAGGGAGGGATATTTTAAGTAATATAATGTTGATGAGAAGATTTTATTAGTGTTAACATTGTCTTTCTTCTTTCCTTTTAAACTATTATGGAAACTATCCTGGTTTTAGGGCTATATCTACCTCCGTTACGTATAAGACAAAACTGTATAAAACAATATTAATAACTGAACAATAAGGAATTTCACTTTAGATATATACAGAGTGGAGTAAAATCAACAGAAAAATAAAGATTGCTTTCATGAGTTACTGTGCTCTTCTAGCAAAGAGTAACGTGTAGCTTGATGGTAAGAAATGACATATGAAAGGAGATTAGACCCATTATATGTTATGCTTCACGAAGTATCTCCATGGAAATGCAGAGTTCACTTTCTTCTTTGCTCAGAACCTGTTTTGGATAGAGATCACTATTGATTTGAAATTTAAATCAAAATTTCCTCAAGAATCAGAGGACTGCATTAGTCATGCATGGCATCGTTCTTTCCAATATGACCTCTGTTTGCAAAATGATATCTCACTCCCATTCTCAGACTGATAGAGTTGGCAATGAAGGAGTAAGGCTGGGCAGCTTTGAAAAAGGTAACTATTTGTTTTGAGTGCTTATTTCAATATTTTTTGATGTGGAAGCAAAAACACATCAGAAGCAATTTCCTTGCCTTCTGTCAGTCTGCCTCACTTCTTCCACATGGTGCAAGTTGTGGGAATTCACTGAAAAGCAATGATACTGTTCATCCCATCCTAAGCAAAGCTCTTACTTCCATTTTAATGTGCTTGTCATTTGAGAGTGTTGCTTGGAGTGGAACATCCTTTAACATATACTGTATGATATTCTAGTCCCTGGTGCCAATGGTGCATGGTTGAATACTAAAATCAACAGAGAACTCGATGTACTATAACATTTTTTTTCACAACATTTCTTCCATGTTTGAAGATGATTGACGTCTTTGATTAGCCCAATTTTAGCATAGAAGATGCAGTTTCTTCTGTCTTGTCCAGAAATAGTAATAAATAAATAAATAAATAAAAAGTCTGATCTTTCTAGCAGATATTTCTTGAATGTAGGTACTGTTCATTTCCTCAGCTACATGAGGCATTTAAGGATCTATGCAGTGCAAGGTGAATGTATCTAGCAGTAAGCAAAATCCATTCTCTTTTCTAAGGAATATGCATGAGCATATGTGTACACAAACAAGATAGTTTTATTTCCATTCTGAGAAACTTACAAATCTAGTGTCAGGGTCTATCATTCTTATTAATGATATTTTAGTTCATTTTAATTTTATATGTACTAAATAGGACTTAGTTAATTGTTTTTATTAAGCAGAGCTTTTAAAGGTTCAAATAATTCATGTAAATTTAAATTAAAATGGCAACAAGCATTTTCTAGTAGTAAAATAAATGTTGAAAAAGTTTTAATTAAAAGACAGAACTGTAAAAATCTTTAAAAAACACACATCCACTTGAATTATTTCATTATTTATAGTACTAGAAATTCTCAATGGAGTTTTCAAAGATCACCATAATGAAAAAAAAATCTAAATATAAAGACCTGTCCTTTTCTTATTTCCTCTTTTTTTCTCCCATCTAACTCATATAAATAAAAATAAAATTTAAAGTGTTTTGTGAAAAAGAGGGTATGCAATCACATTTTACGGGTTATGTTTCAATTAGTTAAAAAATAGAGACATCAATGAGATTAGGTTTCTATGAAGTTTTATCATTAACTTTAATGTTCCCATAAAAGTGAATGAGAAGTTACAGGGTTTTGGTCATCTCGGTAGTTAAATTAATAAAAGTACATGCTTTTTCAACCATGCTTACAATAGTAGTCTCAAATGATTACGACAGTTGTTTTCTGGTTTGTTTGTTGTTGTTATTGTTTCTTAGTTTTCATTTTTATATTTATTCTCTGAAAAAATCCATTCTAACTATCCTAAATTCACCTGAGCATTGAATGGTAAGGCTTGGAAAGGCATCTCTTTTCAGGAAAGAAAATAAATCACAGTAAGGACAAAATAATGTCTTTTAGATTTCTTTTGTTCAGAGCCAT
The DNA here is from genome assembly GCF_013377495.2 of Cygnus atratus. NCBI lineage: Eukaryota > Metazoa > Chordata > Aves > Anseriformes > Anatidae > Cygnus > Cygnus atratus. The sequence continues at coordinate 8,681,572 of NC_066365.1, forward strand.
GTCAATTTTTAACTGAAGCACTTCTTAGGGAGAAAATGTAAATGAGGGAAGGAGGGGGTTGTACTAAACTTACAGAACTGTTCAGTTAAAAGAACAAAGACAAAACAAAAATGTGAATATTCTACTTGGAACTTTTAGAACCCTTTTTAAAAACCAAAATGATTTCATTTTTCATTCAAAGAGGTTTTCATTTTGAAATTTCTGTGTTTACTTTAGATTTTCTTTTATAAGTGGTGAAATCAAAATAGTGTTAGTCCATGGTCTTCGTTCATTTTCATTGATCCATTTCTTTTGATCTTTCATTGTTCATGTTCTTCCTTGAAAACACCTCAAGTCAACAAGAAGTTTTTTTGGGGAAAAAAAAAAAATCTCACCTTACAGGTCACTTAGGAGCATTGAAAGATGATGTGTTTTGGAGCTAGACTAAACTAAAACAGGAATCATTTTCATCATTCCAGTTGTATTGGTTTGGACAGCAAGGAGTATGGGGAACATCTGACCACACATCAGGCACGTGTGGAGAAAAACACAGGCTTGGAGAGACTGTGCAGATAAAGGGGACCGTTTAGTAAAGGCAGATGGACTTTAAGACAAATGTCCTCCTTTCAAGGCTAACGTAGTAAGTCTGCAAGGTGTTTCACTGCCCATGTGTACTTGTTGGTGTCAGGGCTACCTCTTTATCATGAGACACCACTTGTTTACAGTAGGTAGAAATCACCAAAAACGTAACTAGAGAATTTTATTATCTAAATAGAATTCCTCCAGAATCCAGGAGGCTGAGAATTAGCCATGACCTTGCATGAGAACATTTTGAACTCAAAAGAGAGACAAAAGGCACATACCAGTCACTTTCAGTTATCTCCGTGTCACTTATCTTGTTTATGGTGGGACTATTGAGCTGCAGCTGGTGTTCCTCCTGCATCCTTTACTGCCCATATACCTGAGGCGTAAAATCAAGAGATTGGGTATGTCCACATTGTGGTTATAGCAATGACTGCTGCAAGGTGTTGAGATACTCAGGCTGACTTTTAAGCAGCTCTCCTTGGTCACAGGAACCACTCCTGTGTAACCCCGGTGTATCAGCATGTCAGTTCACCTTGTTCCTGTGGCTGTGACCACTGCACAGACAAATCCTGTGTCTCTAGGCAGTGGAAACAAATCATAATCATTTCATGCTCAACCTTGACTCTGCCTGTTAAAATAGACTTGAAAGCTAGTGAAACAGAGACCTTCCCCACCTCACTACAACCACCTTTAAGGTAATTGTAAAGTACAATAAGGTATCCCCTGAAACTTATTTTCTCCAAGCTAAATAAGCCCAGCTCCCTCAGCTGCTCCTCATAAGACTTGTTCTCTAGACTGTTCACCAGCTTTGTTGCCCTTCTCTGGACATGAGTCGAGATATGTATCTTGAGGACAGCCAAACTGTTCTTTGGAAACTGAAACCATACAGTGGAGAGAGCTAAATTTGCTGCTTGAGAGCACAGTTTCTATTCAGTCGATATGTGAATATATTTAATTTTCATGTCACGTGGGCAGTACTTTCAGCACTGACAGTTCATTACTCAGTACAACAATGTAGGACAATGGGCCCCCAAGGCAGTTTGAAAAGTCCAGGTAAAAATTATGTTATTGGGGTTCAGACAGTAAGAAGGGTCATCTTGCATTTCTTGAATATAGAAATCCCTCCAAAAGCTGTATTTCATTTCTTTTCTGTGCAAAAATTCCATCTTCTGCTAGATTGAGCCATTACAAACCAGAAGGATTTTCTTCCATTAAATAAGTCCTACACTGATTTTACAAAGACTTTTACACATAAAACACATGATTCTAAGATTCTATTTATTAAAGCACTAGGCACATGAATACACTGTGTGTCCTTTGTAATAAGAGAGAAACAATAATTGTAAGCACAGCAGAATGATCATTATGAGGTAAGAGGCCATGTTAACATGGCCTGTTACTGGATAGAGCAACAGAATTTCGTACAACAGCTACCACTTCAAGCAAAATAAAGATGGTATGTTGGAAAAAAAATCATTCCAGTGTTAACATTTAACTCTATACAAATATTTTTGCAGATTACTATTTTTTCAAACCATAAATAGTATGAATATTGTGTATGTTAATGCACAATATTTTAAGAGTAAAGTCATCTAATCTACACAGTATCCAACCATCCTTACATCCACATAGCAAAGTGCTGAGCTTGATCAGATAGACAGCTGTCAATATTTGTCTTTTAATGGATGATCCTGACAAAAAATAAAATAAAATTCTATTTTTTATATGTGCCAAGCACATGAAAAAGCAGGCCTTCACAGCCTAAAGTAATAGAGATTTCACTCTAGAGATTTCAGTGCGTTGTGGTTTGGAGTTTTACTGTTAAGAAATGAATGGAAAAGGACCCCATTAGGAAATGTTGGCCTTATAAGCTTACTAGTCTACTTCTTTGTGTTTCTCTCAAAGTTACGCATCAGCTCAATCCCAATAGAAATTATTTCTAAACTTCATTTTAGTTACTAAGCAAGATTTTACTGCTGACCTACCAAAGGAAATGTAGTCTTACTTCTCCGGGTCCATTTAAAAAGAGCTGCAAGGAAAGACAGCTCTGACCTCCAGCAGTGCAGGGCACCATGGAATTCACACAGCAGAATTTCCAAATTGTATTAACATTATTGATACCAACTTTAAAACTGTTGCATACTTTATAGAGCAGAGACCAAAAATTGTTCAACTGTAAAAGATTACTGAGCTGAGGAGTTGTAACATCCAATAACATTAAACGCAGATTAGCAGGAAAAGATTATCTAATCCACGCTGCAAACTCCTATTCATCCAAGTGGACACTCCTTTGAAAATCACAGATAAATTGTGATTCTAAACTCTTAAATGCAAGGTCATGCTTGAAAGTGGGACTTAAAACCCTGAGTCACTTAGGGCTGTGAAGGGTCAGACAAGAATATCTTCCAGATCCATTTCTTAATCTTCCTGTCCCAGATCCTACAAGCTGTTCAGGTGTTTAATTCCCGAGGAACCAAACACCTTTGAAGCTGCATGCACTCTGGCTCCAGCCAGGTCTGGAGGAAATTGGTACTGCGCGCGGGTTGGGGCTCAGGTCATTCCTTCCATAGGTTTACACAAACTTCCATCTGTACCACAGAGATAATGCCACCTCCCTGAGCTTTTGTAAGGCTGTGAATAGAAATTAAGAACAGAGAAAGTAGTGCATTGTAACAGAAGTTTTGTCAGTACAGTAAATGGACTCATGCTTTTCCAGAGGATGGGCTACTGCAGGTGTTCTGCTGGCTTCTGTGAGGCTTAGGGTGGTGCAAGGTACAATTTTCAGTCAGTGTGGGTTCTGGTGTGTGACCTTAAATGAAGAAGTGATGGGTAAGTACAGCGAGACTCCGCAAAACAGGTAGCTGTTGAAGGAGAACTGAAGTTTCTACCAAATGAAGAAAGAAAGAGTAGGGAGACAGAGAGCTAGACAGAAACAGAAGAAGACAATTTAAGATAATTTTCCTACACAATATTGGTGCTCTTCGTCCATGGGCTCCTTGTGACTAACTCAGGAAAAAATGGCAAATTATGTAGGGGATCTTCTTATTTATCAAGAACTCCCATTCTATAGATCTTCTGTGGTGAGTTTACGTAGATGTTCCTGATGGTCAGTGTCTGTGAAACATTGCCATGGAATCTCTGCCCCGTTCTTCAATGATCTCCCTTCAAGACCTGAGAGGTCTCTTCCAGCTTGCTTTTACTGCACTGCCCTTTTGCTTGCACAAATCATTCATCCCTGATTTAAACAGAAGAAATAAGTGAGATTTGTTCTTTGTGAGCATGGCTGAAACCTTTAAAGATGAAATGCCTTTAGCTAGTTTGGGATCTAGAGTCTCTGGGACTGAAAGGGTAAATATGATGGTGATGGCTGGGCAATACCTCAGGCTTGACATGACCGCCCCTTCTAGCAATCACAGCTAAAAAAACAATATGATCTTTACCCTTCTAAGCAAACAGTTATTCACTATTTGCACGAGATTCTGGTTAATATCAGTGTGCCTGAAGTGGTCAGGGATTTCTTGCACGTATTTTATTTTATTTTATGGGTGACTTGGCGTTTTTTTCCCTCTATATCCCAAGGCATTAGGTGGATATTTTCATCATATAGGCTGGCTCGTTTGTCTCTGTAGCTCTTCCATTCGATGCATGCTCCCACTGCCTCGTGTATAGCCCTTCAGCTAGCAGAACCAATTAACCTCTCCGTTTTTCTTTAAAAGTGAGAAAAAAAACTCCTCTCTTCTCTTTGCTTACAATAAGGTTAGCCAAAGTACATATTCGTAGCTATAAATATATCTCTTGGAAAATTATAAGCATGTGCCATGAATTGGATTTATTTTGTCTTGGGAAATCACACGATATAAAACTACAATTTCTGACCTTTTCTTTGTTTTTCATTGTATTACTTATTAGCATAAACTAACATTTATACTCCTGCTAATATCCAAAGAAGTGTTGACATGCTTGTGAATACCTAAGCTTGCCAGACATATGACAAGCCAAAGGGACGTGTCTTACCCATGCAGTCACTGCAGCGCATTGCAGAGAAGCAAAATATCCTGGGGGTCAAGGAGGTGTTGCAGAATGAACACTGTCACCTCGACTGAATACAATCGATCTGCTTGAAAGCACCAGCATCAGCTCAGGAAAAGGTAGTCACTCTGTCAAGGCAAGATTGATAAACATTGTATGAGCTGCCCAGCTTTCTTCCAGTTGCAATACCTCTAACAAGGGTGGGTGGATATCCTGTAGTAACCAGTGTAGTTGGCAAAAATTACCCTTTGTTCTGGCAAAAATCCCACCTAAACCCCAGATGAAACACATGGTTTGCTTTTATTTTTGTAAAGGGAAATGTCTAATTAAATCATTTCTATTTCACCATAGTGGTTGTCATCTGTAGGCTGGAATCGGTATTAATAAATGGAAATAATTGCTTTTAAGGGATTTTATGAGAAATATGTGCATGGTTTTGTCTTTAGTATTTTATATGTCATATATAATATTTCATGTGCTGTAACTATTTTATTAATTTATGAACTACCTTGAAAAAGAGTGTGAAATCCACAGGCTAGTGCTGCTACAGGGTCAAGGCTTCTGCTGCCAATTGGGCCTCCTCTTCAATTCATGGAACCGCTTTTACTCCTAACTTGGATAAGACTGAAGCTTTGAGGTAGCATTTGAAACACAAATGTGATTCTGTTACGGAAAAAATAAATAAATAAATAAATAAAATAAAATAAAATAAAAAAAAGAAAGAGTTGTGAATAAGAGCCAGGGAGAAAACAAGACTATGGGATTTGGCCAGGTATCTCGTCCTCCCTATTTGAATTACCTGTGATCTTTCCTTAGAAGAAAAATGCAAAAATCAGATGAAATAGGAAAGTGTGAATAATTCTGCTACATTCAGTCCGTGGTAAATACATGTTTGTCACTCATAATGTGAAATTTGTGCCTTGTGTCCCTGTTAATATTCCCTTCATTCTATGTTTACCAGTCTTCCAGTCACAGATGTTTGGAGCCATGAACTCCTGATTCTTTAAGTCACAAGGGAATACTTCAGAACTGCATCAAGCTTGATTATATAAAGTCCTTGCTATCCATTTTATATCACACCATTACAAGAATTTCACACACTCTTGTGTGTACTCATGTGTCTAGCCAATGTCTCTGGCTTTGGGAACATTGCCTTCTGGATCAGAGAAGGACAAGAGGATTTTTTAACAGTGTTTGTGGTCAACAAGCAATCTACCTAAATCCTCATCACCGCCATTACAATATTCTGAGACTGGCAACATGCTACAGGTGACTTATTCCCTCTTTTACAAGTTAAAACCCCTGGGAGCCACCAGTTTCCTTGGTGACCAGCTCCTCCAGGAGCACAGTCTGGAATGTCACAGCTTGTGAGGCAGACTCCTAAAAAGGCTGTAGGGAACACCCATATATGCTCCAGTTAGAGGTATGGCCATGCTAACCCTTCTTGTAATGCTGCAGGACTCTGGCTTCTCCTTGTTTGTAGGGGACCTCTGCCCTTGCAGCCTTAGCTGCCTCTGCTGCTGGAGACAGAGACAAAGGAGGAGCAGCCCACAGGGCTGTAAGCAAGTGTGTTGTGTTGGTACTTTGGTCTGCACTAATAACAGCGCTGTAGGAAGCTGAAAGGAAGCATCAGATCCTCGTGCCTAAGTCATCTCTCTGCCTGTCTTCTCTCAGCTCATCAGAAATTCTTCATTCAAAGATCTCCCCTCCATGAAATCTCCTGCTGCTTGCCAGAGAGCTCAGTTTGTTTCCAGAGGTCTCCTACCACACGCAGGCTGGCAATCACAGGCCAAACTAACTTCTACAGTAGCCAACAGAGCTTTAAGGTAACTGAGTAAGCTAGTTCAGTAATTGCACCCTGTGTGTGTTTTGGTACCTGCTGTGAATTTAATGTGGAGGTAGGTAATCAAGTACACTACATTTGGTTATAAGGGAGAGGGGATAGTTGTGCAGAGAGCCATCTTCACCCAGTTGTGCAGAAGTAGTGTTCAATCTGCATGTGAGGATGGTGTGGGCAGAACTGAATTATCTCCAGCATGCTTCCCTTGTGCTGCCTAAAGAAACTTAGCAGAGATGCCTCCTTTACGGACCCCAAATGCTTGAAACATAGGAATTGTGATTAGCTGTATGACACTGGAGTTGAGTGATTGTTCTTGTTACTCTAAGACCTGCTTTTTAGGCTATTTTCTCTCAGTAAATCTGATAAGAGCTTTTGGAGAAGTTTTAAGCTTGCTAATTGTGTGACAGAGGGTGTTTGTTACAGACCCATTCAAAAGCAGGTCATTACATCCCACAGTGGGGAAAAGGTGTGGAAGAGGAGAGAAGCTGTTATACACTTCAGGGTTAAAAATGCAATAGGTTGCTTTTGATATGGAAAAAGAAAAAAAAAAAAAAAAAGTAGTTAATAGATTTCCTGGAAAGAGAGGTGGGGAATCAAGGAGCACAAGTTATTTGTAGTGCCTGCTGAGAGGACCCATAGAAAGCAACCTTACAGAAGCAACCGAAGCAACCATAGAAGAGGAATCAAGCCCTGCCATGCAGGTGTGAAATCGAGAAGTCACATGTCCAGAAATACACTGGATGCTTCAGATGTTGCTTGTTTAACCTTATTTTGTGTACACTAGATTCATAACCTTGGGCAGTAGGTGACATGTGGTACAGGCAGCACATAGGTCTGTTTTCCAGTATGCAGTCCTTTCATTCTTTTCCTCAACAGATTGATTCGATGATTTGCCAGCATCTCTGATCCAAAAGTGGCTGATCTTTCTGTCCATGTCGCAAAGACCTGTGCCCAGTTTTGTTTCTATGCGTGCCTTGCAGTGTTGTCTTGGACCAGAATCTTCCCAATTCCCAGATAAAGAAGGAAGTGGCAATTAATTCCATTCTGAAGTCAAACAAAGAAAATGCAGGGGAAATATATTTTCCATTTCATCTTAGCGTATTTTAAAACAAAATGTTGACCCTTCCCAGCCAATGAGGATATTGTCCAAATGCCTATTGAACACTGACAGGCATGGGACATCAACTGCCTCTTTAGGAGGCCTGTTCCAGTGTTTGACCACCCTCATAGCAAATAATTTCTTGCTAACATCCAGTCTGAACCTCCCCTGGCCCAGCTTTGTGCTGTTCCTGCATGTCCTGTCATCAGTTATCAGGGAGCAGAGAGCAGCATCTCCCTCTCTGCTTCCCCTCCTCAGGAAGCTGTGGAGAGCAATGAGCCTCCTCTCAGCCTCCTTTTCTCCAGACTAGACAACTCAAGTGTCCTCTGCCTCTCCTCAGAAAGATATTGATAACAACTTTTGCAATTCAAGAGACAGTCTGAGTGGTGAAGCAGAGGAGTTTTCAGGTCTGCTTGGTGGGTTGGTTCCATGATCCAGCTGATCACACTCAGGCTTTCCATCAGCCCAGCTTCAAGTATTGCAGTTAAGGCACATCCTACAGGATCATAGTGAAGTTTGGCCCCACCAATGACTTGTTCAAAGCTCCCACTATGTTTGATGGGGCCAGAATTTCCCACTTTGTGTAATGCCAGGTAACCCTTTCTCCAGGGAAATAGATGACCTTGCATTTGTATAGGCTGTTTAAAAAATGACCACGATTTCTTCCACCTACCCTGGAGAAACATATACCTCTGGAAATCAAAATTCTTTGGCAAGATCTTCCCAAAGAGAAGGGCAGGAATAGCACCAGCAGAACAACTGCCTTCATGTTGTCTTCTAACCTGAATCTCTTCCATTAATTATCTTACTTCTTGCATAACAAGACTTGTCAGAAAAGAAGCAGAGGCAAAAGCTCTGGCTTACTGTGAAAATTCAAAATTTATCATAGCTTTTCCTACCGTACATCGACCTATTGCTTGCTCAGTGATAAAGCCTCCCATGAGGGAAACAAAGAATGGTTAGGACTTATGTTTCCTATTGATATTACAAATGAAGGATGCTCTATTAATCAATGTGTATGTGTAAAAGCTCTCTTTTTAGAATAGAAATATATATATACATAATTTGCTTGCTTGTGCCTACCTACAACAAGCTTCCATTTTGTCTCATTGCTACTTTCTCCACTGTCTGAGTACTGTGCACCTTTCTTCCTTTATCCTCATCACAATCTGCTCTGCCATTGAAATAGAAATACGTTAAGGTACTTCTTTATAACCCCCGAGTTTTTCAATTGCTTTTCCTTCCACCTCTCTGTGTTCCTTGCTCTAGCAATACTCCTCCTACCGGCCCTTTGATGGATCACACATTGCTTTGTGTACTGTTGAGCATGGTAGGACTGAATCTCATTTGCAGCAGGTGTGGTAGTCACACTTCCAGGGAGCAGATGCAGAGTTCTGTCTCTTTCAGGTGCTGTTCTGTAGTTGCTTAATATAGGTATAAATGACTACCTGGAGCTCAAAGCGGGGGTGGACCCTGCATATGTAATTTCTAATGGCTATTCTTACTGTTGAACCAAAAAAAAAAAAATGTAGAGAGCTTGTGAAAATCCCTGGTCTTGGAGAAGAAAAAGAAAGCTTTTCCAGGCTTATCTCTGCCTGGCTCCCCATACAACTGGCAGGATAGATATTGCCCCGTTTGAACAGAATCTACCTCAACTCATAGAAAATGTTGGTGAATAAATTATTTTACTGTCCATAACTTCATCACTTCTCTTAGCTGAGCAGGTGTCACAGTAGTCTGTCACCTGCTTGTGAAGGCTGAGCCTCACGGGCTGGAATAAAACCTCCCTGTGCAGAAGTGAGGCACTGGGGAGAGACCTGAACCTCAGCACAGTGACTGAAGAGGTGGGAAGGCATGGTCCCAAGGTGTGGCCTTTGGGAAGAAGCAAATCCTCTTCATTTCTACATCTGTGGGAGCAGACAAGAGGAGAGGGAGTCAGATGTGGCCAGGGGGGTAAGGGATGAAGAACTACAGGGCTCCTCTATAAATTATATATAAATTATATAGAAATAAAAGAATATAGAAACAAGAAATTTAAATAGATTAAGTCTTCAGACCACACAGGCCATGCAAGGAGAGGCCCTGCTGTATGCTTCATAAAGTATAACAAGACAAGCTTCACAGTATAATTCAGGGCATTGTTCAAGAAATGCATTACCACAGAAATCACAACAAATTGGAATTTTACTGCAAGTTCAATCCCAAAACATCATCTTCTTCTTAGCATTGGATTTAAATGTCTAGCAGTCTTCTTTCATCCCAGCAGCTCACAGCAGGTGAGGTTTCATCTTGCGAATACTGTCATCACAGCTGGCAGCTTTGCTGACCACCTTAGCAGAGAGGCCAAGGACTTGGTGATGTGTTAATGTAACTGGAATAGATTGGCATAAAGAGTCAAAGGCATTAGCACGACCTTGGCTCTTAAACTTAAACAAGTTTGGGGTTTTTGAGCATAGAGACTTCAGCTGAGTCCCATGGAAAAAAGCACCATTTGAAATCTTTTATCTTTCATTAGAGATTCAGAAAAAATAAGAAAAACTTTGAAGTCGTTGAAATGTAGAGTATTAATGCTTTCACTCAACCTTCTGTGTTCCATAAACCCCTTTGATTATAGAGCTTGCTTTATGTAGAGGAACAGAAAGCAAATATTTAAGTGGGATGAAAAATAATGGTTACTGTGGTTCTGGGGGGAAAATCAAGTTTGTTGACATGGTCTAGACTGTTGCCATTAAAGCCCAAACTCCACCACCTGAAAACCAACACATTCACTCACACAGCAAATAGAGTTTCTGCTAATAACGTTGACTCTTTGCACTTCTCAAGTCCCCTGATGGGTGAGGGCAGGGACAGTCTGAAGCCCACCAAACCCCTAAGATTGCAATTCTTTTATGCTGTTTAGCATGTGGAGATTAAGGATTTCACTGGTTACAGAGCCCTAGAGGTACTGGAAGGGATTCAATTGGCCAGGTAGTCAAAACTGAGGGCAAAGGGGAAATGGAAAGAAATGGAGAATAAAAAAGGGAAAAGACATACAGTGGGAACACAGTGTCCTATTCCAGGGGGAGGTGCTAGGACTAGCAATGCTCTTTTCCATGGCTTATCCTGTTCAGGATGTTTTCAGGACAGCCAAGGCCCAGCAGAGACTCAGAGCAGTAGTGGTGTAGCTCTGATTACAGATATGGTGTCCTTCAGGGTGATACCTCTTGCCTGCAGAGTTGCGTATTAGGAGAATCATTGACTCAAGAGTTCAAACCAAGCTTTACTTTCTTAACCAATTAATTCAACAGACAAGCCAGTTTTCTTGCTGTTTGCCTGCGTTCCTTGGGTAGAATCTGATACCACACTCGAGTTTTGTCAGTGCTTTTAGTTGACCAAATTCTGTGTCTTTCTTGAAAGTTCCCTAGCTTCACTGCATGTTCACTGCTGATCTAGACTTTGCTTACTCTCAGTAGCTTAATGCATCACTGGAAGAAGTGAATGCACAGGCTGGACAACTGTGTACGTGTTGGATCTGGCTGAGGCTAAGTCACAGATCAGTGCAGAACAAGCATGCCGTGCTGTTTTGGAGATTAACAGACCTTAACTCACCAAACCATCTACTATGATGATGCATCAAGCAGCCAGGCCTGCGCACCTGGTTGTTGTAGGTGTCATAAAGGTGTAGATTAAAAGCTTCACCTACAGATAATTGATAATGTAGTAATAACAGTAGCTTCAAGTTCCTGCTGGCAAACTTGCTTCCCTTTCTATTTGGTTACTTTAAAAAATGAGTAAGTCTCGTGAATAGTGGCTGCGTGTCCTCTGAAGCACCAACGATGAAGGCTCAGCTGATATATGGCTTAGATGGCTTAGTTTAGTTAGTTCACATTGAAAAGGAGTATTTAAAAGAGAGGAAATACAGCTGCTCGTGAATGGCTTCCAAAAACACTCTGTGGCATGTTTCCATGCAGTGTACCAAGCAACTCTTGCATGCTGTCAGCCACAGTTGAATAGCAATATGGCACCAAACTAAGGCAATATGTGGAGCTGCTTGAAAGATCATGTCATGCTCTGGGGAAAAAAAAAAAAAAAAAAAAAAAAAAAAAAAGGCGCATACAAGGCAAAGAACAGAAATTGAGAATGTAAACCTCCTCACACCTCTAAGGTGGGATATCAAACAGGTCGTATATACATGAATAGGTCTGTACACCTATCTTTGCAGTCGCCCAGCCTGTCTGGCCCACCTCCAGTTGTTGTGCTGTTCTTGGCAGCTGCAAGGACTCAAGAGTAGTGAAGGGGAACAGAGGACATTTCTCCAGATCTTCAAGAGTTAAAGCCTTTAAAACTCAAGGAGTGTTTTCCTGCTATGCTGGGTTCATGGGGACAAGGCCTATTTAAATGTAAAGTTAATTCCACATTACCAAATAAATTAAAGAAGTTTACTTGAACTTGGGAAGGGGGAAATATAACCTGACTATCTCCACATGCAATCTGCACTCTTTCCCACGCACAGGCAGCAGGAGCTCTCCTGAGTGCATTAATAAGGGTTTCCCTGCAAGGCATTGTTCTGGAAGGGAGGAGGAGAGGAAAACCATCTTCTGAATAGGAATGGTAAAAATGTAGCAATGCAAACACTGATGAATAAACAACATACGCTCTTGAGCTTTGTGGTGGTGGTAAATTATAAAGCTACAATGATGGGAGGTCTGCATACTTTCTGGGGCTTCACCCACCACCTGGTAAATCTTGAGAGGGCAACGAAGCATCTCCTGGAGCTCTGGGATGATACCAGACTTCAAGATGTTGGGGCAGGTTTTGTGTATCTGCCATCCTTGTGTCTGTTCAGAGATGTCTCGGGGTCAGAAGAGCACAGCCAGGGTTCAGCTACCACGCAGAGCATTCAGAGGAGCCCAAGTGCTGCAGACATGACAGCAGTACTCGCTGAGTGCTTTCATTCCCTGAATCCAAACCACGGTTGTTCGACAGCGAGATCAGAGTGGATGCTGCAGAGCTGAGACAAAAAAATGAGGCCTAATTATTTGGGGACCCTTATAACCCAGATGCACTGTTCCACTAAACAAATATCAGCGTTGCTTTGTTCATCATATGGAAACGCTATGCCAATGCAGAATTTCCTTTACAGGTAGAACTTAGATCATATTACTACTATATGTTCTCTGCTGCTGTGTAATACTATACTGAGCAGTCGGGAGCTACTTTATTACCCCTGAGCAGTTATTTTCAGTAGTGGATAAGCTGACTCCTGTGTTAGAAAACAGCTTTCCTCTTCCCAAACTGTTTAGTGTAAACAAGACTTCTTTTGCAAGTATATGATGTTGTTTAATTGAGGTAAAGTACTGTCTAATTGCACAGATCATGCACAAGAAATAAAAGTAGCAAAATTGCAGGATGGTGTTTTAATTTTTTTTTTTTTTACTTTTGCTGGGAACAAAACATATTTTTACAGTGATGAGATTTTAATTAGACACGGCTCACATTAGCTAAGATTAGGATCTAGATTACATCTCCTGCATTTTTGAAACATTATGTGATGATGAAAAGGATAAGTGAAAAGGAAGAATTAACACAAAAAGTTTCATTGCATCTAGGGATATGCTAAACAACATCTGAGCAAAGATAACTGCCTTCCTTCTACCCCTGCTGATGTGTCTAGGTTTATCAGCAGGAAATGAGTGTGTTTATGTATTGGGAGATATTTGTTTTAAATATTTATAGGGGGCAAACTCCTTAGGTATTTACAGGAGGCTTTGTGAATTCATCATGAAATTTTTACACAGATGTATTTTGGTAAATCTTTTTGGCATAATGCAAAAAGATTCCCTGACCAGCTTCTGCATTAACCTTACTGCACTGTCTGGATTAAGAGGAGTAGGAGAGGCAAGGACACAGTCACAGATAAATGGACAGTGTCCAGAACACAGAGAAACCTTGGTATGAGGCAATGTTGAGAGGGTGGAATTACAGCATTGGCATTCTTAACATTTCATTCTTCCTTTACCTCACCCTTACTTGCACAAATAAGCATATACAAATATGATCTAGAGTGTTTGCTCTGAACCTGAGTGTAGCAAAGAGGAGTTGCTGAGTAGCTGGTGATAAGATGGGCACTAAGAACTCATCTCCTGTGAATAATCGTAGAAATACAGGAGTTTCCATGCCTTACATGTCTCTTTTGCCCTCAGATATGCATTTCCCTTCTTCAGCCTGTGAAAGAGCTGCATAGGGTAGGTAGAGTTGTAGATGTTTAAAGATGAGCGTAAGTCAGCACTTCAGGATACAAGGTAGATATGATATTCTGGATCATGCCCTTTAGGTTAAGGGCAGCCCGTTTCTCGGTGCTTTGGTTAGTTTGTTTGGAGAGGTGTAGGCAGGGGTCCATGTGGGTTTCTTTTCCCCTCAATCTAAGTAACTATGGATAAAGGATGACACGTGAATTTTCTTTTCACTTTTGTCTCTAAGGAGAAACAAAAGGGAGAAGTAGAGTGTATTCTTTGTCACTGTAGCTCATAGTGAGGTAAGTGCAATAGGCTGTACCTCCTGCTTCCAGCTCTTCATCTGTAAAGCTACCAGTGAGCCACAGATTGTGTCTCACTTCAAGGAATGCTGTTCGGTGAAAATGGCATGGTGGGGAGCAACCAATTGGGTAGCAAATACTCTCCCATTTGACATTTCAATATCAATGACACTTGGGATTGAGAGCTCTAAAATATTCTCCTAGTACAACACCTTTGCCATAGGCATGCTAACTAAAGACGCAAAGTCTGGCCGGACAGTCTGTGCTTCGTGCCCACAGCTGATGAACAGAACGGGTATTTTGGCTGCCAGCTCTCCAATCCCATCTGCTAGGACGCTGCTTGTGTGGGTTAGATGGTGGTCAGACCCTTCCCCTACTCCAGAAACACTGTGTGTGAAAAGGCTGACAGGTCAGTTTGGTTCCAAACTTGCAGAAAGCAGCAAGATGTGTATGGGTTGGGATGACTTAAAGCTGACACAAAATGTAAAATTTCATTGATTAGAAGCTATATTAATTAGAAAACTTAAAAAAAAAAAGTCATAGGGATCTGTATGCACGTGTTATTTTTAACTTTAGCTGTTAACTGGAAACAAAAATTAAGTGAAAAATTATAATTAGCCATGTTTCTGTACAGCATGCCTTAGTACACTCTGCCACACCTGTTGGCATTTAAGTTCCAAAAAACCCTTTCTAAACTAGACAATAGGCAAAGAGCAGATGATGGGAAGGCATACATCATAAGACTTGTAGATGCCAAAAAGACAGATTGTATACAGCAGGCACCCTGAAAAATATTTGGAAAGCCACTTGGTCTCTCTAAGTTTGTCATAGTGAAGAACTGCTTACAGGCAGCCCCACTGCATCACTGACACCTGCAGATAAACAATAAAAGGAATTAATCAAATGAGACATCATTTGAAACCTGGCAGTCAAAGAGGAATAATCCAAACTGGCAAACCCCAGGGCGCATGATGCCCTTGTAAAACAAGACCAAGGACATCACAAAATCTTATTTCCCTATTAAGTCTATTGCAGTATTGCCTACAGGTCCCACCTGAGAGCAGGACCTTGTTGCATTATATGGTGTACAAATGCAGCCCCTGCAATCAAAAGCAGAGAGTTTACATGAATGAGGTTGACAGTGCCCAGCCACAAAAGGCTGACCTGATTTGGGTATGTAACATGTAACCTCATTCGTGAGCAGGGAGCTAAGCACAATACCAGGCACAAGACTGGCTGCTTGGTTCATTGCATCCGGCCTCCTCTTAGTTTGCATGGGAGCTTTTCATTGTTGTACTCTTAAGTAAAAGCCTCACCTAATGCTCTGGGATCTGAATGGTGGTGGCCATCCAAACATCAACACTGGCTGCAGACCATCTGTCACAAAAGCAGGGGAGAGCAGACAGCATGCATAGGGCAAGAGAGAGAGATTATTTAAGAACTCTGAAAGGAGTTCAGTAACTGTTAATTTTGAGATCTGCCTTGTTCTGTTTACCTTCGGCTACAACAGTACAATGAGAAAGTGGGATTTATCATAATTACATTTTCACCCTGAGGAGGAAGAACTGGAGGTAATTCCAAACGTCAGTGAATTCTGCTGTGTTCACAGACGGTTTGGGATTAAATATGAAGGCTCAGTTTTGCACCTCTTGCCACCAGGCTTTGCTGCTGCAAAGTCAATTTGAGCAAGGTTCCCTCACACAGAAATTGCTGTGAGTTACCATGAGCCTCTCTAAGGATGTTAGAGCTGCTAGTGCCTTTTGCTCAAGAGTGTAACTGAGCTCCTTTGTGCAACCAGATAGTTAGAAACACTTGGGGGAAATGTGTAACTCGCATCTGCAGGATGGAATTCTGCTAAGAAATCATTTCAGAAAAAGCCCAAAACACTGTTAAGAAAATGGGAGAATGTTTGAAGGCTTAAGTCACTACTTTATTGTTTTTATTTTCTTTCCCCAACCCCCAGCCTTTCTTCTCTAACCAAATATACTCTACCACACAATATATCTTATCTTAGCTCAGGGATGTAAACAGTTTTCCTCTTTTAAAGAACTCTTGAGTACAAATAGCATAGGACACATCAGGAAGTACAGTGACTGGTGGTCTCAATGCCATGGGAAAAAAAGGGTTTTTCTTGGTCATTTCTGACTTATCAGGCCATTAGAAAATTACTTCCAGACATCAGCTGAGATCATCCTCTTGAGCCCATTGTAACTTTGATTCACTTAGGTTGTAAAATAAATAAATAAAAATAAGCAAAAGAGCAATAACAGAGTGCATAACCCCATAATCTGTTGCTTCATTAATGCAAGATGTAAATGCTTCTCTTAATCTTCCTGAGTCTAGGAGTGCAGGGTGGTGTATCATGATGACAAAGCAGGGTTACTGAAGGGACACTCTGTGCACCCTTTTTAACTCAAATGCATTCAGTGGCATCGAACAAAGAGCTTTAATGTATCTCCTGTGCAAAGCTCAGAACGTATTACATGCTTAATCATGCTGATACAGATAGTACAAGTACTCAGAGGTTGAACTTCTTTTAACTACACAGAACCACAGAATACTTGGGGTTGGAAGGGACCTCTGGAGGTCACCTGGTCCAACCCCTGCTCAAGCAGGGCCACAAAGAGCAGGCTGCCCAGGACCACATCCAGGTGGCTTTTGAAGATCTCCAAGGAGGGAGACTCAGCTCAGATTCAGGTCATATTGAAAGCAAAACACAGAGGTTGATTCCCAACTGTTGTGTGACATGAAGCTTATATTTGTAGCTGGGCTGGCTGCAGAGCTGTGACACCAAAAGTGCCCTGCGTTCCCACTGAAGTCATTGTCAACAGAAGGAGTGAGGAGGAGCTGAGCTCTTCCCAAGGCCACCAACTTGAGGTCCTTGTTTTCATTGCTTGTTAGTGCACAAAGCAGGCACTCGGCCACATCTACAGCACGTTTCTGCTGATGGTGCTTCCCAGGTAGGCACTGGGAGAAAAGAGTCGGCTCAGTGGACATCAGGCAGGTCAGCTGGAGAGTTGGGAAGGCCATTGCAAGTATGGATAACAAGAGAAACCACGCTGAAGGTTTTGCGTCCAGATGCACATGTAAATGGCACCAGGCTTAATGCAGCTTCATGGGTGCACAGTAAAGCAGGATATTTATAGCGCCTGTTGCTGTGATATATAAGCACTTGTCTAACTTGCTTTAAGCGCTTAACAAGCCAGCTGCAGGTCCTCCAAGGAAGCAAGATTAGCAAGCAGCTTGTTGCTGCACCCTCATTAGGAAAGCACTTGCTACTGAAAATTCTTGCAACCAAAGCAAGGGGATGGTTGATTTCTGTGTAACAGGCATATCCAGATCTGGAAGCAGGGTTTGGCCATGGGCAGAACAAATGCAGCTATATATTTAAAATATTTCAGAACTTGATTGTATTTTTATTTAGCTCCTGTATGTAGCTCTTGTTTCAGCTATTGCCCTGCTTTGGTGGTCTGAAAGAAAAAAATGTAATTATGCAATGCTGAAAACTGGTTGTGCATACATGACCTGTTGCATCCTATAAAAAATAATTGTATTGGAATTGATTTTTGTCCTGCCTCTTTCCTCCAGGCAAATTCAGTCTATTTCCCAATCGAGTATGTCAATCATTATAACAATCATTTCTAGATTATTTGAGGCACTGCTACGTCCATGTTGGAGAAAAGGAGGAAAATCTTAGAGGATATTTTCACAGTTGTTACTGAGCTTCTCCCCAGTTGTCTGCATTCTAGCCCCTAGCCCGTAAAGGGTAGTATGTATAGGACAGTCCCTGAATTTAAGTTCAGCTCCACTAATCTTAATGTCGCTCTGCATGGATGTAGGACCTAGCTGCAAATTTCCGTGTGTGTGTGTTCTTACAAATCGACTCTGTTTTCACATGCAGAATGACTACAGTGTGAGCCCCTGCAGCCAGTCTTTACACTGGCCATAAGAAGTCTGAGCTGCAAGGCGGTATAACAGGCAGCATATTAGCAGTACAGGTAGCAGCATCCATTTTTCCTTAAAGAAATCCAAGTCCAGTTCATGTGCCACTGAATTTCAGACAGTTTTAAACTCCCTCTAGGTTAACAAAAGGACAGTAACATCACGGACTGCTTACACAGTCAGTGCTCTTCTGAAGCTGCTCCAATGTTTTGAGACACTTGCTTTTTTTAAGCTAGATATTTGCCTGACCTTCTTCAGTAATAGAAATCTCTCAACTGTAGGAGTGAGAGATCAAGTGTTTTACTTTGAACTATTTAATTGAAGATTTAATTTTGTATATGTCACTGCCTTTAAACTCAGCTAAGGAGTAAGAGCTCAGATTATTATTACTGGCAACATGTTAATATTTGAGGCATGGACATGTGATTCTGAAATGCAGTCAGTGTCTTTTATCTACTTTCATAGAATCATAGAAAATCCCAAGTTGGAAGGGACCCACAAGGATCATCAAGTCCAAATCCTGGTCCCCAAAAAATCAGACAATGTGCCTGAGACCGTTGTCCAAATGCTTCTTTAACTCTGGAAGGCTCAGTGCCGTGACCTCTTCCCTGAGGAGCCTGTCCCAGTGCCTGGCCACCCTCTCAGTGAAGAACCTTTTCCTGATATCCAGCCTGAACTGCCCCTGAGTTCTTTCATAGAAACTTTCCTGGCCATGGTGGATACCAGCCCAGCTTCCTCTTTGCTATATATATTGGACAATTTCACAGTGCTGTCAGTTTTTCGGATGAGAAACTGCAGTTGTCAGAGCCTGGAACACACACTTCTTTTTATAGGCCTCAGTGGAATCCCCTCAGTTCTCCTGATCAAGAAACACAAAATCTCCAACTGTTTGAGGGTAAACTGGAGTGCCAAAGGGAAGGAGCTTCTGTGAGCTCCAAGGGAAACATCCTAACCTCCCTTGAGAGGAGACCTTATTTCCAACCAAGCCCCACAATGATCACCCCTTGGTCCCCTTTGATAAGTTCTAGGAAAAGAAAGCAACATCTCCATGTATTTCCCAAATAGCCAGCCAGCCTTAATGTTGGTTAAGTTGATAGCCTTATTCTGCATGATTTGCAGAAGTGCAGCAATGATGTAATATTTTGAATTAATAAGAATTACCCGATAGTGTAACAGCATTTCTAGGTGCCACATGTATAAAACTTGCATTTCCAGGAATGATTAAAAAGCTGACACTGCCAGCAAGTTGAAAGGCAGCTTAAATACCAGTCCATATCTACCATGTCTGCACTTAGCTTCCATCACATTACTGTATGTAGAATTTATTCTGCAGCTTTGGTCTGGTAATGTTTTGTTTGAATTAAGTTTTAATTAGCCCAGAAATAGGGATTATAGTGTTCTAGAAGTGAAAGCGTTTTTTTTGTTGTTGTTGTTGTAGTTTTTTTAATGTTTAAGTTCAGTGTATGCAAATTTACTTATACCACTTTGGGGAAGCAGAATTTAAGTGAATGCAAAGATAAAGGTCTGGGATAAAGTGCTAGACTCAGACTTTCAGTTGTAGTTGAAGCTGCTTAAGGTGGGATAAAGGGGAGGCCATTAGTATTAATATGTACTCTACAACTTGACGTAAAAAGAGGACAGATTTGTCCCTTATTTCACAGAATCTCACAATCACAGAATGTTTGAGGCTGGAAGGGACCTCTGGAGGCTACCTGGTCCAACCCCCTGCTCTGGCAGGGACACCCAGAGCAGGCTGCCCAGGGCTACGTCCAGGCAGCTTTAGAAGATCTTCAAGGAGGGGACTCCACAACCTCTCCAGGCAACTTTTTCCAGTGCTTGGTCACTCACACAGTACAGAAGTGTTTCCTGAAGTTTAGATGGAACCTCTTGTGTTCCAGTTTGTGCCCATTGCCTCCTGTCTTGGCACTGGGCACCACTGAAAAGAGCTTGGCTCCATTTTCATTGCACCCTCCCTTCAGGTATTTATACACTTTGATTAAATACCTCTGGAGCCTCCTCTTCTCCAGGCTGAACAGTCCCAGCTCTCTCATCCTCTCCTCACAGGAGAGATTGTTCAGTCCTCGTTCATCTTGGTGGCCCTCTGTTGAACTTTTGTCAGTACATCCATGTCTCTCTTGAACTGGGAGACCCAGAATGGGATGCATTACTCCACATGTGGCCTCACCAGTGCTGAGTAGAGGGGAACGATCACCTCTCTTGACTCGCTGGAGATACTTTGCCTTACACAGCCAAGAGTACCATTAACCTTCTTAGCAGCGAGGGCACATTCCTGACTCATGGTTAACTTGGTGTCTACCAGAGCTCCTAGGTCCTTTTCTGCAGAGCAGCTTTCCAGAAGTTTTATTACTGTATGAAAGTTCAAGCAAGAAAGCATCAAAACATCTTGGGGCATCAGTATCTCTTTTTCCTCTTTCTTTCATAGTACATAAAGCTGCTGTCAAAGAGTCATAGAATACATATTTGTGTGAAAGTGTGGGGTTCCTTTATATGACTTGGACAGAAAAAGGTAATTGAACAGAGATTTAAAGGGCTACATAAAATGTGTACAAAATGGGATTAAAAAATTTAACTGGGTTTGTATTTAGCTCAGTTTTGCCATCAAATTTTCAGATTTTTGTTTTTGAAGGTGAAGACAAAAGCTTTGTTTTATGCTTAAGTATTGGCAAGTACCACTTCACACTTTATGCGGTAATAAAAAGATCTACTTCCATTATAGAGTAGAGGATTATATTTCTTTATTTCTAGAATAATTTTATTGTTACTAATTCCACAGAGCTGCTTCTTCCAGGAAAGACAATGTTTAGTTCTTTCCTTATTTTTCCATTCTTTCTTTTTTTTTTTCATTTTTTTTTTCTTCCTTTCCTTTGATTCTGGCCTTTGAGTGGAGATTCTTTTTATACAGCAAGCAAAGCTGAGCAGGTTTGGCATTCTATTTCGAGTACCATTAAAATGTGTATAAATGGAGCACTCAACAAAATGTGACAGTAATGGCAGGCCAAATTCACAAGTGTTACTGTTTTACACTGTAGTTCCTGCTCCCATGCAATTAAAATGCACAGTATATAATGTTGGGTGACAATTTCTAAATATTTCTATGTGTTTCTGTTTCTTATAATTCTAACACAATTCTCCTCCCTTATAACAGGAAGGTTAGGGAATATTACAGCTATTAGTGTACTTTCTGGAAGTATTATGCAAAAAAAAAGCATCTAAAATTCAATTACGTTTAATGTAGGCCATAATCTCAGAAGATATTTAGATGTTGAACTTTGAGGATCTTGGCCCCAGGCACATTGCAGGATGTACACACAGGAATAATAATAGCACAAGTCACATTTATGAAGTCACTGCATGATGGGATATATGTGGGATCAGGAGCTAGTGCTACTGAAATTAATGAATGCATGACCACGGCCATAAATCGAGAATGGCAAATGCAGCACCCTGTAATTGTCTTAATTGGAAAATGGCCTGCACATCTCCTGAAGTTTTTAATAATAACAATTAAACACAAGGCAATTTACCTTAAATACTTAAAATTCCTGGATCCTTGCTTCTTTTGGCTCTCCAGATCCAGCACCTGGCAGAGCTGGCCTAGTAATGAGTCCGAGCTGGTAGCCTTAATTTTAAAGAGATTTTCTGCCTCTCTGTACTTTTTATTGGATGATTGTAAGAGAACAAAACTCTGGATAGCCTGGAGTTTCTCTTCATTCACAGCCTGGTGTTTCTCTTCATTTGCCCTCTCAGAGCAACTAAAGAATATGCAACAGTGCTGCGAACTTTCCAGCTTCTCAGCCCTAATTAACCAGAGACCAAACCAGACACTAACCAACAACTAAAGAGGTTGCCCTGGCTTCATCAGCCTTAGTATCTGCTCTTGCAAGAATTCATCTTACAAAGGAAGTATCAAGTGTGTGTATTGTGTGTTTACAAGCCAGCCAGTCTGCTGCTGATGCAGAGGTGATTAACTTGCACGTTGCCTACTACTTACCTATTTCTGCAGCTAGGAATCTGCACAAAAAATCTGAATATTATTGTTTATTTAGAGTAGCATCCAGTGTTGATAATTAGAATTGGATTTCAATTGTCATTCCTGACAGTGTGCTTGAGACACAAGGTAATTTATCCCTCCTTCAGGCAGTGAGATCAACTTCCAACAGTTTTCTATAATTTCTAATGAATGAATAAGTTCCAGTTAATGTCTAGTTAAGATGCACCCAGAACAGGCATGGCCTGAAGAGTCCAGAAACACAAGAGTGTGTGAGTTTAGATTACAGATGTTCATCCTCACGTTCCCCAAACTCTTGCCATTGCTAATTCTCTTTGCATCTTTTGCCAGGACTATTTATGTGTGTTGGTATTTTCAGGATCAGGTACATGTTTGTGCAGAGGGGTTGAGTGGTCTTGTAGCACCCCTAAAGGCCAGGTCTTCTTAGTCTGTTGCAGCTCCCAAAGAGACTGTGGAAAGGCTGGGAGTTGCGAATGGTTAGGGAAAAGCAGTATTGGGTAGGCAATGTATTTCCTTCAACCAGAGAGAGTGAGAAGTGGTTATGGTTACTGACTGGGAGTACCTACACTGGCCAAGGAGCCCCAGCTGCCTGCCTTCCTGGGGATAGCCGAATTCTCTAGGGCAAGAGAACGTCTCCACAGGTAACCAACAATGACAACTAATTTCCACCCCTCCTTAAGAAATGTCAGGGAAAAGATTGTAAGCCATCTGCGTATGTTTTAGGTACTTAAACTAAAGTTTCCTAACGTTTGACTGGGTTACAAACATTTAGGCAGGATCTGTAGAAACCCCACCATACCGGCTGAACCACACTTGATAAATATTGTTGTATTAAGTCTGGAGTTTTTTCTCCCGATGTCTATACGAGGGCAATGGTTCATTTTTCAGTTCCCTCGTGAATTCCTCTTGAATGTATGCTCTGTGTACAAATCCACCAGTCAAAACAGCACTGGTTCCAGCAGCAGCCTCAGAGCATGCAAGTAGCAGCATTACCATCAATAAAATGCATATGGAATTCCTTAAGCCCGTGAATGTTCATTTTCCCACCAGAGGTATACAGTAGTTCGTAAGAGCACTAGCAGGAGATTTGGGTTATAAAGAATATTTGTGTCAGTAGCAGATGTAATTAAAGGAATCGTTCTTTGGTTTAACGTTCACCTTTGCACAAATTCTACTGGGGTTTAAATGTGGAAGGACATAAATATTGTACATGGGGAGAATAGCATCTCTATTTACAGACCAGCTGAATTAAAAACCACAAGCAGTTAGGTGGTCCAGATGAAAACTATTACAGTGAGAGGTGAAAACCATAGAAAGTATTGTGGCCCTGACTTTCAAGCAATGCTCACACCCACAGCGATTTGCAGCGTGGGCTAGGTGGTGGCATGGCCAATCTGCTAATGCACAGCCAGCCCTTGGCAGCTACAAGGAGTTGGTTCAGTGAGCAATACCTGCTGAAGTTCTCCGGAAACCAGTAACCTGCATGGAAGATTTGTTTCATGTTTTCATGGATTTTAGGTGACTCCAGACCTATATTAGTTCTCTTCTTTGTTATGTTCTCTTCCAGTTGCTTTCAGTTTATGCCTCTCCCTACCAATCACCTTCACCTTGTATTAACACTTAATAGGAGACAGGAAAAAAGGCAGTTCAGCTTCTTATCCCACCACCAGCTGTGTCTATTTATCAGTGCTCCCAAATGAATCAACTAGATGCAGTGATCTAAAAATGTCTTTTTTCCTCCTATCATAAATCCACAGACTGGCACAGATTTCTTAATTATGCCACTCATCAACAGAGAATAAGGATGACACCAATCTGGTACCCAAGCAAACTCCATTAACTTTGGCCTTTCAGCTCTTCTACAGCACTGTGAAACATTAGAGGTCTTCCCAGCTTGTAATTTATTTATTTTTTAATATATAATTTGGATACAAGGAACCACATAAATGATCTGCCATTCTAAAGCATTTCTACATGACTACATTTGGGTGTCTCTAATAATCTTTTCTCCCAAATTGCTGGTCCAAAGCAAGGTATGTGTCCAAACATGTCTATCAATACTGTCTATAATCAGCTGAATGGAAAACTGAAAAAGTCCTTAATTTTGGGGCAGAGAGCTGTACTACAGTGCAAGGTCTGTGTGCAGAGCTGTGTTCAGTCGGGACTAGGTCTGAGCCGGATCGTGCTCCGAGGCACTGTGAGTTGTTTAGAACTATTCCATGGCACGGAGCTTTACTGGTGGTTTGGAGAAGGACAAATGATTAATGCTGGGACTCTAGGAAGGAATAAACAGATCTTACTCATACATTATGGAATTGTTGATGTGTGTACTAATTCTGGGAAAAAAATAGCTAAGAGAATAAACACGTATTGAATGTAGACTTGCCTCTTCATCCTAAGACCATTATCACTGGAGATCTTAATTCTCTTGTAAACATGAAGGACACTTGTTACTCCTAAGGCAGAAGAATGCCCTTAAAAGGCCAACAAAGGGTCTGGGATTGTGCCAAAATGGGGTAGGACTGCACAGAGGCTCCTTTGCACTCTCTGCACTCTTTCTTTTCAGAGCTCCACCCAGCACAGAGATCTGGCTAGATGGATAAAGTCACAGAGCTACCTTTCACTACAATACTCAAAGGCAGTCTAACTCACAGCACATACTTCAGTGCAAAGTACTGCTGTCCTGGCATCGCTGCAGAAAGGAATATGAGTAGGTAACTGCAGAGGCCAGCCTGCCAAAGGCTGCACTGTTAAGGCACCTCTCAACACCCCTTGGAGACGAGACATCGAAGGAAATGCTTTGTGGTTTCTCTGCCTGACATGACAGTGACACTGGCTGCTACCTTCATCTGATGGCCTTCCCTTAGGGGAAGATAAAGCAGAACAGGGCTGCAGTGCAAGCTACATCACTGTAAGAATGGTTGTCCTTGCAGGGAAGAAAAGGAGGCATACAAGAGTAAAAGTAAATTTAAGTGGAAAAGGAATTCTTTCTGGAAAAAAAAAAAGTGAAAGGGAAAAAATGGTTAATTCGTTCTGTGCTCTTGGAGGGGTTTTAATAATACCTAAAACGTTACAAGCACAGGGAGGAACAAGTATAGTGAAACCTTTTATTGGTTTGTAACAGTGAACTAGTTATGGTTGTTGGTCTGATTCTTCTAACAAAAAGGATTGTGCTGCTTATATATAGTATCTATCCTGCTGCTTTTGCAGCCTCCCATCCCCTGCAGTCCTCCCACATACTCATCCTTGTAAACTGTGATCGATTCTTCATTTTTCTTCTAAAGTAACCAAATCTTCCTTATCAATTAAAAAAAAAAAAGAAAAAAGAAAAGAAAGGAGAAAAAAAAGGATAAAAAGTCAGCCAATAGCCTCCAAAATGCTGGTCTTGCTCAGTTCCAATTTATGCCCTATTCTTCCAGTCTTCCAGATGTTTGAGAGCAGGTAGAGTGAGCAGAGAGCATCCGAGGTCTCCAGCCATTAGCCAACTTACTGCCATACCCAGTGAATTTCGAGATCTTTTAGTATTAATGTGCTATCTCCTTCCCCTCCCATGTCTGCCCTTCCCCATACTGTGTTTTGGTTGAATAAATAATGGGGGTGAATAAAACTTGTTTTCAAAAGGATCATTAAGCAAGATGGCATTGTTGCTACTTGGAACATCTTACTTCCAGGGAAATCGATGTGTCCCTAGGCAGGTTTGTTATGGTCTAACCGTGTTGGTAAGATCATATTCTTCCTTTCCTCACCTCCTATGTTTTGAAGAAAAAGGAGCTCTTAGGAGTGTAAGCAAATGCTCTTTTTCTTGCTAACAGCATGATCCCTTGTGCTGCATTGTTGGTCAAAGGACTGGAATTCACTGCATCCAGTTTTTCTGTGGTAGGTTCTTGTTCCACACTTCAGAACTATTTTTAATAGCGCGGTGACAGACTAGTGAGTGATATTTTAGTTATGAAGGTAAGGTACCCCTTTAAATCTTGAAGTTCATCTTATTCAGAGAGGAAGGGAAAGTCTTGGCCATTATCAAGCCAATACTGGAATCTCATCACACCCTTAAAAAGTCTGTGAATAGGTTCAGCTCAGGGAAATTAAAAAAAAAAATAAAAAAAGCAACACTTTATAGAGGGTAACAACATAGAATATTAAGTTTTATTAATAGATTACCATCTACTAATTTATGAATGTGTATAGAATGAAATAAACTAAGAAACTCAATGCAAGGTACTTTAATCATCCCTGAACACAGATCAACTGAAACGTCTAATAATAGGAAGCATTGTGTGGAGCCACAGTCAGGCGTTCATCTATGTGATATTACCTTTCAAAATCTTACTCAAAAGAGAAACAATGAATAAAAATGTAAGTCTAGAATTAAAGTAATAATAAACTAGATAGCTTTAGATAACCTGCAACACTCCCTGGTTAAAATACAGCTCTCGCTATTGTGTTTATGGTTGGGAGAGCCTTACAGGTGAAAGGGCACAACATTTTTCACTTAATCCCAAAGGGCTCGAGCCAGTTTCCTTAAATGTCTGTGGAACTGCATCTGAAATAAGAGCAGACCCAGAATATCTGCATCTACTTGGGACAGAACTTAAAACTTCCTCCAGTGTTTTATCAGAAGTGCATGTGATCCTGGTTAGACTTCAGAAATAAGGGGAAATGTTATTTTTCAAGTTTGCTCGAGATTATATGTGCTCCACGGGAGGAAAGGCACAGCTGAATTCCTAGTAACATCTTCAGACAAAGAAATCTTAAGGCTGTCAATTTAAATTACTGTAGTAATGCAAACCACATAAGTTGCTTTCTAGCACTGAATAATGTGCTTTAAAAAGCTAAAGGTCACGCTTAAAACACAATCACATGTTGTCATTATGGGTGATTTTTATTTTCATAAACTTTTCATCTTCAGCTGCGGGGTTGAGCATTTTTATTGTTCCATCATTTTGCAGCCTCTGCGTGGATAGATGAAACTGGGTATTTCTATTAAAACAAACTAATTACCGCTAAACAGGCAAGAATGCTGTTAATTAAGTGACTTAAACAAATCATGCAGTTTGTGAAACATTAAGGTCTGTTATAAGATGATAATGATAACTGCGAGTATTATAACTGCCATTATGAAAAGAATGTTAGAATAAATGTTCTGGAAATTATACAGTTTCTCTTCTACAGTTTTACATGGAACTTTTTTACTCCTTTATCTCTGAATTCATAAGCACCACATACACGCACAGCTTGGAGCACTTCACAAAACAGAATAAATACATCTCCTCTTTCAAATCAATAAAGCCACTTCACCTAACAAAGGCTTCATTCTTGTTGGAGCAATCAAAATCTATATAATGTTTGCTTTGATTACTGTACTGGGATATCTTTTGCCCGTACAGTTGGAGCTCTAATTGCCCTGCCACCAAGAGGCCAGGAGAAAAAATACTGAAAACACACAGCCAGACACTGCACTACAGGCGCCTACAATGGCTTTCCTCCTACTGTTGAACACTGCTCAGGAATTTGAGGGCTTCCTTATGAAAGTCTCTTTCTGGGATTAAAAAAAAAAAAAAAGAAAAGGGAGGGGGAAGGACAAAAGAAAAAAGAAAAAGATAAAGATAAAAAAGATAAGTGAAAGGTGAAAGAAAAAGATAATTTGGCTATACATCAGTGGGAGTAAATGCATGCTAGGAAGGTGCAGTAGAGCAGCCATAGGGAGCATTGCATTTTGAACCCACTGTACAACAGAACAGTTTCTCAAGTTTCAAACTGAAAATAGTAATAATAATAATTAATAATAATAATAATAATAATAAATAAATAAAGTGACGCTAAAGTTTTGTTCTGGTTGTAGTTGTCTTGCTTTTTTTCTCACAAAGCAGATGTAAACGGGGATGTTGGGTCCACTGCCACATGCTCGGACTCCCATCATTTGCTTAATGTGATCTGCTTTTGCCAAATAGCTCATGCACAAACCTGTGGATATATTTAACCACGAAGAAGAACTCTAACAATGAAAAACATACCATTTTTGATCTAGAAGAAGACAAATTAAGGTCACACAGATGTGTGTGCAAGTTTGACCCTCTTGTACAGCACCAAAATGTCATGTTAAGAATGATATCTTGCTAACCATTCTGAGAAAGAGGGTTTCTTGGAAAACTTGTTTCTTTATACAAAGAGCATTGTCCTAAATGTCGTTTGCTGGAAAGCTTCCTTATACTTCCTTACTATTGCTTTCTGCATGCTCTCAGCTTCCTGCCCTGAGAAGCAGATTAATAAATACTGCAATTGTAGCTCTTTCTAGTGGCACTTTATGCAAAGTGTATCAGGGAAAAGGGAGTCCTTAAAATAATAAATGGAGTAAGAGTGACCCATCAAGCGGATGGGGATAAACATGGGGTACAGACTGGCATCTGTCAGTCACGGCAACATTCATCTCAAAGACAGATCTGCAGCAACAATGCTGCAAAAATAAAGAGGCGATGGAGAGAGGAGCGCAGCCGTGCTATGCGACAGACCGGGCCACTTTTCAACCTCCTCACGCCCTTCCCCTAAGCTCGAGCAACCTGCTGTGGGACGATATCGCTGTACCTGGGCCAGGCCGAGGAGGGCTTTGCTCGGGAACAAAACGCTCCCAGCGGGGCCGGGGCCGCCGGAGATGTCGCACGCCTCCCTCTGCCGGCCGCAGGCGCCAGCGCTGTGCCGCGGCCACCGGCATCGCAGCACCGGGCTCACCGGTACGGAGTACGGTGAGGAGTACGGCAGGAGTACGTTCGTCAGATGCTCGTGGTGGTGAATTGTGCCTGAATGAGCTACGGCTCGGGAGCTGCTCAGAGCAAATATTCACCAAACAAATGTGAGGAGTGAATAAATAAATAAGAAATCTGTGATCTGTTTACAGGTAACTCAGATGAAGGAAAAACTCTTTGGGTATATTATTTGGCTGTAGTCAGAGGGCACAGATTTCCAAAATCCCCGTGATCAAAGATTGCCAGGGGCAAGGAACTTGAGGCCCTCTGCCATTCAAAATGTAATGTCCCTGACTAGTGAAAGAACACCTTTGAGTTTTTTTGTTTGTTTGTTTTTTATCTTTATTCCCTAGGCATGTGAGTCCCCAGCTCCAGCAGCATCCTATTGCACGAGTTACAAGCTCAATATCAACAGGAGGATATGCGCAGTATCCAGCAGGAATACAGGTACAGAATTTGGCCTATAGTGTAATTACTTGAAATGTTCCTTTAGTTCAAGAATGTCCTCTTCAGACATTGTGAGAAGTGAAAACGATTGAAAGAACAGTGGGGGCAACATTAATTGCCATAAATTTATTAAACAAGCGGGAGCATGTGCATTCAAAACAGTATTGCAAGCAGGACATCATATTGCCTTGCAGTTAATTCGGCACAGTTCTGGAGTGTTGCTTACTATGAGGTGAAACAGCTTAAACCCCTTTTCTCTGGGTTGTGACATAGATTTTGACCCACAATCTTGCTAATGTAATGTCTGTACTGAAAATTTAGCACTCTAGTATAGCACATGAGCTTGGGTGATCTTTGGAAGATCTGGTTCCCTAAATGAGTAAACAAAGCAGTGATCTATGATTCCAAACTTTGGAAGCTGAAACACAGTCACCTGTTTACATTGATTTTACTATCTCTGAAATAAATTTTTCTCAGGCCACAATTCCACCAGTCATTCCCAGCATGACGAAAAGCATCAGAAGTTTCAACTGGGAATGATATTGTGTTGTTCTTGAAATGTAGGATATCAGAAGGGTAGTTTCATTTGCTGATCCACAGCATCACACAAGGCAATCACAGAGGAAGTAATTGCCTACCTAAGCAGTGAGATAAAACCGCAGCATTTGATGGCTTGCGGTATGTATGTCAGGGAAGTAAGACACGTCTCACACCTGCTTTTTTGATTATGCTGTGCTGGTGCTGCCATAAAATAAGAGCAGCATGGCAGAGCCTGAGGGAATGGCACAGCCAAAAGCAGGTGTGTGATATACCTTCCATGACATGCATGCCACATGCTACCCAGCACTGCAGTCAGCGGAGGAGCTTGCAAAATACAGCCCTCGCTCAAGTACTTCATGCTGCTTTAGGTGTATTTCAGTAGCTGAGAGCATCCTGACTACCAAAGGTAATTACTTGATGTGGAGCCTGAATCTGCATCCCTTATTAACACTTGTGTAGTAAGGGTTTCCTCAGGGGAGGTGCCCAGAAAGGGCAGTATCTGCCTAGGGACACGATGCTCAGTGCGAGGATGGCTTACTGAGTCTTACCTATAACCATCAACCCAGGGATGAGATTCCTCTGCTTGTTCAAACCAGCACTTCTCAAGTCCCACCTAACATGGGGTACTTAGCTACCTCTGTTCCAGTCATGAATCAAGTTTCCCAAATCTTTGCAATGGGGATTGGGACTCTGTTTTTGCACAGTGCCTGCTGCAACGTACGGCATTCCCTGAGCTGTGCCACCGTACCAAAGGAAAATATAAATTACCTGTCCCTTGAGTTCAGTAATTAGATTAAGGTTTGTATGAATTGTTATAAATGTAGAGAATCTTTAGAAAACATCTAGAGCAAAAGGTGGTAACTTATACTAACATTCGCAATATCACTTAGGAAAGCTGATAGGGCTTCTCCAATCCAGTATGCCTTCTAATTGATTGTTTTGCAACTCCAGATGTTTGGGCAATAAAACACATTGAAGTCAAATTTACCAGCTCTGCACTTTCAGAAACTGCCTGTCAAGAGTTTGAAATTCCAGAGTTGGCAGCAGGGGTGAAAAATTTCAAGTATTGATTTAGAACCTAACTCTCATTTTAAAAACTTTTATTTTGGAAAAAAAAATACAAAAAAACAAACCCTTGAGTACACAAGTTTAAAAGAAACATTTATAATGTTTTATATCATTTAAATAACCTAATAATGTTGCATAGTCACTATGGATGTGTAATTTGAAGTTGCTATTTCTTGAATCTAGCTGAAAAACCAACTAAAGTGGCATCGGTTAGGCACCTAAGTCCACTTTCCAAAGCAAACTGTTTGACACTTCATTTCTGTCTAAATATGAAAACTGGAGATTAACTTCTGCTTCAGATGTGTTTATGAAGGCTATTCAGTGATTTTAAAGAACATTTAAAGATGACTAAGTGGTAAACTTAACTTTGGATATACTTTTAAGTCATTTGCTTGTCAAACAGTTGGGAAAACATCCTCCCCAACCAGGTTCTATAAGGAAAACAAACAAAGAAACAACAGTAACAACAACGAAGCAACCACTTTTGGAATAAATCCAGGCAATTTGCACTTTCTAATCCCAAATCCCTGAATTATCTCCGTCCTTTAACTCCTTTGTCAAATCTGAAATTTATTAAGGTGGGCTAATAATTCTGCTTATCTCACAGGGAGAAAGGTAAAGAGCCCATGGGGCAGACTGGCTCCTGACCAGGCAAAATCCAGCTCAGTGGCATTTGGGATGGCCCGGGTGCAAACAGCATTTGTCAGTGCATGGAGGATCTCTGAGGATGCTCCATGATTTTGGCACATGTAGTATCCTTGGATGCACTGTTACGCATAATGGAGCACAGAAAGATTTGAAAGCCCTTTTTCCAGAGGAGACAGACCCCTGTTTAGCTATTTAGTGCTGCTGCTTGAACCAGCTCCTCCAGGTCAAAGTATCACAGAATCACAGAATCGTCTAGGTTGGAAGAGACCTCCAAGATCATCTAGTCCAACCTCTGACCTAACACTAACATGCCCCCTTCCAGTAGGAAAGTGATTCCTCCACACCTCAGGCTGCACTGCCCTTGCTCCTCTGTTGTCTGCCACAACTTGGCTATCGCAAAAAGATTTGCTTTGTCCCCTAGCTGAGAACTGGCTGTCCCCATGCCATCACTCGTGTCCTGGCTGTGGAGCAGCGATGCTCCCCATGCACCTACACGGGGGCAGAGAGGCTGACAGGTTGGCAGCCACCAGGGACCTCCGAGCAGGGCTGCAGGGACATCGACTTGAAATTGGGAAGGACCTGTTTAATGAGGTCACTGAGGTACTAACTAGAAACTAAGCCTGGAACTATAGGTAATACTCCTGGGAAGCCCCAAAACATCAAAAATAAATTAACTCCGTTTAATGGAGAAGCCAGCCCTGCCTCCCCTGTCCCCTGTGGCAGTAGATGTGCCCATCAGCTGGTGCCGCAGCAAATATATCTTCCACACGTGGCATCTTTCCGGGGTCTGCTTTCTTGCCTCTGCAAAGTTTCTCTTAGCACAAGGGAAGCAGTAAATACTGAACGAATGGGAGAAGCTCCCAACTTTACCAAGTTATGGCAAAACTGGTGAACAAATACCGTACATGGAGAAACACTCTGCCGACGACCAACCTGAGACATGAGGCTGGGGAGCGTGATGTTCGGGATGTGTGAGGAGCACATGTGATCCAAAAAAAAGCTCCTGTTCTGCAGCCAAGTTCTCCTTGTTCAGAGTTCCCTTTCCACTCAGCCTCAGGACTCAACTCCAGGGTTCTGATGGAGCCTCCCAGGCCCAAACCTGCCCCTTTTTCTCACTCTGTGCCTGTACAAAAAAGAAGCATTGCCTCCGTGTCGCACTGCAGCTTTGTGTCAGCTGCTGAGGAGAAGAAAAAGACCCCCACAAGAACAAACCAAAATAACAACAACAAAACACAATAGACCCCAAACCTAGAGATGGGAATGGTCTGTAAAGTCACGGGGTGGGGGTGATGGAGCCTCTGTGGGGACAAGCAGCTCCTGTGGCCCCTGGGAAACCCTTCTACAGCATCACCACTCGCTGCTACTTTTTCCTGCCGAGGGCAGAAGGCAAAGCCAGCATGTTTGGGAAGGTGCTAGCTGCAGAAAACAGCTTTCCTTGTCTTGCAGGCAGCCCTGCAAGGTTGAGTTTCTGGGCTGGGGAAGGAGAGGCTCCCCGGAGCACCACGGTGTGCGGAGAGCTGCAGGGCTGCAGCCCCCTGGCACTGGCAAAGCCTGGCATGGGAGAAGCTGGGGCCGGTCACCACCTGCCTGGGCTCTGCAAAGGGAAAAGCAAGTTAGAGACAGAAATCCCAAACCGACACAAGCTCCCGGAAAGCGGTAAAACCCGAGTGAGCCCCGGTCGAGCAGCGAACCTCAGCTGTGGGCGCTGCCATCCCACTGAGCGAGATCTGGTGGACGCGTGGCGAAGGCGGGAGGCAGGGGAGAGCATTTTGGGGGGGGGGGGCAGGGGACAGCATTTGGGGTCCGAGGGGAGGGGCCGGGCTGATCCCAGCCTTGCGGGAGGGACCCGGGGGGGTAAGGGGAAGAAGCCCCCCGGGGACGGCTCCCCGGCCCCCCCCCCGGTGCAGCCCCTCGCCCCTCGGGCGGGCTGCGGGGGGCTGGATGCGAGCGCCAGCGCGCGCCTCGCCATCCGCGCAGGGGAGCGGGCGGCGGGGGCCGGTCTGCGGCGGGTGGTTCCCAGCCTCCCCCGCCCCCTTTCCCTCTGGGTTTGCTCCTCGGCTCCTGCTCGCATTTGATCGCAGGCGGGCGGCGCAGCCCCTCTCCCCAGCCCGGCCCGGCCCGGCCCCCGCCCGTCCCCGCCCCGCGGGCTGCGGGCTGGAGGCAGCCGTGCCGAGCCGAGCCTCGCCGTGCCGAGCCGCCCTCGGGAAAGCATCTCGCCGCCGTGCTCCGCGCCCCTCCACGCCCGGCCATGCTGTGCCGCTGCCCCCCCCCGGCCAGCGGAGCCGCCCCCCGCGCAGCCTGAGCGCCTCCGGGAAGCGGCGCTCCGCGCTCCGGCCATGGGGAAGGGGCTGGAGGGCACGGCGGCCCGCTGCGGGCTGGGACTGGGATACCTGCTGCACACCGTGGTGCTCCCCGCGCTGGCCGTCCTGGGGGCCAGCCGGCCCGGCTCCGCCGCGCAAGGTGAGGCAGCGGAGCGGGAGGGGGAGACCTGCGGGGTGCCGAGGCCAGGAGGGGTTTTCTCTCCACGCGTGAGCCGCCCCGTCCGGGCACGGGCGTGGGGAGGGTCCCCGGGAGGCGGCGTGGGGCTGGAGGGGGTCCGGGGGAGCCGGGGGGCAGCGGCGGCTCCAGCCCCGCCGGGCTCCGCTCGTGGGCGCACGCCCCGGAGCGCGATGGAGCCGGAGGGAGCCGCGGCGTCGCCTTTATTTTTATTCCCCCCTGCGCCGGAGGACAGCTAAATCCGTCTCTCCCGGCGCCTGGGTGTCAGTGCCCCTGCCAAAGGGAGAGTGCCTCGCTCCGCCGTGCGCCCCGGGGATGCGTGGGGAGCATCACAAAGAGCCCCGGCGGTGTGGCACCGGCTGGGGCTGCCGCAGGGCAGGCAAGCACAGCGGGAGGCTTCTTCTCGTGCGAGCCGCTGCCAGATAAAACTTTCTCGGTGCTTTTCTCCTCTCTTCCCGGGAGTTAGAGCTCAAGTGGAAATGGTGGCTTCTGCTGGGAAATACTTTTCTGCGAGCTCCTCAGCTCCTCAGAGAGAGAGGTTGCTGCTGTATGTGGGCACAACCGCACTCGGCGAGGATGTTCGGCTTCAGTAAAGCATTTGCAGAGTCCAGGTGACATGGGTAGCGAGAGGAAGGAATTTTAGAAGCCGATGTTTTTTTTTGTTTTGTTTGTTAGTTTGTTTTTCCTATATGCCACCAGGAAATCACAACGCGCACCGAAGCTTTGATTTGGAGGTGCTAGCCTAAGTGAGTGGAAGAGCGCTGCTTTTTTCCCCTCAGCATCCCCGATGAGAGGCACTTGAGATGGCCACGCAGACCTGACCCCGGGCTCTCACCCGGCCATTACAAGGCACGCTCTGCTCTGGCCTTTTTGCCCAGAGAGCCGTGAGGGTTGCTGTGAGTGCCGCTGCCCTGGCAGGATTTTGGGAGCCGTAGGCTTGCTGGCAGGGGCTGGATGCACCCTACATCGTGTCTGTGCATGTCACTGCGCGTATCCCTTCCCCGCTGGTACTTGCTCCATCCTCAGAGTCATGTTTCCTTAATGTGCCGGGCATTTATCTCGTGGGGATATCAGAAACCTGGTCATGAAAAGGAGGTTGCAGAGAATGGGAGTACAGAATTCATTATGCGTCGTGTCACATTTATGCATCGTTTTCTTTCCCTGCTTGGTTTCGTGGTGGAGATGGGGCAGGCTTGACTTTTTGTTTTTAGAGGTTTTATTAGCACAGCGTGCATGTAGACTGAGATGTCAGTGCCTATGTATCAGTCTGTGCAGACAGGGGGTGTCAAAGGGAGAAGATCCCCTCGGGTGGCTGGACCTGGAGCAGAAAGGAGCCCTGAATTCACATGACAGATGGCCCGAGCGGGGAAGAGGGGACCTGCTGTGTCTAGCTGCTTCAGACCCCACGTCTCCCCGACAGAGAGCACCCGCACCCGCTCCAATGGCCTCTCGCTGCCACGCGTGTGTAACACAATGCTGCCTGGCAGGAAGGATGCACACACACCTGGGGAGAGGGGAGATGAGGGGAGAAGGGAGAAAGGAGAGGGGAAAGGGGACAGGGTCCAGGGCCCTGCTCCTGGGCCGGTGCCTGTGTGGATGCTGGGCAGGAAGGCACAGGCTTGGGATCTCTGATGGGTGCAGGTGTGCTCACGTACTGAGAGAGGGAGCAAGAAGTCCCCAGCACCGTTTTCCATTGTTTGCCACGTCACAAACTTTCCACAGTCGGGTGGAAAATCCAGGGACCGTGGCCGGGAGGTAATCTTTCGGTTTTGAGTCATTTTTCCATGCCCACTTTTATTTTCATTTCCTGTTTGCTAGAAGTGGGTGCAGGATTTGGGTGCAGACCTGGTTTTGGCATCTTTCCCAGAGCTGGGGGATTGCCTGAACGGTGTTTGCTTTGGTGATCTTCATGTGTCTGTACGTAGTGCTTCTGTAAGGCAATGAATCAACAGTTTAACTATGCCCTCTTCAGGAATTTTTCTCACCACATAGCACTGGGCAAAGTTTTACCACTGCTTTATTTATACATTTCCAAAAATGCACAAACGTTAAAAGGATCCTTACCCAACCCTGTTCTCCAAAGCCTTCCTCCAGCTGGTCCATCTCCTCCAAAATGGAACCACTCTGCTCGTGTTTTTGTTCGCAGTCCTTTGGAAGCAGCAGAAATGGGATATGGGGAACCTAACCTCCAAACCGGTCTTGGTCTTCTGATTTTCAGTGGGTCTGGAGCCAGCTGGCTTGGTTTTAATTGTGCAAACAATTCAGTCTTCACTTGCGATACCTTGAAAAGGAAAAAAACAACCCCAAAACAACCTTAAAGGGGTGTCTGCAAACCGCAAGCACTGCCACATAGCTATGATTTTAAGAGGTGGGGATGGGAAGAGAATGAGGCTCTATGCATTTTTTTTTTTCCAGTTCTTGCTGCTAATGATATTTCTTGTTTTGCTTTTCTTCTCCATTCCCCAACCAGCTTTATCTTTTGAAGCAGGCTAGGGAAGCCGTGGGCATTGTTGGGGCTTCTGCTTTCATTCTTTCCTTTTCCATTGCTTTTTGGAAAATAAATATATCAATTGAGTATTTGGTGGACCAGCCTCCACGCTCCCTTGCAGAGAGATTTGTATCACTTCATCCCAGAATCCTCCTGTAAGCTGTTCAGCAGACCTAAATACACTTTTTTTATTAGCATTTCTTATCTTATTATCTGAAGCTGTCTCAAGTATTTTTCCATTGTTATCAGGAGAGAACAGGAAACGGCCCAATGTTGGAGAGAGCCCGTAACTTTTAAAGGGGGGTGAATGGGGCCAGGGGGATTATTAAGCCAAAATCAACTCTGATGTGTTGTTTGCCA
This sequence comes from Cygnus atratus, assembly GCF_013377495.2. Taxonomy (NCBI): domain Eukaryota; kingdom Metazoa; phylum Chordata; class Aves; order Anseriformes; family Anatidae; genus Cygnus; species Cygnus atratus. The sequence goes on from NC_066365.1 coordinate 8,718,377, forward strand.
TACCCATTACACCACTATAAAAAGCCACATCAGAAGGCTTTTTATTCAATTGTCCCAATGTGTGAAAGAAAAGAGCAACTACCTCTGGACCTGAGCACCAACATGTGCCCACCATCTCGTTGCTATCTGCCCACAGAGCAACTTTTTCTGCAGATATCTGGTCTGCTGGGTTTCAGCTGTTGCTGGGTTTCAGCTGTTGTGCTTCCCCCCATCTCAGGGCATTAAAACTGTTTGAAGAACTTTTTCCTGTGGCCCCACTCTCTTTTGAGGGTTAGGTGGGACAAGAGGGAGCGTGGGCTATGTATCTGCAGTGACAAGCTGTACAGACTGATACTGAAGGTGTAAGAGATGGATAGAAAAGTCAAAGGGCTGCATATTAATCAGTTTTTGTTTCAGTTTTTCCTTTACAACAAAAGACTACATTTTTGATGCTTAACCCCTCAAACCTAATTAAATTAAGCTGATAATTTAAAAAGAAAACTCTAAAAGAGCCATATGTGCAGATATTTGTCGTACCCCAGCACAGCCTTTATTAGCAACAGCAGCAGTTTGAAAATGCTTGGTGTGGAAAAAGTGAAACACAACATGTGAACGTACTAACCTTTTGGGGATGCACTTCGTGATTAAGTACCTAAATGCATCTCGTTGAAAAAAGGGGGCGAAATGGACTTAATTTTCTTGATGCATCAGTGGACCCCTTGTATTTGATCGTGTGGATGTAATTGTATTTGCATCAGTAAAGCCAAGCAGTATTCCACTGCGAACAGATAAACCCATTTGGAACATTAATCTGTTTTAAAGGGATGTGCTCTTGCAGATCTCAGTGACGTTCATGAGTTTGGGCCGGATGTTGCAGCCCTTGCTCACCCCCAGGAACATTTTAGTACTGCAGGAGGCTTCACTGAAAGCAAGGTGGCCCGCCAGGTTGCCTTGGCTGGCTGACTTGTGATTTCAGCAGGGTTAAAATGAAGTCGAGAGATCCGTCTGTGGGTTGAGAGCTTCTCCCTGGGAATAAGGGAGTCAGAATCTGGGCTTTTGTTCCATCAGCCTTCAGCAGCCAGTTAAAACAGTTATGAAAAAAAAAAAAGTGCATCAAATACAGCCCCCTTCTGATGGCTTTTCAGCATTACTGTCCTTGTCATTCTTCTGTGTGGTAAGCATGCGCTAGTGCATCTCAGCATTTCACCCTGCATGTTTACACTCAGTCATTTTATATGGACCCTTCTTCACACAACTTTTTTTTTTTTTTTTTCATAATAATTTCAAAACCCTGGTTATTCACTATATTTTGGGACTCGCTTTGTGTGTAACATCCAAACTCAGAAACAGGAAAGAACATTAACCATATTAAAAAGATTTTCCTAATTTAATTTTCCAAACACAGCACATCTGACAACTGTGTTCCAAAGCTGGGCAAATCACTTCCATAGCTGGTCTGCACAGCAAGAGAGAAGAAAATGTGGGTTATATTTATTGGGCATTTTCAAATAAATACCTTGATTTTTGCACAAGTAGAAGACTGATGTTTAGAGGCATAGTCTGCCCAGTTCAGTTGAACAGGACACAGAGCAGCATCAGTTCTCATGGCAGGTGAGAGGAGCTCAGGCTGGTAGGCCAGTAATTGAGTATTTCTGAGCTGTGTATGATTAGTTTTGTGTATATGTAAAACACTAAGGAGAGTTGTAGTTTGAAAAGTGAAGCTACTCTTATTTCAGGCTATCAGCTAGATAGTCTTGTTTGGAGTAACCTGATTTATATGTTTCTTCCTTTATGGTGTCTTTCTGGATTTTTAAATCATTGGATTTTTGAGGAATCTGGTTCCTGAGTTCTGGAAAAAGGGAAAAAACAGTCGCTTTTGTAGCTTATCATAAACATATGTTTTAATTGCTATAATAATGGTGATTTTTCTAAGTAAATTTCAAAATAGTGGATAGTTAGCTGGCATTTAGACAAATAGGATTTGACTCAATGTGAGTCTCAAGCATTCAGATCACTGGTTTGTCATCTAAAACATGTCAGACCTTTGAAATAAAGGTTCATTTAATCACGAGTGCCCTTCCTGGGCAATATGTTTCATATATGTATATGGCACTGTAATAAAATAAAATGTAATTCCCTTTCCCCTTCCGTCTATCCTCCCTTCTGGAGCGTGTGTATTGGTGAAGTGCACGCATTGTTAGCCACCCAGTGGAGGTATTCCAGTTTAGCAGGCAGTGATCTTGGCACTGGTGCCAATAAAGCAGTAATTATATCGTCTGTCATTTTCATTAGCCATCTTCACTTCCACGTTTGACTCGGAGGTATAAAACAGCGCGAGCTTTTAAAGCCTAAGTCAAGGATTAAATGTTAGTGATAAGAGACACGCAGCCGTTTTCCAGTTGGCTACAACCTTCGTCAACAGAACTGCAGAACAATGTTGTACAGAGGCACAGTTCAGTGCTAAGTGCTTCCAAGGACTGAAGGGATGGTGGTGTTTGAAGTGATTTATTGCGTGTGCTCAGTAGAGTCCGGTCTCGGGAGCAGGCACCCCTGGAGCTTTCCATCATAACATTATCCAAGAGGTGATCTGAAGGAAATGGTATTGAGTCTTCTGGGAGGCCAACTGTATGCAAAGACAGACTTCATTTGTATCATTTGTAAGCAAGCATTTGAAATTATGGTCAAAATGGAAAAGGTTATGAAGCAGCTTGCGTTGAACAAATGGAAACAACAACATTCCCCTTAATTTTGCACATACTTTGTCTTTTTGTTTCTCTGTGCTTTATTTAATGAGGTCGTCTGCAGATATTCCAACCCCAAACTCTGGCAGCGTGATAGGAAGAGGATGTATTTAGTATTGTCATTGGTTTTATAATAGGTATGCTTAAACATTTTGCAGAACATCAGTTGTGTGGTGTTTTTTTCTGTTTAGATCCATCCTTCTAGGGTAGGCACGTGGCATAAAACTGACTGTAAGCTGTGGGCATGCACATTTGCCAGAAAAGGTGAAGCAAAGCCTCAAACTGTGGTTGTGTTCCTGTCACTTTCCTCCAGGCTGGCCCTGCTCATACAGTGTTCACAAGTAAGGCACAGCGACTCACAGCACTGGGCAAGAGCTGCCAGAGGTTTTCTGAGCTTGCCGTAACCTCGGAGATGCTCGTGCATAGCCTTCCCCCTAGGTAGTCATCACGAGAACAGCTTCCTGTTTGCTTTCATAACTCCATCCCAAATCGCACGTACGTTAAGCAGGAAACATGGGATTTCCTCCTAATTCACCAAACACTGGGATTTGGGGAGTCCCTTTATAGCTTGGCATGTTACTATCCAAAAGCTTGAGCTGGTGGGAAAAAAAAAAAAAGCTTCATGCAAAAACAGTTTCACTTAAAAACGAGCTTTTTATCAATATGGAAAACTACATGGGGGGGAAGAAATCAATTTTGTTTATTTGCATTGGGGAGGGGGGGGTGAGGCTGGAAAAAAAAAAAAAAAAAAAAAGAAACCCTAATCAAAACCAGAAGAGATTCAGTTATTTTAGTGAAAAGGTCAATAATGCACCAAATATTTGCTGTGCTGGCCAAACTGTTTTTACATACCCTGTCTAAAAATCTCTCAAATGTTCAGTAAAAATGAGAAATAAAAAAGTTATGGAATCTTCTGACAATAACAGCTTTCATTTCCATTTCCATTTCTTAAAATAGTCCAACCAGCCTTGTGAAAAAACTCACTGTTAAACTTGACTTACAGTCCTGGTTCAGAGCTGGTTAAGGCACACATTTACAGCACTTTCTAGGTCTTATCCTCTTTTTTTTTTATTGCACTGATTGGACTCTGATGCAGATTGAGGTGGAGAGACCCAGATTCGCCATGGTGCCTGACTCGGGAAGGACAGGCAGCACTGGTTTTAGGGGACTGCCTTTGCCATTCCCCAAATACAGCTCTGCCAGCTGCTCTAGCTTGTGTGAGTGTGCAGCAATCCCACAAAAGCAGGGGCTTCCCATACATAAGTATGCAACACCACAGTGCTTAGTGCCTCTCCAAATTTCCTTTGTTATGAGTCCTACATTGGCAGAGCAAGGAAGAGACAGCAAATAAGTTGTGCATGCTCACATCAGCTAGTGGCACTGATGTGGGGACATCTGAGGTTGCCTCTTTAGGATGGCTTTGCTACATGGTTGCATTGCTGGAGATAATGAGAGGCTCTCATTTGTCACATCCCATTAATTTCTTAATTTTTAATCCATCTTGCTGAAATGGGAGGACAGATGTTTTTATCTCTGTTTGGTGGAGAGATGTAAGGTGAATCATGTAAGGGTGTGGAGCAAATGTGTATGGAAGCCGAAATGAGAACTGGAGGCTTCTGAATGCCAGAGGTGGTGTTTGATGCTCCAGTCCCTCCTTCTACTTATCAGACAAGGCCAAAGATGGGGGCTGCAGAGGCCATGCTACATTGAAGGCTCTCAGATGCTTTCCCAATGTTGAAGTTCCTGGGTTCCCCCAGCAGTTTGTTTATATATGCTGTTATCTCAAAAAATGTATAAAAAATGAAGGGCAAACCCACATGCCATTGCTCAGAATAGGGATGCTTCCTGGAAGTTGTGTCTTTACACTGGCAGATATTTAGGGTGGGCTCATTTACTCCTGTGAAATCCACAGCATTATCCCAAATTTGCACGGAGTGATAGCAGGTCCTGTGGATGACTGCAACACAGCTGTAAATGGAATAAGGATCACCACCTTGGGTGGTTTTGTTTCATTTTGTATTAATCTTCAGTTCAGGAATATCTTATTCAACTGTACGTCGTTCATCTGAATGAAGTAACTTACGCTCCAAAGGACCTTGCTGCCTTACCAGTGGCAAAAGCTATGAGGTTACCCAGGCAATTAAATCAACATCTTTTTTCTCTCCTGGAGGTAACATTATCAACAATAATGCTAAGGAGCTTGGAAAGATTTTACTGGCCTGGCAACAGCTGAGCATTTTCTTGTTAGATAGTTCCTCCCAATCCCTTTTTAGTTATTTTCAAGAAGTAAAGTAGCTTTATTTCTTAGTCTCATATTGAGTGAGAGGTTGAAACGTTAAGCTCTGTGGATTAATGGTGTATCCTTTGAGAGAAAGGAAAGCTCGCGTTTTCCTTGGTCCCCTGAGTGCTTGGATGCAATTGTTTGAGAAATCTTGAATTTCATCAGCTAGAGAGGAGGAAACAGGCAAGTAAACCTTGACTGATCTGTCAAAAGGGTTTGACTCCATTGCCACAGTTTTGGAAATTTGTTTGAACTCATCTTTTTTCCACAGATGTTTCTTTGCTTGAATTTAGTACATATCATGTGAGGCAGGGAGAAGTGATCGCTACGAGATTATTAGAAATTCAGAGATACTTTGAGAGGTATATTCCAACCATAAACTTGCTAAAATAATGCTCAGAATGTGAATTGCTTTACTCTTATGATGTTTGGTGTCTTTATGTATTGTATAGATACATAGCTTGTCTTATTCAGTCCCAACATATGTGTTTATACTCAAAAGTTTACATATTTAAAGAAAATGATGATATGGTCTCCCTGAATGAGGTTAATTGCAGTTCATTCATACCAAAATGGAGGAATAAAAAGTGGGACAGAATAGCAAGTGAGACTGATTCTGTTCTCATGTGTCCTATTTGCCTACACGGACTGAAACAGAGTTGCTCCTATTTGCTGAGAGTAATTCAGAGTACACACGTGCACACTCTCTTGATCTGAATTAATTTCCCCTTTCAATAACATATCTCCCAGTTTTGCTGGCTACTCATGGAGTTAGCACATGTATTCCTTTCGCCTCTCAGTCATACGGCATCAACGCCTTCCAACAACAACCAGAGCCAAGAGCGTAGCAGCGAGGTGTGCAGACTGAGATTTTGGATTGTCTACAGCCAGCTGAGACTACAGTGAAACCTCTGTGGCTTGGGCTTTTATTTTAGGATTAGGACAAAACTCGCTGGTGTTTTCAGCTGGGAGGAGATAGTTTCCCTTCTCAAACTTGGTCACTGCAGATCTTAAAGTCTGAGTTTATTACAGAAAACCCGAGGTCTGTCCGGTTAAGGGATGGGGCTATAATTAAACGGTGCAGAACGTGCCCTTGTACCAGCGCTGTTCTCACTGAATTGGCTCATGAATTACTAGTATTCCTTGCTGTAAGCTCTTTGGCCCAAAAGCTGCGCTAGTTTTTGGCAAATCATCATGCCCATTAAAAATTCCTTTCACGCAGACATTGCAAACATAGCTTAGGGACTTCCTTTCTGCTTCCTCACCAGTTTCTGAAGGTGAGGGTAACTTTTTCAGTCTCTTGCTGAAATAAAACGCAGCGATCTTATGCAGAATATCTCTGCTGATGAGGATGCGAGTGCTGTTTTTCCTTTTCTTCCTCATTTAAAATAACTGCACCTTAGAAAATAGGAAATTCCTAATTTCTTAGTTATGAAGTAACTAGGAAGTTTGTAGCTAGAAAGTTCAGTACTTGAGGTGTCAGTTTACTGTTGGTTTTCTTGATTTCCACCACCACCACCCCGGTACTTACATCAGGGAGAGACTTACACTATACAAGGCTAGGTTGTGGCCAACAAAAAATATTGCTCCATTAATTTCAAAGCCAGGACACAGGGGCTGAGCTGGTTCTGGGTTAAAAATATATCAACACAAGAGTGTGAGTCTCCAGGATGTACAGACCTTGATCTGACCTTCTTTTGCTGGCAAGTTTGGTTGTGTGTGGTTGTTTGTTTGTTTGTTTGTTTTAAGTTCAATAATTTGTACAATTCCACCTATGTGTCTTGATGTGGCTCTGCTGTTGTGAGATTAATACCATGCCCTACTTGAAAATCTGTTGTTGAGGTTCTTCCAGGTATTTTTTTTTTCTCTTGGGTTTTGTCACATTATTTTTTTTTCTCTTGGGTTTGTCACAGATAGGAACACTGACAGCCAAATGTCACCAACTGTAGGCAGATACCTACATAAATATCTATTACACACGAATGCATGGCAATTTCCTGCCTCAGCAGTCAGTCGCTTTTGAGCTAAAGTCCTCTGCTTCTAAAAGCATGGGCTTCTGAGGCTGGAGTTAGAAATGTAACCTGGTAGCTGGTAACAAAAGTGGTAATTATCCTGGGTGTGGAATGAGAAGTGCCCTCTGCCTTTCACAAGCACTATAAAAAGGCAAAATTGTTCAGCTTTTGCTAGCTTTTGTGCTTTACATGTCCTGCAGTATTTCTGTATGGTTCTTTTTTTTTTTTTTTTTTTTGCTAAATCTTCTATATTAGTCTTGTGTAGTAAACATAGCTTATTGGATAAAACTTATCAAATCTTGAAAACACAAGTGCTAATTTATTTACTTGCTTTGTAAACATTTCTATCATTTTGCAGTCTCCAGTGGAAAGTCTTAAATTTGCATTTATAAGAAACATTTAGGAAGAAAATGGAATTAAAATGACAAAGTGACATTGTGTGAAGTATTCATCTGCTAACATTTTACTGATGAGCTTATGAGCTTATTTGATGAGAACTTGGTTTCATCGCAAAGATCTTTTCTCTTGGGGAAATCAACAGAAGACAATAACTAGATCAAATTTTGCTTTCTATCCCATTAGTTTCACTGGATTGCTTCGGATTTACTCACCTGAGAAAGACAAGAAAAATTTGTTCTTTTGTTCTTTTTTTTTTTTTTTTCCTGTTTTTATATCTGCTGCTACCAATGCAGGACATGTATTTTGCTCGTGGAGACTGGGCTAAGGTTAAGTTGCTTGTAAAGATAACAGTAGATTCCAGCGTCCTTGCATTTGTTTTGTATTGGTGACAGTCACTAAATCAGTGGAAGGAATGTTCAAACAACACGCTTGAGGAAAAGTGATTTTTATAGAAAGGGCCCATTCCTGCTAATAGCCAGTAACTGCACATAACCCCACTGACATTAAAAGTCCATTAGCTAAGCCCAGTTTAAACAGCAGCTGATGCTATGTCAGCTAAATGTACATTGGAATTTTTCATGTAATGCAGCAATAGCACTTCTGTAATTTTTCTAAAAGTATGTACATTAGGGAAAGCAAATGTCATTTGATAATAGTAAGATGAAGAGTTCACATTAAAGTAGGGAAAGTTGTAATCAAACTAAAGTTCCCATCTGGCTGCATTAACAGGAAACAAAAGTAGTTACAAGAGAAGCAAGGAGTGTCAGGTTTGTGAATTAAAGCTAAATTAGCAAATCCAGGGTACAGTCTTCTGTAACACAGAATAACCTCAGAGGTGCTTATCTGTTTGGTTCTTTACTCTGAAATAGATTATGGCCTTGTCCAGGAAAAGTTTCTACTGAAGTCAGTGGGATGCTTTGTCATGTGCAGCTCTGGGTTGCCATGGGGAAAAAAAAGAAAAAAAAATGTTATTTGATGGCCATTTAGGAAATATGTCTCATTATGGTGGTGTGAAAACATTTAGCTTGTCAAGATACTGTGTTTGTATGTCTACAGCCTTAAATTCTAGTTAACCATTTGCACAGCAAATAGCATCTACCCATACCAGTATATCAAAAGGAGGACACGGGAGCATGGTGAGAAAACGGTGCACGTTTGTTGAAAAGAAGCATGACAGGTGTCAAAAGAGTGGAAATTAACTTGTTATTTATCTTCAAAGGCAGCCAGCAGACTAGGGACCTCATTCTTTGGTCTTGGGGCCCTCTGAAGCACTGGTTAGCACTCGGTTTGGCCATCAGTCCAATCCTAAAAAGTTGTTTCGAATTCAGCTTTGAAAACAGATATTATGCTATAAAGCCCTTGTGGAGGCAGACTAAGGGTTGTTTAGTAAGCTAATAGGAGAGCTGGAAGCAGAGGGGTAATTAGTCCCTTGCTGTCATGCTCACAACCCCCTCCACCTCCTCTTTGCTATTATCAGTCCATTAGTGAAACCTTGTACAAGTACTGACAAGAGCAGAGCTTAAATACCTGATTGGGGTAGGCATACCCACAGCAAAAATCCTGCAAACACATCCAGAGGGCTCACTTAAACTCTTAACAAACTGTGTTAATAGCGCAAAACTCTTGTATGTGTCATGAGGCTGGCTTGAATTTTTTTTCTTCCCAGGCTGGAGGAGTCGACATTAGTAGCGTGCCCAGAGCAGACCATGTGTTTGTGAACCACAGACTTTAAGGAGAGTAATTCAATTGCATTTTTTTTTCCTTCTGGAACATAACATGTAAACATATTACTAACTAAAGCCTGGCTTTCATTACAAGCAGTAACTTTTTCATGTTGACAGATTTTCACATGGAAAGCTTTACTGAAAATGAGAGGAGACTTTTCTTGCCATCATTAGTTCTTGCTGCTTAGTGCTTTTATCAAGTACAGTAAAATACCATTTGAAATTAATTTCAAGCTTATATGGACATGTTTAATATAATTACCAAACAAAATCCTGTTTACTAACATATTGCTTGTGAAACCAGTCTGAATAATCTGGTCTCTGGCACACACGAATCAGGCAGTAATAACAGCTGTAAATATTTCACAATATACTTAGAGTGCTTTGATTTTAATACTGAATCCACTTTTGGGTTTTAAGGATAAAACATAGGTCAAAATTGACTTTTCCTGCATGTTTTTGCCTCCTCTCTTGCACTATTCCTCCTGTAAGTTATTAAAAAAATCATTATTGTATTTGCTTATAAAAAAGTAAATATATACACTTTCATGTGCTGGGAGAATTATGTAATTGAATTATGCTGAAGCTAAGAAAGCGATGCTGTTCACATTGGCATGGGACTCTAATACAGTCATGATTTTTTTTATTGGAAAAAGCATTGCAATGCCAATACTTTTTGTCTTTCTGAAAGTTTTACTATTTTTATCCATCTGGATGTCTGTCTGTTGTATACCAAACCCAAACCATGTGCATAATCAGCTTCTACTCACACTTTTATGTAGATAATTCAGGGCCCCAAAGGGCCGTGAAAGCCTAAGGTGACCAGAAGTTTTCAGTCGAGCGTTGGGAGACTTGTGACCCTGTGCTGTGTACTCGGCCCAGTTTTGCTGGGAAGACTTTGAGCCTGTATTTCAATAGAAAAAGGGAAGAGAGACCAACAGTCTGTCTACAACAGAAATTTGGGGTTGCATGAGGCTGCTAAACAGTCTTTATGAGTTAGGATTGTGCACACAATGTGTTCGGTTCAGTGGATGGCCTTGACATTTCGTAAAAAGATTTATAGTCATCCCTCAAGTCATTTTTCCCTGTCCCAAACAAAGACACTGAAAAACAGTAATGTAAACCAAAACATTTTGCAATTTTTGTTTACTTTGGAATGTTCTTTACTCTGCAAAGTGAAATAAGAAATAAAGCAACCAAAGTACCATTTTGAAAGACAAATTTGAAAAATGTTCACTTTGGGGAATTTTTACCTTTGTTCTGCAGTTGGATTCCCTCAGTAAGTTGACATAAATTGGCAAATGTTTTGGTGATTGCATTCCTTGAAGGAATTAGTAGTTTCCAGAAATACACCAGGCTCTTTCAGGAATGCTCTCTGCTCAGAGCCATGAGCTTCTTGAACTTTTCTCAAAATGAAAAATACAACCCAAAATTGTTATCAGTTAAGTGGAAATGTTGGGAGATGTTTCAGAAGAAGACTTTTTTCCTACCTCCTCTTTCAATACCCAGAAGTTGGCTGTGAACAAATAACCAAAGCCTGGGATATGTTCAGGTGCTCGAGGTGTGTGTCCATGCAAGGGGAGCAGGGGACAGACAGGAACTGCAGGGTGTCTTTGCTGGTTTCCATGCATTGGGTGGCAGTAGACAGGTGTTGGTTACAAGGGTAATGCACTGGTGGCCTCTGTGAGGAGAGGCCAGGGCTGACCCACAGGAAACAAAGCCACTGCAGGACCCCGCTGAGCCCACCACCCATTGCCTCTGCGAAAATATATTTAAGAAAGGGCAAAAAACTCTGGACAAGCAGAGCGGTGAACACCCAGGTGAGGGAAGAAGGAGAGGAGAAGGTGCTCCAGGTGCCAAGGCAGAGCTTCGCCTGCAGGCCATGGAGAGGACCGTGGTGGAGCAGGTTGTCCCTCTGCTGCCCATGGAGAGCCCATGCTGGAGCAGGTGTATCCTGAAGGACTACTGCCTGTGGGAAGGACCCATAGTTGAGAAGGGGAAAGCAATTTAAGTGGCTCACAGAATTTTTTCATAGGAGTCCAAGGAAGATCTGTGGCATAACTGGTACACCAAGGCACCATTAATATTTTCTGCAGTTAGTAAGGACAATAAATGATTGCTTGCAGTCATTTATGCAACAAAAGCCTGTTACCAAGCAAAACTTAAGGGATGTTCTGATTGTGTCATTTCTCAATGATATGTCTGAATTTTGTATGATTTCCCCAAGGTTTCTGCTGTTGTCTAGGCATTTTGGAATTCAGTGGGCTTATACACATGCATTTCTGTTTCATAAGTTATCACAGAATCATAGAATCACAGAATGGTTTGGGTTGGAAGGGACCTTAAAGATAACCGAATTCCAACCTCCATGCAATGGGCAGGGACACCTTCCATTAGACCAGGTTGCCCAAATCCCCATCCAACCTGGCCTTGAACAACTCCAGGGATGGGGCATCCACAGCTTCTCTGGGCAGCCTGTGCCAGTGCCTCACTGCCTTCAAGAAGAGGGTGAAGACAGATGTTTATTAAGTAAAAAATGTAACAACTTTCTAATGTACTCATTTATTTTTCTTCTCTATGTACGTGAAAAGAAAGCCTAGCTGCTCTTTTAGAAATTCCTCATTTTGAACTGTAGACTTTAATATTTCCATGGAAGAACATTAGTGGGGAACTGTATTTGCCACATGTTCTGTAAGGTCAAAATTCATCTTAAAACTCTCTTGACTACTTTTTGTCAGCTACTGAAGTTTAGTTTCTTTGAGCAAATTAACTCTTATCCACAGACCAAAGTTAAAACCGCTGTATTGCTTGTTTTCTTAAGTGAAAGACCAGACTTCATCTAACTTTGCCTTGCTTTTAGATGCTCAGTGTGTTAAGATACATTAATGTATTTTCATAAATGTCATCATGTTGTGATCAATATCAAGCATCACTATCAACATATGGGCACCTAGGAATACATAACTATGGTTTGCAAAGGTGTAAATATACAATGTGCAACAGGTCCTTGTCTCTAGAGAGATTACAGGGGTTCCTGGATGCAGCACTTTGATTTTGGAAAGCTGAAGTCCCAGTTGTCTGTTTTCTGTAGTATGAGAACTTGCATTGAAGTTCGAGAACATTGCAGTGTATGAAAAATATCAAATTGCTTTTTTATGTGTATGTGCAGGCCAGGCTGTATCCACCGTCACTGGGAAATTATTAGTGTACATGATTACATAACTGCAAGGAATTTCTGGGCTGAAATAGCTTAGGTAAGCCTACATGGTTTCTTCCCACAGATGCAACTGAAAGGCTCATGCAAATCTATTGTAAGTCTGTTGGCCATGAAATATTATTTGAGAAGATGCACTTACCTGCAGGGTAAAGAGTTGTCCAGAGAATAGCCCTAGGCCCAAAATTCAGTTCTCCTGGCTTGTGCTCTGGGTTGTTTATCAGATGCTGTACCGTGGAGTATCAGGCGATGTGACCTTTAGTTTTCAGCTGCCACCGTTATCTAATTGGCAGTATAAGACTTCCTATAGTAGCCAAAACTCTTAATGAGAAATTGTGCAATGCCATATTTTCATGACTTGAGGGCCACCAAGTATGACTTGTGTGAATGAAAACCACATGGTTGTAGGAGCACGGGTCTGGAACTGGGGAAGGCCAAAGGTGTTTTGATTGGAAAGGAAATGGACACCAACTGGTTTATGTATACATATAAATGCATATTACTGTATTGAGGTGTGCAGGTAAATTGTGTGTACCACTTAGCCCCATCTGTTCTTCATAAGTTTCAGTCCCCAGGCTGTAGTTTATGAAACTTCCGATTATGCTTAGATTTGCTGATTTTCTAGGTGAAAGAGCTGGCCTTCAGCAAAAGTGTTTGTCTCTGGTGCTCTCACTGTGTCTGAAGCGAAGCAGCTTCCCTGAGTTCAGCGAGTGCCTCGGTGCAGCACCAGCTGAGGACTGTTAACAGCTACAGTTTCTGCAAGAGTGTATTCACTGGGGAGAGATTTCTATCTTGTCTGTTGAGATGGAAAAGTTGCCGTGACTCTAAGAATGCTTTTTTAAAAAAATGAAAAAAGGAGCAGAGGCGGCAACATACATCAGAGAGCAATCCCAATGTTAACAAAGAGTCTTTGCCACTAAAATGGGGAGGAAAATGTTTCTATCTTTACAAGATCTTGTCCTACTTAAAAGAATAACAACAATAACAAAAAGATAGGCATCTAGAACAGCAATTACTGGGTAAAATGTTTTTTTATGACTGCTAGTTGTTTGGGGCTCTTTTTTTTTAAAAAAAAAAAAAAAGTATAGCCTGCAGAAATTTTCTTGGAAAGTTTTTGCAGCCAGCCATCACCCCATCAAGGCAAAGCCTCTGCAAATCTCATAACTAAAAGGTGTGTGCACATTGCCCCAAAATGTCACCCTGCTGCTGATCAGCAAGTGAGGTGAACTTTTCCCAGCAGGTCTCCGTGCCATCGAGGCTGTCTCTCTGGCTACTGCAGTGGCCGGTCACTGTTGGCCAGCTTAGAGGGTATTTACAAAAACAACACTAAAACTGTATTTTTCTCGTTAGCTTTTTGCAAGTAGTTTTCAAACAGAAAATTAAAGCAAACAAAAATCAACCTGATTAGGATTAGTGGTTTCAAATACTAATTAGTAACAGTAGAAAAAAACCATCTCCCTGCAGAATTAAGAGTTTTGAATACATTACCTTATTTATTTTCATTTCCCTGGGTGGTAAGACAGATACTGCATTGTATCAAGAAGCTAAAGCATCCTCTTTCCCCCAGAACATATTTATAAAGATGAAGCACAAAGCAAGCATTCTATTTAACTTGCATGAAGACTTGGGATGGGAACAAATGTATTTATGGGATTTGAGGCTAGAGAAAGGCAGTATTTTGATCCTCCAGCTAAACAGAAACGTGTTTCAGGGAGCAGGGTAGTAGTGCGCATTTAGGAGCTGATTCTAAAGCCCACGGCAGACGCAGGCGCACGCAGGCGGTCTGGTTAAGGTTACTAAAGCATGTTATGCGTTATGCTACTTGAGCCAACAAAGGGAAGATTATTATAAAGAAACCACTCCTTTCTGTGTGGACACCGGCGTACACAGAGCTAACTTGTCCTGCCTAATTACTGCAAGGGCTTGTGCAGTGCTCTTTTACTGGTGCTTGTTTGCAATCAAGTGGGCTGAATGGTGCCCTGACATAAAACAGAGGAAGTGGTTAGGAGACAGGCCTGTAATTACCAGCAGCAGGTGCCCATAAAGAAATGCCAGCGAGATGTTTGGAGAGGCAAATGCTGCTTTGGGAAAGACCACAGGACCCTCAGTTCAGCCTGGAAGGCAGTTCAGTAGGAGCTGAGGCAAGCAGAGAACTCCTTGAAAACCAAAAGAAAAGTCACGTGAATTGAAGGGCATTTAAAATAAATGTTTTACTTTCCGTATGATTTTATCTATAGCTTTGTAGCTATAAGGCCTATTAAATAACAAAGTACTTAAAAAAAAAAAAAAGACAAAAAATTAATATTTCCACCCAGTTATCTCTTGAAGATGTGTGGGTGTTTTTTTAAGGGAGTCTGTTCTTTATTCATCCAAAAACTATTTCAGATGGCGGGGGGTGGGGGGGAGAAGAGGGGGGATCACTCCGAAGAACAATTTTCCAAATGGATCCATTTAGCCACTACAAAAGATACCAGAGGGTCATTATTGTCTCTGAAACAAGAGGGAAAAAAATAAAATAAAGAGGAAAAAAGGGGGAAGCATACAAGCAGACAAGGTGTCTGAGTGAGAGTTTTGGAGCAAATCAGAAGGGAAGTCTTGATAAAAAGACCATGGACCGGGCCCTCGTTTTTACTCTGAGCGCAGCTGCCAAGGCAGGGCCATTTGTTATCAGCAATTCTCCAGTTCAGGTGCTAGGACGGGGTCATTTTGGTGTGCTTGCTGGGTACACTGAGCTGTAAATTACGTAAACAGAACTGATAAAGTTGATTTAAGCATTTTTGGGTTTCATACACAGGGGAAGATATCAAAGGAAAATGTAAAGCATAAAAGGGAGTAAAGGCACAGTTCTGTACAAGGCCCTTCTCTTGTGAGCAGTCCTATTAACCTTTCAAGTGTGAAGAGGCTTTGGCAAGTGTCTGTGTTCCGTGTGAGAGTAATCCCATGCCTCTACATGCAGTTTTGCAAGGTTGTGGCCTAACATGAGTGGTCCCACCAAAGTTTTCTAAAGAAATGAGGAACAGCCCTTGAGGAAGGATTTCAGAGCAGGAACATCTCTGAAGAATTATTAACCTAAACTCACTGTTACGGGAGCTTGCATCAGAGAAGTTTTGATGATGTCTATTGATTACATTGCTTTTTTTTTTTTTTTTTTGTATCTTAAAGTGTAAATCAAAAGATTTTTTATTTTTTATTTTTTTTTGTATTGGTGTGCAAGGAGCTTTATTGATTCTCTTTTATGAGTCATTAATGAAATCTACAGAAGCCTAACAGGATTATATAGTTAACCTTGGTAAGATTGTCTGCTCTTTTTACATGTGCAGAAAAAGGAAAATACAATGTTCCTTTCTGGTTGTTTAAATTATGTGGGAGTGAGTGAATTTCATGGAATCAAATACCTTTTAGCACAGAAAGAGAGTGTGATGCATCTATACTACCCCATTAATTCCAAAATGTGCTTAGCAGGGAGTTTGGGGGAATACTTTGTTTTCCTGCCTAATAGTACCACATATTTATCGCTATGAAAACAAGCAGAGAAGTCGATCACTCATTGCACGTGCCAGAAATGCCTGCCACGTTCACAATGGTGGTATGTCAAGGCTCGGTCCCACTTTAAAAGAACAGCCAAGATTTATTCTGGAACTGTACCAAAGTGGACTATCTTACTCAAAAATATGAAGCTGGGATCAATTTTGCAAAGTTAAAATAAACAGTAGTCCCACACTTGACCCAGTATATTATTCTAACAGAGGAAGAAATGTAAAGAGCTGGGTGTATCTATGGATTTGTCTTGGTTGAACATTAAACATGATACATTGGATTAAAAAATTACCCACTACCTTAAAAAAAATATATTCATACTAAAATTTGGGAAGTTTTGAGTATATTATGTCATTATACACTATTTCCTTATACATATTTAACTTTTTATACCACTTAAATTAATGAAGGCCATCTTGGCAGTGAAGTGCAAAGCTACTGCCCCCAGACTAGGGATTGCTTTGCATGGCGAGAGCTTAGATCATGCTCATCAGAAGCTCAGAAAGCCTTTGAGGGAACATTGTGCATTTTTATCTGCAGTAGGAAAAACATACCAGAGACAGGCAAGTATAATTATCTCCATTTCTAGATGGAAACCAGAAGAGTGGGAGGCAGGACTGGAGATTCAGCAGACCCTGCAATTCCGCTCTGGTGGGCTTACAGAAAGCATGGAAGTAATTTGTGGTGCGAGAATGGCTGGCGTTGCTTGTTTCCATCCAAAGACCATGGTGAATATAGGAATCGCTGGGTTTTTACACCACGAGCTGGTTCGTGACCAGCCTTGCTGCCTCTTGATGGCCTCATCCATGCCGCTTGTCCTCAGCGGGTGGTCAGTAAGATGTCGGTGCAGTCAAAATTAGGAGTGATGTCTCATAATCCTTTTCTTCCCACTGGATGGACAGTCTTCCCGGGGCATTTACAAGACTGTTCTTCCTGCTGTCGTGAAACTGGAGGCTAGAAGTTACTGCTTTTCTCGGCTCATAAAATGGGTACAGGTCAGTTCTCCTTTCTGCATTTTTAAAGTTGTGTTTGGGTTTTGGGTAATGACCATGATGGCTCTGGTGTTTGTAAAATTATGTCAGTGGTGGAGGACAGAGATCTGACGTACATTAGACTCCCTTTATTTCCTCCTGTGGAAGATGTTATCTAGAAAATCCATTGCTTGGATCTCCCTGGGTGGGAGCACCTGCAGAAGCCAGCTGGAGTAATCTTCTGAGCTAGCATACGAAAACTGCAGGATTACCTGAACATTATACCTAAAGTGCATTACTGCATCAAAGGGGGAGAGACAGACATGTTACCTTTTGTTTTCATGTGTAAGCAACACAAAGAATAAGGGTTTGGTTATTTTTCTTTTAATTGAACATTTTGGTTAAACTTCCTGGCAGTTTGGCGATGTCAGTGCATTAGTAGCTTTATGTATTTAAAAGATAAAGATGTTCAGATAGCTGCTAATATTTAGTTTCTACTTCAGTTAAGCTCCTGAATTCTTTTATTTACTGATCAAGCTAGCATTTAGGAAAGAAGGACCCAGTAAGTATTTGGACCCTGGCTGTCCACATCAGTAAGAACACGAGGAGTAAGTACAATTAAATACATTGTCTCCAGGTAGGTTCCCAGGCAGTGCATTTCCGAGAAGACAGCACTCCCGGTTTTGTAACAGAAAACAATGAAGAGGGAGAGAGAGAGAAGCAAAAAGACAAATGGGTGGTTGCAGAGATGAAGAGATATAGTTGGGATTAATCAATCCTTTGCTAACATATGATGTGCTCCAGAAACAGCTGGCTCTTCTTCCTGGGAGTTCACACTAAGTAAACGGCTTGGGTGGTTTGGCTGGGGGTAGGAGAGAGGGTGCTGAGCTGTCTAAAAATGCTCCTACACAATCCAGCTGACACCAGCAACGAGTGCAAACAAAGCTGCTTGCTGCTGCCAGGCAGAGGTGGGAGCACGCAGCAGCCGGGGGAGGCTTTTGCAGCCCTGGTGGCTCAGCTGCCTCTGTCCCCGATGCGGTGTGCTGGCACCTGCGTGCTCGCAGGTGAGCCTGTGCTGAGTGCTGATGGCATGTCTATCAGGGAAATAAAAGCTGGTGTGAGGCTTTTTGCAGCAGATGTTGCTGTGTAGCTCTCTGTCTGGGCTTTGCAGATTGCCAGGGTGACGGAGTTAGGAAGTAGGGGCTAGTGGAAAGAGGGTGACAGGACTTGTCCTGTGGTGGCGTCAGAGAAAGTCATGGACCATTTCCAAAAGCCTCGCCCCAGCTCTGCAGACAGGGCACACCTTCCCCTGGCTCTCCTGTGTCCTCCCACCCAGCTCCTCTCAGGAGGCTGCACATCCATTCACATTCAGAAGCTTTTACCCGTATTTTGGCATTTCTTGCTCTTTGGAAGTCAGGAATTGATGACCCATTTTATAAGACTGTCAGTTTTTATCTTTCCATTGATACACCATGCTTCTCTGGACAGGTTGGAGCTGGTGGCTTCTCCAGGCTAAATGAGGTTTCTATCTGCTGTTGAGTTTGAGAATATCTTTTTACTATCTTTTTATTATTATTATTTTTATTTACTACTGTATTATAGACCTTCGGGTCCAAATGTGTTTCCTTGAATCTCAGAAATGGCTGTTTCCTGCAGAGAAGTACTGCTGGGGCAGGGTACAGCAGTACTGGTACCAAATGTGCTTTAAGAGGCAAACCACATTCCCCACAAGCTCAGAAGCTGGGGTGAAAGCCTGGGTAGGTATATCCCATATACTTGCTCTCACTTGTCTTCTCTCAGAAAGGAAAAGGGACTCCCCACTACTACAGCCAAGAAGGCAACATGCTTTGGACAAATGGAAAAAATAAATAAATTGATTTTTGGAAGCATGGTACAAGAGTTTGAGCTCTGTACAAATCCTTATTAACTACAAAATGGGACTGTTACAGGAACCTTTAAAGTATGGCTGACTTTCTGCAGTGCACACACTGATGGGATATAACGCCGTGTACAGGAGATTCCCCTGGACCCCTCCTCTCTATCCCATTAGCAGTGGTTATACTGCTGCTGTCTCTTGGTACTGCCACAGAGCGTGGCTATAGCACTGCAGGGAACATCCCTGCTGAGACAGCTGTTCACAGAAGCATCCCTGCCCATGCACGATATCCATCGCTCCCTCTTCCTCTTCTTTCCCTTGCATGGCTCTTTGCAGGCTTTGTGTGATGGGTCCCGTGTTATTCACAGCCTCCAGGACACCCAGATAAGCAAATCTTGCAGAAACTGCCCCAGATACTGGTGACTGTCACTGCTGTAGCAGGTAATGCTCCATGCCTTTACCTTAAGAAGCTGCATGGTGTTTCTGCAGGAGGCCAGCTCAGCTCTGCGCTTTCCACAGAAGATTACCTGTAACAAAAATCCCTGGTCTGCAGCAAATGCAGAACTCAGTGTGGTACATATATTCACTTTCCTGTTCAGGCAGGGAGAGTTGGTTCTCAGTGCAAAGTGAATTATCTCCTTATAATTCACACTGCAGGGATAGCCTGTGCTGGTTGCTTCTGAAACAGACAGCTGGAGAAATGGGATTTGGGTTTGGCAAAGATGCGGTCGGGGTTTTTGGCACGTGGCATATTTCTGCTGCTTGTGCACAAACAACAGGGCAGGGGTTTCCCATTAAAGTTCATCCTCTTATGTTCACTGAATACATAGATAAAAAAAATTACCAAAGCAAAGTTCCTAAAAAGAACTTTGATTTTTTTTTTTCTTGTTACCTTTTTTTTTTTTGTACTGATTTTACCTGGCACAAGAAGATTTGCATTCCTTCCCTCTTTTTTATTTCTTCCTTCCAAGCTTCCTTCCAAGCTCCCTTCCTCAGAAAGCTACATAGCCTACGGATATTAGATTATTTCTCCCAAATGCTGCAGTAAGTACTACTCAGGATGAAAGGCAGAGAAGGCTGATAGAGTTGCGCTCACCTTGGGCTGTCAACCACCTGGCTGCCTTTCAAGCAGCCTGACTAGGACTCCTGCGTTGACAGACACTTCTCCTCTGTCTCTGTAGAAAACATTGTTAGGGTTACAATGGTCAGGACCATCTTTTATTTGCCTTTTGCGTTCAAGATGAGATAATTGAGGAATTTAAACTGCTGATAAAAACTGCAATGCCATTTTCCCCTATTTTTGATTTTGGTCCTTTCTCTTTAGTGAAATACTGTATTTTTAAATGGGTAAAATCATGCACCACTTATGTCCTGCTTAAACCATTCCAGTAGGAATTCAATGTTGTTTAGATTTTGTATGGGATTTTGCAGAGATATGAATTAAATTCAGAAATGTCGCAGTGTAGGAAAAAGACTTTGGATTTTGTTCTGTTCTTAAATGTCTTTCATTACATAGTTCACTGCTTTAAATCTTATATTGTGATTATTGCACACACTTCTATTGTCTTAAGAGGCTGCTTTCAAACCTGTCTGTCTGTCCAGCATATAATAAATCTGCTTCAATCAATTCATATATGGTACAGTACTTGATACTGCAAATAAATCTGATTCAGCTAATTTATGTGTGGTAGAGCAAATGTTTGAGTTAAGGAACTGGAATCATATATTTAATATAACTGTCCACTTCTGGTGACATGGATAAGCTGTGCTTTACATGTCTTTGTCTTTCTATGGACTACTTGAAGTGTTAGGTTAGGCAGTCAGTTGTGTATTAATAATGTATTGAAACTCAATTATCAGGACAACAGCTTTCAGAAGCGACAGCTGAGTGATGCTTTCTAGCTTTTCTCATACCGTAAAGACATGTCTCAGTGGGAAAATGGTGGGTTTATGTTCTCTAGGATGTGTTAGCTCCATTTATATGGTCATTACAAGAAGTTAAGAAAAGGTGGGTGTGTTCTGGAGGAGAACTGTGGAATGAAGTTTCAGAGATAAATGCTGCAACATAAGGCACATGAGCAGCGAGCAGCAATGCTGCCTCCGTGCTGTCCTTTGGATATGATGTGCACAAAGTGCCAATCTCCTATCAAACCTTATTCACAAAAGACTCATTATATTGGTTACATTTGCATATGTGATTAAACTATCCGATCTTTGGACATCAACCCCAGCACAACAGTTAAGCTATCTTTTTTGCTGTTGTTGTTTAGGAAGTTCTTCATATGTGTGTGACAATACGCAAAGCTTCATTGGCAAGTTTGGGTCAGTGAAGAAGAGTTCCCTCGCCATTTTGAATCTCCTTGCCAAAATAGTTGTGCTGTAGGTTTGCTCTCTGACTACAGAAATGCATGTTGACTATTTTGTATGTAGACTTGACCAATGAAAACATATAATTGAGAACTGGCATTTTTTCTTACTTTTTTTAAGACACACTGCTAGAAATTACTCTCTGCTTCATATGTAAATAACATACATTGTAGCTGTCTGTTCTCACTATTCCCCAAGCAAAAAACAAATGAAAGCAGAAATATGTTAAAGCATGTTAGATTGCTCAAGCATAGCCTCAGCTGTTCCTTCCAGTTTCTTCTTTTATGACTATGTAAAACAATTCTTAAAAGTTAATTTGCTTCATTGTCTACCCCCTTCCTCCCCTCACTTCTTCCAAATATTCTGGAATTAAATTTGAATCTTCTTAAGGTTTCTAAAACCATCAGTTAATTTGTGTGCTTTCTGTTGCAATATTTTGTTTTACTGTGTTTCTGCACATTGTTTTGATGGGCAGCCCTGACAGAGCAGCAGGTTTGCCTCTGGTGATGGTCCTGAAAGTCAGGAGAACAAAAACAACCATCCACAACAACCCGTTTTTGAAAGTTTCCAGCTAAATTCTGCCGACCATTTTCAGAAGCTGTCCTGACAGCTATCCAAATATTTTGTTGCTTCCCTGGACATTGTTGATAAGGCTGATGCTGTCATTAGTTGTAATGCTTTTTATCTCCCAGAGCAAACAGAAGTGTTAATGTGGATTAGCATATTTGTCAGTATGCTCTAATTTCTGTGACTCTTTCAATCATATTCACTGCTATTTGGGAGCATCTGGTTAAGGTAGTATTCAAACTGTTTGTGAATTCTTCAAGCCTGTTGAGCTGTAGTACGATTGATCATTTGTCTGAAAATTTGTATGTATTGCATATCAATGTAATGTAATTTGCAATTTGAAAATTTGTAATGTATTGCATATCAAAGGTGTGTCAGCAGAACACTTACGATTTACTATTTTCTAGCACTAGAAAGCAGGAATGGCTCTTAATATCTTGTATGTCTTGCCAACTAAAATGGTATATTGGCAGCACAAGGAGTTTGTGAGTAAAGTGTGCATAAAAATTTTCCATGAAAATAATTCTGTGGATACTGGCAAACAACAAACATAGCTGAATAATACTCAGGTTGGATTGTAAATTATACTAAGAAAGAAATAAGGCAATATATAACTTCTAAAGAAGAACATGATAATTCATTTTTTGTCACTACTTTATCTTCTTGCTGCCATTATTCAGAGCCAATCAGAATTACTGTAGTCATTTCAAAACGCATGTTTGAGTTACTGAACTTCAGGAAGCACAAATCTGAACAGAGCTGTTCTCACCTTTGACTTATACTGCACATAAAAGGCAGAACTTTTTATTTAATTTTATCTTATTTTTTAATGCAACAAGCTAAAAGAAAAATGAGAAGCCTTGTGCAGCTGAAGTTGAGAAGTTTGAGGAAGTCAGGCTGGTACATGCAGCAGGGATGATGGCATGAAGGGAGAAATGGCCCAGCAGGAACAAACCCTGCCTCAACAGAAGCCAGCACAGCATCATCAGGGCAGGATTTTACTCTGTGCGTTTAGGGTATGCCAGTGTGAAGAAGCTACAAGTGAATGGGTCCTGGTCAGGACTTGACACGATGCACGTCTGCTTTCCAAAAGGAAAAAAAAAAGTGCATTTCAATGGCAGAGCACGGTTTGTTTTTCAGAACAGGACAGAGAGTGCTGATTTTCAGCTCTCTTGAATTTGTACCCCTGAGGGTACAGGAGAAAATCAGAGGAGAGGAGAGACAAAAGCAAATGAAAGATGTTAGTATGCTCTCCAGTTCCAGTTGTAATGATTTCTTCCCTCACATTCTGCTTGTACCATCACATTAAGCATTTTACCTGAATGCACACCAAGTCTTCATAATTGCAAATACTTGTTTAGAAAAAATAATTCCACGTATTTAAAATCTAAGGGAGAAGAAAAAATAAACAGTATAATCTGTGAGGCTTCACATAACCCCTTTTTTTCCTTTAAAGAAAAAGGGGAGGGGGAGAGAAAGAGGGCAAGTCAGATGAAGGAGCACTGGTCAAAGTATCTGCAGAGCTGATAAGCAGTGGGAGGCTGTGCAGCGCTTGATGTATGGGGAGTGAGCACAGGCAGTGTTTCTTGAGGGACTGTCAGTGGTGACACTCAGACACGGCTGAAAGGAGCTTGGGCTGTCTCCCCTTCAGAGAACTAGCAGAGCCAGAGCCTCCCTCTGGTATTTTATCAGTGCTTGCATGAGGAGTGCCAGCTTACACACAGTAACACATCCACTATCTCACTTGACTTTTTCTTCCCCCTTTAAGTCAAGGAGAATCAGCTCTCGGAGCACAGATAGCGTGCTCTGTGATTACAGCGGATGCAGTCACTAACATCTTGCAGCTGTTTTATAGTCCCTTGTATCCATTTCACAATGAAATTCCTCTCTTTGTTGCCCATAATTTATTTTACTTTCACCTAAACCTATACTCTAATGAATACCTTCTTTATAGGACATAAATTAGTCCATTTTATCAGTCCTTAATAAATGTTCAATAACAGCTCTACATGAAGTTAGTAGGATTTTTATGAACTGGTTTAGCAGAAACAAGATAGAGTATGTAGTGAACATTTACCTACAGAAGCCTACTGTCAAACAAGGAGTCAGGGAAATAAGTATTTCTTGCATGCAATTTATATATAAGCCATAAGCCAGGGTATTCCTGAACATCACAGTCAGTGATTCAACCCTGGCAGAGGCAACCCTGCCTGGGTGATGGACCTGGGGAGTGAAAGGGATCTGGGGATTCAGCTCAGAGAATATGGGAAATGGCTTAGTCCTCAGCTTGAGTCAGGCATATCCAAGCCCTTCAGCAGGCATAAAGTCTCAAAGCTTGGAAATGGATCTGCACGATTCAGTTGAATAAATGTGTTTGACATTGAAGACAAATATTGTACTCAGTAGGCCAATTTTGAAGTCTAATATTCTCCTCTCCCAACTAATTCAAAGGCTTAATTACTGAATACCAATATTGTGTAATTCACAAATAATTCCCCGGCTGCCTTTTGTTCACTTGTGCCTTTAGTATCAAATACTAAAAAGATTATCAGATAGCATGACTGGTTTGCAGATGTTCAGCAGTGCCAAAAAATATCAAAAGGCATTACTTGCCAGTTTGCAAAGTGGTGTTCAACTGGCTCTGTAGAAGGATGAAGCATTATTCCACTCTTTGTTTTTCCAAGCCTGATTTTACACATGGTAATAAAACCTCCCCGTCATAATACTATTAATCTCCCAAATTTGAGAGGCAGACAGAACGAGTTTCCTTTGTCTTAATTCAGGAAAATATATGCTTTGTCTGTATTGCTTATAGTTATCTGCCATCACACTGCTGTAGCCCTAGGACGTGTGAAGAGGACATCAGGCCTTTTTGTGGGGGCAGATTCTGCCCTGGTATAAACAACTGCAGCTTTACTGAGTTTAAATCACAGCCCTTTTTCCAGGACGTCTATGTTTCGTTCACATTTAATAGCTTGAGAAAATACCTTTTTTCTATATGTATGAAAACTTTCGAGTGTCAGTTTTCAGTTAGCTGAAGTACTGTACACAGAAGGACGTAAAAGCAATATATCCAGCAGTGGAACTTGCTAGAATTGATTTCTCTACCATAAATTGATCTTATTTTAGCAATAATCATATTACATGATTACATCTAGAGATTTGATAGAGGTGTGCAGTTTTTTCCCCCCTCTAATGAAGAGATGTCAGTCAGAAACTTTCAGCATTCCTGTGCTCAGTGTGTAAATACCAGTGTGGGAGGGACTGGGATTTTCACTGTGAATACATATCCCACCATTGGACAGAGCAATTCAGATATTTCCACCTGACAAAGAAAAAGGCGTGGAAACTGAATTTCTGCAAAACCCTTGGGAAGCAGCAGAATGTCTATGACCTTAGGGTCTCACCTGGTGATCGCTCACCTCCAAGACAGAAGCCCTCCACCATTGCCATCCTTTAATCTCAGAGAGGCGTGGAAGGCACCACGGAAGGTCTTTCCCCACGTTAGTTTATTAAAGTATACACCATAATTCTGCACTGAAGCTCAGTTTAGTCATGGCTCTCCAATTCCCCACACAAAGCGGTGAATTCAGAATAGTCCTCATTATTTTTCCGAGTTACTGGCCTAGATCTATTCCTGAAGCAGAGTGTCTGTAATCCTCCTGAACTACCACATATGGCAGCCACAAGAAAAATAATGCAGTGCTGCCAGCCAGACTGACAAAGATGGAGTGGCATGGACCTCTCTTTGCATAGACTTCTCTCCCTTGCTTGGCTTTTTGTACTGAGGGAGGTGATGGCAGCCAAGAGTGTTACCCCGAGCATCATCGGTGAAAGCAGCAGCTTGAGCGAGTCCTTCTGTGTGCGAGTTGCCACCACATTTGGTGCTGGCAGGGCTGTAAGTGCTCCGTCACCAAATGCAAAGCCGTATTCTCTTCTGAGGTGACTCGAGGCTGTGGGGTGCTAGTCGTGGCTGTGAGTGCAGCACAGTCACTTGCGCGAGGAGACGGAGAGATGGGGAGGTTAGAGTGTGGTAGGGCTGAAGGTAAAGCTGTTAGAAGCAGCCAAGGAGATAAAGTAAACTGCACGTGCTGTGAATCCGGGTTGGCAGCCATGGCTTTGCATAGGGATTTGGTTTCATTTCCCCCAGTACGTGTTTATGGAGGACGCAGGCTGTCGCGTAGGAAGAAATCTCCCTCTGGAAAAGCCAGACTTCTAGTGGTGCTTCTACAGCACACAGGCGAAGCGCATCAGTGGGACGTTTCAGAGAAGCCATATATTGCTCCTGACCACGTTAAAGCTATGTGAAACAAAGGCTGTTGGTTTCTAGGGCTACCTATCCATTACCTCAGACAGGCGAGCACGAGGGTGAGAGGAGAAGGATGTTAGAGCAGCAATTAAGTGAGGTGGTATTAAGGAGTCACAGCTGGCCACTTAGCTTGTCATTAGCAACCATCGCTAGATCTGAGTCGGGAAACCCTAGAAATATGCTGAGGAGGCCTGAGCTGGCAAAACTGCCGGGACAGTTTTGAGCTCAGATGTTCAAAGGATTAATGAACTTTAGGGAAAACCACCTGCTGACAGATCCAAATCCTTTTTACCTCACCAACCTCCAGAAGCTACCATGAAGTTGAGTCCATTAAACTTTGAACTTCCCAGCCTCAGCAGAGACTGAAGGACGACTACATGCATATAAAGCACTGCTGAAGGAACACAGTGGTGTTTTAGAAAACCAACCCACCACACAGGTTGATATCTTGTAGCACCAGTCCCTGGAAATAATGAGAGTTAGTGATTTTTAGGCGATTTTGGCCCTTCTGTGAGAGGAGCACTTAAGAACAGGTTCTTTGGTGCTCTGGTAGCAGAAGACTTTCCCACTTTCCCTCAGATTCAGTGTTACCTCTGTATGCGGGACTCTTACAGCTATTATTGCCATATAATGCAACGAGTGACAAACACTGCTTAGCATACTGATTGGGGGCACTGTCCCTAGCTTAATCTACCTAATGCCCCCGCTGCAAGATATAAATAGATTAAGAGAGAAAATCCAATAATTTCTCCATTCTCCCACCAGAGCAATACACATTACATGTTTCTTGCCACCTAATTGCATTACATGGCAGGGATGCAATAAACATTTAATGGCAGTCACAGTCATCTGTCACTTCCCTTTAGATTGGTAATGTTCAGTATGATTTACGTGCTTAACACTATGATTTTGGAAGGGGTGGGGAGGAATATGAATAACCCGTATCAAAGTTGTTGTGCTTTTGGCTAAAACATTTTCTTTAATTAGGGTTAAAAAAATAATAAAGGAAAATATTGGGTACCCAGAACTCCTGAGGTTCCTTAATTAATCCCTCATGAAACCAAAATGGGATTTTAAAAGTGTTGGGCCTGACTTATCCAGGATGGTTCTTTAGTTTCGTACCAGTAGCGTGCCGCTGAAAAGAAGCTGGAGTTCCACTGGGGAGTTAAGTGCAAATAATTAGAAGTGTTTTAGGAAATATGTTTGAGTCCCACTCTAGCTTGTTACTTGGACATCTTATATAAATTACCATATTTCGGAAGGAGGTGTGGTGGGTGCTGGAAGCAATGTGGCCTGAAATATATATATATTTCAGGACTTCCTGAACATAATTGATCTAAACAGCACGTCTTCCATTAGCTTCAATGAGAATAGGGCAGTTCCATCATCAAAGTCTGTTAAAAACACAGAGACCATGAAATACAGTGTTCATGTTGAACACTTTAATGGAAAAGCTACAAATCCCTGTGGACATGTTAATATCCAATTATATTATTTTTTTCCCCCAGGGAAGGCGGGGGGAAGATGCTTAGCCACACTTCTCGTAAAGCTGCTCTGCTTTCCCTCTAGTAGGGTTTTACCATGTGACAGGTAACGTTACACATCCAGAGGCAAAAGCAGCTGCTTCTAAATGGGGAGAATGAAAATGTTCATGGACTTTTCCTTACAGCAGCATCAAGAGCTGTGCTTTTTGCATACAGAGACCATTAGCTTTATTGAGCAAAGTTAAATGGCACTGCTTCAAAAAGTGTCCTCCCCATGCCATTTTTTTTTTTTTTAATTTTACTAGATAGGCATGAAATACTAAAATTGCAGTGTAGGCAAGACCAAAGCATAAACCAGGCACAGTAACAGAGTTAGTGTGAATTAGAACAGAGACTTTTAAAGACAGATACAGAGGCACCGACTTCTTTCAGGCAGACCACCAGCAAGTTGTCATCTGGTGAAAACTTTCAGCCAGCAAGAATTTGAGCCGAACAATAGCCTGCAGGTGACAGTCCCTGAAGCCCATTAGCAGTCCCTTGAGGCTTGCAATCCTGCAGCTGAGCCCATTCCTTACTCTTTCTGAGAGCCTGTTCCACATTTGTATTCACTTTGCTGTGCTCGTGGCTTGGGAGCAAGCTGCTCTGCTGGAGCACTGCAGCTCCCCGGCAGCGTGGCACGGTTTCCTTTCTCTGCCTCCTCGTGTCAGTTCTGACAAGGATTGCTCAAAGGTTTCCTCCCGTGGTTTTGCTTTGGTATTCCGTGTTTGTAGAGAAAGGGGACCGGGGGCTGGTTTTCTTGTTGGGCAGAAAGTCAGCATGGGATCTTTCACCAAGGGGTGGGATGAGCAGAACAGAAACACAACGCTGAACTGCTCTGTCCTGAGCAGAACACCTGGAAATTGCGCTCAGCGAGGACAGAAATCAATCTGATGTCAAAAAACATGAAGTAGAGAGGGGAGAGATTCACTTATTGATAAACTCTCGTCTGTGGTTTGCCAGCGAGTTACCTGCCACACCGCACAGTGCTCACGGCTGCTGCTAATTTGACGAGGTCAGTTCAGATGGCGCTATCTGCAATGCAAACAATTACCAAAGGTGGCGAGGCAGCTTTTCTTGTATGAATCGCTAAATCATTAACTTCTGTGTCACTGAAAAAGTATCCTAGCTACTGGTTGTGTCCTTCTCAATCAATATCCCCAGACAGAGTATCCATGTCCTTTATCCCCCGCAGGAATGACTAAACCTTTCCACCAGCTCCGAATCACTCAGCTAATGGGTGCAGGAGCAGAGACCTTAATTGTCCCTGACACCAGCACAACCACTTTTCTTCTTTGCATATCAATACTATATGTCTCTGTCAGAGCAGAGACAAATTGAGTTATGAAAACGCTAAGGCTGGTCTCAGAGTACATTACATCAAGTTCGGGGCAGGCTGACTTGATTCCGCTAACATACCTGGGAATTTTAATATCCTTCTGAAAGCAGTTATTTGTCATTCATTGTTGAGCTTGTCTACATTACACGGCTACAAAGGTGCGCAAAACAAAAACAAAAGAAAACAAACAAACAAACATGAAAACAAAAAACAAAAACAAAAGAGGGGGAGCACTCTGGAACTTCAGAGTTCAGATCTGTGCCAAACCAAATTGTGACACTGGGAAAGGGCTAAACAAAACACACAAAGCCATGACGGTATCCAGGTAAATGAGATATATAAATAAATAAATATAAATTAAAAATGCACAACACGAGGAAAGGGGAGCCGGGCGACTCCTGTCCCGGCGCGGGGCGGGGATGCAGAGCGCGGCGCCGCTGCCCCCTGGTGGCCTTGGGTGGGTGTGCAAAGTCCCCCGAGGGCTGTGGGAAAAGGATGTCTGCTCGCCTTGCCAGCCTGATGGTGAAGCTTTAATACCCAGAAAGGTTTTGAGGCGTTTAAAGCGTTTTAGCGCTGCCGCCAAATCCCCGTGAAACTACTTGCGGAGCAATTAAAAGAGAGGGTTGCAGATATTTTTATCAGTCCCTTCCATTCAGTGATTCTCAGGTTTTAAAAAACTTGGAGAAGATGGTAAGGACTGAAGTTTTGGTTGTTGTGGGATTTGTGTGTGTGTGTGTGTGTGTGTTTGCATTTTGGTTTTCACTGGAATTCCCAGTCATCTTTAACAGTAAAGAAGCAGCTCAGACAAGAGAGTTACTCCTGTTACGTTTCACAGGCTACACCACGTTTTGTAACTTTCCAAAAAGAAGTTGAAATACTGTCAGGACCAGGATAACTTGAAAACTTAATTTTATTTATTTATTTATTTATTTATTTATTGTAATGGTTTGACAAATGCAGTTATTGATGGGGCCAGCAGCACCTGTGAGCACGTACACGACTGCTGAGCCAATTCACGGCTTTTGGGGATGGCAGAGCAGGAATTAGTTCAATGCCCTCCCTGGCTGCCCACTTATGCATAAGTACATGCTTTAATTGCATTTTCCACTAATGAGATATGTTTTCCTTAACTGAAAAGGTTACGAGGGTTACTCCCTGTTGGTGCAACTGGGAATTTGTGGTCTGAGATGTCAGAAGCTCTGTTTTTAAGGATCGCAGGCTTTTGAGGAATCTTCCCGTACAACTAATAACAGAACAATATTTTGAAGCTGTGTGCATACTGGTAGTGTACACGTCTCTTTCATCCTGTCCCACATTTAGGGCAGAACACTGCACACTTTAACCTGAGGAAATCACCCCAGTGGCAAACCCCATAAACCTGCTGGAGCCACGGTTGGACCACAAGAGCACTGCTGCTGTGGGAGGGCAAGGTGCTCCTAAAATGTGTGGTAGTCTGTGTGGTCCCCCCAAATCTGCCCTTTCCCCCCACCTCCTGGCTATGCTTTCTGTGGAAGTGCCTGCATTTGGGGGCAAGTGGGAGAAGATGCCTGCTCTTACACACCAACTTGAATATTCAGCTTTTTGGCTTCTTTATTATTGTTGTGCTTCAGGCCTCGTTAGAAGTTTTGATAGAAGTATGTGCATATAATATATAGTCATTAACACATTTATTATTTGCAAATCTGCAGTTAACTGTGGCTATTAAACAAGCAAATGTGAACAGCCTGTAACTGTTTCTAGATTGCCTGGAATATACACTTAAGTCAGATCCTGCAGTGGTGTAAACTGGTGTAACTCCATTGAAACCAATGGTACTGTGAAATTTAGAGCAATTTGAAAATATAGCTACACCATATATTATTCGTTAAGAATTTGGGGAGGAAGTTTTATTTATTCCTCTGAGGCCAATCTCAGAGAAGGCTAGATTTAAAAACAAAGTGATACAACCTATCACTAATTTTATAGGTAATACATATCTTGGCAGCATACGCTGTAAACTGGTATAAACAGCTGTAGCCCTTGGAAATCTTTTATTTTTTTTTGGGAAAAAAAAAAATATATATATATATATTTGCATGGCATACGAAGTATGACTCCATCAGAAATAATAAATGTTTGGTAAGCTGCTTTCATGCTCTGAGAGGGACAGGCATGAAGGACCATGGTGGAGAAGACTGCAGAGGATCAAGGAGCACTGGGTTGAGGTCACCTTTGCCTGATGCTGGATGTGCAGGCAAGTTGTGTGAAACCTGGTGGGAACCCAGAGGCACAGCGCTCAGCAAGGCAGGGGTGAGATGCTCTGACCGCCATGGGAGCTGGGTCAAACCTATGGAAACTTCCCTGGGAGTTCGGTGTCTGTGCCATGCGACCAGGCTCCTGCTTTCAGGCATTTTGTCTGTAAGGATTTGGGGTGGGGAGACTTTCCCTTTTTTTTTTTCCGAACCTGTACTTGCTTGTTTTGTGCTCTCAATGTGCTGCCTTGTCTATCATTACCTATTCATCAGAAGCCATGAGAGTCAGCTGCTCGGTCCTCTGAGTGTTCTTGCCTTTCTTTAATGTATTTCTAAATTGCCTAAAAGTTTATTTGTAGCAGTAACAGCCTGTGCTGTCCTAATTTTCATCTGCATGTTTGTAACATCACGTCAGCAGCCATCAGCGTTTAAAATCATTGCTAGCATATTTCAATTATATCCCTTTGATGCTGGTAAAGGCTGTTTAAGAATAAAATAACAAACCTGCACTTAATGCAATCAAAGTTTCCTCAAAACTGGTTTGTAACATCATCACTCATTCTATATGGTTGAAAACATTTTGCGTAATGCTATTAGAGTGAGTTGCCAGTGAACAATACAAGTGAATATTGATTTTAATATGCACAAATATTTCCTTGAATCTCCAAATGCTTAATGAAAATCTCAGTGTATTTTTATAAAATAATTCATGGATGCAATCTGGATAGCATGCGAAGAACGATAGATTCTTCCATTTCAGACTACAACACAATATATGGCATACTTGTTTATCTTACCTGGCCTCCAGGTAAATAGATTCATTGCTCTATAAATATTTGACAAGCTCTCATTTATTTATTTTTTCTTTCCTTCAAAGAAGATCACAGAAGTGTGTTTCTAAGGCTCTGTCTACACTGAGAACATTCATAAGCTAATTCCCAGGGTTATCCGTGATAGGAGCCCTGGTACTGATGATGCTTCCTAGTCAGACCTATTTTTAGCACAACTTTACTTAACCGGAATGAGAACTAGCTGTATTGAGAACCAGAGGGGGTTTCTCCACCTGACCTCATCCTCTCACAGCATTTCACAGAATCATAGAATATCCCGAGTTGGAAGGGACCCATAAGGATCATCGAGTCCAACTCCTGGCACCACAAAAATTCAGACCATATGACTAAGTGCACAGTCCAAATGCTTCTTAAACTCCAACAGGCTTGGTGCCGTGACTATGTCCCTGGGGAGCCTGTTCCAGTGTGTGACAACCCTCTCAGTGAAGAACCTCTTCCTGATATCCAGCTTGAACATCCCCTGTCACAGCTTGACACCATGGGTCCTATCGCTGGTGACTAAGGAGAATAGATCAGTGCCTGCCCCTCCACTCCCCCTCGTGAGGAAGCTGTAGGCCGTGATGAGATCTCCCCTCAGCCTCCTCTTTTCCAGGCTGAACAGGCCAAGTGACCTCAGCCGCTCCTCGTATGTCTTCCCCTCTAGGCCCTTCACCATCTTTGTCGCCTTTCTCTGGACACTCTCCAACAGTTTTATGTCCTTTTTGTACTGTGATGCCCAGAACTGCACACAGTACTCGAGTTGAGGCCGCACCAGCACAGAGTAGAGCGCTTCCCCAGGCCGACTAGCAATGCCGTGCTTGATGCACCCCAGTGTACGGTTGGGCCTCCTGGCTGCCAGGGCACCCTGCTGGGTCATGTTCAGCTTGCTACCAACCACAACCCCCAGATCCCTCTCTGCAGGGCAGCTCTCCAGCGTCTCGTCGCCCAGTCTGTCCATATAGCCAGGGTTGCCCCATCCCAGGTGCAGGATCCGGCACTTGCTCTTGTTAAACTTCATGCGGTTGGTGATCACCCAGCTCTCCAATTTGTCCAGATCTCTCTGCAAGGCCTTTCCACCCTCAACAGAGTCAACAACTCTTCCAGGTTTAGTGTCATCAGCAAATTTGCTCAAAACACCTTCTAGTCCTACATCCAAATCATTTATAAAAACATTGAAGAGGACTGGCCCTAAAATGGAGCCTTGGGGGACCCCACTAGTGACCATCTGCCAGCCTGATGTGACCCCAGTTACCACAACCCTTTGAGCCCTGCCCGTCAGCCAATTGCTCACCCATCGTATGATGTTTTTGTTTAGCTGTATGCTGGACATTTTGTTCAGTAGGATCCTATGGGAAACCATGTCAAAAGCTTTGCTAAAGTCCAAAAAGATCACATCAGCTGGTTTCCCTTGATTGACTAGATGGGTGATCTTATCATAAAAGGAAATCTAGTTAGTCAAGCAGACTTCCCTGTGGGTTGGGTCCGGACAGCTTATCGGGCCCTCTGTCCGTTTCAGAAGGGAGTTCCCCATGATGATAACCCTGCTTTCTTTCTTGACAGAAGATGTAGCGATGCAGGGGGTAGGCTGCCTTGCCTTAGGCAACCCTTCCAACTGGGATGGGCTTTTGTCTACATCGCTGCTTTGACTGTCATGTTCTAGAACCTCATACCTGTTATATAAGGGTAGATGGGAAAGTGAGGCAGGCAGGGAGAGAGCTCGCCTACCACCCTGAGCAGAAACCTGCTTCCATTCCCCCCTTGGCCTAGGTTCCCTCCTACCGCCTAGTGGGATGGGGGAACTTTTGTCTTCTGTTTAGCAAGAGACACTTGTGTTGTGGCATGCTCTTGAGTCTGTCTCAGGGAGGGCAGAGTGTGCTTCCACCAGTCAATTTCCCTCTCTGACTCCCTGATGCTCCTTAGCCTGCTCACCTCCTCCCAAAGCTCCACCACCAGGCTGAGCAACTCTCCAACCTGGGCACACCTCCCACAGGCATACCCACCGCTGCTGCTGTCAGACACTGACAGAAGGCTCGGGCACACCCTGCAGCCCAAGGCCTGGACGGCCGTGTGTTTCCCTGAGCCCTCTGTCCAGGTAGCCACATCAGTGACTGTGGCTGGAGAGGCCACAAGAGATGCGGAAGCCATGGTTTTCTGCCTGGTGGATACATGGCTGGGCTCTTCATGAGCAGGTTACAACCACCGTTGGGAAAGACTATAGGAAAAGCACGGTGAGGGTGCCCTCCCTGCTTGCCCTGCCCGGGTGCACTGCTGCGCACACTGCCGCACCTGACTGAGGCGCCATGCCCTGCCTGCCCTGCCTGGTGGCCGCACTCCCCAGGTGCTGCCTTTATACAACATGGAGGGGGCGCTGCTGGCTCCGCCCGCGCCTCGTCAGCCTCCCTCACGAGGGCTGCCGGGCCCTGGCGGCTCCCTCGGCTGCCTCGAGTGGCCTCGATGCCGGAAAAAAAACCCTGCTCGCCTCGATCACCCACTCTGCTGCGCAGTGCATCTGCCCCGGAGCCGATCGCCTTGGCTTGAGCTGTTTTGATTTCCAGGCTCATGTATGAACCACGTTCCCAACAAGCGTAGGGGTGACACATGCAGCAGAGAGTGCTGCAGTTAATGATGAAGGGAAATATTAACAGGACTGGCTGGTTGCTTGATTGCCTTTGGAGTCAGAGCCCTGAAAGTGTACTTTGATTGTAAGAGTAGAAAGCCAAAGTAAAAGATTAGGTAAATAAAAAAAATAAAGAAAGGGAGCTGAGAAGAAAAGCCGTAAAAGAGTCGTGCCAGGCAGATGGAGATCCCACCTTCCAGTCCAGATCCGTACAAACCACCTGGGGCAGCTTGCAGGTGAGGGCCTCTTCTCTCCCGTAGCCCTCTGCCGCTTGCACCCGGCAATTTTACAAGGTATGTAAAAGCGGGGCACTACTATGCGTAAAGAACTCACCTGAGATGGAAAAATCACTTTACTTGAAAGCCACCAAGCAACAGGAGACAATCATACATTTGAATCACTGGTAAAGTAGGTTAGATTTGAATTAGTGACCTATGGTGAAAACGTCCGTATGCTACCAGTGGTCCCTGGAGATATGCATTGACCTTTCCTCTGTGTGGTCATTAAGCAAAAATTGCATTTTTATCTCCCCAGCTTATGCATTAAGTGCTAAGGGAATTGCTATAAACAGAAGAAATACTTTAAAACTCCACAAATATGCTAATATTTTTGCAGCTTTATAACATTTTTTTTTCACTTTTTGCCTGGTTTTATTTTGAAGACAGAGTTTGCTGTGCCAGGGAGACTAGGCACCTGTGTTGTAGTGTGAAATCACCACCCAGTAGTTCATGTTGCTGCCCATGATTTTGCTAGTCTGAGAGATGCAAAAGCATGAAGGACATACTGATGCTACTGATGTCTAGCAAGCACTGCATTTTAACATGAGTGTAGAATTCCTTGCTCTCAATCTGGTCTGCATATACCTACATTTCCTTTCTGAAACCTCCATCAATTGGTCCATTTTGGCTTCATTTTGCACAGATTCCTGCATGGAGTGTTGTTCCTTCTCAAAGGAAGGGGAAATGTGACCCAAATGGCTTCAGCCCATTAAATTCAGTTGAGTAGATGGCTTTGCATCCCCTGAAACATTCAGGGCTCCCTTTGCCACCTTTTGTCCTCCCTGGGATCCCAGGAAGGGTGTCAGCAGCATGATGCACCTCTGTATGCAACACTCATGCACATCCACGCGCACACACACACTCAGACACCATTGCAGCATGTGCCTTAAAGCAGAAACTATTCCACTCCGTAAATTGCTTTGAGATTGTAAATTGCTTTTTGATCCTTTGGGATGAAAAGTTCTATATCAATGTATTATTATTAATGACAACAAATTATTCTTAAGGCGGTGGCATTGCTTCGCTTCCCATGGAGCGGAATGAGCAAGCCGTTTCCTCTGAGCACACCTGAAATGCAAAACGAGCCCAGCAGCCGGGCAACCTGAAGCAAGCACACAGGATGTTTCACCATCCCATGTCCACTTTACTCTGCGAAAACATTGCTGCAAGTCTCCGGGAGGTGCGTGGTGCCACCTCCCTGGCCTTGCCACCCCCTCGTGCGCTCGGCTCCAGCCGCGCCGTCTCCGCAGCGCAGTGGTAGCCCTCTGTGGGAGCAGGCGGTAACAATGCCTTCTTTGAGAGACTTTTGCTTAAATCGCGATTTAGTTGCTGAAATGTTTCCACCGTTTATTTTTCTAGGATCCCTTCCAGAGCTGTGTGCTCATAAAGACCTGGCTGTGGAAGGAAATTGGGCAGGCTGCTGGTGAATCGGCCCCTTGTTTGCCCGGCTCCCCTGACCTGCACGAGGGCTTGTGGCGCTTCCAGGGCCTCGGTTGCTCACTCACAGGGCTTAGCTGATAAGTCGTTTTGGGTTAATGAATAATTCAAAGCCAAACTGCGATAATGGACAAACCGACCTTGTTCAGGAGCTGAAAACCTAGAAGGTGGGCTGGTGGGAAGTGCGGCCTCGGGCTCCCTTCCTCTTGTGACAGCATCGCTGCTAAAGCTGCCGGCGGTAATTTTGACCGGGATGCTGATACCTTTCTTCTGAGGTGCTGCAGCGTGCAGCAGAAATGGAGTCAAGCTGGGCACAGAGGAAGGGGCAGCCGAGGCTTGCTAGCAGGCTGCAATTGCTGTGCAGTGTAACCAGAGGATCACATGTGATGGGCTCACCCCTGCTCCGGCACTCACCCTGATTAACTCCGCCGGATAAGCAGAAGGCAATTGTTAAGTACTTCAGTATGACTGAAGCACTTAAACAAGCCCCTCTGTTGTATTCACTGCCTATAGAGCAGCTTATTTTTTCTTATCCTGCCATCGACTTTTAAATATTAAGAATTTATTGCTTTGAAGAATGCCCCGTGCAAAGGCATCTTTCACAAGGCAGAGAGGCTGACAACGCTTAACATTTGTTCTGGCATTTTGGGAGCGCTGTTAACAAAGTGAGCTTCATAAAGATGCATTTCAACCAAGAACAATAGAAATGTTCAGCATGGTATATTTGCAGCCAAGCAAGATCAGGAACAGCTTTACGCAGGCTTAAGAACGGGAGAAGCAGAGGGGTGACAAGCATTGTAACAGCAGATTTGTTCAGCCGTTCTTTTCCTTCTGTTTTTACAGTAAGTGAAAGGCTATGGCAAACTGTTTTGTGCTAGGAACGTGTTTTCTGAAAGGAGCTGGGAGAAAAACAGCAAAAACTAGCTGTGACAACTCCCCCCACCAACTATTTCATTCCAGGTTTTCCAGGCTGAAATAAAGCCAAATCATGAAAACTGTTCTCACTAATAACTGTAATTTCATGCAAAATGTGTTTATTTGCTAATTTGGAGTGTCTGAGAACAGAACAAGGTGAGAAGGCTGGAGAAAATAAAAAGAGAAGTTACCATTTTTTTTTCCTTTCCACAAAACCTAAAAAGATTCATATAGCTGAGATTTCAGGAGAGAGGTGGAAAGGGGACGGGTAAATTGGTGGCTTTATCCAGTCCTGCTTTGCAGTAGTCCTGCTCCGTGGCAATGTTGCAATATAGATGATAGTAACTACTCAAGAAGACCAGGAGTGGGGTGATGGCCAGTTTTTTAACATTGGACCAAAGTTGGTAGATTTGTCCTTCTGGATAGTATACTTTGCTACTAATCTGATAGAAAATAAGTGCAGTCAGTCTTCTGGAGATTGGGCAAATATTCTGAACGGCAGAAATCTCTTTCTTCCTCTTCAAAAGAGAAGAGTGAAGAATTCAGCAACTGTGGGCCTGAGTTGCTGGGCATCAGCCAGGGGAGAATTGTTAGGAAATTTCTTTGGAGGATTTGCTGAAGAGTATTACAGCTGAAAAATATCATTTCTGTAGAGAAGACTACAAGAATGATAAAAGGAAAGTCCCTTTTTACCTAAGCTATCGAAAGGCAGCACTGACAAGAAGAGGTTTTAGGTTTTATGTGTCCTTTTCTTTTTTTTTTTTTTTTTCCTCTTGCATGAATGTTTGTGTTAATTTTCAAATACACAAACACAGGGCTTTGATCCAACAAATACTGGGCTACATGCTACCTACTTCATGCCTATGTTTTGGCATGCAACAAGAGGGGAATGAAGAGAAGGTCCTGTCCCTGGAGAGCTCCATGAGTTGAGCAGCTGGGCAGCTTTCCCATCTCCTTGGTGTGGGACTGTAGGTAAGATAATTAGGGGAGCAGTTGGGACTTCTGGATCTCTTCAGAATTACCTGAGGCACAGATCATGATCCCATGCTCAGATGTAGCACTGGGTGAATACGTGCCTTTGTAAGAAGATGCTAGTTCCTAAAGCTAGTTTGTTTAAAGAGATGTTCTTGTGGACAGATGTAAAGGATGTGTAAGGTTAACTGCAGCTGTCATTTGTGCCAGAGTAATCCAATATAAACAGTAAGAGTCAATAGGATTTTGGCCTGGTAGGCCAGATCCTTCATGGAATAGCTCTGCTATAACCACACCTTTCAAGTACAAGAGGTAAACCCATAGGAAGTGCAGCTTACTGTATGATGCAATATCATCATGGAAAAGGTAGGTATAATAAAAAGCCTCAACCACAGTAACTAGACCACATCTGCAGTCTGGTGCTCCTCATACAGAATGAGCCAGAATGTAACGGCCATGGCAGCAAAACATCCTTAAAAAGTTAGGTTAGCATATTGTTTAGAGGATTCGTCAGTGAAAGGGAACAGTAGAGATCCAGAGAACTGATGTTATTACTGAAGACTCTAAACTAGTCCTCAGGGACAATTAAAGGTTCACATTTGCATGGATTATTTTAATTTTATTTTAATTTTTTGAGAACTTACTGCTATTGTATTCCACTCAAAACCAGAGAAGTGCATGGCTAGGGACCTCTTTTTGTCTCTGCTTTTCTTCATTTCAGTTTTTCTAATGAGACCAAAATAAAGGAACCATTTATCTCTTTGCAGAGAGACTTAACATGACCTAACAAAAGCACTAACAAAATAAAGGCTGAAAATTATAATGATAGAATAGAGCACTAGTAATCTATTCACGTGGAATTGTGTGAATTGCATGTGTGTGTTTTTTCAAAAAGCGAGCCAGCAGTCAGTCTAATCATTAGGAAATTAAGAGCAAAAGGGAAGTCAGGCAGAACTGTTCTACTCAGAGGGAAGTAAACATATGGAATAAGTTGTTGAGCAAAGCTATCAAAACCAATATGTCAGTTGCAGAGAGACAAAGAGGGTGATGTATTTATTGTGAGCGGGGAGGGGATATTGACACAGAAACAGATGCAAGCGAGTAGGGGTGAAATGCATTTAAAGGGGATAGACTGGGTTATGTGGGCATAGTGTTTTATTGTGTTTTCTCGTGTGCCCTATAAGGTAGGGGAGAAATTTATTTTTACATTGGAGTTCCTCTTTAACTGGATGGGAGCTGGAGAGTTCTTTCTTTTATTGTTTTTTTTTCAAACTAAAGGAGCGTGGAGATGGAAAGCTTCATTTTTTTTCTGACAGCTACCGTTTCAAGAAGTTTAATTTTACATCCACCAGAGCATTGTTGGTCTCTGGTGTTACTGCTTTGAGTGGACCTTGGCATTTTATACCAACAAGTAGGATCTTGTGCAGGTCTTCCCTCTGAAGTCAATGGATGTTCTGTTGGGAAAAAAAATAAAAAATATCTGCTGATGCTGTGATTCTTATACATTTGCAAGTTACAGAGCAGAAACAGAAACCATCTAAAGAGAATTTCATCTTCATAGCCCTTTGCATGTAGAGGGCTGAGCCCTGCCCTGAAAGACTGGATCCCCTGGTCTCAGAGAAATTGCTCTGGCAAGTGGTGGACAGCCTGCATTAGCTATAAATTAAGCATCTTTGTGACATGGGAAATTAATTGGCAATCGGTTTTGCTTTTCCAAGAACTGATAGAGAGGCTTGCTTTTTCTCCCAGAGTTTTGGGCAAAGTGTCGGGTTTCTTTAAACAGTAGTTTTAATGATCCGAGCACTTCCAGGGAGTCCAGCTTCCAGCCCAGCCTCTCCCTGAAACATTGACTTCTTCCCGCAGACAGCTCTGATCACAGAGATAAGGCTGTTTTGTGAGAAGCCATCCCCTGCTCCCTGGGGTCTCCCTTGTGAAGTGTGCCGAAATGAAGAGAAGAAGGACACATCCTTTGGTCCAAAGTGATAGTGAGAAAGAAAGGAAGCGTGACCCAAGATCCCCTAATTATGGCTTGGAGCACAGAGATCCAAGGCCAGGGGTCTGGTCTTTGCCCCCATGCCACTTTTTCCTTTGTGTGAAACAATCCCCTAAGTGTGATCGTTGGCCTGTGTGTGTGCTAGCAATGCTATGTGCAGCCTGGAAAGACTGCCTGCTGCTTTGCATCAGAGCTCTCATTAGTTTGTGCCCCACAAAACAGTAATGTTACATGGGGTAACTGCTGCATCCACTCTTAGGTCCCTGAATTCCTGGCTTGTTGACCAAAACTCAAGCTAATATTTCAGACGTTTCTGTAGTCTCTGGTAGATTCTTCACTATTATAATTAAAAAGTGCATACTAAATAATATAGTGTGAGATTTTTTTTTTCACTTTTAAAATTAGGTCTTTTTTACAGATTGATAGAAAAGAAGGCATTTGAAAAGTTGTACCAAGCCTTATGCTGGGAAAAGCCAGCCCTGCATGAGAGCTGGGCCCGGCCACACTACCATTTGTCTCATGTTCTTTCAAAAAATTGCCTCTTTCCCAAGAAAAAATGTTGTCAATTATGTGTTTATTTCTACATCTGCTGGAACCATTTTCTATTAAATGAAGTGGGAGCAATGATTAATTGGTTGCTTTGGCTTTAAGGCTTGTGCAAGCAACAGTGGGAAGAGGGGGTTTTGGAAGCTGGTCTTCTGCCAGGAGTTGTCACTCATGTCGCTGACAATGCTGTCTCACTAGAAGGCCATATAATAATGTATTTCAAAATAAAAAGTCAGTTAGGGGAACATTCATCACTTTGAGAGCGTTTTCAAAGTGAGTGTCAGGCTTGTAATTCAATATTGCTTCAAAGCAGGGCTCCTGAGAGAAGAATTAATGGGAGAGAGGCACAGGCAGGGCTCTCCATGTCCTTTCCTATCTAACTTTTCTAACGGGAGAGACGTGGCTTTTGGTCGTTGTCTCAAAGACGCTGGGTTCAGCCATGCCCAGCCACTGCTACCCATTAGCATCAGCACGAGCTCAGGTGATGGTGCCCATCCTTTCCTCCAATGGAAAGGGACAGGGCTAATCTCACTACTGGTTTTCACTCTTGAAAGTGCTCTGTTGATATGAGGTCTGTGTGAGGTAAGATGTGGGTCAGAAA
This sequence comes from Cygnus atratus, assembly GCF_013377495.2. Classification (NCBI taxonomy): domain Eukaryota; kingdom Metazoa; phylum Chordata; class Aves; order Anseriformes; family Anatidae; genus Cygnus; species Cygnus atratus. The sequence continues at coordinate 8,759,633 of NC_066365.1, forward strand.
CATGTTTTCCAGCTGGTATCCCTCACTTCCATGCTAAGAAAAGGCAGCAGATGTGATGGAGCAACAATTTGGTGTGCTCTTCAAATTCAACAGCAGAAAATGTTGCATTCCCGAGTTCCTTGTACTATTCTGCTTTAGATCCTGACCTTGTTCTTGATGGTTGCCTCTTTGCAGCTGCCATTCAAAGCTGAAGTTGTGGGATCCTGGTACAAATTGATGTTTTGCTATAGCCTGCGGGCTGTGAAGCTCCACATCTTAGCCCGTGATCTACCCACAGTCATGTGAGCTCCTAGGAGGGTACTCGAGTCCTCCAGTGAACTGAGTGCTTTTACCTTTTCTATATAATAGGGTGAAACTATCACATGTTAAATTGCTCTTCATGCTGGTTGAGGATGATTTTTATCTGTACTTGATTTGGTCTTTAAATTAGTCTTGCCATTTTTCCAGCGGCATTGCTTTGGACTGACATAAAGATGCTATTTTTTCTGATCTCGGTGTTTCTGTGCACCATGCCAGCTGGTCTAGGTCTAGATGGGGGGGGACCCTTCCACTCTTCCATGACAAATGTATCTTTTGGTCTCACTGTGATCTTATCTGACATCTCCATCAGACATGTGGGAGCTGGTGGGGTTTTTAAACTCAGTTTCTCTTAATCATATTTGGAATACGAACGCATCTTAGTCCTATTTGTCATAAGTGGAATGATGTTTTCTGAATTTCTTGTCCCGCTGGGTATTGGCACATACTGCTTGTCAATGTTGCTGAGCAGAAGACCTCAGCTATTGTTGTGTGCAATCTCCAATACAAAAAATGTCTGATGACTACAGACTAAAGGACCAAGGTGCTATCAGTGAAACTACACTTTGTTTTCACCTTTAGATATCTGGTAAATGAAAATTGTTCTTCAAGGTTTCAAAGAGGGAAGTGTTGAAAACTATTAGCTAAAAGCTTTCTGCCTGACAGCATTAATTTCCTATTCATTTCATTAAAGGGACATTTTTGGAGGGACATGTAAATTACAGCATGCTCCTAGCAAAATAATAGCTTCAGGAAAAAACATGTAATAGCTCTTCTTAATCAAAATAAGGGCAAGTTGTTGTTTATCCAGCTGAGGAGCTGGCAATCACTAAAGCTTGATTTTCTGTTTTCCACATTGAAGAAATTATATTTAAGATACAAACATGGACATATTTCAGTAAAGTACATACCTAGTGGTTATTTGTTTGTTCTGAATGTGTTTATGCTTTGGTTTCCTTTTTTCTTCCTATGCCAGTCTCCCTGTCCACACATCACACACCTTTTTCAGCCCTGCCATGTTGGCCAATAAGAAGCAACATTGCATTGCTGGATAAAACAATTCTGCCTCCGTAGGATAATGTAGCAGATATATTCATTGTTTAGATAAAAGCTGATGTTAAAATCTCCTGCTGGAGTCGAATGATTCTTGTCTTAGTCACATCATGGATCAGGTGGGTATTTCTGCTGGCGCTCTTGCCACGATACTCAAGACCAGCTCATGTTAACTCTACACGTGTCGATAATTAACATGAAGTGGAAGGAAATCCAGAATTAGACCACTGACGCTAGTTGAGCTTTTCAGAGAAGATTGGATGCAAACTGCCTGGAGATAGCTAAGGCCATGGTCTTCATACTAAAATAGAATAAATATATTTGTGAAATAACACTGCAGTTTAGTAGCTGTAATCCCTTGCTTATTGCTTATATACTCATGAGGACTGGTAGCATACTATGACATGTCTTGGTACCTCCTGAAACCTGGGTGCTTGTCTCTTCATAAAAAACTAAGGCACAGTAAAACTAGGGGCTATTTTTTAAAGTTAAATATATAGATTTTATTTTTTCTAGTATGTACTGTGTCAGATTTTCAGAAATGGAGGTGATTTCTACTGACTAAAGATTGGTGAATTTGTAGTGGGATAGTTGTGAGGAGGCTAGAAGGGTTACATGGAGATGGGACTGGACTGTGGGTTATCATTACAGGCTACCACACTGTAAGCACCGGCTTTTCCTTTAAAGAGTTTATCAGCATTTTTAACCTGTCTATGTAGAACTCGAAAAGGACAAAATAATAGCCCCCTGTTAGGACAACACGTAGACTGGAAAGCATATTCAAATCATTGTGTACTTTTCATTTGGCTTCCTTGATCTGCTCCAAGAAATGTATTTGCAGATTGCAGCATGGCGGGGAGCTGGAGCAAAGAGCTGGGGCCTCTCCATGTCATGTCAGAGGGCAGGAAACTTGTGATTAGTACTGCAACAAAATCCTACTTTTCAGTGCTAATGGCTGACTTTATTAATAGTGGTTTGGTGCACATGGGAAGCAGGAAGGAGAAATCATTGAGTAAACCACAAAGAGCCATAACGTTCCCGAGAAATCTTTTTTTTTTTTTTTTTTTTCCTAAGACATGAAGTGTGGCATGCAGTATTCTTGCCTATATTGCATTCTCCATCTGGCTGGTTACTGAAAGCTCAGATTCTCCTGGGCTTTTCTGAGTTATTTACTTTAATATTATGCCTTTTATAGAAAAGATTATCTTACAAACTGGATTCTCCATAGTGGAGAGATTTTTATGGTTTAATCCTGTTTTTGATATCTAATTCTATTTTTTCCCCTTAAATTTAATATCATTTCCCCTGACACACATACATAAACATGCACAAGATTTCATGTCTTATTTTTTGTAGTAGTGTCTCATGCAGAGATTCTTTTCTTACCACAGTTGATTGAGAAATAGCTCCTGTGGGATTTAGAGAGTTGTTCTGTACCTCCAGCATAGGGACTGAGAAATCCCTGTGCGCCTTGTTCCCTTTAAATGGAGACTACAGCCAGAGCCCAATTAATACAGTGGGAATCCTTACATTGATTTCAGTTACCTCTTGATCAGGCTGTCTGTCTTTTCTTCTTCGTTATCATTATCACTGAGCATACCATAAGCATACCTTGTACAGAAGCAGTTTTGGGCATTTCATACGAAGTAGTATGGAAGCAGTTTTAGGAATGCAGAATGGGGTCCAGAATTAACCATTTTCTTCTCGGATGGTGACCTTAGATGAGCACGGCAGTTCTGCTTTCTCTCTCTGTCCCTGCTCCTTGTCTCCTGGGTATGCACTCAACATTATGCTCAGTGACATCTGTGCAATGAGAGTGAAGTCTGCTCCACACAGAATATTACATGGTGGCTGTAGGGCTCTGTTACAGGATTATGGACCGGAACCATCAGGAACTGAGCCTGGGCTGTGGGTGACCAGTAATATATTGTTCTACTTTCTTCCTGCACAATTTCTCTCAAGACATTGGCTCTTCAGAGGAGGGTTCAAGGCTGTAACACCCTCAGCTGGCACTTATTTTTTTTAATCAGAAGGTAATTAGTTGGTATACATAAGGGCTGGTGAGAGCATACTTCAGGTTTCCCTGGTGGAAGTGCTTGGGATGTGATGAAGAAAGTCTTCCAATGTATAGCCACAGCAAAATGGCTGGAGTTTTCTTGACTCTGGGATCACACCAGGGGCTTTTTCTGTTCTTCTGCTATCCCACGCGTTGTGCTTACAGGTACGTTGGTGTATTGTGCAGTGAAGGATGGATCTTATCTGTTCCAGGTATTTAATTTTATGTTGGAATTTTTCTTTTTCTTTTTCTTACTTTTTAAGACTTCCCTGTAAAGGTCCTGTGATGCCTTAGGCAGATCTCTAAGAGAGTTAAAGCAGAAAGCTTAGGACTGTGTTTCGTCTTCCTATTAGGCTGAAAGGGGTTTAGATTTCTACTGATTGACCACTGAACCCCTCCCTTCCTCCCTCCCCCAACCAACTCTGCTTCTCTGGCCTGGATCAATGTCAGTAGTTAAATGGATCGGTTATTTGAAAGCTGTCTGTTGACCTTTCCTTCGTGATTGATTGCATGAAAAGTGCATGGGAGTGTGGCTTCCAGCTAGGCAAGCGGTCACTGCTGATGGCTCTCTTTTACCGCTCCCATAGCCCACTAGCATTTCCCACAGAGGAATAGGCTGCCTGCAAAGATGCAGGACCAGAGAGTGCTCTCAAGTAACCATAATGAAGCTGAAAGCTAGCTCTAGTGTTCCTCAATGGCCAAGAGGAATTATTTATGAAGAGAAGACCAGGCCTGAGTGGTTTACTGGCCTTCAAAACGCTTCCTGACCGGAGGCCTGGAATCAGAGAGCCACAAGAGCCCAGGGTGACAGTTGCCTAGGGGTGTTTGCCCGTGTCCTACCAAAAACAGGGAAGGAGGACAAAGCCAGGGCCATCTGAGTCCGATGCACACACCATCATGCACTTGCCATCTTGCACACATGCTGTCCTAGCCTGGAGAAATAATTAACTTTTTTATCTTTCAATATGCATTTGAAATACAAAAACAGCCTGCAGAAGCAGATGCATAGAATTAGTCTTTGTGCAACTCTTCCTTCTTATGCTTTCCGAGTCTAAAAGTAATGTTGTCAGGGTTTTAATTTGTTTTAAATCTCCTGTAACCAATTCCATGGTAACAGGTTTTGATTTCTGGCATATGGAACATTTTAGTTGCTCCCAATTGTTAACGTTATGAATAATAAACCCACCTTTTAACTCCTAAAATAAAGTTTGACAGTGCAGTAAGTGATGTTCTGTTTGCAGAGAAGCAGAGAATACAAATTACCCTAAATCAGGTAATAGGAAGCTGATGTATGATGATTATGTTGTTTCATCACCCACTTTTCAGTAGGCTGTGCAGGATCGGTAATTCACTGCATGATCTCCCTTTTAAATCACTTTCTTAATAAACATGTAACAACACTATCCTGATGTAGGGCACAGCATGGCTCCATGCTTAATCTATATTTTACAAACCAGAAATACACCACATGTAATGGAAAGGTTCATAATGTCAATGCTCGATTGTGATTATCAGGGAATTGCCCTCTGTAGAGTGTGGGGTTATATGGAGAGTTGGAGAGGAGGCTGGAGCAGGCTGGGAGTTAGGATTTCTTCTGGTAAATACCATGTACCGAAGCCTAGATTAATGGTGAATGCTGGGCAGTTTGACAATCAGAACAAAGGTATTATTTGATGATGACAGTTCACCATCAGCTGGCTTTTCTGTTGCCTATCACTGCTCTGTAACTCTGGCTAGTGGTGGTTTGTCATGCATGCAATAACTTTGGATGAAAGAGCCATTGATTTGAATGTGATTCCCATGTTAAAAGGTGCAAATGAAGAGGGCTTGGTCATGGTGCTGTTGCAGTATGATCAGCCAACTTTGCCCTTCTGACTGCTGGCATCTGTTTTGGGATTGCCACAACTTGTGTCTTGCTGTGTGGATCTGGGTGGTGGGGTTGAGCTGGAGAAGGAGGTGAGCACCCAACTCTGGAGCAGTCCCCATGGAGCAGAACCAGGCCGAAGTCTGCAGCTTGGTGAGGATTATCCTTGCCCATTCATGGCTTTAAGGTACCTCTGAGCAGTGAAAAGTGAAGCAGTTATAGGGGAAATCCTGCAGATCCACCTGAAGGATATTTGTTATGGTTCTGTATGGTTCCATCTCCACTCTCTGTGGCTCCACACCCCTCTCAGTTTTCATAGAAGTTGTATAAGGCTTTTTCCCCCCAGTTAAGACAAGTAGTTTATGAACTGTGTCCTTTTCTCACTTGCTCCTCACAGCAAGGGGCTCATTATAGCAAAACTCCCCCATTTGTCTTGAATACCCTATTAATTAACGAATGTTATCTGTTGCTAATGATGAAAAGTACTGATGGAGAGGCTTCACCATCACTTCCACATCATCTTCTAAATGGCTTATTAAAAGACCAGGGAGAGCTGTTTCAGGGTTAATAAAAGAAATTGTAGCTCTTGTAATTGATAGTAGCTCTTGTTCTTTTATCCAGTCAAAACTAATACCTTTTCTTTTTCCTAAGGGGCGAGTGATCAAATGGTGACTTACCAAATCATAGGGAAATGAGATTATTTCAAGCTTTAAAATGACTGTAATCAGGAATAGACAATTTATTTTTTCTATTGGTGCAAGATACTTTAAGATTCCTTCTGGAGGAAGAGAGGGAGGAAGGAAAAAGGAGACAGAAAAGGAACAAAATAAACTAACAAAATAATCTGGCAGCTCTGCAGTCCATTTGCTAATGCAGTTTGAAGCTGGTGCACATTCAGTCAGCACAGCTGCATGTTCCTTACCCTGCTGGCTCATCTGGAGTGACTCCATGCACAATGCTGGCTTTACTCAAGGTGAGTTGGTTGGGTGTTAAGCAAAGCAAACCCACAGTATTTAAGAAATGTCTGCTTTTAACATTGAGACATTTAGACTCATGCAGGACTGTCACAGAAATGGCTTTGTCCTTGTGCTCAGCTCTTTCACCGAAGTAGTGCAGAGAATCTATCATGAGAGGAGCTCTAAGTTTAATGTCCACTGGGATGGTGACTTCCTCTTTTCTATAAGCATTTGGACTTTGTTCTAGGAATTCCCTTCCTTGTTTTTAAAATATATACTTTTCTGGCATTAGGAAAAAAAAAAGTAAAACAAAACCAAGAAAAACAACAGAAAACCCTATAGGGATGTTCTTCTGTTGCAAAGATGTAATGAGGTACTTTAATAGGGCTGGAAACTACATCTAGGATTACAGCACTGTTCACAGGAGAATTAAATGAGAATAGCCTGCACCCATTTGAGTTTGTTCTGACATAGACCAGGGACTTGAATTTCAGTTTTTACTGAGAAACACCCACTGAGTGTCCTGGCTATTAGCTGTTGGGTTTATGTCTCTGAAACAGAACTTGTATCTTTGATCTGAGGAAAAAACTGGCAGAAGCTTCAGAGAACTAAGTTTATTTCATCCAAATTTTCTTTACGGATACTATGCCAATATTCCTTCAGAAGGAAGGGAAAGAAGTTAGTCTAAAAATCTCAAACCTAAAAAAAGAATGAAATAAAATAGACTTTCATATTGGTACCCACTCTCCCTCCCTTCTATGAGGATCCTTTCATTGCCTGAAGGGATGAAAGACATGGACTCCTGATGGCTCTTGAACAGGAGACGTTTATTGTCCTTTTTCACTACTACATATACTTTCCCCATAGCCCCACGCACCCGAATCTGTCATACAGTTGGTTAGAGACCCTCAGACATGTGCCTGAGCCAGCCAGCAATTGGCCACTGCCCAAAGCTCATCTTTAACACAGTAGCCAATTTACTTTATCTTGACCTTGCTCAAGTTTTTGTTTCTACTGCTTGTTTCCTCATTATCTCTAATTCAGGGACGTGTGAAACAGTGCAAAGCCACCTGCAAATTCCTTTCCCACAATTGCCAAAGCTAAGATGAAAGGATGACTCTCTTCAGCAAGCTCTGGGCAAAATCCTTGTCCTAACCCTTGTGTCATCGCACACTGCCTGAGGCAGAGCTTCTCTAGACCCAGTGCAGAGGCGAGTCCTCACATCTCCTATTGAATATTGCCAGTTAGGCGACTTTCTGAGCATGCATCGATGGCAAGGGCAGGCAGTTACCTGGGGCTGCCTGCACTGCTTTGTGGTGGGGAGTTATTCCTGAGCAGAGTATTCGATTCCTGTTCCAGGTCTAGCAGCATGCCCAAGGTAGCAGCCGCTTACCTTTGAGTAGAACCAGGACTGAAGAATTGTTTGGATGGCTAAATAGAAGTGAAGACAATGGGAAGCTTTCCCTCTTCCTCCTTTAAATTTTGCAAGGACATCTTTAAGACTCTCCTTCTCACCCTGTCCTGGGTGCCTGCCTCTTCCTGGTGTTGCAGACCTCTGCACCACACTTCTTCAGGGAGCCCAGCGACCCTTTTCGTAGTATACTCCCATGTCTACCTGACATCTGATAGACTGGGGAGTAAATACAGTCCCCTGTCTGCTGCTGGTGCAAACAACACTCTCATCCCTCTTGGAAAGCTCCAAGTCGGGGCTTTGACTTTCATCATTTTTATTTCCCAGCCACTCAGTAATTCCTTCCAAGCAGAAGTTTGTTTCTCTTCCAAGTTACACACCCTAGGCATGGGACACCAAATGGGCTTTTCCCCATAGGAAGGCAGAAAGTGGCAGGTTGATAGAAGACCCACTAGGCCTATTTAACCCCCTGCCAGTTTAATATAATGATCCAAAACCTGGACCAATGTGCTGCCTAGACATAAAGGGGGAAAATATCAGGCAATGTTTTCATTTCACTTAGAGGGAGAAATCGAGACATTCTGAGAGATGAAGTGATATGCCTAAGGCTGTGCAAGGGGTCTGACCAGAGTTCAGACCTGAATTTACTGTTGCCCAGCCATGTAACTGAAGTTCAAGACTTCTTCTAACCTTTGAGTAAAAACTGTTTAAAGCCAAACACTTACAGTTCTTCCTGGCATAGCTTCTTTCACATCATCCCAATAAAACCAAGGATATTGGAACATTTAAGAATAAACCCAGGTCACAATATCCTGCATTTTTTTAAGCCTCCAAGTGAATTTTGAGAACATAATTTGTATTTTATTGCAGCGAAAAGTAGCACCTGCAGTAGGTTTATTTCTTTGCAAATGTCAAATCTAATGTTTCAAAGAAGGCTCAAGACGAAGTGAAAATGAGAGCAGAAGGCTACATAGCTGTCACTAGCCTTAAGACTGTTTACGAAAACCCGAGATGACCTACAGCTTTAAATGACATTGATTGGCGTACTTTAACTTTGTGCTAATGGACTAATGACTTGCAAAGCTCTGAACAGTCGAAGGAAAAAAAAGACTGGCATCTGTGAAAGATGTTGATTGCAATCTGTGGTATTCAGCTGACTTTTCCAATAAGTGTTAAATATGCAGGACACCACATAGAATTGTAATTGTTGCTATTTAAAAAAAATAAATCTTTCCTCAAATAACAAAGTCTTTGTCTTCAGTGCCAAATAATACCATCAAAATGAGTACTTTCAACTGCAGCCTTTTGACAGTAGAGGCAAACCTTGTTACAACTCAGCAGCATGTAGCTTCTGAAAAACTAAATCTTCAGTCTAAAGGGAAGAGGACTGAGTGAATAAGGCTAAAAAAAAAAAATCACAAAACTCCTTCCTCCTTCTGCTGTGTAACACATGCCAACTGTCTCTGATTCTTGCTTTCCCCCTGTAACTCAGTGGGATGCTTGGGACAAAAGGAAGGGCAGGATTTGGTCTTAAATTTCCAACATGGTGGTGTCTGTTTCTTCTTCTTTGATTACCCTGAGTAAAACGTGCCAGTACAAGAATCCTTTTGAGACATGAAATACTGCCAAAGGGTCACTGTTTAGAGCACAGCCAATATAGTACGAGACGCTGCTAATCTATCCCCTCTATGATGAATATGTTGACAAGCATTTGAATTTTAATAATTAATCATGATAAAACTAAGGAGAGTTAATAATTTAAATTCTGATAATGGAGAGTGGTGCAACTACTCAAGTAGACAGTTTCTGTAAGTTTCACCTCTGTTAATTTTAACCGAAGGGAGCACTGTCGCTTTTAATTATCCACGAGAAGCTCTTGGTGCTGTAAGGCTGGCACAGAGGAGGTCAGCTCCAGTAAATGTTAACAGCTTAAAGAGAAAATGCAGGGAGAGTACATAAAATCAGGCTAAAGCTAATCAATAGGATTGGTTCTTGAAGCTGTGTTTGCTTTACTATAGTGGTGCATTACTGGAGACAAGTAAGCAAAATTGTGAAATGATGAAGACAAAGTACATGTTTGTCTTCCCAAATGTGTCAGTTGCATAAAGTCAGTGGGAAGCCCTGACCTTTATCAGAATTGCCATCATCTCTAATGGAACCAGAGTTTACCAGTTTATATGCATGTTTGCTAGTGTTATCATGAGCTGTTCATCTTTGCAATTTCCTCCTCTTTCCTTTAAGTGGACAGAGCAGAAACATTTTGGATTCCCAAAGAAGTGAAGCATAGACACTCTTGCTTTTGTCAGGTTACCCTTCCAAAAAACTTTTTTTTTTTAATAGCCAATTTCAGCAGAAAGAGGTAAGGGGACCTCTGTTTCTCTGAGCTCTTCGAAAATCAGCAGCAGGATGCAAGAAGGGATCTACCTGATGTCCAGGTGGAGCAAAGGGTGCAAGCTCCCTACCCCAGCAGCTGTGCTGGGAAGCCTGCTGTGCTGCCAGGGATGAGAGCCCAGCGAGACAGGGGAAGGAGGTCTAGGGGGTGTCGGCACAAATTCAAAGGAAACCAGGCTTCATCACTTCTGCTGCTTATGGAGTGACTTTTGGTTTTGTATCCCAACTGATAAATGCATCGTATTTTCTCAGGGCTGAAGGTGACAGAGTGGGGTACTGCAGTGTGCACTCTGTTTTCAGATTGCCAGCACAGCATTAGCTGCTGCAGTGCGTGAGTACTCCCTTGTGTTTCCTGCTACTTACTGGAGGAAATTCTTGGCATACTGGGACTACTGAGGTACCTATTCAGTTATCAGAAGCATTTGGCAAGCTTCTGAGGGCAACCACTGTAGCTGAAATGTTATTTTAGTAATTTTACAAAGCTCTTTGATAAACTGAGGTTGACATTTCTAAGGCACCCTGTTCTGTTCACCCTTGTGGTGGTCAGAGTAAGCCAGTGGAGAGGAAACACCTCACATGGTGTGTCTCAGGTTACACAAATCAGATGATTTAACAGACTTCTCAATGTTTGCTGCTTAAATAACCAGTTTTGTTTCATGCCTGGCTGAGTTTTCAGAGGACTGATATTCTACACTCAGCCATCTTATTTGCAAAAGTTGGACATTCATGTTATAGACATATTAACACATTTTTAAAAGAAGAAATAATAAAAGCTGGGCAGTAAGTAGTTAAAGTATGCTGTGTGTAATATTCAGTGTTACTTTATTTGGCCTTGGCACCATATCAATGGCAAAAAAAATTAACAACAAAAAGAATGCATTCAAAGAACGGATGCTTCTGAGAAGCTCTGTAAGCAGTACCCGCTTGCCACTCTTACATCTCAAAAGTGTGTGATCTTGTCTCTGTTAGTTGTTTGTTTTGGCTGGGCTCCAACAGATTTGTACTACAGGCTGTTTTGTCCCTGTAGTTGACATAACTCAGTTTTTGCCTTTGGTTTTTCACTGGAGGTAATGGTATTTGTTGTACCGCACAGAATAACTCCATCTCACTGTTTGTAGCTACATGTCATGTTGTGTTGATGTGTGACACAGGCACATCCTGTCATGATTTTATGTCACTGTATGACAAGACACCTTCCTCATAAATTAACACCATTTGATTATGTTGCAGCCTTGGGTCAAGGTACTCCATTATGTATTTGCAAATTTTCACAAGTCCAGGAGACCCAAACTGATTCAGAACAAAAGCAAAGCTTCAGGCTAAGCTTGTGGGATTTGAGATACTCCCCATAAAAATGTGAGTGTCCCGGGAACTTCTCTGTAGACAAAATTTGCCTGATCTCCCAGCCTGAAGCTGTTATTAAAATTGCTCCTGAGTAGGCCATCAAGCCTAGGTGTTGAAATACTTGTGTTTTAGGCATCCATTCCCCTAAATACAAACAATGCATAGATCTATACCTGCCAGTTTTCAGCCAGGTTGAAGGAGAGGAGCCCCCAGTGTCTGTCCTTCTGACTCCCCAAATCCACACACAGCAGTATGATGGGATGCAGCAGACATATTGTGCATTTGAAGGATGGTTGTCTGTAAGGCCAGGACCTACACCCAGGGCACAATCTATCCATGGGCATCCATGATCCCTAAGTCATTACACTTCTGTATAGCAACCTGCTGCATAAATTGTGGCACTTTAGTTATGAGCAGAGAATGTTACCAGGCAGTAAAAAAAATAGTCATACCTATTTTATAGTAAATTATAATTAATTGGCCATGTCCCCAGTAAAATGTGCCAACATTTCTGAAGGCATGTGTGAACCGCAAGTAATTATAGACAAATATCTGCACGGAAGGGTCGGGTGTGTTTCACATGCCCTGAGAAGCCCAATTACTTTGAACTAGACTTTGAGAGCTAAGTCTGTATCTCAGGGGTCACCAAATTCAACCCCCTTTATGTTAATGCTATCACCTACTGACTTGATTTATTTGTTGAGGTAATTGCATATGTTGTTACTCTATTACTGTAGAATTTTTATTATAATTCACTCATCTATAAATTCGAGGCCAAATTAGACTGTATATCTGATAATCTTTTTATTTGTTATAGCTACAGAAAGAAATAGCTTAATAACATTTTTAAGTATGATGATTTGTATCAGCAGTCATCAGCTTCTTTTTGGCAGACTGAAGAAAAAATATTGTATTCTCTCTTTAGAAATACCTGTTTGGGGGTTGGTTTCCATACATGCCTGTAGAAGTTTTTTGAGAATCTTGTGACTTTTTCAAATGTCAAGAATTTTTGTAGGTGACAGAAGTGAGCTGAAAGTATAAAATTAGAAAAGGAAAAAGAAAACGCAAGTTTTGTTTCTTGTCAGTCATTCATCACTTTACAGCATATAAAATTCTGGAGCTTTTTTTATCCAGCTTTCCACTCGCTACATAACATCAATAACTACTTATATCTTCAGTACAATCTATGGATGAGAAGACAACTCAAGTCTAGCTTGTTCATGATTTATTGTAAAAGGGTTAGCTATTAGTGCCTTGCTTTCAGCTGTGATAATTTTCCTCCTAGTAGCTGACATGGTGCTGTGTTTTGGATTTAGGATGAGAAGAGTGTTGGTAACCCACTGATGTTTCAGTTGTTGCAGAGCAGTGCTTACACAGAGCCAAGGACTTTTCAGCTTCTCACACTGCCCTGCTAGCGAGCAGGCTAGGGATGCAGCAGGAGCTGGGAGAGGACAGACCCAGGACAGCTGACCCAAACGGGCCAAAGGGGTATTCCATAGCATGTGGTGTCATGATAGACAATAAAACTGCTGGGGGGATGCTGCTCAGGGACTGCTGGTCATTTTGTGGTGGGTGGTGAGCAATTGCCTTGTGCATCACTTGCTTTGTATATACTTTTATTTTTGTTATCCTTTCCCTTTCTGTCCCATTTAACTGTCTTTATCTTTACCCACAAGTTTTACCTTTTTTCTGATTCTATCCCCCATCCCACTGACAGGGTGAGGGGAGTGAGTGAACAGCTGTGTGGTGCTTAGCTGCTTGTTGGGTTGAACCGCAGCAATTAGGTTTTGATTTCTGGCCAGCAGGAAGTCCATGTGCTTTAACTATCCCAACCTAGTGAATAATATTGCAAGTTTTCTCAAATCATTCAACCAATATAGATACAAGCAGTGAGCTCCATCCTACAAGCTCCTATATTAAATAGTTAAAATTGCCTCCCACATTTTGGCTTTTAGTGCATTTTAAACAATGGATGTCACATGTATTCCTTCCCTAAGCAAACAGGGCAATAAAGTAACCCATTCTACATCGTTTAAACAGAAGTAATGATGAGACTGTTTAGTGTTTAGCAGCTGACAAGCACGCTTTAGGTTGGAGACTCCGGGAATTACAAGCAAAAAGGGAAAGGGCGCAGTTCTGCTAAGTGTTCTCCAAGTCTTGCATTTCCTCTGCTTTACTATGATTACAGAAGCCCAGGTTTGTCCCTTATGCGTTAGGCGTGATAGCAGGGGAATTTTAAAATACTCCTTAATCTGCTTGTTTCTGTCCCTTGGTTGCTCACTACTTTTTTTTCTTGCTTGTCTGCTTTGAGGCAGCCACAAGGCTGCTGCACTGTATCAGTAAAAGAGTAAAACCTGTTAAATAAATCAGATAAAGAAAATATCAGTCAATACCTTATGGAAGTTTGTGTTTTAAATTACTTTCATGTGAGTGCTGAACTGCAAAGAAAAACAAGTAAGCTGGCAGTACCTCTGGCCACTTTAAGATCTCTTGTGGAGAGTTTAATGCTCCGTTTGCGATCGTTGGACATTGTCTACTTGGACTGATCATAGAGAAAACTGAAATAAAGACCATGAAACCAGCAGTGAAAGAAAGTCAGAATTTTCTGCCTGTGGACTCAGAACTATTGCCATGCTACTGCCGACAACTCACTGGTGACCACAGGTTGCTCTTGAAATAAACTGTACTTTATGTAGGCTAACAATGCACTCCCAGCATTTTGGCTTCAAGAGAGATAAATATGCTTGGGTTTTTCGTTTCCATTTATTTTAAACATTTTTTTAGTTTATTTTTTTGTTGTTCTTTGTTTTTTAAGCAAGTGGCAGGGTGGAAAGCGCTTCTATGTCTTGCAGAATGGAAAATCTGAAACATAAAACTCAATACTGTTAAACTATTATCACCTGCTGTTTATACTAGAATACTGCACACTCTAGGATCTGTCCAGTGATGCCAGGAAGAGATGATTTCCACACTACAGAGCTCCCCAAATCGGTGTAGGCATAGAGAAGCTGACATGGGCCAGATCAGATTAAAAAAAAAAAGGCATTTAAACAGAAGCTAACTCTGCTTGCTGTAATATGGCACAATCTCTTAAGTGTATGTCATGGGAAAGGAAAGGGTTGCTGATTCGCTGGGCTAGCAACACCAGGCAGTTGGCTCGTGGATGCTTGACCATGGTAGAAGGGTGAAAACAAGTCTATTTTCTGGCCTGTTGTGTGGAGAAAGGCCCCATCCCTCTCAGGGTCTCTTGAAAATGGACCAAGATTGGGGCCAGAGATTTCTTGTAAGGAGAGAGACTAGTACAAGAGACACTTTCATCTAGATGCAAAAGCTGCAAGATGGGCTCTGGGGGCCCAAGTGGGCAATCAGTTAGCTTGTGTAGATATAGGGCTGCAGAAATAATCACCAGACTGATGTGATCCCAAACACAGACAAATGCACTGAGTCACGGGTTTGAGAGGGAAACTGGTATTGAATACATCTCAAAGAATTTTGACTTAAGTGTGTACTATGTGCTGTAAATTGCATTTTTTTAAGTTTAGCTGCAATAATTTTAGAGCAATTAAAGAAAATCATGTAAGTAAAGTAAGATGTCATGAAAAGGGTAGAACAAGGATATTGGTAGAAGGTTTGGTGTTTAACATGACAATATCCCTTACATGTCTTATGCTGTTCAACCCAGGTGACTCATCCCAAAGCATCATTTGTTTCCTTGTGTGTGGTGCATGCACAGGGTGAACAGGAAACCCCAAATCTGTTCCCACAAGAAGTCAGTGGGAAAATACTCGCTGATACCCGTGGTAGTGAGACTCAGCTTCACTTCCTCGATAGACTGCATTATCTAGAAGGTAAAACTTTCTGTTTGGGGAACTTTGATAACCCTGTGTTAATTGATAAGGATCCTGCTGTTCTTCCAGCAGTGAGAAGAAAGCAGATGCTACTGGTGTGTCAGATCATGAGGTACCAGAGACATAACAAGGCTGGCTGGGTGGCTCATTTGCTCGCGTGCTTTCCTATGATCTCAAAACTCTGCTGAAACTGCACTCTGTGGAAAAGCCATAATATGCAAAACAAACATGGTGCTGGACATGCAACGTTAAGCAACTGATGAGGTTAAGTAATGTAGCAATACTCCCGCTTTGGGGCTGTCTGGTCTGGTTCAGTCCTCCCGAGCCTTTTTAATAGATGAATACCACGTATTAAACAATGAGGTGCTTTATGATGTAAGTCTTCATGTTATTGTTGATACCTTCTGTGAAATTACTATTAGCCAGTTTATAGTTCCCCTGACTCTCCCTTCATCATATAAATGCATGTATGTATGCAATATGTATATATATTTTGAAAACCAACCTCATATTTTATCTGTCCTGGGAAAATCCTGTTCCCAGAAGACACTCGTTTTTCTCTAACATGGGCTAGTAGCAGTGAGTTAATGATTTTTTTTGCTTCTTTTTGTAGGAACTTTCATCAGAGACACTTCAGTAATAGGACAGTACTGGATGTAAATGGAATATAAATTTCACATAGTTGAAATGCCTTCTTTGGTGGAAGGGGGCAAAATTACAAATGTCAGATATTCCAAACTGTTTTGAGACTGGATTCATTTGAAATACTACATAGGTGCATAGAAACAGTTCGGAGGGGATGGGAGGGCGGGGATTGATCTTGTTTGCCTACTGACACGTTCCTTCCACAGTTGTTTGTCTGTGCAGGAATTTGCCCATGCAGAACGGTATACACTGGGGAGGAAGAGTCATTTTAGAGCTTTCAACTGATTTCTTTAGAGTATCTGGGTTGTCAGAAAGAAGGGGGGGAGAGGGGGAGATGTTGCACTGATCCTTCTTAAGCTTTAGAAAAGAAGCCCAGGATTCATTTAAGCCTTTATGGTGTTTCAGTGTCTGAGCCTTCCTTCAGCATCTCAGTGCAATGTTGCATCACCCTGAAGAAATATTTCATATCTTTCATTCCTATATGGTAGAGTTAGCTGTGGGACTGGCATAAGAGGTAGCATCTGCACTAGTAGGCTGTGGTCCTGTGCATGGTTCTCCTGATTTATTTCCCATCCTCTGCTGAAAATCCATGTGCTCTTAATTCAAAAAGCTCTGCCCTCTCTCTTCTACCTTTGTCCCCACACCATGCTGGGGAAAGGGGGGTGAAAGGGAAGAGAATACAAGTTTCCCTGTGACAGTGTTGTTTATAATGATTTATTATTTCTATTAACATAGTTCTTACAAGCCACATTTAAGGATCAGTTCTTAATTGTGCTAGGTGCATTGCAAGCATGCAGTAGAAAAAGGCAGGTGTCATCGTGAAAATGATTGCTAATAAAAATCCTTTGGCTGCATATGAGACAGGTGTGTGAGGTGGATGCAGGGGAGAATAATTGCAAGATGAAAAATGGGAACAAGGTTGCTCTACAGTACATACATGCATAAATGTAAGGATGACAAGTTACCAATGCAGACATGCACCAGGTGTGGTGTGCGAGGGAGGGACCAGCCCTCTCCACTGCCTTCTGCAAGTGTGTCCTTACCTCTCTGTCTTGCTTCTCCCTTGCTGGCCACCCTTCTTCCCTGGCTGGCAATATTACAGCTGCTTGCCGTAACCCTGCAACCAGTCTCTGTGGCAGGAGCTAGGAAATGGAAAAACAGAAAAAGGAAGAGTTAGGGAAGGGTGAATTTTTTTTTGGTCTGTCTTTTTTCAAGTCTTTCTCCTATCTCTTCCTTCTGAAAAAGGTGGAGCATGAGTTATGTTTAAGGGTAGCATGGATATAGTTGTTGCCTTCAGCAACAGCACATGGAAAAGCAAACTTTTTGGAATTACAGTTTTGATTATTGCTCCCATGAAGCAGCAGCCTGGTCAACCTGGTGATAAATCACATTCCAAAGCCCACAGCAATGATGAGGCGAAACACAGAAAAAAAATGGGAAGGAGAAGGTGAAGACAATGGAGGAGGCATTGATTCAATTTTGATAGCTGCTAAACAAAATGGGCTGACAAAAACCATTAATGCCCCTTTCAGCTGCCTCTGCAGGAGGTCAGCTGCCAAGCAAGAGAGGAAATAGCTGGGGTGAGTTATATGCTGGCTGTAAGACTGGTCATTTGATGCTTGATGGAGCCAGTGTTGCTTGCTTGTGGATGTTCTGGTGTATCAGAGAAAGGCCAGGGAGTTTGCCGGGGCATCCTGAAAGCAAGGCAATGCAGGAGTGGTGTTTGCAGTGGGTTGGCACCAGGTGGTTGTGGGACGTGCTAGAGCTCAGCCACTGGAGACATGCTGGGACCAGCTGAAAATGCTTGATTCTTTCCTTTAACACCATATCTAAGCTCGTTCTTACTGATAACAGCTTCCATATTGTCCATGATTAGAGACACAATTTGTGTCAGTGTTAATCTGTAAAAATGTTTGCCCCATCAATAAGATACTTCTTGGAGACCACAGGGCCATCCTGCAGAAATTCAAGTTCTTTCAGTGGCAGAGAAAGAAAGAACAGCCACATATCGAACATTTTAATATTGATACTGGCCAGCCAAGCTTACTAAAACAGAATGCAGGCTACAGTGCTAGTTCTTTCTTCTGTTTTAATGTTTGTGTAGCTGCCAGCTTGGAAAACACAACTAGATCTTACGGTAATCAACTGATGTGGAGTTTAGCTATGATACAGGACAACAGCTCAGCTGACGTTTAAGTGGTACTCAGTCGATGGGCTGAAGAAAACTTGAAAGATTGTTTTTTCTGTTCATTTTAACATCTCACTCCTTCACTGGATGTTTTCGTGTAATGCACCAAGGAAAACCACTGGTAGTCTGTTTCATGTGACAGAGAATCGTAAAATATTATGGATTTTGACATCAAGTCAAAGTTAGATTTTTTTTACTGGAATAGTGGCCAGTGGATCAGAGAGACCAGTTTCTGTAGCCCTAGTGGAAACTTTATCATTAAAGCTCTGCTTTGCATTTGAATGCCCAATTTGTTCGTGTTTCACGTGAAAAAAGGTAATCTACTCAAGGGTACCTATACACATTTTCTTTGACTGGAGATGTTCCAAGGTAGAAGTCTGTAAATTACTAATAGTGGCAAACCAAGTGAGATTACTGTGTATTTCCATAATATACAATCAAATAACTTAACTAATGGATTGACCTAACTAGTGTGTCTTCCCTTGTCAGCAAAGGTGACGTAGGGGGTTTCCTAGTACTCCCCACCTCTCCACTGCTTGCTCTTACCCCCTTCACCGGGTTACTGCTCTCTGGCCTGTAGCCACACAAGCATTTGTGGGGCAGTGCTGTAATCTTACTGATGTGATGTGAGTTGAGAAAGAAAGAAAGAAGAAGAGTTTTTTTTTAACACTGATCTTAAAACCTTAAAACTTATTAGCATAAAGGGGAAAACAGTGAGCTGTTTTCCCCATCCAGAAATGGAGACAATACTCTCTCAAGCTGAAAATACCACTGGTGACTTCCCTCCCCCCTTTTAGTAGCTAACCTGATTCTAGCACTTGCCCCATTTTTCCCTTCAGTTTCCGTTGCCTTCCTTAAGTATCTGATAAGCAAGCAGCTTCTGCATGTGTACAGCAGTGCAGGCTTCCAAGATTTTTATTTCCATTGCTTGCATCAAGACCACACTAATGAGGTATGAAATCATGCTGGCCATGAGACGTTTTCTAAGCAAATTCTCCAAAACAAGCAGGCATCTGGGCTTGATGGAGCAGAGAAAGTTGTGTAGTGCAAGGGAGGGCCTTGGAGAGCCATATGTCTGAAGGCTGGTGGTGACATTTCTACTTTCTTCCTTATATGGTCCATTTCTACAGTTTGCTTGTTTTCTTAATTACTCTGCTGCTGAGTTTCTGTCAACTGTAATGTATGTAAAACAATGTGTGTGATTCAAGGGAAAGCAAGGGCTTGACTGGCTTGCTATGCATAGAGATATGTGGAATACTGTGAGCTACAGACAATAAGTTTAAGGAACACACTGCCTGTTGAACTAAATCCTAAACCAGCTGTAACTTCAGTTCACTATGATTTAATACTTCATAGGAGTAGATTTGTTGTTTAGTGGTGTAGCAGCTGAGGCACATGCACAAGATGAGGGCTCACTTGGCTGGGCTGCTGCATGTGCCATAGACATTCCATAGAAAGGAGCTTGCTTCATCTGAGCAGACACAAAGTCTGGGGAGAATTAAGTGTTTTTGCCTTTTTTTGCAGAAGGGGTGGACTGAAAAATAAACGGACTTGCCTGTAATCTCCCAGTGTCTTCACAGATGTGCTGGAAATTGAATCTCCTGAGTCCTGGTACATCACTGTCATCACAAATTCTGAACTAATCAATAACATGTTTATTTGCCATCCCATAATTGCAGCAGTATTTTGTTGTTAAATACCCTGCAGTGTCATTAAAAACTAGGTTATTTAAGAATTGTAACCAATGCATGCACTTGAGGCATTTCTAAAGGAAATAGTGTGTGAGCCATTCGATATAACCAACAATAAAGCAAATACATCATTAGCCAGCAATACAAACCTGAAATCCTTCCTGAAGTATTCTGGAGGGACCCTGGAAGTGCCAAACCAGCACAACATGTCCTTTTTACTACTCTGTATCCCACTGTGAAGTAGACTCAATGAAACACAAGATTAAAACCAGAATAGACCTGGGCTACTTTGATCTGAGGCCAGCAGTAAAAGGGTACCCCTGTAGCTGCTTACACCCTAAAAAGGAATGCTATGGCACCAAAAAAGAACACCAAAGTGGCAAATTGCAGGAGAGGCATGTTGGCATGTGGGAAGGGAATTATACCCCTGCTCTGAGGCTGCAGCCCAGAAGCTGTTGCAGAAAGGTTGGTGAGGCCTTCAGGTGATGCTCCTGGTGACTGAAGGCATCATGAAAGAGAGGGTGAGACTGCCTGTCCCTGAAGGATGCTGCCATGTGCTGATCCTTGCCAGGAGCACACAGTAAGGTTGTGGTCCAGTGCTGAGAACAGAACTGCATGGGTAGGATTTGTCTCCAGTCAGATCAGGTTAATCAGTAATCCCTGAAGATTAATAAAATCAGATGAAAACGAAGTATTTTCTTCACTTGTGGAAATAAAATTATGCTTGAGATGATCCAGAAGGTGCACCTGCTATTCAGGCACAAATCTGAGGAGCCACACAAAGAGCGACAAAGAAACTACACCAGGAATCAAATCTCTTATCCATGGTTAATAAGACTAATGACTCAATCACAAAAGACACTTTGCTTTCTTGGACATGGACTAACTTAAGGGCACGAAGGCAGAAGTGGTGTCCTGGTACATTTTTTGGCAGGTGGGACAGGTTGTGACCCTGCAAACCTCAGCACATTCACACAAAGTGGACCAATGCGTCACATCCCAGTGCAGACAAAATAAAAAGCAGTTTTTCTAGAGTAAAAGGGCACCCCCCATCTCTCCCGTAGTCTTTACATGGGACAAAATCAGATTAAAACACCGCTTCTGGATTAAGGTCCAAAGAACTGAAGCTAACAAGCTGGTCTACTGAAGATGGTTAAGATTTATCCAACAAAGGAAACGGCTATAGGTAGTTTTACAAATCCCGGTTGTTATTAAAATATATATATATGAATTGAGCTGACATAGGGATAACACAGCATTGTTTCTGCTTTCTGAACAGGAACAGTGCTTTAATTGGGTTTTTACTATATGTACTTGCTGTTAGAATTGGGTTTGGATAAACCCACAGGGAAGTTTGCTTTTTAATGTATTGTTTTAGCAATGTTCTTGTTCTCCAGCATCCTAGTAAGATCGAAATTTAAAGGCTGTGAAAGCACCGAAGTAATTTTATTTACAATTTTGAATGAACACTTTGGGGAACCGTTCTTCTTTTTTAGATGCCCTTTTTCCTGTTTGGTTATCAATTATATTGGAGATAAGAAGGCATTCTGTTCATCTGCTATTGATTTTGGACTAAGGGAGCAATCAGCCCTGGTAGCTCTGCTCTTTCACATCCTCAAATAATATCTGTAAAAGCAGGGATGTAGTAACAGACACGAAGACCAGATATGCGCACGGTATTTCTGCAAGGGAAGCGTTTAGTAGGAACAGGAAAAATGAAGTGATGATAGAGAGCAGTTCGTGAGGCTTTCGCTACCTAGGTTATCTGCATTGTTGAAAGCTACAGAACCTAAAATATAATGTTGCTATAAACCATCAGGGAAGTTCCTCTATATCAAAAACTTGAATTGAGTATATGAACCAATTAGTGCAAATATACTACAACATTACAGAGCATGAGCATACTTAAAAAAAAAAAAATTTACAACAATAGAAAAGGCCAAATACCATTATATATTACATTAATGAGATAGACTGCTACTTTTAATGGAGCCTCTGTGCTCTGCACTGCACTGTATGCAGATTTGCTAGTTAATAAGCCTGAACAGTGTTTCTGTTCATGGAAAATGAATCTGAAACGTTTGTCAGATTATCTGTTTGGCATGCCTGACTGGTGTCTGGAGTGGCACTTTGCTAATGTGCTATTACTCAGTGTCATTAACCCGCAGAAGTGATTGAAAGGTGAATTTATATTTGCATCATGCTGCTCGGAGCAGGCGGTGCTCGGGATTAATATGGTGCCCTGTGAAATGGTGCTGCACGGGATAAAATGAACCGTGCAGCTCAGAAGACGCATCTCCCTCCCATCTACCAAGTCTTGGTAGCTTTTCTCCTCAGAGGAGCATGCTGTTGTGGTAAAATGCAGCCTCCAAGTTGCTTATGGGAATGGCTGTTTGTTAGCTGGCTGTTCAACATCATTAGAAACCCAAAGTTTTTTCTAATGCTTGTGAAAGGGTTTACTCATCAGCATTAAAACCACATCAAATATTTTGGCAGCTGTATTATGTATGCATAGCTTTGAAATATTGCATAAAAAAGGGGGAGATTTGTCTGAGAAATGCAGAGCCAGTGTTTTTTCTTATTGATCAAGAAAGTGTATCTGTTCACATGCAAGTAGATTACTTATGTACTACAACACATTTCCTCCTCCACTGAAAGTGAATAAGTCTTATTTTCTTTCCATAAGTGGAACTAGCACCAGTAGGTTTTTTGGGGTGAAATAACCAGCTGGAGACTGCTTAATGCTTTGGATCTCGGCATGTTTTTAAAACCAATATTCCTTGTAGACTGTTTTTAAGAGAGGTTTACCAAGTAAAAGGCATAGTTCACAGCCTTTCATTTAGATGGGTTTTGGAGCTGAAGTGGGGTTTGCCATGTCCTGTTCAGGCCTGCAAGGCAATACAAACCCACAAAGCAGTTTCTTGCCCACTGGAACTGTAGAAAGTAAAGCGGGGAGAGAAGGAGACCATGGTTATTTTGCATTTCTCCCAGTTTGTTTCCATTCTGTTTGGTTCTATATCAAAGTATGAGGCTTGAAACAATTAGCCTTAGGGTTTTTTTAATTATTTTTTCAGTAGTTTTGAAATATCTAAATATTTGTCTATGTAAAATGGCTAAAATAAAAACCTTAGCTCTTTTGTGGCATGCTTCACATGCCAGAGGAGTGTAACAGACCATGCTAATCTCCCTTTGACGCACCCCAGAACCGGAAATGTTTTCAAACACACAGTGAAAGGGGATTTTAATTCCTACATCAGTGGCACAGGGCTCCTGCTCCTACCCCTTCTGCAGCCAAACTGCCCACATAACTGCGTGGTAGGTGTTCATGCCCAACCCTAACTGAGGAAAAAAAGGTGCAAGTAGACTGCAGCATTTACAAACCAATGCAAAAGCGGCTGCAGAGCTGTATTGAGAGGCGTCATGCTCATAAACGACTTCTGAAAATTGCAGTGACAGGCTGGCATGGCCTGGGTTAGGGTGTGGGGACGGGCGTCTTGGTGCTGTGCTATGCCCAGCTCTGCGATGCTCCTTGTCAGGAAGGTGCCCCTTAGTGCCCCCATAATCTGGGTTGGTGTTGTCTCAGTTTAGGAAGTCTAGCCCTGTTTCAGAGACTCAAAAATAATAGACTTGCTATTCTTCTCAATTAGTGCTCTTTTTTATTTAATCAGGTAGAGATCAGGTTTTTGTCATCACTTGTAATAATAATAATAATCAATGTGCTGATGAGCCTAATTGTTATAGTAATTAGACCTCAAACCTGGGAGCAGTAACCCCTAAGTTTTATTGTTCAAAAAAGGGTAAATGCAGAGCAACCTTGAATGTCTTTCCACGAGTTGATTAGCTGTGTAGCCTAAGTACCGGGATTCTTGTGAGTGTTATTTTTACTGCTATTGGATGCTAAAACAAAGAAAAGAAATCCCAAGGAGTTCATCTACATTGACATGATAGATTACAAGTGCTTCTCCAGGGCATTTGTTCATCACATATAGATAAATTCAATCTCCCTCTCCTTTTTCTGTAATGGAAAGATTGCTACAATGTGGGAGTTAATTAGCAGAGCTGTTTATGAAAAGAGGTTTTTTTAATAGGCATGGATAGATGGATGGATTGATGGATGAACAGATAGATGCTTGGATGATTTTAAGTTTAAAAATAATCCGAGTGTATGGGATACATGGGATTGCCAAATTTTGAGTTAGCCTCTATTTATAAAAACAAAATTATCACTTACAGTCAGCCCTGGAGAAGCATTTTACAACAGAGAAATTTTGTATTTCTGTGTGCATATGTGTTTGCGTTAAGTGAAAAGCACTATTTGGAAATTGTGTAATTCCACTTACTAACTAGCAGGAACCAGGACAGGCAGCGCAGAACAATAAAGGAAAAATAATCTTGCAGTTTAAGAAATCCTTAAGGTGAGGATAGTCTGTTGGTTAAATTGTTATGTTGGTGAAGCAAATATTTACTCTAATAGTGTTTGCAAAGAGGAGGCAAAACTATTAATTTGGGTTTGTTTTAAAAGACAAAATTTTATTGTATTTCAGGTTTATTTCTTTATCATATTCTATATTACTCAATTTGGAAAAACGTTAAAATCTTCAACTAATACATTTAGTTTTCTGCATTTTGCTCCAAGAGGGGTATGGCAGTGACCTTCTCCTGTTTCCACTTTAATGGCTAATATTGATATAAATCTGAACAAGTTCAGGCCCTTTCTCTTTCTGACTGGTTTCCATTCCTGCTTCTCACTCACTAAGAAAACATCGTTGTGGACCTGCACAGCACTCTTCTACTTGGATTTCTATTCCTCTGTTCTGATGTTTATTTCATCTCATTCATTTTTTAAATAAAGCCATTGTACCAATTTAATTTAAAAAAAAAATAAAAGAAACAGTAGCTTTTCAAGTTAAGGAGAGAGCTCATAAAATAAGATATTACCATTTTGATTTAAGTATGTGTGTGTATATATATATTTAAGATATGGCTGAAACCTTTTCATTAGAACATATACATATATATCTAGGTTTAACTTAATATTTTTCTTTGACTTAGAATAATTTTCATGATAAATGTAAATGTTAAAAAAAAAATATACAGAAGTCCTTAAAAGCACTAGAATTATTTGTAAAGTCCATTAGCAGGATGTATATATATAAAGCATTCCTTCGGGATAAGAGGGAAAGCACAAGGCTCAAAGTTAAAATTCAACCAAAATTCATTGCCAATGAGCCTGTATACAGTGGCACATGTAAACATGTCAAACAAAACACATTTGAGGATTGAACAGAAACACTTTAAAACTTGCCATGGAATGAAACGTATTTCATAGCTGCCTTATTCCCTGTTGATCTGTAAGAGGCTGACTTACTGAACATGATACCAGTATATCACTGAGCCTCACAATTATTTCATTGTGGGGTTTAATGCAGAAAATGTGACTTCAAGTGAAACTCTCAAGAAGGATCTTCAAGAGGAATGAGACATTTGTCCACAATAAGAACTCATTTGCGCCGTTCGCTCCTCCATTGTCCCATTTCTCTTGGAATTTCAGAATTCTTCTTGCCCTGGGCTGAGGCACATCCTCACCCAGACACACCATCTCTCCCCCGAGCACGTCTTCCTTCCAAATGAACGTTGCCACATGTTTTCCTGCCCTGTTTTTCCTTCCAGCAGCTAAGTCTTTCTTCAGGGAAGTTGAGAGATGTCCAACTGCCCACATTCTCCTCTTCTAGCCAAAGTGTCTCCTCCAGGTTTCTGATGAAGTTTACCATTTCCTAAAGCTGCCAGCAGAGCATGACTTGATCACAAACAAGTGGTATGGCTATATACTAACCATTGGCCAAATTCCCCACAATTTTTCTAAATACTGTAGTCATAGAGGAAGTGAGAGTTCTTCCTCTGGGATTTCACCACAGAGACGTTGGTCAGGTTCATGGTGAGTGCTCCTCTTGGCCATGTTTTCAGACGTTACCAGTTGGGATCCTTCTCACTAATGAAAGGGAAGGCCATGAACAGTTTTCAAGGCAATAAGCTGGTGAAACAAAACACTTGGGGCAAATGCCTCACTATCTCTTGGAAAGTAAAAATGCATTTATCTTCACATTTGGAAGGGCCAGCCCTTGGGAGGTAGGGACTCATTCCTTTGTCCATACAAGAAACCACCCATTGCTCTTTCTCTTGAGTGCTCTGGGGGCTCTGCATTTGTTAGATTTAAATTTTTTATTGTTTTGTTAGCTTAACCTGCAGTTGACCCATGCAAATTTCATTCAGAGTGATGCCACTTAGTAGTAATGCATTTTCTGACACCCTGTAGAAACGACGCTGCCGGTGTCGTGCTCTCAGCCGTCAGCACGGGTGGAGAATCTGGGCAGGCTCATCCCCTGCTGGGGAACCTTGTACAAGATTTCTTTTTTATTATTTAACACCTTGCTTATGGCATTGCGCTTAAACTCTGGAACTTTTCGAGTCCACTTCTCTGGAGTTTGAGGGCAATTATTAACCCTTGTGATACCTAAAATTTCCCAGATGCAGATAACCTAGAGATGTATGCATGGTAGTGTGTATGGGGCATTTGCTCACTGCTTCACACATTTAAATGAAGTTAGCTGCCATCTTCTGCCACTCCCTCAAAGACACCAGTGTGTGGGGGCACTCACAAAGACCCCAAAGACACCCTGTGCAGAGCCAGACCACGGAGGCTGGGCTGTCACCACCCCATATAACCCTAGCAAAGCCCTAACCATGGGCATAGCCACCTAAAGGCAAAGCTTCCATTAGCCATAACATGGCCAGGATTTCATTCCTAACATCTAATTCCATCTTACATTCAGAGTCATATGTTGCATGTAGAAAGAGGTATTTAGTGAGGTTATTTTCAGTGCTTGCCAATATATGTTATTAGTTTCTTCAAGTGGAACTTGTAACAATGT
Organism: Cygnus atratus; assembly: GCF_013377495.2. Lineage (NCBI taxonomy): Eukaryota > Metazoa > Chordata > Aves > Anseriformes > Anatidae > Cygnus > Cygnus atratus. Next base: position 8,786,306 of record NC_066365.1, read on the forward strand.
CTAAGTAAAATATGTCTGTTATAATGTAATGAATGCTTACAAAACAGGCTCATTACCACACTGATTACTGGTGATATTCACTGCTCAACGCCTTCTCTCAAATGTGATCCTTTAGGAAATCAATTTTAATTAAAAAAAAAAAAAAAAAAGTTGAGTTAAAATTAATGTTTCTGCTGTGTCTCAGACTTTGGAACAAGCAAAGCAACTTGGAATTCAGATTTTCTTCTGTAATGCGTGAGAAATGAGAGCATTTTATCTAATGAAGTAGAAGTTATGAAAAACAAATTTGTTAATGTTTTATTCCAGACTTGGAACTGTAGCTTAGGAAAGCAAGTCTGTAACTACCCCCAGCAAATGTGACAAATGCGGAAGGTTCTTGTGGTGGCACCTGCTTCTGTGAGGCTGTGGGGAAGGGGCAGCAGAGTGCATGCTGCTGTTTCAGAAGGACTTGGTGAAGCCATGAGATGCCTCCTATTTGCTTTTTCCATTCTGCTTGCTAGTAGTTGGATAGCTTTTGCAAGCACTGCACTGCAAACCAAAGGGAAGGAAAAGCCAACGCCAGTGCTAAATACAGACTGGACCCCCGTCACAAGTCCTGTGTTTTGGAAGAACATGACCTTAGGTTCCCTTGGTCAGATTATCCAGGTGGTCTTTGCTGTCAAGGCAAGGAGTTGCTGGCAGTAGGGCTGCATGGGTCTGGCAAGGTTGGTCGGGGCGTCTGAGGCTGTGCATGGAGCTGCACCTTCCTGAGGGCCCTGCTCGGGCACAAGGGCTCTCCTCGTAGGCCTCTCCAGAAAGAAGAGGCTTCAGTGTTTTAAACTAGAGCTCAGTGACTGTCTCGAAACAACCATGGGCAAAGACACTTGAATAAAAAGCCACCCCTAAATCTACTTCTGTTTTATCTTTTGGCTCTGTCTGTGCAATAGAGAAATGTTTCTTTTGTACTCAAATGAGCAGGATGCATATGGCAGCTACCTGTAGCTCCCATGCAGCCATACTTTGAGATCTTTGTGTTTTGTTCATTTTTGCAACAATTTTGTACTGAATAGAGCTACACTTCTTTTAGCTTTGTAACTGCGGACTGTAAGTCAAAATGAAATGTGATAAATTATGATGTAAATGAGGAAGGAAAAAAATGTTCTTTCTTAAGTGCCAGATCTTGGAAAGTGATGTCTGCAGGCTGACAGACCCTTGCCCTCACATAGAGCTCTGAAGAGCTCTGCAAAAGCAGGACAAGGGCATCTTCCTCGTGCACTGCCTTGCAGGGCTGGGACAGAAATATTAAAGGACGGGGAAAATGTTGAGCCCTATTTCTTTCTACAGAAAGTTACAGTTTGGAAAGGTTCTTCTGTAGACAGGTTGTAACTGCTTCAGAATTAAGTGCCCACATGAGGACACAAAATGATTGCATTTCCTTTGTTAAAGGGATATTAACTTTTAGTGGATGTGAATTTAATCTAACCTATCTATTCGTATTAGATCATGCGTTATTACTGATGATTATTGGAATTCTGCTTCAGCATTTGAAATTCAGACAGGATGCTGTGAAAGTAAAATTGAGTATGAAATGACTGCAGACAAGTGTGAAGCTGACTATCCTGTCTTCATCAAGTAGGAAAGAAAAGTATTTTAAGCTTTGAAAAACAAGCTAGGTGGTGAGAAAATGTCTCTGGTGCAAGAAACCTTTTGCAAAGCAAACCTCGCCCAGTCAAACAGAATTTTTTAGTGTTTATTCTTTGCATGAAATACCTAACGTTTTATTCTTCTGCTCTTGGAACTGTTTGGGGAATATAATTATTAATATTTATTCATTTAATTTTCTTTCATTAAAACTAACAGCTAACATTTTAATTTTTAATACTGCTCCTGGTATACCTGGTCCTAAAGGGAAAATAAGGATGCTCCTGGGAATCTTGTTAAATTTATAGCTGACCTACCAGTATGAATCATCAGGCTTCAGAGAAAGTAGAGGTTCATTTTGGTACTCCTTTGTCTAGAATTTTTATGTCTACAGGAGGGAGATAGGGGATGTTTATACACTTATCTGGTCAGTAAATATGTACAGAAGATGATTGAAAAGCCCAGTTATAAGTGATGGCCAAGCAGAGGTTAATTTGGTCCCTTCAGTGGAAGGAGAGAAAGGAACAAAGTCCAGTCCAGTGTGCTGGACTAGGCAACTGGAGAAAAAATGATGTATTGATGAAGATTCGTCATGAGCAAAAAATAGCAGGTTTTGCTCCAAACAGCCTGAGGATAAGCCAGCTCCCAAACAAAGATTGTTTAAATTCAAAGTCCTCTTTTGATATTTAAGCATTTCCTTATTTGAACTGCTTGTACTAAGTTGCTTACACCTCCAAAAGTATCCCAGTCCCTGATGATCAGAGGAGATCATGCTATTGGCAATAATATAAGAAACACAAACCAGACCCTGCAAAAGAGCACGTCTATAGACCTATGGATTTTTTTCCTTAACTTTATTTTTTAAGAGAAAATTAAGTTTTTAATTTTCCTAGATGGTAGATATTTAGAATGAAATGCACAGTTAACAGATAACAAAATAGACATCAGAAAGGGATCAGGTCTCACAAGTGAATGGTTTCTATTTGATAAATCACTAGGGAAGCCTGAGGGCGTGTAACTTAAAAAGTTGAGAACAAAGCTACAGTATATCTTTGAGGATCAGTGTCTGTATACTTAAGAGTATATGTTCAAGTTGTAGGAATGAACACGCATGGACACAACACACACATTTATTGACAGCTTTCTTCAGTGTGTCAGAGTCCCACCTTCTGCTCTTCACATCCCTCCTGGGTTTCCCTTCTCCCCTGTGCCTCAAGGTGACGTGCAGGGCCCCCACCTCTTCGACTCCTTGTGACAGGCACCGCACTGGAGTTGGGCTGCTTCTGCTCCTGGATCTGCACCGATGCAGGGTGGCTCTTCTCGGCCTTATGCAGTGGGTACAGAGCAGTTTGTGTAACCCACCCTCTGGGCTACCATGAATTTTGCTGCGAAGAGAACCTGGCAGGAACGGTGGATGTAAAACTCCCTTTGACTTAAATGGAAATGCTGCCTGCTTTAGACAGATGGCGAGGTCAGGTCCTGCAATGAGCAATATTTAAATTACAGTCCATGGAAATGAGTATTCTGACCGTTTTGTAAACTTTTTGCTACTTGTTTTTGTTTTTATTTTTTTATTCTTCATTCACCAGTGCTTTAAAAAAAAAAAAAAAACAGCAGAAGGCATGAGACTGACATTTCAGAGTGAAACAGAGTACAAAATTTCAGTTTGACCCTGGCGCTGCAGCTGCTAAAATATTAACAGCATTAAATGCAGGTGAATCGGAAACGTGTGTGCAGGCCAGTGATTCCTCCAGGCGCTTTCCTTTGAGCTGCCTTGTTCCCCCTGCTGCTGCCACGAGCGGGGAGGCTTGTCCGCCTGCCTCACCCAAATGAGGAGTGACAGGGGTGATGAGGACCACGGATATTGCGGCAGTGTTTCTTTGATAGCAAAAGCTCTCTGTCTGGTAAGATTTAACAGGCGATATGGGCTTTTGAGGCAAGACAAAGCTGCCCCTGGGAAGTGCAGAGGAGCAGCAGGGAGAGTGGTTTGGGTTCTGCTCACTTTTCTGACCATTAAAATTAATGCTTGGGCTCATTACTGACTTAACATTTCCCCTGAAAAGGCTTCTTCTAATGATTCTCCTTTTCTGAAGATTATCAGAAAACAACAATCGGGACCCCTAGAAGCTCTGTAAAGGGTGGACAGCCGCACAACAGGCCAGGTCTGCTTGTCGTGTACGTTGCCACTGATGAATGTGATACAGCCAAGATAATGTCTGGTCATTTTTCCCCCTCGTCCATTTTGGTTGTACAAAAATATGACTAAACCTGTAAGCAAAAATCTGACTCTTGACAACAGAGCAGCAGAAGCTAGCTAGGGAGAAATCAGTTGTCCTCACAGGGCCTTGGAGACACAGGCAATTTGACTGAGAAGTGCTGGGACCTCAGACCAGGCTTCATTACATCCCCATGACCAGGCTTTGTCTTTGTACATTACTTTTGGTGGGATTTTGTGGAGTGTGCTGTCTCAGCACATGCGCTGGGAAGTATGGAGGTAGGGAAGTCGAGTTCTGCAGGCACAGAGCACTGGCAGGACCTTTGATTTCTGCAATAAACTATCACAGCTTGAAGCCTAGAAAGGGAAATATTTGATGAACAGAAAAAAAATACTCTGAGTGTTGCAAACAGTGAAGAGGGTGGTGATGCTGCACGGCTGTCAGGCACGAAGTTCCCATAGCTGCAAGGTTTTGGTGGTGTTAGGAGGTGATATATTTTGAAAGATTCTTGTGGCTTCCAAAACCATTTGAATTGCTAATTTCCATCAATGTCACGCGAGCTTTTTCACAGAACTAGTTAACGAGGTAAAGCAGTCATTTCGATATTGCCACATTTAGGTTACTGGAAAATCTGCGGTGACATATATGGACTTTAAAAAAAAAAAAAAAGCCAAAATAAAATGAAGCGTCTTTACCTATCCCCCCCACTCCTTTATTTAAACAGGATAAAATGCTAAGAAGGGGATTTAAGTGTCTATATACATGTCCAAGTTGTGAGTTTCACTCCTTTCTACTCTTAGGGCATGAATAAAAAGCACAAGTTTGTCTTTAAAGTTGGTTCTCCATCAAGTTTCTTGCCTGTATTTTCTTTAACTTTTTTCCTGCTCTTTTACCCCATCAGTCTTCCCTCCCCCAACTGCCACCACACACCATCCTTGCTAGCTTTCTTGCAAAGCTGCCAAGAAACTGTGAGCAAATTTAATGTCTGAATAACTGGTTGGTCTCTCAGTGACCTTGAAAAAATTACTTTGCATCATTAAAAATTCATAGAAATGAAATTTTTGTGAGGAGACTGGCACATGCAAAATTAGTACTTGTTGAAATGCAGCTGGAGTAACCCAACCTACTGAACTTTCGAAACTGTAATTCTTCCAAGATCTAATTGCAGTCACCTTACAGCTTGGATCAAGTGTTGCTATTTGACTTTCTAAAATATCATCCTATGCATCATACACCTCTAAGCACATGCAGTAAGTGCAGGTAAAATTGATACGTAGCTTCATAGGTACAAAAATGTTTCAAGACTGTTAATTGCCGATACGATGATAGGTACCGTAACAGGATGCAATGATTGAGTGGGGCTGTTGGGAAGCAAGTAAATTATAATGCTTGCTGCTCTTAATGGACTGTGTATCCACTCAGTGCTGTTAATTAGCTGTGGTGCTGTGAAGTTCAAGCCTGTGTCACCTGTGACTGCTTGAACTCTCAGAAGGTATCGGTCCAGTTTTTATCCCATTGTGCTGGCCATCTAAGCTGTAAAGCTCAGTTGTGCCTTTGGGGGGAAAAAAAAATTGTTTCAAGCATTTTTGAGTGCTAACTGTTTCATGTTGTCTCACTTTCCTTTTACATGTGAAGATGTCATAGCAAAGTGCACTTTCCCTGCTTCAGCAGTGCAGCAAGGGGAGGCTTTAGCAAATGTTGCTAGTTCCATTCAGTGAATTAAAGGGTGATGTTCGTGGGGCCTGAACAGAAGGGATGTTGTCCCCAGGACCCAAGTGCACCAAGTTGTTCAGATCCAGCTGAAGCTAAGCTACCATTACACACAGTGTTTCCCAGTACCACCAAATTCCTCACAGTATGGCTCTCCATTTTATTATTTTTTTTTAAGTCTGTCTGTTAGTACAGGAAAGCTCTGCAGTGTGCTGAGTGTGATCCTAATTTCATTGATATCAGTTGGAGACTTTCCACCTACATCACTAGATTTAGGATTTGGGTTCGTTGCAGCCATGGGAAAATAATGTGATGTCTTTTAGGCTTACGATGTGCAGAGGCTGATTTACACTGTCGTGATTTAAAAAATCACTGACTTTGGGGTCATTTCCTGTGGAATTCAGTGCATGTCATTAAGTATGATGTGGCTATGAGTAAGCCTGCAGTAAGGTGGTGTTTTCCCACTGCATCCCCATGTCCTGGTAAGAGAAGACCAGTGGTGGTCCCAGGCTCTCAAGCAGAGCTGGGACCTTGCATAGGTGGCAACAGCAGTATTTCTTTCTATGTAGTTTTTGTTTGATGAGCTCTGCAATCCGCCCAGTGCTCAGTGGACGCGCTGAGTACCAGTGGCAGCTCTGTCAATGCCCGCACCATGGTCCGTCTTTGTCACATCATAATTAAAACGTCATAGCTCTCAGTAATGTTCAGAACCATGGCTGAACTGAAGCAGTAAGCAGCTCAGATTGGATGTCACTGAACAAAAAAGTTTGTATTTTCAGCAGGAGTCTGCCAGTATAGCAATAAAGGTGTAATTGTGGGGAGAGAGAGCTCAACTTTTTTTTTTTCCTTTTTTTCTTTGTTCCTGGGCATTTTTCTGCCTTTGTTATACAGTGTCTTGTTTTTCTGAACACGTCGTGAAAACTCCTGTCTGCCGGATGTCATTAGCATATATCTGGGCCGCCCCTTCTGCAGCGTTGTCCCCAGGTGAAAGCCCTCGTGGTCTGGGATGGAAAGAGGCTGCAATTTACTGAGTCCATTATCACCTCCAGACGTGTAGAATGATAATGGAAGTGACAGAGGTGCAGCTGAAAATTGGCTCTTAATATTTTATGTGTTAAAGCTGAGGATTGGAAATCTCACACTGCTCTTCAGGGAAAATGAAGTGTGTGTGTCTCTTTCCCCCTCTTCCCCCTCCCATCAGATTCAACCATTGGGCAAAATAGCTCTCCTTTTACTCCTATGCATGATGGGAATACTGTGCTTCAGTAGTGATAGTCTCAAAGACGATTGCATGAAATAGTATGAAGAATGAGGAGATACCGGGGATGGTAGTATGGTGCCATCTGTATCACTACAGTAGTGAAACTTTGGAAGATGTACGTACAAGACTACTTCTTCTTTTCTTCCTTTGAATTAGGGATAAAACAAAATGTCTGCCCTCAAGCAGCGTCTTCAAATTGCTTTCCTTCAAATCTTGTAGTGTGTAACCTGACTGGTTTCATCACTCTCTCGCAAATGGTGTTCATTTTATCAAGGCAGCTCCCTTCCCCTTCATGTAATGTGTCATGGATATGTAATTTTAAGTAGTTTCTTCTTCTAAATGACTTATGCAAATGGCAAATTAGCTTCCTGGCCTTTCACCAAACTCTACAGACTATGTCTTCTTGGTAGTGATTACAAGCAATATTAAATGAAATTGGTTCTTGTAGTTTGGCTTTATTAATTTCTCGTGTTCTTACATCGGTTAAAACACTTAGAGCTGAATGCTGCCGTGATTCCCATTGACCTAGAGATTTCATGAGTGCTTTGGAGGACTCCTTCCCTTCTGCTTAGCCTTTTCTGTGCAAATGCTAAGACAGGGAGTAAAACCACACTCTGCTGAGGGGTGTTTCCATGCATATAAAAGGGGTTCTGACTTTCCTCGTGTGCTCTGCATTTTTTTTGAATGAGATGTTCCTGTTGCTTACACTGTGAAGTCTTCAACTGTACTGCCCCCAGTTGCCTTGTATTGGAACAGCCCCTAAATATAGTTCTATTCAACTTCAGATCATGGGTTGCCGTGCTGTGTGTTGTTTCTGGTGTCCTGCCTGCAACCAGAAATGTTTAAATATTATTGTAAGCCACCATTTTGTAGCTGTCATCACAGTAACAGGCTGTGAGTTGTGTAGAAAATGTAGTGGACTCATATTTCGCCTGTATTCCACTTGTGGATCTGCAGAGACTTCTTAAGTTGGTCCAGTTGCATGATTTCTCCGTGACTCAGTTCTTCATTTTTTAATGAGAAGTAAACACGCTTTCTCAGAGTTGTTATGACATAACTAATTGGGAGATTGTTTAGTTATGATGCCATTATGACAATGAAAATACTTTAGAAAAGTCAATACTACTCATTACTTTACAAACTGATAAAATAAAGACTTCAGAGAATTTCATTGTAAACGAGGTTGAGGCATTATAGCTAATCCTATTTTTGTAGTGTGCTGGGCTAATTTTGCGTAACGGAAGAGCACCACCCAGCCCCACACTGCTTCTGTTTCCCTTCTCAGCAGAAATGCATGGAGATGCAGGGAACACCATTAGATGTAGCTGGTTGTAACTGGGGTGGAAGAGAGAGAAGTGCCATTTTGAGGAGCAGGTTAAAATGCCAGGGTTATAAATGTCTTCTTCAGTGATTCCCACTTGACTGTTGTGAAAGTTATGGGGTTTATTTTTTAATTAAAATTTGTTATTATTGAAATGAGCAACCCTGCATGCCATATGGGTACAAATAAAATAAAAAGTCCAACCTTTCCATACTATTTGTATTCTGTCTTTTTGCTTGTTCTGTTATAAATAGAGAACTGGAGAATCACCCTATTAAGATTTAATTGACTTCACACACACACAAAATCCTATCTAAGAATGAGGAGCAAATGTTTCCTCTAATCCTAGCAACATTTTATCTGATATAGAAAAAAAAAAAACTACTCAAATTCAGATTTTGTTATTTAATCACCATGATTGTGCCCAATGTCTGTACCTGATGCCAAGACTACTGTGAATAGACAATGAGTTTTTCTAATGGAAAGCCATTGTGCAGATGGTTGGAAGAAGCAGTATATTTGTAAGACATTATAAGTCATAAAAAATAGAAGATGCTCCTATAGCCTGAGCAAGGTGAGGGCAGAAGAATGAGATGGCAGTTAAACTGGGCAGCTTGGAGTCTGAAATACTTTTTAAAGGTATTGGAAAGTGTTAGCAATTGCAGGGGGGAAAAAAAAAAAAAAGATTTTTCTCCATATCAGTTTGTGATGAGCAAATAATGAACCACATTAAAAAATGACTCCAGCTCCTCAAACTTCAGGATCCCAAGGCTGGATCAGTTTTTTTGTTTGTTTGTTTGTTTTTTTTTTGTATATTTGTAGTAAATTCTGCTGAAAATAAAGCAATGAAGAAGTTTATCTTTTTACAAAACGAAAATTTGGGGAAGGAGAGATTTTTGTTTATTTTACATTTACATCTGGTCTCCAAAGACCATTATTTTAATATATCTACTGTTTTAGGGTTTTAAAATGTAAGGATTAATTTCTTGGATACCGCAGTAAATGTTTACCAGACCAGGGAAAAAAAAAAAAAATCAAATTCTGAATTATCCTGCTGAATAACTGTAAGAAGTGGAGATTCACTGTGGTTTGGTGCACGTGGATATGATTAGCTCAAGATGTGAGTACTTGAAATAGTGACAAGCAGTAGTCCACCATTTAGGCACACCGACTTTTTTAAGGACAGTGCTAGGATGCTCATACGTGAGGAGCTTCACATAAAGGCACATTCAGTTCTGGCTTCCTGTGAAATGAGCGGTCCCAGCTGGAAGATGCTGCCAAGTGTACAAATAGGCAGTCTTTTATGATGAAACTGTGTGTCTCCCTTGCTTCAGAAAGGTGGAAATGAGCTAGAAACCTTTTTGCAAGGTTTTCTGCCAGCTGATGTTGTTTTTGACACCTCACAACTTCAGGACATCTGCCTGTGCCGTGGACTTTCTTGTTATCCAGATGTTGTAGCAAAGATGAGAAAATATAAATGGTCAGTATAAGGGAAAGCAGAGTGCCATGGCAGGAGAAAATAAACTTCAGACCTGTGATGTGAAAGATCTCTGCCTCCTCTTGCAGACCACAGCACCACTGAGACATCTTATTTCAATTCCATGCACTTAGAACTTAGGTCAAGTATAAATAGGGCTATTCATGCTTTGCTATCTGGTGGTTTGGTTTTCTTCCCCTTTCCTTTTTTCCAGTTGCTTTAAGAGTGAAAAATGAATCATAGAATCATAGAAACATTAACGGTGGAAAAGACCTTGAAGATCATCTGGTCCAACCACCACCCTACTACCACTGTCACCCACTAAACCATGTCCCTACGCACCAGGTCCAACCTTTCCTTGGCTACAAAGATGGTGAAGGGCCTAGGGGGGAAGACATACGAGGAGCAGCTGAGGTCACTGGGCCTGTTCAGCCTGGAGAAAAGGAGGCTGAGGGGGAGACCCCATCAAGGCCTACAGCTTCCTCATGAGGGGGAGTGGAGGGGCAGGCGCTGATCTATTCTATTTAGTGGCAAGTGGTAGGATCCAAGGGAATGGTGTCAAGCTGTGACGGGAGGTTCAGGCTGGATACCAGGAAGAGGTTCTCCACTGAGAGGGTTGTCGCCCCCTGAGAGGAACAGGCTCCCCAAGGACGTAGTCAAAGCACGAAGCCTGTCAGAATTCAAGAAGTGTTTGGACTGTGCACTTAGTCATATGGTGTGAATTTTGGGGTAGATCTTTGTGGAGCCACAGCCGCCTTTGGCCACACATGGGCCACTCCATCACAGATGCTTGCTGAGGTCACAGTAACCACCACTGCCCCCACCTTTGCTCTGGGCCCTATAAAACAGGACCCCTGCAGCTGGCCCACCATTTGCTGAGCTTCTAGGCACTCGGACAGCCAGCTGTTGTGGCAGGAAGAAGACCAGAAGCAGCAAGGTGAGCGGCAGGCCTCCTCGGTGTGAGAGGACAGCGATGCAGTCCAAGGAAGCACCAAGAAGGAAGGCACCTAACAAGAAGAAGTGTCATGGGTAGAGGGATAGCGCCTGCGGCACAACAGACACCAGTGCTCAGGGACCTCTGGCACGCAGCACACAGACATTTATAAGCAGTACTACTGTCACAGCAGCGATGACGGGAACAGGCTGCTCCCTCAGCCATACAGTGACAGGGGGCCTGGGCCTAGCCATAGGGCGAAGGCAGGAGGAGCGTCAGGCAGACAGCCAGGTCTTACTTCTCTTCAGTCTTTATTACAGCTGCACCAAGTGCTGAAGGACTGACCTGGCAGCTTTGTAAGTTAGAAATTTCTGAATGAGCTTGAAAACATTTCTAATTCCTTTACATTTTTTCTTTTTGATTGTATTCTTTGACACGAGGTTAATTCTCTAAGTGCCTAATGAGAGAGAGAGGTAAAACAAAAGCACTGATAACGATGGTGACAATTCTATATCACTTCTGCTGTGAAACCTAGCATCAAAAGACTTGAGTTTCTTAGGTTTGAGTGATCTCAGGTAACTTCTGTGTTCCCAATGCACCCAGATTTCATGAGTTTTAGCACTGACAGTGTGTTGCTTCCTATCTGCTGTTATTACTTATTTTTTATTATTTTATTATTCTTGTTGATTATATTCTTATTTTATTATTCTTGTTGAAATTTTTCAGTCACTGAAAAGGCAAAGAAAAAACAATCCTATGTGATTTAAGTGACCCGTTCTTCTAAATTATTTTGCAAATGCATATTAATAACTTATATCCCCAAATTCAAGATCAAGCTACACTGATTTCATTTAAAGAAAGGAAGTAAGCAGGGCTAAGTTTGAAATCTGTTTTCATAATAAATATTTTTTGCAATATTTTATGCACAAAATAATTGTATATATAATATGCAATATATAATAATATAATAATTGTATATATTTTAAACTGAGGACTCTTTAAGAAATAATTGCATCTTTGTGTATATTTTGAAGGAACCTAGTTCCTGCCTAGTAGGGGTCAAATAATACTCGCTTTCTCGTCACAGTAACTGGGGGGATAAATCCTCAGGATTTCTAAATAAAGAAGAAGATTAAAGAAAAAAAAATACTCAGTATAAGTATTTTATGTAAAAAGACCTGTTAATATAAGAAGAAAATGAAAGACAGAGAAGAATTCCAGTGTAGCAGTTGGCTTTTTTTTTTTTTTTTTTTCCTACAGCAGATGGCCTAATGGTCTAAGCATCTGGTTTGAAATATCTGCTTTCCCTAGGGCCATCAGCTCAAATTTAGGCAGGCTGGGTTTACACCTTTATTTTCAGGACAGATCACTTGATCAGACTCTCTAGTTGGCTACAGGAGACTTTTTGCCCAGGTAACACCACTGATATTGGTGCAGAGGGTTTCACGCCATTCACAGGGCATATTTTCTAGGTTTTAGTTTAAAAACTGAAGTTCAGTTGGCTACATGTCATTCTTTAAGAGGAGCTTTGTGCCATAGAGGGACTTGTCCTGGTGTCGTTGCTCAGAATTTTCTTCATGTACCACCTACTGCTATGCAACATTCCTTGGATGGATGATATATTGTTCTTGCATCCCTTTCATGCTTTTAGTATTAAATTGAAAAGTGCTTCACCTTTGAAATGGCATCTGAATTTGGATAGAAAGCTTAAGTCTGCGAGCAAGTAACTGTGTTCAGCATGAGTAAAATTCCCTCTTATATGGAGAGCAACACAGGAGCATTGTATCCTCAGTTCTTGTTGCATGGGATTTTGCAAGACAAGGCTTGTTATGTGCCTTGAGTCACGCTTATGTCTTGCATTGCTCTCTGCTATCTATCATGCAGAGCATTCTCTCAGACACCTTATAATAAGACCTAGAGGTGCATTTTCCTGTAATAAAGAAACAAATCTGAAACAACAGTGGGAGAATAGGAGGGCAATGTAAGGGCAGGTTCATTTTATGATCATTGTGTGAAATTGTTTATGCTATCATGTATTCCTCATTGCTGAAGTCGTCTTTCTAACAGATTTTCTGCAAATTTCATGTTATGCTGCGCTACAGCTGGTGACCTATATGCTGTCATCTGCATTCTTTTTATATTAAGGATCTGGGTCTGAATTAGTTTTCTTCTCTATTATTTATTGACAGCATGTTTTTAGAAAACCAAGGGAGAAAAAAAAAGAATAACAGGGAGATTTATAAGTCAAATGATGAGAACAGAATTTAGTCTGCTGTATAGTAATTGAGTGGCAAATACGATTCCCCCTGTTGAAGAGAGATTAATCAAAAGATTAACCAAAAACACTTGCTAGCAGCAGTTCTTAGGACAGTCCGGAATATGTACAAGGCAAAATTAATCCTTCCAAATTGCTAAGAAACTCGGGGACTTCAAGATTTAACCTAGAGCACTGTGGTTAGTAAACCCTTTCCAATCTGTGTCAGGTTTGTAATTCTTTTTGTTTTGTTTAGTTTTGGAGATACAAAATCCCATTTGTGTTAGTGCAAAGGATTAAGGAATTGCCTGGGCTGTGTTGTCTTTGTGTCTCAGTTCCTGCTCAGACTGGGATGGAGACATCTCTGAGTTGCTTTGGCTATCTGTCTGATAGAAAATCAGGTGTCCATTGCTGTTTTTTATCACAGGGGGAGTCTTTCCTTAGTTTCTGTCCCATCAACATCTTTTCCCGTCTCTGATCACAGAGCTGTTGTTGCAGGTGTTATGTTGACAGCTTTTGGCCACTTTAGGATCTGGCTGCATAACCAAAGGGATCCTTCATTAGTCAGCTGTATTGATTTTATGCTGGGCTTGTACAGTCAGAACCCTCCTGCAAAAGAGGTCTTATTCCACTGTATTGGATGTCACAGAGCTTTGATGGGGCGTTGAGTATCTCCAGGGATGAGCAAGGACTATAACGAAGAGCGTGCCTTATTAAGGGGTGCCTGTGTAGGTTAACTTAATAGGTGACCCGAGCCATTGTATAGAATATTTAGCATGAATAAGTTCTGCTGTGATTAAAATTTAATCTGCTTCTCAGGTTTGGCTTCCAATGGGTTTATTTTGATAAAAAGAAAAATATGAAAGAAATGAAAAATAAACAGTACTGAAAAGGTAAATGGAAATCCTGCACGATTCATTTAGCAAACTAGTTTTTACCTCAAATACCTTTCCTAGCGCAAGGAAAAAAGCAGTAGCAGAAGGACAAAAGACTTCTGAAAAATTTGCTGCAATGTTGTGTTTTCTTCAGGCTCTTTCCACTGTCAAAGCAAACTGAAAATCCATTTTTAACTGTATTTTTCTCTTTATCTTCATGACTGACATACACAGTGCTTCTCTTTCCAAACTGTCACCTTCCCTCAAACTGCTTTCAGTTCCTGAGGAGCTGCTGGGGGGATCCAGCACGTCAGGTGTGCCCACCTGCCTCTGACAGCCATGTACACATGGACTGGGAAGAGGACTTAATCACCCCCTCTCTTGCACTGCCTTTTTTTATTTTTTCTCTCAAGATATTCCCAGTCCTAGGAATGTGTTTTATTTTTCCAGTAAGCAGAGAACCAAGCCTACAACCCAAGGGGCTTTGCTCCTCTACCAGGAGTTCAGTATTGTAGCTATCCTTCCACATTTTAGGCCATGACCTGCTAGCTGGTACTCCTGCTGCTCCAGACCCCTCCCATACACAGACCAAGAACACTGGGGGACATCTGGCACATTCATGGTGGTCAGAGGGGCCTAAGAGTCTCAAAAACCTCCCCTGAGATAGAGCAGACAACATTAGGAGATACTGCGACACATGGTGGTACAAATTAGATTTCCTTTGCTGTGATAACCTGGCTGTTTCTTAACTTGCAAGTGCTGATGTCCAGAAAGCCATGGCTCTCCTTGGGGATGAGAAACACAGTCTAACAGGGTTTCTTGATTTTAAAAAATGCTCAGAAGAATGAGGTAAGCTGGCAAGTGTCCCAAGTTTACCATTCTCTTCCCTCTTGTCGAAATTTTTGCCTCACGGTGTTGAATTTCTTTGAGCACATAGAAAATGAGCATAAAAGTATGGGATGATTAAAATCGGGCAGCAGAACAGTAGGATCCCATTGACTGTCTGGAGGGTTTTCTTCAGAGGATAATCTAGTATTTTGCTGTTGCTTACTTTTTTGTAACTTTAGAGACCTTTAATAATGTACTTACCAGTTGCATAAATAAATTAATTCTTGTTGAGTAGCCAGTTTGCTTTCTAAGTGATAGCCAAATATAAAATACTTGAGCAAAACTTCTGCTGTTAATTCTACATCAGATACTCTGCTTTGTTATCACATATTTTGCAAGTGGTTAATTGAGTTCTCATGTCGTGGACTGTTGTTACAGAAATTAATCGGCATTTTTTCCATTGCTGGTACCCTCAGTATTTTGAGGGGAAAGTGGGGAGGAAAACCAAACCAAAACAGTATCTCTTGAATAATTAATGCCTAAAACTGGAATGAGTGCAGCCCCATTGCTTTGCCTGGCAGGGCACTCGAACACCATCAAAATTTTGGGGATGGTACGGCTGCAATTTGTGTGTGGTTTCTCTTTGACATACTGCAGTTCTGAGCTCCTGAGGTCCCCGAGGGCTTTATGTGGATTGAGAGAGCCTTAGTTAAGCTTGATTTGATTCAGCACTCTTGGAGCCAAGACAAAACAAAGCTTTCCTATTTCCTAAAGAGCACGTTATCCTCAGAGCACTTAATTTGTACCCTCCACTTCTGCTGGCAGAGAAGCAGTGCAGCTCTGCAATACATGGGACAGTAGCAGGGTTTTGTTCTCTCCTACTGCCCCTGAACATCCATCTTATCTATAGCAGAGGTTACATTATTTACTTGAATTTGCCAGGAATATTGTATAAATAAGGTGATAAAAATGAGGTGGAGGAGGATATTTTGCTTTCAGGCTAGTGTACCTCTGGAGACCTTTTTTGTCCCAATGCGCCTGTGCAAAAGGCTATCTTGGAAAGCAAGAGAGAAAATGTGTGTTAGAAAATATGCAATAATGCCTCACAAATAAGAGAAGTAGAAGAGTGAGAAAAACATTATCCACTGATATTGTGATATGTGTAGAAAGTCTTGTAGCTGAGCTGGCAATGTATTGAAAATGTAATCCCCCGGATATTTTGTCAGGCTTAATCTGATGGCCTTTTTTCACTACTGAGTGTTGTCCTATTTATTCCTACCCTTGGCCACAACTCATGCAGCAGATACAAGGAAGGAATGGCATAATCCTCCGGAGGTTCTCAGTCCACATATCAGCTCATAAATATCTCTCTGTTGCATGTGGCAGACTCCTAGCAATTGCTAAGCAGAAGACCCTTGCTGTCCAGGACAGAAAAGTGGAAGAATAGCTGCCCTGGTCACCTGCCAGGGGATATACTTGCAAAATACTCCTTGCCCAAGCGGTGTATA
The DNA here is from genome assembly GCF_013377495.2 of Cygnus atratus. Lineage (NCBI taxonomy): Eukaryota > Metazoa > Chordata > Aves > Anseriformes > Anatidae > Cygnus > Cygnus atratus. The sequence continues at coordinate 8,802,310 of NC_066365.1, forward strand.
GTCATGGGTGCTTCACATGGCAGCAAGCCTGCCCTGCCCAGCGCACACAGCTGTGGAGCTGGAGACTTGCCTCTGCTGTGCAGATGTGGACCTGGCACAGCTCCACCAGCTTTGGTGGGCAGACTGGTGACAGGCAGCAAAACACCTGAGGTGAGAAGCTGGTCCATGCCCTCAGGTGTTACACATCTCTTTACATGCTTATGCCTATATGGGACACGGTCTGGAATAAAAGAAATAAAGAGGATAACTAGCATCCAGAAATGCCACAGAAAGGGACTACAGTCCCCCTGTTGCAGGGACTCTAGGAACAGCTCCTCTAATAACAGTTTTTCTGCACCCAGATGGTCTTTGTTGTGTCAATGTAGAATAGAACTATGAAATTACAGCCACGAAACATACTTTTTTTTATTCTTCACTTCCATACCCAGCTTATTGTCGTTTAGGGATCAGTAATAATTTATATAAATACTTGCAGTTTTGCCTGGAAAATCATGGACAAATGCGATCAGCAGCACACAAGAGGTGGAAGAGATCTTATAGTACATGCTGTGTGCAGGGATCTGGCTGTAAAGTCTGGGCTCAGAGAAGGGGTCATGTGGAGCCAGTGGCACGGCTGTGATAACTACTGAGTTTCTCATGAGAAGCCACGGCATTCCCCAGGATTGGGGAAGCCATAGGCATTGCCCTATAGAAGCATATAAGAAGTATATAAGAACTGTGAGATATAGATGCCCCATACTTAGACTTGCTAGTTAGCTTTTGCCCTCTCCCTTGCTACAGCTATTTATGGAACAAGTAGACCAAGGGAAACTCCATTTTGACAGTCATATGTAGGCACTGCTTAATAAAAGCTATCAGTTAAAAATAAAAAATAAAAAACATTGTGATCTTTTATCCCCAAGCTACTGAATGATTGCTACAGGTCACCATCTAGCTTATATTAGGTCTATGTAATCTATCTATATATACATCTAAGTAACGTGTATATTCTATGCATATTGGACTTACTCATTTTCTTTGCTGCATTTCTTTTGCTGTACCTGTCCAAAACATTCTTTTCTAACACTGGGATAGCAGTACTGACTAGCAAGATAAATCTGATTTACCTGGTGCTAACAAAAGTGTTGCAGTGATGTTCTCCAGGGAAAAAAGGGGCAAAAACATTAAACCCATTTTCTGTACAGCAGAGCTCCTTTATTGGTTTCTTTTGGTTCATTTTGGTTTGGTTTTAGTGAGTGAATAAGATCTGCACACATTATTAATAGTCAAGAGCATGAGTGAGCTGGCTTTTACCCATAGCCCTGCTGTTATCTCTAACGCACAAATAAACTACAGCTAAATTGCAGAATTAATCACACTAAATTTTTCGTCCCTGATAAGGAAAATGCCACTCTATTTTATTTATTTTCAGCTTGGAAAACAATTTAGCCGAGTTCCTCTTGATGTGCAGTTTGCTTCCATTTCAGCACCCTATGGCATTACATTAGATCTTATCATCCCTGCTGCATTAGTGTTGTCTAAGCAGCCTTCCAGTGATTATATCCACCTTATTCAACTCCACTGCTAAATGAACTGGGACAGAAAAGCTAATTACATCATTGCTATGGAGGAAGGTTTCCTATTATCCACTCTACCCTCTGCAAAGAAATGCACTCCAAGAGCTCCAAGCCTTGTCATCTGTTTCTTTTTCTCTGTAGAGTCTGAGGACTAAACAAAATGTAGGTTTTTAAAGGTTTGGCTATCAGCCCTCTCTAGGACCGGGACCTGAGGCTGGTGGTGGCAGCAGGTCTTTGCCAAAAGGGTTAGAATCTTTAATTATACAGCATGCCTACAGTTTTGGAGCGCTCAGATTCCAGATACAATCTTTTAATATTGCTTGGTCTGCCGTCTGACTCCGGGCCTGCAAGGACTCCTTAATCACCAATCGCCTCTAGAAAAGGCTGGAGATGGCATGAAGAGAGGAAACTCATTGGTTTTAGTGGAGGAAGTGAAGGAAACTGTGCTAGAGCTGGGACAAGTGAAATTTAGGAGGCAGGAAGGAGTGCAGCCTAGGAAATCATGAAAAGTAGGGGCAGACTCCAAATCTGAAGCCACATCCTTTATGGGGTTTTGGTAGGTTACTGTACGCGCAGACCGAACCAGCATTATAAAAGTCATAAACCATAGTCATAAAAAATAACAAGTATGTCTGAGGAAACCATGACCTGATTATGAAAAAGCATTCTAGTTGCACTGAATGAACTATTTCCTGAAAGTGATTAACTTGGATGTAGTAATAAATGAAGTAATAAATCTCTGCATTTGATCCTCTGGGTTTAATCCATGAGACAAGATTTATGACTGGACCCATTAACTCTTGTACTGGGAAAAAGCTCTTCATCTTTCATCTGCTGCTACTAATTTGGAAGGTTTGCATTCAGACAGGTACATCTTAGTTTTCAGCTGAAGGAAGGGAAACTACTGAGAATATTTCATGCTAAAAATATGCTAGATAAGGTCCTAAAGCAGGGCTCTTCTGATGTGTGCAGCATTTTGCTGGGTATTTTGAAACTAAGTTACGGTCTCACCGAAACCTAAAAAAAAAAAGTAGGAAAACCCATTGACAGCTTCAGTGCACTCTGAATTCATGCTACTGTTGCCAAATGTAGATCTACTACAGTAGATCAATCTACTGTTTCTGCAGGAGAGATGACTGTATGAACTGCAGGGCGTTGTCCTAGCAGGATGGATTAAGAGCAGAAGGGAAGACTTTGCAATTCACTGTCCCAGTGGATTTAAGTTGGTCTACTGCAGGCATGTTCAGGCAATTTCAGGGTTTAGTATATATATTTGCACATTTTAATAGTCTGAATTCCCACCATCAGAAAGGTGCTAAAGCATATGAATACATCATACAGGAAATTCAGCCAAGACATCAGATCTCAACAGATTTGGGCTTTAGGGTAGTTCAGTACCAAGAGTAAAAAGTGACCTAATATATAGGCACTTGTGTACATGCCTACAAAATGGCATGATTTGTATATTTATACAAATATACATATAGAAAATGTAGAAATTTCCTTATAGAAAATCCAGGAATCCTTTTTTTAAACATTTATAGCTCCAGATTTTGTGTCTGTCCCATTCTGGGGCAAAAAGTAACGACTTAGCAGAGCTTGCTATTCGGAAGCATTCAGCTGCTATTGTACGTCGAAACCTTAGCAGCCAGTACTAGAGTTTGACTCTTACGGCATATAGTATCTTCATTAGAACTTATATTTCAAGATCCTTTCCTTAGTGATAGCTGCAGAATGGTGTGCAATATCAGCTTACAGTGAAAGCATCACAGCTAATAAGCCTAAGTGAGATCCCTTTGTGTCTTCCTTAAGTTGCTTATAAATGGATTTTAACTTATAGAGTGAAAAGCAGAAACAAAACAACAATAAAACAACCAAATTAAAAAAAAAAAAGCTATAAGCAGTATCCCATTTTAGTGGTTTTGGTTTGTTTTTTTTTTTTTTTTGAATTAGTGCAGAAGAGCCTTTCTGTCTATGTGACACTTTCTAAATCAGTGGTCAAAAGTTAGAGGCGAAATCTGTGTGCATATATATGCATATATACATATATATATATGTGAACACACACTGCTTGGAGTACAGAAATAATCAGGGAAAGTATATGTGCCTATTTTCAGATTGTTGCTTCTGACAGTAATGAGGAAATAAGTTCCTTTACAGTGTACTTTCAGACTCTAAAACAATAAGCTTGTTACTATCCACAGCATTCAAGGTCCCTTAGCATCAGTGAGAGCTTAATTATAAAATATTAGACCATAATAGGGACATGCGATGTTTCACAAGTATAAACATTAAGGCTGCTTCTATTACAGCCTCCCCTGTAGCTGCTTTGGAAAGACTCATACCTCTCTGCCTGCTTTCAGCAAGCAGAGGTAGGTGTAATCTGTACTGAGGGGTGATTCTGCATGTACTCAGCTGTACTGGCTGGGTATTCCATGGACATCAAAGAAAAACTTTCGAAGATAAAGTCTTGAAAGAGCTGCTCATGGGAGCATCGCACGAGTATCCTGCTCTGCTCCCCTTCCCGGAGCAGGGCGTGCAGTGACCTGCGCTGACTGAGAGGGGAAGGCAGGCAGGACCCTTGCAGAGCTGGCCCACCACATCCCCTGTCTGTGCTCTTGAGCAACACATTTCTTACCCTTTGGTGGTTTTTCTTTTTCTTTTTTTTTTTTTTTTCTCTCTTTCAAGCCTTTGCACATGGGAATAATCTGTTTTCATTTTATTCTTCCAACTGAAATCGAGGTGACTGCACACATCAGCTACATTTACAAGATCAGGCTCCTGGGTTTGTAAAGCCGCGTGTGGTTAATCTCTGTTGGTAGACTTCTTTTCTTCCTTGCAAATCTACCCCGGAGAAAATGGTCAGAAAATGTGTTCCTGTCCTGGAGACTCACTAACCCACCGCTTAAAGATGGTTGAAAGGATTTCTCTATATATGTAGAGTGCAGATCAATAAATCTTTAATAAACATCCATTTTTTTCAGATAATGCATATTTTGAGCTATGGGAATGCTAAATTACTTAAAAAGATGAGTTTCGCTACAGAAAAAAAAAAAAAAAGCTCACGTATAAAATTTCAGCCCTGGGAATTTTATGTTTTAATAAGCTTGCTTAATAAAATACAATAAGGCTATTAGAGTTATCAGCGAGATACGTTTCAGAAATCTAACACCTACAGCTGTCTCGTTTATTAATGTGAATCACAAAAATAAATGGCAAATACAAAGCATTCAGCCAAAGTTGTGTTAACTCCCAGGATGGCTTTCTCATTCTGTTGCCTCACTAGCTGAAGCTGATAATGACAGCACTGCAGATCTGATGTCTTTGTACTGAATTTTTAAATAGTCCTTAGAAGAAGGAAAATTCAGGCATATCACCAATTAAGACTATGGGTTTGGATTGCTAGTTACAGACACTTCAAAGAAGGCTAAGTTTGCTCCAAAAGACATTTTCCCATGTCACTTTTGGCTCAGATGTGAGCTCTGAGAGGTAGTTGTGAAAAGGCTGTTTGCTGTTTAGAAACCATCTAAACAAGCTTGTGGTTGTAACAATAACCATCGTGTTTAAAAAGCAGTGGTATATATTATAACATAATAGGATAATAAATTATACATGTCTGTCTATGTCTATCTGTCCATCTATCCATCCATTCATATAAATCTGTTCCTCGTAGCTGTGAATTACAACTAGTAAAAAATGTTCTTTTTTCCCTAATATGCTTTTTTTTTTTTTTTTGAATGATTTTTAACCTAAACCTCAGATTTAAAGGCATTCTTCTTGGGTTCAGGTCCCAGCGGTGTCTCCCATGGGCTACAGCCAGCTAAATAGCATTTTCTGTTACCTGCTGCTCAAGGATAAAGGTCTCTGCTGTCCTTGGAAGGACCCTAGGAGGCTTGGTGAGATGTAGAACAGAGTAGGAGGGTGGCAGGGGAGCACCACCACTTGGCATCGTGGCGGCTGCTACCAGCTGCAGGCTCTGAGATGCCACTTTTAATAATTGAAAGCTCTGCTCCCCTATGCAGTTTGTAGCTTTATACCCTCCTCCTATGAAAACTTCCCGGTTCCTTTGCCAAGCTTTTATGTTGCAGGAATCGGCCATGTGGGATGTAGCAGCAGGAGAGAGAAATAACTGAATGTCTTTGTAGGGCTGAAGCTTCGTGGTGGCAGTGAGAAACACACAGGGTGGGGATGAGCACAGCGAGGGGCTGCAAACCACCAGTGAGAGGAGAAGTGCAGAGCAGGAATGCTCACGCTAGTGACCATAACTCTTCTTCAGCTGCATTTGCATCCTCGTTATGAATTGTTTTATTTCTTCTGTGGATTTGTTGAATGCCTGTTGTCCTGGTGGCTCAGCACTTATTTACAAAGTTAAAGCAAGCAATGAATTGCCTAGGCTTGCCTGGACACAAAGGACAACATGACAGAACTGCCGTTACTGTGTTAGGAAATAAAAACAAATAATCAGGCCAGAATTAGAGAAAATTAGGAGAAAAAAAAAAAAAAAAGGAATGCTTTTGTTGCATTTCTTGCCTTTGCTGGATCTCCCTGGAGAGAGGAATCCATGCTGGAAGTCCTCCTGCAAGCAGACGTCCGCTGTCCCCAGGGCCTTAATCCCAAGGAGCCTGCAGGGAATTAGCACTGATTTTCTTTCTCCAAATATTGGCGTCAAATCACAGATTCTGCCCAGCAAAGACTGATCCAGGCCAAGCCTGTGTCCCATTCTTTTACTTCGGCTCCACTTTGTCTTCCGGGCCGGAGTGGCGACGGGGCTGTGTCTCCCCCGGAGATGCGCAGACAGGTCAGGTATTAGCTGGGCACGCAGGGGCTTTGTGGCCACGTCCACAGTTGGCCCTCCTCCATGGAGCCCATTACAGCTTTTACGCCACAATTTCGGCTGAGAAATTCTATTTTATCAATTTTATCGTCCTCCAGGTATCGCAATGAATGTCAGATATACAAATGAAGATGGTTTTACAGAGAAGCTGTTAAAGGCTCTCTGCTAATTTTATAACTTGGATTATGAAGTGCGTCTGCTAGCATTTAATTGATTGCGAGCAAAAAGGCAGAGGCTGTTTGGTCTTCTGAACACATTGCTTCTTGGTAGAAGCAGCACAGTTGTGGGGTTTAGTTGAAAGCATCTGATAACCATACTGAGTTCCCAGCATTTGGCTGTTTACAACCCCCATACGTTTTTTGAGCAAACATTTTCCCTTCTCTGACGCTTGTTTTTGTTGACCCTCTCTAGTCAGGAGACAGGCTTCCTTATTAATCTGTAAATCAGAGACGTTTTAATTGGCTTCTGCAATTTCAGTATGGATTTGGTCATGTTCCAGTGGAATAAATGTTGCTTTGACCAACCACTGTGATATCTGCTTTTCCAAGTAGGAGACAGGAGAGAAAGCAGAGATAAGAGACCACCAAACAGAATGCCTTCTGTAATTTCAAATGGCCCCTTCATTTCTGGTGTGGGCAAAAGGCCAAACGTTATATTGCAGAACATAACAACATAACTGTATGGCTGTATGGTTAATATTAGGGGGAAAAAAACAAAAGAAAACATGAACATAGAGTATTCTTAGGGAATATTCACATTTCTTTTGGGCTAAACCAGCAGTTTTTGAAAGGAAGAACGTTTTTCTATCTTTCCAGCTAGCTTTAGACCCAGGGCGCAGCTCCAGTGCTGTTTGCAGTTACAGCCGTTCTCCGATAAATTGATAAAGCGGGTAGATGAAGGCGGGCTCCTCTAGTGGCTGGAAAGAGTCCAGAGTATGTCAGGAATTTCTGAGAAGCTTTCTGGGGTGTACCACAGCTAATTAAAAACAAAGAATAATAAAAAAAAAAGGCAGCATAGAGGAAGTGCAAATACAGATTGCAGAGCTAACCTCAGCAGTCATTCCCATTTCTAAGCTGTCTTCACTTGAAGCTATTTTTATTTATTTATTTATCATTTTTAAGGGGCAGGGAGTAACTACATTTATTTCCATTTTCATGTACTCCTCCTTCCCCATGGCGGTGCCTCCAGCTTTGTGAGATGAGCATCCTCAATGTGACACCCAGAGGGCTGCACACATCCAAAAGAGCCAGATAGTCCCCGTAGGATGGGCACTGCCTTCCTCCTTTCCTTGCAGTTCTTGAAGCAGCTCCATGCTGCTGAGGTTTTGTGCATCCCGTCAGTGCCTGCAAATGTTTCTTTTCACGTCCAAGTGTAGGTATCTCTGTGACTTACTCACTTGCTCTTCTCCGTTTGAAGCTGTCTCAGAGTCCAGACACACGCTGAGAGTCACGTAACAAAATATAATTCAAGAGATGCGCATACAGGTACGGCTTTAAACATGCAAAGACTTAATCTCTTCCTGCGGGTGACAGTGTGCACTGGAAAACAGCAGGCTCTTGCCAGACTCAAATAAAATGAAAAGAAAGCTCAGAGGGAGCTGAGCATCAGCGTGCGGGGCTGTAGGGCTGCCCCTGCCCTCCCTGGCACTCATAATGTAGTGGGTGTACTTTTTGCTTGAAACTCTGCGTGTCATTTTTTTTGGCAAGTCTGAACTGGAGAAAGAAATGAGCCCTTCTGCCCCTCCCTGGTCCCAAGCCCCTCAAAGAGCAAGGAAACCTGTTGCCAGCAGTGCGTGGCACTGTCATGCTCATCTTCATAAAGAAGTCACCTTTAGCATTCAAAATAAAACCAGGGTGAAACGTGCCATAAAGAAAGCTCAGGCTGCCTTATCAGCAGCTGCCAACCTTTACTCGCAGACGCTGTGGCTTCTTTGGTTATAGGCACACGTTCAGAGGGGTGTTTGACTTTACCGTACCCCGTGCATCTTCTCAGAGAGAGCAAGCAGTGCGAGCACACGAGACAGGGTGGGTGCACATTCCCTCCAGGTGGTGTGAGTCTCATTCACTCGATCCACGCTCCTAGACATTATTTCACTGTGCCTGCAATCGTGCATGTCCTAGTGAGGATTTGCTATTGAGCTGTTGTTGAGCAAAATAGATGTGAGCAACCTAGGGAGGGGTCTCGCCTGCATTTCCATGAGGACTCAGGGCTCCTCTCTGATTCCTACCAGCAAGCAAACACACCCTGGACATGAAGCTCAGAGCCAGCCAGAGAAGATGGCGGATAATTATTTTATTTATTTTATTTATTTACTTTTAACTTTGAATGTTGGAGGCTTTGATTTTCATCAACATCACGGCCAGTGGTGCCAGTCAGTGAATTCTGTTTTCTTTTTTTCATGGTTTGCAGGGGGATGGCTTTCAGTCTGGGTTCTCTCTGCAAAAAGGGTGTCACCAGCCACAGGTAACAGGCAAGATAACATTTTTCTCTGGCTCGAGTGCTTGATGCAGTCCAGGTACTAAATGATTGAATGCTAAAACCTGCTTCCTCAGTGAGGAATCACTAGCGTTTGTTACCTGAACGGCAAGATGAGGCTGGAGTCTTCTGAAATGTGAGGTTTGGGGGAGCAGGAGGAGAAAGCCACTGGTTTTCCCATGGACCCACGGCCAGCACAAGGCAGGAAGGAGGTTACTGGGCTTGCCTGTTTGGTCTCCTGTGCGAGCTGATAGGCTTCAGGGGCTGGCCAAAGCATGGCAGAAAGCACTCTGCTCCCTTGGCACCTGCGGGTCCTGACCTCTCCGCTGGGCTCCTCTCTTGCTATTTGCCTTCAGAGAGACTTTGACGTTCTGCTATATGAAGTCTCGTGTAAATAAAATAAAATAGTAAACAGTGCAATGGGGATAAAAACAAACTCACGTGTTTCTGCGTTTGCTGAGCTTGCTGTCCACTGAGGGATGTGGTATTGTTTCAAATAACTGGTTAAGTGGCTACAAAACTTTAGGAAGAGCTACAGTAGGGATGCAGATTTTGAATTTGTAAATCCTGGGATGTGATCCTGTAAGCTGGCTGTGGAAATTTTTTGGGGGGCATGGGGCTCTGGGCTGTGCATACAGGTTGCAGGATGAGGTCCTTTTGTGCTTACTAATGCCCCCAAATTTAAATACAAACAAATAAGTGCAGATAACATTGCAGCACTAAGAACCCTGGGAGCCCCAGCGCAGTGCCACAAAACACCTTATTTTCCTCCTTTAGGCTCATGCAAGGCTTTGTTTCAAGCCCAGACCTTTGGTGCAGTGCAGCTCAGGGAAGCTGAGCACCCACGAGCTGTGCGGGTGACACGGCTCCGTGATAACCTCAGGCAGTGCTCTCACTTCAGAAGTGGTCTCTTCTCAGAGGCAAAAACACAAGCGGAGCTTTTCCATTTCATTTTTTAATGCTCCTTTCTCTCTGCCACACCTTTTAGAGGATGGATGTTTTCAGAAAAATAAAAGTAATCCCATCAGACTCCAAAAACCGAAACTTTTAACTGTTTTTGCTGTGCTGGCTTTTCAGTTTTCAGCCAAAGTGTCATTTTTTTTCTTACTCCTCTTTTTGTGTGTCTGTGGCTCTCTCCTCTTCTAGTGGCACCTAGTTATTTTGTTGGTTGTTATTTTTTTTACTGAAAATATGGTAAGATTCTGGGCTGTCATGTCCCACTGCTAACTAGAGGAGCTGTCCTCGAAGACTTCACTTTTATCATGAAGAAATAAGTTCCCGATTTTCCTTTGCTGGGGAAAATGTGGAAAAGCTAGCAGATGTAGGGCATATGTGAATGATAGTCATTGTGGGCTCTTTTCCTGCCATATACCCTAACCATCTTGCAAATGGAGAGCCTTTCCATGCTGCTGCCACCGGACAAAAGCATCTCGGCGTTATCACAGCCATCCGCTGCTGCCCGCAGCTCAGCTCGCTCTTTGGTAGCTGCAGCATGGGAGGGCAGTGCCTGGGAGGGGAATGTGATTTGTGGGGTAGAAGACAACTTTCACAGGGTGCTCACAAGTTCTGCACTATTTGGGGTCCTGCTAGAATGGCAGCAACTAGACGGTGGCATTTGTGATAGATACACGTCTAACCTGCATCACTGCCAGCAGGAGATCAGCAGTGTGACCTTGGGCATACCAGGACTGCTCCTGGAAAAACACAAAGGACTTTGTATGAATCCTTTTAAATTTTCTTTTCCTTTTCCATATTCTACTCTCATCAGAGTGGGGAGGTTCAGTGGCCTCTGAAGAGCATCCCGGTGTCACCAACTCCTGGCATCTTTGGAGATATCAGGCTTCTTGCAGGTTTTTCGTATTTTTCTGTCCCATCCTGCTCCCACATATATACCCCATTGATTTCCAGAGCCTAGTAAGACTGATTTTCCTCTTGCCTAGTAAGAGTGATGTACCTGTGCCTTTAGCTATTGAATCCTGTTAATATAGGAGAGATTTTCTCTGACCGTCTTAACTAGACGGTGCCAAGCTGAACCTTAAAGTTCACAAATCGTATTTCTTCTAATGCTCCCCATCTTTTAATAAACATAAGGCCCATCCTCTGACGTTATGTGGTGCTTTTGTCTTGCACTGATTACACTGAAACTCTCACGAGGTTATTACGGTTTATAATCCCCTGGAACTCCATTATGAATCCTCTTGTACTAACAAGTACCTGGCTGCCACATATGCAAACGCTTTATCGGGTGAGAGCAGACAGGCACCGAGGGTGCCCTTTGCTGAGCACTTCAAGGTATGTGCTGAGATTGCTGCTTTCTTTTTGTGCGAGCTTATCCCACAAAGAGCCTGCCCTCGAAGAAATCAATAATGCTTCTAAATTTGTCCGGGAGTTTTTGTGGGTTTGCTTAGCTGCACCAACACAAATCTAAACCAGAAAAGTTACTGAAGCAGAACGTTAAATTTTGACCGGCAGCTACCAGAAATATCTCATTGCTCAGAATTTGCAGGATCCACCATACAAAGATACCAGACGGGCAGCCTACCTTGGCTGTGACCATCAGCAGCCGTGTGCGCTTCCAAGGATCTGATTTTGCATGTTAAGAAAAAAAGATTGCAACGTTTCTTTGTAGTCTCCTGCACTACTTGTAGGTCCTTGAAAATGTGCAAGAGCAGACAGGGCTTAGCTGTGCTGCTTTCCTGTGCTTACCCCCTTTACAGAGGGGATGTTCTCTCACCAGCAACAACCTAAAGGTCTGAACTTCTTACAGACTGTTCAGTCCTACCTCAGGACTTGATTCGTCTCTAACACCTTCCTGCCTATGCTTCTGCTCAGCTACTGGCAGTCATGATTCTTTTTTTCTGCAGTGCTGGGGAAAAACTGCAAACTCAGAGAGCTGCTGCTTGTCCTTGCTGGAGCAGTAATTAAGGAACTTGCTGCATTAACATGCACGATGTGAAGCCAGAGCACATTCTCTCCTGAGAGCCAGTGGAGAGAGAGATAGCAGGATTTTATCGTAGGTCTTCGTCTGGACTAATTGAACTGTCATAAGCAGCGCATCAGTTAAGAAGGTCAGCTATATCTCCATTGTGAAATCCACAATTTACGATGCAGCTTTCTTTGGAGCACATCCTGGCCTTGCTGCAAGGCCTCTGACTCCAGAGGCGGTGGGGAGAGGTCAAAAAGAAGAAAAATGGGGTGGGGAAAGGCTAGGACCTAATTGAAATTAGGAGTAATCCTATTTTAGACAATGTTTTCTTAACAGATTGCTGCAACACTCTGCCTTAAGGTTTGGATTAAATTGCCGGTGGCAGAGAGAAGCTCCATTAGGGCTGTCATCTCCAAAGGATTTTCCATGGACTTTCCTCTCCCTTCCTCCCCCTGATCTCAGGTACATTGCAAGAAGCATTAACCAGGGCCAGAGTGGGCCAAGAGGATGAACTTTTCATTACTATGCAAATGTAGGCAATCTGGGAAATTAATATTTCATGCGTGCCTCTCTTCACAGGGAGCGTTTTGATTACAGGCTCCTTGTCCCTGGGCTGGAGGCCTGGTTGAGAGGGCTCTTTTCATCAGCAGGGTCCTGAGCTCGTTTTTGTTCTCTGTGGGCTGTTTTGGGGGAAGCAGCCAGGCTGGCTGCCCTGTAACAGGAGCACAGCACCAGCATTCGTCCCGAGCCTTGGAGCTAAGCAGCACGTTGGCCCCCCAGCACCGTCTGAGGGTCGAAGCACCAACTGCATTCACGCCTGCTGTGCTGTGCTCCCCCAGGGCCGGAGCCGGCAGCAGGCACGCTGCCCAAAAAGCCTGATGTCCTTGGAAATACGGAGCTGGGGCTGGGTCCTGCTCCCCTCCTCTCTTGCTCAGCCACTTTTGCAAGGAGCAGCTGCAATTTCACCTTCATTAAGCCTTGCAGCACTGCGAGGTAAGTAAACGTTGCCATGCCATTTGCTCAGTGCCACACCGTTGTTAAGTGGCGCGGCTCAAGTGACGTATGGCTGCAGCTGAGGATGGGTCTTGGGATTCGAGTGCTTCCTTGCTCTTTTCTTCACCGTGCTTTTTAATCACAATATATACACGAGGCAGAAGTGTGAGTCAGTACGTACCGCAAACTGAGCCCTCGTAGGCAGCACGCTGCTTCAGATGCACTCACCCAGGAGGAGTAAGAGCCTTTTAATGCGTTCAGAGCATTAATAAGCCTAAAGTGGATTTGAAAAAAAAAAGGTAAGAGAATTGTGAATTAAATATTGATCCTGGTATTTCATTGTTGAATTACAGACATTCAATTGCTCATGGATTATTCTGCCGTCGAATCATAGCAGCTAGAGATGGAAAAAATGTACAATTATCCCATTCATCTCCTTGCCAATGGAAGAGTGTTCCCCACAGTACATTCTCGTAGTGGTTGAAGTTGATTACTTAATTCCAATTACTGACAGTCTACTAATTGCTTAGGCTGTATTCCAATTTTTGTCAGCCCTCCCGTCATGTTAACTCCTTAGCTAGAGGTCTGTCCTGCTTTCTGGAGGGAGAACGTGGAAGTGGTTTCAAACAGGAACTTTTAAAACAAGCTAAAGTTTTCCCTTGATCTTTGTTCTGTTCACCTTCATTTCTGACCCAATTTGCTCTTGATCCACCTGCACTTTACAAAACAAACAAGCGAACGAAAATGACTCAAAATGAGTCAATTAAGGAGAGCAGACATTTGTCAGCATTTCCCAGCTATGGTTATTTTCCTTCACATGTGCTCTGGTCACTAGCCTCCGTTGGATGGCTTTCTGATTTTACATACTTCTAAATAAATTAAGGCAAAAGATCTCTGCCAAAATCTCTAGCATCAGATTCACATATTTTTTTCCCTGCCATTAGAGAACTATCCTCCAGCAAGCCCTAATTTCAGCAATTAGTCTCAGTTAAAAGGAAATAGTAGCGCTCTGTATTACTCATTGCTAAATGTACACCTCAGCCCTTCCTCATCTTATTTCACCTTAAAGCTGCCCTTTTCTCTCCCAGGCCATTTTACTGTCAGGGAAAAATCAGATGTGTTCTGGCAAACACTGGAGGGCAACGGGCAGTTTTCTGACTGCCCAAACTCCTTTAAATCATTTATTTATTCACCCATACATTTGGCCAGCGAATATGGATGAGTGAGGGCTTCTTGATGAGTCTGGGCAGCCAGGAGGGTGCCAGATGGAAAGGCTGGCAGGGAAAGGGGGCACGGGAGAGCAAGGGCAAGTCTGCGAAGTTTATTTAAAAGAGAAAGAGCTGGTAATGGAGCCAGGAGGTAAAGGCTGGCATGGGTCTGGGGACAAGATGAAATGGCTGAAGGTGGATAAAAGGACTTTTCTGGTGCATGTATGTTCAGTGCGGAAGCACATAGTGAAAGGCAGCTGGGGTGACTGCAGCAGACTGGGAGGGTGCACAGCACCCCTGGGCAATGCTCGGCACCCCAGAGGGGCAGGGCGACCAAGGGGCTGGCGAGCCAGCTGTACCATGAAGTTCAGCCAGCTCCGGAGGTGACGCGAGTGTGAAACAAAAGCCTGGCATCTCAGAGCAGCCCCGGGAAGCCTCTGAAGGGACCGTGGTAAAGAGGCTTAGTTTTGACAGGTGAGGGCACGGCACTCCCAAATGAAATGACACCAGATAAATGACTGTCATTTTCAACTGCATCTCCAGAGCAGAGTTTTGTAAAGGAAGATTTCTGGGCACAAAGGGAGGAATTTGACTGTTACCGGGGATTGCGGTCAGAAAAGATGAAGTTGGTAGAAGAAAGTGCACTTTTTAAAGAAGTTTATGGAAGACAGACAGCCATGTGAAAGCAATTCTATTAGACTTCAGGCACACGAAGCTAAAAAATTCTGCTCAGTCACGAGATGACAGAGATACGTCAAGCTTTCAGTCTGAGAGCTTATAAAATGCTTTAAACTCTTGGCTTCACTCTTGCTTTGAACGCCCCAATTGAGAGCTGAGCAAAAGAATAGCTGAGGAGCAAATGGGCTGAAAATGAGCCTGTGTGGCAGAGCTGCTGCTCTGGGGGCACGTGGCCATACAGCTTCATCATGTCTGCAACCTGATGAAATGAACTAGGCAAAGGGGAAGGAGAAAGAAGGAAGGGAAAATGTTAAAGATTTAAGTTGAGTTAATTGTTAAGTTAATCATTAAATTTAAGTTGAGCCTGGAGTTCAGGTAACAGAGTGAAGTAGAGGTTTACAGGAGTTATTTTAATGTTTCAGTAGCTGTGGTGAAGATCGTGGTTGCATTTATGGCTGGCAGTGTAGAGTAACCTACAGGAGACATTATCTCTCCTTAAGAGTACATGGCCTGTGACAGGGATGCTGTACGTTAGCTCAGAGTGTAATATTAAAAGGAGCTACTGTCTCCCATGGTAGTTGCTTATGAAAGAAATGTATTGCCAGTTACTGTAGCTATGCTATGTAATCCCCAAAGCAATTCCCATTACCACCTCCAAACAATAGCTCATGGATTTTTATCTTCCTCTATTTGATGATTCACATGGCCGTTCTCCCTAAATGTGGATTGTGTCTCTATTAGTTCTGGCTCTCTAAAGCAACAAATCAGCTCAATTCTTTCTGCTTACCGTATGTTACTGTACAGCTCATGGCACATACTCTTGACCACTCTCAAACCTCAGCATATTCTGAATATTTCTGTCCCTTATAATGTAAGTCCAAGCTAAAAAGATGATAAGATGTTGCAGGAGATATTGTCCCATGAGTCCCACACCTTAGGCCTATATGTTAGACATTATTATTTTTTGTTTGTTTTAATAGCACATCATTTTTTACTCACAGCTATGCCATTCTTTAATTCGGGGCTGTCTATACTTAGAAGATTTTCAAAGTTCACTTACTTTCATTAATCTCCATGCCAATTCTGATGGTTAGATACATATATGTGCTTAAGCAGCTGGAAAAAAAAATGCTACAAAGAAGGGATCAAACATCTCTCTGTGTTCTTGTGGGACAAGGCTGAAGGGGGCTGAGATTACAGGAAAGGAGATTTGGGTAGATTTCCCAAATAGTCTTTCAAAAAAGGAGAATAATTAACCACCAAAATGGTTGTCTGGAGAAGTGGTCAGGCCTGCACAGAAAGCAATTAAAATCCGTTTGGATGCCTGTTGAAAGAATGTGCTAAGATCATTCCTAGATCTTGCTTGTGGACTGAAGGGTGACATCTATGTCTAGTGATTCCCAAGGGTCAGGTCCCACTCACCAGATCTGCTATATACCTCCTGCATCCTTCCTGAACTCTAATGTGTAGTTTGCTGTAGTTTGCCCCACTAACGGGGTAGGTGGACAAGATAGTGTAGGGGAAAACACAGAGATTTGTCCTGTGTCCCACTCAGGGCGTCTTACTGGTCTATGTGCACAACAGCTAGAGCAGGAATCATATGCACGACCGAAACCTGTACTGTCTAATTCTTCCTGTCCTGCAGTAAAGGAGAAATAGGAAGAAACTCCAAGGGTTTCACAGCAGTTCCTACCATCCTGCCTGGATTTAACTCACCTTGTCCAGGCTGAGTGATAGGATTAAAATGCTGTAAACCTCATAAATATTGCTGTTTTGGGGACTGTGCACTGGTTTCAAAACACAACATAATTGCAAAGAAAAGTCAATTACTTTATTTTGAGTTAAGCAGAAAGATATACAGTCCGACAGGGAGTGAACTTTTTGCAAACAAATATAGCCAAAGTTAGCAAGGCAGAAATGAATAAATCAGTGGGCAATGGGCAAATGCCCTTCTGTTTCTGTTTAAACTCTAATGGTCTTCTCTTCCAAGGTTGCTCTCCAGCTAAACCTTAAGCAGTTGTGAACAGAAGTTTTAGGATCTCCTTCCTGAATAAATAATGGTTCTGGAAAGCAGCTGCAGATTTACAGGGCAGTGATAAATGGCTGCAGAGGCCTTGACGCTCCATTAACACTGGTGTGCACACTGTGTGCCCCCAGATCATACAGCGTGGTTCACAACTCTTCTGTCCACTCTGTGAACTTTCTTTTAAGAGCAATCAACCTCCATCCAGGATGGATGCTGTAATGGACACCTGGAGGAGATTACAGAGCTCTGATCTCGCAGCTCTTCTTGCAGTAGATGCTGCCATTGAGGCAGCTCTAGAAAGAAAACAAAGCTTGCAGGGCTGGACCATGCAGAGCCTGGTCCTGAAAGCCCCTTCTTTTCTGGAGAGGAAGAGGCAATTTCTACTTCTTTTGCCGTGCTGTGATTAGCTACTTTGCAGAGCAGTATTGAAGAATTTGGTTCTGGGGCTAAAGACACTTTTGGGCGAGTGCTGATCACACATGGCCCATCTGGCTGCTAGGAAGACTTTCCAGCAGTTTGTGCTGCCCAAATGCAGTAATACCGTCATTCCTGCCTGCTGGAGTATGGACTTCTGAACCGCTCAGTGTGATTACTTGCTTACATTTACGCTACAGAATTGCTAAGTGATCCATGTTGTGCATGAAATGAATACGTACAGGTGAGAATGGAAAACCAAGTGAGCAAAAGTGTGTTTTCACTTCTAATTTTTCCATTTGGCTTTGCACCCGAAGAAAGGCTTTGGGAAAGTCAGGGCTGGCCTGCCAAGTGAAGGAGCTGAGGAAGTGTGTCGATGCGTGTGTGTTTTAGAAACAACCATCCTTGTTTCAGGTGTAGTTCCCAGGTGAAACAAGAGAAGCATTCCCTTCCCCCTGCACACAACTCTGACAGATTGATGTAGTGTGCACAGGAAGAAAAGAAATGCTTGACCCAAAATTATTTCCCATATTTTCGAGATAAACGATCCATAATATTTTTCCCCCCTAATTCTTAGCTCTGAAAGTTGTGCTTTTATTCTTTAATAGATGGCTGTGTTTGATGAAGCTTTTTGAACTGGTTAAATGGTCAGGTGTCAAAGATCTATAGGCAGCTGGTGTTTGTTTAGTAAACGATGTCCCTGTTATTGTAGTAAAAGACAGGCCTTGGTAGGCTGTAAATACACTCTGTTCCCATGCATCATACCTCTGTCCAAAGGAACATTTCAGACCTTTGGTTGTTTGGTCTCCAATTTCTTTCCTTTTCATTACATTTCTTCCTCCCTCTTTTCCACCAGGTTATTACACTGAAACAAGACCAAAACAAGTAATTCAGGTAATGACCCTTTCAGAAGGAAGCAGCATTCTCTGTGTACACTAGTTGACATTGCAATCTTTGTCGTTGCCATTTGTGAACAATCCGTGCTCCGACGTTACTTTGATAACGTGACAAAGATGACAACAAATGTGTATTGGCGGGTACCACCATAACAAAGTGCTCCTACCTGCATTGAAAAGTGTCGAAGGGAAATGGTGGATCTTAGTTTATTTTCCAAAGATGATCACATGTCTGCATTGAGGAGGGTTGGAAAGGAAGCTCAGCAAAGAGAATTTATATAGCAGGGCTGTTTCTTGCCTGTGGCTCCTCATTTTAGTCCTATTGTGGTTGTTCTTGTAGATGTAGAACAATTTTAGGTAACTTACAGGGCCAGTAAAGCCTCACCAAGATCCCAAAGCTCATCAGAAATTTGTTTGAATATCTAAATATGTAAGGTCAGAAGAAAAAGTGGCTTTTGAGAACCATTTTAGTATAAATATATTTCCAATATGAAAGTTTGTGTTCTTCCTGGTTTCACACAGACT
Organism: Cygnus atratus; assembly: GCF_013377495.2. Taxonomy (NCBI): domain Eukaryota; kingdom Metazoa; phylum Chordata; class Aves; order Anseriformes; family Anatidae; genus Cygnus; species Cygnus atratus. Next base: position 8,820,841 of record NC_066365.1, read on the forward strand.
GATATAATTTAGGAATAGCTTGTCTTGTGGTGTCCTGACCATTTTGTTCCTGGTTCTGTGACATGCAATGGTAGTTTGGTCCAAGGTTTGGAAAATAGAAGGTTTGGAAAGTACTTCTGCAGTAAACAGGAGCTAACCTTTCATTGTCATGGATATCACATGGTCTTTATTATCAACTGGTCTGGAGTTTCTGGGCTGTTTCATCTCTTTTGTCTTAGCCATAACCTGCAGTTGCCAGCCTGCTTGGCTGGAAACATCAGTGCAGTGAAATTCATAATGGAAAAAACTCTGAACAGGTCTTACAGGTGGCATTAGGTGTGTTTTTTGTTGGAGTCAAATCCATCTCGAGCTTGAAGACATCTTAATCCAGAAGTAGAATGTATTTGAAAGAGGAAAACAAACTGTAAGTACTTTGAACCTTGGGGGGATTCATACTCTTATCAAACGCTCAGCCTAAGCTTTCCAAATAAGAACAACCTATGCCCTTAACTCTTTAGGTAGTAAATAGGAGCCTTGCCGAGGCGATCGGCTCCGGGGCAGACGCGTTCTGCAGCGGAGCGGGGGATCGGGACAGGCAGGGCTATTTTTCCGACATCGAGGCCGCTCGAGGGAGCCGCCAGGAGCCGGCACCCCTCGCGAGGGAGGCTGACGAGGCGTAGGCGGAGCCAGCAGCGCCCCCTCCCCGGCCGTTCAAAAGGAGCCCCCAGGGAGCGCGAACGACCAGGAGCGCGGCGACCAGGACGGGCAAACAGGGCGGGGCGCGGCAGTTTGTGCGGCAGTTCGCGCAGGCAGGGCGAGCAGGGAGGGCGGAGAGGGCAGAGTTTCCCCCCACCCATAAGAACAACACCTTTAACGGCTGTCGACTGCTAACTAGGCTGCAATGCAGGCAGAGCGCTCTCTCTAGAAAGTCTCTGGCCACCCAGACTGACCGCCTGCTCAACAATGCGGCAGTTCAGGTCTCTGGGTGCAGGGAGTGTCTGAGCCTGTTGCTGCCATCTGAGGGAGGCAGAGGCTCCGTGTGTGTGAGGTGCGAGCAGGTGGATGACCTGGTCCGCCTGGTGACAGAACTCAAAGAGGAGGTGGATAGGTTGAGGGCTATCAGGGAGTGTGAGTGGGAGATAGACTGGTGGAGCGACTCCCTGCAGGGCTTGAGGGAGAGGTACCGGGGCGAGACACCCCAAATGGGGGTGGACTCCCTGCCCTGTCGCTGTCGGGCAGAGGGAGGGGACCTAGGAGTTGAGGAGGAATGGAGACAGGTCCCTGCTCGACCTCGCAGGCAACGCACCCCCCCATCCGGCCCCTCCTTCCCAGATGCCCTTACATAACAGATTTGAGGCCCTGGAGCTTGAGAGACCGGTGGGTGAGGACGAGGTAGAAAGTCTACCCAGGAGGATGCCTAGGACGAGGAAGCTGACTCCACGCCTCAAGACAGCCTCCACCAAGAAAGACAGAAGGGTGATCGTTGTAGGTGACTCCCTTCTCAGGGGAACAGAGGGCCCTATTTGTCGACCTGACCCTACCCATAGGGAAGTCTGCTGCCTCCCTGGGGCCAGGGTCAGGGATGTTGCCAGGAAGCTTCCCAACCTGGTTCGCCCCTCTGACTACTACCCTCTTTTGATAGTCCAGGCTGGCAGTGATGATATTGAAGAGAGAAGCCTGAAGGCTATCAAAAGGGACTTCAGGGGACTGGGACGGTTAGTGGATGGAGCGGGAGTACAGGTGGTGTTTTCATCCATCCCTGCAGTGGCAGGGAGGGGTACCGAGAGGACACGGAAAGCCCACCTGATTAACACGTGGCTCAGAGGCTGGTGCCAATACAGAAATTTTGGGTTTTTTGACCATGGGGCGTTTTCCTCGGCACCCGGCCTGGTGACCGCAGACGGGTCCCTATCTCCAAGGGGAAAACGGATCCTAGCCCAGGAGCTGGCAGGGCTCGTTGAGAGGGCTTTAAACTAGGAAAGAAGGGGAACGGGGCTGAAATAAGTCTTGTTGGAGCTGTACCAGGGGGAACAATGGCAAGGCCGGGGGAGAAGGCAATGACCCGACTGAAGTGCATCTACACTAATGCACGCAGCATGGGTAACAAACAAGAGGAGCTGGAAGCCATCGTTCAGCAGGAAGGCTATGACTTGGTTGCCATCACGGAAACGTGGTGGGACCACTCTCATGACTGGAGTGCTGCAATGCCTGGCTATAGGCTCTTCAGAAGGGACAGGCAGCACAGAAGGGGTGGTGGTGTGGCTCTCTATATTAGAGAGTGTTTTGATGTTGAGGAACTTGAGGCTGGGAATGATAAGGTTGAGTCTCTGTGGGTTAAGATCAGAGGGAAGGCCAACAAGGCAAGCATCTTGGTGGGGGTCTGTTATAGACCGCCGAACCAGGATGAGGAGACGGATGAGGAGTTCTACAGGCAGCTGGCAGAAGCCGCGAAATCATCAGCGCTTGTTCTTGTGGGGGACTTCAACTTCCCAGACATATCCTGGAAGCACAACACAGCCCAGAGAAAGCAGTCTAAGAGGTTTCTGGAGAGCGTGGAAGATAGCTTCCTGACGCAGCTGGTTAGAGAGCCTACCAGGGGAGGTGCCCTGCTAGACCTTCTGTTCACAAACAGTGACGGACTGGTGGGAGATGTGGTGGTCGAGAGCTGTCTTGGGCAAAGTGACCACGAAATGGTTCAGTTCACTATTCTTGGCGAAGTCAGGAAGGGGACCAGTAAAACCGCTGTCTTGGGCTTCCGGAGGGCTGACTTTGAGCTGTTCAGGACACTGGTTGGCAGAGTCCCTTGGGAGGAGGTTCTGAAGGGCAGAGGAGTCCAGGAATGCTGGGCACTCTTCAAGAAGGAAATCTTAATGGCTTAGGAGCAGTCTGTCCCCACGTGCCCAAAGACGAGCCGGCGCGGAACTAGACCGGCCTGGCTGAACAAAGAGTTGTGGCTCGAGCTTAGAAGAAAAAGGAGGGTTTATAATCTTTGGAAAAGAGGGCGGGCTACTCAAGAGGACTATAAGGATGTTGCGAGGCTGTGCAGGGACAAAATTAGAAAGGCCAAAGCTCATCTGGAGCTCAATCTGGCTACTGCGGTTAAAGATAACAAAAAAAGTTTTTACAAATACATCAACACCAAAAGGAGGACTAAGGAGAATCTCCATCCTTTACTGGATGCGGGGGGAAACTTAGTTACAAAAGATGAGGAAAAGGCTGAGGTACTCAATGCCTTCCTTGCCTCAGTCTTTAGCGGCAAGACCAGTTGTTCTCTGGATACCCGGTACCCTGAGCTGGTGGAAGGGGATGGGGAGCAGGATGTGGCCCTCACTATCCACGAGGAAATGGTTGGCGACCTGCTACAGCACTTGGATCTACGCAAGTCGATGGGGCCGGATGGGATCCACCCGAGGGTACTGAGCGAACTGGCGGAGGAGCTGGCCAAGCCGCTTTCCATCATTTATCAGCAGTCCTGGCTATCAGGAGAGGTCCCAGTCGACTGGCGGCTAGCAAATGTGACGCCCATCTACAAGAAGGGCCAGAGGGTAGACCCGGGGAACTATAGGCCTGTTAGTTTGACCTCAGTGCCAGGAAAGCTCATGGAGCAGATTATCTTGAATGTTGTCACGAGGCACTTGAAGGGCAACCAGGCGATCAGACCCAGTCAGCATGGGTTTATGAAAGGTAGGTCCTGCTTGACGAACCTGATCTCCTTCTATGACCAAGTGACGCGCTTGGTGGATGAGGGGAAGGCTGTGGATGTGGTCTACCTTGACTTCAGTAAGGCTTTTGACACCGTTTCCCACAACATTCTCCTCAAGAAACTGGCTGCTTGCAGCTTGGACTGGCGTACGCTTCGTTGGGTTAAAAACTGGCTGGACGGCCGGGCCCAAAGAGTTGTGGTGAATGGAGTCAAATCCAGTTGGAGGCCGGTTACTAGTGGAGTCCCCCAGGGCTCAGTGCTGGGGCCGGTCCTCTTTAATATCTTTATCGATGACCTGGATGAGGGGATTGAGTGCACCCTCAGTAAGTTTGCAGATGACACCAAGTTAGGTGCGTGTGTTGATCTGCCCGAGGGAAGGAAGGCTCTGCAGGAGGATCTGGATAGGCTGGACTGATGGGCTGAGGTCAACTCTATGAAGTTCAACAAGGCCAAGTGCCGGGTCCTGCACCTGGGGCGCAACAACCCCAAGCAGCGCTACAGGCTGGGAGATGAGTGGCTGGAAAGCTGCCTGGCCGAGAAGGACCTGGGAGTACTGGTTGATAGGCAGCTGAATATGAGCCAGCAGTGTGCTCAGGTGGCCAAGAAGGCCAACAGCATCCTGGCTTGTATAAGAAGCAGCGTGGCCAGCAGGTCTATGGAGGTGATTGTCCCCCTGTACTCGGCTCTGGTGAGGCCGCACCTCGAGTACTGTGTTCAGTTTTGGGCCCCTCGCTACAAGAAGGACATGGAGGTGCTCGAGAGAGTCCAGAGAAGGGCGACAAGGCTGGTGAGGGGTCTGGAGAACAAGTTTTACGAGGAGCGGCTGAGGGAGCTGGGGTTGTTTAGCCTGGAGGAGAGGAGGCTCAGGGGAGACCTCATCGCTCTCTATAGGTACCTTAAAGGAGGCTGTAGAGAGGTGGGGGTTGGTCTATTTTCCCACGTGCCTGGTGGCAGGACGAGGGGGAATGGGCTAAAGTTGCGCCAGGGGAGGTTTAGGTTGGATATTAGGAAGAACTTCTTTACTGAAAGGGTTGTTAGGCATTGAAATGGGCTGCCCAGGGAAGTGGTTGAGTCGCCATCCCTGGAGGTCTTTAAAAGACATTTAGATGTAGTCCTTAGTGATATGGTTTAGTGGAGGTTTTGTTAGTGTTGGGACAGAGGTTGGACTAGATGATCTTGGAGGTCTCTTCCAACCTAGACGATTCTGTGATTCTGTGATTCTGTAAAAATAAAAGTATCTGAAATTTCACTTCCAGTGAACAAGTGGCAGAAAAACCAGGAACACAGAGCCTTGAACTGTCCTCTGGTTAACATCTTAAAGTCTCCAGATCTATTATTGGGAAGTCAGTATCCCATAGGATCTAGGCATATCCTGTGGTCAGTGTTGCATTTGAACGTGTTTTAACAGATGCACTTAAGATTTAAAAAATAACTTTAATTCAGGACCACAACTAGGTGCTGGAGGAAGTCCTTTCCTGGTAGGAAGAGAGTTAAATTTACATTCCTCACCAAAAGGTCATGAGGACAAGGCAGGGTAATATTGCAGGTTTTCTGATACTCTTCTGAAAGAACATAGTCATTTGTGCAGTGTAGAGGAGAAGCACGATCTCTTTATTTTATTTTTCCCTTCAAGCACATCTAGCAGAATTAGAACTGCAATAAAACTATCCTGATAATTATGCAGATCTGTGAAAATGCAGATTTCCTCAAACAACCTTTTGCTCTTACTGTGCTTCTTTTTAGCTGTGAAGCTGCAGATTTTAAGCCTCCCCTTCTCCTGAAACAACATTTTACTGAAAAAAATATGCATTTTTTTCTGACTTTCTTCTGGCTTCACTTTCCATCCTCTGCATTGATACTCCAAAGGAAGATCTTTGAGAGAACCAAATAATTGGAATCTTCAGGGTACGGATTGTTCATTTTCCACTAAATATGAAACCCATCATGCTGAACTCTGAATACAGCGGGATGCACTTAGCAGGTTATAAAAATGAAAATAAAAGGATACTTATTGAAAGAAGAAGAAAAAAAATATCATGAAAGTGACATTTGTTCAACTCATACTAAATATACAAAACTATTTTAGCTGCTTTCATAACAGATACCATGCAAAAAGACCTAATTAATTTTATCTTCATGCTGCTATAAAATCTGTATAATTCTTTTGGTCACCAAAATGTCTGAGGTACATTATATCATTCATACAGACTTCACTCCTTAGATAAAGAAATCACATTTAATCTCTTCTTCATTTTATCTATGGAATGATCTGCCCATGAGCAGCTCCAAATCTTAGCAGGGAAATAAGTGTAAGTAATAACAACCTGGTAAATTCTGGAAGAAACCTTAAAGAGAAGGCATGTTCACATCAGGCAGAGATTGACGCAGAAATAGAGGAGCACATACTGTGCAAATGCAATTGTGTTTAAAGGCGCAGTAAGTCTTCTCAGCATATTGAAGAGATGAAGCACTTTTGCAGGAGGTCACAGTAGCCTTGCAATTCCCACAAGGGTAATGGAGGGAAGGCTGACAATAGCCAGTGAAGCCCTAATTCCGTGCGTAGTTACAGGGAACCAAATCCATTTTTGCAAACCCTTCAGCCAGGCTCATTTTTGGTTTCTGCTGCTGGAAAGCAGCAAACGCTTTGTGTATTGGCAAAGAAAGGGATGTGGGCAAGGTCCTCAAAGCAAAGTGCTGGTCCAGTTGAGCTGCAGGCAGTGGCAAAAAATTTAGGAAAAGTGTGCAGGAACGCAGGATAGGAACTTCCAGTTGCCCTTAGGTTTAGGGAATAGGTACCATGTTTTCTTTGCAAGGCTGGAGCCAGGTAAGTTCTTGCATTTCAGGTGTTGATCTTCACTGCTGGCCACTTCAGCCTCCAGTGTACATCACAGGCTGCTCAGTATGCCCGAGCTGAATGTATTGATCTGCAAGGATGTTGGGGAGAGAAAATGACACACTCTGCTGGAATTCTGTTAGGGCAACACAAATGAATATAATTTACAGGTTAGCAAGTGGATGATCAGTGATTTGTTCTCCAGAAATATCTGAGAGGGAGGATGGATGAGTAGATCGATTTCATATTTAAACGTGAAACTGCCTCATTTTAGGGTTTCATTATCAGCTCAGAACTCGGCCACAGTTTGATGAGTGGTTTTCTCTGGTGTGTAGAGCTTTCAGGAAGCTTTGGTGCAGTTTCAGGCAATCTTGGGCTGAATTCAGCTATATATAAGAATCTGAGTAAATCTGGGTTAGTGTATGATTTCATGCATCTAGTACAGAGCAATCAACAAAGTACATAACAGTAGGGTTTTTTTTTGTTGTTGCTTTTTTTTTTTTCCCCAAATAGGGGCTAATGCAGAAAAAAAGCTACTGCCCAATACAGACAAATTTGCAGGAGACTTCAGTTGCTGATTGGGTATGCAGGCACATATTATTTTTTAATCCCCAAAGATCCAACTTTTGACATTTTATGCTTGTTGGCTCATCTGAATATGAATCACGATATAAAACTTTATCTCCTGCGAAGTGAGAGCATGAGAATTAGTCGTGCAATATTCACTGCATTGAGCCTGCTGAATCCAGAAGCCAAGCTGTGATCAAGTGGCCTTTGGGGAAAGTCCGGGGGATACCTGTGGCCATTCAGCACGCAGTGGGTCAGAGAACCATGCAAAGCTGCATTCAGAAGTGGAAAAAGTAAATGCCATAGAAAGCATCTCAACTTTCAACTACAAATTTCAATAGCTCCTTTATATTCGGAGGCTGGAAATGATTTGCCACATCCTTACTGCTTTTGCAGTGCTGTTTCCTTGAAAATAATGTGCGAGTGCATGATGTCCATGCACCTACCCCTGTACCAGGAAAGCAATATCCCTAGACCTAGAAATGATACCTTCACCCTGCCCAGCCCTCCCACCGGGTTCATTCCTCACTTCGCAGGTGGTGACTTTGGCTGTGGTATAAAGGATGGGAGCAATCCGTCGAGTGCCTCTTGGGGCAAGTAAACAGACTGGCAGAGGAAAGGGGCAGATGTGGGATGGGCAAATCCATACCTGCCCATCTCGAATACTCATTGCATAGCTTCTGAGGAAGGAGTAACATGCTCCACAGGACAAGGTGAAGAAATGCACCCTCCCCACTGAGCCAGCTGCAGCCTGATGTGGAGCATCACTTGCCCCCCAGTCTGATGCTGCTCCTTGCCACTTTCTCCGAGCAGATCACAGAACTACAATCTAGTCTACAGTGATTTGTTGTTTTTTTAAAGATAGCAACATCTTCTCCAGGCTGGCTTGCTTTCAACCACATAATAAGTTCATATTTGTTACAACATGGGAAGCCTGTTGGAATATAGGACAGAGAGACTGCCCTATGTTGCAGGTTTTTTTCACTTAACAAATGCTTATTTATCAAGCTGCTGAGGGAAAAGAAACCCAGGTATTTCTGCCTGTGTCCCTGCAGGGATTTTAAACACACCTTTAAAGGTATACACAGAACTGAAACCCCAAAGGATTTAAACACAGACATGAATCACGTGCAAGTTTTTAGAAATATAAGCTCCGTCTTTATTATGTTTTTACTGATTCTAGAAAACACCTTAAACCGTGTATGTAGAAATGCTTCCTATATTTCTCTTTGTGCATTTGTCTTTGCATAGTCTGCACATTTCAAGGAGCCTTTTTTTTTAAAAAAAATACTGGATTTGGATTGTGCTTCACTTTTTCCTTCTCTAAGTCATTTCCTTGGCAGTGATTGTACTTAACATTTATGCCTAAACTAATAGGCAGAATGGATGTCATTGGCCCTGATTCTCTTCTCTTTACCGGTCAAAGGGTAACTGAAGTTAAGATAATTATTTTGCTTCAAAATTGCTATCAGTGGCTTACGCCTGGAAAATAATAATAATAATTGTTTCTTTCAGTATGTACAATGTGTTTAGTTTTTGCATATAACACGCACACATGAAAAACTACTTGAAGAATCACACCTACTTTTTCTGTCCTCTACTCACCTTATTTTTGATACAACTATAAAAGAAAAAGCTAGACTGGTTCCTCTTTGAGGATATGGCTTCAATCACAGGATGTTGAATTGCACTTCACAATATTTTAGAGGTTCTAATGAGAACAAATGTCAAGAAAATTGAGAACAGCAGGGAGGGCCTTTCTATTCAGAGGTAGATTACTTTATCTTTAATCCTCTTGCCTTCCTTGCGCCTGATTCGATATGCACATACACGCATCCATGTGTACACACCTCCTTGTACAGTTTAAGTTTCCCTTGCCCTCCCTCAGAGCCAGAAGCATAAATCTTGTTTCTCTAATAAAAGCATTTAAAGCACAAAGTTATGAAAATATTCTCTCTATCTCTATGTTGGGTATGTCGTTGGCAGTAGGAAGCATTTATCTTCCCTGTCACTTAGTTTCTTGCTGAAGTCTCCAGGGACCACAACATTTGGTTTTCCTGAAATTTTCAATAAAGGACAGGCAAATAATGTCTTTCCCCACTATGCTTTCCAAAGCATAAGTCTACCAAGGGTGTCTTGCAGGGACAATTAAACTGTGCTGCTGCCTGAGCTGGGGTGGACGCTGTTATTGCAGCATTTGTCCCCTTCCTGACAAATCGCATTATTCCTGTGGCCTCAGACCATTAGTGGGCCCAGGGGAGCCAGGATGTGATGGTGAGAAGCCACCCACCCCGGGCAGAGCTCACCCAGGCCTGGGCTCCTCTGAGACCTGCAGTGGTTGGGGAGCGAGCGGAAAAAGGGAGAGCAGGAGCTCATTTGGGTGCTCCCTTGGGCTTGCTCCTCTCCTAGTTTTGCAGTGCTGTGTCTCAGAGGGCATTTTCCAAGGGCTTCTCTTCCTGACCAAGCATTTGAAACTACACTGTTTTACTAAAATATCCCTTTTTATGTTTTTATTTGACTTTTTATTTACTTTTTCTTGCTACCTGATTGATTTAGTTTCAATTTTTGTCTTCTCTCGTTGCCCAGCCAGGGAGGACAGCAGATGTAATGGTCTAGCTGAGGTTTTGAGGTCTGTGCAGCAAAACCCGGCTGGAGCTGGTCACCTCATGTGTGCCTCAGGAGCAAACACAGCCTTGACACTGCTCATCGCATTAAATGGAGCAATCCTAGATGGCAGTTCTCACCTTGAGACACTAATGTGAGGGGGACAGGCAAGTATTAAGAGATCAACAATTAAAGCCTTAACTCAAGGTGAAAGTCTTCCCCTGTTCAGTCCTGATCCCAAACATTCAGCTGCAAAATCCCCAAAGAGGCCAGTTTGCAATTCTCACCAATCCTTTATCTAACCAGCTATGTTTGCTGCATCCCAGGGGTGATGTGGGTCTCCAGGTCTCTTGCTTAAGCATTATAAGTGTATGGTATAAGTGTATGGTTGTGGTTTTTTATTATGGGTGTTCCCGATTCACTTTTTGACATACGGGCAGAAAAGGTGATGCATTATGTATTTCCTAGTATATCAGTATTTCTGTTTGCCTATATAGCCTGACTAGGAAGGGAATGGCTATGCTTTGAGAGGTAAGCATGAAACAGTCTCTGATCATCTCTCAGATTGCTTTAAAAACAGTGAAGGAAGCTGGTATTTTATCACTTGTAAGGTCCTTTCTGTTTGCTTTTTTCCCCAGAAATCTTCACCCTAGAAACAGCATGTATATGGTATTCCCTTCCACCTTCATATACACTGTGCTTGGGTGAAAATTCTCTTTTATTGCGTTAAATAGACTGGTCTGACTTGCTCAGCAGTTCAGTTTAGCATCTTGACTTCTAGGCACAGCCCTATTGATAGTTGCTACCACTGGAAAACAGATGCTTCTCTCTCTCAGAAAGGCAGGTAATTTGTTTGATGGTCTCATTCTCCAGGAATTTTTAGATTTTGTTAACACTTGTTAAAAATATTTTTCATTTACTCTGGACAAAATGCATATGCTTAAACACCATAGTTACGCAGATTTCTGCTGCTAGAACTTACATAGGGTTTACGTGGAAGCATGTGAATCAAGTGGTCAAGGAGTTAATGTATAACAATGTAAGATTTTTTCCTCCAGTTCTCTTGCTACCTTTGATGCAGACAACGCAGTATTTAGTGCAGGTGCTTTGTTGGGAATGTCAATAACTTGTAGTAATGATTACTAAAGATAATCAGCCTCTGTCTACAAGAGAAAAATTGCTGCAATTGGGTAGTTTATCTTCTCTGGGATCCAAGATCAGGCACATTAGCATAACTGCACAGCCAGCTGACGCAACTGTTTTAAGGTTGTGCCACACAGTCTTCAACCATGAGATTGGTGAGATGCTGTGGTGCTTGGTAGGTCTGTTGGTCACAGCATGGTCACTGAATTCCTAAAACGCTCCTCCCGAGGACCATAGCCATAGCTAGCATTCCTACATTTCCAGTATTTTTCCTGCAAAGCTCTTCTGCTTGCAAAAGGATCAGGAGCCCTGGCTTTGGTGGCATTGCCCTGCTCTTCTGCCCTGTTTCTCTAAACATAGCACAGTGCTCTGCTTACGCACGGCTAAAAATAAATGTTGTGTGATCGACAACTGTGTTTTAAAGATAATTTGGTAAGGAAGTGCATCATTTAAAATTACTGCTTTCAGAAAGAATTTGCCGTCTACTTACTGTGAAGATAGAGTCCTTCATTTGCTTTGGTGCTTACTAGGCAGATTTAATTGGATGTAGCTAAGCTTTAGAAGCACTGGTCAGTTCTAAGATTTGGGAGTGCACCTTGACTGAATCCCAAATCTTCATTAGAGTAAGACCTGTGTGCATGGGAGCATAGCCCCCAGGCATGCTGCAAGAACTCTAAGTCAGCAGCAAGCTCCTGTACAGGCAGAGATGGAGCAGCTCAGAGATGACAGTGCATAGGAGTGATGACAGAGACGGGAGATGAAGAAAACTGAGAGATAAAATAAGTCTTTTTTCTTCACTTTTTTTTTTAACTTTTTTTTTTCTTTTTTTCTTTTCTTTTTTCTTTTGAGTGGGAAAAAAAAAGGGTTTTTGAGAAAAAACAAGGATTATACTTCTGGCACCTGGGTTTGCATCTATGCTACACAGAAGTTCATCCAGCACCTATGAGTTTAGATCTCGATTCTAATAGTAAGTGTTGTATAATGTTCCTCATTTCATTGGTTCAGCTGAATAAAGTACAAATAACAGAAACAGTATCTATGATGAAGAGTGAACTTTAAAAGTTCTGACTTTTAAATAAGCTCAGTTAGTGTGTGCATCCAGTTGGTTTCATTAACCTGAAGGGGTATCTCTGTGGAATAAATGGGATAGTTCTTAATTTCTCAGGTTTTCTTCAAAGCATCATTATGTATGTCATTTATTGTATAGGCAGTATTCATCTTGATAACCTCTTGTTTTTTGAGATCAAAGTCAGACAATATTTGAAAATGAATTCATCCCATCAGTCTTATTGAGAAGCGATCTACAGCAAGAGTTTCACAGCAAACTCATTCTGAAAGTGTTGTTTTGGCCCCTCACTACAGTCTCTCCTTCCAGAAGTCCACTACTTAGCCTGGAGCACCAATTACCAACCTTATCAGGAGCCCTGTCACCAAAATGGCTGTGCACATATTTGTGTCCCCTGGTGTCACTAGTGCTACTGAGTGGGAAATGTAGCAAATTACAGAGACCTAAAGATTTGGCAGATTCAGAAGTTGAGTTGTGGGGACTTAATAGGGACATCAAAAATCAGTGTTGTTTTTTTTGTTTTTTTTTGTTTTTTTTTTTTGTGCTAATGTTCTGCTTTGGTCTGCTAAATATGACTTGAAAGTTACCTTTCTAATGTATTCCAATTAAAGGGCAGATCTTGCTTCTTGAAAAAAGGCATTCTAAATACTATGTAAAACAAAAATGGTGCGTTTCCCCCTAGGTTATTACCTGTTGCCAGCCCAGTGGATGTGTAAGTTGTAAAACAGAACATCTCAAATGGCATTAGATACCTACGCTTAGGCAACTAATATCAACCCTTTGTATGGTGATGGCAGTATAATTAATTCATACTATACAATAAAATATGTATAAGTAATTCATATTCTAATGAAAAAGGATATTCTCATTGCCTACTGTTAATAGAAGGCCACGGTGCTGAAACAAAACTTTGAGATTTTCCTTACACATATTCACACATACGGAGAATATATGTTTTAATTTCTTACTATGTTGGGCATATCATCCAAGACACAAGAAACAAAGTTGCATTAGAAAATATATAATCAATCTCAGCCTTGAAAGCAGTGTTAAAAATGGAAATTTGGCTTAGGTTCTGTTTGCATGTTTATGGTACGAAATAAAATGTATTGGGAGATAAGTATTAAATGGGAACTCATCGGAAATTCTGAGAATAGGGAAGGTCTGTATAGCCAAAGGGAAATAACGAGCTCATGCTGTAGTGTATCAGGATCAGTAAGTCACAGAAGTCAGCAGGTCCCTCAAGATATTAGGGAGTAATCAGAGGAGATAAGAATGTTGCGGATGCTTTCCACAATTTCTTTTCCTAGGTCTTTGCCACTGAGAATGATGAATAAACTTGTGGGAGAATTCCAGAGAGTAAAGGTGCCATCTCTTTGACAGATGTTCCAGAAAAAAAATCTCTCTATATATATGTATTTTTATGTGTGTGTGTGTGTATAAAAAGGAAGAACTCAGGAAATTAAATGTCAATAAATCACTGGGACCAGATGGCATTCATCTGAGATTTCTAAAAAACTCAGTACCAGAGTTACTATAAAAATATATATAGATTGTCACTGAAAACAACCTTATCTATTAAATGAGAACAGTTGTCAACTGAAAAGACTTTTTAAATGACAAGAATGGAGGCAGGAATTATCTGGTGGCCACTGAATTCAGTCTCCATGGTAGGAAAACAGATTTATGATGTTTTACTGAATTAGCATACTATTGCATTCGATTTGCTCAGTCTCTGACTGTCTTAACAAAAATAATACTGAAAGCAATGCAGAAAATTGCTGGCTGATTAGAACATGGATATATATCTATATTTAAATGCCTTGTTTTAAAGGTTTGGGTGTGGTTGTTGTTGTTTTTATTAGTCTGTTAATGAAATTTGTTGACTAAAGGGTGAGGGTAAAGTTAGGTCTGTTCAGAGATTAAGAGAGGGAACTAGATGACTGAGGTTACAGATAGAAAAGAGAATGCAAGGTCTCGTACAAAGGCTGCTAGCTTTGCCCCAGTAGGAGGAGGCTGCTGAAGTGTAGCTGGAGGGTTCAAACCCATAGCAGGTGTTGTTAAACACACCGTGAGTAGGGAGGGGGAGGAATGAGGTGACTGTTGGCACAAAGGGAGCCCATTTGTCCAACACAATGCACTGAAAAGTCCTAAGAAAGCTAGAAACCTGGGCAATACAGTTCAAGATAGGCAGGTGCAGTGCAATGCATGTTAGAAAGAAGAGCTTGGCAAGCATTCAGACAAGTTTTGGCTTAACTCTAGCCACCCCTGGAGAAGATAAAGGGATGGGAGGTAAAATCCTGTCCCTTCTGTGGCAGAGCACCAGTGTCCTGAGTCCTTCTTGAAAAAAATCATCCTAGGGCTTGTGGGAAGGAAGAAAAAGACTGCGTGTAATGGGGGTGCCCGAGGTGGGCACCAGTCACATCAGTGTCAGATAAGCACTGCCTGGCTCATCTATCATAGAGTCACAGGATCATAGAAAGGTTTGGGGTGGAAGGGATCTTAAAGATGGTCTGGTTCCAACCCCTCTGACATGGGCAGCCTCAGGGCTGCTCTCAATCTATTCTGTGTTTGAGCATCCAGCCTGTGTTTGAGCTTGGGATTACGCCCGCCCAGGTGCAGTCTGTGCCCCTGTAGTGATGCTACCTGTGACTGTCTCCCTGTGTGTTTGTGCAACACATCGGTTAGCTTTCCTCTGGCATCTGGCAGGTTTCCCTACCCATTCCAGCACAAACAAGCATAATTAACCTTACGGAGCCAAGCGTCTCTGAAGATAGGCCAGCTGTGTGGCAGAGAAAGAGGAGCAGGGTACCCAAATGTTGCACTTTGTTAAGGAGATAATGTTGTGTGTTCTACCTTTCCACTTTCACTTTCACTTTTCACTTTCGCTCATTTTGTTCTGACAAAGAAAAAAAAAAAGTAAAAGGTAAGCAAAGAAGAGTAAGGAAAGGCTCCCCCCAAATGGGAGGAATAGTAGATAGAAGAGAGAAAAAAAGATTTGGCAATCAGAACTCGAAGCGGTGCTAGGAAATTGATTTGTCTCCCTTCCTATGCACCAGCTGTAACTAATGACTTGGAGGATGCTACTGAAGCAGGCGCTTGCCATGTACCCCAACTGACTGCTCCCTTTCACTTCAAAGTACGTGATAGGGGAAAAGTCTGCTTTATCTCCTCTACTCAGAGCAGCAATAAAGTCCCACTCATACTCCTTTCACTTCCAGCAAGAAGTCTGTGCCGCTGATATTTTCCAGCTCAGCTCTGCAAAGCAAACATCGAGAGACCGTTTTTTAAATGCCAGCTGAGATCTTGTTTCCTCCGTGGGATCAAAAGGCTGGACAAAAGATTTATAGGCATCTCTTCCAAATTCTCAGCGCTCAGTTGAATAGGCATTCTGCCTGCTCAAGAGTTGGATTGATAACTCAGTGCAGTGGGGATAAAGTATTAGCTTCTGGTGTTTGCCAAAAATTTTGTATAAGGATATTCTAAAGGAGCAGGAACGTGAGCTTCTGTGCCTGACATTACAAAGCCTGTCTCGGGAAGCAAATATCATGTGCTTTGGAGTTTAACAAGAGGACGCATTTTATTCAGCAGTGTGGGGAGACTTTGAAAGGTCAGAAGAATGGGACTTGCTTTCACTATGATTTTTTTTCCTAATTAGACAAAAGACAACTTTTCATCCCAAGGAAAGCCTGCCTTCTCCAGCTCCCTCATTTCCTCTCAGAGAGCACTGTTGGCAGAACAAGGGCTCGCCTCTGAAATCATTGTTACCAATTACACAGAAAAGATAATTCCACTGAGAAAGCATAGACCAAACTTTATCTCATTAAGACAAAGTCCAGATGCTCCGTTTATGTGTGTTTTAAAACCAGCACTGTAAAGTCTTCCAGATATGTTTAATTGGCAAGGGAAAACAGTACAAAAGGGTAATAGTTCCACTCTTTTGTTTTTAATTAACAACTGCGGTGTATAGTCTCCTCTCCAAATACAGATTTGAGCAAGGAAATATTTTTGGCATGCCAAAGTCTTTGCAGGTGTAAGTTGCAAGAGCAAAAGAAAAGGTCTCTCTGGTGGTCAGGAGATACTGCAGAGACTCTCTAAGGTAGAGCAATGTCAGCAAGAAATCAAGGTGCCAGAAATGTGAGAAATGATGTCAAATTGTCAGCTTTGTTATTTTCAGGCTGGGAAGGTGAAAAAAAAGCCATCCTTTCAGGTCTTTGGCAGGGGAACACTCCACTCTGTGAGCAGGGGTGAGAAAGCCCCTCTCCTGGTTAGCTGGGCTGCCTGAAAGCCCTCCTTGGAGAGGGTGATTGGAGACATAGATGCCTTTGTCTCAATTTGCAGATACTTAGTACTACAAATTCCCCATGGGGACAAGCTCACAGGTAATCGAGAGTAGCGTTTTACACAGGAAGAGTAAAAAAAATAATAATAAAGAAAAAACACCTGTATTTAGACAATTCTCACTGGAAAATTGTAGCCCAAAGGTTTAATAAGGATGCCAACGTTATGAAATAGAAACAGGCCTTGGACATACTGAATCAAGGAGTAAGAGGAGCCCAGACAATTAATGGCAAAATTGGCTCTTAAATATAAATGAGAACTTAGGATAAAGTTTTTTGATAATAATCTCTTTATTGTAATAGCACAATGAAGTGATCCACGCTCCTTGCCTTGTACAGAAGAGCTTGTGTAAATGCCCTCTATCACCTCCAGACCAGCCTTAGACGTTTGGTGTGAACCATGCTGTCAGCCATCACTTCCCGAGCACATCGACAGAGTCTGACTCCCTTTATCCCAAGCGTTGAATTTTGCTGGGGGCCCCATTGGCTCTATATTGCACCGGCATGACCAGGGCTGTGATATAAAATGAGACATGGTACGTAAATGGTGTTGCCCCTGAAGTTTCTGCATCATGGTAAGCGCTGTAGGGATGCACGCTGCAGCCCAGCAGCTCTTGGCAGGGAAAGGAGGAAGGGCTTGATGTCAGGCCTCTGCTTGCAAGGCGAACAGTGGCAGCCTTTTTTCAGTGCCTTGTTTGGAGTAACCCAGTAAGGCTTTTAAATATGCCTCTTGGAAATCACACGCTGGAAGACTGCACGTAGCTGTAGCGCGGGAGGCAGCACAGAGCCGCTCCCTTATCTGCTGATGGAGGCTCCACAAAAGAGCAGGGCGAACACCCAGGCGCCGGGCTGTCTCCCCACGGAGGGCTGCTCGCAGTCCCGTCTCATGTCTGTGCTGCTTTATAGGTCACTGCTTCTCCCTCTGAGGAGCGGATAAGGCTCTCACTAAGATGAAGGACAAAATCCCTACTGACACCATCAGGAGCAAAACCCAGCTCTTGTGAGTTAAGTGGGATGTATAAGGACGGGTCTCTGTCCCAGAGAAGAAAACCTCTAACTTTTTTAAAGCGTGGTTACATTCATCTATGCAGGCGACCCAAAAACAGTATCGTAAGCATCCCAGCTCCCTTAAGTGCTTTCTGGGGGAAGCGCCAAGCGCACCAGAGCTTTATGGTATTCCTCTTGCCTCCTGACTAAAGGGTCTGACCCCAATACTTGCTAGTGCAGCCAAGAAGCATCTCCTTTTTGTGCTGAAAAGGTAGGGTTTGGGAAGAGCCTGGAGGCTGGTTGTTGCCCAAAGGGCTGCAAAACCTTTCCAGCTCTCCTCTGCAGACTTGAAATCTGGATACAACTTACGCTCTCACCCCTGGAAAGCCTGTGCCACCCCTGGCAGTGAAGGAAAAGTGAGGCATCTTTGCTGTACCATCAGGATGCACTTTGCTAGGGATAGGGTTAATTGGCTTTTTAGGGCTGCGGGAGGGAAAGGAGGGAGAGCTGACAGCTGTTTCATTAGTTGGATGTTGAATAAAGCAGTTAAGAGACCTCACCCACCAGAGTTAACCTTTCCTGCCTGCATTTCAAAGCTTGGCAGTGAGGTTAGGTTTGAAAAGGCTGATGGGGTGGGGAAAGGGAGGTTAATGTGTTTTATTACAGTCAGCTAAGGAGAAAAAAAAAAAAGCTTTACTTCTGTGATGACCTGAATTATTCTCTCCTACTCTAAATGAAATGATGGCTCACCTGGGAGAAGAGAGAGGGGATTTAAAGCCAAATAATGATTCATAAAATCCATTGCCACAAGATAAATAAGTTTTGAAGAACCTCCAGTGCTCTGCCAGCTTGTGCTCTGTGCACAGAAACCTTATAGCTGAAAGCCATTAAGTCAATTAATACCGTACAATACATCAGAGCTGCTTCACGCCAGCAGAAGGTCAACTCAAGGGAATGATGTCCTGGTCCGACTGATATCCTTGGGCTAGAAACTTCCTGCCAGGGCACCGTCCCAGCAGCACAGGGCAGCATGTGGCTGCTTGGCTTTTGTGGTTTGCAACTGCTGCACAGGCTTTTCTTGTTCTGCTCCTGTCTCCTGAAACTTGCTTTCTTTTTGTAGCTTCCAGGCCAGCATCAGTGTCTCTTGGCAAAAATTTGCAGGACTGGTGTCCCACAGGAAAGTGTTCTTAGGGTTGGTATCTTTAGGGCTGGTCTTGTGAGCCAGGGAGCTGTGCTCCTCTGTGTTATGTTATACTGAAGCCCGTGCTCCTGGACACTACCAGATTTTGCTGTGCTCCACACCGGTGGCAATTTGGAGGAAACCCACAGACTGTCGGTGTGCAGGAGGAGAGCAGGAGCCACACTGTGGCGAGCACGTTCTGCAGAATTAAGTAATAAGTCAGTCCGGGTCCCCACTTGGCCTCATCAAAGGGCAGGCAGGGAGACGTGCAGCAGGGAGGTGGGGCAGGCTGGGGGGGCAGGCTCGGTTTGAATGTTTGCCCTTCGAATTAATTCTGGTTGACCTACTTCAGCAATGATTGAAGAATTTTTTATTCAGTTTGCCCTGATCTATCCCCTGGTGAGCGTGTGCTTGTTATTTTTTAATGAAACCATTTTCACAGCCTGTTGTTTTAGGTGTTGCGAATGGAGGCGAGCGAGGTTATTTTTTTGGTTCGCATTCTGTTTTTTTGTTTCTTGGGGGTTCCCAGTGCCACGCGGTCGCTTTTAGCTGCCTGCTCACAGTGTGCACCACTTTCCTTGCCCTCAGCTCGGCAGGACTGTTTTCACAGCAGATAAAAATAGTGTAAAGATATAATCGATTATTAAAAAAAGCGCTCTCTTGCAGGAGTCATAACCGAGTATTTTTGTCTTTCCCTGGGTGTCATGTGGAGGTAGACTTGAGGAGCATCTTGCTCTGGCTTTAAACTTCTCTGGAGCAGTGGCGTTTGAGCCTCTAGACACAGGATATATGTGGGATGGGATGCACAGAAGTAACTGTGAGAAATAGCAATTAATTTGTGCCCTGCATTTAGGTTTAGCACAAAGGACTTGCTGTATGGGATGAGATCACCGATCCATCTTGTTTTCTATCCTGATGAAATTCCGGCATCTCTCCTCTCCCATCACAGCACATGTATGCATATTCTCCCTCCAAGGCAGTATCACTGCAAGCACAACACCAAGCGGTGAGATCCTGAGGTCCCTGCCTTTTGGGGAGCTCTGCTTCACAAGGATTGCAGTTACTCTCCTCTGCACTGAGGCTTTTGTTGTAGAGGCTGCAGCAATGGCTTAGTGACTGTGCAGGTCCAATGCTAATTTTTGAAGGTATCGCTCTGGCTCTGAGGTAGCAGGTATTGCAAATTTCTTTAAGAAAGTAAGCTCTGGATTTCAGTCTGTGAAAGAATCATGAAAAAATATTATTTCTAAAGATCCAGATGACTAGAAGTAAAATAATAAAGATCCTCAGGTTTTTTTTAAGTGAATGCTTCTTAGGCAACTGTCATTGGTATCTGTTTAAAATAACAATTACTGGATTAAAAGAAAAATTGACCAAATGCAGTAACCTTTTCCTAATACAGAAATAAAACTATTCTTAGAGAGGAATAACATATCATTTTTACTTGCTTTATCATATCGCTGTGATCAGCCACATGAATTAAGGGACATACGAGTTGAAAGGGGAAAAAAAAGAAAAAGGAAGCCTTTATCGTAAACAAAGACATACAGCTTTATTCCTCCTTCTCAGTATAGCTTGCCAGGAACAGATTTCATAATGGGACACTATTATCATAACTTTAATCTTGTTTAAATTCAAAACTCTTCCTGCAAGCCTTGAGGCCTGGAGAAAAGCCCTTTAGTGAGTTATCTTAAGAAAGCAGATTGCCTGTGAATCACTTCTTATAGTCTATAAAATCCTTTGTAATTTACAGAACAGCTGTCCATAATAAAACATCAGAAAAGCTCTACTTTGAGTTCTTAAAATGAAATAAACATAATGCAGAAAAATACACTTAGGTGGAACGCAGTTACAGAGGTGTAGGTGCCAGCTAGAACCTTTTTACCACTTTACGACTAAAAAGTTAGAAAAGGCTGTCAGATTAAATAATAGAAAATAAAAATTCACAGAGGAGCATCAAAATGCTCAAAGATCATCAGGGCTTCTAGAAAGAATGCAACCTCTAATGAATTTGAGTGGGGGAAAACATTTCTAAATGCAGGTTTTGTTACATCATTTACCTTCAGGTTTTTCAGTTACTCTTCTTTTTGCTGTTCTTACAAGTCGCAAGATATTTTCAAGGTTATAAGAAGAGTTGCTCTAACCTTGCAGTGCAATAGGGGTTCACTTAGCATAAGTTGGCCATGAAGAGGACAAATGGAGCCTTTTTTATCCCATGGTTACTTAGAAAAATAGCATTCATGATACTCATCCTACATAAATGTCTTCGTAACTTATGGATGTGTTTTTTGAAATGAAATTTCCCTTAAAGTCAGGTGCCAGTTAAAATAACGTTGATGCCTATTTTTTCAACCACCTTTGATCCCTGAAGACCTTAAACTTACTTTGGTATCACAGGAACATCCATAATTCACTGACAGAGTTTAGGAAATGGTAGGGTGGGGAACAAAATACGGACCTGCAGGCAGATGTTTTTCGAGACAACCTTTTACCTCGGTTGGGAACAAAGTTGCTCCTTCTGGTGTTCTTTCTGTGATTCTCCAGAGTGGGCTTCTGTTTTGAATAATTTTCCTGTGTTTTTTAAGGAAATGTCTCCGGCTCAATTTTTTTTTTGAACTGGATTAGCAGCAGTGGCAAGCCTATCCACCATGGAAAATATCCTTTCTTGAAAAGCAGTTAGCATTCAAACATGTCAACGTGAGCTCAGCAGACACCCTGCTCTTATGGCACTTGAGGGGGTGGAAGTAAGCAACTAGATTTTGGTGTCAAAAATGTACCAAAATTGCACCTCTTTTCATTTATATTCTATATGAATACTTGTGCTTCTTTGTTGACATAGCAATTGCCTCTATAGTAACCTCACAGTGATTGCATTGCAGTAGCTCTGGACACCTGATGATACAATAAGTGTAATTTGCAACATGTGATGGCCTTTATATAAAAAACAGGGTTACTTGAACTATGTTGTTTGTGCTTCTGTCTCATCAAATGAGAAATTTGAGAGAAAACAGTTATCATGCCCGTTACTATGTGAGTTATTATGTATTATTTTAAAGACTTCGCGGTATTCTTTACAGGTTTGTTTCCTTTGCCCAGTGTTAATAAATAGATGAGACAGGAAAACATAGTGGATTCTTTAGTGATCTGTTAGTTTGGTCAGCATGTATTAATTGTTGCAATGAAAAGGCATAGCTTTCTGAAGGGTAGGAGATGTGTGTACCTAAGTAGTTGGAAAAAAAAAAGAAAAAAGAAAAAGAAAGGTTAACCTAATTGCAAAACTACAGCAGCTCCTTCATCCAAAAAGGAACAAGACGATCTGTCAAAGACAGATTTCATACCAGCTTTTTCCTTGTGTTCAGTTCAAAACTGACCAGCAGCATTATCTGAATGGGGGCACTGAGAACACATTTGTGATCTGACCAGAGGAATTATGGGTAACACAAAGGCTGAATTCAGCAAATGAACTGTGGAATAAAAGGATTTTAATTCTGCTGCAGGAAAAAAAAAAGAAAAAAAGAAAAAAAAGCAGCTTGATACACTGTATATGTGAACTCCCTACAACCACTTGCATAGTCCAAGGCTCCAGGATATCTCCCATACCAGTGAGTAAGCCAGGACTGGGAGTAAGGAAGAGCATTACAAGCCACAGTAGTTAAGACAGAAAAAAGAGGGAGTGAGAACAAAAGATAACCTATGCAACAAACACCCCACATGCTTATGCTTAGCCAACTGAATAATAATAAGTAGTATCTTTAAACTGTTTTCCCTCTTCTGACAGTATTTTTCATTATTATGTTCCCCATATCATATTACCACGTATCTTCACCTTTATGTTAATCACAACTTGAGCTGTTACTTTCTTACAAGAACAATAAATTATATTGGATAGGTGAAGGAAAATAGAGAAAAAAAAGAATGGATGATGGAGAGAAAAAAAAAAAAAAAGAAAAGAGGTTGGGGAAGTATGCCTAGAGTCTGGCCAGAGCTAGAGATACATTTTGCTACCTCATGTGTGAAAGGATATCCCTAAAGATGGCTCTGCCAGGAAAGATTAAGTCATGCTTGAGAAGAGGGGCTTAACTGTGGGTTTGGTTATTGAATAAGTGCAGTGACTCTCCTTTGCTTTCAGCGGTGTTTTTTGCTATATATCCTTGATAAACACAGGCAGAAAGAGAAGGTTGAAAAGGATACAGCTTCCAATTGCGATTACTCTTCCATTCTGATAAAGGGATTCAGGATTGTCAGTTTGTTGGTTTTTTTTAAGGGTTCCGTTACTGTTTTCTAAAGAGCATCGCACTTGCTGGATTTGCTGTCAACTAAATAGGCAGATTTCAGTGAATAATGCCCCTCTGCAAGTTCTTCAGCACCATCTTGATAGCGAATTCATGCTGTACTCATGGTTGTGGTTCTCACTGTGGCATACGATAAGTAGTGCTAGGAAGTTACTTTTTTCTGGATTAGTAATATTTGCAGTAGCTTGTTTTTATTTTGTTAAATTTAGGGAATTAGTACAATCATCAGACATTTTTCTGGCCTTTCATAAACACCCACAGGCACCTAGAGATGGCAAAAGTGGAGGAGATGAATGATGGGAACGAGGGCTCTCAACCTACACCACCACGACTACAATGTTGTGCAATACAGGAGACAGCCCAGCATGCTGGGGTGAGATTTACAGTCCTCTGGCCTAGCAGAGGCTGACAGTGCCAAGGTACCACCTATTTATTGCTCCCACATACCCTAAAGCTCATCAGTCTTGGCTGACAGTTTGTCTTTGCTCAGTGAAAAGACAGCAACCTTCTTCCCTTATCAGGCTATGCGACATCAGTTTCAGTTTATTAGCTGATTTCCTACAAAATTGGGAGGCTTTAGTCTGCTGTAAATGAAGCTTCTGCTATCAACAGCTGCCAGGGGAATGCGCTTTTGTGGAGCATCTCACGCCACTGCATGGGAATTGCTCGGCTTCTTAACTATACCCCTCTGGTCCACAGAGCATGCAGAAGGTGAGGCACAAGAATGGAGCTCTGTCAAAGGTGTTTCTCACAATTCTTCATGTCCAAACTCTGATTTTCCCATTGTAAGTCTGGCGAAATGTTGTTTGCTTTCTCTGGTTGGTTCCTGCCACCAAGTCAACCACATGTTCCTTCATCTTAGCAACCTGCATTTCCAAAGTGACTGCTTGAGAGAGGAGGCAAAGAGGATGTGTTTACTAATGTAAGAGGAACGTTTACTAATAGGGTTTCCCAGAAGCCGATCCACGTCTGTGGGGTAACCGTCTTCTTGAGGTGATTTTCAGCAACTCTAGCTGGTATTGGTGGTGGACCACTAAAGAGAAAGCCACCATACTGCACAAGGAGAGAGCTGACACTATCAGCTCTGACAACAAAAAATCTGTTGGGGTAGCAGCATATCTGCCACATATTTCCATGTGTATATATTTCAATATGTTAAATTGTCCTCCAGCTCAGGAGCCTGAGGAGCAGAGCATTAAATTTCCCCGTTGCTGTTATTTTGAAATTTATCAACCTGCTTTGATGCATCCTAAAGCAATAGGCTTGAAATACACCATTGCTCTCGTGTCCTCCTTTCCCAGATGCAAAATATCACTCTTCTTTTAAACTTCAGTAAGCACACGTACAAAGTAAAATAGGGAACTCTCCTCACCCTCCCATCTGCAGATTACTCCCCATATGTTACATTTTAAAACGTAATTTAATAACTAACCTGAACTAATACATTTAATAAAAATTGGGCATGATTTTTTAGTGCTTGTAGAAGGTGACAGGTGGACAAGCAATGGAGAGGGAGACCTTTTGTTGTCATCAGGCCCTAAAACATAAGCACCAGCAGCACAAAGCTCCTCGTGTTGCCTGTTAACGTGTCTTAATCTTGATGTGGGAGGCACATCTCACAGGGTCTCTGCAATGCTGATCTCCAGGGCCTTTTGCTGAGCCCAGCAGCGAGGGGGTGTTTAGCAGGAGATGGGGGCAGGACAGGGAGTGGTGGAGGTGCTGTCTCGGTGGCATTTGGTAGGTGTCCCAGAGAGGGACAACCCTGGTCCTTGCTTGTTGGTGCTGTAGGTAGTGTAAATGTCACATAATAAACCTCCTCTTTATAACCAGTACCAACAAAT
This sequence comes from Cygnus atratus, assembly GCF_013377495.2. Classification (NCBI taxonomy): domain Eukaryota; kingdom Metazoa; phylum Chordata; class Aves; order Anseriformes; family Anatidae; genus Cygnus; species Cygnus atratus. Next base: position 8,845,373 of record NC_066365.1, read on the forward strand.
GGGGCACAAATCCTTCTGCTTCATTTTGACTTCCAACAGAGAAATTTCCGGTCCCCTCTTTTACTTCCTAACCAACCAACAAGCTTTTCCTCGGGATTTGCCCCAGACCCAGACCAGGCTGAATTTTTTGGCTATTCAGCTGTCTGGCACCGTGCCCCACGCAGGGCCAGCAGCTAGACGCTGGGAGGAGAGGGACACAGTGCTGGTGGGTGAGGCGCTGAACCACTCTTAAGCTGGGAAATGGTTTGTGCAGTTGCTGGGAGGGACAAAGGAGGGAGCTGACAATTGCTGAAGCCCTTCTTGGGTGGCTCTTGCTTTTTGTGAGGATACAAAGGCAGCTGCAGATAAACAGAACGAGCATTTTAAGCATGTCTAGCCTGAACTGATATAGCCTGCGGTTTCCTGAGATTGCCAGGGTATTATATGGCAGAAGTCTGTTTGAAACCTGGATTTGTATAACTAATCCACTAAAATACTGTAATGAATAGTGCATTGAGCTTTTAATCAAGAAGTGGTCCTTATAGCTATGAAATTATGGCACAATAGTATTATGTAACCCAGTTGCACATTTAAAAAACAACAACAATGGTTCGGTAACGATGGCTTTTGCTATCTTATTACTTCCTTTTCTTAAATCTGTTAGGCAGCGTGTTGCTTGTTTCTCAGAGCATGCTTTCCGGTAGCATCATGGGTAAGGTTTATGATGTTTATGTAAAAATAGGTCACCAGCAATACTCAGTCTTCGTGTTTGCTTACTGAATAGCGAGTACTCACACTGTATTTGTACCCATGGTCAGCTGAAGCAGGGCTCCTATGATCCTTGTAGTCATTGCCAGATCTCATGCATTTTTGATAGAAGTCAACCACTAATCGTAGAAAGCCTGAAGTTTCACAAGAGATTTAGGCAGTCCAGCTGTTAAAATAATGAAACCACAAATGAACAAAATAAATAATAATAATAATAATAATAACAATTTAAAAAAAATCCCTTACTAGCCCAGGAGCTGCGACAGCGAGCAGATGCGCTCCACGTGCAGGGTGAGGCTTGGAGCCGGGTCAGCTCAGAGGAAGCCACACCGGGTACTATTTTTTAATCTCCTTTGATGGAGCTTTTAACACCTGCATGACGTAGTAAGAATTTCTGTAGCTTTCCCACCAAGCTTGATGCTGATATAAAAAAAGAGTCAGGACAAATGTATGTGACTGGAAAGTTTGTCCCATTCCTGCTACGAGGCCTCCCTTGTCCTCTGCATGCCCCCTGCTCTGATTGCTGCCTGTGATAAACACGTTTAGCAAGTGAACAATGCTCCTCATCTCAAAAGGAAGCATCAAAGTGGTAGGCTTTTAGCTAGGTTTCTTGTTCTTGTCAACCTGCATGCAGCCCAGCTTTGATGCTAGGCTCTGTTTCGGAGCAGTTTCTCCTGCCCGTGATGCGCTTGGTGTTTATCTCTCATTATCATAACCTGCTGACAACAACGGTGAGTAGAAATTACAGTGAATATGTGACAGGCCATTCACGGAAGCGTTCGCGTGTCCCTAGTAAGTTAATCAGCTTTGGATACCTGCAAAGCGCCTGTAATACAGGCTGGAAGACTGATGGCACAACGCAGCAGTAAATTGTTTCTTCGCAGGAAATCTGGGGTAGCAGTGTAATTTGGACAATGGAGCGTTTGACAGCTAAACCTTCACATGGTGCAGCCGGGGGAGGCTGCTCACTTGCCGTTTTACATCCAGCCAAGCAGTGATGAAGCAAGGGCTAAGCAGGAGGATCATTTTCCAATCAAACTGCAGGGTGGCTATTTATCCCATAGCCAAAAGGGTCTCTGTCAAACCCCTTTGCCTGGAGGACAGAGTTTGCTTGGCATGTTTATTCAAGGAATCCCTGTGCTTGGCTGGTTATCCTGTACGTACCAGGTGTTGTAGGCTTTTTATTAAAGAAAAAAATTGGGTGAAGAAAGAGAGAAAATGTGGCCCCATCACACTCATTAATGCAAGGTAGCAGAATATTGGAAAAACCATGTAAGTTCTGTGCAGCCATGCTAAGGGAATCTTTGCCAATATTTAGTAAAAGAAAGAGCAATGAGGCAAAGAATGCATGTACATAGACTGACCTGGTTAATTGGTGCTTGGATTGTCCAGATGTTGGAGTATTCGAGTAGCTTAAACAGTGACCTGTAAGCAGAGTCAACATCGTTATGCATGTACTTCTGGGGCATTAATCTGAACTTCCTGAGGGATTTAAAACACAAAGTAGAACTATGATTTTACAAGTGATGGGGATTGGGATTATCCAGTCTCAATATAGCTATTTCTTTTTCATAAAGCACATGATCTCTACTCAGTACAGAAGCACTTATCTTCTAAAACTACTGGAAAAATCCTATGAGCAAAGAAGAATTCAAACAGTATCATCTGAAAAGGGGGAAAAAGCAGTTTCAATGCAATAAAATTCTCTGAATTATTTTACTTCTCCCCCCCCGCCATGAGTTACATAGCTTTCCCTTATATCTTAAATGTATTACTCTATGACTGTAATACTGTGGTGGTTTTTTTTTGATGTTGTTGTTGGTTTTTTTTTGTTTTTTTTTTTTTTTTTTTAGTTTCAGAACAGATTGTTTTTTTTTTTAAAGTATTTCTTCAAAAGCAAATATTATGTGTAGTTTGGAAAGTGGTAGTTTAGGAGCTTACAGCGGTCAGAGATCAGTTAATCTCCTCAGTGTTCATCTGCAACTTTTTGCAGACATTTGCATCTTTTCTTTAAGGCAGGTAGGCAGGTGCTTATTTTCCTGTCTAATCCTGTATTTTATTTCCCATGCACATCTCTTTTAGATTAATTGTAAAAATAAATAAATAAATAAATAAATAAGGTAACTTGCTAATTAATAGGCCTGTTTCGGATTTATACTCGTGTACACTGACAGGAGAATTTGTCTTCATTATGCCTATAATATTTTATTATAAAATTGCACATCACTAATATTTCTGAAACACTGACCTCAGACCCAGTAACTTTAGAGAATACTGTACCTTCTTTGGCCATCTAGCTTTTCTTGTGGGCGTTGTTATATAGCATATGCTTTAACACTGATGTTGCTCAGCTGTGTCTCTCTTGGACCACTGCAGTTAGAGCTGTGAGCTATAGGAAGGTGGCGAGGTTCAAGTATGTGAAGTGTTTTTACTTCAGTTCTTAGCCCAAATGTGAGTCATTGTCTGTGAGAAGAATAAGTGCATGTCATAAAATTCGATCTTAATTTCTTCCAGTTTTCAAGTGGGCATATATAGAGAGGGATGTATATATATTTCTCAGGATGTCAAAAGTTCAGTGTAAATCATTAGTGGTCCTTTGAAGTAAAATTTGGAACAACCCATACATCTCAGAGATTGAATACTTTGGCATCATGATGCTTGGCCCAATATTGCTCAGAGTTCAGGTTTTAATATTCAAACTCTAGATTACCAGCAATCATATGTGATCACATCACATGTGGTATATGTCCATCAGACCCCATGGTAAGATCCCTGATTTCAGTTCTTAAAATTTCAGTTCAAAGTAGGTAAAGGCATTAGAAATAACCCTTCCCTCTAAATTTAGATTAAAAAGCGTAAGCCCTAGAAACTGTACTACTTCATATCTTCCCCCACAGTCCCTAAAATATGCCTACATGTTAATACATGCACCTGCTTCCTTTGCGGAGACGGCCCATTTTTGAAGATATACATAGGTTTCTGTTTCATTGGGTTTGGTTCTGTCTTTTCTATGAGTGGGCCTTAAGCAAGATCTGGAGATTGTGTTTGGGTCACAGTACAGACCTGAGACCACAGATCAGCTGTGGGCTTTTGCGGGATCAAGGCAGCTCTAACTTTGCTTAACCAATGTTGGGACTGCTCTGGGGCTTTTGAACTCAGGAGACAATAAATTTGGAGGCTGGGTTGCTCCTAGCATCAAGATGTGGAGGTTGCTGCTCCAGGACTTTGCATCTGTCCTCTCAATAACACTTTGTTCAAGGTCAGGAGCCAAGAAATGTACAGATGGGCCAGGAGTTGGAAATCAGAAGGGACAGACCTCCAGGTTCACACCAGGACATTTGGTCTCAGGCTCTTTGTGATAAGTCCCAGTATTTTCTATAAGAAGTTAATTTTCTTAAGTTTGCTTTGTACCTATATTGTAGCAGCTGTGCTAATCAGAGCAGTGGAAGACAGAAAAGTAAGTTCAATGATTAAATTGCATCAAACTCTTCTCAACAGGGCTGGGTAAGTCACAGTTGTGCAGCATACCAGAGATTCATGCTAGGTGGTACACTGCATGAGCACTTTAAGTTCTGCTTGTGTTAATAACATGTACTTATAGGACCCAAATCAAAGGCATTAGGGAGAATTTTCATTCCATAACCCAGGTCTCCATTACAGTGACTTTATGTAGCGTAGTGGTATGTGACCATATCACATATAGCTCCTTTAAGAAAGAAAAAAAAAAAATTAGGAGGTCAACTGCATCAAAATACCTACTTGTAGACCTTTTTAGTACAGTTGAAGTGCAGCAGTTTATGGGCCAAGAGTTCCAAATGGATGAGTGCGAGGTGCGTCTCACTGCCTTTGTAGCTCAAATAAAACGGGACTTGTTTAAATTAGGGTCAGCTAGCAGACACCTTTGGAGGTTTTCAGCAAGAGATCCAAACTTGCTGCCCTGAATCTTCTGGATGGCATCTTCCCTGCTTTGCTCCCGTAACTGCACAGTCTATGGCAATTGCTGGTTGTGCTGAAGAAGCAAATGATAAAAACTTTAAGGAAGAAAGTTAAATAGAAGTGATTCAAGGTTGTCTATTTCCCTTTCTTTGACACACTTTGCTGCTGTGTAGGGGTAGGGATGGAAGAAGAAATAGAGTTACAGCACCTCTTGAGCTACTCTGTGAGTGAGTTCAGTTCTCCATCATTTAAGACACTAGATAGTGGTTTCCACAGAAGGATATAAACATACTGCTTTAAAAATAAATTGTACACTATTGACTCACGCAATTGCTTGAGCTGAGAACATAGCAAGAGTTTCTTGAGATACACAACGTGAATATCTTGCTGCATACAAAACAACATGGTGCTTTAAAAATGTAGAGCTGCATGGGGATTTTTAAAAACCATCAATCAAAATGTGTATTCTGGCAAGAGAGATTCATGCAGGCTCTGCAGCTACCTCTAAATGAAACGCCAACATCAAGGAAGGTCTGCACGTGCTTCTAGATGCATTTATATTTTTCAGACAATGTGACACTTGTGTTTTGGTTGGGTGTTTTGGGGCGTGAGGCAGCGTGAAAGACGTAGAAAGGTTTATCTATACCACTGCTGCATGCTATCTGCTGTGTGTCATAACCTTATCTTCCCAGCAGCTTTTCCAATACTGCACAGTGTGCATCTGTGACTGAGACAAAATCAATGCTTATAGATTTAGCGGTGTAATCCTATCACTTGTCCTCTTAGATATGATTTGAAATGTAAAGTTTGTTAACGTTTAAATGAACTTGAAGGCTGAGGGTCTCTAGAGGAGTTTTCAGTTTCTTAGAGAGTAATCCATTTTTTATCTTTTTTTCCTGCTTGTCACTCTGTCTGTCTTTTTGTCTCCTTAATCATTTAAGACTCTGGAACACTCAATCATGCCCAAAGCATGTATCAAAAAGAAAAGAAAAAGAGAAAAAAAAAAGCAGGAACATTGCTAATCGTGTTACCAATAGCTGCTTAAGCACAGGGAATACTTGCCTTCCTCTGTATGAAGCTGGGCTGGGAAAAGTGAAACAGAAATTTAGCACTTGCCTTTTGCTGCTTTGGTTGTAAAATCAGTTAAAATTCAATTCCCCTACTCTCTAGGCAACTACTTTTCTCTCTTTCAAAAAACAAAACAAAAAAAAACATACTTTTCTATAATACCCCAATTTACCTGTTTTGGCAATAAATCTTTTAATGAAAATGTAGAAAAAACAGCTTATTTGATTTTTCTTATTCTCAGTTTACTGCAGTATATATACCAATGCCAGGGAAAAAAATAATTGGGGATTTACTTTGAGGCAAAAATATTGTGTATGAATTTGTAGAGCAGGTAAAATGGCTTGGGGACTTGTTGCAAATTTTGCTAAGCCTGCACTTACAACCATCTGTTACTTGGATTGCACTGGTGAGGAGCCAGGCTTGCCTATGTCAGGAAGTGACTGCATGGGAGGCAGTGTTTGGGTGCTTTAGGAACTCACCTGGCATCAGTGCGCAGATGCTGAGAGCAAGGATTAATGACTTCCAGTCCCTTAGAGCCCTGCCTAACTCTAAGACAAAATGCTGCTTCATGGGACTGATGTTCTGCACTTCAACGCATTATCCTGCTGGATGGGGCCCGTGACCCTGATATTTTTCCTGCATATCAGCATCTTCCTACACTTTTTCTTTTGCTCACCTAAGTGTTATTTTTGAACAATAGCTGGGATGATGCTATGAAGTTTGGAAACAGGACTCATGTAGGTGAAGGGTGGCACAGACTGCCAAGCAAAATGTCTGCAAACACATCATACTCAGCCCAGGTCTCATGTTCTTCATATCCATAGCCTTCAGCAGTTCTGGGGGAAAGTTTGGTTGGGATGCCAAACCATCAGGGGACAGCAGCTATATGTGGAAGAATGTTTCTCAGGTTTTTTTTTTCAGCCTGAGTCCTCAAACAGACCAGCAAGATATCAATAAGCTTTTCCTTTTCCTTTTCCTTTTCCTTTTCCTTTTCCTTTTCCTTTTCCTTTTCCTTTTCCTTTTCCTTTTCCTTTTCCTTTTCCTTTTCCTTTTCCTTTTCCTTTTCCTTTTCCTTTTCCTTTTCCTCTCTTTCTCTCTCTCTTTCTCTCTTTCTCTCTCTCTTTCTCTCTCTCTCTCTCTCTTTCTCTTTCTCTTTCTCTCTCTCTCTCTCTCTCTCTCTCTTTCTCTTTTCTTTTTTTTTTTTTATACCATGCTCAGGATTTATTTCCCAAAACTCTTATGAAACATGCTTGCCTGTGTGCATGCATAGATGGGAGAAATTATCAAATCATGGTTTCCCTACAAGGTTCAGTATGTGTAGGGACTTTCAAGGAGTCTCCAACCAGCTGCAAAGAGGAACCTGAGAAGGATTGAAAATGTCTTGTCTTAACTCAAAGCTAATGAAAAGGCTGCCTGTTATGTCTTTTGCTTATTTCTTTATGTAGTTAGCAGGAAGGTAGGATTAGCATGGCTTTTAGGCTGTTGAATTTGCATTTGGTGATCCTGCCGCAATAACCCATTCAAGCCTGCATGTATGGAAAGCTCAGGCTTTTTCCAGCTCAGTTGTTTGCATCACTGAAGCAGGGCAGTGGCATCAGATACGTGTGTGTTCAATTCAAATTAAGTATCTCAGATCATTTACATACCACTCCTGTACAACTCCCAAGTGAAACTGAAATTGCAGTTAGGATACTGAAAAAATGGGCATTGTCTTTCAGAAAGACTGTCCCGGTAACAGATGAAATCTTCCTTTGAAGATCATGACCCGCATGGGCTAATGCCTGCTTGCAGAGGCACAGCCTGCGGGCTCAGCTTTGATGCGGGGTTGTGCACGGGTACTCCCTCGGGCTGACCTTTGGCTGCAGTTGAGCAACCAAAGCTTGAGGCCAATGTGCGGTCTGCTCCTACCAAACAGGGGCTGGGGAGGCAGAGGGGGGAAGGCAGCCAGGTTTTCTGGTGGCTGCAGTGATGGCCATAAGCTCAAGCTGAGGGCTCAGGCAGTAGATCGAGATCCTGAAGCTCTGAGGCTGAGGGATGGAAGATTCTTGTCTGTCGGTTGAGTTCTCTGCAGTTTGTGGCTTGCACCCACTGGGAAATGTGAATTTTGGGGTGAAATAGTGAGATACAAAGCATTTTGTTCTGACCAAATGAACTTTGCTTTGTGGTAATAACAAAACGCAGCACAAAGAGCGCTTGACTTGCATTTTAACTTACACTGCCAGCGTGCTGCTAAGGAGAGGAGGACTTGCAGTTTATTCTGACTCTGCAGGTGGGAAAATGTAGGAATATACATGCCATGCCAAGTGTCACTTAGGGGCAGAGGCAAAGTCTGAAGAGCTAGAACAGAATGAGAGAGTAGCATTAATGGAAGGCAGGGGCTATTCTGTGGCTTCAGGGACAGTAAATTGGACTCAGAGGTTCTGTCAAACCAAACAGGTTCCCCTGCAAAGCGTTGTTTACAACTATGAAAATTGTCTGTGTTAATAATTGATTGCTCAATTAGTAAAACAAATGTTACAAAGTTAGACAGCTCTTTGTGCCAGTGATGACAAGAATATATTTGACTGTGGTCCATTATCAGTTCAAGGCTGAGAAACATTATTTCAAGAAAAACCTGTTTGTTATATTCCTCTGGCTTACGCTTTTCTTCCTCCACTTGTAATGGCATAATAGAGGCAGACATGAAGTACACGCAGTGAATAGCATTAGATGAAGATGTAGCTACGCATCACTGTTAGTATCACTAGGTAGCACAAAAGGCCCCAGAGCTGTCTGTGCAAGGGGACAGCAGAGCCCCAACTTCTGCAGATCTCCTGGAGGGGAAGCAAGCTGGTGGGTGTTCTTGCAGAGGGGCACAGGAACATCTGCTGCTGTTTTACCTAGTTTGCCCTTGTAAGGTTGTTGTGTTCAAAGCGATGGTGGTGGTTGTTGTTTTTTTTTGTTGTTTGTTTGTTTGTTTTGCAGAAGAATGCCAAAGCCCTGGTGTAAGCAAATGTAACTTCTTGATAAGCCTTGGAAATGGATGAATGCAGATACAGATTATTCGCTTTACAGTGTGGGGCCTTTTTTTTTTTTTTTTCTCCTCTAAAGAAAGACACTTGAGAAAGTTCAAATAAAGCCTTTTCTTGGTAGCTTCTCTTACAAAATGGTGCACACAGTGTATACTGCAAAGTTTTTTTCTAAACCGGTTGCCAGGAGCTCACAAATCCCTTATCAGAAGTTATGCAACAGATGGACCCCTTCTGGGCACTCTATTGAAATCTATAAAGTTTTTGTACAAATCAATACTGGAAGTAGCGCACTAGTAATCATTCTTCTGATTACCGCTAATAACACATGGGATTCCTACGGCGGTGTTTTCACAGAAGGGTCTCAAAGAAATATCTAAACATTAATGGATTAAACCTCCCTGCATGACTGTCAGGTTAGGCTGGTGGGTGTAATGCTGCTATCACCATTTTTCAAGGGAAGCATGCCAGTGAAAGGAGGCAACTTAATAAATAAATGGAACTGGCTTAATAAATGGCTGTGCCCTATATTTGGCTCTCTCCTTTCTGAAAGTGCGACCCAGTCCCACAGCCCAGCCATCATGGTCAGCACTTTTCAGGCTGCTGCCTGGCAGGTTGGGAATTTGAACTTCATCTATTTTTATCCCTTTGAGTTTTGGGAAAGAAATTAGTAAGCTAGCCTGCTTATTTGTATTGCTGCAATGCTCGAGCTGTGCGGAGGCACCAGGTGTGCCCATGGGGATGCATAAACGCACCAGCAAGGGCCCATTTCCTTGGGGATATGCTGGAGGCATCACCTGCTTGTGTTAATAACATGACAAGCATGCTGGCACAGCGTGCTGGGGTCACGGAAATTTGAGTGCAGGTCCAAAGCTGGGAGGTGGGGGGTTCTTTGTTGACATCAGGAGGGAGGAGGTAGAGCTAAATGCATTTATATAATAAGTGCTGGGAAGAAAGATGTGATTAATAAAGATCATTATGAAGCTGAACGGGTACAGAGATCACTAGCACCCACTTTAATAAACCCAGAAGGCTTTGTGCCTTTAAGTAATGGCAGTGACAAGAAAGAGTCAAAAATAATTATGCGACAGTAAAAGCCAGTGGTTTATTTTATTATAAGAAGTGTACTGAAACTTTCAAAGATTTCACGGTGAAGGAAATGGCAAGACATTTTGGAAGGAAGAAAAGGCAGCAATCAAAAGTGGTTTTGCTTCTTTCACTGCTTTGTTCTTGTTTTCTCCCATCTTCTTCCTTTGTTTTTCTAGACCCTACGCTTGCCACTGCAGGAAGATTTAATGGGTGTTTGCACAGCATGTTTGGGCTTCGTTCTAATTGTCATATTTGAACACTACCAGAACAGAACTTATAAACTATACTTATATCAATAATAGAGCCACACAGACACATGTATAAAAGTTTGTAATGCTGAAGTAAATCTCAATGAGATTAATTTGTGGGTAAGGTATATAATCAGGCTTATAGTAAATTGTGCTGTTTTTCTGGTATGTGCCTCTGCTGATCGCATAAAAATCCCTGTCACAACTCTGGCATATACAATAGCTTGGCTGTACATGGTTTTCTATATGTATTCTTCCACCAGTGCAGTGTGAAAACGGAATGTTTTGGATTATAGATTGGTGTAAATTTGATAAAATGATTTCACAATTTGAAATGAATTAATAACAAGCAATGGGGACTATTTGTAACTCTTCACATTTTTTCATGCCAGAACTCTTAAAGGGATGGATTTGGTGGGAGACGGACTGGAAAGAAGTTTGTCAAAGGTGTGATAAACTATTGTGTGCTTCTTAGATTTTACGTAATAGCTTCCTACTCCACACACGGTGTTCTCCCACTGCTCTTCATTTATACATTTATTTAAAAGTGGAAAAAATAACGTAGAAGAGTAGCTGATGGAAGTGGATCATTGGCACAATGTGAGCGTTCTTGTCTTCCCAGGTTTGTGATCAAGGAGATAAATCAGGGAGGAGGACTCAGGCAAACACTCAAACTTACGACAAATAAATTTGTTACATGGCTCTGAAAGTTACTACATAGTTAAGGTTCAGTTTCAGTTATGAGGTGTTAGCAAATGTCATGTGCCATTGGCATTTATTACTCAATTTGATGTTGCATCTTTCAGCACATCTTGAAAGGAGTTTGCAGAGTTGTACAGGAGAGAGATGGCAGGGATGCAGGAACCTGGTGTTTTTTATAGTAATGTTGCTAGGTCCCAACTTTCTGAACTGCTGCTCTACATTAGCTAAGATGGAGCCTGAACTACAACATAAACTCTATAATTGCCAAAATTGTTCTTTACTGCAGAGATGTATTTGTTTGGGATGTGAGAGTAACTGAATCATCCCTGGGTACAAGGTCCAGAATTCTTGGGGCACACTGCTCTGTACTTTAGTGGTTTTTCATATAATTCAAAATGAGTGGCAAATATGAATACAACAAATTTGTTACACTTCTCTTGACTATATAGTTAATGAGTATGTAAAATGTATATTGAGATAGCTGTTACTAAAGGAAAAATAAATTGGGAAGGTAGTGATAGTCATGCTATATTAGAGGAATGCATTGAAAATCACTGCTTCACTGAATCTAAATTCTGCCTCTTAAATGTAGGTATATCATATCTTATCTTCTGGAAGTCTGTTGTGTTAGCAATAGTGTTCTATTGTTTAGCTTAATTTAGGCCTAGAAAACGTGTAAGCCAAACACTTAGAACGCACCTGCTGTTCATATGAATGTATTAAGCAATTTACTTTAGGTAATGTAGCCTATAAAATTTTAATTTTGGATTAAATAAACCATATCCTTCAGCATGACTCTTCTACCTTGATGTTCAGAAAATGAAATATGGGTGCATTTAGTGAATTTCTTCTCCAGGATGCTCCAGTGGATAAGGGTCAATAGTTTCTTAATGAAAGCAGTCAATAGCAATTTCTCTTAGTAAGCACAAAGAAATTAGCATTAAACAACAGGCATCACTGGCAAAAGTTTTATGTGATTATGTGGTTGGACTGCTACAGGCTTTAGGAAACAGCTGTAGCAGGTAGCATACTGACTACTCAATAGATAGGAAGCAGTTTAATTATATCCCTGTTGACAGGAGATGCATCATCAAAAAAGGCATCTAAACAAGTTGGCAGCAAATGTACAAATATTTGTGTCTGTGTGTGCAAAGGTAGGCATGTTTTCCGCGGTGTTTACATTTTTCATTTTATGTCTTAAGACGTGGAACTAAGCAGACATTTTGCTGTGGAGTGATTTCCTGTCATAGCTCCTTCGTGAATACCATTCTCACCCTAAAAAACTTGTCATTTCTTGCCTCAGTTACTGTGGCAAGGTTACATGAGTTTCACTTGCACTCAGCTGGGGATGAGGCCTTCAGCTGGCACGGAAAAGTTTTGCTCTCCCGACAGTAACTGACGTCATTTGGAGCTGCTGAAGATCTGGCCGTTCTTTCCTTAGTCTCAGAATAGCACGGCATTGAGGTGATGATGTAACCTAAAGCATTAACTGAGGCTGTTTTCCTACGTGAAATGAATACTGTATCACTAGTGTCAGATCAACATCCCAAAGATGCCAAAGAGAGTCTATCCATTGACTAGGGTCACTGGTGTCTAGCCACAAGAGGGTACAGGCAGAGGTGTTGGTAAGGATACAAGTAGCTAAGGAGGGTATGATGGAACATAATCAGCTACCTCGAAACACATCTATCTTAGTTTTGATTTAAAAAAAAAAAATCAGTGAAAGTGTGTGTAGCAATTTTCTAAGGAGAGAAAGACCAATATCTAGAGTGGTTTCATAAACATGTAAAAATAAGCAGCCCTGAGAATCGATGAATACCTCCAGCCTTTGCTTACTCCTGTTTATTCTTCGTATTGGATTAACTTTTGACACCAGGACTCTAGGTCACATGTAGTCTCTGAGATGTAAAAGACAGGAATTCAACAGATTTTATTAATCTATGTAGGAAATGTTGATAGCCTGGGAGGCTTGGATGTGTGGTGTTTGTCATCTGTTTGTTTTTAACTACTTGTTTTTAACATGGTCCTAAAGATCTTCTCGCTCCTTTGTAGCAAAATATGTCTTACACAGTCAATACCTAAGTTTGTACAATCTATATCGTAGTATTGATGTGGGACAGGTGAGGAACTCAACTATTGGCAGACTGAGGAATGAAGAAGCATTTTTAATATGTCTGAGATGCAGTTGTGCCAAGGGCCCTTTGTTCACCCTGATTCCAAACCAATGCTTCATTGCATCTAAATAACAGCAAGAGAAGCTAAGTAAAAACAGGGCAGGATAGCAAGGTTTTAGAAACAAGTCTCTTCCACATGTTGTCCATGGCTATAGGCTTTTGTACAGTGTATATTGATACTGCATTTTGAAGGCTGAAGTAAGCCAGCTTGAACTGAACATTTGGATAATATAGAGTGGATAAAGTCACTACATGGAATTACATTGCTGACCTACTAAACTAAAAGATACAGGGGACTGTGAGGGCAATACCAGTTTAAGGTGTTGCTTTTAAAGACTAGTATTTCATCTCTTAACATCTTGAGAAAATCTAACTCTTCACAATAAGATAAGATAAATTAAAAAACAAAAATACTTTTGGAATGGCAGGAGGAAAAAATCAGGTAATTTGATATGGCAGCACAGCAAGCAGTCTTTTTTTTTTTTTTTATTGGTTTTGAAGACCCGTGTTTTCATATACTTGTTTCTTTGATGAGAAAAGTAGCTTAGCACTTATATCATGTACTTTCAGAGCTGTCGTTCGATGGAAAAATTTAAAGCATGGATGGATTGTTGAAGTCTTGATTTTATTCTTGATAGACTACGGATTCACCCAGCAAAGGAAATTGTTAGGATAAATTTTTCTTATGCCAGATCCATTCTACAGTTCTATTGCCAGAGAGCACAACTTTATTACGTATTCAATCTCATCCGCTGCTGTTACACAAAGACTGTACCACAGAGATATGCACTGCCTGTGAGAAAAAGCTTTGCTCTTGGTCAGCCGTGACTTTATGAATAACTAGGCAGAGAATTACTCATGTCGCTTAGCCAGGCAGCGTTGCAATAGCAGCCTGGTTCAGAGGCAGCTCAGGCAGACCTAATGCAGTGCTCTGCTTGTGCCTGTGCCACAAGCAGAGGGCAAAAAAAAGGAGTTTTGTCTTCCAGGATTCACACAACCTCACAGTCATCGTTTTCTTTGCAAGCAGTGTCTAGCTGCTGTGTAATCACCTAGGGCACAGAGACAAATTGGCATTTATTTCTTTCTTAGCCTAGGCTTCTTCAACAACAGAATTGGAAAGACTAGTATTATTAATTACTATTTAAGAGACAGTTTTACCGGAGACCAGTTGTACCAGGTCTGGATAAAGTATTGCACAGGCCAAAGGACACAAAGGCTTCTTGCTACACAGAAGACTAATTGTTTGCATGCATAAATAAATGAATAAGTAAAGGTACAGTGGTAAATGCTCCTATTTGCACATACAGTCAGTGTGTTAGCCCAAATCCCTCAGTCTCAGCTGACTGAAGGACGTATTAGTCTGAGATATGGCAATTGCTCATCAATTGGTACAAGGCAGTGTCTTACAGTAGCCAAGTGTTGGGGAGGGATTCATCTGATTCTGCAAAAAAGCACATTTCTGCTGGAGGAATAGGAGCTGAGCCATTTGAGAACACCGGATCAAGTCAGTAAAGATGCTTTATGTTGTGCAAGTATATTTTGGAACAGGACTGATATTTTTCATGGGATAACACCAGTAGGAAAAAAAAAGTGTAAAAATGGAGCAATGGCACAGTGTAGATGTCTGTAATTTAGATTGAAACACAGTACAATTATCCCCTATCAAGGGTTATAAATGCAGGCTATTTAGACTTCAGTTCACAAATCCAAGCTTGTTAACATAGGTGAGTGCTCACTATCCACACGAGCTTAACTTTTACCACCCCCAGTTAACAACCCAGTTATTAAGAGCAAGGCATTTCACCTTTCTGGTCCCGGATTAGATAAGTTGATCTCAAAGGCACTTCTTGTAGTTTTTTTCTCTTCTGTGTCTGTGTGTTTTTGTTGATTTCCCATGCTGCTAGTCTTCCCTTGGCTATATAAGTTCCCATGTGATACTTCTGCTCCCAGCAGAAGTATCCCCTTCTTCTGCTACCACCCGACATCCATACATGCCTGCTCTTATATTTTTGAGGCTGTTGCCACCTTCTCTCGACATCAAGAAACTAGTGTCAGAGCTGTGCCTTGGTTCCCTTTTTCTACATGTCCAATTCCTACATTATTTCCAGAAAAAAAAAAAAGTATCTTTTTTTTCAGGAACTACCCGTATTCTCAGTTCCTATGAAAATAATGGGAGATAAATGTTCTCAAACTAGCCACCTAACAGTGGGTAAATTATGACCTTTGTCCCTTTCGTAGAAATATGAAATTACAGACATTTGGAAAGACGGCAGTTCTAGAAGAAATTCTCTGTGATACAATCATGTGCTCATACTGAGAAAAAAAAAAAAAGGAAGAAAAAAAAGAAAAAGATTTAAAGAATCATTGGAAGGATTCACTAAAAGGATCTACCCCCTCCAGAACCTCAGAACCAGCTTTTGTGTGCTATTTCAATAAGTCCCTGTGGCTATTTCTGACTGTAGAGTACCCAGACATACCTCAGCCTGCATTTCTCTGTCATATGTTGGTAAGAATACTAGCAAAGGAAAGGCACTGAGGATTTGATTCAGGTCTAGCAATGGAAGCAGAATATCCAGGGTCCCAGGTGGACTGGCACACAGCGTACTGAAGACAAACCTGTCACTTATTCATTGCTTCTATTACTCAAACCATAAAGATTAAAGTGACACAGTGCCTGCAGATAGAATTCAAATGGTGATGTAGACCCAGATTTAACTCAAAGGGAAGCATAATGCATCCATCTTATTCCGTAATGAGAAGGAAATGGTCTGACACTCACAGGCCAAATTTCTTGAAGGGCTCATTTTAAAATAAACTCATATATTAATCAGTTTATTTGCATTGTCTCAGAGAGAACGGGTTCTTTGATCGAAGTCGTAAGCTCATTATCAGCAGAAGGTCAAGTCTCTTCCTGCTAGAAGCATAACTGCTTTATTGCATCTGTGCCTAAATTCTGTAATTTTGGGAGGCTATCATTTGTGTATAGCCGTGGCTTTAACTTCAAGGCTAAACTCCCTCTGTTTGAGATGGAGTGTGAATGCAGTGAAAGGTCATCTTTGTCCCTGTAAGACTTTTAAAATATTAAGAGGTAAAATATGGGTGGAAGAAATAAAGATTACTGCAGTGATCATGCAGACCAAACGCCTCACCCGTGGTTACTCAGGTTGTCCGTGACAGAGCTGGGCTTGACCTCCTATGACCCATGCATGCATCTGTCATGGAGCTGAGCTCCCTTCTTCTCAGGACCACTGCATGTGTGCTACATTGGGCAGGATTCACTTCCCGTGTGAGAGGTTAAATCTTCCTTTCCTTGCCTGGCAGGAGCATGCTTTATGCTGTCTTTGAGCAGGCTGGGTGAGAGCTGAGGGAGGGCGGCTGAGGAGGGTACTGTGGATGCGAAGTCTTTGTCCCACCTGACCAACACAGCCTTGCAGGGAGAATTGAGATGTCATTGCAATGTGGGACACAGCTGCCGGTAGCTGTAATGTAACACGCTTCCCCATTTCCTGGCAAAATTGATACAGTCAGCACACAGTATGCTTTACAGCAATGATAATCAACCGTTCCATAATGATGTATGATTGAAAAATAGCGCTGGCACTCCCGGCCCCGCTCTCACCGGTTCTTCACATTAATGGACAGTTTTGCCAATTTTCCCTTTCCACCAGGGGGAAATTCATCCAGGCAGCTGGGCTGCACTTAGCTCAGAAAACCTCGGGGCATACTCTGGTTGTTCTGGAGTGACAGAACCAGTGGTCCCATACGTTCACTGGCATCTTCCCGAATCATTTCAGAAACGCACAAGGTACTGGCTGTGGTTTTAATGGGGATTGCTGAGAGCTTACTGCAAATCACGGTGTGCGCCGAGTGGTAGGGATATGAAAAATAGTAGCGGCTGCTGCCAGCACGTGACTTGGGGATCACATGAAGACCATCTTCCATCTCCCCTGCCTCTGTCAAAATGAAGCGAGAACTGTTCTCCACACAGCCACTGAAAGAAAAATAATAGGCTGCTCACAGGCTGTGCTGTTATTCCACTGGTATTGACTGGCAGCACCAGGACACTGCAGAACTGCCTTTCTCTAGCTGTCAGCTGATCGTCTGTGACAGCCCTAATAATGGCTGTGTCAGGAGGCAAGCAAAGAGATCCACAAATGGATTGCACGTGTATAATTGCTTCAAAAACAAATCTGTTAATAAAAGGAGATGAGAAAATTGACAGGAAGAAATGGCTTATTGCATGCTAATTTTCTTCGGCTTTCATATGCATTCTCTCTTTTTTTTTTTTTCCTCAGTTGGGTCATTCCTCCTCAGGAGGATTGTGGTCAGGAAAGTGAATGCAGGGAGGATATCTATATAATACATAATTACAACGATGTGTTTTTCCCAAACAAGGGTCAAGTTCAGACAGACAGATTTGGCTGAAGAACTGTTACCTATCTGATAGCTCTTTCAGGTTATGTTTACCCTCTTACAGTCCTTTGAGTTTAAAGGCAAAGAGGAAGATAAATGAAATGGCCCAGAGAGCATAAAATGCCTTGGCCCACATGTCTTCTAAGGTCCCATGATGTTCTGTCCCAGATGCATTATCCATCTAGAGGAAATAGAAGATGCTGCTGCTTCTTGTTCATAAAAATACCAACATCCCCAGTGGATGGAAATTATTTTATTTTCCCAGATCACAGCCTATCAAAATCCATATGGATGTTCCTGAATTGCAATGTTTTGTCTTCTGCACCCTCTCAGTAAGGCTGCTAGTGTACATAAACAGTTTCATAAATGGGCATTTATGGAGTGTATAAGAATAACAGATAAATATAAGCAGTGGAAAACTGGGTCATCCCAGAAATAAGATAAGGAATCTGAAGCAGGGGAACAGAAGAAATCAGTGGATGATATAGCTGATGGGATGATAAGGCCAGCAGTAAATAATATGAGAAAATTGTACCAGATAATGGGATCAATGCTTCTCTTGGTGAAGGCAATAGTTTTCAGACAACATTAGTGAAAGCAGCTGCAAGACCAATAATACAAGCTCAAGCATGACCTTTCTTGTTCAAGTTTTTGTTTTGCAGAAGGAAACTTTCAGATACTCTTTCTACAGAATAGAGTCTCTTTATCCATATAGAGATAAATTTATATGTACTCCCAAGATATATTTAGATCCTCCCAAGTCTCCAAAATGTCAGCTAGAATGTGAGCTGTGCTGCCTGCAGAAACAGCTGGAAACCCTCCCGAGTCATGGCCCAATCACAATGCCGATGTGCAAACCATGATTGCGGGCACCCTGCTGCAGTTTCATGGTGGAAGAGGTCAGCGTACACATATGAGGATCTAGATGTTAGGATGGTGTCATAATCTTGGTTTTGAATTTTATTTTAAGTTTGGAATTGCAGGCTGAGATGTACTCAGACTTGCAGAGTGTGGATAGAAACAGCCAACTGGAAAGGACCTGTTTGGAAGAGGAGAAGATGGCAGTACTGGTTTATTTTTTGGTTTTCTCGCCGAGGCAATTGGCTCTGGGGCAGACTCATTGTGCAGCGGAGCTGGGGATTGAGGCGGGCAGGGCTTTTTTTCTGGAATCGAGGCCACTCGAGGCAGCCAAGGGAGTGGCCAGGCCTGGCAGCCCTCGTGAGGGAGGCTGAGGAGGTGCGGGCGGAGCCGGCAGCAGCACTGGCAGGACATTTAAATTGGGCATTGCCACCATTTTGCAGCCAGTTCTACAGGCAGATGGCAGAAGTTATGCAATTGCCAGCACTCGTTCTCATGGGGGACTTCAAATTTCCAGACATATCCTGGAAATACAATACAGCTCAGAGGAAACAGTATAGGAGGTTTCTGGAGGGCATCCTGATTGCTTCCTGACGCAGCTGGTTAGTGAGCCTACCAGTGGAGGCGCCCCGCTAGACTTTCTGTTCACAAACAGAGAAGGACTGGTGGGAGGTGTGGTGGTCAGGAGCTGTCTTGGGTTCTCTATTCTTGGTCAGGTCAGGAGGGGGATCAGTAAAACTGCTGTCTTGGACTTCCGAAGGGCAGACTTCAAGCTGCGCAGGACACTGGTTGGCAGAGTCCCTTGGGGAGGCAATTCTGAAGGGCAGTGGAGTCCAGGAAGGCTGCGCACTTCTCAAGGAGGAAATCTTAATGGCTCAGGAGTGGTCTGCCCCCACGGGCCCAAAGACGAGCTGGCACAGAAGAAGACCAGCCTGGCTGAACAGTGAGCTGTGGCTAGAGTTTAGGAAAAAAAAAAGAGCATTTATGACCTTTGGAAAAGAGGGCAGGCCACTCAGGACTATAAGGATGTTGTAAGGCTGTGCAGGGACAAAATTAGAAAGGCCAAAGCTCATCTGGAGCTCAATCTGGCTACTGCTGTTAAAGATAACAGAAAATGTTTTTTATAAAGACATAAACACAAAAAGGAGGACTAAGGAGAATCTCCATCCTTTACTGGGTGCGGGGGGAAACTTATTGACAAGGGATGAGGAAAAGGCTGAGGTGCTTAATGCCTTCTTTGCCTCAGTCTTTAGCGGCAAGACCAGTTTTTCTCTGCGTACCCAGTACCCTGAGCTGGTGGAAGGGGATGGGGAGCAGGATGTGGCCCTCACAATCCACGAGGAAATGGTTGGTGACCTGCTACAGCACTTGGATGTACGCAAGTTGATGGGGCCGGATGGGATCCATCCGAGGGTGCTGAGAGAACTGGCAGAAGAGCTGGCCAAGCCGCTTTCCATCATTTATTGGCAGTCCTGCTATCAGGGGAGGTCCCAGTTGACTGGTGGCTAGCAAACGTGACGCCCATCTACAAGAAGGGCTGGAGGGTAGACCCGGGAAACTTTAGGCCTGTTAGTTTGACCTCAGTGCCAGAGAAGCTTATGGAGCAGATTATCTTGAGTGTCATCACGCGGCACTTACAGGGCAACCAGGCGATCAGGCCCAGTCAGCATGGGTTTATGAAAGGCAGGTCCTGCTTGACGAACCTGATCTCCTTCTATGAGAAATTGACGTGCTTAGTGGATGAGGGAAAAGCTGTGGATGTGGTCTACCTTGACTTCAGTGAGGCTTTTGACACCGTTTCCCACAACATTCTCCTCAAGAAACTGTCTGCTCGTGGCTTGGACTGGCGTACGCTTCGTTGGGTTAGAAACTGGCTGGATAGCTGGGTCCAAAAAGTCATGGTGAATGGAGTCAAATCCAGTTGGAGGCCGGTCACTAGTGGAGTCCCCCAGGGCTCAGTATTAGGGCCAGTCCTCTTTAATATCTTTATCGATGACCTGGATGAGGGGATTGAGTACACCCTCAGTAAGTTTGCAGACGACACCAAGTTAGGTGCATCTGTTGATCTGCAGAGGTTGGACTAGGTGATCTTGGAGGTCTCTTCCAACCTAGATGATTCTGTGATTCTGTGATTCCATGATTCTTTTTAGTCTAAAGATGCTAAAGATGCAAGTTCTCACTTTAAAAGTCAAATGATACCTGAGAGTTGTGACATTAATTTGTGCTTTTGCTAGCTTAATAATAAACACTTTTCTATTGCATGTATCTTAGCATCTACATTGTCCACAATCTGCAGCTTCAACACTTACGCCAGGTTAGATTGATTCAGAGGTAAGGTTCAATCTTTTAAAGCAACTTAGTAATGCTAGGCAAACGGTTTTAAATGAAGAATGGAGTCTAAACTCTCAAGGCTGTGACAAAAATCTCAACTCAAAGTGATAACCCTACCCCTAGAAAAGTTTGTCCAAGTGATTGCTAGAGATCACCTAGCAGGGTGAAGACTAGACTGAGGTTTCAGAAAAGCATTTTTGATTCCTGATTCAGCTGATTTCCAGTATGACAGCATTCCCTTGTAAATAAATAAATAAATAAATACATTTAAAAAGGGGGGGGGGAGAGAAAAGGGAAGGGGGAGGGGAAAGGGAAATACCATCTTTGTCTCCGTGATGTGTGGGGAACAAGAGACCACAGATGAGGAGATGGGCACATTTTCTGGCACAGGATTACTGTGCACTTGCAGAAACTGTCTGATGTGTTGGTTTTGTGACTAGCATTTTTTTTCTTGTACTTAATTTATGCTACGAATACAAATTTCAAAAAAGGTGTCTGGGGAAAAGTTATTTTCAGATTTCTAAGAAGATATTTGAAATGTCAGATGATAACAGCAGTAATAACAACCAGGGAAAGTGGAACAAATATGAAGAAAGATTTGGACAATAATCTCTGATGTTATTTATTTAACAAAGATAGAGAAGACTCTTTTCGTAGCTGACTGCTGCAAACCATGCTAAGATAGTTTATGGCTGCGTCATTTTTTACACTTTTCTTCAAGTTGTTGGAGATGGAGCATTTACAGTACATTATTTGAAGATGAATTGTGTTTCCTATTCGTGCTTTTCTTAATTAAACATTGTGTGCCAGGGCTTGGGGTTCAGCAGAGCAGTGGCTGCATGATCTCTCTCCGCTTGAGCAATGAAGAGCAAGTCGCTGTACATGACAGAATTTCATCTCTGTGTGGCTGAGGATAGTAATGCACGAGCAGCAGGTGAAGGCATTAATCTCCTTAGCTATCCAGAAATGAACTGTCATGTACAGCAACTTGTTCTCTGCTCCTGCTGCTAACCCTCTCCTTCCCCATCCAAGTTTATCTGTACATACTTTGAGTATATCCTCAGAATAATGACATTTTTTCACCTAGGATTAGTAGACCAGGGGAATTTGAAGCCAGGAGGTGCCACAATCCACAGGGCCAAATGCTAGTGGTGGCTGTGGCCAGTGTGGAGACAGCAGGGACGGCACAGGACATCTCATTTCCAAGCCTGCGGGTGCTACTATCTGAGGGATGCCATGGGGGAAAAATCCTGACAGAAGCAGCTGTACGTTGCATGGTGGAGAAACAGGTTGGTAACTTATCTCTGCAGTGGGTGCAATACTAATACCCAGTTACCTTCCAAATCTGGGTTTCTGCTTACCTGGACAGAGCATAGACAAGCCAACAAGGGAAGGAGGATCCTGGAGGGGAGCAAGTCTTTGTGGGTGACTGAGCACTGGCATAGCTTTCCCGGAGAGGATGTGGAGTCTCCCTCCTTAGAGATCCTAAAAAAGCCTCCTGGATGTGGTCCTGGGCAGCCTGCTCTGGGTGGTCATGCAGAGCAGTCTAATTTCAACATATCGACAAAGATTAATGTAATAGTGGTTTGTGTTCTTGGTGGGTTTTTTGTTTGTTTGTTTGTTTGTTTTCCTTTTGGTTTTTGCTTGCTTGTTTTTGTGTGTGTGTGTGTATTCAGATTAAATTTACAGTGGTAGAAAGTGTTGTCCTCTGTTGAGTGGGGATGGGGTGAGAGCACTGCATGTTGCCAAACAGCAGAGGTGGCTTTGGGAATGAAGCAGCTCAGCTAACAGAGGTTTTGTTCATTAACAGGAAGCGACAGCCCAGACTCCCGAGGCAAAATGCTGACTGTCTTGCTCTTACAATACCTGTTTTCATCTGTGCTGTAATGTGTTTTGGCATCAGCTCCAAGTACAGTGGGAATCCAACCAAAATACATCCCTCTCTCTAAGTACTAACAGAGAGCTTCTGAGGTTTCTTGAATACAATTACTACCCAAGTGCACAGCTGCTGTTTTAATTTAGATATTAATTTGCTTGTATGCTGTGATTTTGCCTCGTTGAAGGTAATGTAGCTTAGAGGGTAAGATTGAACCATTGCAAATGATTTTTTTTGGTGTAAAACCTTCACATACTATGGCTAGTAATTAATGCTATATGTTTTCTACTCTTTCTGCTCCAAGACTTGTACAATCACAGAATGGGACTTTTTACTACGTATTTACAGATGTTTGATTTAATAATATTGTGTTTTGCTGGTCACAAATTAGAAACCTACTGAATGAAACTACCTAATGTCAAAATCGGCTTGTGCTGTTCAAGCCAATTTTACCAAGTAAGTAGCAGTAAAAGCTGTTTAAACTAAGTGAAGAACCACTTTAAACTGTAGTGTTTGGTTAGGCAGTAGAATAAAACAGATTAACTTTTGCCTTATTAGTTTATTTGAATATTATAGTTATTACTACTGCATGGATGGATTTGCATGAGTATGGGTAAAATATGCAGTTAATTTTTCTGAGAGTCATAAAAGTAGATACAAATATTTAGGTTAAATGCTGGCTTTTGGGAGCGCTTCTGTCTACAGTCATTTTCTGTTTCCTCTTCTTGGCTATGAATCTTTTTCATTTGTAATGCAGGGGGATTCCTGACCAGTCAGGTGAAGAAAAAAATGAGGGGAAAAAAAAAAAAAAAAAAAGGATGGGAAAGATGTGGAACAGGGGGGAAGAAAAAAAAAACGATACAGAGAGTATTGAGGAAAGAAAGAAGAGGATCCACATGGGGAATAAAAGATAGGACAGAAACCCCAAGCAAGAAGAGGGTCGAAGAAGGTCAGAGATGAGGAAGCAGAAAATAGGGTTAAAGTATTTGTGCTTTATGCTCAAATCAGTCAGATAGCTTAGTTCTGTGTTTTTCTCGTGATGGCATTTATGATCAGGACTTGACAGATTCCACTGGGGCTGGATATCAGCTTCCTCAGAAAGGCTGGGGATGATTCAGACGGAGATTAGAGCACTGATTCATTGCTCCCCAGCTTGGATCTGACCTGCTGAGGAAAGCTGATAAATAAATACCATATAGCACTACAAAACACGTCCAGCAAAGCCTGCAAATGAATTGTATTTCCATTATTCCTTGACAGTGTTTCTTTTTCTTTTTGTTTTGGATTCATTCATTGACGTTGCTGTGTTCTTTTTGAATGCGAGTCTGTATGTAAAAATCAAACCCAAAGGTATCCATTCTCTTCTCGTGAGGGCCAAGGTTCTGGCATAGGTAGCAGAGCTACCTGTGCAGGGAGTTCAGACCTCAAAGATTTACATTTTTGGACTAGACAGAGATACAAACAAATGCAATTTCTTTGAATAATGTGGGTTATTATTGAGCCGTACCACTTTCTTTAGACAAAGGAGAGTCAATGACAGGTATAAATGACTCTGTATCCTTATACCAGCGATGCACTTTTAAGGGCCAGTTTAACACTGGCTAAAAGACATGTTCCCGAGTACTATACAATGCGTTAGCACCTTTGACATCTACAAAACAGAGCTAGACAACTTCCAGCATTTCTTATCTCTACTACTAGACGTGGTCAAGTTAGAAATGCTTCAAGCAGCCTTTTCTTTCACTTTCTGCATGTGTGCTTTCAGCTACTGGTACTGGAAAGGAAATGCAATAATATTAGTGTCTGACCTATAATTTCAGTTTTGGAGTGCTTCTGATTTAGTCCAAAGCAATTCACAGCGCTGTTGAGAAACATCTTGGCAGTGACTCTTCTACTGTCTTTTCAGGATCTGAAGCCCCACTATCACTGGCATTTTCTGTTGGCATATTAAGAGGTATCTGTCTCTGTAGGAAACATACATTTAAAATGGATGTGGTAGACAAGAAACTATTTACAGATGAGGAAGGGAAGCAAGATCCAGGAATTAAACTTAGGCCGCCAGTCTCTGAAAAACAGAGCTGTCTGCTTTTCCACAAAACACCAGTGATGGATCTGTTCTCAGCACTTCCTGAGGGTTTCTCTAATTTAACTGCCATTTCCAGTTGTAATGCTGATTACTGAGTATTTAGAAAATGTTTCATTTTCTTTTCCTTTCCCTGTTTGTTCTTTCTTTTAGCGACCATGGAGTGAACTTGAAAAGATTTGGAGACAAAGAGTGGGGTTTTGGCTAGGAGAGGTGACTGCATGTTTTGCTGATACTGGAGCCTTGCACATGGTGATTCAGGAGAAGTCAGATCTTCCCATTAGTGCTGCATATTGATATTTGGTCTCAACAACTTATGTTCGAGGTATCTTGGGCACTCCTGATGATGGGAGGGGTGATACTTCACAGTCACTTGGGCTGAAGTTTGTGTTGAGGGTAAAGCAAAAGCCAGAAGCCTGCTGTCTCAGGTTGCTCTTTAAGTGTTAAGAGTTTGTTTTTGTTTTTTTTTAATTGTTTGAGAATTTGAGAGTAAGAAATCAGCAAGACTTAGGAAATGAGCATCGATGAAATTAGTCACTGCAGGAGGAAATTTGCAATCTGTAACCAAATACCTCAGCCCTTTCACTGACTGCTGAAATAACTCTGTGGATGCAGAATGAGAGGGTCTGTGCTGCAGTATCCCTCCGTGGGCTCTGCGATCTGTCCGTCAGAGTTTCCAGCTGTAGAAAAGGATAGGGTGGTAATGTCAATGAACTAGCTGAATTACCCTTCCACCTGCCTTCGTTGCTGAGTCTGCTGGTGGTAGGGGCAGGGTGGCAAGAGGAGAGGATGTTCTCTCCTGTAAATAAGCTTGTGCTCAAAGGGGGACATTGTCCCTGTGTCTCCTCAAATAAACAAGCTCTACATGGAGGACCATAGCTGATTAAATCACCCAGAACGTTTCCAAAGTAAACAAGCCTTTCTTGCTTTCATTTTCCCTCAGAGGGAGGAATTCAGATGATTATTTTGCATTAAGATTTGGTTGAACACCTTATTATTAGCTTTATTAGTATATATAGTACACACAATCTGTTGTTATTTGCATGAACGCAAGCACGATGTGCAAGCAGGCCTCTGCTTTTCATCTGCTTACAAAGACTCATGTACTTACAAAGCCAATTGCTAGTCTAAATAAATAAATAAATGTCTGAGTCATGTTTGTGATCCTAGGCAATAATCTGCGTTCTTCCATCTGGCTGCCTAAATACCTGTGTGTTTAATTCAATAAGATGATATTCATCTTTTATCTTCCCTTTCCTAGTTCTTTTAAGGATTTTTTTTCCTCTTTTCTACATCTGGTGCTGAGATTCCCTAGTTACCTCCCTCCCCTTCCCCTTCTCCCCAGAAGCTCCTGCTCAGAATTTAGCTAATGGATTTCTAATTCAATTTGGACTTCTGCTGGGATAAATCACCATCCTACAAAATTATTTATGGTTCTTGAAAAATTCACTGTGGATGAAATTAGGCAACTAGCACCAGACCGATAATAATGTCATTAAGATCCAAGGAAGAAAATAATGAATCAGTAGATATTCATGAGGACTAATGTTAGTCTCAGGACGGCAGTCCCATCAGGACACCCCTAGCTCATGGAGAGAACTCTTCACAGCACCCAGGATCAGGCTCCTGCTCCTAATCCTTCTCCTCAACTGCTCCATGGGTACAGAAGGAGACCTACATAAAAGCAGGAGGTTATTGCAGAAGCTCAGGGGCTCAGAGAACAACCCAGTGCTGTACAAATCACTGGCAGAACTTGCACTGGTTCTGAAACAGCCGGGATTTATTCCCTAGTGGTTCTGTAAACATAGCTTCGGCTACGGTCCTTTATGTAACTGCTCTTGGCTGTGTAGTAAACAATACTGACTGAGATATTTTGGAGAATTTTGAGGAAAGAACGTGAGTGCTGAGTTGTATACTCCGTTGTGAAGGCAGTGCCTTCAGCATGCCACCTACTAGGCTGCTACATCCATTTTGCAGATGGGACCCTGAACCTGACAGGGTAGATTTCCCCATGCTCACACAGGAATATCCATTCCCTGGGTCTTAGGTCAATGCCTTAACCAGATGGCCATCCCACTGAGCTCTTGTTTTAGGCATAGGCAAACGTCCTGTGTTTCTCTGGGATGGAGTGATCCCGCTGATCAGATTAACTGGGAACTTCAGATAGCACATGGAATCAGGATCCATAACATCCCACTAGACCTCAGTTTTATTAATCACAAGATGTTGATCATCTTTTTTTTTTGCTGAGAAAAAGAAAATGCTTGCATTAAAAGCATTAGAAATCTAGAAGCAGAGCTCTGCAGCAGTTTTAATATAATGAGAAAAGTAAGGATAAAAGGAGCCATTCTTGGTAAAACCAAAGGACTGACGTTTTAACCCTAGCATACTGATGTAAGAAGCAAGCTTAATTATTAATATGAAACAACATAAAAAGCTAAGAAAGCATTTTCAAAGTACTGCATCCAGTTATAGATCCTCTCTCAAGCTGGCAGTATGTGTTCTAGCCATCAACAATATGCTGTATACAAATTGATTTATATTAAACCAAGTTGTGTTGGATGCTATAATTTACCACTGGCCCAAAAATCTATGTGCCTACAACTGATGACCCTGTAGTCTGTGCTCTGTTATTGTTTCTAAGACATGAAAGAGCCCTACAGATCCTCACACGAGAAAAAGCAGGATCAGCTCTTCGTGTTTTGTTGTATTCAGGACATCATGTTCAGACAGTTGACATAGCAGTCAGATGAGGAACCTGTGTCTGAACTTTTAATTCTAAAAATGCATACAGAGTTAATTATCCTCAGATTTTTCCTGAATTGTATGCTTTGGACTATACCCAGGAAACTTGTTTCCAGTATGTGTTGAGAATATATTTTATGTGCTATAAAATGCATCCTACCTTCTAACCACAAAGGTTAAGTTAGGTCTTGTAAAAAGAGGTTTTTCGTATTATTGTACCAGGCACCTACTTTCATCTTCATGTAAATATGTCAGGCTCTGTCCTGTGTGACAGAGAGTGCCTGAAGGGGACTTGAGAATGAATAGGTTTAACAAAAAGTATTTTAGCCTAAGCCTTGTCCATCTTTAATTAGTTATCAGGGTTAAAGGAGGGGTCAAGAGCCTGGAGCTGCTTCAGGACTAATGTGTCAAAAAAAAGTGAAGCCTAACACTGAAGAGGAAATGATGCTCCTCAGAGGTTTAATAATTTTTTGACCCTGTGTCAACCATTATGACTACTAATGGAAGCTGGGGCAGAAATGTTTCAAATTAGACTTTGCTGTGCAGGTGGTTGGGAAGGGATCCCATGCCATCATATGGACTCCTTGCTAACTAGAACCCAAAAGGAAAAATGCGTTTCAGTTTTGCAGGCGTCATCTGATCCTGTTCCTTCACTGTTCGTATGTAGCATTCATACCAAAGAAACGTAGCGAGAGTGTGCGGCCCAACTGCCTGAACTCTGCTGGCACAGCCATGTCTAACAGGAGCCGTTTCATTTTTGTAAGTAGGCTAAATGCCTGGAGCTCACTCTTATGGAATACAGCATATGTGCTCGGTGAACTAACAGCTTTTGTTATTCTGTTTTTGTTACTTGACTGAGTAAGGGAGATAAAGTTTCTGAGGCAGTCTGCAACCCACTTTCTTTTTTTTAAAGCATGAATATTTTATTCATTCTAAAGAAATGGAGAGGGAAAGCAACAGGAGAAAAGAGAGTGATCTTACACAAAATAATAATTACAAAAAAAAAATCACCGATGTCAGTTGTGGTTGGCACAAGCATTGCTGTTTTACTTTCAGGTGCTGCAGATCTGATAGCCTTGGCATTGTACCTGAGCCAACCCCATCCAGTAGCTCTCTACAGGCACAAAAGCAAAGTTTCCACCAGAATTAATGAATATATTGCAAAGGAGGGGTTGACTAGCAGTGCACAGGGCAGGTCAGCAGAAAGACAGGACCTTTGCCTCTTCACTCGACATTTCACACTTTTAGTAATAAGTCAGCCTCTCCTCCATCTTTATTTATCTATTTAAATGGTTAGGCAGCCTCATAACATACCTTGCAGATTACTTCATTGGATTTCTTGTATTGACAACAATTATTGTAAACCTTCCTGCACAAAGAACAGCTTGATGCTCTTCATATGCTGAAGTATTTTCATCACCTTGTGTGAAATCATGCTGTGTTCTGGCTTTTTCCTATACTTGGTCCAATGCTAACAAGTACCTGTGCCATCTCTTGCATGTTTAGGCAGCAGCTGGTAGACTAATGGAGTTTGCCTCCAGGCAATGGTGAAGTTATGGATACAGCACTTTAAGTGTCACATCTGTGTATGTACCCACAACTTTTGTCTTGGATTAGCAACACGATGTATAAAGAACTCTCTCTCTTACAGAAGACTGTGAGAATCATTCTGAGGACACGTTTTGGTTTTGGTTTGCCTCTGATCTGAGTGATGATAAAACTGTCATCAGCCTCAGGAGAAACAGGAACTTTAATTATAATTATGAATTAAATGAACTGGAAGAAAATGCATTTTTTCCAGGCAATAATATAAAACTTGCATGTAGCTTAAAGCTGGTACACACCATTTAGTGCATTTGATTAAAAATAAAATTATTTTCCTACTTTAGAACTAAGTCTTCTTTTCCTTCCTCAGATGTGAAGCAGATCTGACTAGATTACCATCAGTGCAGTTGTACAAGGCTAAGCCAGGCAGAATTATGTTCCAAGCATTGATGTGGGAGGAGAAGTAGGTGGTGCTGTCAAAGTGGAGGAAACAGAGCACAAGCTGATTGCTGTAGGTAGTCTGGTTGTGCAGCGTGTCCATGCTGGCCATGGCAGTGATAACTGTTTGCTCTTTCACCTTCTTCTGCCTTTGGTTTCATATCTGACCATACAACGTCCATGTGAAATAGGAGCATGGAGTGAAGCGTGCAACAGGAGGGGTCTCTGTTGGCTGCAGTGCTGCAAGACAGGAGCACCTACGGTGGCTCTTTTGCTTCTGCAGCTGTGAAACCTTTGAACCATTTCTCTCAGTTTAGCAGACACCCTGTCCAATCTCGAGCTGTGTGCTGTTGTTGTAAGGGAAAGCGTGGTGCTTTCTTCCCCCCTTCAGCTCTTTCCAGCTTGCTGAGAGGTTAGTCAAGGTAAGATGGATGTAATGAACAGGATTACTGTATCACACCTCTGGTAGCCTATGTATTTATTTATCTATCTATCTATCCATTTATTATGTTCAGTGTAGTAGGTCTGTCACTGAACAACAGAAACCTCCTTCCTGGACTCTTCGGTTGAGCCAAAAATCCAGTGTGTCCAAAGCCTTAGATGCCCATCTGCTGGGTTTTAGAAAGGGCTCCATGTTGGCGTCTGTGGCTGAGGACAGATTGTGCATTGTTTCCTATGTCTATGTTGATACTGCTTCCTTTGCTGAGGGTAAAGGAGG
This sequence comes from Cygnus atratus, assembly GCF_013377495.2. NCBI lineage: Eukaryota > Metazoa > Chordata > Aves > Anseriformes > Anatidae > Cygnus > Cygnus atratus. The sequence goes on from NC_066365.1 coordinate 8,875,352, forward strand.
GAAGGAAAGGATGTGTTTGTTTTTTTGTTTGATGTATGTGTATTTTGGGGGTAGAGTATTGCCCAACTGCCTTCTGATCTACATGTGGATATGGTCCTTGTTCTCTACATGCACGCAGTATGTGCATTTATCCTCCTGGAGAAGAGTTGTTAATCTGAGGTCTGCTAGGGTTGTCTTCACTGAGGCCTTGTGGATGCGGGGGCAATTCATTCCTCTTTGTGGTATTTATTTATTCTGTTTCAGGACTGAACTCACCCAGAAAAGATGAACGTTGCATGCCCTATCGATTTTTCTATCACTTTTCCCTGCACTCTGTTTTCCCTGCCGAAAAGAGCATTTAATTTTGTGGGTGCTCAGTAAACGTGAGTCTGAAATTCCCTTGACCTTGTTCCCATGAGAGTTCAGCAAGGTTCAGCGAGCATCTTGTTTGTGGGCTGCCACAAAACCAAGCCTCCTATTTAGACATGTAAAGGCCTGCAGTGAATTCAGCTCAGAGCAAGCAGATATCAGCCTGTGCCTCCCAGGCTGGCCAAATATGATGCTGTGATAATCTTCCTAGGCTATTTGGTGAAATCTTCCACTTCTGAGATAGTGCAGAATAACGTGTGATTGCCTTATTGTATGCCCTCCTTGCAATCAGCTTGGTGCAGGGCTGACAGAGGATACAGTGCTGAGAAAGCCACCCTCCTCCTCTTCCTCCATAGAGCAAGGCAGGAAAATGTGCTTTGTCCTTCAGGGTGCAGGCTACCCTTTGCTGTGCCAATCTCTCCCTGTGAGTGGTCTCCAGGGATGGGACAGGAACAAGAGAGACCCCCAACAAGGCAGCTACTCACCAATAATTCTCTTCATCAGCTTATTTCTTGCTTACACATCACATCTTGCTGCCTCTTTGAAGTCCCGTTTGCTCTCGCTTCTCACACAATTTGGCCTAATTTTCGTAGCACAGTTTCATAGCTCAGGCAGTATTAAGGTGGAGGCAGACTGTAGAGCATACAGGATTTTTTGCTTCCTTGCTTCCCATCTGGTGGCACCATGATATTGTGTGCCCTTCTCGGGATAAAAGAAAACTCTGTGACCAAAGGACTTACAGCTGAGCAATTCTCCTTTCCTGAAAATGCATGCAGTGTAAAACAAACCATTGCCTCCATTCTGATAAAGCTGTCATCCCCAGCTAGCACCTGCTGTTAATTTCACAGTAAACAGTACTTGTTGCTCTAGAAAGCTTTTTAATCATAACATTAAAAACCAAACAGAAATCCCATCCATACAGTTAACTCCAGCTGCCTTCCTTGCAATGCACGGGGAATGATCTTGCCGAGTGATGGGCATCCAAATGCAAATGGAATTAGCTTTGCAGCCATTTGTTTGAAATTGCTCTTGACTCATTCCGAAGTAAATTCCATTTGAGAAGAATTTGCTGCAGGTCTCACACCAGGAGATAATGGTCCAATCTATTATGATCTAAGCAATAATAGTGTAAGTCTCTCAGTTCAGAAATACTGTGAGTTATACGCCGGGCTGATGAGAATTAAAGCTTGATATATAGTAATAAAACTAGTGATCTAGAGATGAATAGATCGGTATACAGAGCACAATATTTTCCTGCCACGGATTAGAGCAGGGATACTGGTCCATAAAAAGGGAAGTATACCATAAAATCTCCTTTCCCACTTGTTATGCTTGAAGAACTAAAATGTGTACAGTTTTGCAAACAAGTGCATGAAAAGAATATAGAACTTGCTTAACATTAAAAGGCTCTTGGCTCAGACAGAGATTTGTTTTACCATCATAGAAAATTAAACTAAAATTAAACTGAAGTTCCTATGTGGGACATTCTGTGCCAGCTCCTATCAATGCCGATTTCAGTGACACTTCACCTGTTACTATAGCTTCTGCATTCGACTTGCATTTAAAATATATATATAGTTGTCAGATACTACAGACGGCAGATAAAAAGTCGTGTCTTAATTCAGGCCAGCAACTAAAATAAAAATTCCAAATTAAATTTATAGATTAAAATGGCTTTTTAAAATTCACTCTCTCAATATGAATGAACTGCATGAGTGAAACCAGTTTAGCAGTACCATTAATCAGGTCTTTTGTCTTGCTAATATAAATCAGTCAATAACAACAGATGGGTAGCACACTTTATTATGTGAAAATAAAGATGAATGTGACATATTGCAGAAGTAAACTTGCAGCTCAAAGTTGCTGAGCACAAAAGGGGACTTGTTATAACCGGGTAGAAGTGTGTGTGCCTCACATTGTGTTTGATCAAGGTTGTAAAGGGAGCAAGACCATGACAGAATGATTGGCAACCAAGTATGTGAAGTTTTAGTGTTTGTTTCTACACTCCCCGATTACTCCCAAATGGTTTGATTTGTTTCTTTGTTTGTTTTCCGCCAGACAGATAAAAAAAATGTCTAACTCCTTAGGAGAGTGAGATAAAAGATGTATAAAGCTTGCTGCTTTGTTGTGCAATTGGGAGATGGAAATTTTAAATAAACAGCTATAACCGTCAGGAAGATTGAGATCAAATACGCGGGCAAGATTTATCCTCTTGAATAGAGATGGAGCACACAGCGAGAGCTGACCTCCATCTGCATTATAGAAGCAGACCCACTAGACCACATGGCTGTAAGACAGTGATCCTGAAAATAAAAAAAAAAAAAAAAAAAAAAAAAAAACCTAAGTCAGAGCTTGGACTTGTTTTGGGCAGAGGAATGATCCGTGTTTTACTAGAACTGGTGAGGAGAAACTTTGATGGAAATGTTTATTAAATCATTGGAAGTCACTTTGGTTCTGCTAAAAGCTTGTTTTATAGAGTTGCAAAAAATCTCAACACAGCTAAATAACCGATATTGACATTTTCAGGGGTAAATGTGTTTGATTTTTTGGAATATTTTAATATATTTACACTGCCGTTATAGTTATGCCCTCACATTGCTGCAAGCACCACAATGGAAGCAAGATAATATATAATTCCCATTTAAAAAATGGAAAGCAAGTTTTCAATCCAAATTTGGTTCCAAATCCAAATCAGCAGCTTGTGTTTTGCCCTCAAACCACTGCCTCGTGACTTTGGCTGGGTCCACGATGCTGGCTGCACGAGAGGGGAGCAGTGGTCTGTCTCCTGCAGCAGCACATCCCATCCGCTTGGGATGTTCCAGCCACGATCCATGCAGGCTGGTAAAGCCTTCTCTTGCCTTTTAGCAGGGAATAGCAGGAGTGAGGGACCCTGAATGCTGCTGGAGGTAGGACTCACTCTGCAGGCTTTTTTCAGCCGAACACCAAATTCAGTTGCATTCACATTCTGGGTATTCTTTTTTAGAATTTGTTCTGCAGAAAACAACTCTAATGTTGCTACTAATAGCAACAATAAGAGGGCAGTGATTGAATGAACATAATCTCTTAGCTACTTTGTGAAATTCCTTCTAAAAGTGCAGCTTTTAAATGCTAGTTTCCAAGGACAAGACTGCCCCTGTACACTCTCTGTGTGACAGTTTGTGAGTGGTTTCCATCTCTATTCCCAGCATTTGAGAGAGGGTTAGATGTCTGTTGGTATCAATGAGAAAGAGCATGGAAAAATAAAGTTGGGTATTTATTGCTTAAAAAGAGTAAGGTGTCATTATAGCAAGAAGCCATAAGAAAGCTGGCTTGTACCTGACCATGGGATGGCAGGCTGGTGAAGAGAAACAGCCACAGCCACCATCAAAAAGTGTGATCAGGTTATCATGTACTGGGCACTTCTCCTAATATAAAAATAATATTTAAAAATTAGGAGCGGTTACCTACAAAAGGGAAACTCAAAGCCCATACGCATTCTCCAGAACTGAGAAAATAATTAAAAAAAAAACTTTATCTTTCCTGCAGCTTGCTGATCTGTCATGTTAGACTTTCCAGTTACATCTTTGCTAAGATGCAGTTAATTGGTCAGGCAGCACAAGTATCGCCTTTGATAACGTGCAGAAATCTAGTGGTGAAAATAAATACATTTATTCTTCCAGTCACCAGAAATTAGTGAAGCAGTACTTGTTTAATTATGAAACATATGTGTGCTTTGTTGGTTTCCATCTGTCTGCTCACTGATTTGCAATTAAATGACCAGAAGAAAAAGATACGTCCTGTGGCAGTTTGGGGGAAATGATTCATCTCTAATGTTCCTGTGCCGCGTGTGGCTGTGGAGCGGCGTGTGCGAGGGAGGGAGGCACTGGGAAAGATGGGAAGTTACAGGCAGAAGGGGATGAGGAGAGCTGCAAATCCTCTTGCTTCAGTTCTGATATGTTTCCATGTCATGAAAGCAAATGTTGTCTCACCTAGCTTGCTGAAAGTCATCTTTCACTTTGGGAAAAACTGGGGAGCAAAGTGGAGCGAGGAAGAAATGCCTAATGGGGAGTGGACAGGGGACTGCAGAAAAGCAGGCTGGTGTGGTCAGGGTGGAAAGAAAAAAAAGGAGAAAGGGAAAGTGGTAAAAATTAAATTAAAGCATTTGGAGTGGATTTGTTGGAGATGGAAACTGAATTGTTATTCTATATCTCAGGTGTTCCCTTTGCAAGGCAAATGCCAGACCTTACTCAGTGGTCCTTTCTTCTAATGCTGAACAGCTCAGTTGTGTGAACTGTGAAGGAGTGATGCTGTAGTGAAACAGGCCTTTTAGATACCCACATGGGCATTAATATGGAAATAAATAAATAAATTGGTGAATGTGTGCTATCTTCATAAATAGTTCAAGAGGCTCCCAGAGTCTCTTGCTGGGTAAGGTACTCCCATCCCTAACGAAGACGCACAGCCTACCTTCACATAGCCATGTGGGTGGGTACCCTGCTGCCTTCTTGTCCCAGCTCCTTCCTCTGGTACTGCTTTTCCTTGTCATTCTGCAATAGCAGTGGCTGGAAGGAGAGCCTTCTGTGCCCCTTGTAATTCCGGACACAGCCGTGACAGGCATATCTCAGGTAGGGAAGGACCTGTCTGGCATCTTGTCTTCATGAAGACTGGCAGGGAGGAGATAGTACTTCCACAAAAATACTTCCACACTATTTTTAGTTTGATGTTCTGTGCTGTTTTATTGATCATCTGCAATGTCTGTTACTGTGTATAATGATAACTGTTTCAGAGGCAGAAAGGGGGAGGTTGAATAAGGCCTTCACGACTGGCAGCCTGTTGGTGCTGGGTCTGTCATCGGTTGGTGCCTCCCCATCTCGTGGCTGCTGGGGGCGTCTTGGATGGTCTTCTGCATTGATGTGGAGAGGTGAACGGGACAAGGGCTATTCTCCCCTGAATTGGTGCTTTCTGGTGTAGAAGACTTCCCCAGCAGAAAGTGACAAAGGGGCTTGAAAGAGAGACTTGTGAAGAGAGAGAAAGGAAAGCATGTGGGTTAGGTGTTGTTCGTGTTGCCTCCCGTGTGTTGGACTCTTTTCCTCCTTGTCCAGACTTCTTGTATTGACATAATTCATTACCAGCACCACCAGGGAGGTGCACGGGTTCCTTAAATCAATAGCGTGGGCCACATTGGCCCCAAGTTTCACCATCTCACAGCTGCTGTGCCCCATGTCCCGGCTCCAGCTTCCTCTCTGTAGTGAAGAAAGCAGAAACGAAGATGCCACAAAGTAAATGAAACATAGCCTGGCACCTTCATTAGAAGTCTTAACAGTCTGAAAAATGAACAAAGAGGCATAGACTGGGCATGCATTTAGTCTTCTGCTCTTAGAGTAAATTTCAAATTGTTCGTCTGAAATGAAAGGCGTTCCTTCCCATTTTAACATCCTCAGCCAGTACGAGCTATGTGCATTCACTTGATTAAGCACAGTGATAAGTCACTATTGGAAAATGTGACCTTGAAGCTTCCAAAAGTTTCTATTATTTCCTTCTACGGTTTCACAGTCAACTCTCCCAAGCGCTAACATAATGTTTTATTGCTTGTGTTGCTGGTGATGATAACAAAGAACCATTCCCAGTCATGTGAATGTGCACATCCCTGTCACATCACATCGGGGGAAGACAGCTGAGGATGTAAAGAAAAATCTCTTCTAGTCTGAAAACAGCAGTGCATTTAAGCCTTCATCTCAGAATGCTCCTAATATAACCTTTTATTTGAAAAGCACACTCAGGAAGTGCTTGTGAGTCTTTGACAGCTGAATTTTGGTATTTCATTTGTCCTTTTTGTCTCTTTTTTTTTTTTGCAGATGATGATTTTTTTCATGAACTTCCAGAAACTTTTCCTTCTGATCCTCCAGAGCCACTACCCCACTTTCTCATTGAACCTGAAGAGGCTTACATTGTGAAAAACAAGCCTGTGAATCTGTACTGCAAAGCGAGCCCAGCCACGCAGATCTATTTTAAGTGCAACAGTGAATGGGTTCATCAGAAGGACCATGTGGTGGATGAGAGAGTAGATGAAACCTCCGGTGAGTTTGCATTATGTCTTGGAGAGATGGGAATTAAAATGCAGTAATATCAAGCCCACCTTTGTAATCTAGCAGCTATTCATATGGCAGCTACTTTTCTTTACTCTTGATATAGCTGTGAATTCTGCAACTGGCATTACTGAACACTAGCTGTCATTGTGTAGAGGTGGTGTCTACATCCAGGTCAGTTAGTAATACGCGATTTGTAGAGGGTCCTGCCCTACTTTGAACCACTTCTCCAGTTTCACAAGTTCCCAGTAGTTGCACTGTATCATAGTCACAGACCAAGAATCCCATTGTCCCCGTAGTGCTGAAGAGCATTTGGGTTGTTCCTAGAATGATGTTTTCTTGGGAAAATGTGGAAAAAAAAAAGAAAAAAAAGAGAGAGAGAAATTTAATCATCTTCTAGCATGAAAGGAGGAGAAGGCACACCTGGGCACAGTTTAGGGCAGTGTATCGATCCAGAACAAGCTCCCGGCTGTTATTCCATTACATTTTTTTCTGCCTGCTCCATAGAGCCCACATGAAGGAGAACTGCAGTGCACTAGCAAGGAAAAGAAAAAAACAAAAAACAAACAAACAAAAAAAACCAGGAGCCTCATCCTTCCTCAGTCAGTACCAGAATGCCACTGGCATCCATGATAAAAAAAAAAAAAAAATGTTTAAAACTTGAGCTATAAACCAGCCTAAATCAAAGATATGATTGTTCGATTGTTCCAGTTTGAAAATACTGGTAGTCAATAGAGTTTGAGTCACATGCAAGGAGAGAAGGGGGACTTACTGCTGTTTTGATGTCTCTGAGAAATAGCAGGATACCAAGGAAGGAGGTACCTTTCCTTTGGGAATTACACCACCACTTGGTCTAATTACTTAGAAAAATAACTCCACCAGATGTCTTGGAAGTCTCTTGTGAACTGGGTTTTATTTGTTTCAGCTCATTTATTTGCACAGAGATCAAAAGCATAAGCTTTTAACAGTACCGTGGTGCTCTCAGCTTGAGAAAGAGAAGGTGGGTGTAGGGAAGAATGGCTGTAGAAAAAAATTTGTACTAAACTTTGGGCCTGTTTATTTGCTTGTAAGAATAGGCTTTTCCAACAGGTCGAATGCAGCAGAAAAGCTAAAAAAAGAAAATCTTGTTACTTAATACATCTGTTTTTTTGTTGTTTGGTTTTTGTTTAGGTTTTGGTTTTTGTTTCATCCATGGGAGTCCACTGCAATGAAGGACAAGCAGGAAAACTGCTATCACCATGTTATTCTTTAAGCTTTTATTAACATCAGTATTCAGAAACTGAATTATGTACAGTACAGTCAGAAGTAGTTTGAAAATGAAGGGTCTGATTCTTCTTTCAGTGACTCTAGAAGAAATAAAACATTTGTACTGAACTCAGCAGTTCTGGGCCAATCTGGAGGAGGGAAGAATAAGTTTCTAAATGTTTGTCTTTATGTTTCTTCTTCTGTCTGATGTGAGAAGAGGCATTAGCATTCCATGTAAACAATGAAAAAGTGTGGCTAGCTTTCTTACTATGGCAGAACTGATGTAAGGCCTGTAAAAAACAGTTGTGAATCACGTGCCTCAGAAGGTGAGTGACAACAAGTGGCTGTCCATCCAGCCACAAAATAGAACTGCTGGGTTAAGCACTGCTCTGTAGTGGGAAAGAAAATACCTGAAAATGCTGCATATTTAACTGAATAGCCCGACTTGAATACAAGAAGTCCACACACGATTAGTATATAGCCTAATTTTAACCTGTTGGGTACAGTTGGTGCAATCATGCCAGATGAAGTAAAAGACAGAGGAAAAAAAACATTATATCAAATATCAGAAATTTAAATATAAGGAGACAAAATAAAGAATTGCTGAAAATACCTAAAATTCATGCATTCTGTAAGCTTTAATGTGGGAGAGGGGTTACACTTAGAGAACATACCAATTTAATAAAAATCTTGAGTCAAAATAGCATCAAGAAGTTAGAGCTGGTTTCTTCTGTTAGCACCTTTGCTCTGCAGCATGGATTGCAAGTCTCAGGGAAATGCTGATGTGTGGACTGTAGTTCTCAGTGCAGGATAAATACATTGCAACATATATATATATTTTTTTTCTTTTTTATTTTTTCTTTTTTTTTTCCCAAAATCTCATTCTAGAATTTCACAGTGCCATAAAACAGATTGTAACAGAGAATGTAAAAGCCCAGTCTTGAAAAGAGATGCATCTGAATATATTAGAGGACAAATGTTTTGAATAATAAACAGCAGCAAGTACATGCAAACAAAACCCATATCCAATTAGAGATTAACTTAATCTACTGGAATTGGGGGGGGGGGGGGTGGGGGGGTGGGGGGTGGCCAGGAATGTCAAAAGCTGTGCACATCAGATTATTAGCTCAAGAGACACAAACCCAGGCATGCTAATAGCTTGTTAAAATGCAGCTGTTGACAGAACCTACATTTGTCAGTCTAAATGGGTGGTGCCAAAACGTTGGGTTGGTTAACACATCACAGTTGCAAAGTTTGTGCAGCTTCCTCTACTTAGTCTGAGAATCTACTGCTCATAACACAGTGTTATTGAAATATGTAAACAATGCCTTTAAGGTAGTGGTAAGGTAGTGTTGTGTTTTGTTTTGTTTTGTTTTGTTTTGATTTCAAAGCAATAGATGCTCAAGAAAGTATACCCCCTGCAGGAGGAGTTAGAGGCAAAACAGCAGGAGACAGTGGCTGTGAGGATTCATACTGGTGCTTGAGGAGAAAGTGTTAAACATATGAGGTCATCGGCCTGGCAGCTTGTACCAGCCAGCCTGCAAAGCCCTTTGACTCTACCACTTTTGAGGCTATTTAGGTTTCTTTTGCTATTTTTGGCTAGCTAGTTCAGTAGTTGTAACATAGGGCACAGCAGTAGCATGTGAGCTGCACGGAAGGTGGTGAAAGGCCAGCAGCTCAAGCTGCTGCTGCTGCTGGCTTAGGCTTGCAGTGAGAGAGGCTGGAGAAATGGTCCACAAACCAGGATATGTCTAGGTGTTACATGTGTGTGTGCTGAGTGTGTGTGTGCCCGTGTATGCATGAGGAAAGTGGGTGGATTGCACTGTCTGTGCACACAGAAGAGCAAGAAAGACATTCTGTCCCTTCGGAGCACCTCCAACAGCAAATTACACATTTATCTCTAGTGATAACCCAGGGCTCAAAAAGGTCTCATCTATAAAGTGCTTCTGCTGGTCAATTGTGTAAATCCAAGCAACTGAGAACTTGGTGCATTCTTCTCTTGGGATGTTTTACTGTTCCTAAGGTCTGCTCTGCATAAGTACAAAGAGGAGCACCACAGTGAGGTGCTCTTCAGCTCCCATATTTTAACCAGGCTTTCCGTCTCGGGCCCTTAGATAGAAAAGCAGAGCAAAGACAAACCAGATAAACAGGCAATAAAATACATGATAGAAAAGAATAAAAGTCAACTATGCTTTCTTTTCTGCAGCACAGGTGATAGGGAAGAGATAGGACTAAAATACAGGTGTGATGCTATCATCTAGAGATTGTAAATGATGCATTAAAGAGAGAAATAGGCTTTGATTTGTGAAAGATTATATGTTCCTGGATTCTGAGCCTATAGCCAAGAATTAAATCTGTGTAGAGATAATTAACTCTGCTTATAAGGCAAATTTGTTTCTGTCAGAGAACAGCATGACAATAGTAGTGTCATAAAAGAAGGAAGGAGAGTGCAGCCATGCTCTCATTGAAAAGAGCTGTTACATACAAATAATGAATATATTAAGAATGTTAATTTTTAAGAAGAGAAAAACAAATATTTATATTTTTTCCTGTGTGCATATATATATATATATATTTTTTTTCTTTTTAACACAGAGAAGATACAACATAAGACTTACAGATCTCTGCACTTTGCCCTGTGAGATATATTTAAGCTGTAGGTAAAGCCTTGCTGTAAAGAACATGCGAAGGGACTCTGTGGGAGTTGTTGCCTTCTGGTTGGAGAGGATGAGAACAGTAACGGTGACAGGGTGTTCTAGTACCACTCTCTTTGATTAAATTAGACTGAAGAGAGAGCCTGGCAAAAAATTGCAATGATCGAGCCTGAGAAGCCAGAAGCTTTAGATAGAAGATCATTAAATTCTGTTTTTAAACTTCAGACTCTCTAGATTTTTTTCTTCTTTATGAAAAAGTTAAGCATTTTCATAAAGAAGTCAAATGGGTGCTTTGAAAATCTTTAGTGCACATCTTTGACTCCTTCACTTCCTATGTAGATGAAATACAAGGCAAGTCATGGTATGTTTTTGTTGTTGTTTTTACTGGAATATTTTCCCATTAATGTGGAAAAATATATGTAAAGAATAAGAACACTGGTTTTAAAAAAGCAAAGATAAAAGTTGTTTTGAGGGAACACATTTGATTTTATGACTGACTTTCGTAAAAGATAACAGCAAAGAAAGTAAAAGAAAGCCTGCAGAACTGGTGCTTTTGGGGGCAAGAAAATTCCATTGCCACAAAGCGGGAAGCTTAATGGCGTCAATAATTATTAAAGCCATTTGTGCACATTTTCCAAATTACTGTGCCTCTGAAAATGGCTAGTTTGCATGTATGCTTTTATGGAGACACATTTTCACACACACACAAAAAGTTCCGCAGTGGTGGGAGAGTTGCAGACATATAGAAAATCAGTGTCCGGCAGCCCTTTATTCCCTTTTATCCAGAGGGATTAAATGCTGCTAAGTCAAACCCAACACTGCTGAGATGTACAACAGAGAAAAAATCAGGACTACTATTTTTCCACATGGATATGCATTGTAACAGTTTCCCCATGACTGTTAAGGTGAAAGGATCAATAAACCCCCTCTTGCCCTCTGCAATGGCAGTGATGTGCTTCTCTCTCTTCTTCAAGCAAGGAGAAAACAACATTTGGAACTCTTCTAAGTGCTAATTAAATAGACATATTGGGCAATTCGGCCAACGTTACTGTTTGCCTGTACTTTTTGTCTTCTTGTGCTCAGATGTATAGGGAGATGTATAGGGAGAGGAAGGCTCAGTGAGTTTGCTGATGCCCTCCTCAGTGATCCCAAATAGCAGCAAGATGGAATAAGGGCTCTTGGACCTGTCCTGTGGGCTCTGCTAATGCAAAGTGAACAGGCCTATCTGTGCCATCACAGAGGAAAGACATGCTGAGGGAGGCTCTGTTAAGGACAAGGTGAAGTTCCTTTTTCCTGTGTCCTGCCTTCACAGGCAGGCCCCTGGGGGACCTAACATCCACCAGAAATGCCCCTGGTGCTACCCAGCCTTCAGCAAGGAGCACAGATGTTTCCGAGATCTTCCCTTGAGCTGCTCCTTCCTCTCCCTGCCTCCAACCAAATCAACAAAACTGGTCAAGTTAGAATCTGGATCAGAATTTCCCCTGATGAAGACAGTTTATCAAACTGCACTCCGGTGGGTGAATGTGCGCTTCTTTCCAGACAGAAATCTCAGACTTCTTCGTTTCAGCTTCTTGACATAGCCAAGAATCACTGCTGTGATTCCCACGCTAACCTTCCACCATTACCTTTTACCATTAATAACGTATTTCTGGATGACTTGCAGATTTGATGAAAGGAGACTGAGCTTTTGACGTCTGGTCAGCATTGATCTGGCAAATAGGAGGTTGTTACCCTAAGAAATGGCTTTGGCAGCCTGTCAGGGGAGTAGATATCCAGCTAGCTAAATCTTTAATAGATCGCCCTCAACAGAGAGATCAAAGATTGATGTCTATCCTTTTGCCTTTAAAACAGCTCTTGCAGGATGCTGCAGCCAAGACAGCGTGGGGAAGCCTCCACAATGACTCACTGCTGTTCTGGCACTGTTTGTAGAGACAGAAATACCGCTTCCACCATACTCCATCACCTTCTTTTTCTCTGTCTATGTACATCTCATGAAAGCTGTTTATTTGGTGTTTGTGACACTGTGATTTGGAAGTCTACACTGCCCTAATGAACAAAAGCCCCATTCACTTGTCTGGCTGCTAGCTAGCTTTATTGTTGAAGCTGGGACTTTTGATTATACAACAAAGATCATCGTACTCTTGTTTGGAGCAGTGGTATGTGTTCCTCTTAGTATTTTTTATGAATAAGAAAAGCTATGGCTATATACAAAATGCAGGAGTTCATTGATACCAGCATGGAAAAACTGAATTTGGGATCTCAAATACGAAATGCAGGTGCCCCTGTCCCCCATGTAAGCCCAGCTCTGGACCAGGAGCACAGATGGGTACCATTTGCCTTGTTTTCTGTCACCCACAGATCCTTTCCTTACTGCTTTTTTTTTTTTTTTTTTCTCTCTCTGCACATCTTTCTTCCTTAATCTCTTTTTGCTTCTTCATGACCTGCTCTAGTCTCCTAATCCTCCTTATTATTTTTCAAGAGCTCAAAATGTGGACAGTTTCTTCTAGGAACTTTGCTAAGGAGATGGCAAATGCTGCAGTTATGTTAGAGCCTGTAGTATTTTGACTCTCTGGGGCAGAATACCTTGGGGTTATTCTAGTGTGGGTAGCCACATATCATAAATAAGGGTTGTTTTCATTCCACTGTTGTCACAAGTAATTTTATTTTCTGTTTATCATTGGATCAAATCCCTTACAAATATCAAGCACCCTGATTCAAAATAATTATATATCAGCAACGTACTGCCAATTTTTAGCTGTGCTCCTTCAATACTCTCCCCTAATCCAACTCATTTCAAGGAAATTTAAAAATGTGTCCGTGTATCTTTTCCCAAATGCTTCTATTAATAGGTTTGAGATGTGGGCTAGAATTGATACTCTAGTCCATTTTCTTTAGTAATTCAGACTCTGTCCACTCACTGCAAGGATGCTAAAAATGAAACCTGCTTATATGTATGGTCTGAAAGTCTGCAGCTGGTGCAGAAAGGAGGAGCCGTCTGTATTTCTCCAAAGAACCGGGATTCTCTGGAGGGATACCAGATGCTTACTTACATAGAAATATATGAATAAACCCACGCTTTTTTTTTCCTATTTGACATTTCAGTTGATGACATTTTAGGTGCCACTCAGGCCTCCTTCTCTGCCCACATCTCTCCCTATGGCCTTGCAGGCAGCTCTCCCAGGAAAGAGGAGGCCTGTGCCCATCACCACAGTGAGAGGAGCTCTCTCTTCTCCCAGACTGCATCTCCAAAACTGGCTGCTGGGAGAGTGGTCCCCAGCACACCCCAATCAAGGAAATACCCAACAACAAAGCTACTGCAGACATTTTGGCAAGAAAGCAAAGTTCCCACTTTTATCTTGAGTAATTAGTATACTTTAATAGAAAAAGAACCATTTTTGAAACTTCAGAAGCAACACACTCAGAATTTTCTAGGCTATAAATTCAGTATGGTAATTACTTTTGTTGAAGGAAGTGGAGAAATCACCAAGGTCAGTGCTGACCCAAGGAAGGGAAATTACATTTTTATATATAGAATAAGAACATTGTGTCGTGTATTTGTTCTCTGGAGGAAAAATCTGCTGATAGGCAGTGCAAAACCATCTCCCAGATCCAGGAAGGTTGTTTCTTATATTCAACAGACCTCTTGGATTTTGAGTTTAGACTCCACTGAGAACAGTATGCGCCATGTATAACACTCTTATAATACATATATTACCATATAATCAATTTATTCTTTAATCATGCTGTGGTATAGAGTTTTTTGTTTGTTTGTTAGTTAGTTTGTTTGTTTTTTAAATTCCTGTAAATCCTTGTGGAAGGCTGCTTCTAGCTCTTACACCTAGACACCTTCTAATGGGGAGGGCCAGGGGGAGGTGCTCTTCTTGCAAGTAAATCCTGCCCACACTCTTCCTGTGTGTCCATGGGAAGGGTCATTCCAAATTTTCCATGGGTTCACCACGTATCTCCATGCAAATAACTCCACTTTTCTGTTATTTACTTCTTCTAAGTGTTCTGGGATCAAAAGATAAAAGCTTTAGGGTATTTATTCGTTTCTTGTTGCAGCATTAACTTCCTATCTGCAGCTGTTCTCCTAATTATCCTGAAGGTTTCCTGTGGGCTTCTAGGAAAACAAATCTGAGACAGGAAATAAAGTTATTTAAAATAATAAAAAAGAGGAAAATGGATGCATATTGTATTCATTTGAAGCATTTGAGGATATGCCTCTGAATATTTCCAGCCTACACCTTATCTCCCTTCATGGTTTTCCTTCATGGAGCCCTTTGTTACTCACAATCCCATTAATCCCTTCAGATTCCCAGAAGGCATCTTCAGACACCAGTTACACCCACCAGAGCTTCGGACTAGCTCTGGCTTTGCACAGTGCTGCTTTGGTTTTCCATCTGTTCCCTTGGCTCCTTTGGAGATGAAAGCCCTTTGCATGGGATCCGGGGTCCCCACAGCATGGGCGGTCTAGAGCCTGAAAGGACAATGAATTTCAGCTTTGTTTGGAATGGGAAGAGAGGCCCAAAAGCGGACCATCATTTTATTTATTTATTTTTTTGTTGTTGTATACAGGGATGGTGAAGAAGAGCAGAGCCCGGGTCTTGTGCAGTGTCCAACAAAAGGGCTGCAGCCAGGAGCACACTGGCACTGCAAGGGCAGCGATACTTGAATCCTGTAGGTGTAGGTTTCTTAGTTAATTAGGGAGGAGAATGAGGTAGTCTGTAGATTCTTTATGAAAATCTCTGAAAGTATGCAAGGAAATGGAGGTCCAAATTAGATTTTACATTTTCTTTGCTGAGCACAAGTTGCAGTCTTATTTCCACTAAGCAGGCAGGGTTCATGAAATCATTGCTGAGGGGCAAGGGAAAGAGAGGAGGCTGTTGCACACAGCTCTGCCGCATGCAGGATCTAATTTTGTGCTGCCTTTATGGGTTCACCTCTTGCATTTATTTTTTTTATCCTTCCCATGCATTCTTGATTTGTCCATAAATGAGCAGCATGATGTGCTGGGTACCAGCACGCCTGCTGCTCACCCGCGAGGTTATGTACATCTCTTGCTCATCACATTTTGGTGGGGTGCCTTTCCCAACTCCTCATAACTTCTCATCCCTCTTCGTATTTTGATTGTGAGAGCAGAAAGGGAGTTTTTCATCAGTCTCTTCTGCATCTCTTCTTCCCCCGGAATACTGATCTTCAGGCCCTTGCTGCCTCTTCTATTATTTGTTCCCAGCTTTTGATTTTGGAGAGGGTTGGGGTTGGCTGATTGCTGCTTTTGGCTTCCCAGTGACTCGTACAGCGCTGCCTCTGTAATGAGTGCCGACACCGCACCTGGTTTGGTTGCCATGCCCTCCTCTGAAGAGGAGGAAGGATTGTCAGCCTGAAGTGTAATGAGACATAGAAGTGGATCAGGCTTTCTTTTGGGTTTAGTTTTAATCCTTTTGTTCCTTAACTAAAGTGGAAGCCAGTACTGCAATTCAGTCAGAGAGGGTACCCAAGGGGGGGAAAAATAAAATACATAGAACTACAAGGACACTTTTTGACAGTGTTTACTTACATAATGAAACAGGCCCTTTTTTAGTGTGTCAAAGTCATGCGGAGCTGTGGAGCAGCTTGCTTGCATCCCTGGTGCCTCGCTGCAGCTGATGGGGGCTGTGCGTTGTGCTGTATCCAGCAACACGTGCACTTCTGTGTCAGGAATGACTTCTGTGCCTCTTCACATTCCTTCCATGATGACTCCTCTCATCTCTACCAACCAAGGGAAGTATCCTGGCCTTCAGGAACTGGGGCTGGGACTGATGCCCAGGCACAAACCTGAGTACGCACTGGGTGTGGGAGTAGACATCACCAGAGCTTCATGTCTGCCTGCCTGCCACAAGTCACTTCACTTAATGCACTGGAGAAAGCTTCTTTAAAAGCAGCTTCTTGCCATTTTTTTGTTAAAATATTCTCAGTACACCTAAGTCGGCCATGAAATGTGATGCCAAACATGCAGAACAATAGCAACAAACAGCCGTGAGAGGCTTTGACACGTCTCCCCCGGCCTTCTGTTCCTGCACATCATGGACTGAAAAAAAGGAAAAGAATGGCTTGGGAAGGCCCCTGTGTGACCCCTTGTGTCACCTTGTGGCTGTCCTCGGGCCTGCGATAGCTGCACCAGACACTGAACTGTGTCATTGCATCAGGAACACAGAAATGAGGCGTTGTCACCTTGCTCCTCAAATCCTCAATCCTCAAATGCTCATTGCTCCTCAAATCCACACGGAGTGGGTGTGGTACATAGGCACATGTGTGTATATATTTTTTTATATATACGTCAGTAAGTCAATAATGTAACAAAACAACTCAGTTTATATTTTAATTTTAAAAAGGTTAAAAATATATTTATTTAAATACATACGCAGAAGCTCATTTATTGTTCATTCCCTCTCGCCACCCCCCACCCCTCCACTCTGCAAAGGGAACGTAAACACGCTGTTCAAAATTCAGATGCTCTCTGGTGGCTTCCCAGATGTTGGAAGTTCAATAGAATTTTTTTCCCCCCATAATTTCCTCAGCTTCTTCTAGCAAAGTGCTAAACAACCATTATTCCTTTTTGTCTGCACATTGAGATTCATCTGTAGGCTCTAAACTGCCTCAAAAGTGCTTCAATTTTGCATGAGCACTAAGCTGGGGACTGGGAAGCATTACCCACTGCTGAAGGTCCAGATCATTAGAAAGAGCATGTAAATCCTCTGAACCAGAAATAAAAAGTGCAAAGATTTCCTTTGTTAAGTCTCAACTGCAGCTTTATGTAAAACATGAACCTCTGGCAGGGTGTTTTCCTGGCCCTTGGAAAAAAAATAAAAAAAAAAAATCTTTTCTCAGCCACACGTGCCTCAAACAAAAGAATGGAAAATTGGGCTTTGACCCAAAAGCTGGAGGTGCTCATGCTTTCCTACACGGATAGCCTCTCTTCCTCGTGCTCCCTGTGAGTAACCCTGCTGGTCTGGGAAAGCGCTGCTTGGGCACTGCCACTCCGTGATGGGGAGGATTTGGGTCAGGAGGTTTCCACCTTCATTTCTTTCTGCTCCTAGACCTATGTGAGTGCAGAAATGGAGATACCTGTGGTTGAATGTAGATATATGCTTGTGGTGAGGTTTTCTTTGGAGTCCTGCTATACCAGAGCATGATTATTACTTTTGTACCAGGAAAAATAAAAAAATAAAGAAACAGCAACAACAAGCACACGTTGTTACATGTGGAAGAGAATAACACATTTTGGAGCAATTTGTGCATATTAACGAAAAAATGCTGGGAACCAAAAAATAGCTTCCATTAAAAAATAAAAATAAAAAATGGGAGGAGGGTTGTTTTTGCTTTGTCTCTTAGTTGTTTATAGGGCGAGAACAAGCAATCCAATGTAGTTTTAAAGCATTAAACAAATATAGGGCAGTGAGGTGCCTAAGTTGGTCAGGGAGGAGATGGAAAAGTGTTTTTCACCTACCACAAGGGGACAAGCCCATAGGTCTCCTGCCTGCAGCTCACCTCCACCACGCTGGCAGAGGCCAGGACTTGCATTTGTTTTCCACCGGTATCCAAGAATTCAGTTTTGAAACCTTTCTTCCATCTTACACAACTCGATCCTTCAGATGTTAATGGGAAAAGAACAAAAAGGCCTTGTTTTTTGCTAAAAGAAAATAAAACCCAAACAGGATGCTCATTCTTTAATTCCAGTTCAAAGTAAAATCCCTCTGAAGACAGCCCTTTCTAATTTCTGTGGAAGTGCGTAAGTCAGTTAAAAAGTAGTGGGGGAACTAGCATTTTAGCTTAACTCACTGCTACTGGTTGGTAATTAGATGCCATAGCAAACTAGTGCAAACTTGATGTAGGTTTTAACACAGACTTGACTTTATTAGGCAATTACCTTCATCTGTATTAATTTGAGTTACAGAGGTATCTCTTTCCTAAGGAGAAAGTTATGGAGAGAGCTCAAATAGCTGGAAACCTTTAATTTAAATGCTTGAGCTAATATTTATGGCAAATTGTTTGTAATCTTCCTGCAGTCGTTTCGTACCACTAGCCAGCCATCATTTAGGGAAAAGCAGTACTGAGGCAAAAACAGGTGCATGCAATCACAGTGTGAAGGATTACCAAGTGGAAAAGCTGTTTGCTTTTTAAAAATATCTGTATATATCTATCTGTCTATCCATCTTTTGTTAAGACTGCCACTATTCCACATAGAAAATAAGATATAGGCGAAGTGTGCCGTTATGCAATCATCTCTGTCCCATTAGGATGCACAGAGTACATTTTTCTCAGCAAGAACTTTAATATTTGAGGCTGTTCTTCTTGTGCATAGCCTATTTATTCATTTTTAAAAGACCAAATTCCCCAGCATAAGTACTCTGATGTTTTGGGGCAGAACTGTGAGAGATACGTGACTGTGAGAGATACGTCTCTGCAAGAGGATAAATGAATTTCATTCTGACAGAGGACTGATTTTATGTTTTCGTTTGTAAAAAGGTTATTTTAACAAGGAAAGCGATAAGCCCTCTACTACAGAGACAGGTTGTTTATAGCACCTGTGATGAGCAATTACATAAATCAGATAGCTCATTGTGGACTATCACTAGATCATCATTCTTGGCTTTGGTCGTGTAAGTTTTACCATCAGAGGAGAATATAATGACAAAGGACTGCATAATGAGAAAGGAGTCTACGTACCTTTTAGTAAGTTTGTTTACAGTCATACCACTTCAGTGTATAGGCTTGCCCACTTTCACAAAAAAAATATGAGGCTGTTTTAACGAATTTTGGAGGAAGTTTTGTGTATGAAATGTAAGGCAGATGGGGACCGTGAGAAGTAAAAACGCTTTCATCCTTTTTGCCAAATCCTGTGCAGATGATCCAGCCCCTTCTGAAATGATCGAAAAAACTGCTGTTTTATTTTTTGATAACAGGATTCTCCTTCCACCTTCGTCTTGCTTTGAAGAGCATGAATACACGTTACTAAAATATGCACTGCCTGAGCAACTTCCATACAGTATTCATTCACTCACCTCTCCTATTACTAATAGAAAAGGGAACCATGAGTCAGAAAGTATGGGCTGCTTCAGACTGGCACTAATTTCTTTGAAGACTGAGCAAACCACAGTTTCTAGGCTGAGGCTCTGAATCGCATACATGGGTGCACACCATGTTTTGCTAAATGTAACCACGGAATTGCATGCCATAAAAAGGGATCGTGTGGCAGCACCTGTGGCTTGCACATGCAGAAGAATCCCCTACCCCATAGCTGTTTTACTACTGACTCCCCAGAGCCTTGTCTCTGTCCTCACCAAACTCGCTCCCTGACCTCTGTTTCCCCACTACAGAGCAGGAAGGGGAGGAATTTGGGGGGAAAAAATATCTGAATTTCCACTTACAGAGAAAATAAACAATCCATTCCTTTTCTTGGAGTTTGAAAGTGCAGCTTAGTCTTGTGACTAAATAGCTCCTGTTTAGTGCTGTGCCAGAGGGTTAGAGACATGCCAATATAATGTATCCTCACAAATTACTCTGTAGAAGTCCTGAGGAATATTTTCACACATGCGGGGCGTTAATATCAAATGCCAAACATTTATGGCAGCCAAAGTATATCCACATAATTTCTTGGTAAAGTGATGACCAGGGAGGTGAGGATACTAACTCTGTGGCCTGAACTGACTCCAGGCTGGATAATTACATTTAATTAATTGCTAATAATCTGATGTTTCAGATATTTGCAGTGATCATTTCTCATCATAAGCAGTCATATGCAGTTGCAGAACCTTATGAGACATTTTTGTTTCCCTCTGGAAAGAAATTACTCTGATTGGCATATCTGCTCCTCCTAAAATCATTGGGAAATTTGCCAATTACTTCAGAGGGTGCAATATGGAACCCATGAGTTATTATTGCACTTACTAATAACGTACCATAATATCATACAATTACATTACATTTGCATACATTAAAAACAATAACATTTCTGCCTCTGAAGACCAGATAATCTACCTCACAGTTTGTATAGCCAGCTAATAAGTTAAGCACTTAGGGATCGTGTGAATGGAGTGTGTCTGTGCTTGATTGTGTTTCTAAGATAGAGCTTATAATAAAATAGTATGTATATAAGCCACAATTCCCTCCTCACTCTTTCTTTTGCTCCAGAAGGGGTAGTAATTTTATTTCCATGTATACCCTCAGCCAGTGCCTCTCATCTGTGCTCATTTAGCTGCATGCATTAGCAGTAGGCAGACTGAGCATGGCTCCCTTCATCCTCTGCCTCGTTCCACCCATTAATCCCTCATTAACGTGCAAATACAGAAATAAGCAAAGTTCTGGTTCCTTCCTACTCCTTTTCAGAGCCCAACTTGTATTAGCCCCAGAGATACATTTATTTTATTGAAATGAATAATTGCATATGTTGTGCTACTAAATATGCAAAATTTTCACACATGGAGAAATCCTCCCTATTTAATTCATGGGATGTCATCATAGATTTATTATGCCAAGGCTCTGAGCCTTATTATAAGCTATCCTCTGCCCTCACTTGGACAGAAAACTGTTAGGGGTAGGAAGATCTTTTAGACCAGTTTATTTAGTCTCCTAAAGGCTACAGGGTTTTGGACCTCTCTTGAGGGAAATTCCACCAACGTAATGTCTTTTTCTGGTGCCAGGTTTAAGTAAATGTTTTAGAACAGTCTGATCGGTGTGTATAAATAGCCCTGGTCTTGAGCAACCTCTCTGACATCTTTTGTAACCCAGCTGATCCAGATCTGAATACTCAGGACCAGAAGAGGGCAACTATTTTTGGTTTTGTTTTTTTCCTGAGATTTTTTTCACTTTCTCATACTCAATTTTTTAAAACTTCTTACATTGCTGCTCTTTTGGGAATTCTGCAGTTATTCAGAAAAGAAACGCTTATGCAGAAAGAGCCCAGCAACCCAGAAATGCATTTTTAAGGATTTGTGGTTTTTTAGTGCACAACCTTAAGATACAATTACCATTTATTTTGGAGAATTGCTTTAAATTACTTTGATTTTCTGCATTTTTGTTTTAAAGCTCCCCTCTTCACAATCTTCTTGTTGCCAGAAATAAGGTGTTGATAATTAGACCAAATATCTTCACATATCCGTGTTCATACCCAAGATGCAGATGGGCTGCAAGTGGCTACAGAAACAGTTCTCAGTTTGTTGAATGCAAATCAAGTCTGGACAGTGCAAGCAAATGCTTTTGCTGTCAAATTCTAGCTATTTGTCACACTGTGAGTAGGAGTTAGAATTCCTATACTGATGCTCTTTGTGGATTTATATGTATTATAAGGGACCTGTTAAGCACTCTAGCTGCCCACATTTCTGTTGTCTCCCTTCAACTGTGTTTATTATTGCATTGCTTCAAAACAGGAAGAACCTGACTTCTTGCAGATAGTGGCACCATCTAAGCAATTATATTAATCCTGGAGTTTTGCAGCGTTATAAGAAAACAGTGTCAAGTATACTGCATAATTTCACCTGCTGCGTAGCTTGGCCACATGGAGAACTAGGCTGAGGAATTCAATATATTTCTAGTAAAGAAGGTAAAATAGAGGAGATATTCTTTGTGAAAGAGTGTCATTTTGTTACTTATCACTGTGGCAAAGTAGAGTGAAAGGGGTAAAATGAAGATGACTGTTTGAAGTCATTATCCCAGGGCTGTCCTACGCTAGCTCCACACGCATGGTGTATAAGCGATACACTCCTGAATGAAAGTAGACAGCCTGTACCAGCTCCTCTATGAAATCTGATGTACAGCAATATGTCAGCTGGTAACGAGGCAGTTGCTACCTGAGGTATTGCTGCAAATTCCCTTTTTTGTAACCTAGCCTAGAAAGAGATTTTCTATTAGGGTTTACGCTGAAGTGTGTTAACAGAAGGAAAAGGATTGTGATTTAATGCAACAAGGGAAGTGTACACCCCTGTGCGTGCCCCAGAGTCTGAGGTTGGCAAGATGTTCCTCCTAAATCATTGTTGCTGTTTGTGCGATGTGCTACCCATGGGCAATGCTGGGAAGGAGTGGCCAGATCAGCCTTCCAACGTGTCAAAACAGCATCGAGTCCAGGATGATTCTCGTACAAATGCCTCACATGCCTACTCCGGCACAAGGAACAAATCAACAAAGCAGAGGTATCACTGTGGGAATTCCTACATTTGTCACCCCTCAGTTCTGGCCATTGTTCATTACATCTCAGGTGATCCCATGGAGTCACCAACTATGCCATCAAAAAGCTATGCACCTGTTTGGCCATGGCACAACTGTTGATTCCACTCAAAGTCCATATGTCATATGACTTTGAATAACCCAAAACCTATCAGAACTTTGTGGCTTTCTCAAAAGACAGTACCCAGAATGGGTTGTTATTCTAAATTAGAAAACATCTCAGGAAATCAAAGATAAAAGTTCTTGCTGGTATGATCGGAGGGAGCTGTTTTATGCATGGCTTTGTACCTCCAATAGACTATCAGAGAACTGCGTTTGTGTCCCAAATGTTAAGAATTATTTCATAATTATTATTAGCCAGTACTGTTGTTACGAGCCTGCTTGCTTCAGTCCCCGGGTAACAGAGTCCACTGCTCCATCACACTGTTATAATCAGCCTTATTACAGAAACATAAAACTGTAACCTTCTAAGGCTGCCCGAGCTAGTGCTATAAGAACTGGGAATAAATTGAAGTAATCTTTAGGCCAGCAGCAGTTGCACTGGGAAAATATAACCATTTTTATGCATGTAATGTACGTGCTCCCTCCCCACCCTCTTCATGCTCTTCTCAATGGGACAAAAGCTATCCTCAGACCCCTTTTGCAGTCAAATTAGCTCATCAAAGCAGAACAAGTTTATAACATAGTGTTCGCTGCATATCAAGCGTCCACACACTGCTTTGATTTCCATACTTGGGACTACAGTTGCTATGTTCTCAGTATTTCATTTCAAGGGGGAAAGCTATTAGGTGTTTCCCCCCAAAGTAGGTGATTATTCGATGGCTGAAGATGTCAATGATAATGAAATAAAAAAAAAGGGGCTAGGCTGTGATGGTCTCTAGCAGGAAAATGCATCTCATTAGATGGCATTCCCACCAGAGAGGCCTATGGTATTACACGCATGAATTCCTTTCTGCTGTTGTCAGCCGAGTTTGGGAAGAACACAGCACGCAGCCTCAGTGACAGTGCACAAGGATGTACAAACAGTAATTAAGCCTTGGCTCCCTGATTGGAGCCTCGCTGAGGGCCCAAGTCGAAGGGCCCAACTGGCTTCCGGTGCTTAGGGAGCACATTGTGCTACACAGGCAGAAGCATTTATGGTACAAATATCTCCTTGTCATTGTGTGCAGGACTCAAAGGGCTCAGGTCCGTGCTTGGCAGTAGGGCTCAAAACCCACCCTTTGGTGTTTTATGATGGGGACAAACTGAACAGGCTGTGGGTGATCCAAGGATCTCTTAATTCAGTTTCCTGGCAATTCCGGAAGGAAAGGGAAAATCTGTCCCACTATACAAAATATTTACATGTGGAATTTATATATTCAAGGCTGTTTCTGAGAGTGCAGTTTTGAAAAGGTGATGGTCCTTTCTGCAGGCAGAGGCATGTTAGAAGTTTGTTGGTACTTTGGCATCAGCAACAAAGATCACATACATTGACAAGGGGTGCAGGCACCTCCTTTTTTTCCTTTTCCCCAATATCTTGGCAGGAATTAAGAGCATTTTGGCCAGGCTGTGCGTTTTGAGGCAGAAAAGGAGGATGTGTTGGTATGAAATACAGTGGTGGTCATTAGAAGATCAATGCATTACCAGTGATTCCTGCAGTGGTGTCTGAGACACCGCAACACTTCCTCGCACTTAGAAGAAGCAAAACAGTTTCCCAACAGAGAGCACTGTGTGGGAAATGTGGCCAAATGTTGGTCTGCTGATAAAGATAGGGAGCGGGGGTGGCTGTGGGTTTAAGGGTTGCGCTGAGATGCATTATGGAGGGTATGGCCAAGGAGGCTGTCAGGCACTGAAGCACGTAATAAATGTCTTTTGACTGACAACTTGCTATAACCATGGTGCAGCACTTGTGCCCATCATTACAAGCACTGGGACGTTTTCTACAGTGGCAAAATCCCTTCTCCTATGCAGTGCAGTATCAGAGCAAGCAGGACTTCTCCCTGTGGTGTATCTGTCTAGCAAAAGGAGGTGAACTACAGGAGAGTTAAGGGAGTTACATAAGTTGAATGAGTCTGTAGTTTTATAATATTCATATGAAAATAAAATGGGGCTGGATCGTCACTAGATATAAATCCTGTGGACATGATACAATGCATATCAGCTGAGGTACTGGTCCTTTTGTTTATCGTGTAGCAGACACATAGTACATGATAAAAGTCAAATCGCAGTGATTGTTATTCACTCACCCACTTCTCATATTATGCAGACAAAGCGTTGCTTTTTATCCTTCATATTCTTACGACAATATTGCTGAGAGATTGATAGAGCATCACAAGGTCCCACAACTTTGCAAGCAGACTTCTGCTCCTTCCTTCCTCTGAACATGACACTGACTGGCAGTCCTTGTGCCCTGGCAGGTCTGATTGTCCGAGAAGTAAGCATCGAGATTTCCCGCCAGCAAGTGGAGGAGCTCTTCGGGCCAGAAGACTACTGGTGCCAGTGCGTCGCCTGGAGCTCTGCCGGCACCACCAAGAGCAGGAAAGCCTACGTCCGTATCGCATGTGAGTGTCAAGACGGTGGTGTGTGGGTGAGGGAAAGCAGAGCCTCCACCATTTGGGAGAGAGATTTTGGTTCCCGCCTACTGGGCTTTGCATTTTCTGCAGTTTTTGATGTGTACTAACATTCAGACCTTCGGAACCATGCATAAAAAAATCAGTTATCTTGCTCTTAAGAGCAAGGAAGTCTTCAAAGCCAGGCTGGATGGGGCTTTCAGCAACCTGATCTAGTGGGAGGTGTCCCTGCCCATGGCAGGGGGATTGGAGCAGATGATCTCTAAGGTTCCCTTCCAACCCAGACCGTTCCATGGTTCTGCTATTCTGAAATCTCATTTTTCTCCTTTGTGTGTGGGGAAAGCAGCAAACCTGTATTTCCTATGAACAGCAATTACATGTCTCAAGAAAAGTGGCTGAAGCAAATGGATAGGAATATTGTCAAAACAAGCTCTGAAACAAGGTGTCAACTGTTCTTTTGTATCTCTGCCATCACATAATAATGCTGCTGTTGCTCAACAAAGAAAAAAGTATGTATTTAGCATATCACATAACCAGGTTGGTAAGATTGCAAGCAGTCATCTCAGACCTAATATTTCATTATTGTTATTTCTGGTTACTAACCTCCATATTTATTATGAGCCACTCCCAGCTTAGACTCCAAGAACACAGGGCAGCCAGTTCACTGAAACCAGATCTTCATTTGACTGTACAAATATTTAATGTTCATTAATTTTCAAAGAGGTGCTTTTCTTTGTAATAGAGTAGTCACGCTGGGGACTCCTGTTTCTCTTTCACATGATGAAATCCGGTTTTGTAAAATGTGAACAAAATATTTCGTCTGCAATTGTATCTCTTCATCCATTTTCACCTCAGCAAAAACACATTTTATAACAAAAGGTCATTAGAAGCCAGGTTTGCAGTACACTGACATTTCCTGCACTGGTCCTAAGAATTTATAATAAAAACAGAGAAGTCTTCCAGCCAAATAAAGCTTTTCGCAGACACATTAGAGGGAGGACTATAGGATGACTCATGTTTAAAGGTCTCAATTTAGAACTTTATTCTCCTTTTGTTCTTGTGAAAATCCTCTAAGAGTAGTTACCTCTGTGTAAATATCCAGACACACATCAAGAAGGTTAAATTTAAATACACATTTTTAAATGTGTACTCCAAGTAACTGACTGGAAATAAAAGACCTGCACCTTTGAGTACAGGACTAGCCTCGGAGAGGAATTTCTCCAAGGTTAAAGGAAATTAAAAGTATTGTACATGTTCATCCAGCAAAATTAGAAATGCCGTTACATATTTTCATAGTGTTTTCCCATGCCAGGGAACCTTTCAAGACTTTGGGCATTTTCTTTTTCTGTACTGAAACAAAAGAGCAATTCCATTTATTTTTTTTTCTTCCAAGCAGTCAGCACTTCAGGGAGGCTTAGCAACGTTTGAACAGGTTTTTTTAGATTATGATCCTTATGTTAACTCATTAAGCTGATTTTCATGTCCTGCCAGTTAGCCTATGACAGATGACCATTGAATTAATGCAGTTTACAAGTCAAAGTGTATTTCACTTGATGGTTAAGTAACTTCTGTGTACTTCCATACCTATGCACTTCATTTTTATATATAGCACATAATTATTGTATGCACATGGAAGTTATTTTATATCAATTAACATTTCTTCCCAGGTGTCCAAATTTCTATTGAAGATGCTCATAATACAGAGTTTGCTTCTTTTTCTTACCAAATTTTGGAGATAGGTGAACAATCAGTTTAGTGATTTTTGCAGTGTCCTGGGGTTTCTTTTAGAAGTCTAATTAAAGAAATTCCAGGGAGTGTTATGTGCTTGTCACTCGAGCACAGCTTTGCATTTTAGTGGAGATTTTTTCTTTGTTCCTGAGTTTGGGATTCTTGGTCAGCTTTGACTAGGCAAGTCACTTTCACTCCTTGGGATTAGGAGTTGAAGTGTCAGGCTGTCAATCTACAGGCTTTTGAACAGCTGCAGAGGCACCTTCTCTGCAAACCTACCTATTTCTAATTTCACAGATTTTTGTAAATTTCTCAGGTAACTTGGGACTATTCTTTTAGGAACACAGACATAACGATCAGGGATATATACCTCCCTTGTGTGATGTCATTTTGTCTGCAAGATCACTATTTTAAACTGTGGGCTCAGATATACTGGTATTTATCAATACTCACAGCCTTGATATCAAAGGACTGAGTATGGACTGTCAATACAATTGTTGTTCCCTACCTAAACTTTAAACACAGCTGAACAGTCTGCTGATGGTTACACAGTGTTCCATGAGACAGGAAGGTAAGGGAGGGTTCATGCAGTATTTATGAATCTGGTTCAAAATTTAGGAGAGTCAGAAGAGTCCAGCTCTTCAGCTCTGCCTGCATCTGTAGTTGCATGCTTATATCACTAATGCAGTCTTCACTTTTAATTCATACAAAAAATGAACATTGATACCTTTTGCAAAAGTGAGAAGTGAATGGAGCATGTAAAGTGTTCTGTTTAATTTATTATTTAATATTATTTATTTATTATTTTATTGTTTAATTTATTGTGTATTTTAATACCTGAACATAGTGATTTCATCTCAACATGTACAACTGTAGCGTAACTAGCCATTCCTATCACATTAAGAAAAAAATCTTTTCTCCCTCTCCCTCTTCCTTTGCCTTTCTCTGTTTCCCTTCTCCTTCTCCTTCTCCTTCTCTCCTTTCTCTCTTTTCTCCCTTATGACCACTGGTCTTATTCAGGAATTGCTGTGTCGTCTCAAGGACTGGAGCAACACTCCATTAAAACAAACAAAAAATAATAGCATTCAACATCTCTGTTCACTGAGCGTGTAATAGAATTAACTGAAAAGTAATTTGAAAGTGTGAAAAATGTGCATCCTGGAAAAGTGGCTTGTATTTGTTTAATGCAGGGTCAGGCATGTGTCAGAAAGTACATAACAACCTAGTCAATGAAAGTTCTCTATGAAAATCAATTGCAACATCTCTCTAGCCAAGTAAAGAGCCTCAGTTATTCAGGAAGGGAGTAATCTATAAATATGAAGTGCAGAGTCTGCTGCATTTCAAAGGCTGTACATGCTAGCCATACAAATAAGAAGAGGCTGATTCAAGCCAACAACCTGGCTCCCCAAAGTGTTTGGGGCATTTAATGGCATCTCACCACTGCACTCCTGGACCTCCTGTATGCTCCCTTCTGGGCAGGCTGTTTCTGAAAAGGAGCAGCATGACAGGTGATAGAAACATCATTATTTTCAGTTTCTTTCATATGGCATGGAATTCATCTTCCTGAGGCGCTGGTCTCCCCATGAGGGTGGAGCTGAGCATTTTGTCCTCTTGAATTAGCAGATTCGCTGGGATTAATTTTCACTCTGCCATTCTTGATAGCTCCCTAACCAACAAAAGTGGGGACTCCTTATGTACATCTTGGTGGAGCTGGAAAAATAAAAGATTGTTGTCTGAGATATTGGCCTATGAAAGTGCTAAAATGCATTTCCTACTTGTTCATACATTTCTTCTTTATTCTAAGCACATATAATCAGGTGCATTGGAGTCACTAATAGGTTTTGATACAGTTCTACTCAATTTAAACAAATGGACAGAGGAAGGATGAAGTTTGGGTAGCTTTCTCTTTGGCTAAAAAAAAAAAAATCAAGCCCAATATAAAGTTTTAATGTGAATTTTATGTAACAAGGCTGATGTCATTTAACAGGTAAAACCTAACAGGGCACAATTCCTGTTTTAAGGATGAATGATGCCTGAGCGTGTGTGAGCAAGAGCAGAGTTAAACCCACTAGAAAATACATCTGATAAAGACTAAAAAATAGCCTCAGGATTTGACCTAATTTTTAGATCAGATAATAACAGGGTGGCTAAGACAAATTGCTTTGAGCCCATGTGCGCAAAGCAGCCTCACTTTTCATTTGCTCCAGTTTTGTGTTGGTGTAGCCTCACTGACTTCATGACGTTAACCAAGGCTGTCCTTGAGAAAATATAGTGAAAATATAAACCCTAAATCTGCTGTCAGGTTTTGGATTTGTTGAAAACAAGTAAGAAAATAACAGCTTTTTCTGCAACTTCTGTTGAATGATCTTTTTTTGGTGTAACGAATCTGGGGAGTCTCTTCTTTTCTCTTAGTCATTGTCCTAAAATCAAAGTTTGAAAAAAGGAAGGAAGGAAGGAAGGAAGGAAGGAAGGAAGGAAGGAAGGAAACTTATTTTTCATTTTAAAAATATCATTTTAAAAAGCTGTGATGTAGTAAGGAACTGCAGTAGTTAATCTTTTGTATAATTTCATATTAGTTTACTGTCTACTTATCTAGAAGCCTTTTTTTTCCCCAGACACTTTTTTCAAAGGAATGTAGCTAATATATGCATGTCAGATGCTGTATACTGATAAGATAAATGTGGTACAGAAAAGTATGCTAGTTTACCTGTTGGTTTCTCTCTGCTTACAAGGGGTATGCAGTCATACAAAGAAACAGATATAAAAAATAATAATAATAAAAAAAAATCACAGATTCGTTACTGACTGTCAGTTATCTCATCTTTTAGTATTGGGGCTGCAGTGCCTTTCTTCCCCCTGCCTTCACACAACTAAACCAGGCAACCTTATGAGCACGTGCTCCTGTAGCCACCAAAGGCTTTTGTGGGCTACACCAAAACATGCATTTTGTAGCCACCAACGCATATTGCAATAGATATAAATTTGGTGCACAGCAGGATAAAGAGTGAGAGCTGGGAAGGATAGCACTTGAAAGTTTTAATAGGAAGGCATGTCCAGGATGTGCCCTATTAAAAATAACAACGAGAGAATGCTTTGTGCATTTTGATAAGCGAGTTAGCAGAGATAGGACCTTAATTTCTTCTCTGTCCACCATTTCAGTTACTCCTAATAAATATCTGCTTCTTGTAGTTAATGAGGGGATAACTGCATTCCATGGTCTGGAGCTGAGACTGCTGAAGAAACAATGTCAGATCACAGAAAGGGCAGCACGGGAGTTACCTAAGCATTTAACATACTTAGTACAGTAACTCTGCTTTTCCTCTTCACAGGGTTGTTTGTCTGCTGCTTCCCAAATTAACAGGTGTGACCAATTCTCAAACTTAAGGATGCAATTGCAGCAGTAATAAATACACATAAATAAGCAATAAAAATGCCGTAAATACAAATCACATTGTTCTGTAATAAAGACTTAAGGTTTTATAAATTAAGATGGACATTCACTTCATTGTTAGCATTGTTTAAAAACCAAAAGAACCCCTTTACTAAATGTATATGGGTTTAAATCCCCTAGCAGGAGCCTTGAGAATATCCTATGCTAACATGCCCAAGAAATGATCATCTTTCAGTGGAGTCTGTTTAGTGAGTGATGATGAAACATAGATGCAATCAAGAAGTTAACAAAAGTTTGTATACAGTTTGGTCATGATGAGACATATATGTGAGTCAGAGTAGCATATTAGAAGAGCAACAACAACAAAATACCATGTTTATATATATTGTTTGCTGTTTTACTATTTCAGTGTGTTATAAATTCAATTCTACCTGTAAGCTGTAATGTACACTTGGTGTTTGTAATGTTTGTCTTCAGAGCATTTAGTTCATCTGTCATCTAGAGCCAATTGAGGTGTCTTTTGAGCTTCACATTTAGATTTTCTCGAAAGACAAGGAATTTAGATCCTGTCTTCAATAACCAAATAAAGTAATGAACAGTGTTAAGTTTATAAGTTAGTTCTCAGGTTAAGCGTACAAAATAAAACAATATCTAGCTATCAAGTAAAAATATAAGAGGAGGAGAAGGGTGTGATTGATGTGTGCCTGGGAACCCATCTGCTCAGTGAATTCTTTATGAAGTGGGCTTGCTTGGATTTTTTACAGTGGTACCAATATTGAACGTGTTGAGTGGGTACTTCATTATAGACGTAGCCCACGTGGAAGCTATGTTGTAAAAGGCTGTTTTGTCTTGCCAGCACATGGCTGAACTAGCTTAGAGCTGAAGGGGGAGGAATGGGACAAATGATTTTTCAGCAGGCGTGCAGGCGGTGGGTGAGGCTCCAAGCAGCTGCCAAGGGTAAGTGTTATCCCCAGCTGGCTGAAGATGCCATCAGCAGAATGAGGGTCTGGCAGGTGTGCATCTCCCATTTGCTCAGGCTGTGAGTACATAGTGAATAACAGAGGACAGCGGGTCATAGGATCAAACAAAGCATCTTACAGGTGGTAGCCCAGCAAGTGAGGGGTGTTCATCAACTTGTTCAGTACCTGAGGTCAGCAGATGTAGTGTCCTGTGTCCCCAAAACATGTTGTGCTCTTCCAAGTAGTCTTCCTCTGTCCGCATCAGCTGGGATGTGAAAGTTGATGTGGCTTCTTGGCCACCTGAGATGACAGCCAGAGGCCTTGCTCCCTGGGCTGAAGAACTAGAAGCAAGCTCAGCTCAAGCCATGAGGTGCCACGTCCTTGGAAAGGGGGAAGCTTCTTCATCTTTGCTGCTCCTCTCCAGTTTGAGAAGGAGGCTGGGGCAGCCTTACAGTGCCACGACATGTGCCAGATTTGAGCAGTCCCTCCAGAGAAGGAAGGAGAAGCATGGAGTTGTGCACTGAATACAAAGATGGGGTTTTGAGGTGTTGACTCCCATTCCCAGTTCCAGGTATTGATGCTTGGGCCAGCTGCAAGCACAGCCCAGTCTTATCTTCAGTCTCATCCCACAAGCAGCAAGGCACAGAAGTGTGCCTTGGGAGGGAAGTCAGCTTTGATCAATGCCCAGCGTGTGTCTGATACAGCAGGGGACTCTGCAGAGAGAGGCACCCCATTTACAACTGACAGAGGTTTCAGGGGGATCCCCTGGGCTGATGACACTCTTGTGACAGTCTCAGTGGAAGTCTGGTTTGATCTAATTAACAACAAAGACCTGAAACCACACAAGAACAAAATGAAAGAAAAGAGAATTTTTATATATAACCTTTCCATCACTTACCCACCAGTGTGATTGAGCATGACAAAGATTGTAAATTCAGAATTCAGCTGTGAACAGAAGAGAGAGGATGAAGTATGTCTGATAGCACATGGTTTCTTACATTTGGATTGCAGTTCAGTCTCTAATGCTTTTTTTTAGGGGGAAAAAAAAAAAAAAAGGTTTCTCAACTTCACCAGCACCACAGAAAGTGATGGAAGAAGAACAGGATAGTTTTACAATATTATTCATGTTTTTCTAACTCAGCACCAATCAATCATCTATGTTTGGGAAATAAATGCAATGACATATGTTTTTACAAGCACATGGATCCTCTTTCATTACACAGAACATCAGTGGTGTTTTCCCACTCTTTTTCCACAATTATTTTTCTGTTTGGGCATTTATTAGTAGTCTGGATAAAATTAAAACAGCATTGAATCTTGCCTCTTGACAACACTCTCAGCAATAGGAGGTAGACTTGGATTAGAGAGGTTGGCTACCTATTGATATAACAGTTAAAAAAATGCCAAGCCTTATTCCCCCTTTTCAAGTGTTTTACCTGCGTTTTTTGCACATAGTACATTTGGTTTTATATGGATGCCTATGTGTACTGC
This sequence comes from Cygnus atratus, assembly GCF_013377495.2. Taxonomy (NCBI): domain Eukaryota; kingdom Metazoa; phylum Chordata; class Aves; order Anseriformes; family Anatidae; genus Cygnus; species Cygnus atratus. The sequence goes on from NC_066365.1 coordinate 8,907,980, forward strand.
CTGTAAGAAGTAAACTGTCATATATATGTACTCCTTGTGAAGGTCTTTTCATATTCTTAAAAACTTGTTTCTCTGACGACAGACATCAAATGTATGTGCTTCTCTCAATGGGCATAGCTAACAGGAAAGTTGGATAAAAAATTATGTGGCTTTTCTTTTTGTATTCTTAAAGCTTGCTCATTTTTTTTGAAATATATTTATAGGAGGAAAGTTGGAGTTACTAGAAGGAGCACAGAATAAAGAGTCTTTAAGGTCTACCAAGGGCAGACCTTAAAGACCTATTCTCTGACAGTAATGTGGCATTGTTCTGTTCATTTCTGGTTTACATCTAATTCCTGTCTGACAAGTGTCCGTTTTTCATTCTCATTCATTAGTCACCCTTGCATTAGCACTGACTTGAAGGCATCTGACCTGCCTCTTATCACGTTTCTCAGAAATGATAAAAGATATCCTTAAAGTTTTACCCACCCACCCATCACAGCAAAATACAGAGCAACAGAAAGGAGATAAAATACATTTGGTAAAAAAAAAAAAAAAAAAAAAAAAAAAAAAAAAAAAGAATAAGGTCATTCTGCTCTTTTGTAGAAGATGACAGGTAGAAAATGAACTAAGGACACGCTATGAGTGTGTATAGAAACTGTTACCTTTAGCAGGTGAAAATGCAACTTTTGAGCTGTTTGTAAGCTAAATATGCATTAAACTTAAAAGGAATTTAACAATGCATCAAAATTAAGCTCTAATGCCCCTCTTCCCCAAAAGCATAGAAATTCAGGAATAAAGTTAACAATATGGCATACACTGAGATTTTGATTTCCCATTACACTATTTCAGTTTTATGCTTGTGGAAATTCTCTCATTTCAATGCAGCTCTGAATGCAGCCATCTGTCCTTAACAGAGAGGCTTGCACAGAAGTATTTCAGGAGTCTCGGATGAAAGTCTCATCTTAAGTATGCTGTAAATGTGCTGCAGTATATGCCACAAGAGCCCCCTCTGAATTTACTAAGACTCTACGTTAGTAAAGAAAATAGTCTAGCTCAAGGTGGCGGACCAGAATTTTAATTCTTGTCCTTGTTTTCTTTTTATGAAGAAAGCCTTGAAGAGAAGTTAGAGGCAGAGGGAAAAATCTGATGGTGGTACAGGCTGTCCCCCGGGCCTGGCGGTGACATCCTCACCTGTGGCTGGGTGCAGTATATGAAGGAGCCCACAAGCAGAACAAGGTGGACCTTTCAGCATCGCTTTCCACCAGGGCTTGCTCCACTCTGAAGTGATGAGCTGTGGCAGCAATGCTACCTGTATAATGGCAGTATCGCTAATGCAATCAGGGATTATTCTTCATTACTAAAATCATAATGGAAAGAAAGTGCAGGTGCACTAAATAAGTGTCTCTCCCTATTGAGGGTGAGGGGGTAGAAGGCTCTCTCACCATCATGTTAACAGGGCTGCTGCTGACCTGAAGCTTTAATAATTCACACTGCCTCTTCACAGACAAAGAGGTCCTGACAGAGAATGGATCAAATGTTTTATTGTTGTGTTGTTTTTTTTAAGGCATATTTTCTGAAGATTGTTAAAACTTTTTTTTTTTTTTTAATGGGATGTATTTTATTTGTCTTTTACCATTCTTTGGGAAAATGTATCCTTTCTGTCCTTGCTTGCAAGCAATCGTAACTTCTATGACACTTCCGAAAAGTGACAAATGTGTTTGAAAAGGCTCCATTTGGATAAGATCCAAAGTCCCTCAGTACATTAGCAAGCTCACCCACTCCTGGTCGATAGCGTGAAGTTGCCGTGATGACTGTAACTGTTAAATGGAAAAGGAAGCTGAAGACTGAAGAATTAGAAGGAAGTCTTTATCTACAGAAATCACGCTGCAAGGGCCATAGGAAAAAGGATTCATTTCAAAACTCAGTGCTGTACCAGCAGGGACTTTCATGATAGCTACAGAAGGTGAGGAAATCGTTTGCCCAGGCCCTCCACTTCTTCATCATTTAAAAACCCACCTTATTAACTTGCTTGTCTTTTGCAACCAGTGAACCTAATGCCTGCTTAGGTAAGAAGTGCCCTGCACAGGTGCCATCTGTAGCTATTTGTAGGTGGCAGGGCTGCAGCGGAAGGTGGTGGGTAGCTCTGGCTGCATGAAGCTGTAAACGTGGGAGGGAGCTAACAGAATAGGGGATAAAAGCTCCCAGTCTTGTAAATACACAATTATGTACTTTTTTTTTTTCTTTTCCAAATGAGTATCATTTACTCAACAGTACCTAATGGCTCCTTTGAGAACATTGCTGTCTATTATGTCAAGGCCCCTACTTAGCGTATTTTTAGTTTGTGGATCATTGACCCACTGCAAAGCAGTGGTGCTGCTCAAGTGCTTCACGCCAGGCAAGGCTCTGCAGCGTGGGAGGGGAGCTGGGGGAGCCGCATCCCCTGGGATTCCTCTTGCCTCCCGTAACTGTACTGCGGCACTACCCAGGGAAAACAGGCCATGCGTACCTAGCAGTTCCAGCTGCTGAGAATAAAGAGGGTAAAGTGTTAGGTTTTTTGTTTGCTTTTTTGATTATTATTTTTTTACTGTTATTACACATTTTTAGACTTAATGCTGTTTACTTTTGTTTGCATTAAAATTGGTGGGGTTTTTTTGGAGGTGAGCATTTCGTGAGTGAGGTGATTGCTGTGCACACGTGAGGCTGCTGGAAACTTCAGAGCTCTATTAATGTTTCAGGAAGGTAGGGAGGACAGTAAATCAATGTGTCAAGGAAAAGCCTTGGATTATTATCTGTCTAATCTGGCTCTACTGTATTCATCCCTCCATATCTGAACACATGAATGCTTTTATTAATGAGCCATTTATTGCTGTGCTTATATTCTTCTATTACCAGCAGTATAATAACTTTCTCACTTATACTCATGATATTAGAGCACAGTACATCTGTTATAATTGTCCATAGCATGTACATATGTGTACATTATGTGTATTAAAGTATACCTGATGTGGAGGGAATTCTTCTCCACTGGAGATATCTGTGGAACTAGCAGTAATATAGTCCGAGTTATCTCTAATCTAAAGCAAACTGCTTTAACCCAGCATTACATGTGCCCAGGATATGTACCAAGCATAAAGGATCTATGAGGAGCCTGGACCACAGGAAAAGTGTCGTGTCCCAAGAAATCTAGCAGCTCCTGAAAGATCTGCCCATCTGTGCATTTAACGTGTAGAAGTACAGAAGTACAGTGAGCAAAATCAGGGGTTGTGCTTGGAGTGACTCCCACCCACAGAGGGGATCTGGAGCATTTTGTTGTTACCCAAATTGAGCTGTACAGCCCTGGCTAGCCTGTCAGAGAGAGTGGGATGAAGCTGGTAATGCTGGGGCTGGCAAAACCGTGGGAGCTACATACAGGTGTCAGGGACAGACCTAATCTCTCCGGTTGTCTTGCTGTGATTCCTGTCACATGAAGTAGCCTCACTGGCCCAGAGTACTACCAGTGTGTCAAGGATGCCAACAGACACAACAAGGCGAAGCTTGACATGTCATCCAACAAAATTACCAGTTCTGTCTTCCATGTCGTAGGTTAAAGCCCACTACGTCAACATCTGAGGTTAAAATGGTGGATTTTTTTGCTCGTTTTCTAAAGCCAGACCAGCTCTTTGATCTGGATTCCAACATGGCCCCGTGTCCACCTGCAGCAGGAACAGGCAGCAGGGAAGAGTGTCCCCAGCTGCTACTGGGGCTGAATGCTCACCTTTCCCTCTCCACCCTGGCACAATGAAGAGTGTGTCAGACCATGGTGGAAACATGGATCCAGTGGTAAGATAGGAAATTCCCAAGTCCATTTTACCACCGATGCAAATATGTTACAAAAGTGTACAAGAAATGGCAAAGTGAACTGCTCCAAGATCAGGAGACACATTTGGTGTTGTCTCTGCCTGTGACATTTCTGTGGTGCTGTGCAGGGAACCAAGCATGGTTCAGCTATACATTATGGCTAGTGTTATCTATTTAATGTTACAGGGATAATGAGACAGTGAAGACAAAGTAGCTAAAGCTGTAAAGTTAACGTTTATAAATTAAAAATGGCAGCACAAACACTTTAAATCATGGGTTTAGGATAACTCAGCTTATGTGCTTTAGTTTTACAGGTTTTTATAATTTCCTTTAACTTTCTTTAGTGTTTCACTGGCATAGCTTAGCGAACATAAATTACCTGAAGATGGGATTTCTTTTTCCTTTTGTTCTGTGACTGACTGAACATGACCTTTCACAGTGAGGCCTTGGTTCTTGGCTGGGTTCACGTGTACTACCACAGTATAAATAATAAATCCACTATGAAACCTCTGACCATTTAATGCTTGAATGAAGTGAAAACATGTCTCGGTGTTGAGTGCTCCACTTTCCAGGGAGCAGATATGCTATTTTCTCTGGTTAGTAAGACCTCTCACATCTTAGGCAGTACAGCAATCACATGTGATACGCACCACCAGCTATTAATACTATTAATTTGCCTTCCTTCTCCCCCTCTTTCTCCCTCCCCAGATCTCCGGAAGACTTTTGAGCAGGAGCCCCTGGGGAAAGAAGTGTCCCTGGAGCAAGAGGTCCTGCTCCAGTGCCGTCCCCCTGAAGGCATCCCAGTAGCTGAGGTGAGCAGCAGTGGCATTTTGCCCCAAGCAGCTGGCATTTGGGTATCCTAACTGAGGCCTGATCGGTGGCTAATGGGGCAGGGAATGAGGGCATGTCATGATGAATGGGTGGTAACAGAGAGCTGACTGCCTGCTGCTGGTAGACAGGATTGATCGGAAACTGATTAATGGCTTTGGAAGCGATTAAGGTGTCTTGCTGGGCAGAGCTATAGGAGGTTTGGTTTCAGGTTTTTGTTCTCTGTCAGAAATCGTAGTTATAACTGGTGTCCAAAGGACACGTAGCTGGTGGGGCACACCAATACCATCCTATTACCTTTCCTTGGCCTTTTAGAGAAAAGGCCATTTCAGTTATTGAAAGAGGCATCTTTCAAACACGCTATAAAGACATTTTAATTCTTTGTTTGCTAGATTTTATTTCCCTCACATGTTTGTGCATATACTTGTGTGTGCACCGGCTGGCCAGCTAGGTGCAAGAGGATGTATCATGGTCCAGTATGGGTTCCCAGGTGGGGCAGCACAAGGTGGGGGCAAGTAGGGGATGCATCTGCAAAATAATCCATTTTCTTAGGCTTATCTGTATTTCTCACTGGCATTTAAGTAATAGAGAGTGGGTAGCCTTCCATCCACCTGGCAGGAGCAAACCTACTCTTCACCAAAATACGTGTCCCCGGGCAGCAGAAGGTTGCTCTGCCTAAGTGCAGTGGTGGCTCCAGCCAAAGATGGCTTCGGCTCATTGCTCACGGGAGGGGGGTTTCTGAGTCACAGGGGAGCACTGAAATCCTAAATCTGCTTCTGCTGTTCAGAGAAAAATTGATTGTTAATGATGGTAATTCCCCTATCTGAATTCTCCTCGGTCTTCCTCTGCCGCGCAGAGAAGGAACTGTTGCCAATTTGCATTAGGATAAGTTAGGCTGTCATGGCTAAGTAGCAAACTGGTTGTCACTCAGTGCTGATGACTGATTTCTCAGGAGACAAAACTTAAAGTGTTACCTCCCCAAGTTCAGGTTTAGTTGGAATTGCAGAAAAGTGTCCACAAACATCAGAGGGAATAATTAGCATAGACTTCTCCTCTTTCCTTTTTCCTTAGGCTGTTTTCTCTCGCCTTTAAGAATCCCAAAACTGTAAAGAGCATTTAGGTCTGCTGAGCCAGCCTGCTGACAACCTCAATGTTAATCAGTTGGCTTTCCCCAAGAACTTATCAGCATTTTTTTTTTCCTTTCAGATGCTCCTTTACCTCAAATCAATTTGCCATTGTGCCTTGATGAGTATTTGAAATGGGATAGGCTATTCTGGAGGTGCAGATCATTACCTTTGCTAGAAACTGAGATTGGTCATGACAGGTTTTTTTGAGTGTGGTGTTACAAGCACCTCTGAAATGTTGGCGGTGAGCACAGGTATTCCCATGGAAAGGTCTATAATGCCTGGTCAGGTGGCCAGGACCCAAACAGCATGATTTAGCATGCTATGTGGAAGGAGAGCTCTCTCTGCTGTTATAAAAAATTCTGCATGAACCATTACTACTTGTAACTGTTATTCTTAAGTCAAATTATATCTGTCCTCCTTCCACCAAGCAGCTGTAAAGGCAAAAAAAAAAAACGTGCTGCACTTGCCATGTCTGCTTCCTAGTACAACATCTCCCAAGGAAGTGATCTCTGAAAAGATCCCCTGTGAGCGGCTTTCATAATAATTGCACTTTTTCCTGCCTCCAAGTATCCTGGCTCACTTTGTCAATAGCAGAGATTCATGACTCTACATTAACAGGCTCTGAATCTTATTTGTACCGTGGTCAGGGCAGACACCAATTAACACTTGGCAAGCTCCAAAATCATATACTCCCCATCTGACATTCAAAAGAGCCATTCTCAATGTTGTATTTTTTTTTCTCTTCTGACTTTTGAAGTCGGGAGGAGATCAAACACCCAGATTGGACAGCCGCCTAATACAGCCTCTTTGTAGATTCTTTCCAACACTATTAAAAGAACAAAGACCTGAACACTAATGAATATGAATACCTTAATGTGACACTTTATTGCAGCCACTTGGTTAAGCTGGTAAGATAAATTTTAAAAAATGGCAAGATGAAAGGTAACTCGGTGGGTTGAAGGATTACATGATTATTTTAATTTAGAGATGAATGAGTTCTTTGTTTAAGACTTCATTTATTTGTTCAGAGAAGTTTCTGATATGGTGGTACAGGTAACTAAGTAAGAAAGGACTTGGGAGAAGGCAGGCAGCAGACTGAAGCTTTTTTGCACATTGGAGAAAGTCTGGTTTGATTCCAGGTAGAGTAGGGTGTCATAAATGCTGCAGCTATCAGCAGTATTTCCAAATGCTTTAGTGACCATGTACCTCAGACTCTTCCCACTCTGGGCACTATGTTGTGTTTTGGTGTTGTTTTTTTTGACTTACTGGCTTCTGCAACAGTCACTGGCTTTAGCAACAAAGAGGGAAGAAAACATTACACTATGAAACTGTACAAAATACACATTCATTGTGACATCATATTGGAGTCCAGAGTCCTGGAGTCTTCCACTTGTTTTTTTGTTTGTGTTTTTGTTTGTTTGTTTGTTGTTGTTGTTGTTTCTCTTTTTATTATTATTATTATTTAATTCTGATTAATCAATTAAATTTTATTTATTTATTTCTCCTGGTGTTTCCAAGTGGTGGGAACAACCACACTTAGGGATAAATTCTTTTCTCCTTTTGGTAACGAGGGAATTTAGTCCTATAATTGCCAACATATTTAATTGCAGTTAACTGTGTCGAGCTCTTATGGATCAATGCTGGAGCAGTTCTTGTTATTGAAAGGCTGAAGCACATAACAGCCTTCAGCTGCTCGAGAGGGCAAGAAGGACAAAGATCGAGATGGGCAGGCAAAGCTTTTAAAGCAGCACTTACCAGTCCCTCAGATCCACTAGGACATGATGAGCATTAGTGTAGACTCAGATCATGGCCACTGAAAAGAAACTTCAAGATCCAAATAGAAGCAGAAGAGAAGGGTATGTGTTAAACTACACCAGCCTCATGTCCTGAGGTCAAATCAAAGTACATCCTGCTTGTTCACTTGGGACAAACTAAGAAGCAGGGGGTTTGCTTGGTCACTAGGAAAATCAGATCAGCTTCTCTGTGGTCATATACCTCTACCCACCAGCCCTGACCAGCATCTGTGCCAGCTGCTCCATGGCATACGTACCTACTCCTAGCATTATAGCTGATATCAAGCTGAACCTACCTACAGATTCTGAAATGCCCGGGGAAGTGTTTTGCCTTTTCCTGTACCTGGCCCTGATGAGCAGGCGTGGTTACACTGAGGTTTCCACATACAGCTGAAGGGTAAAGGGGCAAATTCACATTGGCCTACCTTGAAGAAAAAAAAAAAAAAAGAAAAAAAAAATGGAATGAGAGGAATGGAAATGAAAACAAGCAAAAACACTAGCTCCATGCTTCCTTGCCCTGTGCTTTTTGTCAGTGGAGAGGAATTGGACAAGGCACTGAGATAAGCAGTCTGGCCCGACAGAGTCATCGAGAGCTGCCAGTGCTAGGCACCGCTGGAGATTAGGCAGTCCCAGCTCCCTGGTGTCACACAAAACATCCATTTCAGTTCTACTCTGTTTCACGTGTGCATTTTTTCAAACTTAACCTGAGAAGCCAGGAACAATCCCATTCTGCAGTGCTCCAACAGGAATGACAAAATTATTAGCAATTAATCCCCTATTTCATTTAATTTGTTCTTTGAAAGATGCCAGCATCATATTGCACATGGTAAAATACAGTCAGAGACACTGAGTCACAGCAAATTAGGTCACTGAGATAGGATATAGATCAAAGCATCAATAAGATGTAAGATTGGTTAACATGCCATAAGCTGCTAGACGAACTTCTGCATTGAAATGTGTGATTTGCTGCACCTTCACCAGGGGGATAATTGCTTCTTTAATTATAATTGAAGTGTTTCACGGAGGAGTTTAACTGGAGAGCAGAGTGCAGCATGCAGTTTGGTGACCCATTTGAGTTTAAAACATGACATAGTATTTATCCACATCCACGTCTCTAATTAGGAATTAGCGCAAGGATGAAAGCATCCCTCTGTCAAGAGGCAGACCAAGGTGTTTTGCTGAGTCAAGATGACTGTGACATGGGCTTCGTTGAGCTGTCATTGCATGGGGAAAAGCTGGTGGAGGCTGAAGACTTCTTTAAATAGGCAGCATCAGGTGGCTGCTCCATCTAATTGATTATTAATATGACTGCTGTTTGCCTCCTTTCATGAGAGAGGCTTATATTTTGCTGCAGTTGTCCCTTAATTGGAAGTTCATGTGTATGCATTTCCATGCAGGTGCGTGTCACTGAGACAGAGTTTATATTCCCAGCAGGAAAGTGAGCTTAAAGAGAAAGGGAGTGGAGCAGTTTGTGGGCACAAATACTAATTAGCTGCGAAGCAGCACTGCCCTTTGCAGTGCCTTGCAGCACACAGCTGAATGCCTTCAGGTGTCAGAAGGAGGAAGATGAGGAAGGGGGACATGGATTTGTCTGTGGGAGGAGCACAACCCTTTTTCTCTCTTTTGCTATCAAATTCCAGCAGAGGCTTCAACCGTCGGTGCTCCATGCTCATCTCTGGTGTTGGTGGGTGATGTACATTGCCTCTCCTGAATCAAATTATGTGGTAAGAGAGGAAAAATGCACTCCAGAAGCTCAAAGCAGCTATTTTAGTTCCCAGGACTGATTAAGGTTTATTTACCTAAAGCCTCAAGGGTGGATGCTGGTTGATGGGAGGTCTGTGCTGTGCTTCAGTGTTGCTGGCACAACAGATTGACACCCAGCTCCTACATTGACTGTCCTGAGTCAGAGAGGAGCAGGGAGGTGAATAAGCTCTGTGGTGCAAAGGAGCCCTAACTCCTGCTCCAAGGACTGCCTGTTCATTTTGCCCTGTAGAGCTGGTGGATAAGGTCTGGCAGTGCAGGGATGTCCTTCTTCAAAAACACAGGATAAAGCTCCCTGTATTTGTCAGTGTCTGGTCCTGTACATATCTGTTCCTTCTGCAGCCCAATCTATTTGTGGGTGGCAGGGGCACTATTCTGAGAAGCAAGAAATAGCTTACACCCTGCTGCTTGAGAACAGGCTTGCATTCGGGTCTTGTTCTTTCTGGGAAACGTGCTGACTGCTAGGTTATTTCTTCATTTGTTATGCATTTATATTTACCTTATGCATATTTTTGGAAGCTACACAATGTTGGGGGGCAGATTTTGGCAGCACCTATTGATGAGGCTTTGTGTTTTACGTTCCCTACTGGTTCATTTCTGTGGTGCAGAAACCCCTGCTGAGATATGTAGCTCTTCAGGCAGGACTGAGTTTTTTGAGACCTGAGTTTTCTGTGGTTTCTAATCCTACCCTTTTTCTTTCTAGTGCAGTTCTGCTGACACCATTGTAAGTGAGGGCAGTGCTTGCTCCTCAGTGAGTTAAGCTGTTGTTTGCTTAAATCTCACCACAAGCAAAGATGGTCTGTGGGACTGGAGAACAGTCAGGTTTGTAGTTCCTCCATAAAATATTGCGATGGGAGGTGTTCTGCATGACTGGTGACACACACCCTGCTAACCTATCCTCTCTACAGCTTTCTTTTTGTGGTGAAGGTGGCTCTGAGATGCTAGTTTAGCTAAGACTAACTCCCTCTCCTTTTCATAATGTACTCAGAAAAAGCAGTGTTTTCCCTTTATACGTATTTTTTTTGGAAGATATACAATGTGGGATATAGATTTTGGCAGCATTTTTGATGAGGTAGACGAGCATATCTCCAAACTGCTCCCTTAGAGAAGGTAGCTTCACTGGAGATACTGACCCTGGAGATACTACTCCGTACACCTACAGCATTAGTCCATCAGGTTCTACTTTGACAAAAGCTGATCCTAGTTCCTAATAGCCAAGTCTTCACAGTGCCTGAAGTGTGAGAGTTACTTCTGACAGTGGTTTGTGGAGCTTGAGTTCTCACTAGCATTCACAGCAGTAGTATTTGCCTCGGTCAGTTCTTCTGGCAGTAGCCTGTTCAGATTTAGTGCTACTTTAGGTGTGAAGAATTATGATGCTTCCACGTTTTAAGAGAGGTGCTTTCAAAATTTGGTCTGTAGAGCACACACATTAGCTGTAACTCAAGAGTTGTTTGATCAGGTTTTGTTGGGTTTTGCTCAGGAATTTCCAGGTGCTTCTAGAGCTGATGTTCTTCTTTCAATAAAGTGTGCCCCCTGACTGAAAAAAAAATCCTGCATACCTTTAAAATCAGTAAGGGGAGTTGTTCATGTGACAAATTCAGAGGGGACAGGAAAGGGATTTAGAGACTACAGTCACCCTCAATATCTTTTTCCCCTATTGAATTTAATGATTGTGAAAAGCATATACCTCCTATCTATCCATCTACCCATCACGGGCATATTCAAAGTACCACAGACTTCACACTGATAACCTCTTTAAAGCAGTTTCCAAACGAATAACCTGTTTAAAGTGGTTTCCAAACAGAAAATCCCCAGTCACCTTGGGATTCATGGAGTCCAGCTGCCCACGTGGTGCCAAAAATGCCAACCAACACACATCAGCTGTAGCACCTCCATCCTAACCCCCCTGTTTCAAGCAGGAAAAGGAGCATAGCATCTCTTGTGGGCCTCAGGGCATCCACCATGGGTTTCAGTTCACGATGCCACGATATTTGAATTTACAGCTCTATGATACTAAGTTCTCCGCCTGCAATTACCTGAGACATGCAGTCCACCTCAGCCTTGGAAGTTTCCTCTGTGAGGCTTTACTTCCCCATTGTGCACAAAGCGAATCTGTAATAGGGCCAGAGACTTCCAGCAGCTGTACGCACACCCTGCATAGGTTTTAGTACTCAGGCAGCAGGCTGGATGTATCTGCAATTAAGGAAGTTTTTCCACAGCAGGAACACAAATTCCCCTTATTGGCAGCAGAAGCAAAGAACAACTGAACAAAATGTCACTGCAGTTTGCATTTTCCATCTCATTCTCAATATGTATTTTGCAATCTCTCATTTCTGTAATCTCAGCCTCCTTGGAGGCTACTTTTTTCCTTATAAAAAAAAAAATAAACAAAAACTTAGGCAGGTACAAAATGTATTTCCAGCAACTAGCATGCGAAGGACAGCATCCTTTCGTTGCTGGGATGAAAGTGTACATTTGAAACCAAATCCAAAAGTCAAATAACATTCTTCAAAGAGGCACTCGAGTCTCAATATACCTGAAATAGCTGTTGGCTCAATAGTGCATACGAAAACTGCTAGAGTTTTCTCAGTCTCACTTGGGCATCTTGTACTCTGTCCAAAACAGTAGTTAGCGTCACAAATGTTTTATTCTTACTGCCACACGTAGGGAACATGACCTGAAACACCAGCACAGTTGGGAGATGAGTTCGAATGCAGTCCTGCAGTTCTGGCAAGGCATGGGGAGGGCAGGGTCGCAATCGTTTCACATCCTGGGATCCTGGCTCATCTTTTACTGAGGCAAATCTCTCATTGCTCCCAGCCATTTGCATCTTGTTCGTACTGGAGAACTGCACTCCTGGGCATCAGAGGGTTTTGCCTGTGCCTGGAGGGGTGGTAGAAGGCTTGCTGTTTTTGGCAGGTGCTCTCAGCTCTGAGGATGAGACTGGGGCAGGTTGGTGGGGCGGAGAGAGCAGGATCCAGGACTTGCACCCTGCTGAACTTCCTTGAGATGGTGAGAGGTGTAAGGAACAACCAGAGGAGCTTACATCCCTTTTCCATTCTTCATCTCTCTCAGAACAGCTGTGCTTCTACTCCACCAGCTTCTAAAACAGTCACGCATACAGAAGTGTGCCAAGAGATTTAAGTACCTGGTAATGCTAGCAACTCGGCATGGCTAAATTTGTGTCAGCAATTAGCCTCCATAATAGGTTTTCCCGTGTACGTAATCGCTGGTGTGATTTATGTTCTCTGTGTTCCTTTAGCCCGCACAGGAGCCTGGCCCTGCTTTGCACGCTTTAGTCTTTGCTGTGTTATTTCAGGCTGCTGCTGGGAGCGACATGCAGCAGCTCGGGTCTGGCCACAGCTCTGAGGTGCCACTGTCCCGGTGGCTGTGGGTTTTCTGCTCTCGCTCTCACACTTTTCATGTCGGGTGGCATGTGGCAGGTTCCCTCTGTTAATTAGAACAAATGTGCCAATTATGTTAATGTATCTCCCGATACCAATCAGCGAATAATTAGAGACAACACATCTGTCTCTCACCAGGGAGTTGGATGACAGGGAAAAAAAAAAAAAAAAAAAACATGCTACAAGGTATGCTGCTCTAAATTAGAGCCGCGTCGGGCTGTGCGTTTCCTCAGCTGGTCGCAGGGACGGCTGCGCCTCACGGCAGCAGCAGCTACGTGCAGAGTCATCGCAGCTGGCAGGAGCCGTGTGCCCGTGCAAGGTACTTGCAGAGGGCTGAGCAGCTCTGGCCAGCCGCTAGCAGGTGCTAGTTGTGCTCCCCACTTGCCCTCTTTTCAGCCTGTGCAGTTGCTGCGGGTCAGAAGTTGCAGTCACACCATTGCAGAGGGTCCTTCTCTTGCTGGTCAGCCTGCAAATGTTTAACAAATAAAAATATCTTTGCTGGAAAATAACAATAGAAGGAGTAATCTCATGCTGGCTTTGTTCTGCAGGGCTGGTGTGTGTGAAAAGCCAGTTGAGAGTTGTTGTAATTTTCCATAGCTGGCATCTCCAGGACAGAGCACTTACCCCATCCTTTGTGGCAGTGTTGTGGCCAATAACAGGATTCCTGTTACAATAAAGAGAAAATGATGCTCAGACTTATTCTATACATATGCACAGCTAAGCACGTATTTATTAACAGTAGTTAGAGGGACATGCATTTAATGGGATAGACAGAGCTAGACATCTGTCGAAGATTCTTTGTGACTGTAGCCAGTAAATACATACTCTCAATATAGAGACAAAAGCAAATATCTACTTTATAAATGTCTTCAAACATCTACTCTAGAAATGTCTTCTCCAGGGAAGACACTGAAAAATGGAGACACAAGAGCAGGATTTGGCCAGACCCTGAAGACAGGCATCTTGTGGACCTCAAAATGTCCATGGGTATCCTGCTGCATCTCCGTCTGCTCGCCCAGACAGGTACAGATCTCCAGCACACAAGTGTCTGGTGCTCCTCTGGTCTTGTGTGAGCAGCACGGCTCCCCCAGGGCACCAGTCACCATCATTCAGGCAGCTGAATTAAACTCAGGATGAGTTTCTGCACTGACTGGATTAACAACCTGCTTCAGTGAGGGGGCTGCACCTTGGGGAATGACACGGCATCAAAAGAGATCGTCGCTTTTGACTTCGGTAATAACAGTTTGCATACTTGTCACTCATAAATCACACTGTCTCACTCCGCTCTGCTCTCTTCTGTTTTGTGTTTGACACCGGATCAGTTCCCATACATGTGACAAAACAGCCCTGCTCTCACCAGTTCTGGTTACCTCAAGAAACAAATCTGGCTCTGGACAGAGGTCCAGCAGTGCTGAGCACTGCAGCCAGTGAGTGAGCAGCTCCAGAAAAAAAAAAAGAGTCCATTAGTAACTGCAAATGTATACTAACAAAATTCTCATTTAAATGTTGTAGTGTGTTTTAATTAGTTAACGTTTGTACAAGGACTGAAGGAGAAAACATAAGAGCTAATTAGTGCTGGAGTGGTGTGCTCTTTTTGTGTTGCCCTTTATACTGACGTGTATAAAAGGAGTCTCCCTTCTCTTGTCATCTCAGCCATCTTTTCTTCAGTTCCTCCCATCAGATATCATGATATTTTGCTACGTGAACAGACTTGTGGCATCATGAAAACCCAGATACCCAGAAGAAGAATGAATTAGGTGTGTTAAAGAACTGTCTAGTAAAAGAGATGGGGTTTAGACATGCACAAACAGTACTGATGTACTGGCAAAACAGATTTTTCAGAAAGAAAAAAAAAAAGACATCCTGTTGTTCTGCAAGCTTAATGTTTTATTGTTAGCAAATTCTGTGAGCCATTAGGTGAAAAGGATCTTTTTCCCAAGCGATTTGATGAAGAGCCAGAGGCAATATACTGAATTATGTAGAGCCTTTTTTTTTTTTTTTTCTGATATTGGCAACTCTTATTTTCATATCCTCTTCAGTTTTCTTGCAGGGATGAAAGGGAATTTAATGCTCATAGCTTTAATTTTGTCTAATCAGCTGAGACCCAGGCTGAATATGCATGCCTGTGCTTTTGTGGAGAGAGAGAGAGAGAGTGTTGTAGAGTGCTGCTGTTTATTGAGCCTTTGGGTAGTGGCAAGGGGTGCTGGTGTATATACTTGCATGAGCATGCCAGGAAAATGTTGAACTGAGCCTCAGACCATGATGTAAGCGTGGTCCTGTCCTGACTGATGTCCCAATGTCCTCATCGTGCAGAGCACAGAAAAAGTATTGGTGGATCTGGAGGGGGTACACAGCTCTGGCAGTGCATGTAGCACCTTTTAGAGTCCTAGTACAAGTCTGCACTCTGTCCCAGAAATATATAATGGTATTGAAAAACAAGGAAGACGCTTGGTTTGTGTGAGAGGCAGGGGTTAAGTAGCAGCCTTCCGCTGGAGGAGAGGCAAGCTGCTGGCTTGTTTTTCATTCTTGGATGCATGCAGACTTGACCTGTGGGTGAGGAAGGAGCTAGACGTTGCCATTGACTGAACAGGAATCTGTCTGTCTTGATTATACCTGAGAGCAGTTAAGATTCAAGAAAGGAGGAAGAACAATTTCAGCCACCCTGGCAAGGAAAACCAGGTTATTCACTAAGAGCTTGTATCTTCCATGGCAGATAAAATGCGAATGCTGCAGTGATAGAAACACAGCTTTGAATGTTTTGTGTTTTTTTCTTCCTCTCCCATTTCCTGTCCATTTCTACAGCCCTTTTTGCATTACGAGTTTTGGGTTGATTTCGGGATATGCGAATGCTTAGGCGAGGCGGTGCATCAAAGTGGGGTTTGCAAGAACAGGTCTTGGCAGTTAGCACCTCTTGGGCCCAGCGGGCTGATTTTGTTTATATTTTTCTTCCTTTCATTAACTCTGGGCACAAGCTGAAATGATCCAGTGACATGAAGGCCCTGCTTTGATCCATCCAGGGCGCCAGTCCCTTCCTTCAGAGCATGCCCGGTTCAAAGGAAAGCAAGCTACTAGGTTCCAGCCAAATTACATTAGGGTGGCTCGCAGCAGTCAGCTGGGATATAATAAGGTGTTTCTTTAGGAAGGCAATAAAAAGAACATTGTCAGAATTTAAAAACGTATGTAAAATATTTTTCTGTATAACCAAGGAGATTGCACTTTATTAAAAATATATATGGCTTAAATAAATAAAAGAGATAACTAAGCACTGATGTAGTCTTTGTAAGCCTCTATTTCCTTGGTAACTATCTCTAATTCGTTCAACCCTCACTGCAGCAAAACAATATCATGCAAGTATGTGTGAGTGTATGTAGACTGAAAAATATTGATGTCTGCAGTCTGTTAGCATGACCTACTCTGGCATAGGGCCTCCCTGTGTTAGACCCTGTGCAGGTACATACAACGTTACTGCATTACTAGTTAAGATGTAGAAAAGAACGGGTGAGACCTGGGCTGCTTTAGGGTTTCCAATAGTGTAAGAGAATTTTCTGCTTGTAGATATAGTCCTAAGGTATCATATTCCACATTCGTGCCTCAGACTCTGAAGGTGTAGATCAGCTATTTGTCTCTACCCAGCAGCTCTGCCCTCTGAACAGGCACTGATATTTTGCAGGCAAGGCATGGCAAGTATTGGGTGGGATGGTGGGAAGGAAGAGGGCCTGAAGGGAAAGGCAGGTGTGAGTGTTGCTCTCCCATGTTGCCGCCATGGTGTTTTATTTCAGCTGGCAGCATGCAACAGGTGAGTCCTTCATAGTGTGGCTTGACTTGTAGAGCTCTCTGGGATGAGCATAAAAATCACAGGTACTGTGCTTGTTGTGGTGTGACCGGGTGCTGACTTGCTGCCTCCCCTCCCACCCTTTGAAACCCCCAGGTGGAGTGGCTGAAGAATGAAGAAGTGATTGACCCCGTGGAAGACCGAAATTTTTACATCACCATTGATCACAACCTGATCATCAAGCAAGCCCGGCTTTCTGACACAGCCAACTACACCTGTGTCGCCAAAAACATCGTGGCCAAAAGGAAAAGCACTACAGCGACTGTGATCGTATATGGTGAGTGATGCCTTGTCCTGCTGCATGAGGGTGGATGCTCAGGAGGGACACTCCTAGAGATGCAAGATGCCTGTGTGTAACTTTTACTGCAGTCTGTGACCAGACCTGTCCTCCTGGGCTGCATTGGGACTTGCAGCCGTGTACAGGGGCTGCAGTCAGAGCTCAGTACTGGAAACACTCAGGACAGGCCTGACGGCTTGGCTTTTTGGTGACAGAGGACAATTTAAAGGGGGACCAGGCACTTAAACAAATGCTGGTTGTCTGATTGAAGAGAGAGCAGGCGCTCCCCTTGCCTTAACACATGCCAGCAAATAACCATGGGGGCATTTCCTCCAGCAAGAGCATCCGAGACATTGCTTTCTACCAATGCATTTCATTTTCTTGGTGACATTTTTCAGAAATAAGAGTAAAACCAAAAGGAAGTGTGTGCTTCCAGGTACTGGTAAGAGTGTCGGAGCTCAGCAGAATCACCCATTTTCTTATACCTCTTTAAATAGACTTTTCTTTGGTGTCTGCTACACCCTGATGTCTAAGGGCAAATTAGGAAAGCACTCTGGGGCTGCAGTTCACAGTCACACGATCTGGCTTAAAAATAAACATCAAGGGAGTATGAAGCATCAGTTAGCATTATTCTATATCTGCCTCCACAGCCCTGATCTAGCACTGAGGTTGGCCCTGCTTTGGCTGGGGAGGGGCTGGACCAGATGCTTTCCTGGGGTCTCCTCCAGCCTTGCTCTCCCCCACCAACCTGAGCCTTTGCCCCCACAAAATCATCGCCACGATGCCTCCCAAGCTGGGGTATCCAGCAGAACAAAACCTGCTCTGACAACGCGCCAGCTGACTGTCCTGGTGTTCCTTACAATCAGCTTAATTATAGGATAGACAAGTAGGAAGAAATCCCTATGATTATCCCTAATATTCATTTCATATTCAGGGTAGCAGTTAGATTTAATTGTAAGCAGTTGCTTCCCTGAAGTTACAATGAGGGCCTTTTAGTTCAGTTTTTATAGAAAACCGGCTGAATTGAGTTGATTAGCAGTGTTTGTGATACTGAGGGATGGACCTTGCAATAGCACTGCGTTTTGTAACTGTGATGAATGCAGAAATAGAGAGATGTAGTCATGCTGCAACTCTTCCTCATTCACATACAGTATTTTTTTGAACTGTGCAGTCAAGAGACATATGTAGGGGAGCAGCCATTTGTATGGTTTTTGCTACTAGAGCTGCTTAAGGCTTGTGTTATTGCACAGACATTTGGGGGCTGGGGAATCCGAACAGTCAGCATGTTACCCATACCCTGATGAAGGCATTATTAAATAGAGCAGCACGGCTCCCCCTTCATCCATCCATCCAGGTCTTGGCATCCATCCATCCATCCAGAAAATGAATTGAGTGGAAAAGAAAGCATAAATTTCTTCCCAAATATAAACATCTTCCCAAAGCCTAAAAATAAAAATTTAGTCTAAGTTCACTCTGAGCATCTTAAATATCTGTCAGAGTGGTGCTGGCACATTCACATGCACCAGCTATTTCTACAGAGGGGTGAGTGAAGTGGCTCTGACATCCTGAAGTCACCCCCTGGAAAGGAAGGAAAAGGAAATCATCGGTTCCTTCTCTGCCTGTTCAAAGCACAGGTGTGTCTCAGTGTGCACAGATGATGGGTACATCCAAGAACGAGCTGCAGTGCGGGTTATTTCCCAGATGGATTTCGTGTGCTGTCACACTCTTACCTCTTGCTTTTCAGTGAACGGTGGCTGGTCTACCTGGACGGAGTGGTCAGTGTGCAACAGCCGATGTGGGAGAGGCTTTCAGAAGCGCACCAGGACATGCACCAACCCTGCCCCACTCAACGGCGGTGCCTTCTGCGAGGGCCAAAGCGTTCAGAAAATAGCTTGCACCACCCTGTGTCCAGGTTCAGTATGAACAGAACTTAGCCCTAGATATGTATATATATTTTTTAAACCAGTCAATCCAGGAGAAGACTGCTAGTTAGAAAAGCCTCCTTCTCTTTATTAATAAATCCAACATTTCAGTAAATGAATATGAAATTATGTTATGTAAGTAGATAAAATAGTGAGCACATTACATCGAGCAGCAGGGGATTCAGTCTCACTTTTGCATGCAGCTTGCAATGTTGTCTCAGCCCTGGTAATTTGGGGGATTTGGAGAACATTCAGAGCTTCAGACTGGGAGATAAAGGTTGAAAACTCTGGAAGAGGACTGAAATTTGAGTACAGAAAGTGACTGTGATGTAAATATATTTGTAATGTCTGTTCAGTCCAGCTGTCACAGCAAGTGGACCGTTTGAGAGACATCTGGCTGCAGATGCCAAATTTGGGGCATATTTACCTGACTTCAGATACAAAGACATTTATACTAGAAAGAGATCTATGTCCATGCCCTTAAAAGGGATTTAAATGTAAGCATCTGAAAAATACAGAATTGTTTCAGGGGACATGAGGTAGTTGGTGGCTTTTCCTTGACAATGTCCTACCATCTGTCCTATCATCCTGTGTGAGCAGCCCCACTGAAACCAATGGCATTGCTATTTGAATAAGGTCATTTTCAGCTTTTGAAGCTTGGCTATCCAACCCTGGGTCTGGGTGGCTGAAAACAGCTGAAAATAGCAGAAATTTCCTTGCTGGTTCTTATTCCAGGTGACAGACTCTGGCTCAGGCTCCGTCACTGAAATAATTTCATAATTAGTTCTTTGGCTATTTCACTTCTTGCTTTTGAAAATCAATTGCAGGATTTAGAAAGGTGCTAAATACATTCCTGATTTCACTCATGTGAAACATATCAGTGCCTTCAGATATTTCTTTTAATATAAAATATTTAACATTAAATATCTTCCTAGAAGAGAAGAACTGGCCAAGTTTAATTTTAACCTCTGTGTTAAAAAATTTTTAAAAAATCACAGATTGCCGACTTGACGTTTGTCTTCTCATACACTTTGAGTGCAGATAAACTGCTGACAAGTTTCTAAAAAGGGAGGGGAAAGAGCAGAAATGGGTCTGGGGCAGAAATATGACTTGTAAAAATACAAGCTGGCTCCATTCCAGGTCAGGCATTGGTATGACTTAGGGTCCTCCTGCTCTGCTGGGATGGCTGAAAGCTGTAGTTTGGCTTATCCCCCTAATGCCTCATATCCTTTCAATGTCTCAGTGGATGGCAAGTGGACATCCTGGAGCAAGTGGTCCACGTGCGGCACGGAGTGCACCCACTGGCGCCGGAGGGAGTGCACGGCCCCGGCGCCAAAGAACGGGGGGAAGGACTGCGAGGGGCTGGTGCTGCAGTCCAAGAACTGCACGGATGGGCTCTGCATGCAGGGTAAGTACTGCCATGCCGGCTCCGGGGTCTGGGAAAGATGTGGCTGTGGAAAAACCTGCTAGGTGTTTTGTTATAAAATGTCTCCTGCTAGCTGGAGCTGCTGAGTTAGAAGAGTGTCATCCTTTTATTAGGAGATTAATAGTATTATCAGTGACGTGGCTCAAAACAGACAGCAGCAACCCACTTGTGATGCTGCATAACTGTGCTGCCCAGGTGTTGTTTGTCCTGGGGAGGTGCAGAGCTCTGTGACTCACTGTGGGATAGGATATAGGGAAAAGATGGCACACGAACAGCAGAAAAAGGTACACGCACACCTGGACCACAAAGGGAAGCAGTCTATGTAACCATTTCAGCTCCTGCATTATAAACCCAAGCCTTTAACAAGAATGGTGCTTATGATCCCTTTCTATTCCCTACTTTATAGCTGCAAGTCATAAACTGTTCTCTTCTGAACCTCGTTTGTTCTTGGCCCCTGAAGATATGCTTAAGTGGAAAAATACAGGAAAGCTCTTTGTGCTGTTCTTCCCCACCTGTCACACAAACTTGCCAACAGCCCCTACTGGCTAGCAATATCTAGAATAAAAGTTGATCCCCCTGCAAGAAAATGCTTTTCCCTTCCTCAAAGTCAGATATTCAAGTGTGGCACACAAGACCTTTGAGCCTGTGGAGGAGAATCTTTTCCTTGAAGTCTTCCTTTGGAGCCTGTACTGTGATTCTGACATTTGTTTACGAAAAACTAGTCTTTTCTGTCTTTCCCGTCCCATCTTAAAAATGAAGACACTCCGTTCTGCTGGTGCATTGAAACTTCCTTTAGCATTTTGTTAGCAAAATAACCTGAGCACAGTAACCTCTCTCCTGAACAGTCATCCTGTCTCTCTGCAGTACATCACACTTCCTCCTTCTCTGTTGAGCCTCAGCTCTTCATTGCACAAAGAGTTGAGGTTGTCACCATCCAGTATCTACGTGTCCAGATCATAAAATGCTTTGAGTTTTTTCATGAAAAAGGAGTCAGGAATTTTTATGCTCTCCAACAGGTTACTTGTGACTGAAATAGTCAAAATGTCATCAAAGTGACACCATTAACTACTCAATAGGTTTACTTCTTGAATAACTGCTGTTTAGGTGCTACTGTCCTGGTGGCAATCTCTCAAGCTAGCCTATGTCACAGCATTTTGCCCTGAGGTTTCCAGATGTACAAAAAACACTTTTCCACTGTGGCTTGCACAAACACTTTCATCATGTTAAAAACTACTAGTCAATGTCAACAGCATAAAAAAAAAAACTATAATTCTTCAATGTTTGTTTTTACAGGGAAGATAGAAAGATTCAGAGCTCCTCTCTTTTTATTTCTAAAGATAAGGAAAAAAAATAAAATCCAGCCACATCTTATTATAAAACACCTTTGTGACTTTTATAGTGGGGAAGCTAACGTACCCCCTAGCTCCAGTGGTATGAATAAGTCATTATGGTAAATTAGGAAGAAAAGATACATCCCCTCTACAGAAGAGCTCTTTACTATCAGTTTATATTTAGACAGGTGTATGTCATCTTTGTGTATGTGCATAAAGAGAGCCATTTAAGCAGAAATCTGGTGGAAGAATAGATATAATGGTACGGCAGAATAAAAGCCCTGTAGGGATCTCATTTATCTGTTGATGGTATATTGCATTTTATTTGTGAAAGTGGATGCAGAGTATAAAGCAGAGATCTTCAGTGGGAGAGAGGGTGAGGCTATTGTGAATCTTATTCTGCTTCATATATATGTATATAAAAAATGGTAATGAAAAATATACAGTCACATATTGACCCGCTTGGCGCCAGGGGCTGTGATCATCTTTCAGTGTTGGAATTTAATGGCAGTGTTTTAATGGTGTCTTTATACTCGTGGGGCTTCATACACCTGTAAAACTTACAGTCCTGCTCCCTGATCCATCACTGCTGAGAAGATTGATTTGCTGTACTTTATGGCAGCGTGCCTACCATTCCCTCTCTTTCTTTCTGTCTTTCTTACTTTCATTCTCCCTTGCAGTTTATGCAAAGCCATTCTGACCACTTTACATTTTTGCTGGTGTGGGTCTGGCTTCATAACAGATCTATCTGCCCGCTGAGCTAAGAGTGAACACAGAACTCTTTTCATTCCTAAAACACCACGTATCTTTCCACATTATTTGAGGCTGGTGAGGGTTGTCCTGAAGCTGGTATCTCCCCCAGCCTGGGGATCTCTGGATCCACCGCAGACTTCAAAACCTTCTTGCTGGTGGGTCCCCTGTGGCACAAGTGGCATGTGGAGCCATGGCCACCTGCCCTCTGTGGCCATAGCCCTCCAGGAGCTGTGCTGGCTGGCTGCTGACCTGCCCCATGGCCAAATCCTGCCCCTAGGTGCCCTGGTGCTTCCTCATCAGTGTCAGAATTTAGTGCCAGCTTGAAGGTTACCTTTCACGCTGTGGAGATGTAGCTGGGATCAAAGAATTAGTAGATGCCCTCTCTAACCACTAGGCTGTTGCTTTGACAAAAACTCACTTGTAAACATATATCTCTATATAGCTGTATATAAAAGATATCCTGGAAAACATTGGGCTGAATGAGTCTAATTTGCAAGCCCTTTCTTTTCCAGTCTATTATTCACTATGGTAGCATCAGCTGGATAAATCAATAAGCTCTTTCATCAGACTGCCCCTGCTCCAGCAAAGAGCAGCAGTCTGCACCACTATCGATTTCTGTGGGGATAAAAACTGTGGAGCTTTCTCCATCCCTTGTAATTACAGTATTTTACACCCAAAGCTTCAGTTTGTGCTTACCACTAACTGTGGCATTTCTCGTACAACTCTGCTGTCACATTTATTCAGACTAATGATCTTGCTAGTACACACATACACTCCCTTATTCAGTAGTTAGTATTTTTCTGTTAACATGAAAGGATGAACAGTCATTAAACTAGAGAGCCTGCAGAGAGGCAGAAAGCTGAACTGAAGAAGAAAAGCAGCTCTAGTGAAAATTTAGGGCGGTCATTACTATTTTAAGTTTCCAAATACACAATATTGCCTAGCAGGTCCCGTTATAACAATTTTGTAATTCCCATAATAGCATTAGTACGATCTTCTGGAACAAAATATGCTGTAGGTGTAGGAAGAATTGCCTGATTACCACCCACACTAGTTGCATTATTGCCTCCATAGTTGCATTATTTTCCATTTGAAGTCTGAGAACTGTGGTAAATACTTTGGTGCAATCAGCAACACTTTTAAAGGCACACACTGCATCTCACAGGGGATCTCTATATGCTGGATTGCTGCAATTAGCCCTCTCCTCATCCTGCTTAATGACTTTTGTGGGTGTTCTGTGTGGACACCAAGCAAGCACAGCACTGCATGGCTGGCTTGCATTTCAGCACAAATAGTTCCCTTCTGGGGATCGCATTGGCTAAGATCAAACATATTAGCTGCTGTATCGGGCATGTCCGTGCTCAGAGCATGTCACCTACATCCTCTCTGCTGAGGATCTGAAGTGACAGTGTTCAGGTCTCTTTTCTCCCTGTCCTGAATAAATAAGTTCTGAAAGCCTGTAGACATGAGCATGGTGCCTGTCAGTTCTAGTAAAGCATGTCTTTTCTGAAATCATGCCTCTGATGGACAAGTTGGCACCAGCATGGTCAGGAGATAACCAGTGTCCCTTCCTCAGCTCGCTCTCAGCTTTCACAAACCACTATGGCTTTTCATAAAAGGCTGGCTAAGCTGTGCTTTCAATTTTCTTTCAAAACAGCGTTAGCTGTCTTACAGCAGCAAGGTAATACTGAAGAAGCACATGCCACTTGAGGACTATAGAATATATAGTTCCGTAAATAGTGCTGTCGCTCTGTGCAGTAAAAACTGTTCGCTTTATACCATCTCATAATACGAAGTACAAACCCATCATTTAATAGGGCTAAAAGGAAATTTCCACTGGTCAAGTGTAATCAGATCCAATGTGGGCTTTTCCTTTGGATTTAAATAAATTAGCATGAAAAGATTGAGGCTGGCTACTATCACTTAAAGAATGGAAGAAAAGATTCAAAACATCTTCACCTGTCAGTATGGGCAATCTAAGAGTTGGATACACCACTTGAGAAAAGGCAGCTATAGCATGGTGAAGATGCTATTATCAGACCTATTTTAACATTTCGTGTTAAAAAAGGCTGCCTACTAGTTGAGAGTGAATTGATGTGTTACTTTTTTAGTTGCCACATCCTTTGTAATCTTTGTCTGAAAGGCAGGGTAAGGTTCCTCTTGCAATGGTAGTGACTTAAGCATGTGAAGAAGATGCAATTTGTCCTGGTGGTGTGCTAAATGGTTAACTACTGCCATTTTCCAGTCTCGTGCTGTTTATACACAGGTTTTAAGTAGAAAGCAGGGTTAACCTGATACTAACATCTCTTTCTTCCTGAAACATATATATTCTGCACATGCCCTGCTTGTTTAATTTAACATGCCAGAACCTTCTGATGGGATAAGCATTCATTTCCCTTTTTGGCTTGTTTTGAAAGCAGGCATTCAGCGAGGAATTACAGAGCAGAGCAGTTTGATGAGGACCTCTGGTCCTCCAGAGCAGATTAGTGTGCAAAGAGCAGGGGAATGTTTTTCAGGCTCCGGGAGGTAAGCAAAGCTCTCTCAAGGGAGATTGCAACAGAAGCCTGTGTGTGCAGAGGAATGAAATAAAACCTTTTATTAAGAGCATGTGGGTCAAGAGGGAACTTATAATACGTTCAGTCTGTCAGCATAATAATATATCCACCTGGCCCATTGTGCTGAGCCCTTGCAGGGGGAGTTTCATTCATTCAAATAACGCATCTCATCTGTTCCTAGAGGAAGTTTTCTACAATATTGTTATTTGATATTAATAAAGAGATGTGTTATTCTATTTTTAACCCAACTACTATGTAATGGTGTAGCAGCCAAGGGAGTTCATGCACACATCTCAGAGTTACGACTCGTAGTTATTTTTACTGTAGCAACAAGAGAAATCCCTAGCTGAGAAGTGTCCACACTCTGGCGGGCCCTCTGCAACTGCCTAGTGAGAGTTCTTGCCTAGAAAAGCTTCTGCTCAAAGCAGATAAAAGCTTTGAGAGAAAACAGAAGTGCAGAGCCACAAGCAGAACCCAGGACACCAAAATCTCTGTTTCTTACCCCCAGTCACTTCAGAAAGAGTCCCCTCCCCAATAATTTTAATGTAAGGCAAGTGCTCTAAGATTTCTAGTCTGTTTTGAAAAATCTCAACTAATTCAAGAATATTATAGCTAGGAAGAAAAGAGAAAAACCCAAACCTCATCCACCCATAATTTCGTCCTTATTTCCCTATTGTTTTTTTTTCTTTTATTCTTCCTGTACTCCTTCTTGAAAGAAAAATGCAAGTTTACAATAAAATCTACCTGATACATTAACTTCATCATGGAAAAAAGTACAGTGACTGTACTCAGTGTTTATATTTTCCTCACTGTGTACAAAGATGGGTAGATGTGATGATTTTTGCATTCCTGGCAGGGTGTCAAGTGTGAGGTTACACAAGCAGCCCAAGGCTCATCAAGGAGTCAGTGACAGGATCAGAAGTAAAACTCAGAGCTCTCGGCTTCTAAATCTGTATGCAACTTAAAGGACTAACAAAAACATTGGCAGCATACTTAAATGAAACCTCATGTTAGGGAAAGAAGTTTCTATAGTTTGGGAAATAAGCCAGAAAGCCAGAGAATACAAGTTACCTTACCTGTGAGCTTACAGACCTACCAAGGATTTTGGTACATCACTGAACATCCATTTGGATAACTCCTGCTCTCCATGAGCCTTTTTTCCATCAGGCATAACAGTTTTGGTCCCCCTGTTCAAGATGCCTTCCAGCTGTCCCTTCCTTCACCACGCTGTTTGCCACGCACCCCCTCTTCAGTGCCACTCTGTGTCCTTCTTTCAGCTCTCCCTGTAACCCATTTGCTCTTGGCCAGCTACAATTGCAAAACAAAGCAAATCCCAGGAAGTCTATTCAGGCACTGCAAATGTGGAATTTGCAAATACACAATCGAGCAAATCGAAATGCTAGACAAGTGTTTACTTTTGCTGTCAAACATCCATAACAAACCCAATGTTAAGGTTCCGTGGTTCTAAGATATTAAAGACTGACATAAGATTTAGTCAAAAGGTCAAAGTCCTTAACTGTAAAAGATTGCATAACGTCAAAATTGCCTGTTCTAATCCACATCAAATTTTAGCAACAAGTTATCCTACTCTTCCATCTTCCCCCACCCCCATATACATGGCATGCATGTTTAAACTAAGGCAAGACCTTTCTAA
The DNA here is from genome assembly GCF_013377495.2 of Cygnus atratus. Taxonomy (NCBI): domain Eukaryota; kingdom Metazoa; phylum Chordata; class Aves; order Anseriformes; family Anatidae; genus Cygnus; species Cygnus atratus. The sequence continues at coordinate 8,934,462 of NC_066365.1, forward strand.
CAATATTAGCAAAATGTCAGGAATCTAATTTAAAATGAAAACATAGTTTCAATCTTAATTATAGAATATCATGCACTCCTGTTCAAGGACAGAAACGGGAGAGACTCCCCATTTAACCTACACACTCAGGAAAGATCTGAGATTATACCCGAGTAAATAATCAGTCACAAAACCTCAAGCTCCTTGTTTATTAGCCCACCCTGAACATGCCAATAATTAGTCCTTTAGAAGGAAAATAAATTACTGTGCATTATCTCCGGGATGCCTGATATCATATCTGACCTTCAGCATCATTAACTGCAGACATGAAGTTCTTTCTTTAGAATAGCAAATATAGGAAGAAGCTGTGCACATTCTGTCTGAGGGTTTTTTGCAGCTCTGGGGACTTTGTTGTGTGGGGGCTGTTTTTTTTTCTTTTCCTTTTTAACCACCATAAATAAGATATTAGATATGACATTTTCTTGGTTATATGCTGGAGTTTCTGGGAAATAGCAGAGGAGAGAAACAATTAACAGCTATTACAATCCAAAGATTATTGTTAATATTTCTTCCGTAATAAAACAGTATTAGCAACATGTTAAGTGGACATGAAGGCTTAGTCCTAAACAGTAAAAACATGGGGTTTACTCTAAGTTTACTTTTGTACTCTTAACTCTGCACCTTTGTAGAAAAGGAACTGCTGGCAGTTTATGCAGTTGTAGTCTATGGACAGTGAGACCTGCAAGGAGCAATTCAAAACTCCTTCATGTCGAATAAAGTCTCCTAAATTCCTTCTCCTAGCCTCTTGGCCATCATAGGGGCTATATGGAGACCTATACACTTGCAGTGCATCTGAGTTCACATCATCTCTTTTGAAAGCTTTGAGCATTTGTACACTGTATTTATCATCTAGAATTTGCTCTACAAGTAATGAAGAAACTCGGCAAGCAATTCTGAGCCACTGGAGCCGGGGGGGAAGAGAAAGGTACTGACTTAGCACTGAAAGACCTCATAATGAGAATTAAGAGCAGAAGCAATCCGATAGATGTTGTTTGGACTGGTATGTGAAAAATGACCTGCTTGCTGGCTTTGAGTTATTAAATATTGGAACTCATCTGATGTATGTATATCCATACAGACATGGTAGAGAAGCAAAGGGTTGTTCCACTAAACTCGTGTCACAATGTGTGCACCACGTGCCTACTTTAAATCATCTCAGAACTTCTCCTGTCCAGTCTTAGGTCTCTTCATTTAGGAGTTAGTTTCTGTTCATCTGTCACAGTTCTGTGGTGCAGAGCCTGTTGCCACCAAAGCTTATTACAACCTCACTGTTGCTACACTGGATAAACCCACCAAACTAGAGAAAGTCAGCAGTTGAATGAGTGCCCTCTTCTTTTCTTATATGCAATTTAAGGGCTTTGACTTTGGAACCAAAAGGGGAAAATGGGCTGCTGCTGTATATTATGCTCATCCTGACGAGTTCATTGCAACAGGATGGTGTGGAGACACATCATGTGGCTAGGCTTTCGAAAGGGCCACGTAATTATGTGACCTCAGCTCCTTTTGAAGCTGTGTAGAGGATAAAGTAAAGAGCATTTATAGATTAAAAGCAAGTGGTGCCAGATTAAAATATTATGCGTTAAAGTAACAAGCGGTTATGGTGTGCTTTATGCAATCTTCACTTTATTAAATGAAAGTGCACGTCTCAGACTCTTACTGACCTTGATACAGCCTCAAAATCTGTATTATTAGCTGTAACCTCAGCAGCTAATGGCATAAAGCAATTTCTTTGTAGGATAATTGTAAATATTTTTGTAAATATGACCAAAACTGGATAAGCCCTAGTATCAATGTGCCTGGAAAAATCACCTTCAGCTACTCCACCATCTTACATACTTACCTGCAGGGAAGAGAGAAAATAGTGACAGAGGCAGCTGGAGAAAATACATGGGAAAAATGGAAAATGCATTTTTTTCTTTCTTCTTTTTTTTTTTTGATAATCTGATCCATTTTCTCTAAAACAGATAACCATTAACACAAATTCAGCATAACGGTAAAGCTAGCAAAATCTAAGGACCAAAAAGGAGAGCCAGTTACAAAGTTCCCTCTGCAAGAAGCCATGGTGTGTTGCTTTACACCACAGGGAAGAAAGTTGTCTTTAAAATAAGCCAGTTCCCAAGCCAAGGACTTTCCAGGTAAAATCAAACACAGGATTTTGGGATGCCCATGGTCATGGTGTTGAGTTCACAATTTAAGCACCGTGCATATATGCCCATTAATATTTTGCGAGGTATATACTTCTCCACGTTGGGGAGGGAAAGCATTTAGAAAAGTTGTTTTAGTGACTATTTGGTGACACTGCTTCAATTTTGGCCTCAAAGGAGGCAGCACCATAATCTCTGCCCAATTATCTTTCATATGTCTGAGGTTCTCCATTCCCAAGTGCTTCATTCCTACCCCCTCCCTGGGCAGAAGGGTTATCTACTTCTCCCAGCGCAAATTGCAGTAGATGAATTCTTGCTGTAGAAAGGGATATTCTGCTTGTCAAAGCTAACCACCTAAGCCAGATGATCTCACACATTCAGATAGCCTGAAGGCCATTTAGTTGCCACGATGTGCCATTGAGTCTCCTGTGGTTATTGGCACAAATGGGTTTCCAAAAGGTCAGAGCAAGACATCTGGGACCAGAATGCTCAGGCTGAACTTCCAACGCTTAGGGGTCATCTGTGCTCACAAACTGCACTGAACTAATTAAATGAGCTTCAAAAAATATTTAGTTAATTGGATGCAATTCCCCAAATCAGTGCAAGTGTGACTGATGCTGAAATTGAGTTAAACCAAATTGATAAAAAGCCTCCTGAAGTCCTTTCTATGTATCAAAGTTGAACTGGTTTATCTTTCCAGTACACTCTGACCTCTGACATATTCACCCTTCTCCAATTTTCTCAGTGTGTTACATCAATATAAAGGTGCTAAAATTGCTGCAGACATTCTTTGTAGAAAGAGAATAGCCAATGCCAACATAATACATCTCTGTAATAATATATCTGGATTTGTACAAAGCATTTGTGCCAGTGTAATTACTTTAGTTTAAAAAGCCCACCTTTAACACTTAATAGAAGCACTTCCACAGGGACAAAAAATGTATTTACAAGCTTAAAGTGGAATATAAAGTAGAACTCATGGAGAAACATCAACTTAATTAAAGGCTTTTTCATGAATGTATTTAATATGCAATTACAGGGGTGCAATTTCTGTGCATAGTCCAAGCCTCCCACTGATTCTCCAGGTATGACATAAGGTCAGGTACTTGTAAAATGAGGGAAATAAATACCCACTTTTGGTAAGCCCCTGAGATCCTCAAACAGAAGGGACTATGCAAGTGTAAAGTATGATTATTACTATTTCACTCGTCCAGCAGTAAGTTACACAACAAAACATCAAAAGCCCCTTTGAAAATGTACATTTCCCAACAAGCTGTAGGAAGAAGTTTAAATTACTTTTCTCAAAGCAAGTAGCTCACTGTGAAGCCAGCTGCTCTGCATGTGAGTCAGCAGCCTCAGCAGCCTTCCTAGAGTCAAATCCAACAGCACCTTTCTAAATTCACCCTTGTTAAAAAATTTGATGATCCTGGTAGAAGTCCCTCAGGCATTTGCCAAGCAGTGCTGTTGATACAGGGAAGAAAAAAAAAAAAAAAAAAGGAAAAAATGTCTTTTTTTTTCTCTTTGAAGAGAGGAGGGGAGTCATTCTTCATTATTTCAGGTACTAATCCCAGCAGGTTTGCATGGTTATATGATAAAAATGTCCTTTCTCATTGTTTGAAGGTGTTGTCCGAGGGACCAGTGTGAAAGCCAACTTTGTAAGGCAATGCCTGTGCTCTGGCAGCAGGAGCATGGCCATAGCCCAAACTCCTGCACAGCCACTGCAGCTATGCGTGGCTACAAGCCTTCCACTTACCGCTTCTGCTGCGATGCCTGCTTCCCTTTGGAACAGCTCTTTCATGACAATGGAGCGCTTGAAAATAGTTTTATTCTGAAAGCTCCTGCCCAAATGGCAGAGGGTGTCTATAGTTGCCTTGTTTGAGCCATCTCCAACAAATGTGTTTAATTTGCAAGTACAAATGGAGGTGGCATTTGGCATGCTGTTCAGCAATTCATCCAGCTTGGATGTCAACCCGAGGTACGGTCTCCTCTTGCTTCAGCCAGGGGAGCCTGTCCATACACTGTGAGCAAGTGGGGTCATGTGGCCTCCACCGCCCATCTTGTGTAGTGTCATCGCCTCAACAAGGACTTTTTACACCTGGCACTGCCCGGTCTCCAGCACGGTTGGTCACCCATTCATCTACAGCCAGCATGGTCAGCCATGACTCTTGGCCCTTGACAGAAAATTGACACATCCATGACTCAAATGCTCAGCATGGCATCTCGTGCCCATAACCCTTCCAACTCATCCATGCCGTCCTTCTACGCAGAACAGGTGTTTTTCAGGCTGAAAATGTGTCCTCGCAGACACCTGTGCAAGCCAGCCTGTTTGCACAGAAAGAAGTGGTGGGAATTGGGTGCTCAGTTCAGTTAGTGGCACACATGGGAGAACAGGAATGTCAGTTTGTGAGGCTAATGGAAGCAGAAAGCTATATCCTGGCCTTTTCCTCCCTTTCTTAATAGATGTGCCTTTGAACACCTACACAAAGCATTTCTGTTGAAGGAATTGGTATCACTCTCATGCAGCTGCAAGACTGGTCTCTGCAGTTATCAGTATGAGAATCTATGCAAAATTGTAAGATACAAGTAAGTATTTGTGACAACAGGGTCTATGAAGAGTTTGCAAATTCTTTTAGAGTATTTTGAGATGACGCTTGCTTTGCTGAGAAGACCTGAACTTGGATTTCCATTGTCCCAGGAACACACAACACTTTCAGTAATGCTGCAGCTAATCCAGGCAGTGCTACTCTTTGTGCCCTCTGAGTGGCAGCTATCAGATTGCTTCACATGCAGCAGGAATGATGCACAACCTCAACTGCAAAATTTGCCAGCTGAACAGCAGCAGAAGGACAGGGGAATAGCCTTTGCAGCTCTGCATGGGTGAGCTCAAGCTCTGCAGGTGATGCAGAGCCAGGAGACGTGCTGCCCCATGCCTTCTCCCCCTAAAATATGCGATGGGGCACATGAACCGCAGGGATTTCCTGGTGTATTCAGGTATGAAAGTATTTGGAGTTGCAGCCAGCCTAAATTCAGACTTGTCCTTGTGCCTTGTATTTCCTGCTGACTGCCTCCTGGTCCCAAGAGACATCTTGACGTAGGAAATATTGTCCATAAAGTTATAGCAGGAATTTAGGTTGACTAAATATGGGCCTCAGCATTCACCTGGGGAGTAAGCAGGGAGTAACCAGTGTGCTGTAAATTCACACCCAGACTTGGTGAGCATTCACTCAAGCCCTCAGAAGTTGCTTGCCTGACTTTTTATGGGCAATGCCCTGAGCGCACTGGTAGAAGTGGGAAGCAGTTATTACAAAAGATTGAGAGAGCATGCTGAGAGTACACATAGGTGAGCTTGCCTCAACGAACCAAATAAATGAGTGTGAGACCATAATATTTCTAAAACCAATTGTAAGGCTGGAATCATTGCTGTGAAATAAAGTTTTAAATAGATATTACAGGCAGTATAGTCTGTCCCATAATGCCTCAGAAAAAAACATCACCATCAAAAAGCAGCTCTTCTTGCTCTGATATTTCAGTCGAGGTAGCATTTATGTGATGTCTGGAAACTTCAGGGGGAGTTATGTCTATACCTGCAATTGGGATAGGCTATATCTTCATTAGCAAGCAGTGCAGCCAAGCAGGAAGAGATATATAAAGCACAACATATGCTGAGCACCCAATCTCAGCATTTCTGGGAGCTGGGGATTATTGCTCTGGTTTGCCTCTAATGTGGTCATGTGCATTAGGCACGCACCAGGAGTCCATTTTCCAGTTTTGTTTCATCTGCAGGAGGCCAAGGCCGTGCGAGCAACTTGCAGCGCGATGCAAAACGTGGGGGAGATGGAAAGAGCAGTAAATTCCCTGCAAAAATACTGGAGGGAAGGGAGAGAGGGAGAGGGGTACCCTCTGCCTTGCACCCACCCCAATCCCCTCCCTGAGAGCAACCCCCTTGCTTACTTTGGGTTTATCCATTTCCCTTTGCAGCAGGATGGGATTTGCAGCATTTCCCTTGTTCCCAATGTGGATGGAGAGCAGCTGGGAGATGGTTAACAAGCCTGTCGGACTCTTGTACACGCTAAGCAGCCCCAGTGTGCCATGCTGTGTGAACTGCAGAAAGAAAAGGCGAGAGAAGCAATCTCTCTTATTTATCCGTTCCGAAATATAACTGTAAATTGTGTTATCATTTTGTCGATATACAGGGGCTTCCAAAGATTTCAAATAAATAATGTTATGACCCCGGGTGCCTTATTGATTTTTTAATAATTTCAAAGAGAAACCACTCAGTTTCCTGTTTGCTGACAAATTCTTTTCTCCCCAAGGAATTCCCATTGAGCATGTATTAAAGACAGGATAAAATAATTCCAAGGAAATCCAGAAAGAGGGCTTTCTGCATGGACTCTGCTCAGCAAATGGGTATTTAACCTCTGACCAGTGACGACAGGTCTCTTTTAGCTCTATTAGATCAACAGCAAGCTACTATAATTAAATAAAAAAACTGTTTAGAGCCTCACCGAACATGTCCTGGGAATTAAAGCATATGGCAGGGATAGGGAAAAAAGACTTTCCATATGCTAATGACCCTTGATGTCTGAAATAAATTAGATCCATTAGAGTTTATGCTCAATAAAAGAAAGACTTTAAGCACTCCAAAGTTAGTGACTCGAGACCGATTTTGGCTTAGAAATTCAATCTGCCTACTTATTAATTCTTAGTAAGGCTCTGAAGAAGACAGAGGATGCAAAATCATAATTCTGTGCTGTATCAGAATTTTAAAGTGCCATCAGTTTCTTTTCCTTCTTTTTTTTAATTAAACCATTTTTCATGCTTCCTTTTTTTGTTCTTCTCATTAATTTGATTTTGTTCCCATTTTTGTTTAATTTCTTTCTTTTTAAGGTTTCATTTATCCTATTTCAACTGAACAGAGAACCCAGAATGAATATGGATTTTCTTGTAAGTTTAATGTTTCATTTTACGTTCCTGGATGCTAATGTGATGCTGTTCCACGGGTCAAGCTTTAGTGTTACACCAGCTCTGTGTGACTAGGCAAAGAGGGACCAATTGGGCAGAGTAAGTGGCAAGCTGCCTGCTTGACAGAGGTAGCAGTGTTTCACTGTCAGTGGGTTGACACAGGACGATAACAGCCCTTATGCCCAAGGAAAATGGGAGAAGATACTGCCTCAAAGACAGAAACTGGAGAGAATGAACCCTCTCTCTTGTTAGCATTTCCTTAGCAATCAGAAGAAATGTGGTAGAGAGATTAATTTCCATTGAGCTGGAACTCAGAGAACTGCTTCTTGAACTGCTGGGGATAAAAATCCTGCTTTTTTGAGGCTGGTGCATTGAAAGTCTGATAGGCAGAGGCTGATGAAGTTTGATCGGTCCTTTTCAACATCTGCCAGCTCTCACTTATATGGCTAGAGGGCAGCCTGGCTTAAATGGCTAAAAGGTGAGGAGCAAATAAATAAATAAATAAATAAATATTCACATGTTTTAAATTAACAGAAATAGGGTACTAAAAAGGTCTGATTTTTCTTTTTTTTCATTATGCTATCTCTGCTACTGGGACTCTTCACTGTATAGAAGCACATCAAATTTTGATCATGTACTCAGTCCTTCTGGAAAAAAAATGTGTAGTGGATAATGATGCTAGAGATTAGCCTGGAATTAGTGCTGAAGATACTGTATAAGCAGCTAGTAGAAATATCATAGCCATTTTCTCACAAGACAGCTATAATAAATCTGGGTTCCTTTTGGTAAATTACCACATTATTTCTTGTGCTTGCTTCGGCTTTTATCCAAGTATGTATGTGTTAATGCCAGTGATGAGAATTTAGAGGTTGATTCTCTGCTTTCCTGGATTTTTTTTTAAAGGAAAATAAGTGTAAGTGAAAATGGCTTGACACATTACAGGTCAGAAAAACCAAACTCAAAGACACATTCTGATACTTCAGGCATTCTCTAAAACTGAACCTTTTTTTTTTTTTCCTTCATTAAAAAAATAAGGATTCCAAAGTTTGCAACCCCACAGCATGATCTTTGGTGTCAGATGAACCACTAAATGCTAATACTACGATACTGTGTCACTAAGATGTACTAATTTATTTCATGGATTTAATTTGCTTCATGAGACTAACTCTGTAATGTGTTGTGCTTAGTAATTCAGTGCCTGGGTACTAGATAGATGAACAAGCAGATAGGTACAAAGATAGAACACGAATTAGAGAGAAATCAAAGATCGTTTCCCATCAAAAGGGCATAGACCTGTTATATAGCTTTAGAAATGGCTTTTAAATTAACCTATAAAAAGGTAGTAAATATCTGCAGGAAACGAGAATAATAAGAATGTATTTTCTGATAAGTCCCTGTGAGGAGCGCATTGCTTTAAGGTTCCTGGCCTCTCTCCCTCTAGCTGCTCCTGACTCGGATGATGTTGCTCTCTACGTCGGGATCGTCATCGCCGTGATCGTGTGCCTGGCTATTTCTGTGGTTGTGGCCCTCTTCGTCTATCGCAAGAATCACCGTGACTTCGAGTCAGACATTATCGACTCCTCGGCGCTAAATGGAGGATTTCAGCCTGTTAATATCAAGGCTGCAAGGCAAGGTTAGTTGTCATAGCACTCCATGTTGACCAATTCAGGGATATGCTATGAGAATATGGTCTCTGGGGCTGTATGAATGATATTTGCTGGATGCTTGTTGGCACTTCATAAAAGGGAGAAAGATTATATCCATTTGTTTCTGATGACCAAGTGCTAAAAACCCATGGTGGCCTTTTTCAGATGTGTTCAAGAACATACAGCAGAGGTACTTAGCTTGTAAAGAGAGAAGGTGAATGTGAGAGTGAAACAGGCATGTATAAAAATACAGGTCTTGCTCAAATTTAAATCAAAATCAAAGCTATGACAAAAACAAGAGAGACAGGATTCATCACGGGAGTAATACAATACAATAATTCTATCACATCCACCTCCCCTTTGTTTCACTAATAGCCTTTTTTACTGTGCCATGTCTCCACAGGCATAAATAGTAGTTTAACAAGTACTTTACTTTCAATGGACAATATAGAAGAAGAAGTTGTAGTGGATATCATTTAATAAAGAACATCTTTATCACATGTGCATAATAACTTGATGATTTCCACACTTTGGCAGCCAGAAAACAGCCACTCAAATGAGCTGTTTTTTTCAAGACCCCCATTTATGCGGAAGAGTTCCTCTTTTTTTGTTTTTCTTTTTTTTTTTTTCCAATACATGTTTATGAAGAATAAATCAAAGTAAGAGTTACAATGACAAGAGAGTTGCCATAAAGAAGATTAGCAGAAATATCATTTTCTTTGCTGAGGATATCAAAGTGTGTGACACAGGTACTAATCCCACACTGGCAGGGAGTCATGGGCACAATGACTTCATAGCTTTGTTCTCTCTCTTATTTCAGGAATTCTGTCTTTAGGCCAATTAGATAAATTGGTTAATGATTCTCACTTAGCATTTAAGGAAGGAGTATTAGTTAATAAAATTAAATCTACTGAGTATGGAAAACTTCTTGCCCTGAAGCTAGGCATATTATGCTTGAAATCTGAGGACAGTCTGGAAAATAATCCCAGTGAAAAATACTTAGAGCAGAAACATGCTGTAATTTTGTATAACAATTAGAGTGCAGAGTGGCTGGGCCAATACTAGCTCTGGGAGATTGCTAGATATAGATGCCTGGAAAAGGAGATGAAGGTCAGTTTACAAGGACTTTGTATATCATAACCTTTGGTATGAGCAGAACAGAATGAAAAACCAAATCATTAGTAGGAAAAAAGTCGTCAGAACAGAGAAATAATCATAAGAAATATGGTTCTTCTTTCTCATTTTCAATGCAGACCTCCTGGCAGTGCCACCAGACCTCACTTCTGCAGCAGCCATGTACAGGGGTCCTGTTTATGCTTTGCATGATGTCTCTGATAAAATTCCAATGACCAATTCTCCAATCCTGGACCCCCTGCCCAACCTGAAGATTAAGGTCTATAATACTTCCGGTGCAGTCACCCCCCAGGATGACCTCTCTGACTTCTCCTCCAAGCTGTCCCCACAGATTACCCAGTCCCTGCTGGAGAATGAGACCCTGAACATGAAGAATCAGAGCCTTGCTCGGCAAACAGACCCATCGTGTACTGCATTTGGGACCTTCAACTCCTTAGGGGGCCACCTAATAATTCCCAATTCAGGTAAGTGCTAGCCATGTTTTAGGGTTTTAAGTGGAGTTAGCTTTCTTCTACGCCAGAAAAAACAAAAAAAAAACAACAAAAAAAACAAGGTCACTCCTGGGACTGTGCCTTTTCTTTGTTCAAAACAAACAGATGTTTTTCCCCCATTCAGATGAACTAAGATGCTTCAACGATCCTTTCCCCAAAGTCGTGGCTGCCTTTTTAGCAAAATTTTGCAGGGCTCTTACCACTTTCTGAGATACATTAGGCTTCAGTGGTCCCCTGTGTGAAGTGAGATTCAACATCCTTGAACTTTTCCTTTCATGCAGCTCTAGAGAAGGGACTACAAGCCAGAAAGCCTCAATCTTGTCATCACACATAAAAAGGACAAATTAATTAAAAAACAAATTGGTTGTTCCACTTCCAATTCATTGCAGACTGTGTGGTATTGCAGTAGGATAGCAGAATGCTAATTTTTGGAAGGCTTTTTTTCCTGCACACATTATATAGTCAAGGAAAATAAGGCCCAAGAGTGTCTTGTCCATATTTCTCTCCTTGTTATATATAGTGTTGATTTTTTTTACAACATCAGAATGGGGTTTAATCAAATGCATGATGCAGTGGATTTGGGTGTTATGCAAGTTTTCCTCTTTCCACAGTGGTCAGGAATCCCCCTGCCACTGGTCTGATCCCAGGTAGTATCCCCTTTCTCTGGTGCACTGAGTCCAGGTATTAGACTTGTGAGACCACCACTCACAACTACCCAGTGCTGTAGCTGAAGGTCTCACAGCTTCCAACTTTACATCCTGTGGTCATCTCTTGGCCATTTTACTGCACTGTGCCCTGTCTGAGGAGATGGTGCCTAACCTTGTCTCCTGCTCCTTTGCTGGATCTTTTTTTGTTCATTGATGTTATGGAGAAAGCAAAACATGTAGGTGGCCCAGAACCAGTTTGTTCCTTCCAGGATACAGCCCTATACAGCCCAGGAAGCAACCAAAAGTGGGCCCTCCTCTCTGAGTATCAATGGAGAAACACGGATATTAAATTTAAGAGCCTAAGTGGAAGGTCAATTGCTTAAAGAAGTCTGGTACTAACTGCTAAGTAACATTGAAAATTTGTGCTACACAATCCTGGATTTCACATTTTTCTAAGCTGCAGCTGAGGGTAGACATTAATACTCAGGTTTCTTATGCCATGGTGGTGCACATTGTCAGGAAAGTCCATTAGTCATATTTAATTCACATATATTAATATCAATTTGTAAGGAAAAAGAAATGCTTATTTATTGCTGTAATTGCTTCAAAATGATTAAAATAAGTTTTGTAAAATACATCAATCTGTCTACTGCTACTTACTGTGTATGCATCTGTGCTGCTTCTAGACATATGTATATCCTCCTAGCAGTATGATAAAAGTCCTTCATTTACCCTGTGCCTGCCCTCTTACAGCTGAAAACAGGCACAGGGGAGGTTGTGACAGCCCTGTAAAGAAACAAGTCGGAAAACCTTCCATAGATAATCTCTTTCCTTCAAAATCCATCTATGGGACTGAGACATAGCAAATCCCTAGTACATGGGAGGTTTCCAGTGTAACCAAAACCTGTGTGCTGAAGAGAAGATACAGGACTGTGCAAGGATTTTATTACTCTTATATGCCTTTATTGGGCGTATATGCAAATAATCTGCCTATAGGTTTGTATTCAGCTACACAGTCACAGCTGAATTAAGTCCTTGCCAGTGGCTCCCCACTGCCCCTCACCTGCACAGACAGCTGGCTGAGCCGCGTCCAGCAGTGTGCAGCAGTGAGATCCTCTGCTGTGTTTGTCATGCAAAGACAGGACCCTCTGCTTCCCTGGGATTTCTGCTCGATTTCTGAAATCACAGCAATGTAAGAACGGTGTTTTGTAATCAAACGTGCGGCTTATCAGCACTGCAAAGGGCACAGAGTGTATTTGCACAGATTTTTTCAAGGTTGGATATCCGAATTTTGAGCCACTCCACAGAAGTAGGCACATTCAGAATACTAAGAAGCCCCATTTTTTCTCCCTTGTAGTCTAATTAGAAGCTGAGTGCATTAAAAGACAGGGTGCCAGTTGCAGAGCCCATCTTTCAAGAAACAACTAGTTCTTGTTGCTTCCTGGGACAGTACTCTGCTGCCTTTCTCTCTTGCTTTTAATTAAATAAGAATTGCCTAAGGAGATATGTCCTGTTACAACTGCTGGAAACTTGAGTCAGAGTTGTTCTTTCTCCCATTATTTTACAAGGTAAGAAGCAGCGTAACCATCTGTCTGATCTTTAAATAAAATAAAAGGGAAGGGAAGAAAATCCTCTTCTCCACTCCACGACTGCAGTGCCAAGACACAACAGGAGCAAGGAGTGACCATCTGATCACAGGCGATGCTGGGGTTGCCTACTTTATCTCCAGAGTTGCTGAACTCATTTAGAGTCTTTTTGTGAGGCTGGGTGAAAATCTGGCATTGCAGGCTTCATCTTCTGCTTCTTCTGTCGCTCTTCTTCGCAGGCCCACCTGGGTTTTTCTTTTTTTTTTTTTCTTTTACTTTCTTTTCTCCATTTTATCTTTTGTGTCTCTTCTGTCCTGCAGGAGTGAGCTTGCTGATCCCAGCGGGGGCCGTTCCCCAGGGGAGAGTCTATGAGATGTATGTGACAGTTCACAGGAAGGAGAGCATGAGGTAAAACATACTTGCTTGCACATTTATTTGCTTGTGCATTAACAGAGGGGAAAAGGGTGTGGGGAAAATGCAGTAACTGAAACCCTGTGATAATACGCTTATGCAAAGCCAACTGTGCTGAAGCTATTTGCTAACCTGGAGGTAAATGCGAGCAAAGCTGAGGATAAACTTTGCCACAAAACCAGCTCAGACTTTTGCTTTCCTAATGAAGAGCTGCATTCTGCAGCAAGCTCTCAAGCTGGGGAGAGATGCTGAATCAAAGCCAGAAGCAGGTAAAATAAGCCAGCATGAGTCTGGTGCAGCAGAGAAGATGTGAGGTAATCTCCTAATAAAGACCTGTGCCACAAAAGGGGCAGGGAGCAGAGGAGCAGGGTGACAAATGGACTCAGCAGAGGGGCGAGTGCCTGAGCACCTGTCCTGGAAAGCCTCCTCTCCTGCTATAAGGAAGGTGAATCTTTATTTTACCATCCACGTGCTTGGCTGGTCCATGCAGTGATGAGGATGGAGCCAAAAGCATTTGCTGTCCTCTGCCTCTCCGTGCCCCAGGCACACCACAGCAAGGGCCATGCAGACCCATCATCAGGACGATCCCTGTTCTGCCCACAGACCTCTATCTGCAGGTGTGGCCAGTTTGTATTCCTGATCTTGATGTCTATTGAGCGATGTGGCAGCCTTGGCATTAAAAAAAAAAAAAAAAGTTTCCAAAAAGACCAAGATACTATTGCAGCAATTTAGGAAAACTTAATGAAGAGGAAGGTGAGATCTTGATCTTCAGAATGGACTCGTGTAAAAAGGCTGAATGGCAAATGTGAAACTAAGCAATCATTACACGGTACTTTGCCTCTTTCTCCTCCTCATAGCTAGATACATTTTTTGGCTCAGCCCTTTAATGGCTTTTATAATGTGCTAAGCCACAGCTGTGTATACACTGCGTGATATTGAACACTATTCTTTAGCTTGGTAGTCTCTCACCCATGCTAAAATAATCTGCTTAAGGAAAAAAATAAGTAACACCTTCCCCCCACCCCCCCTGTATTTTTGCATACATTATTCATGGCCTGCTCTTTGAAAACAGATAATTGCAGCTACAGAAAAAAAGTGTCTTTGTTCATATCTAATATCGATTGTATTCCTATTACTTTGGGCTGTGTTTTGAAGATGCTTACAAACAACATTGGAAAAGCACTGTTTCCCGGAGAGGGAAAAATAATGAAAATCAGAGGGCTTCCCCTGTTATTCAAATGCCTCCAAATCTCTCTCCTTTAAATATCTAACTCTTCACCCCCAAAAAAATGTTTCGTTACCAGAAGTTATATGTGCAATTATTTTCTTTCCAGCCAGCTATGGAGGGAATCCCTGCTTCCTTATTCATGCAACTGTAGGCAACCAACACTGCATGCTAGCCTGATTTATTGGCTTTGGGGATCATAAAGCCTCCTCTGTGTGTGTTGTGATAGCTGTTACTCAGCAGGTCACACACAGAGGGATAGGTCAGCCTGTACTGGGGGAAGTGTGGCTGGAGCTGCGCTGGCCACCAAACTGAGCGTATATGTGCAGAAGTACAGAAAGGTGTGAGCCTTCGCTTGAAATGAAGATTTTGGGAAGTGATTTCTTTCCCCAGCAGAGAGCAGGCTGGCTTGGCCATAAGGGCAGCAGAGCTCTTCCTATCATGGTTAGAAGAGCCCTACATGGGGCCCAACTGCTTCGGTTTTGGTTTTTTTTGGTGGTGTGTTTTGTGTTTTTTTTGTGTTTTTTTTTTTTTTAGAGGGGGGAGATAGGGGCAGAGGGTGCTGCTGGGGCTGTTTTGTTTGTTTGCTTGTTTTATTTTGATTTGTTTGTTTGTATTTGTTTAGCTTTTTTATAGAATAGTTTTTCAGCTCCTCTCCAGAATACCATGCTTCTCATGTTCATGGAAACCAAACTCTTCTTATGGTATTTAAATTGGAACTCATCAGCTATCGCCCAGATCACTCTCAACTGAATATTCACCCAAAATTACCTAAACACAGTGGGACTGTACCATCCTCCCCCGTTACCTGTTTCCTTTCCCCAGATGCCCATGGGCAGAAAGTGCTGACTGCACCCAGCACCCAGCCGCACTGGCCTCCTGCCATGGCACTGTGCTACCAAAACTTTTTTACCTCCCTTTCTGCAGCAGAGATGCACTTCTGCTCTCATTTCCACCAGTATGGGCCACAGATGTTGCTTGCTATAATTGGAGCCATACGAGTGCCACAAGTTGGTGTGCAGTGTAAATTATTTTTTAAATCTGTTACCGTGCTGCTGCAGCACTCCAGCAGAGAGTGGTAGCCCACAGTGAGGACTAGCTGCAGACATTTACTTTTGTGGCCAGGCAGTAGCTGGAGTGTGTTCAATAAACCCTGTGAGGGCCTGCATTTATTTTCATGTGCACTGTGTAAATGTTAATGGATTGAAAAGCCCTGTCATGCATTGATGTAGTTTGAAAGGGCACGTATAGGACACTATGAAGTGTAAGTTATAATCCTCTTGATATACAAACAGCACTGAGGTGAGAATTTGGTCCTCATAGTGTTACCCTAAATAAAACCAATGAAGCAACAGAGAGGCTCACCATTGCAGATCACAAGCACATCTCCAGCAACTTAGGATTTAGCTCATACTTTGTTCATAGAAATACGAAACAACTGCTGAACAGTCAAACTGAAACAGGAAATCTGTTATCCCTCAGAGCCCTGCAAATTCCCCTTTTCTTTTCCTTCCTTTTCCTAATCCATTTCCCCCAGTTAGTCTCTGAAACCTGTAGTACAGAAATTTGAAAGACTTCGCAACCCAGTAATATCATTCTTTGTGTTGCCTTGCAGATTGGTTAGGAGAGCTTTCCAGGACACTCTATTTATTCCATTCCACATCCATCAAAGCATGTGAGAGCAGGAGGGTCACCCTAAAAGCATTATCCTTCCGCAGTGAATTGGGGTTCTGATGGCTTGCAGTAGAGGCCACTTTGAGGCAGTTTTCTCTGTGCGTGTTGGCGTGCTTAAGGCACAGGGTTTTTTTTTCTTTTCCTAGCCCAGTGCTCCATCGGGCTGTTTTTCCTGCTCCTGCACTGCAAGCTAATCCTCGTTCTGCCTGTCAATTGTAGCAGGATGGATTGCAAGCAGCTACTGGGCACTGATCCCTGGCTGGCATGAGAGATTCATGTTGACCTGATGAAAAGGTCCATGAAGTGACTTACAGTGCAGAAAAGGGTATCTATGTGTATATGTTTGTGTTTGTGTACAGACAGATAGATAATTAAAAAATAAATAAATGAGAAGCCTATGTGAATATTTCACAGCTGTCAGACGGGTTTCTATCTCAAGCTCACTGGCTCCAATAGAGCCAATAATCTCTGTCACTGATGATCAGATGTTCTGCCCCTTAGTCTGGGGAAGTGCCATCAACTTGCAGTTTGCAAGAAGGGGTTCCTTCCTGAGCTTTAAAATAAACACGTTGTTGTGACCATGACCTGGCAAGAGGCTGTTGCCGTGAGCAGATGGAAAAGCCTAGGTCTTAGACAATTAAGGATTAAATAGCGAGAGTATAAACCCAAAGACTTCAGGATTTTCCTGACTGTTTCATGTTGAAGAACAAATGTAGCTCTGCACTAAATTAGTGAGCTGTGTGCTTCCTTTGGAAACATCTGGCACTGGTCAGTGCTGTATGGGGTCTGGGTCTTGATGGACCACTGTTTTGATCTCATGTGGCAGCTCCTGTGTTTCCTGTACGAGCCCCTTCCGGGCTCATACGGCTTTAGGTGGAACTGCTCTTGCATACTGTAATCGGAGGCAGGAACTGCACTAAATGTAGCACGGTGAAGGACAGTTCTGTATAATACATTGCGCAGGAGATGATGCAAATGAGGATGGATGTCACGTCTTCCAGGAAATGTGACAACCCTGGAGAACGGAGCATGCAGCTGTCCTGAAGTTCTTGCAGGAAGACACATGTATAAACGGTCTGACTTCCAAATCAGCTACCTTAAGAGAGGGAAGGGTTGTGTAAGCCTCCTCAGGATCTGGACCAGTGGCTTCACATTGTATGTGAAAGGCAGACTTCATATTAAGTCACCTAGCTGATCAATGAGTTTGATCCAAGGAGCAACACTGCCTTTTTCACCAGTAAGCACCAAGCTTGGTTAAGTGAAATAAAAGAAACTGAAGTCTTCTGTGTCTAACCAGACACCTTCCACCACCACCTTCCTTTTGTATCCCAGTTGCACAAAAATAATTGCTTGCAACTCCAGAAGACAATGTCTGCCAATCATTTTAATTGAAACATTTGAAATAAAAAAGACCAGACCAGCAGCAAAAGGGGAGGAAAATTTCTCAGATCACCTTCCTTCTAAAGGCAGACTTGCAGGAGAACCAGAAGGCCAGTCAAGAATATTAGATTTGAAACTCAAGAGGGAACACGTGTTAAAAATAAAGTCCCAGCAATGAAAGGAGAAATAAAATGTCTTTCCTCTGACTTTTGGCTAAGCTGTGTGGAAGGGTTGCCATCTGTTGCTGCGAGTTATCCCTCCCTCCCTCCCTGCTCTGCTCTGTGCCTCCTGTTTTCAGGGAGCACGGTCATTGCCTGTAACATCGATGCACGGTGCCAGGGAGCGCAGCGGAGCCCACCGAGGAGCAGAGATTTCTCTAGTTGTGCTCACATCTGCTGCCTGACAGCTACCTTAATGAAAACAGTCTGGCTCATTACAGGGAGACCGTTTTGAATGAGTAATCCCATTAAAAAACACAAATTTGATTGTGAAAGGGCTGGATACAGTGAATAAAAGTTTGTTCTTTTTTTAAATAAAAGTTGACTGTTCTTGATGAGCAGTGCAAGATACGGGACAAGGTTTAAAAATATCTGAAGCCCTTTCACTTACTGTTACTGCCTTTTAATAGCAATGCTAAACAGGGAATTGAATTTCACTCTCGGTTTGATCTCTGTAAAACAAACGCAGCTCTTATGGCTGCAGTGAAGTGACTCTGGAGTCATACTAGCACAGCTGGGTGTCCAATCCCATTTAATAAGTACTTCTAAAACTACTACAAGCCTAAATTGAAGCACACATGGATTTGTTTTTGTTTGTTTTTGTTTGTTTGTTTGTTTTGTTTGTTTGTTTCATTTTGTTTTGTTTTCTGGATAACAGCCTAAAAGTACATTCTGACCCACGGTTTTAAAGATAGATCATAGATCTTTCTGCTTTGGAGGAGATGAGTCCCTTGCTCTGTATGGTCCCTTCAGTCAGTGTTTGTGTGATCTGTAACACAGAAATCACAAGACTTGGTCACAGCAGGCTCTTGTCTGGGTCAGAATCCTGACTTTGATGGTGCTGCATCACCTGCTCCGGGAGAAGGTAGAAAAATGCTCATAAAGGATAACCTGTCTTTGGGGAAACTTGTTGTTTACAAATCCCATCAATTAGTGCTGGGTTATGCCTCGAAGCAGAAAGATTAATGTCTCCTGTATAATAAATCTTGACTACTGCATCTGTTTGGGGTTTCATTGGCTGTAGTAAGGCATAATCCCTTTGCTTTAAGATGGAAATTAAAAGCAATGAGAAATAAGAGGTCTGTCAAGAGGTTTGGGTCCCCGTCTTCCTGTCAGTTGTCATGAGGTACCTCTCTGCTCTATGCACTGCTGTGTGGTTTCATTGGTTTCATTCCTCCAGGTTTCAGGTGTTTATTTCTGAACTCTCTCTGCAGTCCCTAAACACTCTGCTACCTGCAGTCATCTTAGAGCTGGGTAGGAAAGGGAATAGCAGCTTGGTGTGCTCTGACGTACCTCATCCCCTACAACCCCAGAAATCAGATTTACTTTTTGCCACTGTGGCACACGGCAAGATGATACCTGCTGTGGTGCATTACGTTCACCTGAGAGCTTTTTCATTTTTACTGCTTTGCCTTGCCACTAAATAAAAGCTTTTGGAATTTGTTTCATTCCAGGAGTGAGAGCCACTGAACAATTAATAGGATTTTATTTCCCACTGATATTTTAATCCTCTCTGGATCTTTTGCATTGCTTCCCGTCTCTCACTGCTACTTGCAATAACTCCTTCTTTATTGATGTCTGCAAATTTAGTGATTGTGTTGCTATTTACATTCTTTTCCGCACTGTGAGTAGAAATCCTGGCCTCACAGTAGTACTGACTTCAACAGAGCTGAAATCCCACTATTAAATGACACTGACCCTCATTTTGCTCCACTTGAGAGCTTCTCTGCAACTCATTATATCTCAGCTTTTTGTGGCTTTGAAGTGGCTCAGATTACTTGCAGTCCCCAAACTGGCTCAGACTTTGGAGAGCTGAGGTGAGTCAGTGTCTGCATGAGGCAGGTATTGGAGGAGAGGCACTGGGACCAGCAACGTTGCTAACTTAGGAAAAAATACTAAACCCTGCTATTTTTGCATTTCCTTTCTATGGTTATATCCACTTTCCATCTCCCTCACTAACCATTCAGTCTGGAGTGCCTCCTGGCTTTGTCTTCTGCATTGTCAGTTATACTTGTGCTAATCAGATATAAAATGTTGCAGTGTAAAATTACGCCCTCCATCAGAGTCCTAAAATTTAACAGCTAACCAAATTTTGTCACGGAGCAGTGACTAAACTTAATTTTACTTTGAGACAACTTTCAGCTGTATGATTTATCAGCGCTCTATTATTTTAATGATCTTTTGGCTTTTTTTTTCTTTAACTGCATGCATCAGCGCTCAGATTCTTATTGATTTTAACTCATTTTTCAGCTAGAAGACATTGTATGAAGTTTTTTACAGCAGTCATGATATATTCCCTCTTATATTCTTTTTGACTGCTGGCCTTATAATTCAGTCTGAAAAACTATGATAATTCATATTTTTCCTCACTTCTTCATGGGTCAGTAGTCATTTAGATGAAGCTAGGTTAACCAGATGATCAAGTCTATAGCTTGTCATATCTGTAGCTTTCCAGATGAATATTGTAATTTTCAAAGGCCTTTCTCATAAGACTTCATGTTTTTTGAAACTTACTGACTTAGACTATAGGAAAGTGTTCAAACATTTGTTAATACATTAATGGATACAACACATTGTGAGCCATTTTTAAGCTATACATTGCTTCAATTAAAAAAAAAAAAAGGAAAAGAAAAAGAAAGAAAAAAGGAAACTGAAGTAATGTTTTAGTCAAAATCTGTCCAATGATTTATTCAGTTAAGTCTTGCAAGAGAGCGATTCTAGATCTTCATAACCTGAATCCAGAGATCCCCATAGTATACAGCAGGAGCTGAACTGGATGCTCTATATGCTAATGCTTTATTTCTCTTATGTACTTTTTGTTAGGCTAAAACAACCAGTGTGATTCATCATAGCTGGCCAGATTGTTATATTTTAGTTTTTTTGAAAGACAGATACCACAGCTGTTTGTTTCCAGCCCATGGCTTTTTAGAAACAATTGTTAAGTCCTTTAGTAAACTCATCAGTTAATTTCCTTTCGGATCCACAGATGCGTATCATCTGAATTTACTGATTTGCATACACTTCAGTTTTTCCATGTCGGACCTTTTTTTTTTTTTTTTCCAAAATGTTATGAAAATTTCCAACATTTTTATGAACAAGAGACACTTTTCAAAAAGGCCTTCGTCCCACTTTCAGAAAGGATTTTTCAAAAGTTTCTCTTTCATTTTCTGTAGGACTAATGGATTATTCAGTGTGAGTTAAAGTGGGCAAAATTAGGATATGCCTGTGGATGTACCAGCGATACCCAGAGTAGATGTAATAAATTTGATCTCAACAGAGCTTTCTGTCCTGATTTGTTCTCCTTAACTATTTTTTTTTACTCTTTTCTACTACTACTTTTTTATTCTTTTTTTTGTAGATGTCAACAATATCCACTCTTGTCTCAACTAATCCCCCTAAAACCAATCCAGGTATAAACACAAAGTGTTTGCATATGCAACTGGACTGAACCTTCAGCCAGAGTGGAAGATGCAAGGTCCCGTGGACTGACCCAGCTTTCCAAGTGCAGATCACACCCAACACTTAATCTCCCGCTTGCTGGTTTCTGGATCATGAATTTGTCCTCTCTGTTATTTAGAGAAGTAGCTGATGAGGCACATTCAGCTGTATTTGTCATACACCAGGTGTCAGGGTAGTTAAAGTCACTCATGCTTCCTCTGCTTTAAACTCCTCGGCAATCGGTCTGGAATAGTTCAGGCATGCACACAATTGTTTACAAACTACCCTGTAAGAGAAGGATTATTTTTTCTTTCTACATACCTTAGCTTTACATACCTTAACGTGCCTTTTTGCCCTTTCTCCCCCTACCCTTCACACATCACCTTTCCGTCCCGCCATCAGGCCTCCTGTAGAAGACAGCCAGACCCTGCTGACGCCGGTGGTGAGCTGTGGGCCCCCAGGAGCGCTGCTAACCCGGCCCGTTGTGTTGACCATGCACCACTGCGCAGAACCCAACACAGATGACTGGCAGATCCACCTGAAGCACCAGGCTGCCCAAGGGCCGTGGGAGGTGAGTCTACGGGCCTCCAGCCTGCAACGGCTGTCCAAGATGCCCAGTGCCCCTAGAAATGCTTTCTGGGGGCAGTCCTAGTGCCTCCTGCTGTGTTCCATGAAGCATAGCCTTCCTGCAGGATTTTGGCACTTGAGCTTTTGGTCTTGGCAGGTTATTAAGCCAAAATCATGGGGAGGGAATGAAGAGAAGAGGCAAAATAGAAAATAACAACTGAAATAACAACTGAAAAGCAGTTCTCTTCCCAGGAGAAATAGAAAAGAACAACCGAAACTGAAACTCAATTCCAGAAATAAGAAAATATTTTTTACAGAATACTTTCAATTCCCCTAATTTATAGTCTGTTTGCAAGAAAATGAAAATAGTGCTGCAAATGATCCCCTGCTTCAACACCAAGACATCAACCAGCTTATTAAAATTTATAGGACTTGCTTTTCTCTTCTTTTTCACTCCTAAGGTGTTGGTGGAGCACTGCTTTGATTCAGTTCATGCAGTCAGCCCCAGCCCTGTACCCTGTTAATTTGGGCACTGCTAGTCCATGCAGGCTTGGTGAGAGTCTCCTGCCAGCAGTGCAGCGGGAGGATGTCTGTCCCATGGTGGGGCGGCAGAAGGACACCACAACTGGAGCATGAAGTGATGCTTGCAGCAAGGCTCAGCCATTCTGGCACAGGCCTGCTCTTCAGTCCTGCCTCCTGAAGAACTTGGTTGCTCCTGGGTACCTGCTGCTACCAGTTTGGTCTCACATAATTAATTTGGCAAGGGCATCTTCTCCTACTGGTAGGTTTTGTGAGGGCAGGGAGGCTTCTGAAGGCAGTTGGGCCGACAGCCGCCAAAAGCAGTCTGTCCAGCAGGGCCTTCACAAGGCTCTTGCTTTGTCCCCCTGCCTGTGGCACCAGCACTTCCTCACACTGGGAGGGCTCATGCAGTGAACACAGGTCTGTCTGGCCAAACAATATGCACCCTACCAGCCTGGCTCTTGGCACCACACGTGTGTTCCTTATTTGTGTCTGTGTTACTGGCATCTCTTTGTTTTCTCCTCCGTCCTCCCTGCCCTTGACAGAGAGGTTGTGTCTGGTGCCAGCACTGCAATCAGCACTGTGGCACCTCCTTTTCTGCTCTCAAGAAGAACCATGCCACCCCTGCAAATGTGACGTGTTCACCTTCCAAGAGGCCAGAGGCACCAAGTTTAATGCCAAATCTCTGCTATACCCCCACTGCTACAGACTTCAAGGCAGCAGGGATAAAGCAAATGAGATGTGGTGCATGGTGGCTGTGTAAGAGGCGGCCACTGCTGCCCTTTTGCTCCTGTTCTCTCTCAGGACCACTGGAAGCTCCTTGTGTTGTGTGCAAGACATTGCACGCAGGGTTGAGTGAAGTTGGCAGGAGAGGTGTTTTCTTCTGAGCGCAGGGAGGAGGCTGTTTGCATTCAGGCTGTATGTATTTTTTTTCTTCACCCTGCAGTCTCATCACGGAGGATTATTCTGATGAAGCAGCAGGTGATATTTCATGTAGATGTGGCATTCGGCCATCGTACAGGTTACTTTGCTTCCTTGAGTTTTTATAACACCTTATTGTCATGCTTAGGGAATGAAGGGCAGTTATTTGTTTATATTTATTATCTGATTAGTCTAACATGCAGGCAGCAAGAACTTCGAGCATCATACAGGCTTGAAAGGGGTCTCCAAGTACAGCAACTCTGAGAGGTCAGGATCTTTAATGTGGCCTCTTTCTCCCTTAGGATGTGGTGGTAGTCGGGGAGGAAAACTTCACCACCCCATGCTACATCCAGCTGGACCCCGAAGCCTGCCATATCCTGACAGAGACCCTCAGCACATACGCCTTGGTGGGACAGTCCATCACCAAAGCAGCAGCCAAACGTCTCAAACTGGCCATCTTTGGACCACTGTCCTGCTCTTCGCTGGAGTACAACATCCGCGTCTACTGCCTCGATGACACGCAGGATGCCCTTAAGGTGGTTGTTGCTCTCATGCTTGTTTTTCCTCTCTCATCCTAGCAAAGCAGTGAGTAGCCCCTCTGCTGCATGTGTTTCTTTACCATAGATTATTTTTCTGATTAGAAGAAAAGCCTGACAACAAGCTGCTGTTTTACAGTTTAACCCCCGCACACTATAAACTGTCCTTTGCACAGGGATCTCACACACATGCCAAACTGTTTTCCACCTGCCAACATTTTTTCCTTTGTTTACCTGTATCATATCCTGAATCCTAAGATTTTTGCATTATTAAAAGGCCATAAGGTACACTGGGCTTCATTCGTTATTCATGTATTTTTAATGCTAAGTGCCAGCTCCCCAGAGATGGGTAAACATATAAATGCCTCTTTGTAAATAGTTGATAATGATAAAAGAAGCTTCTGGGCTGTTAATCACTGCCTGCTTTCATACTGCTTCATTACACCTTTTCGTGTGCAGTATTTTGTGTTAGGAATTTGCCACTAAAATAAATCGAAGCTGTTGCTTTCTGTAACTGTACACCTTACCCTCATTGCATAATTCTAGCGTTCTCACACACACACGCACGTACTCCCTCACATACAGATGAGCAGATAGATAAACATACTTGCTATTTCTCTTTATAAATATGTGTGTTTATACAGATGGTATCTATAATAGATGCACTCATAAAATATGTAGCTCCAACTGTACGTGTAAGATTGGAGGTTATTAAAAGGTGTTTTTTTTTTTTCCTTTAAGCATAGCCAGTGCAACTTCCCAAATGTTTCTTTGCAGCAAAACAAGCTCACTCTAAGCAGAGCCATCCTTGTGCCATGCACGAGTTTGTCATATCAGCACCGTGTGGGAACTGATCAGACATAAGCCCCCACAGGCTGCTGGGGAGATGTTCTCGTTTTTCAGTGCACCGGCCTCCATCACTGCAAATGCCACCGTCCCTTTTCGTCCCAAATACTGCCCAATACCAAGGCCCTGCCTGCTCTTTGTTGCGGGGATACTAGGAGCATTTTCTCTATAAATAAGAAATTTTTGTCCCCAAAAGTGGAAAGGATCTTTTGTACTGATCAAGTGGAAATGCTTTGAAAGTCATGAGGGCTTTATGGCTGTGCTCTTTGGGCTCTGTGCTGTGTAATATGATTTTCCAGGGGTCCATCCAGCCTGAGGGAATAATAAGTGACTTGGCAGAGCCTTGAACAGATAGTGATTGCAGTCAGAGCTGGGCCAATTGGATTAGGTGTTACTCAAGAGTTGTTGGCTTGTTTCTAACAGACTGCAAGGAACATTGCAGGGTAACGTTAATCCAATTCAGAGAGCAGAAGGGATCAGCAGAGGCGCTGAGTAACATAACTGAAAACCATCTTTTACTTGAGAAGCTGCATTGAATGTCTGGGAAAGGAGATGGCCAATTCTTGGGCTTCAGCTGCAGGTTAAGTGAGCTTGTAATTTGGGGAGGAAAGAGTCACTGAGCAAAGTCGAGTGGCCACTTTCATGCTGGCACCTATCACTTCTTTTTAATTCTCTTCCTCTTGGCACTTTCACCCCAAGACTGGATGGCCACACACACAAGCTGCTGTACACTGGGTTCAAGACCAAGATAGCTGGGGTTTGCAGAACAAACACAAGTACTTCAAAGGGCTGGAGCACCTCTGCTGTGAAGAGAGGCTGAGGGAGCTGGGGTCATTCAGCCTGGAGAAGAGAAGTCTCTGGGGAGACCTTATAGTGGTTTTCCAGTACCTAAAGGGGGCCTGCAGGAGAGCTGGGGAGGGACTCTTTGTCAGGGGGTGGGGGGATAGGACAAGGGGGAATGTCTTTACACTGTATAGAGAGGAGATTTAAATTAGATACAAGGAAGAAATTCTTTACTCTGAGAGTGGTGAGGCAGTCAAACAGGCTGCCCAGAGAAGCTGTGGATGCCCCATCCCTGGAGGTGTTCAAGGCCAGGCTGGATGGGGCCTTGGGCAACCTGGGCTGGTGGGAGGTGTCCCTGCCTGTGGCAGAGGGATTGGAACTGGATGGTCTTTAAGGTCGCTTCCAACCCAAACCATTCTGTGATTCTATGATTCTACTTGCTGGCCATAAAGTGTTTTGAAGCTATAACTTACATTCTTCTGGAAATAAAAAGTTTGGGGAAGGTGAAAGTTAAAACCAAATCTAGTAAGCCAGTTCTAGGTGAAAGGGTTGAGCATGCTGATGGTTTTGGCTGGGATGAAGTTCATTTTCTTCACAGCAACCTGTAGGGTGTGATGTTTTTAGCTGTCTACCAGGCTTAACAGGTGAGGAAGCTGCCTGCACCAGGCAAGCTGCTGGCCATGGAGGGCAAGGTGTGCAAATGGGGCTGCCCTGGGCAAGGCAAGGCCAGGGAACGAGAAGCAGTGTGAGTTGTTGCTTATCATTATGTATTTATTCTAATAGGCAACTGAATGCATTCTGTTGTTATTTACAGCTAGGAGTGAGTGTGCCATATGCTGAATGGGTCCTAGCAGCCACCCAAAAAAGACAAGCAGTTGCTGTATATAAAACACAGCATTTATTCCGCAGGCTTTACCTTCTGGTTGTGCAGAGTAACAGTCCACTGCTGAACCACCGGGGCTCATGGTGCAGCTGGGAAGTGCAAAGACTCAGTGTAAATAATGACTGGGTTATTGTGGGATAAGCTTGGTTGGTTTGCTGGGGTTGGGAAGCCGGACAGCCCCAGCACTGTGGCCCTGTGGAGACCTAGGCCATAGACTGTGATGCCCAGATGGGATGCTCACAAAAGTGCTTTTTGGGGAAGAGTGAGGGTGGTGATGTCCCAAAGCACTAGCTTCTTTTTTAAGGCACTTAAAGGGGGATGCTCTAACTAGTTTGTTGTAAACAAGTTAATAATATCATAGCTACAAAGAAATCCTGCTGATTTATTCCCATCTATTTATTCACGTATGGCTTTGAGATTGAGGTGTCTGAGCTGGGTGTGGTGGCTGAGCAGCCAGGCATACCAGGGGTAAGTGAATTATTTAGGCTGTAGCAGGGTGGCTTCCCCCAGCCTGCTTCATGCTGTGTGGTAACAGTTCTCCAAAAAAAATAATCATAACAGACATGTCATCTTCTCTCAGTTATTTAATGCATATTTGTCCCTCTAACAAAGATGCCTTTTTTGTTGCATGCTTGTGCTCCGTTAATGAGGAAGCTATTTCCAAATACAGGCCGTGGCTGTGTCAATGCTGCTGTTGAGGGAGTAATGTCTTGTGCCGTTCTCTCTCCTGGGAAGAGCATAGGATGCAAGTCCTGGCTCGCAGGGGAGGCAAGAGGCGATGGGAAGGGTGGCAGGAGCCACCACTGCATGGGATGAGTGATGCTTAGGTCAGCTTTTGGCTCATGAGGGAAATGGAGGTGCCAGCCAAGAGGATGAGCACTGCTCTAAATAAAACGCCGTATGGCTCAAGCTCACCAGCAGGTCTTAAGGGTGATGGTGGCTATAAATTAATCCTGAATTAATTAACTGAGCAGCATGGGAGAAGCGTGGGCTTCCAGTTGGAGAGGTTATAGTGAACCAGAGTGGCTACTGACAATAGGACCAGGTACCTGGATCTGCGATGCTGAGATATTTGTCCCCACGGCAGCACAGCCCTGAGGCTGGCCGTGGGTGGAGAGCGGGAGCCGGCAATTAGCGCGCAGTGCCGCCAGCCTTCTGGTCATTCCAGGGAGGTAATTTGGACATAATGAAGATCTACAGTAATCAGATAATTGCTATCGATTGCTCTTTAGACGTCTTGACGAGGTAATTAGGGGGCACTGGAACTGACTCATTGGCGTAACCTTAATCTAAAAGGTTTCCTGATTCTCTCTCTTTGCCTCTAATGGCTGATAAGCAAACATCGTTTTAGCTTTGGGATCTCTCAGGTACTGGGCTCACTGGGGACATAGCCTTTTCTGTTATGCTAACTAGATGACAAACATGATCAAGAGTAGCTTGTTTCACCCTTAGCTAAATCAGAGGCTCCTTTAGTTAGCCTGGGCTAGCATCCCGGTTTTGTGTGCCCCTGCACTCCTTGCGTGTGTTCACTCTGTATGTGATTGGCTTTGGCTGTGTGAGACTGCTTGTTTGGCTGGCTCTCGTAATTAAATATGACTGAGTTTGGCAGTGTTTGTTTCTAATGAAGCTCATGTAGGTGCCTTTGTACTGGCTCCTTCCATGTGGATTACAATTAGGCTGTTTCTCTGTAGACAACGGTCCACTGTGGTCTCATTAGTTAGAGGCATGTCTTTATTTTTAGCTGCAGAAAATGACCAGGCTCTTGGCTTAGTAGGTTTTAATTACACAATCAATATCTCAGTAACCCTGAACCTATGTATTTGTATGTACAAAATGCTATGTCATCGTGTCTTGCTCTTGTTTTGATTCCATCCCACTCAGTGGTTAGTCTCGGAGTAGGCGTCTGTACGGATCTGTCACAGAGCAGCTTGCCAGGAGGCTGCCAGATGCCGGACCAGCAGCATCCACAGGTCCCATATCAGCAGGACCTATGCAAATAAGAACTTCCTGAAGCAAAATAGTAAAGATGCTTTAGATGTCCACTTTGGTGAGCAATGGAGAAGATGGATATATCTCCATATCCAAAATCTTTGCATTCGATATAATCACATGCTGTTAAGATTGCTGTGCCTTGGACACGACAGGTAACAGTGTGTCTCCGAAAGGAGACAAGGCTGCCTGTATCCCTCCTGGGCTGCTGTTGTGTGATGAGGACAAGGAGATTATCCTTAGATCCACTAGTGCAAGTCACAGGGAAATGTAACGCCATGTGGCATCTGTGCATGTTTTATCTAGCATACAAGTTACAGCATGCACAGCAGTCAGACGTGAGGAATCAGCAGACCAGGGTTGACGGCTTAATGTTGTCTTGACACTACCTGACCACTTTTCTTCTTGTTATTGCCATCCTGCAGGAGGTCCTCCAGCTCGAGCGGCAGATGGGTGGGCAGCTTTTGGAGGAACCCAAAACTTTGCATTTTAAGGGAAGCACCCACAACCTCCGCTTGTCCATTCATGACATTGCCCACTCTCTCTGGAAGAGCAAACTACTGGCTAAATACCAGGTGAGCATCACAAATGTTGCATCCTAGTGGAGAGGCTTAAAGAAATACAGTGACATATGGTTTAAAAAACAGTAAGTGTGGACATTTTTTTCCTGGACCATCTGCAGTGCCAGTAGCATGGAGCTGACCATCTCCAGTCATACAGCATCTGTGCTCTGGTCCTGCGAGGTGCCCTACTTCCCTCTTCTCAAGGCCATGTGGGAGCTGAGCCAATCCTCGACTGAAAAGGGATTGTGGAAAATGACTGATACTTTAAAAAAAAAAAAAAAAAGCCTCCTTGACTTTTTTTTTACCTTTTTTTTTTTTCCTGCTTTTCTCCTGCAGGAGATTTCTTTTTACCACATCTGGAGCGGGTGCCAGAGGAACCTGCACTGCACCTTCACTCTGGAAAGGTTCAGCCTCAATACCCTGGAGCTGGTCTGCAAACTCTGCGTGCGGCAAGTCGAAGGAGAAGGGCAGATCTTCCAGCTGAACTGCTCCGTGTCAGAGGTAAGAGACATCAGTGTGTAAACATGGGAGGGCTAAGGATGTATAGCCCTTCCCATTGCTACCTGGTTTGTACTTCCCATTTTCTTCCCAACTGCTGAGATGAACAGAAGGGGTGGATTAAGCTGTCGCTTTATATCTCCTCTTGCATTTTCCCTTAGTTTCTCTCTGTATCCTCTCATCTGGCATGGAGCATCTCCCCTCAAGGAGGGAGGCAGTGATGGTCTCCCTGCTAGTACCCCCTTTCCGTGTCTGCGTGGAGGAGCTCTTTGCCTACCACTCCCTAATGCCTCTCACAAAGCACTGTGTGGTCCTGGCTCCCGGATAGGGAATACCAGATGGTCTACTTGCAACAGACTTTTCCCCTCAGACTTTGCTACTGCTACAAATCATGGCTATTATCTTTGACAGTTCTTCTTTTGCTGGCTGACATTTTCCAGTAGAAAAATGATCATAAGTTTTGGAGCATCTTTGCCATAGCTGAAAAATTTTAGCTCCTTGGGGCAGCAGAGCTTAGAGATGAGAAATAGTGATGCATTCAGGTGTGAAGCACCATCGACTTCAGTGGATATGCTGGTGGCTTTTGTGCCCAGTACCTCCTGGATGCTGCCTTGATTTTGAGGTCACTGTCATCCCTTAGCTGCTACTGGGCCAACACAGAGAAACAGAATAGAATTGCATTATAAATTACCCCAGGTCCCAAAAGCTAATTCACCCTGCTCGAAGGCTGCTCCCTTCTCTTTATAAAGATTTAGTGTTAGGCAAAATGCATTTGGGAATTTAAACCACCTCCCACAGCAAACCTAGATCACATCCTCATCTTTTATCGCTTCTGTTTACTATTTCCCTTCCTAATTTATTTTCATCTGTGTCTCCAAATCCCTTTGAAAATGAGTCGCTAGGTAGATAGCAGAGGAGGCATACTTGGAGGCATCCTTACCACCCAGCTGGAGTAGTTCGTCCTGCAGCACCAGTACCTCAGTGGCTACTGACTTGGGAAGGGCTGGGAGGTGACAGACAAAAGTTACTGGTGGTGTAGGGCCCCAGCGGTGTGTGTCATTACCCATAACATCTGCTTGGTTATTGGGTGTAAAGCTACATATTCAGCTGGGGACAACACAGCATTAAAGACAGATGGTAAAACAAGTATCATAAACAATTATTGTAGTAAGTGCTGCATTGAGGTAATCTCTAATTTAACCTAACAGAGAAGAGAAAGAACTGAGAGTAACTTTAATGAAATGCAAATACAGACTATAATCATCTTCAGCTGCTTCTGTGTAATAGGGCCTGGTAATAGATTCAGGGGAAACGGGATAATATTCTTGTCTTGTGCTGTGATCGCATCCATCAGGGATGAATAGAGGGAATAATACCACTGTTATCAAGGCTGCCCATTGCAAAATAGCTCCTTGTGATTGACACCAACTGACATTCCCAAGCCCAAATGAGGACCTTGGGCTGCTAAGGGCTGGTAAGCAGGACTGTGTCAACTTCTACCAAAAATAATAAATAATAATAATAATAATAATAATAATAATAATAAAGCCACAAAATCTCAGCTGGTTTGGTGGCAGAAATCACCTGGAAAAGCATTAGGAAACTTAACTGTAGCTCCTCACAGTTTCTTCTGGTGCCTAGGTCACCACTACAGTATCTCAGTGTGTCAATTGCATGCCGTGGCCAGGAATAAAAAGGGAAGGTGGACTGTCTGTGATGCTAACATCCACCACCCTGTAGCTGCAGCCACTGACCCACCAGCACAGGTGAGCCTAGAGGCATCTGTGGTGGCATCTGTGTACTTTTGCCAGCTCCTGGGCAGCCCCTGCTGCTGGAGGAGGAGGAGGAGGAGGACAGCTCATGGCCTGAAATGGTGGGGCTGGCCAGGCCAGCTTGCAAGGCAGGGCATTGCCTGATTTTGAGACAGTTTCAAGTTTTATGGTGCCTTCCCAGAAGCCAGTTTGACACGAAACAGCCAGACAGCTCAAGGAGGAACAAACAAATTCACATTTAAGGACGAGTATTTTGCTTTCCTCCAGCAGAGGCAGGGACAAAGCTGCTTCCCCTGTTTCTGCCAGCATCACCTCAGGCTGGTCGCACTGCAAATGAGAGAAATTGAAAACATAAATAGGAGCTGTGGAAGGAGAACAAGTCACTCCTGCTTCTTTTTCCAGGCTTCTGCCCCAAATAATTAACCATCTCTCGTTGACCTCTGAGAGATTATTTTTTCACCCTAGCCAGGAAAGTTCAGTTCTGCCCTGGTAGTAGTAATTTGCTCTGAAATGTGTCAAAATGCTTGATCTTTATTTCCAGAAAGTGATTAATTAAGCCAGGCACAATGCTGTCTAGCTACAGTAATCTTTGCCCTCAAAAATTAAAATAGAATAAAAATCTGCTGTCTACCCAAAGCTGACTATAAATATTTCTCTTTTTCTGCTAACATAGATGCTTGACTGACAGAGCGCTGCTGCCCCTCTAATGCAAGTAAAAGCAATGAGTCTTAGGGGAGACACTTCTGTGATTGTTTTTGCATTCAGCAGCAAAACTGCTGGAGGTTTTTTGTTATTTTCGTTTTGTTTTGATGTTGTTGTTTTTTGGTGTTGTTGTTTTGGTGTTGTTGTGGTTTTTTTCCTTCTTTCAACCCTCAGGAGCCAACTGGCATCGATTACCCCGTCATGGACTCAGCAGGCACCATCACCACGATAGTTGGTCCCAACGCATTCAGCATCCCCCTCCCGATCCGGCAGAAGCTCTGCAGCAGCCTGGATGCACCCCAGACCAGGGGCCATGACTGGAGGATGCTGGCCCACAAGCTGAAACTGGACAGGTGAGCAGGGTCAAGCTAAACTCCCTCGGAGGTGTGTGCCAGAGGGGCCCCAGAAACGCCCTGCTGAGCTGAGTGACAGCAGATGTACCTACAGGCTGGTCAGAGTGATCAGACAAGGGATGAGCACCTTGACAGTGCTGGGGATGGTCTGAACCTGGACGTATCTGGGTATAAATTCATGCAGCTGAAAAAAATAAAAACAAGTCTCCTTTTGGCCTGTTGCAGGTACCTAAATTATTTTGCTACGAAATCGAGTCCCACCGGGGTGATCCTGGATCTCTGGGAAGCCCAGAATTTCCCTGACGGCAACCTGAGCATGCTGGCAGCAGTTCTGGAAGAAATGGGAAGACATGAAACCGTGGTTTCTTTGGCAGCAGAAGGAAATTACTGATACAGCCTTGGCGTGAACAGGAAGGACAGACACAGGGAGCGGTAAAGCCCTGTTATTGCAAACGAAAATTGAAATGAAAACCCAGACCAATGAGTTACACAAGAGACATTTCAGAGAAGAAAGCAAGCAAACAAACAGAAAAAAAATATACAGCCCTGACCTTCACATGTGCTCTCCTTGTACATTATCACAGGATCTAAGAGAAATCATGCAAAGTTGTACCTTGAAAATATAAATCAACCTAATGTTCCTCTTGGCTTGGCTGTACACTGCTTGGTACAGGATTTTACAGTTTCCTAGGAAACGCTTTTTATTGCTATCCAGATATATGGATAAACTTTCTTAACAATCCCAGTTTCTATGGATGTTGTTTACATCAAATTCTGGACAGGGGTAAGGAGACTGTCCATGGCTCTTTATATTTTTTGTTTAAAGCCATTCCAGACAAGGCTGTGGACAGTTGGTTGTGGCTATTTCAGATTATTGGTTTCTGGTGAATTCAGATTTTGGCTACAATTCCACGCATCAATTGTCTCACAATGATCCTCCTGTCATTATTCTGTTTCCTAGACCTACCTGTAAAAAAAAAAAAAAAAGAAAAAGAAATCTGTGTTTATAGGTGTGCATCTGGAAAGCAGGTACTCTGGGTGCTAAGCAGGAACACATGTACTGTTCCCATCCTTCCCCGAGGGAGCCCCACCGAGCTTTTGTGGAAAAAGGCTGTAGGGCAGTGGGGACTGTAGGATAGGAGTCAATTTTTCTCAATTCAAAGTGTAACCAGACCCTTTCTACCCCTTTGTGATATGGTGGGGCCAGATATGCAATTCCAAGTAGTTGGGGGGGGGGGGGGGGGGAGAAACCCAGAAAAAAAAAAAAAAAAAGAGCATTTGCTATCATAATTATTTACTAATTAGTATCTAGTGCAAGGATTATAATGATTATTATTATTATCATTATTACTTTATTTGTAGTTCTGTCAGCAGCAGGATGAGTTGTTCCCATTTTTATTGAGCCTGTTTTCCCCTTCCTGAAGGTCTTCTAAGATGCTAGAAGACCTCTGTATGCCGGCTGTCCTTCCTTTCTCCAGCCATCCTCCAAAGTCCTCTGCCGGCCCACAAGGGTTGCTCACCCCGTGTTGTCCTTGCTGTGCTCAATGCCTGCCGCAAAGGTGGTGCAAATTGTTGATGCTTCACTGAAGTCACTGAGCTGTGCCTGCAAAGGCTCTAGCCCTGCACCCCTCTCTGCAGCCAGCTAGGACATTTGGCACCACCCCGATCTGCTGTCCTGGGAGCAGTCCTGACCCTAAGTGGCTGTGATGTCTTGCTTGGCCCTATCCATCCTCCCAGTCCAAATACACAGAGCCCACAGGTACAGACAAAGGCATGCAATGTATGGAGGTGCTGATGCTGACCACCCGATTTGTGTGCTCAGTGTGGCCTCTGTATGTCTTCTGTATTATCCCACCAGGAACGTTTGTCCCTCTGCCACGTCCCTCCTGGCCACCGCAAACAGGTGATACGGGAGCTTGGCAAAAGGAGCTACCTATTGTTTCTATCAGTTGTCACTGCAAACATATTTCATTTTCTGCTCCGTGAAAAGACTGACTACTTAGTACAGCACAGCGCATCGCATCGCAGTGCTTTTACTGCCAGCCCTGGTTGTCCGCTGTCCACTTTCTTCCCCAGCCCATCCACGCCACACATGTTCCCACTTCATGTTCTTCCTCAGACCTGAGCTGCTGGTTTTTGTTGTTGGCTTTATTTATTTTTGTCATTTTGTTTGTGTCTGTTTGTTTGCTTTTCCCAAGGCTTTCAAAACTGCGACTTTAAAGGTAACTTTGAAAATGTCATTGGTCAAAATGAAAGGAAAATTTCATCTGACCTTTTTCCCGTTTGACATTTCCATAGGCTTGGGATGTTTTGTTTTTAATTTCTCAGCTCTCTGACACCAGCGGTGCTTTCATTACATGCTGGGCAGTGTTCACAAAGCACTCTTTTTCTCAGCAGTTACCCAGCAGCTAGCAAACCAGACTTCCAGTCAAATCCAGGGACCAGAGGACATAAATTTTAACTTTCCACATCAGTTGAAAGTTGCACATTTTGCCTGTGTAATCCCTCCTTCTGTGAACACGGAGATGACAAGGGCATCCTTTCCACAAACATCCATTTTGTTTTTCACCTTGGGCAGCTAATGCAGCACTCTGCAATGCTAATGGAAATCTTGCTTTCAACTTCAGGAGGCTTCGACTGGGGCTTCCAGCTCTGCCCTTTTCCTGCAGCTTTTTACCCATCTTGGAGCTATAATATAGCTCCAGGGCTTAGCTTTTCTCCCTCCTGTGCCCTATTCAGGTGTAACTACTTGTATCTAGTGTGTGCTTCTTCACCGTTCCTGTGCATTCTTCCTGTGTGACTCCTCTTCCAAGGCAGGTGCATGATCTTAACTTTCAGCTCCTTCCCCTTTTCATCTCAGTCTGTTATCTGGCGTCCAGGATCACTTGTACTCCCTGTGTACACTGTGTTATTTTGCTAGGTGGGAAACGTGTGCACCCTTCTCCCTGGGGCCTTGCAGAGAAGTGTCCCATAGCTATCTGTATCACTTCAAGACGATGCTCCTTTTGCCAGCTATCTGACCTATCCCACCCCCAATACACTCTTCAAGGGAAATTGATGATTAATATTCTTAAAATATTCTGAATCTGGGGCATTATCCTTCTATTGCTCTAAAAGAGATTTATATGGAGGGAGGAGTATCCACAGGGAATGGCAGTGGAGGACATCACAGGGAGATGGAGCTGGTCTTCTTCCATCCTGCCTGCTCAGAAACCTTTCCTTGCCTGCTGATGTCCCACGTCAGTTTCTCCCTCCGCTGCTCTGTCAGCCTTTGCAGGGACCACGCAAGCTGCCCCTCGGTCCCTCCGCAGATCCACATCTCATCGCAGCAGCTCTGCCATCGCTGCTCGCATGAGCTCCCTCCCCAGCTAAAGCTCCCCGCACTCATTCTTCTTTTTCAATTTCTTCCGAGGCCAAGCCTCGTGGCAGGGTGCGCAGCTGGGGAGAGGGCTTTGGGACGGGGCTCTGGACCCCCTGGTGTCCCCCCAAGAAAGGAGAGAGGGGAGCAGGGCCAGCCAGCCGTGCTGGCGATGCATTTTGGTGGTCCCTCTGCCTGAAGTGCGTGGACACACTGCCATCTCGTGGGGCAGCGCCCGATCGCGACCACGGCTTCGTTGGCCGGAGAAACATCGTCCCGGCAAGAAGGGTTTCCCCGGGACAGCTCTTCCAAACGGCCCATCGGTTTGGCAGACAGGACCAGCTCCTGCGAGTTATTGTAATGTTTTTCGTGTCCGGTGAGCACGTTTGGTTTAGAAAATGACTGCAGGCTTCTTATCCTCCAGTTGTTGCTACTTTTTTAAGTGCTTATCCTTTTGGTTGTCCACCCTCGGTTGCGTGCTGTAGCAGTTTTGCTGCTCTTCACACCATCTCTTCGTTACATGTTGATTGCTAGTGATATAAATAATATATATATATTATATAAATATATATAAAATATCTACTGACTTCAAGGAAAACCTTTGATTTCTGAGTTAGAAACACTATTGGAGGCAGTCCTTTTCACCTGATTTTCTTCAGTTCTTCTTGTGTTGTGTTCTTGTAAAGGTGGCCGTCAGTGTATAGGGTAAGTTTGGGTTTGTTTTTTGTTTTGTTTTGTTTTGTTAAAAAAAAAAAAAAAACTGACACAGCCAATCCATTGTATCACACCAAACAGTGCAAGATCTAAGTATTGTTTTAATGACTCCTGAAAGTTTTGAGGCAGTGAGGGTCTCTTGTGTCAAGATTTGCTTCCATGGGAGACTAAGACTTTTCTGAATCGCTGACAGAAATGCAGACACTCATGAGACATGTTGGAGTCTGGGATGCGCACAGAGCAAAACATGTCTGTTACTTGGGTTTCTTGCTATTTCTGTTGCTTACATATAGAATAAATGTATTTACATGCTGTAAGCCCGTCATTGTGGACAGTGTCCTAATGTCTCGTATTGCTACCTAAAATAGTTTCTTTTGGGTTCTCGTTTCTCCTTTTCTTCTTGTTTTTTTTTTTGGGGGGGGGTGGAATGGGGCAGTGGGGGGGGGGGGGGGGGGGGGGGTGGCTTTAGACCATTGTATGCTCTAGCCAAGTAGGTACTGCAGCCCTGAGGTTAATTTTAAACAAGATGATACTGTTGATTTTTTTGCTCCCGTGGCCAGGGCACTTTGTCAACTATCTTACTGTTGTCCACTGTTCAGAAGTCTTTTCAAGTATCACTCTGGCTCTCATCTGGCCCCAGAGTGACTAATTGTTTGCAGGCTGGCTTGCTTAATATCAGGTGGTGCAGAGATGAAAACCAAACCTTTGGCCCTTCTCCCACAAGGGCTCCAATGAGGTATTGACTTTGGAGTCACCACCACAATCCATTCCTAGCTTGTGTGTTAAAGCTTGAGTTCATAAATTTAGCTGCATTGCAGGTTTTTAAATGCTGAAGCATGTATCTTTGACATTCTTTGTCGTGGGATTCTCAGAGAAATGCAAACTTTGTGTATGTGTATAATATATATACATACAGAGAGAAGAGAAAATAAAGGACACCTACTGCTGGAGGCTTTTAGCTCTGATGTGAGTCGTGGGCATCCTCTTATGAACAACTTTTTCTTGTGAAGGTGAAAATTCAGTGCGGTATCATCACTGCAAAGTCATTTAGGCAGTGCTGTAAGAGCCAACAGTGTGAAAACTGGCAAAGAAATAGGGTTGGATTTGAACCAAAGCCACAGAAATGAGCTCTCAAGTTTGGTAGGTCAAGCTCCTTGCTTGAAAGAGGATCATGCAGTTTATTTACTTACTTGTCCTTTAAGCTTGGCACCTGTTCCCTGAAATCTGAAAAATACCTTTACCTGGAAGTCCTTTGATAAGCTCCGACTGTACAAAAAAGCAATGATAATTCAGACTTTCCACTAACCTCTATCACTGAATAGGCATTTCACATTTTCCATGATGCTGGTTAAATGTATTTAATGGTGGTTTAGTCCCCTCGGCTGTTTACAAAGAAACTAATTGTTGTGTGCACTGTACCCAAGGCCTTTTCTCCAAGAGCATCCCGTAGCCATGGCAGGCAAGTAGCTTCTGGAAGGCCGTGAAGAAGCAGGATGTCACATGTAATCACGCAGGGACATCCCACAGTGGTGAGGTGCTTCTCTGAGGGCTCACGCGCTGGTCTCCAGCTGCTGGCTTGCAGCTGCTGGGACAATAGCCCATAGATGAGAAAAGCTTGCACGGCCTCTTTGGTTGCTGCCAGCTGGCTCTTGCTACAGCTTGCCAGTAAATTTTGAGAGCTTAAACAATAGGAATAAAAAGCAAAATCAGTCTGGAAAGTAAACAAAATTAGAAAGAATGAGGAGCAAAACAGTCTTCTCCCATTTATCTTGCAAGTCACCTTGGAAAAACACCCCCAAAGAGTCACCCCAAGCAGGGTGCGTAACGCAGTTGGGAAGTTATGGCATTAACATTTCAGTACACCTGTGTGGTCAACTCGTTTGCTAACATATGTTCTGTCTGTTAACGTTGAAGAGTACAAAGACTGTACTTTTGGTACCTTTCTAAAGCATGAAGGAGGGCCCATAAGAAATAACAAGCCTGTGCGACCCAGGCCGAGATGTATTATGTTTCTCCCTCCTGTTCACGTCTCAGCTTTGCAGCTCTGCCAGGGTTTGTGGGATTTGTTTTCTTTGCTACTCAGACGTGGAGAACTATTTTGGTTTTGATTTCCCTATTGCTGTATCTTCTATGCAACTCCTTTTCTAAAGACTTACTACCAGATAAGTGCTAGCCATTGCATTATTTGTATTGCTGTACAGTGGAGGTGTGGTTTACTAGTTCTGAGTGTGCCTCTTACCCCCCTCCCTTTTTCTCCTTCCCTCTGTTTGTAAATGCCTGCATTTATTCTGTCAGCCTGACATGTACAAAGTGTAAGAAAGAATTTTTAAACAGGTAATAAATTATATTTATAAGCAACTGGAAAAAAAAATACACCACTACCTTGTGTTCAATTGTTTAGTTCCTGGAAGCTTGGAAGGAATGAGGAGCCTTTTTATTTAGTTTCTTTAAAAAAAAAAAAAAAAAAAAAACCTGCTCAAAAGAAATGCTTCTGTGCATAAAATGTCTTTGTGATGCAGTCTTTCTTGTAACATGCTGTTCAGGACAGCAGCTCTCAACTCAAGCCAATCTTCCCACGGAAAACAGACTAAGACCCAGGGAGGAACCACCCCAGGCAACGTTCTTGGGGTTTTCATTTCATTGCCACAGTCAAAGGCAGAGAAAAGCAACAGACAGGAAAACGCATCCTCAGGTGCTGAGCTGGCTGCCTGGTGAGCCCAACACTGCCCTCCCCACCTCCAGCCCTTTGGTTATGGATGGGAGAAGCCCAGTATGAAGGCAGCAGCCCAGGAAGCAAACTAACACCAGTGTGGGTGCTTCTTTCTAGTGGACACCTGCTCATGTCCAAGTTAGATGGTTATAATGGCCAAATACTGATTTTCATCCTTCTCGCACCCATCCCCCACTATCAGAGATGGTTGTTTCTCACCAGTTTTTAGACATGCTGTGCTCAGTATTAAATTGTATAAATTTGTAAGACACGATTCCTAGCATAGCCACATGGCTGCTCCTCCATGGGTGGCAGTGGGGAAATGGTCCTCTCTTGCCACCAGCCCCGCGGCGATGGGTAAGCCATGGGTTGAGGAGCTCACGTTGCCCACAACAGGGGTAATATAGGGGCCTATATGCAAAAGCAAAACACAGCCAACAACCCAGAAAGCTGGGAAGTTGTCAATCAGCATATGAGCCAGGCCCTGAAGGCCAGCTGGAATAGGCCACACCTTTAAAATAACCAGGCGCCCTTGTGCTTGGATTACAGAAAGTTTTTCCTGGGGTTTAAGGTGTCTTTATTTATTCATCTTTCCTCCTATAGACATTGCTAATGGGATCTCCAGTGGTGGCCAAGTGGCAAGTGCTCGGGCTGCTCTGCCTGTGTGGGACACCACTGGGCTGTTGAGCAGACCTCAGCGAAGCCTGTCACCACAAGGCCACCAGTGGGGGATGGCTTCTCAGTTTCTGTGGCTTCTCAGCTACAAGTGGGATGTGGGCAATCCGCCCGCTGGCTCCTGCAGTTTGTTTGCACGTAGCCTGCAGTAACTCTCTGTGGGAGGCTGGGTGCAGCCCTGGCTCGCGTGGTTTCCCTTGCAGCGATCGGGGCCGGAGCTGGGGCCTGGCAGGATTGGCCTGTTACAGAGCCAAGGCCTAACACTGACTGCAGGCAAAACACTGGGCACTGCTGAGGCACATCGAGGACAGCACAAGCTCCAGTGACATGTTTACTCTGTCCAAAAGCCACTGGACTTTTGGCAGTGTGGAAGGAGAACTGTTCACCCTTCTCTTTTAATCTTATGA
The DNA here is from genome assembly GCF_013377495.2 of Cygnus atratus. Lineage (NCBI taxonomy): Eukaryota > Metazoa > Chordata > Aves > Anseriformes > Anatidae > Cygnus > Cygnus atratus. Next base: position 8,974,253 of record NC_066365.1, read on the forward strand.
TTAGCCTCTCTGTCACAGGAAGTGGTAGATTACATATGACAGGATGTGCGGCCATGACACAAAAGGAGGATCTGTATCCTAAGGGGCACGGTGAATAACTTCTGTGGTAATTTTGGCTAAAGAAAGATGAGCTGCAGGCAGGGTTTATGTCTGTGAAATGAAGATGACTGCTTTGGATACCAGTCACTGCCTGTATATTTCATGGCGTCTGACAGATTTCCAGTTTTCCCTTTGCATGTATAGCTTTTACAGAAGACAAGCTCCTTTCCTTTCATCCCACTATTCCTGTCCTGGCTGTGTGTACTACTGAGCTTGAATCTTCCTGCGGTTTTTGACATCCCTGCAGATTGTATCTGCTGCAGCTTGCAGTCTCTGCCCTGTCCAAACAGATTCTTCTTTATCTAGAGGGATTTTTCCTCGAGGTACTTCATCTCTTGGTATTTTTCTTGAGAGTCCTGGAAGGTCTGTTCTTGGTGTTTCTGTATTTGAAGGTGGGACTGCAACTCTCCTTCCCGTGTAGCAAAAGGCACAAGGAAGCTGAGCTCCAGTTTTGGCTGGGGACAGTAGCATGACTCTGTCAACCATGAACGAAAGCAGGACAGTCCCAGCAACACCTGCAGCTGAAGAAGATTTAAGCACAGATACAGACTGGGTGGAGAATGGATTGAGAACAGCCCTGAGGAGAAGGACCTGAGGGTGACGGTTGATGAGAAGCTCAACATGAGCTGGCAATGTGCACTTAGCCCAGAAAGCCAACCATATCCTGGGCTGCATCAAAAGAAGTGTGGCCTGCAGGGCGAGTGAGGTGATTCTCCTTCTCTACTCAGAGCCTCCTGGAGAGCTGCGTTCAGCCCTGGGCCCCCAGCACAAGAAGGACATGGATGTATTAGAGCGAGTCCAGCGGAGAGCCACGAGGATGATCAGAGACCTGAAGCACCTCTCCTATGAAGAAAGGCTGAGGGAGCTGGAGTTGTTCAGCATGGAGAAGAGAAGGCTATGGGGAGGCCTTGCAGTACCTAAGTGGGGCCTACAGGAAAGCTGGGGAGGGACTCTGTCAGGGATATATGTGGAGGGATAGTACAAGGGGGAATGGTTTTTAAACTAAAAAATGGTAGATTTAGGTTAGATATAAGGAAGAAATTCTTTACTCTGAGGGTGGTGAGGCCCTGGAACAGGTTGCCCAGAGAAGCTGTGGATGCCCCATCCCTGGAAGTGTTCAAGGCCAGGCTGGATGGGGCTTTGGGCAACGTGGCCTAGTGGGAGGTGTCCCTGCTCATGGCAGGGGTTGGAAGTAGCTGATCTTTATGGTTCTTTCCAAGCCAAACCATTCTGTGATTCCATGAAAATACAAGTATTTAAGCCCAAGGTTAAATAACAGCCAGACACCCAGCAAAGAGGAGGGAAAATAAGAACAGTCTAGTACTGCCCCAAAAAGCCAGACCTAGAAAACATCAAGACCCAGAGGCAGAGCAGGTAGGGAAAGGCAGAGACAAATGGAGGTGACACAACACATCACAAGGACCACGTAATGTCAGCAGAGCCAGCTGTACCACCACAAGACAAGGTGCAGTCACAGGAAAAAGGCAGCTCAACAAGAAAAATGCTGTTTACAGGCTTCTCTGAAAATAACTGGCAAGGTGATACACACTCATAAACACTGAGCTACACGATACATGCTGAAACATGACAGTGCAGAAGAGAAGAGAGCGCAGGAAGTAAATATATATACAGATATGTATATGAATGTATAGATACATGCACTCCAATGCCTCTAAGCACTAAGCATTGCCATGTTTCAGCTGATGCAGTATATGTAAGCTGCAACTTTTTTAAAATTTTGTTTTTTTCTGAAGCACAAGGCTGGAAAATTGAGCATCAATCAGTGCACAGATTACCTTCTGTGCCTCTTGTGCTATTAAAAATAGTAGTGATAATTCATAAATACATAGGGGAAAGAAGGGATGGGGGGGGGGGGCTCACAAAAATATTATTCAAATGCCAAATTTCTATAGATTTACATAATCAGCCACAAAAAGCAAGCAACTGTTCTATTAGTGATAACTATTTTAATTACTATTTCTCTCTTCACTGAGTTGTGAAAGGAGTGTTTTGTTTTTTTTTTTTAATGCCAGTGGAAACACACACAGCGTCTTACTGTTTACTTCTTTGTTCAAAAGGCAAACCTTAGAGAAATTAAAAAAAAAAAAAAAGTGTCATGGTCAAAATAATCTAACCAGTGAAATGAAACCCAAAGGTAGTGCTTTTCAAATATATGAAAAGTAAACAGAAATAAAAGCAATCTCTTTCATGGGGGGATGGAAACAATTTTATTCGGGGGAATGTTAAAACAACCATATACAATTTGAACAAATACAATAGAACAGTTTGCTCCCCAAGTTTTCTAATTACAGTATTTACAGGTTTGATAAGGCACTGGTTCTCAAAAAAGAACGCCAAGTAGTTTCTTAGTCTATACATCATCAACCTTTTCTTTAATAGAAATAACTTTGTGCTAGAGAAAAGATAGCAGTTGCTAGATGGCATTTCTCTTCCTCTTTTTTTTTTTTTTTTTTAAACTTCTTCTCCCACTTACCTATGCCATCTTAACTATATGCCAATAAGACACTAAACTTCCCTCAGTGATTTACATTGGAAAACTGGATTTCCAAACCTGTGGGCACTGAAACTATGGTTATCTTCACCACTGATTTCGAAGCCCAAATGAAAACATACTGTGAAACTACCAAAATCTGGAAGAGACATTAAAAGGCTACAGAAGTGGTAAAATAAATGTACTAATGTGTAGTCACTAGACACGTTCAAACCATAATAATTTCATTTGAAGTGTTGCATAAAGTCAGCCATGCAGCCGGCAACTCAAATGTCACCGTGCTAAAAGAAATGACTTCCAAGCTTGCCTCAGGCCATTTTCTGGCCTTAGGAATATCATTTTACAGTATCATTGATTATAGTGGGCAGGAGATTTGAGAGGGAAATCTCACCTTTTGAGTCTAGGGAGAAAATAGGCAGGACTACTTACATAACTGCAGAACCCCTGCTTTCTCAGATGTGTGTCTCCTCATATATATATATATATTTATTTTCCTATATAGCACCGTTGCAGTGATTTGTCAGTTATGCATTTTCATAAATAAATATTATGTTTTATTTAGTGCTTTATCCTCCATAATAGTTTACTCTTAATCCACATACTGGAGTTATTCCAGACTCCCAACTGAATATATATATATTTTATATATATATATATAAAAACACATAAACTTGAACACTTAACATATACACTTTATGTAACCTATCAACCAGTATCTTAGATCCCTTTCTCTTGGACTGAAAAAAATAAGACTTGTTCAGAAAAAACAGCGCCTGGATCTTTCTCTCACAGCACACTGACAGCACGTGCTGGGGGCTCGGAGGGGCAGCACATTTAGCAAACCATTGGCAGGAGTCATCACCAGGCAGCAAAACCCCCACCAAAACACTTCCAGGGAAATAAATGATAATTAAAAATGTTAAAAAGAAATCTATTTGAGCAAAACAGATGTGAAACATAATGCAGCAGGAGAAAGGCATCCTGCTGTGTGACCTGCAGGGACTGGGCTCGGAGGTGCTTTGTGTAGGATCGATGAATCCTACCCCTTACTGCTAGGAAATCAGCATGATGTCCCCATTTCCACAAGTTTTACCCCCTCGCCAGCCATGGCAGGACCAACCCTGGCCATTAGCCTCGCATAGGTGCATTTCTCATTGGCTTTGACGGAACAAAGAAAACCCAGCTCCCCTGGGACTCGGTTTGTTTCATAAGGCAAAGGGCATGAAGGCAAAAGGTAAAATGAGTTAATATGGAAACCCTTTGACTCAATTCACTAAGACAAAAAGGTACGTTTTTGGCCACAGGTCTTCAAGTGAAGGCACCCAAAGAGGGCAGCAAATTCAGCCCTCAGTAATGCAAGCATTCTGTTTATTAAAGACAGTGGAAACCAGCATTTCCCCTCTGGGGCTGGGATTTGGCTTACTATTAATTCTCAGAGATTTTCTTTTAGTGTTGCTTTGTATTTTTGGGTATTGGGAAACTGGAAAGCAAAAAAGCAAAAAAAAAAAAAAAGCACTCTAATTAATGAAAAATCCTCTGATTAAACTTTAATACCTATAATCATGTAGGTCTTGCTGGTTCTCTTGAACTTCACGCATTTTTCTCCATTAGCTTGAAAGTATTAAATGGTAATTTTTCAAACTAGAAAAATACCTTCAGGGAGCTACGAAGCTAAACCCCAATTATATTTATCTACCTACCACAAATAAATCAGTTTTGTCCAAAAAGGGAAGAAAAAAAACAGCATTACATAAATGCTGAGGATAAATCCAGCATGACAAGTATTTCAGTTCTGAAATAGGTTTAGCATAATCAAAGCAGCATTTGTAAGGACCTATTTCAAAATTAAACTGAACACTACCTAGGGAAACAGGACATAGGAGGGCTAAAATATGAAATAATAAGAAAATAAAGAGTAAAATGGTAGATCCCACACAGCTCATCTTTGATAATCTGATGAAGAACAGAGACCTTTCCAAAGAAAATACTTCATAGGGAATATTTTGTCATCTTGTTACCTCTCATTTCCCCTTCTATAGTTTTAACATTGCAGCAACTGTTGCAGCCCCAGGAAGGAGGAATGGAGAAAGATGGAAAATTGTTTCCTGCTGTTCTCCTCTGAAAACTCCTCTTGCTGTGAGATACTACACAGCCCCAGATTGGTGGTGCAGACTGCCACTAGTGTGCAGGCTTCAAGGCTGCTGGAATGCCATCAAAATAATAAGGCAATTTAACTTCCAGCCAAAATGTTCAGTGTGTGGTGCCCTGAAAGTATGGTCTTAAACATGCTTTTGCCACAGAATCCCAGGTGGTGCCCTAGTGATGCTGAGAGTGAAGAGGTGTTTCGGGATGAATTCTGAGACAGTGTCCCACAGAACCAGCCACGAAGTGTTTCTTTACAACCCTCACTGAAGTGATGATCGCCTTGAGGTGGTCCAACACCAGCACTGGAGGTCCTGCCTGTGGCTGGACGTAGGGCATCAAGCCCAAGAGGAGCATGGGGCCCAGCTTGTCCTGCACACCCAAGTCCCGAACTCCTCCTCCATGCCAGCTTCTGCTGCAGCCAGGGGGCACCGGCTCTTCTTGTGCTTAGGGAAAAAGGACTGACCCAAAATAAATGGGATTTTTTTCAGGTCTTTGCTTTCCCTAACACGGATTTTTTTTTTTTTTCAAGCTATGGTTGTACATGGATACTTCACTTTTACACAAGAAGTTAATAATTGTTCTTCACAAGGAACTTTCTCCTACCCACTGGACTTGTTTGTTTGTTCCAGCAGTTTCATTTACCAGCAGTTTCCCTCATTAACAAAAGTCTAGTAAGCAGATCCAAGTGTGTAAACTTGCTCCTCTTGTTTCCACTCACTCAAAATGTTTCATTCTGCAGTGGGTGGAAAAGAAACTAAGAAGGGCACTTGTTTATCATGCTAGTACCACCTTCATGAGATTTCCTGGAAACACAAAGAGCTTCTTAAACAACTCACACTGTGCGTGCCATGTTCACATGGATTCTGATGGTCTTCAATGAAGTGTGATATCCTCAGTGACAACCCACTCACAAGACTTCATCAACCCGTGTCTACAATGGTGGAGACATATTTGGGCTCTATCTATACTGGGAGAACAACTCACATACGAAGGGCTGTGGGAAGGCGGCTTTTAGGATGGTTTGCATTGCAGCTTCCCTAAACTGCACAGACCCTCTCTCTTTTTTAAATGCTGGAGTGCAAGAGTCTCTTCATAAATGAAAAAGTCACTTTGCTTTCATCTTCAGCACAGTTTCTTTCTTTTTTCTTTTTTTTTTTTTTAAATGTAACAATATACATCTCATTTACTTCTAACCAAAGGTTTTATTTTCATAAAATTTAAAGCAGTATCTTTTTAAACAATCAAAATAATAATAATAACAATAATAATAATAAAATAATAAGTGGCTTTCATGGAAAGCAACATGCATAATCTTAAACCAGTTACTAAAACTGTATTTCCCCGTGTAAACAAGGACAGACAAGCCTCTTCCAACCTTGTATGTCAAAATTCAGCTGATTTTTACCAAGGAGTCTCCTCAAAAGCTGTCAAACAAACTTACAGTTGATCTTAAATACTACTGCACTCGAGGTACTTATCAGTGAGGACTGCTGGTACCTCTCCATGACTTCTGCCTGCAAGAGAAAGTCCGTTTCCGTGGGTCTTCACGAGAGCTGTCTTTTGCTCCATCAGAGCTTAATGTCCTGCGACTCTGACATTTTGGCAAGTGTCTTCTTGACTCGCAGGGCCGTGAGCCGGGACGCAGGGTTGTGGGCCCAGCACTCCATCATGAGTTTCCCCATCTGCCGCAGGCACTGTGGAGGGAAACAGAAGGGAAATCAACGGAAGATGAGACTGCAGCAGGTGGCAATGGTGGAAAACTAAAGAGAAGAGGTCTTTTCTAATGGCAGCCAAAAAGACTTGCATGCTGGCTTTCAAAACAACCACGCATCCCTGCTCTGCGCCTACCACCTCCTTCCAAACACACAGCACCACACTCGTGAGACTACCCTGTCACCCTGCAGAGTTACTTTGCCTGAAAACTTCCTTGCTACGATAGGAAAAGAAAAGTTATCCATCCTGTCCACCTTGTTCTCCACTTCCACAAGGGTCCTGGCCCAGAAGCAGTGCAGACCCTGAAAGGCATTAAGGATAATACTTACTAGCAGTGCCAGACCAGCCTTACTTACTGTTCCTACAATAATATACAAATTTATAATATATTAAAATAATATATAACCAACCTAATTTTATAATAATATAATAATTATTATTATTCCAGAATAAACAGATTTTGGTCATACACTAGCCTTTGTGCACTAACACGTTTGCCTCTCATTGACAGAAATCCTGAAGTGGGATTACTGGTTACACTAACCAATTAACCAGGAAGAGTAATTTCAACGTACCTCCTCAACCCTCAGTACATGTGTGAGGAGATCAAACACATACTTTGTGCCCCTGCACAAAAGTCTTCCTAGGAATCGATACCAACCACACTTCCTCTGGTGTTTCCACCCTGTCTGAAGGCTCTGATGGGTGTGATGAGTGAGAGGACGGGTTCTTGGGCAGATCTTCCCACAGTGGTCATTGCACAAGCCTCTGGTCATGCAGGGAGGTTGTTTTATTTTTCCCTCACATACCCAAATCGCCCACAATTTGTGTAACCTCAGTCTTTCATCTACCTGCAGAATATTCATCTAAACACTGCTATTCCCAAATGACAGCTGTCTTCTGTGACTGTAGAAGACTTTAGAGCATTAAACTGTAGCAATTAACATGATTAATGACCCCTCTATAGCCTTGCTACTGCAGTTGGCAGGCTTGCCTGTGGTATAGCAACTGTTCATCTCCAATTCCTCCAGCACAACGTTGCTTCATTACAAACTCTCAGTGGTGAGAGATCAGGTTCTCTCCCACCCCTCACACATCCAAATTTGACTTTGGAAAGCATTCTTTGGCATTCCTACATCTCTTCTGAAAGGCTGCATCTGTAGGCCTCTATGCTACAGTGTGAAGAGGTACATGAGTGTTGTTTCTCTAAGATGAAAGGGCTGCTCTTCTGTGCAGCCTGGGTGCAGTGCTTTCATTGCATATCAATACCTTAATAATGAACTGCAATATCAAGTGCTAATGTTAATGTAAAATCATGGCAAAATCGCGTTTCCAAGTCTGCACACCTGTGATCGTGATCACAGAAAAGCTGTATGCTCACTTCATTTCAACTAGACAGAAGAAATTTCCTTCTTTAAAAAAAAAAGGAAACAAGGTTGGAATCACATCCAATACATCAGCACACACAGAAGTTGCTGCCAGTATACCATGTACACCTGCAGTGCACTCCACTATAAAATAATTTCTCTTGCAAAATTTTAGGCTAGCTACCGATTTAATGTTATTAACGTTGAGAGTGGAAAGCTAATTGAGTGCTAGATGAAAACAGAGTGACTAGAAAGGTCTAAGTACAGCCTGCTATCATTATGTGAACTGTTAGACAGCAAACAAAAAAACCTGCTCACAAATACCACAGGCAACGGCCCTTGGGGCTCTCAACACCTGCAGTTTCAATGGGGATGTCTGAGAACATTGGTCTCCTTCCCAAGCCCTGTTGCATCAGTGCTGAAGTTCCTCCTCACTCAAAATGACACACAATTAGGTCAACCTCGCTCATTCTGACTAAAGCTGTCACAAATTCAGGCCCAGAACAAGTTGAGTATTAAAGCCCAGGCTGTGTTTTAAAGGGGATGGTACCTCATCACTGCTCCATCTGTTGGGAAATGAAGGGCGCAGTCTCTTGATGCACACTATCTCCCGCATGTCCTCATAGGAGGGGTCGCTGGGCACAAGGTCGTGGTATGGAAGCTGGTATTCTTCAACTATTCCTGAAAGAAACAAGCGGATGCAAATCACTTGCAGAAGACATTTTCCACTATCCTCTTCCCTTTTCTTTTTTTTTTTAATCATGTTGACCATAAAGTGTTGCCCTCTGCCTGTGCACCCAGTTTTGTCTACTTTGCTTTAATTCTCATTCAGTTTTGGCCTTTACTATTTGAGTTTCATGAACATATTGCAGTGAGCAGCCATAGAGCATACTAGCTCATGGCTTTGCTGGAGAGGAAGCTTATTTTCTGATCCTTTGCCATGCTCGTCCACTGTAGGGCAGCAGGGCGTGCATACCCCGCAGTCAGAGACACTCTGCATATCCATTATTCACCTACTGCTCCCTCTGATTCCAGCCATCCCTTCTCCTGAAATGAATTTTCTTGGAGTTATATCAAAGATAGCATAGGGCATAATATGCTGAGAAAATATCCTTACTGTTTAACGATTAGATGCATTTCCAAAAAGGACTTTGCTGCCCTGGAAGTTTACACTACAGCCAAGCTCCAATGTAATCATTAGTTACTTGCCAGTTGAGACTCTTTCTGTCACTGCTGTCCAGTCTAGCAATCTCCAATAAGTTACCATAAAAAAAGAACAATTTTTTAGCAATGGGCCCATATCAGAGTAATTAGGAAGATAGTAAACCCTGAGTTAGGTTTCCCTCATTTCAGTGGGCCTGGTATATATTAACTATCTGCCTTTTCAGAAAATGGCAAGGCGTTCTTTCTGCACAGTAATGATGACGATGGCATTACAGAATTTACACAGCATCACTGCAATATACTTTACCAATGTGTAAACACAGGGATCACTTTGCTCACCAGTGAAATTCAGCTCCTCTAGGGTAAGCCCAGAGCAAGCATTCAGCACAGTACTGCAGGCTTTAAAAATCAATAAAGCCTGGCGAAGGTAGCACAAACCCGAGAGACATGCTCTTCTCTTTGCTTGCCACCAATCTGGTATGTAACTGCTGCCAGGTCATTTCTCTGCATTTAACTTTCCTCAGTGGCAAAATAGAGGTAATAACAACCATCATTTTTGTGCTGCACTGAGCGATATGTGCAGAAAGCGCACACAGCCTATGCAGATAAGAACGGATCTTTGCCCCAGCCCTGCAGCTGGCTGCATCGCTTTATCATTGCTCTCCCCACACTTGAATGCCTGGTACCAGAAAGAAATGAGACACATGACTAGTACCTGCTTCTTTCTACTTGTTTTTGTAAATAATTATTTATTTAAACAGTGTCACTGCATACCCCCAACTTGTTTGTCTTCTTATATTTAACTCTAACAAAAAGAAGAAATTATTTTCTTCTTTCTGCTAAAATAGCTGAATGCTCCCAGTCCAGCAAAAATGTGCTGCCTTCAGAAAAAAAAAAAAAAAAAAAAGGAGAGAGAAAAAAAAACCACCAAAATAAGTTCCAAATTCCTTCTGCAGTGCAGGCATCTGCTGCCTTCAAACAAGCCATGAAAATACAGTATACATCTCTGCTGTTGAAATAGCACTGACTGATGCTTTAAAGTAAGTTTCAATGAGAAAAGAGAAATTACGAGTTACCTGCATGGATTATCCACGTATGTTTATTACAGCAAAAATAATGACCCAGAGAAAAGGATGTAATGAAAGATTTGGGCTTATGAACAAATTGTGGGTTTCAGTGACACAGTGAAAAGTGGCCTCCCAGCTATTAAAAAGGTATTTTTGCTGTTTACCTCCTGACACACATCTCCTGGCTACCTCCCAAAGGATGAGTCCAAAACTGTACATATCAGCCATGATGTACGACTGAAAGTGATTTCTATTCAAGCTTTCATCCAGCACCTCAGGAGGCATATAGCGTTTTGTTCCTACACGGGTGTTTGGAGGTATGTCTACCTCGTTTGTATCACTAAAATAAAAAGAAGAAAAAAAAAGGCATCAAACATGCAATAAAGTGGCTTGAAATGAAAGCAATTTAGATGGGAGAAGTAGTAAATTCAAACCACATTCACTCTCAAACAAGGTCAAAAGTAGTGTATAATCTTAATGGAACAATTCTTACAAAGAAAGCCTCCTAGTGTGAACTCGACCCTTCCTAAAAGGCTGACTTGCCTGAGGCTGTATTAAGCATCCAAATGCAGAACCACGATGGAGATAAAACTCAACAGGGATGCTGTAACATTTGTGAGATTTCATTAGCATTAGACCGAACTCTAACGCTGGTGATAACAATCAAATCTTCATTAAATGCTATTTTCTTAACATACTCCACCACGTAATGCTTCAGTCTTAGCAATTAATGGAGGACACTAAATAGCCCAGGCAGTATCGTTTAGCTAACGCAAATCAGATTTGCAAGGAAGATGAGGCTAACTATGTTTCATGTGTGCATTATGTTCGATCTTTCCCAGCCTTTACGCATCGAGAAGTACAAACACACAGATGGGATTGCGTAAAAAAAAATAACCAAAGGTGTCATATCTCACACACTGACCAGAGGAGTAAACGTATATCTGACATACATTGGTATGTTAGATAGTATGGAAGTAAACATACACTTAATGTGTTGTTGGATATTTTTTATTATTACCTCAGATTCAGCTGTACCAATTGTAATGTTTTTAAAAGTTTAATATATGGCATACATTGTGGTTTGTTTAGAAAGGTTTATTTCCCTTTCCCTAACTTCAAAACTGAAATCTTTTAAATGTGACGAATATCACAAAATCTCAAGAGAATAATCACATGACTGCCATAATTTTCTTCACCTACAAGTATGGAAATGATAAAAAAGCCAAGTGTGAGGTACATCCAGTCAGCTACATTAAATCATACACGTGCTGTTGGCATTTCTGTATACGTCAAAAAACTTTACATAAATCTAGTGACCTGCACTGCCTTGCAATATTTTTGAATAAAATGATAAATGCAAAGAACTTTACTAAATTTGTTATTTTCAGTATAGCACATCCCTTTCACCTACTTTTTTTCTGTTTCTGATCATTGCCTGTAAAATGCTCTTTAAGGAAGAATTCTGTATGAAAACATGCTATGCAAAGTAAATTCCATTCAGATAACGAGAAATATATATTTCACCTTCTTTTACAGAGACACAGTAATAATGACACTGGTCATTCCTACTTTTCAGTTCATACCTAAACAGGGTGCTACTCTGCATTTCTTAGACAAGGTATGCCTGCAAAGGGTGAATTTCTTCCCTGAAACTTTTACAGCAAATAGTGTATTTCCAACTTGTTGTTTTCTAGGCCCCTGCTCCCCAAAGTAAAATTGTTCCTTTCTCATCTCCTAAAGAAAGGTCAGCTTCATAAATGAAAGGTCTCAAGAAACCTAGTAGATAAGTCACTAGTGAGAAGAGCATGTAACACTCTACTTACACTCTGAATAATTTCAGTTCAAGATTTGTACAGCTTTTTTTATACACATATACTTAAGGGAACCCACACTTTCAAGGCTGACCTCTGAAATGGAAACCTTCAGCCTATGGCCACATTTCTGTGCTCAGAAAAATCAGAGAATTTGTAACGCACATCTCCACCAGGACCAGTGCTGAGAGCTCAAGCTCCTGAACAGAGCAACCAGCTGTCAGATCACAATGACTTCTTTATGAATCCCAGGAGTGAGTAAGTCCTACTTGTATGGTCCTTCTAAGTTATTTAGACACATAACCATTTTTTTAAAATCAAATTTAAAAGCCATTTCAAAAATCAAATCTGTACCTCAGCAATTTGATTTGTCGGAAATGAAACAAAACACAGCCCAAATGGGGAGCTTTTCAATAAATTCCAATTAGTAACATGTGCAAATGATTAGTATTATTCTCTATAAGTTGTGAGTGAATTATTTAGAGACCAGACAAGCTGAAAGCTTCAGTGACAAGTTTATTGATGTCAATTCAACCTGCTTGTGCTACATCCTTTTAGCACGGGGTATTACTAATATTCAGGTTGATATTGAGCATTCAGTGATGAAAACTAACCATATGCACAGACGCAACCAATGTGCTCAATAATTAGAAAGTGACTATTTCTACATCTGCATTCTGTGTTTATGCAACATCTACATAGGTAGCCTCATCTTATGTATGGGTGAGCACAGTGTGAAGGCAATGTATGCATGCTTTGGGTGCTTGCTCAAACGTGCACACTCACACACAGAACAACACAACCAGCGTGAGGCTGATTAACCAACTTCCCCTCACCCTGCTTAGCTCTACTCACCTAATAAATTTAACAGCCAATCCCAAATCTGCTATACAGCAGGTTCCGTTCTTTTTCACCAAGATATTCTTACTTTTTAGGTCACGGTGGGCAATAGCTGGTTTGCCTTGCGTACTAAAGATCTCCGTATGTAGGTGGCACAAGCCACTAACGGAGGAATAAGCCAGTTTTAGCATGGCTTTTGTGTCCAAGGTGGTAGATTTTAGATAATCATAAAGGGAGCCATTCTCATGATAATCAGTGATGAGGTACAGTTGGGTCCAAGAGCCTGTGCCTTTAATGTCTGCAGCAATGAATCCTGAAAAAAAAAAAAAAAATTGCAGATTAACATTTCTCAAGGTGATTTTTGACTACCCAGGAGCCAGAACTCTCAGCCACTTCAACACTTTTATTTTAACAATGCATTTAACTTTTTATGTTACTTACATGTAACTATGCCTCACCTTTAGCCTTTAACGTATTTTCAGAAAGCCTATATACTCAGATACTGGTAGCAGAGCCAGATGTGTGATTTTTGGAGCAATATCTCCCATCCCCATTATTTTTTTACCTGCATAGGAATCTTTCAAACATTTTCCTTTCCAAAAGTGCAGGGAGACTAACTGCAGAGCACAGCAGGTAACAAAGCACATAAGAAAGCGTGTAAGACAACAACAAATACAAAGTTATTAAACTTAAGAAAGCTGGCACTATCTAATAATGATCTTTAATATTTCACTCACCAAGAATATTTTCATGCCTCATCAGGACAGTTTGGTAGATTTCTGTTTCTCTGAACCAGCTGGCCTCCTCCGTGGTAAAAAACACTTTGACAGCTACCTTTTCGCCACGCCACTTTCCCATCCAGACTTCCCCATAGCGACCTTTCCCAATCTGTTTCACCATCTGAATCTGTTTTGCTATGGTTCTTTGAACCTGTAAAATGCCAAGACACACAGAGAGAATTCACTCTGCAGATTTTTTTTGCATTTATCTCCGTCCTTCTTTGTATCCTCTCTGCACAGCAAGCCTAATGGGACTGGGAGTACTCAGCCACTGAAAAATGGATTTCAGCAAAAGCTTTGCCATACAGATGCTCCTCATTTTTCTCCAAGGTACAGCACTATTGTGGTCATTTCTGTCCCTGTGAAGAATTCCATCCTAATTCCAAAGGCTTACGTACTCAACACCTTTAAGACTCAAGGCTGGGACTCAAGAAGAGCCCAGAGCAGTTCCAAAACTCCCATCTTCCAGAGCAGCACCAAAACTACTGTGAGCATCTTCCTATCACCTTCCTTGAAAACCCCATGCCTAATAATTTCAAAATATTCTTTTGGTGTTAGGAACCACAGCCATTGCTTACACAGTTAGGATCCACATGCCTACATTCATTTTAATAAATATAATAATTTCATAGGAATAGAAAGTAAGAATTGATATTCCCAAAGATATCGAAGTGCAGCTTTAAATATGCACTTTCTAGTGTTTGTATCATTTTTTTCATGTGGCTGTACTATGAACTGACACTAAAATCAAAGCATTTGTGCAGCTCTAGCAAAATTCAGCAGGATTGCAGAGGTACCTTTCATAAGAATGCAGACTACGTGTAGCAGGTGGGCTGAATCTACACTTAGCGAACATTTAAGACTACAAAACACCTTGGACAAACGGAGATTAAAATAGGATTGCAGCATTTCTGAAGAGCACATATTTCTAAAAGTCATAGAAGAAAATCTAAGGTAGATGCTGCAACACAACCCACTGGTGTTCATGGTTGACTCAGCCTCACCCTAGTATAATAAGACATTAAGATGTTTCCCTCCACAACTAAGATTTTTTGGATTGGTAGGATTTTACAGAATGTTGAAAGAAAATAATGTTATAGACTCCGGTGCAATCTCTCTTTTTTTTTTTCTTTTTCTTTTTTTTTTCTTTTCCCTAGGGTTTTTCATCTGGCCCATGTTATTGATAAAATCAGCCATACACAACTCTTGTGTGGCTTATTGCAGCAAGTCTGCACTGTCTGAATCCCTATGAAATCATATTCATCTAATGTAACCCCAAATATTTTTGCAATCCTGGATGACAAGAACGATCAAATCCTGATTTAAAAATAATTTATTTCCTTCATTATCCCTGGGAGGACCAGTGAGACTATCAGTTTGGTAGTGCAGAGCACGACTGCCACAATCACCCTGCAGTATGAATGCACGTCCAAAGCCAAATTCAGAAGCTATTAGGTAAGGTCTATTACCATTTGTTTTGTAAATAAATTACTGGTATTCATATTAGACATTTTAAAGAAGAAAAATATGCAATGGCATTTATGCAAAGCTATTTCAAAAGTTCCATCTTTCTTCTGTTTCAATTTAAACAGAATCCCATTTTTTCAGCCCTGCTATGTATTATTAGTCTTCCAAGATGGTGGCTGCAGTGCCATTATTTTTGATTAACATAATTGAAAGCCAAGAACAGAGATCAGCCTGAATTTTTTAAGTTGATTTATTCTCTTTTATATTCCCATATAGTGATCGAACAATAGTTATATTACACTGGAATTTTGCTTTAGCATTGTGTAATGTTATTTTAGCATTGTTGCTTTCTATTCTGCCCATGTTAAAAATGCATCCTGAACAATAATGCAGTTATATCAAATAACTTAATTTGTGCAAATATATGTAATGGCATTATAAAGTACATGAAATTACAATACTTAATGATGAAAAGTTTCTCATTAAATTACATTAAGAAAATGAAAAACACATTTCTGTTATGGGTTTTCAGGCGGCAGAATACTATGTGAAGGCCTTAACCTGGTTTTCTCTTGCTAGAACTGGTCAAACGATTTACTGTGACCTATTTATATTATTTTAAGGAATTTAGCCCTTTCTTGAATCTGATTATGATTTTTAGAACAAATCGGTTAACCAAAATTGTTGGATGAACTGATTCTACAAGTATGCTGAATGATGTGTTCATGCAAATTATTTAGTGTTGTATTTTTGGTTTTTAATTTATTTCTAAATTTTATTTTGTTGCTGGAGTTTCATGACAGGTCAGGTAAAATTACATGTCCCTATGTTTTCTCTCCTTGACTGGAATCAACCCAAGTACCAACTATTTTACTTTCTGCATTCCATTTTTCTGATCTTCAGCTAAATGTCTCCAACTAATGCAGATGAAAATTTAGACAAGTGAATCTTTTGTAACTTCAATATTTTGAACAGAGAAGTTTATTCCTAAGACTGGGGTGCAGTCTACTGAAAAGAAAAATTCATTGGAAGAGGAATTATAAAAAAATACATGAAAAAGTAGGGACCGAACTCTGTAAATCTGCAAACTCTTCATACACACCACTGAAAAAATTCTCTCTCCTTTACTTTCCCAGCATCTAATTTCCTTCCTTGATTTTATATGTGGATTCACTTTAGCATTAGTTTTGCATAAACATCTTGTTGTATTGGGCAGTAGGGTTCTGCGTGCTCACACAGACTTGATTGTGCACCCCAGCCTGTTGGCTCAAAGCTTTTTATTTAAAATTTCACGTTTTTTCACCCTGTTTAAAATTTGATTGGCAGCATTTGACCTGCAGCAAACTTTTCTGTCAGAGGTACAAACAGCCAAGGAAAAAGAATGTTTCCTGAATGTCAAAGTATTGATAAAATCTTGGTTAATGCTTGGTTTTGGTGTAATATCTGCACTCATTGGAATAAATGCTCTGCACAGAAGGAAGACATTACTGTTTATCATAACCTAACATTTTGTAATAAATTTGCAGCTTGCTTTTCTGAAATAATAAATTTGGATGTTTCATTCTTTGAATAAGAAATAAAGCAGTTGAAAACAAATTCTTTCACAATAAAGTCTAGAGCATTATTGCCAGGCACTTTCTATCCACTTATTTCAAGGCATGGACCCAGAGGTATTAAACCGTGCATTTCCAGTGAGCCTGTAGTGGTTGTAGCTGTCTGGGAAATGCAGCAAACATTTATTACCATGTGCAAGATTCATTATAGCTCTCGTTTTTCTTCTCTTCCACAGAAAATCACTATTTAAAGGGAAAGTCTGGAGAAAATGTATACACTTTCATAGGCAGGGAGAGAGCTAGGGACACTAGTAAGACCACAGGTCCCATCTTCAACCATCTCAGGAGCACCAAGCACAGACCAAGACCTTGATGTGGAAGGCATGCAAAAAGCAAAATAAAAATATAAAGAGCCCCTCACAGTTAAATAAATTGGATGGTCTCATTACAAATGGTTCCTCATCATAAGCATGATCCATCCCTTTCCATGGCTGCTAAAGGGATGTAGGTATGGGGTATGACAGAGCTTTCTTAAAGCCTAAATGTAAATAATGGAGTTTCTCTCAAAGGAGAAAAAAGACCATGCCTTTTCCATGCTCAGAACCATTCACAATGTCCACTTGTCAGCTTGGCTTTTTTCTTCAACAGCTATGTTAATTGTCCCAAAATTGGATTTCAAAAGAAATTAGCACTTGTCTAAAATGAGGCTATAAGTTCTTACTCCTGCTAGATAGAGCAAACTGAACTTTTAGCCAGTCAGTCAGCCTGTTTCTTCATTTCAAGGAATTACAAAGCTTCCCATTTATTTTCTCTTTAGGGTGTAAAAAATAAGATCTGAGGGCAAAAATAACCACAGATAGATAGTACTTGGAAACTGGACACCATCAGCAGAATAGGTTCACTACAAACTAACAGGTTTGTTAAAAAGGGGCGGGGGGGGGGGGGGGATACATATAATTCATGAAAAAATGAAAATGAAATCTAATTTTTTTTTAAGTGCTAAAAAGCAACAACGGCCCTCAAGAAGACAAAGTGTTGAACAGAACTGTTTTGCTACAGAATGTAAAACCACTGCCTTTTCAGCATGTGAGCTCAGGGGGTTCAGTCATCTTGGAGTCAGTTCAGAAATAATGATAAAGTACACTCCATCCCCATGCCTTTAACCTTTGAGATTACCTCAGTACAAGGAAAAATAATTCGCTCTTAACTTCTGAATGCAAAGTGAAGTCTGCACATAAAAAGGTTCCATGTTTGATGAATTGCAGTTCCTTTCACATAAAGCCTACATGTCAGTGTTGGAAATGCTATTGTGTGTTGCACATAAAAAGCGAGAAAATAAGACTGCAGGCCAGACGCTGTCCTTTGCACTGGGATAAATCCTGATAAATTTTGTGGGCTTTATTGGTCTCTATTTTCCCTATGGTATCTAAATTAAGAATTGAGCTGAATTTAGGGGAAGAAAAATAAAACAAAAACTTTTTGGCTTAGTCTACACAAAAAAAAAAATCTTCATTCTAAAGATTAAATCATCGTCAATTCTGGGAGAAAATAAATGAAATAATAATAAAAAAGAAACAATAACCAATGACACATTGCCTCCTTTCAGACACAAGTATCATTTCTTGTGCAACATTTTGTCTTCTACTTTTTGCCTTTCAGACTGACATTCAAATAATATTGCTTCCTTACCAGGAGAGGGAGCCCGGAGCCACTGCCTGAGCTCTGAGACTGCTCAATCAAATCCTTCAGGGACTCTCCAGGGGGAATGTAAGTCTCATCCTGCTCCAGCCCAATGCTGTAGCGAGGTCTCGCCTCTTGCCGTTTGTACCTGCCATTTTGTATGACACTGAAATTAGCTTTGAATACAACGAACACGGGGACAATGAGTAATGAGCATTATTCTCCACATTTGCTTCATTTGTAGGCACTTGGCTTCCTCAGCTTCCCTAAAGAATATGCTGGACTCGCTGAGTGATATTTCCAGTTTTATTTCTAGCAAACTGTTTTCATCATCAAAATTCTAAGTATAAAACTCGAAGACTGTGCAATCTACTATGAGTTTCCAAGCAACCAGGTGCTTTTCTTTCGGAAACTTAAACAAGTTTAATACATAGACCAAGTAAATACCCAATTTTATTATATTGCCTGCAGTGGGGCTTTTAGAAACAAAAGCAGATATGGTCATGGGATCCATGAGTATTTAAAAATTTCAAGGAATTATTTAAATGTAATGTGTGTAGATTATGGTAACATTCTAGACATAGTTACATTCCTGTACCCCCCTCTTTTTATGACCAGTTCCTTAACACAAACATATTGAGAAGCGTTAGTTTTATTTGTCCTGTACAAACTTTGTCCTGTGGCTTTCTCACCTTCAGTAAAGGGTGTGCTTCAACCTGAAAGGCTTTTAAGGATGTTGAGTGAAGGATTATGTATGAAATATATCACACAGGTATGCCTGTGACAAATGTGAACACTTTTTTTCCTCATCAAAAAATTACAGCTTTCATTTTTTTCCTAAGGTCCATCTAAAAGTTTCCAAATTCTTGAGTCTATAAAAAGATAAAAGTTGGGAAGAATGCTAACTAGCTGGTAAAGTATTGATTATTTACCTGAAGTAGCAGAATATGATGATAAGCACCAGAAGTATACTGCAGACAGTCACCGAGATCAGCAGAGCCTTGTGGTGAATGTTTCCTTCAGCAAAGTCTGTGGTTGAAAGCAGAACAGCAGAGGGAAAGGAGTGGGAAAATTTGGATGCAAAGTCAGTATCAAAAGACACACACACCGAGCACAAAATTGTTGAAGTTGTGGATACCCAATCCCTAGAAGTGTTCAAGGCCAGGTTGGATGGGGCTTTGGGCAACATGGTCTGGAGGGAGGCCCATGGCAGGGGGGTTGGTGCTAGATGATCGTTAAGGTCTTTTCCAACCCAAACCATTTTGTGATTCTGTAATTCTATGATGCTACTACAGCACTGTGCAAGACGCCCTCGGATTTCATTGGGGTTTTGTGTGCACTTCCCCTCACTGAACAGGGCAGAAGCGGCACCCTCAGGAGCCTATGTGATGGTGCAGGCCTCACTCCAGCAAAGCATGCATTTGCAGTGCCCTGTTTGGCTCCGAATGAAAAATCAGTTAAGGAAAGCAAACCAGGACGTCTCGCTCTGTATCTTAAACCATGTGATTGGCAAGGACATGCAAAAATTACTGCCTCTATCTTAAATCACTCGTATTAACTAGTGTCCTATCAAACAGTTAATATAACAAATGAATAATCGCCTTTATCCTAGCAAGGAAACAGAGCAGACCATCCACCCCCTGAGAATGCAAGCTACTAGAGGCCTTGAAGATGAGTTTCCATCACTGCAGAATAATCCATCTCTCTGATCCCATTTTAAACACTTAAGTGGTAATTTTTCCTCCATTCATTCCACAGCAGCTCTGTATGCCAGCAAGTCTTATACTGGGGGCAAAACTACCCCTGCAGCAGTTACTCTGTAAAACACTTTGAAGCTGAACCATGTAAAATAATTTGAGGAAACGTCATTGCACAAGATCTACTAAGATGTTTCAGTCAATCTTTGCATGGAAGACTATTACTGTGTTTTAAAGTGTATCATTAATCCCTAAATTTGTATTCTATACTCAGGCAAGTGCATCTGACCTTCATCCATGCACCCCTGCTGAAGAACAAAGATATCTAGCGCTACTTTACTTTGAAGCCTCTGAAGTCTCAAAATTACATTTTAGCATGTACACACACACACCACTCTCCCAAAGTTGCTATCTGGAATATTGCAAATGAGGTATAAGTTTCCTGAAGCAGTTCCAGCTACACCATGGCTTCTTGCATCTTCCATGCTAATGCCAAACACAATGTAAAATGCAAGAAACCTATCCTCATCTACTTATCCTAGAATGGCACTATTGCATTTCTGATTTACAAGGGTAATGAGACAAGGAGATTCCTAAGGGACTCTTAGTTTACTGTCAGGCTCTTTTATTTTCAAGATCCAGTTTCTCCCTCTGTTTTTGCCCCCAAACTATTTCTTCCCTTCGCCTCCCTGCTACAAACAGAGATTGCCTCCCAGCTCACCTTTTGATCACACTGGTCCTGTTTTAACCTGCTCCCAGAGCATTAACAATGTAAACACTCAAGCCACGGCCAATGCCTTTGAAAGGGGACACTGACACAATGTCTATCAGGAAAACACTGGAGCCCACCATTCCCCCTGCAGTGGCAGATTTCTACCTAGCCTGGCACTCAGAGCGTGCTGCAAGCCGAAACTGAGAGCCCACTGGGGAAATCCAGCCCTGTCCTCTGAAGGCGAGGGCTGTTGAGGAGGACTAAAGGCTCTATTTTGCGCTCTAAGCACACTCAGTCTGCCAGGTATTTCCCTCTAAAATGTGTGGTTTGTAACAGTTCAAGATGTTGCAGCCCATCAGCTGAGAAGAGGATAAACAGGGGTTTACAGAGCTGTGTGGAGTGGTAGCACTGTACTACCAGAACTTGAGATGTGCCAATGCAGTTCATGATGCCTGTGTGTGGCTGAGTATGTACATTTGGGAGAGGGATGATAAAATGCCAGATCTTAATCACATTATGATAATTTAAAATGTTCCAAACACTGTGCCCAATGTTTCTAATGGGCTTCTCCCATTCTGACAGCTTAACAAATGTGGTTTGATCTTCCCCAAGGCCAGAAGGCATTTTGGAAGTGCTGTTTAGCTCTTAAACAAACTTGAGACCAACACTGCAGAATTTTTCAGTATGCAGTTGTATGAAGCAAGTGCCAGGAAAGCAGGCAAGACATGAAGGAAGGTGTCAGTGTGGCTGTAGGTGATGGCTCCCCGTGCACATCACTGCTGAACTGGGGCAGGTTGGTGCTGCTGGAGACCATCTCCTCTCTCCTCCTCCAGATCACGCTGCTCCCCAGGGAGCAGCAGGACAAATACCCCTTTTCCTGAACTGTTTTAGGCACCTGGGATCACCTCCAGGCAGAGGGACAGAGCAGCTCAGCCATGAGTCCACTTCATCACTGGGATGGGTACCAGGGAGTGGGTGACGGACATGCTCTGCTCTTTAAGAAGTCTGATGCCGTGCTTTTTATTTGTATGTTCCTTGGCAACTGCAACATTGCAAGAAGTGTGGTTATGAGAATAAGCAGCAGTTTCCAAGGAGGCAGCAGTGAGCTATGACCGGGAGCGTGGTGAGGGGAGCACAAAACAAAAAATCAGTAGGTTCAGGAAGCTTCCTCATGTACCTACCACTCGTACATAACAGCAAAGCCCAGCACGCAGCACATACCAGTTTTAGGTTGTAAGAAAACAGGGATGTGTGCAGGTGTCAGTAGTGATTGGCACAAAAGGGGAGAGGAGGTGGTGACAAAAGGAGGATCTTCAGTAATACAGCCTGCCAATCAGTCATTTTGCCATGATTTCTCCCCTTTACACCTCTCATTCACCCCACTTCGCCATCCGTGGGGCACTGCTGATGCATGCACTAAAATGCCACACAGCAGGTTGAAGGGAGAAGTCAGCATATCAAAGGTTCCCCTCCCTCCCCAGTCCCCCCCAGCTCCCAATGTTAAGATTATCCGAGTAAAAACTGCAGTGAAATCTGAGGCGTGGAGACTGTATGCACACATCAAACCCCGTTGTTCCTCCAATCGTTCCCTTGCCCATTCATCACTGGCTCTACAGGCAGGGAGCCAGACACGGTGGCACCACCACTTCTACTTATATAGGCTCTAAATCAGTAAAGATATATTTCTCCTTTCCACTGGTCTCAGCCTGCACTTTTGCTGGGATTTCCAGGAATATCTTTTATTGTTTAAAGCAGAGGTGTTATATCAAACCCAGCTATGATTCTCATTTCCTTAACAACACACACACACAGCTGGGACGAGGATTTCATGTTATCTCTGGGGTATTTTATTCTGCTAGTTCTGTACTGAGATGGGCTCAAACATAAAGTCAGCTGTTGCTACCTTCTTCTGTCTTGCATAAGAAAACCTTACGTTGACCAGTGTTAACTCTTCCAGTTCCCTCTCATGCACATAGTCCTCCTTTCTTTTCATGGGGAGAGGATAAAACTGCCTTTCAGCACATGCCAGGTCTGGAAAAACACTTTCAGGACATAAGCTGCTTGCCTTTGTAGATGTTACCTTGGTGTGCGGGTTAATTTGCAGTTCAACAACCTCTGACCTGCAGCTGGACGATCTCCCTAGGCTGTGTTTCCCATGAGATATGACCTTGGATGTAAGTTCAGAAGCCAAATTTCTGTTTGTTTTTTAAATGCTGAGTAACGTATATATTTTTCACAGAATCCTGGAGGTCAGAAGGTTGTTCCTAGAAGCTTGTTTTTAGGTTAATCTTCTCTTTCTTGTACTTCTAGCCTATGTTAAATTTGATGGACACGTCTAACAGCTCTCACTCAATTATAGACAAATCTAAATGTTTTCAGAGAACACAATGATCACAGTCATAGTACTGAACACTGGCAACAGTGGGCACACAGTATTCGTACATGGCTGCACTGAGCATCCTGCAATTCCAGCTATGGCTTTTCTCTGACCTTTAAAACTAGAATTGAGCAATGGCAAATTAAAACAAGTCTGACACTAAGAATGACATACTTGATTAAGGCTTTAATAAAGGTGCTGTCTTCAGCCCTGTTCAGCCACATCTAATGAAGCAATTTCTGAAATATATTTCCACGACATACTATCAGCAAACCAGTAGTGCACAGCTTACCTCAAACAAAAATCTTCAGAGTATGTTGAGTGAACACATTGCCTTTTCTTTGTCATGATAAAGCAGACAATATGCAATATAAAGCAGCTAGAATCCTGTTCCAACTCTATAAAATTATTCTTTCAACAAATATTCCCTCTGCTATTTAACGGGTCTGCCACCACTGAGCTCAAACAATGCTTTATTTACCCCATATACACACAAAGCAAAGCCAATTTTGATCCAAACAACTTCTGCCACTAGCAAAAGGTTGTTTTACTGTTTTCTGTATAAGCAGCAAGTGGTATAGCCAAATATCTAAAATCTTAATAAGGCAGATGTCTAGTGTTAGGCACTGGTTCAGTATTTTTAAGTAATTCAACACAGAACCAACTCAGCCAGAAACAAGAAGAAATTGTCTTCCAAACTGAAATGATATTTATTGATAGACTAAGTAAGTGTGAACAAATACCAACTTCCTTGTGGAGCTTCTCTCTCAGACCAAAGATATTTTTTAAATGAAAAAAAAAATAATAATAAATATATATATATAGTACATAACTCTTACGTTCGAAGTCAAAATTTTATGAGGTTTAACTGACTTAATGACTTGCTAGTAAAGAGTGAAATATTTACATACTACCCTCCACAGGCCTTATTCTGCAGCCCATCTGTGCAGAATTTCATAGGCATGAAGGGAACAGCTTATATAAGAGAAGGCTTCCTCTGAGCATGAATTTGTGCAAGTATTTGCTGCTTGCATAATTAAGAATGCATCTGCACACCAATTTGGACTTCCAACTCAGAATGCTATGATTACAAATTCTCCTGCAACCTTGAACTGAATCTCCAGACTAAACTCAATGCTGACCAACAAAAAGCTTGGCCATTTTTGCCAATGCCAAGAATTTATCATAAAGGAATGTTACACTTACCAAAGAATATTTTGTAAAATGGATCATGCAACATCCACCCAAAGCAGTTTTACCAACATTTAGAAAGTAATGTTTAAACAGAACAACAAGAAAAAAAAAAACAACCAAACAAAAAAACTACAACCTTAGGCTTGCCCCAGAATCTATTTGAAGTTCGTATACTTCCATTTGTTCTTAATAACAAATTAAAAAAAAAAAAAAAGTCTTTGTATGACTTCTCACTTTGTTTTATTTTAAGCTACATTTTTTTCAAGCAGAAATTCCGCTTTAGTGACTAGGTATTGTCCTTGTGTTGGGTTATCAGATCCTTTAAATAAGAAAAGCTTAATGGACTTCAGTTACCTTGAAATATCTGATTAACTCCTAGAGATCTCATCCCAGATGTGTGTGAAGTTATGAACAGATAGAGGATTCAGGAATCAATTTTGTTATCAGGCTAAAAACATACAGAGCAAGAGCCATCCTCTGACACAAGTAACCTCAGTTTTTGGGATGACCACTGACAGTCAGCGGGTCTATGACAATACTGTGTGACCCTAATGCATATGGTGCTCATTGCATGTGTGCAACATGAGTAATAGCAAGAATCAGAAATTACAGGTCAAGGTACTGCTCTCCACCTCAAGAAATTCGGCTACAATTTTTAATGAGGTTCATCTCCCTAATCATGTGCACGTGGAGGGGGGTGCTTTGGTTTTGGCTTTGTTTCTACCTAAGACAGCAGCAGGAAAAGATCATTTGGGGACTGGTTGTACTTTCCCCTTACCTCGATTTTTCAGCGGTGGCAGAGTTGGGTGAAGATGTTTGTTACAGTAATCTTGGCCTGTGCAACATTCAATAGATCTTCTTTGGTGAGGAATAGGAGTGTCCTGAAATACACAGTTTCATAGAATGCCATGTAATTATCTGTGTTGTAAATAGACACCATCATTCTGGCACTGGAGAGAAAGTTGTGCTTGGTAGCTGGTTTGCAGAGTATTACAGCTTTCTAGGCTGTGTGGCATAAGGATACGTGCCACCAAGTTGAACTAAAAAGACTTCATATAAATAATTAAGAAATAAATTCACCCCTTACATATTTCTGTTGGTGCCCTAGTGCTGCAAAAGGGATCTGTTGCGACTAATGGTGCAAGACAGAAATCTGAAAGTCTCCTATGTGCATCGGTTTGAATTATGTTATAAAAATAACTTAGTATATTGTAAAAATAGTTTAGCTAGAGTAACACAGGAATTGCTGAACTGCTGTGTAGACTCATTTATGTGCCTCTTCTGCTCTCATGGGAAGCTGGGCAAAACACCTTTCACCGACCATGATTCAGCTGTGGCTAGATTGTTCCTGTACTCATGTCAAACCATTTAAGGTCAACTTTGGAAAAGTTAAACACTTCAGATCCACCTTGTTCCACTGCCTGTACCCCTTTCCAGTCCCACTGCAAGACTTGCTCTCAGACAGGGCATCATGGACTTCAAGTGAATTTCCAGCATCAGAAATCCCAAAGACAACCGGAACTGCACGTAAGACATAAAGGTTGCTGTGGTCCATAAATAATATCCTGATTAACTTTACCACGGAGACTTGAAGAATTAGACTGCATTTCTCTAAATTCAAACTTCCTCTGAGCAATGGTATTGCTCGAAACAGCAGTGATAAAAACAAAAACTTAAGTTTTTGTAAAGAGCAGCTATAATGCCACCACCATAAACCATTCTGGGATGTAAATGCAATCCCCTCAGCAATTGATGCAGAGCAACTTTCTGCCAAATTAACAGAAGTTTAAAGCACAGCCATAGTAATGTCTGTTGACTGCACTTCAACTGAAAGCCATCAAAAAGCCAAGCAATACCTAGGCAATTGAAGCTTTCTTACCCGACACTGGAAGTCCGAGCCCTCTAATCCTAGACATCCCTTGGTGACTAAATGTCCACCGGACTCATCTTCTTCTATTATGGTGAAGCAGTAGCCATCAGTGCTGAGGATTGGGAAGAAAGAATCATGAAAAGGTTCTGAAGTGTAAAATGTGCTGCTAAATACAAACTTCATCATTCTTCCTTGCAAGGAAAATCTGCCATTAACAATGTATTTCCTCTAACAGTATCATGAAATATAAAGAGCTGAAGTACTACTGCACTTGTGGAAAAAGGCAGGCTGGAAGACTCAGACACACACAGTAACCTGTTGTTACAGTGCGGGACAGCTGACAGCACTGCGGATCACCGCCAACATACTTACCTTTCCAACATTTCACAGCTACAAACCCCATTAACAAACATCTTAATTCTCTGTAAATGCCTGTAGCCATTAGAGTATGAAGGCTTTGGAGACCTGCATAAACACGAGTGTCAGTGCTCACAGGTCTGCCCTGTGCGTGGGAGCAAGGCATGGCAGGGACCTGGAAGGAGAAACATTTTTGAGATACTCAGCATAAAATATTATTAAGAGTGATTTGTGATTCCTGTTTTAGCCATACTACAAACTGCAACACTCATGTGTATGAGTCCTTGAGTTATCATCAACACCCTTCATAACTGTTTACTTGGGTTATAAGCCTGAAGTGATCCATAATGCTCCTGTTTACATGACCATGCACCACAAAGGACAAGTATACTAACAGATGGCTAGATGGTGCTGGTGATAAATGTCCTTCCTTTATGAAGGTCAAATGCCTCCATGCTATGGAAAGCAAGAGGAGGGCAGGAAAGGGGGGCTGCATTTTACTGAGATTGCTATACATTAATTTCTAAGCACTGGGGGGGGGGGGGGGGGGGGGGGGTATGTAACGTGTGCGAGAAACACATATTGACTGATTTGCAGGAAGAGGATCCAAAAATAATAATAATAATAAAAAAAGAACTCTTTAATCCAAGGCATTTAAGTCACATAAAAATAAATTACTCCCTTATTTTCCCAGGAAAAGAAGACCGGCTATTATGCTCAATGAGTATTTTTCCGAGGAGAAGAAACAAACTCAGTTTAAAAAAGGAAATAAAAAGAAAAAAGGATTAGAAAATTTAAGCACAGCAAAATTTCAGCTTATTTGCTCCTTGCAAGAAGGAAAGGGCAGTCTTACAGAGCAGCAACAGAAAAGTCAGTGAAGATGTAGGAATTAAGAGGAGCTGTTATACTTTGGATAGATAAACACAATTTGTAAGTATTAGCTACAGATAGATGTATGCTGGAAAGGATCATGTCAAACATTTGTTGTGGCGTATTTTTATATTAGTGGTGCAGGGTCTAGCCACAGTAAGCTTATTACTTCAAATCATAATTTATCACTGGTTATTGACTTCTGGATTTGAAAAGTAACCAGCTGTACGTTACAAATTGCTTTCTCAGAGAAGCAAGTGAGGACTTCTACCTTTCTCTGACACTGTGCATATGAGCAAGGCAAAGGAGACAGCAACCCTTCTGGGCAACAGCCACCTTGATTTCATTGCTGAAGCTTCAGATAGGAATGATAGGATTGCCAAGAAGAGAGACTGTAAGGAATCCATTAGAGTAGAATATTAGATTAGATTAGATTAGATTTTATTTGTTTGCATGGTGCCTTTGATAAGTAATGAGTAAGTTTAACCCAGGGGACAGAGCAACAAAACAATAAATTGCAATCAAGTGAAACACAAAAATGAACTCCACAGCTAGCAGTCCACAGCAAAATAAATAAATAAATAAATAAAATGTTCAGTTCACCAAAAGAAAGCGGTGGAAGAAAAAGTCAAATTGTTTGAAAAAAGAAGTGGGAAAGTCAGCAGTTTTATTTCACTTTTTCTTCCTTGCCAGGGGACTCTGATACTTAGCTCATTTCAGAAAATTGGAATTAGGATCCTCAAGCACTTTAGTCCCTCTGACAATTTTACTCCAGATTCAAAAAGACAAACAGAATTAGACTGGATAGAGCAAAATGGAAAAGTTATACAGCTCCAACAATAAGGGTAAACCACATTCTTTACAGACAACAATAGAGTAATGACAGACAGCATGAAACAATTAAAATAGCAATGCTGAGTAGAATAAATATTGGTACAAGTTGTTTCTACCTCTAAGAAAAAAAAATAAAAAGTGTTCATGCAACATGAGAATTCTTTATTTTATTGAAGATTTCTCATTCGAGCAAGAGGTAGAGGTGACTTTTCTGAAAAGAAAGAAGTCTCTCTTACCTGCCTTCCCACCCCCAAGCTCTTCTGCTTCATAGGCTGTCAAACGAGCTACACACTGCATGGAAAGTGCACAGAGCACCCCTGCTGTTTTACTGACTGCCTTGCATCATACTTGCCCGTGGTAGAAATGAAAGTGGGTTTACTATTCTAACAAGTTAGAATTAATTCTAAGTCTGTATCATCTCTAATTTTATGTTTATTTTGGTGACAGCACAAACAGAAACATAGGTGCATGGCTGATATGTACAAAGCAATAATAAAAATCTATTCTCTACTTCCTAGCTTTTTTTTTTCCCCATGCAGAATTATTATTTTCTTAAACTGTGTAATTTGAATTTTGTGAAATTTGACTGAGAATCTGTGATTGCTGAGTAAAGAAGGAATTCAGCCTGAGGTTATTGAATACATCCAGGTACACATCCGCTATCCTCCTCCACTACAGCATTATCTTATTGGGGTATGATGCAGGAGAGCAATTAAATACATGTTGGATGTGATCACTAATAAGCACAGATTTGGTATGTCACATATTTGCCAAGAGCCAATTTTTACAGCCAAGAGTGAATTTTTACAGCCAAGACACATGCCAGGAAAATAGAGGGAGCTTATAACAGAAACACTGGCAGACACTGATGTAGAAGGTGCTGCTACAATTACAGATTACCCAAATGAAAGAAGCGATCTTAACTTAGACCTTTACTAAATGTTAGAAGACAAGAACAGAGGCCAACAGCTCTGCAGCTGCTCATGCAGATGTCCTTACTGGCCAACAGCCATTTCTCACAGAAGATGCAATAGCTTAGCTACCAAAACTTGACTGCTGACGATTTCCTGTCCTGCTCTCTATATGTGTGACACAGCCAGGTATGGCAATATATAGCTTGGAAAAGCAACATCATTCCTTCATTCAGTGCCTATAGCAAGCAGATGGGTTAAATAATCTGATGAAAAGATTCCTTATCTTTAATTTTATTTGCAATTGAGTCCATATGGGTGTTGTTATTTTTGTCCACCCTTCCTCTTTATATTCCTGGTTTTGATATCAAAAGAATTACGCTGTCTTTTCATTTCTATCCAAAACAACAGGACAAATTTCTGCATTGTTTTTAAAAGATGATTAAAAAATGTTAAATTATTTTATCTCCAGAAACTGGGAAGTTCGTATACTTCTGTAAAGGTTGGCTGAAATAACCTAATTCAAAAACTGTCTGACTCCGTATCTGCATCTAATTCACATGTTTTGTCACATCCTTCACTTAAGGAAGACAATGAAAGCCAAATTTATCAAAACATTGTCTCTGGATGCTGTCCAGAAAACAAAGAGCCCTTGTAAATGTGTTCAATACAGGCTAATTTGCCAGGAAAAAAATAATACAGCTAGTGGCTGTGCATCAGGGAAGTAACATGAAACCAAGTGAGAAGAGCATTGCACAGTTGTCGAGCCAGATGCACCTTCACATGTTTGCACAGCTACTCTGAAGGCAAGGAGAGACATGCAGATGTAACAAAGCAAAGAAGCTGGCTTAGAGCAGGACAAAGTTTCTGGCCCCAGTAGTCTTCAAGATGGTGATGCCTGTCCTACCACGCTCTGCCATGCATGGCACCCTTTGGCATCACACTGAAGCCACTACAATAAAGTTCATTGTAATGGTGTTCAGTGATGACCCTATGATGCTACAGACAGAGAACAGAGTGTACCCAACACATCCTAGCAGAGCATCTTTTCATATATACTATATCTCATGTAGGTCTATCAGTCAGTATATCTCTAAACCACCTGCCCATACTATTCTCCCAGGACTGAGGCCCAGCCCAGCCCAGTGGATGTGTCTTGCATTGCTCTACTAAATCACAATTCAGATCAAGCTGTTTTCCTTGACATGCAGGGTCACAATGCAGAAAACAAGCCACAATGCCAACCTACTAAGAGGTTGACAGCCCAGGAAGCTTTCCAGGCTTTGTGATGAGTATATGAGACTTGACAGGTCTACAGAACTGGTAGCATAACTTGGGGTGTGTCAGTAGCACCAAGCATGGGTACCTCTGCAAGTTCACCAGCACCTTTGGCTTATGTGCAAAATCCATTTCAGTAGATGTGACAACTATTAAGAAGGAAACATTCAAAATAAAGCTACTCATTTTCCTCTATTACTTTTCCCTTTTCTTTTTATTTGTTTCTTTTGCCTCCCAACATTTAAACACATCCCAATTCTTTTTGTCTACATTGTGGTTGAATTTGTATGACTTAGCTTCTTTTTTAATGCTAGGGCAGCCTTAACATGGATATATGCTATTTTGGAATGTTTTCTTGGTTCAAGTAAATGTGATACTCAAGGGGAGTCTTAGGTATTCCAGCAGAATAACACCAAAGTAGTCCCACATGGTAAAAAAATATATATATATATATATTGGAGAATAATACAACAGGTCTCAGTACAGGGAGACTGGACTTGTATTACTATTTAGCATAAGGTATATATTAAAAACCTGTATGGGCAACCCCTGAGCAAAACTAAAAACAAGTAATTTCTGCAGCATGGCTGGAAAGCGTGGGATGGGGATTTGGCCTTTAAGTTTAAGCACTTGGGGAGAAGTCACCTGCTGAGTCACTTATAAGACATATGGCCCTGGCAGAGGAAAGTGTGGAGCTTGCAAGAATTCGTTGACTTTTGTTTTTTATTTTTAACCATCAAAGTGGGCTTAACTGCCTCCTATGCAGCCCTATATAAAGGCTTACATTAAAAAATAAAGTTAAATGGAATAAAATTGAAAGGCATCATCTCATCATGGTTCCTTTATTAGAAAGTGTACAACTTTACCCTAAAAGTTAAAGCCGATTAAAAGAAAGAGGGCTTGAACTCAGTGCTTTGGCCCACTATTGAAATCTTCATA
This sequence comes from Cygnus atratus, assembly GCF_013377495.2. Classification (NCBI taxonomy): domain Eukaryota; kingdom Metazoa; phylum Chordata; class Aves; order Anseriformes; family Anatidae; genus Cygnus; species Cygnus atratus. The sequence goes on from NC_066365.1 coordinate 9,005,492, forward strand.
CCTCTACACACCAAATTGCAATGAAAATTCAATCCCATCATCTGGAGAAAATGAGAATGAAAATAAAATCAGTCAGGTGAATTATCATCTCTGGTAATGCTGGAAAAGCAGCTTAATTATTTTATTGCATTAGATAACCAAAGCTACCTCAAGACACAGTTGGGCAGAAACCATAAGAAATTAAACTCTATCAGCCTGATCTCTAAAACTGTCAGCATTTATTTGTGAATGGAAAAAGAATAAAACTAGGTACCTAATCAGCCTCTGTCTTTATTGCAATCCCATTACAGTCATAACCAATTAAATCTAACACTACTTTTAAAAATATGCAATTAATTATGATTAGACGCAACTGCCCATGCGCTCATTTTGTACATGCAAAACTTGAAATGGAACAGTAAAACGAGGCCCTGGTTGTCTTCAAAGCAGCTTTGAGCCTCTTTATTGAAAGCCTTTTATGAATTGTACAGATGTTCTCAAAGAAGAATAAAGTTTCAACACACTGCAGCAGGTTAACATACCCTTCAAACAGAGGACTGTGAACTCTACAAAAATTTTAATAATCAGGGCCCTGAGTGCACTAATGAGCTTTAATTACCCTGAGTGGCCCCACTTGGGACTCCTCCCACCCCCTCCCCATGCCCTTGCCCAGGAGCTCTATTTAAGCTCAGGTCCAAGCTATATAGTACAAGAATGCCCATCTCTAACCTTATCTACTGCTGTTCCTGCCTGGAGCTGGCTGACCACTTGCTATGGCCATCAAGGGACCCCAAGCCATCTGCTGTGTTCAGGTACCCTGGGGGGAAGGGTAATGGTGGGTGAGGGCATGGCTAGCCCTAGCATCACCCTCTGCTCGTGGCTTAGTCCGCCAGGCAGAGCAGCCCCCTTACTGTTTCCTGCCACCAGCCCTCTTCTTGATGAACTGTCCTTGTAATGGGTCTTCTAGAACTTGGTGTGCTTGTGGACTATCTCACCTTAAAGCATATTCTTCAAACAAGATACTGATTTGTTGTTTGTATAGAAAACAATATGAATTTGAAGCTGTGGTGTTATTGATAGCTTCCTAAAGTATTATTGCACTTAAGCTGTAGAAGTACAAAGAGAGCAGAATTCTATGCAGGAACACAGCACGCTGTTCAAGGATCTGATACACTTGTGGCTCAAGAATATTGACTTAGACTTCTAAAAACACAGTTATAGAAAGGATTTCAAATGGCCACCAGATGGCCTCATTTTTATATAAACTCTCAAGACACTGCTGCTACAGTCAGCTTCTATAACCTGATAGATAAATACTTGTGGTAGCAGACTAAAACCTTCAGATGGGATGGCAGACTACTTCTAATAAGAAATTGTCTAACAGTGACTGTGATAGGGATACCTCTTATTCTGAGAAGTTTAATTAAAGCACACCTGGAAACGCCTTCCCATTGAACTCCAGGAGCTCCCCCTTGCTCCTGGGCACACAAAGCTTCCCTGCTTTAGTGGGAGTTTCAGCGAGGACAGTGTGATGTTTCTCTGAGCTCAGACAGCTGAGAGACCTGTAGACCCAAGTGCAGCTCAAGTCTTAACAGATTGACAGAGATGCTGAGAGGATTCGATTCTTTGTAAAATGTAGAAAGCTTTTAGTGATTACATCTGAGGGAGGAAGATAGTTAATGCAATAACTTTTAATCTGAACAGTTCACTTATTCTTCAGACAAACAGCACAATCAATACTACTTGAACTTCAATATGGTGAAGTTGCCTTTATAGTGATGTTAAATGAGAATTCCTGAGTGCTTTCAAACTGTGCCAATAGTCATTCAGGCTAACAGGAAAGTTACAGACTGACTAGTATAATGATCCCCAACACAGGGGAAACTAATAATCCCCGCTTATCTGAGCGGACTTGGTCAAATCTTTTGAAAGCTGGTCTCAACCCAGGCAGCTAACCAGATACCTAAAAATTACTTTCCTAATGTTAGATGTAAAACTCCCTCCTCAATACAAGTTCCCTTTACATTTTTCACCCTTAATTCCATCTAAATAATAGGGAATTGAAGAAGTAAAATATTAGACTAGAGGTTAAGGAGATGTAAGAAAAACAAGGGATGCTGCGCCTATTTTCCTTTAACCCTGCTATAGCCCTCACCCCAAAGTATGGGGAGCTACAGCAATTTTTACTATTCCAAAAAGGAGTATTGCTGGTAAACCATGAAAGTATTTAATTTCAATTAATTAAAAATTTTAGGCTTGTATTTCTCTAAACTCTTCACCAATTACACCATAGCTTGTTGGGCAAGGTGGGCAGCATTCAGGTGACAGCACAGGATAGGATAAAGGAGTAGGTCTGGATGAAATGTGTCTTTTGGCTGACATTAAAAAAAATAATAATAATGTAAGTGCTGTCTGTGAAACAATGTGCAACCTCAGGCCTACCCAGCTGAAGTATAAACCGTGTTCAGTGGGTTCCTTAGCATGGATCCTCTTGTGCTTTCAAATTCATGGAGTTAAGTCATCTGCATCTTTGCTGTTTACTACATGTAAGATAGCATGTGTGACAGCAGTGGCTCTGGCTGGGCAGGAACAGGAAACAGCTGATTCACACTGCAGGGGATCTGCAAATTGGTATCTCCATTTTTACAACTCTTTAAATGGACTGCCATGTGAGAGCAGTTAGGTCCAATGTTTAGATTGAGCATGGGTTTGAAGGAAGAGGGTAGAAAGAGGGAAGTAGTATTTATGGCTATCAACAAGAACTTTGATATACTTCAGTGTGAAAATGGAGGCTGAGCAGAACTAAGTCAGGCTACAAAACACTCAAAAACCCAACAGCAATCTAGTCTTCAGCAACCTCAGGCATTTCTCCACCTATCTCAACATGCTGCTGTGAAGAGCTAGCCAATACTGACACTGTTAGACTGTCTCACCTCAGATATAACTGCATACCCAATTGGCTTGTCCTGTGGCCTGCTCTGATGCTTCTTGCAGACCCTCAGCTCTAGTAGACTATAGCAGATGGTGAATATCTCATATTTTACTTGTTTTTAGTAAGCAGATTAAAAAGTTGAAACAGATCAAGTGCTCATCCCTACCTTGCTTCAAAGGCAAATAGTAACACCTAATTTGGCATGAGATGCATGTAGACAACTACCCTCCAGCAGCAATAGTGCATGTGCTGCAGGAACACCCTATTTGGGGGTGGGAAAGAGCAGCATGCTCCAGCTGCAGATATTCTTGGTTTCCTCTCCTGGTGCAGGCAGTGTCAGTATAATACAGAGCTGACCCTTCAAGAGTGACAGGACTGCACAGCTGGACATGCCTCTCCCAGGGAGGCAGGAAAGTCTGACTTCTAACCCCTGGGGAAGCAGACTCCAACCCAAATGAAAGTTTGTATTACTCTGACCAAACACTGCTGCATAAAACCAAACAGAAGAGTATACAGCTATTATAAGAAAATACTTAACATTTCACCTCAGAAGAGAGGACCTTTATTCTGCGTTTGAAGCAAGAAAAAACAAAGGCTTGAGGGCCTACAAGAGACATTTCAGCTGTTATAAAAAACCTATCAAGAGCAGGTTTCTTATAATAAATCGTGCTTCATGAAGAGTGATTATAAATTTATAAGCATTTACAGATGCATCAATGTATCTCCATTAAGTTCCATCTCATTAACTGCATGTACCTCTTAAAGACCAGCTCCTACCTTTCATATGCAAAGAATTAATACAAGTATCCAAAACTTGGAAGATGTGAATACCCTAACATTAAAATATAGATGTGTAGTTAGCATCTAGGTTAAAAAAAATCTAACTTTTAGACAGGTATAAACAACTCATTTCTTCAAACAAGAACCACAACATCCAACTTGGGACTGCAGAACTACCACAAACGAGTTTTCCCAGGTTTTACAACCAAATATATTTCACAAACCTGCAGGTGCTGTTGACAGAGTCCTCTGGACAATGGTGATGGCACTGACAAGACAGCTTCTTTTGTGGAGGGGCAGGTACTGTGCTCTCACCATCTTCTTTTCTGCTTTCCATGCTCAACTTGCTGGAGCTTCTCAAGGGCATGTTGTCCAGAAAACTGGCTAGAAATTAAGGGGGAAGAGAAAAAATTCAAGGCATGATTTCAAGACTTGGAATGAATGGTTTAAAGTATTCCTACCCATCAAAATTTGAGAAAGCTATTTGAACCAGGAATTCACCACAGAACAGTTTTCTCTAGATGACTCTGAAATAGTCGCTGTGGTGTGTGAGGTTTACTGGGCCTCAGTGACCTTAGATCAAAGGTGCTGATATTCAATTTCTGCTTCTGGCAGCATTGCAGAGAGATGGTGTGCTTTTCAGACTGTGGAGTGTGGCTTTTCTCCTATTGCACTACATAGGTCAGATCCTTGATTACACCTTTGCACTTTCTTTGTCTCTATACTTGGCACACATCCACACTCACTGAAACTAAAACAGAGCGGGATTTACAGTACTCAAGGCAGAGCAGAACATGGACGTGCAATTTAGCAAAGACTTAACAGAAAGTGATGTTCTTTCAAGTTCAACAGCACTTTGTCACTGAGTTGTACAAGCACTACTTGAAAGCCAAGGAAAAATAGTTTATTTATATTCTTTAAAAATCTATAAACCAAGTCAAATGCAAGAATATGTCCTAGAATGAAAAATGCTGAAATCCATGGAAGTGATTACTCCTGAAAATATCAGAGTACTGAAACATGGACCTGGTGCAGTAGAGCTAGAGATGCTGGTGAGGGGCTAGGAGCTGTTTAAGTGACTTGCTCTTCCCCCTGCCCCAGTTCTACTCAAATATCAGCTTTTGGTGCTTGTGAATATTTTAAGCCTCAACGACAAAATGAGATCAGCATGAAAAGCTTCAACTGGCAGTTTCTCACTTTCCTCTTGCTTCCCTGTAAGAATTCTTCCTAAAGGCTCCCTTATGAACACTGTCTCCAACAGAGTAGTTGAAGAGCAGGCTTGAAATTCTTCATTTACTGTTAAGTCTTCAGAAACAATTGGCGTTATTGTACAATACCATTTGGCTCTAATTAAAATCCTCCTCGTATCTCCATCACTGGGACTGATATATTGTGGAGCTGACAGAAAACTCTATCCTCTTCAACTCCCTAGGGAGAGATGGGGTAGACAAACAGGCAGAGGTGATGGGAACAAGCATCTACTTCAGGGCTTAGTTGGAAAGCAACGACTGAGAACAAGCTGAAAGGCACTGAAGCAGAGACTGGAGAATGAGCAGGGTTGATCAAGCAGCCCATGCCCTTAGGAGGAGTAAGGAAGCCTAGCCTATGCTTCTGGGTGTGCATGCATGTTACCTCCCAGCTTCATGTCCTGCTGTCTCCTGCCAGCTCTGGCAGGAAAGCCTTGCATAAGAAAGGCACTGGCAACAACTGGCAGGTATGCTCTAGTTTTCTTCATGTGAGCTGTCCCTAGCAAACTGGGGGAAAAGCTGAAACTCATTAGCTCTGAGGAAAGTGGGGCTTTATACTTAAAGACACAGTATTCAGACAAATGTTAGCTTTCTGAAGATCATGCACTCCTTGCATATTAGTATTAGGGTGATGCACATGAAATACAATCATTCACCATACCAGATTACAACATCTGTGAAATACAAAACTCATATAGCTTGGTCTTTAGATTTGTTCAGTACCTATATATCCCATTGAAACCAATTTGAGGTTTCGATTAGTTCACCTCTTCAGAAAGTCAAACCAGAAAACTCATTACGAAGCATGCACAAACTGGGCTTTTAACTCCTGTACCCAGCATCAAGATATTAATTGCATTCATGACACAAGTGGCTGTTGAATATACTTTTAAAATCTTGACAAAATTAGAACTCGGTGGTTTAGTTCACTCAAGATGCATTGCATATTTATTTGCTCATAGCTGTAACTTAAGATGCAGCAGGTGTTTAAGGGAAAATGCACTGTTTGTTTCTCACAACATAAAAATTTAAAATGCAGCTTGTATACAGCAAATTAGTATCAAGAGATGCTTGCTCCCTGGGTCACAAGATTAGAGATTAAGTAAGTTCTTTCAATCAGACTTTCTTACTACTAGATGGGGAACATTCAATTATTAATATTCCTGTCAAGAATTTTCAAATTTCAAACTCATAAAGCAACACAATGACCTTCTAGCTCACGAGGCAACTGAGTGAAATCCTGTGCCCTGTGTAAGCACTTCTTCAACATATCTACAATTCCAGCAGGGTCTTTATTCAACAAAGGAAGAATGCAAAAATGAAAGCGTTTTACACCTAGCATTAAAAAAAAAGGCTTCAGCACTTTGAAATATTAAAAAAAAAATGTTAAGTTTAACCTACAGTTGTATGTGTTATAAGGAGGGCATTTAGTTGTTTGTTACCTCTTTCAATAAATAAGAGTTTAGGGATAGGATCAAGAACAGCTTCTGCAGAACTTGCTGTAAACAGCAGCTTATTTCCAGACCTGTTTGTATCCCTGGGTAAAACGAGGCAGGTGGGAGCTGCTGAACTATAATCTGAAATCTGAAGTACTGTCAAAACCACAGGTGGCTGTTGAGAGATATAATTTGGTTTGAGAAAACTTAGTATGAGTTAGGCTGGTTGGTATTCATACTTACACTTCCAGGAGATTGAAATAGGGGATGTAGCCTAAGATTTTTGTTTCCTGCTCATGCCCAGGTCAAAACTAGTGGAAAATCATTGCAGTTCAGTGTCTAATGCATGAAATCAAATATAATTATAAGAGGTATGAGTAGGATACTCTCAGGCCCTTTTTCATCTTCTATAAAGAAAAATCCTTCTTGCTTTATCCTGTTGTTCCTTTCCTTAAAGTCTTGAGTCATTGCTAAAAAGATGGGCTCTTGTCTCTGAAATTCAGATGTCTCACCCAACAGGTGACTCAGGACCACTTAGGAAATTTCCTCCTGCTCAGTTAGAATTCAAGAGACCCCCACTGAAACTTATGTCTGCTTGACTTCAGAGCAGAAAGATTTTCAGCAGTCCCTTCCAAGAACTGTAACTTGTAGGAAGAATCCCATCATGACAAGCGCTTTCCAGAGTCTGGAAACAAGTTCTTCCTGATTTCAGGTGTAAAATGCACAGTTGGGAAGGCTAACAGCCTACTGCTCTTGCTTTTGCTGCCATGCTGTAACAAACACATCCAGTTCATGCAGACCTGGCTCTGTCTAGCCCTTTTGGTGTTGAAAAGCTCTCTGAAGGACCCATGTCCAAGTGCCCTAAATGCAAGGGATTCTATCCCATTTGAACTTGGCTGCTTCTCTGCTATATTCTATTCTGTTGCTTATTATAGCCAGCTTCCTATCCCAACTGAATGGAGGACAACGTAGAACAACTGCAGAAAGAGGTAGCAGAAACAAGGTTCTTGCACGCTGCTGAGAAACTCCCTGGCTACACTGGGGAATTAAACAGTTAAGAGTCTGTACCTTCAGACCTATACAACATCAAGTTTAGTTGATTTTTCTCAGCTTATCTGCTGAGGTTCATGAGCATGTACAAAGTACCTTCCACCACAAGAACAGGCAGGTGTCCACCAGGGCTCTTAAGTCTATTTGGAGTACTGCTTGTGAGAGATTTTTCCTCTGTAGGACTGGAACCACTCAATTGTGATGTGATGCCCTCTGTCATGAATGTCCACTGAGAAAGGGAATTCTGTGCCCAGAAGAGGTATGCCTGTTTGTTTGTTTTTTCCAAATGTTAGTGTCTATCTGTAGCTTCTGTGCTTCGCTTGAGATTCTCTATCATATCTGAAGGTGAACTTTACCAAAAGGTGAGACTAGGAAGATCATGAAGTCAGCAGGAAGAGAGTGAGGAAAACATTGTAACGTGCTGTAAAATGGAAGCATTACCTTGAATGACTAATGTGTCTAGTATAAAACCCCACTAACCCCCATGTCAACAAATAAGCCGCCTTAGAAATATTCTTCACTTTTGGTTCCCATCCCTCCTAGACTTCATGGTAATCTTAGAGCACTAAGTATCTAAATACTAAATTCCCCTTTTCTGTGTGTCAAACCCCTTCACTGTTATTCAATTTCTCTTTTTAATGATAGAAAACTGATTACATAACCTCATTCCACAGCCACAGTGAAGTAACCCTCAGCATGAGATACATCTTGTTTTTTAAATGATGCTGTCTGCAAGATGGTGGTACCCACAGACACAAAAAGAAAACCATCTATTTAAGCTTCTCTGCATTGATCCATGTAAGAGCATAAAAGTCCCATCTAGAGAGCACATCTAATATACATTCAGTCCTCAAGCTCTCTGTTGTGGCTGCCAATAAGTACTCCAACCCTTGCCAGCTGTAGCCATAGTTATGCGACTTGGACAGGAATTTCTCCACTAGAACCTGGATAAAGCCCAATAACTCATTTCACACAGGCCCAGAGCCATCAGATGGTAATGACTTTTGGGCACTACCCTGATTCAACAAGTCCAGTAATGGAGGCGAAAAGCTCTGTACTCTTACTGGAGTCCAAATCTTAAGCCACCCTGTTCCCTGAGGATAAATAATTAGCAATAGTTGCCTCAACAGATTGACTTCTGTGCTGCAGCCATGTGATTTATGTGTTAGCTAGCTATCACAGTATAAAAGCAGATCTTCTATAACCTTTGCATGGGTTTGCCAGGAGTAAAAGTCAGGCTTGTTTCTTATTAAAATAGATATTAAGGTCCACAAACAAATGATGAAAAAAGTACTGTGATGATTATTCTTTCTACACAGTATTTGAAGCCTCATACTAACACAGTATGATCCATTCACATTTTCCCATGCTCATAAAAAAAAAAAAGTAGCTTACAGCATTCACTGACAGTAAGATATGTTTGCTGCTTCTGAGAAGGTATATGTAGGAAGCTTTGAGTATTATGGAAAGGCCCTTTGGACTGGAAATTAAATACGCAAAAGCATCTGAACAAGAATTAAAGAAAACTTCTAAATCTACTTAGGTCAGAAGGTAGCAAAACAGTCAACTTGACAGAATTTCTGTCCAATGGTTTTAAGCCACAAGGTTACTTCATCTATAGCCTGCACTGGCCTATACAGCTAGTGAGCTTTTCATCAAATCATACTTGTATTAAAGTATGAAACTATCACACAACACCCTGCTAGGTTTTCCTATACTACATCATGAACTGCAGCTTGATGACTTCCCACAAGGCCAGTGTTACACCATTGACATGATTGTTTTAAGAGAAAGGGAAATAACTAACTGCTAACTCACTGCACTTTGCAGTCATCAGATAAAAGAATTTCCATGGGATACTTTTTGGCAAATAGTCAGTAATGAAAACATGCTACAGTTCAAGAAGTTGAAATAAATTATACCTCTTAACTCAGCCTGATCTACTGTGTAAAATGGTCAAGAGGTAACAGTAAAACATTTTTTATTGGTGACAATTATAATAACAAAGAAGGAAAAAAGGATCATGACAGTCTCCTTTTGCTGGATATTCAAGGCTACCATACAAAACAAGGAAAGGCCAGATGCCAAGACCTGCACAATTGATCCAAAACCACAGTAAACAAAATCTGGCATTAAAAATACCAGAAAAATGAAAACAACATGCTCTCCTTTTCAGTGTATGACTGTATTGCACTAGGGAGCTTCAAATGAGGTTGGCATATACCCATTGTAATAAAATGGCATACTAACAGAAATGTAGCAATGTTGGGTTTATCTTGTATGATTTGCTTCTTTACACCTCTGTTGGAGTTGCTATGCACCAAAGCATGTACAACTTTCTCATCTCTATAGTTCAAAATTTGGGATGTTTTTGCTTTCATTCATGATGCAAATAAGCAAGGCTTACAATCAGATATAATTTAAACAATTTGTCAAGGCAGTTTTCTTAAATTAAAAACAACCTGTCCATATTATTGGAATTCTCACTGAATACCAATATAGCTATACGTATCTGCTACTAATTTAAAAAATGTGTTTTTTTTTTTTCAGAAAATGCTTTAGCATTTGGCTTGAACAGGATAAGCACCCTTCTCCCATAAAGTCTATGTAAACCATCTTAATCATACTTGATATTATTAGTTAAGTTCAGTATGGAATGTAACAAGCTGTGACAAAACCACTGAGACAAGACCCCTCAAATTAATACTCAAATTAATGCCATATTACTTGTAAATTAAAATTGCAAAGGCTTCTTTGGTGTCATAACCCATGGAAAACTCCCATATAATTTGCTGTCTGCAGTTACATCACAGTTTGAGTGTTACTTTTTCCCAGTTTCCTCTCATTTCTGCTATCCACAGTTAATCTGTGTCATTTTTCATTTGGAAAAAATGAGGACCCATTGGCTGTCTTCTCATAACATGAGATACTGTACCAACAGATAGAAAAAAGCACAAAAGAAAGACTTCAAAATTCCAAAGGAAAGACCCTGCAAAGTGTTTTAGCCTGCCTTCCAGACACAGTGAAGTCTAGATATATACCCACTGTAACTTTTCTCTATTAAAGAATTTCTACAACTCTATTAAACCCCTCACTTAATTCTACTGTTCATAATCATCTGGTTCCACTTATAATTGTTCCATTCCAAAGAGAAGCTTTTTAAATATAAATTACCTTTTCATTCATCTCTGCAAATGTTTAAAGAAAAAAGTATTTCATGTCCTCAGTAAGATATCAAAATTTTCCTTTTTTTTTTAAATCTCTTTTTGAGAGCACAGCAAATCTACAAGTAGCATATGCTGGATCTACCATTACACTTTCCTGAATTGTGTGTTCTTGTCCCGTTAAATATGAATAAACATTTAGCAAATGTTTATGGAAAAGTGCTACTGTTTTATGCATTTATGAGGGTAATAGGTAATAAAACTGGACCACTAAGACAAATATTCCATAAACACTGAGATCCAGTGTCCAATCTGAGAATGACCATCTATCCTGGCTTCATTCTGAAAAAGATTGAGTCATAACTGAGCATCATCCGTCAAAAAAATCGGAGGAGATATGGTGCAGCTAAATCATACCTGTTCTGTTCTCCTTGAAGTGTTAGTCATTAAGGTACTACAAAATAATCAGACATTTCAGATGCACATTAGCCTAGCTTTGTGTGATAACATGCAGAAATTTAGGTTTGCCATGGTTGAATTACTTTATATAGTTTCATTTATCAATTTGGTTCACACTGAATGCCTACATCTACTTTTCAAGATAACCGCAAATGGAAATTAAGTTACTGAATAGTAGCTTACAGTATACAAAGGCACATTAAATGATAGTTTCATGTCTTTGCCAAATTTGCAATATTCCTTACCACAGAAAACAAATTTAATTATTTCAGTGAAACTGCTGAAGCAATTTCTTTGAAAGACGGGGGTTATTTTTATCTCTCATCACTTTTATGTAACAAACCTTTCTTTTTCATTTCTTCCTTGACAGCATCTTGGGACACTGTCGAGCTAGTGTAATCAAAACTCGTGAACTACACCAGCTAAAGCTCAGCTGCAAAACCCCATCTACGAGCATCACTGGATCAAAACAGGGAATGGAAGCTCAGATAACAAGATGTGAGATGATCAGTCTGGCTGTTAAACTGCAGACAGTATTAAGGGTCTGTGCCACACTACCTTCAGCAACTTTTCATGGAAAGAGAGAAAAGAAGATTGCTATTACAGACCAAAGCTTGTTACTTCTGTTCTTAAACTGCAAATCCCCACACGTGCTTGCAGTTCCCAGCAGCAAACACTGAATGCCACCATTGTGATATTTTGTCAACGCCTTTGCAAGCGATCTTGAAAACCTCCCTGAACACTAGCAAGAGAAAAAGAATTTCAGACAGGAAGCAATACAATCTGATGTCGTTACTACTGAATTATGCTTTGCTATCTGATCTTTAAGAAGGCATCAAAGATTGTAATGGACAAGCTGTAGATTTTTATTTCTTATTTCAGATGGTATTCTGATTGACTGAGGCATTAGGAGAATGAGAAGCATTTAAGAGAAGCAGCAAGAGACAGCCTTCACCCTGTGGCACTCTCAGATACGTTTAATAAATCATCACTGCTCCTCTTCCCTTTTCCAAGGAAAAGAAACCCAAGAATGTTATGCCCTGTAGTCAAGAAAAATATAGTGGCTGGAAGATAAAAATATCAGCTAGCTCTTCTCACTCCAACGCCAAAAACTGCACCTGTACATTAAAGTGTAATGAGCATGTGCCCCTGCCATGCTTGCAGGAGCCAGTGCCCTTCTGACTGATTTGCTTTGGCTGTTCTTCAGTAGATGTGACATACCTTCAGATCAGCCTAGAGAGCAACCTTCTTCTTAGTTCTCAAACTCCTGTTTCAATCCTGCTATGTAATTGTTCCCTCTCACTTCTCTTAACAAGTTGTGTAGAGTTCACAAGAAGAAGAAATAGCTGTTATATAGCTATTTTATAGCATAAGCATGTGCTATTTTTAATGGCATTTCTTAAGGACATGTTTTAGTGATAGGATTCAGTAGATTAGGCTGATGATTGGACTTGGTGATCTTGAAGGTCTTTTCCAACCTAAATGATTCTATAGGATCACAGAATATCCTGAGTTGGAAGGGACCCACAAGGATCATTGAGTACAACTCCTGGCTCCACACAGGACCACCCAAAAATCAGACCACATGTCTGACAGCATTGTCCAAAAACTTCTTGAACTCCAGTGGGCTTGGTGCTGTGACCACTGCCCTGGGGAGCCTGTCCCAGTGCCCAACCACCCTCTGGGTGCAGAACCTTTCCCTAACACCCAGCCTGACCCTCTCCTGTCCCAGCTCCATGCTGTCCCCTTGGGTCCTGTTGCTGTCCCCAGAGAGCAGAGCTCAGCACCTGCCCCTCCGCTCCCCTCGTGAGGGAGCTGCAGGCCGCCATGAGGCCTCCCCTCAGCCAGCTCTGCTCTGGGCTGAACAAACCAACGGACCTCAGCCGATCTTCATACACCTTCCTCTCTAGACCCTTCACCATCTTTGTATCCCTCCTTTGGACACTCTAACAGTTCTATGTCCTTTTTGTACTGTGGTGCCCAGAACTGCACACAGTACTTGAGGTGAGGTCGCACCAGCGCGGAGCAGGACAATCACTTCCCTCGACCAGCTAGCAGTGCTGTGCCTGATGCACCCCAGAGTATGAGTGGCCCTCCTGGCTGCCAGGGCACGCTGCTGGCTCATGTTCAACTTGCCGTAAACCAGAATCCACAGATCCCTTTTTGTGGGGATGCTCTCCAGCCTCTCACCCCCAAAACTGTACATACAGCCTGGGTTGCCCCATCCTAGGTACAGAATCCAGCACTTGCTCTTATTAAATTTTACATTGTTGGTGATTGCCCAGCCCTCTGATTTGTCAAGATCTCTCTGCAAGGCCTCTCCACCCTCAAGGGAGTCAACAGCTCCTCCCAGTTTAATGGCATCCACAAACTTACTTAGTATGCATTCGAGTCCTGCATCCAAATCCTTTATATAAAAACATTAACGAATCATAGCTCCATTTTGGGGCCGTTTCTCCATATAACTTTTAACTTGGTTTATCCATCAGCTCATCACAAGTGCTTCCCAAATCATCTGCTCCCTACGAATTTCCATCAGGTGCCCATCTATCTGCCAGGAGGGCAGATTAGTTGGTATCTGAAGCAAGCACTAGTATGTTTTGATCATTTTTCAGGGGTAGATGCCATCAACACCCCTAAATCACGTGTGGTTATGACACACTCACCAACTCAATTTTGCTGAATGAAGCACTCGAGTATCTGCAAGACTTTTTCTACCCCAAGGCAAATGCCACCCTGCCAAGTCACCAGGCCAGGCAGCGTTTGAAGTAATTGAACAAGTGACAGGATAAATTCTTGCACTGTTCAGCTGCCAGAGCAGAGAGCGAACTGAACTGACTGCTGCTACTGTTGGCCCAACCACACACACTGAATAGGAGTCTGAGCTGCATGGATAGAAATAGTATGCAATGAAGAAGATCTTTGTGTTTGAGAAGGAGGACTGAGGCACAAAACTTGTCTTCTGCAAACGCGGCTGAAAGCAACATAAAATGCCATTGAGTTATTCACTTTGACAGAAAACAAATAAACCCGTTTAAAGGGGGGTGGAAGGCATCTCTATTGCAAACCAAAAATTAATTGCATGCGTGAAACAACAATAATCAATTCTGACCACAGACGTAAGTGCTATGGTTTTCCCAAAGTGTTTGAGCAGCCTAAAAGCATTTCCCTGTCTGCATACTTCAGAGCATCTGCTGAGCTCATCTGCACGTGCCATCCACCCCAGATGGCACTGCCACCAAAGCATCAGTTGGTCCCCTCCAGCAGGCTGCCACACACCGCCACCTCCAGAAGACAGGGAATGTGCTGTCAGACCCACTGGGTTTGGTAGGCTTGTTTTTTAACATAATCATATTCATATGTGTCTAAGGAAGAAATGTTTATTGTGAACAACACTAGAACTTGTATCCCACATGCACGGCTCCTTGAACAGAAGTTTTAAGAGTTGTGTGACTACCTTTTCTTAAACATTCTCTACAGAGTTTGGAGCAAGAAACAATTCTGGACAAATGTAAAACTGGTCTTTTTCAGCACCCAGCTATATATGAACAGCGATGAAAACAAGCTCTGGGAGAAAAAATACATTTCTTTTAGTTATTTTGGTATTTCTCCTTTTAATTAGTGTTTAAGATGTATAGAACAGATGCTGATTTTAATAAGCACCAACATACACGTGTTATACACTGCCATCATAACTTTAAAATTAGACAGAAAGGTGCCTATTGCTAAGGCTAAAACCAGTCCCGACTCTATAATTTATGCTCAAAATGCAAAGTTGGCATCAAACTTGGTCGTTATCACTAAAAAAAAATACTTTTAAATTAATTTCAAAAGCAGAGATTAATATTAAAGTATATTCCCTCTTAAATTGTCAGGCTGAATGCCAAGTATCAGGACTTCTAAAAATCTCTTCTTCTTCACTAAAAGGAGAATGGGAAATCTTTTGTTTTAGCTGCAGTATTCTTTCTGGAAATATACTACCTCTCTCCTTAAACCTAAACTGACAAAAAAGCACCTAAGTGTTTGCAGATCTTCAGGACAACTCCCCAGAAGGGTGCAACACAACCTTCAAACACAAAATGCCCCTGGCACGCCATGGCCATAGAAGAGCAGAGAGAAGAGGCACGTAGCAAGCATCAGACTGCCTGCTGCCCCATGGGACAGCCCCACGCTGCCATGACTTACTCCAGCTAAGCTGTCTTTTTTTTTTTTTTCCCCCAATCACATGTTTCCCTCTATAACCTTTCAGCAAAACTTCATTGTTCTTTTTTCTTTTTTAAGTCTCTTTAAAGTACTCTTAAAAAAATAAATTAAAAAGGGAAAAAAAAAGAAAAAAAAGAAAAAAAGAAGAAAATGGAAGGGGGGGAAAAAAGTGCTTTGTGAGCTGGAATGCTAAGCCATCTACTTATAGGCAGTTTCTGTGGGCTCGCTACATAGCTGCCAGATTCCCCAAAGATGAGAGTCATGTGAGGAGGCAGAGCATGGTTCAGGGGGCTCGAGCTAAGAAAACACAGCACCGTGCGCTGGGCTAATCCTGCACCTGTGGCGTGTTATTCGGCGGCAAAGAAATGCAGTCCAGGCTGCCTCTGCCTAATGCAGCTCAGCTGTTTTTCTCAGCACTCCCTTTGATTGTAAGCTGGCAAACAATGTTATTTCAACCAGGCACAAAGCAATATTCAGGCTGCATAGGATATGACAGTAGAAAGGTGAAAGTAAAAGAAAATCCTGGAATTACAAATAAAATGGAGACGTTGAGCAATACAGGATTTGTAACTATTTCCAGATGACTACAAGCAGGTTCCAAAGTTAGGATGTGAAATGCACACTGGTGCTCCCCTTTTGCTCCCCAGCTCCCTTTAAAGTGGGTCTGCCTGTGCCAGGGATACACCACAGTGGTTCTCATTTATCTAGCTCAACACAAGGTCTCCAGTCAGCTCAATCAAGAGAAGGGCTGATGGCTTTTAGACTTCTTGTGGTTTACCTTGTAGGCAAAATAAAAAATGCCACTGGAGAAGAGATGATGGTTTAATTAAAACAGATGGCAGGGATTTGCTCTCTCTCTCTCTTAAAAAAAAAAAAAAAAAAAAAAAAGAGAAGGGGCCACCAAAGAGGTCTTCAAGTCACTGCTAGGATACCTAGCTTTTGAGAGCGTGACACCAAAAAACGGTAGGAAACTTAACAATAACTATATGCAAAGAGAAGGAAAATCTGGTCCCTTGCCGGAAAGACAGCAAATATTTAACTCCAAGGTGGAGGCATGATAGTCGAGAACAATCAATTATCCTGATATTTATAGGATAACCAGTATTAAAAATACCCTGCAATTGTGATCTGCAAATGTATTTAACAAAAAATATTATTTAAAAAGAAAACAACGGTCACAGGTTATTGATTTTTTCACATCTTGGGAAGAACTTAGTTAGATTTTAACTCTAACACAAGCAAAAATAATCTTGTAATATACATTTATTCCAGATAACAGTCATTTAGTACACAATACCTCCTTCATATAACACATAACAACTACCATTTCCAAGTTAGTATATAACTGTTGGAGCTGACTTATAGATACTGTTTCTTATCAGCTTTTTTTTCTTTTTGATATTAAGCTGTAAACATGAGATGCTGCATTCACAATATGCTCATGGGATTTTCTACTTAAATGCTTTTCTCCACAAAATGATACTTTAATTTCCACTCCATTGTCATCTAATCTAATTCCAAGTTTGGAAACTACTAACAAAAATATGAGATATCTGAGCTTTTGAAAATTATGTATCCAATTTCTTGTTGGAAAGTTTATTGCTGTTGCTGCTTACCAGTGGGATTATTTCAAAAAAAAAAAAAGTTTATTTTCTTTAGATAAAATATGTGTTTAGAAGAGTTATATTCCTCAGAGAAAATGTTCAAAACTAATCAGGAACTATCCAAATTTTCAATTGACTTTGTGCAGAAGGGCTCCCTTGTCAGGATGCTGAGTGAAAGCAGTACAATTCCTAGTGCAACAATCAAAGATAGGTATCCGGATATTCAATGTGATCTATAGAGGAGAAGGAAGAAACAAGACTTTATGCAACAAAAAATAAACCAAATGCATTTCCTTTAATAATAATAATAATAATAATAATAATAATAATAATAATAATAGTGTGTATATATATATATATATAACCCTTGGAAATGCTCTATTTTCTTTTTTTTAAAACAGTCTTATCCACACTTTCTTCAAGCTATTCAATACTAGCAGACTACTCTCTGCTATCAGAGGCGATGTTTGTATTTTAATTCCTCCATATCATTTGGTGTGTTCCAGCTGCATCCCTACTTTAGAGAACCACTGGTATATGCTAACAAGATCATGTGCACCATGTGAAAGAGATAAATGACATACATTCCTCTGTCAAGGCAATGTCATGAGATGGGCTGGCTCAAAACTGCTTGAACTTCGCGGTGGTGTTCCTAGCAGCCATCACACTCCTGTTCATCTCTCTAAGAGCATCCCATTTGTTGCCTTGTCCTCTTTTTTCTTTTTTTTTTTTTTTAACTGTTACTGGGATGGCTGCATGCGAAGGAATGAGGAGGCCTCCCCTGCCTTTTGGCCTCTCCTACCGTCATTTCCGTGCTTTCAGACTTCTCCTCCTAAAATGAGGATGCACACAGAATTACAACGAATTACAAAGCCAATTTGCTTTAAACTTCAGGAGGTTTATATATAATGTGGTAAGTCTAAAACAACCAAAATGATGCAAAACAGCCCTCCTCTCTCACCCCTACCCATGCTCCCCAGTGACATCTCATTTTACAGCTAGGGAATGAGGACCCAAAGGTCACAGGTTTATTCATCCGGTTAGCTCACAGCTCAGCTCAACTTCACATGTGAGCCCAGGCTTTCCAAGGGGAAAAGCTCTGCATTGTGTTGACTTTTGCTTCAGCTGCAGCCTGGAACAAGTCGGGAAGGGGAGGGGAGGGGAGGGGAGGGGAGGGGAAGTCCAACCAGCAGCCCACACTCCTCAACTCCAAGAACCAGAGCCCAAGCTCAAATCATTTGAAAATGGATCAGTAAACCTCAAGACAAAGAAATTCAACGGCTTCTCCAAAGCTTCTACCAATGAGTGTGTGGAGGAACAAGGACTTACCTGCAGTTTTCCATATCCTAAGCAAGTGCCCTAACCCTATGTTATCCGCACACCTTTTCATATGAACATCCAAAACAAAGATCAAAACTTATTTAAAAAAAAAAAAAAAAGGTGAAAGACTGGAAAAACAATGAAATACATGGAAGCTGAAACATAATCGAGACTGATAAAAAAAAAATCTTTAAGTAGGAACACCTTTCATATATAATTATTTTTCCAACTGGTCACCCACCTAAATGTTTACGTTTAATCAGCTTTTGAAAGTGGTGGACTAGATGGCTGTGGAGACTAGAAACTAGGTATGGAGACTGATTTACAAGTCACCAGTTAAAATTCATCAGAAGTCAGGAAGAGCTGGCTGTTCAATTGCCTTTCTGAATCCAGAACATTGTCCTGGCTGAAATTCTTCAAGTAGACATCGACCTCTCACCACCTATATTTGTAATTTCCAGTAAATATCTTTCTTGCAAGTTGAAGAGCTGAGGTGAAAGATCGTATAGGGAAATTGGCAGAAGTATAGAAGACCATTTATGCTTGAGGCAATGAAGCATTGTTGCTTTGTTATTTAAATTTCATGGATAAACAGGCAACTTTTGTTCCAGAGGTAATAATAATATAGCATTTCTCGTGAGTGCTAAATCTACTCTTTTTTTTTCCTTTCTTTTCCCTCTCTTTTTTTCCCTGAAGCTTGCACTTAACCCTATTACAAAGGAAAGGCTACCACTCTACATTCAGGAACCATGCCAAAGTGCTTGTCAGGAAAAAAGAAATATATATATATAGATATATATATATATACACACACATATATATATATAAGGCATCTTACTTTCATTAATACATTAAAAATGTCATAAAAAAACACAACTCCAGCACAAAATGCAGTAATTGCCAGCTGCCTAATTATTTTCTCATCCTCTTTCAGCCCTCAACACAATGCCTCCTTTAGGCTCACTGCCAATGCCATTTAGAACATTAAAAATATCCCCAATATCTGCAAAGATTTTATGTGGCAAAATGTACTCTGATGGACAAAACTGAAGCAAATCTAAGAGCAAACTGATCCTATTTACTTTAAATGATGAGAGAAGCGAGACCACTGTGTGATGTAAACTTATCCGCGGGTTTGCATCCGTATTTGCAGAAGAACAGTTCAGTGATAGGAGGTTAGAGGTGGCTGAGGACAAATTTGGGTTCCCAATTAACACTAGCGAGCCATGAAAGCCTTGTCTGCTAGGCGCCATTACACACAAACTATCCTCCCACTGCACCGGGCCCTTGCTCTCTGCTGGGTTCAGTGTCTCCTTACTTGCTCAACAGTGTAAGCAGAGGGATCATTAGTTATGACTGGTAGAGTCTAGGAGATAATGTTGACTCTTATTTCAGGAACTATTAAGCTATAAACACTGCTCTGAAAGCCATTTATCTGCATTTGAAGATAAACAGAGAAGCTACTCAATTAACTAGATTGCAAGAAATAAGCTACAGATGCCAAAGTGAGTCACTTTTAAATTCCAAAAAGGAAAATGTGTGCATTTAATAAGCACAAATTTATACTGCAAAATTACTGACATGGAAGTTCATAAGCAGCATAGCTTAACCATTCTGAAATGTCTGATAAAGGAACACAAATCAAAGTGTAATTACAAAACAGTTAATTCCAAGCAATGCAAATTACATGCACTTACAGTTTGCAAGTTACTACCAGAGATAACAGTTTTGAAGTATACCATTATAAAGTGGAAATCCTTGTAGAATGGTATTTAAATTTTATCTCCACATCATTACAATTTGAAAATGAGATGCTATCCCAGACCTTTGCAAGGAAGATAAATGCTGAACCTGTCATGCCTGAATCTGCACTTGCTAGGGAGAACATTCTTGCCCAGATAAGCAACAGAGTATGAAATTATTTTCCTGAGTCTTGCCAACTAACCCCCCCCCCCTTTTTTTTTTTTTTTTACTGAGTACTATTTATCTATTTGTCAAATCTCTTTGAGATCTCTATGGTATTAATTTAAGAAAATTAAAAGAAAAAAAGCACCAAACCACTAAAAAGTGTAACCACAAAATAGTTTCCAATATCCTTTAAAGTATGCAAAATGCAAGGCATTCTACGTGTCGAGAAAAAGACGGATTTTTTTTTTTTTTGTCACAGCAATTAAAAACCTGATCTTTCCTTGTGCTTCCAGATGCCAGCGCCTTTCAAGGCAGCTTGGAGGTCAGCCTGGGGAACACGCAGGTGTGCAGTGTGTTGGCAGCTGAAAGCTTGCGAGGCTGCGCTGAAATCCTATCCCCCCCCCCCACATTCCTGCGGGCATTATAAACGCTCCCTGAAGGAATATTACCCTAATGCGGACTAATTTTCCGCAAACAACCCCAACCTCATTAAACCTCTTCTTTATCAGCATTGTTCAAAGCCATTTTTCTGGTAATATTGAACTCCCTTATGCCCATCTAAAGAGAAAAGAAACTCCTTTTATGTTCTATCTGGTATCGCTTCTCCTATTCAGGTCCACTGGCACTACACAATAGGTTCAATAAAAATATTCAATTTCATCATATGGTAGTAAAGACTACGACACAGAGATTAAGAGAGTTATGTTCCCATAAATATAGAGTAAAGGGACCATTCTCCAAGTAGGGTCTGATGGATTTATATGGGTGATCCCAGCTTGCAGGCAAGCCCAAATGAATTAGAAGGACAGTATTCCTAAAGCAGGTGTTCTCCTGGACTTGTGGTTCCTCATGCTCCTGAAATGACCTCATACCCTTCCCTAGACAAATCCTTCTGGCCTTCAGTGGGATCACACAGATTTAATTTTCTTAAGATGAATACCCACTGCCATTAAAATGATTTAAACATTTGAACGTGCTTTCATTTAGCTTTGTTGTAGAGCCAAAATAAGAACTAGCTTGCATGCTCGCATTCAGGTACAAAGAAAGAAAGAGGGAAAGAAAGCATAGCACAGCAGCGAGGCTATGACATACAGAATGTGTATTCTCATCCCAAGGTGACGACTACCTAATTATGGGATCTCATCCCAGTTGCTCTGCAATGCAGCCTGCCCACCTGCAAATCATTGATGCAAACAATAATGTTCTTTTAAAAGTGTTTCTTGTTTGCAGATGAAAAGCGTTGTTGTTAAAGGATTGGCACAAGAATAGCATATAGACTCTTAGACTCTTCCCCTGCTCCGTCCAGATTGTCTTGAATGGCCTGAAACTCCGCATACAGCACAGGATAACAAAATACAGAAAGGAGACAGAGCCAGAGGATATCTGCCTATTGTAACCACACAGTCCTGAAATGATAAAACCAGTTGTACCGTAAATTGCTTGCTCTGAGGAAAACAGTAGACAAAACAGCATTTTATTTTCCATTGATTCTTCTGCCTGCTGTTCAACAAAGAAGAACCCAAGAGGAATTGCCAGGAATAAGGGCATTGGGAAAAAGGACAGGCAAAAGCACATGGAGAAGGCAAGCCATGCATCCACACTCTTTGGCCAGTTCACTGCAAGTCAGTGGAGATTCTTTTGAAGGAAGCAAAACTATAAATAAATAACCCACGAGGGCTCCAAATCAGAGGAACAAAGAGTTAGTTACACTGAAACAATCACTGGGAAAATGAAATATTTGAAATATTGAAAATATTTAATATTAGAAATATTGCTACTATATGATATAATAAAGTCAGTATATGCAATGCAAGTATGAAAGCCATGGTCCTCATAACCACTGCTCACATGTGCACAGTGAACAGAAATCTGTGGTATAACACTGTTATCATATGCATCTAACTCTATAAAAGACATATTAAGTAACTTCTTAAATGAAAATCGCTGTTTATCAACAGACTTGTGAAACAAGCCAAAGCAATAACCACATCTAGGATAGCCCTAAGCAAAAATTCAGCCACTCCATCCTCCAGACAGCTCAATTATGGACAGTACTGGGGAGAAGCCACTTGCAATATTGTGTATTTCATGTGTGCTGATATCCACGTGGTACCAGCCAGAAAGACTCCTCATGCCCTCTTTACCACTCTGAAAAGGAAAATACGTGGGTCATATTTTACACCATTTAAAAATAAAAGCATTTCCCATAATTAGGGGGTTGGACTAGATGACCTGTAAGGTTCCTTCCAACCCAAAATGTTCTATGATTCTATAGTTTACTGTTCTCTTCTTCAGATTACTGTCTTTTTCATATTTTAAGTTCCTGCTTTCCCTCAGCCTCCTTTGCTCCAGAATGTTTTAAGCACTTTTTCCTTTTTCTCTGTCCCTTTTTTTAAAAAAAAAAAATATATATATATATATATTTGTTTGAATACTTTTTCTTCATTGAGTTTTCTTTTAAATAAATCAAGTTTCTTTGCAACAACTTATTTCCCCTCCATCAGCTTACATTTTCCTAGTCTGTTTCTTTCTCACCTGCTTTTCGTCTCTTTTCTTCTATATCCTCATCACTCTTCCAGCCCTTCACTCCTCTCGCTTTCCTTGTACAAGCTCGCTGATCTTTTCCCCCTTTCTCTCACTTATTTTCTCACCACTTCCTTAAATATGTATGTCAAAACCATCTGAACCCCACTCGTTTCTCAGTCTTTGTTGCCCTGCCTGACTTTCATTATCCATTTAAAAGCACATGCAATACGGACCATGAATTATACTTAAATTATGCCATATTAAGTATACCACGTCGGTATGTAGGAAACCATAATATTTACCTCTTTGGAGGGAATGTCTTGCATGGATGAGTTAGTCAGAATCACAGTTTGTACATCCGTCTGTGTGCAATACTAGTGGACTTAAGTAACTGCTAGCTAATCCCCACAGTTGTGACTGTCTGACACAATGCATTTCAACAGCATTCAGCAGTAACTCAAAACATCATTAAAATCTTAGCTGACTGTATTGTGGGGAAAAAAGTGTTGGACTCCCACTAAGTAAGACTCAGCCTGCATTTTTTGTGCAGCTATCCCTTCCTTACAAGAGAGGAAAGCAGCTTGTATACACTTTTCGTAGAAGACAGAAGCAGGAGAACACAGGCTGCGTTCTACGGATTTCGGCTGAGATCCAATCTGAAGTTTACTGAGCTTCCATTAGCCCACTAAAATTTAATTAGAAGCCTTGACCTCAATGAAAGCCAATGAGTAGTTGCAACTAATGCCAAACTACAATAGCATGGGTCCTCACATGAAATTAAAAGACAGTGGCTGTCCACAGATATGAAATAAATAATCAAAATTAGATTATTCTTTCCCTTTTCTTCTTTTTAGCTATTTTAAAAAGATGGAAATTGTCATCCAGATGAATTTTCATTTCTTTAAGGTCCACTCAATCTCTAAAAATAATCCAAGTCATAAGAACAAGAGGCCTGTAGCAAATATGTGTTTCAAGCTGAGATGCTGTGTAATTTCACAGAGAAAGAAAAATATTTTCACAAGCTTTCAACTTTTCATTTGTATAAAATAGTTTATTTTATAGCTAGGTAAAGATGTAAAACTAAACTTCTTCATTACTGTAATGTACTGTAAGTCACTATAAACATTGTTAACATAACTAAATGCATGAATTGTACAACAATTTCCATCTGAATATATAAGGGAGTAGATGCCAAATATAGGGTAAAATAATATAATAACAAGTCAGCTTTCTTCTATAAAATAGCAGAATTCTTAAAGAATGTGTTGGTGGTCAAATCTCTGACAAATAAGAGGTTGTTTCCATGCTACACAGCCTGATCATTGGTCTGGTCAATCTTTACTAAGGAACAAGAAAATCTATTTGGATATTCTGTAAATATGCACAGGGAGTATTATTTTCCTATAAAGTCATCTGAAATTACTCACTACCAGCTTGTATTTCTTATTGCTGCTCATTTAATGCAGCAGTGCTAAATGAATTCCCTACTCAACTCTGCAATAGAGGAACGATTTTCTAAAGCCCCTTCCTGGGTGGGGACCCTACTGGGTCAACCAACCAGCATCAGCGAGCTGCAGCCAGGCAGAAAATGAAAAGGAAAAAACAAGTTTTTAAGGATGAATGTGATCACTATGTAAATTCACTCACATACACACATGTAATAATTTGTATTTCTACACTAGTCTTCTTTCCAAAGTAGCTTCCCCTTAGACTGAAGGTGGTAGACACAAGTACCACCTATGTGTGCTAATGAAACAGTCTCACCTCCATGCCCAAGCTGGAGAAAAAAAAAAAAAAAAAAAAAAAAAAAAGTTGATCAGCCTCTGCACAGAATATACATTTTTTACCTTCAGTTATCAGTGTGTCCAAGGAAACTAAATTAAAAGATTTAGACATGCATTCAGCAGAAAATCAATGTGAACATTAAAATGTTGCTAAATGCGGTATCAGAAAATACATTAGTTTTAACAGCTTTCTTCTGTAAAATATACCATAGTTAGATTATAAGTAATTAACTAATCTGACTCAAAAATTATTTCCTTAGAATATTCCACTTACAGATCCTTATATCTGCAACGCCTACTTTGTTCACAGACACAAATTACACATAAAACAGACGGCAGAAAAACAAGAATGCCAGTCGGAAATTCAGCTGAAATTATGACTAATGTTTGCCAAATTGATAGTGAGCTACGGCTGTAGGATCCTATTTAGGAACTGAGCTCTGAGGCATGCGCTTCATCTGCCCAGTTGTAGCAAGAAAAATAAGAGGCAGTATTGTTGGGGAAAACATCATATAAATTCTGTTAGCTTTATCTTAGAAGTCAACTTAAAATCGTAGTTTAAAAAACCTGACTCTTAGCAGGAGTAAAATGTGAACCTCAACATCAAGCCAACACTACACAAGCAAGAATGAGGCTTGTAATACTTATTTGACAGAATAAGGTTAAGATATTTATGTTCAAAACAGTCTAGAATGTACTCCAAGAGGAAAAAAAAAAAAAGGTATAATCAACTACATATTTTTGTTATCCAGCACCAGAATTTCTTCTATGAACATAAATGACATAAATCAACAAAGCCTGGAAGGTATACTTAAAGAAAGGGCATCAGATATCCATTTTAAATTATCCAAAACAAGAATAGTTAAATACAAAAATAACTGAATTAGCACTTTATAATTTATTCTACATCCTGCCTGCTGCAGTTTCAGTAGGATGTGATACATTCGGCATAAAACACACACACACACACACTTCTTCAGTTTTATCCTCAACAGCACAGTCAATTAAGTTATTAAATTGAGCTGATTAAATTCCAAAGCTGATTATGTTTCAGGAGAGAAATCAGTGATTTCTGCAAACTGTTTGTACATGATCTTAAATCTTCACCCCTTTAAAAACCCTGAATCTAGATAACAAAATTCTGGCTTTGCACTGTTAGTTTTGCCACCACCACCTTGGGCCAGGATTTCAAGGCAAGATCTTGCACACACACAATTTCTGTTGCTTTCTCTCCATCAGTTAGAGAAAGTCAATTAAAAAAATATGTATTGAAGTAATAGTAGATTGTTTCTCACCTAATCCTTAGCTCACACTGAAAATAAACTGAGTTATGCTGTTAAAATTGAAGGTGAAACAAAGTCCGGAATGCACTGTAATGGATTTGCAGGGTCCTCTTTTGTTTTTTTCATTCATTATCAAATGAGAAATATTGGGGAGACTTGGGAAGAAGTCAAAATCCTTGACTTTAAAACCTCACACCCATTTCATAAGAGATTATTAGGAACAATAGCGTTCTACATCATATTGCTAATTCCCTTCACTAGTAAAAAATGTTTTCAGGTTTAGCAATAATATTGACCGAGTGTTTTAAGACCACTTTTTCCGTTCCCTGCAAAATTGTGCCCTCTGAGCACTCTCAGGAGCTTTTGTTTCTGCCAAAGGCAGATTCAGTTTCTGCCCATAATAGTGGCGGCAAAATGGAGCTCAGCACACTTCTAGCAAGGACCACATGCACTTTGTATAGATCATTCTATTAGAATAGCTCAGACCAAAATACTGCCAAATTAAAAGTGAAAAAAAGCATGCTTTTCAGACATGCTTACAAGAAACCAGCACAATCAAGTTACTCTGCCTGCATGTTCTATTTCTTATGCAAATCCAGAAAAGTCCAGCAAAACAGATTCGTTCTCTGATTTTTTGTATGCTTCCTTCAGAGACCTTTTAAACTACGTGAACAAGAAAAAAAGCCACACACTGAAAAACTCCTTTTTAACCAATGTACCACAGGCCAAACATCTCCAAGAGATACTGGGGAGAACTGAGGAGAATTATTTACAAAACAGACGCATTAGAAAATTTGCCTTAAATGACTGTAAATCTTGACCCCTTTAAAAACCCTGAAGCTAGATAACAAAATCCTGGCTTTACACTGTTAGTTTTGCCATCACCTCCTAGGGTTGGGATTTCAAGGCAAGATGTTGGACACACAGAACTCCCATCTTTTCCTCATCCCCCCAAAGAATTTGCCTCTCCTCATTTTTCTTTGCATGGATATGCTATCCATTGCTTAGTTTGCCCTACAGCAAATGTTGATCTTCCTGCTGGTGTTCCCTTTTCAACCATGACACCCTTCTGAGGTGAAGGGCAACTCAATATTCCTTCAACAGAGGATCTTCACCCAACACTCTCAAGTCACGTTACGGGACTGACTGTCTGACAGGTGGGAAGGGCAGCCTTTCCTCAATCAAGCTAGCTCAGAGATTTTAAGAGACTGACACTTAGCTTCATCTAAACGAAAGCTTTCCAGGGGTTCATTCAAGGAGAAGAGATGGAACACAATGCACTCAAGCAATTAGCCACGCTTATGAACATCTAAAACCCTGGCAATTAGGATATGGACAATGGGCTCCACTTCCATACAACAGTGACCCCCAACTATGGAGCTCTTCTTTCCAGAAGCAACACCTCTTTCCAAATTCCTCAGCCAGCAGGCATGAGCAGGTGTTATCCCTGTGTCGTATAACCCCCCAAAATGTTCTTTGCCATTTGTTGAGGGACCTCTTCATCTTCCATTTCCAAACCACATGGGTTGGGACTTACCTAGACTGTAAGGATTATTAAATAAATAAATGGAAATCTAAATGTAAATAAGCCCCAAAGATCAGATTTATATCTAATTTAAACTGTAAACAAAGCAGAACTGGAGGTTTGAGAATTTAGGGTAGGGTTCCTCTCCTCTTCTTTGAGCTGCCAAAGCCTAGTCACCTAACTCTTCTCCCCTTGTAACTCAGACTCTTACTTTACATAAAAACAATCATTAACTGGACTTCTAAACATCTAAATATTTCTAAAGCATCTTTCTTCCCCTTTGATGCTGGATAGACAGCTATCACATAGGCAGGAAAGGACAGATGACATATACTGTACTCCCACGGCTTGGATATACAATTCACTTTTTATATTTTACAGTGCATAAAAATAGGAATCACAAGCAAATGACTCCTTTCCTGCTTGTACTTTGCAGAGAAAAATGGGACACGGTATCTGAAATTCCTGATGCCCAACATGGATGCTCTTTGGCCGGGCCAGGCCTCAGCCGGCTGCTTGCTGGGGCATTGGTAGAAACCAACTTTCACCAGAAGGAGTAGTTGAAGGCACGGCCTCTCCGTTGCACCAGAAATCCTTCCTCCTGTTCCCAAGATGCATATTTCGGGCCATGGCAGATTGCCTCATTTCAACTAGCAGCCCCGTGACACAACCCAGAGGCTGAAGGAGATGTAAACTATTTACCCTGCCACCTCACACGTTATTTTTGCAGGCCGGCCGCCCTGGGCCATGTTTGTTTATAACGCCAGTGCTCCCTGCTCCCGCGGAGCGCTCAGTAACGGAGACTCCAGGGAATTTCTATCTGGGGGAAGGCACTAAGTGATTTGGGTTTCTGGCCTGGAAGAAGCTTTGTTTAACTTGAAAATAGTTTGGAGAAGTAGCGCAGCAAGTGGGTTTTCCCCCGAAGAGTTTGGTGTTGCAAATGACACTGTAATGTGACTAGGAGGAAAAAACACAGATACAGAGTTTGTGTGGAAATATATATATATATGTAACACATGCCCAAGCTTGAGGATGAAAGCAGTAGGAATTTTCAAATTTGGTGGCTAAACAGAAAGGAAATATTGAAAATAAGCTTAAATAAGCTTTGGAAGTTTCTGCCAGTCATTTCCCGGAGAAACTGCCAATGTCACCTTGAATGCCTATTGTTCAGCCCAGAAACAAAGGATTTTGTTCCTTTTCTAAAGTATTTACTGCTTCTTGAAATCACTATTTTTGCTTTTGTTGCTTAGAGCTTGGTCAATGTTTACACAGAAATGTTACTTTGAAATAGAAGTATTTACATTTCACTGAGAACTATTTGTACAATTTTTAAAAAAATCTGCTTTTGTTTAGTTGAAGCTAGTCCTCAAATGTAACTCAAATTTATGAATATCTTGGGCTTAAAAACAAATATTTTTCTGCTGATCTGCACTGTTTTGAAGGGGTTTTTTTGTTTTTGTTTTTGTTTTTTTTTTTAATTGTCTTGACTCTTTCAATCAGCTCTAGCAACCAAACCACTTTCCAGACTTCTAGGAAGCAAACTAAGGACAATGATGTTAATTAAGAATTTCCTATTGTAGCTGTAAATTTTAATAGGATGTTAAGGTCAAGCATTAGACTGAAAAGAAATATAAGTTAAAGCTAAATGAAAGTGCCTTTTTTTCAAAGGTAGAAATGCTGGGGGATCAGCACTTAGAAAATTCACAGGAAGTCCCTATAGACACTTGTTGCCATAATAATGAGATACTGACTTAAGTATCTACAGAGTTATGAGAAAAAAAATAAAACCAGCCCCATTTAGATGTGCAAATTAAGTGACATAATGAGCCCCATTTAAAACACATCATTGATCCTCCATCCTCTCTGTGCTCAAGACTTCATCAGACACCTCTATTTTACACAAGCTGCATCTCACCAAGATACCAAGAAACAAGGACTTCAGTCACAACTGAGGCCAGCCCTGCTGGATCAAAAGTTTCACAGAGGGGACGCTATTTCCCAGCGCAACACAGAAAAGCAGTATTTTAAGAGGGAGGAAAGTACTCTCTCAAAACAATCCTTCTGTAGCAAACCCTGCATTCAAGCACTCCATTCTTTCCAAAACGTCCTCTGATGCAAAGACTGAATGAAACACACAAACTTTGCAGGGCATTTCATACTTCGATTAGCACAGTGCTGCTTGGGATTTATATTGAAGGACAATACCCAAAGACGCACCACAGCCTTTCAAACTCTGAGCAGCTCTGTGTGTAAAGCGGCTACGAGCTAATAAATTCTGCATTTGCTAGTAAAACAGCTATTTTCTTTAGCTTCAAATATCAGACAAATGTAACATTACATCCCTGGGGGTGTTTAAGGAAAGGTTGGACGTGGTGCTTAGGGACATGGTTTAGTGGGTGACATTGGTTGTAGGGGGGTGGTTGGACCAGATGACCTTGAAGGTCTTTTCCAACCTTTATGACTATATAATCAGTTAAACAGTCCTAATGCATGAAGTCTCCAGTAGTCTACATGGCAGCCATAGGAAAAGCTTTCCAGGTCTGCCAGCATGCCTCATTCCCAGTATGGACTTCTAAGGGTAACTTTAGCTTGTTTCCCATAGCACACTACTGCTAGCAACTCCTTAGCACTCCTTTTCTGTATCCCAGTTCTCAGTCTATCTGGAAAGGTCACTATTTAAGTCAATGCAAATTACTTTTCCATTAAAATTTTCACAGTATTAAATATCTTTTTAAGATTAAAATGTATTAGAAGTTCTGCATTTGTTTATATTTTTCAACATTTAGTATTCAAAATGTCAGCGTTATACTGCTTTCTCTGTGATGTTTTCCTCTTAATACAGAAAAATATTTAGATAGAGAACATATAAAGTCTATGGAGCAAATCTTAAATAATTGCTACTGACTGCCATTACTAGTGCTGCAAGGAAACCTAAAGGAATTTACAGGTTTACTTCGAACAGTTTAATATATTATTTTTCATAAACCCTTACTTCTGAAAATGGAACCAAATTATGAAAGTGTCTATATTCTCCAAAGAGATCTGCATTTTGCATTACTATATTCTGCTAGGATAAGAACACATGGATGTCGTTCCCCACAGAATAAGAAGACTGAAGCAAATCTGAGCAGAAGGGGAGTTAAACTTTGTCAAAAAACGTCTGCAAAGAACACCTCTTCATTCATCAGCTCAGATATTAACCCTCATTTATATAACATTAAATAAAAGTTATAACCTGGGAATGGGGGGTTGTAGGTATAATGCTCATAGTAATAGCATTACAGATAAAACTGGCTCACACTGACAGTGTTTCCCCTTTTGAAAAATAATTCTGCCTGTACTTCAACTTCTTGTTGCCAATGACCTGGGCTGTGAAAAACAGCAGTAAAGGAGCAGAAAAAAATGGCTCTGGCTTTCTTTTTGGGGTTAGTTTCAGATGTTTGGCAGTGGAATTTACTTCCATGCTCTGTAGATCAGACGCAAAATTGCTATTTGATTTCTTTCTTCTCTACCTCCTCCCTGTCATCCAGGAGTTCACCTTTATTCAATAACAGAAGGAAAGATGGACTAGGGGGGGGCAGAAATCAGCTCAGTCAAAACTCTGTCTTTTGTTTCTCAAGACACACCAGGATTATTTGTGTTTGAGGACAGAACGCTGCACTTTGTTGGGATGCTGTATAAAAAAAAAAAAAATCAAATCTGATGATTTCAAAAAGTTTAAACAAAAGATCATTTGGGGTGGGAAACTTCTGCATCTGATCAATTGAGCTGTCAATTGTTGTGCATGTCTCTGTTGTATTTTTAAAACGGGCCTCCAGTTCCCATCTCAGTCCCTTTTGCTCTGACAGAAGTGCAGCCTTCAAGTCAAAAACTTTTTGCCTGTTCTCATGCACTACATAGATGCTGACAGACATACGTGTGAACAGACACGTTAAGTGTATAGAAACAGTGAGATATGTTATGGGGAGGTGCTGAAAATGAAACTCAAAGCTCTGGCATTTCCTTCAGAAGGGATAAAACAACATAGAGATCTTAGCGAGCATTATTGTGGTGAAAGAGCCCCACAGTATGGCTGTGTGAAAGACCTTAGACAAATAATCCCTGTTTAGTTAAATTTAGATTAAGGCCCCTCGCTTTGGTAAGAAGACCATTTTCTTGTTCCTGAATAGACTGAGACCATAGTGCTTAATAAATGTGTTTATAACAGTCTTCAAATTATTTAGCAGATCATCAAGATACTGGGAGGTCTTTCCAAAGGAATTAAGATGCACGTATCAAAACCCAGATCTCCCAAGTGAGCATGAATGTCTTTGCATGGGCAGAGATGGGAGATTATTTCTTTTCTTCATGCTAGATCAATGTGCATACTTCAGGTGTAACTAAAGGATAAATTTCTGCATTGCTCAAACAAGTAGCTAGATTGAATTGTGTGTAAATTTATCCTGCTCTGTTTTGTTCCATCTACAAAACAGTAAATCATCTTGGTTATTCTTCCCAGTGAGATCAACAAAAGGAGCTAATCCTGATTAGGCCTAACTTTGTCTGAATCACTTTTATGTTCACCCTGGAAAAACAGGTCACAAAAGTTAATCCATCTTGTAAAAACATTTAAAACCAAAAAACCTGTTAGACAAAGGACGAGTCATATGCCCAGTCACCTGACACAAGCCACACACCCAACCTTAACAAGAATTTAAGCACTGAAAACCTCTTCAATATCCTTTCTTTCCTCTCTTTTATTCAAGTTCCTCAACAACAAAAAGCTAGCAATGCATCCCTGCATTTGAATTTGAGTAATTCAAAATGAATTTTGCTAAAGAGTTTTAATATAAATGTCTAAAATGGGGGCAACACCCTGTCAAAGGAAGCCTATGAGTCTTTCTGTAGAAAGTGAAGAGGGAAAATGTATCAGAAAAAGCCTTCCAGGAGAGCAGGCAGTCTATAAAAGCGAGCAGTTCTGTATAACAGTAAGAGAGGCTTAAAGTTGAGCCAAGAGAGACCAGGTTTTACTCCCCTTCATGCCTGACCAAACATGATACTTGGCTGCTCACAAACCAGCTGGACAAGGAAACCACATGCTGACGGTTTGGGTATCACCAAAATTAAGGTTCCAGTCTTATTATGAGATCACTCTCCCAGAGGGAAGAATTTTCTTAGATCATCCAGAAGCGCTTCACTGTAAATGGCCAAGCAAGCCAAATTGCTGGCTTGCTTCTTTTCTTCTATAAATATGCCTCAGCACACCTGAATTGTATAGCAGAAATAAAATAAAATCCAAAATTCTGCTGCTAAACTTACTGCTTATAACAAAAAAACACTGCAGCAACTTTTTTTTTTTTTTTTTTTTTTTTTTTTAAGATTACGGAAGACCTGTTTTGGGCCATTTTCCAGGATGAAGCAACAGCTGTCTTTGCCAATCTCCTTGCAGGCAAAGAAAATTTTCAAGATGAATTGTTCTGACAGAAAGCAGGAGATTTTTTTTGCTTTGCTTTGCTTTGCCAGTGTTGCTTCTCCTAGAGTCAACTTTCTAATTCCAAAGACACTTCCAAATATGAATTAATTACAGGTTTGATGAAATGCATACCTGTTATTCGTAGAAATCAGGAGTGGTACACTTGAGGAAGGAAGGAAGGAAGGAAGGAAGGAAGGAAGGAAGGAAGGAAGGATGGGAAAGGGGAGAGACCTTTGCATCCTGAAAGTCTATAAAATTAATTTCCCACTTCTCAAATTAGTCTCATGTAGGGCAATCTCTAACTTCCTTCTGTGGTTTGAAGCACAGTGTAAGGAAAGTGCAGCTGTAAACTGGGCTTTGGCAGAGGTCGATGGCCCCAAACCAGCAACCTTTGCAGGAGGGGAGCTTCCAATTAATTGATGAAGCAAAGAAGCAGAGATAGGTGGGTGCCCTTGCTAAAACTCACACTGCTCAAGATGTTGTCCTTTTTAATTAGGATATTTAACAGACGAATATATGGCCAAGAACCAGAATTGCCTGTTCTGGTTTAAGAATAAGCTCTCCACCCAAACAAAGTATTAACGTGTCACTCTGTATAATAAATACATGACTTACTATACAAAGAAGTATAGTTGAATGGCTTTGGCCTTGTCTAGAACTAATTTATTTTAAGTCTATATATAACAAGTTCCTCTGACAATGAATTGTGTAACGTCTACGAGACAAAAAACGGCACACTTTGTTAGCTACAGAAAGACAGGTGGACCGACAGAAACTTCCACTTAGTGCTTTGTTGGCTGCCTGCCACGGTTTGAATGGGGGCAATTATGAAAAAATTGAACACATGACTTTAATAAGCTTCAATATGGATTGCTGTCTGGTAAAAACAGAGCTTTACAATAAGTTACTCTGGGTCTACTCTTTGCTACTGGGAACAAATGTGTTGTTTCAGATGTCAATCACATATTCTTTGGATTATTTGAAAAGGTTAGCGAGAATAGTGACATGTGAAATTGGGGGTGACAGGAAGCAGGTACAGGGGACGGCAGCCCGGGGGGGCGAGGACCTCTCCGAGCAGAGCGGGACACGACGCGGCTGCAGTGCCTGGCAGGCATGGCTCTGCTACGGAGGCAGCTGCCGGTACCAAAAGCAGAATCATGAACACCGAGCAGACCATGAGCAGCAGTGGGCCCAGCGTCCCACACAAACCCTTGCCATCACCCAGCAGCAGGATGCTTTCTACCCTGTCTCCCAACCCCACACTTCCCAGGTCCAGCTCCCTCCCCTGCCTTCTGCTGATAGCACTGAGCCCGTCCATTATGCCTACGTTGCTAATAAGGTCTCAGGTCAGCTCTGCACCACTCCACACATTTTTTTACTCTATGTATGTACACGTAGTCATTCTAATTTAACACCCGGCATAACCATTTATTAACAAAGACATACCCAGATTCTTCACTCAGAGGGTGGTGAGGCACTGGAACAGGCTGCCCAGAGAAGCTGTGGAAGCCCCATCAGAGCTAGATGGTCCTTAAAGGTCCCCTCCAACCCAAATCATCCTGTGATTCTATGTTAAATGAATATATCTAGTAGTACATCTTAAGACTGAAGGATCTATTTTCAGTCCCTTATTACCTGGAACAAGACAAACTGTTTTATCTCCTTTCCAAAAACAAAATCAACCATCCAAACAAAAGAAACCAGAAAATGCTGTTTCACTTGATGAGAAATTCCAAAGAATTACATCACCTTAGCAGTGGAAAGTAAGAGGAACACGACTAATTTTGAGTGACTTTCTCCTAGAGTGGGACCACACCACCAGAAACACTTAGGACGCTCAGCTATGGTAGCATCAAGAACTATTCCTCCTGCTGCAAGCTGGCAATTTCTCAACACCCGTTGCTTCTGCCTATCCTTTTCTTGCCTGTTGCGGCCATCCTCCTTCACATGTGTTTGAGACAAGCTGTGCATATGGACCACACACTTTCATATCTCCAAGTTACAAGTTCATTAACCATGTGATTTATAACAATCATACAAATGCAAAGGAACTATTGTTATCATTTGGCTTCAGTCAAGCAATGTTGCAAATTATTATTTTTTATTTTCACAGGTTTGCTGTTTTCTTTTTTCAAATGTTGCCCCAGAAATGACCATATCCTCTAGCTTCAGCCTGACCCCAAGCTCCCTTATTTATAAAAACAGTAGTGATTATTGACAACAGTAACAATGCACATTGATGACAGATCCATCCGAGACACTTCTGACATACCGTAAACTCAGCAAGGACGAGTCCAAAGAATAAGCAGTAATAATCTGCCACACAAACACAACACAGAGAACAACTGACTCAGTCAATAACCTGCAGCAATAGACAGTGGGTCGCAGACTAAATCAAGCCATCAGTATAATATTGTATGAGAAAGCAGTTACTGTCTCAGGAGGCATCCATAGGCTGCTCTGTGTAAGACAGGACAAACAAGCCTCCTGCTTGGGGCTGGGAAAGCTTCTTCAGGAGCAGCATCTTCCTTTGGGCACCATCTCTCAAGAAGGACAGCAACTTGTGAAAAAAGTCCAGAGAGAAGCAACAAGCCTCGTCACAAATGGGAAAACAATGAACTGCGAGGAGAGATTAAAATGACAGGGTTTGTTTAGTCTAGAGACAAGGGCCAAGCTCTGAAGTAAGGAAAAGGTCTCTATGAAGCAAGATGAAACACGTTTTTATTCCACATGTACTTGCAGAGGAGAAGAAATAACAGCTGAAGTTACACAACGGAGATCTCAGACATTCTCAAAATGATATTTTAAGTGTAATTAAGAATGGCAACAGGTTGTCTATGGAGGTACCAGAATAAATGCCTGTGCCCATTTTAAAATACATTTAGACAAATATGTCAGAAATAGCTTAGCTACAGTTGTACCTGCCTTCAGGTAGACGGACAGAGGAGACAACTCAAACTTCCTTCCAGACTCACCTTCTGTCAGTCTGTGTAAGTTTACCCAAAAGTGCAAAGACAAGACTCGTCCACACCTTCTAATTTTCAGAGTATCAACACTTCTTATATACTTTCACCTTTTTATTTCAGAACATTTTAAATTCTAATCTGACCTACTGAACAAAAGAGAAAATAATCTAAAAACGCTTCAACATAATATTTACAAAATGTGTATCAGGACACTCTATTAGTTAGTTCTCCACCAAACCAAAAGGCCTTTCCTCCGCAGAGCTCTAATCAAGAAAATTGTGTTGCTGTTACTGTGTTGACATCAGAATATGAGTAAGAGTTTGGATCAAATACAGGATCAGTCTTGTTGGCAGTCTGAAACCATGACTGTTGTCACCAGAGAGAAGAAAAGACAAGAAAAAAAAGGAGAGTTGCTGTTGTAGAAATGCTAAGGAACTCAGGGGATACACTGTTTTGAAGAGACACAGAAGCTTTGGAAATAATGAGACTACAGTATTTTCTTAACTCTGGAGATTCAGAATTTGCAGCAAGCTCTGGGCTAAATTAAAATGTTTTGTTTTTACGACACACTGAACCTGATTTTGCAGCACATTTCTTTGGTCACAATAGCTTAATATCAGGGGAACAAAGCAACATTAAAAACTGCACTGTGGCTCCGTCCATGTTTTCTAATCTCTGCTGAGATTATTTTAAATGAGGGCAAGAAAGCATCTTTTTCAAGTAAAATAATCCATTTTTATGGATTTAATTATTTAATGCAGTTTAACTATGGAGATGCTCAGTTCCATCTATATAATCATTGTTATTTTGTTTGTGTTTTTCCAAAAGACTGATCAATAGCTTGAAAGAAAGAGTGACTTAATTTAAATATATATATATATCTTGAGCTTTCAAAGGACTCAAAATGAAGTTACAACAAACAACATAATTTTGGGGTTTTGCCCACATTCAACATACATAATTTTTGCAAGTGGTAGCTTCTGCCAGTTGGGACTTGGCTGTCTGAACAGTAACATTTTCCTTTCTAAAGCTCTTTCTTTACGCACTGCTGGAGAGCTTTGCCTTTACCATAGAATTGCCACGTATGCACAAACATGTGAGTTGTTAATTTATAGGGGAAGGTGGACAGCAATATTTTCAGCCTAGAGTCAATGTAGACAATAAATAGTCAAAGAAACAATGGCCATGCACAAGAAAGAAGATGGAGAGCATGTTAAAAAGAGTCAGCTCTGCTGGACTGAAACTGCCAAGTGACACCATTGCTTTACTAACAATAATAATGCTATGTGTGTAGCATAGGTCTGTAACATGCAAAAGAACGTTTTCAAAAAAGGGAAGAAAAATACTGTTTGAAAGAGTTCCTTCATGTCTGTTCTCAGGGGTTTAAGGAAACAGACAACAAGCAGTTGCAGCACTGCAGAAATCACCTGAATTTCTTTACAGTATGTGCCCAGGGTGTTTTCAAAGAGGCAGCCCCAGATACACCACTGGAACGCGCTGCACTGCAAGGATGTTGCACTCATCATCCTGCTTTGGGAAGCGCACACAGGTGTTTTAAAGGAATGCTCCCTGAAACCTGCCTTTTTGTTATTATTGTTTTGGAGACTTTCTGAAAAGAGAGCCCTGACAACAGGGCTGAGCTTTGTTTAGAGAACGCAATCCTCGTTCTCCCAGCTGCTGACAGGAAAAGGCCATGTCCTGCCTAAGTGAGAAATTCCTTTCTCAGAGTCAAGGGATGAAAGTTGGTAGAGAAGAGCAAATATCTTCCCTTTGTGCTGCAAAGTTAAAACACCTGACAGCTGACTGTTAACAACATCAGAAATATACTTTTTTTCCATTCTACAACATATAGCAAATGAAAAAAAAAATCTCTGCCAGGTGGTATTAGGTATTACAGGGATACAAAAAACATCCATATAATAACCTGATCCTGATAATAACCTGATATGCAGAGGTCCTCCCTCCTATAGAAACGAATTGTGTAGAGGCTGTAACCCATGCAGTGAATCATAAACTCAATGCCAACCAGGCATATGCCATTCTGGTGCTATGCTGAGTGTTATTTTAAACATTTCCCCAAAAACCAAAAACTCACTGTTCATTTGAACAGACCTTGGATGCATGCACTGCCATGACCTTTGATTTCTATCAGTCCTACACTACTGACAGTGTGAGTGCAAGGAAAAGACTTCTGCATAAGTATATCATATAGTTTGATTTTTTCCTTAACAAATGCACGCAAACCTAGAGACTGACAAATATCTTTAAATATTACAGGCTTGTAGAAAAAATAATTTAAAACAGTACAGGCAAAAAAAAAAAAAAAAGCACTGCAGGTGAAACTGGTAAGCTTGACAAGGAACAGAAGTGAGCTGAGAAACCAGAGCACTGGAAACTATATAAACTTGCTCGAAGGAGGAGAACGGGCTGTGGACAACAAAGTGGGAAAGGGAGGAGCTGGATGAGAAAGGGAAAAATTTGTCATGCTTCTCTATAGGTTAGTGTGGCGCTGAGGCTTGCTGAATCACATTGCTCTGCTGTAGAAAATCTGCAAGGCCTGCGTAAAACTTCCTGTCCCTTCCCAGAGCGAGAGAGACAGAGATTTGTGACCTATTATTTGTGCCACTTACTCTGTTCACTCAAGGGAGAAGTTGTGTACAGTGGATATGCTTGGCTGTCGTGCTGCATCATGCTTTGGCACGATAGGTCTATGCACTACATGATGGGACTGCTGTTTTCAATTTGCTTTTTTTGAGAGTCTAAACTACAAATAAAACCATGTTATACTACAGGAACACTTTAAAAAATAACCTGCTGAACCACCCACCCACACAGGAGATGCTATAGTAACAGTCTTGTAAGTTTGTTTCATAAGGGATAATTATTCTTGCCTGCAGAATCTTTTTTTTTTTTTTTTTGCCAGAAATTTAAAAGGTAATGAACACAAGTAGAAAAAAGGAATAATAAATAAATGAATGAATAAATAAATAAATAAATAAATAGAAAAATGATTTCTGAGCAATGCAGCTAAATGCCTTGCAGTGTCCTATTTCTCCCAGCACTACTTGGGTGTGAAACCAGCAGAACTATTTAAGCCACCCTTTGCTCACATGGCGTGCAGTTCTTTGCTCCAATTTTCTGCATGCTCAACCTAAAAACCCTGGGTCAAATCAGCAAGTACTCACAAGTACCACCAACACCAGGAAGGCTTTATTTTAGCTTCAGTAAGTGCCAAAGGATCGAGCTCAAGGTACCCCAGACCAAGCACGAGGTAGAACGATGGTGTGATCCCATGAGTGGCTTCAGCCAACGTAGGAGTGTGCTTCCATTGAAGGAGAAAGCTTGCTCAAAAACTGGTTTTCCTTCTGTTTTGATGAAGCAATTTTGCAATCACATCACAGATCTGCTTCACCACGTGGTTGCCTAAGCACTTGAGAGGGAACAACACCGGGGAGGGATACCCTGCTGCTAGCGTGCCAAGTGAGGCTGGTTTATCCCAACTGGGAAACCACAGCCTTGGTGTTTGCTTCTAACCTGAACTGTCCTCTGCCTCAATGCTCCATCTGCGACGTTGGGTACAGATACCTCTTTGTCTGCCGGGGGGGGGGATTTGTGAAACTGAAGTTAATGAACATTTAGATACCACAATGATGGGTGTCTCATGAAAAAATGCAAGGAAATTAATAATTACAGCCTCAGCGGGGTTTGAATAGCATGCAGTAAATAAGGCGATGGTCACACGTTGAACAATGCAAGGAAAACAAAATACTGAATAGGGGCTCATTAAGCGAGTGCTGCCCATCTTTGGGGCTGAACAAAGCAGGGGTCCAATGGAAAAGCTAATCTGTTATCATGTAATTAAAGACTGCATAGTAATGCATATGCACAAAGGTCAAACAAAGGTTGCATGCAACATAAACACAGACATTTTGAAAACAACTCTACTAATGGTATTTTCATGCCTTTTTTTTTTTTTTCTGGTGTAACAGTACATACTTTGAATATAAAGTTTACTGGGTAGCACTTGCTGACTTACCATCATTTTAGCTCCGTGAGCTGTCTTTCTAAATGCCATGTTATTCACCTTACAACTTACTAGTTTGGGTGCATTAAGGGTTTGGTCAAATTCTGTGGTCCAGATCAGGCAAGAGATCAACCTAAGACCAGTCTGGAGTACTGAGGTAATGATACAAACCTTTTCTCCACTACACCCCTCCTATTGTCCTTGTGATAAGGCCAGAACATGGTTGCCTTCACAAGTGGCTATGAGACCAGAAAATGACAAAACCCTTTTCCATTCTGTGATGGAAATTTGTTCAATGTGATTTTACATTATGCTGCACTGAAAAAAAAAAATGATGGGCATGTAACATGAAACAAGCTCGTAGTCTAAATGGGCTGCCATAGGGCTACGCAAATTTGGAAAGCAATTTAGTCCAGCATGCGGAATAGAAACAGTCTGTTGCTGTTTATATATCTCTATCTACACATATTTCTATGGCCCTTGTCACCAGTGGAGACAGCTGCTCCCAATTACTGTCTCTCGTAAACAGCTCTGTGGAGTCAGATTGTATTATTATTTTCCATTTTGCAGGAGAGAAGGTGAAACAAGAGAGCAGACCAGATTCACAAAGGTATCCTTGTGCCTCTCACTGAAATCATCTGAATTTGATTCAACCAAAGAATGCCTATGGATCTAGATCTGCAAAACGGATGTCCATCTAAGTGGCATTACATTACAGAGCTGCAAAAAGAACCTAAGATTTCGAAATCCCAATCTGATTTTACATCTCTAAAAGGTCATTAGTAGACTGAACAATAAATTGCATATTCATAAAATCTGGCTGTATCATTTCCTTTGATAAGGTCCTCTCTTCTATTACTACCAAGATGGAACATTAAAAAGGCAAGAGAGATTTGGAGAGGAAAAATAGAGATTTTTTTATTCCAAATGGTTTCTGTGATGGGTTTGATGCCTCTTTCACATGCCATTTGTAACTTTACCCCCCAAAAAACATTGTCCACACTAGAAACAAAGTACATTCACAAATAGGGAAAATATCAAAAGCATCAATGCTGCCATGCAATTAAAAAAAAAAAAAAAAAAAAAAAAACTTGTCATTTTAGCCAACAGTTTCAGAGGTACAAATTGTTATAAATCTTTTAGATCTATATAATAAGATTTACACAACATCTTTAGTGAGCTCTTCAAATCCATTTTGATGTCAAGTATAAGAGTTAAACCTAACTACAGGATCACAGAGCTCCTCTAGCTCTTCAAGTCAGGTACAGAACATGTTTGCCCACTAGCAGAAACGTGCAGTTTGGAGGGAAGGGAGAGCAGGACACCAGCCATGGGAATTTTCTCACCAATTCCTGTTTTCTCCAGTTGCCAACAAGCTTCCAATGGCAAGCATGCAGCCCTTCTCCAACGCAGTGCCCATCTAACAACTGTCCACCAAAAAGCATGAAGCAGCTTTCCAGAAACAACAATGTCGTGTTTATCCTAGGATGTAAAAACCTAAAGGTGCAAGTATTTGTCTTTAGTGGATGCTGGTGTCCAAGGTTGTAAACCTAAGGATTACATCCCCTCCTAGCTCTCCAAACACATAGGAGAAACTAGAAACAAGTTTCTTACAGAACTTGCGGGAAAATAGGAGCTTCTTCACCTTTTAAAAACAGTGTGTTTTAGAAACAGATTTTCCCTTCTTTTTACATCTGCTAGGCTGTTATTTCTTTTACCTAAAATAAACATAAAGTCATGTATTTGTTACAAAAGCGACATATCGTTAAGCTGATGTGAACACATTTTGGGTGGTGGAGTGACAGGTTAGCGCACAAGCATGCTTAAGGGTAATGTGCTTGGCAGACACTTCCTGGGACTGGAAGAAACTTAGTCACAAAGGTTAGGTTTTTATATAAACGACTGTCCAGGCACTTTATGTGCTTCCATAACTTAGTGCCATTTCATTTTATTGGTTTATGAGGTTTAGTTTGTTCTTCTTTGGTGGTATTATTTTGTTACTAAACAAAATGTACATGACCCAAGTGCATGTCTGCAGAGTTCCGAAGAGACTAGTTCTTTTTCCACCCAAAGTTCTGAGTGATTTATGGAAAAGTTACATTATATTTAAAAAATAAAAATAAAAA
Source organism: Cygnus atratus (assembly GCF_013377495.2). Lineage (NCBI taxonomy): Eukaryota > Metazoa > Chordata > Aves > Anseriformes > Anatidae > Cygnus > Cygnus atratus. The sequence continues at coordinate 9,047,260 of NC_066365.1, forward strand.
ATCCTGAAGTACAATGACAGTAGATATTCCATCTTGAATCCTCCCCAGTTCTTATAAAGCACTGCAACTCCCTCTGGCCTGGAGAAAAGTCAGTTTGTGTCAGTTTAAGGCAAGCTTTACAAAATTACAAACTTTAAAATTTGCTGCAAACTTTAAAAAATTGCTGCAGATCAGGACCATGTTATTTCCAGGGGAAGTACTCCGCTCACAGAACTTATTCCCCTTATTTCTTTTGATTGCTCTTTATCTTTCTTCCTTCTAGTGACAAAAATACCCTTCTCGAACACCTTTTGTTTGTAACATTTCCACCTCCACAAACAGCTGTATCTTTATATATATATATATTTGTTGGCTTGCCATTTCTTCCTTTAATTCATACACATTTTAATGAGTTTTGAGACCACAATCTAAATTTCACACCATACTCATTATTTTACTTTAAACAGGATAAAAGGCACTTGTGTTTAAATTGATGAAAACAACACCTAATTCTTATCAATGCATACAAATACCTGAAGGAAAGGTGCAAAGAGGACGGAGCCAGGCTCTTTTCAGTGGTGCCCAGTGCCAGGACAGTAGGCAGTGGGCTCAGACTGGAGCACAAGAGGTTCCCTGTGAACACCAGGCAGCACTTCTGTGCTGTGTGGATGACCAAGCACTGGTACAGGTTGCCAGAGAGGTTGTGGAGTCTCCTCCTTGGAGATTTTCAAAAGCCACCTGGACATGGTCCTGGGCAGCCTGCTCTGGGTGGCCCTGCTTGAGCCAGGGTTTGGACCAGATGGACCCCAGAGGTCCCTTTCCAGCCTCATTTCTTCTCTGGCTCCATGACATTCACATCATGAAATCTCAAGTGTCTATCCCTATCTGCAGTAAGAAATCTCCCTAAATTTCCTTTATTGCAGCTATAGCCAGAGTTTTTCCTGACACCCTCCCCGCACCCCTGTTTTATTGTTAATAACAACAGATTTGGACAAAATCAGGTATAAAATTTAAAAAAAAATCATAATTATGGAAGGCTTTTTTTTTTTTTTTTTTTTTTTTTTTTTACCTTCCTTCTTTTTACTGATGCCTCCTGGCACATAAGCTGGAAGATAAATAGAAAGCAACAAAATTCATAAACCTAAGTACACCTTCAGGCAGCTACTGACAACCAAACTGTTAAGAGAACGTGAAGAAAAGTACATTTAACAAATAATGGCATTTATGAGACCTTCCAGGTCTTTGAAAACTCATCAGAAAGAATGCTCCTGAAGCCTAAATTTATTCATGAAACTGAAGGCATTAGTGACAGATTCAGATGAAGGCGATGTTATTTCTTCATCTGTAGCTGTATTTTCAGCTGGTGGCTTCCCACAGGCAGCTCTCATTCAATCAACAAAATCTATTTGGTGATCCATATTCAAATAAAATATATTTAGCTTCTTAAACAGAAATATTGAGTTCTCATATCACAACAGAAGGGTTAGTATAACATGATATTGATTTACTCAAGAGGCATTCAGATTTAAGACTAGAAAAATGGAGTTGAGTTCAGCTTCCAACTGCTAACCTGCTCTGAAAGAATAAATCGGAGCATGTCCCAGGGGCCCCTTGGGTTGCCCCACGAAGGTGGGACACAACGAATCCATCTACAAGAGGGAAGTACCTCAGGAACACCCCTTTTCATCAACCTAATGTCAAATACTTCTATTCTGCACAATGATCCTGCATAATCTATGCTGACACATTTTAGTCAGTGCATAAGAGCTTCAAACACCACACAATAAAGTAGCATCTATTTGGGCAGGAGGAAACAAGACAAACTATGATAAAGCCAACAGTGAGAAAAAAGACCACCCCATGTTCAAGTCTCCCTTTTATTTCTGATAAAAGTGACTTGCCAAAAGGAAATAACGTTGGCTTACATACACCGTTGCAGTATGTACTGGTCTGGGAAGTACAGGAATTGCTTTTATCCTCATACTTCACACCACATATTTAAACATATACATATATAATTTGATTGCAACTTATGTCAACATAGAATTGGCTCGCTAATCATTACATTTCAGAATGTGATCTCTGTGCTTCTTTTTTAAAGGAAAATCTAGCTGGTTGCTGTAAAAGTTCAGTCTGTAACAAAGTTAGCACAGCTCACACAAATCATGGCAACTTCTGCACAGAGTGAACCTGCACACCAGCAAATTGTGTATTTTGAATGTCTTCATTTCTGATTCTGATTTGCTAGGATTCCCTACAGTTTAATCTTTAGTCACTTCATTTTCTCATATGGACATTTAGAAAGTAATAATAAAAGGGAAGAATCAATACTACTCCTGCTTTATATTTTTAATAAGATAAGTAACATATGTAAAAATTCTCTTATTGCTTGGGCTGACCAGACACAGAGACATAGGACAGAGCCATCCATTAAAAGCCTTAGATGGTACCTAACTCAGGAAAAGAAAGAAACTAAGCCCATTTGTTTCCGAAGCTATGTACCACATGCTGAATTTCCCAGTGCTACTGCAAAGTCACCAAGACACTCTGTGGCTGGCAAGAACAAGAAATTTGCTAGAAACCTTCTGCAAATGAAACCCAGCTGCTTAAGCACAATCCCAGATGTCTCTTACACTGTGTGGCTTTGATAGATTAAATTGAGCATAAGAAAGAGATGAAATATTTATGAAAATTAAATTTGCAGGATGCATGTCAGTAAGCCTGAAAAACACTTTTTCGAATGAAGACAGGAAACCACATTTTTCACCCAACCAAGTTAGGGTAGGTTACAGCAGCGGTATTCACATGAGCTTCTGAGATGCTTATGTTTCCTGCAGACTGCTCAGCCTTTATTCAAACCACTCATTCCAGAAACAGCGACCACAAATACTGACTCTGACACTGGTGTATCAAGCATTTATAAACAACACACACAAACGAAATACTATGTTTTACTCATTATCCACCTAAAGGTTTAGTATTTTGAAGGCTGGGAAAGAGCTCAGATCACATACAGTATTCTGTGTAACGACACTGTGCCCTGGACACAGAATATTGCTGGAATGAAAAAATCCTCGTTAAACATTTAAGGGAATATTTTCAGATATTTAAGCAAATTAATATAGTCTGAAAGAGACACTTTCACACTATCTGTTCATCAAAACTTCACATTTTCCTTGTATTGGCTTCCTAAAAAGAATTGTGAAAGAAAAACTCAATCTGGTGAAAGAGTCACAGCAACAGAAAAATGAATTAAGATAATGTTTAGAAGCTATAGAAGCACAAAATACCCCCCATTTTTCCGGTACTACACATCTTGCATGAAACCCCCCAAACCAGCAAACATCTCCCTGCATGGTCCAGGTCTTGTCTGTCCCAGCAGATCTGTTACCACAATAGCACGTGCTACCAGTGAGTAGGATGAGGTTTTCATTTCCTAGCCATTCCTACCTTTCGTCACTTTGGAGGCAAATGTCTTAGAGAGGGTGGTGCTCTCTTTCACATGCTCTTCTCTCTCTTTTTGGGGTTGAGAAGCCCGGAAGAGGTTTTTAGGGAGTTAATCCTTCTGATAGTTTAGCACTCAATTATTTCAAAATCCTGCTCAGTACAAATACCCATTCACATCAGGAATTGTGACTTAGTGCAAACAGATGTGGTCTTCTTAGCAAAGCAAAACCAATACACAACAGTAACATTTTTTCTGTGGATTAATAATAACAGGGCTGCAGTTCTCTGTGTTGCTCACTGAGTATGAGACCCCTGGCTTCAGCAAACCAGAGACAATTCCAACTCCTCCTGCTTTCCTTGTGCTACTTGAATACCTCCTGCCAACATTACAAGGACACAGGATGAGCCACAACACTGGAAACATCCCAAAGGAGATCTGCAATTTACCTGAAGAAGCACAGAAAGCAATGCTTCCCAAACTCTCTTTCGAAAGAGTAGCACAAATATTCTATTTTCTTTTCATGGGATGTTTATACACTAGGAAATGAGGATCTTTTATGTGCTAAGCTAATTTAATGCCAGATTTCAGCAGAGGAATGATGACATTAACAGTGTCTGAAGCAACAGTCTAAAAATCTGCTGATAGAAAATATTAGGCAATATCTTCTTACTGTCAATTTGCAGCATAAACTACTGAAAAATAGGAGAGTTGCAAAGAGAAGTTAGTAGACTGATAGGACTGACTTTCTTTTAATCCCTGGTCTTGATAAGCAAAATGATATGCTAGAGCTATTATTTTTTTCAAAGAGTTAAACCTCCACGTCTGCCAAGTACTCATGAAAGAGAGCAGTCCTGACAGCCTCAAAAGGACCATCTCCATTTAAAATCCTGTAGGTGTTTGGAGGGATCTGCTGAGCAAACACTTCATGGTTACTTTGGTTAATAAATGACACATCTTGTTTTGGTCCACTAAAATATTCTGCATCCTAGCTACAAATCTGGGACAAATGGCATCCAAAAATTGTAAGAGGGAAGCACTTGCCAAACTGCAAAACAAGCCTGGCCTTCAATCCCAGTATCTTTGTCAAGGCCAGATAGCTGAGGACCAGACGTTCCGGGACTGATAAACTCCTGCTCAGAGCAAGTGGGTGCAAAGTATGCTTTGTGTGTCCTGGGTTGAACCTCAGCTCCTAGGAAAACGAGGAAGGAGGGGAAAAAAGGAAGGAAGACCCAAATACTGCTATCTTCCCTGCAGATATGATGCTGAAGAGATTGGATTTCGAGTGTCTGCGATGCTCACCACAGGTCACTTTTACTGCTGATTAATAGCAAGAGATTAATAGCTGGGGATACCACATAATAGCTGCAGTAAAAAACTCCTGAGCACACTGTCATGGTTATGCATTTAACAGCTGTGTTCATACTCGCAGTGCATTTTGCCATATGGCAACCGGGATCACCTTACACTTAAAAAAATGACTTTAGATGCGTGCTAAGCAACAGTGTTGCACCTCTACCCCTAAAGCAATGCAGCCTTCGCACTGCATCCTTCAGCTTCGCACCAGCCAAACGACGTCAGCTCATATCTTCCAAGCGCAAAAAAATTTAGCTGAAAGGTTCGGAGCGTTAGAGCCCATGGATGAGCACCAAATATTGCAGCTGGGAGGCAGCATCCTGGCTCTTTGCCAGGTGACAACTAGACCAGCAGGTGAACACAATTTTTATTTTTATTTTTTTTTGGATTAAACTGAAGTGAAGTACTGCCTGCTAAATCCCTTGAGCAGCGAACTGTGTGACAAGTAATTACGCCGAGGAATTTTGTTACATCAGGTTTATGTATTCACCAGATTGCAGCTATAATTAACAGTTGTGACTACTCAAAGTCCCTGTGGCTCTGGATCTGCTGATTGTAAAGGCTGATGTGTCACTCCGCGCACAGCATGAGGCTGAAGCATACCAACAGAGAGCACTACAGGCATAAGCATCATCCTGCTCATCTAAGAAACAGCGAGCTCGTGCAGTTTTCTCCAACTTTCTCTCCCCACAGATGCTACCCTCTTGCATTCAGAAAGATTTCTCTATGGTTTCCTTGTAGTAGTTTAGGACCGTCCTGTAGCATGGTCTGTACTCGCTGGGAAGATGCTTGTCTGCACCAAGGACAGTATGGGACAGTGGAGAGGATCCTGTGTACATCTTAAAAGGGAAAAATGAGGGGACCAGGACTCAACCCATGTAAAGCTCCATTTTTACGGTATCTTAAGACTTGCACGTTATCCCACATACAGAACTGATTCAGCTATGCAATGCCACAAGGAAGTGATTTACCCAAAACTCAGCTTCCCCTGCTCTGCATTTATCTTTTTTTATCAGTTTTTTTTTTTTTTTTTGATCAGACCATAATCTTTGGTCAGATTATGGGGCAGAAGAAACTTTTCCAAAAAATAATAATAATAGAAAAAAGCTGTTTTGGCAAGGGGAGCTCTCGTCACCTGTTTCCTTAATAGCACAACCTTCCCATTCGCATCATTAAGCTTAGTAAGCACTTTTTCTCAATCCTGAATACAGGATCTGTGGTTCCATCTGACCTTCCTCCGTTGGTAGGATGACCCTTTGGCCTCAAGTTTAGAAAAAAAAAAAAGGTTAAATCCAGCCAAAAATACCCAACAAACATCTAGAAGATAAAAAAGATTAGTAATTGCTGACACAGGTAAAACTAATCAAGTCAGAGATATTTAAATTCCTTTAGGAAAAGGCATAGGTCTTGTGGACAGAAGAGAAGCAACAGACATAGCGACTACCTTGCCTTGTAGCAAGGTTTCTGCCATAGCACAGGCTCTCACAGCAACAAGAACCCGGCTGAGATGTACCAACCATGGGATGCACGGGCGTGGGGTGGGAAGGGAGCTCTCTCCATCCAAAGATGGGGCAGTGACTTGTCACCAAAATGGAAGGATGCAGCATCAAGCGGATTTTGGCAGGGGGCTGCCCTGGGTGGTCTTACATCATGTTTCCACTAATGATTTAGGCATTGAAAGCAGGTTTGCATACAGAAACTTCAGTTACTACTGGGCTGAAAAGAACTGGAGGATAGTTCTCAAGAAACTGGACAAGCGAGCAGGAAAACCTGGTATGCCATTCAGCCAGGATAACATAACACGCAGCCAGTATAACATAACACTTCCACATGCAATGGCACAAATAAAGAAACAATTTGCCAAACAACCTTCCTCTGAAAAAGAATCTGCAAATTACCAAAGCTTACAAGCTGGACACAAGGAAGCGATGTCAGGCCACCGTAAAAAAGGCAAACACTGTGCTGGGGCACGCAAACAGAGACCCAGCCCAACAAGCAACCATCCTGTGCTCGCCAGCCCTGGAGCAGTGCAAGATCCCGTGCTCAGCCCTGGGTTTTGCATGTGTAGGTTTCCTTACACCCAGCGCAGACCCGCTGTTACGTTGACGCTAACATCAGCTGCAGTTCTACCATCAGTGCGGAACCACCAGCATCTCCACAGGTTATTTCCAGACAAAAGGTAGGCTCCACAGCCTAATCATTTCCCTACCGTGACCACCTTGCGCGGAAACGGGAACTTCGAAGGGAAGGAGTGGAGGTATCTACTAAGTAAATTGAAGTTGGAATTAATGCTGCTTTAGAAAACCTTGCACTTGGCCTGAGGCATGGACTGAATTACTTAAAGGACCTCTTAATTTGATTTTAAGCATGCTTTTCATAACAATTGGCCTTGAAACTGCCTAGAGCAATGGGACTCTGACCCATAACCCAAATGGCAGGAGGAAGCCAAGTGTTACAGCCATGTGAATGAAAAATAAATAAATACATTAGCAATATCATTTAACAGCGCAAAGTTTTGCAAGTTTTTTTCCAGGGTTTTATCTCCTAAAATTATCCAAAAGCACGCAGCTTCAGTTGCTATCACTTTGCCTCTCTTTCATTGCTGAGAGGACTTGTGGCCAGCCACCATCCCCCATTCAGCCCCTAGGAGGAGGGCACAGAGCCACTGAGAGCACTGGGGGGGAAACCTCACGGGCTCCCCAGCACCAGCCCCTCTCTGCAGAGCTGGCAAACAAGAAGCATGCAGTCCTCAGGAAGGCAAAAATCCCTGTGCTGAACAGGCCACTAGTTACATTTTCAAAAGTTTGTACAAGCACTCAAAAATCAAGTCAAGATTTGACTACTGACTGATGGGAAGTTGGGAGCACATTTCCAATGCAAACTGAGCTCCTGAGCAGCTGGATTTCAAACCCTGCTCCTGGGAATCTCCTACTGACACTTGCAGCTACAGTGTTGGTAAGACATAACATTGAGGATCTTGTCTTTTGGAGTTACAATTGAATGCTGATCTTTGCACTGAGAATTCTGCAGAGATACAAAAATCTTAGTTTCTTCCAGGCAGGAGGAGAAGTTTTCTGCGCACATCCTCCAGCAACACACTGCATTTCTTTTACAGATCTTGATGATGCCCTTACAGATGCTCATATGTCAGAATATATCTGACTGCCTTCAGGGTCGGTCATCACCCTGAGATTCCTGGTGTCTTTAAGAGCACATATTTCATATATATATATATACACATTTATTTTTTTTTTTTTTTAAACAGAGATGAAGTTTGATATCCAGGTTTCTAAACTACCTTAGATGCTGTTTGATCTTATTTTGGGTGGGCATGGATAACTCTAAGAAGCTGCTTGTTTGTCAAGGGATGGCATGAAAAAAAAAAAAAACAGTCAGACCACTTACCCACCAAAATTTTAAAAGGGAATGGAGAAGCTAATAAAACTCATAAACATTTATGGCCAGCTCCTGGTTTCAGGGGAGCTGTGCAAAGCCCCAGCTGCACTCCCCGCTTCAGCAGCAGAGGGTGCTGACGGAGTTGCGAGGGGTCCCCGCAAGAACACCCACTGCCCCTCAGGTGTAACAGCAATTGGGCCACTTCACGCCAGTACCACTTAGGATGAACAGGACCAGGGAGGGGGTTTCCAATAGGTTTGAAATATCACCGAGAGCTTGCACGACCTGCTTGTGCTGTGCAGAACAGGACAGCATGCTCACTGCTGTGCCTCCTACACAAGCTTAGGGAGTGGAGGCTGAAAATGGGTAAGACACTCGGTCAAGAATCAGCCACAAAACAACACTCTCAGTGGTTAAAGAACTGAAAATCAACCAAGGATGGCAGGTTTGAACCCGAATGTCACCACTGATGCTCAGTACAGACTCCTGCAGCCCCAAATCCTGCTCCCAGCAGCTCCTGGAGCCCAGCTGCTCCCGCGGCCACCCTGGCCGCTTCCTCCCGCAGGGAAGCCTGCTGGACAGATGGGCTGCACCGGGGCCACTGCTGGTTCACGTTGTATCAGGAAGCCAGAGTAAAGTCATCTGAAGCACCAGCAAAGCTCATGCTGGATACTGAAGGACTGTAGGTGAGGTCACAGAAAGTTTAACTGTTTAGCAAATGCAGCTGACTAATTAATGGAGGGAAAAAAAAAAAAAAAAAAAATCTTGCTTGTACATTTTCCTTTTCAGATGCAATACTCAGCTTAACTGTTTCCTGATGAAAACATCCAAGCCAAACCATCAGACGTTTCATTAAATTATTTGTGACTTTTTGAATGACACTACTTTTAACAAAAAAAAGTCTCTTCAAAGAGCAGTTTACACTCCTCCCAACGAACGTGTACGTGAATGAAGCACACCTCCACCAGCAGTTTACAAACCACAGAAAACATGCCATCTTGTAGGCTGCCTAGCAAACTTGTTTCCAAAGGCGGCTGCTGTAAATACGTTTCCCTCGTTAACACGAGTTCAGTCGCCAGAATAAAGCCACTATGATTGCGCCGTCAATCAAAATCCCGCCTTATTACCTTCTGTCTACTGCTAATTAGTGTCCCCTTTTCTTATTAGCTATGTCAAATTTTTTGCTTCCTGATGGGTAAATATGGCATTTTCAGTCATAATTAGCGTGATGCTTTCCTGCTCGGACGGCAGCGCGAACAAGTTGGCTCTTCCCACTGCACACAACGCCCGTTGGTCTTACAGCCCGTCCTCCAGGAGCGGAGCGAACAAAAAAAGAACCCCGGCTGCTGACAGAGGTGACGAGGGAAACTTTTCCGAAGCGTAAGCGAGCTTTCCATGGGAAGATTCAATTCACAGCTCCCCCCCTCCCCCCCCGGCCCCGAGGGGACCCCCCCGGCCCCCCGCACCTACCTGCAGCCGGCGGCGGCTTCACGCCTCACGCCGGGAAAGCCCCGGCCCCGTCGCGATCGGGGGTCGCGACCGTGCCGCTGCGCCGGGGCTCTGGGCAGCCGGGAGGGAGGAGGAGGAGGAGGAGGAGGAAGAGAAGGAGGAGGAGGAGGAGGGCGAGGCAGCCTCCCCGTGGCTCTGCCCCGGGCGGCGGAGCGAGGACCCGCTCAGGCGCTGCCATCCATCCGCGCAGCGCCGCCGGAGCCCCCGCGCCCCTCGTGTTGCCTCAGGAAAAATTGAGTTTTCAGTCTCTGAACTCTTGCTTCTTGTGGAAGAGCCCGCAGCGTAACCCAGCTCCTCACCCCACAACGAGTGTTCGCAGCAGCACAGGGATGTGCCCCGGGCTCCCCAACAAAATGCAGGTGATGTCCCAAAACACTGCACGCAGCACTACGACGGGGCGTACAGATGGGCACGCTACGACAGACAGGCCCCGCACTGCCACCGAGCAAAAAGGAGGAGCAGGGGCATTGCTCACTTGGCATTTGCAAATGAAATCCACACCGATATGTAGTAATTGTTAACAAAAACACTCATTTTTTTTTCTCTAAATGGATGAGAATAGTAGATTTATTCACTTGTTTTTTTACTATGCGTGCTGTTTGGTACTGGTGCCATGCTCCCGTAGCTACCAGGAGCCTGGCAGCCAAATTCTGGGGAAGATCCGCATCCTGGATGATGCTCAGCAAAATGGAAACAACCTCTTGCAGCAGCTGCCTGTCACTTGTTGTGCAACGTATAGTAATAGCAAGGAAAAACTCAACTTTACGTAACTAAGGGTAATCTGCCCGAAGCGTTCATCAGACTTGCCCAGCCATTGTAAGCATGGCGAGCATTACTCTCGCCTTCCCAGTGATGTGGGGTATTCATTATCTCTTTCCTCATCCTCTTGTTTAAAACTCCATTGCCGGGTTGATTGATACACCATTTTGCGTTTACAAATGTACATCTCTATGCACAGAAATGGAATACATTGTTTACTGGAATATAATTTTTCTTTCTCTTGTGTTTTCATTAGAATATGTAGCAATAAGTCAACATGTTAGTATCTAACATTTATTTTCTAATAGGAGTCCTATTACAGATTTGCTCCACAGCTGGTATCAATTTTCATCAGAAAAATTATCTTAAAGTTCATATTTAATGTAAATGCTATGTTCAAAAAAAGAATGCTTGATGTGTCCTTCCCAAGCTCCCATGTAAGCACAAAAAACCCTTAGAGCAACGTGTTAGCATCTGATAGCACCATTTAAAATGGCGATGACACCATTCTATTACTAAAACAAAAAATCCCCAACTGCCCCATGCCATACATCTTTCATCAAAAGCTACAGAGCAGATCTTTCTGCATACACCTAGCATAGGATGCCACTCCTTCAGCTTATCGACCTTATATTATCAAACTTCCAGACTGCAAGATGCACCAATATAATTATTTTGATATTACCATATAATTATTATTATATTACACCTGGGATAGACACCACAAAACCCAGTTGTGACTATAAATGACTGGATAAATTCAGAGCTGCAAATGTCTGAATTTGGAAGGCTGTCATTAAAAGTATGGGGAATCTAACCAGGATGCTTTTAGGATGGCACAAAAAAGCAGGCTAATGCAAACATAACTGTTTAAAAATCAGTATTTGATTCAAGTTTGTATCTGTCCAGAGAACTAAGTAACAAGAGTGCAGCAGTGAGGTCAAAGCTTTTGATGGAAAGAGCCTCAAACACATCTGGAAAGCTGAACCATGGCTGAGAAACTGAAGCCAATGTGTGTTGGGACAGCCAGGGTTAGCCGGTGCCTAATAGATATTTGTTAGAGTGCTGATGGCAGGAGCACTCTTTCAGACAGTCAGTTATGTATTTGCTTAAATTACATTTCATTGCATATTCATACAAGATACATAGCTATCAACTTGCATTTCTCCTTGGGGCAGTGGTCGAAAAGGAAGAATAAATTAATTTAAGATATGCCTTGATTGCTTTTGAGAAAAAAAAAAAAAGAGAGAAAGCATTACATGGTTGTTCGAGACACAGTAGTCATGGATGTGAGGACACACGAGCTTTCCCTCCCATCCCATACTCCAGTGTTTCTGACATTAACGTGTATAATACTGCCCCACTCAGCTGAGCAAAGATGTGGTACCTCAGTTATGGGAAGCAAAGAAAAGAGAGAGACTGCAGAGAGACATTTTGCTCATGTTCTTCTGATGCCTTTAGAGCTCAAGGTGTGAGCTGCAACTAAGCAATGTTTTTTATTGTACATTTATAATGAGGGGCAGAGCAATCCTGTTGGTATTAGAGCACAAAGCAATATAAATAAATAAATGAGGCAAGCAATAATGTGTTATAATTACAAGACTTCTAGACAGGCTGTTAATGTTCATGGAGCTTCCCCTCAGTCCTGGGGAATAATTCAGCATTACAACATTTATTCTTTGCATAGGATACAAGCAAAAGTACTGCAAATTATTGCACTGATAGGGACGTAGTATTTCCAAAACTGGAAAGAAAATTTTCAAGATATCATAAATGTGGAAAAGATATTCCCACATCATAGGGGGTGACATCATTGTTTCCATAGTTGTTAATGTCATCAATGATGTAACTGTATATTTGATTTCTTCCTGCTAATTATGCTATTTCTTATATATTCTGTGTTCTGCAAAAGCTCTTTGCCCATTAAAATACTTTTCTAAGCCAAAGCACAAATAAAGTCTAAATTAACAACATTTCACTGCTGCTGCTCCCCACCCCCACCCCCCCACCCCCAGTTTAGACAACAATCCAGCATTTAAACTACAGTAAGTAATAGCCGCAAATGGAAGGCTCTCCCTTCATATGAAACCTGCTTACTGATGCTTTCTCCACAAAAGCTGGCAGAAACAAATTCTTTAAGACACTATTCGCTAATATTTTCACTTACTTTGTGCTGAAACATAGCATCCCTATTCACAGAGCACAAACTCAAAAAGAACAAAAAGATGCTTTCACTCTACTTTGAAAAATTGGGGCATTCAAACCCAGGGGTAGACAGACAACAAAAGCCCTGACGTGCTTAGAAATCTCTGAAAAGACTCTTAAAAGATGCTGGAGAAGTGAGTTGAACATCTTTTGCCCAAGTTTCTTCCCTCCCATTCCACATGCGGGGCACTCCACGATGACAGGCAGCAGCAGCCCCGGTGTGCAGGGACACCATTGCCTTGTAAACGGCCCCCATCCCCCTGTGGCGTGGCTCAAGGAGCCCTGTAGTATTCCAGGCACGTTTTCTCTCCTAGTTACATTTTTTTTTTTTTTTGGTGGTGGTGATGTTTTTTTTTTTGTTTTGCAGAGATCTGTCAAAGTTTGCCCTCCGCTCTGTCACCTCCCCCCAGTTTGGAAAGGGTAAAATGGGAGCGAGAAGGGAGAAAATCCCATAGCTTGTCCAAAGCATGCAAGGATGATTTGTGTTCTCACTTATGGGGTATGACTGTCACTGTTGATCTGCTTTCAGGCCTAGATTACATGTGATAAGGGCTGACCTTATTTGAGTATTCACACATTATGCACTCACGGAGAGCACGCTGGACACAAAAGTCCCTCAGATGTTCTGGGCATCAATCACGCTCACAGCGTGGAGGCTGCCAAACTTTTCTTCTATTTAGCTTGGGAGAGGAGAGAGTAGTCCAAGACAGACTTAATAAAGTTTAAAGCTGTGCCACAGTATATTTGGGGTCCATTGTCTTCTAAAAGTGTGCTTTTCAACAAATTCTCTGCAGTTACCACGGACAACAATTAGTCTTTAACAAATTTGGTGGGGGGAGACGAGGTGGTGGGGTGGAGGGAAGGTAAACAAAGGGCTTGCCAGCTCGTTTAAAAAAAAAAAAAATTAAAAAAATCTCTCTTTTATTCTTCATATATTTACAAACAACAAAGTAATTTTTAAAATCATTCCTGAAAATGGAGTCATTTCAAAACACGTGAAGGTAAATCTCAGCCTTAGGAATACGTGAACCTATTGTTCATCACACACAATTTTATGCAAATACTTTTAGATATTTTTTACATTTTTTTTTTTTACAATAGATTATAAGCATAGCTAACCACTGAAACACCTAATCTGTTGTGATGACTGACACCTCTGTTTAAGCTTTCCTGATTTCATGAGAATTATAACCAGTTTGCTAAACCTTCTGTTTCAGTCTGCACTTTTATTTTAAATTATGACATACAGTCAGTAGGAAATCAGAGCACACAGCAGATGATGCATGTGCTGTTCTAAAATGTACTTAAGAGCAGGGCCCAACTTAATTTATAAAGTCTAAATTCTCAGGGAGTATCATCCTTACAGACAAAACAGACTGTAAACATTTATTAAGCATTTATGTAAACAAATAGCTCTTCCCCGCCATCATATCCAGTTCTCTCAGACGTGATTTATTTCCCATATCTGTAGACAGCATGAAATGACTCTTCAAACAAGGTATGATTTGCTTTGCTTGTACATGCTTGTTAACTCTGGAACCTACTTACACCATGGAAACTTACTTTCTTCTACAGCTGACCACTCCAGCAGTAACACTACAGGCATTTTTTGTAGGGCTGGAAATAAATAGGAAATGTATCCATCAGCCAAAAGGATGCTCTGAACAGTTAAGTGTGTTCTCTCTTTTTCAGTTTTAGATGCTGTCATTGATGGAGTGTTTGTTGCTGCAGGTTAAGAGATCTAGATGTTCATGGTATAATGTATCTCATCATGGGAAAGCTCTGTGGCTTATCCAAAGCACCCTCCCCCCCCCCCTTTTTTTCCCCTCCTAATTTAAAACTATTTCTCAGTTATGTGTCAAAAGTGACTGATCCTTGAGAAAAGGAAGGAACAGCACACTGCCAAGAGAGGTGAAGAGACCTTTGGATTAAACCAGGGGAGAAATATTTTTCTCTTGAGATTTGAGTACTTTACTCTGAAGGAGGTGGTTTTCAGACACAAAAAGATCTAGTATCTTCCAACAGAAGGGATAATATCCAAGATGATAGCATGAGAAAATCTACTGCCAGCTTCTCCAAATTTCCTCTTAAGCCTTTCTCAGAGGTAGGTTGGACACTTTCAGGAGGTGTGTTTCCTAATGACAACCTGCTGTGGCTGTGCAGCAAGTGTTGCAACACATTCTTTTTAAAATACAAACACCAAACCATCAATCTCACCATAAATTGGGGTCAGGCTATGGTATGGTTAATGCTAACCAAGTACTGAGATTTCAATCCAAGTTCTGTCTATAAAGCTGAGCTAAGTTTTAAAGCAAAGCATTCAATATAAAGTTTGTGGCTAGTGGCATTTGGATCAAAGTTCTAAAAAAACAATCATTCTTTCTTAGTAATTGGTCCTACACAGCCTAATATGTGGTGGTTTGTTTTTTTGTTTGTTTGTATTTTGGAGGGAGGGTAAAGATAAGCCTATTATTTTAAGGCTTTTACTATAAGCTTTAGTATATGCTTTTTAATCTAATGAAAATAAATATCTTTTTTTTTTTTTCCCCTTTTACCAATATGAGAATACAGACAAAGATACACATATAGGTGCCAACCCCTTTAAAAGTTCATTTCTCTGAAATGCATTACTACATTATACAATAAGGGCACATTTTTCAGACAAGCTGGATCAAAATCTAAATGTGCAAGGGAAGAATGCACCTTCATCTTTGCTAAAGCTCCTTGCTAGGCCAACTCTATCTCAATAAGGAGCCAGCATCATGAAAGGAAAGCATCTGTTAATGAAAGTTAAAGGAGTTTGGATGCATCTGACTAAACTAGAAACAATTATGTATAGTGTTTTGTCATAGTCTGCCTAATCTTGCAAGGAGAACTTGCACAGAAGGACTTTGTTTGCACTTTGCTCCACCTAAAAGTTATGGTTTTGTAGGTAAACCTGTTTGGAAGATTTTTTGGGAATGTTTTTTGTTGAAAATGCATTTTGTTAGAAATGTTGAACTAATCTGAATCAAAGCTTCTCAAATAAATTCATCCCATTTAGTTTCTGCTCTACTTATGACTTTTATAACAGACAGTGGCTTAAGAAACACAATCCTGAAAACAAGAGGTATAGAAACAGGTCTGTCCTCCTCCACCCCAAGCACTATATACTACATCCAGGGTGCTCACCCTGAACTTGGCTTTTAAATATTATTATCCTGCCCATGCACCCTGAAGTCTGGGTGGGAGCCCTCTCAAACTGGAAGCCAAACACTTGAGCACAGCATCACAGTATATTCACCTCCATTACCTAGCTTCTGATCCAGAGCAGGCCAGTGTCCAGATGTCTCAGACAGTGGCAAAACAAAAACTCACTTAGCTACAAAAGTTAAAGGCATCCCCAAAAGGTCATAGACCACAGCAGCCTCTGAACGGACATGCTGGATCAGGCCAACAGCTCTGTTAGTCTGTATTCCTGTCTCCAATAAAAGGAATTTGCTTTTTATTATTTTTTAAACACATCGCTTTTTAATTTAATTGGGATGTCTCCTGTCTTTTATTATGTAAAAGGTTAAATGGAAGAATCCAATTTTCATCCTCTTTTTTTTTTTTATTACATGTATTATTTTATTTTCCTCCTTCTGTCTCCTCTTATCAAAGTCCTCTCTAGCTTGCCCCCAAATTTTAAATTCCTCTCTCCTGAGGAAGATGGTTCATCTAGCGTTTTAGTCACTCACCTATTTCTGCTGCACCTTTTTATAGGCTGGAGTGGTCAGATACAAACATCCTGGAGAGGATGTGGCACTGAGTGACACAGCCACTTTTAGAAGCCAGCTTTATCTGTTTGGCATCTAATGCTTTGTTTGCTTTTCTCACCTCAAAGCAGAAGATTTCATTGACTTGATCAGGAAGATAAGAAGGATATTTTTTGTACTCAGAGTTAATTTAAAACACAGAGGAAGTATACCAGGATTTCATATTTGACAACATGCATTTATCAAAAATACTTTAACCCACCTATTCATATCACTTCAGTAAATCTCTCTCAGCTTTTCTTGATTCTTTCTGATCTAAACTGATTTAGGTAATTACTTTGTCCTTCTCTGAAGTCACTCTTTCCTCCAAAGCTTAATATATCCAAAAACAATTTCCAGAAGTTGCTTATCACTGCCTTCCTGGTTAACACAGCAGAGCACCATGCCTCCAAAATTCTCCCCAATTCTCCTTCCCCTCTAAACATACTACAGAAAAAGGCTGCAAGACCACAGAATGCGAAGAGCAACAGTGAATGATGGTTAGGCATGATGGTTGGGTACAGAGAGGAGGAGAGGTCTGTAACTACCCTAATGCACCTCAAATAACTCTCTTAAAATCATTCACATAGTTTTCTCAGGGCTTTATTTTTCCTCTCTTGTAGAGCATGTGTTAATAAAGATATAACTATTGTGCATGCAGCTTATGTGGACCCCTTTACAGTGCCCAAGGTAGGAATCTGTTCTCCTGGTCACAACAGCCAGGCTCCCGTGGGAAGCTGGAACCTAAATTTAGCCCTCTGGCCTGGCTAGGAGAAATGGATGAAGATGTTGCATGGTGCCTGTAATGCTAGCCAATGCAGAAATTTGAACACATGAAACACCAAGTTTAAACGTATGTCAATAAACCACTCTATAGTAAACTTTGACTTCTGTAACTGAGAAAAATTAGGTAAATGGGTTTTAAGCATGCATAAAAATAATAGATAATGTTTTTATAAAATAGATTATTCTCACCAAATTATAGCAGAGTCTCTTGGTGCAATATTTAGGTTGGATCTTAGGAGAAAATTCTTCACTGTAAGGGTTGTGCGGCGTTGGAACAGGCTGCCCAGGGAAGTAGTTGAGCCACAATCCCTGGAGGTCTTCAAGAAACGTGTAGATGAAGAACTTAGGAGCATGGTTTAGTGGTGGACTTGTCAGTACTAGGCTAAAAGTTGGACCAGGTGATCTTAGAGTTCTTTTCCAACCTAAATGATTCTATGAATATCTTAGTAGTACTTAATTTTGTATTTCCAAAGTTCCTTTCACCACAGTTTGCATTTCAGTATCCTGCTTTCCCAAACAATAAATGGACAAAGAAATATTTTTTTTCTCCAAAAACTGCATTTCTGGTGGATTTGGAAAGTGTCCTACAAATTCAAGACAGGTATCTGCCAAAATAAATCCAACACTAAATACTCACATAACAGATTTTGTTCTTACAAACCTCTTACTGGTTAACCATTTCCAGCTCAAAACACTTTTTTTTTTTTTTTTCCTCTTTTTTAAACTGAGCAAAGAAACATGTCAGTCTGTTTGCAATCACACTGCTCTAGCTTGGACCTCACAGCAGATCACCACGAGGAACCACGCTGCTCTTAGGTACCCAGGCCTCCTAGGAGATTAACGCCATAACGCACACCCACTATTTATAACTTTCCTTCAATGACAGGTGCATGAAGACTACAGAAGTCATCAAACACACAGACAGTAATTGCATTTTGTGGCTTCAACTTTGCAAAGAGCACAAGCAGTACTTGTCATTGAAACATTCTCATCTGTACTTGCAGGTTTACCACAAGCACATTATGGAATAACGAGAAAAAAAAAAAAAGCCTTTTTCATTCCATTGCTACTAAATGTTGTGTGTTTTCTGTTGTAACACATCAAAACCTCAAAGCAATCTCTAAGAAGACATGGACACAGTATGACACCTCTGAATCACATCTGACTGCCCTGTTGAACTTGAAGGCAAGGAGAAACATTTACGCTACACTGGGCTAGTGAATTTTCAAGTAGTAATTTCAGTATCGGTTCTGTAATAGTACTAAAAATAAACATACACTTTAAGATACTTTATTTCAACAGTAGCCCCCCTCTCAGTGGAAGGTTTTGTTTGCTGGCTTGAGTTTTCTTAGCTAACATGAATATTAAACACAACAAAACTTGGCTCTGCCTCTTTAAATAAGTAGACAGCTTCTTTAGTTCTTCAAATTCCTTCACCTGTCCCCAGTTACACAGCACAGCTGCTCGGGGGTTTAAGATTTTTTGTGAAGTAACAGTTCATGATAATCTCATTAAATCCTTTCTAACACTTTCCAGTTCATACAGGACTTCCTTAGCCTGGGTGAGTGCAGCGAGGATTGGCTGTTTAAACTATCTCGTATTAAAAAAAAAAAATGTCACCCAAACCCCTCCTCAAAGAGCAAACCTCATCAGCCTGAAAGTGCAGCGGAACCAAAGCATTGCTCAAAGCTGGAGCAAATACAGAGATGCAGCAGCTCTCTTTTCTGTCTGTCTCTACAGCTATTTAAAAAAAGGAAAAAAAAAAAAAAAAAAAAAACAGCATTAACAATGTAATCCTTAATATCTTGTGTGTGTGCAAAATGATTTACATGCTATGTATATTCCTTTACCTACAGATACATTTATTTAAATATAGAAAACTCTCTCTCCCTGCTAACCCAGGGAGCACTCATCCGTCTCAGCCATTCACCAGATGGGGAGAAGAGCCTCCCCAAAGGGAACAGAGTGAAACAACAGCGACTATTTGTAGATACACCTCTTATTAGATCTTCCAAACCATGCTATGGGTGTCCTGAAACAACTGAGGGACCACTGAGGTCCCTCAAGGAGAGGGATCTCCATTGAGGAGAGCTCTGGGCCCAGAAGTCCTGGTGGTGAGCAGATTTAAGTGACACATTAAGAGTGGCAGCAGGAAAAGCTGGGATGTCTTAAATTGCTCTACAGGGAAACAGGAACTATTTTTAGGCTTTATTACAAATAAAAATAAAATTACAGCACCAAGTACTTCTATCAGAATGGTCAGGTTTTGTTTCACTGTACGCAGTCTCATCATTTACAGTTTAATAGGATTTGTCCCTATTTACATGCACTTAAACAGCAAATGCACATTTCCCGTTCCAACAGCCAAAAAATACTTTTTCAGCTTGCCTGCCTAAGCTCATCCAAAAGGAGCAATGCAAAACATGTAAGACAGTTTAAAGTCTGCAAATAGGAGAAGGGGCTGGCCAGCTCAGGTGTCTGGATAACAAACATTTTCAGGGGCTTTTCAGTGGCTTAAATCCAGGACAGCTCTGCAGTGATTTATTCATCTCCAGCAGCTCTAGGGTGGCCTGTGTAAAATTAGCTGGTAAGCACAAACCGGGATCTCAGCGGGCACGTTCCCCACTGACGGCAGCAGTAACCGGTGCTCCTGCTGGCAGTCATGGTAAAAAGACCCAGGACTGAGGACATCTCATTGCAGTCAGAAGGAACAAGGTCCCACGGCAGAGCATTACGCTAGGATTTCGCAGGATCAAAGTGCTGGTTGTCTTATTTAGGCTATAAATATGTGTCACTTTTGATAATTGCCCTGTTTCACTTTGAATAGACATTAAAGGCAGTTTTTAAGGGCTATGCAGAATTTGTCTTTCAAACATGTGCCCTTCAGAGCACGCAACGCAGGCTGTTTTGCAGCCTAAGTTCCTACTGAAGTTCACATTTTTTAATCCCATAAAATGAAAGATGTCTCTACATCTCAGTGTGGAGGGGAGCAAATACCGATGGGCTCCCCATTCAGAATAGGTCTCATGTCTGGGACCTCCCCGATAAGACTTTTTGCATTACTGGAGCACCACATTTAAGACGGACTTGGTTACAAATCTCCATGCTATGCAAATCTCTCTCTCTTTCCACCAGCTGCTCTGCTGCAGGGCACCAGTACACTGCTCTGGCCTGCAGGCTGGAGAACAAGTACACTTCTCTAAAATGCTATGAAATACAATTAGTTGTATAAGCCTCATCGGATGGGGCAGCAACATAGTTTTAGTTCTTGCATGCTCTTAACCTGAAGATTGCAAATCAACGTCTTGAGCTCCCATGTACTCATTGCAAACAAAATAAGTGCTCGTTTCACTCAGGAGAGACTAGCGTGACAATTATCACACGAGTCTTAAGATGCTGGCCTGACCTCAGTCATCACTGAAAGGGCTGCCTATAATAATTGCTTGACCCTTGGCAACTCTGACACCACAAAAGGAGTTTTGCCCAGTCTCCAAAAAGCAGTGTGTGCCTTGCACCAAGAACATACGGACATGCTTATGCCATGAAATCACACCAGACTGGCACAAGCCACTCAGCAGAGTATTAGAGGAGGCTCTTGGGAACTCATTAGACTTCCACCATAACGTCCCCAAACCTAACAGAAATTGCAAAGATTTTTTTCCTGCCTCCAGTGCAACTCCATCCACCTTTGCAAGGCAGAGGCTGAAGTGTAGCACGTGTACTTTTTCTTTGGCTGGGATGATCCAGCAACATATGTACAGTCACTTCATGTGCTGAGGCAAGTCTGGTACCTTCACTGTCTCTCACCGACCTGAAGCCATCATGACTGCGGTAATTCTCAAAGTCTCAAAGAAAAGCCAGAAGCTGATGGAAGACTCGCGGATTTAACACAACCAAAACATGAACCCAGAAATGCTGCTTCCTTTCTTGAAAGGATGTGATTCAGAAAGATGTCACGTTTTATTTTCTCGTCTCTTATTATATTCACTCAGGTGAACATTGTAAGTACCTTGTGCATCTAAATTCAGTTCTGCCACATTTTTCATTAATTTTGGTTAATCTCTTTTTCGTATGTTCTCTGTAGGTACCTTCTTTAAAATGTGCTAATTTAGTTCTCTGCCTGTAGATAATACATTAACCTCAGCACTTGCAAATGCTCAGATGGAAAATAAGAAGTATACACTAGAAGCCACATGCTTATTGAAAACATGTAGCTGGATAGTATCAACATGACACTGGGTTAGTAGATTAAAATTAACCTACATTTCTGTAATATCATCAAATAAATTGACCTGCTAATAAAAGGAAACACATTTCCATAAGAATATGAGTGGTGTCCAAGTAACAATTCCACAATGATACATTTTCAATTAAAGAATTACAATAGACTACTCTTTATTTTTTTCTCTCTAATGTTAGGTTGTAATTCATTATTGTACAGGCAGCTGAATATTAACTTACAGCTTCTGTTCTTTTTCTTTTTAGTAACTAGGAAACACTTTCAAGGTCAAATCCTGATTTTATTACAAAGAAATCCACAAACCAAATTTTTAAAGTTGAAGTTGCGTTGTTGCCCTTTATCTGGCACCTTGTTCCTATCCTTTTATCAAGATATGGAAATATCAACAAAATCTATAAGAAACTGACCGCCAGATTGCCAAGGGTGTGGAGGGGTGGGTAACACAAGAGAAACAGATATACTTCAACATCCTGCTATTCTGTGACCAAAAAAGACTAATTTGCTGCAGGACCACAGGACTTAGCAAAGGCATGGCTATAAGAAAAGAGACATTTAATGAGTCAATGTTTGCATGGAGCAACCAGTGTATTATTTAAATACCCATTTATGGTCACAGTTCTTTAAACTGCAAGAGTATGAAAATTAGGAGACTCATTCTTAAAAGATAAAACGTGATCTTCAATTACCTTATCATGCGCTCCTATGATGTTCTGTCACAACATATCACACGCTGAGGTCATATGATATTACAAAATGATAGCATATAATCAAATTACAAGCAAAATGAATTACATTCTAAGAGGGTTTTTCATATACATTTAAGTGTCTGTCAATAACCACATTTCTGAGCTTTGGATAGATAGCATTGGTGCCTGGAAGGGAACAGTACCCTGTATTGTCCAATTCCCCACTAATGCTTAGTTTCAATAATTCAGAATTCATTCTGAATGCTAAATTCACAGTAGTCACTGAATGTAAAGCTTGAAATAACCCTACCCTCAGAATGTGAAAAAAGCTTTTTTTCCTCAAATTTGTTAGCAAAAGAAAAGTAGGGGGATGGGGAAAGAGAGAATCAAGACATTGTTCCCATTATACAGTATCTGTGCAAGGATTATTTCAAGTTAGAAAGCTACCAAGAAATGCAAAAAAAAAAAAAATATGACATGCTGAACAGTAGTTCCTGCTTCCCATGAAAGCCATCTGTTCTGTGTATGTACATGGTTTGAAAGACATTCCCGGGATTGTGTCAAGCCAAAGGAATCCCCACTAGAGTTACAGAAATATAAACTCTCTTTACACTGGCAGAAGGGCTCCAAAATGCAGCCCCGAAGACACGTATACGACGAGGCGCAAAACCGTAACAGTTCTGCTGCCATACCATACGTTACGCAGGATTTTCTCATCTGATATTATACTATGAGAACTGAAACTTTAGCAGGGATAACATTGCATTACTTTGAGTTAGAAATTCTTCAGATGAGTATAAGGCGAGTTCTCCATTCCTCTCTATTGCAAAATGGCATCATCACCCATTCTCTCATTTGCAGCTGACACGAAAAAAAAATGCCTGGAAAATATTTCCGAAATAGGATTAATTCCATAGAATGATTTTTGCCATTACTGATTTTAATGAGGGAACATGGCAAAGTTTGAATTAAATACTTGTTCCACATTCATTCCCAAACTCAGCCAAACACTTCATGGAAACATGAGTCTGAAAACAAAAGTATAATAATTAATACTCGTGTAGGAAGGACAATCCTTCCTGTTCGTTTGACATTTTCACAATCCCTATGTCTATTATATGACTGAGTTCAAATTGCAATTATTTTTCCTAGGGAGCAATTAAATACTGCTACCAATGTTAAGCATAAACACAACTCTAACTACAAGCAGCGCTCAGATGACCAGCTCAGGTTCAAAGGTTCACTGCACATGAATATCCATAAATACCACTGACAGCCTTAGCAGTATAATGAACTTTGCAGCAACTCATGCAGGCAGTCTACACAATACATGAACATAATGCCCCTAACCTTAAAGCAAGAAACTTCCAAAAGCAATTCTGAGCAAGTGTTACAGCCTGAGACAGTGTGTTTAAGAACTACTTAAGAAATAGTCCAACATGTTTGGTTTTTTTAAATGTTCCTCTCTGCTATGTTAATGTGTTTATTATTTTCCAAATCATCCTGTGGAATCACACAGTAGAACTGAATGAAACATGAGCTGTTCATAAGGACGTGCAGTTCTACTGAATTGTCACACTAATTAGCAGTGTATTCTTACCTCCATTAATTTAAGCAAGCAACATTACAAATTACATACCCTTTGCTTTTTAAGGAAGCACATAATATTTTATCTTTAAGATGTTTACATTTTTTTCTTGCAAACACTAGCCACTGTACCACACAGCCTCACATAAATAGATATTTCTGGCATCTCTTTAAATATACTCCCTGTTCCCAGCTCCAAAATCAGAAATGTGTTAAAGAAACATCCTCTATTTGAAATCCAGGGAATATTTTCAAAGCATTGGTTCTGTTTCTTTAACTCCACTACTTATTTTCCTAATTGCAAAGAGGCTGCCACTTTACTTCTGTGCAGAGCTGTAGCATGAACAAGAGAGGAGGCTACTATACAAATCCATACACTTGGTAAATTCTGCTGCGAAAATTAGCAAATGGAAACTACTTTATATACTCCCTTGACTCCAAGATTCAAGAACCCTAAGGATGACTTTAAAGAGAAACTAGGAAGATATATGATTAAGTCAACAGATTTTTTGAAGGTACATGCTGTAAGTCAATGTAATGACGATGCCCCTTCCTATCTCCTTGATCCAGAACATGGCAGAGATCCTCCTTTGAGGTGGGTTTTGCTATTTCTGGAAGTAGTACAGAAAGTCAGCATCTCCCTGTTGAAACATTATCACTTCTCACAGAACACCAGATGGAGGGGAAGAGGGCTCACACACCTCACTCTATCTATTTCTCAGACAAGTCACCTGGGCTTAGCTTAAACAGCAGCAGCTTAAGGCAAGATACCCGAGCACACGCCAAAGCAGACAAGAAGCACTCACTGGTCTTGCCACCTCTCTTTGGGAGAAAGGCAGTAATCAGCAGCAGATAAGCAGTAATGACCAAACATCTGTCAGCATCCTACTTTACTGCTGTATCAGCCCAGAAATCAGCACCGTGAGGAAGCTCAGCATTATCTATGATAAGAATTTCAAGCGTAGCTTAAGGGCACTACTTGGTGCCATATATAAACTAGAGATGTTGTCAATTATTTTATTACTAATTTTCTTTCTGACGCTTATCATTAAATGAGCAAACTACTGTGGTTAACAGGCCTTTCTGATTTGGAGCTCAGGTTATGTATTGATCACTGAGGATCAACAAATCTCCATAGGCACGTGCTGGGATCTGATCTGCTTTGCTCATCTATAAATCCAGGAGCTCACTTAGCATATGCTATGGCATATAATGAAAATCTCCTTACTTCCTGAGTCCATAGAGATCCTGGACTGGGAAAAGTGCTTCCCAGTTCAATCATGCTGGAAGACAGCAGAGATGCTAGCTTATTTTTGGTCACAACAGGACTTGCCTTCATGCAGAGACACCCAAAAGGCATGTATTCGTGCAACTAGGTCCTCAATTAATTGATGGGGGAAGTCTGCGTGTCACAACATGACAGATACACAGCTCTCTGAGAGCCCCCACAAGAGCAGGTGGCAGGGAAAGGACCTTCCCTGCCTACATGCATGTGGTCCTTGGGAGAGAGAGAAGTGGGGGCTAGATCGCAAACCAGATGATCCAGTCCCTGCTGATCACAAATTTTAAGTGAAGAATGGATTTGTAATTCCAGGAAAAACAAATCAATACAGGAGCTGCACTGTCTGCATTTTCTGTCTCCACTGCTTGCTTCTCTTTAGTGCTTCAGATTTCTGAGGGTGGCTTTGGTACTCCTTTCAACGTATCGCCTTACCGACTGATTACAATCTCTTCAAAACCTCTGCAAGGGATTTTTCCCAGATAGATGGGGCAGTAACCACAACTCTAT
The DNA here is from genome assembly GCF_013377495.2 of Cygnus atratus. Lineage (NCBI taxonomy): Eukaryota > Metazoa > Chordata > Aves > Anseriformes > Anatidae > Cygnus > Cygnus atratus. The sequence goes on from NC_066365.1 coordinate 9,072,773, forward strand.
TCGGTGGCTGAAGTAACATGACATGAACAGTTTAGACCCAATTTTTCTTTCTTGTTCCTAAGAGCTACTCAACCATACCCACAAACAACTTTCTAACGGGGGAACTGAATGATGTTTTTATCCTTCATCTTAGGTGAAAAGCCCTCTTACCCTGGTAGGATACAGCCTAATATACAGAAAACAGTACCACTTGCTTCCTTCACACCTACAAGCTTGCACAAGTTTATAATACAAGTCTGAAAACTGACATAAGGAAACGTAGTTATTTGAATACCCTAATCACAAATTAATAGGGTATTACTGCTTTTTTTGATAATTCTTTAAACACTACAAATGCTGCCCTAAATGTTCTCGATGATGTGCAAATATAACTTAAAACATGTGTGTATATACACATATATATATATAGATTGAAAAATATAGCAAATATAGCTTCTCTGATAACTGAGAGGCCATTATTGCAATGAAAATACTCTGCTTTCAGGATTGAAGTGACCCAATGACTCAAAACGTACATTGATTGTGATGGTACTTTATGCATGATGCAAATACGGTCTCAAAGCTAGAGACTACTAGCAAGCTATCTCAAAGGAAGCAAAAGAGCTGGCCAGGGAAGAGCAACACACACAATTAAAGAGCATGAGAAAGGCCGTAAGAGGCCATGCAGCAGTGTGCGGGTGAGAAAGGCAAGACATCAACTGGCCAAGTGTGGTCGCTATCGGCTGCCAGAGTGACTGCAACCCTGATTTTCTGCCAAATATTGATGACAATAATTCTACAATAACAGTCACATCTGTGCTAGGCTCCCAGAACTAATATTGCTTTTTTTTCTTTTTTTTTTTTTAATTTATTTATTCAACTTGTTAAATCCAGACACACTGAAGAAGTGTTATTTCTCAGAACTGTTACCAAATCAAGATGTTATTTTCATGTTTCCCTAAGAGGCAACTGTTTATCATTTAAAAAGCATTATTTAAAAATACAGTCAAAGTATAAAAGCACAGTCACCATAGTGTTTAAAATTTTTACGACAACAAATGCTATTCAGTTTCCATGTTACATCCTGCTGCTGACAGCTTGTAGGAATAAAAAGGGTATGTTAAAAAATCCTAGGGGGAAAAAAAAAAAAAAAAAGCTGATATATAACTTAGACTAAAAATCTCTTCCATGACCCAAGCAAACCTAAAACATGTCATACTTGTTCAAAAATTTTTACGTTGCATGATTCAGTACCTTGATTTTTTCAATAACTTGTTAGTCTCGATCTGAATTCTTGATAAATCGACCCATAAGGTTGTTACCTTAAGACTCAGATCTTTTATTTATTTATTTCCCAACAAATTTTTACTGAAATGATACATTTACGGGAACTTTCCTAGAAGACCCTGAATAACTTCACTCTCTAGAGAGAGCTTAGGGCACTCAGACCTTAAAAAAAGACAACAAACAAATAAAAGTCAATAGCTGGTAGAACCAGGGATTAAGCTTGATATACTCACAGAACAAAAAAGGCATGAGACTTTCACAAATAAGACCTATCTTGAATCAACTCCAGGCAAATAGACAGCCAAGTAGGAAATACACATGAAATACCGGCCTTGGCTGAACATATAGCTCACAGAATTCGACATCATACACTACATATAAGGGAATATATTAGCATTCAACTGGTCAGAGATCTTGGAAGGAAGGAAAGTAGAGTTTCTACAGTACAAGTCTCTGCAACAGTTGCCCAAAAATGATTCATCAAAATATCATTTCAAAATACTTTTTTCTTGCCTACAGGATAGTTTCTACTTTGCAACTATATTGGCCCTTTCCAAATACCACAGTTTTTGCCATGTCATAATTCTACTACTTGTAAAATAGAGACAAAATGAACTAAAGTAATAACCTACAACATTAATTGTAGATCGTTAACTAATAACCTACAATAGATGTCACATTTACTGGCTACTTAATGCCCATCAGTTGGGGTCACTGGCTTTGACAAATTGCTTTGTGTGTAAAAAGAGAGCTTTTATTGTTCTCAACTGATTTGTTGAACTTTTCAAGCGTCCTCTTCTGTGCCTTCACCACACAACATATGGGTCGTTCCTGGTGTTCAGTCTTATTTATCCCACCCATTACTTGCTCAAGTATAGGTGTTCTATATAGTGTGTAGCTGGTATAATTTTCACTCTGAAATGCTAAATTTCTGGGGGCAGGGGAAGAACAGAATTTCCTTAATATTCACATTCTAGGTCGTGAGATGGGAATTACTCCTGATAAAAGTTTCAAAAGACTCCCACCATCCTCTTGTACGTCACCAACCTCAACTTAAAAAGAATTGTTCACGATCTACAAGGAAGATAGAAGTGCAGTTAAATGGAACCATTTGAAAGCATTAACTCCTTGCTTTCACGTCAGCAAAGCCGGCTTCTTTCTAGGAAGTATGTAAAAACCACAAAAATGGATTTACCATTTCAAGGCATCTGTGCAAGGACAGAATCATGTTTCCAATAAAGAATTCCTTGTTCCCAGAAGGCATTTAATCCTTTACACGCATGGCACCACAAGTAATTTTTATTCAGTTTCCAGCAATCATACAATTTTTTCAAATACCGCAAGATACACTTTGCAACTGAGTTGGTGTTCTGCTCTTGCTAACATTTCACAAGACGAGTGGTAAAGCTGGTACCAAAGAGCACTGTGTGGCCCAAGTACAAACCAGAGATGTTGTCAAAATGTTTATTTCTAAACTGCTTTCTGACATGAGCAAAACTGAGACGAGCCAACTACTGAGTCTATCAGACCTTGCTACCTAACTGCACTTGGGCAGACACCATCTGTGAGGGACAGATGCTGTTGACTTGAAGCCTAACTGTTACACTCAGAGACAACTTGGAGAAACAATAAGTTTGGACCTTCTGCGCTCTTCAGGATTTCATTTTGTTTTGTTTTTGCCACTGTGCAATGAGATTTTTTCCCATTTTAAAAGTCTGTAAACACTTGTATCACGTTTACATTTTTACAACAGGAAAAAACCAACAATTTCTGTGACACAGGCAAATCTGTGGGTCCATCTCCAATTCCAGAAAAATGTAGGGATTCTTTTTTACTTTGTTGCCAAAGTTATTTTGAGCGTGAAGCTCATCAAATGCCAGGAAAGAGAACTGAAATTTCCTCTCCCATGCCAAGCAGGCATTACACTGTGCCCTTTTGGCAAGGGGGTAAATAACAGCAAGACAGCTTATGAGGGTGGAAATAAGATCCACATTGCTACACACTAATGTCTACACATTTGGAAAAGTGCCTAAACCTTTGCAGACTGGGATTTTCAGGAAAGGTAAAAGCACACTGCTATCCTTCCATGTGTTCATGTTATATTTTCATTTAATAGTAAAAGCCCATTTTTATTTATTTTTTTCCCCACACTAGGCTTCAAGCTTTTGGCAATTATGTTTTCAAACTTCTCCCTGACATCATGAGAACTGGAAACCTAGTTTTCTTTTGTTTTGCATGAGAGCATAAATTTTCATTTGATCATTTGACTGTGGACACTAGGGATATCAGACAGAGAGCAGTTATTATGAAGCTGTTGATGAGATTACAAAAGCTGGCAGCTCTGTGCTGCCATTCAGAACACTGCAGAGGAATGCTGACAAAACTGTCCACTTATCCTTCCATCCCCTATTGAAAAAGCTAATTCACTGCAATTTATTTAAGTATTACAATTGAGACTTCCTAAAACATTTTTTCACTGTAACTTTAGGACCTCATCTCTTGCACGTGAGCTGCCTTACATGGTGTGACCACTGAGAGATGCTGGGAGTCTTGTTTGACCTGACCTGGTCACACTGAGCCACCAGCTGCCTCCAACAGGAGGGAGGATGAACCTCAGGGAGACCCTCCAGGAAAGAAATGTGTAGGAAAAAAGGCACAAAACACATCCTGAATCATGGTGCTGGCTGGCATAACGCAACTCCTAAATTCTGCATGTATGCAACAGGAATATTCCCAGCTATCCCTATCACTGGCAAACACACCACAGGAAAATGAGCTGGACATGTGGATTCAACACAAAACACAAGTGAATGCAGCAAGTGTACCAACAAAAATACCTGTTACAAGAGTCCTAGCGTAATGAGGAAATGCTGAGACAAAAGCCATTGAAAAAGTGATCTTCCTCCCACCCTATTCAAACAAGCATGAAGAAGCAGTGAGTAACCACCATCAGCTCCCTCTAAACACTGCTCCCTCTAAAGCAGAGAGGGGACGGCAATGTAATTCAACTACAAGGCAGCACCAGTTTTTCTTTAAGATTCCAGGGACGCGTGCACATTCACATTACTATGCAAGGTTGACAGAACACTTTACTGATCTCTCAGCAATCAAACTCTGGCCAAAATCAGGATTCTCATTCCTGCAAGGCTCCAGCATGCCTCCTGCACAAGCACAGAACAAAAAGGAAAGGCAGCCTGCATCATCTATCCTTCAACTTCCTATCACTTTAAAGTATTTGTAAAACAAATCCTATGTTTTGTTCTGACTCGTGCAACTTTCTGTCCTCTGCTCAGGAACATGAAGATTAGCTAGACAAAACAACAGAGAAGCCCTCAGAAGAGGAGGGGACCTTCAAACCCAGGCAGCCTTCTCAAGGATGAAGTTTCCAAACCACTTTTGCATTGGCAGCTGGCATGAGCAAATTTTAATATTCATAACAAGATACACACTGAAATGGTGCGTGTCTTAGCACAAATTTAAACTTTCAGTTCTTCATTTTGAAATCTGTCTTCAGTGAGCAATTGTTAAAAACAGTTGACCCTTGTTCATATTGCCCAAACCGACGCAAGTTAAGATAGGCAAAGCTCGTGGCACTGTTTTTTGTTCGCTTGCTCTAAATTTTTGTCAGGGCCATAAAGATATATGAACAATGAGTCTATAAAACATGAATGTTTCAATGGTTAAATATTTTGGTTTGGGGCAAAATCATCTTAATATTCAATGTCTTCTGATTATTATTTTTTTTAATTTTAAAGTAGGAAACCATTTTGAAATTTCTTCACAGATATGTTCCTAGCTTAAAAAGAGAAAAAAAAAAGTTTCAATATAAATGTCTTATAACTTGGGAAGTGTAGCAAGATAAGGCATTTCCAAAGAAACCTGAGAGTGACAACAGCAAGCGGAATGCGGCAGCGCTACAAGCACAGAGCTGTCCCCCCAACAGCGAGATCCCACTGGAGCAAAGCAAAGCAAGAAGAGGGAGAGAAAGGAAGGAAAAAAAAAAAAAAACTGTTGCAAGTTCATGCACCCCTATTACAAATTCATTTTAATTAAACAAAGAGATTGTACAGACATTGCTGACAGGGATTATCAAAATAGAATGGCGCCACCTGCCCCTTGCAGCCCAATTAATTAGTAGAGAATCTGAGGTGCCAATTATCACAAAGGAATAGGAAAGGATCAGTAAACACAGCTCATGGTGAACTTGAAAATTAACTCTTTCAGCTCAAGCCCCACAGCCTCAGGCACAGACTTGAGCTTTCTGCTGCACCAAAAGCCGCACACTGAAAACACACGTGGGACTTCTGTATGTTTCATGTGGTCTTGTGAGGGGTGACCACTACTGCTGCTCCTAAAGTCACCAGTGTACTTTTCAAATTACGTTACAAAATTCAGAGTGGTATTTCTATCATTTAAGTTTGTACAAGCTCCTCAAAGAGAAAGATGGACTTTCGACTGTGATTGAGGTACCTCAAGAAAATGTCCATCATTTCCCATGCCACACCAGAGAGTGTGAGACAGCAAATCTATGGCTAGAATTCCAGTTATTGACAGAAATTAGCAAAAAGTTTAGTTTACTAGAAAGTAGGTCAGGCTCATATGTACTTGGTCCCTTTCCTCCCCCCACATATAAGAGGAAGAAAAGCTTCTCCTCTTTCAAGTCCTTGGGTAGGCAGCATCCAGCTTACTCAGAGGGTAAACAGGAAGGCTTGGGAGCAGAAACGAACTGGAAATCTATTTTACCAGGGAATCCAGAGTCCAACATAGCATTTCAGACAGTTCTGGATTTTGATCTACAGTAAGTGCTACCAAAGGCCCTGCAGGTACCTTTACAAGGGGAGCCTGCATTAGCGCTTGCACGACCTAGCCTGCATCAGGAGGAGTGTGGACAGCAGGCTGAGAGAGGTGATCCTCCGCCTCTACTCAGCCCTGGTGAGGCCTCATTTGGAGTACTGTATGCAGTTCTGGGCTCCCCAGTGCAGGAGGGACGCAGAACTTTTAGAGAGGGTCCAGTCATGAAGATGATTAAGGGACTGGAGCATCTGTCCTATGAGGAAAGACTAAGTGAGCTGGGCCTGTTTAGCCTAAAGAGGAGGAGGTTGAGAGGGGATCTTATCAACCTCTACAAATAGCTGAGGGGACAACGTAAAGAGGATGGGGCCAAAATATTCACATTGGTGGCCAGTGAGAGGACAAGGGGTAATGGGTATGAATTGAATGACAGGCAGTTTCATTGCCATATGAGGGAGAACTTCTTTAGGGTTTGGGTGATAGAGCACTGGAACAGGCTGCCCAGAGAGGTTGTGGGGTCTTCTTCTTTGGAGATATTTAAAATCCACCTGGATGCTATCCTGTGTAACATGCTCTAGGTGACCCTGCTTGAGCAGGGGGTTGGACTAGATGATCTCTGGAGGTCCCTTCCAACCTCGACCATTCGGTGTGATTCTGTGACCCACTGCTGTGGTCCCAGAAAGGGAAGAGCTGCTGTCATTTGACCATTCCTGCTATAAATCCCACAGCACTTTTGGTAGAACTTCCTCCTTCAACTAGATTAAAAACTGTGCCTCCCCTAAATCTACAGGCTTCCAGCTGCATCATAAAGAAGAATTATTCAGTATTTCATACATGGGGCTTCTGTATTTCTTCTAACCTTTGTAGGGCAGACACTGTGTAATGATATTTTCAACTCCACCTCAGCAGAAAAACGATCACCTGGTTTCTTTGGAGAGATAGCGCTAACGTGTTTTATGTTACTTCACAGTTTCCTCAAGGTTATAAATAAATAAATAAAACCACTGACAAATGGACAATCAGATACAAAATCACAGAGCTAAAAAAGGCAACTGCTTTTTTTTTCCATTGAATTTTCCTGAAAAATAATCTAACTTTATAGAATGTTTACCTCTTCACTATGTGTATGCTCATTTTATAGTTACATTGACAGCTGTTAAAATTATGACAAAAAAATCTGAAGAGCTATAAGTACTTAATGAAAAAAGGCTGGATGAACCCTCAACTAGCCCAGTGTAAATTCAACACTATTCCATTAACTTTGCACAACTTAAGCTGGAGATAACTCTCTCCCCCTAGTTTTGTGCTATTTCTACTTTACTGCACGTGAAATTAAAAGTGTTGTACGTGACAAAGCATGTCATTAAGTAGTATATAGAATCATAAAGGTTGGAAGAGACCTTCAAGATCATCCGGTCCAATCATCACCCTACTGCCAATGTCACCCACCTACCTTTGGAGAAGAGGGCTTCACCCTCACGGCAGCCCTCCAGTGAGGGTCTCGCCTCCCAGCCCGCTCTGGGAGCACAGGCAAGGGAATGAATGAAAGAGGCAGAAAAGGGTGTGGGGAGGCCGCTACGACAGAGGGCAGGGAGTAGGAAGGAGAGCGCCTCACTTCAGCGTGGAGACAGCGCCGCACAGCCGCCATTACGCGACACCTCCTCCCTCACGCAGCCACCATCACATGACACCTCCTCACTCAAGTGGCCACCATTACGCGACGTCTCCTCCCTCGTGCTGCTGCCATTACACGACACCTGGTCCCTCACACGGCCGCCATCCCACAATAACACTGCACTTCAAATGGACAAAAATATCAAAGTTTTTTTTGTTGTGTCAATGCTTTCCAATACTCCTATAAGTAACCATTACAACATGGATGTATGCATAGACGGAACAGCCTTCAACCAGGTAGTGCAACTGGATTTAATTTAATCATACAAATGATGCTGCACGATACATTATTATATTTCAGTACCTATGATGAGAACTGCTCAAATGCAAAACAAATACCCTAATATTTCAACAACAACAGGGCAAAAAATGACAAGTTTTAAAGCAGACCTGCTTGCAATTCCAAACTGTTTGTCTTGAAATGCCTGCTCACTCTGCTCAATGGCTTTTATTGTTTTGGGATCAGAAAGTAAGGGGGCCAGCTATACAATACAAGGTTTGCCACCCTTTGCACAAAGAAGTAGTGAACCGAAGGAGCGGGCTGTTTAATGCACTTTGCACAGCATGCTCCCGAGGATGGCGACACACTGGCAGGACTTGAAAGCGCTGGAAGGCCAGCCGGCTGCACCAGTCGGCTCGGTGGGACCTCCACATACCTGTGGGGTGTGAAAAGGCCACTGGTGCTCATCAGTAGACATCAGGATTGAGTTCATCTTATCAAACGGGCCTTTGAGTGTATTGTGAAGCAATTTACCAACTGAAAAAATCATAACGATTTTCCACTTCATTTACTTCAACAGTAGCTACGTAATGTCAATAGTTTTAAACATTTAATTAGACGCACCACGTGTTTTATGCTCCACTAATTATATAAAATTAAGCTCAATAATTTTCGTCCCATTGAAACAAACCTTCAGCAGCTGTTAAAACACTAATTGGGCGAATGCCTCCACGCAGCGCATTTGACCAGGAGCCAAGTCCGCTTTTCCCGAACGGTGAGCGGGGTTTTTCCAATATCCGTGATGGAACAGTAAATGCATGTCAATCTGTACCGCGCCGTTTAGCCAAGGGTGAACTCAAAACATTTACTTTGGCTGTCACCTTTAAAAACTAACATAATATATAAAATGCAACAGTTCAGAAAGATGTTTAATTATACTGGGCTCTTAATTTTCCCCGCTTCCATTTTTACCTCCAAAGAGCAGCTAAATTTGACACAGAGCTTGTCATTTACAATCTCATATGAAATCAACACGTTTTATTACATCAGGGCTGCTTTGCAAACATTATCGCAGTATGGCAAATAGAAATGCCTGCTTAAACACGTTGCCGAGCCAGGTATGGATGAGGCCCTTAGTACTGCTATACTGTATGTTATATTATGCTATTTATATTATGTTTCTATAATATTTTAAAAGCTGAGCCATAAACAAATATGTGAGCCACAGTAATTTGTTCATACATGGCAAGGGATTGGAAAGCTTATTTCAGTGAAAAGATAACTTCAAGAGCTTTAGATATTCTTACAAAAACGCATGAAGTTTTACCATCGACAAGTTTTGAGTGATCCTGATGGCAGCCTGAATTGAATCGGCTCCTCTACATCTCTCAACTGGCTTCATATGAAGCTTTAACTTTGGATGTAACTCCATTAAAATCAGGTTCTCTTAATTAGTAACTAAGTCTGTACAGCTGCGGGCCTAATCCTGGCACTCTTGTCAGGATGGAGGCCAAGCAACGGGAACTGAACAGCCAACAACAGGAATTGTCAGAAATGTTTCCTACCTCAGCAGTCCCCCAAGCCAGCCTACAACTCTCTCGAATCAGGAGTTTGGAACCAATCACACTGTGATGATTCCAGATGCCATTTCAGGATCTGGGGACAGAACCCCTAAAAGAAGAAGCTGCCCACACTGACTGTCCTCAAAGATGCACAGTTACACTGTTCTTTACATCTTTTGTTTGGGATGACCCGAGTGCATGTAAAGAATCTAAAATTCAAAGGAAAACAGATTTTCTCTGTCTGACATAGTTTGACAAATTTCTGAACCTCAACCCCTGTATATGATCATTGTCTCTACAGCACCAAAAGAATGCCTAGCATATTACATAAAACAGAATTTATATGAACTAAAAATATAAGCTTTCTGAATTATGTTAACTATAGGTCGATTTTTTTCTATTACTTTTTTCATCATTGCCAGTGATTGGTGATCCAACTTATAACAGGTCTTCAAAATATATTGCATATGTGGACTTATTTCTTTTACATACTCCCTATAGTCCATGTAAAATGTCATTAACTACTATTCACAGAATAATTACAGATTTACCTTAAAGACTGATTATAAACCAGTACCATAGCATTCAATGAAACAATGCCTCAGTTTACAATCCCTTGTTTGTGTGAAGCATTAACTCTGAAAAGAAAATGAATCACACAGCTTTCCACTAGGATACAAAGCTTGCCAACACTTGTGGGAATCTTTCCAACACACTTCTGGAAAACGAAGGGGGACATGGTCTTGGCTTCTTTTGCTATTGTCATTCCCATCTACACCAGGTGTGCTATGGAATGTTATTTTTTAATTTGCATGCTCTGAAGTTAGGCATATCACGAAAAGGTTGTAATTTTAATCCACATACCCCTTCCATCACTGAAAACTATCAGAATAGATTTGCTTAAAATAAATAAATAAATACTTCAATGAGATGGGCATTTGGCATGGATTTTGAAATTTAAATTACAGGCAGGACACTGAAGAGGCCTGATATGGAGTCACTAGCAAGCAGAAAGTTCCAATAGCTTAAAAAACAAACAAACTTGCTTGATTAGTCTGGTATCAAATATATATATATATATATATATATATATATATATATATATACACATACACACACACAAATCAGGAAATTATTCTGCTAAGGTTGTATACGGCTATGAAACAGTCAGCAAGGAACAGAGAAGAAGGAGAAGCGGCACTCTCAGGAGGAAAAGTTTGGAGAAAACATTAGAAAGTATGCCAATATGTATGCAGCTAGAATGTGATCTGTAATTTCAGTATATCAGTAAATCTTTCTTGCATGATTGCCTAGACCATCTTTTTTTGGTTTCTGTCTGCACCAGCATACGTATGTTTTTCAGTACAAGATTTTTTCAAGCCTCATTATTAATTGCTTTGTGTAGCTTGAGTAGAGAAAATGAAACGATCATAAGCCCTGACTGGAAAAAAAAAAAAAAAAAAAAAAAAAAAAGGAAAACTGAGGTTAGCTCTCAGTTGCTGGTGTTCACAGGGGCTTTCAATAGGGTCAGCCAGACAGAATTAGTTAGCCACTGTCTGTTTTCTCTTGCTTTTGTGTAGACTTGTTTGATATACTGTGGGGATGTTAAACTGGGATGTCGTGTAACACTCTAAGCTTCAAATCTAACGTGTCCACTTAAAAAAAAAAGTTTAAGATATGACTTTTTCTATTCTCATCACTACTGAAAAGTTATACATCCAAAATAAAACACATAATGCAAGCTAGCACAAGGATTATCATTTTTTTTTTGAATACATATAAAGCTATGAAAAGTCACTTATTGTAGTGCTCTTCCAGAAAATAGTGGAAATTGCAGTAGTGTGGAACAATTATGTACAGTGCTCTCTTCTGCAGCCAGCCCTCCCAGCACAAGCTGATGGACTGTAAAACAACAAGAGTCCAGTATGCCTTTCCAACGCTCTCACCACACGCAGTCGGAAGACGTGTTTTAGCATCAGTGCTAATGGGATGATGCTTCGCTGTCATGTAAACAATCATTTTGAATTCACCTTGCAGATGAAAACTACAACGCACAGCACTAGCTTGGAGTGAGCTGAGTGAGACACTTGAAGGAGTGCAGCTGCCTCAGCTAACGCATCTTCCTAATTTTTACTGATGAAACCATACTGCTTCGACAAGATAGGATTAGAAGACTTTCCAGTGACTCTTCCAGCCTGAACAACTCTATCATACCTTCAGAACATTAATAAAAACAACATCAGGTAGCAGTAACCTCAATATCTTCACGTGCAACTGATTTCCTAAGTCTTCCTCCTTACTGCACAAGGCCACTCAACCAACCCCTTGCAGCCTGGATAACTCAATGTCTTTCTTTTTGTGTGCATTATCAATGTGCAGCAGAATCCAAGGGCCACAAGGTCACTGTACTTTCCAGCTTCCTCCTGTTTTCCGTATTTACTTTAAGAGAATTTCCTTTATCAGTCACAGTCATGTTCTTAGAAACGTGTTTGTCTCAATAAAAATGACTTAGTATTTTATGGAAGTCTAAGGCCAATGACCCAAATCCTATAAATCATTAAAAATCTTTTTTCTCACAGAATCCTAACTACGCTGTTTTTTTCTCAGTAGCAAAGAAAGCATCTTATTATAAACAGTTACATTTTTGCCCACACTAAAAATTTTGTATTAAAAATATACTAAATGAGGGACAGATGTTTAAAACAGTGGACCTACAATAAAGTATTAAATATTGCTGGCACAGTGAGTCCTTTGGTACAGTTTAGTCTGTTTTTGCAATAGGCATGTTTTTACAGCTGTAAAAGCACCAGAAATTACTGTCTTTGCTCCAATATTAATATAGAAATCAATGAGAAAATACACCAGACTGCTGAACAGATTAGACTATTGTTCATACATTCTATTATTAAAATCATTTGCTTTTATAAATTAATATTAAATTCAAATGGTTTGAAGTTGTTGGAGAGGAACAGTATCATTTTGAAGACTACATGGATTATCTACCTAAAACCAAATAATTCCACTATGTGTCAAAAGAAAGTTGCAAGCCTTATTAGGAAATCCAACCTGCTACTTAATTTCATGCTCAATGAGAAAATCTGAACCACAGCAGCATGTATTCCTCCAACGGATGTATCCTTCGAGTCTCATGCTGCGTAAGTACATAGTGCTAAGGTGAAGGCCCTTTTCCAGAGGTACAGATAGATATCTTAGAGCTACACGAGCAAGAAGCTGAGAGAGCATGAAAAAGCACATTCTGAGGCACAGTAAATTCTGATATTAATACATGCTGAACATAAATGTGAAGGGCAAAGGGATAACATACAACAGAATGATACTAAAATCTGCCTACCTTGATCCAGTAACTGCAGGGATGATTTCAGCACAATTATAACAACAGCAGGACCTGCTCACCACTGTATATTAACATTAACATGTTGCACCCACAGGAGAGAATGAGAAGCATGCACCACCAGCACTTCTTTTTGGATCTCCTGCTACGTTAAAGGTTTAATATCTGCATCCCAGTCCAGCAGCACAGAGCTCCAAAATCAAAAGTTACAAGTTCATGCTACTGGCCAAATTCTGTCCCAGCCTTACTTCATCCACTTCAGTACAAGCTATGCAAGCTGTGACTATTGCAATCTGATGAAGTGATGCCTGTTTAAGTTTGCAACCAGACTGAAATAGCAATAGCTATGGGATGTCAGCAGCTCGATTTGTTTTAGTGGATCCCCACTTCATATATCAATTAGGAACATTAATTATTGTGATGTGAAACTCTCTTACTACTCAAAGCAATAAGAAGATGAAACATTATAGAAAGCTATATCTGTTGTTACATGAAGTATGGAGGACTAGCTTGAGCCTTTGAGAGAACTGGGGGGCGAAAAAATAAACCAACAGAATGTACAGTCATCTAGTAATTTTTGTTGAAGTTCATGATGGAGAAGGGATGGGCTGCTGGGTAGAGGTAAAACTTGATTAAAGCCTCCGAAGTCTGGAAACACTGTTTTGAAAGCAGGGGGTGGGATAGGAGGGAAAATGAGAAGAAAGGGCAGAACAGGACAGAACAGGGGCAAGGACATGCTTGCTAGACAGACTGACCAAGAGGCAGAATGCTAGCATCTACAGTAACAGAAATAAAATCTCACAAGACAAAGCCCAATAGCACAATTCATACGCGGTAGACAACTTCCTTAGACTAGAGGCTTTTATTTTATTTTTTTTTTTGGAAGAAATGTGTATGGCATGAGTGCTGCGATTTGTAAACAGCACTTAACAGGACTGTATTTTTATCCAGGTAGCAAAAAATGCCCTTAAAAACAAAACCAAAGAGCCCCCTACATACACAAAAACGAGACTGAAGATGTTGGCAACCCAAGCGAAGCATGATTTTCATCCTCTACAAAGTCCCACGTTACCTGTCCCAAGTAGATCCTTGAGGGCAATTGTGAACCCATAGACCTAAGTCTCAAAGAAATTGAAGAGACATGTGGCCTTGACACTCAAGGACATGGTTTACTCATGGGACTCTGTAGCTCAGGTGGTAATTGGACTTGATGATCTTGAAGGTCTTCTCCAACCTAGATGATTCTATGAAACCCCGTGACATAACTAATTCTTGACTTGAAGGGTTGCCCATTGCAGTGCTAGTAGTCACTCGACACTGAGAGGACAGCCTGCAGTGGCTGCAAAACAAGATTTTGCAGGCACCGATGCTCACGGCCATACTCTTGTCTCTGCAAGCATTGCTACAATCGTGGGACTGTCCCGCTTGGAGCCCCACTGACTTCAACAGACTGCCCCCAAGGGACGCAGTGGCACCTAACGGCAGTGCTGCTGTGGTGGCCAGCACGACCCATCACATAAGGAAACAGAGCCCTTACCCTTCTGGTTAGGGGAAAAAATGCTCGGGGGCTATAAAACCTGGTGTGGAGAGGGGGAAGGGGGGTAGAAACAATCTCCGAGTATAAAAACAGGATAAATTCATTGAATAAATTATTTACTGGAATTATTCACTTAGCTTCAATTACAACCTACCCATTCTCTCCACCATCTACATTAAATTATAATAAATTCTTCTATTATAGCTTGGCTTCATGCCTGCTGATTTACAATAGCTTATTTATTCACAAAACAAAAGTCTGACGCTGTGTAGCCTTTCACAGGATTTAGATGTGCACACCTGGACATCTCCAAAAGTCAGTTTCTTTTTGAGAAACTCACTGCCTTTTCTAAATTCAAGAGAGAATGAGCGTTTAGTATTTAAATTGCTACCAGATATTCTGAAGAATATAAAAAAAGGCTCAAGATATCAGAATAATCTCAAAACAAAAATATCCTGCTGCTTTCCTGAAGGGTTTGGCATACGTCCTTTACTGAATACATAAACACAGTTGTGAGAATATATACTCTCCATCCTTTAACCATCAGGTCTCTTTACTGAACAGATGTTTTAAGATTCTTCTGAATGAAAAAATATCTTATTCTACTTTACCAGATCATCTTTGACATTCATAAAGGACTGTACTTGAAAATTAATTAGACTAGGGCACAGAAAAAGGAAAAATATGAAGGTTTTGTTTTTATTTCTTTTGGTCATATAGATAAATAAGATTAGTTTCCACAGCAACATGACTTTTTTTTGTTAGGAGTCCCATTTGCAGTAGGATAAAACGAGCTGAGATTCACAGTAAAAGAACAGTAGGGGAAGTGTGCAATTAAACCAAGGGTTTTCAAAGGGGAGAACACTCCTCAATTCCTCCCTTCACTCCCATCTTATTGCAACCGCTATTCGTATAAACTAAACTTACACTGCATTTGTAATTGTATATAAACTTATTTTCACATCTTCCTTGACTGCATCACAACGTATATTGTATTTTGGAGGAAAACCAGAAATAAATACTGAAATAGTGAGCAAAATTGACTTTTTGTATATTTTAACATTCCCGTACGAACCATTGCTACAGAGCAACACACAACCAAGGCCTTACAGGTCTGCTTGAGTAGGGGCTGTCGCAGCAGTTGCAGCACATGGGCCAACCTCCACCTGTATGGGCAATTCTGAAGGCACGACTTCAACCAGCTAGGGAGGATGTGCTCTGACAGGACAAATTTGTTCTGTCCCTGGTGAAAAATCACGGCCAATATATCAGTGCAGAAAAACTCCACCATAAATTTGTATACGTTTCAAGATTCTGAATGCACCTTGGATACAGCTAGTCCAGATCCTTAATGGCAACCACAATCCATGTTCCCAAATCTCTGTCTTTGAGAAGTCACTAGGGATCAGACCAGTAAGAGGAAACCAACGTGTACTTTATCCCTCATTTGTTATAGGAGTAGCACCAGCTTTTATTTTTGTTTTTACTAATATTGCCATATTCTTCCACACTGGAATTGCTTTTGTAATCCTGAAAAAGCACTAGCGCTACTTCCCTGTAGTTTCACTGCTGTCGTCTACTACTATTAAAGGGTAAGCATATACTTCAAAACTATAATTCACTTAGCTAGTTACCAGAGCCAGTATTATGTGGATAAGCTTGATATATCTCTGTTCCAAATCTATCAGAAAACAATTTATGGAATCTAATAAATTAAAAATGAATAGTCTCCAGCAACCATATATTTCACAATAAATGTATGCTCTTTGATCACAACTGACTGTGCTATGTTCTAATTAATTTTTATACAGTACTGTGCTATTGCTCCTTAAATAGGTTTTATACGCAAGACTAATCAGCTAATATTTTCAGCTGTACCTTTGTCTTTTCACCTTCCAACCAAGTTAAAAATTTACAGATTTCTAGTATTTATGGCATAGCTCTCTACCCATGAGCCATTTCAGTTTATGAAATCAAAGACCCATATTTCTCCTTTGCTTTCTTGACCCTAACAGGCATATAATAGAGATAAATACATCCAGATAGCTAAAGGATTTGCCTCTAGACTAGATGGCCATGGAAACGAATCCCTCTCTAGCTCTCAATTACTTTCTCGCCCTGTGAAAAACAGAAACACAAACTGCACAACTACTGGAATGAGAGACTGGCTGAAGGAGTTGGGATTGTTCAGCCTGGAGAAGAAAAGGAAAGAAGAAAAAGAAGACCTCAGAGCAGTCTTCCAGTACCTAAAGGGAGCCCACAAAAAAGCTAGGGAGGGACTCTTTGTCAGGGATTGGAGTGATAGGACAAGGGTGAATGGCTTTATCTAATCTAAATCTATTCTTGTTTAGTTTATAAGCAAGAAATCCTTTACTCTGAGGGTGCTGAGGCACCGGCACAGGCTGCCCAGAGAAGCTGTGGACGCCCCATCCCTGGAAGTGTTCAGGGCAAGGCTGGATGGGGCTATGGGCAACCTGGTCTGGTGGTAGGTATCCCTGCCCATGGCAGGGGGGTTTTAACTGGATGGTCTTTAAGGTCCTTTCCAGTCCATTTTGTGATTCTGTGGAATTACTCAGTCTTTGTGTATCCCCTTCATGGTGTTCTCATCAGACAGGAAAATATATTTGATATTGCTGCATGAAAAAGCATTATAGGCAGCATGGAGGAACATTTTGGTCCTTGAGGAAATGAAGAAAACATCCCATAAATTCCAGTGATTTCCCAGTGAGAAAGAGAACAGCAAATTTAGCTTCAGCATCAGGCATCACTGCACAACACAAAATTATTGTTGCATACCATGAAGTCTAAAACACCAGTAAAGCTGGCAGAATACCCATTTAAGACAAGGTTGGAACAGTATCTCTCTAGAGTTCCTTGAGTATATAAGAATCCTGCTTTGGGACACAGTTGTACGTCAGTTGACCCTTGAAGACCTCTTCTAGCATTTTCTTCAGTTCTGTAAGAACTAGGGTTATGGTTTTTGTTTTTTGTTTTGTTTTAATGGTATTTTTGAAACATTCTTTGTTCTATGGAGAAACTGCACTGAGAGGCTTTCTTACACTTCGATGCTGGCTTCCATAGACTGATGTTGCAATGAGTAAGAATACACAGAAATTAAATGAACGTTTTGGATTATAGTGAGAACTTTTTTGCACATACAGACCATGCAAGACCTTTTATGTTACATGCTCAAAAATTGAAGTTAGCTCTGTAACACAGACAGGAAGTCAATGCAATGGGAACCAAATGGGAGTAATGGGACCCAGGTGGTTGGAATGGGTACAAAAAAACACGTAGATGGCCATGTACGGCACAAATTGAAGCCTGGAGATGATTATAACTGCAACTTTCCAACAGAAAGAATGGCTGTACATTGTAGAGTAAACTGTATTGATGCAAACATCTTGGTATCTTAGCACTGAGGAGAGAGCGAGGAGAGGGGAGTGTATAATTTACTAACGCAACCTAATGTGTTCATGCTGACTATACCATATTAAGGAATATATCAGCACAGGGCATCTTATGCACGTATCTTAACTCTTGATTAGGACAAAACCTGAGCATAACAGGAGTGGTTCATTCCCCGAGCTGCGATGAAATTCACTTAAATTTGAATCAAGGTAGATGCAGGCATAATGCTTCAAAAGTCACAGGACAAAACTGTCAGTTTAGTATAATTAATAATAAGCAGAATCAGAGAAAACGTTAATTAGTACATAAGTCAGAAGGATAAAGACTCTTAAACTTTAGTAATGTAACATAGTTTGGGTCACGGAAATTCCTTGATTTACTTGTCAGTTTATTCCAAGGCAGAGGACGAACATCCCTGTAGAAAAAGATCATGCACAAAGAATACCTAACTATCAAACAAACCTCTCTTGGATGAACGTGAATACCACGAAGAGGTTTTTATTTAAGAGAGAGCATCTGCAACTAGGAAACGGTAACAACTAACCTCAAAGAAAAAGAAATTTCCCCAGGATTTCTGACATTGGATCTATGAGGTTAACACCCTGAAATAAAAACAGGCAGACTCATTAGCTGTGCGAGCAATGACTATCCTCGCTGCTCACAGAAGATACACTGACAACAGGCAACTAAGGGGACATGCTCAGGGCTTTGTAGACTTGCATTTTATAAAGGTGCCCAGTAAAACATGACGGTATACTGTTTTTAGTAGTTTTCAGCCACTCCAGAAATGTTTTCTTGATTCAGTAAGCAATAGGGCTTGTTTTACCCCTCATGGATTCTGTGATATCTGAAGTCTACTTTTCAGGATTTTTTTCTGTTGTTTGTTTGTTTTCTAGGAGGAGGGAGCAATTTTTTAGCAGAAGAGGGAAGGAGGGAGGGTAGGCATCACGGTTACATATCAAGGTCCAGTCTGAAATCTTTAGAAATACTTTATATGTCCATGTTGTACACCTTAAGAAATATCATTTTGGCATCAGCAGACTAGCATAACTACCCTGTCAAAGAATAATGAACCAAAAATTCCCAAGTAACGTGGAATTTTTAACTTATTTAAATCTACGCTGTCAAAAGATATTACTTTCTCTAACTTCAATGACACATTATCCCAAGCACAGAAAGATTCAAAGTACATATTAATACCACTGTATAGTTTGGGGGTCTACTGTTTTCTATTGTAGGGCCATTCATCTGGGTATATTTCATTGTTCGTTAATCTTTTTTTTTTTTTTTAAATCTTTTTTTTTTTTTTTAAATGAAAACCAAAGTCTTTGGGACATATACTGTAAAAATAATTTTAAAAATCTGGAAAGGAACTGCAAGGAAGTAGTTGGAAATTTGTAAAACCATACAGAACATAAACAAGAAAGGAACTGAGTACCCTGTATATTAAAAACAAATGGAAGCAAAAGTTACTGGTTCAAGATGGTACCAGAGTAAGACCAAGAAAGAGAGCCAACGCCATCAGGTTGACCTTTAATCTAAAGGCAGACAATGTAGAGGTTTTTTTTGTTTGTTTGTTTTTTTAATTAGAAGGTTAAAAATATGAAATGTCAAACTTCTGTAAAACAGAAGAATGGAAAAGAGGAAAGGAATTCATAAGACAGAAGATGCATAAATAACACCTACATAAGTTTGTTACCAGTAACCCAGTTAATATATTTTCTAATGGTAAACAGCCTAAAACAACTGGCTGGCATTTACTGTAGTAAGAGAA
Source organism: Cygnus atratus (assembly GCF_013377495.2). Taxonomy (NCBI): domain Eukaryota; kingdom Metazoa; phylum Chordata; class Aves; order Anseriformes; family Anatidae; genus Cygnus; species Cygnus atratus. Next base: position 9,092,360 of record NC_066365.1, read on the forward strand.
TAGATCTAAAGTAAATCCCATGTGAAAAAGAAATCAAAAACATCTGCTAAGGACACAAATGGTTTCTTAGCTGACGTCAACCACGGGAAAGCTTCCAGTATATCAGCTTGGAGCTTGCCAGCAGGTGTTGCTGCAATTATTCAGAACAATTAGAGGTGATACTTCCAAAAGCACGGAGACGACAGGACCAATAAATAAGGCAAGCACAACACTGTCAATGACTGAAATGTAAGTATTTCTCATAAATCTTTTGAGGACCTGTGTGGCAAAATATTTTAAAAACCATCCACCAGGGCCTCAAATTTTACCAGTCATACCCACATGAAATAATATTCTCCTTCATGAATGATGTTACTGAAATTTCTGAAATGCCTTGATTTTTGAGATAGCACTTTACTGTGGAGTAGCATCTCACCTTGACAAAGAGAAATATAAACCAGAGAGAACACATTATCGGATAGCACATATTTGAGCGTACTTACATATTTTCAATAAATGTGAACTTTCATTAGTGTTGAAGTATTTATATTTATATGCACTGTATCTACGCTCCAGCTCACAAGAGAGCATAAAACTGAGGTCTAATGTTTAGAGACAGATTTCCAAATATACTTTGAGGATTTGGTCACACAAATTGTACGTGCAACATTCACCAGCTGGGCATACAGTATAGTGACACTTTGCAGATAAACACCAAAGACAGCATAAATTTAGCTAATCTTAGTATCTTACCTTTCTTCCCATTAATGAACTATATCTTGCACATCCAACAACATTAAGAGTCTTAAGGAACATTCTCAAAAGTATGTTCACCTCGTGATATGCTCTCCATACTAATTTAAATTGTGTTCTTTATTCATTCATCATTTAAAAAGAAAGTTTTTAATTTTTATAAAACATTCATCTTCCTAATTTCCTTGAACTACAGATTCGAGAAAGTCTATTGAACACTCAAAATGGAAATCATATGACTGGCATCATTATGGATCATTAAATTACTACTCATGAAAAGCAATCATGGAGGGACTTTTTCACACTGAACTTCATCAGGACCCTTGATTTGCTGTCTTGCTGGGGTCCCATGAAAAATTTTGGTGATGACTTCAATGGGCTCCTTGCCAAAAAGACAACCCTATATCATTTAAAGCATGCCCTGCATCTCACAGATATCTCACAAAATATAAAAGAGATAGCGACCTTTATTTCATTTGAGTTCAAGAGCTAGGCTGATGTCCCAAGTCTAAAGTGTCCACCTATTTTGATGCATCACTGAGATGTGATCTAGACATCTGGCCTAAGGACTGAGAGCCCATCCCTCCTCCTGGGCACATTTACAAAGCCCTGAGTGACTCCTGACAGCTGAATCACCATGGAAGCTGTCACTGCAGTACAGGTGGAATAAGTGCACTGCAGTTCTTTCATATATATATATATATATATGAAATATATATATATATATATGAAAGAACTGCAGTTATTATATTTTTATGTATATATATATATAATATATATATATATTCCTATCATTTATATGCCTAGAGCTGAAAGTCAATTACACACTGAAGTCGCTTATTCTGAGGTTAAATACCACTCACTCCTTTTGTGCCCAGGATAAGTTACTTAACACACTCTCAGCTTTCATCCTAAAAACATACATGTTACCATTTTACTACAGGAAAAAAGGCATTAACGAAGACTTTCAAAATTCTTCTCAAAATGAAAATTGCTATTTATGTGGTATGTATCAGTTTATCCTAAAGAGGTCTGAGAGTGGAAGAAGTAAAGATGCTAACTGGCATGAATATTCAATAATCTACATGAGAGTAAAATGACCTGGTAAGGCAAGTCCAGGATGAAAAGTGGTTTAGCAGAAGTGACTTACTGAAATTCAGTATTTATCTTACAATGAATCCAAAGTACATTTTCTCAGTTTATAAAAGCTTAAAATAAACAAACCAAAAAAGTTGTTCTTCTAACAGCCCACTTTACAAATCACATCTGAAGTCACGCTGTATTCTCCCTAGCTCAAAAATTAGAAAATTAGCAAATTAGAAAGCAATTAACAATTTTGTTGATGATCACCAACCAAGAATAGATTCCAGCTCATTTTCTCATACCATTATAGAGTCAGTAAGAGTAAAAAGACATTAGCGTTTATTTTTGAAGTAAAGAAAGCAGATAGATCTTGGAATAGAGACAGATTTTAGATCTCTGGAGAAGGATGATAGTATTTGTACAGTCCTTTTCTGACCATATATGCACTTTACAAACAATTCCTCTATCCCACAACATCTCAGCTGGAATAGCTCAACAGTGGGAAAATGCCTGTATTTCAAAGAGCATCTCTTTTCAGTCACATTCAGTGGGTATGCTATTTCTTTTCCTTTGTTGAAAATGATTGCAGAAAAATTATTTGACTACTGACAGATGCACGTTTGTGCTCAGTGGCTTAAGAAATTGAGTTAGTAGCTGCTATATGAATAAGTCTCTGCTATTATAGAATAAGCACATTTGTTCTGTCTCTGTATAAAATAAAGCAAAAATCTTGCACTATGTGTTTTTCTTCTTTTTGTTAAGCAAAGCTGGACAGTTGGAAAAGTAGCAAGAGCCAGCTGGCCGGCCCTGCTACTGCAGCTCACGGGGAAAGGACTGGGATGGGAATCAGCAGCAGTGTGGCTGGAGGAGCCCCGAGGACACAGAGGAAAAGTGCTCTGAACAAGGGGGAGATGGGCACTGGGTCTGAACCCGACTTAGAGCCTAGTTGAGATAAGGCAGCCCTGAGCAAATTACAGAATCACGGAATCATCTAGGTTGGAAGAAATCTCCAAGATCACCCAGTCCAACCTCTGACCTACACTAACAAGTCCTCCACTAAATCATATCACTAAGTTCAACATCTAAACATCTCTTAAAGACCTCCAGGGATGGTGACTCAACCACTTCCCTGGGCAGCCCATTCCAATGCCTAACAACCCTTTCAGTAAAGAAGTTCTTCCTAATATCCAACCTAAACCTCCCCTGGCGCAACTTTAGCCCATTCCCCCTCGTCCTGTCACCAGGCACGTGGGAGAATAGGCCAACCCCCACCTCTCTACAGCCTCCTTTAAGGTACCTATAGAGAGCGATGAGGTCTCCCCTGAGCCTCCTCTTCTCCAGGCTGAACAATCCCAGCTCCCTCAGCCGCTCCTCGTAAGCCTTGTTCTCCAGACCCCTCACCAGCTTCATTGCCCTTCTCTGGACTCTCTCGAGCACCTCAATGTCTTTCTTGTAGCGAGGGGCCCAAAACTGAACACAGTACTCGAGGTGCAGCCTCACCAGAGCCGAGTACAGGGGGACAATCACCTCCTTAGACCTGCTGGCTGCACTGCTTCTTATGCAAGCCAGGATGCTGTTGGCCTTCTTGACCACTGTTGTGGTTTAGCCCAGCTGGCAGCCAAACACCACACAGCCGTTCGCTCACCCTCCCCCCACCCCTCTCCGGGATGGGGGAGAGAAACGGGAAAGTGAAGTCTGTGAGTTGAGATAAAGACAGTTTATTAAGACAGGGAAAAGAATAACAATAATAATAATAATAATAATAATGATAATAATAATAATAGTATTAATAGTAATAATGTGTACGAAATAAGTGATGCACAATGCAATTGCTCACCACCCGTTGACCGATGCCCAGCCTATCCCCGAGCAGCCGGCCCCCCAGCCCGGCTAGCCACCCCTATATATTGTTCAGCATGACGTCAGATGGTATGGAATACCCCTTTGGCCAGTTTGGGTCAGCTGTCCTGGGTCTGTCCCCTCCCAGCTCCTGCTGCATCCCTAGCCTGCTCGCTAGCAGGACAGAGCGAGAAGCTGAAAAGTCCTTGGCTTGGTGTAAGCACTGCTCTACAACAATTAAAACATCAGCATGTTATCAGCGCTCTTCTCATTCTAATCCAAAACATAGCACCCTGCCAGCTACTAGGAGGAAAATTAACTCTGTCCTACCTGAAACCAGGACAACCACCTGAGCACACTGCTGGCTCATATTCAGCCGACTATCAACCAGTACTCCCAGGTCCTTCTCTGCCAGGCAGCTTTCCAACCACTCATCTCCCAGCCTGTAGCACTGCTTGGGGTTGTTGCGCCCCAGGTGCAGGACCCGGCACTTGGCCTTGTTGAACTTCATACAGTTGACCTCAGCTCATCGGTCCAGCCTATCCAGATCCTCCTGCAGAGCCTTCCTTCCCTCGAGCAGATCGACACACGCACCTAACTTGGTGTCATCTGCAAACTTACTGAGGGTGCACTCAGTCCCCTCATCTAGATCATCGATAAAGATATTAAAGAGGACTGGCCCCAGTACTGAGCCCTGGGGGACTCCACTAGTGAGCGGACTCCAACTGGATTTGACTCCATTCACCACAACTCTTTGGGCCCGGCTACCCAGCCAGTTTTTAACCCAACGAAGCGTATGCCAGTCCAAGCCATGAGCAGCCAGTTTTTTGAGGAGAATGTTGTGGGAAACGGTATCAAAAGCCTTACTGAAGTCAAGGTAGACCACATCCACAGCCTTTCCCTCATCCACTAAGTGTGTCACATTGAACATACAAAGACAAAGGGAAAACCTTTCAAGTTCTTTCTGTTATCACACTAAGAGAACCTGAGTTTAAGCCACACTCAATCCATCAGGGGTCCTGCACCTGGTGTGTGTAGGAGACCACTGGCATAAAGAAGGAAAGGGGCTGAACAACTAGCACCTTCCCAGGCCCACTCTTAATGGCACAAGATTGGTAGGGCACATGTCTAAAGCAATCAGAACTGTAAGGCTGTAAGGCTACACATGCATCAAACTGATGAGAAATGCTTGTTTCGGCAAAAGAAGAAAGGATTTAGTCCCAGTAAAAAGCCTCACAAGCAAAGGACAGGGTTTAGCATTTCACCTTTCACACACACTTGCTCAGTAGCAGCTGCACTTCTTGCCCCAGGCTCCAAATGGCTGATGGCCAGGGGCACGTACTACAGGCCAGACCCAAAATCTGCTGGTTACCAGAGGGTGCAGACAAACCCTCTTTGGTTCCCTCCAAGCCAAGCGAACAGCTTGGCTACCTGGGCAAAGACGGTAGGACCCACCTCCATGACCACGTTGGCCACTCATAAATGCACTTGCCTCAGCTAAAAGCACTCAGCACCAGGAGGAAGAGTATTCTCACACAGACAAAAATTAATTAGCAAAAGAAAGGGTTACAAACTCGTTAATTCACACATCCCACATTAATGATTAGCTAACCGAACTGGCCACGCAGCCGCTAATTTGATTCATTGGAAAAGAAAAGGCACTCTACGAACCTTGAAAGGTTTTAGCAGAACTGTGTGTCCCAGGTCACCCTGCTTCCCCCTGCCTTTACCATCTTATTGTCAAGCTCAATTTGCCAGCAAGGTCCTGACAATAAACACAAAGATACATTTCAAGGTTAGTAGACAAAACTCTTGCTGGATGTAAGGACAAGCCACTGTAGTGATAAAGTAGAGGAGACGCAGTGATGGAAATTTTTTTTTGGTTTAGCAAATGGCATAGCCTTATTCAATTATCACCCTTCATTTATTTTGCCGCTGTGATTAATACTTCATATGTACCTATGATTGCTAAAAGTAAGCAGAAAAACATTCCTAGGAAGTTGAAGGATATTATTTATGGCTTGGAGGGAGGAATGAATGGTCTGCTAAACAGTCTAGATACTGATATGTAATTTTCCAACTCAAAGCACTAGGACAATGTGCTTGTTAATTAAAAATCACACTTCACACTTATGGTTTCTGAGGTGGGATGAAATACAGTAAATAACTACGATTCACTGGCTTATTTTAATTTTTCCAGAAACCATGGTCCCACTTCAGTGCTCTGGCACATAGCCCAATGCCTAAGTAAAGGGTATGCTGACCTTAAGAGAAAGATTTCAGACATGGCCTGTGGGCCAAGTAACACTCCAGGCTGCAAAGGACTGTGAAAAACCAGAATATTTTGTCCCTTGCTAAGAGAAATGTTTTCTTAAATGCCAGTTTGACAGAGGAGGCAACAGGCTGGAGGCTCCTGGAACACAGAGTGGTTGCCTGGTTCCTCCTCTGCACAGTTCACGTTTGAAGCGCTGTGGTTTTGTTGAGGTTTGTCCATGGTCAAGTCTGCCCATACTAGCCAATACCAAAGGCAGCATCTAAAAGAAGTACATTATATAAAAGACAGCATCTGAAGTGCATTAAAACCCCCAACTCTTTCCTCAAACCCTTCTTTTCTATATGGTCAAGCAGGTTTTGCACATTTGAACTCCTAAAGTATGAGGACTTCCATCTAGATCAAGATGTATCTTAGGCTACCAGAACTCAGTAGTTCAACTGTAAACCACAAAGAAGTGTTAAAAACGATTATTTTTTTTTAACCCAAATATTAAACACTTTAAATAAATTAGGAACAGCATTAGACCAATAATTCACATTTTTTAAAATGACATGAAAGCTTGAGTCTTCTTCATCCTGGAAGTACCCACATTTCATTCTGTAGACTAAGAAAAACTCAAAAGGTTTGTTCACACTACAAATGTTATTTCTAAACCAACATTAACAAATGACCATGTGTAATTCTCTGCATTCTTGGCCTGCCTAAATGGGCACTGGTTAGGCGAATAAGTCTTGCTCAAATATGACTAGACTTCCTGTGCATGGGGAAAAAAAAGATAAAGGTCAGTGATCAAGGGCCTAAGCACCCACAAATAGAGTCTTCTGTAAACACACATGGTGCTGAACGTGCACCTGCTCACAAGCTGAGCAGTGTTTCACTTGGACATTAAATAACGCTCCTGGTATCCATACATAACATTGTTGATGTAACTATTTTAACTGCAGTTTCCTGAGCAAAAGGGGAAAATCAATGATAAGAGGATTGATAGCAACTAGCAAATACAAATCAAACTGCAAAACATGATCCTCGCTACAAATTCAGTGAGTAAATTCCGATGTCAATTCAGTTTTTAAATATCCATAGCATCATGCCAATAGCATCACTCTATGGGACACCTGCAGACAGGGTTCAAAAGTTCTGAGTTCTGCCTGCCCTTCAGGCTAGCAAGAGAACCTACCCAGCTGTAAATTCAAAGCTGGAAGGAACAGAAAAGGCAGAATCACTTCTGGGAGGCAAAGGAGAGCCCAACTGAATATTGGAAGAGCACTGACTCACAAAACATAAACAGTTTTCTTTGGTCCCATGAGCCCATTTTTGCTTTGCGATTTGCTCTCAAGTTTGTTACACAGACTGAAGCTGTGCAATGGCACAGCTCCCAAAGCCATCAGCATCGAGCTGTGGAGTTGAAAAGAGACAGGTGACTCTTTTCTGACACTGATGACATGATACTTATGACACTGACATGATACTTCATGATTGAGACAACACTGGCATAAAGGGTAAATTCTATGTCCACTCTTCCACGTCTACATGAGAACCTATAAGAAAAAAAAAATATAGAGAATAAAGAGTTGCAGAGGAAACCAACCTGAAGATGGAAATAAATACCGCAATGTTTAGTACCAGGAAACAGTTTGCCCCAAGATGAAATTTGAATGGGGAAAAACTTAGAGATTACCAGGAATATTTATTTAAAAAAAAAAAAAAAAAGAGAGAAATTTTCATTTTAAATCTTTTCATGAAACCAAGATCTCTCAAAAAACATTTCCTCAAAAAATCACAGAAGGAAAGATAATGTTATTCCAAATACCTAATAGCCTGCTCTGAATTAAGGAATTCGCACACCGAAAATAGAATTTTCACAACAGATAAGACACAGAAGGACTCAATAGTCAAGATATTAAGAGCCGCAACATGTGAGACCTGAGCCTGAGTCCCCAACCCAGTAAGCATCTCAGCACATGTACAAAGAGAAGCAGTTTTGAGTAGAGAGGCTTGAGAAGCTCACTATTTAATAAGTTAGTATGGGAAGTGCTCAGCTATAGTATGGGAAGCGAGGGCCCACATTCCTGATCTGAATCAGGCAAATTCACAAGATAAAATTTTAGTCATTCGCTATCAGCAACTGTGCTCTATCAGATATTTGCTACTAGGCATACTGATCTTTGTTGTTCTGGTCCTGACTAGAAAAGTCAGTCCCAGATCCAAGACATCTTTCCTGATTAAAATTTCTTCAAAACTGATGCATCATAAGCAATCCTCCCTCTCTGGTATGTCACCATTTTCCATCAGAAATGATGCTCAGCTCTCCACTTCCCCCACGATAAATCAGTGAAACCACCAAGAATTGCATATGCTATTTGTGCAACGTACCTTGCATATAGAACCCAAAGGGCTATTTTCATCCAAGGCATACACCTGTTTCTATGAAGTTATCTTTGCATGTATACGTGCATACATATTTTTATATTAACTAGCTCCATTCCTCCCTTCCTTTCTTTCCATGTACTTTCTTGGAAAAGCCATAATCTCATTGACAGTAGGGCTTGGCTCTTTTCCTCTTTGTTCAGTGCACAGTGTATTGTAAGTGAACGACATACTGCTATTAAAACATGACATTGTGAACAAAACGCCAGTCCGTTTATATAGTCTAAGAAATTGTTTTACTGGGCTCAAACACCACAAAATAAAAATAATAGTGGGCAATTACCCTGAAATTCTATATTTAGCAACCGGTGGCTATAAGGTAAATAACAGAAAGTTAACTTATGACATGGAGGGGAAAAAAAGGCATTTTAGGTGACACAATCTAGTTGATATGGTTAGCAAGCACAGCCTGGAACAAAGAGCAAAGATCTTGCAAAAGTTACTGTGATGAAAAGACTGCTTTTTGCTGCTATAGCCATAGTCTGCACACCTTTTACTCATGAATGCAGAGTATGGATGAAGCTGTTGTATCAACCTGATTACCTATTTCTGACTGTGAGTCCTCAAAATGGACCACATAATCAAGCTAAATAGCAAGCAAGCAAACACAATGTGAAAGCAAACCCATGGGTTTATATCACCCTTGGAAACACAGCTGCTAAAGCCAGGATGTTTTTCAGACTCCATTATGACCTCACAAAGGGGAAGGGTCACCTTTGGCATTCAAGCAACAATGAAGATTACCTGCATTCAACCCTAAACATGACACAGCCATGAAGAGAGACAGCGATGCCCACCATCACCCACTCAAGCTCTCACTGCAAATCTTCTGGTGTTTTGTGGTTTTGACTCCTGTCCCATTTTAGTTGTGATTTAACTGATAAGACACGACCGCATGGGAGATTTTGGAGCCTGAAGTGGATGCTCTGAGGGGTGACATTCAATTCATTGTATGGGGTTCCAGCTCACTTTCCTGTGTTTTCAGAGGCCAAGGAGGCTAGCAAATGTAGATTTTCAAGTGGAATAACTGCACAACAGGTAATTGAACACTTGTGGTCTGTTTTAAAGGAACCAATTAACAGGAAGGGCTTTGATTCTGAGGTATATCTACATCTGTATTCCTGCTCCAATTAATAAGGGGAGGCATGACACACACACACACAAAATTAATACCTACTCATCTTTCCAGTGAAGCCCCCCTAGTCATTAGTTCTGTGAAACCTCTGGGAGCAAATTTCAACCCCTCTCAGTCTTGGATCTCACCCCCCCCCCCTCCCCCAAGCAGGTAACCACTCGACAGCCCTCCAACATATATTAACAATAGTCAAACAGCCCCAACATTAACCCCTGCAATACCCAATGCTGTCACAACTCCTACAGACACAAGTGCTAAAGAGGTAGCGTGCGACTTTTCTCACCCCAGCAGGTAATTGGACTTTCCATGGATAATCCCAACTATCAGAGAGAAAATCTCTGCCTCTACAGTGACCCATTAGCGCAGAGTTCACTGATCAGTAGGTTAACATGCCATTAAAGCATCCCTCTGTGGGGCTTAGGAAGGGTCAAGAAAACTCCATCACAAAGAACAAAAATACCTACAGAGCTCACACATGGTTATATCAAGATCTTCAGGAACAGGTCAAACTCTGCTCAGAGGCTGTTTGCTTCCCTGGGGCAGGACGACAATATCTGCAATCCTGACATCATTCTCCATAGAGTCCTTTGAACGTCACTTGAATATGCAAAATAGAAAATGTTTTATTAAATTGTATGGGAAAGCAAACAATCCACCTCACTCTAAGTTCAGGTGGCTAACATTATACACCAGCTACTCCACAAAAATGTACACACTTGCAGTTTATGGTCACTGGTTATAAATGTGGCTTACCAACAGTTAAGCCACATTAACACAGGGCAATGATATACACAGAGGCATAGTCTTCTACACTGAAGAGCAGTTTATGCTGTGTAAGGACCATGTAAATCCTCCAATAGTAAATAATTTGTGTGCCTATAGAAGTAATAGGCATGGTAATAGAAAAAAAATACAATAATAACAACTGTCAGGGCTGCAGTCAGATAGGTATGTACAGTCACAACAATGAAGCTCTGAAATGTGGACTAGTGTGTATTATTCCACTGTGTCCAAAAACACCATGCTAAGATCCTTTTCAACAACCATGCTTTCTCTCACTTCTTAGCAGTTGCCTTTGTCAAGATACTAAACACAAACACAAAAAAAAAAAAAAACCACCCGTATCACTTTCCAGCATAGATAAATTGGGTAAGGAAGAGGGAAAAAACAGGAAGTTTCAGTTTGCGTTTATCATTTATTTATAAACCTCAAAGAAATGCAACAGTCATGTCCTCTATACCTCTGTAAAATCCACTGCTTAAGGGACAGCTGATATATATATATACATATATTTTTTAAGCAACACTCACGTACTGGAATAGCTCCATAATTCCATAATGAGAGAATTTCCCAGCAGATTAGTTTTATTAGTGTTAATTGTCCACATGACATACATTTCTGTCTTGCCTGTTGCATTTCCCAGAGCAGCTTCTTAACATTTCTAGCGTCTGTGATAACAAGTGCTCTAATCAAAACACAGACTATATGATACACATAGGAAATAATGATCATTAAACTTATACACGCTTTTCTACAGGTTCTCATATAAACTGCTTTTCTTCTCTGGAAACCACCGCTGTTCTTACACTTTGCTTGGTAAGTCTTAAAGCAGCAGACAGCAGCTTACATTACGTGCCCTGTGCATGCAAAATGTTGGTGTTAACAAGTGAAGTTAAGGATCTAACGTGAGCCCTATCTTGCACTTCCTCATATTTGTTAGTCTGAACCTCAAGCTTGAAGTTATTCTAACACACTTTTGTTTTCAACACATATCCAGTATGTGTCTAACACCCTCTGGAGTTGCAAGCCACCCTCCCACTCACCCCCAAAAAACTTCAACTAGTGCCAAAGTCTATATTTTCTTAACTTAAAGAAGTAATTCCAGGACTGTCAACTGATAAATTTCATTCAGGGAAATGCCGTGTTCTTTAAGCAACACATTAATCTTCTCTGAGCTAACCATAGTAAACATAAATGTTGAATTTTACAGATTTCATGTGTTGCTGCCAGGAGAGAGTTTTAGAAGAATTATCCCCTTTTTAGGTAACCTGGCTTTTAAAATTACACCCTAGAATATGCAAACAAAGAAGACTAATGAACTCAGCAGCCTGCGTGCGTTCAGGAGGCTGTTGAAAAAGATACTGTGAGTAATGGAAAGAGGTTCATTTTTCAAAAGCTGTATGGAGCTGCCTGGGTGAAGGCGAGTGATGGAGAATCTTTCTTGCACCTTGGTTATAGCAGCTTGCTGTAAACACTCAATTTCCCTCCTGTTATCAGGGAATATGCAGGGGTGTGTGTTCTATGTCACCTTTAACAATGCAGGAAAGAGGGGGGAGGAATTTTCCTCTCCTAACAACCCACTCACCTCCCCAGCCTGTTGTCTGTGGTTTTGTTTTTAATAAAAGAACTGAAGTATGTAAGAACATCCATTAACTGCTGTCCTGCTCCCCTTAGAAAAACAGTTGTTGCAATACTGACCCTGATTACCTAACACAGCAGCAGACAGAAGTTTGATCTGATTTTTTTTTTCTTGTTTTTCGCTGCTAAAAACTACATATAGGACATCAGGATTGCCGTGCAAGTACAACCCTCTATCTACGTCAAGAAGTGGATGGTCTAAAGCTTAATCTGGGCACTGCTCAGCACTAGTGTTTTAAATGACCCGCATTACGTTCAACTGTGCAGGGAAAGTAGACTGCATGTTTTTCTTCTCTGATGCTAGCTGACCTTTTCAAGCACGTTGCTAAATGAAGAATCAACCTGATATTCCTCTGCAACCACAGACAAAATCACCGCACGCCGACCAGACATCCTTCCACAGCAGGCAGCGCTATGCTGTATGCGGAACATGAACTGAGCTCTCGCTTACTGATGTGTGCCCTCAAAGAGCAGCAAGCTGGCTAGGACGCTGGAGGTAAAAATGACACTAAATCAATTACTTACCCTCAAACGTCTTGTTTTAAATCTGTTGCTTCCACCTGGTCATAGCGTGAAGCAGGACTGCTATGATTCGCCAAGAGAAGATTAAACTTGACAAGGGGGATTTATTTAATGTTGCTTAACTCACAAAAACCTGAAATAAAATTGCCTTCGGTTCAGCCAAGATTTCTCCCTCACTCCCTCTCCGCCTCTCTCTTTCCAGGACTGCTACGTAGTGGTCTATAAATATTGGCCCCAACACTTGCTCAGCGCTCTCCCTGCCCATGGCACAGGTCTGTGTTACTGTACACCACGGCATGGCTGGGATGAAGTTCTCAGCTGCTCAGACAAAGCCATGGATTGGCTCCCGAGCCTGCAACACTGCCTGCCTGGAAATACCGTTCTGCTGCCAGCTTTACAGATGCTGCGGGCCTTTCCTGGAGGCCCAACTCAGGCACAGAAGGGTAATTATGAGGCTCGTCCAAAGAGAAAAAAAATACAGCTTTTCGCAAGCAGGTGGAAAAAAGGGGGGAGGGAGAAGAGGGAGGAAGCATTTCTGTTTCAGCTGAGCAGCCTAGTCTTTCTCCCGCCACACTGCATACCTAAATATCATTTATCTGTGGATTATAGACTTTAAATCCCAGATAAAGTGCATGTCAAAAAAGCTCTCCAAAATGGAAAAGGTGCATTTTTGTCATCGAACTCAAAACACAAGCAATAAGATTACATACGTACTTGCAGTGTGATGAAAAATTTGTTAGTATTTGTTAGTATTTGGTGTCCAAATTCATATTTCATAATTATGCACAGCATTATAATTAGGATGAGACATCACCGAGGGTAGGAATCCATAACCCTTACCCACAACAAATTTGAACTTCAAAGTTAAAAGTCTTTCAACAAACAGAATCACCACCTCCTGCCCAACTCCACGAACCCCCTGAGATACTGCGTTGTTAAGAGACGGGTGCCTGCCAGTTGAGAGCAGACCCACTGAAAAGCAGTTGGTGACCAGCATAAACAGCGTTATATTTGTCACCTGCACTCAGTTGAACACTATGGGACAGGTACTGCAAATGCAGAGAAGTGTCTTACCTTTAATCAAAATCTCAGATGGCATAATGACAAGGTGTTTTTGTTTGTTTGTTTGTTTGTTTCCCAAGTAAAACACAAAACTGAGCATAATTGCTTCAATCACTGAGAGCTGCTGGAGTTTGGTTTATCTTAAAATCAGCATCTTTTTAAGGTGGCTTATCACCACAAAATTTTCCTTACCCTCTGCACTTTCCCCATGACATTACGTATATGTAAACTCAAGACTGTTCCAAGGCTTACACAGGACCATCAGCTTGCATGAATAAAACAACTGACCAGCCACTGGTACAGCCTGGCCTAATCCAGTGGCCAGCATCCTCTGACGTTACCATCAGTATCATGTCCAGTGCTCACCTGCCCATTTGCAGCTCAGTCACATGGGGAAGCTTTTACAGGAATTTGGAACAAAACTAGAATTTGATCTACTGCATCTATTGAAACATACGTTAACTGTTTTATTGCCTAACTCCTTACAGCAACAACAGCATTTAGAAGTGCCCCTAGTACCTTGTTCACAGAGTTAGTGTTCTTCTTTTTTTTTTTTTTTTTATGGTGCAGCTTCAAAACTACATTTATCATGAGTAAAACACCAATACCGAAATAGACTTTGTTTAATGTGCGTTGTTTATAAAAGGTTGGTTTAGAAGCTCTTTATTGATGCCACAGAAGACTTCTCTTTAAATGAAAATGCATTTCAGTGACATAAGTAATTGCTAGGTGAACAAATGCAAAGTCTTCAAACTAATTCGCTCATCATGAGTTTTTCAGTGATACAGTTTCTGTGCAGAGTTCTCATACTCAATGCATATAACAGTACATGACAGTGCTGTAATATCATTCCAGCAAACTTTTAAGCTGACACTAATGAATCCCTGAACAACCAGAACCCAGGATGGTTTAATAAAACTGAACAGGTAATTAGGTATTTAACATTTATGCATAATACAAGGTCAAAACATTTTCTTGGACATCTACATCAGTAAAATAGATAATTATATTAAATTCTGGGGAGTGATGCTAGAAAAGCTTATGGTTTTAACCAAGCATGCACATACCTCTATTTCTAGAAAAAATGAAGCATCACTAGGTACTACCATTCCACAGAAAAGCAAAAGGACACGTAAACAACAGCAAGAGGGGAATAACACAGTTACTTAGGTTAGTGATTGCTTTTTTTTTTTTTTTAACAATACATTTAATTTGCATTGTGTATCCGTCACAGTTTCAATACAGTTGGTGAAGCATACCAAAACAGCACCACTGATATCAAACAATGTGAGGGCAGTGAGATGGCAAAAAAATGAGAGCATAACATACTGAAAAAATCTGACATCAACCAAGAGGATGAGTGTTGGAAGGGAGTAAGACAGGAACAGCACTGTTAGCCAAACATTCCAAAAAAAAAATCCTCTTTTTTTTTCTAATAAAATGGCTATAGAACCTCTTAAAATCCATAGACAACATAAAATTCCTTTTGAGATTTTGTCTGTTGGACAAGGTAAGGAGTTGGTTTTTGACTCCAAGTAACATTCATTCAACTCACCACGGCAAGAGATTTTTCCCAAATACAAGGTCCATTCTCCACCGTTATTAGAACTACCAAGTTTATCTTGAGTTTGAGAACCATGTTCATCCAATCTCACTCTTCTTTTGCATTAAGATTGCTTATTATCCCAATCCTTTCAACAGAAAGGTTAGCCCTATAACCCACAAGGATTAAAACCAAATTATTGTCATTCATCACTTGGAGAATGTCATGACTATCTACATTCACTTCATTATTCAAGGAAAAAAAAATGTTCACTGTCCCAGTGTTAGAAATGATGATTTACGTAAATCTCACAGCTACTGTGTGTATAAAGTAGAAGACCTGGACACTGGTTTGGGTCATCCTAATGTTGCCTACAGTTTCTGGAAGCCTCCAACAAAATCTTCAGTAACAGAAGAGTTTTGGAGAAAATGCCAACTACACATTTCAAGGTCCTTTCCTACTCCAACCGATAGAATAAGTGGGACAAATAACCATCTGCAAAGTTCAACACGTGCAAGATTTAACATGAAGTTTGTAAAAAAGGAATGATAGCTCAGGAAAATTGTCAATGTGTTACTACTTTTTTGCTTGCATTTGGCATGCGAGAAAAAATGGAGACCCAGCAAGTCAGCAACTTAATAAGATAGTTGTTACTACATTACTTAAGCTCAAAGTCTTAAAATGCAAGCTGGTTAGCCCTAGATCTAGATTATACTACAAATATTAATTAAAGATAACAGGTTTACTTAAAATATCATTTTAAAATTGATGATACTGTTGGAATGTCATAGTTATATAACATAATCCCCAGAGGACACACAGAACAGTATCTGAACAGTACGGATGAGTACAGTTCCCAAATCACCTTCTAGCAAGAGAAATACCAAAGTTTCATAATCACATAGTCTGAGTAAAAAAATAAAAAACCTGTTGAGTGAAGTATCTTGAAAAAAAGAAAACCAGTAATGTGAAAGATTCAAGTTATTTGGAAAGGAAAAAAGGAAAAAAGGAATGCATCCATCAGCAAGAAAAGTATTATAAGGAAAAAATTATTTCCAGGAATGCTATAAAACCAGAAGATCGTAGAAGACACTGAGACCCAAACTGTACCCAGAAGCATGGATTTTTGTAACTATTAACCAGTTTAAATAACGAAAAATATCCCAAGTATTTGGTGTATTTTTAGAAGCATCTTATTCTGTTTTTTATTACAACAGTTACGATTCAGGAAATCATGCCAAAAGTTTTTAAAACCACAAAATAGCTTTAAAGTTTTGCAAGGTGTTTTTTTTTCTTTTCTTTTTTTCTCTAAACTACTGAAAACTACCTTAACATATCCTGCTTCTACAAACATTCAAACATCCTTATAAAATATGTTATTACCATGTGAAAATCTCCATCTGTGTCTTCACAGTACATTGTGTTTTTATTCCCTGTAATGAATGAATTTTATTCTTGCTTAAATGAAGAGTTCTTGTTTGGCTGTTTCTGTCAAACAGGGAAAAAGTGTAATGCTAAAAGCATAGATAATATCTTGATCTTGTACATTCAGAAAGCTCTGCTCCTCTGAGGACAGTTTTAATCTGGAAGTCTAAGTTCTACCAACAGCATGCATTACAGACAAACTTGTTCCTGTCTCCAGTTAGAACATCTCTACCCACAACTATCACATGGGATCACAAACCTCCTCCATCAGTCACAAACAGCTAAAAAATGACTTTTCAGACATTATACAAAATGAATTGCATGTTTACGGTTTTCTGCTTGCATAACAGTCATGGGTTTTGTGCTAAGAAAGACTCGTATTGTCATCTGGTGCTTCTATTCCTACTTTGGGAAACTCTGGTTGCTTTGGCAGAGATATGGTCATTGTATGAAGGTGGTCACTACAATGAGAAACGTATAATAAGCAATTCTGATATTTTATTCCATACTTAGAGATCCTGAACTTTAGCAGCTTTAGGTAACTTTACTTTGATTACAGATATCAGATGTGAAACTTAGTAAATTCACAATAATTCTTAATTATCTCAAAAGCACGATTGCATGGTCCATCTGTTTTTCCTTAAATCTACAGTTTTAAATTAAGTGGAAACATTGGTTGAACGGGCTAAAATAAATGAAAGTATTTAATTTCACACTGCCCTGTGTCTCTATATCAGGGAAGTCACAGAAAAGAATCAAAACTAATGTCAACGTTCTTAAAGACAGAATTGACTATATGAAAGAAAACAAAGCACCAGCTGTCTCCTATAGTCATCAAATATAGCAGAACTAAAAAGAGGCATTACTTCATTTGACTTTATAGCGTACATTTAGAAAGTTTTAGGCATTTTCAGAATTCAGTCTCTCCAGGAAGAAAGTGTAATCTACAAATGTTGTAGAGTATCACTCTCCTTCCGTTTTTTCAGGGATTAATACTTATCTGAAGGCTTCTGCCACATTATAATTCCTCAGTACTGTAGGCAAATTAGTCAGTAAAAAATTAGACATTTGAATTATTTTCAGTATGTTTCGATTCCCTGATTCTGAAACTTTAAAAACCACTTTTCCTCCAAAACTTTGAATTTCTCCCCAAATTAGAAATTTCAGATATCCTATACAACCATCACAGAACTACTTTATCTTTATAGGCAGCAGCTGAGTTTCTTAGTTTTAAAAAAAAGAAAAAGGAAGTTAACTGAAGATGTATTAATTGGAATTAGCTATTGTGTCTTGCACTGTAAAAGATGCCTTATGTCCCCTTTTAACTAGAAAGGCAGAACACAAATCCATAATAAATCCCCAATAATTCTCTCTGCTATTTTCCCTGATTAATAAACGATTTAGAAACACTGAATTAGATCTCTGAGCAGATGACTGAATCAGTAAGACCAAATGCTACGGCATTCTGTACTGTTACCTTTCAACCCACCAAGAAAAATAAGAAAATCAGCACCCCTGAGAGTTTTCATAACGTAGCAAAAACTAAGACAAACCTATACTAACCACACAAGGATAGTACCATCTGTCATCTAGACTAGTGCATTTTCAAATGCAATGTTCAAAATTGTGGTCATTCCAAGTTTGAGTTCTCAGTCTTCATCATAGCCCACTCCTGTGCATACTACACAGTAGGAAAGCCTATCAGCTGTGTGGACACTACTGAGCATGGCTTCAGTTTGCTTTTATAAAATCTGGAGAATTTAAAGACATTGCTGGAAGCAATCAGTTCTTCCACGTTTTGTGACTCAGTGCAAGGAGTCATTCAATGCTATTCATGGCATACCATCTACAGAATTACATTAATTATTCACAAGTCTGTCACTGTAAGTTTGGCTCTAAAAGTTAAATTTAAATAATGTTTCTTCCATCAGGAGGTTTCTAGCCACTTATACATTTACAGAAAATAAGGTATCTCAAGAAAGCCACTGGGGGGGTGCTTGACAACTAGGGACCTAATTCTGTAGCGCTTCCTCAATGAGCACACAATTTGTTTCAGTGCTGTTGCACTTTATGCAAGATCCACCAAATAAAAGACCCAACCTATGACTGTAGGTCCACTTAATATCTGCAGAGGCAACCCACTCTGAAGTGACCTGCGGTTTTGTCTCTTCAGTGACTAAGAGCCTAGCCCAGAATAGCCAG
This sequence comes from Cygnus atratus, assembly GCF_013377495.2. Classification (NCBI taxonomy): domain Eukaryota; kingdom Metazoa; phylum Chordata; class Aves; order Anseriformes; family Anatidae; genus Cygnus; species Cygnus atratus. The sequence continues at coordinate 9,111,023 of NC_066365.1, forward strand.
TCTTGAATTCTTAAAAGCCTACCCAATCCTCAATCTATCTTCTAGGGAAGGTTCTGATGGTCTTTGGATCTCTTCTCCTCCTTGCCTTGTGTTCTTTCATATACTCTTATCCTCGACTTATCAACTTACTGAGTTCAGCTCAGGTTCAGGTTTTCCTGACCATGTTTTCTGACTCCAAACTTGTTCCACCTTGACTTGAAGCTAACTCCAATTGCCTTTGGGTTCCCTGAGAAGTCAAGGTTCCCCCAAATGCTTTCAACAATTGCCTTCTCTACCTTCCCCTATGACAGTATATCATCAACACTTGTAACCAAAAACATATTGAAGGAACAGAATTTCAGAAAGAAAATTAAGCAAGCACTAACTCCAAGCTATTCTTACTTACTGTTGTCTGCCCTGTCAGTATCCCTTCCCAGAAAGTTTTCCTTTAAATCATATTTCAAGCAATACGGCATGTGACACCCATTATAGCTGGTAACAGTGTTCCTCCCCACTTGTTAGAAAGGGACGATTTATAGGCATTTAAGGCCAAAGAAATGCCATTTATACAAACTGATATACTGACTCACCAATACATGTTACATGTTGTTACCAATACCAAGAAAATATATAACACAATGCATTTTCACGTGTATACCGTTGCCACTTCTCTTTCATATGATGCATTCTCATGCAGATGAACTTCAAGAATCTAGCAGAGAAATTTTAGCAAGAACATAATTCACTTTTATTATTTCTGTGCCATGTATTATTTATGTTACAAATTTTAAAGGGCAAGGTCTTACTCAATAAACCAGAAGGAACCAGTTAGCCTCTGACGTCAGTTCTTCACTTCAAAGACCACTAAAATTTGTGGGAGTTGCAGCAGGGATTTTGTCCTGCAGTAACAGAACTGCCCAGAAATTGTGGAAATTCATTTCTGCTTCACGCATGTATTCCATTGTTAGGAAAATCACAATCAGTTTGAACTTGATGATCTCATACTGAAATGATATCTGTTCCCCCCCTGCCTCCTTTCTTTGATGTCCAGACAACTTGAGAATTCACATCTGTTTAATCAAAGCAGAAATGGACATGACTGTAATGAACCAACTGGGCAGTGAAGCATACCTTGGGAAGACACCATTAAACAGCATTGGAAGAGAAGCTGTAAAGAATAAATTCAATCATCCACTTCATGTTATGTTCATTATAAAAAGATGATTAGCAGAGGATACATCACAAGAGCTAAGCTCCTTGCATCCAAAGAGAGAATTTCAAAAAAGAAACATATTTACTCTATCATATACATATTGAGGTAGTACTGAAGAGATTCATTTTTTTCCAAAGTAGTGAATTACCAGCTGCTTCTATAATCTTCACTGAAAGTTTATGGGGACTATCACTGACTTGGAGAAGAGAAAGAACTGACGCCAAATATTTTTCTTGATTGAAATTAAAGATTTTTATTCTCCTACAGATTGCAAACAATGTACCTTATGCTAAGTTATAATGAATCTAACATTTCAGTCAAAACTTTAACAACGATGCAATTAAAAAAAAAAAAAAAAGTAAAACCACCTCCCAAAACAGAAACTGGAAACCCTAGATTTGCCAACTGCTATGGTCAAATTTGGATTACAATGCAACACTTCAGACCTGCACATGAATGGACACTTGCATGCCATAGCAAAGGCCATGAAGCTGTACTCCTTCTGCAGCACCCCCATACAGTCTATCTCTGGGCACATGCAATGAAGGTTGCAAGGAGAGCAGCTTATAGGAAATTAATAAATTGAATGCTTACAAACTGACTTCAGACACCAGCTCCCAAAGACTACAAATGTAATTCAACACAATTTCAACCACTTTTAAAAGCACATGCAACCCAGTAGCTTCCAACCAAATCACCTCCATTTGAGAAAATTCTGTCATTTGTCTGAATTCAATCACGCAACATCTGTCCTACCACTGCATAGTCATAGGCTACGAGTTCCTCCAATTAAATGTGTTTTGGATGCCACTGAGCAACAAAGTAAAAGCTAACTGATTCTGCAAATGATTTTGGTTGCATTTATCAGACACATCACTGTTTCCTACCATTCTCCAGCAAGTTTAAAAGCCCATCTGCATGAAACAATATCTGGGAAAATGATGAAAGATGAGGGAGGAAAGGCAGAAGGGTAGGGTGAGTTGTCACAGACCTCCGGTGGAAAAGCAAATGTGCAAAATAATGTAATTAGCAGAGATCTTTTTCAACACATTAAATTTACAATACATATTCCTCCACATATGCTTTCCTTCAAGAATATATACTGACAGAAGATAATGTCAGTAGAAGATGCTGCCATGGAAGGGCACTCTGAAGCAGGTCCTTGTTTTTGCACATCCTCCCCTAACCCAGCAATAGAAACCAGATGGTTGCTCCTCTTTCAGGCACTATAAAAAAAAATCCTAATTGCTTAAATACAAATATATACACACACAGCTGTAGAATCATCTCTATAGCCAACATAGGCAAGCTCATTTCTAGCAATTCAGCATAGCGTATGTGACACGGTTTGAATTCTACCTGCACACAAATTCTAGTGAAAGGCCAATCTTCCTTAAAAGATTTCCTTCCATTTTTTCCTCCCATACTCAAAATTCTGAGTTTAGTCATAACTAAAATATTACCTGCCGTTTTCAACAAGCACCTCAGATGTTTGTTAAATACAGCATCAACCTCTAAAGAAAAGAGCTTACAAAATGGAGAGGAAATAAAAGCTACAAAAGATCCTGTAATTTTAGATTTCTAAAAAAATAATTAGGAAAAATCCACAGAGAGTAAATTGCACACAGTTGCACACACTGTTCTGTTTCTCAAACATGAAAACCTAAGTCAGTTTTGGTGAAATCTGAATTTCAGGTTCCTATGACTGGTCATCTAGTCTTTTCTCCCTCGCAGCCTTGACAGTTACTCTGTTTTTTGTTAATACACTTTGTCCTCCTAAGCCATCCATCCATTTCCTTTGCCTCAGGTCTGACAGAAATGATGTAGATTTTTAACATCGGCACCGATTATAGAGTTTTACTTAGGTGTGATGTTTGCAATGTGCACACTACAAAAAGGGAATTCTAAAAGGAAGATAATCTCAGTGTTGTCTGTGAATTTGTTTTGATCAAACATGCCTCACAGTGTTTAAAATGCCAGAAGAAAGATGTTAAAAATAAATATATAAATTTCCCTTTTTCCTGCTTGAGTATGCCTATTTGAAACTCTGAAGAAGTGCCAAATACTGCCATGAGATTTTATCATATTTCATTCATCCCTGCATTATGAACCATTCTAATAACCTTCACTCAGCAGAGTGAATTCTTTTTAGCTCTAAAGGATTTATTCGTAGACAGCTCAAAGTAAAACAAAATTTGGATTTTTCAAGTACTCTCTAGACTGTAAATCCTGCACTGTTATAGTTGCTACCTTTTGCTCATGAGGTTAATGGAAAGAAAAAAAAAAAAAAGAGCAATTGCATTCTAATTTATGTTATTTTCTTAAATATGTCCATCCACAATACAGATTTGTCACATCTGAAGAGTTACAAGGTGCAAAAGGACGCTCACTCTATGACATGGGTGGGCTACACTGTCACAAGGGCTTTGGAGATTTAAGAACAGCTTTCCCCCAAGCACCATCTAAGGGTCTAAGCCCACAAAATGCTGGGTCTACTCGATCAACAATACACTCAAAACAGGGGTTTGCAGAACCTAATGTTATGTGCTTGGCTGATACAAACATGTGAGAGCATTGCATTCCCTTGTAGGCTAACGAACACACGTAAACGACATGGTGATGCATGAACTCACCTTTTACAAGCACAGCCACAGGGAACTGTGCCTCTTAGCTGAAGCAGCTGGTAGGGCATCGGGTAGGAAGGGAACACTGAACATACAGTGGGCCCTGCCAGAGGTCTGTTATTAACTCTTCTCTGCCATATTGCCATTTACGGGCATGCTCTCACTCTTTCAGCACACCGTTGCTTACCTGTGACTCTAAGGTTCTTTGTTTCCAAGTAATAAATACTTTGGGCTCCAGGGAGCAGACAGGAAGATCATACATGACCCTAAAAAACTTTACTGTTGATAGATTATTGTAAGTGCCTATTCACTATTAGCTGAAATGGTATTAACTGCACACTTAATAAATAGGCTATTTGTTCTTTTCAGCTGAAGCAATACTGTAACAGGACTTCTGAAGAGAAGACCATTAAAAATATAAAGACATCACACAGCAAGTAATTTGGGGAATGTGGTTTCAGTTTTCTGTTCATCCCAGCACAATCAACAAATGCTGCATCAATTAAAATTGCTTCTGCTTGAATAAAAATCAACTGCAGGCCCCATACACTATAAGAGCAATCCTGATGTTTCCCAGAAATAAGGCATTAATGTAAATTATAGCCATGTTAGCATGGTTTTATAACAACATAGAGTAATTGTTTTGCTCTTCTCTGGACAAAAACAGAAGCCTTGGCTCTACCAGGGAGTAAATACTGCCCCAAGCCACAAGCCAATGAACCCAGTGAAAAGCAAACTTAGCTGCAAACCACCAGCAAGTTGTCAGAGTGGAAGCCATAAGACTGTTTCTTCCTCCTTTATTTTTAAAAGGAACTTCATTTCACTTAGAAGCAAAAGAAAATATTCTCATTTATGTTGTAATTCAGTCTATTTAAATATTATCTGATACTCACTAAATCTTTTGTACTCAAAGCACTGCTTTTAAGACAGCACTTAATAAACTATGTGCAAAATAACTGTTGCTTTATGTCAGCAAGAAGGAAAAGAATTAAATTGCTTAAAAGAAGCCTGCACAATTAAGAAACAGAATAGAAGCATGCTGTAAGCATATTGTACAGGAGGAAGAGAATAATTGGGAAGGAAGAAAGAAAAAAATCAAAATACATTATTCTAAACAGTTACTTGAAAAAAGGTGAAAGAAGAAAAAAGAAAAGAAAAGAGCACCAACCATGGACAGCAGTTACTGTAGTTAATCTGCGAGATTTTTACTGAGAAAAAGCATTATGTAAGAGCTAATACTTAAGTCATCCATTCCCATGGTAAAAGCCACTTTATCCTGTCAGTAATCTCCTTTTAAGATATAAAAATAACCTGATATAGTTATACAGATACTCAAAAGGTCCTATGTGGTACATTTGTATTTCTAAAATGCTTCTGAAGAAATCTTACAAGAGGGCTTCTACTGAAGAACAGCAAAAGAATACTTGTAAGAACTAATGATGGCCAAACAAGTAATATAACACACATTGAAGAACATCCATCTCTTCATGGCATTGTATGATAGTGCCATTACAGCACAAAGAATCACAAAGTGATTGAACTTTGCAAATAATGTCTGAGTTCTGCAGTCCAATATGCCTTTTTCCCCCAACTGTATTATATATTTATGAACATATATGTATTTTAATATGAACAGCAAGGTCAAAAAGCAGTGTAGATTTCAGTTATATTTATACATGTAATTTTTATTTATTTATAATATTAACTTCACAAGCTTGCTCGCTCAAGTATACCGATGTTTTGTTTTCAATGGAAATGTTCTCAGTGCAGTCTCGGAGAGTAAATAATGCTACTTATCTGCAAACACATTTCTCATAGGTATCTCACTTCGTTTCTGACGTTGGACTTCACCAAACAGCGGGATGCCCGCACTCACAGCTAGATACCTGCTGCTGGACAGCTACAGTACTCATGGCAGGAGGAAAAACAGAAGTAATGATATGCAGTGAACTGGGCTTGCTTGAATCAGACTAAATATTTGGGTTACAGTCAAATTCCTTCTAAAACACATGTTGCCAGCATATGCATGACACAAGATGAGTTCACTGGAGGAGAAATATAAAATAAGGCTCCAATGCATGGGAAAGGCAAACTAACTCCTTAAGTGTTTCTCAGAAAAATGGAATTGATTTATTTCTTGCAATCCTATATAAATTACTTTTTTAAGAGTTATAACTGGTATCACTCAAGTATGCATGGGCAGGAAGATTTGATGTTTTCAGTTCCTCAGCTATACTCCTCATACATCTTCATTTTCTTCACAAAATTAACTAAATCTAACCATCATCACAGTATATTCTCTAATGCAAAAGTCTAATGATTTAAGATTCATTGCTACTGGGTCAGATGTTATCTTTGGTTATACCAGCAGAAATCCCATACTGACTCTGCTGCCAACGACAGCTACAGAACCACACACAGTTTGCACTAGTCTTTAACAGCAACTCTTTCTATTACCTAGTGGTGAAACACATCAGCAGCACCAGAACTTCATGACAAGTTTTCATACTTCCACGCTCTCAAGCTCACTTTCTGTGACAAGCCAAAACTGGAAAGGCAGAAGAAACATGAGTATGCTGGGTCTAACCTGAAAAATCTGACTGGGGTCTGAAATGTGCACTCATGCCTGGGACTCCTTGATGCAGCTTACTGGTAGCCATCAATCCACTTCCAGAGAGCATGGGGAAGTTGGAGATGAAGTATCACCACCATTTTGAAACAGGCCTCAGTTCTGCTTTTTGTTACAAAAATGCTCGCTGCTTCATCTTCTCAGACCCTCCCGCCCAGAAGCATGACTTCCAACTAAAAGATTGTTACCATTTATATGAACCCAAAAGTGACTCAAAAAATTACGTGATATAAGTAACACAAACACATTTCAAAAGCGGCATTGGAAGCAATGAAAATAATTTTAGTACCATCTCAACTACTCTCTTAACTAATCCCTTTAACTATGAGTGCATAAGCAGCACACTAACTAAAGAAAGACTGCTCTTACTTTTTCACACAACATTTCCATGCTTTTCATCACTGTGGATCAAGCCTGAAAATGGTCATATATTTTCTTGTTATGAAAAAGGAGAACTACATATATCTTCAGAGTAGTCCAATATCTATTTATTGGTTATGGTCTAGTGAAAAACACGGTATCTTTTAGATAAAACACGACTCCACAATGAATTTATTATTTCATATAATCCACTGTATAGTTAAGGTTAGAAAGCACCTTGTAAAGTTACATCCAACCGCCCTGCTCAGAGGTGAGTCATCTGGAGCAGGTTCCCCAGGGCTGTGCCACCTTGGTTTTGGATGTTTCCAAGCATGCAGACTCCGCCATCTCTCCAGGAAACCTGTGCCACTGCTCAGTCACCCACACAGTAATTTTCCCCCTCTTTTTTGTTTGAACAGATTTTCTTGTATTTCTCATTATGCCCATTGCCTCTTGTCCTATCTCTAGGTACCACTGAGCAGAGCCATTTGTCCATCTTCTTTCCTTCCCCCTTCCAGGTATTAACATTCATCAGTAAGATCCCTTTGAGCCTTCTCCTCTCCAGGCTGAAGAGTCCCAGCTTCCTCAGCCTTACTCACAGAAGAGAAGCTCAAAGCCCTTCATTGATCTTCATGGACCTTTGCTGTACTCACTCCAGTAGCTCGATGTCTCTCTTGTTCTGGGGAGCCCACAAGTGGTCCCAGTACTTCAGCTATGGCTCACCAGTGCTGAGCAGAAAAGAAGGAACCCTCATCCTGCTGGCAGCACACTGCCTAATACAGCTCAGGAGAGTGGTGGCGTTCTGCCACAACACTGCTGGTTGGTGTTTATCTTGTTGCCTTTTTAATGTTTTCTATTCCCTAATTCCCTGTTACATGAACATTGCTGTCTTCAGCTCTGACTATATGAATTTTATGAATTTGAGACTTATCTTATGCCAGTGAAAATTCTTCTCATTAGTCTAACATTCACATAATAATTTCATTTTGCAATCCAAAACAGTTTAATCCATTTTTAGTCATCTAGCCAAAGCTTGGGTTTAAAAATAAGTTACAGAAAGAAGGCAGATGGATTTGTAAGTAATGAACCTACCAAAGTAAGTTAAAATAGACATTGAAAATATCTCTGATCTAAACAGAAAACTAGAGAAAAATATATATATATATATATTACAAAATGAATAGAAAAATCTCACTGTATATCACAACTTTTTGGTTGACCAAAGATCATAATTTATTCGGTCAGGTACAGATGTTTCCACAATTATTCACAGTCTTGGACTTGTTTCAAGTCACTATTCTCAATATGTTTTTGGAAACTGCTAACATGTAATGATCAAGAGCCCATGCATCAAAGTGCTAAATTATTAAAAATGAGACCTCAAAGCTCGAGAAGCCATTGACTATTTCCTTTAAAAAACTATCCGGTGTTTAAAAAGTTTAAACTGCTTTGTTTCAGTCTCTTCCAAAACCATAATCCACTAGCTACTAGCTGAAAAGAAAAAATAGGGGAAAGCTGTTCTGAACACTGTTCCGTGCAGTTGCAAACTGATTTTTATGACTAAACAGCAAGAGTACGCAACATGTGGCAAGAAAGCCAATTATGGCCCATGGGGTTATAAAATGCAGCCAACAACCATCTCGCTCCCTGTAATTACATAACTGATTAAAAACTAATTAACTGTATGTATTGCTTGTTAACACAAACAAGAAAATTTTGTTCAGCTATCTGGGAAGCTGGCAGCCTAGGAAAGCAAGGTTGTAGAGCTTTCTTGTGGCTTTTAAAAAAATATAAATTAAAAGGGAATTCAGAGTTCTGATAGAGTTGTTTTGTTTATGTATGTGAATTTCCAAAGCAAGTCCTGCACTTTGAAGGGCTATAAACTCAAGACTCTGTAACCCCCAAACTACTACAAAAGCTCTGTGCGTCAGGAAGGTGAATATCTCCAGATACTCTTGCTCTCAGCTGGAGCCTTTCATCCCCCTCCAGAGCACCACATGCTTGCTTCTTCAGTGAGGACTATGGATTTATGTTCCATGATGCCTCACTGCTACTTGCCCTCATATCCCCTGTAATTCCTCCATCTTGCACAGTTCCCCCTTTATATAAATACCCCTGAAACTGCAGATGACAGGGATCTCAGCAGCTTCCTGCACCCCAGTGATGTCAAATGACAATATACATTTTTGCTGTTTTCAAACCATGCTTCAACAAAGTGGTTGCCCAACTTGCATGTGCAATTGTCCAGCCGGAAAGGAAAGCACGAAGAATAACTCGAGATGACAGGACAGCCTTTTTTTTCAGGGATGACATTACTTTGACTCTCGCTCTCGCACCCAATTTCTAGTTATCTTGCAGAAGTGTTGGGTTTTTTCACTCCCATCTGTCACACGAATTAGGTTAAAACTGGCTACTGGCTGTTAAACACTAATAGTACATTCTTACAGCTGGAGAGCGTGGTCACAAAATCCTGGTGGGAAACCAGTCTCAGCGGAATTTTACATTAACATTTCATACATAGTTTGGGGGAAATTTTTGAGCAATAGGAGTCCAAAGATACTGGGCACTCCAAAGCAGGCACCCTTAAAATAACTCAAATCATCTGTTGTGCCATGTATCAACTTCACAGAATCCCTGATAAAAGCCTGGATATCTCATGTTTGGGGATGCGATCCCTTCCGAGTGAAGGCCTGTGAGGACTTGTACAGGTGTAGGCAGTTTGGTCTGTGTATGGCCTGGGAGACAGCAAAAGGCTGGGAAGAGTAGGCCAGTGGCAAAATCGGGGAGGGGGGATAGGATAATGGGGTACTTAGCAGGACCTGAATTTGGCAAAGAAGTAGGGGCAAATGAGGGCACATAGGTTCCTGCCCAGCAACGTCAATAAGTGCTTCTTGGGGTGCATTAAACATGGCATTGCTAGCTGGTCGAGGAAGGGATTGTCCCGCTCTGCCCTGGTGCGACCTCACTTCAAGTAGTGTGCAGTTTGGGCACCACAGTATAAAAGGAACTGTTAAGAGAGTGTCCAAAGGAGGGATACAAAGATAGTGAAGGGTCTAGAGAGGAAGGTGTATGAAGATCGGCTGAGGTCCGTTGGTTTGTTCAGCCCAGAGCAGAACAGGCTGAAGGGAGGCCTCATGGCAGCCTGCAGCTCCCTCGTGAGGGGAGCAGAGGGGCAGGTGCTGAGCTCTGCTCTCTGGGGACAGCGACAGGACCCGAGGGAACGGCATGGAGCTGGGATGGGGGGGGGGTCAGGCTAGGTGTTAGGAAAGGGTTCTTCACCCAGGGGGTGGTCGGGCACTGGAACAGACTCCCAGGGAAGTGGTCAGAGCACTGAGCCTAATGGATTTCAAGAAGCTTTTGGACAGCACTCTCAGACATGTGGTCTGATTTCTGGGTGGTCCTGTGTGGAGCCAGGAGTTGGACTCAGTGATCCTTGTGGGTCCCTTCCAACTCAGGATATTCCATGATTCTGTGATTCATCAGTCCTGCAGCAAACGGACATGCTTGGCCACATGTGCCATTTGCAATTGAGGTCCAAGTGGGTAAGAAGGTCTTAGCACAAAAACATTCACCTGGGAGGAAGAGGTAGCATTTTCTCACAGATGGGAAATAAAAGAATTAAAACATATTTTTGAAGTGTATGAAATATTTTGCCTTTGTGCTCCTCATTCTAACAATGAATAAAATGGTTTGCATAATGGCAACTGTTTTAAAAATATTAATTTAAGATAGTTAAGGAAGCTGGTATGTTATCTACTGCAAAACAGCAGAATGAAAAATCCAACTTCTGTCTGACCTTTTCCTTCTGGATGCTCATGATAAACTGTTAGATTATTTGCCAACAATAAACAGTATTTCTTCATTCTTCATTAAGCTAAAAGTAAAGCTGCTCAAACTTAAGCTATGAATAAGCAAAATTCAGAATGAAAACATCCTGGAAATTATATATAATTCAACCATGTTGTCTACAAAAATACCTTCTTTTATTTGCTAAGGAATGAATGCAGTACATAAGGACTCATGCCCTTTTGAAATAAGATATCTTTAGAAACAAAACAAAAACTTACATATACATTTTTCTGTAACCAGAAGCTGACACACAAAAAAGTAATTTTAGTCATAATACCTAGTGATTGAGAGGTTTTGGGGGTTATGTCCTCTTTCAATGAAGAAAAGATATGGAGTCCAATGGAAATACGTCAGATACTTAACGCAATCTGAACCAGAAGGTTGCAAACCTCCAGAAAATTTCACTGATTAGATAACATGTGACTCACTGAATAGACATTAGATAAAAGCACTTTTATATCCTCTTTTTTAAAAAAAGAGTTGGGAGAAGAACAGAGAGAAGGAAGCTGCTGAATTATCATCAGAAAGAGAAGGGAAGCCTCCCCCATAGAGCAGCAGTTGCAGCTGAAGAATCATCTGAAAAAGGAGAAAGACTAATCTACTTAACCAGCAATAACCTGGAGGGAACAGAGAGGAAAAAGCATCTAATTCCCAACCAAGAGTAGGAAAGGATGCTCAAGGAAAGAGTACATTTTTCACAGCCTGAGAAAACAGCAGGAAAAAACAGGTCTTGAAAGTGGTGTGAAGGGGGGCTCCTGCGTGCATGGATACAAAAAGATGTAAGGATTCTTAATGAAGAATCCTTTGAGAAGTAGAAAACATTCCAAGAGTTTTCCAGATTAAAAAAAAAATCATCCTTTGAGGTGTGATTTACCTAAAAAAGAAGCATTTGTCAAGAGGATAGTGCTATGGACAAGGACAGGAACAAAAAGTCCATATCGCAAGACTCGTCCTTGAAAACTAAAAAAAAAAAAAAAAAAAGCATTTCCCTTTCACTTACTGAAGAAAACAAATCCAGTGAACTTCATTTCTGTCATCATAACATTTAAAGTAGTTATGTGAAAACTAGTGTGCAATAAAAAGTTATATTTATGTGTGTGTGTATATATGTATATGGATATATATATAAAAGACACCAAAGTTTCCACTTCAATCTCACTGCTTCCATAATTTTTGTTGCTCAAATTATATCATCAAGAAGCTGTTTAGACTCAGTAGGCTGGCTCCCAAGCTTGTTTCATCAGCAAAAAACAATTATACGTTATTTATTATTAGAAGCCTAGATTTGGCAAAAGTCAACAAGATACATACATTTGAAATTAGGGCAATAGAGTATCTCTGAATTACTACCACATGTGCCTCAAATTATATTCAGGGAGGCACCAGTTCCAACATTCAGAGCCTCCGTGCACATTACATTGAAGCATAATTTACATCAGACCTTACTCATTAATCTTCCATGGTGGTAGTTGTGTGTCTCATTATTTTTTAAAGATTTGGACAGCAGTGATTTGTCTCACATACAGTCCTTACACGTAACAAACTGTTATAATCTGTGGTCTGCCTATTCAATACCATTTTATTATTTATTTTTGTCTTTCCTCAACTTTCCTCAGCCATACCTGTAATTTATTTGCTTTACCAGACTTAATCATAGAATCATTTAGGTTGGAGAAGACCTCCAAGATCACTTGGTTCAACCTTTAAACTAGCATTGCCAAGGCCACCATTAAACCATGTCACTAAGCACTACATACACACATTTTTTGAAGACCTCTATGGATGGTAACTCAACAGTACTTCACTGGGCAGACTGTTCCAATTCAATGAAGAATTTTTTCTTCATATCCTACCTAAACACACTCTGGCACAACTTAAGGCCATTTCCCCTCATCTTATCACCTAGTGCTTGGGAGAAGTGATCGATCCCCATCTCACTATAGCCACCTTGAAGGTAAAGGTAGAGCAAGGCAATTGCAGAGCACCTTACACCTTGTATTTTTGTATGCCACTAAATATATTAATACTATGCTTTAACTTCTGGTTTAGCCTTAAAGTGGTCAGGAAGTTGGACTGGATGGTCTTTGTAGGTCTCTTTCAACTGAACCATTCTATTCTATTTGCATTTCAGCTCCCAAACAGTACTTCACACTACACGTGCATTGTTTTTCTTCCCCATCCTTATGCCTCATCACATGTGCTTTAATCAAGGTTTGCAAAATAGAAGCTTATCCACCCACTCAACTTGACAAATGCCAAGAGGTCTCCAGAGTTAAGCTTTCTTTTGGCTGCAAAATGATCTTCCAAACATGAGTGTGGAGTAAACATTACAGATGGCTTCTCATGTTCATAAGCAAGTAAACAATTTTTTGATACCTCTTCAGCTGCAGACATGCATGCCAAACTGTAACAGATCACAGTGGCTAATAAGAACCACACCAGACGCAATGAAAGCATCCAGGAAGGACTGCTCGTAGGGATGGTGTGCAACATAGCAGTGGTAGACCAATGAAAACATGCCTGTTCCCACTACCACAGAATTAAAACAGAAAGGACACCTTCCACCTCCTTTGCTATGGGCCAGTAGGGTTCAGGCTTTTTTCAAGTTGATTTGTCACTTCCCACCTGGAAGCCAATATCAAGAAGCACCCCACCCTTCTTCTGCTCATCTCAGACGTGCAATAGCACAGCCAAAGAAACCCCAGTGATAGGGGAGGGCAGAATTCAGAGCAAAGAGCTTAGAATAGAGGCCTCTGCAGATTAGTGTCTGTTAAACAGTCAGAGGTGAAAGTTGTTGAGCTTACAGGCTTCAAAGATATTTAGGGATCTACAGGAGGAAGCGGACCAGCTCACAGCAGCTAAGACCAAACAAGGAATAAATTTTTCATCCAGGGGCCTAAAAGTAATGGGGACAGAACACACTACATGAAAGCATCATCTGACAAAACAGTTATAACCTTTTCTTCCTTCACACCTTTCTTTCCTCACTTTCTTTTTAGTCCTCTTGTCAGGCTTAACAGAGATATCCTTTTTTTATGTTCAAATCCAAGTCCGCCTTAATCACTGCCTATGAACGCAACAGGGAGAACAGCAGCCCAAGTATTTTTTTGCCCTGGCACGTAGGCACAGGATACATTTTTCAGGCCCTGGCTTCAGCCTTGCTCTCTGGTCCAGCTTCTTGTAATGACAGGACAACTTATTCGCACCTCATTCTGCAACAGGCTGGGAGAACGACTTGTTCCCTTGTTGCACAAGAAAGAAAAGCCAGGCTGTCTCAGGACTGCATGGTAGCCCTGGATTCACCCTGCGGTTACTAATATCTGTTAGTTGCTGAAGACTGTATAGCACTGTAAAAGCAGCAAAGACACTAAAAACAATTAAACAAAGCACACCAATGAGCTCGTAACTGAACTTCACTTTAATAACACTTATTGCTCCAGAAGAGACAAATCCCACCAAGAATGGTACAAGAACTAGAGCTATCACACATGATCCAGAGAGAAGTAACCACTCTGCATGTGGCAGTGCCCACCGCACCAAGGAAACACCAGGTAAAACATAGCTAGAGGAACGGCAGATAAACAATCCCAAATAAGCAGGTTTTGTATGAAGTACCTTGGGAGTGGAGGAATGGAGAGGCAACAGCTCCACAAATGCTGTTTTCAGTGTCCCTGTGGGAGGACTTGGCAGGACCTCCAGCCTGGTAAGCTGTGTGCCCACGAGCACCCACAAAGCCTCCCAGCATCATGACCAAATCCCTCCCCCGCAGTGAATTTAGGGCCCTCAATGAGTTCAAAACCAGCATTTGTCTTCATACACTGTACAAGGAAGCTGAGTAGTCTTACCCATTCCCCACTCCCACCCCACAGCAAAGATGTTTTCCTTTGTCCACTATTTGGTAGTCCACTGGTACAAAGTCTAGTCCCCAAAAGTCATTCAATAAGCTGTTTTCCTTCAGTCTGTAGTAATAAAACTATACAACACTATAAACATTTTCCGCATTTGACTCCAAGATGTTTGGCGCTTTAGCTGGAAACACTGCTCCTTTTGTTTTTACGTTACAGCAGACCACTTTAGACCCACTTTCCATGAAGACAGCAAATATTTTTGTCTTCTATTTTGTGCTTGGTGAGCCCTTTCTAAAACTAGGCAAAAAACTTATGAGCAGCTATTGGGCAAGCATCATTGCCCCAGGCCTAAGCACATCACAAATCAGACTCATCAGAAAAGCAGAGCTATGCCCAGGGAATGATTTTCCCTCCTGTAACTCTTCCAGTCATGGGCTGGCCACATAAGGAAAACTAGCATTAACAGGAGATTGGGACATATGTCTCTCAAACAGAGAGGAAACAGAACCCACAGAAGGCAAAATTTCCTCTTCGCGTAAAGTTTAAAGCTGAGGAAAGCCATAAACTCTCTGATGAGTGTTGACAGTCTAAGGAGTCATCTTTGTACTTGAACATTTTCTCCTTTTCTGTCTAAATGGAGGACCCCATGTCTGAGACATGCAGGACAGGTAAAGCATGAACATTTATAGCGTACAAAATTAAACAAAAGCACCATGCCCATGTAGTGGCTGATTTTTCTGCTAGCCCTGCCAACAGGAATGCTAATGTTTCAGTCAAGAGGAGGTAATATCTTTTATAGAACCAACTGATACACTT
Source organism: Cygnus atratus (assembly GCF_013377495.2). Classification (NCBI taxonomy): domain Eukaryota; kingdom Metazoa; phylum Chordata; class Aves; order Anseriformes; family Anatidae; genus Cygnus; species Cygnus atratus. The sequence goes on from NC_066365.1 coordinate 9,126,341, forward strand.
GGAAAAAACAGACAAGCTTTTGGGCAGAACGCCTTTCTTGCACAGACCTGAAGAAGGGCTTGGTTGTCTGAAAGCCTGTTTGTTTGGGTTTCTTTTTTCAGCTATATTGATTCATCTAATAAAAGATATTACCACTCCCTACCAACCCTGCCCCACTTAACAGTCTTTGAACATCAGGACTACAATAGTAACACTATCACATTTTATTTGTACTGATGGCTTGCAGTATAGAATTTTGGTCAGTAGCATTTTGTCTCACAGTCTACTGGTTTTAAAGGCAACAACTGTTATAAATTACACTCGTTGCCATCATAGGTCAGCCTGAAGCTGAGGGTGATAAAGAAATAAAATAAAAACCACGAAAAGAGCCCCAGGACTTCTTATTACCATTAAGACCAGCCATCAAAATACCCTCCAAATATGACCGATACAACAATATTAGAAAATATCATGAGCACAAATCCCCAAGTCTCTACTAAAGGAGCAGTAAAACAATCCCAGTATGAGATTTTTACTAGGACTAATGAGATAATGATATTTTCAGGTAAAGATACATCCACAAACTTTCTCCTACATTGTGGCAACACTGCCAGGTTTACAATAAGGACTGGTCCTGGCAAGCGGTACTCCAACGTGTGAACAGCACCCTAAAGGGTTTATAACAAGGAACATTCAAAGCCTTTCAAATACTGTGTGGGTCTCAGATAGGTCTTTGTGTCTTACATATTTTGATACTCTGATTATTTCTGGATCATAAAATCAGATTCTATGGGATTCTATGATTGAAGGGATGAAACAGCTGACTGACCCGCTTCACGCTCAGGGACTGTAGCAAGGACACACAATAAGAATCTGAAAACTCATGTTCAGCTAATTAAAACATACTTCTCTCTTCCCATAGTCTACCACAAACTTTATCACAACTGTAGTTGAAAAACACCTGTACTGTACATGAGAAAAATAAATGCTCACTGTCAACTTCAATTTACTATTACTTATGTATAGAGTATACTGAATTCAAGTATTGCCATCTTTCACTCAAATGTTCATACTTTCAGTAGCATAGCCATTTCAGGTTTAACCTTCTAAAGCACCTCTGAATAGGAAAAACACCGTTAAGTAATTTTTCAGTGGATTACCTTTTTTGGTTGTACTCTATTACCAAAATACATTCTGAGTTTTATTTCAGAGTTCCACATAGCAAAATGTGAAACATCTTTGATGAAGGGCAGAAGTTATTTCCCAGATCTCTTTGTATTCAAATCACAAATACACGAACAATATTTTTATTTGATTTAATGGTGCAACTACAGTTTTGTTCTGTGTGGGTTTTTTTTGTTTGTTTTACAGAATCTCCATAATTTTGCTTTGCTGTTAAGATCAGAACGGATGTGGTCATTATCATTAAATGACTTGATATCGTATATATTGTATATTATATCAATGAATGACTGTGAAATTGTTTTCTATGGCAGTGTATCATCTCTATAGGATGCCTGATAATTTACATGTTAAAAATAAAAAAAAAAAATCTATAAAATATCTTTATTTTGTAGACAAAACTTTTATAAGCTGGCTAATATTTATGTCTAACAGATTTAAGATCTATTAAAGTATATATTTATGCAAATAACAGGTACTCTCTTGAACTTACTTTTGGGAGAAGGAATGGAAAAACCTTTGTACAGAAGTTTATTTACTGAAATGAACTAGTAAAACCATCCACAACATGTTGGCACATCACATACAAGCCAAACTGACTAAAATAAAATGCCAGGGAACAAAAATCTCTAAAATGATATGGAAGTTGAGGAAAGGGAAAGAAAAAAATAATTTCTGCATATAAAATGAAGTAAGATAAAATCAGTACAAGTAAGTCCCTATATCTTCCCCCATATTGGTGAACTTTAGAACAATGAACAATGACAAGATATTTCCCTCATGGGTGAAGAGGTATGATAAGAATTACAATCAGAAAATACTTTCTATATAACATGGAGTTTCTTAATTTTGCTTTCTAATTATCTGTTAGGGGGGAAAAAAAGAGTGAAAATTATACATGGATTGTGTCATTGGACATCAGATTTTATTTTTTTTTTATTACTTTTATTTTTATATTCCTTTCAGTGTAAAGAAGAAGATAATCATAAAAAAGAACCTTCAGAAATCTTTTATTGTTGGAAAGAAATTGTATTTGTGTTAATAATATCACCCCGCCAACATGGGCTGACCTTCAAAACTAGGTTGGGTTTGAAAGTGTCCTCCTACCCAGAGTGCTGTATGGCACAGAAACCCATAGACATGGGCACCAAACATTAGTCACTGGGTACTATGGAGTGCCAAATGTTTAAAATAATTACTTTTTTTTTTTTTTTTGTAGGCAGCTACATTATATACTGCACCTACTGTATTCAGCTTTCTGTGACTACAAACCTGAGAGTAATTTTCACACATTCCGCCACATTTGGGTTAATAATATTATTATTATATATACTTTATGTGCTTCAAAATCTGCTTTAGGACACGTTTGTAGAACAGGTCAGGCAGTCTTTTGTAAAGTTCCTGCCAGATGAAAAAGAAGGCCTTGCAACTGATAGTCCCCAGAAGGCATTAGTTGTATCTTTTATGAAATTATTTCTTTATATGCAGACACAAAATGGGCACCCATTTGATGAACACCACAGACAGGGACAACGTAGCCCTGTCCTTATCTAGGTTCTTATTGCAAGATTAGCATTGATTTTCTTTTATTACTTTTCAGCCAGCTCACAATCACCTACCTGGTGCATAACCAATCCCTCTGAGTCAGAAAGACAAGAGGTGCTTAGTTGCTAGATTTTCCCCCCCACACACACACACACACAGACAAAGCACTACAGAAAACATGGGACTACAGTAACAGCATTAATTGACCATGAACCTTTTTATGGCCATACTACACCATAGGGCTTGGCCAGTCTGTAAATCAGGTCATCTCCAGTCGGATTGACCACTCTGAGCAGCCGTTACCAGCGTTGTCTCCTTACTAAAGGTAGAGCACCCAGGTGAGACACGAGTTGGCTATTAACTCCTGGCTTACTGGATGCCAGGAGTGACCAACAAGCATCTTGCTATTCTGTGCAGCACTGCATGTTGCTATCTAGAACCGTGTAAACGATATTCTTCTTAGTTCTGTTACATCAATTGCTTACTGGAACATAGCGGACCTCGTATTCAGTTTGTACTCATAGAATCATAAAGGTTGGAAAAGACCTCCAAGATCATCTGGTCCAACCATCACCCTACCACCAATACCACCCAAAAAGCCATGTCCCTAAGCACCAAGTCCAACGTTTCCTTGAACACCCCCAGGGATGGGGACTCCACCACTTCCCTGGGCAACCCCATTCCAACGCCTGACTGCTCTTTCTGAGAAGAAATGTCTCCTAATTTCCAAGCTAAACCTCCCCTGGCACAACTTGAGGCCATTCCCTCTAGTCCTATCGCTAGTTATCTGTGAGAAGAGGCCGACCCCCAGCTCCTCACACCTTCCTTTCAGACAGTTGTAGAGAGCAATAAGGCCCCTCCTCTTCTCCAGACACAACAACCCCTGTTCCCTCAGCTGCTCCTCACAGGACTTGTGTTCCAGGCCCTTCACCAGCTTTGTAGCCATTCTCTGGACACGCTCCAGGGCCTCGATGTCCTTCTTGTAGTGAAGGGCCCAAAGCTGAACACAGTACTTGAGGTGCAGCCTCACCAGAGCAGAGTACAGGGGGACGATCACCTCCCTGGTACTGCTGGCTGCACTATTCCTGATACAAGCCAGGATGTGGTTGGCCTTCTTCGCCACCTGGGCACACTGCTAGCTCATGTTCAGGTGAGCATCAACCAACACCCCCAGATCCTTTTCCTCTGCACAGCTTTCCAGCCACTGTGTCCCAAGTCTGTAGCGCTGCATGGGGTTGTTGTGGCCAAAGTGCAGGCCCCAGCACTTAGCCATATTGAACCTCATCCCATTGGCCTCTGCCCATCGACCCATCCTGTCCAGCTCCCTCTGCAGGGCCTTCTGACCCTCCAGCAGATTGACACTTCACCCCAGGTTGGTGTCGTCTACGAACTTACTGAGGGTGCACTCAGTTCACAGAATCACAGAATTGTCTAGGTTGGAAGAGACCTCCAAGATCATCTAGTCCAACCTCTGCCCTAACACTAACAAGTCCTCCACTAAACCATATCACTAAGGGCTACATCTAAACGTCTTTTAAAGACCTCCAGGGATGGCGACTCAACCACCTCCCTGGGCAGCCCATTCCAATGCCTAACAACCCTTTCAGTAAAGAAGTTCTTCCTAATATCCAACCTAAACCTCCCCTGGCGCAACTTTCGCCCATTCCCCCTCGTCCTGTCACCAGGCACGTGGGAGAATAGACCAACCCCCACCTCTCTACAGCCTCCTTTAAGGTACCTATAGAGAGCGATGAGGTCTCCCCTGAGCCTCCTCTTCTCCAGGCTAAACAACCCCAGCTCCCTCAGCTGCTCCTCATAAGCCTTGTTCTCCAGACCCCTCACCAGCTTCGTTGCCCTTCTCTGGACTCGCTCGAGCGCCTCCATGTCCTTCTTGTAGTGAGGGGCCCAAAACTGAACACAGTACTTGAGGTACGGCCTCACCAGAGCCGAGTACAGGGGGACAATCACCTCCTTAGACCTGCTGGCCACACTGCTTCTTATGCAAGCCAGGATGTTGTTGGCCTTCTTGGCCACCTGAGCACACTGCTGGCTCATATTCAGCCGACTATCAACCAGTACTCCCAGGTCCTTCTCCGCCAGGCAGCTTTCCAACCACTCATCTCCCAGCCTGTAGCGCTGCTTGGGGTTGTTGCACCCCAGGTGCAGGACCCGGCACTTGGCCTTGTTGAACTTCATACAGTTGACCTCAGCCCATCGGTCCAGCCTATCCAGATCCTCCTGCAGAGCCTTCCTTCCCTCGAGCAGATCGACACACGCACCTAACTTGGTGTCATCTGCAAACTTACTGAGGGTGCACTCGATCCCCTCATCCAGATCATCGATAAAGATATTAAAGAGGACCGGCCCCAGCACTGAGCCCTGGGGGACTCCACTAGTAACCAGCCTCCAACTGGATTTGGCTCCATTCACCACAACTCTTTGGGCCCAGCCATCCAGCCAGTTTTTAACCCAACAGAGCGTACGCCAGTCCAAGCCACGAGCAGCCAGCTTCTTGAGGAGAATGTTGTGAGAAATGGTGTCAAAAGCCTTACTGAAGTCAAGGTAGACCACATCCACAGCCTTCCCCTCATCCACCAAGCGCGTCACTTGGTCATAGAAGGAGATCAGGTTCGTCAAGCAGGACCTGCCTTTCATAAACCCATGCTGACTGGGTCTGATCGCCTGGTTGCCCTGCAAGTGCCGCGTGATGACACTCAAGATAATCTGCTGCATGAGCTTCCCTGGCACCGAGGTCAAACTAACAGGCATATAGTTCCCCGGGTCTACCCTCCGGCCCTTCTTGTAGATGGACGTCACGTTTGCTAGCCGCCAGTCAACTGGGACCTCCCCTGATAGCCAGGACTGCCGATAAATAATGGAAAGCGGCTTGGCCAGCTCCTCCGCCAGTTCGCTCAGTACCCTCGGGTGGATCCCATCCAGCCCCATCAACTTGCGTACATCCAAGTGTCGTAGCAGGTCGCCAACCATTTCTTCATGGATAGCGAGGGCCACATCCTGCTCCCCATCCCCTTCCACCAGCTCAGGGTACCAGGTATCCAGAGGACAACCGGTCTTGCCACTAAAGACTGAGGCAAAGAAAGCATTGAGCACCTCAGCCTTTTCCTCATCTTTTGTAACTAAGTTTCCCCCCGCATCCAGTAAAGGATGGAGATTCTCCTTAGTCCTCCTTTTTGCGTTGATGTATTTGTAAAAACGTTTTTTGTTATCTTTAACGGCAGAGAGTTTCCTCATCCAAATCACCACCTAAAAGATACTGAGACTCCAATCAAGGTATTCCAGACAAAATGCAATATAACAATATAATAACAATCTCGCTATTTACAGATGGAGCCAGATAGAAAGTTAGGCATAACAATGATAGAGAAAAAATCCCAGTTTTATTTAATACTATAGTCTCTCTGTAAAGTGGCCTCTAAAGCATCACTGAACTCCTGGATACACAGAGAAACAATGAAGTAAGTCTCCTTGACCTGAACTATAAGAATTGGAAGGAACTTTTAAACCTCTATGTGCAGGCTGCAAAATAATTATATTAGGAAAAAAAAGTACAATAAAATACTTCATGCAAATTACCATCTGGGCCAGGAAGCTGAGTACAATACTGTTTTCATCATCTTTAATGATGCACAGTTTAGACCAGGGCAAGGGGGAGAAGGAAACGCGACCAACCTTTGACCAGTATGACAGCAGCATAAGTAATCCCTTATTGCATTATGAAACGATTCATACATGGGGACCTGTTATATTACCGGCCTGTTAACAGTATCACAGCTCCTTACTTTGACTTTTTTTTTTTTTTTTTCCATTTTGTTTTACAGGCAAGCCTATTGCTGTTATTTGTAGAGAACAGAAAAGCTGTTACAGTTTTTAATATAAAACACAGGAAAAAATACACAGCAGCTGTTCATATTTGCTAGGAAGTCTGTTATAATAATGATGTCATGGAAAAATGCTGGAATCTATTAAAATGGATCAGACAGACAAGCCATTCAAAGCCTTCAAACAATATGCGTATACAAGTTGCACCCTTTACCTTACATTAAAATAACGGGCAAAGAGTGGAGTTCTTTAAAAATATCATTCAGAACAGGCAACTGAAGCCGTTTCATAGCTTTATTTCAATAAATTCAGTTTACTACTGGAACTACCCAATAAAGCAAAAATATAAAAGCTACAACCATCTCACTGTCAAATAAGCTCATTTTCACCTATAAAAGCATTTATATTTATTTTGAAATCAGAGGCTTAAGCTGCATAGGAACTAAGAGCTCTCCCATTGACAAATGAGACATTTGAGCTCCAGCTATCAACTTAATCTCATTAGGAAGGGTGATTTTTGGGGGGAGTGGGGATGGGTGGGTATTTTTCCTGAGTAGGGAATTAAAGCGTGCAGTTAAGAGGAGTCTCATCCAGGCACTCAACTTGACCTACAATTAGCGATCAGACGTTCTTCATTTACATGCTGGACCCTAGCAAGTTTGCACCTCTTGCTGCAGCTTGCTTGCATACCACTCCACAAATTGCATAATGTTTGAGCAAGCCTTATGCTTTCTCTTTCCTGGGGTATATCAAAAAGAGAAGGGTTTGTGGTGGAAACGAGATAGTTTTTGAAACACCCAGGTAACCGCCAAAATTATCCTCATGTTGTCCCCTTTCTGATAAGCTACACCTTCCTCCCTAAACCTATCATTAGAAATGGTTTTCTGATGGTGGCCTAAATACATCTGCCTAATATATGCAAAAGCACTTGGCACAACATGCAAGTCTTTCTAATAATGTGAGATCATATTTTGACCCCGCATTTTTTAAACATTCAAGCTGACTTTTGCATATTCTGGAGCTGGAAAAGTAAAGCAAGACTGATCATGTTTAATATTGTAAAGTCACAATAAAAAGGCACAGACCAAAACAAAGCAGACACAAATACCACAGGCAAAGTTTTAACTTGTACACCGGGAGGGGAGAAAGAGAAAGAGCTGTATTCTTCAAGACAAGAGAACACACCCTCAGCAGCCACGGTAAACAGTTTGAAGAGCAATGATGGCACCTTCCCTTGTGTTTTGCCAAACTACAAAGAAATCAATGATATATGATGTCAAATTTTGAATGCTCTGGGATACACTGATGAGGTCACAGGTATAGTGAATATATTATAGAAGTAAGCATTCTAAATTTGAGATGGAGTGAAAGTTATTTCAGCACTCTTAAATTTCTTCCTTTTCAAACTATCACATTTTGTACCTTATGCTGTTAATTATAAAATACCAGCTACAAACAAAACAATCGATGAAAATACTTTGAGACTCCAAAAATGAATGAAACTGCAAAATGGTTTAAAGTGATAACTCTAATCAAACATCTTTTCAGATGTCTTGATACAGCCCTAGTCAGTTATGCGTATCACATAAGACACTATACTCTGTATTAATCTACATTCAACACTACAATAACTGTCTTTACAAGAAAGAACTACCAGCAAAACTCCAAACCAACATTTAAATTGCTATTAATACAAAAATTGATGATAGCTTCACAGATGCATTCACATAACGTACAAACAGATTTCTGAGTTCATACAAGTCTAGCTGCCAAATCAGAACCCTACTATTTTGTGCATGTTTCCAGCCCCACTAAAAGCAGTAAGTTGTGTGTGCAAGTAGCTCTGTGCATATAACTGAAGGTTCAAAAGATTTGAGCCAGAGGTAAGTACAGCAAAATGAGCCTGAATTCCTTATCTTAAGCACCCACAGTATTCATAAATTTTGACTTTATACTGTTATTGTATATAATAAAACAGTGTTAACATTTAAGATGAACATTCCGGACAAGCTTATAAACTATCCAGTGATTAATGCCCTTGTCTCATGTTTTCAATTTTCATTGCTACTGGAGGTCATATGTTATGATGTCAGCTTGAATCTGGATTTCCATTTTAAGCAAATCTAATTTAAAATTATGATACTAAGGCATATGGTAAAAACTGTTTATTTAAAAAAAAATAATCCTTTAGTTCTATACAGAATCATGCTGTTACTATGGTAGATTTCGCATTCTAGTGCCACTTATTCAGCAAGCACACACAGTTTGGGCATATTAAACATGCCCTAAGTCAAACGTGCAGGAGTAAGATTTATCTACACTTAGATGTAACATTACATTTGCCAACTTCAAGTGCAGGGGTTTGTAGGATTGGGCCAATGATAGGAAATTAATCAGCTCCCCAGAGGATAATGCAAATTCAGTCTGCCAAAATGATCAAGGAGGAGGAAGAACAGGAGTCTTAAAAAGAGCTCTGAGCTGAAGAGAGTCTCAGGGAATATGCTCCTTTGGAGCCAGTGTGATGGAGATGTTTCATGGGGTCTGACACTCAAGAGGCACTCACCCATTTATTCTGCCCTTCTCAGCAGACTGGAAGACTCCTCACCAACTTACAAGAAAGTTTTCTGAGACAGGTGAGTTGAGCTACCTGACTGCCACCAAAGGGACTGCTCTGCTCTCCTCTCCCAGTGCCATCCCTATAGCCCTGTCCTCACCCTCCATTTCCCTTGGACTACCACTACTTTTCTCATGACCCTGTTTGTGACACCAATTTACAAAGCTAAACCACATGACAGCTACCTCCTCATCCTTCTCCCACCACCTCCCTGATGTACCCTAGCCAAAATAAATAGATTTCAGGTGTTTTTTTTCTCCCCAAGACAACTCTTTACAGACTCAATAAAAGCCAAATCAAAAATCAGAGTGGTTTCAAGCCCAGGCCACGATGCAACATTTTTCTGAGTATTGCCAAGGTTATTCCATAATACTGATTGCTCACAGGGCTGGGGGAGGATATTCAGTTCTGCTGATGATTCATAAGGAATAAAAGAAAACAGGTATCTCAGCTGTATTGGCTCCATGTGAAATATTAGGAGAAAATCATACCAGTTGTTGAAGTTATTAGCTTTAACATTATTATTAATAGTATTTCTTCTCTCCACTAAACAAATATCTGTGGAATACCACGATTAAGTTCTTCTCAAAGCTAAACCGAGCTCAAATAGGTTTATCAGATGCACAATGCATGAAAGACCACACCCTTTGTTACTGTATGTCAATAATAAACGATATGAAAAGGTAACAAGTGGTAGTGCAGATATACAATAAAATATTTATACATTGCCATTGAAGTACAACAGTTCCCTATATTCGCAAAGCAGTAGCAGACACCAGCTGTACTGGTGCTGGAGCTACATTGGAGCTACTTCAACCATCACATTGGGAGGGCATTCAAAATTTAAATAGTCACTGAAACCTCAGCTTGACTTCAGTTATAAATGGTCAAATGTTAAAATGTTATTGCCAAAAGAGTGGGCAATATTCTATAGTGTTTTACAGGCAGAAACTTACAATACAGTGTATGCCAGTTCAAAATTCTTGTGTCATATGCAAGTATAATGCTGAAAGTAAGCAATATTACATACTTTTTCTAGGCAATTCTTTGTATCTACTCATAGTCCTTTCTGTGTACAACTTACTAGTGCATTTTGTTTCTAAAATGATTGAAATCACTTATCACACAATGTAAGATGTTCAACATAACCCCTTTTCCAGAGACATTTTAAGCATAGAGTAACTCAGCCTTCAGAAGGTCTTCAGTGTGAACAGTAAAGCAATTTATATCTATGCAGATATACAACCAAATGCGATGTCTACAGCCATGCAATTAAATTGGTACTATTACTTTTGTAATCATTTTTATCACATTTACAGTTTGTCTGCCTCAACAAGAATAGCGGAGAAGCAGGCCCAGCATTTACTATCATGCAATTACACACAGTAAATAGACTGCTAACCTTAAAAGTATTCAAAACAAACAGCATAAAAAAAAAGTATTGCAAAAGGCACTATTTCTAAAATCAACTTTAAAAGTGCTTGAACATCTAAACAAGAAAATGGTTTTCCAGAGGCATGGCAAGACAAAGATTTGGAAAAATAGAAAATTAATGGAATTGTAATGGTCTTAATTTTTTGTAGACCAGGTTTCAAAATAAATGAGGAAAAAATAGAAAAGTTTATGTTTAATTTATTTGTTTAGCTCAAACTTCAGAAGATAATAGATAATTGAATGTTCTAAATACCTCCACAAACTTACTGGCACTTCAATGGTAATGTCCATTTTTATAAGAAAAGGCTACAATTTTATTTTAAACTTAACAGGCATCCATTCTTTCTCCTTTCAAAACCTAGGCACAAGTAACAAAGCACCAGAGTCTTATAAATTCTCCAACACCAAATGCAAATTAAGTCATGAAATTGCTCTAGGAAATGTTCCAAGAATGCAAGCCCAAAGGAGTTTCAACACAATTTCTCAATTTCAGGCTCTTTATGACACTCAGGCAAGGTAACAGAATATTGTAGGGTCAGGAAGAGTTATCTGTGTATGGAAAGCTTTTCGTTATCCAATTTCAACAACTTTCTGTATTTTGTTTATAAGTTCTAAGATGAGATAGATGTTTACAAACAGAATAAACTGTACGGATGGCAAAGGCTCCGTACATCGAGCAGCTTAGAGTTTTCATTCAGTTGGAAAACTGGATTGACAGTTTATAACTTAAAGGCTAGCTTTGTGTTTCTTAAATGGTTATCATATTAGTGGATTTCTCTCTTTTATTTAGAAATGTGTGAACTGCTTATTGGCGTTGTACCAGTCTGCCTTAGAAGTAAAATACACACAACCCCCACCCCATGATGGGAAAAGGTAAGAAAGGCTTACGTTTTATGTCAGCTGTGAGTATATGGCTTTACAGAGCCATCTCCAGCAAATTGGGGCTGCTCCCGTAATGAACAGAGTAATTATTTAATCTTTCAGCAATCCTCCTGAAAAGCCCCAAATCCTTTTTCTTACGCTCATGGCAGGAGTTTTAACAGATTGTTTAAACAAAGAGCTGCTGATTTTTTGCTCTGCCGAGCTACTGCTTGTTTATCCCAGGGGAGAGATCAGTCAAACGACAACTTAACTTACTAGGCATGCTATTATTTAGAAATAACCTGAAGGGGACTAAGGACGTTTCCTGAACATGAAGTTTAGGTCTATCAAGGCCTCTCTGAAAATAAGAGAGGGACCATGACAAGCAACCTGCAAGAGTCATGCTGCTAAAAACTGGTGTCAGAGTGCTGCCTATTCCCTTGGGCCACTTTCTCAGCTGGCTCCTTTTTTTTTTTTTTTTTTTTTTTTTAAATCAAGACAACTCTTCACCATTCCTTGCTTGAAATACATGCTAGGTACCAAGCATTCCAAATAGTAAAATCATTCAAAAGTATATAGCTGTGTCTTTCTCAAGTAGCCTGTTTACTACAGCCTGCATTACCATCAACATCTCAGGTGTTTTTTCTTCAGCTTTCCAAAGTGCAGTTGATAAACAGTAACTGTCCTGTGTTTAATACATGTTGGTGCTTTTTAACAACCATGGACTTCAAAGAAACAGAAAGAAATAATTCAGTTCTTACCTGAGAAACTCAGTTTTCAAGAAATCTTCTTGCCTTGAAGTTCAAGTACAATGGTGTAATCTACAATAGAGCAGAAAGACATATCAATTACATTTAATATTGTGCTTTTAACTTGAACATTGTAATTCAATCACACTTGAGCAAACTGACAGCTAAAATTTTAGCTTCTATCATGCTGTGGCACATTTTTTACGGAGACTTATGCTAAGCAGTAATTCTTTGGCAACAATTGTACAATATCACATATACACACACTAACAAGAGGTACCTCTCTTCCTTTTCCAGCGTTTCTGCTCAGACTTGGAGATAAATGTAAGAGTTTTGATCTACTTCTACACATTACTCATAATGATCATGTTGTGGTTAGATTAAATAATTAAGATCCTGCTGACATTGTATTTCTTGTTACTAAACAACCCAATCAATTGAATTAGGCACTTTGGGAAGAGGTCCGTGATTGGGCCCAGATGCACTCAACTCCCATTAACTTCTAACAAGCGCTTCAGTAAAAACAAACAAAAATGTTTGCTTAAAATACAGATCTGATTACATCCTAGAGAACACTCAGTGAAGCCTAATTGTTAATTAGCATCCTGAAATGCAGCTAAACAAAGCACTATTAGCACCAGTTTCTACCAACCAAAAAAAAAAAAAAAAAAGCTTCCCTTCCAAAAAACAGCGGTGATGTTGCAAAGGCATTCAAGTCAGGACAACACACATATTTGTATGCACTATGTCCCAGTGAGGGCAGAGGGTATAAATTTAGTCTTTCATGTCTGAAAATACAACTAGGTATCACAGCTGCTGCTCTTTATCTGTATTTGGGGCCAGTCCTGAATAAAGTTTTTCAATAATTGTTCACTGAGGACTCTTTGCTGACTTGATTTTCTAGAGACTCCCTTACTCTCAGAGACCAAGAATTGATTTGTTATGAGACAGTAAACATCTGCAGACCTCAAATTTTACATATATATATTTTTTTTATGTATTTATTTTTTTTTTATCGAGTTAGCGACATAGTGACAGTGCATGCTGCCTCTATTCTAGGAGAATTTGCTGCCTTAACTATTACACCAAATTAACACCTGGCCTCCTCAAAGAGCAGCACTCAGCTGAACACACAGGAACAGCTTTTTGCTGCTCAAATATCTCCAGGAACGAGTGGCTAGGCTTTGTTCCCTGTGACAGCTCTCCAAACTGGTTATACAAGCATGAGCTTCAAATTGCACTTCATTGATCAAGAGAAGTGGAGCCGGTGTTCAGTTTCGGTTCTGCAACCTCCCCGCTGACCTGCATGTTTGTTGGTCTAAACAAGGAGATTTCAGGAAATGAAGGATTTGCACTTTGTCCAAGTCTCATTTTCAGAGAGGGGATCTCTGTCCCAGAGGTACGTGTTGGCGTGGGGGGGCTGGGAGGAAAGCCAGTCACCCTGACCTGTTCTGTTTCTGCTCCCTATTCAATACAAACAAAAATAAATATAAATTAAAAAAAAAAATAGAAATGGGAGGTGGCCTCCAGTTCAAATTCCTTTAGTGTAATTTTGCTACCTCTGGTGAAACTGGAAGATGTACGGGAGGTTACCAAGTAGTTTGCTGAGTAATATTTTAAACATATTTTCACACATATAGGTGATTTAATACTTTCAGTCAGTCCAAACCCCAAATTTGATGATTTGAAATAAAAACACAGTTTATACAGAAATTTGAAGATTTCATATATGCAACGGAGTGTCACAGTATAAACGCAGGGGGAAAAAACATTTAACCTGAGAAAAACAAAACAGAGTATTTCTTTGGTACTCTCCTGCTCCAAGAATTTCAACTTGGAACTCAAAAAAGAATTTTGTTTCTGTAGGCCATGAAAACATTTCTACAGAGACATATACAAAAATAAATATCTTAACTCTCACACCTCAAAAACAAACAAACCATCAAAAAACCATACAATGTAAATAAATCACACAAGTTTTTGAAAAAAAAAAATGTTTACTTTCCTAATGAAATTAAGAAACTATTTCATTATATTCATATATGGGAAACAGAAGCCTAGAGTTTGTTATTTGATTATGATTGCTTCTTGTATAGTTTTAATCTGGTGCCCAACTCAATTCTAAAATCTGCTGCAATGACATTATCTTATCTCCTTTTTCAAGTCTGCGTAATTTTAAAGTCCTGTTGCATTGCAACCTTGCCTTACACCTCCCAGCAACATTTCTATTATTTATTCTGGCTACATTGATTTGTCTGATTCTTCATTCAGAAGGCACCTCTAATTTGGAAACAAAAATCTAGTACTTCATGACTTGAGGTTGAGGATAGCCTTTGCTCAAATGCAAAGGGTTAAGACCCTTTTTTCTTTTAGGGTGTTATTTTCTGCATGAAGCTCTTCACAAGCCAAATGTTCACAACACATGCAGAGACTCTAAACAAAACCTACTGGGTTGGTGGTCTTTCCTTTGTTTTTGCTTTCATGTAGCCTTAAATAAAAAGGACGTGTGAAATTCAATTTCATATTCCAGAAAGTTCAAAAAGCCAAGGGAGCCAAAAATTCATCATCAGATTAGTACATTTACTGCCTATCCCAAACAGAGGAAAACTCCCTGTAACAAGAGGCACTGTCCCCAGAGATGCTGGCAGTTTTTTCACTGCTTGAAGACAACCAGAGATTCCCCGTAGTATATTTATTGCAGAGACTCAGTTGTATACCCCCATTAGCAGATGTACTGTTCAGAGAGAGTTCCTTTTCTGAAGCATCAGGCAGCCTTAACTTATGCCCTAACTTAGCTTTTTTTCATCCTTCAGAGTACAAGAAAAGGAGATGGTAGTAAACTGAGGACAGGTAGAAATCCAGCTAAGACATGGTTTCCTTTACAGTTCCTTCAAAACTAGAAACATGAAATATAGAGTTTCACCCTCTTATCTAGAATATGTAAATTTCTACAATTCCGATCTCAGGCTGACAATGTCATAGTGGCTGCCCATGGAGCTGCCGCTGTCCATCTGCGTTACACTAATACAAGATCGCGATCAGATCTGGGTCGTCTCACTTTTGAGTTTGTCACCCACATAAATTAAGAGATCGCAAATAACAGTGCTTGTGTTAACTGAAGTCTGGCTTGCAGTCTAGCTTTAAATATTAACAAATATTTTAAAATATTTTAGTATATTTAGTCTTTTCCTTTCTACCCACTAATGTGAAACCTATCTAAATAAATGAAAGGGGAATTTATACTTGCTCTTTCCTTTTTTTAATAGAGGAACACCGATGCAGTATGATTTCCCATACGCCTATGGAAAATTGACCAAATATATCTCTAGAATAAACTTTTAAAACACAGGGTTGGTTTTTTTTGTTTGTTTGTTTTTTAATCTATATATCAGCTCATTGTAAATACCCATACCTAATACTACATTCAGCATAATTACAAGCATTATAGTAGTCACATTCATAAATGCTGCCTAACCACTACTCTGGTGGTTTGATACACTTCAGCTTTCACAAGACATCTGTGTACATCGTCCTGGATGACAAGGATTTCATAACCAAGCCACTAGCAAATGCATGAATGGTTTAACAGGCCAAGTCACTGTCTGCCAGCAGCCACTGCACGATTCCCTGATGCTAAGAAGCAAGTAACTGGTACGCCGGGTGCCGCTGGGAGGTGGCCACGCTCTCTTCTCTCAAATCAAGCAAGCCTTAACAGGAAAAGTAATACAGTAACATCAGCAGCTCCCTGTGGAGTGCTGACCTCGAATACATTTTAACAAGATGTTTCAGACTAATTAACAGATGTCTTTAAAACAATGAAGATGCAGAAGCTGACCCTTGTTATTCTGAACGTACCATATATACATGCTGTGTTATTGCTGAATTCCAAACCAAAATGTAGCCTAATAGTTTTAATACAAAAAATATGAGCAGCCTACATTCACAGCTCCAAGTAACTGCAAATGTTAGCTCATCTACGCATGCAAAACTGGAGTCCATTTCCCACATCCTCCACCATTGTTTTCAGTTTTCTGAGTCACAAGAAACACAAAAGAAATTAAAAATACGGTTCCGCATGTAATATTTTCCTTTAGTTTATAGCATCTGTATTTTCTATCACGTCCTTTTGTGACTTAGTTATGTTTTAGGTTTACAGTGAAGAGCACGTATACCACAAGACAACGGATTACGAATCAGTTGCAGCAATAGATACTTGACCAGTAGGATGTCCTCACTTTTCAGTGCTTACCTTCTCAATCTCTTAGATGAGGTTTAACTACAAGCAATCACTACCCCTTTCAAAGCTGTGTATTAGCCACCGAAATAAAAAAGGATCATGTAAGTGCTCTTTGTTTGATATTAGCTGAGGCAATGAAAGCCACCAAAGACCAGCATGAACAGCAAGTTTCATTTCTGCTGTCTCTGACAGCTACGTTCAACAAAATACCTGGTGGGATCTGGTTATATTCACAATGGCAGCTGCCAGGGTCTTGGAGCACATCACTCATGGGGGCAATAAACCAAATATGCAATAGCCCTGATCCACAGCCAGGCTTCCCTGACTCAGGGACTTACTTTGCTTGCCCTAAGCACAGCCAAGCTGTTAACTACGCAGGAGGGATAGGAGCTCTCAGGCTCTCCCACCTGTGAGAGTACAGACACACCTAAAGGGACTAGGATTTGACCTGGATCCAGCTGCACTTCCTATCTTTTGCTTGCACAGAGGAGCAAAACCAACAGGGAAGTCATGGACACCAGCTTCTTCCTCCCTGAGAAATAGGGAGGAAGAGTTTTGGACAGAAAGCTGGCTGAGAAAGCAGGCTTCATATTACAAGTGAGGAAACTTCTTCCTGTTGTTTGATCCTCCCACTTCAGGGAAAGAGCACATGCTAAATAAATACTGCATCAAAGACATTCTCGTTGCCATCATTACTTCCACCTGTCCACTGAAACACAACCCCAAGTAGCAGCTAATACCTCCCACCCCTGCTGGACACAGCATTTGATGATACGACACGAGCAGGATCTGTCACCTTTTGAGGACCATCTGCTCAAGAAACTGCTTTACTACTGAAGTAAGAGGTTTGGTCTCTGTCCCTTAAATAGGACATTTGGGCTATAAAGACCAATATGGGACAGTAAACATGCTAAGAGCCTGTATAATGCAAAGTTTTCTTTTGATTTTTGAGAAGAGGATTAATTTCAAAGAAATAGTACTTACACCCAACAGTTTTAGGATTCCTCTCAGGACCCGTACCAAATCATCACCTCTCTGCCTCCCCAGAAAAACACTGCATACATATGTACCCTATAAATCATTGTGACTTTCAGCTGCTTGAATTTTCTATTCAGATACAAGTTTTTGGATTTTTTTTTTTTTTTTGGGGGGGGGAGGGGAGCAGGGGGTTACCTCCTAACACAGATCTTTTCTGGAAATGAATGTCTACAACCATTGCTGCTCCTACTGAAAGAAGTGAGATCAATAAACGAACAGCCAAGCAAACTAAATATTATGAAGTGAAATTAATGACTCAAATATCATAATATAGTCGTATCGTAAAACTTTTATTAACTGTTCAACTGTGTGTTTTTTCCCCCAAAGGAACTAAACAGGAATACCCTGAAGTACATAATCGCATCATTTTTTGCTTCCATAAATCTGCTACGTGAAACCTGAACATATTTGGCTGTGAACATAAAATTTGAGTTCACATCAAGAATCATTACAAAAAATCTGAATTAATCTATAAAACTGTTTCAAATAAACAGATAAACCTGGTCGCTTGAAAATAAGCGGGATCACACTTACTTGAAAATGCCTGGAGCTTTGTATTCTGGTTAAACCTAGGGGAGCACACTCCTATTTCAGAGGCTTGGCAGGCAATGCCCCAAGGCACGCCGCAGGAAGACCGATGGAGCTACTTTGCCTGCAGAGATTCTACAGCAGGAATAACCGGCGCCTGAACTGCCAACACAACCGGGACTGGGAGAGCACGTCACCAGCACTGTCATGCAGCACAGGGAAGGCGACTAATTGGCAAAGGACAGGAGGGCCTTTCAAGGAGAGGGAAAATTCAGATGACTGAGCTATAAGATGTCAGGCTCCAGCAATATCCATAAACAGAAATGACACGAACACAGAGCTGTCAATTTTGTAATCAAACAACAGGGGACAGCCTTTTATATCTTCATCTCTGGGCTCTTGCCTGAACATAATGGTTTTGATAACTTTGGCTACAGACACCATGCTCTGAGACTCACTCAAGTATTTTCAGCTTTTGAATCACTCTGGGAAATTATGTCTTGAAGCTCACTCCAATATGCTACTCCTATCTGAAAGGCATGCACAAACTGAAAAGTAGAGACCGCTATCAACTGGTTTGCTATTTAAATCAAACTGCTGAGTCTTGACTGGCTTTTTCTCCATTAAGAAAGGATTCATGGGAGGCTCTTTCACATGTTTTTTGTTGTTTGTTTGTTTTTAACCTGCATATAATCTCTGGGGTGTTTTCTTTCTTTAAAAAGAAAGAAGCAGAATAGTTTATCATTATATTAAAAGCTTACCTAGTGTTTGTTTCTTCAGTGATCCAATCTTTAAGAGGGTTTTAGTAAGCAGCTGAATTTTAACTCTGTATTTATCAAGGAAAAACATGCTGTGCATTTATATACCTTTTAACTTTATTCCCCTCATATCTTGAAACTGAGTCTCCAAAACAAAAATGTGTGTTATTCAGACTTTCAATGTTAAATAGATTAGCCATGTTGTCCTTCAACGGCCTCATTCGCTTGCTGGTGCATCCTTTAATCGCCATTAAAATTAGTACACTATAAGAAACTTGTGTTACAAGCTCTTTTCATTTGTGCACACTAACATATAAGTGACTACGTCGACAGCAGAAAACCTGGCCAAGCTGCGTTCTGTCCCAACATGTCTCTGAACAAGAAGTCTTTCTCCTTTGGAGCAGGACACCCTTCAGCAGAGCTGGACCGTACTAAAGCTCCTAGAGGACTCTGCACTTCAAGATGCTACCACTGCAGGGCAGGGATGCTGCTGGGGCCAGGAAGCAGCTTGTCCCATCCTGAAGACAGTGCCAGCAGAAGCAGGAGGTAGAGGCAAGGCTGCTGCTTGCTCCCACCAGCTGCAGCATTCATCTTGCTCTCTAGATAATGGCAAAAGTGCTGTGAGCATGTTATTCCAGACATAATTGTCCAGGAGCAGCAAGGAATTTTTGAGTCTCATCCAGGGGCGCTCATATACAAGTCTACATATACACAGCATGTCAAATTTCCTTACAAAACATTCAAATTTGTGGTATTTTACCAACTCTGGGAAACAAAAAACGAGAATTAGTTTTATGCCAGAAATGCCAAAAGAAACAGAACCTACCTTGCTGATGAAGCTTTTGTTTTCATTTCAAGGACCTACATTAAAAACCTTTGTGCAGACGCTGCCTTTGACTAGCAAATACCTCAGCGACAAGAGTTTAGGACCCTTTGGGATGCTTCAAGCTTAACTCAGCAAGGCAGCTGTGTTTTGAGGCAGCAGACAAGCTCCTCAGCGCAGGCGGAGGCAGGCGGCTCAGCGCGGGGCTGCCTGGCCCACCAGCAGTCCTGTAAAGCAGCGCCTGGGGGGCCCTGGCATTGTACTCAAAGCCCCTTTTAAGAGCCAATACGGTAAGCTGCGTAAGATATGATGTGTGGGGAGTCCCATAAAATCCTTTAATGGAAACAGCGGGCCTGCGTTTGAAGAAGTTTCAGCAGCCATCACGTAACAGCAGTATAAGCAGCTCCAAAACCAACCACACGTTTCTGCATCGTTGCTTTCCATAAGAAAGCTTGCATCCTCAAGTCACAGTCTACACAATAAACATCAATATAATGATAACAGAATGCTTTTTTTCTCCTTTCTTATGCTAAACCGTAGAAGGCCAGGCGAGTAGGTATAGAACGGACAAGATCAGCCTTCTTCATTCTCTGCTTCTGTGATTGCTGCTGGCCCTTAAAGAATTACTCTTAAAGGACAATCAGAGCTCCTTCTAGGTGGAAGGTGGCCCATAGCTGTCTCAAAGGGATCTGCACAAAACTCAAGGACCAGGACCAAGCACAACCGGTACTTTCCAAGTGTCTCTACCTACCTCTCCTTTCTTCCATTCCATACAAATGTAATGCCCCCTCTCTTTCAGCAGAAGCCCTACAGATGTCTGCAACTGTCATCTGTAGTGCAGAATATTCATTTATTTCCAGACAGAAGGGAAGGCAGGAGTCCACTCTGAAAAGCGCTGCAGAAGCATGTATTGGGATGAAACCAGCAGCCTTGCCCACACTTACCAAGCACAGCACCTCCAGCTCTTGCTTTGCTTCTATTTCTGGATCCCCAGCTTAGAGAAAAGGCTGTAGGACCACCAGGAACATCAAGATGCTTCTGCTTCAGGAAGCCTCCTTAAAAACAGAGCCTGTGCTTAAGACACATTCCCTATCATGTCATCCAAAACCCCATTATTTAATTCACTGGCACAACAGAAGTGGCTGAGTGCGACTATCACGGTGTATTTGATGATCACCCAGAATTTACTTTTAGCCTGACTACCAAAGTTCATCCCCTAGCTACTCAGAGCCATGTCACCTGAACAGCCCAAAGAAAAAGCAGCAGCTCTGAGCAGGCCAAGAGAAGAGGAACACCAGAAAGAAGTCCCTATACACTGGACCCTGAAAGAAGCCGATCTCTCATATCTAAGTATGAATGGCAATGTAAATAATCAAAGGCATGGCCATAAAAACATGCAACAATCAGAAGTTAGAATTTGCGTCACCCACTATAACAGATTAGATTTTCATTCCTGAAAATGATATGAAAACTGGAGCATCAAAAACACTGCTTAAAGTGAAGTGTTTTTGATGTTCACGTTCAGTTATTGCACTTTCACTCCTGCTATGAAAGATTAAAAACACTAACGTGGTCATAAGGGAATCCTCTGTTTAAAGCCAGAAACAATCACAATCCATGAAGGAAGGAAGAAAGGGATTAATACAATCACCTCTTCTTGATCCTTGTTTTGTGTGTGAGGGGACTAACACGTTGCCCAGTTTTCCACTGGAACTACCATTTCACATTGGCAAAAAAAGAGTCTTTGGAAACCAGTGAATGACTTTTTCATGACTGAGTATCTGGTTTATATTTGAGTATACAGGAAATAGATACTCCTAATCAGCCCTTTTTTCCTACTGCCAGAAATATGAGTGTGCAGCTTTACAGCCAAAGCAAGCTGTCATCCACTCCTCTCATACTTCACTCCAAAGCCCTACATTAATGCAATATTGCAAATGAGAACTTAAATGCAGCAGAGCCATGAAAAGCAAAAGTTAGGATCCCTCTGATACGTGAGCGCATCCTCCAATCTCCTTTTGTCTACCATTCTTGGGTTATTTTTGTAAACAATTTAATCTAATTAAAAACTCAAAGCAAACTCTATAGAAAACCACAAAAAATGTAGGAAAACAGTATTATCTGTCCCCAGTAAACCTCTATAAGAAAATATACCTTTTAAACTTCTGTTTGCATACACCATCACATTCTTCCTGCTTACAAAATATAAAGTTATCACAAATTCCAGCTAGTGTAAATGTGTTCTTTTTCCAAAGCTGATTTTTTTTTCCAGACAGAAAAGACTCTTGGCCATTTGTGCATGACAGTGCAAGAATCCTGGAGAATGGCTCTTACACTTTACTTAATGCACAGTCACTGCACAGATGGCTTATGTATGTGCCACTAATCCAAAAAATTCTATGTATCAAGTTTATAATGTGCAGAGCAACTGCACAATTCATCAACACGCGGTAAATTTGCAATATTCAGAGTTCTTCAGGTTCACTCCCCAGGCCCAAGCCATATGGGCAGCACTACAGAAATGGGACTTAGATACCAGCTACCAAATGCAGATGCTTGCCATGCAACAGGAGCAAGTATTTTAATCAGAATCTGCAGGAGATAAAGGTTGCTGTACCTAACATCATAAGTGACAGTTGACTGATCCATTTCCGCTTCGTCCGCCAGTCAGGGAGGAATCCCCCAAAGGAGGGAGACATTTATATGCACACAAGGAACACTTTCAATCTGACTTAAAGCAGGCAACATGAAAAAAACTTTCAAGACTTGTATTTTGAGGGGATCAGAATCTAGAAAATTTAAGCCCAGGTTGGAAAAAATATGGCAAGCATTTTAAGCAAAATATGGCACAGTAGTTAATGTATTGTGACAAGACAGAAAATGCTCAATTTCCAGTACAGGGCACCTGAACAAACGTTTATTACCCTGGCCCACGTGCAACCCTCGAGTGCCAGACTGTATATGCTAATGTACCTTACTTCAAAGGTTTCCTTAAGCTATATCAGGAGGCAAAATCTCTAACACAGAGAATTTTAGCACTGACGAAAATAGGGCTGACAAAGTGCCATGCTGGCAAAAGGAAAAGACACCGAGAAGTGTTTAAAGATGCAAAACCTTTATCTCTCTCCAAATTGACTGTTGCTGTTTTCAACAGTTGCAAAACCTGTATCTAGGTGAGCTTTGTTCCATTTCAGGATAAAACAAAACTTGTTAATAATTTCCATTTCCCAAGACACTGATAGCCACTAGATTTCTAAATTACTTTGTGTTACTGGGTGCTTGCAAATCAGGAATTTGATCTTTTGCCACCTGGCAAGAGACAGATACAGCCAAAGCATTGCAAAGAAATCCTGTGGCAGCACAGTTTACTCTCAGAGGGCTTAGGTCAGCTGCTGGGACTACTTAAAGGGTTGCTTGACAGAGGAGTTTAGAAGTAAATAATATAAGAGAATCATTTTCACCAGGCGAGGACAAAACCCAATAAGATAAGGAGACACACCCCTCTGCATAAACAGGCAGACCCCACTGAGGATTCCTATGAGAAAGAAGAGAGCGTTAAGTGAAGAAGCCACTGAATTTGGGATCTCTTTTGCAAGTGATCTACATTTCCCACACTATTGAGGAAAAGCAAGTTTGGAAGCTATATAAAAGGGTCTGCTTCTCCACATACATTTACTTTTACCCAACCGTTAATCTCAAGGAGTTAAATCAGAAGTCTGACGCCTTCAGCATTCAGTTTTAGGATGAAATGATTGGACTAGATAGAGGATGAGGAGTCAGACATGCATCCACAGAAACCAATGGCTGGCCTTCAGGTTCCAACTCTACCTAGGTGCTGCTTAAGTCCGAGTTTATCCTTTAAAAGCCTGTCCCAAAACAGCAAGCACAGACAATGTTTGTATTCTTCAGGACCCAGAGACTCTCAGCGTGTGATGATGCAGGGGGTGGTTGCTTTACAGCAGCTCACTGAGCAGCCACGAGCAGACTTCAGTCATATCTGTGTTAACAAGAGTGCAAAATTCCATTTATAAACACAGCATAAAAATTATGAGCCCAAAGATTGCCTTTACAAAATGTCCTGAGTTTGTTTTGGAAACAAAACCAGGATGTTTAAAAATCTTGTGTACAATAACTGTTGGTTGACACGGAACAACGACAAATAGGAGTAATCAGAGGGGCAAGTAGGCAATTTCATATCTTGTGGTTGAATGTGAACAGATTGATCTCAGATTGTTATAAATAAAATTTGGTCAGATTCAGCTCTGACTCAGAGCCTGCTTATTTTGCAAGTGTTGCTAAAGCTATGCATGAGTGCAAGAGGAGAAAGAATGACGATTGCATGCCAGGAGACAGACCTGTTAGGAGCAGTTCTATCTTGTATTAGACAAGCCAATACTCTTGAAAAATAAGAAATGATCTTTCAAGCACACTTGCGAGAATAGGTATCTAAAGGGCAACTGGCACACTCTAAGTTATGTCCACTGATAACTGGAAAAGATGAGCCGAAAAATGCATTACCTCTGCCTATAAGCAATCCTTCTTTGTATCTTTAGACTATTCTGGCTAGAACAGTGTCGCTGAAATTCCTATTACCATGTAAGCCTAAGCTTTTCTCCTTTCTGCCCTAAAACCTTGCAAACTAAACTCATCTTGCACATCCAACTGCAACTTTCAAACCTGTTTTATGACTTGTTTAGAGTCAGCGTACTATTGCTTAAGGACCACTGGACTTGGTCTGTAACGTTAAAAACAGATTATATTCTGGAAAATTACTTGGTTTTGGTTATTAACATTCATGGCTGGTGTTCACTGCCTGGAGAAATGCCAGCTTAGAAGAAGAAAGTAGCCATATATTCATCTAGAAAAACCACTTGTTAACATTTACTTCTGTGTTCCCTCAAGTTTATTTTCTGGTACTGAAACCCACTGGGATGATTCTCATGATAGTAACATGGAAAGCTATAATCTGTTTGGGAAAAGAGAGGGCAAAGAGGCAAGTAGGTTAGGGGGCTTTGGATGTGATGGAGGTTGTTTCATGTTGCAGGTAGAACTTCCTGCTTCCCAGCTGGATTGCCAAGCAGCAGAAGACCAAGAGCATGCACAGGTCAGAAAGTGGGGACAACAGTAAGGCGAGATACCATTTGTTCATTTCACAGTCAATAAAGTAGCATACAGCATAAATCCCAAAAGGCTTGGATAAAGAGATCTCTGCTCTATTGGTAGGTTGTAATAAGGCAAATCATACCAGCCCCCAAAAAAGGAAGATGATAATTGCGTCAGCCTTAAAGAAAGACAACCCAAGTAACTTAGAGACCATTTATAATCTGAGATCAATACAGACAAAAAGAAAATATTTTCAGGGGATTCAATTGATACAAAACTAAAAAACAGTTATTAAATTAATGCCAGACAGCATGGATTTATGGAAAATAGATCTAGTGAAACTAAGCAGGTTTCATTTTCTGAGTATAACGCATTTATTTGATTAAATAAGGACTTATAAAAAAATTACATCAATATTTGTGAGGCATTTAGCTTTGTACTAACCAAAATTCTGATTATAAATTCATGCTGAAAATAATCATTAAGGACATGTTCAAAGGACTGGCTGATCTCAGAGTCATCACCAATGTAGAAGCAGGGTCTATTAGTGACACCTGTATCAAGGCTCTGCAAGAACATGTTAATGTGTTCTCAGTAGTATCCAACACCAAGCTGAAGCATTTCGATACACAACAGCACTGACATCAAAATTGGTTTAAAATTGTGACTTAACTTTAAAAGATATTTTAAAATTGGAGAGAATACAAAAAAGATTCCTACTAGGCAAATAAAAGTTCAACTTGTTGAACTTGAAGAGAAGCTCTGAGAACAGGCTATGCTGCAGCTTCCATGTACCTCCACTGGAAGAGGACACCAACATTGCTTCAGCAGAGAGAGGCATAGAAAAACTACTATAGATAGAAGTTCAAGAAAGGATGATTAATTAATGGTCTGAATTACTAAAGGCAGTAACATTGGATAATTCAACTCTTGGTACCAACAGAGTAGGAATCAGATGTCTTTCCAGAACATATACAATGGCAAAGAATGAATTTGTGTTAGTTACATATGATTTATTGACTTAACACAGGGTAAATGCACAAAGTGCAATAGCCTGTGATATACAGGAGGATCATAAAACTTTTTCAGCAGACCCTTCCCGTCTTAATTTGTCACAAAAAAAAAAAAAAAAGTTAAAAAGGTGAGATCCAAATGCAACAGCTGTAATCAGCTGTAATTTTAATCTTTACAAAAGAAATGTAACATTAACATTGCCTCAACAGTGAAAAGGTTTTATTTACAGAAATAAACAAGTAAAAGGCACACCATTCTTCTCTTTCACTTACTGTATTGTCTTGAATACCGCTTGACTTACTCTTGCTGACAGGAGGAGAATAAAGTAGCATGTGTCCAGTACAGTACAACACGAAACTGATAACATTATCCTGCCTGAATGTCAAGTTTGCTTTGGTAGCGCATGAGTGATATGAAACCAGAGAAAAATCAACAACAAAAATCCCCGAGATGCTTAGGGGGAGGGAAGAAGAAAAAAACCAGCTAAAATGAGCAATTGATCTCAGGCAAGACATTGGGGTCAAATTTAATCATATGCTAAGCAAAAGCAAGCATGTCTCAGGCAAAGTGGATTACCTTTGCAAATGAGCAAGCACTGAAAGGAGAGTTTACTCAATTCTTTATACTCAAGGACTGGAAACAGCTTGGAAAGAAGCACTACTGATAAACACAGCAGGGCAAGGCCTCAGAAAAGGACTGGAAGACAGGTAGCAACATAAAATGGCAGGAAAGCCTGTGCTAGATAGAAGACATCAGAAATAAAATATTGCTTGGCATAAGAAATTTAGCTGTACGAACAAATTACAGAACTAGATTGAAGAGGAAGGTCAGAGCACAGTTGCTAGAGCACTCCATTTTTTTTCCTTCTTTCAAAAAAAAAAAAACAACACAGGGTCTGACAAAGTTTGCACACAGCCTGTTGGACCACAGACAGCACAAGCAGCTTGCCAGACAAGAGGCTGAATAAAACAAAGCTTGCTGTGCTTCTGTTTGTTCAACACTACTGCCTGCACGGGGAGCTGGAAATGTTACCTTCAGAAATTACAGCAAAATTTCACCTTCTAGGACAAGAGTAACAACATCCTTGTCACAAACTGATGGAAATAACAACACCAAGCTCCTGCCAAAAATACAGAAAAGCTGCAGTGTCAACGAAGCTGTATTTACATTTGAAACCACTGCCCTATGTGAAACAAAATACCAAATCCCTTCCAGTTGGTATGACACAGACAGAATCTCCTACTGACACTAGTAATGAAGAAGGTCTATGAGGAACAAAACGTGAGGACCGAGAAAAAAAATTATGAAGCCCAAATGAGCTTGATACCACCTGATACTCCAATGTTCAAAGAAGAAATTGCCAGCCCGGGTATCTTGAAAATTGGTTTTGGTTTTGAGTAACTTAGGTGACCCGTGACTAGGTCACCTCAATCCTTCATATAATAATAGCGTGACCTTTAATGAGCAGGCAGTATATGGCCTTTTCTTCACGGTCCACATTTACACTGGCCGTGACAGATGAGGAGCTTGACTAACTGCTATCATCATCTAATCTGTTTCACTGACGAGCACAGTTAGGGCTCGAGTACTCACTGCCTTTATACATACACTACTCTTTTTATCAGATGCAATATTCCTTCTCGGTTCCTGAATTCGATGAAAACCTGCTTTCCTTTTTTACACACACGACCTCACAGAGTCTTGAAGGTTCACACAGCAAACAATTTATTTCTTCACTAATTCAGATTTCTACATGAACTTCATCAACAGTCTACATAAAATAGCAGGTGATAACGGTACTTTGGCCAGGACTAGCAACAGGACGATGTTGCCAGTTGATATCAGAAAGGAGTTAACCTAAGGAAAGCCAGAAGCAAACAAAGCACTGTATAAACAGGTGAAGGATTCAGAGCAAATGTGAAACGGGCAGCAAAGATATCAAATAACAGTTCTGAGTTTGGATACATTCCTACAAATGACATCTTAATTAGCTATAGGAAGGCTAAGGATTAAAAACCAAGTGACTGAAAAGGTCTTTGTCCCATGTCTTCTTCTCATGAAGATGTCCAACCTAGAAAACCATTCACTAGCTCTGTGCGCCACTCGCCACCACTGCAGTTCCCATAAACCTAGCTTTACAAATGCCACCTTATCTAGTCTGCCAATATTTCTCCATCAGATGGGCACACTGGGGAACATTTTCAGCAGATCAACACTAAAGAAATTCTCTGGTTCAAAACATCAGGTGAGGGTTTTCTACTTTGACGCAAATCGTGAGAAACAATTCATATTGAAAATTGAAATCTCTTGTGAGGAAACACTGAAGATAAAGAGGGTACTGTATTAAGGTTTTACAAAAAGTGTATTATTGAATTCATGGGACTGCCAAAACTCTGGATAATTTCACTCCATGACTGTGCTCTCAGGTTTCAGCAATGTACAAAGAATTCATTTTCACCTTTTAATCTTATGGATTAAATATGTTTGCGAAATATTTGGACCAGAAAAGAGACCTCCCAGTTTATAATTCACATATTAAATAAGACCTCCTGCTTTGAGCAACTTTCTTAAATGTTGATTTAACAAAATTCATCACTTTAAATGCATGGATTATGATTTTTGCACCAAAATATATGGTTCCCAATGTATAAACTGTCATACTTGATGAAATATGAGGGCAAGTTTTTTTTATAGAAAAAGAAAATATTATAGAACTCTAAACAATAAAAAAATTACAGACACCACAGATGAGAAACAAGAAGTATGCAAAGTCCACTTCTGGAAGAGCCTTTCTACCAATAACAACCTCTGCCACCATTAAATATTCTGCCTCTTAGTTCTGTAAAAACTGAATAATCCATAAATGCCCAAAGAAAATACATTTGGTTGTTACTTTATGAAAAAACAGTTGTTTTGTTCTGTTTTTTAACAAGTGTTAACCTCAAATTCACAGCACCAAATAAACTTACCTGTGTTTTCTGCTTGTTTGCAAATGATGAAACCTCAACAACCTCTCTACACCAAAGTTAATATATTCTTCTGGTGCACTGTTCAACAAAGGATTAACTGATTTCAATGTTATAGACGTCGAGGGATTTGAGGGCACCAAGTTCCTCATAAAATGTGCTCAAAATTGGCAGAACTGGACTTTTCCAATGCATGTTTGAACCTATTTATTTTTAAATCTTCCCATCCTGATTCTGTAGCTAGTAGAAACTAGCCAGTTGTAGGAATTGCAATCTGTTTGATTTAAGGTCTAAAGGCCAAAACCTGGCTACTTCTCAAAGAATAGTAGGCAATTAGAAAGGCAGGGTACAAGAATTATCTTTCCTTAAAGGAAAAAAGGATGAAATGCGGTGAAGTCTGGAGAAATGAAAGCATGGTGAAAAGGAGAGTGGGGTGTATGTGTGTACAAGCACTGCTAGACCCAGTTAATTATACACAAAATATAAACAGCTACCCATTTTTTACTCAATTTTACTGCAGTTGACATGTTGAATACAATCTCCAAAGTTGAAAGACTTTCTCACAGAGACATTAGAAAAAGAAATTACATGTTTTGCTGTTCATGTGCCACTTCCACTTCTAACTTAATGCACTTAGCTGGAGACATGATGAGTAAGAGATTCAGACAAAAAAATATTTCAACAAGCTCTCTAAGCAGAAAAAAATGTCTGACCTTGTTCATGGTTTTACTTTCTTATTTGATACTAGCTCTAGAGAGACAATAATGCCCTCAAGTCTTGCCTTTTTTTTTTTTATTGGAACAGCTTATCTTTCTGAATTGCATAACGTTTGCACCAACTTGCAGCTGTCTATGAAATTATTCCTTCATTACATGACTACCCACTTCAAACAAGGCAGCCCACACCATTGAGAAAGAAGTCTTGCCCCTATTATACGCCTTCAATATCCTGGCTCTCCTGGAGAATAAGAAAACCCTTTTGGTGCAGGGGGTCTCAGAGTTACCACAGCTAGGGTCTGCCACCTCACACGAAACGCTCCTTCCAACCCCACGCTTCCCAGCGAAATAATCCCAAAGCAAAAGACTGGAAGTCATCGCTTTGCCCGCACATAACAAATTATGTGGTATTAAAAGTGAGGGGGTCATTCAGAGGTTAAAATCTGACACACGGTCCTTAATTGATCCAAACTGGGGTGGGAAGCTGATGTAGTCAGTACAAATGCTAGAATCACATTGTAATCGTTCTAAATTAAAAGCCGCACTCTCACTCCCTCTCAAGCCCCGGTACAGTCCAGCTGGCACGCTGCCAGCTGCACTAATGAAACCACTTGCAATTACTGTCCCCACACACCTTCACGACAGGCCTTTCCAGACGAAACGTCTCGTGTCTGATTTGCATCAGCGCGATCCCACCACAGGCCAAGATATAAAGAAAAGTGTCAAAAGTGAGTGTTTGAAGTCATCTATTTGCTGCAGCATGAGGCAGCAACTCAAGGCACTAGAAAATAAGAGCATGGGACCCGGGAGGTTTTCAGCTGCTGTTTACCAGTGGTGCCAAATTTCAGAAAGAACTTTATCTCACTTGAGAAACACAGTTTTCTACTCTGGAAGAATTTCTATTTGCTAAACTCGAAGTGCATTACAAGTTTTTCAGGCAAGGCTGCCCTTCAGACACGCGCCTGGGTTTGCAAGGAGAGCGGGGGGTTGAGGAGCATCCAGTCCCTGCCACCACCAGCCCATCGCCAGTAGCTCTGTAGTAACAAGCAGCCACGAGCAGAGGAAATGAGGCAGATTCCTCCCCACCCCCCCCCCCACCCCCCCACCCAAAAAAAAAAAAGAGCATCTGTGGACCTCTTATTACCTACAAGCAAACAGGATTCTCTGTGGAGGGCAGTATAGCTTATATTAAAAATGTAGGTTAAAAAGGATTATATATTCTGGGAGTGGGAAAAAAAGAAAGCACAAACATATGACTCTAATTGAAGACATACTAGTTTTGAATCCAATTAAGCTTTTACAGTTGCTCACAGTTTTATCAAACATTTCTTTTGAATCATTCTCATTGCCCAAAGGAAAAATGTTGCTAAAACCAGCTAACATGCACATATGTATTACTGAGTCAAAGGAGAATGAGCCACACAAATGTTTTCCAAGTCCATCAGATTAAAAATCTTGCAGTTAGGAAAGATTTCAGACAACTAATATTAATTTGGCTTGGTTTTAACTTAGACTTCCTCTGGATTTAAAAAAAATAATCAACACAATAGCTAAGACAATCAGTTCAGGTAAACTACAATTTGCAAAGGTTTCAATTCCACAGTCTCCTGAAAGCTTTAGCAAAGTATCTTTTCCCATTCGTGTAATTCTTTAAATATCTCCAACTTCATGATAATGTCTATATACAGCCATTTCAACAGTTGGTGCCTCAGGGGAAAAAAAAAAAAAAAAAGGAAAAGAAAAAAAAAAGAGCATTCTTCAAATGCAAATTTCATTTATAGCTTTTATTTTCAAAGGGAAAATCTAAATTAACACTAAAATACCATAACCAACTCTTGTGCTGTTATTTGACAACATGACATAGCTTTGGCAGTTCTGGGATTTCAGTCAAGAACAAAGACCAAGGTAAGAGCTCTTTATTTGTTGCCCAATTCCAGCTTTCAGTCTGAGATAAAAAAAAAAAAAAAAAAAAAAAAAAAAAAAAAAAACCTACCCACTGAAGTGAAAACGTCCAACGTTCTCCTTGCTTATCTATCCAGGATGTACAGGACCATCAGAAACTGAGTTCCATCTGGGAGGGGGAAAAAAAAAAAAAAAAAAAAAAAAAAACGAGGTTCACAGTAGCTTATACCATGATTTTCTAGTCAAGTTCTTATGCACTAGAAGATTGTGCAACACCGAAAAACACACACTTGAGGCTGATGAAAGAACAACCATATCTCAAAAAATCCAGTGTAAAACAAGCAGGATAGAAGACACTCATGAAAAGGAAGCTGCATATCTTTACAGCCACAAGAGTATCTTAATAAATAACAACCAAAATAATTCAGCTGACAGTCTGTGTGTATGTTTTCTGTATTCCTTACCCCTTGTGTGGTGACATACTGTTAAGACATTTGTCTTTTCTCAGCACAATCAGCATCTCAACACACTTGATAGGCTTCTTCAAATTAGACACAAACTGTATGCATCACCTGAACAGTCGAGACAGAAGGATGGGAATCGAGGGCAACTGTTTAAAAAGTACAGCCAACTGGCATGTTTGTAATTACTTTGCTACTACTCTTACCAAAAAAGCAATCTAAACCTGCATCAAAACTCCAACAGGAGTGTGCTGAAACAGGCTGTAGGACCACAATCCACCGAGCATCCAGGCATGGTCCCTGTGCCCTGGGACATGTCACAGCCCCTGGTGACTTTGCTGTCCCTTTCCCTGGCACTGAGGTTGGCACCTGGCCCAGCCTATCATGACCTTAGGCCTAGGACAGATTCCTGCAGTTTTAACAGAGCAAGTCTCTTTTTTCCCCCCTACAAGCATTTCAGGGCCTATTATAAGCAGCCGGAGCCGCCAACAATATTCATATTAAAATGCACACGCACAGAATGCCATCTCATGCTGGAACCCACCCAGCTGCAATCCTGTTACCCTGCAGGTTGATATATTCAAGTTTCAGCAGTGCAGCATCTTGACATGCACTTTCTGAAGCTTCCCTTATATTGCAGTTAACAGATTTTAAATATGTACAGATATTACACATGGTTATATCAACACCATTTCTGTAAAAGCGTACATGGTTTAGAGTAAAGGCGACATTCTTTCGTCTACTAGTTTTATCCTTGATACCTTGGAAGAAATGATAGGCACTTAGGTGGTAAATGTGAATTACTTGTGCTAGGACAAAGTCTTCTTCCTGCACAAAGAAGAGCAGCTATGGGAGCTATCCCACGCTATATAGTAAACAGAAGCACATCTGCTAACGGAGGAACAGGTTCCACGAGTGCTACGTATGAACAAAAACTTATCAGGGAGGGCAGGGACACTTCTACAGGGACATGAAACTAAAGCAGAGACTACCTATGCAAGTCTGATGGTGCACCAGTTGAACTTGAGCATGCCTTCAAATGCCTCCTGAACATAGGAGGTATTTTTGGATTTTTTCTTAAATCAAACTGAAAAGAGTAGTTCCTAAAGCTTGAAAATAGATTATTTAATTTTATTTTATTTTTTCTGGCATTTTACTGCAAACACTCATAAGACTGTTTTCAGGTTAAGAAAAACAAGCAAAGGGAAAATGCGCAGGTTAGAGTTCGTTCTTGAAATTTAGCCCAGAATTGCTAAGTGTTAATCTCTGGAGGAAAAGCAAACTAATTCTGTAAGAGTGGCTCTGATTTGAGGCCATACAATCTGTTTCTCACATCTCTCAAAGATTACATATAGATCTTGACAATCTACCAATTGCACAAAATCCCATGAAGATTTTCTTCATTAAACCTAATGATTCTAGCAAACTCTTCTCTTAATAAGCTTTTGAGAACATGTGCCAATAGCAGCAGTCCTGAGCTGCAGACTTAACGTAGTTATGGCAGCTGAAACTTTGCTTTCCTCAAACATGAGCAAAACCAATACATTAGTATCTGCTTAGAAAAGAAAATGGT
Organism: Cygnus atratus; assembly: GCF_013377495.2. Lineage (NCBI taxonomy): Eukaryota > Metazoa > Chordata > Aves > Anseriformes > Anatidae > Cygnus > Cygnus atratus. Next base: position 9,159,664 of record NC_066365.1, read on the forward strand.
AACAGAAAATGGGACTTATTAACAGCTAATGTTTCTTAAAACAAAGTAAAATAGTTCAAGTACCCAATAATGTCACCAGTCACATTCTGTGAACCTTTTGAAATAAAGGCTGCACATCAGAGCTCATTTCCCACCTAATTTGTGTACATAGTTAGCAAGTCACAATTCCACATAACAGCCTCCATTTAGCATTTACACACTAAATGGAACATGATTTTTTTTTCTATTAAACTATCAGCATTATTTACTTATTTTTGCTCAAGGGGGTGAGGTAGGTGGAAAAGAGAAGAACGGTTTTTCTCTTTCTTCCCTAACCTCACTACTTAACCTTCTGCAAAACATAATACAACTTATTATGCTTACTGCAGCATTAGGACAGGTATTAGAAGGGATGTTTCAGGAAGTTACGCTAACAATTAAGCTACATACACAGGCAGAAATGCAAGGGACTTCAGTCATTGTGGGGCAGAACAGCTCTGCAGAGCATCCCCCACCTCCACCATTCTGGCTCTCTACCCAGGTGAGCCCTTCAGTTTCTCCTGCATGAAGCCCACTGTGGGTCCTCACTCTCTACCTTCCCCCAGCCTATGAAAATATAGAGCTTAAGACATGGCTCCTCACACTTCTGTTTTTTTCCCCTTCAAAAATACATTTGTCCACCTTGAAGGTTGCCTTTGTTTCCAGCTGCCCAGCAGGGGTAAACCCTTCCGTCCCTCTTGACTGAGCAGGAGACAGAGCACACGGACATGGTCCTGTCCAGCCTGCTTTAGGTGGCCCTGCTTGAACAGGGGGTTGGACCAGAAGACCTCCAGAGGTCCCTTCCAACCTCAACCATTCTGTGAATGTGCCCCTTAGGTTGTAACTATGATGAAGGAACTGGCCAAAGCCCACCACAGCTAGATGTACTTGAGATTCCTTTCTCTTTGGGACAAAACCAGTAAGGAGCATCCACCTCCAACCCCAATGCCTGTGAAAAGGGCCAGACTCCCAGGCAGCTGAACTCTACTTTTTCCTCCCGTCCATCACCATCCCCTACAAAATAAATAAATAAATAAGTAAATAAAATAAAATAAAGCAAAGACAACGAAACACTACTTAAGCCAAGGGACGATCTTCAAGAAGTTGATCCTTGCCTGTAGTCATCTGTCCTGCACCAAGTCTTTCCAGGTCAGTGGAGCTCTTGTGTAAGGAATTATACCCATGTAAGACACCAGCAGGATGAGTGTAAGATGCACAGCCACAAATGTCTTAAAAAGCTGTGTAATGGGGCCATCAGCAAGCTTCTCTAGTTCCAAAGAGGCAAGGTGAAGGACAGAGACAATGTCTAGCTAGGGTAGTCATGGGTCGTAAAAAAACACAAGCACAACAAGCAGTGAAAGGATTACATGGCCTGATCTAGCACCACACTAAGAATCAGCACCTTATGAGGTAAGGAGTAGTGGGCTTCTGCCTTGCTGATAATTAGGGTTTCCTGAAAGCAAGAGCGTGCCCCGGCACCAGACAGCACTTCTGCACTAAGCCCCATACATCTGGCATGAATTTACAGAGGTGCTGACCCATAAGGATGAAACGAATATCCTCCAAGCCCTACAGACCAATCCTTACCCCTTCTGTTCAAAAATATAATTCAGACTTTTTGCTTTCTCAAAAAAAATGTATAACCATTTTTACACCTGATTTAAGAACTGCATAGATAAAAACTTTAAGTTTCACAAAACGATATACTTTTGTGTAGTTTTCTAGCAGTATATGTATTTATGGTCAAATTCCTCAGTCAGTGCAGAGATGAGTAAAGTGCCAGTCTTAGTAAAACAAAGGTGGGCTGTTAATATTAAACTGCTTCTTTCCAGATTAAGACACTTCTATTTTAAGACACTTTTTTAAAAATCCAAAAGCATAGAATTTTTGTATTATTACTACTTTCTATTACACCCAAGGCCCCATCATTCAAATTAAAGACAAATATTGTTATTCCAGTTCGCTGCTATTATACCAGCTGTTTTGCCCCCCATGATCAGTTTTTTTTTTTCCTTCTTTTTCCATCCTTTATGGTCACAGTGCAAAAATACACCATCAGTCCAGCTGACGTAAAATGCTGGAGCTGTACACAAAGCAAGCACTGAATTGGACCCACAGGCCTGATCTCCCACACTGTAGTGCCTTTCTACGCTGGAGCGCGTAGCCCAGCCTGGAATGTTATGGTTGGATGCTGTACAGGTCTCCGAAAAAAAAAAAAAAAAAAAAAAAAAGTTGTTTTCATTCCCGATGTGTTTACATAAAGGCTCTAAAGAACACAACCTGCAGGTTATTTCTAACCCCTGCTCTGCCCACCAGCTGCCTCCTCGAGCCATGCCCCAACCACGGCAGCCCACACGACAAGCCCCCATGGTGACAACCTGCCATTCTCTGCAGCTGCTGCACTGCAACAGCTGGCAACAAATTACCAGGGCTGCATGCTCCCAGCCCTATTTGTCAGAGCTGCAGAAAGCGGGCAGAAATGGTTAATTGTATCTGAGCCCGACTGCACTGCCAGGGCAGTTTTTGTTACAGCATCATCATCTGGCGCTCAGGCAAAACTGGCCAACAAACCCATTTTTAGCTGGAGTAATGTTTGTAATGAATTAGCTGGTATTTATCTGACTCTAATATGGGTCATTGAACTTCACCCAGCTTTTCCTCGCAAAACAGTGCGAAGCGCAAACTGGCAGCCTGCACTTACTTGAATGCTTGTACATCACTGCCTGCATCGCCACAGACTGAGTGAAGAAGTACACTTCCTACCAGCACTCCTGGGGCAGGGGCCATGATTTTGCGTTGTTTTACAAGCACCCAGGGCATGGTGGAGGTCCTCAGGCAGCAGTTCAAAGCAGCACGGCAGCACAAATGATGAATAATATGAAAAAGGAAAACAATCCCTGTTTTCACATGCCCTGCCATAATGCTGTTTACTCAGCTAGGACGGCTAAATGTGCAGATTTAATTAGGACAGAAAGACTTACGCCAGCAGGTCTGCTGTCACTTCTACTCATCACTCGGTGCACAATGCACAGAGCAAGGAAGCTGTTTCGGCCAACACTTCCAAAGATGTTCTTTAAATTTGGTACCTGTTACAACCCATAGACAAGCAGGTTGAATGGGATACCTGGTGGTAGACAGCCTTCACATCATGAGGTAGGGCACTGTCTCAGAGCAGCTTTCAGCTCTGAAATTCTGTCTTTCTCTCTCATTCTGAAGCTCCTGAATATGCAACCCAAGAAGACAGGTGGGCTTCTGGTAAAGGGATGGACAGCTGAGAAGTTCTTGTGTGTGGCATCTTTGCTCAAACACCACATTCCATGTTCCTTGACTTTTGTTGCTTAGTTTTGTGTACTTTATAGAATTATTGAGAAGGCAGAAGTCAAATTTATTTCAAGTGCCTCCTCCTAAAGTCGTGAAAATAAATTTCTGACTTTATTGCCAACATCAGGAAATAAAATCAGGTCCCCCTGCAAGCACTGTCCTAGCACAACATACATTTGTGGTTTGTTGTTGTTTCTTTTCATTTTAAAACTTTTTCCCCTCTCCACGTATTTGAATAGGACAAATCTGCATGGCTATTTAGATTTAACTTCCTCCAGCAGCACTTCCCAAGCTGACAGCCTCTCATCCTGAACAGCTAATGTCAACCTAGCTGGAAGCCTGCGATCCTACAGTCACTGTGAGCACCACATCTTATGGGTAGTCATATAGACCCAACACAATCCCTGACCACTATATAAGCCTAGCATATGTGGCCACTCTAGCCATGGTCCCATATAGATCGATTCCTGACTAAATTAAGTATTCACACATATGACACTGGTAATTTGATTTTACATTAAAAAATGCTTCTTAAGAGGTATCTGTAACAGAAACCACTTTTCCAGAGCTTTTAGCTTTACTAAATGTTTATTTTTATGCTCCTAGTCCATTAATGCAGTGTCAAAGAACTACCTTGTGTTGCTCATATTACACACTGCTAACTTTTCATCTGAAATTCACATTTAAGATTCTTAAACTATGAAGCAATAATCAGTATATTTGCAAAAACATCTAAAAAAAAAAAAAAGCTGCACAATGAGTCAGCTAGTCACCTATTCTTTCTTTCTAACACATCCTTCATAATATTTTTGGGCCAGAGGCAGCATATCTGGTTTTGGTGCAGAGTGTCATGTATATACTTGATATTATCTATGAACTTGCAGCAACAGTAACATCCCAAAAAAGGATTTAAAAGTTTCAGTCTTCAGTGCTCCTTAACATGGGCACATAACTAATGCTGGGACAGAAATATCCCTTACTTTTGTCTCAGACACCCAACAGCCATCTATCCCACGCACCCATTCCATCTCACTGCAGTCCTTACCTGCACCTTTACATGCTCCTCATGCACATTCATCTGTCCCAAAACACTGTGGGAAAGTTGTTTGATGAATCTCTCAAATTTTACACTGTCTGCAAGCAATAAACCTATTACTACTCTTCTGATAGCTAGTCCATGACGAATCTCCTGTTCATTGTTATTTTTGGCTTGGGTCACAGCATTACTTGTGCATTGCTCCTTTTTACGTGCTTATTAGGACCATGAACTGAGGAAGAAAACCCTTTCCTCAGCGGAAGACTCAAAATTGGAGAGTGTCCTCAGAGAGAAAACTGCAGCTTTTATGAATCCTTCTAAAATTCAAGTCTTACGCTGCAAAAAGGAAAACAGGGGGATGAACTTGGCTACTACTTATCAAAAATTAGTTTGAAGATGTCAGCTTGTCTTCTGCAGGATATCCCATTTCATCTGTTCATCTAGGGAAAGGCAGGACCACAAGATTCGGCATTCTCACCTGGTAGGGTGAGGCCCGCTAGAAAGGCAGCAAGAAGGAACACTGCCAAGATCAGAAAACCTTACTGTCTGCTGTTCAACCATTACGTCTGTGCAAACAAAGTTGATTTATGGTAGCATTTGTTTTTCTTCCTTCATCACCATCCCTCACTTACATCCTACTTCAGCTCCATTAAAATCAAGCAGAAATTTCCTGCTAACTTCAACAGAAGGAGGATCAGGCTATTAATGATCTAGACACCATAATGGGTACAAAAACTCCTGTAACTTGCATAAATTGAAGTACTTTTGCCAAGGAGCATTGAACACTCTAGAAACATCAAGTGAATCTCTCGTTTTATGCTCCTTTCCCCTTCTTATCTTACTCAGTCTTTCAGATACAACTCTGTACATAATCAAATCTAACTGGCTGCACCTTTACAAAACTTACATCGCTGTTTCGATATCAAAACCATTTTATTTCTAGCATGCTACAAAACACCTAAAACACTTCTTGTGCATAATGCAGGTAAAATAGAGCATATATGTGTTCTATGCCATAGAAAACAAGTACTGCTAGGACTTCACAGATTTAGGAAATGATTCAAGAACTGCTTATCTTCATGAAAATGCAATCTGTGTAATGCTGCTAAGGTCAGGAAGAATAGCTTTTGGGAGGAACTATGACTTCGTTAGATTTATACCAATAGCAGGGTTTTTGATTGTTTGTTTAAATAATTAAAAGCATTGATAGGTATTACCTATTCCTCATTTTAAAAACCTCTATACTGGGGCAAACTTATAACATTTATTCTACACACCGTATCAGGCTTGTTTCAGCATTTACTATATTATTACCAGCATGCTACTACAGTATGATCCACTCATTTGAACCGAGTGCCTTAGGTGTATACATCATATAAAAGCTTTTTGGAAAAACAGAAGTGAATGTATGTAGCATGCTTATTTTCTGCCTTTTTTTGCTTTTTTGTTGTTGTTTCATTTGCAAATCTTTCCTTTTCTGCACTTAACATGTTAGAATTCAGAATAGTAAGTTGCTACGCTGATACAATTTGTCTGAAGGATTGACTTGAAGACTGTGGAACTACCAAAGATTCATGTCACTGTTGTGCTATCAAATGTGCTATTATCAAATCACAAATGACCAATATGTTCCTACAATGCATTTTCCCCTCCTGCTCCAAGGACTCCCTTGAAAACAAGGGTAGAAAATTGTTAAAATTGCATAACCCGTTTCTACTTTTTTTCTTTTAAAATCAGGCTTTTTGAATTAAACAAAAAACATTAGTTCTTCTGAAAACATGAAGTGTACCATTGAGATAAATCAGGGACATTTTGATGCAGATAGGGGGCAATCAGTTATTTTCAGGAGCTCAGGACCTGCTTTCTTCATGCACCAGAGGAGACAGGTACTGACAGAATACAAAGACTGAAGCAGTGTCAAGACCAGGAGGTACTGTTTGTTGCATTGATCTGACCAGCTTTCAAAAAACACTTGCTTTCCCATCCCCCATCAACCAGGACAATGCAACCTCTCAATACTGACACTGAAAAACTAAGCTCTGAGTAGAAAGTTATTTCAAAAAAACAGTGAAGAAAAGGAACTTTGACACCTTTGGAGGATAGTAGAGACTAAGGAGCTCTGTTTTACTTTGTTGGATTCTCATTGCTTCCTCCCTCATGCCACTGGCAAGAGCCTAATACAATAAAGACTATTGTGGGTAGAAAAAGCTAAGGTAAACTTGACAGGACTCAACTGGCACAGACTTCCAAGGTTCAGAGCAGTTCCACAAACCAACACCACGGCAGTGGTTACAGTCTCAAACTGATGCACATCATTGGGCACAGCTAAATTGAGATGAGTGCAGTTCTATGCAGGTAGCTTCCTGATAGTTCACTGCACAGCAGATCTTGCACCACCAGAAGAGGCTCAGATGAGCTAACCTGCTTTCAGAGCCTATCGTTTAGTTAATGAAGATTTTTAGACATGCCTACGAATAGATGTCCTAAAAAGAAGATTGACATTTGTCTTCTGGCTGAAATACCATCTTGAAAGCAGCTTCCCTTTAAAAAAGGTGCTGCCAATTCAACAAGAAACAATATTAGCATAAAATTTTAGTGTTTGTTTTTTGTTTGGTTTTAAACACCACATTGCTTTTTTGGATGGATACAAAACTTAACTGACTATCATACAATCTAGGCAATTCACCCTTCCTTGAAGTACCTCTGATTTTTGCAATACCCATTTGGACACTCTGATAGCTATCAATGACACTAGCAGTATTCTTTATCTTGGCATGGCCAGAAAGCTTAATTATACCTCATGCCAAAGACCAGTACAAGATTTAAAAAAACAGCTATTGTAGAAACCTAGAACAGGAAGAAGCCTTAAAAAGGAGCAAGATGTTTTCCACTGGATTAAATGCCACCATGGCGTAGGTCTATACATTAGGCATTCAGGGATGCAGATGCTTTAGATCTAACGAACTTTAAAACCAGTCATGCTATACAATTTGGTCCCTGACCCCTGAACATACTGAACATAACATTATCTCCAAGACCAATGCTTCACACTTTGGCTGTCTCTGGAAACTTTATAATCAAACTCTCAGCTTCAGTATTTTGTTGCTATCCAGCTACAAAACTTTCTACCATCTCCTTGGATGTGTACATCAGATGCTTTGAAAACAACTCCCACCCATTTGTTTTGAGAACTTCAGTTAACACGGCAGCTGTATAGTGGCTACTCTTTCTTCGCTGGCTCTGAAATAAATATCCAAAGCAAGAAATCTACATTTATCTTAACCAAGCTAGTAACAAGAAAATACAGTTATGTTTGGGAGCTCATTAGCAAAAAGCACAGACATACAGACATTCCCTTACACAAAACCTCTTTCACCAGCATCAGATATAGAATATTTTCTGCATTTGTCACCTTTCAGGTCTGAGTTTCCAGCACGCTCCTTGTTATACGCAATTAGCCCCATGCCAAGGCTTGGTACATTTCGTAATAAATCCCTGACCACATTCGCTTCAGGCTTGGCAGCTCTGGAAAGGCTCCATTCATCAGGGCAGCTCTGAGCCACGGGAGTTACCACACCGCACCGCGCACTCGCCGAATTCCAGCACGCTGCAGATTTCAGCAGCCCTCCCTCCCTCCCTTCCCATTTCAAGCAGCCTGACATATGACTGTGATTAAGTAGGATAGGAAAAAGCCCCAATCAACTTTTCTCTTTTTCATCCCTCTTTCTACCTCTTTTCCCTTCAGACATCCTCCCCCCTTAAAAAATAAATAAATAAATAAATAAATAAATCCCCCTTCTATCCCAGCATTGCATGTTAGTTAGCAATTGATGATTATTATTTTTCTGCCCTGTATTTAAAACAGTACCCATCTGTTACTTGCAGGATGGCCGTCTCTCCTTCTCAGATTACTTTGGTTTCAGCACAGCAGCCTCACTGGCTCCAGGCAGGAAAGCTCTTTGTGTGGCACCGGAGAAGATCGGCTGGACCAACAGCAGCAGGAGCCACCACTGGCCGTGAAGCCGTATGCTCACAGACAGAGCAAATAGAACAAGATTCACGGGTTTCCAGATGTCACCTTTCAGCCTCTGGTCCCCTCGATGACAACGGAGCTGAGAGGCAACAGACGAGCCTCACTCATGGTAGCACAAATGAGAGACAAGTGGGAAAATAACCATCTCCACTGTGCGCCTAATGGGCCTATTTTCTTCACCTGCACTGAAAGCACCAGGGTCATCCATTTTTGGCATCCAAAAAAAGCCATTCAGAAGTGAGAAGAGCAGTGGGTAAAGAGGCCTTAGTAGCAATATTGCAACTAGCCCTGAAATGAGCCTTTCTTTTAATTAAGAAAGGGTAAAAAACCCTTCTGGTAAGTCATTACCTTATGGAACAGAAGGGAACCCCAGCTGCTGCAATGGCAGCTCAGTGAAGGTCACCCATCCAACACCTTCTGGTAATGCCAGAGCACCTTTGTGTGTGCTTCAAGCCCCCTTTTCAGCTCCATGTATGCTTTCTCAAAGCTTCATCTTCTTTCTCAGAAGTTTTCACCTTTCTGCTTACAGAACCGCCACAGAAATCACCAGGACACCACTAAGCTGTGACACCTCTGCTGTCCCTCCTTGTCAGGCAAAACGCTGGCAAAACAACATCTAGAGGGAAAAAGTTAATGGCCAAAGAAAAGCTTAACTCAGACTACAGTCAGGATTCAAGAGACTGCATACAAGGGATAACGCTGTATTACCAGGACAAGTTTTCTACAGGTCTGTTCACTTCTGGAGTTCCTTCTTGCAGGATCATCCTTCCTGGAGAGCCTTCTCTCCGGGAAGGCGGGAAGGCTATTCTTGCCAAAGACTGCATCCAAATTACAACATTCCCTTTTCAACATGATAAAGTATAAAGTTATGCCGCAGCTGGCTATACCTGAAGGCAAAACCTAATGAGAAACTAAAAGAGAAATTAAAACAGAAGTTTATCTCATTAGTATCTTTGCCTTGTTAGCCTAGCCAAAACACTAACTTAAATATGCATCCTAATTTCATGTCATCACCTTGCTTGCCTGGAGCCACTGAAAAATACCAGAATCCACAGTGAGATTTCCTGGCATTTCCCCTTCCTCTCTCCCCCCCATTTTTGACTGAACCCAAGACTTCAAAAAGAGTAAAACTGCCTAAGTGCCCACAGTGAAATCAGACCTTCAAGTACAGTCCTCCTAGACAAACCACAGCAGGAAGAGAACATATTTGATCCATCTAAACCAAATCAAATGAAAAGCGCATCTGACACTTCTAAACGTATCTAGCCTGTGCCTAATCACCTTTCCAGAAGCTGAGTGTCCCTACTGCTTGGGCAGTGCCTGCTCCTGCACCCCAGCTCAGCTCGCTAAAATGAAGACATGACTCCACCAGTCTGAGAACCTGATTACCTGTTTCCAAGGTTCCTGTCCACGTCAACACAAAGCCCCTCTCTGTTGGGATCAAAAGCTGGAAGCTCATTTAATAAGGCAACAATGCTAAATGTACACGTTACCTTGAAAGGTCTGCCAGGAGTTCTCACACACCTGTCTCCTGACCACTCCATGGCTGTGTACACACAGCTCCAGGACACAACACCACGTCAGCGCCCTCAAAAGCCCTTGGCAAGTACAGAGGGAGGTATATGAAGTTCTACCAAGTTACTGAAGGTATCCAGCAGACACGGGCTGTTGCTTTGTTAATAAAAATGAGAAAAAATGGAATCCGAGTTTCTGCAGCTTGCTCTTATCATCAGCTATTAGTCTTGCTTCTAAGTCTACCAAACTGTCACAGACGGCAGGGAAGGGGAGATGTTTTACACAAGTATGAATGGTACCAGCCTTACGAAGAGGCAGAAAGCTCGACTTTCCCTGAAAGTCCAATCCATCTGGTTTTACAAATACATACACTTAACTTTAATCTAAGCACTATTTACAAAAATACATACAGACATAAAAGAGCATAATAAATTAATAGCTCACAAGAGGCAACAATGACTAATGACAGATCTTACTCTCCTTTCCAAAGAACTGGCTCAAGGGAACACGGCAGATAAAATTACCTAGGTTGACTCTCTGTGTTTCTGTTAAACACAAACTTTGGTATATTCTGTACTGTCTGTGTGATGTTTCCCAGCTGGAAGACATAAGATTTCCTAAACAATTCAGAACTTTAACGTGACCTTACAGCCGTCCTCTTCTTCCATTCAGCCAAGGGATATGCTTGTTCGTTTATACAGGGTTTATCTTATCCATCAAATTCCCCTGCTCGAACACTGATGTTGCCTACTTGTGGTCATACTGTCAATAGGGCCTGCAAAATCCTCTCCTATAATCTGACTCCTGTTTATGGACAACAGTCAGTAAAGCTGTAAAAAACAGTTATGCAAAACCCTTCATGAGTAGTTACTGTGTGAATAAAAGGGTCCCAAGTAGACAAATATGCTCTACAAATTGTTTTAAATCTACATGCTTGGCCTGTACTTCTTTGATGAAAATTGTCACTGGTGATTATTTGGTGCTGCCAAATTAGTAAATATAAATGATGACTGTTATCAGACTGTTATCTGATCAAGGGCTTCAAGTTCAGAGTCAAACCAAGACTACACTCTGAAATTCTTGACACTGCTGCAGCCTGTATGGAGAGCTTGCTTCCCATGTATTTATTGATAGCATGTTATAAAACTCGGATGTGAAAGCGCTGTTTTATCTCTAGGACAAATAAAACAGACTGGCATTTCACCAGAGCTTTCCACTTCCCACATCTCACATCGCAGGGATCACTTACTAAAATCTGCATAGGCTTTTCTCTGTTCACTGTACCCTGGACTGTAACGTGATTATACATGGAAGAAATGTGTGTACATATACACATGTGATTGAAACATGACAATTATTTTCTCCTCTCAATTTTCCTCTTTCTCCCCAAATTACTAATTCCATCATATTTCTCAGGTGATCACCTTTTTTCTTAGAGTTGAACTGTTTTAATCATTCTGCATTCCACTTCAACAAACTTCACCAATCCCACTTCTACTATAAGCAGCCCACAAACTTACTGAAATTTGAAAACACCAATATTAAAATATGAAATGAAAGCAAAGAAAAAACTTTTAACCCTTTGTTAATCACATTTCCTAATGTGAAATATTACTGCATCAACATCTGTTTTGAGGACGCAATTCCACAAACACGTACTTCATTAAGTCCAGTACTCCCTGTCCAATTATACACTAAGACATTTGTCTTTCACCATGCTCAGCTACAAATTCCAGAGTCTGAGTTGCATTATACCACGACACCAGTTATATTAATAAATATATAAAATAAATATATAAAATATATATGAAAATAACAGATCATGCCACAGAATGCTGATAAATTCCCATTTAAAAACAGTGTCATTTTAGCTTATACTGTAACTTCTGTTTATGAAAAATGATTAAATCACAAATAGACATGACAAGTAAGAGGACAAGTTTGGTGTTGGAGGAGAGGTTGTGAGAAGGGAGAACAGAAAACTGCCCATCATTAAGAAGTGAGCATAACAATCCTTCCTGCAACAAGAGGAAAATATCTCTAAACTGTACTCTGACAACTACTAGCTGTCAGATAAGTCTGATTTACTTCAATACTGTTCAAATATTTAATATTAACCAAATTAATATTTAGTCTGTAATAATAATAATCATAAGCTGTGGTTCACTGAAATGCTAATTGCAGTTTCATGTTGCCCAGTACCCTACAATGGTAGGGAAGCCTCATAATACAGGAAAGCAGAACTGGTTCAAAGTCATTCGGATGCTACAAACACATTTTAAAATTTTTGAAAAAATAATTTTATCTTGGTAGAGTTTATGCCAGATCAGGTATCATCCTTATTCCTGCAGCTGGTACAAGGCTGCTATAAATACCTCATCCTGTGATCTGGAAAAGCCGACAAAAATGTGAATCAATTCTTATATCTGCCCTGGTTCAAATTCATATTGCTCATGGCCATGTGGCTGGGCACAGATGTATTGACAAATACTGATGACATAGACTAAGTGTACAGATGCTGCTCAACTCTTTTTACCACCCAATGTTCAGTTACCAATACCTCGGGTCAACACAATCAATTCCACGTGTGAAAGTGGGATTTTCAGCTATAATATTCACAGAATGGTTAAGGTTGCCCTCTGGACCAAACCTCATGCTTAAGCAGAGCCACCCAGAGCAGGCTGCCCAGGACCACATCCAGGAGACTTTTAAAGACCTCCAAGGAGGGAGGCACCACAAGTTCTTGGGGCAACCCTTGCCAGTGCTCCGTCACCCGCATGGCACAGAAGTACTGCCTGCTGTTCAGGGGGAGGTTCTTGTGTTCCAGTTTTCAAGATGGAGCCAGGCTCCTTTCAGTCCTGGATAATAATTACTGAAAATTTAAAAACATTTTGACATCACATGATTAACATCTTTTGGCTAGCGTTAAAGTCTTTGAGCCAATGGGAAATTTCCAATTGACTTCAGTGGTGTGTGGATTGGGCCTTTAACCTCCTACCTGTAGCTCATTCAGCTCCAGCTTAGACTTGACAAAATCCTGCCAACTTCACTGTGTCACTTCATAATAAACCGTGCTTTAACTGAAGCTAACTGAAAGCTGGAGCTTTTGATGAGTGTTTGCAATTACAATTTCATTTCCCTTCGTCCACTGCACACACAAGTGCCATAAATCTCTATCATTTTAAATAAGGATTTAAAGGGTAATTTTGGCAGCCAAATAGGAGCATGCATCATGTTTGAAGTACTGTATAATCCTTTTCTCTCTCTCTCTCTTTTTTTTTTTTTTTTTTTTTTTTTTTTAAGTCTGTTGGTCACAAATCTCAAAGCCTCGAACAAGCTCAATGCTCACCTATCTCAGATGACATTTTAGTTGTAGCTTTTAACTGCACGTAGACTATAGACTAATGGAAGAAAATTGAATAGGAAGTTCTTTGAGTATACATTCAGATGGTGTCTTTACTGAGAATTTCCTTTGCACTACTGAACTTTATATGAATGTGACATCTACAAATACGATTAAATGCAACTGGAAGAAAAACCTTTAAAAATAAACTTAATGGATTTCAGAGTTTTTTGAAAATTTATTTGCAGCTTTATAAGCATTTAAAATCCACATATAATTTCATAATTCATAGCAGTATGGAAACAGCTTCCTAGGTCTCTGTTTCTGCCACCTTCAATTGCCTAATGTTTTTTTTATTCTGTCCTAAGATCCAGAGAGTGCATTTTTGTGTGTATCTTTTTATTATCAGAGCTAGAAATTGTCATAGGAATGGCTGGTGGTTTGATTTTTTTCCTCTCCTTTCAGCCATCAACAAATTTATTCTCTGACAGCCAATGTTATGACCCTCATAAAAGATGTTCTCTAGGTGGTCTTTATACACAAAGTCTTACTGACAGTATTTACATTTGTGGAAACATTTTAAAAGCACCAAAGGATGGTCATGCAAAAAGGGAACCAGAATTCCCACACTTAGAAGCTGTATGAAACTAAAAGGAAGTGAGAAATGGCCCTGAGGCTCTCTCCACATGGTACCACGTTTGTTAAGGTCCTTCCTTCTTTTCCTTTGTAGAAGTAGCATTTAGTGTAATTCTTCATATGCCTATGAACACTAGAAATACACACTGAATAACTGTATCCATAGGCTTTGTTTGTTTGCTGCTGTTTTAAAAATGTAAGGCTTTGTTTTGAGATTTGCATCACTGCTGCTGCCTTGAGACTACAAGCAGTTTCTTTCACCATTGACAAAATAGATGACACTGTTGTTGTGCCCTTGCAATAATCATTATATTAAAATTTTTATTGCAAATGATGACATTTATAATAAACATAAGTGGCTAAATGAAGACAAAAAAACATTCAAGTCAAAAAAGTAGGAATTACTTGTTAAGGAAGGCAGATGTAATAAAAGCTATAAAGACTATACGGAACATTAATTCCCATTTATCTAAGTCAATATTCAAAAAATGTAAGCTCAACACCTAAACACAAAAACTCCTAGGCAGCTTAGAGGCATAAAAAATTAAATCCAAATAAAATAGGAAGACACACTCTGCAGGTAACGTACAGAACATTACATGCATAAATATTTTAGCATTAAAATTACAGAAAGCATGTACAAATACTTGGATAACTATTTAAAGCAAAATACCAATTTGAAGATGAAGGCAATTGAGGATTTTGATGTTCAGTTATCAATCACATTCTTTTTCAGAGAAAAGTGGTGAAACTGCATTTACTTTCTAAAACTTCACTGAAACTACACCTCATACATCTTGTTGCAAAGGCTGAAAGGCAGACCTTTAGGAACTGAAACTGCAACATTATGCTCATAGCATGTAACCATCTAAACTTACAGAAAAATAACACAATAAAGGAGAATTCCAGCAATGGTGCTCAGCCACCCACTGCCATCAGAGCATGTCTTTCTGCTGACCTTGGTGAGGATGTGGCACGTGTAAGCCCCTGCTGCAGGCGGTTCTCAAACTTAGGAGGCAAACTTGAAACCTGCACTCCACAATTTAAAACACACATTTGCTGATGGGAAATGTAAATATGAAGGCATACCTGTTAGAGCAGAGAACAGTAAGAGCAATGACTTGTACTTCTGTCTAAAGACTAAGGTTTGGAATCACATATTAGACTATGCTGGAAACTTGACTGCCAGTATTAAAATGTTGTAAATGTTGTAGATCAGTACAAAATAACTCCATGCAGAAACCTGACTTGAATACTTAAAATAATTTGTCTCCTTAACCCACTAAATTATTCTCATTGGGGAAATATTTCTTCACTCAATAAGACAGTTAAAAATCAAATTTTTCACTGAAGCTATAAATCTGGTATTTTATTTATTTATTTATTTTTACCAAAAAAAATGATGATAATGTTAAGAAAGTTATCTAGAACTCAGTGAAAAAATCTAACTGCATTTTACAATAGTCTACAAAGCCTAAAAATACTGTAAGTCAGTGTGAGTTCTCCAGAGTGAAAGACTAGAATATAAATGTGAACTTAAGAAACTCATTCATTCCCAAAAGATTCGTGATCACTTTATACCAGAAATTAAGGAAATTGCCATAAGGTCTGGTATCTTAAAAAAAAGCACACACAGCACTTAATACAGTTTGGGTTTTTGTTTGTTTTTGCTTTGTAATTTAAGTTACCTTGGCTTCCCAACTATAATATCCTGTTTGGAGCAGGAATTGAAATTTTAAAAGTTCATATGAAGTTACAGTCCTAAATCCCACTACCTCTATTGAAAAATTAGTGTTTAATTCTATAAGACCTTTTGAAAAACATCTAGAAATAAAGATTTAAGTATTTACACCAGATGCATTAGATTTCAAATATGGCTGAATAACTTATTCCAGAATTGTACAAAGTAAGGCACTTGAATTGAAAACATGATGCACTGCCTGATGAAGGATTAGTTATTTGATCCTAAAAAAATCAACCCAGGGAATGCAAAAAGTCTGGTTGTTTCCTAGCTGTACTTAAATGTCTCACAAAGCATTTAGGAAAGGTTTTGTATCTGCACTACAGAAATTAGCTGCAAGCTACAGAATAACCACACCAAAATCAGTTTTTTCCTCCCCAAAGTTGATACTTGTCTCAAAACCAGGAAACAGAGTAATACAAAAAGATGTACACAGATTTATTTAACAAGTACCTTAAAGAATTGAAGCAGGCTGAAGTTCACCATTCAGGACTCATTACAGCCAAACACTCATACTATTTGTTTAATCTTTGCTAGTTAAAAAAGTAAATACTAGCCAATAAAATCTTGCTGTTCTCCGCCAATGCTTTTGGGATACGTTTGCTATCTGTAAGTTGTATTGATATTGCTAGTACCATTTAAAAAAGGCAACACCATATTATACCTTGTATAAGAAAGACCCAAGGGCTGCAGGGCATTGTCATTGTCAAATATTTATTTCCTCTCAAGCCATGCCAAAATACCTGTCAAAGAACTGGTGTGAGTCACCAAACGTGTGAATCTGGTCATTAAAAACAAACTTTCTGTATAATTTCTAAACATCTTTACAGATTTACATACAGACTAATATTACGAACTTCATTTTGACTTATTTGTACATGGTGCCCTTTCCACATTCTGACAGCAGTTACTTGCTCAAGCCATTGAAACTGGAGAGAAAAAGGGAAAAAAAATGTTCAAGTGGTATTCCTGCCCCTTCAGAACAAGCAATCCATCAGCATTAAAACAAGAAATCCCTTTCTCAGGAGCAGTCTATCCTCCAGCAGCATCTTAATCAAATATGATTTTGTTCTGAATTCCTTAAGTCTGAACAACTGAGTTTGTTTTTTTTTCTGTAAATTAAGCTATATTAATGACTAATACCACCACCAAAACAACCCCCTCAGCCCCCGGTTCCTTAGTCTCTCTTAAGGACAGTCAGAAAGCCACAAAAGACAGACAGAGCACTCCATGGCTTTTAAACAAATACTACCACATTTTAAACACGTGCATGTTTGCAAAAGCTCTAAGCCTCTATTGCTCAAACCACTTGTGGTTTCTCAGTACTTCTTTTTTGAATGATTGTGTCTTTATAAAATAAACATGTTTGAGACTAAATTACTTGCGTGTCTGTTGGGAATAATTATAAAATTAGCTTGTTCTAATTTACACTTGTGGGTTTTAAAAACATACCATAGCAAGTCTCCTGGTGAAACCAAAGTCTGACATGTCAAACATGGTTTAGATCATGTACGTGGACTTTGATTTTCTCAATGCAGTAGTCTGATCTCTACAGAAGGCTTAGTCCTTTTTTTTTATTTTTTTATATTTTTTTTTTGGGGGGGGGCATAATTCAGCAAATAAGTATTCCCATTTGTTGGTCTCTACAGACACTTGTGTTCATTCAACATGCCAATAGGTTGTGCAATATATTATGCGAATAATAGAACTGCAGACATACAGCAGTGATTATCAACATGTGGTATCTTCAAGCTGAGTTTCAATAGTTGACAGTATGCTGCTCAGCCATAACACATCAGAATTTTGGCTGCTGAATACCTCAGCGTGCCAAACACACGATGGAAGGATGTGCTACAGTTCCAAATACATTCCCTAAGAATGTATTTGAAGACTAGCTAGCACTACTCAGGACAGCAACATGTGATTTATTTTTAACTGTGTCCTTCAGTCCCACTGATTTCAATGATCTAAGCTACATTTTCCAGGAAGAGAAATCAGCACATTATCACAATGCTTCTACTGTACTATCTTGGCCCAGGACATTAAATTTTTGTGCATTAGGTAGTTGTTGCTAGAGATAATTTCCAGGGAACTGTGGTGATCAGCTTATTTCCAAACGCTTTTTGCTATTCTAGTAGACAACAGCAGTTGACACGGTCAGTATTTTAATACTGATATTCCAGGATTCAACTAAAACAGGCTTAGTCAACAATAATCAGTTTAGACAGATCAAAGTCTTACTCAGCTTCCTCCTCTTTTGCTTTCAACTTGCCACTCATCACCTTTTCAGCAATGTACTTGCAACTGCATGGACCCACATGACATGCATTCGTAATGAAAATTGCTCGTTGTTCCAAAGGACATCACAGGCTTGTTTCCATTCCCAGTGGCAAGAACAACTTGTCAGGCCTCCTACAGTTTGCCTTTTTTATCCAAGGCCAGGGAGACAAACCATACTTTCTGTACCAAGATAAGGTGGTTTTAGATCCTATGTTTACATCCTGCTTTTGATCCCTCAAGGTTGCAAAGGTTAAGTTATCCTGCCCTTGCCACCACATTTTTTTTAATCTTATTTCCAAATTCATCTTCTCATGAAATACCTGAACAAGCTTTTTCTTTTAGATCACATGGAAGCTAATACTTTGGACAGCAACTTTTCCATGTATAGTGTGGGTTCCCTGCAGTATACCTCCAGAGACTCTCATTCCCAACCTGCCCCAAGCTTTAGTTCTTCCAGGTCTAGTAATAAGTTCTACCAACAACCCCCTCCATCTTCCTCTTTCCTTCCATTGCTTCAAAAAAACAACAACAACAAAAAAAAAACATCCTGAGTCCCACATTCTCCTGGAGTTAGGGTGGTCCTTCCCAAATCCTGCACCTCACCTGTCAGTGGTGGATACCACCCTGTCACCTACAAGCTTCTTTCTTGCACTCCCTTCACTGACTCCTGTCCTGTCCCCCCGTCCCCCTTCCTCACTAGCTCAAATTAAACGTTTGTCTCTTCATACAAGAGAAGAGGATGAGAGAAAGTTTGTGGATGGGTAAGAAGGGAAAACTCCAGATTCAAGTCTTCCCAGGGCATCTCCTGCCTTCCAGGGTACCTCCTGCACCTACCATTTTAAAATGTCTGTACTAGTCATTGTTATGTACACACATACCAAGGTATGTGTGTATATATGCACATAGAGGTGGACATGTGTAGATATTCATATATATATGCACACACATGTAGACGTAGGCACACACATGTATATGTAGTAGAACATGAATGCACACCCTTGCATTTAAATGACTGTGCAGAGTACAAAGCACCCCAGCCTTTGCTGGCACTTTTTACCTCCTTCATAGCATATTTTTTCCAGAGAATTCTTGGGACTTAATTCATTCTCTAACTCAGTAAACACAGTATTTAACAGTCTGAACTACACATGACATATTTCACCAGCACAATTTTTCAAGTGCACTTGAGCTTACCTTGTGGGTATTATAGAGAATAAGTAACCTTTTCCACTCTATTCAGTAATCTGCACTCCTTCCCCATCCTCTTCTCCTGTGCTAATTGACTTTCAGACACAAAAGAATCAGCTACAATGTGAGAAAGGTGTATTTTAACCAAATATATTCCTCAGCACATATTTTATATTATTCACATTTCCAAGCTGAAACTTGCTTAGCAGTGAACTACTTATGACATGGAACAGGAAAGTAACAAGGTGTTCTCTTGCATAATTTTCCACACAAATCAGCCTTGCTCCATTGATATTTGCCCTACGTTACAACATGCAGCTAAGTCATACATTAATAAACTGAAAGTTATGAGAACAGCTACTGAAGTATGGTCCCTAGCCACAGGATGCTGCATGCTTCACCAATTCAGCAACTCCACTGCCATCTATATACAGTACTAGAAACAGAAACGGCAGTTCTTACATTTCAGTTCACCTTAAATGGAAGAGTTGCTGTAAATCTTTTGAACAGCAGGTACTGTCCATTTCAGAGGTCTGGCTTTATATTTTGATAGTTAGATTACAATCAATAAATGGAAAAATCCAAAATAAACAAGTCAAGAAAATGTCTAACTTCCTGGAAAGTCAGGCTCCCCCAGTAAAACAAACATTTGAGCAGTGTCAAAGATCTGTTCATGTTTAAGGAAAACAACCACCCTATTTTCCTTGCTTCATTTGTGACATAATGCTTATTCCTGCATTTTGTTTCCAAAAACATCACAAAGAAGGTCAAGCTCCTTTGAGGCAAATATTATTATTGGGGATAGCCTTTGCTTTCTGACACAGCCCCATTCAGTGGGAAGAATAAGCAGAACAAGCATGTGCTCTGCTGTAAAACAGACCAGTCTGAAGATTGTTGCTGCCCCAAGGAGTTCTTGATTTCAGAAAGGGGTCAGGGAAGAAAGAATTAAAACACACATGGGAGGATTGCCGGGTTTGGACTTAAAATATGTTACAATGGAAAAAAAACACTGTCATATGTTGGGGTAGGGAAAGACAGAAGATGAAGGGACCCGAGATACCATGCCAGTCTATGACATTGACGTGGACTACTCACAGAAGAAAGCACAATCTCATTTGCAGCCTGCTTATATCTCCAGTTTTCAAAGCACATGTCCTATACGCATACAAATCAGAGTTAAAAACTTTCAGTGTATAATGTAGAAGTATATAATTTAGCTTTATTTTCAGCATTAAGACAACACTTAAGGGCGGTCTTTTTGTAGCAGACTAGGATAGAAGGTAGGGGACAGTTAATGTATTTTTCTTCATGAAGCCTGCAGCCATTGTGTGAGTATTTAACCTGACAGAGTAGTTACAGTGTGGGGAAGTGAGAGAGCTCAAACTACAATGTGCGCTTTTTTTTTCTTTTTTTTTTTTTTTGTCCCAGCGACAGCATTAAGTGATTCCACCCTGCATAGCTTAAGTTCCTCCCACAGCTCTACACAACCACTGATTCATCACAGACAGGAACCAAATCTGTCACTGACTACATTTGGGAATTTCTGTCATTAAGTATAATTTTTAAGCCCTACTGTGTACTGATAAACTTTGAGCATGAACTCCCAGCTCCTCCACTCCCACGGAGTAACCAAGCCCAAGCAAAGTGCTGCTGACATCTTGCACAGACTGCTCTGTGTACCCACTGGGAACCACGCATCCCAAAGACTTTAGACATACTTAATTTTTCCAAACAGAGAAAGAAGTGAAGTGAGTTGGATCTTGACTATTACATATATCACTGGGCAATGTTTAATGGATGCTCAAGAAGCATGGAGTAATCTCCGAGGAGGAATAACTTTGGTTCAGTGCTCAAAAAATGCAAGAGCATGCTGTTTCACTACAGGTTTGGGCTTTACACAGCAAAAGTCTTACAATGAAAAGAAAGGTACTTGACTAACAAATGAACACGTTAGATAAAGCACAACTAAATATTTAAAGGTATCGATTTAAATGAGTTCTCCAGTGTGGGGAGGAAGAAAAAAAAGCAGACTCAATTACATCCTAACCCAGTAAATCCTCATTTCCTTCAACATGGCTTTGCCAGAATGAGATTAAGCTCAGGGCATATTAATTTATCTGTAAATTATTATTAATACATTTTCATGTATGGTAGCATGGCAATTTTTCCCCCTGCATATTTAGCGATCTAACACTGGAACAGATTCCTTTACTGAGAGCCCATGAGTCCTCCCGACAGATGTACCATTTCAACAGGAGTACTTCTCTCTCCTTTCATGATTGATTCAGAATTCACCCAACAGTAATTTAGACTTTGAGATTATACATGCTGAGTAAACAAAAAGACCAGACAAAATGCGAACATTCAAAATGAGGGGCAACAGCTTCACAAGCTGCAAGGGACTAGAAGGACACTTGCACCAAGGTACATTAGGAGGATTTTACTGAACCTAAGGGATTTTTTTTTCATTTTATTTTTTTTTTGCATTTAGGATGGAATAAGTGATCAAACCTAAAGCCCAGGATCAGAACCTAGTCAAAGAACTCGAAAGAACATTTTTATGCCCTTTTATGCCTTTTTATGCCCTTTTTTTATATGACCTTAAGGGTACAAATATGATTACAGCTCTCTTATACCCTGAAGTTGCAGGCTATAGTACAGTAAGCATCTGTAAACTGATAGAACTGCATTCATACATAGTGGCATGATTATGCTGCTTTACTGCTAAAAATGGTATAACACTCTCTAAGAGTATCTCCAAATTTAAAGCTACATAGGCACAAAACCAAAAGTCTGACCTCATCAAAACGCATTACTGCTTGCAATTAGAGTTTGCAGCCTCTGTCAGATAAAAAATGGTCCACGAATAGAAATTGTATCAGACTTGTGCAACCTACCCACATCGCACTGCATGAAGGACACACAGATGGCTGATCTGCTGCACATATGGTCATTGTTAAACCAAACCAACCCAAGTCTTTGCAGTTGTCACAATGAAACCTACCTATATATACTTTCAAAATTTGCCAAAAGGAGATAAGGAAAGCCAATAGTTTCATGCTAATTTCAAAATTTGCAGTTAAGAAGTCAATACTAATTTTCACGCTACACTTTCAAATATTTTACAGGTTTTAATTTAACTCACATTCTGTATGTAAATAGTTATAACAAGTCAGACATTTCAGCACAACAGGAAGAAAGGGCCATTGGGGAAAACATCTCAGAGAAGACTTTCAGATTTGTATCCCCTTCTGTCTTCTATTTATGGTAAGTAGAAGTGGGATAGGCATTTGCTGCTTACTTTTGAAGGCATATCTCAACTAAAATAGCCCTTAAGATCCTTAGCAAATCATGTCAAACCTCTGTGCTTTCATACAGCAATACAGAGCCGTAAATATGGCACCAGGCAAGTCTGTACATTTTTCTGAAGTAACAGCATGGGCGGAACTTTTTTTTTTTTTAAAAAAAAAAAAAAAAAAAAAGACCTCTTACTGAATGTGTAAGTATGATGGAGAGCACTTGGGCAGGCCATTTCAATGGCATATGGAAAATGTCACAAGTTCCAACAGTAGAACAAATTGCTGTCCACTTTGTCATGTTGATCTACATGTACTTGCTTATCTTCAGAGCCTTTACTGATACCTGTGCTAGAATTACACATTCCATTCCCAATACAGGTTATGTTATCACATACTGAACTTACTACAAAGCTCAGAACTTGAAAAAAACACAGAATAAACAAACCCTCCATTGACAAACTTTCTATGAGCTCATAATAATGAACAGTGTCTTATCTTTATCAACAGATGCTGTCTTACCCTTATCAAGAAAAGCTGAAACGTCCCTTTCTCCTATTCAGTTTCCAAGAACAAAAGAAATCAACTCCACCCTGTGGGCAAAGAACATTTTTTAAATGATTAGCAATATTCTGAAAGAAAGTTTAATTCATTACAAAACAATATAGACCTTCCAATTCTGTCATGAAAGTCAGATAAAAATATTGTACCTGGAAAAAAGACATAATTTTGTATTTACTACATGATTTCAACTAGTTACATGGTAAATGCTCTTATGAACAGCAGTGCACTGGTAATGAAATATTCAGCAACACTATTTCATGAGGAAAACTATACTTTTATGAATTATATCAGCTTCCAAAATAAACTGGCGTCACTGCAACCCCCATGCAATCTTTGACCACACAGGTTTCCATCGCATCTTAACAGAGGCCATGGAAGAAGGAAATGTGATACACATTATTAAAAATACTAGATGCCCTAATAATTCACATCCTTGATACACTAAGGACCATCCCTCCTGTCTGTTGCAATACGTATACAAACCCAAACACTTCAATGGGAGGAGGCTGGAACATGGATGTCAACAGATGTTATATAATTTAATGTGAGCTTAACAGTGAAAACTATTTTAAGGTTAGAAGCAAAAGAAAGAAAATGGAGCAGCAGCTACAGAAGGATGCTGAAGGTGGTAAGTATACACCTCATTCTTGTATTGTAAGGGAAAACAATTTCACGGACTGAACAAAGGCACAAGAGCACAGAGGCGAGGAGAAACAGGAGGACAAGAGCTTTTGCTTCTTTCACAAACCTCTTTAATTAACCACTCCATTATCACACTAGAATGCAAAGCAGAAATTATTCATTTAGACAGCTTCTATAAAACCTTTACAATGTCACTGCTTATCTTATCTAAAGTAGTTTTACACATATCAGCACCAATTCAAGAGTTGCAGAATGGCTCAATTTCATTCCTATCCCGAACAGTGGCCTAATATTTATCATTTCCTTCACAATACTGGAACAGCTAGAAATTTTGCAAGGCCATAAACAGAACTGATTTGTCGATAATGGTCTGATTCAAGTAGCAGTCCTTGTTCCTATAGCAGATTTGTTATCCTCCAGTTGTTATAAACCGATGTTTGAGAGGAAAAATTAATGTTGTTCGTTATTAAGGAAAATACCTAAGTAGCATTTTCTCAGTGTTTTTCCACCAATCATATGTTTATTTTTTTAAAATCTGCAACTAGCTTATAATGATGTTCTTAATTCACAGTGTATGTTACTTTTCTCCTTTTTCTGGAATAACTTAAAAGAAAAGCACCACAACTTTTGTTCATAGTAGTTCTATGAGCATTCATATATACAAAATAAACTGCTGCAATAAGTTGTGATACTTTTTCTTCCAATTGACACAGACCGCCTGCTAATGGTTAGTAAGTCTTCCCCCAAATACTTGTAACCTTGGCATTTTATGAGTCCTCGTGCATCTGTAACTATAGAACTGTTTGGGTTGGAAGGGACCTTAAAGACCATCCAGTTCCAACCCCCCCTGCCATGGGCAGGGATGCCTCCCACCGGACCTGGTTGCCCAAAGCCCCATCCAGCCTGGCCTTGAACACCTCCAGGTGTTCAGGCATCCACAGCTTCTCTGAGCAGCCTTTGCCGGTGCCTCAGCACCCTCTGAGTGAAGAACTTCCTTCCCAATCTATATCACCCCTCTTCTAGTTAAAAAGATTTCCCCTTGTCTTATCACTATGTGTCCATGTAAAAAGTCACTCTCCATCTTTTCTATATGCCCTCTTTTAAATACTGGAAGGCCACAATGAGATCTCCCCAGAGCCTTCTCTTTTTCAGGCTGAACATCCCCAGCTCTTTCTTTCTTCACAGGAAAGGTGCTCCAGCCCTCTGATCATCTTTGTGCCCCTCCTCTGGACCCACTCTAACAGGTCCACATCTAATATATTTCAATAATATATATAATAAATAGTAATATATAATTCAACTTATAATCTAAATCAAAAGATTTAGTGACTTCTTTCCCCAGAATCATTAGAGATTCTGAAAACTTCCTTTTTCAATGCTAAACAACTTCAAAAGGGCCAGGATATTGGAGATCCTACCATCTTACTTATATCAAGTTGTGTACTTAAGGTCATATCCTTTCCAAAACATTAAGTTCAGTGTCTGAACACTTTTTCTGGTGTTTATACAAAGCTAGAGGTCAAAAAGGTGTGCTTTTCTCTTAAACTGCAAGCACAGAAACTTAAACTTAGTATTGGGCTTTATACAGTCATGGATTTCATGAATCAGCTGATACTATGGAAGCAAAAAGCTGGGAAACACTACAGTAATCATAAAAGTGTCCTGTTTCATAAGACAAGGAAGCTTTTTGCCACAATTGGTATTTTTTTTTCACTTTTTGAATGTAGTTGAAAAACATTTTCATAGGTCTCTCGTGTTCATTCAGGGAAGCTGCCCTTTTCCCTCTCGTGCCATTTATCAGCCTCACAAGCAAAAGCTGAGAAAGGCACAGATTGGAATAATTACACAGATAGTTTGGGCCTAATTAAACAAATTACTCAAAATCAGTAGTATTGAAAATCTATTGAGAAAATGAATAGATGGCATCAAAAAGTTTCTAAAGGAGACAGATTACAGAAAAGTGCTACAACATGAGGAGTTACAGGATTTCACTTGATGCATCCTCTGTGATGCAAAAAGACTGATCTCAATGAAAAACCCAGTGAGAAATTCTTTTATATACAGTGTTTACCTATGCTACAACTGTGCAATTTGACTGCAGAAGCCTAGATCATTCTACTGGACATTGGGTTGCATTGGTGAGTTTACTTTATGATTTACACAGAACTGTGATAGAATAAAATCAATTTAATGTATTTCCAATCATCTGTACCTACAAATTTTATTAGGGAAGAAAAGTAATTGCAATATAGACAAGAAGCTGAGTGTGCAAATCATGCTAATTACAAAGACAAAAGGATCTCATCTGAAACAGATTCAACCCCTCCCCTCCCATGAGACTCAAGTGAAGAACTAAATGGTCTGAAAATAAGGCAGAATCACAACAAAATAGCAGTTCTGCTAAGAGATGTGACATTTTAAGTTTACAATTTTAAAGTGTCATATCAGTGAAAAAAGGAGAAGGCTCTAAAAAGAGGGAAAAAAAAACAAACAGAAGATTCAGCAGAACAGGTGAACCTTCAGCTGAGGAGAAACTAAGCAAAAAGAAAGAAGTGATTTCACCAAGAGAATGGCCATCATTGACAAACCATGAGCTCTTCTATCCCACACACAATCAAACACAAGTGGAAACTACAGCACACGGGCTATAGGATGACAACAATTCACATATACACCTAAAGTTTTCCGCATAAGTTTCCTAGGTTCCCTAAGGCTCACAGTGTTATCAGCAAAACACAAGTCTCTGTCTTACAGCGTTCTTATATTGTTACAGAAATAAAACCACTGCTGCTCTGCCGTACGCTGAAGGCTCATCTATTTCAATCCATTTCAGTAACTCAGCCTTATTCAGTTTTTCTGCTTATTCAGTTATAGTGCAGCAAATTAGTGCTGTCTGAGAGACTCAGACAGCAAGCACTAAAAATCACAAGTGACCTCCAATGCAACAAAGTCCTTGTCTGCTTCAGTTTGTCTCTCCACACTTACTTGTGCTTTCCCAAACCCACAGATATGCTTTTCATGCACAAGCTCCATGCCACTCAGGCATTCACACACTGAGCCATCTCCACTCACTATTAGAAGGAAAAGTACTTATCTAAACAGTCAGCGTGAAACTTGAGCCATCTGTTTCCAACTGAAGTCCAAAATATATATATATATTCAGACTGTCTTTTGGACTAATATATTCAAATATTTTATTGGTATAAGAAGACTAAATGCTGCCCTTCCAGTCTCAAAAGTCTCTCCAAAGGAAAAAAAAAAAAAAAAAAAAAAAAAAAGGCAGGATTACATTCCCAGCATTACAGACAACATGGGGAATTAGGTTTCAGAATTTGCTGCGACTGTCCCCATAGCATGCAGAAGTACTGCAAACCGCAGGAAGACTTCCTGTACTTCCCCTGCAGCCTGTAGATTCATTCCAGCAAACAAATGCTGCTGACGAACAGCAGGACTGAAGTGCCAAACCTTTGCAGCCCAGCTGTCACTCATCCTGGAGCTACCCTCCTACATTGCACACCATGCTTGGGGACACCTCTCTACCAGGAAAGGTCCCAACATTGGAGCTACCACTGTTCCACTTGTTTGCACAGAGAGCTTGAGAATCCAATACTCAACCAGGGTAAGAGCAGGAAAGGGTCTTGATCAGTGGCTTTCACTTATCCATCATCTCCCACAGGCTTTCACTCAAGTCTGTAAAGCAAAGAAGCTCAAGGAGTAAAGTTTACTTCATCATGCAAGCAAATAGGTCAGATTTATCCCAGGATTAACAGGATACAACACAGCCATAAACCAATGAAAAGACAAAGGCTGCCATTGCTTGGCACTGTAATTATTTTATTAATTTATTTTTCTTAGATTTTAGGGAGTATTTTGCTTTGCTTTAAAAGCAAATTATAAATTCTATAAGTTCTCAATTGCCTAAGTCTTTGATTTCTGAAAGTCTGATAAACAGCTTCAATACATACTTATTAATCCACTCCACTTGAAAGGATTTCAATGCCTATCAGCCAAAATGCAGTAACACTGTACTTGTTCCCACTTACTTCACAGAAAAGAAACCAAGAAACTAAACAAATGTTACTGCTTAAAACAGAGTCAACCTAGAAAATATTTTCTATCAAGTTCAAGAACAAACAAAATGAGACAGTACAAACAGCCCCCAAGTTTATATGGCTCTATTAAGACTAATCAGCGTTGTCAATATTGGAATACTATATTACAGCCAGTCGTGAAATTAATACTTGAGACGTTCTAGTGTTGTTTTTTGCTCAGAAGTAGAGTAGAAAAGGTACTACAAAAATCATGTGCGTTGACATTATGAGCCATCTGTTTATACTTCTTAAAGCAACTACCAAGGTATGTTTGAGGCAGGTATGTTTAAGGGAAGAGTGAGAAAATACATTTCAGAGGAGTAAGGTTAAGAATTTAACTGTGGCATCCAAATACACTTAACAACTGGAAATTCATTTCCAGGCTCAGGCACAAGCTGAGTCCAAAAGACCTATTTTGTTCTCTACACAAAGACTGGCTGGCACTATTACTAGAAATGCTGAGCCGTTGTAACTACATTTTCCACACGAAGTTTACACAAACTTTTATTACAGAAATTGGAAGGAGCACTAGGTATGGACTGGAAAGGAGAGTATTGTGTGCTCCATGAAAATGACTTCAATACCAACACCGAGGCACATTACAGAAGACAGAACATGAAACCACATGACTAAAGCACGTATGTGTATTTGAAGCACAAAAGGGCATTTGATATATTTGCTGTCAACTGAAAAACATCCCAAGAGTGAACTAACAAAGGTGAAATTGCACAGAAGTATACGAGATCAGATGTGATGAAGGACTTTCCAAGTAGGAGCACATAACCAGCAGCCAGCTTCGCTTTTCTGCAGCGGGTACTCATGTGAGGCCTAAAAGCCACTGCAATCTCTCAAGGCACACACCTGGCTCCACCAGATACCCAGGGCCACGTGGTTCCCCACCTCCCACAGATTAGGAACAGGACCCCCACGAACACCAATTCAAGAAGGAACCATAAGCCTTCTCTTTCCAATACATGCTCTACGTTGTAGCTTGACATCATCCTGAAAGGCATAGAGGGTCTCCTGGAAGGCCTACCTTCCCAGCTGAATATGTAACATCTTGTTGACACAGTAGACCACAACCATAGAATGCCCACTAACATAATATTTATCCAATAAAGCGTCTAAAATCATTTCTGGGTGTGCTTCTGTAAATTCCAAACCTTTTCCTTTGAAATAACAGGATTATGTCAATAGTGAATATGTTAATATAACTACCCATGCCTATGATACGTCAAGCACGAAAGAAAGCTATAATGACAAAAGCTAACAAAAATGTTACAAGAATTCAAATTTTGTTCTAGTTTGGTTTTGTGTAGATTTTTGTTTGGTTGTTGTTTTAATAAATGCTAAAAATTAAAGTAGATAGAGATAAAAACCCACAGGAGATGGAATTACAAGTCCTTTCAGGCTGATGTAGTGAAAAGCAAGGAAGTTAAGGCATTCATTATAAAAATCAGTAATTTTTAAAACCTCCCTTGTTGTAAAATGCTATTACCATTTTTAAAAAGGGACAAGATCTTTTTTTCTCCTGTTTATAGGCTCCATACAGGAAAGTGTTCTGCACTTTGTATTAAAAAACAAAACCAAATTCACCATATACTGTAAATAAAGAGGGCTGAACCGGGGGAGGAAGCAGGGGACACAGAACTTCTCTCTTACGTGACATTACCAAGTTGCCAAATTAAGCTACAAGAAAAATGACTGACATCTCCATCATATATGAGTAGGCTTCATTACTTCAAAAGAAGAGGAGAAAAAGGATAACTTTCCATCATGCATAGTGCTTGCTCCAAGAAATCGGACTATAACAAGGGAAAGATAAAAAACATTCGAGTACTGAGCAATTTGTCAATCAAAATGGAAAAAATACACCTTACCATAGCAGAAAGATAGTTACTAATTCACTGCAGTAGAAAGTAATTTGTGAATTGAATCTCAGGACATTTTCTTTCACCTGTGTTTACATCAGAGTCAAATGTTTTTGAACTATATTGGTCGCATGCTAAGCATGGTTTTGTCTGTCACACATACACACAAAATATATAGTGTGAATAAACTGCATAAAGATTGGGAATGATTAGAAGCATTATACCATGGAAATACTACATAGGCACGAAGAGCGCATAACATTACCCTTGAATAATTAAGGGTCAATAGGTCAGTAATCACACATAGACCTTTCCTCAAAGCAAGGTTACCAAAGTGACCTACCCCAAACCTCCTGCCTCCTGATGTATTTTTTGCCCATCTCTGGTCCAGGCTTTCCACGTAGTTGGAATTCCACAGATGGTCCCCATCGCCCCCAAAGAAATGTTCTTTCCAGATGAATTCCCCAGAACAGGGCTTTATTTCTTAGAAAGCAGAGGGATATTTTCCAGAAATTCATGATTCCCAGTAGTGCAACAACTTGCTAATACTTAGTCATTCTGTAATCTTAAAAAATCTGGTGGAAGTTTAAACACATTTTCAAAGGGCACTGATGTTCCCATAAATACTGGAAGCTCTCTGCCCAGCATCTGATAACTGTATGTTACAGGATTTGGCCATTCCCTCTCATCATTTCAATTCAAATAGCATATTCTTAATAAAGCCTATGCTAATACAACACTTTTGAAGTTTTAGTCAACTATTTTAAACAAGGTATTCTAATGCCCTTTAACACACAAAACATTCAATATCCCAGCACTACAGTCTCTCCTTTTTCTTAGCATTTTATTACTTTTGTTGATGTTAATGATTTGCTAAGCTTATTTCCCTTCAACTAGTCTCTGTGTTTCTCAGAGTTCTTTCAAAATTGCTTAAGTAACAAAAGACATTACAACACAAAGATAAAAGGAAAGATAGCTTAGTATATGATTTTCCTAACTGAAGTGTCACACCTCAGCACACACAGCTGTGCCCATCAACTCTCTTCATGCCATCGCAGTACTGGAATGATACATGCACACCCCCTTTGGCAAAATACTGCTCATTTATCACAGACCATTTTCATTCATATTCCATGTTTAGTAATCCTTTTCCCGGATTTCTACTTAGATCTCTGGAGTATGTACGTATGTAAATGACACAGTATTGTCATTCCTGCATTGTATCTGCATTCTACACAAAGGCCAAAAGGCAGACCTCTATCTTAAAATAAATTTAACATAATTAATAACAGTTTAATAAGTTGTATCCTCTCTGTACACAGACATATCTCTTCCAAATGCTAAGTGGACATTAATTGAGCATGTTTATCAGGAAAAAGATGAGAACGCCTGTAACTCAGATGATACAGAAACGTATACAAGGAAAATCTTTAATTTCCTATATTAATATAGTACTTTAAGGGGAAGTCAAAGAGAGGTAAACATGAATTAAATGAGAATAAAGGAAATCTTGATTTAATAATTGATTTTTAATCTCTTTTGCATTTATACTTCATTGACCTTAAAAAAAATCTCATTTTCACCGGCCTGCTGTAACCACTGAAACAAACATTAACTCTAAACCAAATTAAAACAGGATCTTAAAGTACTGAAAGAGTTCACTGAAGGTACCTTACGCAAGTGGCAAAGTAAGTTTACCTAAATGCTCTTTCATTTGAAACCAAGTTGCTGAATAAATAAATTTCTACAAAAAGGGTTTATTATAATCCTTGGTTGGATTTTTAAAGGTTTCTAAAACAAAGGTATGTGCATGGGAGCTTTTTTTTTTTTTTTAACGTGCCTGTGGGCATGTCTGTACATCCACTGTGTCTTAAGAGACCCCTGCCTAGCAAAGAGCTGCAGAACGTGGCACTGCTCAGCTCTAGTACTGCTCAGTCCAGCTCCCCCAGGATGCAGTCATCATATGCCCATTGTCCCACGGGACACAATCACTAGTCCCAGAGGCTCCCCAGGATAATCAGGTCCTTATCAAACCTAATTTTAAAAGGCAGCTCAGTTGAATGCTTTGCTTAAAGATACAATTATTGCCAAATCTTAGATCTTTAAATAAGGTTAAATACTCTACTTTGCTATACTGTTCCTCACACTTACAGGCTTTATTTTTAATTTTTCAATCAATTTTTGGCAATCCAGACAGACCAGTGATTTTGGTTAGTTTCCACCACCTCCACTGTAGCTGACTCAAGCTTGATTTCAAATGTCTGCAGAATATATTTGGTGTCTGAACTACTAATCCAGAGATGTATTTTTCAACTTGTTTCCTTAGAAGGTGATGGAATCAATTCTATTACTGTTATTTTCAGAAAAACTGAAGGAAGTTCAAAGCCCAGTGTTTTGTTTTAAATAGAGCCAGCCTTTGAAATTCAACTATCTGCCAGTCGTCTCTCTAAAATGCCTTTTTAAGCAGTCCACGTAACATAGCAAGTAATAAACATACGACAAAACTTCAGCAAGTATGAAAAGACAGGAAAAAAACACATGCCATTTCTGTTTCTACCTACACATACAATATAAATTAAGCATAAGGTAACAGTAGCTTAACTAATTCTATTAATCTCTATGAATAAGCATTTCATTTGGCCATTTTCATATCCTGTAATTATTCCAGAGGAAACACAGGTTAAAGGTTCAACTAGCACTTAAAATGTCTCCTAAACCATAATTATATCTACAAGACTTAGCCCGTGGGTAAAATTTGGAAACCTATGACACAAAGCATTTATTTTTCTCAAATACTCTGTGGAGTCCAATTATTCCAAAGATTTTTATTTTTTTTATTTTTTTTTTTACTATTCATACTCTGTTGTATGCAAAGCATGCCTCAAACTGAAAAGCTATCTGAAACCTTCGCAATTTGGGCCATGAAGCATTATTATTCAGCTATAATAAATGATTAAAACAGAATCATGAGCTCCTTCCTCATGTTCATTCAAAGAAAGCATCATAAAAGCAGAGTTACAGCTGTAGCTATTGCTCCATCATTTTCAAAGATGGGAGGAGAGCCCACAAAGTATACATGTTATGATGTACCTGTTTAGACGAATTATGCTATTAGGAAAAAAAATGCAACTATAAAATGGAAATTACCTGACATACAATGGAAGAGGCTGAGAAGTGAGCATTCAGGACAGGCCTGAGTTCAAGTTAAGTAGATAATATACTACAATGACAGTATCTTGCTGTTCTTATCTATAGAGTACTCTATTCTCCTTCTTTCCATTAAATATGCACAAGTGACATATGCAGCATGCATTAAATAAAACATTAATTTCCCACCAACATTTGACAAGTCACCTAAATAAAAGGCTGTTTGTTTGCTATTATTAACAACGCACTGACTTTGTTCGACCATGGCCACTAGTTTTTTTTTTCTTTTTTTTTTTTTTTTTTTTTTGATGTGAAAGCATCAATGGGAGTTTTTCTTAGTGAAATTTGCAGGCATCAATTCAAAGTCTGGGTAGTGAAAAAACAACTGCTTCACTACCGATTGCAAATTGTGCAATTGATGGAGTCTGGCAAGCAAGTTCCTAGGTTTTGGTTAAAAAATACACAGTGACAAAAACTCATGAAATGGATGTTAATGTTAATTCTATAATATATGTGTATATATATATATATCTCAAACTCAAAATAGTACATACTAGAAATAAGACTGTTCTTGAAGCACAAATTCAGCCCTCTGATATGTATTCATTGTAATGGCTTTGCTCAATGTTACAGGGCAAGCCATCTATGCAGCCAAATTAAAAAGAAAAAACACACCAATCCTCCTGTGACCAGTTCAACATATTAACCTAAAAATGTTCTTCTCTTTTAAACCTTTATTTTATGCACTGCTTATCCTGTTTTATAAAATATAAAAGTATAAGAAATTATTGTACCACATGTGGAAAGGGCAGTTTCATAACAAAGAACTTAATGCTGAGCCACTACAGAGCCAAGCTTAAGCTTAAATCCAAACCAAAATGACTATATAGGTATTGACTAAGAATTTTGGTTTACAAAAAGTTTTCCATTATTTATTTTTGAAACATTCCAGTTTTACTAAAAAAAGCCCCCAAACCA
This sequence comes from Cygnus atratus, assembly GCF_013377495.2. Classification (NCBI taxonomy): domain Eukaryota; kingdom Metazoa; phylum Chordata; class Aves; order Anseriformes; family Anatidae; genus Cygnus; species Cygnus atratus. The sequence continues at coordinate 9,193,364 of NC_066365.1, forward strand.
CCCTAACTGCGTTCAACATATTTTTAGACTTCTCCCGATGTTTTCCTTTCCTTGGCAATTTTTCTTCAGAGTTACATTAACGTCTCACTCACCAACACAGACGGCTAATGGATCTCAATAGGTATCTGCCAAAGGCGGCAAGCACTAAATATACGGAATAGCACAAGGCTCAAGATGTTTTATGTTTCAGACACTATGCGTAACCATTTTGATCTTTCCACACCCAGAGCTACAATCAGATCAGAGAGGATCTTAAAAGGATTCCCTGAGTATCTTCTACAAGATAAAACGTAAAACTGTATCTATTCAGGAAGATGCCTTTTTGCTGCTCAAAATAGTTTCCCGATTATTTCTCACTTAGTTCAGTTTATATTGATGACATCTAGGGGATGGAGAGGGAATGAAAACAGCAAATTGTTCTTTCCAATTCCAGTGTGAAGAAATGTTCCTCAGTTTATAAAGCAGCAGAGAAGTTCAAGGTCTCTCTGACCTTTCTGTAGTATGGGACAATCTTTACACAAGGACTAACTGTTCTCACACGGTTCCTCCACTGCACAAGGTACTAATCTTTTTGTTAACACTTGGCATTCAGGTTGTCTTTTTCTACTACTGTTTTTGTGTTTTTGTTTGGTTTTCCTCCTGAGGAAACTACTCACCACTTACATCCCAGCACAGTGATACAATGTATGATCCTGTCCCAGACATAGGTCCATCTTTTCAGTTCTTTCTTCCTCCCTCTTCAGTATGTTAGTGTCCCACAGACTAGAGATGGGCTTCAACTTTCTGCACCAGTAATTCTTTTGTTTTGATGGTGAAACTGGTCATTTTATAAGTGATGTGAAAGGGCTATGCTTGAACAAGCTGACAAGTCTTGCTCACAAGTCAAGCTCTGTTTTACAGCAGGAATGCCAGAAGCAGCCTAGCTTTAAACACCAGGTTCACCTACAATGGGCTCAAGATTTCCTTCAACAGGGAAGCAGAAGAAACACCCCACAGTGCAGGTGGAAACAGTTAGAGACCTGCTGCTCCACCTGGACTGTCACAAGTCCATAGGGCCAGGCGGGATCCACCTGAGGGTGGTGGCAGATTGATTTCTGTCATCTATCAGAGGTCATGGTCACCCAGAGAGGTCCCGGATGACTGGAGACTTGCTAATGTTACACCCATCTATAAGAAGGGTCCTAAGGAGGACCCAGGAACTACAGGCCTGTCAGCCTGACCTTGGTGCCAGGAAGGGTTATGGAACAGGTCATCTTGAGTGCAGTCACACAGCATATGTGGGACAACCTGGGTATCAGGCCCAGGCAGCCTGGCAAATCCTGCCTGACCAGTCTCATCTCTATGACAGGGTGACCCGCCTGGTTGATGAGGGAAAGCCTGTTAAGGTAGTCTACCTAGAGTTCAGCAAGGCCTTTGACATGGTTTCCCACAGTACTCTCCTGGAGAAGCTGATAGCCCATGGCTTGGAGACGTACACTCTTTGCTGGGTTAAAAACTGGCTGGCTTGCCAGACCCAGAGAGTGGTGGTAAATGGAGAGAAATCCAGCTGGCAACTGGTGACCAGTGGTGTTCCCAAGGGGTCTGTGTTGGGGCCCATCCACTCTAATATCTTTATTCATGATTTGGATGAGGGAACTGAGTGTACCCTCAGTAAGTTTGTAGATGACACCAAGCTGACGGGAAGTGTTGATCTGCCAGAGGGTAGGAAGGCCCTGCAGAGGGATCTGGACAGGATGGGTCGATGGGAGAGGCCAATAGGATGAGGTTCAACATGACTAAGAGCCGGGGCCTGCACTCTGGTCACAATAATCGCATGCAGAGCTACAGGTTTGGGGCAGAGTGGCTGGAAAGCTGTGCAGAGGAAAAGGATCTGGGGGTGTTGGGTTGATGCTCACCTGAACATGAGCCAGCAGTGTGCCCAGGTGGTGAAGAAGGCCAACAACATCCTGGCTTGTATCAGGAATAGTGTAGCCAGCAGGACGGGGGAGGTGATTGTCCCCCTGTACTCTGCTCTGGTGAGGCCGCACCTCGAGTGCTGTGTTCAGCTTTGGGCCTCTCACTACAAGAAGGACATCGAGGCCCTGGAGCGTGCCCAGAGAAGGGCTACGAAGCTGGCGAAGGGCCTGGAACACAAGTCCTGTGAGGAGCAGCTGAGGGAGCTGGGGTGGTTGTGTGTGGAGAAGAGGAGGCTTGGGGGAGACCTCATTGCTCTCTACAACTGCCTGAAAGGAAGGTGTGGGGAGCTGGGGGTCGGCCTCTTCTCACAGATAACTAGTGATAGGACTAGAGGGAATGGCCTCAAGTTGCACCAGGGGAGGTTTAGGTTGTAAAGTAGAAGGCATTTCTTCTCACAAAGAGCAGTCAGACATTGGAGTGGGTTGCCCAGGGAGGTGGTGGAGTCACCATCCCTGGGGGTGTTCAAGGAAAGGTTGGACATGGCGCTTAGGGACATGGTTTAGTGGGTGATAGTGGTAGTAGGGTGGTGGTTGGACCAGATGATCTTGGACACCTTTTCCAACATTAAAGATTCTATGGAGCCAAAGTGCTATTGCTCAATACAGACAAGTCCTTAGTCAACACTCATTGCTAGGTCTTCCCTGATGGTCAATATGAGAGCAACTCCTGGGTGATACTGAAAGTTTGCAAAGGATTGGCTGTAGTCACAGCAGCTGTTGTCAATTATTGAAGTATTCCAAACATATCTCTTCTTAAACATCAGTCAACACATCTAAAGATAAATGTATTTTTGAAGACAGAGACATATGTTAAAAAGAAAAAGTTTATATGGAATCATGGTTGATTTAGACTTCTCTAGCAATGGACCTTATAATTCCTTGCACGCTAAATAAGTAGAGGAATTTTTCTTAAAGCATAAGGCATTTTGGAAACTTGTGTAAGAAAAAGTGTTCAGTTGATGTGTTTGAATCTAAGAGTTAGAAACTTACAATCAATTAGAAATAAACACTAGTCTAAATCAAGCTGTACAACATTTGAGACATTTATTAAAAACAATATGAAAAGTATATGCACGTACACAAATTTTACTATTTTTTTTGAAGGAAAGTATGACAGCATACACCTGTTGTTTACAACTGCTTCTAATGAAAAGGTGCCAACATAAACTGACTTGCAAACTCTCCATGCTGCTCAGTAGAAAGAAACTTAGACCCTGATTTAGCAAATATCTACTTCTGCTTGAATATGTTACCTACCTTGAAGGTTCACAGGAATATTTCACCCAAAATGAGCTGTCAGCCTACAATAACATTTCAACACTTGAGGCTAAAATGGTACCTAAAAAAAGCCATGCCAACACTATATGCTTTGTTTGTGAAGTGTGATGTATACTTTAAGATGGGGAATAACATTCCTTGTTATTTTTGTCACTTACAGCCTGTCATAGTTCAGTAACTGTCCACTGCAGAAAATATTGACCATGAGATTTCTATGGCTGCAATTAGAAGGCAAAATTTAAACTGATGGCCCATTCATTCGTTTACAGAAGACGCTTGGCGCTGCTAATGGCAAGACATTCTCTGTAAGCAAGAGCAGTTACTTCAGCTTTCTCTACAAGGTTGATTCCTGCCTAGCAAAACAAGTATAAATCATTGTATACCTATTATCACTTATCCAGTATGTCATATAATCATCTTCTGCAAGAACAGCACTCACGACAGCTAGCGTTCAACCTATTTGTGCAATATGAAACAAAACAACCACCCACAAATTAACTATACAACTTTCATCCTAATTAAAATTACTACCTGGTAGGGGGGAGGATGTGTAAATTCAACACTTAGATATAAGTTAATATTAATGCTTTGGAAGGATGAATTTATCTGGAAGCAAACCTCAAATCCCAATTGCTGGTCTTTGCCAAAGCATTGCAGAACTCCGACAGAAAAAGAAAAGCACCTGCTCTTCTCCTTACAGCTCTATCTCTGACCAGCAGTGCAGAGCAGCCCTGGCCAGATGCAGGGAGCCTCTATGCAAGCCTGCAGTCCATCCTCATCACTATCCTATCCTTGCCGGCAGTGCCCCCAGTTGCTGTAGCAACTCACCATGTAAACCCAAGAATGCCTTTGGGCTCTAGAGCTTAGTGAAGTATTAGCATTTTCAAAATGCATGTAGTTAAGAAAGGAAAACAGAAGCCTGCTATACCTATTCACCTCCACTTAACTTAAATCCCCTGAATGCTGGTTAGATATTTAGTAAAACATATGGTTGTTTTTCAGATTTCTTCTGCACAACCTACAATTAGAAAACCAGATCTCATAAGGTAATTTTATGGATCCCATAAAAGCAAGCATCTGGTATCTTCTTAGATTTCATTTTTCAGAAGAGATCTGCTCATCTGTAAGAGTATTTCCTGTAATTTGGTTCTTTGCAAAATATTTAAGATGTCAAAACATATATGGCTTAATTTATGGAGCAGGTTCCATTTGTGTTACCTCATCACATACACAGGCATTACGGAGATGCAAACCCATGCATTGAAGCCTACAGTCTTTTATAACATTTTTGTGCTGGTGAAACTGCTACAAAAAGCCGGGCCAAATACTGATATATGTCATGTAGCACAGTTACAACAGGCATGTCACACTGGCAAGATTTTGCTAGGGAACCAAAGTGACAGCAACAGAGACGTTAGATAGCAACTAGTGGTATTAGGCAGGAAGGTCAGAACAAGAGGGCAAATGACTTGTAGTTTCTTTTTTGTTTTTTTAAACTACATCACTTTGTATTTCTAAATAAGAATATGTCAGGTGAAGAGAATTTAACTGTAGCTATCAGCTTACCTTCAGTTTATAGCTTCCAGATACCACAGCACATGATTTGGAATGATCCCCAAAAAGTTATGACCAATTTGACATTTACACTGGTGCCATTAGTGTTAATTCTCAGTTCTCATTCAGATGTATAATGATTTAAACTTAATAATTACAAGAGTAATTATATTAATATGATGTGTAATTATTTTAAGAGAAATTATTAATACTAATACTACTGGTCCTTGCAACTCTAGAGACCAGACCTGTTTTTTTTGGTAAGTGGTATAATACTTTTTGTATGTTTATCAACATTATAACAGTTACTTCCCCTAAAGCCTAGTCATTCAATAACTGAGTTTAAACATTTGGCCCCCATGTTCTTACTCACCTGTGTGAATAAATCCTAGCCCCACAGAGAACAGAAAAATTCTGTTTCTTTATGATCAACTTCCTCTGTGATACAGCAAGTCCTTTTCAAAATACTGCCAGGTAGTAAAAACAGATTTAGCATTTTCTTAAAACAGGAAGGCATGTAGTAGGAGATGAGACCCTCCTTATCCATCTGTTCCCAGTTGTTCTTATTTATATCACCAAACTTTCCAGATGTCATGCTCTTCATGTTCTATCCCTGTGGAATGATAATCTATGTTTCTCTTACATACTCTTTACATCTACCCTTATATATATGCATTGAAAATAATTTATAGATGACTAATGTGTTAAATTCTTATTTTCTGTAGAGATTTGCAGGAGCAGAATTCACCAATTCCCTCTTGCAAATTACTTTGAGTAGGAAAAGGATGGAGCAGTGTGTCTGGGCAATGGGGAGGGGAGGCAGCAGCACAGGGTGCAGTTAGCTGGAAATAAAACTGGGGGCAGCCTCACCTTTAGTGAACCATTCATATATATTGAAAGGAGGAGAAGTAAAGAATAAAACAAATGCCAGACCTGCAGGTGTGCTAACAAATTAAAACTGGAGCAGGAGAAGAGAATTCTGCTATATCCTTTCAACCTCTGCTTCACCTTGGCAAACGGTATGACACAGCCTCGATTCTGAGCAGAATTGCATGCAGTCTTAACGGTGCTACCCGTAAATGCCAGGGGTATCTGCACAGGTTGCTATGGCTCTGCTGCTGCCCCACCAGTTGGCATCGCTTACAGGAGCTCCAGAGCTGCTCCCAGCTTTTAAAGGATGGAGAAAGGAAAAGAATACAAACTAAGCCAAAAATTGATATTGTAGACATCACAGGCAATGATAAATTATTTCAGTCGTAAAAGGAGTTTTCAACAGTACACAGTACTGGCTTCTGGCTTCTCAAGAAAGCACTGAAGCAACAACTAAATTTGTGTTTCTCTACTTAAGTGATTTCTTGCACTAGAGTTATGCTAATGCAACAGAAAAGAGAATATTTGTGAAGTTGTTACATGGTCCACATTAAAAAAAAAGAATTATACAGTGTTCTAAAACCTCCAAATCATGTTTTATCTCTGTATGTATTCCACTTTGAATTTTCTAATTCTAGTAAAAAAAATGCTGTTCTCTATTAAAAATATGAAAAATATCAATTTAGTTTATATGAAGATCTCAAAGAATTCCCACTTCCCAAATCCCTCAGAACACACACAGGGAAGAAACTGAGGCATGTAAGTCTGGCATTAGTATTTTAAATTCTATGCAGAAGCTCCATAATATAGTTTTAAATTAAAAACTTGACTTATATATGTGTGTATATATATATATATATATATATATAAAAAAAACACATAAGCCATTATGTAGCTATGAAAAGGTTCCTGTTAATAGCCATGTTTTTTTTGATAAGAAATCAATTTTTCATGCTTTGTGTTTGCAAAATGGACCAGTACACTTCTGTAACTACAATCAATTGGTTTTCCTGATAAAAAGCGCGAACACAATGGAGAGATCATTACATCAAAGCCTTGTACTCATCACAGAGATGCACTCAAGTAGAGCACAGTAATCTCACAGACATGCAGCAGTAGGGCAGCAACACATTTATAGCAGGAAAATTAGAGGGTTCTTGAGATTGCCTTAGGCATTAAGTCGATACACCACATAAACAGGAACTCAAAAACTCAGAAGTAATTTCCACTGGAGTACTGTTTTTCAGAGGATATGTTCTACCAGAACTGGTCTTCAATTTTTAAGATCTCTAGCTAAGAGAAGTTAAAGGTTTATGTCAAGGATCCTCCATGGCCACATTTTGCTTCGATGCCTATTTTTTTTTTAAAGCCACGATTCAGTCTCCAATATCATAACTAAGAATTTAACCCTTTTGCTTTATAGAAGATAACCCTTTTGCCTTATAAAAGACAAGCTAGCAGATTTCCTTCTAAAGAAATGTTTGGTAACTACAGTGCTCCCAGGCAAGCAGCTAGCATTCTGTCTTAGTAAATCTAAAACCTGTTATTGCAAACCAATGCTGGCAATCCAACAGGCTTGGCAATCTCAGAGTTTGGGCCCTGTTTCCCTTCCAGTTCCAAAAGTGAATTTGGAGATTGGCATTACCAGTTCATAAAATTAGGAGGAACATACTTGGATGGGGATCACTCAGTGTCCCAAGCAAAAAGTATCCTGTTCTAATACATCCAGAACTCTGGTGGGTTTTTCAGGCCCTGAGCTTTTGTCCTGTCCACAAAAGCCACGTGTCTGGCTGCGCAAGGGGTTGAGCTGAATTTCTTGCAGGAAAACAGTCACCCTGCAACAACTTTGCCCTGAGGTGGCTTATCTTGAGCCAGTTTTCCTTCTTGCATATTTTTCCTATGCCTTCCAATTGAACTACACATGAATTGGCATACACAGAGTGCGCTACATATACTTAGAGTATAAATAATGTATTCACTGTATATATACTTTACATGTATTAGCCACTTTGGTAGACTGCATAAGCAGTTCCAGCAGAGTTCTGCACCTGTCCCAGTATATTTTCTCCGGTTTGCTGCGGCAGTACCTGGTCAGATAAACTGTCCATTTACAGGAGGTAAAGATGCAGCTGTTGGTGCTAAATACAGAGAGTTTTTTTCGCCTGATCACCTCTCATTCAATGCACACCTGGTTTGGGGGACAAGATGATCAGGAAACTGATGTTAAACCAGAAGACCCCACAGCAGTCAATTTAAACCCTTGTAACTCTGTTCCACACTTGCTAAACCTTTTCACCAAACCTTATTAGAAACAGAGCTCCCATAGCACAGGAGGGAATTAGAGAATTTCTGCACTACTTTCACACCACTACGAGCCCTACTGGAGCAGCCATGTGCTGGAGTGTTTTCCACGGTCTTTATATTAAAGCAACTCACTTTACAGGTCAACACTCTGGCAAGCAGCTCCTTGGCGAGACTTGCAGCTTCCACAGTGGCAGAGGGAGGCAGCCACAGCTGTACCAGCTGTACATTTAATGCTGAGCCCAGGTTCCCAACAGCTTAAATAATATGAGTTCAGCAGAGCAGTCAAGATTACACATTAGGCAACCATGAGCAAAACAGAAGCAATTAGAGAACAGCTGGGGAGTGCTCAAATGTGTAACCAGATATTCTCACAGTCAATACATATCAATACAACGTATAAAAACATGGTTAAGCAGCACAGCTCTCTCCTGCAGAGGGGCAGTAGTTGGGTGGTCTCACAATGAAAAGTCCATGTTAAATCACATCTTGTCCACCCGTAAAGACAGCCAGCCACAAACTAGTTCCCAACACTTGGAAATAGAAAGTGCTCCAATCAATGTGCCGGTAACTTGAGTAACCCCAGAGAGGATGTTTCTGGACAAGGTAATGGTTGACCATAGGAACATGGCACTGCAAGGAACCTCCTGAACGACAGGTCTAATGCATGATTTCCTCCTTTCACACCAGAAGGGAAAACAAGGCGCTCTCCGTACGTAACTGCGGAACACACTATACCTACACATCTATACCCTGACAGCTGCTATGCTAATAGCATAGCACATTTTCTGCTATTCCCAGTCCTGTTAGGTAATATGAAGCACTACTAGCCACTGAACTCCTGCAATAAGGACTCCAAATCATCAAGTCATCAGAAAAAAATTGCCACAATTCACAAGTCCTAATTGGAAAGATGAGAATAAGTATATTCAGACAAGTTTCTTGAGTGATAACTAATGAATACTATCTAAAAGAAAGAGCAGCTATCTAGATGTAGCTGCAGATGTAGTTTTTTTTGTTTGTTTGTTTTAAATTATATCCACCAGATTACCTGTGGGAAGGATGAAATTTAAGAAAAACTTTAAAAATACAGATGGCTGGATATGCCCAGCAACTGCTCTGAGAACTAGTACATAAAAGGTTGGAGAAGGTAGCTGCAAAAGAAGTCAGGCAATGATTGAAAGACTGCAAGAGGCTGGAAAGACTATAAAGGAGATGACAGCAACACACAGAAGCACAAAGACTAAATAAATTTAAGGACAAAAGGAAATTGGAAGGACAGAAACATTTCTGATGAGCTGAAGCAGAAACACTTTAAAGGAAAAACTCAACAAAATTTTGAGATGTCCATTTCTAAATAGGTGTCAAGAGGCAACAGATGGAACAACAGTCAAAACTTGCATGAAAAGCCAAGGAGGAAAATGGACTCTCTTCTGCCAAATGACTCTTCAGCCCATGATTTTAAATTTCTGGGAAATGTATGATACATTTATTGTCAATTGGCTTGTGTTTTTTATGGCTTCTTGGATATTATTAATAGGCCAGTGAGTTCTACAGGCTGTTTTAGAGAATGTTTACCAGCCAATTTCCAAGATCTCTGGAGAATGCGAATCACCAAATATGTGTTTTCAATTTAGGAACTTATAAAGCAAGAATTAATGATAATGATATTAATTAATCTCAAAGAGTAAAATATAATGGACATGAAAATAAACACAGCTAATGTAACAGCAAAATTCAACAGAATTTAATAAACTCAAGTTAGGACTAGATAATTTGCATCCCAGAGCTCTGGAAATCCTGCCACAGGAAGCAGGAGGTGTTAAAGAAAGTATTTTAATACATCTCCAGTGTTGAGGGTGGTGCCATCTGATCAGAAAATAGCAAATATAATACCTGTACTTAAGAAACAAAAAATGTAGTCTGGGCAAAGAAAGTCCACTTAGTTTGATCTCAGCAAAACAATTGGCTCCAGGACAATTGTCCAGAGGGAAAAAAAAAAAAAAAAAAAAAAAAAAAAAGGAAAAAGGGGGGGAGGGTTGAAGAGATAGAAGGAAACAAACTGAAGAATATAATTCTAGTCTTTCATTTTTGGGAAATGCAGATAATGATTTTTTTCTTTGTCTAAATGCAAGCACCTCTAGTTGAAATTATTTATTTGGTTTTCAGTAAAGGATATGATAACAACAAACTCTTTAGCAAACACAGAAACAGAGGAAAACTTGAAATATATATTAGCAGCATGAAGGAATTGACTTCATTGACTATGAAGTTTAAAACAGGGAAAGCGTGCACCACATTGTGATTATTAGTGTGCTTCCACAAACATTTGTTTAGAAAGTCATTTTATTTAGTAGCTTTAGTCATAAACTTAGCATGAAATAAAAGACGGCAGTATCTTATTAAAAACAGCTTATAAAACAAAGCTTGGAGATATGACCAACAGAACTGCCATACAGAATATCATGCAGAATGTAATGGGTTACTTTGAAATACCTGACCATGGAGGTCCAACGGCATAAAACAGATGGCTATGTGCATGGAAGCACCAGAAATTTAAGTTATTTATCAACCAGGAAAGTTCGTGGAGGTAAAATATCTTGTTGACAATACTTGTTGAAAACAGATTGACTGTGACCTGCCAACATAATGTATACATGTCAAAGGCAAACAATCTGAAAATGTATCAGAAGTGCTGTGTCCAACAGACAGAGGAAAGCATTTGTGACACTGTACTTCAGGAGAGCACAAAAATTTGGCCATTCATGCCCCAGAAAGCTGGATACAAACTAGTGACAGAGGAGGACTTCCAAGGTGCTATAGGAGTGGGGAGCCCCTCTCAGAAGGAGAAAAAATAGAAAACACCATAATACTGAGCAAAACAAACAGTGAGAGAGACTTTCTTCTACAAATGCACAAACATACACCGAAAAAAGACACCAAAAATCCATAGCTCACTGCACATAAACTTCCATAACTGGTTGATCAGATTTTTAACCAGATTGCTGATATGAATTTCCCATTTGCAGAGTTTGGTATTTTAACTAGATCACTTCTATCTGATCCCATGCAAATCTGCAGAGAGCTTGCAAGGAAGTTCAGTCCCACTGAACTGACCAGGACAAGAGCCAAAATCTAAATCCCATACACCCAAATGTTAAGATCTTCAAAGGAATTCAGACATTTGATTCTTAAAGTCTTTTGATGGAAATCTGATATTCAGTTTTTAGTTCCTGCTGAATAACATATTTGAAGTTAAAAAAAAAAAAAAAAGACCACCCCTCCCCAACCCTCTTACTGTACAAAAAAAAACACTCAAATATTTCTGCCTATGGTGCAAGAGGAATGACTCCTCTATCATATGGGAAGATATGACAGGACTACTTGACCCCAAGAAAACGTTTAAAAAAACACAGAAACCCAAGTTAAGGGATGTAGTCTGAACAATCCATAAGTGACATTTGGGCACATTTAAAAAGACTTTCGGAAGTGCTGAACAATCTCTGCAGTCAGTTTTGACTTAGGCCAGCACGGGGCTGAGGGTACAAGCAAGGACAAGGCTTCAGTCCCGTTGGGATGCTCTAGCAGTGCTCACCGCTTAGCCCAGACAGTGGTGTGGGACAGTGGTCTGCCCATCAGGGCAAGGATGCATTCACACTCCGTAACTCCTCTCTGAAGCATGAGACCAAGACCATATCCCCTGGAAGAGCAGTCAGTGAAAAACCTTCTTATTGACCAGCAGATTCACTAGTCTGAAGATCTCATGACTTGTTTTAATGAAGACAATTCTGCTTGGTTTTACTCTGTTCATTTTTTGAATCTATTCCAATATTACATTCTGTTCAAAAGACATAGCAGACTACTAATCCAATGCACCCGATTTCTTCTCCTTAACACCTCTAATTACAGACCTCAAAAATATCAGCATAGCTATAAGTGCAGCCTTGAGCTAGACTAAGGAATACTTTCAGTAATACTAAAGATACATGAAGCTAGGGTATGTAGAACATATACATAAATATACAAGATGCATTTTTTTTTAATTATTATTATTTTTACATAGAAAGTTTTACGTCTGATAGAAAATTTCTTGGGTTTCTATTTGGACTAATCAACCAACCTGAAAGTAGACTTGGCAGAGCAATGAACTGTTCTTCATAACAAATGGAAGGTAAGAAAATACTTTTAATTCTTTTACTTCCTTCCAGCTCCTGTTCAAAATCAGCTTATTAAATACTTTTGCAGTTGCCCCAAAAGGAAAAGTAATTTAAACAATAGATTTCAAAAGCCTCTTTCAATATATAGTTCTCATAAATGTTATTTCTTTGATCTATTTTATTGAACTTTTTTTTTTTTTTAAACTCTAGGGTCTATTTAAAGAAACTACTTGGATAATAACCAAGTGTTCAAACTGGAAGTGCTTCCATACTTGAAGTTTCCAATAGCTTGTTACCCATGAAATAAATATCAAGAGAAATAAGGTTATTCATTGAGAATCATCCCCCGATGAAAGAACACGTGGTCAGTGGATGAACAAGATAAGCATGAAAGAAAATAGAGAATATGAATATTAAAACAAGTGGCAAGGGGAAAAACCTACAGTTTAGTTTTCAGAAGGAAGCGTTTAAGAAAACTTGAGATTGTGAAAAGACAAAAACAGAAAAGTTGGAATTTCAAAGACAGCCAGGTTCTGTCCTGACATAGTTGTATGCAACTTCCCTGTTCCACACATTTAACGGAATTTTAATTGAAAAATCCTTAAGCACCTTATCTAGGACACTATAATGCATCTGATAACTGTAGAAGGCTCCACAGAGAGATATTATGGGACAGCTGTGGCACCAGCAAATTGGTGACTAACACTTAAAGCTAACTACAGCTTACATCAACAGAGTTGGGCATGGCTCATAGGCAATGGCATACAGCTACATACCACAAACCAAACGGAAAATACATTTCCAAGAGTGGAAAATTGAAGGCTAATTCTCAACCAGGGTTGAAGCAGATGTGGTGGAATGCAGTCTTTCCTGAACATGAAACATGAAGGAAATCAACATGAAAAGGCAAAAGCTTTCTTTATTCCCTTCTGCTTTGGGAGAAGGCTGCCTTCAAATGGTCTCTTGTTAACTTTCAGTCTGTTTCCTCTTTCCATGAGGACTCAGGAAAACGGGAAGTATGTGGTGGTAACTGGCCTGTAGATTTATATACTGCTTGAGAGGAATTCCATCCATTTCTGTACCCAAGATTTTTCCATAGGTACTGAATGATGTGCCAGTTGGAACAACCTTATTTGATATGCGTTCTTGCTCCTTCTCTTGGACACAGACTTTCCTCTCTTTCATCTCAAGAGATCTATTACGAAGACCTCTACTACCTCCCTGTTAGCAGAAGTAATGTCCAACACACAGAGTCAATCACAACGTGGGTGCAAACATTCTCTCCAAATCAAGCTCCGCCCTTAAGATATTATCACTTGCAGATATTTTTCACTGTCCAATGTGTTGAAGTTGCCATTCGTATCATTCAGCTGATAGTTTTCACAGACTTGGCTCCCAAAGCCATTATGAGAGAGTAACAGAAGTATCAGACCTTAATTAAAAAAACACACATACGCACCACTTAGGCTAATCTGTCTGGGTTTAGGGTGGATATGGGAGCACGCAAAGAAAAAGAACAGCTCTACAAGCTATCCAGTTATGCAGAAAGCAGCAGCATCTTTAACTGCATGAGCAGATGTACAATAGGGTATCCTTACACGACTTGTTGCTGGGTCTTAGAATTTGAAGCACATATGATTCAGCGTTTGAGACTTCTGAAGGAAGTGTGACTGTCCCATTAAAGGTTCACGTGAAACATTGTCTTCCCCAGTGCTGTGTTGGAGGTCTACCAAAACGAGTTGCTTATGCATTTCTGCTTGCACAAAGCTTCTTTGCCTGCAGATTTATTGTACCCTTCCTAACAAGTGCACTCCTTCCCTTTCTCTCCTGAGCACACTGGCAGCAAATTTGCACCATATAATGTAAAACCGCCAAAGTGACATCAAGCAACTCAAGGAAAGGGAAACAAAAAAAAAAAAAACCACTATGTTAGAGACAGACATCTCATTTCTTGACAGGGCAAAGTTAAAAGCTGTCTGTGTAAATCTTTTAACCCTTGGATTTAGGAGCCCGATTGAAAACACAACAGGAAGCATCAAAATGGTAGACAGAACCTGGTTTTTATTTGTCTAAGAAATGCTGTCAAAAACATTGCAAAAATAACATTTAGCTAGAAGAAAAGGCCACCAAAAGGTGGAAAAAACACACAGGACACAGTATTTTTAACCTGCACTAGGACTTCTGTCTAGTCCTACAGCAAGAAGGAAGAACTGGTACTTAAAAAAAAAATAGAAATACTCACTAGTAAGACAGAAAAAGCTTTGTCAGTCATAACCATTCAATTATTAATTTAATGAATAAATAGCAGAATGATCAAATCGGGAGAAAATCAAGAAGTTCGTGTTTAGTCTTTATTGCTCATACGATCTATCCTTAAAAATCCCTCTACCATTTGCACTCTGCCTCACACGCTCATGCTTAAATAAACTGCACTTAAACAGTACTTCGTACAAAACATTATCTAAACAAAGGAAGTCAATCAAATGCAAACATTTTTGAATAACTGTGTGGTTTATGTCCAAAGAGTCACCTTGTATATGGAACAAGGTGGCCTCAAACTTTTGTGGGGATGGATTTCTCAAAGTTGTTATAATGATCCAAAAAGCTTATAATTAGGTTTACAAATACATTTCAAATACAGTTATGCTTCAGCAGGTGATGCTAGGCACAAGTAAGGAAAAGGGTATAAATGATACAAGGAACAAACTATCAGTGTACCTGCAGCAAGTCTGAAAGCTAAGCTTCGCATCACATGGAAGTGACGGGGCTTGGCAGAACGATGAACAAAGCAAGAGAAGAAAAAAACATGGCTTGAGTATGAAGAGTGAGAACTGGATTCTGACAAATTTAGCTCATGACTTAGCAAAACAGCACAATAACAATTCACAGCGAGACAGCAGAACATGACAAGACTATCAAGATAGGTCACTTTCTTTTCTGAATAGGAAAAGTTAAAGCCAGTACAGAAAAAAACACGAGGTGACAAAATAATTATCATGCTAACACTGATCTATGAACAGATGTTTAACAAGAATAAGGTAGAACATTTAACTTTTTTTTTTTTTTTAGTTTTATGTAAGTACTATAACATTACTCTACAGTAAGGCCCATGTCCCATTACAGAGATTCATAAACAGTTTCAGTTAGGAACATAGATGGGTAAAAATTAAGGCTGACAGCAGCATAACTTTTCCATGATCTTTGGCATAGTAACACAATTTGGCTTCATATAAATTCATACTTGAGTCTTATATAAAAGTGCTTTCTTTAAATTATATACACTCAAATAATGGAGTGCAACATTTTTGTATACTTACAGGTATATAAAAATGTACGTTTTAGCTGACAGCATAAAATAAACAATATTATGTTGTCTAATAAAAAAGTTACCATAAAATCATCTTCATGAAATTCAAATGTGCATATTTTCAGCAACACTCAAAATGCAAAATTATTCTTCTTGAGAATACAGATATCAAAATCACAAACAAAATAGTATAACTGATGATAAATAAACATCTGCTTGATCAGTTTGCACACTTCCAACATGTATACACCAGTTACAGTCAGGAACATTTATTAATATCTTCTGCTGATTTTTTTTTTTTTTTTAGGGTGATCTAAAACTTCTCCCTCAACTGAATTCCATCAAATCAACATAAAAACAGTCAGAATGCAAGTTAGGTGCCTCACTCTAAAACCGCACATCCAAATAAAGGTTTGTTACCCTTAAATCCTCACTTAAAGAAAAGTTAACCACAAGGAGTTACACCTTATGTCTAGCTAACTAAAGTTTTTGTTTGTTTGTTTTTTAAAGGTACCACCATCCTTATCTTCAAAAAAAAATGGAAAAACTGAGCTCTAACCAGTACCATTCACTCATGAAGAGGAATATCCAGAATCCAGTTCAGTCACAGCTGTCCACACAATTTAAGTATGTGCCTGACTCTGCGTATTTCACTAAACTTTATACCAGAGTCTAAATGCTGTTACTTACAGCTTTTTTAGACTTCTTTTCAAAGTAAGGGTTATGCTACCTATACATGTTGTGCACCATTTGGCTCCTTCCGAGAGCTTCTAGAAAAAAAATAGGAACAACCTGATGATGGGTTATTCACAGGTCAGTATTCTTTGCCTCACCTGATTTCAGAACAAAAGCAGTTTGACTGAGACCAAGCATTTTTCAACCTCAAGACTGACTCAGCAGCAGCAGCCCAGGAGGAAGAGTTTACCACCATAGAGTCACTCTCCTTAAGTAGCAGGGCATGGCCACGGTGTCTCACAGATGGACATTTGGGGCATGGCCCAGAGGATAAGAAGAGGACTATGAGCAGACAAATAGAAAATATTTCTTCTACTCATATTCTGAAAAGAAAAAGTAAAATCAAAGCAAGGATTCTGACTCCTCTCAAAAATTACAAAAGCATAATTTATGTCGGGAAAAACACTTTTTTGCTGATGGTTGAAATATTTTTGCTTTAACAAGGGGACAAGCTGTTTGTAAAGAGATTCTACGTTGTTCTGAACTGGAAACGGAGGATGATGCACCCTGGTGCCAGGACCCTGCACCCCAGCCAAGCTGCTCTCATGCATGCCTGACAACTGGGGAAAGCCTCAGGTAGCTGTTGACCCCTCCAGCTTGGAAACCCATCTGCAGCCAAGAGTCACCAAGCCATAGCACGTGTGTGTTATTCAGTTTATCTCCAAAACAGCATGATGCAGCACCAAATAATGCCATCACTTTTCTGCAGCATATTCCACTGAGCTGTTCCTCAGAGGGTCATTTGTACTTCACTCATGGCTCTTTTAGGCCATAAGTGCACAAACAGGCCTGCAAGATAATTAACAACTTTGCCCAGAGGCTGGAATTGGCCTCCCTCCACAACAGCTGTCTGAAGCATCAAGAGGATATGGAGGGCTCTCCATCAGCGTAAACAGACGCAAAAGTCCCCTGAACATCAAGAGTCAGGCCCAGGAGAACGTGCTGCCTCGCCAAGGGTAAGACACCATTTCCAACCGCAGAAGAAAGTGGATTTAGGAGGGTTGAGGAGTGCAGTTAGTCAGCAAAACAAAGGTTCACTTTACAAACCCTGGCCAAAGTGTTTGAAAACGCATAGTGGAAGTTAAGCTGCTAACTATTTAGAGACAAATATTCAGACTGATTATTAACAAGAACTGCTAGGTGGACAAACACCTCCGGACAAAAGCCTGCTCTCCTGAACAATTTAGTCAGAGCAACCACACCATAACTGGAATGAGAAGAGAAACACTGGATGTGCTGCTCCGAGCCCATCTATGTCTATTCTCATCAACGGCTCACAGACTTTCAGTAAGAAGGGTGGTTTTAGCACCCTTAGTGGTCTTCAGCAAAAGTCAAAAGCATGTTTTATTTTCCTTTTCTTCACACTGGAAGCTTTTTTAAAAAATTACTTTAAGAGTAAGAAATTCTGAAATAAATTTATTGAAAGAAGTGACAGGTTTTTAAAGGGTCTGACATGGAACAAATACAATTTTATTGTATGTTTTCTTTCCTAGTTATTTCATAAGTGCCTCCTTGTTTACCTGTATCAGTACTACTTACAAAAAAGTTTCATTAAAAAAAAAAAAAAACATTTTCTCAGACATATATTTACCAGGAGGCGATGGACACTACAGCTCAGCAATCCACCACTAACTACACAGACTATGTGGCATGTCACACCACAGGAGAATGGAAGTGCTACTTTTTAACTCACTCTTACGAAGTATATTAAGGAAGCTGATTGTTTAATGCCACTGATAAACAACACTACCAAAAGCGTAGTAAGAAAACTACAGGAAATTTATTTATTTTAAAATCAGGGCCCAAAATGTAAGTGGTTTAATGAAAGATTTTGAAATGTGCACAGATTTTTTTATTTTTTTTTAAGCAGCATCTGATTCTGTGGTGCTTACTGAGACTTCTGTGGACTGAGACCTGTTGCAACACTTCTGGTCTTTGCATAAGCTCCCAGGAAAGTCAGCAAAATTTGGATTAGATTTAAGATCACTTCATCGCTTTTCATCACTCGTTAAAGTAAAACCACCAACAGCAACCAACTCTGTTTTCAGCTTTTAGCATAGGAACTACACTGGTAGAAAAGCAATCAGTGATATTTTAAAGTATTTTACTCCATCTGTATCAGTGTGCTTAATACACAACAAAACAGCTGAGTTTCTCAAACATCCTTTTTAAGGGTAAACCCCATAATAAGCACTTACTAAAATGAACAAAATGATTAGTAATCACCTTTTAACCAACAATTTACAATGAGAGAGAAACAGAAAAGACATGAGGTTTTCTTAAATGCATGTTCATCACACACAACAAAAGGACAAATAAGAAACACTCTTCATCACCAGGAGAGGAGAAATACCTCTTTGTTGAGGAAAGTGTTATTTTACAGTAGCTCGTATACATGCAATAATTTAGAAGTGCACTGACACATCGCGCAATGTGCCTGACAAGTGGCTTGGCCGTTGCTGCATGCACTGGATGCTAGATTTGCTGAACATAAATACACGTATCAGTGGCTCTATACCTTCAAATCACAGAACACTGACATTCAGAGTCCCAGCTGACTGGATTAATTTTGTCTGTGGCCAAGCATAACACAACTTTAGAGCCTCGCACTGTATCAAGGGAGAAAGCCTGATTGGATCTAACAAAAGGCCCACTGCTTAGGCACATGCTTTGGAAAATCATTTCCACATCCACTGTACTACTAAGGAGAATTATAAAAGGACATATTTTCACAGCTCTGAAATGCACATTATGTAACTTCCATGATACTTACTTGAAAGCAATGTATGTAATGAATAATGAATTTGCTAGGATAACAGCAGGCTGAACCAAGGCTGGATTTAGACACCGCTATGGGCATTTGTTTCTGCTATACTTCATTACAGGGAAGTGTGACAGAAGATGGAATTTCAATATTTTCATTGTAAAGCAACATTTGTCTTCAAAGTAATATTGCTAGAAAAAAACTAATAAAAGGATGGGGGAAACAATCTAAAGGAGATATAAGAGCAAAAAGACCAAACAGATTGTGGGAATAGAAGAATACATCTCATAGTCCCGCTAATGCCAGCTTTTTTGCCTTCTTCTCCAGCTGCCACTTCCATGACAGACATCTCAGTTTTCCTGACCAAACGTGTGCAATACCAGAATTACTAGCTGACAGAGCCATGCTACCAGTAAATACACACTACTAACCCCATCAACTGTTGTCATGGATCTGTGCCCCTCTCTACTCCTGTGTTTCTCTTCTCACATTCTACTCTCCAAGTGGAATAAGCCTGTCTGGGCATCTCCTCTGCTTCAGCAATACAGGAGGAAGAGGTTGCAGAGGAGAGCTACTATGTGCAGGGCACAATCTCCCCAGATTATTGTCCAAACGGTTCAATATCATCACAGTACTCCAGTAGCATCTTCATAGTTTGTTGTTGTTGTTTCTGAGTACCAGGAAGAATCCAGCTTTTCAAATACAATTTTACACAGTGATATCATGCAGTTACATCAGAATTAATCTTTTACCTACAGTCACTTTAATTACGCTCAAAAGTTGGGCACAGTATAGGATCTGGCCGTGTGTACTTTGCAAGCTAGACCCAATGGCTGAGGGTTGCAATGGGTGTTACATGGTGACAAGTCACCTAGATGTCTGAAGGCATGTCATTAAATTACCAGGAAAAATAAAGTCTTTGTAATATTGAGTTACCACTGCAGATTTACTCTCAATAGCATCCAACCTAGTATCTCCCCATATCTCAAAGCAAACTGTGTTCCTGACCACAGGAATTGCGATGGGAGGAGAAGAATACTAAATCAGACTGACTAGTGGAAAAAAGCAGGAACTATATAACTAGAACATGATGTTCAGCTGGGAAGCCTCACTAGAGCCACCCCCATGGTTGGGGATCACTGCTGCACCATGTAACAGTAGTCCCATGCTGCTACTACTAATTTCAATAACATGGACAGACACACACAGACCAATTAACCTTGGCGGGGGAGGAAAGGAAGAAAAACTTCACACCAGAAATCTGATGTGGCTTCCATGCTGAGGACCCCATTTTCCCTTGTCCATACATGGACACCAGCTGCCTGACTGATTCCCTGTCCTACAGGCCAGGAAATGTCTCTACACACCTCCCACCTCAGTGCCCTGCTGCAGCACCATTTGCCAAGGAGCAATCAGTAAGTAAAACACGCGTGAAGATAGACACTAGCTTTGCCTGTCTTGTTTAACATACCTTAACAAAAGAGGGCATTTAATTGTTGTCTATCAGCATATCAAAGGAGTGGCAGGAACACACAAATAGCAGAAAGGAAACTGCAGTATTTATGCTAAAGGCAATGCCAAGCACAACACATGAACCAGTTGTGCTGGTCAGGATGAAAATGAAAAAGTTCCTCTTGACTTCACAGGTCAGCATCTGAAAATACCCTCCACGAAGAGGAAATTGAAAGCATTCAAAGTTTAGGAGACAAAATCTGCTACTTTTACAAAAGAATTGCCTAATAGATGAAAAAGCAGAGAACTGGAAAGTGACCCAGGAAGTCTTGCAGGTCCACTGCCAGGGAAAGACTGGAAGAGAAGCAAGGGGACCTCCCTCTAGGTAGTTTCTGGTGGAGCAGCTAGCTTCCAAATAGGATTCTTCACAGACGTGGAAGGAATTCATCCCAAAAGCTTATTTTATTGTTGGGGGCCCTAAACTCTTGCAGTAGGCACAGTTTAACCTCCACATCCCACATCGTTACTAAATAATCATTAAAAAAGGTGCAAGGCAAGCAGGCTGTTGACCAGGAGTTTTGCCATGAAAGACGCTTGGCTGTGGCAACCAAGGGAATTCACAATAAGAATCAGATCTCTCATTTTTAAAACTAATCAGAATGCTTGTTGCTACTAAAAAGTGGTTAAATGGGATACTAATGGAGAACTGAAAGGGATAACATTTGAAAGGCGTGAGTGGGATTTCTGCACATTGCAGAAAAAAATAACAACACTATCATCTATGACCAAAAATCTGAAGTTGGTTTCATAGTTCTCAAACAGCTAGTGAAAAATTACAAACCTGTTTCTGACCTGGGTCTGGAAGTACAGATTATGTTAAATACCTGCACACTGTTGAACAGCCAGTTTCTCAGTTCTCATTCCTATGCCATATAAGAATACTTCAATGCATAGACCTACCAATGCAGTGGGAGTTTGTTTTGGGTAGTGGTTGGTTTTTTTTGTTTGTTTGTCGTTTGTTTTGTTTTTTAGGAAGACATATCATCATCATCGTGAGACCTCAGGTTTGAAATTGATGCAAAAACATTGACTCAGGACTTCCAAATCCTGTTTGGAAGATATCTTTTCAAACGAGTCTGGGACACAGCAGTGACTGATGAAAACTTATTGAGAGTTCACCTAACAAATATTTCTTTTATAAATCTTATCTCTGTAGTGATGAAGAGTGGCATTTTTACAGAAATCAAATAACTATTTTAATTAAAGATGATGTAATTTATCTCACTTGCATGCATTTATCTAAAAGCCCTAGCATTATTTTGGGACCTCAAAAAAAAGGCTGTATTTACAAATATTCATTGCTCTGCCTTAAGACTTCTTAATACTAAGATAGGATGAACCATCTTCAGGATGGTCCTTTTCCCACCCCTAACTGCAGAGAAATGCTAGAGAACTAAACGTACCAATACAACAGCAGTAAGAGAAAATAAAAAAGCATAGGCTCACACACTGTTCCCTAGCAGTATGGTCCAAAAAAAAAAAAAAAAAAAGAGGCACTTCACTGGCAGCTAAGGTGTAAGTTAATTCCTCGCTTAACTATTATGGTCAGTAACCTCTCTCCAAGTAAATTATAAGCTGACTTTATTTCTTTAACCTTTAGAGGAAGAATAACTCCCAAATTCACAGGTGGACCATGTTAACTAACAGTTTATAAATAATAATCATCATCTATCTTCTGTAGCACAGAAACCAGAAGATTTTATTTTTATCCAAATATTCTTCTACTGTGTTCCCAAGCTACCTTGGAAGTGTGGTAGAGCTGTGACTCACTCCTACCGTTAAGTCAGTGTTGGTTTTAACCTGACTGCTCTAATGGGTCTGGGGGCAATGTCGAGCAAGCCAAGGACTCCCCAAGAGCACAGAAACATTATACACACAGCACTGAGCCTTTCCTACCAACCTAGTGAGTGGGAGCTGCTTAAGTTATTTTGTCTAGGGGTTTCTTGGTTTGCTTTGAAACATAACATTTAGGGAACAAAGACCTTCTTGGGCTTTGCAAGCAGAGACTGAAGTAAAGGGGTGGTAAGACAAGGCTTTCACTTGCCAAATGAAATTACGATCCTATTAAAAAACAAGCAACTAATGAGAACCCAATGACATAATATAAACTTCTTCATTTCCTTCATTAGATTAAAGGCAGTTCGTAAATGAACTTTTAAAAACAGCAAAATCAAGACACACCTCCACCTCAAGCACATTTAAAACTTAACTTCAAAAAAAATAATTGGTGGAAAAGTTTAACAGACAAAAATGTTTTATAAAGAACCGCATAGAAAGGTAAGCTAAGTATCAGTGCATGCTCTACAGAAGTGAGCTGTGTTCAGACAAAACATGGAAGCACTCAAACCAGCACCAACATCTATCAAGCACACTGGCTATTTCTCCCTTTGATACTTGAGCGTTATTTTTGCTTTAAGTCCATGCAAACTTTGAAGTTTCAGAGATCTTGAAAGAAGCATAGAGCCTAAACAGCTGTTAAGTATGATCCCTTAGCAAGTGATTTTCATGTATATTACGTAGTAAGCATAAAAGAAAATAGATTAAGCAATGTAAAAAAAATCAACAACGAAGCTCTTTGAAAATTTATACTAGATAAAAGAATCTGTAGTCTCAACACTTGTACCCTACAGTCCGGGAAAACGATAAAAATACAGTTCAGCAGAACAGCTGGAGTCCACTGAAACTGAGCAATGCTAATGTTTGAAATACAATTTACTCTGGATAAGCTTCAGTTGTATGAGACACTTTCACATCCACAATAAGGCTCTTGTAACAGCTAGCCCATTAGACAATCCATCATTTTATGAAGCTTTAGAAAGTCAGAGGCAAGACAGTTGGATAAGAAGGGTGTTAACAAAAAAGACAAATCTGCAGACAACATATCTGAAATTACACAGCAAAACTGTGCCTTGCATACATGGGATGTGCTTGACATATGTCTGTAACTGAAGGTTGTATCTATGGCCACGGCCCTTCCCAGGTAACTCATCAACTCTGGAAGTGACAGTACCCACAAGCAGCGTACATGCTCATACCAACTGAGCATCCCTGTACAAATGCATCCCAAACCATGAAAGATTTCTTTGCCAAAATACTACTCACTTTCCAGAAGCTGTCAGTGATACTTATACAGCACTGAACTCTAAAATAAATACAACTTCTACCCAGAGACAGAATAAACTTACTTCATAATCAGTGTAAAAGCTCAGTTATTTATTTAGCAGGTATTAAGCTCTACATGCACAAGAAGGGACCACCATAATTTGTTCCTCGCAAAAGCACCTTGCCCATGGAAGAGCTGCAGAGGGACACAAGGCAACAGGGGAGCTCTTGCATACACGCAGGGAATTCACTCAAGTGGCCAGTCACAAACACAACAAAAATACAGAGGGGCTGTGTATATAAACATTACAGTAAAAAAGGGGGGTTAATAGGTTACTGCATTCAAAGTTTGTTTTTTTTTTGATGAATGCAGTGGAAAAACAATACATTAAAATAAAAAAAAAAACTAATGGAATCACTATATCAGATATCTACCTTATTTCCTATGTTATTTGTTTTTTCTTGACACAGTTAACACTCACCCAGAACCATCTCCTAAGGGCAAGGAGAGAAATATTTAGTCAATATTGTAGTTAATGTATGAAAATTAGAAGGATTAAGTTCAAAAATAAAATCCTATTTTCACAGCTAACCTACTACAAACTGCAGTATAACCAGTACATATCAAAGTTATTTTACATCTGATGAGTAGAAATCATGCTTTTACTGGCTGCAATGCACAAGCTGTTAGGGCTGTGCAGTCATGGAAATAAAAGTCAGTAGATTTCAATACACTCACACCAAGTTTTGCGGACAGGAGGCAAACGTGCTCCCAGGTGAGCTCTACCTGCACATGGCCTATAGCATCATTAAATACTGGAACACGGTCCAAGTCTGACCAACACTGAGCAGCATAGCTCCTCATACCAAAGCAGCACAGGAAACTTGGAGAGTTCATAGAAAAAGAACAAAAAACTGCTTAATCCCCTGAAGTGGATTTCTGAGTGGAGATTAATAGCTGACTACATACTGTATTGAACAAAAGCTGGCATTAAGGTGTCAAAGCAATATCTTCAAGTCATCAAGAGCATACAACACCAGTAAATGCTATGGGGAATAGAGAAAAAAAAACAAGAGGGTCTTTAAAAACACAGGCTTGTTCTCCCACAGTTGCTGCTCACATTTTCAGTCAAAGCAGATAAAGATGGACGAGGGAGAGCTGCTCACTACACTAGTACCAGATGACACTTCTTTTGAGTTGGGTTGTTATGGTGTATCTCTGAGGCAAACTTCATACACAGCATGAAAAATGAGCCTAATTCTCAGAAAACAAAAGTGGGTTTCCCTAGAGTGAGGAAATGAAGGTTCCTTTCCACCTGTGGGAGTGTCAGAAAGCAAGAGAATCCACCCCCAAAAAAAATCTGGGTCATAAACAGCAATGGCCTCTAGAATTATTCAGACTCAGGTTTTGTTGTGTTTTGAAATGGGAAACTACACAGAGTAACCTATCCACAGCTACAGTCATTTCCACATCATAACAAGAAAATTCACACCTTATATTGCTGCTTCTATTATTATGATTCATTTCCAAGGCTGACCACAGAAGAACTAAAACCAAGAAAGCCTGATTAAGGAAAAATAAATAAGACAAATGACACAGTACTCTTTGAAGGTCTGTAAAAATAACTAAGTGCGGTTGTGCAATATCTGTAATTTCAGACTTACTGGTCAAGTGGAATAGGACACTTGAAAATACACTTTGGATGAGTACCTGACAGTAGCAGAGTGCAGGATATGACTATATCCATTAACACAAATTTGTACCTTCTTCCCATCAGCAGTTCTGAAGACTTTTGATTAGCTAAAGATGCTCATTTCTCATGAGTTTAAATTGATTTATTCATCAACCAAGTTTCAAAGCATATTTTCTAAATATTAACATATTTTAAAAGTTGGTTAAGAAGCAATGACCTTCCAGCTTATGATGTCATTCGCCTCTTTTGGCAGGGTCATTTTGAACTGAAAAAGATCATCTGTTGCTTCCATTTCAGACCTTTCATATCCTCTATTGCCATTTTTTCCTTATAACTCATGAGCATAAACGTCTGCAATTCCACTGTGTCAGGCACCCATTTCTCTGGCTGATGAACACAAGGGCAACCTTCTCACTGACCTCTGCAGGGTCAGGTTTGAGGACTAGACCTTCAACCTAAATAAACAAATTTAGCTGAAGATCAACTAAACTGCTAGTTCTGTTAAATTTTCAGTGTGAACTCAGGCTCGATTTGTCAGTCTCTCCCAGTGCCCCTCACCTTCAAAGCCCACCTTCTCTGACTGACAGGGAGACAGCCGCACCTCACAAGCTTACCTGCATGGACTCCAAATGTAGAAATTAAATTCTGATGAGCCAAAAAGACACTCCCACATCTACAGATACACTGGATAGGTAAATTGTTTGGCAAAGTTATCTAGATATTTTTCAAGGAAACTACGTGCACACACTCCATAATATAGCCTGCTATCCTAAGAAGACGGGGCTTACAACACTTCATCTTTGTCATTTACCATCTCTTCAGTTCTTCCCCTCCATTAAGTGCTATAGTGTACAGCCCATGTTAACTAAATCTAGAAGAAGGGAACATGCTAAAGACCTAAATAGAATGAAATTCAGTGGAGAGGAGAGAAAATTTCTTCTGCCCTGAAGGAGAGACTGCATCATGAATTCCACATCCACATATCCTGGGAAGGAACAACCAGACGTATCAGTACAGGCTGGGGGATGACCTGCTGGAGAGGAGCTCTGTGGAGAAGGACCAGGGGTCCTGGTGGACGACAAGTTGACCATAAGTCAGCAGTGTGCTCTGGTGGCCAAGAAGGCCAATGGGATCCTGGCGTGCATTAAAAAGAGTGTGGCCAGCAGGTCAAGGGAGGTGATCCTCCCCTTCTACTCTGCCCTGGTCAGGCCTTAACTGGAGTACTGTGTCCAGTTCTGGGCTCCCCAGTACAAAAAATACAGGGATCTCCTGGAAAGAGTTCAGCAGAGGGCCAAAGATGATACGGGGCCCGGAGCATCTCCCCTGTGAGGAAAGGCTGAGAGACCTGGGTCTGTTCAGCCTTGAGAAGAGAAGACTGAGGGGGGAATCTTATCAATGTGTATAAATACCTGAGGTGTGGGAGACAGGCGGATTTGGCCAACCTCTTTTCAATGGTTTGTGGGGACAGGACAAGGGGCAATGGCCACAAAATGGAGCACAGGAAGTTCTGCACCAACATGCCAAAGAACTTCTGCATGGTAAGGGTGATGGAGCACTGGAACAGGCTGCCCAGGGAGGTTGTGGAGTCTCCTTCTCTGGAGATATTCAAGGGCCGTCTGGATGCCTACCTGAGCAACTTGCTTTAAGGAACCTGCTTTGGCAGGGGGGTTGGACCTGATAATCTCTGGAGGTCCCTTCCAGCCCCTACAATTCTGTGATTCTGTATGCCACTCTGTGCCCACCAGCCTGCTAATGAGGCCTTGGGGTGCAGTCCAGTGTAATACTGAAAGAGGCACAAGTTCTGCCAGATAGTTTTATTCATGTAATTCAGTCAATCCTTTCTCAAGATGGTCACAGAAATAAAGTTAACAATGAAGAATCAGTTCGTCTGTCCATCCACTACTACTGCTTTTATGTATAATTTCAGCTGAAGGTTTTGAAATACTACATATACATAGATTTCACAAAAGAGAAACTTCACATAATAGCAGTCTTGCGATGACATCTAAGAAGTGCATGTTAATGAAGCCCTTCATTTGCATGAACCTACTGGAAAAGTACATCTTGTAGATGGTGGTAACAAATCTAAACCCATTTTGGATTTCCTAGTGTTTACTGTGTCAGTATAAGTATGTTGAGTTGGTACAAGCATCAAAGGACCAAGATGAATTCTACATGTAGCATTCATGCCCAGACATAGCTGTAAGGCCAGCTGAACTGCATGTGTTGATTGCTACTCTACTGCTTCCAAACACTACATTTACTGATTCACCACGTGCACATTGTGACTACATCCAGACTGGATCCCTCCGCATCCCAGAGGGAATCATAAATACATTAAGGGAGAGAACAGACAACAGGAGGTACAAAGGCATCCCAGTTCAAACACCAGTTGTTACAATCTCTCAAGCCCCAATGCCTCTGCCCACAAGAATTGAGTAACCCAAAGAAACAAATTAAGACACAGACACAGATTTCTAGGTTGGAAGAGACCTCAAGATCATCGAGTCCAACCTCCGACCTAACACTAAGTACTCCACTAAACCATATCACTAAGCTCTACATCTAAACGTCTTTTAAAGACCTCCAGGGATGGTGACTCCACCACCTCCCTGGGCAGCCCGTTCCAATGCTTAATAACCCTTTCGGTAAAGAAGTACTTCCTAACATCCAACCTAAAACTCCCCTGTCGCAACTTTCGCCCATTCCCCCTCGTCCTGTCACCAGGCACGTGGGAGAACAGACCAACCCCCACCTCACTACAGCTTCCTTTAAGGTAACTGTAGAGAGCGATAAGGTCGCCCCTGAGCCTCCTCTTCTCCAGGCTGAACAAGCCCAGCTCCCTCAGCCGCTCCTCGTAAGACTTGTTCTCCAGACCCCTCACCAGCTTGGTCGCCCTTCTCTGGACTCGCTCGAGCACCTCCATGTCCTTCCTGTAGCGAGGGGCCCAAAACTGAACACAGTACTCGAGGTGTGGCCTCACCAGAGCCGAGTACAGCGGGACAATCACCTCCCTAGACCTGCTGGCCACACTGCTTCTTATACAGGCCAGGATGCTGTTGGCCTTCTTGGCCACCTGAGCACACTGCTGGCTCATATTCAGCCGACTATCAACCAATACTCCCAGGTCCTTCTCGGCCAGGCAGCTTTCCAACCACTCATCTCCCAGCCTGTAGCTCTGCTTGGGGTTGTTGCGCCCCAGGTGCAGGACCCGGCACTTGGCCTTGTTGAACTTCATACAGTTGACCTCAGCCCATCGCTCCAGCCTATCCAGATCCTCCTGCAGAGGAGGTTCTGACTATGCTGACTATGCAGATCTGTAGTTATCTAGGCTTCAAAAAGACCAAGCAATACCAAGTTTTATTTGGAAAATCTGAGAAAAATGGGCACATTCAATGAGTAATCATCATATTAATCTTGTTGGTCAGTTAGTTGGTCCCATCTGCTGGCCCCAGATGTTGATGACCACCTACTGAAAGCACACAGTGGTTTCAAGTACTACTTCGAGAACAATCCTTCTTCAAAGAAGTGTCATGATCAGATGTTTAAAACAAGTTTTACATCTTTCCAGACATGAAGAAAAAGGGTTTGAAAAAAAACTTAATACTAAAGGCAGAGTTTCTCAATAAACTCTAAGTTCTCACTCAACATGAATTGCATTCTCAGTAGTATGAGGTCCTGTTTCCTGGACAATTACAGTATTGGATGGACTGCTATGGAAAAACAAATACTGCAACTTTAAAGATAACTTTACAATGAAACAGTACTGCCCAAAGAACCAAGAGGGCTTCCATGGGCACAGTTCACAGGCTTTGCAAATGCCAAACTGTAGTAGTCACAGAATACACATTTAATGGAAAACACACTAAAACAAGCTCAGAGATGCAACTGAGGATCTTGCCCAAGTATTACCTTCAAAAGCAGATCAGAAGGAAGTGAGTGCCTCAAAATCTTGATCAGAAAAGGAAAACTATAGAAATAAAGCCCACATGACTGGTCTCTATGCCACGGGGGATAAATGAGGCTTCTCTCTGCTCCTCATGAAGAAGCAGAACATATTAGTTTGCATATATTTCTTCTTGCCTCAAAGAATGGGCACAAGTGAATGATGCTGTTGGTTCTACCATGCCAGAAGAGAGAAAAAAATATTCCGGCTAACTCCTGCTGTGCACAGGCTGTTCTCTTACATGCACTGCATGAAACTGTCAAAGAGGAGTTGGAAGGCACTCACAATGGTTATCACAATGATAACCTATCACAATAATAACCTATTAAGCCAGGACTAGCAAGGACAGCTGATACCAATGGGAGTTTCACCACTGAGGTTACATATGCAATCTGGTCACACTCACACTGTGCTGGTAACAAGGCCATTGTAGGCAGTGGTCTGTCCCTTGCACGTGAGCTGCTGCACACTCCAGTCAGCCACCTTGATCTAAATGACTCACCCAGGACTTTCCATCCCTGGAAAGATAGATGAATGCACCGCTAATGCCAAAAGCTTTCTTCCAGCTACTGAAAACCATAACTGTTGATGCATTCATAAAGACTCGTGTGCACAGAAATAAGCAAGCCACAAAACTGTAGAACTGGAGAGACAAAGACATACAGCATTTCAACAAAAACGTGTTGAAGAAAACACTGTTGTCTGACTTGCATCCCTAGCATCTTTTATGAGTTTTACTGTACCATCTATCATCCTTTCCCTGATGAACAGCATTATTTGTACATGGCACACTTAAGGAAGAATTCAAGTTGTATTTATCACTGTGTCAAGAATATTTCTTGATTAATGAATATGTAAAACAGCTGTTATAAGCAAACATTTATCGTCTGATTGGAGAGTATTATCATTACAGACCACGATTGCTGCCACTAAGCTAATACTCAACAAGAGTTCTCATGTTACACAAAGAAACATCTAAACAATAACAGCAGCTGAAAATTTTGACACTGGCTTACTGACAATAAGCACAGCAGTTGGTGGCTTTTGTTCAGGAAGGAATATTGTGGAGGGAGAGGGAGCTGTGGGAGACAGAGTTAGTGGCTGGAAGAGAACTGAAGCGGTGCAGGAAGAAGAGTGGTAAAGACACGTAAATGGAAATAACATTTTACCAAAACAGCAAAACTGCCTCCATCAATTCATTATTTCTTTCATTAAAGAGACATTCCATTTATTTTATTTTTCATTACTGAATTAAGGAGTTATCATTTGCAACACATTTTATAGTATATTTTAATTATACTTAAATGAAATTATTTTAAAGGGTACTTTTAAAAACATCTGTTTTGATCTTATTTTTTTTTCTTTTTTGATTCTTTCAGCAAATAATGTAATTTCACTCTTGGTGCATTAAAGTAACAAATGCCACATAAATATTTAACCCAGATATACAAGCATCTTAAAAAGCATTTTAAAAAGCATTTGCTTTCAAAACATTTTCCCTTTCCGAGCCATATGGAAGAAACATCATAAAGAAACGAATGGATTCAAATGTGGACAACTACTGTAGAAGTGCACGCAACAGCCTATATTATAGGATACAACTGATCTTAAAAAATGAAAGTGTTTGCATCCCCCAAAATTACACACATTTATAACAATAGAAGCCTTTGACTTTAACCTGTCAATTGTGGTGCATTTCCTGGCATTACAGAAGTCAGAGAAGTAGAGAAGGAGCAGTCTTTTAAAGGTCTTTAGTACCAGTTTTTAACTACAAAACCACCTGTTTATCTCACTACAAATCTAAATCTTAGCCTGCATAGATTAACAAAATGTAAAGGTTTCTCAAGAGCATATATTGATCTTGTTTTGCTGCTAAACAAGCATTTAGCAGCTCTTCTGTTTCCATAGCTATCCTGCTTTCCTGCTTTAAAAAAAGTAAAGGCGAGGCAAAACCTGCACTAATTGTCTTCCCTGTCCAACTACAGATTCTGCCAGAGCTGTATTTCTACCATATTTGAGGACAATTAAGAAAATAAGAGGAGGGACCAAGACATCCTAGGTTTACAGCCGCATACTCTGCTCCTTTGAAAAAAGCTCATAGAATTTAAGAATAACGCGCAGAAAGGTTTACTGTATCAGTTCATTCAGAAAGTCTCCCACTTCGTACTCGTCTTCCTGTGCAATAGGCTATCTGCTGGAAAAGGCAGTGTCCGTAGCCAAAAGCTGTGTGTGGGCTGAAAAGCTGTAGGAGGAAAAAGAATGCAACAAAGCCCTGAGATTAATGACTTCACACATGCATCCCTTGTGGTGTGGCCCAGAACTGCATGTACCCATCCCACCCCAAAATGCACAGTATCACTGTCACCATCATATGGTTTCCCTCCTCCTTCAGCAAAGATTAGCATACAGATATATTTGATGTCCTTGGCAATGCCTCACAATGGGATAAAAATCACCCTTATAGCCCTCTTTCACATACAGGCATTTTCAAGAATATAGCCTGTGGGTCCAATGCTTCTCCTTACATACTTTAGAGAAAGATGCGATTTAGAAAAGGTTGTTCTGTGCCGAGTTCCCCACAACTTTTGATATCTTTGCATTATTTCTTCCTTCCCTGTACCTCCCCTTATTTGATGGCTTACAGGGTTCAAGATGTAGTTCAAAGTTGCTGTAACTGCTCTGCGATGATTTCCAGTCATCAAAAAGAAAACAACACAAAGAAAAGCCACTAATTATGTTGGTTAGTCCTCTTACATGTTCTCTCTAGATGCAAGAGGGTAACTGGATCAACATCTGTTAGAACGAGAATAATCATCTGTAAATTAGCACGTTTTTCTCTGAAAAGACAGATCACCTGGGACAGTTCAAAGGGCTTACAAATCTGAACTAAAACTTGCAGTAAACAAGCAAAATAAAAGAGGTAATATTTCATTTTTAAAGGTGCCAAATATTCACACAGCTCAAAGCTAGCTAGCACCAGAGATGCATGTGCATGCTTTGAAATCTAGCCACCAAACCAGTGGTGATCTGCCAGTGGTCACCCTTGAAGGGCTGTCTGGGTTTGCAACTGCTCCCAAGGACAGCAACACTATTTAAGGGGTAGATTTTTTTCTGCTATACCAGTATGTCAACTTAAGCATGATTTTACTACAGTCTATAGTCATTTAAGAAGAGAATCAACCTATATAGAAAAATCATCTTGTTCATTACATGATGGCTACATTACAGCTATGACTTCTGTACTTTAATGCGCAGACAAAAGGAAAGGGTCAACACCAGAGCCAGGGATGAGAAGAAACACTGTGAACTTACTTCAAGGATTTTATTATAATCCTTTCAAATGTTTGCCATGATCTGTGTGTTAATAGCACATATATACAGCTGCTGCCTCAAGTAACCTGTCCCCTATGTCCTTAGCCAATGTGGAAAAAAAATACCAGCTGTAACAGTCCTGACCTTCCCCTACAAATTCTTCTGTTTGCTTTCTCATTCCAGACTTGGGCTGACAGTGCTCTCCTATGCTATCGCCTCTCACAGCAGCATGGTTGAACCATCAGACAACTGACAGGATTTGTTTCAGTGCACTGAACCTTACCTTGCTTCACTCCAGTCCAACAGGATCTCAGCACCTAGCACCAGTGTTACATACCCATCACATTAAATCCTGTATGCCAAACCGTTATTATCAGTTAGTCTGCTCATAACACCAAAGCCAAAAGTAGCAATATTGCACGACCTGTGTTGGTATTGCTGGGGAGAAGATCCAAACACAGCATCTTCCTGGGGGTTCCTTCCTCTGTTTTCAATGTAATACATTTTCTTCAGATATTAGTTGCACAAAAAAAATATTCAGATGCCTTCCTTCTCTACCCTTTGACATCTGCCAAGCACCATTTGATAGTATTTTTTTATTCTGGAGTTGCGGAGAAGTGAGTTTGAGGAAGGTTATTTTCAACCTTTCACTTCTGCATTAACCAACTGGGCCAACTCGTCTGCAAACAGCATCTTGGGTTACAGAATCAGTCATTTAGGCTGGAAAAAAAAACCTCTAAGATCATCTGGTTCAACCGTTTTATCTCACATCACAGCTGGGGATGATAGAAAACCGTGGAAGGTGTTTTCACACTGATGCAGACCAAGCACATTCCCACCACCTGCTTGGCTTTGGACCCCATCTCCCAGGGAAAAAAAAAAAAAAGATTTAAGAAAAAAGAAAAGAGCTAGGCATAGCATATGCTCCAAAAGTTCACAAAGCGGTTGCTCATTTAGGTCCTTAGCTTTACGGTAAAGCAGTTCTAAAAGTTTAACTCAGCCATCAAATCACTAATTTCCTTCAGAGCACTGCATTTAATCAGTTGGACTATTTGTAATTTACTTTTTACACCTTTGAGCCAAGACCAGTATCTCAGTATGACTAGCACATAAAAAAAAAAGTTTTAAAGAGTATTTCAATACATGTAAGACAACTCCTGCAGGCAAAGGTCTCACCAACTTCTAACGAGATTTAGCATCCATGATTACACCCATAAGAATATCTCCATTTAAAAAGTCAGTCATGCAGTTTTAGTTTTTATTAAATTTGCAGTAAGAGAAGAAATGCCAAGAATGGTTCACAGAAGCAGCTGAAATGCTACTAAGGAAAGAAATGACATTGGGATTAATAATTTCAAATATATGTGCAGCATTTGAGAGCAGAAGGGCAGTATAAAAATAGATCAAACCCTTTTGACAGGCTCTCATTTCTTCACACCATTCCAAGTCATGTTGCCTAAACTGGCAAGGTGAATTAAAAAAATTCAGTCCTGCATGAAATATGAAATTTACTCTTTTTCAGAAGACTAGCAAAACATTTACGCACAAATTAAGTAAATCCAATGGCATTAAACACACAAGTCGAGCACCTAAGAGCCAAGCCTCAAAAAATAAGAATAAACTTTACAACCAGAAGATTAGAAATTCTTTGTTTCGCTTTGCTTCTGTTTTTCACAAAAAAAAAAAAAAAAGCCCTGATTCTCAAATAACCAATGACTTCCATGAAACCTGTGAAAAAGGCAAGTTATAAGAAAATTACACTCATTCAAACCATAGCCTGCATGTCATGCAGATCACATGTCAGTTCTTGTCAGGAAAACAAACTGCACTCAAAATGAAAGAGTCCTGAAAAATTCCATAATGCAGCTACAGAAAAGCTCGATAACACCCTGCCAATAGATTTTAGAGCAGAAATGTTTAAAGTTATCTTTATGTTCTTTCATTTTTAATTGAAATAAATTATTGGTCCCTGCAGGTCCTCCCTCAGCAGTGTCCCTATTACGCTGAACAGCCCTGCAGTGCAATGTAAACCCCACTGTAAGTGGTGGTGGGTATATACCCTTGGCTTGTTTGTAGACAAAACTAAACTGTTGTGATATGAAAATATCGAAAAAATATTTAACTTCAAGTTAAGTGTTCTCATCCTCCTCTGCAAACACAGAAATATCAATGTGCCTGCTGCTGCAACAGCTGTCAGGATAAAAATCCTATTCCTTCCATAAAATACGAATATGCATCTATGTGATGCCATTGCTGTTCATATACAGCTGGCAAGCATAGCTTACGCACCCTATTTAAACAGAGTTAACCCTAAATAAATCCACAGAATTTACCATCCATTTCCAATTAATGCCAAAATTCTAGAGGAAAATGGTTTTGCTCTTTAACTATAGTAACGCAATTATATCTGTGCCAAAGTAAACTTTAACAAGGAGTTTAATATTGTGGGAGGAATGTTTCCTGTCATAAGAAGCTCACTTCATGTGACAGTGATGGGCATCCTGTGAAAACCACAGAGCTAGGTAGACTACAGTTTGAACCCCCCCAAAAAAAATCATTAGCAATCCTAAGTCAACACACTTCTTACCATCTCCCAAACAGAAATTATATTTTAAACCCTAAACACAACACAGCCTCAAAGCTTCATGTTCATAATAGCTTTGATGTGTCAGATATAGCAGCCCTGAATGCCTGACTAGGAATGCTTGTGAATAAAGGAAAAAGACAATATCATTAATATTTTTAAAGAGGAATGCATAAAGCAGTATTTTGAATAACTGAAGTTTCACTCTGTCCATCAATATCAGCAGCTTGAAGTTGACCTCGTTCCTGACCCAGCATCTCCAAACTGTTTGAGGGGTGCTTGTACCTGCATCCTAGTTGACAAGCTGAGTTGCAGGGCCATTAGGGACCAGCCCTGTGTCATCTCCTCAAAGCACCAGGACCTGGCTCAGCTTGAAGGGTTTCTCTGTTTCTATTCTCCAGGAGGACAAGACCCTACAAGACTTGCCTATGAATAAAAGAAGTCTATGATGCTTGTATGCAATTATTTGTATTTCTGCAGGCTACAAAAGTCTTGCTACATTCATTTTAACAAACTCTACTGGATAGTTATGCCTGAAGAGAAATTCGCTGTTAGGAGGAAAAAAAAGTTCATCCAACTTCAGTAGCAAATGCAAATAGCTAATTAGCCTTATCTCCATTACACTGTCCTGACTTTGCAATACACTTGGCACAGAAGCAAGAATTTGTTTGCCTTGTCCAAATCTTCTCACGTACGTACAGAGCCTAAAATCAGCAGTCTCTGAATCAAATCTGACTAGTAACGATTTAGCTTGCATGTATACCTATACCCTCTGCACTGCATTTTACGTGCATGTTTGTGTATGTCAATTCATCATCACTTCTGATGGGGAAAAGAAATTGGCAGACACTTGAAGATGAAAGTTATATTTGACTCAATTTACAGATCAAGATGTATTTGCATACATAACATAAACAAAAAACTAGCCAGACTCTGTTCATCGCATACACATTATCAGTCCAGTATGAATAAATCTATTATTTTGCCCGCAGTATTTTCCCTCCCCCAAAATAAACAGTGCATGCTTCAACAGTTCACTTCTACGGCCTGTTTTTAACTACAGCTACTTCCTTGGCCAAAATTGGTAAGAATGAAGGAGAGCAAATTGGACAAAATGTCTGAGATTATACTGAAATTGAAATATTTATCAGAATAGCTATTACTGGTAAGAAAGATAGTTGTAAAGTCTCATCTGATCCTTAATTGACCTCTGTTTTTAATTGGGGGGGGGGGGGGGGGGGGGGGGAAGGGATTAACCTAGAGCTAATTAAGGTCTTGATTCTACAAACCTGCAAGTGTATAATTCTGTTCACATAAGTATTCCTCAGTGAAGTTATGCATGAGCAAATACATTTGTAGCTTCAGGGAATTAATATTGGATAGTGTAACCTTTTAAAAACTTTTAAGTGGCTGCTTTATAAATATATACAACCCATTTTGGATATTGGGCTTTACCTATAAAATCTTTCTGAATACCAACTGAATTTTGCTTTTGTTTCAGACAGGAACTTTTACATTTGTTACAAAAAGAGGTGGATTTAAAGAACATACATTTTAATTGCGTGCCTTTGTGCATACCAGTTAGCGGAACTACAGTCTTTGGCTTAATGACATAAAAATGTAGAGGTTTCTAATAACTTATTTTGACATAAGCACTGGATTAATTTTCAACATGTAATAAAATCAATTTCCAGGGAAAAAAACTCTAAAGATCAGCATGCATGCAAGTCCCTGCATACTTGCAGTTCATGTACTGCTTGAAAAACATCCTTCTGGAAGATTTAAACAGAGAACATACCTTCAGGGTATTCTTCCCTGCACCCACATCGCTACTCCAGTCTTTACTCTTTATTACACTCTGCGGTTTGTGCCCATCTCCTCAAACTTTGCACACTCTGTGGACCCATACCTGCGGTCCTGTAAGCCACCACAGATGACTGTATCAACCATATAAGGCTCAAAATGGTAATTAAGTCTCTGCTGAAAACACCCTCCCTGTTGGACATTTCTAGATGAGGAAAATAACCCTTTCCGCCTGTTTTCACAAGGAAACATTCAGACTTGCTTATCTGTGGATAAAGCTGTCTGCCGGCCCCTCACTAACAAGTTTTGAACGTACTGGCCAATTATAACCAAACCTGACAAAGGTTTAGAGGCCTAAGAAATATTCACTCTGCCAAGTGGCAGAAAAGCAGGCAGCTGGACTGAAAATACAGCCCTGGGGCAAGAAAGGCTGAAGCAAGAACTCACCACTCACCTACCAGGGAACCCAGACTGGAAATGCAACGTATAAGAACGTAGGCTTCCTTTGGTTTTGCTTCTTATCAAAACTCTGCAGCATATGCCATGGATGAGAGCAACCAAAACGTACTGCCTGGGTGCCAGAGACACAGCTCTGCACCTCTGCGTGCACGCTGTCGATGGAAGCATACACGCCTGCTTGTACACACACAATGATGCTCGAACCAATCATAAAGAATAATTGATCACGCAGGAATTTCTTTACAACTTGATGAGGTGTTGACATTTTAAGCAGAGAAAAGTAAACTCGGTAATGTAATGCATGACAAGCCCGGTATAATGTAATCAAACACTACCTTTATAGAGTATTTTAGTTACCTCAAAAATCACTTCCTTATTGGAAAAAAAAAAAAAGTCCATCCCTTACAGAAACCATAGAGAAATTTTTCTTCCTTTCATACACTCAAAAGAACAAGCTTGATAATAAAAAGCATGATCTAATTTTCAGATATCATCAGAATGTCACAATTTGTTGACTTTTTGGAAACCTTATCAGATAGCCTTTGTTACATTTTCGCTACCTCACCAGACACAAAGCAGAAAGAATAAAGCAGTTATTTGCTTATCGGAAGTGAATCCAGTTTGAAACACGCGCTGATGCAGAAACTGGTTTGGCACATGAAAACTTCAGACCAAAAATATTATTTCTAATCATTGTCCTCCCAATTTTGCTTATCAGCAGCCAAATCCTCAGCTCATTCTAAGAATATAAAAATAGTAGCTCATCTCTTAAAAATAAAAATCCAAACGGCAATAAGTAAAAAAATCATAGAATGACTTGGGTTGGAAGGGACCTCAAAGATCATCTAGTTCCAGCCTACTGCTATAGGCAGGGATGCCACACACTAGATCAGGTTGCTCAGGGCTTCATCTAACCTGGTCTTGCAAATTTAAGTGATGCACACAAAAAATATATATATATTTTAGTTCACTCTACAAAGTACTGCTAACGTATCTAGTTTTGTTAAATATTTACAGTATAATGATCTGTATCACTTTGGCATGGATGAGTTGAATACTGATGTGTCTACAAAGCCTATTTAATTTCTTCAGTAGAGCAATGGCAACCAAGAGAACCACATTGGCCTATATGCTATTCTACCCCTGCAACTACCCTACAGTCAGAAGAAAAAAGCTGTCACAAGTTTTAGGGAGGCTTTTCTGTTTTATTCCATGCTCCACCAAAAGGCTATAAATGACTTTGTCTCTTTGGGACAGAGACACACACACACACCCCATCCCACCCCTCACCCCCTAGCTCACTTCATCAGGCACTGTGTATGTAAGACAACACAAAGCAGTCCCTTCTCCACAGGATTTACACTCTGGGTATCTGCTTTGTAGCCAATGGCAAGCAGTCAGTGGTTAAGAAATAGAGCAGCACATAAATGTTCATGTGGAAAAAAAAAAACATTAATCTTATTTCTCAGGAGTAGTAACACATCATTTCCCACCTGAGCATCAGACTTCCTCTCATTGTTTCCTTGCACCTGGCAACAGATATTATGTCTTACGTATTGAACCTCTTGTTTTCTAAGAAACAATACACACAGAAGAATGACAGAAACAGGCAGGAAAGACGAGACTCAGAGCAGCCTTTGTGAATCTGTCAGTTTACATTATCACCAATCAAACCTCCTTCAAAGGTTCAAGAGTTTCAAGACCTGAGGGCTTGATGCTGCAAAGCAAGGAGCACTCTGGCCTCTGCACAGCAAAGCATCCAGCACACACATCACTTTAATTGCATGAGCACACCAATTAAAGCAGACCCACTCATACCCTTAAAATTAAGCACGTACT
This sequence comes from Cygnus atratus, assembly GCF_013377495.2. Classification (NCBI taxonomy): domain Eukaryota; kingdom Metazoa; phylum Chordata; class Aves; order Anseriformes; family Anatidae; genus Cygnus; species Cygnus atratus. The sequence continues at coordinate 9,232,536 of NC_066365.1, forward strand.
TAAGTGCCAGGTTGAAGCAGGAACATTCAGTATGTTGACCCGTATTATTTCAGTGGTGCACACAGACAAATGTATAGAGATAAACAACTATCCCAAAGGATAGAGTTTTCCCCCCAGTTGCACAAGTGTCACTCACGAGCAGCTCAGCTGAAGCCAAGCAGGGTAGCAGGCTGCAGGAAGGCACCCGAGGCGCCTAGATTGCATTTGCTGTGATGGGTTCCTTATTTCGAAATAACTGGGTAAGTGTTTCATAACAAAACGGAATTTCAACACGCGAACCAGAGAACTCACGAGTATATTATGAATTCATCATGCCGCTCTAATGGTAGAACACCACTTTGGTCTTTTGGTTGCTTTACAAAATAACTTTGAAAGAAATCCACCCCATCAGGAAAAGCAAGCAGGAGTGAGTGGTGCCGCCGCTGACAGAGGCGAGCCCGTCCTCTGTGGGCAGTCTCACGGCCGCTGCTGTCAAGTCACCACACGCTGCCTCCACGAGTCAGTCCCTGAGACGTAGCCTTCAGCATCCTAACTTTGTCACCTCTGCGGTTCAGAGTGAGCCGTTCTCAAAATTAACGACGGTTGCACCCGCCTCCCTTATGATCAGCTTTAAATGAAGCTAAAGAGAGCTTTCCGGGCTGAAAAGGAGAGGACTGAGGAAGCGCTGTAAGCTTACGAAACCATGAGTGGCATGGAGGGGAATAGGGATCAACTCCTCACTACCTATTGCTATGCAAGATATAGGTGCTATCAAACGGAGGTATGAGTTTTAACACAGGGCAAAGTTAAAGTCCCAAATCCTTGCTACAGCACGCTGCAGATGCTGAAAGTTTACACGGGGTCAAGGGGGCAATCAGACGAGTTCGTGAAAAAGAAAAAAAAAAAAAAAGAAAGAAAATCAACGAGGGCTGTAAAGACACCAGCCCTTGGGAAGCATCCGAGTTGCAAAGGGGAGCACGCTGAGAGCCTTCTGAGGACCCATCCTCACCACCCGCCCCGTTTCACCCTATTCTCCATCACCCCCTGCCATGAAGCAAAACAGACCGGCTCCAGGAGCTCGTGGCAGGGCACGATCCGACCAAGCCTCCCGACCCCGGGCAGCCCCCCACTCACCCCGCAGCAGCCTTCCCCTCTCCGCCCGCCTTACCGGGGCTCCCCGTGGCCGCCGCCCGCCTCAGCCGCTCCACTAGGGTTTGGGATTTATTTATTTTTTGCTGCCGTTCCCCTCCTCTCGCCCTCTCCAGCTCCCACTAGTGAGCACACAGCCCGCCAGCCCAGCGCCGCCGAGGATCGGCCGCCGCCCCCCCGCGGGCGGCCGGCGCGGAGCCGCCGCCTTCTCAGGGCCCTGCGCGGCCCCGGGGACTGCGAGAGGGGCGAGGCGACGCCCTGGCCCCCCTCAATGAGAAACGGAGAGCAGGGGGAACAGCCCCTCCGAAAAGGAGCCGGGCCTCCGCTACTCGCGAGGGCCCACCTGGAGAGTGCTGCGTTCAGTGGGGGCCCCAGCGCGGGGGGGACGTGGAGCTGCTGGAGTGAGTCCAGAGGAGGGCCACGAGGATGATCAAGGGGCTGGAGCACCTCTCCTGTGAGGACAGGCTGAGGGAGTTGGGGTTGCTCAGCCAGGAGAAGGGGAAGGCTCCGGGGAGACCTTATAGTGGTTTTCCAGTACCTAGAAGGGGCCTACAGGAAAGTTGGGGAGGGACTCTGTCAGGGGGTGTAGTGATAGGTCAAGGAGTAATGTCTTTAAACTAAAAGAAGGTAGATTTAAATTAGATATTAGGAAAAAATTCACGACTCTGAAGGTGGTGAGGCAGTTGAACAGGTTACACAGAGAAGCTGTGGATGCCCCATCCCTGGAAGTGTTCAAGGCCAGGCTGGATGGGGCTTTGGGCAACGTGGCCTAGTAGAACCTGTGCCTGCCCATGACAGAGAGTTGGAACTGGATGGTCTTTAAGGTTCCTTCCAACCCAAACTGTCCTGTGTGTTGTGTGGAATTTATAGCATCAGCAGTAATTTATTGCTAAGAGTAGGCTGTACCAGTCCCCACTGTAGATGTTCCTGCTGTAAGTCATACCACACCTCACAAGCAGTCAGCACTGTCCCACAGCACCTTACAGGCACAACAGTAAAAATTCAGCCCAGAGTGTTCGACCTCAGTGCTATTTTACTACGGCTTCCCCATTTGCTGCAATTGATCAGTAAGTGATCAACAGCTCTGGTTATCATATTAAAAGTTTCTGAGCACAATTTAGTCTGTTATAACACATGATAAAGTTTGCAACTTCGGAGAAAAGGTGAATTCAGAATGGGAACACTTGACATGCAACTACAGTAATGTTTTACTGTGCATCAGGCGCACACTTTGAAGCGAGCTGTGGAGTGATCCCAGCACACAGCTGCAAGCAGTAAGCCAGAAAAGCATCCCAGGGGCACAGCTAACAGGCTTTGGGTCCCACCTGCACCCTGTGCACCAGGCTAGGCTGAAGCCAGGTTGAGTGCCTTGGTCTGAACGCTAAGCCCCCAGCACCAGCCAATTCAGACTGCAGATCTCCTGGGCCACGTTCACTGATAGTGCAGACACACATTACCCTAACCTCGTAGATAGCTTCTATTTCTCACACTTAGAGGAGTAAATACTCTCCCTCAGTTTCTGAGAGGATTAATATGTTCATATCCACAGAAGCTAGTCCATTCCCCTTTGGCTCAGGGCATTTAACTTAAAGACAGAAAAGACTGCACTAATGTTTTAAGGCAGCTACGTGGAAGAACGAGCAAAGTAGCTCCAGTGAGGGAGGAAAGCTGCTTTCACTGCACCTTTGTGTTCTTAGGCCCAAACCTCAGTGTCGGAAAGACCGAACACTGTAGACATTTATTCTATTTTTCACACACCTCAGTCAAAACCAGAGCCAGGAGGGATGAAATACTGAAAGAAATACTTATTGCTAGCTGAGACAAGAGATGAAAACAGTGGAAGTCTAAGGACAAAGCCTGCTTCAGTGATATTTCTGAACAGCTGTTTTGTGAAACCTGTATATAAAAGTTATTGTTGTGCACTTCATGACCCACACTTTTTTGGTCTGTAACTTAGCCTCTGCTCATTATAATGCAGATATATTGTCTATTGTGAGCCTAAAGTTTCTCTCTGAGATGACACTACTTCCCCTTTTCTGTTTGCCTCCTGCAGACAAACAAGGGAAGACAGAGACAAATAGAAGCAGTTGCTCTTCTAGAAAAACAGCTGAATAACTACCCCATGGTGCACTGGCAAGAGAAACCTAGAAAACAGATCTCAAAGTGGGGAAAAACTCAGGAAGTAATAAAGAGAGATTAAAGGGGACAGGACACAAAAATAAATAGAAAAGGAACAAAAGGTAGGTTTAACAGAACTGGAAAGTGCTGTAAATTGAAATAGTTGGCAATGAGAAAAGAGGTGTTATGAACACCTTTGGTTCACACTGGAGAACTGAGAGACTGAAAACTGCGGTTTTCTTTGAAGCACAAAAATAATTAGATATCTTGAGCATAAGAGAGTCAAGGGTTTGTGCTATACTGCTACAATGCCAGTGTGCAGCCAAAAAGAAGCAAGACTTGCTTACCAATTTCCTTGAAAACATACAGCAACTCTTCAAAGAGGCATGCCCTTCAGAGCTGCTGTGAATCAGCAGCCACAGGAGCTATTCAGCCCTAGACTGAGCTCTAATGAAAGCATGAGCTTCCTCTTCACAACCTCCAACTAATCTTTTCTAAATGGATCACTTCAGCCACCATTCTTTAACTCCTAATTACGAGACCTCATTAAAACAACACTTGAATGAAGATGCTCAAAATATTGAGCTCACAGTGATGATACTGTATGTAGTATTTCCAAATGAGTATTTCCAAATGAGACTGTTTGAGGTTGCCGGGTAATTGCCTTAATCTTCTATCATTGCTAAGGTAAACAGATGAAACCACAAAAATGCTCAAGCCTCCTGGCAAAGTTTTCAGCATGCTTTCACCTTCCTGACCTCAAAGCGCTGAGCACTACATTATTGCTCTGCAATTCCTTTGGATGCTGTATGTTGTCAGTGGAGGAGATCTCCCACAAAACACATGCAAATAAGCTATCCAGTGGTAAAACAAATATTGTGTGATCTCTTCACTTTTTGTCTGTGTTCAGGCAAGACGACATAATCCTTTCCGTTCTAGAAGCTAATGCTGTGCCTCTTTCCCAAACACTAGTGTTCTCTCTGTCTTGTGAAGAGCTACATAATAAACAGAAGTCAGCTTGTAAAAATAGCCCGATGTATTTCACAAAGGGTAATCACATGCAAACACTTTATTCCTATATTCCCAACGTTGTTTTTCCTGCCCAACCAAAGTTGCAGGTTTCAGTAATGCAGGAAGAAACAATGTTACCATGCCAGATTAACTAGACCTTGCTCTTTACTGTGCAGACAGAAACATACGATATTTCATGGCTTTCTTACAGTTCTGTAACATGATTACATCCTATCTTCAAAAGTCAATACCAAACTTCATTTGTCTTTGTTTACTCACAGATTATAGCTGATGGCTCTCTACTGTCTGTTTGCTGGAGGTATAGTGTCTGAAGTGCAGTGCTGTGATTTTCAAATCCACCCTTTAACTGTGACAGCCATATATCAAAATCCTCCATCAGCCAGCCAGAAAATGACTCAAGAAAAAGGCAGTTGCCATATTCTTTTTGTCAGAAATTATTTTGTTGAGCAGGTATACTGATCACCTCCCCAATACTTTTTTTTTTTTTTTTTAAATAAGCATACTACAAGTAAAACATTTTAACAACCAAGAGTTGATCCACATGTGATCTGTAGACTCAAGTTGTGCTTATTTGTATTCAGCAGTCTTGTTTTGTATTTGCTGTGCAAACTTTACAAGGTCAGGCTAAAACATGCCTCTTGTTACCTCCCTCTGCCACACAAAGCATATGCACATGTATGTGTTTGAATATGTATTACAACAGTATAGTACTGAAAAACCCATCTCAATAAAAGGAGAGGAAAAGAAGAAAGGGTACATGCTTCCCATGTGAAATGGTAATTGTGAGAGGGACGGAGAATTGGAAAGAACATAAAAGGCACTGTATTTGAACAGAATTATTTAAGACAGCAGTTCCCAAACTGAGATCCAGGGACTAACTCCCTCCTGGGGAGAGCAGCTGGCTGCCTGCCTCAGCATCTTCTACCAGCAAGAGGAGCCAGCAGTCAGTCATAACATCCTCTGCAAGTTTCTATGTGCCGGGCTCCTCTCCTTGCAGATTTCTGGCACTCACAGTTCTTATTGATTTAAACGGGGCTTGAAAGCCTTCAGAACTGAAGGCTAGACCTCTTCACTAAAGAAGAAAGCTTGCAGCGTAGAAGCCTTTAGAGGAACTTTAAAAGAATAAAAACAAATGCTTGTCTCTAGGACAATAGCAGCAGGGAAGAATGCTCTCAGACGAAAAATAAATCTGTTGCCTATAACGTTTTTAGCTTCAGTTAAGATACTCAGTCTTCAACTGGAGACAAAATACCGTGGATGTGGGGCACATCCCAGAACACCTGGGTACACGTTGCCTTGCTGATTGAAGCTGTGCACCCAGGTCCAGCAAATTTGCTCTTCACGTGCCTAAGAGCTCCAAAGAATGGGAATTCAGACTCAGTTTTTTGGTGGATTTTGTTATTGTTTTTCCACCCTTCAGCAGTATTTTATAGCTTCTGCCCTATGAACCACTAACTATTTTTATAATATGGATTAATTCCTTTTCCAGTTTAAAGAAACAGCTGAGATAGCAAACTTGAACAATTTCATATTCTGAACTCTAATTAGCTTAATGTAATGTTGTTTGTTCAGGAGTGCTGGTCCTTTAGTCAAGTTTCAGCATAATCCCAACATAATCCCTGATTTTTTTTCCACCTTTTACATCTCATACTACTTTGAAATATTTTTAAAGGTTTTGATCTATTGAACACTTACTAGAAGGCTTGTTTAGTGCTACAGTATTTTCTTTGATCATTTCTTTGAAACTTAATCCAACAGGTGTTATTTTAATTAAAAACAAGTCTGTCATCATTCTTTTATAATAGTAATTTCGTTTCACTACTATGGGTTATATTTTATGTATTTTCTTCTTACAGTTCCTTAATTTAGGACTTGCATAGTGTGGCATATTTACTGCTTCTTATTCCTAAATAGGGTATAGATAGAAATATTCTAATTCTTCCTATACTGTAATGTTATTTACTATTAGTGGAATTCCCTCTTGGATTTAAACCCTTGAAAAAAGGGATGAGCTTTCTGGAGAGCATGAACTGACTGATTTAATGCAATAACAACAGTTCTCCCTAAATGCAGCTGTATAGTCACGGGGGATGAAATTCAACCTTGTGCAGAATGCCGGTAAAAGATCTAAGTATTCCTCAAGACATCAGAATAAGGACATAGGCTTGGTCTTGAGTCAGCAAAAGGAAGTTCTTGGAACAAAACTGTCTTAGTTATTTACTGTTATCCAGAGCCAAGGAGAGGGGAGGAGACCCTGATGGAAGTACAGGGAAAAATCAGCAGAGTCTACATAGAAAAATGCATTTCCTTTTTGAAATCTTCCTTTGGGCTTTTTTTTGCCTTTTCTAAGTGTGTCACTCTTGATCTGGAGAACAGGGGTAGAAAAAGAGTTGGTTTCTACACCAGTGACCCACCCACCGCAGAGAGGTCCCACGCTGGGAGGCTGTTACATTCTTCCAGAGGAAAGGAATGGGGACTTTGTTTTAAATTCTGTTTCCTTCTATTTGTGGGTACCCATTTCATGAACCACAGGCCCAACTGTACGGTACATTTCTCCTATACCCACAGTGGAATATGTAAAAATACAAATGACATTCATCATCTCATAAAAGGATCCTTTTCATTTGTTCAGTGTTGTTTGGTGTGGAAAGCAAAGAGAAACAAGCCATGGAAAACAAAAGAAAGCTGACACGTAGAACATTGCATGTCAGGGATAAAGCCTCACTGTGAGCCAGGGAATTGTCATCATGCAGGAGTTACATCAGACTACAACCATCTCCAGCACTATTTCACTAGCTCTCCCCACACATATCATTGCTGCATGGTTATCTGTCAGTCAAACAACTCTAAAAATAACAGCCAAATACCCTTGTATTTATGACACTCCTTCCCTTCCTCTATGTGCAATACTTTCAAGATCTGCCATGTCACATAATCCATTGGACTGCTGCTCTCTTTTCAAACGCAGAGATGACTTCCAGTGTTTTAGTCTCCTGACTTTCTCCTGATGAGGCTCCAAGGAGCCAGCCCTTTGATGAGTTAATGACAGAGCATTGCATCAGGTGAATCCCAATGTATACAACATCCGGAAAAGAAGAAAGGTCCTTTGTCTTGAGCTCATTCTAGAAATTAGAAAATTCTTGGCAAGAAAACATTTTGAACAGCTTATGAATGTATCCAGGAATCACTCACCAGATCCCCTACCCTCCACCCCCCAGCTCTACCATGTCTTCATACTCTGATTTAAGACATTTATTATTTTATATCCTCCCAATACACACAATGGCTGTGTGATTAGCTGGTTATTGAACCTTTGGAAAGCTAGTCATTTGGGCCAAATCCTGCTATTGCAGTTTTTCTTCTAAAACAAACAAATCTAATAAAGAAACTTATACCTTTGTAATGCTATTAAGAGGAAAGAGAAAACTTAAACATATTATCAGCCATAAAAACAGTAACCAAACAACCCAGAGGTAAATACTGGAGAGAGGAAAAAAAAAAAAAGAAAAAAAAAAAGAAATTATATATAAGCAGTGACTTTTCTTTGTATCTGATTACAGTAACAGATACCAAGAAAAAGTCATTTGAGGAAAGGACTCTTCTCCCCAACAGATGCCCTCAGAGGCTAGAGAGATTGTCTTTCCTTCTCTGGCCCAGTCAGTCCAGCTATTCCATAAAAACCAGAACGATCTTAAAAGAACAAGGGCCAGTTTCCCCACCCTACCCAGAGTTCTCGCAGGAGAGATCCTTGGCTTCCCAGTGCCATCTTTTATCCCCCCAAGCACTCTCACAGAATATGCTGCAGCTCCAATACAGAGATTCCCATGGCATTTTGTTTCTTATAAGGGCTACTGGAAAAAGAACCACATGTCCCAGACATGTTGTTAGGGCACCGCTTGGGTTTAGGAGTTTCATTGTCAGAAGAAAACAGGAAACTGAAATAGCTTGCATCTACCAGAAGCTGTGCTATGAAATTTCTTCAAATCCAGGACCACAAAGCAATTAGTTTTCTTCAAGCCACTTTATACCTATTAGTATAGGTAAGAGTTGGGAGAAGAAACACTGAAATACTTGAAACAAGGAGACTCTATGCAGAAACTGGATTACAGTTATTTTCCTGCTGTGTTCCAGTGCCAAGACCAAAAAAAAGGAAGGACATCTGTCTGGTGGAAAATAAAGTGGGATTTTTTAAATCCCCATTTTAGTGCTTAACTATAAAGCCACTAATTATGAAATAAGAGCCATCTATTATTAGAATGTAATGAAACTGAAAATTGTCTCCTTATATTGCCAAGATGTCAAGAGTAAAATCCCCCCAAAGCCAATGTATTCTCCAGCCACCAACCCAAAACAGCTTAGCAGAGCTGGATAAAGCTGCAGATCTCTGTACACTTGCTGCACATATGCTAGCAGTCCCTGTTAGTAAATGCTTGCACTGATCTCCTTTTTAATGGATCAGGTATCTCTAAAATCTGTGCACAGATTACAGCATATTGTATCTTTGTATGCTGTGGCACTGCACTGGAATCAGAGCAGAACAAGAGAGAAGGAGCTGCCCCTCTAGGAACCACTTTTCCAGCACTAAGTCATTTGCTTGCATGCTCTTAGGTCTAGCTGCATTCATCCTCTGCTCTCCTTCATTCTGAAGGATCTGTTTCACCTTGCACAGCTTTCCCCAGATCCTAACGGCCACATCTAATATCTTCCCCTGGGTCTGGGAGAAGATGCGCATCAGGGAAACATTTCTCTCTTCCCCTGCCTCCAATATGGTAGCATCACCTAAATCTGATATTCATTCTGTTTTGTTTAAGACAAATTTTGTGAAGGCTTTTTTATCAAAACTGGCAAATGTCCATGCACACTACCTATAAGCACTTAGGTGGAATCCTGCTTTCACAGGAGCATAGTACAGAGAGAGATCTACCACTAGTAAATTACAGCTATTTCTGCATTAGATTTATAGAAATCCTTTAAACCTTTTCCTATTACTGTTATTGTAACAATAAAAGCAGCAGCACACAAGGAACCGTCCCTTTTATCTCCATCCATCATATGGATAAAATATATAAGATCTCTATATTTAACTTCCAGTTCCCTGGGTGAAAAAGCAGTTATACGGTAGAGCACCAGCTCCTGCCAATTCTGGAGAACATTTTACAATACTGAAAGGCATCGTACAAAACCCTTTCTGCTCAGACCTTCATAGACGGTATATTCTCATGTTGGAGCAATCACATTATGGGTTAGGTATCAGATAGAAAGTTGAGAGCAGCATCCAAGTCCCACTGAAGCCCTCTTTGGGGAATTCAAGTGGAAGGGAAGCAGCCCAAAGGGCTGGCATGAGTATGCTTCACTGGACCCATTTGAGAAAGCACTCCTCCCAAGAGGTAAAGCCCAACATGTACAAGTATTGAGCACAAGAAAAGATTGCCCTGTTGACTTTGTTGTGTCCTTCACTGACTCCCACAGACTTTAGTTTTACTGCTGAGAACAAGTATACTTGGAGAAAAAATAAAGTTTAGGAAGGTGCTCTAGAGGAAAAAAATTTCTTCTACCCTGCAACCACAGTATCTAGGGTTTTTTGTTTTGTTTGTTTTGTGTGTGTTTTTTGTTTAAAAAAAATCTAATTGTTCATTGTTAACACCTCAATGTTTTAAATAATACAGGCAAACAGGGTTGCAAATCCAGAGATATGAATCCATACTATGTGAATTCTATTTTAATTTTTAAAATAACGGAAGAAAGCCCAAACCATTATTTGAAAACAAAACAAAAAAGATTACTTAAATGGAAGTTTAAGGCCTCTCTTATTGAAAATCCCAGCATTCCTCCAGTACTTACAACTACCACGACATAGGAACACTACTAGTCCTTTGAGATGCCCTTTAAAGGCAGTGGCACCTTACAGAGAAAGCATTTGAAAATATGCAGCTTTATTTTTCCAAGGTGCATCTGGTTTTAACTTTTTATCTCCAGATTAGGGAAAGCTACATACTGCAATATTAAATGCTTTTAGTGAACAGTATTAAAGAAAGAAAGAAAAAATAAATTACTGCATGAATATCTCAGCCATAAAACCTGAAGTGGTTGCTATTGCATCTCAGCTCACTGCCGGATGCAGTCAGCAACGGGTAAATGCTCAACTCCTATAACTCTTTGATTACAAGCCCTTACATTCTTTCTGAGTGAGGTGGTATGCCATTGCAGTAGCTGTTTTTTTTCCTCTCTTTGCAATTGTTATTTTCCGAACATAGGCTTTCATTGAGCATTTGACTTTAGACACGTTATTTAACCAAGTGTTTATCAAACACCTGGAAAATCACTCTCCTTTAAAAATTTTATGATGGAAAAGCAATTACCCTTTAAACCATGTTTCAAAGTCAATTCCCAGGAATTCTTTGGAAGCAAACCTCAGCTTTCTCTCCTGCTTAACACCCAATGTCACTCAGCAAGCATGTAAACTATGGATTATTATATTCTTTTAAAGTTTAGTGACGAAATACGGATGAGGAGTTGTTTTTTTTTTTTTTTTGCAAGCCACAGCTGTTACTAAATGGAAGTTAAATGGACCAGGATGGGGTTAGTTACAAATATTTCAATTCATTAACAGTGTTTAATTCTGTAAAGCTATTAGAACCAAGTGTGTCTTAAGCTTTTTCCAGACACCAAAAGCAAAGAGCAAATATGAATGAAAGGCCTTTAGATTTCAGATGAAAGAAAACCAAACCTAAAAAGCCTATACAAGAATAAAAAACAAATTTATAGTAAGAACATAAAAAAGCCAACGATATATCTCTAAAGGCCTGTACCCAGCTGAACACAGGAAGATCACCAGCCTCAATAAACAGCAGTCTTTAGAAAATTAAAAGTGCATTAGGCAGTAAGCAAAGATGCAAGAGTTGCATGCAAAATTGCGCTGTGGGGTTGTCTTAGTAACATTAACTTCCTTTTTACATAGGGAAGCAGCGTGTAAAGGTTCTATGTCTAGAATGCAAAACGCTTTCTTTGGGGTAGTTTTAAACAAGGATCAGAGATTCAGTTTGACCAAAAAGACAGAAATAGGCAGTAAAGCCACATTCCAGATTAAGATCCTGACCTCCCAATTCATACATTCAAAAATTCTGAGGCCTAACTAATTTGTGCCTGACTCATTATGCCATCACATTTCAAACAAGAAGCCACATCAATCAGCATTTGGCCACTCATCTTGTCAAGGCTGGGGCTGGTGAGTTCCCAAGCTGCCCTTTCCTCCCTCCTCCCCCATTACTCCAAATTAACATGAGAAATGAAAAGAAAAGGCAAGGGACCACACTTCAGAATTACGTTTTTAAAATCTCATACGCTATGCACCCACATTGGAGATAAGCACAACTCCACTACAAACTTATTTCTTAAAACCTTACACACTACCTGTGCAAAGTCCAAGTGAAAGGCCAGTACCACGTGTGCTCACCAGGTGGGCAAACACCTCTCTAGAGCACAAGATCCTTCCGGATACTCCACTCCTATGCTCTGTCTCATACTTTTGCTCTACCCCACTATGACATAAGAAGCAAAGCTGCAAGGTCATAGCACCAGGCAGCCGCACTCTGCAAGTGGGAGCCAAGGGCCACCCCAGCACCAGCCATGCCCTCACCCCCAGCGTACCTGAACGCAACAAGCAGAGCCAGGTCCCTCCCTACACGGCCATGGCAAGGGGTTAGCCAGGTCCAGGCAGGAGCAGCAGGAGACAGGGCTAAAGATAAGGGTTGAAGACACTCACAACATAGCTCAACAGGAAAAAAGGGATGCTCAGGCCTGAGCTGTAAGTACATCCCTGGTCCCATGGGCAGGGTGTAAGTCGGGTGGTAGTCCCAGGCAGGGCTACTCTGGGCAATTAAGGCTCATCAGCATGCTCAGGGCTCAACAGAGTGTAGTCAGACTAGTATAGGTGGGTAGTTCACAAGATTACTGTAAGACTAGAGGTCACTCCCCAGTTTATTATTTTGAGTGCGAAAAACATGTGCCATAAATGTAAACAAAGAGTTGAAACTCTCTCAAGGTCCCAGGGACGAGTTATCTCCCTTAATTTGCACTGAATGGGGACAGCTGATGATGCTTGGTCCTCAGGCAGCTTCTCCAGTGACATCGAGTTAATACAAGACACTGTTGACTTTCTCTTTATTTTCAAGAAAATATATTCTGTTAAAATGTTCTGAAAGTCACCAGATTTAAAAGCAACAGACACTTTATACTGGAGCAGCTAAGGGAACAGAACGTACTGTGTAGACTGGCGTAAATACACTTGGGTATCTTACAACAGACAAAAGACAAATTCCAAATAGTAAATTACAGCAGGTGCAAAACTCATGGCCAGTTTCTGTGGTTCATCAAACCTCTTTTACAGGGAATGAAAAATAAAATTAAACTAAAAGCTGTGATATGGTCAAGGTCAAATACTTTTTGAGTACATTTTTACAGCTGTTTAGAATTCTAATTCCTTCTTAAATCATAAGTAAACAACAAGATTACCCCCAGGATCAGTTGGCTAAACAAAATACTGTCACATATTGCCAATTAGTAAATATAAAGCCACCTAACCATGAAACATTGCTGTTCATAATAATGGATACTACTGTCTTCAGATTCCCTAATGGAATACTCTTTTTGCAGACATGAGACTCATCAGAGTTAAACCAATCCCCTGGAAGATGAAACAATGCAATAAAAATACACTCCACTTACCAACATTTGCAACACTTACCAGAAGAAAATACTGCTGAGGACAATTACATTGGACTCTCATTTCACAGTTCCCACTAGTGATAATGTAATATTTTAGATGTATTCAGTGGACCACATGCTTATGGTTTCTAAGACATTACTATTGTCCTCTGGATTAAAACAACTTCTTTTACAAATTGTAATGATGATACTTTTGTGCTACCACAGTGCTCGTGTAGGCTAGCCTGAAACATCTCCCATAATCTCCAAATCTAGAGAACAGCAGCATGAGGTGGCTACATGTAGTGGACTTCGATGAAGTTTTAAAATCTTGAAAAAATTGGGTAACAGATGACAACAGCTGTGGGTAACAGCTAACAAATGATGTTATTTTAAATAAACATACTTTCTGATGCAGGATGTTTCCATATGGAAGGGAATTGAGTGCATCCTCAGTAAGTTTGCAGACAACACCAAGCTGGGGGGAAGTGTTGATTTGCCAGAGGGTAGGAAGGCCCTGCAGAGGGAGCTGGACAGGATGGGTCGATGGGCAGAGGCCAATGGTTTGAGGTTAACATGGCTATGTGCTGGCGCCTGCACTTTGGTCACAATAATCCCACGTAGAGCTACAGGCCTGGGGCAGAGTGGCTGGAAAGCTGTGCAGCGGAAAAGGATCTGGGGGTGTTGGTTGATGCTCACCTGAACATGAGCCAGCAGTGTGCCCAGGTGGCCAAGAAGGCCAACAACATCCTGGCCTGTGTCAGGAATAGTGTAGCCAGCAGGACCAGGGAGGTGATCATCCCCCTGTACTCTGCTCTGGTGAGGCCGCACCTCGAGTACTGTGTTCAGCTTTGGGCCCCTCACTACAAGAAGGACATCGAGGCCCTGGAGTGTCTCCAGAGAAGGTCTGTGAAGCTGGTGAAGGGCCTGGAACACAAGTCCTGTGAGGAGCGGCTGAGGGAGCTGGGGTTGTTTTCTCTGGAGAAGAGGAGGCTCAGGGGAGACCTCATTGCTCTCTACAGCTACCTGAAAGGAAGGTGTGGGGGGCTGGTGGTCAGCCTCTTCTCACAGGTAGTGATAGGACTAGAGGGAATGGCCTCAAGTTGCGCCAGGGGAGGTTTAGGTTGGAAATGAGGAGACATTTCTTCTCAGAAGGAGCAGTCAGGTGTTGGAACGGGTTTGCCCAGGGAGGTGGTGGAGTCACCATCCCTGGGGGTGTTTAAGGTTGGACTTGGTGCTTAGGGACATGGTTTAGTAGGTGACATTGGTAGTAGGGTGATGGTTGGACCAGATGATCTTGAAGGTCTTTTCCAACCTTAATGATTCCATGATTCTATACTTCTATGACTGTTTGTTAGAAGAGGACATAAATGAGTCAAGTACTCTTCAAAATGTATTGCTAATCTCTGTGGTGAAAAGTAACATATGGATGCATGCACAGCTTACTTCTGTCCCTCTTCATGAGAGAGACTTTGGACTATAAAAGGTCCTCATTTTCTTCCAAATAGCATAGATGGACTGAGCAGTATGAACAGAAACTGTGGATGGGGAGACAAGCAATCCTAATAAACAGCAAGTTCCCATCCCAGATGATTCTGGTGGCCACAGATGTAAAGACAGAAATACAGAAAACCAGATAGCAAAAGTTTAGTCAGGTAAATTGTTGTCTACTTCCCATTTACCTCTCATACAGAAATCTAACTGCAATCAAAATGGTGATGAAATATAAAATAGCTTCTGCAGCCAACTTAATGATTAGTGATATAGTGGCAGAAGTTTTCTGGGGATGCTGCACAATCATTATAAGCATGGGCATTTTGTAAAAGTCTAGATTAGATGGATTTTAAAACCTTAAATTATGTTCTTCTCTGGGTATCAGAAAGGGGATGTCACATGTCCTGTGGGCACACACACTAAGAAAAAATGTACCAGCCAGGAAATGAACAGGGGAATGGCTGTGGGGACAAAGGAAAATGTTGAATTCAAGCAGCCAGAAGAGAAATAGCTAAGCTGTGAGAAGAAATTAATGCTATATTGTGAAATAATAAGGAGTGTACAACTTGTTTAGACTGTAAAATTCCTCGATGCTGGGAAGTCCATACAAAATCTTCTTTCTCTTTCTCTGTACCTACAAGATACTCTTGGCAAGATATACATTGATAGATTTTCTGAGCTTGAGTATCACAAAAACCTGCATTTTTTATCAGGAATAAAATTAAATTAAAAAAAAAAAAAAGAGTCCAGGAATACTGCAGTCCTGCCAAAATGCTCCCATTTAGGGGAGACTCCCTCATGCTGGATTAAGTTTTAGGCTATTTTGGTCTTGCTTGTCTGAGGAGGGATTTGCAGGTGTATTTCAAGTTTAAAAAAAAAAAAAAGGAAAAAAAAAAAAGAAAAAAGAAAAATAAAAGACATACGTTTCCCTCAGGAAATTGGTGTGTGTATTGAAACTCACATATGCTGACCTATGGTAAGGACTTGAGCTTTTCGGATAGAAGTAAAAAACATCTTCAGCACAAAAGGTAGAGACAACCATAGTATTAGGACCTGGTGCCTACCCATCTGATGGGAATTTTTATGTTCGTTAGTATAAAACCTGCACTTTTGTCCAGCAGAAAGTACTCATGGATGCACACACATCAATGTGTGCTCCCATACACACACTGCCTTGTGCTGCACATTCGATGCAGCATATTGCCAGCAAGCAAGGATGCTGCACTTCAGGAGCCCTTCAAGTCATACTATACCCACTTGTTAGGCCTTGCACATTTCAGGAAATGTCTTGTAACCCCATCAATGGACTCTGATACACTAGTTTGTGCTTATAGGATTTTAAAAAGGTAAATCTTCCAAGTAAAATTTTGCTTTTCCTAAAGCATCAGCAACTTTTATTGCGTAAGATTATTCCCACAGCTCTTAATAACATTTTTTTTCTGAAGCCTTAAAACAAAAGCACCTGAGTAATCCTGAAAATCATTAAGCATGAATCCATCCAAAATATTTCCCATCATAATCACTTTTCAGCCAGAGACCACTTATTTGTTCATCCATGCCCAAGGCAGCTGACAGCCTGCGTGTAGGCGGCTTGCCTGTTTCCCCCAGCCCAGGAAGCACTTTCCACCACACCCAGGGTTTCTTACAGGTCAAAGCTTTCTCTTTCAATTACAGACCTTGGGCAAAACGTCAAACAAAACAGTTCTTTGCTTAGCTTGGGCTACCACCCTGCCTCTGAAGCTCCTGCCTTCCAGTTCCTCTGCTCCGGGGACTGCACATTCTATGCAGGATTGCTGAGCAATATATACACACAAAGACTAGTGTGGACTGATTTCTTATTGCTTTCAGGCTTCGGAGCTTTGTCTTACTGCTTGAAAAAAAAAGGGGAAGAAGTGTCTTTCCCTACGTACGCACAGATGTCCTGATGCCCTTCAACATCTAACACCTTAACATTTTTTATTTTCTTTATTTTATTTTTTTTCTGCAGAACGGGGTATCGATTACTGACCTGGATCAGTTACCCATATTTTCCTTTCTTGACATTTAGTAAGCCAACACTGTTTGTGAAGTATTCCCATTTTATTCTCTGCTTGCAGTGGACTAATTTCAGTGTGCAAAAGAGCTTTATTCAACTTACAAGACTCTTCTTGGGAGCAATGGATAAGAAAACATTGACCAATAATATATAAAAGGTCAGACCACACAGTTAGTATTTTTTAATAAAATTTAGTAGGATAGATTAACAAAAATCTAGAACTGACAGCATATTCTTTTGCCCTTTTCTGGAAAAAAATAATTGTTTAAACATTTGGTCCCTTATCCCAGCTACTAGTACTTGCCACCAGAACTGTCCATGAATGCAGGAAACATTAGAAAGGCTTTCTGATCCTCCTCTCTGGCCACATAACTGAAACAAAAATACTTGGTTTCAGCTAAAGGTGATATCTTCAACAAAGGCTGACAGCTTTGCTTCTCCAGTCAGGTAAACTGGATGCTGAGGCCAGCTCTAGCTGTGACTACAGTTCTCTGCATGTGTTAGCCTATGACCAAGACAAAAAGAGCTCTGATCTTTCACACAGAAATATGCTAACAAATAAGAAATACATAGCAGGAATCTTACTTTGAATTCAATACTACCTGGAAGTTTGTCTTACCATAACCTCAGCATTAGAAACATTGCTTTTATTTTCACTGTATCTGTTAAAAATGAGCACGAAACCATCAAGTGATGGGTTGCTGTACTAACTCTGGGATATAGCATGTCATTACAAACACAACCCTCCCCCCACCAAAAAATATGGTAATATTTTATGTACATTAAATCATTTTTTGTAAGATAAAAGCTGTTTTTTCTTGGAGCACAAGGCAGGACAATGCCAGAATTGATAGCATTAGGCTCACAAGTGACAAATGCACAGTGTCTGAATGGATTATTTATTTATTTAGCATAAATTAGCATTCTGAATTAGGTTTTTATGAAGCAGTAAATATGAATGTTGACAAAAATAAAAATAAAACACGTTCATAACTCTAAGCTTTCCCTGACTTTGCTCTTTATTGCCAAATACGCTTGTGATAGCTTATTCATTCCCAGAGATTGTCTGTTCCTGATAAAAAGAGCACAGCCCACCTAGTACTGTGATACGTGCAGATAAGTAGTTTTCAGCCCAGAAAAAGTAGATGGTTACTTCAAGACGACCACAAAGGGACAACACAAAAAAAAAAAACAATCTCATATGCAGTGATCTGAAATATGCACAATTTCTGAAAATATCCTCACTATGCCTGGAAAAACCTTGGAGTTCAACAATGTTAAAAATAGTGAAAACTCCTGACATTGACCAAACAGTGTCTTTGACACATGCAGAACAGATCTCTGATGAAAACATCAGCTTTGTCTGCCAAAATGGAAAATCCAGGGCTACTAATATGCCTAAAAATGTTTCTTGAAGCCAAGAGCATGATACTCCAAGTTCTGGCCACATGGTGACTTTAATTTAGCAGCTTCCTTCTGTGCTGTTACGGTGTATAGCTTGCAGTGTCATAGTTACTGGTGTCCTCACAATTTGACAACTGTTGAAGAAGTCCAGGAGTTTATCACAGCAAATGACAGAGCCATCGATCTGGTAAAATAAATAAATAAATAAATAAATAAATATCCTTCTCAGTTTCAAGACAGCCAGATGATGATCTAAGGCCAGAAACGCTGAGTGAAAAATATCCGTCTAGTATGATCCGCCTGCCTGATCTGCCTAACTAGTATTCTCACTAGAAAATGAGAAGTGCTGAAGCTTGAGTTGCCAACTGTACATCATCCTTCCCCTCCTCCTGTGCCAGATAGCTGTCTGTGCTATGTAAAAGACCTTGTTTCTTGGTTTACTTACAGTCATATAGGTGAGGAGTCCTGGAAAATCTCCCATGAAGTCAGCAACTTGGCAGGAAGCAAATGGAATAATTTGCCAGATTTGGAAATGAGTTGGGGAGTGTGTCAGGAGACCCCTCAGCACATGCTTGAAGGTCCTGTGCTAGGATATCTAGAGCCTTTAGTAGTAGAATATCCTGTTTTGTCTTTGCAGTGGAATAATATAGAGGAAACTCAAGAGAGAGAGAGAGGGCATTCTCCCAGTTCCTTGTAAATTACTACATTGCAGGTTCATTATCAGAATCAAAGGCTATAACCAATTATACTTTGGCTAAGACAAAACCCTCTAAGAGTGTTTGGGCAATATCAACAAAATGTTCTCACATTTGAGTATGCAGACGTACTCCGTGCCAAAAATTAGTCTTGATGTATAGCGAAGCTGGTACATGTTGCACTGGGTAGGTTGTCTTTCACCTATGGTAGATGAAACATAAATCAGGCTGTGGAAGTGTTGTGCCATATTGCTCTTCCTGGTTCATTTTATGGATCAACAACTGTTACTTGTAAATAAGATTGAAAAAAGCAGTCATTAATAAGTAACCTTATCATATGGCCCTCAAAACAATTCAAAGTGCCCTTTACAATATACCTTCTGTCTTAAGGCAGGACCCATGCCCTACCACAGAATTCACCATCTAAATGTCTCTTTTTGCTTTTCCATTTGTGATGCATTAGCTGACTGAAGTTTATATTGTTTATAATATTAATTCCCCAGTTTGTCCCTCCTGGCTGCCAACCCATGTTTAATTTGCTCTTTACGGTCGTAATAATTGGAGTCATCTTCAACAAAAACCCTGAGCACCCTTGATAGCCAGAGTGGGAATCAACATCTGAGACCTACAACACCCTCTGATAGTTGCTACATGCATACCTAAGCATGTAACACAATATGTACCTGTATCACATTTAGACCCCGTAATGCTGGTTTTCTACTGGAAAAATTATGACCAATACATTGGGATCTTTTCTACAGCAACCACTGTTACTAAATTTAATTACTTCATCTAATAGCCAAAGAAGCCTTGTCTTCCAATTTATTTTCTTGTGACTGTCAGGTTATTAACCTCTTTATCTGTTACAGAAATTCAAAGGCACTGCTCACTTATGAAGGATCTCATTTCACATCTGTGGAACGTGGAGAATTTCTGAAAGGAGGAAAAGTATTAAGCACAGATGTTCTTTCATTTATTATCCTCAAGAAAATGCATATAAAATATTAGCCAGGTTTAGAAAACTTCTTGCCAACTGTTGATCTACAAGAGAAACCTGTAAATAATTTAGTGAGTGTTGATTATAGAACTGTCTGTAGTCAATCTGTCACACACTAACATCTGTTTGAAGAACAGTTGGTACACTAAAAGCAGGCAAAGCTAAGGGTTAATTTATGCCTGCCTCAGCAAAATGCAGCAACGGACTAGGAAGAAAGGTCCTTTCTTCTCACCTTGGTTACATCCATAGGTCATAAGGTTCTTTTATCTCAGGATTTATGATTCAAGGAGAGACCTCTGTCACTTGAGCTAGATAACTAGGGATCAGTGAAGGACTTTGGGCTATCAAGCCTTGTGTTGTCCCTGGCACCAGTACCTCACCGTGGAGTGGGAGAGTCTGGGGACTCAGAGCAGAAGTGGAAACAGCTGGGGACCAACAGAGGGAAGAAGGTCAGGGGATGGGGTGGTCTCATCCCACTTGTGATCCAGTTGAAAGGTAGTCATCTTAACTAGGACTCCCCTCATCCAATGACCCAATTGGAGAGTGGAAAAAGAAGGTCCAGGCCTATCTGCACATTGAAGGGCTCACCTGTGAACTTGTCCAAGGACTGGTTGGTGTGAAATACCACAAATTATGTGGGGGAAAAATGAGATGAGAACCCCACATTCTCCTCATGTTGAAGCTCTGCTCTTTAGGCTGTAAAGTCATACTTCTCCTCTAGGCCAATGAATCTAGAATTATTATTTTGCTCAGAGACAAATTAAACAAAAGCAAAACCTAAAGAACTATAGCATGGGCCCTAGGATGATTTTCAGATCGGAGACATTCTGATTTCAGATTCCTTTCTAACTTTAGACTTCAGGTTCTGACTTCCTTTCTGACTTTAGGTTCTGACTTCCTTTCTGACTTTAGACAAGGAAGGAAGGAAGGAAGGAATGGAGGAACGGAGGAAGGAATGGAGGAACGGAGGAAGGAATCCTCTCACTTGGTGAATAATCTGACTAGGATGTTATTACAGAAATGAAGGTCTTTTCCTCCAGCTATGTTTTAAAAGGCGGTAGCAGCCATGACTTCCTTTTGTGAGGAACCTAATACTTTCAGCACGTATCATACATTTTCTGAGGAAGCCTCCAACTGGGTAGAATCACTAGCAGGGCTTTTTACTGTGCAACACCAATGGCAAAATCTCCCAACTTCATTCAGATTTGTATACTCTGAATCAGCTTGCACACTCAGCTGTTATGCTCCATTTTGAAGACCCCCCAATACAGTAAGATCTACTGTCCTTGAGGCTGTGAGTTCAAGAATGCACCATTTAAAGAACCTGATGTGTTTCACTTACATGTTAAAAGACGAGTTGCTCAGTCCTGTGAAGATTAGGGTGAAATGTTCAGAGGTACAAACCTATGCAACTGGAGAACTTAACGCCAAGCAGGCGAGCACCTAGAGAGGTCAGGTACCTCCAGAGTCTAGTATGAGCTTAGCAGAGCACTTTTGAAGGGAGGTTCCTAAGCATTTTAATGGCTCTTGCTCCTGCAATGCTTACTAGTTGCAGTAGTAGACAGCTGTCTTTTGTAAATTATTCTAAAAAAAAAAAAAAAAAAAAAAAAAAAAAGAGAGATGGAAAATATTTTATGTCAGTTTTCTTAGAAGTTCTTTCCAAGTTTCTGAAAAGCACAACAGTTGGTACCCCAATGGGCATTACCACCTGTAACTTCTTTCCCATTATGTCAACAGTAAGAATGAAAGCCCAAATTACAGTCTCAAAACCCATCAAAATAAAGGACTACATCCATTAGCTTGGATCAGTGGTCATCTGTGGTAGATTAGCCACAAGAGGAGCTATGTGACGTGCTTTAGTGGTATGTCAGCCAGACACTGTCTGCTCACAGCACAGCAGGATGTAAAAAGAGAAGCCAGACTGTTACTGGCAATAGCTGTGACCATCCCTGTGGAGGACAGTCCTGAGATGTGCTTAGGCAGGAAAGGATGGCCATGACAGCATGGTTGTGCTAGGGCAAATGCTTTCTCCATCATTCTTAAGGGAGGCCAGTTCTGTATCTCTCTCCTTCAGAGGCATTACATCTGCTTTTGGTTTTATCAAATCCCTTTGTCACCCCCACTCTGATAGTATAGGGATGGCTATTAAGTCACCAAGAAAAATCCATGGTTGTAACAAGGA
This sequence comes from Cygnus atratus, assembly GCF_013377495.2. Lineage (NCBI taxonomy): Eukaryota > Metazoa > Chordata > Aves > Anseriformes > Anatidae > Cygnus > Cygnus atratus. The sequence continues at coordinate 9,254,324 of NC_066365.1, forward strand.
ATTCTGTATCTCAGGAGGTGCATCTGCAATTCATTCCTAGGCAATCATCTGATGCTGCTAGATTATATAATGAACTTAAACCTGCCAAGAATGAACAAGAATCCTGTAACAAAAGCAGAGACCTGTTTCACATACTAGATCAAAACAGGCACGAATGATGGAAAGAAACTGTTTCTAAACTGCACTTCACACATTCCAGTTGCAGAGCTTGGCAGACTGTCAAGAGACTGACTGGAGACTCTGGTCTGGGAAAAGAGAGTAGTACCCTGTCACAGGAAACTCTACAACATCACAGCTGGTAGCCAGTGGCACAGACCCCTAATTGAAATACAGCTTTCAGTCATGCATTAAAAATGACAGTTTCTGAGACAGCTGATTCCAAATCTCAGCAGAAACCTGATGTCTTCTTTTGCTTACCTGGTATCAGACTGTCTCCTCATCAACAACACATGACTTTTGGGTCAGAACTTAAACAATCAGGAAAAGGTGATATTCTGTGATTTATGAGCCATTATATTCCATACTGCAGATCCCAAGCATGCAAGGATAGGCAAGCATCATAGCTGTTCCTGAGGCAGGGAAAACAGTGACAAAGAGAAGGAGCTTCATGTCTGTGCACTGTCCCACAGCTTTATGGGGATGCTAATTTTTATTTGGAACTAAGCTCTGCGCCACTCCAGAGAGCATGGTGTTTGACCAAAGATGTGAAGGGTAAATCTGTAGCAGGGAAGAAAGTACTTGGTGCTGTACTTACTCATCCTCCATCAGTTTAGGATATGTAATATGAGTAACTGACTGTACCCTGCTTACTTGTCAGCGGCTTCTCCTAGAACAAATGCACAATGCATTGTGCAAACTGGGTAAGATGCACTATATAGTGCCCTCCTACCTCTTTTACACTCCTAATAACTTTGATAACTATACATGTACCTATCTATCTATATGTATGTTAATAATTTTTATATATGCTGCATCTATGTTAATATCATACCATAATGCACTGCCAATTTTGGAATGATTTTTTGTGCCAGCAGAAGGCATCGAAAACGTAATCTATATACCTTGATCGTTTTGTTCCAAAAGTGGGGAGCTGTCTTCAGTAAGACCAGAACACTAGTGAATGCATCTTTTATGTTTATCTCTGTCAAAGCACAGTACCTTCTTAATGGGTTATCCTATATGTGGAAGTAGTACTGAACTTACTGGTGGGCCTTGTCTGGAGCAGCTGAAAATAAAACTGGCTTTTTACTCTGTCTTGATCCAATGCTCTGCTTTGGACTCTTGGGGACCCTTGGAACATTTTGGCAGTACCCAGATACTGGCCATGGTTGTCCGTAATAGTATAGTTGCCATATTTACTTTTTTGGTGAAGCATTGTACTCAGCCACTGATCTTACTAGTGTCTGTTTGAACCTCTGTGTTCTGCATATGGTAAAAGAAGGGGTCAAAGAGTCCAGGCTCAAACTGCAGGTCTGCTTGTTTTCTCATTCTGCAGAGCTCTGGCTTCTCAGCACCATTTGGGAGGAGGACATGCAGACTGCAGGATAACAGTATTGCTGGCCTTTTGCTATGGCTTCTTCGAAAAAAAAAAAAAAAAAAAAAAGAGAGAGAGACACACACAAGAAAACACACAAAAAATCCACTTAGAAAATATACATAGTGATGAGAAAGAGATTCCAAATGCTGAGGACTTGTTGCTGTAGCTGCCCCCATGTCTATCGAAAAGTAAAGCTAAGCAGAGTCAGAAACGAAATCTGACTCTGAGTTGTTTTAACCATGAACCATTTCTTTCTATGGAGCTGTGCAATAGACTGGAACTCTGGCAGTAAAAAAAGTGCCTGCGTTGCCACCCACCAGATGTCTAGAAGGTGGTCGAACACACTCAAACTCTCTGAATCAATAAAACATCCACGCCTTACAAAACACAGATATTGATGTCTGACTTCAGAGTACAAGCAACCAATGCTTCAGTGCAGCTTGTCCTCATGGATTTTATAACAAAGTCCTAATTACTGACCAATCCTTTTTAAAAATATACATTGAATCAAATACAATTCAGCATATTTAATTGACAGGATACCTACATGTAACAGCAAAATAATCAGTCCTGCAAACAGAAACACAGGTAACACATACCAATTAGTGGCTCAATACATTGCTTTGATTTGAAACAATTCAAAAGACCAAACATGTACTGTTTGTAGTATATGAGAAAATTCAGGTTCTATGCATTTCAATTTTCATCTGTAGCTGTATGAAACAACTATTTCTTTACATTTAGTGTCCAGCCTACCTGCCTTTCTCATATGTTGGTAAAACTCAGGCTAAGTTACTCAGTAACTGAATGTCACTTCTGGAGCCTGAACCTTCAGTCAAGTCTCAAACTAAGTCCAATTAAAATGGATGTAATACCCATGTGATAATTTGGCAAATAGGTTACAATCAATTAGCATTCTCTATTCAATAATTCTCTGGAGTTTTTCTAAAATTTAAAAATGCAGAGTACATTCCAAAGTTATTTAGGAAACCTGAGTCACACATAGAAACTCTTTAATTTTCTCCCTTATTTTCAGCTCCAGCACTTGAGCAAGTTTTTGTTCACAGGCAGATGCAAAGGAGTGTCTCACAGTCTCAAAAGCAACCATATCTGAGCACTGAAAAATCTTGGGACACATGGGATTTTTACTCAGCTCTGCAAACAATGCAGATCAAACTTTTAAATAAGTATTTCTTAGCTTATCTCAGAGCTAATTTATATCTAAAAAAAAAAAAAGACGTATACTTCATCTATATTAGTGTGTGTTTCTCCATGTCTTGGGTGTACAGTGAGTTCTTATGGTGAAACCTTAAACCAAGAATCAACTGCTAAAATGACACCTATTGCAAATTCTTTCCCAAAGGTAACTTTCTACCTAGGCCTATCAGCAAATGCAGGGGCAGTTCTGTACCTAACTCTATGTCTTTCTCTTTCCAAAAATCATAAAACTTTCCTTTTTAATTTTGTAGACAAGTTTTATTGAAGTAAACACAAATAAAAAACAGTCACAGTCTTTGTCTGGGAGTTGGCATTTATCTGCTTCTCATGACCACCAAGAACAGATGAGCTCTTCCATTACCATCATACCACTATCTGATCTCCTCTTACTTTTTACCGTTCTTCTCCATTGAGCACTATGAACAATTTGAGGCTTAAATGAGACTTTATAACATATCTATATGATACATAGCAAAATGAATCTTTGAGCTGGATGGAGCCTCTGAATGAATACAGTCATGGCAAAAACGTCCTTAAAATGAGACCTTTTTTTCAGTAATCTACATGGCAGGAAAAACAAAACAAAGCAAAACAAAAAAAAAATCTCAAACATTTTGAATGTGTTTGTGCTACCATTTCTTCATTTGGCCAGAAGACATAGGACAGACACTGAGTGTTAAATAATTATAAGAAAACAAGGTCTAAGTTATTATTTCCTTCAAGCTTCTCTGCTCTATATCTTCCTTGTAAAGATTGTTAATCTTTTAGCCAAATTGCATGTGCCCTAGTGAATGCACACAACCCCACAGTCCCCCAAGCTCTCCACCACATGTGAAATGCAAACCATTAGATTTACTTTCTCAGAGAATGACAACGGGCTCTTCTGCAGTGTTATTCCCAAGTAAGCCAGCTCTTAAGGACCCAAAAGATGCAAAGCATCTCCTAGAGTCACTCTGACCTTATCTTAGTTGAGGTTCTTTTAGTTTCAGCTTGTGAAATAAAAGGATTTGGGTAGCTCTGTGCAGATTGATGACTTGATAGGAAAATCTAAAGGCAGAAGAAATAAAGATGAAGATTTTCCCATTGCAATATGAAGCAACCACAAAAGGTTGGGAAGTCGATAGGCTGGGATTACTCCAGTGACTGTATACACGCCTCTCTTTGTACAGGAATGGTCGTTTAATCTATTTACAGTGACTTCTACCATGACCTCTGGAATGTGTCACAATAAACTCAGAATGGATCTATGAAAAATTCATAGCTAACCAGATGACAAAAAGTTTGGCTTCCTATTTGGACCAGATGGAAGAGATTTTACATAAAGCCGATGTAGTTTCATTTTCTTGTGTTCAAACCCAAAACAGCTGAGGTCTAAGTGACTTTGAATCACTTGGCTGATTTTTTGCCTTTACTTAATTTCATTTTCCCCTTGCTGTTGAATATACTTATCTTTCAGCTGCTCAGCAAGTTACCTTTATGGAGTTTTCCATGAACATTACTATATAGGGCTGCAGCCAGGTTAAAACAAGATATGTGCACACAGAGAGGAAGGAATAGAGCCTCTTCACTATGCTTATTCTAACAGCTTTGGCCAATCGAAATAATATTTTACTGAAGAGTTTGAAATATTATGAATGGCACAAGCATAAGATTTCACATCCAGTGTCTTATACATCTATTTTCCTTCAGATATATTATCAGAAAATGTATATGTAATAACACAAAGTAATTGACAGAAGAAATTCTATAATGAGGATTAGCAGCACAGATATCATCTTACCAGCCAAACCGAGAATGAAAATAGCGACATCAGTAAGAATTGCATAGAGAATATTTGGCAGCTGGCATAAATCATAGGTGTGATGAATGAGGTGGTTCCAGAATTGTTCTGGATCTGCCTTTCTGCTTTAGGAAGAACTGCAGACCCCATAATGTTTATTCTGCACAGTGTATTATCAGCAATATACATAGCTCAACCTACTAAGCTAATATAGTTCACACTATTCTGTTGCTTCATTTGCCAAGCTAGTCAGTCATTAACTGCTCTTGTGTTTCGTCATTTATTTAACTTCCACATTTTGTAATATTTTCATTCACACCTAAAATCATAGAAAGCTATTAATGAAATAGAAGGTGGTTTGATATAATATTTTCAGCAACATTTCCTGGAAAGTCTATAAAATTACATACGAAACCAGCTAAGCCCTTGCTTTCCATATAGAAAAACATTTCTTGCACACAAACATACAAAGTTTTGACTAGAAGTGTAAAATAAAATTCATCCTTTTTTGTTCGCTTGATAGGATCACAGAATAATTCACCTTGGAAGGAACCTCAGAAGGTCTTTAACCCAAACTCCTCCTCCAAGTCAAGTTACATCAAGTTGCTTTGGCCTTTATTTAGTTGAGTTTCAAAAGCCTCCAAGAATGGAGACTGTATAACCCCTCTGGGCAATCCAATATCCCGATAAAATATAAATTATTTAAATACAATGCAATAAATCTTGTGGGTACTCCTTTTAAGATGTACATCCTCTTACCACATTCCCTCAAAAGACAGAGTATAAACAAACTTGAAAAACAGTCCATCTCAGGTCCTACATGTCCATTTTTCCCTAGTTAGTGTTTCATTAGATCTATGCATAAAAAATATCAGTGCAAGGCTTTATGATTCAAAATATAAATGCTCAAAAATTTTCTTCAGTTCCAAGATTTTTTTCTCATCAGTTGGATTTGAACTTACCTGAAACCCCTGTGATTTCATACACTGGCTCCAGACTTATCTCTGTTTGTCCACAGTATGTGTAATAGCAGTAATGGCCCACCTGGTGTCTGCGCAGAGATTGCTGACCTTCCTGTGGCCAACTGTAAATGAACACAAATGCTCAGCTGAAGTTTTCTGTATTCTCTCGAGCAAAACTTAGATAGACCTTTTGGTCAGCCTCGAGTGTTCTAATGTTACCAATAAGATCTTATTTTAATTTCAGCTCTTTCTGCTGTAGCAGACTTAGTCATGTATAGCAGTTTTATGTAGCACTTTCTCTTTCTGTGTGCCTGTGATAGTGTTGTTGTTTTTTTCTTTTTTTTCCCCAATGATGGTCAAAAAGGCCCAAAGTAGGGCCGTGAAACTTCTGGGTTGCAAAGGAGTTTGTAGTTAAGGTCCTGCTAGTTGGCTATTTTCATTTTTTGGCATCATCAGATGTCTGGAAAAATGCCCTGAAAAATTCAGTCCAGGCACATTGACTTCAGAAATTGTTATATATTAACCAGAAATTTCCTCTTTCCCCACCTACTTTTAAATTTTTTAACAGTGGAATATATTGAAACATGCAGAGAACTGTAGAACAGCCAAGCGGACTTACATAAAACTCAATGAAATGATCCACTTCTGCAGTGAAATAAATCAGAGGAAATATCAGCTAAGAAAGTGGATATCCAAAGAAAGTGACTGCAGACCACTAGTTAAAACTGAAGTGTGATATCCCTTTCAATTCCCATTTTTCTGTTCTTGAATAGTGAATGGCATATTCTCAATAAAGAACTTTTCACTATTAACTGGTTTGGTTTCAGGAGGAAAAAAGAAAAAAAATACTGCCATTAAATCTATTTTATTTTCCATTCTAAACAGAAAAACAAACAAATAAATAAATAAATAAATTGTCATCAAAGTCATCGCTTCCCTTGGACCAGCACAGGATGTTTGCAAACCAATCCCTTCATGGGCACATTTGTCTTTGGTATTGCATGCAAGTGCAGGCACTTCAAGTCGGCTGATGAGCATCTCCAGGGAGATGTGACAAGTGCTGAAATGCATAGGACAGATCTCAGTTTTCCACCCTGCATTTTGTAGCCCAGCATCTTTTGTCTGTGGGGTGGAAGTAAGCAGAGTGCCTTAAAGATGAGTGTAAGGTTGGAAATGGTGGTCAGAGCCCAAATGCACTTGCACCTGATACAAAGAGTTAGAGTGATATTTCTGAGAACTCCCATTACCATTTATAACTATGTTTTCCAAGAAAACTCCCAAAATAGTAGCTGTTGTGAACAAAGGCTGCAGGCTGTAAGCAACAAATGACCTAACCCTCCTGTCTTTTGGGGCATATTTTCTTTGGCCGGATCTGCAGACAGTTGGTACAAGGTGCAGGGGACACTGGCTGGCGCAGGGGGTCGGGCTGGCTCCTACCCTGCCTTGGGAGCCCAGGATATGGCCAAGAGGACAGGACTGAAATGCTGATCAATGGTATGGCCATCACAGCCCTGCTTCTGCCATCCACCTTGCTTTTGCAGTTTGCAACACACGTTGGCAATACAATGCACAAGATTTTGGCTCCAACCTCCACTACCCAACAGGCAGTGGTAAGGAGACCCTATATCAAAACTTGAAGGGGTGGACACACTCTTTTCTGGCTCCTTTTCTGCCAAGAATGGATAGACAGAGGCAGCCTGGGGAGCTGCCATGTGCATCCTATCCCTGGCTTGCCAATTTTAGCCTTCCACATAAAAACAAAAACAACAAAAATAAAAGAAGCAAAACCAAAACCACTGTTCTAGCACACCATCACAGCATGAAGCAAGCAAGCAGTGCAGCAATCATTTTAACTGCTTGCCACCAATTACCTTCAGAGCTTGAGTTTTGGCTTCACTAGCATTTGACTAATCATATCAAAGACATTACCTACGCTTTCGTTACTATTTTTAATTCCCCTGCAATATTAGCTTCAGATTTCACTCTTTTGTTTATTTTTTAATTAAAGACTTTGACGTTTAGAAGCCTTTTTATGTTTCCTACCCTGGCAATATTCAAAGAAGGACTACACAGATGGACAAATAATCATATCAAGATCTGAGGTAACGCTTCCCTTCATCTCAGTCCACTTGGGTAAACTCACACCACATGCCAGCATGAACTATTCTTGTAACAAGGACTGTAAATCCCTGCTGAAACTTATTTAGGAAGGGTAATTTTGGCTATGCATAAGTGCCATACATTAAATATATTACAGGTGAAATCTGCTGGGAAGTGCTCTGACATTTATGAGTTACACAGACAGTGTATATTACAGAGGGTCTAAATTCTGAGAGAATACAATAGAATATAATTTTAGATAGCAATTTTATCTTCAGTCTCTTCAAATTATAAAAGAATCACCAAACACCTTTCAATTCTCTGGCTCTTTTTTTTTTTTTTTTTGAGCAAAACCAAAAAACAACAAAACAGTCTCCATTCTTTAAAATTAAGTAATTTCACTTCAGTTCTTCCTGGGTAACCCCTGTGCAAATGCTATCTGCCTACTGAAGAGGAGCCTGGAAGACTTGGGCAGCATCTGTAGCACAAGATGTGCACATTCTGCACTATAGCTACAGTGCATGTTTTCTTCACAAACGACCATCTTCTCCTTTGCCTTATTATATGTTTTATTTCAAGATTGGCAAGTTATTCCAGCAACCTCTGGGATATGCTTTTGTTAGAGTTATTTGCCACTGAATTAAATTCCTCTGTAAACCTTTGTTTCTTATTGTGCCCTGGTGCATTGGGGGCACCTAGGACTCACTTGTAAAACTGCAGGAGACACGTTTCTTGCACACGGTGCAATTCTCACAAGGGGCTTTAAAAGCTGGAGCCAACTCTCCCACATGAAGGTGGTCCATCGGCTGTAATTCCTGACAGGTCAATGGCTGCTTGGCACCACCTGGATACAAGCTGCTTTGACGTTTTGCTGGACTCATTTCCAAGGAACTGCTTTCGGCTCGTCCATGGCAGTGCGGAATGGAAACTGCTTCTGCCGTGGACAAAGAGATAAACAAAGCCGAGGACGTGACACATGGAAACCCTTTCCAATACACGCATGGAAAATTTGACAAAACAGAAGGCACTGGCCTTTTTCTTTGGCTTTAGCAGTACTTTAAAATATCTCCTAGAAAAACAGCAGTCACTTTCTCATAAAAAGATGTGCTATGACAGCCATACCCCAATCCATCAGCTGCATACGTAGAGACAAGTAACAGATGTCCTTGTTTAACTCACCCCCATTTTGTTTCCCGTAGGCAATTTGGGAGTTAACCATGCCATTCATGGGATACTGTCCTGATGTGCACATCAGAGCACAGCTGAGGCTCATCCGAGGCAATTTTTACCTCGGCAGCCCAAGCAGAGGTATCACTGGTACAGCCATGATGCACAGGTTCCCTCTTGGCTGCTGGGTCCAGACTCCAACCTGACCAACTTCACGTAGCCACTCTTTTCTTCACAGCATCTATAAGTATCTATTTCCTCCTCTACTTCCAGCATACATCTTCTCCCTTTGTTACACACTGGACACATCTTAAATTTGCCTTCTCATACCTCCTTGCAACAATTAGAGGTTGGTGCTCTGGACCTGAGACACAAGTTACACACAGGACACATCATGTAGATCTGGAGCTGGGAAGCATCAGGATAACACAGTCCTGCTGGCTGTGGCCACTTTTAGCTATGCAAAGATATAAAATGTCAAATACTAGATCTTTCACTGGTCTGGAATTAAATATTGCCTCTCCTGGCTCTTAGGTAGCTGTAACTTCTAGGAAAAGATTCATACAGTGACTAGACTCACATAAGTAATTGCACTGTTTCAAGATCACTTAAACTTGTTAGCTTCCACAAATTTGGCTATGCAGAGTATAATAACGTTGTGAATCATTTTGACAAAACAAACAAAAAAAACCCTCAACATAAGCTGACAAATGTGAGGAGCTCAGAAAGTGTGCATAGTCCAAGTTCAGGCAAGGAAGAGAATTAGCCTACTGAATTTCAAAACAATAAAACAATAATAATTAAAAAGCTAGGAGTACAGACATTAATAAACTTACTTTACAAATATAATTTTAAAGATGCCTGTGACACACCAAAGTCAAAACTTAATAAAGCACCTATCTCTACAGGGGTTTCTTGTATGTTTAAAAGGAAGCCCATGCTTAAAGGCTTTGATGGATTTCAGGCACCAAAAATTGTGTTTGCAACAAGGGGTGTGCTACCTGCAGTCTCTGGCTTAGTCCAATGGATGTTGTCCTGTGTCCGGACCCCAAGTCAAAAGGCCATACAGCTTGCTGTAATGAAGGATCTCAATCTTGAGCCAATAACCAAGAATGAGAAAAGGGCTAAAGGTTGGATTTTATACTCATCGTCTTCATAATTCAGAGCATAAGGTTTTCTGTTCTTTGCATATATCTGCATGGCATTATCCATATGACAACTGTAATAAAAGAAAGATAATTAAAAACAGAGAGGTTGGAATTTACACAAAATAAACAGTTTGCTTAATATCTCTAGCTAATTTCCCTTATGAGAAAATTTGAACTAATGCTTCCACCTAAGCTATGTGGGGGGGAGGGGAAGGGAAAGAGGAATAGAAGAAAAAGCAAAATATTTAGCTTACCTCACCTGAAAGCAATCTCCTCTTTGATCCTGTTTTGATCGAGCTGCCAACATCACTTCTCCAGGATCATCAATTCCTTCTCCACCTCTATATGCTCTCTTCCATGCATTGCCTTTCTGCCAACTGTTATGAGCTGAGTAATGTATTAGAATGATTTTTATTAAATTAACCAGAAAGGACTTTTAACTCCTTATTTAGAATTTCCATTTGCAAGAAAGGCTGTATAATTAACTACTTCTTCAGCTATACAAATTTTGCTCTGGCTTTTTGTGTCCAGGACCAGTGTATCAAGTCTTTAACTTCAATGTGAATATTTGTGTTGAACATGCCCCAGACCTCTGGTAGAATTTAAAGCAACTTCATTTCTGCTTACTAGAGAAGCTTGAAGAACCTATTATTAATCTCTTCCTCCCTAGAGCAAACTCTGATCTATGCCTGCGGAGGAAAAAAATAAGAGGGGTCTCAGTGTATCTTTAACTATAGAGGCCTCAGTTTCTGTAATTGCATGGACACACACACAAGCCATATAGCCGTTGCAGTAGTCAGGTCATATCACTGACTGCCGTTCCTGGCCTTTACCTATTAATAGATCTTGGATTTATTTTTATGCTCCAAACCTCTGAACACTTTGAGGTTTGAACCAGACCAGAACATTTATATAAACACCACAGTAGCGTCCACCTTTGCTGTACAGATTGTATTACATTAAAAGAACATCAGTAAGGTTGAACAGTCAAGGCCTCCAAAGTTAGGAAGCAGACAGCGCCAATTCAGTCATAACCTTTGATTACCTGTGTGCATGCTCTGGTTTCCAGAGGAACCCAGTCTCATTCAGTACAGCTCAATGGGATGAAATGAGAACATCCTGTAAAGGTAGCATCCTCATGGCCCATTGTGGATAAGATGCAGATCCTACTTTTCAATGATACACCGGGGCTCAGATGAACAACCCCCAAGAAAGCTGATGAATATCAAGCAAAATCTCTTCCTATTAATTGTTTTTGGAAGTTTTTATTTGCTAACACCAACCTATACATAATAATGTCATGAAAATAGCAGCTTACCATGGGGAGTGTTGGGCTCATCTAACACAATCACACTGCCAAGTTCATCTATGAATAGTCATCTTCTCGTCATAAGCAGTCATCATCCTGAGAGCTTTTCTCATAGGCAAATCATCCAAATAGGAGGGATTGGCTTTACATTAATTGAAACGTGCTGCTGAGATCCAAGTCAAAGCACAGCAGAGGATGCGGCAGCCAAAAACCAATTGCCAAGGGAGCACCTGAGACAACTTATAGCCCCTGTGCTGACAGAGGATGTGGTTTTTAGAAACTCTACTTCCTAAACAAATGAGGCGGGGTAGAGGAGAAACATTTTGTTGTACCACTAAAATATATATTCTCCACTGAACCATCACGTCAGTGGAGATAAAAGGAAACTGTCCCAGAAAGAAGTGCCACTTTCTAGCCCAAGGACAGTTTTGTTACCACATGACACATCGAGGAGGAGACCTATTAGCAGCAAGCACTCTGGATCACAAAAAGTGATTTCAAAAACACAGTTTGGAGAAGAGTACGCTCAGGTGGTGTTATCATGCCTCTGAAACAGAGAACTACACCCTGTTTGCCAAGTCCTTCTATTTCCTCTTCTGTCTATAAGCAAATACACTCCTCTGGGTCAAACCATTTCTTTCACCCCCAGACACTGAAAATGCTTTACACGTTAAAGCATGCTGCACATTCATCCCATGCTCTCTTCAGCAGCACCATCCTTACCTGCCTCATGATCCAGCTGGGGCTGAACAGGCCTCAGCAGGGGGTTGGACCAGGTGACTTCCAAAGGTCCCTTCCAACCTCAACCATTTTGTGATTCTTCCCACCAGCCCAAAAAATGGTTTTAGGAGAATGAGAACAAATGGTTAAAAAGTGGTAAATGGGGTGGTGACTCCCACCATTGCTGGCAGCATCTGGGAGAGGAAGGACCAGGATCTCTTCCAGATGGACAGGAACTCCAAATACAGCTGTGTTGACAAAGTGACAAAGCAAGTTATCAACTGGTGGAGTAGTTCTGTGGTTCCTCATGCCATTATTCATCTCCAGCTGACATGGAGGAAGATATGAAATCTGTGGACTGGACTAGTACTGGATGAGGTACCTAATCTACATATCATAAAGAGCAATGGGTTTGTTTAACTGTGAGCTGTTGCAACCAGCTTCCAAAAATTCATCACCTCCCTGAGCAGCTGGTTGCCACTCGCACTGGTCAACTGGGCTGCTTAGTGCTCCCTCATGCTGCATTTTAAACAGCATGTGAAGAACAGCAGCTCCAACTTTGCATACAGCAATAGATAAAAAGCTTAATTTTAAACCTCATGAGATTTTCCAACCCATTTTATCCTCTGTGTGTTATGGTACTGCACAAGGGCCGCAGCAGCTCAGGGTGTATTTCCCACTCGCAGACCCATGGAGTTGCTCTGCAAAATCTCCACTTGGACTTTAGCAGAGGTGGCCATGCCATGAGCTGGAAGCAATTCGCAAAAGCAAAGCCTTGAGGGAGCTGGAGGTCATTCTGCTACCTACAGACAGCACAGGGTGGGATGCTGTAATGTGAAAAAGCAGCTGGCACTGATAATGTTAAACATAACTTGCTTCAGCCCCTGGGTAGCCCAGGATCAGCTGATGACAAAAAGGATTTGTTTGTACTCAAAAGTACATTGTGAAGACAAAAGAGCTATTTGACCTCAAAGAAAAAAAGCTGGCAGAAGGAAAATGTGCACAATTTGGTGATGAATAAAAATGTAGGATAGAGAGCCGGGAAAAGTCCTCTCCCACCAGACTGCAATGTCTGTGTCCCAGGTAGCAACATCCCTCTCTGCTCCCTGCTAAGAACAGGTGAATCTGCTCCCTCTGTACCTGTATGCATCACCAGCCTTTGTGTCCCCTTGCAATGTTCTCCTTCCCTCCTTGAATGTTGTTTTCTCACATGGGTGGCTTTGTTTGCCTCCCCTCTCTTCCCTCAGACCATCTCATCCAGCACATGATGCAGCCAATGCCCAGCCAGGCCGGCAAAAAAAGTCCTATGCTGAAATGAGTTTGCCCATTTGCATTCCCTCATGTAGTAATCTGGGTATGCATTGAATAAATAAACCAATTCCTTTGCTTTCCCAGTTGCTTCTTTCTGCTCTGAATTTCTGATGCAACCTTGATCCCAGGAGCAGTGTGTGCAACCCTGACTTATAGCACTTCTGACACTACAAGGGGCACTGAGACTCAGGGTGGTAAAAGAGAGCCAGTGCCGCACTGTTGCACTGGGAGAGGAAGGACCAGGGTCGTCTGCACTGTTCTCCTCCTGTTGGCCACACCAAAGGCTGGTCTACAGCCATTTGACGCCTTTCCAAAATATTCATCTGGACTTAGAAAAAGGAGGTCTGCCAACTGTCAGTGTGGAGCCTAAGAGATATCTGTGTGCAACATGTCACATCTAGTTGGGAGATAATCATATACCATGGGAAGATGCCAAGGACAGAACAGCAAATGCTGTTACCAGCATATCCAAGGCCTGTTTGAAGAAACTAAAGAGTACCATTTGCCTTTCTGGTTGATTTTGCAAACCCCTGTCAGGAGGAAGTGAGAGTCTTCCTGGAAAACAACTCATGTATTACGTTGACTCATGCACATATTGGCAGACTAGGCCCACACTGGCACTCAGCAGCAATTAGACTTGAACTTCAATTAATTCAAAATCGAACCAATACATAAGTGTCTAAAGATGCATTTTTGGTTCTGGCTGTCTGCTTTTGCCAAGACCTCAGCAGTGGCAGGATTCAGCCACGGAAACAAGAACAGAGGAGTCACAAGAACTTCGACAGACATCCCACCAGGTAAAGACTGTTTTGCAAGGTTTGTTTGGGTGATGAACAACTTGTTCTGGATGTCATCTCCAAGCAATTGGAAGAGAAGAGGATTATCAGGAGTAGCCAACATAGATTCACCAAGCGGAAATGATACTCAACCAACCTGGTAGCCTTCTATGGTGTCATATGGGCAAATGAGGAGAGAGCAGTAGATGTTGTATACCTTGACTCAAGCAAGGCTTTTGACACTGTCTCCCACACAATCCTAGTAATGAAGCTTAGAAAGTGTGGGATAGATAAGCAGACAGTGAGGTGGGTTGAGAACTGGCTGGCTGGCAGAGCTCAGAGGGTTGTGCTCAGTGGTGCAGAGTCTAGTAGCTAGGCCTGTAGCTAGCAGTGTCCCACAGGGGTGAGTACTGGGTCCAGTCTTGTTCACCATCTTCATCAGTGATCTGGATGAAGGGATAGAGTCCACCCTCTTCAAGTTTGCTGATGATACAAAGCTGGGAGGAGCGGCTGACACACCAGAAGGCTGTGCTGCCATTCAGTGAGACCTGGACAGGCTGGAGAGCTGGGCAGACAGGAACCTGATGAACAAGAGCAAGTGTAGAGTCGTGCACCTGGGGAGGAATAACTGCATGCATCAGTACAGGTTAGGGCCTGATCTACTGGAGAGCAGCTCTGCAGAGAAAGACCTAGGGGTCCTGGCAGACAACAGGCTGGCTATGAGGCAGTAATGAGGCCTTGTGGCCGAGAAGGCCAGTGGTTGAGGGAGGTTATCCACACCTTCTACTCAGCACTGGTGAGGCCACATCTAGAATACTGTCTCCAGTTCTGGGCTCCCCAGTTCAAGAAAGATAGGGACCTTTTAGAGAGAGTCCAGAGGAGGGCCTCAAAGATGAGTAAGGGCCTGGACTGTCTCATGTACAAGGAAAGGCTGAGAGACCTGAGCCTGTTCAGCCTGGAGAAGAGAAGACTAAGAAGTGATCTGATCAATATTTATAAACATCTAAAGTGTGGGAGGCAAAAGGACAGGGCTGGGTTCTGTTCAGTGGTGGGCAGCAATAGGACAAGGGGCAGTGGTCACAAAGTTGAACACAGGAAGTTCCACACAAGCATGAGGAACAACTTCTTTACAGTTCTGTGATCTCTCCAAGGGAAGGCACTCCCCAGAGTGCAGGCGGTAATCCATAGCCTCCACATACTGATTTTCATCTAACTGATTGCATTCTTTGTGTGCACAGAGCTGTAGCCTGTGAGAAGCCAACAGTGAGCTCCCACCCATGCTGAAAGACACTGAAGCTCTCTCTAGAGGAATTTTGCCTTTTCTGAAGACCTCATTTGTGGCCAGTGCAAGGCAAACAGTGCTGAGTCAGCACTGGCCCACAGTCACTAATTGCTCTTGTGAAGAAAAGGAAGAAAAATCCCCTTCTGGACATTTTAGAAACATCTATCTCCAGGACTGTAAGAAATTTGAACTGGCTAAGACCTGAGTCAGCACAAAAACTTTTTTGTTCTTGTTGTTAAATAAAAAATAATAATAAAAAAAAGAATACTGCCTACAGGTTTTTAAGCAATGCATCCTTTCCCAGCGTATCAGACAATTCACAACACTATAAAAATATAAAAGCTACCTCTTTATCAGGTGTATGTCTATATATATTTTACCATACAGATCCTTTTCTGAAAAAAACAAACAAAACATTCATAGCTTGAGTTGTGGAACTAGATGTAGTTACAACCTGTGGCTGTGGGCTTTTAGCACAAGCTAGCACCACTTTTAATTTCTGAGTATGAGAAACTGCACATAACAATATTTTATATGAAACAATATTCGAATATTCTATTCACAAAAAGGAGGACTAAGGAGAATCTCCATCCTTTGCTGGATGCAGGGGGAAACTTAGTTACAAAAGATGAGGAAAAGGCTGAGGTGCTTAATGCCTTCTTTGCCTCAGTCTTTAGCAGCAAAACCAGTTGTTCTCTGGATACCCGGTACCCTGAGCTGGTGAAAGGGGATGGGGAGCAGGATGTGGCCCTCACAATCCACGAGGAAATGGTTGGCGACCTGCTACAGCACTTGGATGTACACAAGTTGATGGGGCCGGATGGGATCCACCCGAGGGTACTGAGAGAACTGACAGAGGAGCTGGCCAAGCCGCTTTCCATCATTTATTGGCAGTCCTGCTATCAGGGGAGGTCCCAGTTGACTGGTGGCTAGCAAACGTGACGCCCATCTACAAGAAGGGCTGGAGGGTAGACCCAGGGAACTATAGGCCTGTTAATATGACGTCAGTGCCAGGGAAGCTCATGGAGCAGATTATCTTGAGTGTCATCACGCGGCACTTACAGGGCAACCAGGCGATCAGGCCCAGTCAACATGGGTTTATGAAAGGCAGGTCCTGCTTGACGAACCTGATCTCCTTCTATGACAAAGTGACGCGCTTGGTGGATGAGGGAAAAGCTGGGGATGTGGTCTACCTTGACTTCAGTAAGGCTTTTGACACCGTTTCCCACAACATTCTCCTCAAGAAACTGGCTGCTCTTGGCTTGGACTGGCATACGCTTTGTTGGGTCAAAAACTGGCTGGATGGCTGGGCCCAAAGACTTGTGGTGAATGGAGTCAAATCAAGTTGGAGGCCTGTCACTAGTGGAGTCCCCCAGGGCTCAGTACTGGGGCCAGTCCTCTTTAATATCTTTATCGATGATCTGGATGAGGGGATTGAGTGCACCCTCAGTAAGTTTGCAGACGACACCAAGTTAGGTGCGTGTGTCGATCTGCTCGAGGGAAGGAAGGCTCTGCAGGAGGGTCTGGATAGGCTGGACCGATGGGCTGAGGTCAACTGTATGACGTTCAACAAGGCCAAGAGCTGGGTCCTGCACCTGGGGTGCAACAACCCCAAGCAGAGCTACAGGCTGGGAGATGAGTGGTTGGAAAGCTGCCTGGCAGAGAAGGACCTGGGAGTACTGGTTGATAGGCAGCTGAATATGAGCCAGCAGTGTGCTCAGGTGGCCAAGAAGGCCAACAGCATCCTGGCTTGTATAAGAAGCAGCGTGGCCAGCAGGTCTAGGGAAGTGATTGTCCCCCTGTACTCGGCTCTGGTGAGGCCGCACCTCGAGTACTGTGTTCAGTTTTGGGCCCCTCGCTACAAGAAGGACATGGAGGTGCTCGAGCGAGTCCAGAGAAGGGCAATGAAGCTGGTGAGGGGTCTGGAGAACAAGGCTTACGAGGAGCGGCTGAGGGAGCTGGGGTTGTTCAGCCTGGAGAAGAGGAGGCTCAGGGCTGACCTTATCGCTCTCTACAGGTACCTTAAAGGAGGCTGTAGCGAGGTGGGGGTTGGCCTATTCTCCTACGTGCCTGGTGACAGGACGAGGGGGAATGGGCTCAAGTTGCGCCAGGGGAGGTTTAGGTTGGATATTAGGAAGAACTTCTTTACTGAAAGGGTTGTTAGGCATTGGAATGGGCTGCCCAGGGAAGTGGATGAGTCACCATCCCTGGAGGTCTTTAAGAGATGTTTATATGCTGAACTTAGTGATATGGTTTAGTGGAGGACTTGTTAGTGTTAGGTCAGAGGTTGGACTGGGTGATCTTGGAGGTCTCTTCCAACCTAGACGATTCTGTGATTCTGTGATTCATGGCTGCATGGATTAGACTCTATTTAACTAATACATAAAATGTTTTACCAATATATTAATAAACTATATAGATAATGTAACATCATCTACAGGATACCTTAAGTAAATAGCAGCATTACCTGCTTGTCTCTTTTTGAAAAGCAGTGCTACTATTAGCACATCTATCCCATCATGTTCCAAATTATTGCTCTCAGTTTCACAGTGGTACCATAACACTTTCTAACTAGCTATCTAATACTCCCACAAGATACCTCAATCCTCAAATGCTAACTGTCATTGAACAGTAAAATACAAGGTATCTCTTTCTTTTTCTCTGATCACATAACTGTCTAGAAGATTAATATGGTATTAGGAAACCTATGCCAAAGCTTTGGAGACTTTGTAATGGGCAAGCTTTGAGAAAGAAAATGTCATTGCTGATAGTTTGGGGGGTGTATCATAGACTTCATCGGAGCATACTCAGAAACTGATCTCTACCAAGACACCACACAGATCCGTTTGGAACAAATGAAAAAGGAGAGTATCAAAAAACAACCTTTCTCCAAATTTTGCAGAGGAAGCCTCTAGCGAGCTATAAGATATGTTGTAGTAAAAGCAGGAAAAAACAGTTGCTTAGCTGTAGATTTGGGATATATATATATAAGAAGACTATGTAAGATTTAAAGGTAGATTACAGTCTTATTGTAGTATCATTTTACTTAGGTTGATATATACTGAATTATTTCAGAGAATGCCCAACCTATTTGCTTCTCCATTTATAAACAGTCAGAATTTTCCGGTAATTCTCTACTGATTGTCAGCAGGTACTACATGGGAAAAAGTCACACAGCAGATTAATTGCACTTGGACTGCTTAGAGCATATTATGGTAAATCCAAGATTGGGCTCTAGGTGCTGTGAATATTAACGTGCTCTATTTTATAGCCTACCTTGCCTCCAACAGGCACAGGCTGCGAACTTACAAAGACAAGTTGGACCTTGACCTGAAAAATAAAAATCTTGCCTTTCCAGGGATGGAGGTGAGGCTGACTGGCCTGTAGTTACCTGGGTCCTCCTTCTTGACCTTTTTGATGACTGGCGTGTCTTCTTTGTTCTTCCAGTCCTCAGGCACCTCTCCTGTTCTCTTTCAGGGATGATGGAGAGTGGCAATAACATCGACCAGCTCCTTCAGCACCTGTGGGTGCATTCCATCAGGGCCCATGGATTTGTGGATGTCAGGTTTGCTTAAACTATCTCTGACCCAGTCCTCTTCAACCAAGGGAAAATCCTCCTTTCTCTGGACTTTCTCTCTTGTCTCCAGGGTCTGAGATTCCTGAGGGCTGGTCTTAGCAGTAAAGACTGAAGCAAAAAAGGCATTCAGCAACTATGCCTTCTTGGTATCCTTTGTCACCAGGGCACCTGCCCCATTCAGCAACGGCCTGACATTTTTCCCCAGTCTTTCTTTTTCTACTGATGCATTTGAAGAAGCCCTTCTTGTTATCCTTGACATTCCTTGCCAGATATAATTCCAAATGGGCCTAGGCCTTCCTTGTCACATACTCTGTGTACTCTGACAGTGTCCCTATATTCCTCTCAAGTGGCCTGTCCCTTTTTCCAATGCTGTAACTTCTTTCTTCTGTCTGAGCTTTACCAGGAGCTCCCTGCTCATTCATGCACATCTCCTGCACCCTTTGCTTGCCTTCTTACTCATAGGGATGCACCAATCTTGAGCTCGAATATTGACCACCTGTTTTGGAGCCCCCTTCCTTCCAGGGCCCTAACCCATGGGATTCCAAGTAGATCCCTAAAGAGGCCAGAGTTTGCTCTCCTGAAGTCCGTGGTCACAATCCTACTTTTTGCCCTGCTTCCTCCTCGCGAGATCAATATCATGTTAAAAGGAACTGCCTCTGGGTACTGCGGTACTGAACTGCTCTGTCACCTACCAAACTACAGCATTCCTTCAAGTAGATTTGTCATGCCAATGGAAACCCTGTTAAGGGCCCAGGTCCTCAGTTTAATTCTGATCTCACTGAATGGGCAAGCACAAGCATAAAATTAATGCAGCTTTGATACCAATTATATTTTATTTGGAGGGGGGTTAAGTTGAAATAAGTGAGGCTGTATCTGCTTAGGTTATCGATGAATTTAGCACTACGCTTGTTTTTATGAGCTTTCCTTTCACCTGATGGTTTTCAAGGGAAAGGAAGAGTTTATGTGGGATATAATTGCCACTTTGGTCTAGTATCTTAAGTTACTTTTCCAGCGGAAACTTCTGGGTGGGAAAACTTGACACTTTGGAAAGTGTGCCAAAATGTAGTGCAAGTTTATACTTTCCAAAGGAACATTTGACATTTCACTGAGGCATCACAAAGAGAAACAAAGGACACACCTTGACAGTATTATCTTGTACTGAAATATTTTAAAACAAACAATGGCACTGTCCAGTAGTAAGAAAAAGTGAAGCGAAGGCATGAGTATTGGAAAGGAAATAACTGTGATCCTATGGAAAATGTGAACCTTACTCAGAATACAATGACACAATCCTTAGTTTCATAGTATAGTAGAAACCTTTGAAAACATACCAAAAAAGCTGGGTATTTTTAAAAGAGTTTAAGGTATTTCCAGTGCAAATACAAAAGTGCTTTATGACAACTTGCACACCTTACCATTTTAAATATTTTGAAAGAAATCTTATGGAAAATATTTTTCCAAACCAACCATGCATAAATTTTAGTATGGTGATTTTAAATTTCTTCAGAGACGTTTTTGCTTGCACTCCATGTTATTATAACATGCCACTCTGACACAAATAAAACTTTCCTGTGACCATTAACAACAGACAGTGATTTTCTATCCTCAAACTGCCATGCTAGATTTGGGCTTATCACAGATGTGAGTATTTTGCCCTATTTTTCAGTCATAAACACAAGTTTCCTATCTATGCCAACTTTCATGGCAAAGGATGAAGAAAGAGACCTTTAGGAATAGTAATAAAGAGCAATACAAAAGCTCATTATGAGCCCAGATCATGAAATCACAAGCTACAGTGTGCAATATGCACAAGTAAAACTGCAAACCAAGTTCAAGAATACCAAATGAGATTATAAACTTGCTGTTGTTTTTCTGTCTGGGAAAAGCAATTCTTTAATGAGCTTAGAAACACAGCTAAATATTTTCTTTCATAAATTCAAGAAAAAGCAATACCACTTTTGAGACTTCTGCTGGGCAGCTCTTTCTCCTCTCTCTTTTCCTCTTTTAAATTTTAAATACTGCCTAGGAACCATTTGCTCTGTGAGGTTCCCATAGTTAGGACCAAACCCTTCTCAGAGGAATTTTGGCACCTTATTAATTAGTTGGTTATGAGAAGGAGCTGTACTCTTTCAGTGACTCCTATTTTGCCATCAGTAAAGTGTGATCCCGTAATAAATTTCCATCAAGCAAACTATTTCTGGTAATTCCCCCTAATTAACACCAGACTGCTAATAATAAATTAGGCCCTATGTGTTTCTGATATAACCAAGATCTTGTCTGAGCACAAGATATTAGCCAATGTCCCGAGAAAGTAAAACTCGAACTTAAATTAAGCCTTTGCTGGTAAAAGGATTTATATGCAATTTTGTGAAAAACCCTTTGAAGATCTCATACAGGGCATTTTGACCAGCAAACATTTTGACTGACAGAGAGACTTGTTCTGTGCTGAGCAGTGAAAGTGGATTTATTGTGAAAACACACTGTTGAGTTTTAAGCCTATAAATCTTACACTGGATTACAGTGTCTTAATGAATGAATGACAGATTTCTTATTTTTGTCGGTGCATTTTAATGTTACATGACGTTGTGATTGATAGAAACCAAACCTTTGCCATTAAAACGTCAAATGCAGACCTGATGCCTTTAAAAGTTTGGCTTCTGGAGTTTAATATACTGTTTGCAAATAGACTTGCATTGGTCTCATTCATAGCCTAAATGCTGAAGGGAACGCAAGCTTTCTGTAAAGTTGCCTCTAAATTTTATAGAGCTATGTGCAGTGTTTTCCTTTGCTTGTGTAAATAAAGGTAGAAAACAACAGTACATTTGCTTAGTTAAGAGAGATTCAGCTAAGGAGTCTTATGAGGCCAGTATTATCATGAAGTAATTGGCCATGTTATAGTAGATGGTTAAGTATCCCACGGTGAAAGCAGAGAATGCTTTGTGCCAAGGCTAAGTACAGTATCAGATAATGCTTGCCAGAGGAGGCAGTATTTCACTGAACAATCTCAACACAGGAAAAATACTGAACACTTCTAAACAAATATTGCAAAGTATTCTAGCTGGGCGGTAGAGTGAAGTAAAGATAGCAAATAAATAGTAATTGGCCAAATCTGAGTTTTACATTGTTATATATTCTACAGTGTTCAATACTTCCATCTTCAAGAAAGATGGAGATCAGACTCACCGAGGTTGGAAGGGACGTTTGGAAATGAACAGACCTTGTCGAGTCCAACTCTCCTTCTCAGAAGCAGTGTCAGCCAGAGCAGGTTTCCCAGGGGTACATCCAGTGAGGTTTTGCAAATCTCCAAGGACAGAGAACTCCACAATCTCTCTGGGCAGCCTGTGCCACTCCCACAGTTGCCCTGTCACTAGATAGCACTGGACAGAGCCTGGTTCCATCTTCTTTACTCTCCCCATCAGGTATTTCTACACATTGGTAAGATCCCCCCGAACCTCCTCTCTCCAGACTGAACAGTCCCAGCTCTCAGCCTCTCCTCATAGACAGAGAATCACAGATTCATTTAGGTTGGAAAAGACCTCCAAGATCATCAAGCCCAGCCATCAACCTGACTTACCAAGTCCCATCACTAAACCATGCTCCAAGCCCTTAATCTTCTTTGTGGCTCTGCACTGGACTTACTCTAGTGTGTGCATGTCTCCCTTGTAGTGGTGAGCCCAGCACTCCAGGTGTCTCACCAAAGCTGAGCAGAGAAGGCGGCTCACCACCCTTGGCCTGCTGGCAATCCTCTGCCTAACGAAGCCCAGGAGGCTGGTGGTCTTCTTGTCACAAGGACACATTGCTGGCTCAGGGCCTACTTGCTGAAACCTCCATTCTACCCCAAAAAAACTTGAAGAACAAGCAACTAAAATTACATTTATTCATGTGTACAGTCATGACTTTCTTTTACTGACTGATTCAGAAAAAAAAAATCCAGTAATTGCAAAATAGCTGAGGACAGATAGGGAGTTCTGTTTTTCATGTTGTGGTTTTCTTTGTCATTGTTGTTGTTTTGTTTTTAAATTATTATTACATTTGAAAATGTGAACAGCCAACATTTGACACCCAAGACTGTTAAACACAAACACAAAAATCACCAGGACTTAACAGCTGACTGCTTAGAGTAAAACAACGAAAAAAAAAGGAAATTCAAGAAACTGATCTGTGAACCAATGTAGTTCCCCTTCTTACCCATTAGGAAAGCCATCCACATGGCTAGATGTGAGTAGCCCCATCAGGAGACAGGTAAACAGCTGAACAGACCAACACATACTGGACCACTACTCAAGTTTTGCTTTTACGTTTATTGCATTGTTATATTAAGCATTTATTATATTTACACATATTTCTGAATTATTTAATTACAATATACTGAAAGTGTCATCATGATTCGATTATTCACTAATAAAGACCTTCTACCTTCAGGGTTAAACCCAATTCTTTTAACAGGCACAGTTTTGGAAGAAAAAGTAATTACTGACTGAAAATGCATGCAAAAACCTACAGCAGTTAGATTATTAACAGGGGTCTCCTAGCTTTTTAACTTTCCTTCAAAACATGAATGCTGTAAATTTGTTTTATGAAAAATAGTTGGAAATCTTATCCCCAAATGACAATGGAACGGTGCTGATTTTTGCTATGTCAAGTCTGCAATCAAATATACACATGTATATGTGCATATATATATGTACGTCTCACTGTACACACATACGTGTGCATACATAGATAAGTATACATAAATACACACACTGACACACCAAAAAATTCTAGAGGTAAATAGACAGGCTTACAAATAAAACAAAATGCAAAGATACTGGTATGAAATAGTCCTAAACAACAAAAAAGTAATAAATATTCAGTGAGATATATGGCATTATTATAAAGTGCTCTACTAAAATCTCACTTATTAAAATAATGATAAACATTATGTTCCTTTTTATTTTAGTTGATTTATATAATTTGAGAGATCCATTAAATTTTCAGTATGTGTCAGTGACTCTATGCTTCCTTTTCAAATTTTAAACAAATAGACAAAGCAGAAACTAAAAGGCAAAGCAGCTAAGTGAAGCAGTACTACTGGAGCCTTTCAGGTGTTTGTGCTCATATTCATTAACAACTGTGAAATTTCAAACCTAGAGCATATGTATTAAGAAACCTAAATCCAATAAAAATTACAAAACAAACAAAAAAATTTTTATGGACACTGGCAAACATTGTGTCCACTGAAGAGCTTCTATCCTACTTCAAAATAGCAAGGTCTGAACTACAGAAATTACCTTATCGTGTGCATTCCCGTCCTCTTTCCTCATGCATGTGCAATACAGCTCTACTGACACCTAGTCTTTAGGACTCCTTTCTCCACATTCCACTAATTTCAAAAGCAAGCTGGCTCATACTGCTGTATCTTGTCTAATCTGCCTTTATTCTCCTGATTTTCAGCCACAGTCACAGAAGGGTGTATATATAAAGAGTGTAAACATTTTAAACAGCTTAATGACATTTCTTCCATACCACCAGAAGTTTAGAAAGAAATGTAGTAGTATTGAAGAAAAACAACTTTAGGAAATAAAGTGAAACAGCCCATCACATGAATTTGTCTTACTGAATTAATAAGAGAGATCTTTTTGTATTTCAGTACAGCGATTTTGGTGTGTTTTTTTCCTCCCTCTCTTGTGTTGATGTTTCTTGTTACAATTGTTTTACTCTACCATAGTAATTTTTTTTTTGTAATTGTCTTCGTGATTTTATGGATAAACCTTTCCTTTTTATCAATAATTAAACAAACAAACAAAACAAAACAAACAACCACCCAGTGCACTTCTAAAGTCTATTGGAAAGAGCACTAAAGCATAGCAATTCAGCTCTGACATCTCACTTGGAACTTAATAGCATGTAAATTCAGTTTGCATCAGGAATCTAATCTGGCCCCGAGAGGGCCTCCTTCTCTGTTGTGCAGCTCTGCTGGAGTAAAATTCACCCTGTGCAGAGGGTTATCACCCTTTCCCTATATGCCTACTATTGCTCCATACCACTTAAACCCTAATTTGAAGGTAAGTGGGACTTAGCTGCTGCATGGGTCTTGTGCTGACACTGTGACAAAATTCATATCAAGCCACAGGATTGGCAACATCTCCTGGCTTGCAGTAAATGCATAATGACAGTATTGTCTCTGTTCCCTTGCAAGAACTGAGAGATACTGGACTGCCTAACTCAATATTATATTATTTAACAATATATTCCTTACATCTGGTGGAAAAGAGAGAAAAAAACTAAACTAATAAAAATCATAAGAGCTGAGCAAGAAAATAAGTTTTCAGTATGCTACCTGGCAAACCACCAATATACATACTCATGAGCTACATCATAAAGAATGTACTGAGAGAAAAACAATGTCCTCAGTTGCACTTCAGACGTTTTCCTTATTAAACACCGCAGTCTCACATTCTGGATATAAAACACTGTTACATGCAGATTCAATTCACTTTCCCCTTTCCAAGGCACTGAAAACTATCTAAAACTTGAACTGTGAACATAAGAGTATAGTACCCACTCCCTTATACTTCAGAGTTGATCTGACATTTTTGTCTTGTCAAGCACACTCTCACTATTGCTTTATTTTGGCTAGTATTCTGGTAGCACATGCCGTGGTTTAAGGAACAGCATCCCATCTGTGTTTTCTTCCAAGGGGCATCTTCTAAATCATCCTTGTTCACTAGCGCAGCCACCTACACTTGATGGCTTTGTAAAAATCTCTGTCCTCTGCAGACCCATCAGAGATCTAACTGCCAAAGGCACAGGTATGTGTAATGGTGCAGGAGGCTTAATGAAACCGAGCATCAGATGAAAAATATTAGTTGTTGAAGTACATTCCACCTAATCTTATCATTGCTTTGAGTTCCTCTTTAATGGAGTTTAGCTTCAGTACTTCCAGACACACTTTAAAAAACATCAGCACAATAAAGTGGTCTGGACCGCTGAAGCCAATCTCTTTTTATTTGTTGAATAGCAGCAAAACCAACAATTTAAAATCAGGTACTCATTTTTAGAGAAGCTTCACTTCGCATATTGAAGCATATATAAATGTGGTCATAAAATCATGAAACCAATACAGTAACATGCCAAGTAGCGAAGTAAAGGCACTCTAATAGTTTCGCTTGGGTGTAATTCCTGATTCCCAGCTTTTTATGAAGCAAACCCCTAACTGATAAACACTCTAAAAAATAGTGTACAAAATCCCTAAAATTTCCACATTTCTTTTCCATTTTTAGAAAAGCATATATAAATAACTTTAACCAACAATCAAACATGGACATTTTAACCTTTCGTTCTGCTCAGTACATTTGCTAAACAAGATGAGCTCCAAGCATCAGATGTTGATAGAGTGAGCGTGTTTCTTGCACAGTGGCTTGTCCTTCTTGGAGAAGAAAGTCTGACCCTCCAAACTGTCACTGCATACCTGAAATGGGATCAAAAAGAAAATGTCACCCAACAGAGATGGATGAATTACACCACTCTTTATTCAGAATGCCTAATCATGGCATTGCACTATGCACCAGTATATTCAAAGACTAAGAATTAATACCTTTTTTTTTTTTCTGAGGGATATTCTTTTTTTCTTTTTGTTGTAAAATTAATGGCTGATGTAAGCATAGCCTTCCTCTTTAAGTCTATAGGCTCTTAACTCAGAGCAGAGTTAGTTCAGAATTAAAAAAAAATCCCATCATTACGATTTGGGTTCCTTTTTTTTTTTTTTTTTTACCCACTGAATATTAGCAGGTGATACTCTTTGACTACAGTGTCTTTATGTCAAAAGCACTCTTGATACCTTAGAAATGCAGCCTGTTCCTTTATGGCCTTCTACATTTGTTCTAGGGAAACACATGTCAAGGGTTAAATGCTAGGATACAGGGCTGCAATTGACACCAAATGATCTGGACTGGTGCCAAAAGCCCACAATAGCAATACACCTTCTAAATAACTGTAAAAGTGCTTTTTGTTTGGGTTCTGAGGCCTGAAAGACATCTTAGCTCTAAGTCCCACATTGGTCATGTTAGCACAAGTACTGCTCCTATGGATTAGTTTATAAAGACAAACAGCTTTACTTACCGAGCATACAAAACAAGTGTCATGCCAAGTGTGGCCCAGGGCTTCAAGAAACCTGTCTCCAGCTTCAATGGGGAATTCGCACCCATGGCACATAGTACCAAAGAGGGCATAGTAATCTGCAACAAATACAAATTTTAAAGATGAAGCACACGCAGAAAAGCAAGACTAACTGAAAGTTTTGTGGTTTTCTTTCAATGGCATTGGGTTTGCACTTGTCCCGTCAAGTTTTATAAGATTGGGTGCACTGAATAAAGAGGTCCTAGGCTGAAAGACAGTGATGTCATCTTTTCCTCAGTAATTCATTTCTATTCCCCTTCCTTATCCTTTCAACCAAGCAGTGCTTCCATCATCTTGGTGTTTCATTTCCTTGAGATCAATAGTGCACTCGGGGGGAAAATGCACTCCTTGCAGAGCACCAGCGCAGACTCTGCATGCTACTTGTGCTCTCTCAGATTCTGCTTTGAAAGCATACGCAGGCTTCCTGTTGCCTGTTTACATGACAAACCTCCTCAGCAAGGTATAGATCTCGCCTGCATTCTGGCACAGTATTTGTCCCGGACCACTTTACACGTCGTGTAGTTGTTAGACTCCTGTCCTAAACAGAGCGATTTGAATTAAGTAAGAAGAGTTTTCTAGTCACTAGAGTTTATTGCATGGATCTTTAAAAAACAGCCAAGCAAAACCCAGAGGCTTAGTAAGTATATTTACTGAGTTTAACAAAAAATATCAGTAGGGTTTCGGTGACTGGTGTCATAGAAAGGTATTCCCACCATTCACTTCTAGGCACCAGAAAGGTTGAAAAGGAGAAAGCAGGGCAGAGCAGCAGGGTAAGGGGTATGTATGAGGTTGGGTAGGAGGCACTTACACCCTTCCCCATTCCCACGTTCTCTCCACATGGGAAGCTTGCATCTCTGTGCATAGGGCCATATCACAGACTGTGAGTTACTGCAGCCCTCCACTGCCCACCTGTGCAGACCTAAGTTTGTCCCTAAGCTGTCTGGTCATTCCCATTTATTTCAACTCTAAAAGTTGTGGGTTTGTTTGTTTGTTTGTTTTTCCTGCACAGAACACAACAGCATTAGGGCTATAACATGAGAGAATTCTGGATAAGCATGCTGCCATTCCAAATATACAATGTCATCTTCATAAAATGGATTACAGACAAAGTGACAACCCTAATGAAGCACTGGACTCCATCCTTTATACTAACACTCTGGCACTGCCAGGGACATCAGATGTCAATGCCTATTTTCAAGGAGCCTTATAAGGAGTAACAAGCAGGGTACAAGGAGATTCTGCTTCTCTACTAGATAATTCAGAGATACACACTCTGGTGCTTACTGCAGCAGAGACAACAGAGGCTTATCTTGTGTGCCAAGCACAGGGAGAGGTCTGTTTTGGTTTAGTAGAACTGTATTTTGTATGATGACCTCAAAGAGCACCACAGAAGGAATTTAAGAAAGACTGGGAACGCAAGTGCTCTGCAAAAGCAAAGTCCTTGAAGACTAACAGTGGCAAGAAACACCTTCAGCAATCACCTTCCTTAATGTATGTTGTTGGCATGAATTTGCAAATGTCTAATCAGAAAACACACAATAAAAGTGACAAATGGCAGAATACCTCTGTCCAAAACCCCTGAAGGACATGGTCTCATGATTATACTCTTTCAGCTCTTCACATTCATGTTCACATGCAATCTTTTACTGATATTTTTCTGGTGCCAGCCACTACAACCTTTTGTAACGTGCACTATAGTTTGTGTTGATAAGTTACTTGGCTTTTGGTCTGAAGAAAGAACAACAGATAAGGCAGAATGAAGGGCATCAGCTTTCTCTTGCGTTCACGTGCTTGATACCACAGAAGTCTTCCAACACAGACTTCTCATAGAGTAACATATTAATGCCTCTTGCATGCAGCATTTTTGAAAGCAGGTTACTAACTGCACTGGGATGTTCAAAGTTGTATGTATCTGCACATTGAAATTAATTATAGCATCCACATCCAGCAATGGGACATTTTGCAGATTAAAGCCCCCTAATACTAATAACTGACACTGTTACAATTTCTAATACAAATTTAAAGTTAGAACCCTTCATTGCACTAGGAAGAAAGAAAGTTGGCAATGACTTCTATTCTCTATTTCTTTAAAATTAGTCACAGACTCTTAACTCCAGCTGGACTGAAAGTCTTTGAAGAGTGAATATATCTCAAATTAACATCTAGTTAGAGAGCCAGAGTCATTACAACACATCACTGCCAAAGCACCTCACAGAATGCGTCTGCCTTAACTTCTGCTAGCAACTTTTTATCTCAGAAACTTCATGAAAAGGGTAATATTCTTGTCCTTTTATCCCGGTGTTTCCTGTTCAAAGTATGCTAAAGTGTGCATATTGTGCATGGGAGCTGTAACAGTAGCACAAATCAATGCACTGCACAACATACGGGTCATCTGGTGGCAGAAACAAGAATTCAATACTAGCAGTACAAACCTAGTCATGAGCTTTCCACCCAAAGGGGAGTTATTGATCCCTCTGGTACTATTTTAGAATCATCCAAGATGAGGGGCTTCAGGATGAAATTTCACTATGCTGTCACACTGGAGGATGCTGCTCGTATATCCATTTCCTCTGCTGCTCCACAAATTCAATAGGAGCAACACGTTACCCTACTTGTGACACTGACTTAGCAGTAACCTACTTTGTCCTTTCATATCTGCCAACACCTCATCAAATCCACTCTGACAGAAAATTTGGGTAAATTTTGCCTGCCTTCCTCATATTTTCAGTATCTATCTACTGCTCTTCATAGCAACCACTGTGAACAACTGTGTGACCAGCCCAGAGGAAATCTTAGCTCCAAACAAGTCACTAGGATTTCAAGCTAGATTTCTTCCTAGTCAATCCACTTCCACTTCCAGCTAGATTACAATGCTCCTTACAGTAAAGAAAAAAAAACACAGAAAATGTCTGATTGACAATTCTGGCATGGATATAAATAATATACAGTGCAAAAATAGAAAATTTTAATACATTCAATTCCTTTTGCATTATGTGGAATTGTTTTACAAATGACATCTATTTCTGTCGTAGCTCAGAAGGGTACATGAAATGCTTTAAGCAAACTAAGAAATCAACAGAAATAAAAAGTGTTCATGTTAATCACATCAAAAAGATAGTTGGAAATGCTAAAAAAAAAAGCACAAACAAAACCCAACTAAACTAGATTTCCCTTGAATATCTACACTACATTTTCCACATATTATGCTCATTGGACTTTCAAGTGCTATAATCTTATTGCTATATTTTTCCCCCAACAGACTTTTTTTTTTTTTTTTTTTAAATCTTAAGCTTATGTTTGACAGATGTTATCCCTGATCTTGCAAAAAACTCCCTGGGCAGACTGCTTGTTCTTGGAGGTAGCCTCCCTGCTGTTTTTACTATTCAGAGTAAAACACTTTGCTTTACTAGTATTTGCTTGTTTCGTAAATAAGTAGGTTGACATAAACTATTTTAAAGCCAACCAGAAAATCAACCTAAAATTAACACTTTGCTGTATCACTGATACCTACAGCTGAGAGCCTAACAGAAATACCAAGTAAAACCAGTGACAAGAAGCCTGCTCCTACAGAAGTTGTTGAAGAAATACTTCCCATCTTCCCTGCAAAAGAAACCTGTTGCAAACTCAAAGTGTCTACTGCATTTGTTGTTAGTGTGAACTGAAATGTCAAAGTCACGTGAATTTGCTGGGACACTTCCACTGAAGTGAAGCTTGAGGAAAAGGAATTAAT
Source organism: Cygnus atratus (assembly GCF_013377495.2). NCBI lineage: Eukaryota > Metazoa > Chordata > Aves > Anseriformes > Anatidae > Cygnus > Cygnus atratus. The sequence continues at coordinate 9,285,101 of NC_066365.1, forward strand.
ATTATTTTTAAACCTTATTAAGCTCTGATTCTCTGCACAGCTGCACTAAACTTTGCTTGTGTTACTCCTTACCCGTCTCACAGTAGGGATCACCATCTTCTAAGTGGAAGACATTATTGCGGATGGGGTTATGACAGGCCACACACACAAAGCAGGAAACGTGCCAAGTTTGTTTCAAAGCATTTATTACTTCCTGTGGGGATTAGAAAATGAGTTATTAACACAAATTAGAAAATGAGTTATTTTGATGTGACAACAAGATTGTGGTGACAGTGCTTCTACACGTGGTTCATTTCAAGAATACTTCCTACTGCTACTTTGAAAATAAGCTGTGCATGCAGTTGCTGCTAAAGTTAAAGTCTATGAAGTGAATTATTTATTGTACATCTCCTTTTCTTGTCAGAAGCAACTCTATGTGAACCTTCCAAAAACCAAAGAGTTGGACATGTTTAACAGTTCTTTTGTACCCCTTCTTCATCTTACTTAGGATCTTACCCACAATAGTCTCCTGAAATATGAAAAGAAGTCTCTCTGACCTGAACTCTGCAAATAGTTAATCAGAAGACATTGTGTCAAAAATTACAACTGCTCTGTGTTGTTTTGGAAGATGATTCAGTGCCAAATATGACTTGAGGATCACGCTGCCAAAGCCCTGCATAACCCCAGTTACATAAGACTACAGACACATCGCTTTCCACAGTAAAGCAGCAGACGAAGAGCTGGCGGGCTCAAATTAGCAATATTAGTGCCGAGTAGGATAATGCATCTTTCTATCGATATTACCATAGGGAATATTTCAGTACTTCGAATCTAGCCAAACCCTGTGTTTTCCAGTGTTCAGCTCAGTCAAGGAGGATTATTTATTTTTCTTTCATTTTTCCTCTTCCAACTCTGTAAAAAGCTGCCAATTAAAAGCATTTTGCTCAAGAAAAACTAGTAATCACAACAGCTACAGAGCAGCTTAAGGAAAACAGGGGCTAAACTTGAAAGAGCAAAAGAGACTATGCTACCTTTTCTTAAAGAGCATCAGAGAGAAACTGAAAAGTCTCAGTATTAGAAGAGACAAATATATATACTCCATATGTGATATGAACTTAAAAGGTGGGCCAGAGTACATTTTGAGGAATGCAAACTGGGCCACATAAAAAGGAATTTCATTAGTGAGAAGCAGTGAACAATGTGGTTAATGCTCCCACTTAAGAATGGGTCAGCTGCTGGTCACTTACTCCAAGGATCTTTCTCTGGCACTTTGAACACTCCGGGGCGAAGAACTTCTCATAGCAGACCTCGCAATACAGAGCCCCTTTCTCTTCCACAAATCCAATGTAAGCCATGGAGGCTTTGCAGTGAGCACAATTAAACTCCTCTGGGTGCCACGACTTCCCCAAGGCCACCAAGAAGGGTCCTCTGGTTAGGAAGAAAAGATTAATCAGCAAATGCCACTGAGATAGATCCTGCTAAAGCTTTTAATTTATCAGCAATACCTCTGCAACATTATTTCACTGTTCACAAATTTGTTCCAAATTTGCTCCATCCCTCTTCCCTCCTATGGGCTTGTAAAAAAGCATCAAGTGTTGATGAGATCTTTTCCCATTGAACTCTCTCCCAGAGACACCTGACCCCAGTAAAGACTAATTCTTTTCACTTCATGGCATTTCAAAAATGCTGTTTCAGAACTGCATTAAATACAATGCTGAAGAGGCTGCTAGTGGAAAGAAAATAATAATAATAATAATAATAAATGTTCCCAATGTTCCCAACTGCTTCCCTCTATTGCAAAGAGGCATTTGACTCAGTGATACCATCAGCTCTCTTTCAACATGCATTTGTATATCAAGGCCACAAACGTTAAAGTACGCTTGACTCCATTAAGAGCTAATAACAGCAGTTTCCTGTCAGACAAAAATTCTGTAGCTGTCCTTATCCAACAAGTTTGTCACAAGATAACCCACCCAGTTGCATTTTTTGTTTGCTTTCCCCAGAAGCGAGTTAAAATAAGACAATTTTCTCCGAGGACAGAACCTCCTCTATTTTATCTTTTTTGCAAACACAAAATAGTGATGCTTTTATAGCATTTGTCTGGCACATGCCATAAGGTTAATGGACAAAATGAAACTGTCCATTTCTAAGCAAAGAAAAACTTCTCATTTTATAACTCATAAGTCTCTTGTATATGCCACTGTATCAGCATTCATTTGAAAACATATTCAGCATGCTAATTTCTTTAACAAACATATTTACTTTAATGAGGCACCTCCTGGGTCCAACCAACACTTAACCTTTCAGAATTTAGGTTTTAAGAGAACTTTGGGGCTCAAGTTCATTTCCCTCACCAAATTTCCCACTTCTGTGATACCAATAAAGACACCGTTCTTTCAGTAATGCATCTTTTTTTTTTCCCTAATACTTCACTTCAAAAAAGGTGTAAAGTACTAGTGTCACCACCCTGTTTGCCAAACAATTTTGGAAATGAAGTAAGCAACAGGAACATTTTTGTTTAAGATAAGATACTCATATGAGCAAAACAACAACAAGAAAAGCAAAAACATTAACATTTGTTTCCAGGTTTATGCTGACTGTAAGATGATAACTACGTGGGCAGAAGACAGAGGGCATCTTCCTTGAGAGGAGCAGGTAATTTCTCTTCTACATTGTCTCTGGAGATGCTATGTATTTTCAACAGGAGGAGAACTCAAAAACAAAGGGACTCAAATAGGTTTAGGGCAACTCACACATCTTCTGAGATGAAGAAGATAGTTAATCTGAAACTGTTTCTTCTGTTCATCTCTGAATACTGCAGAGAAAGCAGTGAAAAAGCAGCTCCCAGAGCAGTTCGTAGCCCTTTAAGGAGCAAGCCGGGGGGAGTTCAGCCCTCTGCCCCTGCTCCTGGCAGATGCCTGAGCAGTGCAAACACTGACCTAACCTGATACCCTCCTGCTGCCATACAAGCACCTTTCTAGATCAAAGCCCTTTCAGTTATGTACTGATCAAACAATACAAGCCCTTATGTACAACAAAGTGCTCTCCTCGCACCGTGTCAGCACAAGCTAATTTAACAGATTCATTAAGACAGGGCTGACACCGAAGAGGCTCTCTCCACTCCATGTAGGATTGGGTTTCTGGCCATCTGCATTGCAATGATAGGCTTGGTTAGTTATGAAATGGAAAGAAAGCACGCTAGCGACAGGAGGGGAAGGAATTTTTACAACATCTGCTACATTTAGCTCTCCACAGTTTACAGTTCTGACATATTGAGGTTAGCCATTCAAGACAGCGCGCAGGAACCCAGACGGATGGGAAACCGTGCAGGAGTGCATCTACAGGGTTTCGTTCCCAGAAGTCCCCAGACAGCTGTGGCCATGCCCTGTACAATGTCTCCTAGGTGTTCCATTAGCAGGCCTGCTCCCCGCGCACACGTGGCCAGGGGAGCACTTTCTAAATGCGATTTTACTTTTAATCAGGCTGTAGTTTAAACATGTCAAGCTGACGCTGCAGCTTAATGATACCAGTGACTTAAAAGCTGCCCCAAAGCATGTGGAAAGAAAAAAAAAAAAAAAGAGAGAGAGAGAGAAAAAAACACCTGCTATGTAAAATACACTAAAACATGATATTCAGAACTTGGAGTTGTTCCTAGTCTCTGCATATTTTTGTGATCAAAACGATAGCTTCCAGTAAGAAAAGTTATTTATTTGCTTCATTCAGTTGAAAAGGAGTTAAAATATTGGAGTGAGGGGGCCACATGCCCACCATCATGCATACCGATTGGAATAAGCTAGGGCAGGAAATAATAGGAAGATGGCTACAGATGACTTCATCCCTCCTTGTGCATTAACAACAACAACAACAAAACCCCCCAAGAACTCTGTCAACTGACTTTGTAAACTAGTCTGATTTTAAAGGTGGCACTCAAAACACACGTTCCTCCCACCTGATGCTATGGGACAACCTAACTAGCAACAGTTACCTAAAATTGTGGTTTCATCCCAACCTACTTTCAAATGTTACGTGCTTTGGACCAAATTTCTGACATCACCATCTAAGACCATGTGAACCAAACCCACAGATGGAGGCAAATAGTAGTAACTTTTTTTTTTTCCTTTTAAGAGATTCTGATGTACTTACATCAGTATTTACAGACCGTTATGTCCCAAAGGATCACCAGGTACATAAATTTGGTAGCCAGATCTAACATCTGGGTCCCACATGTAGCAATGATATAGGGTCAAATTGGAAAGAAAAGTAAATAATGTACAAGGAATATAAGGATAATTTCACTATTTTTCTACTTGTAACTAAATATAACTTTATCAGTATGGTCACGATGCATTATCATGGCAATAATCTAGCTTCTCATGTGGCTTTGATTATGACAGCAAGCCAGAATTGAAATTTGGTGGTGGAGAGATCAAAAGGATTTCCACATCTGCTGAGTAGGTCAATCACTTTATTGTTAGTTATTGTCTTCTCATTTGAAAATGATGTGATATATAATTTCTGTATAGGAGATGCTCAAGGGAAGCACCATTCCTAATTTTCCACTTGTGCCTTTAAATTAATTAAGATCTATGAAAAAGTGACAAAACCAAATCATCATTCACAGGCAGATATACCAGAGATATGTTCTCAATGGAGATACAGGGAAAACACATTTGGACTTGAAAGAGAGAGCGAACTCTGCACTGTGGCACTCAGTGAGGCTGCCTGAGAACCAGAAGTCTTCGTCAGGATGTGTCAGAAGTTTGCCAGACTGACACAGCAAGTAGATCATGGGAAATTTAGTTTGCCTCCAACTCTGACACTTTTAGACACAGAAACAAAAGATTACATAATGAAGCTTTGGAAAAAAAAAAAATGAAATCTTCATGCAATCACTGTATCAATAATTAAAGATATATTAAAAAGTTATAAGATGCCTCTAAGAAATGGTTTTGGCTCAACTAACCATGGTTATTCTATGCCTTAGTGTAAAGTAAACAACTCCACAATGCATTCTGGCTTCAAAGCAGACGCACAGTGCAATGTCACTTAATCCTCCTCCTACCTTTTCATAGGTAACACTACCAGTAAAGGCATGAACTGTAGTTATGCTAAAGCTTGAACTTGAAATGCCACTGCAATCTTTCAAATCCACTGCATGATGTGAACATTAGGCATATTTGGCATTGATTATCACATGTCAACTCATACTCAAATGAAACAATGCTTGCTTTTAATAATTTAGATGGCATTTAACATGCGAAGAAATTTAAGGATTTACACATTAAAAGCAATTTAAAGACAGACAACGGCATCAGTTACTATTCAGGAAGAGTTGTCACTTACAATAGGTGACAATGGTTTAAGTACTATCAAGTAGGGCTCGCCCTTTCTCCTATGTGGCCACTAAGGAGCAAAGGTTGCTCCACAGACCACTACACTTGCCTATTTACAGGGCTGAAGCTCATCTCCTTTTCGATGGTGATGAAAGCAGGGAACAGCGGCAAGTGCTTTAAGGGCTGACAGAAGAGGTTAGCTGCTCAAGGAGAGATTTGTGCTGTGTGACCCCATGGCACAGAGCACCAAGAAACCCTGCTGAAGCACAGGTCTTGTAAAAGGCACTAACTAACGTTTCTTGCATGAAAGATGCAGCATAGTTTGAACTGGTATGCTCATGTTATTTTTAAATGGAAACGATAATAACAAAAATGAAAGTGCACAGTTGCTCACACAGTATTTACTAGATAAACCCAAAGCTTTCCAACACCCAGAAAACAAAAAAGTCAGCATACTAAAGACAGACATGATGATTATATAGGCCAAACTGTTCAATGAATCAGACAAATCTCACCCAAAAAGTGTATAGGCCTTTTTGATATTAATCTTTCATTTTGCAGTGAAGCACGAATTCTGGATTAGAGAGCGTGTATATCTACATTCAGAATTTATGCTTTTTTCTGTTGCTTCAAGGAGATTCAGATCATATATTTTTATTTCCTTGACATATATGATGGAAATAGGAAAAAACCTCCAAAACATCACAGATGAGTTAGCAAAGAGTCCTCTAAGATTACCCTGATGTTAACTGAACTGGTAGTGAACTATCAGAATGGAAATCTAATAGAAGTCAACAGGCTGGACTCAATTCATCCCTAGAAAGCAAGTGATTAGAGTTAGTTGAATTTTCTGATACAGAATTCAAGCCAGGACTCACTCAAGAGGCTTTAAAGGGCATGGCGGAAAGCTTGATTTTCTATTATACTGAGTGAAATTTATCTATTTCATAGAGCTCACTTTCCTAATCAAATAAGTTTCTTTCTTTAACTATGGCGAAGCATTGTGCAGGCTCTCCTATCTTGTTCACCGAAAACATGGGACAGATGAATAAAAAGAAATATTACAGGGCATTACTTTGCCCCTGCAGCTCAACAGCACAGATAATTGAACAACCACAAAGATGACAACATCTTAGAAGAATACATCTCTACTAATAATTCCAGAAAAAAAAAATCTATTTTAGAGAAAAAATAAAATGTAAGGTAGATGAAAATTGGGAATGATTTGCACATTAACACAAAAAAGCAATTATAGCTCCCTGGATGAGACAATCATGACTAATTGTCAAAAATCACTGACTGAACAATGCAGCCCAGATTAATTTCTTCCTCCATAAGAAATTCTGGCTAAAGACAGATATCTTAGGGACTCAGTGGAATTTATTTATCTCAATCGGCATACTTGTTTTTGTGTATTCTCTTGATTAATCCTTTCCATCCATATTATATAAGTCAAGTACACAAACGACCCAGTTGCCAAAGAGCCCACCAAGGAATTTGAGAAGTAACAGTAGAAAATTATTATTAATCCATTCTCAGCAATTGTTAGACCCATATTCCTTGCTTTTCTTATATGGATGGAGCTTGCTATTTTTACTCCTCTTATTTTGAAAGTCTGGTTTATAAATTGACATTTGTGACAAGTTAGTCTGTATTTGATTTCCTGTACATTGTTTTCCAACTTTCTCATCTTCCAAATTTTATAGGAATGTGTGTGCAAGTGAGAACTAACTTGCTTACTTTTCTTTTATTTTTGCTCTACTCCACCCAGTCTTCTGGTTCTCTGTAAAACAGGTTGTAAGGCTGTGACTGTTAGGAGTTTGCCACGTTTTCCTCCATCATTTCCCTCATTCTCAGATTTGCTAGATAATCCATATATAAAAACAGTGTTCTGTGTTACTGAAATGGAGCCTTAAAACACTTGTGACCTAAGGAATCAAAACCAGTGAAAGCAAAACAAAGCTCAGCTGTCAGAGAGCCTGTGGGATGAATAGACACAAACCTAATGACTTGATTACACTGTGCACACATTGGAGTACGCTTTCCCGCTGGAATATGCTCTGCCCTCTGAACCAATGTGTCTTGCTCCGTTAGCTGAGGTGGTGTCGCAAACTTTTGACTTGGGGCAGTTTTTCCAGACGGTTTAATACTGTTTGATGTCCATCCACTGGCAGGAGCTGGGGAAAGAATGCCAAAAGCATTTAGAAGACCATCTTTCAGTACCAAGTAAATTATTTTGAAATACGAGCAACAGGCAACATTTGTCTAACATCTTTGTCCAGCTTGGCATATACCTGCCTACTTAAAGCAACAAATTAAAAAGCACTTATTTTCCCCTCCTCCCCCACCAAGTAAGACTGTCCTACCTACTTTACAAAATGTCTGCGAAATAACACAGGACATTTTTGGCTAACTTGTAAAAGCAGTGGACAAATTTCAACATTTTAAAGAAGTTATGTGGAAGAATGTACAACCTGTGAAGGCATTATTTTGCTTTAGATACAAAAACTGGCGCCAAGAATATCAGTGTATGAACAGAGACATGAGAATATGACATACTTACTCAAAACATTTTACAGTGAGTAAAATAAAGAATAGATCATATGTCACTACCAACAGATTAAACAAGAATATGCATCCAATACAACATGTACAGGAACTTAAAATACAGTACTGTATAAGGAAAACATATTTCTAAATCAAACTTAAACACTAGACTAGATCACTAAACACTGCCAATCTGAAGCGCTCCAATGGCTGTGTTCGCATCCGTTTAGAAAAATTATGGCTCTGATGTAAAAGCCTGACATTTCCAGAAGTGTGTATATCCATAGACTTCCATTTGCATTCTGGTTTTAAGGTCATATATATAAGCTTTTAAGGAGTAAGAAAAATGCATTTACAAAAATGAAATGCACAGATGACACTTGTTGCCAAGGGTAATGAAGAAACAAACACTCCTCTGCGTTTCTTTCTCCTATTGATACATGTACCTTGGTAATGTACAAGCCACAACAGCACAAGTTTATGGGAGTAGTCACTCCTGTCAAGTGGAGAATTCTTTTTCTTTTTCAAGCAAGCTAAATAAAAAAATCTAAAAATCTAAAAAAAAAAAAAAAAAAAAAAAAGCCTTCTGTTTGCAACCACAGGCAAGCAAAAACACGTTTGTTTACTCTGTGTCCTGGCTTTACAGAAGCCATACTAAACCTCGTAAATCAAAAAGTGAAATTAAGATCTGAGTGAAAGCTCAGAAAGGAACAACCAAGCAACAACAGAGATGTCTGACAGTATGGGACAATGCTTCTGTTGCAGTGATGCATCTCTCCAACATGTGGTTGGGGTATCTGCATGTAGCTTTGCCAATACTTTTCATGGAAAATTAGTTTGTGGAGGTGTTAGTCTTAGCTGTTAGTGCTACTCATCCTCCCTTACCTTTCATAGCATCTTCCAGGGAAAAGATGAAAAATTGTTTCCCATTATTTTCTTAATGTAATGCTGATCAACCTTTGCCTTACCAAAAGGTGCAAATATCTTTCTGATAAAACACTACACTCTCTGCTCAAATGGACACGGCATACTAATTCACAGGAAAGATAAATGGCAGCGAATACAAAGAAAATTCAACAGAAACGACAATTTCTTACTATTTAGAGAAAATAGTCACACACTACACAATTTAATCAAACCAATCCAGTGAACTTTAATAATAATAATAAAAAACTAAAAAGCCTCTCCTGCATATTGGTGCACTAAGGTGACACAGCTGGTGAAGAAATCCTTTTTAACACCAATACTTTTATACTCTAACCATGCTTGTTAGCTTGGTGTTAATCCACTGGTATGGGCACAATACCTACTTTTGCTTATTTTTTCCTCCGTATGAAGAAGCAACATATTTGAATTTTCTCAAAATAAGTGATTTCAAGACTGACATATTTTTGGATCCCCTTCAGTATGTGAAGTAGCAAAAAGCATACCAAATTACCATTTTTATTATTTTTTTTAATATTAAGCATATTGCTTATATATAATGTAATAAAGCAGTGTATAACATCTTGAAAAATAATATCTTGATTATAGAGACATTCAGCATTGCTGAGTAGAAAGTATTCAGAAATGTGCACCTCAAAAGCACTTGATCTTGAACAAGTCACTCTGCTACTGTAGTTCATTTTAGATTATAAATGCCTGCTAAACTGAAAACATAGGTAGAGATAAAACTGGAAAAGGTGGCAGAAAGCCTTTGAAGACATGAACAAAAGTAGTTTTGATTAATAGCACTTTCCTTCTCTATCACCACCAATGGCTTTCTGATTTTCAGGTCCCATTTCATGAGAAGACAAAAAAACGCACTAAAACCAAATCTGTTTGAAGACTGTTTTTTCCATTAATCAAATTGCAGCACAGTTTCTAGTGTATTGCTCATTTGTGTTTATCTGCAGAATCCCAAAGCCCATTCAAACACATCAGCTAGCTCTTGTTTGCACTGTTAAAAAAAAAAAAAAAGCCCTCCTACTTGCTTAAAGAAAGAAATAGTACAACTACCACAATTACTCCTATTTCTTTGGTCTCATTACAACTTTCATTAGTGCTGTGTTTATGTATGATGCTTTTCTGAATGCTGCCCAACTTTAAATCATTACTGGCCAGTGTACAATTTCTCTCCATAAACCCTTTCTCAGAGATGTTGGACAAATCAGACCATAATTTCTGAGTTACTCAAAGCACAAAAAGAGGAGAGGAGAAGATGAATGTTCATGAGGTTGAGAAATAATGTCGGTCTACTGCTGACGCTATGATAAAACAAAAATTCTCTTTTAAGCAAACCATACTATAAAACACACTGATTAGTACCGTGTTAAGCAAGGGCTGTGGCCTAAGCAAAAACAAACTGGGCATTTACAATTGAGGACCAGTGAAGGCAGATGGATCTACTCCACTTCCACTGAAATGGGTGAAGTCATGTTCAATGCCCAGACCTTCCGCAGATACAGGACTCCCCAGGGGATCACAACCGTAATGCAAGTGGAGAATTAGTGTCAAGTACTCTGGGGAATGACGAATAACCTGTAACCTTCAGATACCTCCACATTTCCAGAATATTTTCGGATACTGGACAAAACCTAAGTTTTAAAAGGCTTTTTGACTGTCATTTCTAAATTTATTTGCTACTTTGGTGGGAACAACATCTAATTGATCACTGCAAATGTCATCAGCAGCTGAGAACTAGGATAGAAAAGGTTTCTTCCTGTTCAAGAATCCTTGAAAATCAAGATCTTAAGGCATTTTATTGTTATCTGTCTTATTCCATCTTTTGAGGCCAGTGTAAAGCCAGGAAGCTCCCTCCTCATATTCACAGATTGTACCCGCAGTGTTCTCTCAAGGGGTAGTTTTCCCCTTGCTAATATTCACATTAAAACCTTGTTGGTCTTGCACAGTATTATCCCCCTCAATTCCTGCTCTAAGTGGGCTCAAGATTCTTTCACTTTAGATTCCTGATCCTGAAGAGGAGTCAGTCTGCTTCCTTTGCCTCAGATTCATACTCTTTTCTAAGTTGTTGGGTTCGTTTTTGTTTTTGTTTTTTTTTTTTTTAAGAAAATACACCAGTACACTAATAGCTATTTCACCATGTTTACTGTACTGGTTTCTCTGTAAACTTCCTACAGTTGTTCTACGAGATTTTTTTTCACCATATATCAGTCTTCTTTTCACACACTTGATTTGCCTCAGTCTTCCTGATTCCCATCTGAACACTTGCCTGCAGTTTTAATGCCCACTTTTATCTTTCCATAGGCCAGAAGTATGCCTTTAACACTCCACTAATCTTAGCAAAGGTTTGTTACTCCCACTGTAACCCAGTTTTTTGTTGGTGGTGGGTGAGTTCTCGTTTTTGTTTGTTTTTAAATCATTAATAGTTGCCTGCTTACAATCTATATGAATTGACAGTATGTGTTTTTTGCCAATGTTCCACCTTGTGTGGCTAAAGAATTTCAAATATTAGGCATGTTTTCTCTTTCAGCATGAAAGTTAATATTTCTTGACTAGCCCTTCTAGTTTATAAATTAGTCAATACTCACGTTAGGCAAGATTTCACAGATTACTGACACTACTTGAGTTCCTGCATTTATTTATTTATTTTTTTCCCATTCCCTTGGAAACCTTTCAGATAGAATTAGGTTCTAAGTTCTGTTTTACTGTGGGAGCAGACTAATTTATTTATTTATTTATTAACCTTTAGTTACTTTAACAGATTCTCTAGCCTTGAAACACAGTCGCATGATTTAAACAAAAACATCAGGCCCTGAAAATTTATGGAACTAGAAGCTTTCAGCAGGGCACACAAGTAATAACAAGGAGGGTACAAATTCTTACACTCAATCTAAGCCTCTCAACCCCTCAACTCTGGCCATCAGTTTGAGCCCTCCTGCAGTTTGTGCTTTATACTTTGCTTTTTACATTCTCCCTTTGGTGTCAAGCGTGGGGATGGGTTGCTGTTAACAGACACTTTTTTTTGGAAGCAATTTGGATTGCAGAATTGTTGTAGGGGAAAGAGGTGTCAGGAAGGAGGTAGCTATGCATCCAAATCCCTTAAAAAATGAATAGATGAAAAAAAAAACCATACCAGCACACATGAAAGGAAAAATTTATGACTTTGGATCTATCAGCAGTTCTGTTCTCACAGAGCTGGTACCTGAGGTCTGGCAAAGTGCACACACATTTGTAATTTCAAAAGATGACCTAGCAGGGAGGGGAAGGGAAATAACTCCAGCTGCTTCACAACATCTCACCACGGATTTTCTGGCCACCGCCTTTGTTGAATGCAGTGGGACAGAGTACAGGAACTTGTGCAGGTTCTCTGAATTATCAGATCTATAAATAAATACATTATAATCAATAAATAATTTATAAAAATTATAAACATCGTTAAGAGTTATTCCACACTGAGTGGTGGAGAGGTTCAGGTTCTCTGCAAGTCATAGAAAAGATCTCTGTGACTGAATTTTGGAGTTTTGCAGTCTTTCACCTTCACTCTCTTTAGTTAAACCTTTAAAGCACCATTGATTTCTACCTGCACATTGTCATAGCTGTCTTTTTTAAAATAGAAAACATTCTGTACCTGAGTATTAACTTTCTACTTTATTAGGTTTAAGTTTAGCAAACCCTCAGTGTTTGCTTTTACTGAACTCCTTGGTATGGCCAGTTTAATATTTAACAAAGTTTTAGGCAAGGTAAAGAACTGGCTTTTTCTTTTAAAAAATCCCAGTGTGACTTTGCCCTTGTTGCACTAACAATAGGCTGTTCCATTGCTGAACACATGGATAACTACAAACATTAGGGAAAGATTTTTAAGACAAAGGGAGAAAGGCGGATACACAGTGGTGCCAAAGTCACTTTGACAGAGGTTCTCCGGTGCATAGCAACAATACAACAGCCTGAACTGTTTAACGCTCACTTAAACATAACATCAGGCTTCATGTAATATCTATAAATAACAATGCTACTTTAACTGGTGGGAGTGCCAGAACTTCATTTTAAAGTGCTTTAACCCGATGATTTATACACTGCTATCAAACTACTGTATTATAAATGGAAAATGCAAAGGTTCATATGTCCAATTTTCTGACTTCTCTTAATATATCTGTACAGTAAGAAATCTTCCAGTTCCTTTCCTCCAACCCAAACAGATGGCCGGATGAAGCAACGTGTCTGAAAAGCTCGGCTGTCAGCTTGTTGCATTAGCCGTGTATAACATTCTATCCGCTCCCGGACCCGCGTGAAATCGCTCAAGTTAAACGGAGAAAACTACAGGACTAGCAAGATGGAGGGGGGAAGAAAAAAAGAAATGCTACGTTCTGCAGATCTCATTTGGTTGCTGCACGGTCTTGGAAGCGTCGTCAAAGCTGAAAGCCCACCACTGATTAAAAGCATAACAGGAAGGATTAAACCATTATCATTTCTCTAAATGCCAGCAAAGGCTGGTATGCACCCGTGGAAAATCACAACAGGTGCAAGCGCGGCCCAATTTCAACAACCTCTGCAACCTGGGGGCCAGTTCCTGTGCTAGTGACCAGCCTTTCAACTGCAAAGGCTCCGACAAAATTAGCTGTAAAGGATCTTTAATTAAAACGAGTATGGTGGTTTTGGCTTGCTCGGCCTGTCACCTTGTGATTTGTTACATCACATACCGTCACAAATTTGGCACAAGTGGCATAGCTGTTACCAAAAATGTGCCTTGAGGAGAAAGTCGAGGAGAAAGAGAAGACTTCCTCACTCCCCTGCACAATAGGGTTTTATTTCTCTGGAATGACAGCTCATTTGGTGCCTTTCTGCAGATAACATTTTGCTTCTCTCACTCTGAGTTCCTGTTTTGAATTTGACAGCTTGACTACACCTGAGGAGAGCACGACTGTCCGGTCTCACTGACACACATATTATCTGCCTTTTTCACAGAGCCGATGTTTAAGGTTGCATAGTGATAGGAATGGATTTACCAGAGAAATATTGACTTTTCATTTGTTGTACAAATATTAGGCAAAATTCTTGGATGACCTACGCTTGTACATCCTACCAGAGTACATCACTCTTCTGAGCTAGCATCCTCAGTGATGCAGGCTGCAAATTAAGGGGAAGTGATCTGGTCAATCAGTCCGTGGCAACAGATTAGATACTTTTTAAGAAATCAAAGGCAACGAGCATCTAATCTTGAAAGCTGGTGAGTGTGAAATAATCAGAGACAAATAGTCTCCTCACCTCTTTAAAAGACTAGAGAAAAGAACATGCATCTGTCTGATTTATGTCTGCAATTAATTTGAATGCACAAAAGTTTGATGCAGTACCACATGAATTTAGCAACATCAAACCACAGGAAAATTGCCAAAGGCCCAATTTTTTAGGTGAGTTTCTGTTCAGCAGATCCTGCAGCTTGGCACACCAGGCCATTCTGCTTCCAACAAGCATGAGGTACATGTCTGTGTAATTACTATGACCCACCCCTTCTTAAATATAAACATCGAGGATTTTAAAAACATATTCTAGTTTCCACCATGTCTGCAGGAGTTACAATTTCACACTGCCATCAAATTAAGGTAGACATTTATAAATTACTCTCGTTTCACAATGGGTTTTGCTTGGCTAAGTCCAAGTTCACATTATTTAACTTGTAAGAATAAATTCTTGTGGTTTGCTGTCACATGACAATATAATCATTTAGATTAGGTGAAAAATTAATAAGAATAACAGTCCATACACCAGAATCAGGAAGCTTTTATGTTTTGACCTGTCATTTATATCACTTTTATGGGCAAGGCATTCTCCTTTTATGAACGGCAACTGCAAGGGGCAAAGTTTTTCAGTAAAAAAAATAGTGGAACTGTCTATATTTTGGGACTATTTCTAGCTTACCACAATATAAAGATTTGCCTCAACTTGAAGCATTACTCCAGTTTCTTCCCCAAATTTACACCATTGTCCTCAGTGGGCATGTAGCTCCTTTAACCCCTAATAATTAGATCCTCCTTTTAATTTCCTGTTCTGTGAAGGAAACGAAGTTGGATGAGGTGACCCTAAAGACAAAGTGCAGAACTTCGTGAGCAAGGTGATGGTGCCTTTCCCATGCAAAGCGGATGGGCCATCAACTTAACTCACCCCATCAGGGTGGCCTGTAACCTCTACAGAAGTGTGTGCATGTGCAACCTTGTGCACAGGGTTACATAACATTATTTTGTTAATAACAAAAGAAACACAGAAAAACAAAGGTGGCAAAATTTTACAGTCAATTCCTGTATGGATCTTGAACAAGACTTTACTGGAAGTATAAGCATTTTGCCATAGCACTGTACATGTCAGTGCCCCCCTCCCTCTCCTCCCTAGGTCCATACTGTTTGACTTTATGGCCAAACTCCCGAGGCTGACACGGTCTGGTTTTTGACACATTTCCCTTAGCAAACTTTTGCAGACTAAGTCACAAGGAAGGAGATGATGACTTAATCTGTCAGTATATGTAGGACAGGATACCAAATCACACCTAGGACCAGGTTTGTATTTTCTTCTGCTTTTAAAGTTCTAATATTATCAAGGGAGTGGGAAATAGGAAAAAAAAAATGCAGCAAGACAGCACACTAAGGATAACTCCAGAGATGGTAAATGCAAGTCTACCAAACACATGAAAACAACTGCAAGGAAACAGCAGAATTTTTCAAACAAGGTTGCCTGGGGAGCAATTTTTCTATGCTTACAGCTAGCTTCCAAGCGTGTTCCCCCTGCTGAAGGGAGCATGTGCTTAACACATGTGCTGGCTCAGGATTAGGCAACTGACAGTTGTGGGTATTGTAGAATATGCTGACATGCCCGACCAGCTCTACTAGAAGGGGATTATGTATCCCAGTTGTATCAGGCTGACAGAGACCCTGGGAATAAGGAAGTTGGCATACGTGGTAACAGGTCACCTAACACCATGAGCTTTGGGCACTTCTATCACAAACCCTTCCCATCCCACCCTCGTGCTCTGCTGCCAAGCCCCAGAGGAGGGAGGCCAGTGCTTATGGCAAAAACCTCCTCTCTAAGCAGCACATTGGCTCGCCTGGCCTCCAGCTATACCAGCTGTGGGCTGCGGTCCTGTTGGACCCCACCAGCAAAGCAGGGCTTTGCCCACACGGGTCAGCACTGTGCCAGCAGCTCCACCTCCAACAACAGTGTTTGGAGCATGCCGGGAAAGAGGAGGCAATCTTGCACAATAAATGTGGTCCTAAAGTCCTGACTGCTCCTGCCCATCACAGATCCTGCTGCGCTTTCTGCGAGAACAGTTTGTCTCCTGGCCAAACTCCAGTTTGAGTAACTGCATTTATTGGATAATTGTGCTTTCTTAAATTGTCCCAGCAGTTTCAATTTGACACGGTACTATTCACTTCCTTTCAAGATGCCGTAGAGTGTTACAGTGTGCTGACAAGCAGCTGTTACGTCTTGCTGAAGAAATGACCGCATGGTAGTGGTGGGTGAAAGCAATGCCTGTGCGTGCGTCACGTGCTTGCACATGGCAACGAGACTGTAAAATGCTTTGGGGGTGAACGGTGCCACGTAAGTGTACGGCAATAGTTAGCTGTGAAATTGTAAAGTAACTTGTTGTGATGCAGCTGGGATACTGGCGGGCATTTATTTTTATTTATTTATTTTGTAGATTGAATATAATCATGTTAAAAGCTTCTCCCTCTGGTGGGTGAACAGAACATCGTAACTCAAGAACTATGAGGGCTATTATAAATCCTAGCCAATGCATTTAACACACAGCAGCAGCCACAATTTGACTTATTGCAACAACTGAAAAAAATTAACAATACAGACAAGAGAAGCCCATGGCAAATGTGTTCTTTTCAAACCGCTGCCTACGCACATTCGACCACTTCATCGTGTATATGCTCCACCTGCCACAGATGTTCAACTCTTTGTGCACCCAATTTGCCAAAGATGAGACTTTGTTTGACAAGCCAGCTTTTATCCTGCTGATCCAGCCTCCCCGTGAGCATACAAGAAAGAATGGGGCAGCCATCCCTCATTTCCTTTGCCAAACCACAGAGGAATCCTGTAATATCAGGATTGTATTCCAGAAAGGGATATTATATTATGTTACCTTCACGCTGGGTGACTAACACTGCAATTTGCTGGAAGGTAGGTAACAGGAATCCTCACGAAATAATAATAATAGAACCCTGCCTAAATGAACACCTTTTCCAGATGCTTTCAAAAAAAAAAAAAAAACACACACACTTCTTGAACACTTAATACCATTTCACAGAGAATTCACTACCACACACAGCACTTCAGGTTGTTCACAGAAAGAAATGTGAAATTTTTCTCCTCAAGGAGGTGACAGGTTTTGAGAAGGAGAGCATGGGGCATGAACTAAATGAACTAAAAGATGCCTTCTGACCAAATGACTTATCTGTGTAGCTGGACATCTTAATAAATAAAATCACTGGTAATATTTATGCCATGCCATAAAACAGCTGACTACAGCTTCCCCAGACACAAACAAAATCCTGTGCTATGTCTGCTTTGCTATGGAACCTACTCGGTCTTATATAGAGCAATCATTAAAAGAGTGAGTGCTATTAGAGCTACAAAACCATACTCTGAAGAAGTTTCTGTTATTAACAGCATACTGATAAACATATACACATTTGCATAACATTATGCCTCCCTTCTAATTATTTCCAAGGCTAGATTTCAACTACGATGTCAATCAGGCTCAGAGGGAGGTGTTTTTGTTTGTTTAAAATTCTGTCAGACCCATGACCTGTGAGGCCAAATTTTGTTTGGCCTGTGAAGTGCTGGCAATTTTGCTTTGAAGGAAACTTCATGCTCCCAGACTGCAAACAAACAGCAGAATTAGTGACTGAAAACCAAATATGCCCTGAAATGGTTATAGTCTTTCTTCAACATCTGACTACTTTTATCAAAACACTCCGCTATTTAAAAAGTTTTACCTGTCAGACTGCTGGGTTCAACCTTATTAAGTAAGCTTTGGTACAGAAAAACGTTGGGTATTTTTATTTTTGTAAAATGCCTGAGAAAGATGATCAGTCCCTGCTGTAATGCCTCTGTAACCGTGCTGAGGCCTCTCCAGTCTGCCAGTTTTGCGTTACTGACTTCTTGAATGACTTGGGTAATACATGCCACATAAAGCCGTGGCTGAGCTTATGGCAGGTTTAAGGGGCCAGCTTGCAGTGAAACCTGTATAACCTCTGGACAAGCCTCAGACACCTCAGCAGCTGTCACAATTTCAATTGATTCCTGAAATGCTTCTTTTTACCTAAAAAGTCAGGCTAGCAGGTGGCTAGGTACATCACTTCTTCATTCATGGGCAGACTGCTGTAATATGAAGGTGCCTCAGATTGATGAAGTTGGATCATTTAAAAGATGGGCAAAAACCAAGGGCATTTTGACATCTCCAAATTTTCCATTTTTCCTCACCATTTCAGAAAGGAGCCCCACAAATGGGGAAGAAGCACAGACTGGCCGCCCATTTTAGGAAAAAGGTTTTCAATGTCTTTTCCTACTACAGTTTTATTTCTGGCTCCCTCAATATTTCTGAAGGGGGTAATGTTTTTCCTTCTTTGGAAGTAAACTTGAGGCAAGCTATTCCCAGGTTTCCTAGCACATAACATCCCAGGACCCTATAGAAAGACAGCACAGAACTGACATCCTCTACTGTTGTACAACACCTTGAACAGGGATGCAAGAAACACTACATATTTCTCTACTTTTGTCTAAGAAGGTGCTAGTTACCCAACACCATGCTTTGTCAGTCTCCCCCTTGTGCCTGCTGCCATGGGGAGCAACACTGCTCAGATTTAGCTCACATCTGGGCTTCAAGTGATCTAGCTGCAGCTTCTGATGTGGCAGCCTCATACTTTCATTTCAGACTGCATGATCTTAACACATACACCTTGGGGCTTGTGCTGTAGAAAGTGCAAACACTTAAAATAGACTTCCCTTCTCATTCAGTATGTATATGTGGAAAACCTTCAAAATCCTGAAAATGATAAAAAAAAAAAGCAAGGGCCAGACTCAAGTCCTAGTAACTAACAGTGGCATTGTAGACTTTGCAATTCTGTCAGTTTCTACATTGTAAAATTATTTTAAAAATGCTGAAATAGCCCACTTTAACTTTTCATCTTTTTTTTTTTTTTTTTTTTTTTTTTAGCTATTCTGGAACATATCAACTAAATTTGTCTGTCTGGCTTTCCCCCTTCATCATCTACTTTGAACCTCTAAGGTGAAATAAGAGATTTTTGAATTATCCAGTGCAGCGTCACAGATTTCCATAGAACCATAGAATCAAGTGTAATTTAATTCATCTTTATAAATCTTTCTCTGTCATGTGGCAGTCATCACCCCCCAAAATAATTATTAGACTTGCATTAATGGTAAAACACAGTAGTAGGACTTAGCTATGAAACACCTACCAACATATTGTAAATTGGTGCAGTACTACTGAAACCCCAAGTTGACAGGTGTTTTCTGTGCAAGTGAAATAAATTAATCACTTTGGGGGGTACAATCAGCCACCTCTTAAAACGAAGGATTACCTTTTTCCCACAATGTTTGCCTTAAGTACACATGACCAAAATATAACTTTAAAAACAGGTTTTGTTTTTTTCTAACCCAATGGCAGGTAACTCAAAGTAGGAAAAAAAGACTTGACCTGTCTTTACCTAGCCCTTAAGAATATACTCGATGTTTGAAAGCTATGTATAGAAATGACAGCGTATTGCCATCTTGAGGCTCGTTAGCAGTACTGCAGGTCCAAAACAAAATGCATACCTTACCAGTCTCGACAGTAATTTAATGATATGTGCAAAAGACCCCACTAAAAACATACGACGGTAACACTGTATGTTTTATCTTTATTTTTATGCCAGGGCCTCTGCAGTTCCTTTTCTGGACTGGATATATTTGAAAGAGGGAAAACCTTTAAGAGTAGAACTCAAAAAATGCATTTTTAGCATCTTATCTCCTTGTCAGAAGGTGAATCAAGAATATTCACCTCACTATTACCAGAAAATCTGCAGTTAAAATTTAATTAGTAATACAGATTTTCTGGACCCTTTGAAATTAATATTCAAGTTTACTTCAGTGCCAAAGACAGATTCAATTTAAGGGACAAGTTACATTAAGAGATTATCTAAAATTACTGCTTGAAATATTATGAAAATGTAGATACACAATTACAAGTATTGCATTTCTTAATATGTATATGGTTATAAGATAGGAGCTTCCGGAAAGAAAACAATATGCTTTCCAGTCATAAGACGTTTTAGTGTTGGTATAAAGGGATAAGAATCACCAAACTGTATTCAAAGGTAGCAGCTATGTAAATTGTCCTTGTAAGAAACCAACTGCTGTAAATAAACCTTCATGTCTCTGAACTGTGCAACACTGGCATCCTCCACAGATAAAGCCTACCAATGCCAAATACATTGCCACTCTCATGTTTTAGTCTCTTATTTATTTATTTTAAGCTTCTACTTCAGAAGAGATCACTTGGAAAACATGTCTCTGTTAACAGACTCCCTGAAATCACAGAGAACATGCTCTGTTGGATTGACAGTCACATGGGAAACTGTATTTGTATATATTTGACTGTTATGCATGATTTTTAATAGAAGGTCAGAGACATCGGATTTTGTCTGTTTGTGAAACAAAAAAATTACAGAATGCTACTAATCTACCAAAACTTTTATGCTGTTTTTCTTCTTTTCTAAACAAACTGCCTTGTACTCAATACACACCAATAATCGTTTGAAGGCTGCACTTGTTACAGCCATGGTCCAGCATATATTACTGAGCTCTCTGAAGACCTTTGAGCAAACAAGAAAAAGCCTCGCTGCAAGTTACCTGTTTGGTTTGCAGGCTGCCAGCCCGAGTACTTGGCAGTGCTTGGGGGCCCCGTTGGCTTGAGGGTTGCAGCAGATGTGGTGGTGTTGGGAGAAGGTCTAGTGTCTGGGCTTTCATAGCTAGCAGGCATGCTCCTCACCGAAGTGGCCGTGTAAGCAGCAGGTTGGGAAGCCTCCATGGAGTCACTGTTCAGAAGCAAGGGAGATACAAATCAAATACATTTCTTGCTAGAATGTGAGCTCACCGTGAACGCGTTTGTGAAATGGTGATGTGACTTCCATCTGCTTTGGTGCAACAGAGCAACATTCACTGTCATCACCGATGTTCTGATGATCACCCCAAGCCAACGCCATGCAAAGCATGGAGGGAAAAAGACTGGGCACAAGTCCTTGAGAATGTGTGTGGAAAGCCTGCCAAAAGTTACATCCTACTGAAAAATCCTCTCTCTTGTGTATTGACCTCAAAAAAATGAATATTCAGAGAATGAAATAGTAGTGATTCCAGTTACATTTTTAAGATATTTTTCTAAGAAAAGGGCACATGGGTAATTTCTGCCAAAACCCAACACAGACAAGTAAATCCCTTTAAAATTTAAAAAGTTAGGTGCTGGCATGATGCTGGTTAAAACATAACCCTTACTTCAAATTA
The DNA here is from genome assembly GCF_013377495.2 of Cygnus atratus. Lineage (NCBI taxonomy): Eukaryota > Metazoa > Chordata > Aves > Anseriformes > Anatidae > Cygnus > Cygnus atratus. The sequence continues at coordinate 9,306,454 of NC_066365.1, forward strand.
AATACAATAGCACTTTTTTTTTTCAAAACTTTTTTCTTTTTCTTGGAGATTAGGGCAAATACTCATACGGTCGGATTACTGGTAGATCCCCATAAAGATCATCAGTTTAAAAGTGACTTAAATGCAATTTTCCTCCATGCACCAAGGATTTTAAAAAAGCTATAGTTTCTTTATTAAGCAATGTTGATTAACTTTATTAAGTTTCTTTTATTAAGCAATGTACACAATATTTTATATTGCCTCTTTGGAGCAGTTTACAGCTGCTTTTGTATTTTAAGGGTTAGCATAACTCCATCAGCTATTTAAAAACACACATGATGAAAACGGCACTTAATCAAGGTTCACATAGAGTGTAAGTAGCCACTATTTACTTAATAATTTTTCACTCCTTATTTCTCAAGACTGTTCAAGAATCAGAAAGTTATAACAACACGATTTTTATGCCATGTAACAGTATCTGTACAATGCGCATTTGCCTTCGGGAAGCTGAAAACAAATATTTTTATTAAAAATCTTCAGAGTAGAGCAGTAATTGCTACTGAAGGTCATTTGCAAACCAAGAGCATTGCAAAAACAGTAAATAAACTCAACAGCATTGCAAAATACAATCAAAACAATTCCAAATACATATTTTGTGTAATCTGGAAACTCATCAGCTGATGCATTAGAATCCTTGTACTCTTTTCTGTGTTGAAGAATAACAAAATTTCAGGACATATATTGTATGTATTTCACTGGGGTGATTCACAGAATAGAATATAGATTATGCCAAGTTCGTAAAGCAAAAATCCTTGAGTTATTTTTACTTTACACTTATTGCAAATTAACAGCAGTGCCTTGACCATACTAGATGTAAGCACTTGGACATATAATGAGGCCAAAACACAAGTTCACAACCTTGATTTCTGTCTCTAGATTCACAGGGTTAGCAATTGATGTATTTAGAATGTTTATCTGGATAAGGCATAGATTCACAGTTTACAGAGTATATCTGAACACTCAGTAACAGCTACTGCAATTAAAGGCTTTTTCTAACAGAGGTAGCTGTCACTAAGTGATACTCTGATTGATTTGCTGTATGCAGCATTCACAAGTACAGTGAAGCACCAAGTGAGACCTTGCATTCTGTTACATTTGAATGTCAAAGATTTTCAGAGACATTTGTACAGTGCAAATGGAGGCATTAAAGGCACACATTATGCTCCTTAAAAGCTTAGGATACAAGTCTTCCTAACAACAGATTCTGAGGCAGCAGAGAGATACTGCATAAAAATGCCTTTGCAGAATGAAAGAAAAAGGATAGGAAGACATCATCTGACATTAAGTAGCAGCTCAGTGGTTGATAAGGACAAGGTAGTTTAGGACTGGCTTCCAGCATGAAATAAGCACATGCCTCCAACTTCAGTGTCACAAAAATACCCTTTTAAATAGACTAGTGCATCTGACACACAACCCATCAAACCTGCTCCAGGCCAGAAGCCCCTCACAACTTTAAGATTTCCTCAAAACACTGTCAGCCTTTTTCTATTAAAGCATAAATAAGAAAGCTTCCTTCTCCATCTAAAAGACTCATCACCGCTTGTTACCAGCTGCCTTTACATAGACAAGGCCACTTAATGAGCAAAAATGGATTCAAGACAAGCAAAACTCTCTCATAAGGTCAGTAATCTCCATCCACTGGTCTTCATACCGATTTATAGCTGTTGTGAATCTGGCTCAAAAACATAAATATCAACTTGCCAAGCATAGTCACCAAAGGCTGGAACTCTACCTTAAAGCAACACTTCCTGAAGTGTTCCACATGAAATACAGATGAGGTACGCAGCTGGCAAACTGCAGCCTTTGAGGATCCTCAACTACAACTGTTTTGGAGGAAAGGAAAGGGGAGGTCAGGATGGAAATTTTGCTTCATGTCCAGATTTGCATAATTGCAGTATTATACATATAGGTGAGGAAGAGGACACTGCCTTGTGCCCACAAGGCTAGCTGTAACGCCGACTTGTATCTTCATCATCACCACTTCCATGGTTGAATGCTGAGGCTTGTGAATGACGTGTCAGTCAAGTTCCTGAACCAACAGATTACTGGAGATGTTTAGGTTTTCATTTAGAAAACAAAAAGACTGAAAAGAGAAATCCTAAAGGCCCCAGCCTAAAAGACAGTGATAAACACAGGTATGGAACCCCCTGCGATTTGTGACCACCTGAGATGGATTATGTGCTATGAGCCTATCCTAAAGACCAGCTTCCCAAGGGAAGAGCTTGAAGCCATCATTTTGACAGAGGGCATCATGCTGGCCTTACACCAAAACTTCTGACAGGTCTTGGACGCCCTTTGGTCTCTGTGCCTTTTTTTTTTTTTTTTTTTCAAGTGAGAGTTGAATAAACCTACGCTTGCACTACAGCCAGTTAATTTAACAGGCAAGATGCTACCGTGGCTTGGCACATCTCTCCAATGTAACATTGCCCACCGATGGTGGGCTGCAGGGAATAGTGCACACACCATTTTTCCTGGATTATAGCTCCTAAACAAACAGTTGCCTGCGAACACGATATGGCATTCTCCTTAGAGAGAAAAATATATCCATCCTTGTCTCACTTTCAAGGAATCCTGGAGATGTTTCACCTTTTATATGCTAAACTTATTCAAATTCATGCTTCAAAATTAATTCCTAAACATTTTACTTCATATCCATCTATGCTGGGAAATAATTAAACTTTCAACTATTGTTTTTAATTGCTATGTGTCTTTCAGAAACAAACTTATCTTCTAAGAAGAGACTGTACAAAACCTACAATTAGCCCTGCTAGTGTTCTGTAGCTCACTAGGATATTGTACAATGGTGACCCAGACAGTTCTTACTGTTAAATCTCCATTCTCATACCAGGCAGGAAAAAAAAAAAAAGTTTCATAAGGTCAACCAAAATGCTCTTGTATTAATATTTTTTTTCATTAAGCTGAGCTTCACACTGTAAACAGAAATGTTTTCCTCATTTATTGCAAAACCTTTTTTTTCGACAATGTTTCTAGGGTTACATAAGATTTTGAAGTAAGCACAAACCTAAAAAGGTTTGAGAATAACCTTGATTCTTTTCTGAGAGAATTTAAAGAAAAAAATATGCAGAAATTCAAGAAAATGAACAGATTAAGGAAGAGAGCTACAGTGTATTTTTCAGTGTTGCCATTAAAAGAAGGAGGAATGATAAACCTTACGTATTTACTAAGATCCACATGAGTAGGTTTCTCAGGCTGTCCAAGTGACACTCAGAAGTCAGGTTCAGGTTAAGTACATTCTGATGTCAGAACACCTGTACTGTTGATAATGCCAAGCTTACCTCCTAGCTCTAGTTTTAATCTTTAACTCTGTTCTGTAAATCTTAAACAATCCTCCTCCACCTGATGAATACTTACAGAAAAAAAAATAAAGTTTTCCATGATGAAAGTTTAATGTACATTATCACTGCAAATGGTGTTCTAAATACGTGGTCCCTCTTCAAAACACAGATGATGTATGTTCCTAGAAGTAACCAAGACAGTCACATTCTTTTTAAGAAAGATGATATTGCTTAGTAGATGTGAATGCTCTCCTGTCAAGATTTGGGCAAGGGTTTTCAACACTACAAGAAGGAAGAGTGAAACGCAAGCCCAGCTGATTTCCAAGCCCTGTGACCTGAAAATCCATGATGTGTTTAATTATTAAGTTATGGAAAGATGAAATAAATAATTCTGGAAGTGGCTTGCAAGGGAAATGGCAAAATCAACCAAAGAAAACAGACAAACAACAACATTTATGGAAAAGAAAGAGCTCACAACAGGCTCCTCAGACTTAGCTCTTCCTAACCAACAGGAACACTATAAAAACAGGCAAATTCAACTAAAAAGCAAATAATTCCCAGCTCTTTCTCCTCATCTTCCACCCCAGATACCAAACATCGTATTACATGCTATTACTTGGTTGGAGGACTGGGAGATAAAGACATTTGCCAGCTGTCAGTCCCTCTCAGGACATGGTACCAAGAGATTCCTGGATGCTACAGAGGGGTGATAGGAGAGGAGCCTGTGTGGAAGGAAGCAGGTCCAGGTCACACGTGAAAGGAGCACCAGTTTCTCAGGGACCACTCCTGGATATCTGTGCCCATGCCGTGCCTACTTCCTTCCCAAAATCATGTGCACCAACACGAGGCTGACCATACTTCAGAAGCATTTTAAGAAATCAGCAGTGGAAAACCCTCCTGAATGCAGAGGTTTTGACACCCTCTCCTCTCTCTTCCCAGAAGCCAGAGAGAAGAAAAACACATGTTTTGGGGTTATAGAGGCCTTAACCTCCACCCATCCTTCCATGGAAATTTCTGTACAGAGCATTCCAGCAGAAATACATGCTTTAAAAAAGATAACTGTCTCATGCTGTTATTAGCCGAAGGACAAGCTATGGTCCTAGCAGATAATGAAATACAGCTTGCTGTACTGTAACTTCTAACACTGCTGAAATGGTAACGAGGGACAAATCTCAGACTTTCCCAAGCAGGCTCTATAGGCTTGGCAGGACTTTCTCTAATGCAAGTCCAAGATACCAGGGTATCCGTCTGTAAATATCATCATCCGAACCCCAATGGGTACTAGCAGCTCAGTCATAAGCATTTTCCTAATAGTTCTCTGGATTACAAATGATATTTTAACTCCTGCTTGTTGTCCAGAATGACCGCGTGAATCAGGAACAAGTCCCTCAGGGTCTGAGAAAGCCTGCTGACAGGAAAGTTCGTATAATATCTATGAGTCTGTAAATGCTTTCTTCACATGGCCAGGAATTCTGTGAGGTTATTTTCCCTTAAGAACACTAAATCTTTTAAGACAAAAACAAGACAAGAAGGAAGAAAGAAAAAAAAAAAAGTTAGCAAGTCACTCTTGCTGGTTTCTGGCACAACTATGTGGAATGTGATAGGCTTGATTCTGCTTTATGGCTTCTAAAACCAAAATAGTTTAACAAACAAGTAAAATTTCCCTTGTATTAAATATTGCTGCCTGTTGGTTATCTTCATTCCAAGCAGACATTAAGCATAATCCAGAAACCTGAATAAACTTCTAAAATACACACACAGGAAAATCAGAAGATCAGAAAAAGCTAGGCATGAAAATGGTGATAAAACCACATGAATGGGGGAATACATATGCTTTTTTGCAAGGACTATCTGGTGCAACAATAAAGAAACAGAAGACAAGAAAGGTGCTGACCTTGTTCCTATCCCTACTGCAAACCCACGGTCTCATTCAACTTTTAAAAACAGTGTTTAGATCTTGTGTTAGCCTAACTGTTCCAGTAGCTTGCAAGAAAGTAGAAAGTGCAAAATAAAATGAGAGAGAGCAGGGAAGGTCACGTGGGTGGAAGTATTTCCATACTGAACTGCAGTAAGGACATATGTAACCCTTACGTAAGCAGTGGTCTGCATAGAAACAATTCAAAACTTCCTTCAGACTAAATATTTTCAGAGTCAACCCTGGTGATTATCTCACAAGACCAGACTATCCTTTTTTCAAGTAATTCTACATGGCATTGTGTCAGGTATATAAAGCAAAAGTCATGTCTATGCCCATTTCTGCTAATGTCTCCCAAAACTTGAGTTTTTGCCACATGATTTAATTTTAGGCAAGACCTCCAATTCTTGGAAATGCAAGATATTAAATACATTTATTTTGCTTTATATATGTACGTAAAAAAAAAAAAAAGAGGGAAAAAAACACAAAACCATAAAACTTAAAACAAAAAAATATTTCTGAGGGATCTGGGAGAAGAAGAAAATATGTGGATATTCAACACTACTTCAAGCCAGTTAATAAGTGATATTGCATCAGTCAGAAAAAAATCCAAGTTTTCTGGCAGCTACCCAGTACAGCAAAGTTTAAGACAACAAGCTTTTCAAAATAGAGACGGTGAAGTGAAAGGTATGAAATAGAAATACTTCCAAAGAAACTCTACTGCAGAACAAGACCTAAGCCCTGCTTTTGCTGTAGTTGCAACCATCTTGAGTTTTTCCCTGAAGATAATGCAAACAAAACTACGCTACCTCAGTAAAATAGATAAATTACCCTTTCATGTAAGGTATTTTAACAAAGAGATGGAAAACACAAAATGTAAAGTTGTTTAAGCTCATTTACTTGGCTGTCTTGGTTGTGCCAGTTGTATTGAACAAGTTAGTGTATGTCATCCCAAGTAGTAACAAGTTATGTCATACCCTCAGCTCTTTATGGACATAAAATTTCAGCTCTATTTCCTTACCAGATATTTCACTGTGGGATGAAGTGAGCTGCTGTTTAAAATATTTTTTCAGCATTATTATTTTTTCCTCCTTCTGACGTAATTGATTGGTTTTGATTGCTGTGTGTTGAACTTACAGGAGAATATGTACTTATTGACAGTGAATTGTAAGCATAATTTGTCTTTTATCTCTAATTTTGCTACACGTATCTCAATCTATCCAGTGAGTTTGTGCTCCTTTTCTCACTGGCATGAGGCAGCACAAAGCCTCGTTTCTATGGCTCCATCTACTGGCAACCTCTCCTTCCTTACCGGCACTGGCAGTTGATAACAAGGGAAGTAGAAATTGTCACCCCAATATGTTTCTCCCTGTATCATGAGCAAAAGATGCATAAACATAAAGACAGCTTCAGAGTCAGCAAGGCAAATGCTTACACTCTTGTAACAATCTAACTTCATTTGTAGCTTATATCACAAACTCTGCACATCAGCAAGTGAAGGAAAAAAGGAAAATCAGAGAATTTGTTTTCACTGCCATTATTTTCTTTACCAAAATATCAGCAAACAAAGAGCATAGATAAAGACTGAAGGTGTGCTGGCAGCATGTCCTGGACTTTGCTAGTGGTACACAGATATCAGAATTGCTACAGAACATTTCCCTTTGGATGCAAGAACACACACGCATAGACACAAAAAGATAAAACGTAAGATTATCTGTGTGTGTCTAATATCACCATTTTCCTCCCTGAAGTCAGGGCTGCTTTCACCTTTTCTAGTGACTCAGGTCACCCTGCAAGCCATGAAACAGGAGGCAAAGAACTAACATGCGACAGTTTTTTGTTTGTTTGTTTTTACATCAAGTGGATCTCAGCTCTATTTTTAATTGGGCCTTATCTCCTTAAGGGTATTATTCTTGTGAAAATGCAAGTATAACATGAAAATACACAGATTTTTTCTTCCCTTGCACAACTTACTATGTACTGTCCTTTAAAATACCCCCAAAGGTTCTCTCCTTTGAGGCTGAAGTCAGTTACACAAAAGCAGCTTTTCACAGGAGGTAGTGTTAACATAGCTGCAGTCAGAAAACAAGAAGTCCTGTGCACTGAACAGAATCAACGTTGGAACAAAGAGTCTAGACAGAAAATAATTTTTTAAAACACCTATTTGCTGCACCACATGCCAGTTATTTGATTTCATACATTAAAAATGGGCTTTGAAAAATAGCAGCTCTTTGTTCCAGGAGCACCCTCACAGCCTAACACACGGCTTGCTTGCTCAAAGAACTGTTGCAAATAATTCATCTGGGTAGAGGTTTCGAGCCAGAATATCTTGTTTCTTCTCCAGTCAGCTATTTAGAATGACAGTGCCTCCCCCGTGAGCTTCGGGATGAAACACAAATAGCATCGTGCATCTCAGAAGTGCACCAGATACCCGTGAGTACACCTTTGCTTAGTAGGGTGGATTTGCACAAACAGCACTGGCAGGACCAAGGTGCAGATTAGTTCTGCGAAGAGGTGAAACCAACAGGATTCAGGATCAGGGGACATCATGCCAAAAAACACAACAAGCAGACTGCTGAAAATGTGCAGACAATAGAAACAGGCTTTGAAGGAGAAGCCGGTTTCTTGTGAGTCCTCAGTGCCAACCATGTGCAGCACTCAGATGGTACCTTTTGCTCTTTTGCAGCTCCAGAGCACTTGTTGACTTCCTGGAGGGCCCAAGGGCTTGCAGAGGAGGTTTAGTGACAGGGGTGATGAGCAGGGCATCCAAAAGCGAACGGTAGATGCTAGGTTCAGAGAGTCTGACAAGCATTTAAAAAGACCATGTAAACAAACCAGCTGACCAAACAGAGTTCAAGTTGGCTGGGACTAACTGAAAACCCAAATAAATGAAAAGTTCTGCAAGTTCCATAGCAGTATGGATAAACTGAACCTGGAATGACTGACTTAGAAATACCATCTAAAGAAGTGGTCTCCGAAGTGGTGGGCACACACCCCGATGTGCCAGAAAATCCCACTGCAGAGTGAAAAGCATGTATTTTTTACCCTTAAAAAAGGCGTTTATTTAATCTTTTTCTTATCTTTTCTAATTTCTGCTTTTGTGTATGTTTTATAATGTACATAAACTACATGCATGACCTACTGTACTAATATTTTAGAAAGTAATAAATACACATATTGGGAGTGCACATTCAAATTTTTATTTTGTTTTTAAATATTTGAGGTGTATGACCAACAAAGTTGAGACCACTGGTCTTAATAACCCCTTATAAACAGTAATGTAATAAAGATATAGATGCAACTCTCTATTGTCTTCAGCATCCAAAAGTTATTTAAAGATGCAGATTATTCTTTGGCACCCATATCACTTAACTGTTATTTTCAATTAGTTTACTGACTGAACCGTAACATGGATATCGTGAGGATCAGAAAAGCAGAATTACTCACCAAGGTTCAGAGTAGCAGTTTGGAGTGAAGCTAAAAGGACACGGGAGCCTTGGACATATTCTAATGAGTTGCCACCCTGCTATTGTGAAAGAGCTGATTTTGCAGTCCTGCCAGGGACCAGTTATTCTCATCTGAGCTTGAACTTTCTGAAACTAAGCTATAAAATGTTCCATTTAAAGTTGATGTCTACCTGGCCTGGATGGCAATGGCAGCAGACACAGCAGCAGCAGCCATGCTCTTAATTTTTGATCTCTGCTTGAAAGGAGAAAAAACAGGAACAGGAGCAGGTCCAGGCTTGGGCAGACTTCCCAGAGGACTTCCCAGCAGTACTGTTCTAGCACACAAACTTTGAACCAACAGAGAAAATAGAGAACGCAGAAAAGATTGACAGAGAAAGACTACAATATTAGACTGCACTAACCACCAGAAAGTGATGCTATTGTAGGTTCCCAGCTCACAGAGATGTCAGGGCAACATATTAGCCCCCTGAACACTAACACAGAAAGCAGCAATGCTGATTTTACCTACAAATAAAACTTTGCATTCACCAAGTCAGTGATCAGCATCAATCAGCCTTCAAATTGCTCATCCCAGACTCTCTCTCACCCCTGGGTTGTTCCTACTGAACCCTCTGCCCATGACTGATGGCCCATGTGGACCTAACTCATTCTCCATGGTACTGACAGAAGGAGGCCTGAAAGTAAGTTATCTCCCCCTGCTTTTTCAGAATAAATAATAAACACAAAAAACTTTGGAATATTTGCTGATACAACTTCAGCAGGTATATTTTTAGCCACTTTTTCAAAATTCAGCATGTTCGTCATGCCCCTTTGCATATCCCCTAATTATTACCTAAATTAGAAGGAATGTGAAGAGGCAAGAGCCATGAAAAAACGTGCTGGCTCCAAAGTCATCTCTACAATACTGAATCCATAACCCCACCTTTATCTTAAAATTTCAAGATTATCCACACAATTGCTGTGTATTTTTAAATCACTTGAGAAATGAACAAAAAACTCCAAAAAATTCAATTTGTACAACTATACATTACATTGCTTCTTGGATTTACATGCAGAAATTCTGCCTGAAAACCTTGCTTACACCTAGGCAGTCTGCTGTACCCATACCTTAAAAGATTTACCTTGAATGACTTAAGGATGGTTTAGACTGACAGCTTGAAATTTTACTGAAAGAACTTGTTTCACAAGTAGACATAGATGCATCATGCCTGCCCAAAAGCAGTAAGAGAAAAAAAAAAGTCATTAATCGAACACCTATTATGCCTTTGGCAATGCTAACTAAAGCTCAGGAGGAATTCATTCAAGGATTTTTAAAAGCCCTCCTTAGCCATAAAAAAAAAAAGAACAGGTATGGTTTAATATCACTGATTATTAATTACCAGCATGCCAATCTGCATGTTAGAAAGACTCAACAAATGGATTCTTAAAACTAAATGAACCCAGATACCCAAATCCCCATTCTTGTACCCAGTGCCCTCTCCAATAAAGATTTTTCTTATTTTTCTACCCACCCTCTTTTTTTGGAGGGGTGGGGGTGATGGGAGCTGTCTTTCCCTATTGGTAACCAGTCAGAATAATTAATGTCCTGTCACTTTACAAGTTAACACTTGTACTCTTCTCCAGAAACCTCAGTCTACTGGTCAATTCAAAAATGTGCATATTATATCAAGGGTGGCAAACCTCTGACAGGCATGTGAATAAAATCACAGAATCGTCTAGGTTGGAAGAGACCTCCAAGATCACCTAGTCCAACCTCTGACCTAACACTAACAAGTCCAAATACTTAATATCAAAGAACCGTGTATTATTCACACTGTGCTACACCTTCCCCCAAAATCTTATTTCACCCTTTCCTTCCATGCTTCAGTACCACATATTCACTTCATGTCATCAACTTTCTTCAGCAAAGTCGCCTTCCTATCAAATCTCCTACCCATGACTTTAGTTTCTCCATCTCTATCTAAAGGCCACTCTGATTTCTGAATTACTTTTACTATTTTTGTCTAATAGCTAATCTAGTTGCTAACTGTTATGCCAATTTCCAGAGCAGCATGAGAGTCAAGAGATGCCTGTGAACTGCTCCACCTTGACATCAAAAACATCAGGTGAAACTGTAAGTAAAAATAGTTTCAATTGTGCCTTTTTGTGGTGGGTATCCTTGTACCTGGCAGGACCGGGAGGCACCACGAGAGTCGTTTCCACAGACTGGGCTGGAAAAGGCGGCTGCACAGCTGCAGAGGCGGGCAGAGGGGGCTCTGGGGTCTGTGTGGCCACGCTGCACTTAGCAGGGAGCGGAGGCTCTGTATCAGCTACACTTGGCAGAAGGATTGCTGAATCGGGAGCAGGCAACTCAGGAGTTATTTTCCTAGTTGGTTTTAGTTTGACAAGAAGTAATTGTAATGAGACTACATACTCAGAGGAAATTTCTCATCTGATATAAAAATACCAAACAGCAATGGACAACTCCTTCTAGCTGGTCTTCTTGTAACTTCTGTAATGAGAATAAGCAAGTAGCTCTTGAAGGCTTTCTTTTTCTTCCCTAGGAACCAAACATTCACCCTCTAGGAATTAGACCATTCTGAAATGGATTCTTTGGGACATTTTTTAGAGCTGAAGCTTGAAAGCTTAAAACTAGTCTTGCTTAACCTCAAAAACAAACTATTTGGGTAGCTCAAAGTAATTACTCTAAAAATATACAATATACTTGAATGAGAACACAAGTATATTAAAAACTCTACCTAGCATAAGCAGATCATACTTTAGACACTGCGACTACTTGGATTCAGGTATTTAAAACCTGACCAATTGTAGGGGGATGAGATGCACACTTGGATCAGGCTTCCAAAGGATTCTCAAACAAAAGTTTTCTTAAGTCCGAGAAAGCAGAAAGAAAAACAGCATTCACCAAGCAATATTTCCCCCTGTATTTTACTTCCTCTTGCTTGTAACCAAAGACAACCATAAGGGATCTGGTGGTTTCAGTTCAGGTAGCCTGGGACATCCTGCTCTCCCCAGCCTGACATTGTTTTCCAACTAAATGAGCAGCTCCTGTCTTTGCAAGGTTCCCTTTTGCATTACAAAGCTGATGAGGCAATCTGTTTAGGAAAATTGATGTAGATGTCAAATCTGCCAAAAAGGAGATCTGGCTGACTTTAGGAAAGTACGGCAGCAGTTAAAACAATTCACAACAAAACAGGGGTTTTCAGAAATTCTGGCCTTTTCTGGAGTTGCCCTCAAGTCATCCATAACTCCATAAAACATATTTGTGAAGCTTTGTAAGTCATAAAAAGGGGCTTGAAGTAGGCAAGGAGAAGAGGAATGAATCACACTGGGTATGTGCTCTAAAGGGAGAGCAAGCAGACAGCAAGCCAACTCCAAATCTTATTCAGACATACAAACTCATTGTACTCCCATTTTTGACTTGCTTTGGCAGCAGTGAGAATGGGAGTAAGAAAAGGCTCTTGGAGACTACAGTTTCGGCAAAGAATATTCTTGGCTGTCTGTTAATCAGAAGGTACACAACAAAAATCTGGATTGATACTTACTATTAAAAACTCTTTGCGTTTATGACTATCAGGAATAATTTCATTAATGAAACGATAAAAGTAGGTCTGTATGCCTGTAAAAAGCATTTATATAATAGAGCAGTCTAAAGACTTGCTGGCACTAGATCTGCTTTATATTAGTTTTATTCCTCAGGAAGTGCCAGATTCTGTGGTTTACAGAGTCTAAAGTTGCCAGGATGACTATTTAAGGTGACTTTTTGAAACTTCCTGGAAAGGTTGTAATTGATCCTAAATATTTCACTGTTGTTAAGCTTATAGGGAGATACTGCATATATGAAATTGAGTAATAATACACTATAAATTATAGTAATTGACTATATTGCCATATGACCAGTTTAAGCTTTCGCTAAAGAAATAAAATGACAATAAAAAAAAGGTATTATGCTCTATATGATGGAGTCTGCCTTATAAGCAGTAAGCCGAGCTTTAAGCCAGTAATGAAATCCAGATCACACATTTCACAGCAAGCTTTCTCCCTTCTTGGTGGTTCAGTAGTGGGTGGTACAAATCACAGAGCTTCAGCCAAGAAAAGATGGAGCCCATTAGGAAAATAAACATCTATGCCAGTCATTGACAGTAAACGTGGGGCTTTAGTGGCAAAAGCAATTAGGCTGGCCTTTGGATGGCCCATACCTGCATTATTAAAAATCTGACATGGCACCCAGCAATTAGTCCCTATGGATTTCTGATAGTTGCCATTTTATCCAATACAGGATTTTTGGAGATCAGCTTTGGATGTACTTCCTACCCTAAGGAGTGCTGTAAGTAGCAATACCAGCTCAATAACAAAACATAAACACCGAATATATTTGCTATACAAATGGCCTCTCATCTGAGGAGAGAAACAAAATTATATACAGCTTTGACTGGATCATGCTATTTATGTAATTATGTTCTTTTTCCCACACTCTATGCTAAGCCTTCCTTCTCCAGCTCTGCAAAAGCTGCTCGGATTTCTGCCCATCTTGAGTAGGAAATACTCCTATACTTTTTTTACTGCTTGAATACATATGTTGGCTCTCATTCTGAATCACCTTTTCAGATTAGTTTCAGCTACAATAATTTTTCCTCAAATTAGTATGTTAACCACTGTACCAGTTTATCAATCTCCTCTTTAATATCACATGTGATATTTGAAATGAATTTGCACTAGGAGAGAAAGCAGGAGAAAAAAGCAAACTGTCTCAATATCTTGTAACTGTGGCTGTACCACACTATGGTGAGGAACAAGTTGCATAGTACCTAACACTTCAGTAGGTTGCTTCTAACAGGGGCTGCCAAATATAACTGTAATTAAATGTTTTTTAAAAGGTACATTGATAAAAGAAATTCTGATATTTCAAAAACTGTATTCAGTAACAATCTTTGTAACATAGCAGAACCTACTGAATACAAATTCTGAAATGATAATTGTGCTGCCTTGAGCAGAAGTAATCTAAACATCTGCTCCAAGGAGAGCACTGGCTGCCAGGTGATACAGCACAAAACAGTAGTCCTACGCAGTCTTTCATAGCTCATTTCAGAAAGCTTTCCAAAGAAAGATTCATTTTGTAAAAAGCTGGTCATCTGTATCTCTGTCAAGAGACAGAAAGACTATCTGTATGTGTATCCTGCCACCCCCTCCAGTGTTTTTTTTTATCCCAATGCACAGTAATTGAATGCAAATGTTGATACAAACCTGCCTTAAGATATGTTCAAAGTGTACCTAGCTTAAGGAGGGGAAAAAAATAGAAAGAAAGAAAAGAGAAGGTTCATATCTTGCTTAAAGCAGTTTGAAAATTTAGCCATATAATGCATTTGAAAAATGTGGGGGGGAAATCAATGAGAAAGAAAATCATGCTAAACTATTTCTGTATTCCAAAACCAAAACGAAATGCCAGAATTCATTTGTTTTATAAGAGCTTCAGTTAGGCACACAAGCACTATACCTTGAGTCTGACTGGTCTGCGAAGGAGAATATGCATGCAAGAGTTCAGTAAGATAAGAGGAAGCCAGGCTACATAGGAAGTCCCTTCCAGATTCCTTTACACACCTGTGATATAAGCTATACACAGAAGTCTTTCTGGAAATAACCTCCCACAAATCCTCCACACTTTCAATTAAATTCCACCTTCTCCATCATCTTTGAATGACTATAACAAAGAAATAAAATAAAATATGAAATGAAACTGAGGCAAAGAACAGTATTTTAATTTCCAGATAAAACAAGAACCTCGAACAAGGCAGATGGATGGAGAGGGGTGGAATTGTCCTTTCCCAGTTTTCCATGGCTCAAGCTGCTTGCTTGCTAAGTTAACCTATAATAAACTTGTAGCTACAGGTCCAGAAAGACAGTGGACCTGAATTTCCTCTCCCTGGACACAGATCCAGAGCTAGGATTTGGAAAGAACTGGAACTTTGGAAAGATTTGGAACTAAGAACTTCTCAGTTCTCAGAAGATGGTATTTGTGCCAGTATCTGCAAGGCATCTGCAGTTCGGTATGTGTCATCACACTAGATTTTCACTGGTAGAGATGAAAACCGATTACTGAATTGCTTTTTATTTCTTCCCTCTAGGGACTGCATTTCATTAGCAAAGAACAGAAATATTCAAGAGAAGGCACAATGATATTACTTGCTCAGACACACAGAAGTCTAATTTTCTCAGTTCTCATTTCTCTTGCGGATGCACTTCGGTCAGACACGAAGGGAGCACAACCTGCACTGTAGAGCCAGGTAGAGCTGAAGGTGCAAAACATTTGTGAAATAAAACAAGGGGTTTTGTTTGTTATCAAGCACAACTGCTGAAAAGTAGGAAGTCCTCCAAGAAAGTTAAATTTAGTGGAGATATGCTTTTGTTTGTTGCAGTTACTGTGAACTGTTTAAGGATCTAAGCTGCCCCATGGTGTCCTGCAAATGACCATGCTATCTGCTACTCAGAAGCTGTTCCTGTGCCTACCCCTGACCTACTGATATCTTGTGATGAAGCCGAAGTCTTCCCAAACCAGTTACACAAATAACGAAATTTTGATAACGCCAAATGGATCAAACTGAGTGTCTCTGAAAGTGAACTCTGCTCTTTAGGGAAGTGAAGAGCATGGCAGCAACCTACTATACAATCTATCCTGGGCAAAGAAAAACCTCAAAACTCCAAAACCATCCTATATTACCTTGTCAGTCACACCACTGATGAAGAACTTACCCAACTGGAGAGACTTCTTGTGCTAACACAGTACTCTTACGTTACCACTGCAAGCAGTCCTGTCATGCCTTATAAACTGCAAGGACAAGAATATCTGACCTAGCTTGATACATCACTTTCCTGAGTAGGATCACTAAAATTCAGGTTGCTGTCCAGAATTTAAATGACCATGCCATCATCCTGATGATTATCTTCTGTTTGTCTGTGAAACAGTTACTCTGGATATGGTTTAATACATTTGATTTGAAGCCGCATCCCTATGGCCAGTCAAGAAGGCAGAAGACACTGGACCAGATGAATCCTTACATTAACAGGCAATTTTTAAACGGGGAAAAGGAATCAAGACTACTCACAAGGGGTACATGCATGAGTGTGAGTGTGTCTGTGCATCTGTCTGTCAAGACTTGCAGGTGAATGTTAACAAGTCAGTGCTGAGGTCCCTGATGAAGCTACCAGCCCTTCATCATTACCAAGGATGGTACCAAGTGTGCAAAAGTGTCAGTTTGGGGGGTCAAATGTGAAAAAAAGTGCTAATCCTCCTCCAAAAAGTCCTCTTTTCATCATTGCTAAGTCAACCTGTACTCTGATAATCACCTAGCACAAGAAGTGCAAATGTGGTTAAGCACAAGTTCTTCATTAAGAGTATCTTAAACATTGCACTGGAAGTAAAGGACAGGAAACAGCATGTAGCGCAACCCACTCTAAGACAAAACATCTTTTCAAGTTGTTAAACATTTCTCTCATTCCCACACAGGAAGAAAAAGAATAGATTTTTTTTTTTTTTTTTTTTTTAAGCAGCAGCTTTGTTTAGTATTAGAACTTCGTGGTTGTGTGTGTATAATGAACATTAGCTATCTGGAAGGAAAAAATAAAAAAAATCCCTCATGAACTATGATACAGAATCTGTCAGAAAACATTATTTACTTTCAATAATAGTGTTAAAAAGAATTTACTGTCACAGCCTTACACCCAAAGATGACCTCCAAAACATCAAGTTTCACTGCCAGTGAATCTATCCAAAGCCAGCGTTAGGATATTTTCCAGACAACTTTGTTTTCTTTGATGGCATCATAATACAGTACAATGTTATGAAAAACATCATCATCCTTAAAAAAAAAAAAAAAAAAAAAAAAAAAAACTATTTTTAAAGGCACTTTTCTGTATGTTAGAAAAATATAAACAACACTGAATTACTTTTGAGTTGCGCGAACCATTATACCCCTCAGGAGATGGGAGGGACTCCACTGACAAACATATCGATATGCACTACGGGTTTTGTCTTTTTAACAGATCTCCATGAAACTGTTCATGAATCTGCTCAGCTTTATTTTACTGCTCTTCGCCATCCTCTTTCTATCATTACCAGGAATGTCCCTAATGAACAGAACATTAATAAGCCTTTTTTAAGTGAATGACAGACAACCCTCTCTCCCCTAAAATAACAAAATCTGGGCTAGAACAGTATATAGACAGATCATAACTGAACGGAAACCACCTCTGAATGATTTACCTCCCCGAAGATGTTGTGGCAACATGTTCAGCAAGTCTGGGAGAGGGGGCACTGCAATGGGAGGACTCTGCTATCGGCAGAAAAGCGGCCGCAGATTCTGGTCTAGCACCGTTTTCACTCCATTCACAGTAACAAAACACACAAAGAGATTTTTAATCCATACTGAAACAGGATGCTGGACAGAAGACATTGTACTCAAAAACATAAGTGAATTGTAAAAAACTGCAGTTCATAGCAAAATACAAATGCAGGACAAAAGGAGGAACAATATTCCTAAGATGTGTCACACTTTTAGTGAAGGTTGGGAAATGTCCTGCTTCTTATAAACTCAGAAAACCAAGCAGTATTTTACATTGATAAATATAGATCACACATGTTTGTTATTGTACTATGTGGTGGAAACGTTTTAGGAAATACTGGAAAAGAAAGAGCCACGAGTGATGATGGGATTTCACTCTTGAATTTTTATATACTTTTTGCTTCAACTTTTTTAGGATGTTAGTTTTGTGAAGGTTAGAGAATATATTACTTAATATTTTTTAATATATATATATTTTTTTCCAGTTTGGACAAGAAAATAATCTAAAACATATTGCACTAAAGGCTCTCTACTTGAAGAAAAGCACCCACCAGAAATCTCACTGCAATACACAAAAGTAAAAGCGAACTACAAGGTAGAGGAGTCACAAGCACAAGTTTTGAGCAGACTAAGGTAGCCACATAAGTAAGGTTTATTTTTTATTTAAATTAGCATGCAGAATTATGAATCTTAATAAAGCAGAGACCCATATTAAGTGCCAAGAATTAATGAACAGATGATTTAGGAAAGACCAGGTAGCAGACCTCATAGGTGGTAAAGGTGTGGATGGAAATTCTGATACAGATGGTATCTCCAAAGCCTGAGTAGCTACGGAGTTTTTATTCAGATTAGTAGAAATATCCTGGGCTCCTGCTCCATTATGCAGATCTGCAGGTACGCTTTACAGGTATTTATAACACAAAGGGAAAAGTAAAAGAATCACATGATTTATGACAGGTTATTTCAGTACTGCCCAAGAGTAGGACAAATATTTTCCAGTGGCTGTGGATTAGCTGAACTATAGATCTGGAAGAATCCAGACACATCTTCACTCAGAATAGTGAGTTGACTTTAAGGCCAAAAAACAAACCTGTGGCTCAAAATTAGATTGTTAAAAGTGAACATCAACATACTTTGAAATAGAGTACTGTGCAGTTAGAACTAATCAGTTCCTAAAACATGCAAATAAGCTTTACATAAAGGCTAGACTTTGCCTTTCTAAATTTTAAGTATCTTGCTTAAGAGTTGCAATTTACACATTTCACTGAGGGCTCTCTATTCCAATTTCCTGTGCTGAAAAGAAGTAGTGGAAAAGAAAATTATCCACATAAATATCCCTAGCAGGCTGCAATTTAGGAATAAATAATAATTTTTAAAAATATCTATGCGGCATTTGTCTTACACAATGCCTGAAAAGTTGTAGTATTATTAAATTGGGATATTGTCTGTAGATTACTGATGGAAGACAAATTTCTATTCCAGTGTTTGTCATATTCTCTGTTCTAGGTGATCACGTACATTTAAGTTAATTCATTTATATAAAAAACAGGATTTTTCAGAAATTTTTTCAAGGATCAGACGCATACTGGGAATCAGACATGAGCTAAGGCATGTTATCCACATCCAAATGGAAAAGCAGTCCATTGTTTTGGAAACAGTAACAAAGTCCAAAATTTAATGTCAACAAGTGTTGTGTAATGGAGATACTGGGTGAAGAGATGACAACTTCACAGCAGAGAGTGAAATCCGTTTTACACATTCATATAACATTTTTGGGAACTAGTGTTTTGTTACTATGAATTTATATTAGGTTGCCTTTCTCAAACTATTCTCATACCCACCATAGACAGACTCCATGACTATCTATATTTACTTTTAATTAAAACACAGACTTCTATGCTTTGGACTATTTAGAGAGGCTTTTTCTTCCATTTCTCACCAAAGCAACTCATCCTTCAAAGGGATAAAACTACTAAGAAAGATAAACATAGCAGTAAGTTAAATAGCAACATGAAGGTATTCTCATTACCTCTCATTCAGGAACATCTCCAAAATATAAAAATACTTGAAGGTTAAACCATTCTAACCATACAGAGAAAACATCACAGAAAATCTAAGTGATAATCTTTCACAGTTTTCAGTGTACTGATATTCTGTGAAACTCCTGACTTCCTTTCCATTCATAAGAAATTCTTTAAACTCAGTAGAACAATTTTCACAGTTTTACATTCTTACTTTAATATACAGTATTCTGTCAAATGATTATATTGCGGTATATGTGCACTTCAGAAATGCTTGGTTTTAATACACAGTACTCAGACAACTGAGTTACTTGGCAGAGAAAAATCAAGCTGATTGGCACTTCTCATCAAAACAGCCTTCAGTGAAATTATCAGTGAGTATTTTCAACATCTGTCCCTAAGGAGTTAAACCAAAAGTTGTGTAAGATGTGAGAAGACTTTTTCTGTCATTAGTAAAAATTTAATTTTATTTTATGATGTGCATCGTTAAGCATCCACATCAGTGACTTGTTAGTGTGAAATAACTTGGCTATTACCTGAGCTCTCCATTTTCTGTTTGGTTTTCCCTAAAGATAAAATGACAAATACAGTAAGCTACTGTACTGTATATCAGTATAAACAATCTGAAAAGGAAACGCAAGCTTAAAATGCTTTCATCAAAGGTCTCAATCCATTTCAATTCTCACAAGTTGTGAAATAAAAAAAAAAAGGGCAAAAACCACTACCCTACTGTTTCTGCAGAAGTGTTTACAGTGAATATCAAGTCTATTCACAGGACCAGTTTCATCAGAACAACATGTAGATTTGCTGCACAAGCTACAAGCCAATTGCAATGGTTCACATTAGGTAATTACAAATGATTGGGCTTTTATGTGTGTTTCACAGTTCACCTTTGAGGTTTGAAACTTCTGTGATTCAAAAAACGTTGCAAAAGTTGTCAGTGAACTTTACTTAACTAAGTTCTTGTTTCTGCAGTCCCCCAAAAGGCCAAACATTTTATTAATTTCTGTGAACCCTGTGACAATTCTCAAAACACAAAAAAGACACTTTTTTTTAACATGATCAGAAACTGTTACTTTGATACTGTTGTACAGTTCAGACTGTTTCTAGTATGCAGAAGGGACGTAATTGTTCCTCTTACTACAACTTGTAGAAGGTGTAATGAAATTATAGCTCCTTGCATGACAAGACTACTCGAGGAGTCCGAGAGACTCAAAAGAAAAGAGACATCACTAAGTTAAAAGCAACTTTTATTAAAATACTCTTCAAGCTTCAGAAAGCATAAATTAATGAATGTGTAGCTACTATAATACATTATTTTACAGGAGAACGATAGAGCCAGGAAGCTTTTATAAACACAAGAAATCCTAAGAGATTCACTCTGAAATAAATAAATACTACTGTCTTATCTTGCTCCTGTTAGAGGCTATGTGTTGAAGCTCTTACAGGTACACGGCAACATTCTGTTTATTTCTTTCTAATTTTTCCATAATATAAACAAGTTACTACTTAATGCAGCAGAATCTTTATACTATGCTTGTACTGGGATTGGCAACTGGCATTTTTTTGTTTTATTTTACTTTTTTTTTTTTCATTTGATTAAAAGCAGCTTGTCATCTTGCTCTACTTTGTAAAACATTTACAACCACTCTAAAATCAATCTGTTGAAAATGTAGTGAAATCCAAGACAATTATCCTGGTAAGTACCATAGTCCGAAGTAGATGCAGACAGCCCTCTTCATCCTCTTTCCCACCCCCGAATCAAAGAAATACCATTTCTTATTCTCTTGTTCACTTTTATCTGCTTTCTAACAACCTACAGTAACTCAAACTTAGCAATGCAAAAGACTCCTTTAAGGCAAAAAGAACAGCAACAGCCATCTCCTCTCCCTCTCTGAGAGATTCAACCACCCAAGTTGTTCTGCATTAAATACGTATTTTTTTGTCAACTAGTGATTAGCACAAAAACATTTTCATCTCATTTTTTATACATCAGTAGGAAAGTGTTAGAAAAGTATAGAAAAGGCTAGAATTTCTCTCGCAGTAAGGCTAGTGAAATATGTTTTTCTTTTTTTTTTTTTTTTTTTTTTTTTTGCAAAGCAGATGGAAAAGAAGAAAGGAAGTGTTTGCATTTTGCTTTTGCAACTTGGGTAAAATCACTGGACATTAAGAACACGTGCTGAGACTTCATGGTGCCAGTCACGTAATTTTGTGTATTTGGGGCTAAAGACGTGGATGGGAACCTTTTCCCTGTGGAAAGAAGTGACAGAAGAAAAATAAGAAAGAAAGAAAGAAAGAAAGGTTTGTCTTAAGCAGTTTCACAACTGAGCATGCAATCTCCATGCACTACTGATATCCACACATCTCCTTCCCGTCTTTCAAACTGTTGGATCCAGTGTTAGGCAAAGTCTAACACTGTGTAAAAGTCTAAAGGAAGACTCCCACCAACTGCACAAGCTGTTAGATTTAGCCACTAGTTGGTCCCCATTTTGAACAATGCTTATCCCAAAGCAAGGAGACAGCTGACCCTCGTTCACAGTCTAGAATGATAATATTTTCCAGCTACATCTTGAAATCTGATCCACACTCGCAAGTCAAAAATGCCTGGTTAGATTTAGGAAAAGAAAACATGTTGACAAGCTGACCTTGAACAGAAAAGCAAACCAGTCCAAGTTTATGGAAAAGCTCAAACTCCTGCACAAACATTAATACCAGACTGCACAAACAGATTTAAAAAGGCCGGTCTATGCAGAAAGAGATCTTGATTTTTACATGCTGAAGTAAACGGCAATAAAAGAAGCAACATTTTAAAAACACCCAGACCTCACACAAATGCAAAAGTAACACACTATCAGTTATGAATTAAGACATGCAAAGTATTAAAGTAATAATGTAAAACATCAACTCACTTAGTCTTCTTTGCAGCTTCGTGTTCTGGTTCTTTCACTGCAAGAAAACAGAAAAACTTGACTTTCTACAGCACTAACAGTGCCACCAAACACCAAGATTCTCCCCTCTGCCAAAGCATTCACCCAAGTAGGGAATTACAACAGGGATCGTTAGGACTCCTCAATTCTAAATATGCCCTAAGGGAAATGAGATACGTCTATAAGCTTCAAGAGCCCCTTTGCCAGCACAATTGCAATTGCTGGTCTCTGTCCTGTCCCTTGGCCCACTGTCCATGTTGGCATCGAGAAAGGCATGAGAAGGGGGAAAAGGAGTGAAAGTTTGGAGGCATTTCTTTTGGACAAACATCCAGAGAGTTTATATCAGGTGACAATCCAAGTGTCTGTTTGATGACGGGCTATAACCTGCCACAGTGCTGGGGGACTGCAGACAGGATAACGTAAAGTTTCAGCCCTGCTGTAAGTTTGGCAAACATACTTGCCATCACGGTCTTGTAATAATTGCCAACATGATTAATTTATCAATACTCGATTGGAACACAGACACATTATTTGACATTCAGGTCTCATATTCTGCCCTTAAAACAGATTAATGAAGAGAATCCAAAGATAGATAATGATGCATTACTAGACTAGTGCAACACAGGACCACAAAGCAATCTGTTAACTGTCCAAATTCAGAATATTTTTCACACATGTACATTAATCCTCACTGGGGAGATGTTATCATCGGTCTCTAGTGCAATTCTGCCAGAGAACTGATAGTTGATTTAATCAAATCTGCCCCCAGGGAGGGAGTCCATTTGCTTCACTGCCTTAATTTTAGTATTAGGAAAATAATAACTTATTTTAGTATTAGCTGTAAAAAGCAGAAGAATGAAATAATCACCTCAGCTGTCCCAGTCTGAACATGACAGACCTCCAATGTCCTGATGGCACTTCTGACAACTTTTACAGTGTTATAGATCACAGACAATAAATCACAACTGGGAGCATAATATGAAATTAAAGTTTCATCATAAAACTATATGACTGGGAAAGACCACCTCTGCATTTTCAGTTCCAGTCCATAGGACGTGTCGTTGTAACATATCATAAACAGAGAATGGAAATAAACTGAGGAGCTATGGATTTGTGCTTCTGATTGGTTAAAATCACTGCAGACTTTACACCTTTGTATGACCATCAAAGATTTTCTACATGGCTGAAAAAGCCTTATTTTTTCTTTGCACTTTCTGAGGCATTAAATTTGAACAGAAGTGTTGCCATTGTGATGATGCTGGAGGGGAAAGAAATAAATACATATCTGCCAATTTCTTTAGGAGTAGAAAGGGTATTTTTAAGGTTTATTTAGAACGTATTAAAATCCAAATGAAACAGGAATAATGTCCGGTAATGTATATATCCTGAGGTATTTAGCAATTGCAGGAGTTTTATAAAAATATTTTCCTACTATAGTCTTCTGAAACTGTTTTCCTCTAAAAGCTCACCAAAATTCTCCCTACTGGATTTATTATCCATGAGGTGAAATGTAATAAACGTGACTGAATTGGTTTATTATTTCCCCTCCCCAACAGCTTTTAAAAACACCTATCTCCCCAAGGCCATTACTTTCATTTCTTTAACATCAAACTACTCACTGTGATCAGTGCCGGTGATTTGGGCAAGGATGCGGAAGGAGCGTGACTGGGTGGTGCCTGTCCGGGGATGCCAGTCTTCAGTGTCTTCGATCAGTCTCTTCTTGCTGGCATCGCTGTGAGTAGGGGTGTGGTAAAACTCCGTATAGGTATCCACAATGTGCTTCCGCGGGGGGCTGCATCAAAGAGAGAAGAGAATAGTGAGCTAAAAACTTCACAAATCATCTAGTTTAGGGTAACTACAAAGACATTGTCAGAAATGTGGCTTTTCACAGTGATTAAAGGCAGCTTCTGAGTTTGGATACAGCAGTGAGCTCTACAAGCACATCTGAATGCAGGCTCAGTTCTCTGAACCAAATACACTTTTATAATTACTCTAATCCAACTAAAATATTTTTCTTTGTTTCACTACTGGAACATTTGAAACAGTAAAAATCAGTATTATCAAGACATTTACATATTTAAACATTTACCGTTTGGGTGGGATTTTCCTTGGAGATGACAGAATAAGACAGCAAGAGAAAGTTTTCCCAGTGTAAACAGGAAAAAGAGAAAAAGAAAACAAGAAATAAAGTAAGAAGTTTGAAACAAAAGTACAGCTAATTATTCTACTGAATTAATTTCGTGGGAAAGGACACTGAAACCCAATAAGCAGTGATATTCTCATTCCGCTACCAAAACCTCAGCACAGAGCTCCCAGTCTTTAATTTGAATTTAACTTACGGTGAGTACCTTACAGGAATAAGAGGGGAATTTCTTTGTTTTGATAAAACCAGATCCTAATCGACTACACTGTTAAGTGCCTTGGACAAATTCTCCCCTTCGTTCACAGGAGGCAAAGCACTAGGTATGTGCAAGGTCACCCAGGGCATGCAAAGTTTTTTGCAATTGGTACGACCTGGGATGGAGCTGTGTATTTTGAAAATGTAGCTAGCGATGCTCTAGAGTGTAACATGAAGCTATTGATGCTCGATACCCTCTCTGAAAGTCAAACAAGTAGGGTGTTGATTTCATCTGGAATTTTTCTCCTCAATAACTTACATGCTATTATCAGTCCCTAGACTAGCAGACCTATGAAAACACAGGATTTTGAAGCTTTACTTTAAGCAAATGATCTAAAGAACAAGTAAAGGCACTGATCACTTAAGGGAAAAAACCCAAGATTCCTACTAATTTATTCCTAAATTCTGTATTAGTTATCTCAAAGCATTTATTCTTCAGGCCCTCTGTACGTGTATTTATTTTTACAAAGTCTACAGGAGATAACTTGTACAAAACTAGCTCCTAGGAAAAGATAATTCTACAAAAAAGAAAACTTTTAAAAATCAAATTCTGTTTTTGCCACTACTTCCTCACTGCTTTTTTAATGTCCAAAGTGTTTCCAGTAAAGAAAGGTGGAAAATATGAATGAGAATGTTGTACATTATTGTCAACAAGAAAGAATTAGGCCCATTCAGTGGAACGCATTAATAAATACTTAAGCTTAAAAGAATACTCAACACTTGAATGATATGAAAGCTATCATTCAAAATTAAAGCAAAGATTGAATTTACTGACACACAATATTAGTGAAGTAAATGTACTTATCCAGGTTACTAAAAGAGGGAGGGGGATAGAAATAACAGTGGTATTTCCAGGACAGAGTAAAAGAAATCCAAAGAAAATGAAGTAAAGCAACAACACAGTTAATAGCAAGAATAAAATCTGAAAATTAAAGCAGTCATTAAAGATGTAGAGTTACATGGAAATGTAATTATTTACATGCAGATGACTGCATTCTAGCAACTACCACAGTGAAATAAGTAGTCTTTCACATCTGATGATGGTGGTATCAAACAAAATATCCTGCTGATTTCTCTCCCCTCGCTTTCTTGTTGCGGATCCCACCGCTCCCTTTTTAAAGGCTTGATGGTAATGAGTCACTAAGGCACGAGGTGGGGCCAGAGACAAAGGAATATTCAATGAGACAGGTTCAGTCTTGACTCACTCTTGAGGCAAGAGCAGAAATGACAAGCCAATAAAATCTCATAAAATCACAAAATACAGATCACATAAATCACAATATACAGATGTTGCTATTATTTTTGTTGTACGAATTCAACATCTGGCCCTTAGTTCCATACTCCTCAAGACATTTGTCCTCTTATACTGTATTTCACCATTTACTAGTTGTATTGCCAACACCAATTAGCCATAGGTGCAGCAAGAATTTATCAATACACACAAACACCACACGAATGTTTTGTGGAATGATGATAAAAAAAAAAATGCTGCAAAGTTTAACACGGTGAAAAGCAAAATCACATCATCTCCAATGCACACAAAACCATTTGCTACACTAAGAAGTTACTAAAAAAGCTGAAGCTGTTTTGCAAAATTTAAATATAAAACTCTGTAAGAGCTTTATATAACATAGTTTTGTTTGCAAAACAATAATACATGCTGGTTATTCCAACAAGAAAAACGACCATAATTCAACTCCAGTGCTGTTGATACTAACTTCGTCACTGTTGTTATCTGCAAGGGAAAAAAGGTTTTCATTCATTAATACATTTTTTGCTTCTTGAAATATTTATTATAGGATCTTCCAAATCCAAGCTCTGGCAAAGCCACATATACAGAGTCAAACTTTAAACCATCAAGAGAACCTATAATGGAAAAACTTAGTCCAGCTCAGCTAAAATTTTGAGTGAAGTCTATGGACATCTTACCTGTTTTAAGCAGCAAGCACTTTCTCAAGTGAGAGTTGTCAAGAAGGTCTTGATAAAAATATAATTGTATACAGCCTAGTGAGGCCAAATTGCTCTCCTTTTATGCCAGGAGTAAACAGGGGAAACAAAACTTCCTTCCCCATCCTGAAGTAAAGACAAATAGTTTATATCCTGAATGAGATTAGGGAGAAGTTAGGAGGAAGGAAGGAAGGAAGAAACCAAAAATTCTGACTATGACAGGGTACTGTGTCTGGAGAATTGTATTTGCTCAGCAGAGCTAACTATAAACAAGATGCAAATATACAAGTTGTCCTTTTTTTGCGTGTTTGTTTGTTTTTGAAGAAAGGAATAAAAAACAGAAGCAAACTGGATTATTTTTTTTTTGAGATTGATCAATTATTCTAAACTTTCTTGATATTTCAAAAATATCTTCAATTCCACTTAAAATGGGGAGATGGTTTTATTTATCAAACTACATCCTCTAAAATGATGCTTAAACAAGTAAAACTAAGCAAGCTGGGTAGCTGCAGATCAACATAATCACTTTAAGGTTTCTTTGTTCACTTGCTTTTGTATTCTACTTTAGGATTGCAAGACTAGTATTTAAGTCACACTTAATTCCAGCTAAAACTCTGCTGTAAGAAAGATAGCAAAATAAAGTTTTGTTGATTTGTAGTTGATGTTTTGTTGTTCTTGCTGTTTGTTTGTTTGTTTTTCCCCAGCTCCAAGTGCTTTTAAGATTTCCCAAACCAGACCTGCATGGCTGGCAACAAGACAGGGATTTCCTAACCTATCAGCGATGATACTCCTCAGTCACTATCATTCATTCACTAAACATAAGGCAGGGCAGGTACCAATGTGCACCCAGTGACCCTATCTTGATCATTAAGTGCTTACTTTATGCCTCCAGCACTTCCTTCCAGGAGACTTAATTTTGTTGCTATTGTTCATTTTTTTCTGTACTAATTACTGCTTTTGAATACTCCTTACGTGTTACTTGGTAAAGCAGCATTCCTAGAAAGAGAGTTTGGCAACGTATGATCAAGAAGCAAGTCCTTGGGATCTCCTGCTTTCATCCCACCTCTGCGCAGTATGGACTCCTGCCATCATCTGTTTAAGTCTAGCCTTAAAGTCACCATGGCAATGGTGTCATATAAAATGCATATGGGCAGCTTTATATGAATGTGTGTATAGAAAATATTCGTACGGCAATATAAGGGGAATAGGTGCGTAAAGAAGTGTTTCTCCCCATGAGAAGACCACCTGAAACTGTGATTTATTTTTTTAGTTGATATGGATGTGTACCTTTCTGTAGATTTCTTCATATACTTAGGCTCAGAGGAGATCAGATGAGATGGGCACTGGGCCTACTCCTCCTGCCCCTTTCCATTGAAGAATAGGAAATACTAGCCACAGCCTTCAGGTTTTAAGTTTTTGAGACTGAAAATAAGCCAAAAAAAAACAAAAAGCAAGAAGATGGTCAATACTGATCAACATCAAAGGTCACTGATCCTTCTTGACAGGCCACTCTCCACCTCCAAGTGCCTGCTGCTTTCAGCCTCCATGTTGGGACCCAACAGACACAGTGAGACACAGGTGTCCAAATGAATGCTGGGCTTGTTGCAAGGTCCGAAACACATCGTGATACAACCCATCTTGGTGTGGTCTGCTGTAATTTAGGTGTGATACCATAAACTGGTATAGCTTCAGTATTAAATCCTCAGACTCAGCCCTTCAAAACGCCGCTTTTCCAAGACATGCTATTCCTCAGAGATTTGCTTCTGGCAATTGGACGGCACACCCAAGATGTGTTTTACTCAGCCCTCGAACAAGCCCAGCTTTTTTCCTGTGAGGAAAAGACCCTCACAGCAAAAAAAAAATCCCACCTACCCATTTTGCTGTTTACTGTCACCCTGGTTCTCTCTGAATCCTCGTCGCGGCCCCTCCGCCACCTCCTGGGCACCGTCGCCGACATGGCCACTCAGGGCGGCATTGTGCGTGGCGGGCTGCCGTGGGACATTAACGGCAGGTTTAGCAGTGCTCGGCGCGGGTGGCCACCCGTCAGCGTTAGGCTTGGCGTTAACATGCAGTCCTGGTGCAGCAAACGGGGCCGGGGCGGGGGGCACGGCCGCCGCCTGGGCTGAGGTGAAGGCAGAGGATGGTGATGGGATGGAGGTGACTTTTGAGGAGGTCACAGCTCCGAAGGGCCTCGGGGTCTTATTGTAAGCCACGCTGGCTGTGGCAGTGAATTTAGGTGCAGCAGCAGAGGCAATGGGCACAGGCTTAACTACTTCTTTAGGTTCTTCCTATGTGAGATAAAAAAAAAAATACACACACAAAAACACACCAACCACATGCACATTCCTCAGAACATATTTTCAGTGCTGTTGAGAGAGGCAACCCGCCTAGTGTGAAGTAAGAGGAATGAACATCACAGAAGCAAGCTTTACCAAGAGTGTTGTCAACAAACACACGGAAAAAAAATGAGCCATGCATTTAGGAAAGGGAATGACCCAAGCATGCACAGTCAGTCAAAATTAAATCCCATGATGCTAACTCCTTACATCACATCCAGAACAGACACCCCACAAATCAAATTCAAGACAAACTGAAGAACCACACCATTGCAAAACCCACTGGATAATTCATGTGGAAAAAATTAATGTTTTTTAAATTCCACATTCCACCTCTCAAACCCAATTCAAGATATGCACGTTCCCAATATGCAAACAGCATGTGCATGCATACGCACACACACAATACATTGATTTGTTGATAGGGGCCTCAAGGGAGGAACGAGGGGCCCTTCAGCTCATTTATTAGAGGCCAGTGCTTCGGGCCCAAGCTGGCTTTTCAACTCCACTCGACTACAAGGACAAAGGCTTCCCTGGCCAAACTACAGGCTGGCTCCTATCCCTGCTTCAGACACTGGGACCAGGTGCCATTTGAGTGGCTGAGTAACAACTTTGTAACTCAAGGTCGACATGGGTTATAGTCCCCAGATGGGAGAAGAGCAAGACTGATACCATCTGACATACTAAAGCCACATGTGAAAACAAAAGTGTAGCTATCCTGGGGTTAGAGATGTGAGGGAGACGCCATTTGTTCCTTTTTCTCTCGTTCTATAAAAGTGTTCTCTTTAGAGCAACTGCAGATGGGGAAAAAAAAAACACAGTCCTTTCACACCCTCCAACCTATTCCAGAATATTTTATCATCTTTTCTTAAACATAATCTCCCCAGAATATTTTTTACTCACAGGAGGAAGCATCAGCTCTAAGTGGTTCACAGAGACAACTAACGTCCAGTGAATGTTCAGTTTTGTAGTTTGTCAAGTTTGGTGAGATGCCTTAGAGGGGGAAGGAAGCCCCCTAACTCATTTTAGCATCTGAGAATGTTTATTTCTATTCCATCTGTCCAATGAAGTCTCCATATACACTCATGAAATCAAAACTCTCAAAAAAACATGAATTCAGTGGGTTGTTTTGTTTCTTTATTTTTTTTATTTTTTTATTTTTTGCAAGGAGCTGTATTTTAACAAGGTGGTGCCAAACTGCGTGCCTTTCAAATCAGGTCTGGCAGAACAGTAATACAATTATTTATGTCCACTTAAGAGGATTTTCCAGTATATGCTTGATGAGAGGGATGGCCAGCCATTTGTAACCATTTTCAGGTTTGTAAATAGACTACTTATCAAAAGGGCTTTTTTGAAACTGTTGCTTGAGGACATAACATTAAAACAAGTCAAGAACAAATAAATCCCCAGGGCTCTAAGTAAAGTGAGGTGAATTGTTCTCTGAAACTCTGTATTTAGATAAGCTTCTTTCAAATACAAAGGCGGATTTCAGTGCCTATTAAAAAAAAAAAAAAAAAAAAGAAGAAGAAAAAGAAGCAGTGCCTATGAGAAAAAAACAACCTACTACAGTTTTTCTCTTAAGGATATAGAAAAACTTCAGCTTTATCTTTCTAAAAAAAAGCCCCAAATGTTGGAAGATAACATTTATTCACTTTTTTTTTTTTTTTCCTTTTTTGTGGATGATCATTTGCCAGGTCTCTTGATTCTTTTTGGAGTGAGTGAAAAAAAAAATCACTCAGATCCAAAAGTTGCAGTAGTCTTAATGTAACACATGGAAATCAAGCACATTGTATTGAAAGGAAAGTTTGAATGCCAATGCCTATCAACAACAGGGTTTGACAGATGGGTAACAGTGCCACATGCTACATTTCTCGGTTGTGATGATGAACTTACCTTTGGTACATGAATAAGATCAGGTTTTGGTACAGAAGCAACTCTGAAAGAGAAAAACACACAATTGTAAAAACAAATGCTATAATATTTAAGTATTTCCCTTTTCCAACTCACTATAAATTATAGAATATAATTTATTATGATATTATATATATAATTTATATATAAAATATATAAATGATATATAAATTATATCATTTGTTTCCTCTAAGGGAAAAAAAGAAGTATTCAAGTTGAACCTACTCCATCATAGTTAATATAGGGCAAAAGCAAAAACAAACTAGATGAATTTATCCAGATACAACATTAGAAACTCTAACATTTGTCAACCAAGTACTAATTCATTTAGAAATTCATAATACTGTATCACCAGTCAGGAGACATACTCAAAATTTGCTTATTGCTTTCCTTCCTTTCATAAGAAAATACATCACGTAACTCAAAAGTTCTGGTCAGATAAATTGCATTTTAAAGAGCATAACCCTTATGCAGGCTTAAAACTGAAAGCTTCCTTTTAGAACAATAAAAATCCTTCTGAACAACTTAGCAAATTAAATAATACAGGAACTTTTGGTACATTCTAAGGTAAACTTAATATCACAGTAGATAGCAAAAAAATTTCTTCCAAACAATGAGTACATTGAAACTACCACTGGATGGTGGGAAGTAAAGGAAGTATCATAATGGAAAGGGTGAAGAAGATAAAGAATTAACAGATTTCATTATACCTAAACTGAACTCATAATATGTGATAAGTAAAAACATCTTACTTGATTTATTGTCTTTTCACATTTGCACACATGTATGTGCAAAAACACACACCCCGATTTTTTTTAAAAAAGCAATAGAACAACGAGAAATCCAACGCACTGACATTTTGTCTGACAACACTGCTGCTGATACTTAGTCTTTTCTTGCTGTTCTGGTAGAAAAGTGCCTTCCTGCCACATTTCAAAAACATTTCTGGCCATATTTGGTAGCTGTTCAGAAAAGCTGGCACCTTTAATGGTCCAAGCAACATTAATCATATCCTGCCTGAAATCGTGCAAACTTGATTTCCTAAGAATCTTCTAAAAAGGAGTTTGCTGAACTGAAGCTGAGTTATCATATCTAAAAGAAAGTTTGCCAATGAGGCAAAAAAGTTTGTTTGGAGAACGGGCAACAGAAGCTACATTTTAATTAAACACATCTACCGTATAAACCAGCCTTACTACTCTAGCAGTGAAAACATGGACAGCTAGATTTGAAGTAGACATGCTGTCCCATATAAGTGACGTCTTCTCAACTTTTAACAAATATTTTTTTTCTTTGTTAATACCTGTTTAAAATGTTTACTTCATTTACTTCTTCCCTGAAAGCCATTTGGCCCATGAGGCCCATCTGATACCAACAACAGCCTTCCTGTTGTTCAGGTCCAGCAACTAGCTTATAAAAAAGGGAGATGAATATAAGCCCACATGCTACGTTATTAAAAAAAAAAAAAAAAAAAAAAAAAAGCAGAGAATAACGAAATAAATAAACACATAAACCAATAACTACAGTTCACAAGAATATCATTTTCTGCACTTTGCCTTCATCATTTGTGCATTGCCGATGACACGCATCATGTCCACATCAACAATAATTCTCAGATAGAGTGTTTCCCTGCTCTGAGGAAGAGGTTTGTTCTCCGGTTTCCCACAGAGTTTGCAGCGTATGAGAATACTGACCTCTGGACCTCCAAAGCACCGGGGTGCATCGTTAATCATTCCTAATTGTGGAGGTGTCAATTTGCAGCGACAAAAGCAACAAGAAAAAAAAATGCCAACACATATGGAAACTCTTCTTTCTTTTTTAAATACTAGGGTAGAAGGGAAAGTGTATCTTCTTCTATATTTTAGGCACGCATTTTATAATAAAGTAACTGGCAATGTTTTGTATATTTATTAAACTGATCTAACAGTCAGAAGTAGAAAGATATTCACTATTCAAATCAACTCCCAAATATCATGGCTGAGAAAAAAAAAAGTTTGCCAATACTGGACGCTGAAGTTTCAGTCTACAAGAGAAATGCACTTAATTAGTTTTAAAAAATAATTAAATTTAAGTTTGCAATGTATGAGATGGCTCTACGCTCCCCTATACAGCACTTAACAAAAATTATTTCAAACACTATTTCCAGATGATCTGAAGAGATTCTTCAAAATTAGTCTTTAAAAATGCCATTAAAAAAGGGGGCGGAGGGGGGGAAGGAAGGGGGGACTTGATAACTACAATGTTTCCAATGTTCTTTTAACATTGGAGCCAGACAGCATAACATTGCTTTATTTCCCCCAAACATACTTGAAACAAGGACATAAATTTGCGTGTCCCAGACATACTTCAAACAGTTTAGCTTGGCCTTGTTGACTTCAGACCATAATCAGACTAAAATCTGTGATTTATCCAGCATTGCATAAAGAAAATGCTCACCCAGCAAACTGAGCCACCAGGATCTGAATGTGAAAAATGCATGGTGGTTAAACAAGACAGTACAAGAGGAAAAGCACAGTGCAAGTTGAAGAGCAAAACATGTCCATGTCCAACACATACATTTAAGAAAATACTTGCTACAGTGCTTACATCTCGACTATTGCCCTTGGAATTGGGAAGGATATTACAAAATCTGTAGAGCAAGAAGTAATTTAACTACAGAATTTTGCACTTTTTTTTTTAAGCTGTTAGCATGTAGTTTCCCACCTAGAAATTAGATGTGAGGATTTCATGCTACTTTGGTTAAGCAGGGTGATGCAGAGTGATACGTGATGATAGAGGCTTTCAGAAGGAGATGACGTTCTTGCCCTGTTACTACTCATTAGAAAAGTAGGACAGCTTGAAGCAAGTTATTTTCTGAATGATTTAAAGCTGGCAGTCAGTATATGAGTTTGTGTAATATTTTTGGTAACATACAAACAAAACAAAGACATAAAAGCTCAGTATAAATGCTTATTATAAACAGTGCACACAAAAGACCTTGGCTAATGGTTGCTGGAGCGAGTTCCACGCTTCAGTCTCCTTACACATTATTACAGACAGTGAAAATACAGGCAACAGCGGTCAGTTACTGACAGCCAGGATACTGAAAATGAAAGTGCACAATGTTTGTGCACACTTTGCCATCACAGATGTTTGTTCTTTCAGAAAAAAAAAAGGATATATTTAGTCTGTGTAAACAGCTCATTTCGAACAGACAAACATGATCAAATTTGTTCTCCAAACATCCCATAAGCTGTTCCTCTCTGATGAATACTTTTGTGACATTGAACGCAATTCAAAACATTCCAACTTCCAGCACAGCCTTATTAGGGAAATGAATTAGTCTGCTGCTGCTATAAGCAACGTGCCCCGCAAAAACTGTTCATTCTTTAAATTCTCCTTTTATTCATTCCCCCTTCCAAGTATTTCACCCACCAGAAAGAAACAAACAACATAACTGAATCCTTCCATAATCACTAATATCTGGAAACTCCCAGCTAAAGCTATGAGTCCAATTTGGTACGTCATCTCTACAAATCGATCACCAACAAAAACACTGTAATCTCACTGATTAGCGTTAGAGAATTAAATTCAAGGCAGAGCAAGATTCTTCAGAGGCCCAAGCCCCTGGCTGATAAATCCATAAAAGCTTTATCAAACCTAAAACCCAGAAGAAGAGTTTCAGATTTGTCTCTCCTGAACTCCATTAAGGTTCCACCATCACCAGTCTCCTTAGTAAAGGCACTACATGGTAAACCACCAGGAGGTATCTGCACTCATCAACCCCTCTATAAACAAGGGGAACACAGAATACCTGCAATAAAATAGGTATTGTGTTTGTTGCTTGTTTTGTTTTTTGTATCTCTGTAACTTAAAGAATTGCTCAAACTCTAGTCTGAGATACAAGAGGAGAAGCTGCAAAACCTTCATTCATAAAATGAAGTCAAGGCTGGAAGACTTTCTACAAAATTGTATTTGTTGGTCTGAAATAAAAATTTCTAATAGGAGGAAAGAAGAAAGGAGAGATTATTTTTTTCCCGTCTCATTTTGACAACTAACTCCTCCTTCAGGGTATAGTTTCTGGCAGCAGACATTACATCCCTGAAAAGCCAATGGTCAGATCTTCTTGCTGAAAACCTCATCTTTTAACAATTTTACCACCGTAGCCTGCAGTTATGTTTTTTTGGTTGTTGTTGTTTTTGGTTTTGAATCATTTTATTTCTAGACAGCAACCAGCTGACAGGGCAGAAAGCTAAATGCATTTGCTTTTCATAAGATAGCCAACCCTCATGAAAACAAGAAAATGACAAGCAGAAAATGTTTAACATTATATATAACAAACTATGACTTTTAATAGAAGCTATCTGAACAAAAACAAATGCAGATGTAATTTAAAGCACAGAAAAAAGAACAATCCAAATATTTTTTTTTCCCTAGTCCAAAGCCTTTTTCCCATTGCAGACATAATTCAGTTCTTACTAATTCTGTATCACAAGAATGGAAGAGAAGAAACATTCTTAAGCTTGCTTCTTGTTGCAGCTTATACATTATCGAAAACGTTGGCCTTACGTTAAAAACATGAGTCATCTGCCAGGTAGTATACCTTGCAACTACACTCCCCACAGCTTTGTAGAAATGCACCCGCTGCCCTGGGTGACATGAATCGGCTACATCGGTGCTTCAGAGATCTTGCTATGACAAGCACCTGCAGCCCAGAAACTGCAACCCCATGTACATCCCCACACAGAGAAAAGAAGAGGTAGCCAAATTATCGTTAAAGCACTGAAAGTTGAGAACTGGAAAGTGTTGCAGTCATTGCAAAAAGGAGATGATTTTGTTTTCCCTCCTTAAAAAAAAAAAAAAAAAAGTGCAATGTTTTTCAACTCTGTACTTTGGTCATGGTGCATGGTAGCATACCAACAGGCTGCTTTGATGGCTGTCAATCACATTCTTTGATGGCTGTCAATCACATTTTCTCTCCTAAGCCATTATCTGTTCTATTTTAGTACATTAGTCTTCATTTTGTTGTACATGTCAAATGATGACAAATGTGGAAGGAGGAAGACTGAATGCTCATTTGCTTTTTTAAAAGATAATGCTATTTCAGATGCCATGTACATCAAGGAGTCTTAGTGCTAACATCTTATTCTGCAAGCTAATTCGTATATTAAAAATGCATATTTCTCCTCTTGCCCTACAAAAACAGACTGCAAAGCTCTGTCAATTCAAATATTAAAATATAAACGCCAGTGTGAGACACAATTGTCTCAGCTTTAAGAAACAAAATGTTGAAGAGAGTTTATGTTGATGCTCAGTTTAAATCTGAAATGGCAGAAAAGGAGCTCTTTAGTTAGGTGGGCAATTTTTAAACAGCTTGGATCTTTAAACCCAATTTTGAATGAGTTGTCATTTAGACTTTCAGGTTTCACACTTTTTGTTGAGGTATATTTAATGGAGTATGTTGAGAATACT
The DNA here is from genome assembly GCF_013377495.2 of Cygnus atratus. Lineage (NCBI taxonomy): Eukaryota > Metazoa > Chordata > Aves > Anseriformes > Anatidae > Cygnus > Cygnus atratus. Next base: position 9,342,495 of record NC_066365.1, read on the forward strand.
GGTATTTATTTCTTCATAGAATAGAATGTCAAGATAATATTTGTCATCTCTGAAACAGTACTTTGTTACATTTAGCCTAGGAATATTAGTTTATGAATCATCCAACACATATTCCATTTTCATCAAGTTTAAGGCTGAAAATTAATATATTGTAAGCATCAGCATTTTGCATTTGGTATATGCTATATATGTTCACATCCCCAGACCATGCACTCCTCAGCACTTCGTATTAAGATGAAGCATAAAGCCAGGTAAAAGAAAGAAAAATTATGTCCTTGCTTTGCTGCTCATTTGATAGTCAGCCAAATCAAACATAGGTCCCTATTGAATTTAAATAAGGTTAGGGATTTCATTATTATGTGCTAAAATAAGCGGTTCTGACATTTTAGGAGAGGAAGAAACTGCCCTCTGCTTTGGTATTCCTGCCCACAAAGGATTAGTTGTTTTCAAGACCTCCCAAAGGCAACCACCGCTCATAGTCTCATTCCTGTGGTCTGTGGCAACCCTACTGAACGCATTTGTAAAGAGAGTTTAAGTGCATTCAGATAATATTTTATTCTATTAAGGCAAAGCCAAAAACAAACTAAAAATTAAGGGAAAAAAATACCGTGGAATATATCTCACCTTGTATATAGTTAAGTGCAAATATCAAGACAGAACAAAAAGCCTTCAGCAACTATACCCGGCTTTCAATAGTGGAATTTATACATTTAATTTTCTTAGGAAGCATTTATTAGACACTAATTCTAACACAGCAAGCTACCTTTAAAAATAACCAGCTTAATGAAAAGCACAGGTCTAAACGACTCACAGGCCTAGTCATTCCTCTAAAACCTTCAAAAAAAAAAAAAAAAGCTCAACTTCATGCTGACTTCAGTCTGGCATCAAATCTAGGTTATAATTTAGGATATTCTACACTATAAACTAAATTATTTTTTCCAGTGCCTACCACACTACGGTGACTAATGTTTAAATTACCTCCTTTGTCCAAAACACAGTCTAAATGAGTTTGAAAGTGCAGTCGTGTGTATTTTAACTGGAAATTCATGACAAAAAAAAAAAAGTTCTTCAATCCCAACATATCCTTATTAGGGATTTTTTTTTTCTTAGTAATTGCATGATTGGGAATGAGCATTTATATCAAATTTTCTCTCTCAGATGAAGAAACTGGAGTGTTACAGAGCCATCAGACTTATGTTTCACATTTTATGGGAGTTCAATACATTTCTCCTCTACCAAGCAGCTCACCCATTCACAAGTTGAGCACACTGAGACTACACTGAGAAGTGTATCACTTCTCCTGCCCCTCTGCACCCCACAGCTGGGGTGACAGGAGGTGGTGACTGTAGAGACAGCAAAGCTGAAGCACTGTAAATCACATTGCAGAATTGTTGCAGGATCAGTTTAATGAATATGCACTTCCAAGAAGTTCACTTGTCCACATTGCATCCACCTTTTGTCCTTGCTTTTGTTGGCCTTTATCACTTCCATGTATTGTTCATACGTTTATATATTTAAAGTCACTGGTTTAACAGTATGTTTTGTAGATCTAATATGTTGAGAAAAGTTATTTATGTCTTGACATGATTAATACAGCTTTAGATGTTTAAAAACTTCTATTTGAAAAAAGCCGTATAAGAAAACCTCCAACTATTGTACCTGGAAGGCCTCAGCTTGGAGTTGGCCAACACGTCTAACCACACCTCTAAAGGTAAGTGAAGTCAAAGAGCAACTGCCAGAGTAAGATCTGCAGCTGGAAATCATTTTGTCTACTGCAAGAGCTCAGCAAGAACGATTGAAAAGCAGTAGTCATCTCAAATAGCTAATTCCTGCAGTTAACAAACCAAGGGACCAACTATAATGGAATCGCTCATGCTAAGTAAAGGTGTATAAAGCACACTGCTGTAATTCTTTTGTCATTTGCAGCAACTGTGAAAGAGAAAAAATGAACAATCCCATCTGACTCAGGCTGATGCAGCTAAGTAAAGAGAACCCCCTTCCCACAGCCTAGCTTTAGGAAAGTAGCTTTTACCCTTCTCTGCTCCAAATACTTCAGGGATACCATTCTCAGCATGTGTGCAGCATATGCGGCAATTAACTGTTTTTGCGAGCAACTGATCACTGAAGCTAAGCTGATGCAAAACTCTTGACAGCAACAAAACCCGTTGAAATTTTTCACAACGCTTGCGGTGCTTGCTTCACAATGCTGCAACCACTACTTCTGCTCTAAAACAAGACAAAAATAAGCAAGCAACTACTCACAAGCACAGTAAGTATTTTTATTACCTCATGGGGTTTTGTGGTTCAGTGCCACAGACATGACTTTCTACTGACAATACGCTGGAACTTTTCAAAGGCAGCAATTTTTTTTCAAAAACAAAACAAAACAAACAAAAACCCCAAACAACTTTCTACAGAATTTGGCTGCACTAGAGAAAATATTTGCATTTTAAAAGAGGTGTGTTTTTTTTTTCCTTGCAGGTGAATAACAGACTGAAAACAAGTGAACTAAAAGCAGATATGGAGAAAGAAACCTTCCTTGTTTCTTTATATCATGCAATTATCATCACTGCAATCACTAGCCTCTCCATGGGGCATAGACTGTTAATTACTTTTCTTTCCTTGAGAAGATAAGCACCTTACCACCTTTCTTCCCTGTTAATAGGTTATAACTTGACTGCAGCTACCACTTACCTTTCTGTTAGATGGTAGAAGTGATGCATATCTAGTAAAACTTTCAGCAGTTGCTCACATCTTGCATTTAGCTCTATTTCAGACCACTAGAAAAACATGTATGCCTGAAAACCTGCCAGTTTTTCCCAGCATTACCACAAATCCTATCTTTCTTACTCTGTTACTCTTTCATGAGACTACTATCTTTCACGAACACATTTATTTCCAAACACTCAGTCTTTAATACATTCTCATTATCCTGTCTACCAGAGTGAGGTAGAAGGAGCCCTGCTGATGAGTCAGGACACTACAATTTTGATACTCAACAGCTGAGAGATGATCTTGCATGGCACAGGACTGGTTTTATTTAAATGGTGTCTCATTTTTTCCTGTGGGCAGATGCTTAGGAACAGTTTACCTAACAACACTGGTCACTTGACATATTTACTTTTTTTTCTTTTTTTTTTTCCCCCTCTTATCTTTACATAGCACATTCACATATTTCCAAATGTTACTATCTGGAATTGAGAAATCAAACATTTACCTGCTATATGTAAATTATCAGCATTATTTAGCTATCTCTTTTAGTTAACTTCAACTATTTTCAGCATATGATGGGCACAGACCATTTTTAAACCCTGTAAGCTTCTTTTAATCCATTTAGAGACAACTGTCCCTTGACAGATCATCACATACATACCCTTTTATAATTAAAGAATGCCTACAAGTTAGCATCATAAACCTTGCATGTTGAAGAGATGTGCTTTTCAGAGGAAACTTAACAGGTGTTGGGCATATACTGCAATTGAAAAACAAAGGTGTAAATAGAAACAAGTAACATTATTTGTGGCACCCAAACAATGAGATGAGTGTTTACCAAGGGAAAAATGATACAGATTACAGAGCAGATCAAGGTAGGTTAGATCTGGGTGTCTTTGGGTCAGGTGAGCTGCCTGTAAAATACCAGACTTTGAGCAGCAAGGAACCCATCATAGAGGGAACACAATGAAAATGATCTTTCTCCCACTCTTGATATTGAAATAACAGGAACAAGATGAAGTTGATTTTCAAAAGAAGAATTAAAATAAAGGCCGTTAAGTATATCACACAAGCCAGAAAATATATCAAGCGCAAAATCCCAAAATTTTCTGAGAAAAAGGAAACAAAATTTCACTCTCAAATATATTCAGATACTCTTCAAATTCACAGGTGAGAAGAATTGCATTCTAAGAAATGTTTCCACTCTCCAAAATGTAAGCTTTTCCATTTCTCTAGCTTTGGCCAGGGGCACAGGAAGCACCACTGTTCACGCATGACTGCCAAATGATTGTCAAATCCCAAGGCTACTTCAGGTTCTGGGAAGGAAACCAACAGTGCTTTGAAACATTTTGATCAGAAAACTTTTGGACCCGGGTCAAACAGCCATTATTCAAGCTTGCTGTCTTTCTGGCAGTCTCATTAAGCTATTGAATTCAATGGCCATTTGACTAATGCCAGTACTGGAGAATCAAAAGTAGCAGCAAGAAGGTTTTGCCTAACGTTTGCAGAAAATGATTTCCTTGACTTTCTGATCTCTTCCTATTAACACTTCTCTTCATGGAATTAATACAGGGGAGGGAAAACATCGCTCAGTGTCCCAAAGCACTACAAGCAGTACAGTCATGCTAGCCTCAAGATGTTTTTAATCATGCTGTTTGGAAATTGGTCACGCAAGCAAAATGAGACCTGTACCACTGCTTTCCTTAGGAAGTTAGTCAATACACACAGAGCACGTAAGACTTCTAAAATGAAACTTCTCAGGCAGAAGTACAGGCTTCCCTTGATATTTCCTGGTTTCGGACCTTGACATCTTTGTTCTTGGCTTTCTTTTTGTGACATGACGTCTTGCAGTTGAACCAGAGGACACAAAAGGCTTTCTCCAATGAAAACTCCAGTGGAAAATGCAGCAGAGACAGTATGACTGGCTTCCACCACGGTGAAAGAATTTCTTCAGTTTCACGTTCTGGTCCTCAGAAACTCACTGGCACGAAACATGCCTCAGAAACGGGCCAAAGAGCAACATTACCTGTTCCCACCAAAAATTTTTATAGCTCCACAATGGCATGCTAGAAGAGGCTTGAGCATGCCAGCATTTTTGTTTCTGTTGTCAGTGGTTTGTTATGGCTTAATGATTAAGTCACTTTGTTTTTCTTACCTGTACCCATCCTACATTTAATGTGTTTAAACTAAAAGTAACAAGTACCAAGCAAATACCTCTGACTACATAAACAAATGTGAAACTAAACAATTAGTGTAATACTATAGGAAAGCAAGCACAAAAGAAATGTGATCAATTTTTATGCAGGCAGTAACACGTGTAAGAGCTGGCTCCTCAACCTCAGGTTCAGTCACTGGGACAGGAGGTCTTTGAGCGTGTTATAGCCTCATTCTATGTAAAAACCAGTCCAGTAGCTGGATTAAGTTGCTGGTATGTACAACTTAAAGGGTCTTGCTTTTTCAGTGAATTGAAAATGGTAACTCTTCTGCACTGCCCACAGAGGCCAGGCTTGCTCCAACCCTATAACCATCACCAGCATAAAAACAGAGGAACAATTCTTCCAAAAAAAAAAAAAAAAAAGAACAAACCAATTCTTCCATATCTACATACATCATTACCTCTTTTAATATAAGCCTTGCAGAGCCTAGATTACCGATTCCGTAGAAAAGGGCACACGTGGACACAGCTTCCCTGGCCACATCTGAGTGCCTTGCCCTTCAGTATTCTCACCTACTCCCATGTAAACTGACTCAACATTTGCCCAGGCACTTTTGGCCCATTAGAGGTAGGAGCAACCAGGCACAATCTACCAACAACATTAATCCAGCTGAAATTATGCACTGTGCATTTTGCAGATACAGTTAAAGCCTGGGAGTTTCCAGACACCAAAGCAAAGATACTGTTCATTTGCTGTACAAGAAGGGGTTTGGATTGTTTTCTCAATCTCTGCTAGTCTGCATATACCCAACACTCCCTTGATAACATATAATCAAGGACTGATTTCCTCAAACAATTGCATCCCTAATGATTCTCTCTATTCTTAAGAAAAGCATATTGATACACCCACGAGTGATCTTTGGACCACAGAAGTACATGTACTCTTGGGCATGGAGGAGTTTTAACAGCTGCATTGTTCTAATGCAGCTGTTCACAATTACTGGCATGTGCTGCGAGGCCAGTCTGATTACAGCCTGTTTCATCTATATATAAATGCATTATTTTGCTCCTCAAAAGTTTGGCATTCAGATGGTAACTGCAAGGCTTCAAAACTGAAGCCTATCTGTGATGTCCCAGCTGGCTATTTTAAAGTGTGCCAACAGAATTAAAATGTCACTAAAGATCATGCCACTCTCTGAGGTATCTGTGTTATTTTAAGACTTGGAGATAAACTGTGGCCAACACCACATTGTTTCCCTAAGTCTTTCACTCAATAGCTATGGAATCAGCTTAAAATAAATGAGTGAGGTCAACGACACCACAATTTGCATGCTAATTAATGAGCCTCTGAGATTCCAGAAATGTATTGGATGGGTTGCACAGGTCAAAGCAAGAATGGAAAGAAAAGTTTAACCTGAGATTGTGAATGGCAAATTGCCCTGGAGACCAGTTAAACAGAAAATCCTATACCCATTTTCAACATCATTAGAAAGAAAATCTGCTGAGAGTGGGGCTAAGGAAACGTTTAAATTCTTTACCTAAAGTATGGGAGCTCAGGAAGTATTGGACCACTGACTGCAGAAAATCTTCCTTACAAGTAGTTGCACGCTAATTTGATAACAAATGGATCAAATGTAGTATATGAATTCTCTTTTACTAAAAGATGGAGTTCTGGTGAGCCATGGCATGGAGTGCTACTCCTTAGTCCAATTCTGAAAGCATTTTTCAGGGGAAAAAACTCCCAGACCTCAGCTGCTCCCTACAATGCTTTCTAGGCATGCATTTGACTTGGAGCTAGGACATGAATAACGTGAAACATTGGTCTCTGTACAGTAAATTACACTTCTTGGGCGATCTCTTTTGACAAATATGAAAAGTTCAACTGTCCAAATATATTTTCTTAATGCATTTATGTTAAGCAGATCAGGAACCAGTATTGTTTTTCTTGGTCAACTGCTATCTCCAAGAGGAAACGTCCACAAACATGGAGAAAATACTTTAACGATCTGTGCAAGGCTTAAGATTTCTGCAATCTCATGCAAAAATGGGAAAGCAACCCTTCACAGACTTGTGTGGTTAAACAAAGCTTGGGATGGATAGCAAGGTATGGAAGCCAGAAAAGAAATGCTTTCTTCTGGTCACCAAAAAGGGTCCAAACATGATATCCCATGGTCTTCCTCACTCCAGCTGTGTCCAGTTGTGGGTAGCCACATGCACAATACCTGACTTTTGTGACAGCTCTCACCAGGGTTGGTCCTTGCCTATCCATGACCTTTCTACAAGGCTTGGCCAGCCCCAGAGATGCAGAGTTTGAAATGTCTGCAACCATTTCAGCTCCCGATCCCATACTGAAACACTTCCCCATCCACCATCACAGAAATGCAAACTTCTTTTGGGCCCTGGAAACATTTCTGCTCCCCACCCCTCCCTTTTTTTTTTTCTTTTGCATCCCTCTCTGACCATTAGCAAGCCACAGTAACCTATATCAGGGGATAGTATTGGACCACAAATGGCATATACTGTATCTTCATTTCCACATTTTTCCCTAAATGGGTAGCAGCAAAGTCTGACAGATCCTTCTTAGGAAAAGCAATTAAAAATAACAAAACAAAACAAAAAACAACAACAACAACAAACACCACAGAACGATAATCACTGTAGACAGGCAGGCAGATGCATAAAAAGGAAAAAAAAGCCGAAAAAGTCAAAAGGTAACAACAATTTGGTGACTCATGATGAGAGAAGTCTGTCTTGGTATTTAAAACACACAAAAGCAAACAGCAGGAACTTGGTGCATCACAAAAAGGATTAGATGAATTCTTTGCATTTTTTAAGAACTAAATCATTTGGGTGAATTATACAATGAATAGGGTAGGGAAGAGTAAATATCTAATGTCTGCAGTTACTGCAGCTCACCCCCATACTTCCTTTTGACCTCACCCACAGTATGCAGTTATTCATGGTATCTCATCCTAACAAGGAGACATTCTCTCGTGCTAATATATTGTGGGAAAAAGAAAAAGAAAAAGAAAAAGAAAAAGAAAAAGAAAAAGAAAAAGAAAAAGAAAAAGAAAAAGAAAAAGAAAAAGAAAAAGAAAAAGAAAAAGAAAAAGAAAAAGAAAAAGAAAAAGAAAAAGAAAAAGAAAAAGAAAAAGAAAAAGAAAAAGAAAAAGAAAAAGAAAAAGAAAAAGAAAAAGAAAAAGAAAAAGAAAAAGAAGAAAAAACACACCTCAGCCAAGAAAAATATCCATGATCAAAATTAAAGGCATAGCTTTAAAATAAAAATAGTCCATGAAATTACATCTTCTGCCAAAGACCCACAGAAAACTACAACCTTCTCCACCTTTTTTTTTTAAAAAAACACAGAAAGAAGAGGGAAACAAAAGGAACAGCTTCACAGTGTCCTCTATTCAGATCTTGAGCAAAGTTTGGTCGTTTCTACTAAATACTGCCTTATGGCAGAAACAGTTCAGGTCCAGCCCTGCAAGGTATTATCTTTCTCCAGGAAGGATGCTATGTGCCTCAGGCTCCATTATCTTTAATATCAGATGAAATCCTTCTCATTAAACAAATAACTTTCTCCTATCTCAGGAGAAATTCTGAACTTAATAACTGTATTTTATTTCAAAGTGTTTTTGTTATTTCTAGTATGAAAATAAACAAACACCTCTAAAGTAGGAATCCATCCTCCATGCCAAGATAAATCTACCAGATTAGTAGCACCTTACAAGTACATTAAATGTATTTCTCCAAATTTTTTTTTAATAATCAAAAATAATATTGATTTGATATAATATTAATTTTAGCATTGACATTCTATTTTCCCTCACCTCTGTGTGACTGCATAAGACAATCTGCAGAGTGGTTTTTTTTTTTGTCTGTTTTGTTGTCATTTGGTTTTTGTTTGTTTGTTTTGGTCTTTGTTGTAGTATTGTTGTTTTTAAACTATCTGCAACAACTACACTGTCTGTCATTAAAATATTTAGCAAATGTAAGCAAGGAGCATTTGTTTAAAAACACAGCAAAGTGACCTACACATTTTTATTCCTTAGTTTAAAATATTAAGTCTGAAATTTACGTGGATCCTAAAAAAATTCCAAACCAACCAAAAAACCTCTGTCAGCTTTTCAGAAAGGTGTCTAGGAAATGCAGGAAACAATTTTCATTTATGTGAGACATCTAAATCTCTTCTCTCCAACATTTCCTGCCAAAAACACTTCCTAATATGGTAACCGAGAATTGATAAAGATTTTTTTTCTGATTTTTTTTAAACCACTGCATTGTTTACCTGAGTTGTGCTGAAACTTGATATTGTCCCATCCCCTTTTGTTCCCCATTTTTTGAGGGGGAACTTCAATCTGCCCTTACCCAACTTGCTCAAAATCACACTAGAAGCTCACTGCTCCAAAATAGCTCCCTGCAGCCTCTTCAAAAAATGTAATTGGTACAAAAATCCTACAAAAATACTCTTTATGTTATTCATGTTGCTTCTTTTTAGGCAGCTCCAGGAGATGGTTTAAAAAATTTAAAAAAATGAAAAAACATTTGTCCCAGCATTCACTTCATCATCACCTGAATGTGGCGGTGTTTTATGAGTTAACAAGACTTAGTGGATAATGACTGACTTGAGCTCCTACCTTCCTTCCAAAACTTGGAAAGGAGATAACTGGCAACACTTCTGGCCAAGGGACTCAAAGATCACTATCAATAGCAGGCACAGTTATGAATTTCAGTACTTGAGAAGCCTTGAATGGAAAATATTACACATTTTTGTTTTTACAAAAACTGTTATATATTATACTTAGCACAGTATGTGTATTTTAGTGACTCCACGTGTCAATGAAACATAGTCTGCTCATGTGGAGTGGCTTTGTATGTAAAGGAAAAATAATCTGTTAGTAATTGAGAAGCTTTAGTTAGCTCTGAAGTCACTGTGCTCATTAAAACTTTGGCTTTCTAAAATCTATAATGCATTTTAGGAATGTATTACACATTCCATTTTTTTGCATAGATACTTAGGGGGTTTTAGGGCATGCTATACAGTCAGTAGACTAGCTAGTCTGGTTTTGGTTGCTTTCTTACCAAAAGCAAGTGCTAAAAGTCCCCTCTGCTGAAGCTCAAACTTTTTCCACAGTTCTTTCTTTTCTGTTGAAACGTACTGCTTAGTAAAGCAGCAGTCATAGCCTGAACTTAGCAAACAGATTAGCAACAAAGCAAGACCTTCAAAACAACTGCCTCTCAGATAACCCATTTAATTACCCACTGAAAACTTAATTATCCAAAAGCAACAGCAAACGTCAGCTTAGAAAGCATCTCACCTGCTGACAGATTCTCTATGAACTCTGTGTGTCTGTTTCAAGACAATGGCTTCCAGACTCTTAAATTTCACTAGTTTTTATTGTGGAAGATTTCTGCTCAGCCACCACACAAAAACTAACTTTTCAAATCTTCATTAAAAAAAAAAAAATCTTTTCAGTGGTATTTTAATATCATGTTAATAAGAACTAGGAAAGTTAGGACATCAAAGCTTGCCAAAACTGTGGGAGAAAAATTCTCAGCTGACATTATAAGCTCAGAAGTTGCAAGACATTAAGAGGAATACTGAAGACCCAAAAATATGAAAGCATATAAATCTGTTGTGAATTTAAATGTGACAGAGATTGAAATCATTTGCAAATTGCATTTAATGATAGATTATACTCAGCTTACGCAAAAATGCTGTAAAAAAACTAAGACCTAAACTTTCTCCAACAATTTACAAAGTACGCACCAAACACTTTGTTCACATCAAGCTCAATTAAACTAAGCTGAGAAAATAAACAAGAATAAGAATCATTTACTTAGTTTATAAGAGAAGTAGATATCATTAAATTAAAAAAAAAAAGTTCAGTTCTGGTTCACAGGGACACAACTCCACCATAGGCAGGAAAGTTCTGTTTTGAACGTTTAAGGCAAGTGAGTGAATTAGTCCCAATTTTTCAGCAGGACAATTACTACCTGAAGTGTTCCTGAAATATCTGCAAGTTTTTTTGTTTTTTTTTTCCTCCATGTCATCCCTCTACATTTTTTGCTACCATTTTCGTTTTTAAATTTTCATGGATCACAGAAATCACAGAATTGTCTAGGTTGGAAGAGACCTCCAAGATCATCTAGTCCAACCTCTGTCCTAACACTAACAAGACCTCCACTAAACCATATCACTAAGGACTACATCTAAACGTCTTTTAAAGACCTCCAGGGATGGCGACTCAACCACTTCCCTGGGCAGCCCATTTCAATGCCTAACAACCCTTTCAGTAAAGAAGTTCTTCCTAATATCCAACCTAAACCTCCCCTGGCGCAACTTGAGCCCATTCCCCCTCGTCCTGTCACCAGGCACGTGGGAGAATAGACCAACCCCCACCTCGCTACAGCCTCCTTTAAGGTCGCATCGCTATAGAGAGCGATGAGGTCTCCCCTGAGCCTCCTCTTCTCCAGGCTAAGTAGCAAGGGCAAGTCTTTGCTATCTTATATTTTTGCAGAGGCAGCATCAGATGCTTCCCTTGGACTGATTAGTTGTCTTGGGCCTGGGGAGGACAAATATCTGACAATTCCAGCAGCAGCCAGCAGTGTCAGGTCATGTGCAAGACAGAGGAGGGTTGTAGAGCAAACACAAAGCAAATACAGCAGGTTAAAAGGGCAGTTCAAAACCTTTATACAGATGAGGTAGCATCTTCTCAAGCCACCTTATTCATCACAAGAAGGAAGGGAAATTTTTTGCTCCAAGCACTTTTTGGGCAGACGCTCAAACACTGAAGAGCTCAACCAAAAAAGAGCAAGAGGTCAAGAGGAAAGCATGTCCTGTGAGGCTCTGCCCCAGCTAGGTACCAAAGCCCTGTCAAAACCAGAAGTTGCTGCATCTCCATGAAAGAAATAATGTGCACGTGAGCTATTGCAAAGACAACATGCTTTTTTTCTGGGGGGAATAAGCATTCAGCAGTGACTGAACTGAAGGGCGAAGGCTAGAATCCTCAGCACTTCCTAGCACAGGTCTTGAATGACAAAGCTGACGAAGACTCAGAGCAGCTGGAGACCTTGCCAAAAGCAGAAAAGGTGGATAAAGAAGATTTACATTTTCTTCCTGGAGAACTCACCATGTGTTAAGTGAAAGCAGGGATACATTGTGCTCAAAGCTAGAGGAAAAAACAATTAAAGGAAAAAAAATCAATGTGAGAACATACTTTCCGCACAATCACCTTGATGCTGTCAGCCTGCCTGGGATGAGAGTTATATTGGCAGATATGAGAAACAACACCCATAAGACCCCAATTTAATTGTTAGTTACAAATATTTATGATAATCAAACCCACATCTCTTGTGTAAGCACCCAGGTTTTCACCATGCAAAGGTTACAAAGCCATCCTCCTCAGTGGGGTTTACTTCTCACCCCCGCCTTCTCAGCTGAATCATCAGATACCAGCCAGAACGGGTCTGGATACCAGACTAACAGGTTCACTGATCCAGCACACTCCTCTTTCAGACAAAGTCCTCCCTGCCATTTTTCAATTCTATGATTGTTCAGGCTTACCGTTCAGACCAGAACACGTCCACTGAAACACATCCTATTCAGTGTCAGGCCAAAACACGTCCTATTGGAAAATGTGAGGCAGTGGTGGGACGTAAAACCAACATGTGCATAGCTCTGTTATTCAAGCTACAAGCAAAGCTCAATTTTACTTCTAACACTGAAGTAACAGCAGCATTAAGAGATGCAAATCACAGGTCTATTTTACAGGGCAATGAAACTTTGCAGACTATTTTGCACCAGAGCTTCCAAGAGCACAGTTTTCTCTGCATCTTATTTTCTCATAGGAAACATCTCTTTGGGAAGTGAAACCTGTGAGCCCTATAAAATCCACATATTATTTAGCAGTTCAAAGCAGAATACTGTTATCACTGAAATGTTGGAACAAATGTAATTATCAGTATTTGCCTAGTAGGATCTTGGCAACAAGAAAACATCTGGAGAGAGAACACACTTTAGCCCACAAGGAATTAAACCGTATGGTGCTGGTCATCATGATAATTTATGTAATACCCTCCACTGAAGTTCTCAGAACGTCAACAGTTATCAAGAAAATTCAGATTTTACTCTGCAAACAGTAGATAAAGATTATCTGCAGAAGAAAAAGAGGAACCTTCTAATTTTAGGAAATAAAACACTGAAGCCAAACCAAGCCTACAGTAAATCCAGAAGTGGTACTAGAAACCATGCATTTAAAACTATGTTTAGTCACTAAATCAGCTCTGACAAATAAAAACAGCATCTGAAATATCAAGATCACTTATGGAAAATATATTTTGCAAATAGACCATTTTAATAAAGTTGTAATTAGATGTAAATTTGTAATTAGTCACCTCACACAGCAGATAACATTACTAAAGAAACAAAAGTTCTGCTAAATTGTGCTGCAGTGTTTATGGAGCTTTATTGGCCATCAGTGTGAAAACTGTGGAAGTCCATTACAAAATTAGGAAATGAAAGCCAGAATTGTGTTAATGGTCTCCTGAACAGTAATACTTCATGACTATCACTTCAAATAAAACAAAATATAATAAAATCATAAGAATATCATTTTTCTGATGGCTTGCTGTAACTCATTAAAGAAAAAAAAAAGTCATATTCAGGATTATTTACACATGGGAGGAAAAGTTACCATTCTGAAACACAGCTGTGAACCTTTTCTAGAGATTAACCAAAAAGTAGGACCAAACTAGGAGCAAACTAGGACCAAACAATTAAGAGCAAATGCCATCACATATTAACAGTCAAAATTGGAAGACTGGAAGAATTTTAGGTTCTGCATTTTTCTGAAAAATATATCCAGCTCCTCACTTCCACCTGAAGCCCCCCAGGGATGCGTGTTCCTTTCACTCCTCCACGTTGTGCAAGGAGAGGTGATAACAAAAACTAAAAATCACCCAGAGCAAACGTCTATGGCCACTGCAAGTCTTGAAAATGCCATCGCAGCCTAGAGCACCTGGGAAATGATGACTAGGGAAAGGCTAAACTGGTATTGCACTGTCAGCTGAGAGCACATGCTTCACCCTTATGCAGGAAGTTGCCACTTCTACCTATTAAATAGAAGCTTTATAGCATATTGCACAGTTATCAACAGTCAGCAAAACTAACTCTTGTAGTAAGAGATTTATTAGAGATCCAAAATGAAGATTAGCTTAGTTTTATTCCTGTTTTCCTACACATATTCAATGCTTGGAAACTCATTCAATCTACCAATTAGAAGAGTCCATGCTATGAAAGACTGCTTGGAAAGTGAGGTTGATCAACTTAACAGGCAAGCAAAACTGTATTGAGGAGTTTGCAGTCTGGAGATTACCATTAGGCAATGGTCAGACTCTTTGTAATGCTAGTTACCACCTCAACCAGCCTAGATCTTGTGTATTAAATTTCAGCTTGCAAACATTAGTTTACTGCTTACAGCACGAAATAGAAATTTAACCATGCAGAGTACATTAGATAATTCCCTGCTGTCCACAAGGATAACCCCTCAAGTCTGCTTCTTCACATTCTGGAAGAATGCATATGCTGGCATCAAGTGAGATGCTCTAACTTCCATGTATTTCCAAGTAATTAAACAGCTTCAGGTAAAATATATATGAATAAAATATCTTTGTTCCTGTCTTCACAGACAGAAATCAATCATGTATATCTCAGCTGGAGTACAGCTGATAATTTAATTTAGTTTTAAAATAGAGAGAAAATAGAATTTTATATTAATAGTTTTGGCTTGACTTTTAGATGTACAGGAACTTTTTAATGTTTTGCTTCTGTAAAACTGCTTTTAAAACTTGCACGATCCTTTTCACCATATAATTTTTGTTTTAACAGTTGAGTCTTTGTTTTAAAAAGTCTCATATCATTGTACATCAGAGTAATTTAATCCCCAAATATTTAGTGGAACTATTTCAGAAGGCAATTATTATCCTATTCATGTTAAACATAGGAATTAAAGAATACAGTTTATATAATAACAAGTGGTAAACATTTATTCTATTCTCTGAGATATTGGAGAGATTATGCATGATTTCTGATCTTACAGTAAGGTAGGGTCAGCAAAATCACATCACTTTAAAAAAAAATCTTACTTCCGTCTGAAAACAACTTATTTTTTAAAACGAAAACAGCAACTTAAATAAAGGACACATTTTAGCACTAGATTTAACCATATTTGTCAGATTGGTTGTGCTATGCAATGACCTGTACAAAGCAAAGGTACAGACATTTCTCACTAGTTAAAGCACAAAGCAAGAATACTGGTTAAGGCCCTTTAGTTATGACTTGATCCCTTGCAGACAGAGAACCCACCACTTTCTCCCTTTGTTTTCAGCAAAGGATTCTCAGATTACACAAGACTTGCAAAATTTCCCACCCAGCTGCTCATAAACCTCTGTGGATCATAAAAATCTGAGCTATCCCCCCAAGGGTTTTTTAACCAGCTAATGCTTATTCCATTAAGGACTCAGAATATGAGGACAGGTACCCTGAATTGTATTTATGGGCTCTCAGTTTGAGAGAGTTCATGACGACCTCCTTATTTTCCTGTCAATGAGGGTGGGACTTTGAAATCTTCTCCTAATCTGACTGTACTGTTGCTCAGCCCACCGTGGTACGTAGATAAAAAACATAAAGCACAAAAGTAAATTTGCTTCAATTGCTACAATCTAAAGGTGACCTTTTCATTTCCCTGGGGGCAAACAAACCAGGAGAAGAAGGAAAAAAAAAAAAAAGACATTAAAGACATTGCATACTTCCTCTTCATTCTTCACTGAAACAAATATTTAATTCCAGGGCTATTTCTTTACTTCATTTTCTTTGACTCCTGCCTTTTTTTTCCTTTTTTTTTTTTTTTTTTTAAAGTGCTCTGTATAACCAGGCTTTTCCTGCATTTGTATTAATGATATGGTAGGGGGGAAATATATATTTATTTTTTACTATAATTTTGGTTACATACATATATTTATACAGCAAAAAAAGAGTCTTTAAACTTAAAGTTGAAGGAAACATTTTGATGCTCAGTAAATAATGATCTGCCCATGGTAACTGGCATTCTCCACTATATATTTACTATGTATTTATATTCCTGTGTTACTGAAACACCTTTACAAATTCTTATTCGTTGCAGCCCTACAGATCCCCGACAAAGCTCTAAGGTACCCAACATGTGGAATGCTACTATTACTTAGCTAGCCCTCTCTCCCACCCATTTTTCTGGCAGATGTGTATGGACCCCCACCCCCCACCCAAAAAAAAAAAAAAAAACAGAAACCACTGAACTCCATTTTTACCCTGCAATCTTCCATTTTCATCCCAGCAACTTTCCTTTGATCTTCAAGGCAACTCTTTAGTTTGTTAGGTTCATTTAGCTGCAGAATGTTTTGTGGTTCATCTAATTGCTAGTTGACGTGCAGCAAAATGCTGCGCACAACAAAAGGTTTTGAATTCCAGCTGGAAGCAAGAGATGAACCCTTTCGTTTATTTAGTTTGTGGGCAGACTTTCCAAAGGCATGGCTTAGCCAGCAAAACCTGTTCAGCTGCTGAACAAGAAGCAAAAACTTTCTACCTGGGCTCCAATAAACAAGAAGTGCAAACATTTATGCACCAAGACACCTCTGCATGCAAAGAAACCAGCATCTCCATTAGCTTTGAATTCTTCCCACAGTCTTCTGCCCAACACTGCTTAATTTCAAAACCAGATGAAAACCTAAGGCCCTAGGGGGACTGAGTTGCTTGCACTGCAACATACTGCACAAAAGGCCACACGCAAAACCGTTTCAGCTTCAGAAAAGCTCCTGTTAAGATGCAAACATATGAGCCTTCGAGCCTTCAGGTCAGCTATCACCTTGTACCTCAGCCACACAAGCAACAGTCGCAGCCTCAGATGCGGTGAGGGAAGGCAACAGTCCTTGCTTTGAGAGGAGAAGGAAGTCTTCAACAAAACATGACCAGCAGAGCTGAGGGAGGTGTGAAAACCACCAGGCTCCAGACCAGCAGTGCCTCATGTCCAAGCCTTGACATTGGTGCTTACAAAGCTGACAAGAACTTTAGGAGCCTGCACAGAGTTCGTAGTATTTACTTCAAAGAAACAGGCTCAGAAACAAATTCTGCAAATTTATGTTAAAAGTGGCTTTCTAACCAGCACCTGGTGGCTGTACCTTGCACAGCAGTGTTTCTCCTGCAAGTCAAGCTACCTCCAGACCCAAAGGCAATGCTGACCAAAGCAGTTGGTGATTTTCATTCCAGGAGGCATTCACCCTTGGATCACCTCTTCCTCATACCAAATATCTCCACCAGTGCAGAAGGCCAGGCAAGTCCCCAGCTTGGCATTTTTCCTCAGCCCCATTGAGCAGCCCATTGGGCAACCTGTTCCAGTGCTCTGTCACCCTCACAGTAAAGAAGTGCCCTCTCAAATTTACATGGAACTTCCTGTGGTTCAGCTTGTGCCCGTTGTCTCTGGTCCTATCAGAAGGCACCGCTGAAAAAAGCCTGGCTCCATCCTCTTGATACCCTCCCTTCAGATATTTATACACATTGATAAGATCCCCTCTCAGTCTTCTCTTCTCCAAGCTATACAGGCCCAGGTCTCTTAGCCTCTCTTCGTATGACAGGTGCTCCGGTCCACCATCTCAGTAACCCTCCACTGGGCTCTCTCCAAGAGACCCACATCCCTCTTGTACTGGGCAGCCCAGAACTGGACATGGTACTCCAGGTGAGGCCTCACCAGTGCTGAGGAGTTGGACAGGGTTACCTCTCTCAACCTGCTGGCAACACTCTGCCTAATGAAGCTCAGGATACCACAGGGGCCCATTGCTGGCTCACGGACAGTCAGAGTCGTGGAGTATTTTCAGATTTCTGAAATCAGATGAGTTCTGTGCTGCTGGAATAGACAATTTGGAAACCAGGAGATGGACTACAGAACAGTCACCGGACAGTTTTACTCAATATGCTCAGAGGGATGTTTTATTTTGCTTTGCCTTATTGCTTTTCTTGCCTGGTCATGCAGGCTCTCTCCTGCAGCCATAAGTGATATGTTTTTGTTTTTAGTGGAGGCTCTTCTGTTACCAAGTTTTCCTATTTCTAAATACCTGGCTTTGTAACCTGAATGCTTCTTTGCATGGAAAGGTGCTTCCAATTCCATCAAAACAATAAGATGAAACAAAACCAAAAAGACTCAGGAATTTTAATATGCTGAGCAAGACAGATCCCTACCTGCATCGTTAAGCCAATTAAATCATTCCACAAACCTCAACTGTCCTGAGCTTACAGACTACTGAAAGCTTATATAACTGCTCTTATTTTCTTCTTTTAAATAAGAAACACTTCAACCAAGAGCTTGACATCTTTCTGTTGACAGCTCCAGATGTGGATGGCAGCCCCCTCACGTCTCTCTCTGTTACCCTATCTGGCTTCCTCCCACCCCAGTCCTCTCATACTTTTCCAATCTGCTCTACTCCACCTCTTTCCCTCTCTGGATGCCCTTCACTTCTTCCCCTGACTTTTCAAACCTGTCTCAAGCCCCTCTTTACAGTCACACCAACACCTTTTTTCTTGCCACAGGCTGCTGCATGCCCACCCTCACAGCCACGCATGCCTCAGGCTTTGCAAGCCCAATGTCCTCAACCCAGTCTGGCCTAGAAGAGCCACAGTTTTTACGTAGCAAAGCTTTACCAAACACATCTATACCAATTTCCCAAGATGTACAGCCTGGGCTGGATTTTCAGACAGACATCTTTAAAACACCAAGTCTTTAAGACTTCAAGTTCCTCATCACATTTAGTAAATGGCATTTACTTTCTAGTAAAACTTCCAGAAAAGTCTCTGGTCAATAACAAATTTCAACAGGAACGCTTACATTTTCACAACATTGTAAGCAGCTCTACTGAGCAAGCTACCTGAACAATCATTGTCTCCAAGCCTAGCGACATATAATAAGAAAAGAAGAAGAGCAAACCTCTGTCTGGGAACCACTATTTTTCGGCCAGTTTATTTTCAGGCATAATTATTCAAAACTAATATTACTGATTGAGGGCAACAATCTAGGATTGAGGAATAGGTTGCCAAAGTTTTTGACTTGCAGCCAAACAACAAATGTATAGCTATTTACATATTCATACCCATATGACCTCTATCAAGTTTTGTATTTTTTTTCCCATGTCTCAGCTCATTTTCAGAAGGGATAATGGTGCTTATTTCCTTAATTAGCCAACACTCAGTTTAGACATCCTTGAAAGAGGAGTAATGCAAGAATTATTACAGAAAGAATTCCAGCAAAAATATATTGTCAAATTTAGAAGAAAAAAAGACTCACATTGTGATCTTTTAAACAAATATAGTGCATATATTCAACTAGCACAGGAAAAACAATCTTATTTTATACGCTAAAAAAGCAAATAACTGAAGAAAAAAGATAAAATGAAAATGCCTATGTAAGGGAAACAATGATGACTAGTAAACCAAAGTGGGAGAAAAATAAGACTTCCTAATGCATTCTTACCATAGCTTTCTTACAAGTTTATCCTTATATGGTTTATGGAAACAAAATATCCACCCCAAGCAACCCATGACTCATAAACCTAAGTACAAGTCTTAACCATCACCTAAAGTGAAACTTGTGTTGTTAGTAGTTTGAAATCCTTCCTATACTTCTATTCTTCTAGTGATTCCTTTTTAATTTATTTCATTGTTTAATTATAACTTCATTTTTATTATAAGAACTTCTCCTGACATTTTATTTAGTGGTTATACTGTTTTCTCACCTTTCCATGGAGACTATTTAAACTTTTAACCTTTAGAACTTCTGATTTCTGTAACAACAGCTAATCCTGGCTCTTGGGATCAGTGGTACCATTTCCTCCTGCACTGCTGATTTTTATTTTTGTGAGACAAAACAGTTTACAGCCAGGCTACATTAGGGGAGTATGTTGACACCTAAGGAGCAAAGCACTGAAAAGGTTCTTAAAACTTGGTCTACATCAAATTGTCTTGCTTCCCTATTTTCAAAATGGAAATGAGACTATCCATTTTGTCCATATAATTTGTCAGAATACGAATTACTCACAGCAAAAAGCTCTTCTTCCTGTGCATTTCCGTAGCATATCAGGGCTCTTGACAAAATAAATGGTAATATCATTTCATTGTTTTTTATTAAAAGCAAGACTGGGAACAATAAAAATAGTGAGTAAAAAACATACAGAGCTAGTCTTACTGCAGACAGCCCTTTCTGAAACGGATAAGTTGAAAAACGAACTTACAAAACAGAAATCAAATTATCCATAACAGTTTTTCCTTATTACCCCACCGTAAAACATGAGAATTTCAGATGTCCTTAAGCTGGAAGTCTAGACTTTGTATTTCCTGAAAGAAAAACTGAAAAGATGAGGGAGAATACTGTGATAAAGATTTCACACTCAGGAGAGAAGGTAAAATAAATGTCACTGTTTTTAATACGTGGGCTTAGCAATTTGTAGAACCCAGCCTTAAGGCTCATCTGAACTTTGGCTCTGAATTTGTCCTGCCAACATGGACATCAAGATTGCCCCGCAGGCTCTAGCCTCTCACGAGACTCTTGGACAAAACCAAGACAAAAACACATAAGCATTGATTGCATTGCAACGCCCATGTTCATTTGCAATCCATGAAGTCAACTGTTGCAGAGGTGGAAGCAGCATTAGAGTAACTGCTCATGGCTGAGATACAGCACCCAAAAAAGACTTCTGAAGCGCTGCAATATAGTGAGAGAGCGTTAAATAACCTCAAGGACCCTCCTTCCTTTCATTTCTCAAGCCAAATGATCCCAGTGCCTTATGTCCTATAGGGCTAAGTTCTTAGGGACAGATGAAAAAAATTTAATAGCACTACCATTTTCTCACTATAGAGATCTGTTTTATGAATTAGAGAAGTTCCATATTATAAAAACAAAACAAAACAAAGAAAAAAAAAACACACCACCACTTTCCAGGCTTTTCTCTATTGTTTGTTTGTTTGTTTTTCTTAATCCCTGCGGTGCTGATTGCCACTGTTTCCAGAATTTTCACAGGTATCGTGCTCCCATGGCAGAGTAGAAATACACAATAATTATCATTCTCAATTTCAAAGAATCATTAAGGCAGAAGTCTGGAGAAACAGTCCCCCAAAACAATATTTTAAATAGGTGATGGCTCTTAGCTTTCAGTAACTTACAGATTTATTTATGGAAGTCCTTGCTAAATTACTGAAGATGAATATATAACCAAAAAGCAAGCATTTGTTTTCCATCTGTCCTCCAGAAAAATAAAATATTGGGGTGCAAAAAGCAAGATCTGAGAGAGATCCATACCACAAAGAAAAATTCCCTATCTATGAAATGCATTTAAAGTTTAAAAGAAGAAAAAAAAAAAAAAAAGAAAAAAAAAAGGGAAAAGCTAAAATCGCCTGTTATAAAAGGGAAAAGAAAATAAGAAAAAACATTCCCTTGTTTTTAAGCCATATCTAGTAAGAAAAAATGAACAAATAACATCCCCAAAATATATTTTCAAAATTTTGAACTAAAATGATAACCTTCATACTAACCAGGAAGAGTTATGTCCAGAACGAATCAATTTTAAAGACAACTACCTGAAAATAGTTCCCACCACACGGAAATATTAGGCACCTAGTGCTGTACACAGCTGTCAACTACAATTTTATTTATTTATATTTAAGTAATCTCCAAGAAAAGTGGGCTTTCAATTATGACAGCTCTAATTCCAGTTCTTTCCAGTGGCAAAGATAGAGTATTTTAAAAAAACAGCATGTGATATTTGTCTTACACGTGAAGAAAGGAAGCTTTTATTCTCCCTTCAAATATAATGCTAACATTCATTTACAAGTTACAAAACATCTAAATTGGTCTTCCACAAGAGGTACGTGAACATCTGCCTCCATAAACATACTCCTTTCAAAGCTTCTGAAGGCATTGCTTTAAATACGCCTGCCAGGCTAACTACTTCTTGCACCTTAATTTCTTTCTCTTCATTTTATTTTATTTTATTCACTTGGCATAAGGAACAGGTGAAGTCAAGTGAAAACCTGATCAGCAGTACAAAGTTGTAACAAGTTAAAATATCTATAATATGAAAATTGGTCATAAGGACTTGTTTCTGTTGTTTTTGCCACATATATTCATGAAGTTATATACATAGATATAGACATAAAAGCTGTAACTATATAAAATAAATTTTATTTTCAACTAACAATTGCTCTGATGATTTTAATTATTCTCTCCCAAGCAAGCTGCACAGCCAGTCCCATTGTGAGGCAGGTCATGTACCCAGCAATTTTTCCTCATGTTGCAATTATTTTCACTAAAGTCTGTATGACCACATTCACTTCCACACGCTCAAGATTACATGAAACTGTCAAATTATAACCAATCACGGGTAAAGCAGCATCCGTAGATGAGTGTACAGTACTTCTTACCATTTATCATGAACAAAGGTTATTGTTACCACCAGAAATGTACCAAATGGAAACACATTTTGGTTCTTATGACTACCTTCACCAGAGTTCTTTCACATCTTTCATAAAACAGTGCATGGACATGCTCATGCTACAAAAGCCATTAGCTCAAGCCGTAACAACCTTCCAGTTTTCTTGGTACCCAAAGTAATGCACTGACCAACTGACCATTGCTTTTGTTTAAAACAGCAGAAAACTAGGAACACTATCTGGAAATTTGTACATGTTTTTAGGACTAACCTCAGCATTCTCACATCATAGCTCAAGCAATCAGTAGCCTATGTAGAAGTATACAAAAGCTCAAGTGTTTAAAAGGAAAAAAAATAATTACAATATGTAAAAAGAAAAAAAAAATCTGTTTCTATTTATGGCACCAACACAATTTAAAAACCAACACTGCTTTCACATTGACAGTATCTTCTCTTTAATCTTTCATGGGAGCAATAATGGCTCAAAATACTTTATTGGGTTTTGTTTTGAGAGAAGAGACAGCAACAGAAGAATACTATTATGGAAATCTCTCAATATTAAAATGTCTTATCTCACCACCCTGTTTATACCCTCAAGTCATCCTTCCCATGGGCAACCAGTATCTGCAGTTAGTTTGAGTCAACCCAGCTTCCCAAAGCACTATCTTCCAGCCTAAAAAAATAAATAATCCATCAAAGCAAATCTTTCACAGGCAGGGGAGCCAGGAGTGCACTGCCCATGGCTTTGGTTTCATGGGATCCAGGCAGAATTAGAATCAGCTGAGCCCATGGGAGCGCACACAGCCGCGAGACAGGACATCTGTCCCACCCCCAGATGCTGGGAGCTGAGGCTATTTCTTTGATCTCTGCTAGTCTGAACCCAGCTTAGCCTTCAGCTGTCAGGTAGCAGACGCCAGTGAGTCACTTCCTAGGCAGGGTAGGAAGGGTGAGAACAGGAGGGGACTGGGCTAAACTCATGATTAATTCGATTTTCAAACCACAGAGCAGTCATCTCTGCACCCAATCAGACAAGTTACTGCCTGAACGGGACACACCTGCTATTCCTTTCTGATATCTGATATTAACCCTGCCCATCAGTTTGCAATGGTGGGAGAAAGTGGGTCAAACCCCCACACTGATGGTTACCTGCAGGGGTGACTCAGTGGGATCCTGGAAAGCGCATTTCCAAATGACCTGCTTCCCTTGCTGAGAACCCGAAAAGCAAATGACACACTCCACGACACGCATGATTCTTCTGATGAGCTGGTGTAATACCTTTGTTTCATCAAGAATCTCTTAATGCCAACTTTACAAGTTTCACTGGAGAAGGTGCCCCAGGCATGAGCCACGCCACAAGATACTCCTTTCTTCAGAGGCTGAGCAAAAGGAATCCCTTATTAAGGGCAGCTAACGATCAAAGTACAGCAGGACAACAGACAAAACAAGAAACAACAAGCAAGGCTGAAACTGTACCCTCTCAGAAAGGAAAGCGCTCAAACAACTACTCAGCTACATGTCATGTAGAGCTGGGAACAACCACCACCACCCTGGAGAGCCGGACATTAGTCAGACCTACAGCCATGTCATCTCTTATTTTTGCTCTCTGAGAGGGGTGTTCCTTTCAATAAACGCGGGATAATATGTCAGGAAAGGTAATAACTGTTGAAATTATATTGTTATGGGACTTAACACTCACTGAAGAACTTTGCACTGCTGAAGGAGGACACAAGCAGCAGGGTACAACGGCTGTTATTTTCTTTGATAACAAGAAAAGATGGTTCTCATTATGCAATGGCTTCAGGGGCCACTTTTTCTGCAAGATGCTCACTCACATCATTAAATAAAAATAGCAGTCTTCTAATAAAAGGCAATATTTAGCCCCGGGAGACTTTTGAGAGTCTAAAGGAATTTCTTGTGCTGCTGTTCTTCCTGCTTCGGTTCCACTAACCAGCACATGAGCATCCAGCTCTCTTCTTCCAACCTCACCCAAAATATAGTCCCATGGTAACAGCGGTATGCTGAAATTCCAGAAACAATACATTTCGGAATGGGGAGGTTGGCCCAAGCTCTAACTTCTATAGTAGAAACTGCAACTAGCAAAAGGAGGCTGCAACTTTGAGTAACAGCAGCAGCATTTTGGGAAACATTTCGCTCCAACACTGAGCTGCAGTATTTTCATCCATGTAACTCAAGAGTTGACTGTTTAAAAAAATCCGTGATTCTGTAGCAGGGGGATTCAACTGGAGGTAATATATTAGGAAGTAATGCTTAAATAAATAGACCTATGAAGAAGCCAACTATTTACTAAGACGACAGAATTCCTGGAACTGGTCAGTGTTGTACCTCACTTTTGTCTTGAAGAAAATTGAATACACTTCCCCTCAACCAAAATCCAATGCACAGCTCAGTTTTGTGGATCATTGAGTATTATATCTTGCTTCACTTCGACTGCTTTTCATACCTTAACTTTGCCATTTTGTTACCATTTACATGCAACATCAACTCATTAACCAAAAATAAGGTCAGATCTTCTATTAATAGTGTTCTAATGCCTCCTATAATTTCTCTAGTAGTAAGTCCTAAACTAATTGTTTAAAAGAACATTTCACATTTTGTTTCGTCATTTTTAGTACTTGTTTGTTTAGTGACCAGATAGTCATCCTATGCAATAGTGCAATCTCACCACTGATGGTTCAAGAAAATTTTTATTGGAATATACTCAACCAAAACTATTGCAGGCCTCTTGAGGGGAGAGAAAAAAAAAAAAAAAAAAACTGATCTGCCACATTAGCTGTTGTTCCAAATGCAGGAAGTTCAGAAAGGAAGCTGAATGACACTATGGCAGCCAGATGTAATGGGAAGTTTACAAATAAAATAATGATGTAGGACTTGACACAAAAAGATATGTCCCCAGTCAACTGGAGGAAGAGAGGGGAAAAAGCCTGGTGAGACCTGTTTTTAATTAAAAACTGTTAATGAAACTGAAGTTCAAAATGAAAAGGAAATAGACTTCTCACAATATAGAGGAGGTGACAGAAGGTTGGAAAAGGTCTTTGTCTATTCATGTAATTAACAACTAATAAGTTTTCTAAAATGCTATAAATCAAGACATGTTTCAGGCTACAGCAGTGTATCTTTCAATCATGGCCATTTAACTCTATGCACTTTGCCAAACCACTTACATGTTTTTATCCTCCAAACAACTGTTACGATGATGATTAATTCTGCTTAAAAAAAAAAAAAAAAAAAAGAGAGAGAGAAAAGCTACCTTACCTTTGCAGAGTCATGTTCAAGTTGCCTGTACATGCCTTGATCTTGTTTTGTGCTTCTAGATGAGTCATCCCGTCAGTACTTATCCCATCAATGGTGAGAACCACGTCGCCAATCCCCACGTGTGCTCGGGCTGCCTTTCCACCGTCACTAAGCTGAAATACCACGAAAATGGCAAATGAGAAACTTGAATGACTTATGTTTATATTCTTTGAATACAGGACCTCAAAAGATTATTTATACACTGTGGTGCTCATAGAAACGGAAACGGAAAATAAAAAGTTATCATTTCTCCTTTGTGAGTATGTTCCTGTGGAAGTTACAGTATACGTACAATCTTTTTTTCTCATAAAGCAATATTTATAATTTCTTATTTCATGTGAATGACAGGAAAAGCATTGCACAGCATTATCCATTTTTCAAAATCAAACTCCACTTCTACTTCACTGGCTGACAGCTGTGCACATTCACTAAGAGACACAAGCAGGGATAGGCACACAAAATTTCCTGGATGCTACATTTCAGTTTATCTCTTCACATCAGAAATTTCTCACAGAGGAGGAGAGAGGAAGGCTAAACCATTTTTTTTCCATACTAGATTTTCAATGTAAGCCATCTATTCAAAGTTTATGTATTTGTCAATGGCTGCTGATGTGTATGGAAGACGTCATTAGTAGTGAAACTGACTTTTCCCCAGCTGCAAATACTAGAAAGTCAAAAGTTCAACACTGCAGACAGGCCAGTTAGAGGATTTTGTTTTGCCTTATTCTTGGTAGGTTTATTAAGGAATAAGAAAGGCCTCTTGAAAAGTTCGTGTCTTTCATCAAGGTCACTGCTGAAGTTCAACTCAACTGCCTTTGGTCCACTTGAATGAAGCACTTTAACAACAGAAACCTTTGTAAAGTTCACATTATTGACCCTGACTGAACAATAAATTAATCTTTTCATTTGAATTCAACTAGCTTAATTACCAAGAATAGAAATAAAAAAAAGGCAACACATAGCAAGATTTATGCACTGACATACCCATGGTCCTCAAGCTGTTGATCACTTCATATCTGGCTACAGAGAACAGTCCTGTGTGGTGCATATTCCCTTTTTGTTTCCAGTTGCATTCCCTCTCCTACAGCCAAGAAGCTGTAATTGCTTCTTCAGGGAATTGAGTGCACCCTCAGTAAGTTTGCAGACAACACCAAGCTGGGGGGAAGTGTTGATCTGCTGGAGGGTAGGAAGGCCCTGCAGAGGGACCTGGACAGGTTGGATGGATGGGCAGAGGGCAATGGGATGAGGTTCAACAAGGCTAAGTGCCGGGGCCTGCACTTTGGCAACAACAACCTCATGTAGAGCTACAGACTTGGGGCAGAGTGGCTGGAAAGCTGTGCAGAGGAAAAGGGACCTGGGGGCATTGGTCAATGCTCACCTGAACATGAGTCAGCAGTGTGCCCAGGTGGACAAGAAGGCCAGCAGCATCCTGGCTTGTGTCAGGAATAGCGTAGCCAGCAGGACCCAGCAGGACTAGGGAGGTGATCGTCCCCCTGTACCCTGCTCTGGTGAGGCAGCACCTCGAGTGCTGTGTTCAGTTTTGGGCCCCTCTCTACCAAAAGGACATTGAGGCCCTGGAGCATGTCCAGAGAAGGGCTATGAAGCTGGTGAAGGGCCTGAAACACAAGTCCTGTGAGGAGTGGCTGAGGGAGCTGGGGTTGTTGTGTCTGGAGAAGAGGAGGCTCAGGGGAGACCTCATTGCTAGGC
This sequence comes from Cygnus atratus, assembly GCF_013377495.2. Taxonomy (NCBI): domain Eukaryota; kingdom Metazoa; phylum Chordata; class Aves; order Anseriformes; family Anatidae; genus Cygnus; species Cygnus atratus. The sequence continues at coordinate 9,369,883 of NC_066365.1, forward strand.
CTACCTGAAAGGAAGGTGTGGGAAGCTGGGGGTTAGCCTCTTCTCACAGATAACTAGCGATAGAACTAGAGGGAATGGCCTCACATTGCACCAGGGGAGGTTTAAGTTGGAAAGTAGAAGAAATTTTTTCTCAGAAAAAGCAGTCAGGCACTGGAACAGGTTGCCCAGGGAGGTGGTGGAGTCACCGTCCCTGGAGGTGTTTAAGGAAAGGTTGGACGTGGCAGTTAGGGACATGGTTTAGTGGGTGACATTAGTAGTAGGGTGATGGTTGTACCAGATGATCTTGGAGCTCTTTTCCAGCCTTAATGACGCTATGATTCTATGCTTGGAAGTTACACATGCAAAACCTCACAACTCTTTTTTTTTGCATGCAAGTGTGAGTCTGTTTCTTGAAAAAAAGTGCTATGTTTTTAGAGAGGTGCTGAAGCAACAAAATTACTTCATCTTTACTTCCAAAAGTGGAGTTCTCCTTGGGCAACAATCACATACTAGCAAGCAACTTCTCCAGGGGAGGCAGAAGTAAGCCTTTCATCCACATTGTCTACAGCCTCTCTTTTAGTGCATCCAGTAGCCACAAAGAAGTTACCCCTTTCAACAATGACCAGCCACAAACTACAGTCATCAGTCTCCACAACACTTCTGTAACAATTGAAGTAAGGCTAAATCTTGAAAACAGTCTTTGGCGAAGGGTTAGATACACATAGAATACAAGGGACTTTTTGTATTTGTATATGAACAGTATATGAGAAGGATGTCACCTGTCAATAACCTTGTGGAAAGTACACCATCAGCCTACCAGATGTGGTTAAGTCTTTCTTAAAAACTCAGGGACAATACAAGACAGCTGTGATATGTATCTGACAGCATCCGAAGACAAACACTTTTGCCTAATGCTGCAAGACAAGTGCCAATAGAATACTCCAAAAAACTTATATAATTTGTCAACATTTTTTTAAAGCAGATTTCACACTCAGTGAGTCATGGCTGGCATTTTCCCACATCAATCACTATTAAACAGACACATTCATAGTAGCAATCATTAACAACTCAAAACAACAGCCAAAAATTCAAACAAACACTGAAAAATCTTTCTATCTGGTGTTAATTGTATTTTATCAAATACATTATCTTAGCGAAAGGGGAAGCAGGAAAGGTAGGAAGACTTGTCATCTCGTCAGATTCAAAATAGCAGTTAGTCCCTCAGCATGGTAGGTGAACACAAATATTTCACCCAGAGTTGAAATTGAATGGTGCTAACAAGTGGAAGGCAGCAGAGCAAACGCCATACAAGGAAGGCAGACAGAAAAAGAAGATGCACTAATTTCAGAAAACTTCTGGGCTTGCTAAATTCATCAGAATTGCAAGTTCTGTGGTGGATCATTTTCCAAGAGACTTCAACAACAAAGCCAAAACTCCTCAAAAAATTGGTGTTCAGACTCAACTTTTGAGGTAAGAGAGCCAACTACTATAAAACCCAGGTCAGGAAACCCCATGAGCACACAGAACACTATGACCAACATAGCTATTTATAGGGAAGATCCTCAAACCTTGGCGGGGGGAAAAAGGCCATAAACAGTTCTCTAAACTGCTACTGACATTTGACAGCAATGTCTGGAAAAGGGAATGGTACGTAAGGGTGTTAAAAGCTAAAGGTCAGAAGGATCACGATGCCTTGTAGTTGGACTGCTAAAGTGAATAAAATCCAGCTTTCTCAGAATATAGGCAAACGAGCACAATCCACATACAATGTAATTAGTGATGAGAAAGCAACCTATAAGCATTCGAGCAGCAAGACTCCAAAAGCAGGCTTCTTAATCAATATTGGGGGGGGGGGGGCTGGGGACGGACACGACCTTCCATACAAGTGTGAAATAGAACAAATAAATAAAACTCACTTTTTTCTTTATGCAATTCTAGTGGCCAACACACAAGAAACCAGATGATGTGCCTTTCAAGAGGTCACTCTTAAATAATTGCCTTCTGGCAATGAAAATCTGCATGCACAAGTGGTAGAAAGCTGTAAAATTTTCAGCAAAACCCCAAGCTGAAATTGCATTAAAAATAGGGCTGGGAAGCATGTCCTGAAGATGGGAAAAAAAGCAGACGTCCCAGGAAGCAGGGAGAGCTTCAGGCTGTGTCTGTGAGAGACCTGCCGTGCAAGCAGGGGACTGAATCTGCCTTATAGATAGCGAGGGTCACAGACACGGCTGAATTAACAAATTACTGGACTGTTATTTCAAGAACTGTGTATGCAGAGAGATGCCAGAGCAGTAATCTCCTTATCTTTATATAGCGGATAAAACTTCCAAGTAACACCTACAGATTTTGGGATAAGAGATCTGACTAATGAAGGGAGGTGAGGTTGGTACTTCTAGGAAATATCATCGCTAGCACGAGTCTTCCCTGGCAGTGCCGGCCAGCATCCCTGCTTCATGAAGCAGCTGTAACAAGCTAGTGGTACAGCTACAGGGCACAGTTTTATGGCAGATACTGGAAAGAGCAATACAATCAGAGCAACAGATACATAAAAATTATTTAAAATAAGCACACACTGAACACAGCAGTAGGAATTTGAACACTGAAATAATTAAGATCACTTTCCTCACTGCAGATATATTTTTATACCCAGGAGCCTTGGTTTTGACATTTCTTAGGTTCTCTAACTGCATGTTATCATTACAAACAACAAGTTCATATACATACTGGGGATTGTATGTACAACTGTTTACATATTTGAACCAAAAATAAAAGAAAGGTTCCCCATATTCCTTATCGCAGTGGAAACTAACTCCATTGATTTCACTTTTTTTCCACCCACATCCTGAAAAATCCAACAGATAGAGAAGCTTAAAAAAAAAATAGGTGCCATTGTTAAAAATTATAAAACAGGCTACCTGTGAGTCAAACTAATTTCTAAGCAGCAGAAATATTCTTGAAATCCTTGATGTATCTGTTTTAATTCTGTACTTGCAGTAAGAGGAAAGTTTTTTAAAATCAAGAATTAAATACAGCTACCATTTTTTTTTTAATGTTACACAGCAGACTTCTAAGACCACAAAACTGCCAAACCAAAAACATTTCCTCCTACTTAGTTGCATGTCTATATTTTCTGGGAAGCTCATTTTGAGACAGAGAGGGAGGCAAGCAGGAGAGACATTTCGTGATCAGGCACCTGCTGAGACCAATCACTCCCACAGTCCACAGCAGCAAACCCCTTCTCATCCCTCAGCAGCCATCAGCTTCATGGCTGAAAGCCAAAATCCAGTCTGTGCCATCCAGAGACACTCAGGACGCTTTCTAATAAACACTTATAAAATCACCCATCTAATAATAGACTTGAGTTTTATTTGAACCCAATTTTTTCACTGCTGTTTTTTTTAAACATCAGAATTCCAAAACTGCAAATATTGTTCGAAAATATGTTCCAAACGTAGATAAAACAGAAGTAAACTAGTTCTTGTTCCAGGATGAACTTCAAAGGCAACAGTACGAAACAATCTCAGCACAGTTCTACCCCCCAGATTTTTAAAAGCAAATGGACCAAAACATACCGCAATATGACTGCTTTGTTGAGCTAAATTTTAGCTAGCCTATCATTTCACTTTGCAATAAGCAACATAAAGAAAATAAAAAAAAATACTTTCCACTTTCACAAGGTATTTTAATAGATTCTTTCTAGGGAAATTGTGTGTGCGCACATACATGCACACCTATCTCTGAATCAATGCAATTTGTAGCTTAACTCATTTCTAATTAGCATATAACCATCTCTTTTTCCTCACATGACTAAGAAGAGGACTTGACAAGAATCTCTTCTTTGGACCATATCATTACTTAGCTTTTATGCAGTCCTAAATTAGACACTCGGATTGCAGTTACTCATAAGACAAAGGTCTACTTGAATAGAGATGGAAGCTTTTATCTTTCCCACGCCGCCTGCCTTGAATCAACCGTAGCTACAACCGGCTCGCGTGGTGGTGCATCACAACCACTTTTCCAAAGAAACTATTTTGTAGTCCAACAGCAAATAATGCTCCCCTGTGACACAAACATCCTTCAATGTCATCTGTAACTTCCCCTCTCACAGAATGGCATTCATTGCACCTAATTTAAAACTCACTGGGCTCTCTGAAATCTCTCCAGCTTGATTTTTACCCCTGAAGCATTTCTGGTGTGTGGTTGCCTATAGCAATTCAGTTGAAAAAAAATGCATAGTCAGAACAGAAGTGAACCAAAAAATGACCTTTAATCACTACTACTCTTGCTTCCCTTTCAGCCTGCATTCTTCCTACATTAAAGTATTAAAAGAAAAAAAAAAAGTACACCCACATACGGAAATAATGTTACAGGAGAACTTTGCAGAACCACAAACTAAGCAAATAGGCAACCTCTCTTTATCAAAAATTTTGCTTTTGCATGCAGATGTTCCAACCGCAGAGGCCTTATCTCCCTGCTATAACACACTTGATGCTACCATTTACACTCGTGACCATTTACACTCCCCTGTTTATTCCTAACCTTGCTCAACCTGAGCAAAGTACTACCTAGCTGTGGTATTTAACAACATGCTCTCAAATGCATGTAGAGCTCCAAGTACTCCAGGAAGCACCCCTTCAGTGGTTTACTGCAAGCTCAGGGAAGAAACCCTTGCTGTCATTTTGGAGCACACAAGCCTGCCCCAAAACACGAGGGCATGTGCCCTGCACAAAGCAACCCACAGACACAAGAGCACATTGCCCTGGGGTCTAACACCCAAATCCTGGAGCGCAAATAGGGTAGTGTTGTGCTCCAGCCAGCCCTACCTCCTGGGGAAGCTCGCCCAAGCTGCTCCCCTTGCTCATTCCCTGCAAGTCAGAAAGCAAAAACCCCACTTACACTCTGGACTCCTGACAGGTTTGGTACCCTTGGGATCTAGCTTACCACTTCTGCATGATAAAAAGTACTGAAAGAGTCAGGGGAGCACCTGCTTTTTGTGGCAAATGAGCTTCCTCTGCTCTCGCTGGAAACTGAGAGCTGTATCATATTCCTCACAGCCTTTACTATGGCAGTATTATTCACATAGCCAACAGATTAGCCAGCCAGCCTTAATACTTGCTTCCAAATCAAGAACGTACATGCCAATTTTAAAGTCCAGATCAAATTTATACAGCTGAGGTGTAAGAGCTGTAATATAAGGTTTGCAGTGGAAACCGCTGACACGACTGGCTACAAAATGGGTTATGAGGCAATCCTGTAAATATGCTGAAGGTTTCCCCCAAACCAATCAGGTATCAGAATTAGCTTAGGTCAAAAAAAAATTTTGATTACCAGAGTATTTTGTTATGTCCCACTGCCAGGAAACCCTGCCCTTGCCTCTCCCCAGAAGACTGCCCCATGCTCCCCGTCATCCACTTGCCTTCTTCTCCCTGTAACTCTGAAGGTGCTCCCAGACCGATGGATAAACCTGCAGTCCAGGGTGAACAGAGCACACCAACCATCACTGAGGACAACATGTAACATAAAAGCATAAAGCAAAGCATTAACCATGCTTCTCAGCCTGGTTCTGTACCCCACCATCAGCTACCATCCCAGGGAGAGGACTACCTATGCCTCCAGCCTGCCCTCCCAGGTCCTCCTGCTTTGCTTCATCCCTTTTTTTCCACTCACAGCAGCTCCCTTGCTGCAGCACAGCAGCGGACGGCTTGGCTGAAGTTTCCCCAAGACAGCTCTTCAACTTATTGCAGCCCACAGAGAAAGGCTGGAGGGAGCCCACAGGCATTCAAGCCTTTCACTAGTGAGGAACCCACAAAACCACATCTCGCTTTTCATTCTCAGTTCTGCTATTTATCCTCGGCAGTAACCCTGACAACAACATATATTTTAACGCGATTGTGCCATGTATCCCTATCATCCCACATTCAGGAGCCATGTCAAACAAAAGCTAACACAAAGCTGGAGTTTTCTTTCTAAACAAACATGGCTGAAAATGCGTGTGGGTTCATGTGTTCTAGACATATCGTTTATAGACATAAGACATATGGTTTCAACCCTCTCTTTTCTTCTTAAACTTTTTCTCTCGCTGTATTTCAACCTTTGATATTTATCGAGTCCTCCACAAAAAAAAAAACAACTGTAAACTGTCACATACGTGCACACATCAATCACTTCATCCATCCCTGCACGCACCAAACACAGAGCTACACACCTACAGAGGAGCACAAAGAAGATGGTTGCTACAAGAAGAGGCACCACGCAGCATCACTTACTCTCGCACGCAATTGGGTTGATGCCAAATAAAATCTAAAACCATTGATTGAGTTTACAGAATAGGATAACTGCACAATGCATAGGTCTTTTGGATACGCCGTCTTCTGTTTTTCATCAGCTGATGCTAAACAGCTCCACTTGAATGCCAGGGGGATGAAACAGAAGAACAAGCCCTCAGCTTCCCGTGCTTGCCCCAGAACAGGTTGCTAATAAGCAGGAACAGTTTCCACGTGCTGATGCCAAAGGGTTATTAGCTAGTGCCATCCCTCACTTGTCACGGCTTCACTGATCATGGGTGCCTTGCAGTTCTACCCTGCCATGAGCAGGTTTCATCTGTGCCCCCCCAGCTGCTGCAGATGTCAGGAAGCAGAGGCAGACAGCTTCACAAAAAGCTTCACAGCTTCATCTCTAACTTCTCTATGAAAGGGAAGCAATTAACTAAACAAGCAGCAATCAATTCTGATATAATTTATGCATTCTACATGTAGCTTAAACATGTTATTCAGGTACTGAGATATAAGCTAAAATCGTATATACCCTTCTGGGATTCAAAGGATTATTAAAATGAGTCAAAACTCTCACCCACTTCACTTAAGGAATAAAAAAACTATTCTGTGCAAGTGTATCTCTACTGGCACCTAACAAAGCTAAGCATCTGGTCTTGCTTTTTTTAGCCACCTGAAGCTCTGAAGAGAATAAAAATTGTCACTGAGATGGGCAGTACCTGTGTATCCTGATATTCAGGGGACCCAAGTAATATTCTGAGTTGGGGAAGAAATAAAGTTGTGATGTCAAAAATCAAGCTGCTGAAAGGATGATGGCAAAACAATTTGGATATCATGGCTACAGTCAGATTTAAAAGAAGGTGGTGGTGGACAATTCAAAAAAAACATACATTGTCTAAATACTTCAGTGACGGAAAGTGATTTACAGTTAAGTGCCAGAATGTCTGCAGATATTTCGGAGCGTAAATTAGGAGCTTTCAGTAAGCCTTCTCTCAAGGAGCTCAGTTGTGTTCCCATACTGCCGGCATGCCCCAGAGCCCTATTTATTTTAACTGGCTGGCTTCTCTCTGAAGATTATTCTTCTGTTCAGAGAGTTTACAGAACTAATCCAGGTTTCTCCCTGGGAGACTATATGCCAGTGGGTAAAAATTATTGCCTAGTTAATTTCTCAGAGAGACAGAAAGAGGAAATGGAATGAAAGCGTAGCTAGAAATGTAATGTAAACTTTGTACGGCTGCTTTAGCTCTTGTGAGCTGTGTGTCTGTAGAGTCTCTCTTGCAGGGCTGTTTTTTTTTTTTGAAAGCCCAACACATTAATCCCACAACCAAAGCAACTACTTGGGACTGCTGAAGAGACATCACTTTAGGAGCCACCTGGCTTGCATCAAAACAGAAGTTTCAAGTACCTGACATTTTTACAGCAAACAATGAGAAGTGCTGCTGACACTGGCACATCCTTGGCAGGCAGCAGCCAGGGTCTTGGCCATCAAGAGCACACAGCATTACATCCAGAAGAGTGCTATTGCCTCTCTTTTGGAATGAGCAGTTGAGAAAGTTACAAAATTAGTTGTGTTTTTTTGTTTTTTGTTTTTTTTTTTTTTTCCTGGAGTTTCCTGAACTAACCCAAACCAAAGCTTTTCTCTAATTGTCCTTAAGTTGTGTATCAAGTGATACTGAGCTCAGCTTCTTCCAGAAGAACAAAAAATAATAATAATAAATCATTTCCATAGCATGAAGGCCATACACATGAAGATCCCTGCAGTGCGTATAGTTGTGTACTTCCTCTGTTCCCAAACAGGATTATTTTTATTCATTTACAGATGATAAAATTAATTCAACTAACTGAACATCCATCTCCCTAATAATCTTATTAGCCCATTGTGTTTCCATACGGGTTTCAGGGTCCCTCTCAATAGGATATGCCTTTCTTGCATCAAATATAATGTCATTGCCCCATATTTTCCAGAATACACTCTTACATAGGAATACAAACAGAATAATATTTTATTCTGTGTAATTTGAATTAAAGAGTTCCCTATTTTTATTGCCTTGGAGTCCCTCTTATGGGAAGACGAGTTGAAGGATGCAAAGAGGAGTCTCACACATGGCAGTGGTGAGAAGGAAATACAACTCATGAAGCAATCCCACACGTGAAAGCAAAGTGAACAGATGAAGTACATGGGGAAGTGTGAACTGAAACCTCACCTGACAGAAACTAATACAGCTTCTCCAGTGGCAGGAAAATGCTACTACAAATTGAATGTCTCATCATATACCAACTGCTGTTTCACTTTCTCTTATCCACAAAGAGAACAGACATGAATAAACATGTAAGAAACAACCTACTGGCTTCAAAGACTGTATAATTTAGATAATGATAAGCTGCACCACATAAATAAAGAGAAAAACAGGGGCAAGTTCAGGCACCATGAGTATTCCTTATGGGCAAAAAATCTGTCTAGGGAGTACAGCTCACCTAACCGTTATCCCAAACCAGAATTCTGCTAAACCTCTAGCAGAAATCCACTTTCAAGTTTTAAACCCATAAGCAGCAATGGGTGCCACTGCATCAGCTCCATAAAAAGTTAGGACATATTTAGAAGTCATATATAGGGGGAAAAAATAAATAGATAAATAAATTCTGAGTTAGTGACATAAATCCTGACCAGGAGTGACACGATAGATGTGAGAAATACAAATGTGACTGAAAGACCAATAAATTTTTACTAAATGATGGAAAGAAGAGATCATTTCAGAGACTGCAGGAGGATGGTGATGTAATTCAAGCAACAATGAAGGAAGATGTCTTGGCAACCACATGGGAAGAACTTGGGGACAGCCAGGACAGAAGAGGAAAAAGTTGTATTAGCTGAGAAAAAACAAGAAAGGGAGCAGCTGGCAGGTTTTGCAACCTGGTCAGAGAATCAAACTGCAGTCTTGCAAACACCATTAATGAGAAAGCAGCAACTTCTGAACACAGCCTGAAAGAAAGAGATGATGTACTGCCTCAACATCACAGAGTTGGTTTTTTTTTTTATACAACATTCTCCAGATCAACAACAACAGCCGTACATGTTTGTGCCTTCATTTAAAGCAGTGGACAGAGAACTCCTCAGGATTAGTCAAGCACAAACTTCTAGCACGAAGAAATAAAACAGAAATAGGAGGCATTAGTAAGCCCTAGTGGATATCTTGCCTTTTATATGTCATGGGAATATTAGAGCAGACATTTACTTTAAGCCAGACACTTACTGGATAAACACCCAACACATAAAATACCGCAGGAAAAAAAATCCAATAAAAAACCCTCAGAAAATAAGAAACACATTTTAAAGGAGTTGCACATTGTTTAATAAATTCATTCCAGCTGTTTATAGCTAAGACAAAAATCTTTATCACAAGCTAATAAAGCTCATGAGAACATATAACAACTTCAGATTTAATTTTGCATTTCTAGCTTACATGTATATATAGAACATATATAATTTTCTATGTTCTGTTCTATAACAGTTCTAGTTTGCTTGACCTCAAACATCACAATTACATGACTTCAGATTACACAGTTGCAGTTTTTTTTTGTTGATGTTGCTTTGTTTTTTCAATATATATTTATATATACAGACACTCAAAACACTGAATAGTTAACAATCGATCAGAGGCTGGTGAGGCACTGGCACAGGTTGCCCAGAGCAGCTGTGGATGCCCCATCCCTGGAGGTGTTCAAGGCCAGGCTGGATGGGGCCTTGGGCAACTTGGTCTGGTGGGAGGTGTCCCTGCCCACGTCAGGGGGGTTAGAACTGGATGGTCTTTAAGGTCCCTTCAAACCAAAACCATTCTGTGATTCTTTGATATATATACAAACATAGATTTTTATTTTAAAAATTTATGTATTTTTAACACACAGACGTACACCTAGAAATGAAAAAGCATTCTTCCCTCTCTGCTGACGACCTGCATGAGAAGGCCATATGAAGTTTATCAGCATTTTCTTCAGGCAGCATGTGACAAAAATACACTTGTCCAGAGAAATTAGGACGAATACTCTGACTGCAAGACCAAAGACCCTTATTTTAGGCAAATTCTCCTGAGCATCTGATTGCCAAACACATTGAAAATTAAGACTGAATATCAACCACTGCAAAATTTCCTTACTAAAGTTCCAGAGAGGAAAACACTGGTGTATTTGCTGCCACTATGAACCTTGTCTACATCTTCTGCAGCCTTCTGAGTTTCACTGCTGTGAGTTGTGCCGAGTTATGCCACAACATGTTTTTTGCTAGTTGTACATCTGGAGATCCAGAAAGTTACCCACACAGCTAAACAATGAATAAAGTTGGAAGCTAGTTATCAAATAACTCTGAGAAAAAAAAAGAAAAAAAAAGAAAAAAAAAACCCACCACCACAAACAATAAAGAAAACTTAGTCCTTCAAATCTACTCCCCACAATGGTCTATCACTTGCTCTCAGTGTATCACCGTGCAGTGCAAAGTGCCTGGCCACTCAATACCTAAACTTCCAGAGGAATCCTGTAAAATAGAGCCCCATAGTCATGTCAGCTCTCTGACAAATTTGTATTTATTTATTTATTTTGATTATATGTCATGATCTCTGGACCCTATACTACAAAAACTCAAATCAAGACATTTTGAAATTCCATTCTGGAAAAAAAAATAATATATATATATATATATATATATATATATCACAAATATTCACTGTAAAGTTTACATCACAATCACATCTAAGGAGAATAAAAAATTAAATTTCCAGTCTTGAATTTTGGTGCTGAAAACAAGACTGGTTTAGCATTTTGAAAAAAATCTTCTCTTCAAGGCTGATTATAGACAAAGCAGGGCAACAGCTTTGTCAGGTTAAACAATGCGCCACCAAACCCCAGTATCTGCTCATTTCTCCAAAGTGATCAAGACAGATGGTATAGAAGGTCTGCAGGTTTGAACTTTTTTTTCTTTTGTTAAATGCTAGTAACAGTACTAAATATTGACCACTTGCATAGCAGCCACTGGGCTCCATATGAGCAAGACTCTGGTGCAAGCTGAAAGTGTAAAAGAATTTATGCTCTGTACACTCTAACAAAAATAAATAAATAAAAAGATACTTCCAAATTAAAATGGTATTTAGAATAAATCTTCAAGTATATTCATTGCTGAAATCTTAATCTCAAAAGATATTCTCCACTGTTTTCCAAATTCAAGAAATATGATATAACTAAGGGCCTCTCAAGAACGAGTCTCTTCATCTACTGGGGAACAAAATATCCAAGAAACATCTTGGAAAGTGGAGGAGGAGAGCTGCCCTAGCACAGTTATTCCAGCTTCATGCTCCTGCCCATCTGGAGGTTTACCAAAGCTGGACCTGTTACCCAGTTCAGCAAGGGATGGGGGTGCCCATTGCCTGAAGTGGGTGGGGGAAGATGGCTGCTCCCATAGACTGGTGAGATGGGGAATGCAAACCGTTTCCAGAATGGCTGAGGTTCCACCTTTAGGTTACAGGCACATAAAAAAATAAGAGGTAGAAATATTTTGGTCCTTCTCTTCTCCCCTTGCCCAACCACCACGGGCCAGGATATGACACATTGCTCAAAGGCTGTCACAAAATGGCTGCCAGAAAAATCTGATGGATTCCCACTAAAGACCACTGCTGGGGCCGTCAGTCCCCAAACAGCAATAGCATACTGACTCCCACTTCTGTGGGCGGAAGGCAACAATAAGCACACGTATGGCGGCAGAAAGGGAGATATAACATGCAGCCGGTGACCTTTGGCAAGCCGTGCCCACCTGTCATATGAGCTGGTGACACTAAGGGTCACGCTACTTCAATCCTAAAACGCAGCGTTTGCATATTTGCTGCCTGGTTAACAAACCGATTTTAGGAGCAGGCTTTTTCCTCATTTATATATCTATGTCATTTTTTATTCAGCCAAACGGGTTCATCAGGGCAACGAAAAAAAAAGATACAGAGAGACTTGAGCTCTTCACACAGCCATTCATCATGCCTTCCTTGAAATTAGCAGCTTCATACATTCCTCTCCAGCCACCTATTAGAAGGCATCACGTATCTTAAAATTACATAAGCCACCAAAGGGAGGTCCTAGATTTACAGCACACGGTCCTGCCTGGCCGTTGCGGATGCTGCATGATCGGGACGCATTTAATACCTCTCACCCGTGTTCAGTTACAGCCCCACACCTCCAACCCACTCAAAAGTTGGCTTTCCCAGGCAGCCCAAGGATGGTTGCTCTGTCTTCTGAGCTGCCAGATTTAAATGGCAACATAGCACAGTTACAGCATACCTAAACATACTTTTGATGCTGGCAACATAGGATTTTCACACATTAATAACAACACATTGTGATAAGACATTTGAATAAATACATAAACACCTAAATAGCTACAAGAATATTAAGATATATCCTCACTTGAATTTGTTACCGGAATTATATTATGTACGAATTTTCACTTCAGAGTTTTGTTTTACTAACAAAATAATTCAAGCTAATCTGGAACAATCACATCCAAGCCAAGCTCCTATTACTAGCAGCGGGAGTCTTGCAATTGGTAATAACAAGCAGTGAATCCTGAACAAGAAATGCTGCAATATTGGTGGAGGTGTTTTTTCTTTGTCCTCCAGTTTTCCAGTAGGATTACCCTTAAACCTCTTCAGGCAGTAATTGTAGAAGAATGCAATACACTTTCAAGAACCATACCGGTCTCATCTCTGGACATTGTGATACAAGCCACCAATGTATAGCCACATGGCCACAGGAATCAAAGGAGATGAACATCTTCTGCAATCTCTTCTTGACCAAAAAAAATCAAAGAATGCTCTAACAAAATGTCTATTTAGTTCAACAGGGCTGAGATTTCACAGTAGATAAAATACAGCTTATGTCTCAGAAGAACGTTATGCAAGTCAGCTTTCAGCCTACAGAGGTAACTTTGGCACTGCCTTTTGAGTAGAGATAAGGAACAGAAGCAAACCATACAGGTGAGAGCCACACATAAAATTTAAACAGACCAAAGCAGGAAAATGAATAAAACTGGAATCCTTGCAAATAAAACTATTTCTCAGAAGCACCCCTTCATTCCCACTCTCAGATGAGGTGAAGGGATACTAGGCTAGTGTGGCTTTAGAGTTTTTCTCTTTTCCCATTCACATAAAAACACCCTGTGGCCTGGCAGCACAATCAGACTGAACTAAAACACTGATCTTCCTTCTTGCAACACGGATTACTCGGAGCATGAACTGAAACGGCATTCACAGCTTTAGCCTGGAGTCTGGTCCCTTACCACAAGAAAACTCCTGTAACTGGCAGCAGTCTCTGTTGCAAGGGAAGGCTCTGAAAGTCTAAGCCACTACAGAAACACAGAATAAACAGGTCTGAGCACACTCCCTGAAACCGCGACACCAAACTACATGTTTCTGCACAGAACCTGAGCTGATGTTACACAAAGCTTGGGCATTTAGGTGACAACCCACCCTTGCAAATCTGATACCAGCTGATTAGCTTTACACTTAATCTCCCCAACCCAGGTCTGCCCAGAGCCCTTCTACCCCACAACACAGTCCAGAGACCACAATGGCATTAACGGCCGTGCTGCCGAAGAGTTCAATACAGAAGGCTCAGTGCTAACACCAGTGAAGCAAAAAGCAACATGGCCTCCTCCAGGCCCACACATCAACTGTAGCACATTGTTGCACATATTCCTAAAATCTAGAAGATGGCAGCAACCAAGTTAGGGATGCCTTCCACAACATGTGGGGAAGGTAAGTCTTGCAAACACTTCCAAATAAACACATGAACACTGCAAGCAGACACAGAGGATGATGGATACAGCTACTGCAGCACTGTCACTAGGATGATGTTCCTCAACACGAGCAGCAGCAGCAAGGACAATGTTACACTCCATTGCACACGTGAGCTTCCACTCTTACTAATAGCACAGCAACAACTGGATATTTGCTGGCCTGACCAAGAGTTATTGGTCAAATGAGGCATACAAATAATTCCCATCTAACATTGGTGCTGGGTTGCCTGGTGGATTTGAAACCTCCATCCCAGTTTTGGCCATGCTGGCTGCCAGATGCTGATTGTGAGCCCAGAAGAGACCTTCCTATGGCACAGGCCCTCGTTCATCCAGGAGCACAAACAGCTGAGCAGCTCTTGCTGCCTTCAGACATTTTGCTGCCCCCAAGCACTCAGAGGACCTCAGTCTCCCATTTATAGGAACCTCTCACTACCATGAAGTTCACTATGCATTTAATTACCTCTGAAGTGCTTCTCTCATTAACTAAACAAACTAAACATGCCAAGGGAAAGAACAGTACTGGCAGCACAGGATTTTGTAGCGATGACTCACACTGAAGAGCATGATACCCCCATGCTAACTGCTGAGGCAGTTACATTTCAAGCCCTTCAGATGCATAAGTAAACCAAGTACACCTCTTTAATCTGCAGTGCTTAATTGCAGTGTGGAGGCTCAAGCCTTTGCGAATTGAAAGCATATAAAATGCAGACATAATGACAGCAGCACAGGATGTGTACCAAGGGTGAAAGTTCCTTCCACATTCCGATTAAATTGAGGGGGAAAAAAATGTCTTTTCTGAGTAAACAAAGCTTACAGCAGAACATGATCTTTCCTTTTTTTTTTTTTCTTTTTGCCTTCCAGATGAGACAAAGCTACTAATACAAACAAAATAAAATACCAAGCAGATACATGAAAACCCTGGTGCAGCTGGAAGTTTGCGTTCAAGCATCAACAAGCGCAGAGGTGAACCTCCCTGCGGTTAGGCCAGACCTCCCTGCACCTCGGTCAGTGTCACAAGCACTTCCTAAACACAAAGTGCAGCATCCCTAGAACATGAAATAGCTGTCACTCCTCCCGCTGTTGCGGAAGAGACGCAGGCAGGCTGGTGTTCATCAGCCTGAAGACAAGACCGACACAGCAACTCAACAGCCTACGCGGCAGGCTGCAGCAGCAGCGATAAGTACAATCTGCCGGAAAACAAAACAGCTAGTCACATCCATCACAACTTGTTAATTATAGCTCTGAGGAGAGAGGGACCTGCATACAACAGTGGGTGGGCAACCCAGCTCACTGCATTCAGAAAGGTGTGCAGTAGGATGAAGAAAAGTCAAGTTCTACAGGAAATAAATATTTGTAACGAAGCATCGCTGCTCAGATGTGCTGCAGAGCATCTCCCTTCAAACCACTGAAGCTAACTCAGGCCAGGAACAATGGAAAGTTGCTTTCCCGGCACAGGAGGGGAAACTCGCGTCCTTGGGGTAGGATTAGGCAAACATCACCAAAACAAAAGAGCGTGCTAACCTCTAGTTTATGCTATTAAAGTGTCAACAGTAATTATAAAAAGCCTTGCAGTTAAAGGTAATTCTCCCAGAAACTAATTTTTAGGGTACTAATTGAAAAGTTGACAGCTAAAACGAAATATAGTGTCAGCAGAGCATGCGAACAGATGAGCAGTAGCATATGGGCTGGGGGGGAACACGGGGTCAGGGCCACAGCAGGGCTGCAGCCATACAGACTGACTTCAGACCGTGCCCTCCTACTTAGGGTTATTATTAGTGAAGGGGCTTAGGAACTCTCTGAACTGTAAAGGCCAACTAATGACACTTGCAGCTGCAGAGGAAGCCACCCCAGACTGGAAGAGAGTTTTGGGTAACATCATGAGCCACATGAACACAAATCACTCAAAAGCAATCCTAGGCAAACCCTTAGTTTCTTAGAATTCTGCCTGAAGAAATTAGTGCTAGTCTCACAGCCAAGTAACAGTGTCCCCTGAAGAAAAATATTTTTATTTATCTACCTTATCTCCCTTTTGATTGATGGAATGCAAAATTTACTGGCATAAAAGTCCTCTGATTTGGTTCTGCACAACTATGTATTTTTAAATACTGTTTTTAGATTTTAAGCATCATCCACTGGAGACATTTTAGCATGGCGACCTAAAAACCTGATGTCAGTCAAATGCTGTTTTACTCCTATTAAGCATCTACAAATAAAAATAAACTAACTCTAGCCTAGTCCAGTGATACCTGGGGTGGAAAGCAACAAGGATGAGTAGTTATTTATCTGGGGGAAGATATAGAATAGGAAATGAGCTTGCCTCCAGAGTTGTCACTGTACTTTAGTTTTGAAAAGGAAAAAGCAGCAGCAAGCTAGAGCTAGGGGCAGGGAGAGCCTCCAGGAGGGACACACATGCCCCCAGGAGCTACGTGTTGAACGGCAAGCTCCAACTTTGGTATGGGCTGCTCAGCAAGGGTCTAAACTTTCCTCTGGTACTCTGGGGAGATGAATGCAAGCTATTTAAAACCCCGGCACATCAAGCTGGTACGTCACGTTAATACATTGCTGGTGTATTATGTTACAAGGCTGCTTGATAGCCAACCTTTAGGTTCGTCTCCAGCTCTTTGGTGAAGCAATGCAAGCAGAGGGCCACAGTGCTCAGTTTTTGAGAGTGGCAGGTTTTAGTTAATGCTTCTGCCAAACCTGAATGTGCAGAGGTATCCCAAGGAAGGGGAAAACAGAGCAGATGCTTGGAGGGGGTCTCAGATTGAATGCAGATAAATTTTAGAGCAGACAAATGAAATTCAATTGCAAACTGTTTATTTATGGTGCTCTACATTCCCTCATGCCTCAGATTTTCCTATAAACGTTTTAACATTTAGTAAAACGTGTTAGCTCTCTCCCAATTTACACAGTCTCTTCCAATTTACAGCTTGGGTCTTCAAAGCTTCCCAGCAGAAGCCCCATTTTAAAGCAGAAATGCAGAAGGCATGCAGGTATCTAGCACAAAACGAAGGGCTCCCTTACTCCAAGGGCACAGGGAAATGCAGGAGGACAGCAGGTGGAGGGCAGGGAGTGCCAACATGGCTCTCAGCAGTGTGCCCATCACATGCAGTGCACGAAGCCAGGCCGGGCAGGGCAGCAGGACACAACCGGGACAAAGGACAGGCTGACCCACGGCAGTGGCACTGCCAAGAGCGCTACCTGAGTGAGGGGTGACATGAAAAAGTGAAACACCGAGGCATTTCAAACCACTGCTGCTTCACGTGGTAAATAAACTGTGTGATTTCATATCAAAAAAAAAAAACACTAAGTAAAAATAAATTATATGAAACAAAGCAGCATCCTGCACAATACTGCCAGTGAAGTGTGGTGTACTAGTTCCCTTTAAGGGCTGGTATTTTATTCAGGTATTGCAATGATCTTGCCAGCAGGAGGAAAAAAGGTATAATTATTTTATTTTTTTTTAACAAAAATAGGGTAGAACAATCAAAACGAGAAAAAAAAAAGGGGACTTTTTCTCGCTAAGTGGCATTTAATTTGGCAATGAAACTCATCACTCCTCCTTTGAGACCCCAGCGAGAGACGGTGAGGAGGGGGCTTGAAAAATACGAAGAAAGTTTAACAACTGTCAAATACGCTGGTTTTCAGAGTATATTCAAGTACAATTCAATCACCATTTATGACATTGTTGCCAGGTAGGAGAAGGGTCAAGCCATAGGAAACCACTGCATGAATGAAGCTGTCCTGCAGGACGTGGCAGCCACACTTCCCCCCATTCCCAGGGGGTTGCCAGTGCATGTATTTTTTTTTTTTTTTTCCCATAAGCAAGCTTCTGGTCTTGGACCAAGGGCTGCAGTGAGTGCTTTCCGAGACAGAATGTGCCCCAGACTGAGCTGCTCACCTCAAAAAAAAAAAAAAAAAAAGTATATATTTTGGTAACAGTAGTTTGCTGAAAAATTCTTTAAGAGATACCCTGTCGATATTTGTTACCATCTTTGTTACTGGTAGGTGTCAATATAAAGCTGTGCTAAGGAAACCACCCCTGATTTCTCCTTTAGCAGATCCTTACATGACAGCTTTCCAGCCTCTGCTGGCGGCAGGTCAGTTTGTGCTTTGAACAAAAAGCTAGTGTTGCAACATCTCTCCTCATCCTTCTGCAGCACTGAAATAAAACATGCAGAGGCACACGCATACATATTTTTTCATGTCTGTATTAAAACCTAGTAAACAAAAACCTACCTATATCAACATGGGTCTCTTTAATCCTTGCAGTAACTTACATATTGACTTTGACGAATTTCAACAAGATATTTTTGACAAAAAGAAAATAGTGTCCTAAGTAAAGTTTCAAAAATCCATTTCAAAATCCACCTTTGAAAAATATTTTAAGTAAATTTTTCAGTGAACTGCCTGTTGGTGTTATCCTTGTCCTCCCTCAAGGGTGTGGCTGTTCACATTTTGGTCCTTACTTTTTTTTTTCCTGTAGCCTGGCTCAGCTAATCAAAGATCCGCCCCCCCCAGTGCAATATTTGAGGTCTGAGGAGACCTCCAAGCCTTAAGAAAATTGGAGGAAAAGAGACAAGAAGAGGAACAAATTACAGTTTCAGTAGTAAAATGGAAGGGCAAGGCATGCTTACAAGGCTAAAAACACCTTTTTTCAAGCTTTGTTTTAAAGAAAAAGATAACCTTTTTCTTGCTTGGAAAGCTAGAGTTTAGCAAAAAAGGCATCTTTAGTAGAGAAACAGTTACTGACTGAAATCCCAAAAATTTGGAGTTCTGGGCTTAACACTGCATGTTTTTAATAAATAAACTGTTAAAGTGGGTTAGCCAAGGAAAACTTTTAGAGAGGACTCTCCATCTGCTGTCAGAAAACAAGGTTTGCATGCTTTTCCTCCAGGCACCTTCATCACCACAGCATCCATCTCTGTGCCAAAGGTGAGACCTCAGAGCTACTTTCAATGCTTCTCACTGCTCCGTCCCCCCAGAAAGCCCTCTGCTCTACAGCAAGGCTGTGTACCAGCACTGGGAAAGCTCTAACTGCTGAAAATTTGTGTGCACAGTTAGTATTTAAGTGCCCAAGTGGAGAAGAAAAAGAGAAGGTAAAGCTGTATCATCGTAAAACCATCGTCAGGTGATTACTTACTGGAGGAGAGCTTGCCAGATCACATGTATAGATCCCAATACCTGGGTTTCTGAGGACTCAAAAATTCAGCATCTGCTTAGACTCTAAAGCACTATGACAGAGTTAGCTAAAATCGGGTATTTGCCCATAAACAACGCAAAATACTTCACGTAGCCTGAAGAAACGTAAAATACTCATCTGCCAAATCAGCTCTATGCCATGTTCTTCATTTGTCTGCAGGTTTCTGAAGCCAAAACACATTAATAGAGGTGAATAAAATTCTCTTGAAAACAAGAGTTATATTCACCTCTTTTAAAAATATTCATTTGCTATCACCAAAATACATTTTAACATGTGGAAAATTTGGGATAGTCTAAACTTTTTTCTTCAAGGCAGTCATCAATGAAATCACAGAAGGGTGACAGTTTTAAAAGGAGAGGAAAACCCTTTGTAGGCTGGCTGCATCTTGACTAGGAAATCTCCAAAAGTTCTAACAAATTTGCTTGCAAAGACATACGGGAAACATCAGCAGCAGCATTTCAACAAATACAGAAAGTAAAGCAGAAAGTAAAGTTTCACTTTAGATTTTTGTTTCGGATGATGGATAAGTTCCATTGCGCAAGTTTTCTAGAGTACCATCCCATGTAGCTGCTTGGTGCTGTCCTGCAAAACACCCCGAGCATCCTGGGGAGATGCAGCACCTTGGTGAGGCTCTGTGAGGCAGCAGGGATGGAAAGCATGAGCTCCACACACAGAGACAATGTACAGGAAATGCTATAGTAAATTACTGTCTGGGTGAGCCAAAGGAGGAAAGTTCAGTGGGTATTAACATTTTTCCATCTGATGAAAAACAGACTACAAAAGGTATGAGAAACAGATTTGTCACTTTACAGCTTTCCACACGTATCCAGCTGCCAGAAATGTTCAACTGCACGACTCAAGAAGGAGGCATCATGCCAGCCGTCATATTCCTGTATATAGAAAGTGAACCACATGAAGAAAGGAAAAGATATTAAGGTTAGAGTTGCACTCGAGGGGAATGTATTAATTCCAATTTTCCACAATGAGTTAGTTAAAAAAAAGTCTAAGATAGTTTAAACTGTACAATATTAAACCTGTTCTTACACTGAAATTCAATTTTCAGAATAAACGTGTTAGATGAGCCAGTCAAAATTGTGTCCGAGCAGTAACTGTGGTGTGCTACTTGTTACACTGCTGTTATTTACCTCATTTTAAACAGTCGCATATAGAGAAATAAAGTGCAGACTGTAGACATTATTCATTCCTCTCTGCAGAAAGTGAAATTGCTAGTTCACCTATATTAGTCCCATACAGTTTACAATGTCTGGGCCCAGACACCGAAGCTAAACTTAGATATTCATGCAATATCATGCAGACTTTTCCATACCTTCTTCCAGCATCTTTGTTCTATTGCCTTTTAAAGAATTACAAACTTATGACCAAGCACGGTATTTCTCAGACATCTTAAAAAGAAGTTCAGGTTGCTATTATCTCCATATCTACTTCTCCCCACATTTGCTCAGCATCTTGCCTGCCACACTACTTTTCCTAATTCCAGGGATTTCCCACGTATGACACATACTTGTGAAAACAGCAGCAAACAAAACAAACAAAAACTTTCTGGAGCAACACCTTCTCTAGCTGAAGATTTGTCCCTCCCAGTCAGGAAAAAATAAATAAATAAATAAATAAAACATGTGAAGCATGCCCAGAAATTCCTGATGGACTGAGGTCTTCTTCTACCTTTGCACCTGGGGTTCATCCACACACCACCACACTCATGATGAACAAATTATAGAAATAAGTACATATTCATCCTCTATTTTCCATCCCAGTATAGAACCTTGGTGAGCCCATACACAGCGGACAGGACAGAAGAGACCCACCACCCACTGCTTTCCACCTGCATTTCCATCTTGGCTGGTTTACGCACACGTATCTGGTGATCAGAGAAAGCAAATTCGCAGCTCAAGTTCTCGTTTGAAAGCACAGAGGAACCCGGTTCAGGATTCCTGGCAAATGGCATTGGAGAAGTTTATGAGGTTGCCCACTCCTCCCCGTGCTGCCAGAGGTGACCCCGCAAGTGACACACCAGCATCTCACCACCTCCAGCCTTCAATGCTCAGGGCTTACAGCTGCATGCAACACCTTGGGACAGCTAATAGAAACACACTTCCCCCAAAGGGCAAATCATTTACGACTTGGCTGAATGAGTTTCAGGACACCCAAGGCTCAGTGCTGGTGGACAAAAACAAATGTTCAGACCCCACGTGATTCCCCCTTCTCCCCCTTTTACTCGCTTTGTGTGTGCTTCTGCAGGCTGGAATCGCTGCTCCCGAGCAGACACTTTGCCCTACTTCTTTTCCTAACAGGGTCAAATTCTACTACACATGCCACAGACTGTTTATTTCTGCATGTCTCTAGCAAGCCACTTTAACATACACTGGACTGCATGTATCACGTCCCGATAAAGCAGCTTTTAGACAGTCAGCAACACTTCATTCACTATGTAATTGATTTAAATACTTAGATTTGATTCTCCATTTTCAGAAACGGAGATTTTACATTCTGCCTGTTTAATTACATACAGTCCAGGTTATAAGAGAACTGCAGTAGTTTCAGGAGTTAGGAGGAAAAAAATAAAAAATATTTGGCACAGCTCTGTGCCCTGAAGTCCTGAAATATTTATAATGCTACTTGACCATAGGAGCTAGCATTGCCACCCTCATGCATTCAGAAACCATGAGTCAGGCCCTAGAAATAAGGAGTGTTTTTTAATCTCATGATTTTGATGCCAAGATACACTCTGAGGTTTCCTTGGTTTTTTAAACTTACTTTTCTTGAACGTTCAATACAACACTGTGGGACTATTCAGATGATTTAAATTGCATCCAGATTTTGATGCAAGCATGTCAGTGCAAAGAACTTGGGGTTTAACAGCCCCCTTTGCTCACCTCCCTCAATGATGGTGAAAAATTCACCATCACTGTGGCATCCAAGAAGGGCACCACTAAGTGGAAGGAGCTCTGGGTTTCTCTGCAATTTTGACCTGGAGCAATCTTGTCTCCCTTGAAAGGGATGCATTTGGAGCATCAAGCATGCAGGGTGACAGCAAGAGACCTCAAAGACAGCTGCAGTGGTCCTCCATGATGTCTACTTTCAGTTACTGCTGAGATGCTCAAAACCTTTCCTCCTCCTTACCATGTGGTTTGCACGCACAGCTTTCCTTGTTAGCAAAACAAACTTGGCTCTGCTGCATTACAGCATGGAAAGGAATGGGGACAGCCCAGGTGGTATCTTCTGGGTGATTTCAACCAACACCTCACTTCTAGACTGCATTAATTGCTCCCTAAAAGAGCAGCTTGTTTCTGTGCTGAAGCGTTTCCTACAGCTGTACCAATAACACAACCCTGCCTGCTTTTCTGGTTAACAGAAACCCAGAGATGGGCACAGTAAAGCCAGGGTAGGCCAGGACATATTATAGCCTATCAAGGATTGGCATGATGAGAGAAAAATTGGAAAAGGATGGATACAAACTTAAAATGTAGAACTTATAAAACTCAAAACAGAGACAAGAATTTTAAACAGGTAATCCCTAAAAATACCTATAGCATTGGTATGCATGGTCTAAAGCTTTTATCAGTTGTCCTTTAAAGCTTTCTGACAAATATCCTGTGTACATATTCAGTTTTTAATGTTTTTTCTTCTTTTTTTAGTATATCTATATAAATGAACACCTAGCTCCTATTAATCGCATAGTTCCCATCTCATCATATGATTTTGTCATCCTTAAATGCTGCTGAATGCTACAAATAACATGGGCTTCTGAGGGGAATTTCTCTTATAAAACAAATTTAGAGCAAAAACACCTGGTAAACTTATTTCAGCAGTAAGACAGGTGCCCCTAGGCTAAGAAAGGCAAAGGGAAAAAAAATCTGAAGGCAATATAGGTTAGGTTCTTGCACAACTTCCTTTCCCTTTACTCTAAAACAAAAGCAAGTGACAAATTGGAAGACCCAAACCTATTTGGCAGAAAATAAAAAAAAAAAAAAAAAACAGGCCACTAGAAAAGCACATTTGAATGAGTTTGAGAAGTTAGCAGTTTTAAATGCCAAAGTAAAGTATTTCTTAACTCGTAATACCCATTGTTATGCATTGCATTTCCCAGAATTGATGCTAATATTACATAAATGTCAGTGCACTTAAATCTAGATTATTTGCATGCCACCCTTCTCAAGTCTACAGTTCCCTGAAATGCAGCAGTTACACATTGCACAAAGCTTGTCTTTATCCCCTTTTTCCAGATACTTTACTCCATGAAAGATCACCTCTTGTAAGGGCTCAGCTCTCCCCTTTATTTAGCTCCCCCAAGTTACCCAGGAGCTTCTAGCAAGGGAACAGGTTCCTGCTGTGGGATAAAGGTGTGTTTGTAATAGGTAGTCTGAAGGACAGAACTCCAAAGCCTCATTTGGCATTCTGAGGATTGCAACAGCCCTTTGGGGGCACATGGTCCTTACTGCAGAACTTGACAGAAGCCAGAGAGCAGCAGTGAGGTAATTACTGAGCTATCTGAACAGGCGTAAATTAGGGTATGCAATAAAAAGTGAGGTACAGAGTTCAGCACACAGCAAGCGAGTGACAGAGGTGGTGTTGGGAGTTACCAGAAGTGCTCACAGCACTCCATCCTGCCCATGAGGTCAGCAACCAGTTGACCAGTTGAGGAGCACAGCATCCCAAATCATTTGTGTACACCCTTCTGTCTCCATCACCCTGCCAAGAGTGTGCCTTACATTTGCAAGCAGAGAAAAACAGCACATTAGCCTTCCCTGATGGCAAGTGATTGAAAAGCAAATTGCCAGTGCAGACTGATTTGCCCCAAATCCTTACTTTGACTGCTGTAATCAGAGTTTCCTGTGAGCAATTTCCAGTTATTTATTCCCACGCCATCCAGGACAGGGTTATAAGCTGAGCTGGGCTGTCACCTGCAGCAGCAGCAGTTTTCATCAGGTTGCATATATCAAAACAAATGAATGTCATTTGAAGTTTCAATAATCAGCAGTTTCTACATTCTGAAGTGTAGATGTGTCGATAGAAGAAATACCCTCACAGAGAAGCTACTCGACTGACCAGAGAGTATCATATTCTCTCCAACATGAGAAGGTCAGTGATACTTGCGCCTGCAAGGATACAGCAAGTCTCCAAGATTTAAGTGCACATCCCAAGGAAAACATCACTAGGTTTTCACACTGCAAGTGGATTGCATTTCCAGATATATATACAAAATTTATTCTTTCAGCCAAAAAAGCCATTCATCTATATTTTGTTCGTAAGCTCAGTTATTTTAGTAAATAATTCAGAAGAGGCAGCTTTACAAAATTACCCAAAAAGGACCAGCTCTGAGGTACTGATCTGTCGCTTTAAAAAACAATAATTGCATACAGGAAAGATAAAGGTGCTACAGCATCTCTACTAGGCTTCCAGAGCAAAAGGTAATACACCATGTACGTGAAAACTCCTCCACCCCTTGCTTTAGCACTATAGTTTCAGTGATGGGGATTGACTGGATTGTTAAAGGTCTGTTTGTAATTAGCTCTCAGGATATCATACAAACATCTCAGCTAGCCAGTTCTTTCACGGCTAACGCACGTCAGCTAACGTAGACTTGAAAGAAAGCAGAAAGTTGGCTGGGAAAGGTCCATTCTCTCCTCCAAGCAACTCAATGTTTCGTCCTGGTGGGAGCAGCTTGAAGAGCCAGCACAGCAGGGTGCTGAGCAGCAACGCACACCAGCATCAGCTGAGCCTTCAGCAGAAGTCACCTTGCAGACACAGCCTGCATGCCTAAAATTACACTGGTACTCAAGGACCCAAGCCTTGGTGCCGCAAAAACACTCGGCATTAACAAAATTACACACAATCTGCACAACAACAAAATAATTGCATTTACAAATTGAATATGGTCTCAAAGTAGATTCATATAAATCCCTGCTACAATGACTTTTGCTTACAGCCAGCTGCCAAAATGCAACAGCTGGAAAGTAGAGAGAATAGACTGCATCCATAGCTGACAAAAGTTGTAATTTAACGAGCATTCAGTGGCCGTTTTCACAGCTTAGTACACCAACAGACATGTCCTAGCAAGCCTGGCTTCAGCACTTCCAGACGGTATTGTCCCGGACACCTGCCTTGAGCCTGCTAGGCTAACCAAGACTCCGCTGCACCAGTCCCACCTACTGTTCCTGCTTAGGGCACTGATGGAGGTGAGCTTGGTCCACGGAGTTGGCTTTGAAACTTCACATGGAGATACAGGCACAGATTTTCCCTGACAACCCTCTATAGCCAGCGAATACCACCAGCAGAAGGGTGGGGGGCCAGTTCTCATGTAGGGAAAGTGTTAGGTATTACATGAGCTCATAAGTGAGCTGCCAATGTTTTTTTTCCAGTTTTATGTTCCTCCTCCCTCTTCATATCTGTGTGCAAAGGCAATTTATACAGCATCTGAAAAAAAATTAAAAAGGATAGGAACTCAGGTTGCCAGATAGGATGCAATGTTGACTGCTCCCCAACCACTACTGCTTCCTTTGCAAAGTTGATTGTGTCCCCTGATCACTATCTACATTATGAGCCATTAATCCAGACAAGTCCCTCAGAAAGGACTTGTATGCTATCCCTTGAGGGTTGAATATCCTCTGCTTGCCAAAATACGTATTTCTGGAGAGGCCTTTTCATTCCAGAAGAATTGCTAGCAAGCCACCTTAAGCACTATGTAAAGAGCACTCTTCTGCGGCATGGAGGCAAAACACTGAGATTTGATGAGGAGCTGCAGATAGCCAAAAGGAAGCAATATTATCTACTCTACCAAGATGCCTTTGATGTTTAAAGGTTTACAAGCCTTCAATTCCTCCTTTCCTCTAATAAATGTAAACTGAACCCTCTCTGGCTTACAGAGCTTCTCCATTGGTCTTTAAAAAAAAAATGCATTAAGTAAAAATATAGAACACTGCAGAAGGAATTGTTTAGATACATCAACAAATTGGTAGAAACAAACCTTCCCAGCAGTTACAGTAGCCTACTTCTTCATGTCTTTTACAGTGCCAAGCTAAGCCTAGAACTGCAAAGAAAAGCCTCCCCTCCTTCCCCCTCAAAATAAACAAACAAACCACAAAACATTTTGGCCTCCACATGAAAGAAAAGCTAGCTGCATTGGACTCTGAACTATGCCTGACTTGTCACGCATAAGATGTACATTAGAAAGAAAAAGCATTTGCAGGCATACTACAGATTTCACCTGTAGATTAAGCCATTATGCCATGCTGTCTGAAAGAGGGATTACCCAACACAGCAAAGCTGCTTTTTCTTCGTAAAGGTTCAGAACAAAGGTGTTTCACAGATGGAACTTCCAATGAGGCGAGATAAGTTTTTAATCACCAAAAACATATCTGTATTTATGTCTGCATTCTTCATGCTAAGTTAGTTTTTTTTTTTTTGTTTACGGAATTCTTTTTTAAAAATCCCAAATGCTATTGCTACCAATACAATACCACACTTAATATAGGCATTTTGATCATTTGCTCTGCAAATTCAGTAAGTTTTAGGTGTAAGGGTATCTGCATCTGATCCCATTAGTTCATAAACACAGAAGCTTGACAGGAAATTTTACCCTCCTGAAACTGATACACTCACCATTAACCTAGGTTTTGCACCTCAGTCAATATTCATAAGCCTTCAAGAGAACCATGAAACAATTAACACAAAATAAATTTCTGGTGTCTTCCTATTGTAAGTACTTGACATTGCTCAACCACTTGCTAGAGAAAGAACCAGATGCCGTGTTTAATACAGAGCAGGGTAAGCCAAACTTCTTTCACATCCAGTTAACAGGCAAATCATTTGACCTTTCCGACAGGACTACTAAAGACCTGGCAAGATCATCTTTTTAGCCTATGGAACTTCACACAAGGCATTACATTTTACTTCAGAACTTTGTCACACACAGAGCTGACAGCAATTGCTATGGCTCCATTCTAATACATTCAGCTATGAGATACTATTTTAGTTTTGCTTTTACTTTTGCTGAACTGTTTAAGCAGGAGTTTCTAGGGCAATAATCTAACTCTGAATAAGTTATAGTAATATTCTATATTTTAAAAAAACAATATGGTTTATTCAACTGAGAAATTTCTTGCCTGCTTTAAAACAAAACCCAGTCTCTTAAGGACTGTATAGCCCCTTTTTATTTTGAGTGGAAGCTCAACACTTGATGCATCATGAAGTTTGGCAGGGAATGAAAGTATGCAGAACAGTCATCTAGGTGTCACAGAATCATTAATTTCACTCTTTTCTTGATTACAAAACACTGTCATTCTCCCTATGAAGTAAAAAGAAAGGATCAACAGCAGAAATCTATATACTTCATGTCTACTGGCCATACTTTACACCAAAACTACTGAATGTATTCCACTGGTGCAGCACTTATTCAACTGCTTTGAGGGTATACATTATGGTCTTCAGTTTATAACATGCTATTCTCTGTACATGAGAGACTATATGGTGGGACTGCACTGGTGCCTGTAAGTGACAGAAGACAAAACACCACTGCAGGGTGGACATTAACTGACAACATCGAAAGGTGAGTGACTGATGGAGCACAGAAATGGAAAAAGAAGGTGGGAATATCCCTTGTGCAGTGTTAAGCAAGCCATTTAAATCAGACTTAAAAGAGGAGCGGCCAGCATGTGGAGGGAGGTGATTGTCCTGCCCTGCTCTGCCCTTGTGAGGCCTCACTTGGAGTGCTGCATCCAGGCCTGGGGCCCACAGCACAAGGAGGATGTAGGCCTGTTAGAGCAAGTCCAGAGGAGGGCCACAAAGATGATCAAGGGTCTGGAGTACCTCTCCATCCCTTACAATAAGGGACCCTAAACAGATATTTTAATTGTATTTTCCCTCTTTTTGTCAGCCTGAAGGCCTATGTCATTCACAAACTTGGGTAACGCTAACCTCAGGAATGGTTTCTTTATCCCAGTACCTCTGTGTTTGTAACAGAGGCCTGTACTTCCATTCCTTATATTAATTCAAACAAATTTCAGCCCCATTTTTCCCCTCCCTTCTGGACCACTGGTAGGAGGAATATTGACCTCCCTGTATTTCCACTGCTTCAGGCACAGGAGAGACAGTTTTCTCTCGCACTTTCCCTTACATTGATAACATATGAAATCTATTCTTAAAAAGTCAAAACAAACACAAAAAGCCAACAATGTTATCTCCTGGCTGCATACCAAAAACCAAACAAACAAATCTTTCACCACCATGTCTCTTCTCACAATGCCTTCTGATAGCCATCGGCCAATGAATAATGAGAAAAACAGTTACACTAAAAATAGCAGCTCCAAGTGGTGGGGAAGTAGACAGAAATTGTCAGGCCTCCAGGGTCAGATACTCACAAGAAAACAAGTCTAATTTATTTATTTATTTTCAGTTACTATTCAATAAGTGGCCCTACCTTTTGGGGCTCTGGAAAGCCTGCCTATTTTGCATCTGCTCTAACTTTCTAATCAGAGTTTAATTTTTTACTGCATCTGTCTTTGAGAAGCAGACACTGCAAACAAAACCTATAGTTTTCCCATCGTAAAATATTTAGTTACAGTATGAGGAATACAAGCTAAACTGTCACTTACAAGGGAAAAAAGTTACCAGAATCCTTTAATATAAAAAGAAAATGTTGACATGTCAGATATCCCTTAGCCACAACCATGTATTGGAGTGTATGTGAAGAACCAACAACAGCCAGCTTCAATTTTCAGGGGAATGACATCAGCAAAGGAACTATTTTGAATAAATTTACTTCCTATTAGATCTGAGGAGGTTTTCTGGCAAATAAGACCATGAACAGATGAGATGCAGACACTTTCCTTCTGCCTCTTCTCCCCCACAGCCTCCCTTCTGCTTTGACCCCCCTTTCAGGGATGCTCTGTCTTGTTTTAAACTGCATAGCAAGAGAAGGAAAACAAATGGTATGGGAAAAACACAGCCCTTTTTCCAATTTTCAAAACAAGCAGGTTAAATAGCAGTGGAAAAGGAGGCAACTGGTAAATTATGGCTGTAGAAAATGATCTCTCTTCCCACATTCAAGTTAAACTGAGGAGCTCTCTGAAGGAAGATGCTGCTTGCAGGCAGCTCTGCAAACCCTGAAACACTACTCTGTGCACATAGGACCTTCAGAAAACTCACTCATTTTAAACCATTTGTGTAGCAGGGAGCTTTATTATTGTCCATATTCCACTTCGTTCCCAAAGAAAAACAAAACAAACCCACACAACACTGCTCCTTTGGGACTCAGTGCAGAGAGGATGAAAACTGGCCCTGGTAGCTCATTTGTCATTCTCAGTATTTTTTCAGTAAACCACATCTCATGAACAGAATTAAACAGAAAAGAATAACACTTCTTGCTTTATTGGTCGGCTAATCCCATCCATTCTATAATTTCTTGTAAAACACAGAATTTTTTGCCCTAGGAGCAGGACCAGTGGTAACTGCTGTGACCTCTGCAGGTCCCCCCCAGCTGGTGCCAGGAAGCACTCCTGCTGAGAAACACAGCCCACACGTAGGTAAATCCAAAGCTCATTTCTAAGGACAGAAGAAACTGAACAGGATAATTTTCTGGAACTTCACTTTAAAAAAAAAAGTCAACTGAAGACTAAATACAACTTTTACACAGAGCATAAAAAGAAGAAAAAGCCCTGAAGTTAACCTTCATCTTTCTGACAGCTCAAAGGGTGCCTGTATAAGTAGATATTTTCAGTTCCTACCAAGTTCTTGGTTTTAGCAGTTCCTACTCTAGTATCATACTTAAAAATTTTGCTAAACACTTCAGAATATTGACACTTTTCTTTAAAGTCCCAGTTCTTGAAATCACGTTATTATTTCCATTTTCAAAAGGATCATTATAATCCAGCTTTCATTGTTGCTAAGAAAAAACTTTAAACCATAAAAGAAAAAAGAGAGACAAGACAGAGACCTGAAACAAGATAAAGTTTGTAACATTAATCTTCTTAACCTCATTTGGGAAATGTCAAACTCAATTTCTGAAACACTTCTAATCTGTCATATTGCAGTATTTTCTTTTGAAATATTTCCTCAGCTGCAATAAAATTACCCCAAACGAAATTAAAAAAAAAAAGTCTTACTACCCATTGCTTTATGCCCACTAATAAAAATGCCCTAGCAAAGTCCAAAAACTTCAGATAAAAGCACTGTCTGCCTGGGTATTTACCTTCTAGATAGCTATGATGGCTTCTTACATTTAAAAAGAAGCCCTTTGTACTCCACTCCTACTCCGTGAGCTTCACTACAATTCATAAAAATTATCTTTCATGATCTAACACCCTTTGTGAATTTTAAGAGAAGCAAACTGACCATTTTTTACCCGCATCTCTTACCCTACCTCCCAGCTTGACATGCTTTCCAGGGAGGGCACAACACCCTTACTCTGCAGCTCTCATTTCACTGGACGTGTATAAGAAAATGTGTATTTTAAAAGGCATATTGTGTAAAATAAGTCTACCAGAAAACCAGAGCAATGCAAGTTACGGTAATGGAAAACATCTGAAGTTGTATTTTGTGGAAACCATCACCACTCAGTAGCGTCTCACACCAGTGCAGCAATGCCAGCAGCTGCCAGTTAGGGCTTAGTTAGTAGCTCGCTGTAGTTTCCAGGATAGAGCATAAAGTTACCGACACAATTATCACTGGCCAGGCCAGCAGTTGTTCTAGTGTTTCTCTCCTATTTCACATGCCTGCTTGAAAGACCATTTCCCAAGTCCCCCACTGTAATAATTTACTTTATACAGACACAAAACTTGATTTTACTAGGAATGACACATATGGCTTAATAAAAAAATTATGCAAATCAAAAGGAAGGAGGACCAGCCAAACTCTAATCAATCAAAGCTCACATGTCGTGGGTCCATTCAAAACATCATTTTACTTTATTCTCATTAATGTTGTTATCAAAGATGTAAATGTCTTTGAACAGCTCGCTTCCAAACATGAGAAAGACCAAAGACCAAATTTCTGCATAAACAAAAAGTGTGCAAATGTCATATACGTGCTTGATCTACGCAGACAACTTGCTGGTACCTGGGCGGGAAGGATGGAAAAATGGGAGTGAGAAGAAGACATCATCAATGATCACCTTCATGAAGAGTTACACCATGCTCACATGGGACGTATACTGAGCAGCTGACATGCTGCACATTCATTCCCTGCTTTATCCCAAGGTGGGCTGCTTTTCTACCCACTCCCTGGGTGTGCTGCATGCTGACAAATTCATTATCATGAGTCTCTCATCAGCCATGACCTTGCAACAATGCACAGAAAAACATACTTGGAACACGAAAAAAATGAAAAACTGCATAATCAAGTAGCTATTTCTATGAGGGTTTCAGAAGCAGCAAAATGACCAGCGAAGAAGGAAGAAGATAAAGGGCGGGGAAAGCGACGAAAGTACGCTGAAGAAAGTTGCAGGTAGAAAAACAGAGCTGTCAGTCAGGTAAAACATTTCAAGACCACCATATTTCACCAAATTCTTATAAAATATGAGAGGCAAATCAAGAAACATCTGAAGGAAGGTGGCTAAAGCTACCACCAAGACTGAACAAAAAAAGTGACTCAAGTACACACAATTGTCAGATACATTTGCTTTAGTTAGAAGGGTGTATACCACACAGACTATGTTACTGTAATTTCACTTCAGTATTTCCTTGTTTCGTGGTGGTAAATACTGCCATAAAACTGAGATAAACAATGTTTACAGACTTCACCACAAGACTTGAAATGTTTGTAGCATATCAAAATAGGGACTCAAGCATACGTTTAGAACAAATACCTAAATACTAATACCTCTCAGGTCATCTCAACATAATGAATAAACAGTCAATACCAAGCACAATTCAATTCATTCTGCAGAAGACAGAAATTTTGGCAATTGTAATCCTACATTCATGCTTACTGAGTTTATTCTTGTTATGTTAATTAACCATTTAGAAGTAACCAACTGTCCCCAAAGTAAACATAAAATTAATGCAAAGTCTAAAAGAAATGAGTATGTCCAACTGGACATATCACAAGCATCACTAAGATTTATCCAAGACCATAGATCTGCATAGATATCAGCAACAGCAGATCCCTCAATACTGATAATCATGACTGAAAAATAAAATAACCCCATTTCAATCATTTTGGTCTGGATCAACTTTTTTGGTCCAGCTGGTATTTAGCAGAACATCCCTCCAACTTGGGAATAAACAAATTTTGCATGGAAAAAGTTGAGAAATAAGGAGGGTCTATGATGTAAGTCTCATGGCAGAGCTAACACCCAAGCACTGGGACACTTCCTCCAGTCCCAGAAACCTACCAGAGACTTGTAACTGAAGCTTGAGATGGAGGTGCTGAATAATTAGCTGCCTTTTTAGTATTCTGTGTTGATTCAGAAGTGATCAATTAATTCATATGAAGGTAAGTTGCATGATGGTATGTGTCATTTCACATGACTGCATATATTACACAGTGATGGACAGATGTTAAGCTTTTTCTACCATAGAATTAATTATTTCCTACAATAACTACATCCGCTAGAACATTGTTAACTTCACAGTACTCTTTAACAATAATTTGTTCTTATTTGCTCTAGGCTTCCATCTTTCAGTTTTGCATTACAACATGGGTCTTAAAGAAACAATTGTTCTCCTTGTTCCCTCAATTAATGTAAAATGCCACAGGAACAAGTGAGGATAGCAACTCAGTAATGTAAGCTTGCATACATCAGCTGCAGTAATTTCTACTTTCTTCACCAGGGGTTAACTAGCCACAGTTTGCAATCTCTCATTATGTGAGTACCACTACAGAACCTGGAAGCCCCACAGTACAGCTGCATGTGGTGACTTGAGCCACTTCAACAGTTTATTGTTAATAAAAGATGGAGATCTACCACCTCAGCCTGCCTTTCATTCCTGGTGGAAGGGTAAAGAACAAATTTTTTTATTCTCATAGCAGCTGCCTCCTCACTGAGGACTCTTTTTGCAAGAGCCATACCCCTACTCCACACCCTGACCACAATCCCACCCCAACCTCTCCCAACACACCTTCCTGCCTTTGGATTTCTGACCCAAGTAATGGCACTCAATAGGGCTCAACAAGTCCCTTCCCAAGGAGCCACCCAGCTGAAGTCCAGCCTTATAAGAGTATATGTAACCACAGATACTGCATGCATTGATTTCTTCCACTACCTATAAGGATATTCCAAACATTGCGTACATTATATACCATGAGATGTGTGCAGCTGTATTTGTAGCAATTCTGAGGCAATAAAGCCATGCTATTGCTTATGACATTGCAATGAGTCTATAACATGCTAGTGTTAAAGTGTTATTGCTACCCCTGCATTAATGTTAGCCTATTATACCGTAACACTAACTGACACTAAAAATTTGAACTGGAGAACACAAAACAGACTGACTTTACCACACAGAGGCAACAACAAATACTCCCATTGAAATGACATTCCATGCACTGCCTAATAGCTTACCGAAAACTTTCTCCAGGAAACATATGAGATCTTAATTTGTTCAAATTATTAGTAATAAGAGATGAGCTTTTCAGATAAACAGCATTAGAAAACAGTGCATTTTCTGTGCTTTGTAAACTGTACTTTATTTGAACTTAATTTCAAGGAGCTGAAACTAAACTAAAGCAGGAAATTAGCCCTCAGCAAAGCAGCCAGAATCGTCCTCAGCATCCAGAGCACAAACTGAAGGCGGGGGGGGGAAGAGGTCCTCCTTGCCAAAGAACATAATTCTGCTGTCTCATTACTGTTTTGCTAAAATAATTCAATTAGCAGTCTTCAGATGCAGGAAGGCATTTATGCTTCATCAGGAAAAGAAAGGGTGTGGGGGGGGTGAATGGTACAGGCTGTTCCAGCATACCAGGAACACAGCACTGAATTCTTCCAGCTATCGGGCCAAAGCCGGATTGGCTTACCAGAACTAAGCACTTTTTTGATCCAAAGGTTTAAAAACTAAAAAAGCACCAGGCAGTCCAATATCTGCACAATCTTAACTCCAAATAAAAAGAGATGGCTCAGCCGTGGAGCAGAGCTGAGGTACACCATGCGAATGAAATATTGTGCTTCCCCTCCCCATGTACTGTCAGAGCCCTAAAGCCACCCTGGTCCCCACCTTTCCTTATGCTCTGCTCGTGTGGGCATGGACGCCTGTCAGTAGGGAATTCCATAACTCGGGCTTTTATACATAGCTATTTAGGCTGATTCCTTCACGCTGCTTCCTACAGTCAGGGCACAGCACATTCAACTAATGTGATAAAATACTCATCTAGGCTAATTAATAAATATTTTCTCAGAGTCAAACCGTATTTTAATTTCACCAGCATAATCCATAGGCAACTAAGATTAGCCATGTCTAAATGAACTGGCAGGCTTTGAATCGCTAGTTGAGATTAGCTAAAAATATTGCCATGATGCATAAACCCAAATAGAAACCTGCTCCCTCTCCCAGTGCAGTATCAATTCTGCAGTCCCAACAGGTGTAAAAAATAATTCATCTTTGTCACTAAACTGCACGAATATGCAGGAGGGGGAGGCGAGCTGCTGACAGAGAAGTTGTCATTTATACATAAACACTTCCACAGCACAAATCACATTTTAAAGGTGCTAGGGTCAAGAGCCACGAGGAGCCAGTTTTGTTCACCCACAAATTTCCAATGCTCCCATCAATTTTATGATGCAAATTCTGTTCCTACATTGCGCACATAAAGTGTTTCAGTTGTCTGAGGAAGGTTTTGAAACTCAGCCCACGTAGAAAGAAAATTCTTCACTGAAAACAGTTTTAAAAGTAGGAAACCAGTTAGACAGCACCTGGGTACAAAGATCACATTTGTTTTGACTTAGTTCCTTAAATCCTTTGAATATCAGTTAAGAGCACATACTCTATAAAAAAAAAATCATGAGAAAGTGGGATGTTCACCCAGGCACACGCTGACGAGCCGCTATTCATAAATCCTGTCACTTAAGTGCCTTTTTATTGCAAATAGTGGGATTTGTGAGAACAGACACCAGAAGATTCTCTAACTGTTAAGGGCTGAATAAACAATGGAAGCATGAGCATTTTTTCTCTGCTGCCTCCCATGTGAACTGCACAGGCTCAGCCCCATGCAGAAAACAGCCCGTTTCCTGCCAGCCTCCCATTGCTGTTCTCTGAGGGTGCACAGGGAGGGAAATTCAATGGTGCTTTCTGTTTGTTTCATTGCACAAATTAGAACGCGGATAAAACAACCATCTCTGATGAAAATGTAGTTTCCTTGGAGCCTTCAAACTATGCAGAAGTTGTATTTTACCAGCTTTGTTCCCCCCCCTGCAAACAGCCCTCTGTGCCATGGGGCAAGCTGAGCCCAGCACCCGTAATTCATGGCTCTGTGGTCTGAATGCTGCAGGCAGACCACAGCATAACAGACACCTGCATGCAAGCAGAGAGGTAAATGCACTCACCCGAGAGATGGACAGGGGCATGTTGAAATCCTTGCCACCTTGGAGCCTGAAACCCCAAGGAGCCGGGCCGACAAGAGACACGGTGTAGTTGCTCATGATGTTCAGTGTTCAAGGATCCAAGCCAAAGAATCGATGCCTGTGGAAGAGGATTATGCTTTTAATTTAAAGAAGATAAAAATAAAAGGCACTGTGTACCATTTTAACATCCTTATTTCCATACAATGAGAACAGCCAAAAATCCACACCAGGTCTGTCATTACTTATACTTTTATTCCTCACACTCTGTTGTCCTCAATAGCTTAGGAAGAAACATACGGAGCTGTTAACATGGGCTTAAGACTTAAGATCTCTGATGCTGAAGTATTTGGATCTCAAGAGAGGCACATAGACATTTGACAAGTACTTCTTACTAACAGAATATTGGGGGGGGACAAACCTCAATGTTGGGACAAGCATGAATTGATAATATCCCTTAAATCCAAGTACAGAAGAAACTCCCAGCACCTACACATTCATTTCTAAAAAAAAAAAAGTACCACATGCTGAAATGTCATCAGCTCAGAACTTGTTTCTAAACACATTATGGTCTGACATCTTTAAAATGACGTCAAAATGTCACAACTTTGAGGTTAATCAGAAGAAAATAAAAACCCTGACCTTGTTTTTATAGCGTAACTTTATATTGGTATAACAATGCTACAGATGAAACACATATTAACAAGTCTCAGATTTAGCAAAGTTAACATACTCACAGCTGCATCTTAATGTTGGGGAAGAAAAAAAAAAAAAAAAACAAAGCAAAGCCCAAGTATCTCCCTCCCCTCCACACAAATGTGGGCAACAAATTACCTTTAAAAGGCAACCTCTGCACTTAATTGCCGCTCAGAGTCAGAGATAAGGGCTTCAGTTTCACCTCAGATAAGTAACATTACAATGACATCTTAGGTAGTGGATCCCGTCTATTTTTATATGGTTGAAGCGAGGCAAAGTACACACCAGCGTGCGCGGGTGTAAGCCTACACCGTGGCGCAGCCAGATTCCAGACTTGTATATTGACATTTAAGGTGGCACCCCAGTCAAACTGGAGAAAGCGGGCTGCAAACCCACCAAGCTGAGTGTGACCTCTTCATACACAGGTGGGAGATTTTATTTTTGAGGCAAGAGATTTTGAAAATGCAGCCCGGCCTTGTGGGCTGCCCGAGGTGCCACCGCAGCCACGTAGGTGCATGGAAGGACATTTAAAGTCACTCCCCAAGAGGTGTCGGTAGCACATGTTTCTGGGTTCACCTCACAGAACCACAGAGACCTGCTACTCTAAATCATAATTTCTAAATCCGACAGCAGAGTTTGTAGCCATGCTCACGCTGACAGCCGTTCAAATAAGCCAAGCACGGCTGCTGGCCTAAGGTGGGACAAGGAGATAGCTCTGAGGAAGCAGAAGCTGAGCTACCTGGGCAGCTCTGGCCCCATGTGCCGTCTCAGCACACCCCGAAACGCCTCAGCGGGCACTGGCGTACGGAGAGGGGAGCACACACCCTGACCCTTCCTGCAGCTGGAGAGGAGGAAGGAAAGAGAAAGCCTCTGCCGAGTGTGAGCTGGGTCTCTCCCTCAGCACTGAAGCAAGAACTACAACTCCTCTAACTCCTCCTGAAAAGAGGATTTTAGTTAGTCACAGGCTTCTTTCTGTAGGAAAGTAGGAATGCCTTTCGTTCCCTCTGAATGAGGTCCACCCCAGTGACAGGTCACCACGAACCACAGCCACATCTAGCGAGCGGCACACGTGCCACAGGCACAAGGCTTTACCTATCAGCCCAAACTGGGGGAAAAAAACTGCGCAAGCCTTCAAAGTATAACAGCTAGTTACAGTAACAGCGTTAGGAAAAGACTAAGTTACATTAGGAAAGGATACAGGGTTTTTTCCTCTCTGTTCAAAGCAAATAGAGTTGGGAAGGAAGAGACTGCCGGCTGAAATGCTGGGCACGGCTCTCAGCATCCCTCACCTTTACTTTCTCACCCCCTCGATGCTGCTGTGCCCACACCTCCAGCCTTACAAACTGAGCAGGAAGGAGCGGCAGAGGGGGGAGACCCCCCAAATTTAATGCCACACACTTCTTACAGCACACCAGGGCAGCACCTACGAGAAAGCGCTACAACCCACCAACCCCGCCTTGCACAACCGACCGGCCAAGGGCGAAATTGTGCAACTTGCGCTTATTTTATCAAACTCCCGCTGGCTCGGGCCCTGGCAGCGGGGGAACCTCAAAACGCAGAGCCGCGGGGACAGGCGGCACGGACCCCAAGCCCCCGGCCCTACTGCCTAAGCCCCGTCTGCCTCCCCGAGGCGGTCCCCAGCAGCTCCTGAGCCGAGCCGTGCCAAGCCGAGCCGAGCCAGGCAGCCCGTCCCTGGGGCAGGCGACCCAGCAGCACCCCGCATCCGCATAGACACGGGGCGCCCCCCCAGCCCCCCTCGGGACCACGGTAACAGTACAGCCCAAGGTGAAATCAAGCTACAAGAAGTCCCGAAGAGTTTCAAACCCACCGCCCAACCTGCCGGCTCTCCGCTCCTCCTCCTCTTCCTCGCCCCTTCGCCTCTCGCTCACCACCCGGTGCAGGGCGCGGAGCGGCAAGGACACCCGCGGCGTCTGCCGGGCGGCGGCTCCGTCCCCCCGCTCTTGTTTGCACTTCCGTCTGCTGCTGCTCCTCCCCCGGCACGGCTCGGCACGGCTCGGCTCGGTTTGGCTCAGCACGGCAGGGACGGGGGCAGGGGCGGGGCGCGCCCGGAGCGGAGCGCGGAGCTGGAAATCCTCAAACGCACCGCTCCCGGGCTGCCCTGGAGTTCATTATTATTATTAATTATAAATAATAACTATTTTTGAATAGGGAAATGCGCTTTTTCTTTTTTTTTTCCTTTGTTTTTTTTCTTGTTTTGCTTTGCGCACAACTATCTAAAAGCACACCTGTGAAATGCAAGGGCCAACGAAGGGGTGCTGGGTCTCCGCACATTGCCGCCCCCAAAAGTGTCCCCCCCCAGCACACGACAGGCACAGTACATGTAGGCTGCCACAGCTGTCTTACAGGGAAATTTCTACAAAAAGGGCAAAACTTTGCTTTATTTACAACAGAGTAATGTAACAGGGATATAAGCGTCTCCCAAAGTACTTCAAAGCTGAGAACAGCAGTGAGGCAGGAGAAGTGCTTAACCAAAAGACAATGCTGGCACAAGAACACATGGGTATAAAGTGACCACAAATAAATTCAATTTAGGAATCAGTAAGGAGGAAAGGGAGGTTTCTGGAGGACTGGGTGCTAGGAATCAAACTGGTTTTAAGGTGAAGCTTGATCAGATTATGAAAAGAGTTATACCGTGGGCTTGCCCGCCAGCAGAATAGTCATTTATCACAAAGACTTTCAGACTGACAACCCACAGCCTCGTTTGGTCAGAGGCAGGCCAGGCAGCATGCTGTAGTGCTTTACTGACCTGCTGGCTGATGCCTTGCAGTGGGGAGAAGCAGGGTGAAGATGCAGCAGCGATACCACTGCAGGTTCAGCTGTGTCTCACAGCTGGGGGAGGCTCGAGGTTCCCTCCCTTCTCTATTTCACATTCATTAAAAGTGATTACAAATGAAAGTGGTTGGGAAAGAGACAGGCGTCTCATTAGCAGTAGCACCACAACTGCGATAATTTCAATCCGCTCTTCAAGCATAGATTTGCTGTGGAGAAAGAGTGCAGAAGAAAGTTTTAAATCT
Organism: Cygnus atratus; assembly: GCF_013377495.2. Lineage (NCBI taxonomy): Eukaryota > Metazoa > Chordata > Aves > Anseriformes > Anatidae > Cygnus > Cygnus atratus. The sequence goes on from NC_066365.1 coordinate 9,409,400, forward strand.
GAGTTTATCACAGCCAATGCAACACAATTCTTTACCATGATCCTGTCCAGCCTATCTGTCCTTGTTTAAGAATAGGGTGGCACTGTCCCTCATCCTCCCAGTCCTAGTTTTGTGAGCTTTAATAGGGGGGTTTTAATGTTGTCCCAGGGAGCTGTGCACCTCCTCAGCAGCCCTGACTAAGCCGAGTGCCCCTCAAACCACATCTCAACAATAAAAGCATCCAAGATCCAGACTAATATACCAGAACCACTCTTCTGGAAATCTGTCTTCCTTACCCTGCTCTGTTCACATTAAGAAGTGTCTTTAATCAAGCAAAACTGAAAATCCCCATTACACACACACACACACACACAGACTCTCTCACATGATTTTAATTCACAGAGGTAAAAATTCCCCATCCCAGGGATTTTTCATTGTGTCACAAGGGCCTTAGGTCACCCTCACACTGTTTCATTTATTAGAGGAGAAAGAGCTCCAGGCGCCCGCTCCCCACTGTGACCCACGTGGTGCCTCCAAGGTCAGCGTGTCCCTGTGCCAGTCAGTTGGACAGCAAGCTGCTTGCAGTTCACCAGAGCACATAGCCCAGAGTTTCGCACTTATCCTGGGCTACTAGCTAGCCACATCAACGAAAAACATCCTTTTCCATTTCATTTCTGCAAAAGCCTGTGGCTTTTATTTGTGGATGAATCACTTGCCTGAGCTAGGTGGGGACAGGCCATCTCAGGACTAATTCAGCAAGACTGAAGGGGAACTCGCAGGGAGGCTTTGGCTGGTGGGCATCCCTAGTGCCACCGTGCCCACCTTGTGTTGTGCCCATACATCGCATCCTGGCCAGCATTGCTCCCAGCTGATGGTCTTTGGGGCCATCACCACTTCTCCACAGCCTGATCCCCTTGTGACAAATGAGCCTGTTTTCCCTCACACTCTCCAGAGGCCGTTTGAGATCCTGTCATTCTTGGTATGTTTTCAAATATTCTCCTCTTTGAGAAAGCTTTTCATTAGGGCTGAATGGTGAAAAGAGAGACAGCGAATGGAGGACAAACCTCGGCAGCAGCCAGAACCATGGCCTGCCTGTTCTTTCTACTGCCACCGCATTTCAGACAGAGCTTGTATTTTTTTCCCCCTGAATGAGGAAGGAAGAAGTCTGGAAATTAATTAAATGCAGTAGTCAGCTAGCTACGCAGATGCAGCCTATCTCAAAATTACTCAGGCACTTAAGTCTTGTTTAAATGCTAATGAAATGCCTTAGGTGCTGGGTAATGGGTACTGCAGAACCTGCTGGAGAACATCACCTGCGGTCCTGAAGTACACAAAAGAACTCATAAATGCAAAAAGAGACCATAAATTATGAACAGATTAACAATTCACAGTGAAATAATTCTCAATTAAACAGCAGTTAATCTAACACTTGCTTTCTGTGTGCTGAGACAGAGAACTGCAGGCTGTGCTTGTGCTGCACTACTACTTTCACTTTTGCTTTTCTTCCAGAGGTAACGTTACTGCAAGTTGTAGTCAGTGTGCAGCTGGATCCACCGTGAAGTAACCCTCTCCTTAGGTTTAATTCACTCTAAATGTGAATTCAGAATGCGAATATCATCCCTGTCCTAAGAGCTTATTCCAAGATAACTCTCTGCCCAGCAATGAAATACATTAGGCATGTTCTAAGTGTTTCTGAGAAGCTGAGGCTGCAGTCAGCTTTTTGACAGGGCAAGCTTTTATGCTTCAGTCGTGGTGAATCCTAAACCGCCTCAAACTGGTATCACAGAAACACTTTTATTTTTCTGTCTTATTTTCTATTTTCTTTTTCTTTTTCCTGTCCCTGGTTTGCAGAGATACCCAGCACTGAATTACATCCTCTCCCATGCATCCTGTCGATCACCCTAACTCCCTGAAGACTTGTTTCCTTGTGCAGGAGCAGGCACTGAGCAGCTGAGCCCACACAATTCACTTTGTGTCAGCTTTGTTAGTCAAAAACAAAACAAAACAAAAACCAAACACAGTCAAGTTTACCTTATCTCTCCTCTCACTTCTCACCTTTTTTTATTTGTTCCTCCCCTGTTTTTCCTCTGGGTGTGCCATCCACCCTGACTTGTCCTCAGCCCGTTTTTTCCACCGGCTGCATATTCTCACCTTACAGCTTCAATTTCTATAGCAGTTTCACTCATAATGGTGCTGCTCAGTACAATTTTAAGCCCGTGGCATTCATTAGATTGAAATGTTAACAACATTACTCTTCCCACTTCAAACAGATAGCCATTCAAGCTCTTACTGCTATAAGCGGATTTATGGTCTTTTTTTGCATCCTGAATTCTTCTTTATTTTAGCTTATCAACCCTTCTTTATTTTTTTTTTAATAGTGCTTTTCTTTTTAAAGAAAAAGTGATAGCTGCTAATAAAATAGCCCTTATTCACTGCGTCCCCCTGAAATTTGGTAAATCGTGCAAACAAAGGAAATAAGTATGTCATTACCTGATTCCTTTGCAGTGACTGAACAGGCACATCCAAAGCTGGGTCGTTCATCCAGAAACTAGAAGCTACTCCAACCTATTTTATTTCTCCATCTCAGGGATAGGAAGGGCCACCTACATGCAGGCCACAGCCTGTGCTACAAGTTAAAAATTTCTTCCCTGCTAGCCTGGATCAATGCCACTCCAACCCAATCTCTTTGTTTTGGGTAACACGAAGGGCCCTTTGAGGAAGTCCAGATTACATCCTTGTCATGTTAAACCTGGGCTGTTTTAGGGGCTGAAACCTACTTCATCCTCAGCTCTGTGTGGTGGTTTTATTTGGGTGGGCAGCCGAGCTCCACCACAACCGCTCTCACTCCCCCTCCTCAAAGGGGAAGAAAAATAGAACACAAAGGGCTCGAGGGTTGAGATAAGGATGGGGAGATCTCTCAACAATTATCGTGACAGGCAAAACAGACTCAGAGTAGGGAGATAGTAAGATTTATTGCCTATTACTAACAAGCTAGAGAAGTGAGAAACAAAAGAAAAACCAAAAATGCCTTCCCCCCACCCACCCTGTTGCACCTCCTCCCCCTGAGTGGCCCAGGGGAACAGGGAATGGGGCTGTGGTCAATCCATGATGCTTCATCTCCACAGCTCCTTCACACTCACTCTTTGCCCCTGCTCCACATGGGGTCCCTCCCACGGGATGCCGTCCTTCGTCCTTCCTGAACTGGTCCTGTATGGACTTCCCACAGGCAGCAGCTCTTCGAGAAATGCTCCAGATATGGGTCCATACCATGGGGTCCATTCATCAGGAACAAACTGCTCCAGCATGGGTCCCCCATGGGCAGCAGCTCCCCCCAGACCCCCTGCTCCTGTGTGGGCTCCTCTCCATGGGCTGCAGCTCCAGCCTGGGGCCTGCTCCGACGGGGGTCCTCCACAGGCCGCAGCCTCCATCAGTGCAGGGCCACCTGCTCCACCGGGGGCTCCTCCACGAGCTGCAGCATGGAGATCTGCTCCACGTGGGACCCATGGGCTGCAGGGGACAGCCTGCTCCACCAGGGGCCTCTCCACAGGCCGCAGGGGAACTGCTGCTCCAGCACCTGGAGCACCTCCTGCTGCACTGACATTGAGGGCTGCAGGGTTGTTTCTCACTCCTCTCTCTCTCTCCCAGCTGCTGTGTAGCAGCATTTTTTTTCCCTTTCTTAAATCTGCTCTCACAGAGGTGCAAACATCATCACTTATTGGCTCAGCTCTGGTCAGCAGCAGGGCCCTTATCTAACATGGGGCAGCTTCTAGATTCTTCTCACAGAAGCCACCCCTATGACCCCCTGCTACCAAAACCTTGCCACATAAACCCACTACATTCCACCCCTCACCTCTGTGAAAAGCATATTTAGGAATAATCACAATATACTCTTACTTCACTATCATCACACTCTTCATAAACTTCTCTTACATCAAAAAGAAAAAGAATTCCCCACACCAAAATAAGCATAACATCATCACAAAATCAATGAGGTGGACAATTTACGCACACACCACCCCTGGTCCCTGTGAAGCATTTGCCACCGTTTACATCTGGCATCCACAGGCAATAAATATTTATATGTGCAAGGAATCAACTCTCAAAGGAAGAATTGAAACCAGTTCTTCCAAATTCCTGTGCAGATCTCGACTACCGGATTACCCTACCCCAGACTGTTATATCCCTTGCTGTTCCTTAAACAACACCAATGCATGGAAAAAACCCCTCAGACTTCATGTTTCCCATTCTTGACACAGCGTAGCATGTTACAGGAGCAGCTACTTCAATCATCTACCCTCTTCACTCTTTTAAATTTCCTTTTCCTTAATGGCAGGGAAGGGTTTCTGCAGGAATCCGTGGCTTGGTGTGGTTTAATTGCAGTCCATCAGCTGCGCGGGAAGGGCTTGCTGAGTGATGTCTCAAAGCTAGGCTTGACATCCACCGCAATCACCAATTATGTAGGGCTTGGCAGGTAAACATCCAACCCTTCAGAGTGATCTGTGCAGTTATTTATATTAATTAATGCCATGGGAGAAGAGGTGCAGCTCAGGCTCTAATCTTTTATGTAAGGTATTGCAAGGGAGGGGATGGGTGCAAGCTGGAGCGTGATGAGTGCTTTGCCTGGCAGCTGGGGAGCAGCCTGGCACACCTCAGCCCTGGCATCGTTTCTCCTTTCTTCCCACCAGCACCACTATTTCAGACATCAACAGCAACAGGCAGCCTTTTCCCAAGATCCGTATGCAGTTTGGCCAGAGGCGGTCTGAAAATGCACTTTGGGGCTGTCATTGTAAGTCAGTCAAACCACTGCAGTTGATTCTATATGGTGTTTTTTTTTTGTTTGTTCTTTTTTTTTTTTATACTGAAACAAATATCAAGGTAGTCCAAACTGGTGAAATTTGAGTGTATCATCAGGTCCAACAATGCATTTACAAATGTACAGAAATTAACTAACTAAACATAGCTTGCCTATTGCACTGACTGATCTAACCCTTATAACCATTTAGGTAAACCCATTAAAAAAAAAAGGGGGGGGGATTTAGAGAAGCCTCTGTAGGCCTTTGCTACCACCTCTAAACTTATATTTCTCTGGGGAAAAATAAATAAATAAATTAAATAAAATAACCATGAGAGCAGTGAGACCTGAAAACATGTCAAGGAACTCTTATTTTAGCCACTGGCCACAAAAAATATTAAAGCAAGTAATAGCTATTCCCACGGTAAATAAAAGACATCTAATCTTTACTGATGAAGGAAAACGGAGAGAAAAAGAAACAGAGACATTCATATTTATACATTTGAAGAATTTGTACCAAATTTACACTCACCAGCACCATATTTGTGTGAATTATGTTAAAGTGATTTATATCCCTCTTGCTGCTTGTGAAAACTCCTGTTCCTCGTCGGTTTTGCAAGGTTAGCTGCCGCGTAGAACTGGGTGTCACAGACAGAAAAATGAAACCTGGCCTGTGCCAATATTTTTGGCTGAAACACTGGACATAAATGAAGAATAACAGAACGGACCAAAGGGACAACCAAAGGGACATCCTGCATCTCTAGCTGCCCGTCGAGACTGTCATCTCCCTACACATTCCTCGTGTGGATGCAGGAATCAGATGAACACAAAGCATCATTGAGCCCCTGCCTCTCCCTCCCAAGGTGCTATAGCATTTTCTTCCCTACCAAAATTACATCTTTAAAGTGTTAGTGCTTTTTTTTTTTTGGTCCCAGCTGTTCCTATCGGAAGTCTGTCCTTGCCTCTGTTTGTTTTAATGGTCAGGAACCTGTATCTGATTTCCAGCGTAAGTTTAGTCACAGACAAATTTAAATAGTTCTTCTCCCTCTCCATGGTTCCACTCCTGCGTATTTTTAGATGGAAATCGTATCCCCTGTCAACCTTAATTTTCCTAGGCTAAGAGAGTTGAGCTTGCCTCGCCTCTGTTTGTAAGGAAAGATAGTGGCTCTCCCGGTGATCTCAGTAGCCTTTCTTTACACCTGTTCAGATTTGTATTTTCCCTGAACATGAGACATCCGAATCATGTATAGCATCTTGGGAACACCTTACCAATGTCGTCTTCTGTAACAGAATTAATATGTCCACTGGAAACATTTTGTTCAACGTATTCCAGGATATTTCCTTGTCTGAAGAAAATTATACCAGTGCTTCAGAGGTACCATGCGGTTGCCTGCTTCATTTTATGCCCACTTTTCTTCTATCCTCAGCTTCTGCTTTTTCAGACTAACAGCAATTATTGATGATAATCTCCATATGCATTCTTTAGCCATCTATGCTTCTGAAATTAATTTCATTTGGTTTATTTTCTTCCCATAATATTTTTCAGGTTTTCCACCCTCCTGATAGTGCCTCCCAACTTTTCACTATCCACTAGTTTCACCAGCAAACTTGTAGCCTTTATGCCTAGTTCACTAATGAAAACATTAAACAAGAATGATTTCCAGACCTTTTAATTTATCTATACATACATCTGTATAAGTTTACATATATGAATGCATATAAACTCCATCAACTGCTTTCTGCCTGGTCCTTTATTTCGCAGTATTGCCTGCTGTGGTCTTCCTGCATACCTTACGTAAAAATGATGGTCTTCACCGTCAGAATTGGGGGAGGACATCAGATGCTGCACTAGAGCTGGGAGAGGACACATTTCTTTTGTTTATGCCAGCAGTTGGTAAGAAAGTTGTGAGGTTGGTCTGATGAGAGCTGCCTTTGCCAAGCCCAATAAGCTATGCTTCAGAAAAAAAAAAAAAAAAAAAAAAAAAGGCAGAGAGGTATTGTTAGCATGGTCTGTAGTGAAGTTCAGAGCAGAGCCATCAGGAGTCAAAACCCACCCAGAGGTCTGCATGAAGAAGGAAACAGTGCTAGTACTAAAAAGTTAAGATATTACACAATGTCTTCCTGGATACCAAATGTTATGCTGCCAATGTTGGCAAAGCAGCAGAAGTAAAGAATGGTGTCAACAGTGGCTTGTCATAAAACAGGATAGGAAACCAAAAAAAGATGGGGAAAAAAAGTGTGGTAGACTTTTTTTTTTTTTTAAGTTTTGTTAGAGGAAGGCTTACATAGATTAAGGAATGAGGAAAAGAAATAGTGCTGTTCAGAGGCAAATCTCTCTCTGTGCTTCCATCAGTGAGGTGGTGGCACAATTATGGATAACTCCAAATTGTGGAAACTAGGTGATTCTCTAAGAGCACATTTACTATGTTTTTCCCCAGCTATGGAAAAATGTTTTCCGTAGAGGAAGGGCAATTCAAACACCTGCAAGTGAAGCCGGACCTACTGCAGCTGCCTTGTGAAACCCACAGCATCTGTGTGGCTACAGGTGGGACTTGCAGCCTGCACCATCAATCCAGGGATAACCAGGAGCTGACAGCACTTTGGAGGAGCACGAGGTGTCTGTGGTACATTAGCCAGGCACCGGCCTGTGCTTGCCTTCTCTTCCTATGAGAACAACTCTCTGAAGCACAGGGATACAACCCCCTCACCCTCTAAGCTCGTGTTTTAGAGGAAACTTGACAGTGACAGAAGGGTGGCATCAATCATCTGTGGCATGGCATACATGTTGAATGCGTGACCCCACTTACACGAAGGGTAGCTGCAGTGTCTCTGAGACGTATATCAACGTATATTAGGGACTAATTAAAGCAACAAAGTGGGAGGAAGGAAAAAATAAAGTGAAAATGGGAGGGGGATAAGTGAAAGGTTTTAGCCACCACCTATTGCCTCTGAACTCGTATTATGCCTAAGAAGATGAAAGCAGAAAGCGGGCAGGAAATTTTGATGTTGACAGTAAGGTTTCACCAAATCATGGTGTCGGGTGTAAATGCCAGCCTCCCAAGCACCAGGACTGGGACAACAGCCCTGTCCTTACCCAGCTGCCCAGGGTCACCGTTGGTCGGTGACCCAGACCTTTCACCATCCAGTGGAAACCTTCCCCAGCTCCAGCTCCGGAGTTTAAAATTGGCACTGGGCTTTGTCTCGCATTTCGCATCTTCCCCAGCACTGTAGCTCGATACCCCTTGTTAGCCTGCCTGGGATGGTTGCTCTGCATCTCTCTGGAGAGCATTTGTCAGCCAGGACCGCTCAAGCACCGGCTTATTTTGTGAAGGAGGAATGTTGGCAGCGCGTTTCTCTTTGCTCGACCTCTGGAAGTAGGTGGCCAATTCAAGGACAATGGCCACAGCCGCCTTACCTGTTTCCAGCATGATATCAGTCAGCAGAGAGCGGGAGTGAAGTCAGTCTTTCTGTTTTGATAATAGGGTGGCCAAAGATCTCTGGAATGAGAGGCACTCCAGCAGCCACCCAGGCGGCTATTTATACACCCGGGGGCAGGGCTGGGGAACAAAGTGGTTCTTCTGCTCCCCTCCGATTTACGTGCTTGAAACTGGAAGGGAAAGGGACAGCTTTTATCATCCAGAGGCGTTCATGAGTGACAGTTCTGTGGGTTTTTTTTCTTTTCCTTTTTAGTTAAAAGGAAAACCTTACCAGTATATTTATGTTTCATATATAAAAGTATTATATATTACACACATAAATTTATCATATATATATTGTGCATTTCATATATCTCATGTTATATACATTTCATATATAAATACATCATATATATGTTCAAATATTATTTTGTCTTTCAGAAACCAGAATCACCTTGACAACTTTTTTTTTTTTTCCAAATGCAAAATGAGTCCTCTATTCCATCTGTAACGGTGATGTACCTACCAAAACCAGTCTGTGCCCTGCACAGCCAGCTGAACAGCAGGCTGCTTCAGTCAGGAGTCGGTTGCCTGAACGACACAGAGGGACATGGATAGCAAAGCAGGACAGCTGAGAGACATGCACTGGTTCTGGTTTTACATGATAAAATTCAAATTAACAGTGTTTTGTAGAGTTTAAGTCACATGCAGGATTACATTTCGAAGCTGGATTGTGCACATATTTAACCGTCCCTCATTGGAAGCAGATCCCAATCAGCCCAAAGCTGCAGATTTGTCAGACTGACCCAACACACAACCTCTGCTCAGCTGTCCCAGTCTTCTCTGCCCTTGAGGAAGGGAGCGGTAGCACTTAACTTCATTCTGAAGTGACCTCTTCCTGTTGACAGAGATAAGCCCTAAGAGTCGCATCCCATTCTTCTGTGCTAAACACGACATAAAAGGGACTTTGGGAGAAGAAGACGGGCACAAAAACCCTAGGGAACACTAAATGAAAGCTTATTTTAGCCATTCTGCATCCTTGCAATAGTCTGTAAGGCTGTTTCAGTTTCTGAGAAGTCAGAAGTCTTGGTAATAAAGACCCTTGGGAAACTGATCCATCGGTTTTACAAGTTTACAGAGCTGCTGGAAAAGGGCCAAGGAGCTGGTCCGTGGAAATGAATGGAATATTTCTGTATTACCTCATATAGCTTGCAACACTGCAGTAGCTGAGTAGCTCCCAAACATGACCACATTCATTGTTGCAGTATCTGAAAAATCCAGGGAAGCGCAAGAGTAAGTGGCTATAAAAATAGTTTTGCTTCTCTTTTGTGGGCAGCGTTTCCACCTCTCCTAGCAGGACAGGGAAAAACCTTCTTGGAAAGCTTCCCCCTCTGGGGCACAACACCGACCCCAAAGTGGTGCCTGGCCTTCTCCAAGGCAGGCTACTCCCCTGGTCCTCCCATCCACAGCCCAGCTCTGGCAGGGCACCAGCGATATCCTAACCTCAGTTCCTGGTTCTCAGTAAGATGACAGGTGAATTAATAATGGTTTGCTGGGGAAACAGAGGCACAGGCAAGAATCACCAGGTTGGCCTCTATGGGCTGGTTTCCCTCATCCCACAGGCTGTGGACACAGGACCAAACATGCTGCAAAGGATGCTCTAGGAGCTTCTCATCGTTCTAAAATTTCATATTTTCATCATGACCTACAATGCAGGCTTTCTCATAGATTATTACCATGATGTCATATTCAACATTAGCAGTCACTGTGTATATATCTACATTTTCAAACAAAAGCATGGCTTCAGCCCAGAGACCTTTTGCAAAATAATTTGCTGCTCCTTCCCCCTCCACCTCCTCTCTTCCTTCCCTCTCCACCCATGAAATTTAAATCGAGATTCAGTTCTCTCTGTTTAGCTGACAGGAAGGGCAGAGAAAGAAAATTGATGATAGATTTAAGAAAATAGTATATTGTGCATACAGTACATTACTTACCATGAGGTATTTTAAAATGTCGTAAGCAAAGTATGTACTAGGAGAAGTCTAATCAAATTTATTTCAAAATAGCTTATTCCAGTGGAAAAAAAATATTAAAAAAAAAAAAAAAGGATGAGAGAATCTGATTGTAAGGAGTGAAAACAGCACATTTTCCACGCCTCACCAAAACTTCTGCAAAATGCCTCTAAGAAGCTCTATTTCTAAGAGGACAACCAGCACGAGGAATGACTTTTTCCTTCTCGCACAAATCAGGACCTGATGGCAGAGAACAATGTGCTCTATCCTGCAGCCCTAACTAACCCTGCAGCCTTGGGATCTGGGCTTGAAAGGGCTCACAAAGCAAACAAACCAATCTCCAGCCAGCCACGTCCTTATCTGTTTAGTAAGAGAGGAAGAGGTAAAGGATGAGCGATGGCAGGAAATTCGCATTTCATTCCAGTGACAAGTTCAGACTGCCCTCTCATTCCTGTCATGGTAGACGCAAGCACCCAGGAGGACCACAAAGACCAGGGAGAGCTCACAGCTCCATGTATGGAGGAGAGATGCTCTTTTTGGCAAATAAACATTTCCGCTGCAGTTCAGTCATCAGGATTGCCAGACAGAGGGTGTGGGGCTTTGTTTTTTGCATCTGTCTGGCCAGGCTTTTGCATAACTTCCCCCGCCCTGCCTCGCTGATCTCCTCCTGACTATGTGGGTAAAACGTCTGCACTACTTGCATGTTCTAGCTAACATGATGAGTTATTTCCAAGGAAAAAGGCTCTTTCAGGCATGCTTCATCCTTGTGTATGTCCACTGTGGATCCAGGGGCTGTGGCAGGTCCTTATCCACCAGGGACAGCTCTTGTCACCAGAGCCACTTCTTGGGGCTGAAGCAGCCTTGGGCAAGGTGGGCATGCCAAACAGTGGCTACCAAAATTGTGGGCATCTCTAGTAATCTAGGGATTTAATTTAGTCATTGGAGATGATGTTGATAAGGGCTGATTGATAAAGAGCAAATGCAGGTGTGGGAAAAATGTGAACTTAAAAGCCAAACATACAGTTATTGAGAGCCCAGATATAGAGAGGACTGTAAAGAAGCTTTTGATACAAAGGAGGTAGATACAGATGTGAATGAAGGAGAGAACAAAATGGAGCATATTTTCTAAAAACAGGTGCTGTAGGACTCAGTCCATAGCCCTTCGAGGTAGGAGAGTTAATTTCTGTAGTCCAGCAACTTAAGTAGATTATCTTCCCACACTTCAGGAAAGTATCAGATCTACCACTGCTTGGGAAGCTATTAAACAAACTGCAGGCAATGAGGATGGCTACAAAAAAGAGATTAGGAAGCATGTTGGTAAGAAACTCTCAAATGGTAAACTTCAAAGAAACACACGAGTCTGTAACAGCACTGAAAAGAGAGGTATGGAGCTACAGAAAGTCTTGGTATGGCGTTCCTTGGGGGAAGTTGTGAAACTGAAAACATTACATGTTCCATTGGCTGTGTTAATGCAGAAAATCTGTTTTCTTCTTTTTGCTGAAAAATAGCTGGGGGGGATAGTCTCGGCCAGGAGAGAGTGTGGAATAAATTAAGGCTGGGCTTTGGAAGCATCACAGCAATCAGAGGACTGAAATCCTGGAGCAGACTTCAGAGCAGCTGGGAAAGGGAAACCTCACTGAATTTTTTGGATGGTGTTTGATCTGTTTATTAAAGATACGTGGTATGTGCAGAATAGGAAAGTGGTGAATGAGGCTTTGTAATGCCTCTTAGCTTACTGGAGGAGAAATCAATTTTTTTAGCTCTCTACTCACTTATCATTAGATCCTCCTCCCACCCCTAGACAAATGTTTCTACTTAAGTGTAGATTCTGAAACAACTTGAGTTTACTCCAAATAAAATGAACATGGCCCATCAAACTTACTAATACCTCCCTATTCTCAATCAGAAAAACTATTGAACCTGGAAAAAAGTTTGTGCTGTTTGTTTCAGCCCACACCCTTGGTGATCACTGGCCAGCCTCTGCATGGATGGATGTGGCTTGTGAACCATGGCATAGTCCCTTTAGCTTTAGGGAGAGTTTTTCCTCTTTTAAAGATCTTCATTTTTGTGTTGGGATGAGATGGACAAAAAGTTGGTGTGTACTGCCAGCTGTGATGCTGGTTTGCTCTTTGTGAGCAGAACCAGGACCGCCTCTTTTCATATCACCTTGCAGCTTCCCAGTGGAAAACTGCAATTAGTCCTCAGTGGAGAGAGATTACGAAGCCCAAGACAGAGTCTGACAAATACATTGTAAAGTGCTTTGGTATCTTTCAAACTTCAGGCATCAGCAGAACTACAGTCTATTTTATCCATTATCAGAAACATACACTTTATAAGCATTAATCAGTTTTGGAGAACAGCTGTTTTCAGATGGCAATGGCTTGGAATAATTTTACATTTCCACTCTGTCTTAAAATTGTCACATTGAACATAGACTCTTATCTCTGAAAGATTTAAGACACCAGCTATAACACCAGCCTAACACCAGCTTATGGCTTTTCTGCCTTCCCCATATCTTTGTGAAGTATTGATTTCTCCAGCTAAGGAGAAGACAGGCAGCGTATCATTCCAGTAGTGATATTTCTTCACGTTAAGCTTTATTCCAACAGCTAGAAACCTAGTTTGACCCTAGCTAAATTAGAAGAAGGGACTAAAACAAGCAGGAGTTTTTATAAAAAAAACATTGCATCAGGTGCACAAACTTTCTGGAAGAGCTAAAGTTTGCAAACAGTCATGGATTTTGGCAAAGCACTGGCATGCTTTGATGGGGTCAAAGGTGTAAAGTGACCACAAGACATTGTATTTGATTATCTCTTAGATTTACAGTGGATTTGCTCGCTTGGAAAAAATTTTTAGAATGATTGGCATACACAATTTGTGTAAGCTAACAGCATTGGGATTTTACATACAGTTCTATTTATATACAGACCAAGAAGAGCTTTGCTTCTGGATCTAAGCTCCTGTGCAGGCAGGGGGTGTGAGTCTCCATTTGCTGCTTGCACGTTTGTTTGGACACAACCACACAGCAAATGCAAACTGATCCCACAGCAAAAGGGCAGCATTTCACTCCCGCTTCAGACTGCCAAAGATGTAGTCAACCACCACGTTTCAAAAATGAAATTGCTCTATGGAGAAATGGAACAGAATAGGATTTATTAGCAGCCTGTCTGTAACGGACACAAAACTGAGTACCTTTATTCTAATAATAGCCTATCCAAGTGACGAAAAGGCTGTAGTGGAAAGTTAGCTGAAGGCCCTTGGTGCTTCAAGCAAAACGTCCGAGGCTCTGAGTATTTGCTCTTCATCTCTTTGCTTACCCTCATCTTTCAGTTCTGCTCTAAGTCACGTTTAGGCCACATATGTGTATGCCCATAAATTCCGAGGCTTACAGCAAAAGTAAGGAGGAAAGAAAAGTATACATGTAAAGGTTTGGAAGGGACCAGCCCCAGGGTCTCCTTGGGTATATAAAATGAAAAAAGTATTGAACTAAAGCTGCAACTAAAGGAGCAGACAGAGCATAACTCAGCAGAACAAAGGAACAATGACAAATGGCTGAACAAAAACACCTCCTGCTTTAAAGGTAGGGGTTACCTAATAGAAAATGGGAGGAAAAGAGGAGGACCCTGCCAGTTTTTTTTTGTTTGTTCATTTATTAAATTAGTTATTTTTTAACATTAAAGGAAGTGATCTAACAAGGATGGAAAAAACATAGGAGGGAAAAGGAAGACAGGTTGATAACGAGGAAGCAGAAGAGAATCAAAAAACAAAGCCTCTTGCCAGTATGCTGAGCATGGTGTTGGAGGGAAAGACATCATGGGATTTGCAGGCAAATTTGTTGATTTCCCTTCACTGCCTGTTGCTCTTCAGCTGGGGCACCTAGGTGCTAGGTAACTGTCATCCCTGTAGATAGAGAGCTACAGAGGTTTAAAAATATATAAATAAGATATTCCAGCTAAATCTGAGGGAGAAAAAGGAGGTTAGGAAAAGGCCTAACTAGCATGTACCATAGGTTCAAAACATTTTGGGGACATCTCTTGTTTTAAGAGTGGTTTGCAAGGCATGTTTTTAGTTAAGAACTATCTTGAGAGCTGAAACAGAGATAGAAATGTGGGAAAAGAAGTGAAAAAACAACCAGCTCTACAACAGAGAACAAGATAGAAACTCCTAAACATGGCTGTTTCCAGTGCCTCCTTCTCCAGATGTGTTGACCTTCTCCCAAAATTAACCCAGTAATTTGTTGCATTCATCTTGAGAACAACATTACCCACCTTTCCTTTTGATTTTTTGGTGGTCCTTTTGCTTATGAGGTCAACCCAAAACTGTTTCTCCACTTAACCATGATAGAAAGCTACGCTAGAAAGCTATTTTATTATTTACAACTCTCTAAGCTTTATTTTGGCTATTTCTATTTGTGGCATTTCAGCATTCTCTCCCACGGATGCTGCCATCTCCTCTATTTACAGCTAATTCCTTATGTAGCGCAATTTCCTGAATGACTTCTTGCTTTTTCATGGTTTAAGTGTATTCTTACTGTCTAATCCAGGATTTATGCCAGTCAGCTAAAAGAAACTGGACTGGGCTGCACATTTACTTTTGAGACACTGAAGAGAGTTCGCTTTAGTTTTACAGATGCTACCATTTAAGCCCCACTCCTTATGTGGGTACAGTCTGAGATGTTGCCGAAACCAGTAGTGGAGGCAAAAGGGTTTTTGTTTAGCCCAGAGTGCACACTTTCTTGAGCAATGCACTGTTATGCAGGTTTTTGAACCTAAGCTATGGCTAGACTGCATGGGTGCCAAGATTAGGAAGTCTCCAGTACCAATACAGCTGACACCTGCAAGAACTTAATGAAGGATTAGGAGCATCTGTGGCAAGTTTAATTCCTAAACACAAACAGATCAAACTCCCTCATCCTTAGCAGCTCAGATTCAGAGGGTGGCTCCCCAAAAAGCAGACAAAAGAATCAGAACTACCTACAGTGTACTGAAAATTCCTCTCATTTTATGTTAAGGATAGTAATATACATACACGTTTTGGAAAAGAAGTGGAAAACAGATAACATGACTCCCCCCCCCCCCCCCCCCCCCCCGAAAAAAAAAAAAATTATCTCTGGCTGCCACATCCATCCTTGTAATCTTAGCAGCAAAAATGACCAGAAGGGAGAGAAAAATAGAAAGGATCATTATCCAGAATGAAAAAAAAAAACAACCTCCTCCTTTCTGGTCAAAAAAAGAGGTTTTTCTTCTCAGGGATTTGGAGGACTCAGCAGGAGAGTGCACTGGCAAAAGGAGATTTTTTTTCCTGCCTGAGGAGTTTTAACCTCTTTGAAATTTATTGGTGCAGTTTCAAATCCTTGCATTTGTCTCTCCTTTATTTTATTTTTTTAAGTGACTTCTCTGCCCTCTTTGGGGGCAGAAGGTTCCTCTGGGACCAGGAGGCTGAACTGTGCAGGTTCGTCACTGTTCACATCTCAGTGACAGAAAATAATGTTTCTGAACAACATGATAATTCCCATTTTCTTCTAGGGACACAGTACTGCAAGAGAGAGAGATTCCTGCAGAGATGAGAGATCAGAGAGGAAAGAACAAACAAATCCCCAACAAGATCTGACTGATAACTAAAAAAACAAATAAAGGAAAAATCCTATTTCACTTGGTATATTAGTGTTTTCATTCTTTATAAAAATAGTTTTTTAAAAATAGCCTTATATGCACTTAAAATACAGACTTAATCCTGACATGGTTTTTACTGGACAACCTGAATTCTTGGCTAGACTTGTCTGGGATGGACATTTCAGAAACTCTTCCTGGCTTTGCTATAAAAATGCACCAAGATCTCGGTCAACGTTTCTATCAGCAGCATTGCTGTGGGTTCTCACACACAGATGTTACTGCTGGAAGAATCAAAACCTCACTGATGACACCTAGTGTTTTTCCAAATCACAGCGAAGCTGTCTCAATAACGTATTACTTAGCTGCCTGTATCAGGATCAGTGCCCTGCTGGGAAATCAAAGGGAGAGGAGACTAAAATGCAATTTGTTTGCTGACCAAGTACAGGACCCCACCAGTTATAGGCTTTTCTGACTGCCCAGCAAACACAAGCTTGTGAAAACATCAAGCCCCAAGTAGAAAGGCTGGCACAGCATTACCACCTACACAGAAGTGCCCATGGGAATCACAGGTGGCACAGACTGTGCTAATGGTAACCGCATGCTGTAGGGCAACCTGTGAAGTGAGAGACCTGGTTTTGCATGTTGATTTTGCACACAGTGAAGGCAATGCTGTCCCAATACCCAGAGAAGCAAGAAACTCAGTCCAGGCCCTTGAATTACACTTTATCATGGAGGTCAAAAAAAAAACTTTTCTTGCACAGCTGGTGAATGCTGATAACCACCCAATAACCAATTCTCCTAGAGGATACTTGTGCAAGAAGGTTTGCTTGCATAAAGAGCAAGTCACAGCCTTAGATACAGTATTTCATGCAACTTTCAAGTTGACTACTTTTGCTAAAACCCAAACAACATTTGACAGTGATAATCACCAGAGGTGCAAAAATGGCTTGCACTAAAGATCACTAGAAGAAATGGATTTCTGACTGTGGATATATAATGAGCAAGGAAAAAGGCAGATCAGATGCAAGCCCTTTGTACAGGAGTCCTACTAGTTCCTGTCAAGGGAACAGCAGAAGATTTTGCAGTTTGTGAGGAGTGTGGTCTAAGAGTCATGAGTTTGTGTCCATCTCCCCAATTCAGGCAGGTGAAAATCCAGCCAAAGCAACTGAGAAGAGCAAGAAAGAATGACAGACTGAATGAGTTTTCCCAAATCTCTGAATCCTCAGACATCAGCCCAAACAAACAGGACCAGCCACATGCATCACAGAAGGCCAGTCAGCGCAGATATTTCCACAGAGGTACAAGTCTGGCAGAGCAACACATTGGCCCAGCCTCTGCTTAAAAAACAAATCCTCAGAGCAGCGTATTTCTGGGAAAGCTTTTGGTCATTTCTCAGCACTCCTTTTTACCCTGAGCAAAGCGATGACTGAGTGCTTGCAGCCTGGCCGCGTCATGGGGTTGACAGTCCTGATTTCAAGCAGAGCTCTACCAACCGTGCTGCTGTGAATGATAACCTCATGGCTTTCTATTTATTATGTCTCACTGATTTCCAGATTAAGTGAACTGAAAAAATAAATAAATTAGTATGAATACAGCTGACCCCAATGACCTAGCCAGGCTGGGTTCGTTCTTGTTTACCCATCAGTGCCAATTAACAGCCAATGAGTGAAGCTCTGTCTGTATTTGTACATGTGAAAATGAAAATTAAGGACTCCTGTGTAGCTGTTGTACTTTAGCTGTTTAAATGAAATTAATCTCTTTTCAGAGCTACCTTACCTGTAGCCAGGTGTCCTGGAGCCCTTCTAAGAGGAGCAGCTCCAGGATCTCCCTCTCAGATTGCAGAGGAGGGAAAAAGGGAATGCTGTGTCCCCTCATTTCTTCCTTACAGGGAAGGGGGAAGAGCTTCAGGTTCAGTTTTAGCTCTCTTTTCCCCCCACAAACAGTCTGGTGGGCTTGAAATGCCCATTGTTCCTTTACCTTAGTCCTACACTACTAGCTCTATACATTGCATGGCAACATAAATCATGAACAACTCCAAAGTACGTGGAACCAAGCCAGTAGAAGAAAGAGGAAAGAAGCAGTCTAATTTTTTCCCCTATTAATTTAGTCTGTGTGTTCTCCATTTTCTTTTCCATTAGGCAAATAGCCATTTTGCAGCTTTTTTTTTTTCCACTCAATTTTGCACTCAATTTTTCAGTATTGAGTACTCAATGCTGTATATAATATAACTCAAAAAGGTTACCAGGCAACATAGTTCAGCTGTTTAAATCATGCAAGGCTGTCAATAATTTAAGTCTGCATTTCTATTTGCTTTTGGACAAACATGAGGACTGAGATTTCATGGACTAGGACTAAATCTGGCCAGAGATTTTTTTTCTGCTTTTACTTTTATTCCATTTTTGCACAAAAATTTAATATAGAAAACTATTCTGAGAAGATTTTCCAGCTTTATTTTCCATCAAAAGAGAAGTCTGGATTTTCTGTTGCATCCTTTCCCCCTTCTCATCCCCTTCACTCTGCTACATGGCCCAAGGATTCTCTTCCATCAATTTGCTTTGTTATACTGCAGCTTTTCAAAATTTGGCTATGTTTTTCAAAGTGTTGGAAAACAGCAAGAGGAAAAATGAAAAAAGGAGAAGCGCCAAGTTATAGATTTAATTTACTCTGATACCTTCAGTGAGGCAGCATGGAAACCAAGGACAAATGCTTTTAAGATGTAAATACTTCTTTCAGAAGTATTTCACGAGAGCTGGGAGACAAACAATCCATACAAAGCATAGCTTTAACATGTTTAAGGAATCTCTGCTCTATTTTCTCACAGGAAGCTGAACTCCAACTTTGACCTCCAGTTCCTCCATCTCTCAGCTTTGGGTAACAGATGGGATCCTGAGACCCTCTTGGAGCAATGTTTCTGTTTTTACCAGTTAAATATGGAAAAGAAGGGGGCTCTGCTAATTCCCCAAGGCAACATCACTTCTCTTTGGGCAATGCACTTAAATAATAGCTTATGCGGGGGAAAAAAAAAAAAAAAAATGTCATCCTGAAGGAGCACAGTGCAAAACCATCAACGAGCAATGTAGTTTCAACTTTTGCTTACTTTGCATTTAGGGTACACACCCACTGTTGGCTCTCCTGCAGGTCAGAGCACGTGTAACTATGAACATAGTGACAAGCACCACACTAAAAACATCTATTTTTAAAAGACTAATTGCTCTTCAGCCAGCATATGACTCTTCTCTCGATGAACTCCTTTATATCACTAAACAAAACTCATGATGAGCTGCAGTTGCTCCCAGAAAAGATGCAAAAAGTGATTAATGGAAAAAATGAACAATTATTACTAACAGTAAGTTTTTCTACACCCATGGCTTTAATGGCAACTCCTGCTGCTATCTCATCCATTAGCATCTAGCAGCATGACAGGTGGCCACAAATCCTGGTTGGACTGGGATTTTTACTGCTTTGTAGAATTGGCTCTAGATAGCAGACAAACAGACAAAATTCATAAGAAGACAGAAAGGACACTCTCCTATCTGCTCTGTCTTTTCCTCATTGCTGCCAGTATGCTTCTCATTGGCAAGGTTGCAGCCACACGTTAATGGTAGCAATGGCTCCGCGCCAGCAGTAATATGGTAACAGCACTGGAAGTGGCAAAGCAGCACTAGCAAAGCACGTTAATTACTCTAACACATAACATGACATTAACAGCTTAACCTGCTTGTACAACTCACAGATACTGACTTCATTTGGCTTCCCAGATTGCTTTTATGCAGTCTACAAGGAGGCTTTCAAAGCCAGAGCAGTAAAAAAATATTTTTCCTTTATTTGTGGGATTTAGTCAGTTTCATGATAGTTTTCTCCCAAGATGCTTTGTAGCAACAAGGCTGGTAGAAACCAGTTCTATCTTTTCTGCTGGTTTCAGCAAAAGTTATCACCATAAGGGAGTTTTCAGAAGAACTCCATGCAAACACCAAGCATTTTTGGTATTTGGATGCAGACAAAGGTCCAGGTGAAGCGAAGAACCAAGAGCTGTAGGAAGGACTAGAAAGCAGTACTAAAGTTTTGTCCAGACCTAGCAGCTGTGGCTTGTGAGCATCTGTGATAGAAAAGCACTACATTTCTTCAGTATGTTCAGTGCTAATAAAAGCAGCTAAAATGCTTCTTGGACAATATACTGGGCCTCAGGGAAACAAAATTATGCTCAGAGGAGAAAAACAGAGAGCATAGCACAAAGCAGAGCCTTCATAAGCAAGAGAATGACAGGGGATCCTGTACCCCCAACCTCCCCTTTGCCATCAGCCCCAGGCCACTGAAGGATATGACAACCACTAGCCCATTCCTATAACTTACTCCTTGCTAGGTTATCTCTTATAAGAAATAAAATGAAACGACACCTTACTAAAAGCCGTATCTTCCAACCACTCCTTTGCAGAAGTACCAGCCACAGTTTGTAATGGGGAATGAAATCACTCTTTTATTGCTTGCCTGATGCTAACTGGGGACACCTGCCATGGTGTTGGGGCTGTAGCAGAAGGCAGAAGTGTTAAAAAAAAAAAAAAAAAAAAAGGCTCAAGAGCTGAAAACAGCTGTGAGAAATTTCACAACTTTACCTGCTGTACCAGTTTTAGGCAAGCAACTTTCCATCCTTTATAGTGGCATTTTCATTCAGCTTGCTTTTGTTCTGCATTTGCTCCCTCCCTGTTGCATTGCCACTTCTTGTTCTGGTCTATGCAGCTCTGCTAAGTTTCAGCTTACACCATTAACATTTTCTCTCTCACTTCACGGTCTATACATTTCATGCTTTAAAACGCCAACAGCTCTGTTTTCCCTCTAAAACCTCTGTGCTTCCAGATCCAAAGCTATAGTGTAGCTTTTAGTTCCACTGCATATTCATCTTAAAAATTAAGTTTTTGAGATGCTGCTTTTCCTCTGGACCAGGCTCTGCCAGACGCTGTCTCGTCATGTCAGGCAGATTCAATTTCACATTCCTTTGGACTAAATATTGCTGCAGA
Source organism: Cygnus atratus (assembly GCF_013377495.2). Classification (NCBI taxonomy): domain Eukaryota; kingdom Metazoa; phylum Chordata; class Aves; order Anseriformes; family Anatidae; genus Cygnus; species Cygnus atratus. The sequence continues at coordinate 9,430,223 of NC_066365.1, forward strand.
TACCCAACACTTTCACACTGGTACATAAAAATAGAGAGACCTTTCATCCACTTCTTTTTTTGTTGTTTCCAATTTCTTGTGGTTCGTGTACAAAACAATAGAAACCTTTGCAGTGAGCATTTCTGGATTCTTACCAAACTACCAGCCAGTTTGGATGGCAGGAGCTCAGCCCTTTGCTGTTAATGAGCTGAGACGTGTCTCCATGTACTTGGGTGCCCAGGAGCTGGATATAGCCCCTGCATCACCTGAAATCCAAGAGCACCCATCCGGCACGTGGCACAGGACGTTCCCAGGAGCTGCAGACTGGTGTCTTGTTTTTAATGGGCATGTTTCCTTTGAGTGCTTTAGAGCAACAAAAGGATGAAAGCTTATGGTTTTAAAAGGTATCACTGTTTCAAATGGCAGCAGCATATGTGGCCTTTCCCTGAATAATGCCAGTGAAGGACTTTACAACTTCCTTTGCCCTTTATCCATAAAACACCTGCTTTATTTCCACTGCTCCCCTCTTTTGCTGCTGGTGGAACTGGGAAAAGGCATTTTGACCCATGAGAAAGACATGTCATAGGTGTGGAGACAGCCACAAAGAGCTATGTGTGGAGAGAGGTTCAGTGGGATGTAGTAAAGACTTCAATCCCAATAGCCTGCTCAAAAGCAACCCCTTTCCCCAGCACCCAGTGGCAGGCTTTTGCTCACCCCACCCTTTTGTTCTTCAGGATACAAATAACCTGGCAATGCCAATATCCCCACCACAGTAGCCCCTAGTTGTACACATTACCCAGGGAGGAACAGTGCATGAAGAGATGCTGGTTAAATAGGCTATTACTTCATGCAGCAAATTCCAGGAAAATGCGTTATTTTGGTTACAAGCACTCAGAGTGGGAACTGTGAGTACAGCACTTGAGATAAGGAGGAGACCAGACAGATTTAAATAGCACATCCCGGTATGACTTATTATGTAATTATCTGCTCCCCATCACCCTGAGGTCTGCGTGTCTCAGGCAGCTAAAAATAGAGGTGCCTCCCTCTGCTCTGCCGTCCTCTCCTTGCAGCCCGTGGGGGAAAAGACTCGACTCACCCCCTTGTGTTTGGGTGGGTCCCGTGAGCAGCAGTAGCCAGGGGAAGCAGCAGTCACCCACCTGGAAGGAATGCTGCTCTCTCCCAAAGCTGCAGCAGTCGCTAAGGTGAAGATATACTCACCTGAGTTACACCTTGGACAGGGTGGTCCAGAGGCTGCCCTCAGAAAGCATCGCTTCTCAGTGCTCCGGGGTGGCAAATATCTCCTGCCAAGGCACCCTGTGACTCCAGTCACCCCAGGCTACAGAAGAAAAAAAAAACTGGAAATGCTTACCTTTCATACACTTTATTTTTTAATTTAACTTTCTGTTTGCTGCACCAAAAATAGACCAAAGCTTTTCTTTTTACACCTGTCTGTGAGCAGCAGTGATGGATGGGCGCTGGGAACATTAGTGTTTCTCGTATTTCACCAGGTCACTACGAGACATTTATGCAGGCATGTTGCATGTCCTTATGCCACCCTCAGCCACTTCCTTTATGAGACAAAATAACAATAATATTGATTTTTAACAGGACATCCCACACAGCAGAGTCACAAGGTTCTGGGATTCTTTCTGTCATTGCCAATGCTTTATAAAACTGGGACTATACATTTCAGTTACTATGCAAAAATTAAAATACCTGTAGGCTAGAATAGAAGTGTGGGCAACAATTTTTCCAAACTGATTATTAAAAAATGTTACATGTTTGGGGACAGAAGGCTTGGAAACCCTGCCCTTACAAATACCGTTTCTATTTTAATTTCAGTTTACAACCATGAAGCGTACTAGAATAAAGAGTGAATATAATAATTGATCCAGTGCCTGCTTTTTAGTCATGTGTCCTAGAGTGGGTCCCAGCCATATATTTCAGTGGCAATCCTGACTGTTTACTTGAGTCTATAACTTAAATTCACTGTGCTATGCAGGCAGAAATATTAAGTTGCAAAATTTAGGTCCCAGATGAGATTCAGTATCACTGCTGTTGTGTTGTTCAGATCTAGGAGTTTGCTCTGTATTTTTGATGTAATACTTACTGTTGAAGTCCAAGTATTTTGGTTATTTTATCCACGTGCTGCAATGAGGGGGAGTGAAAGGCCTGCTGTCTGTGCTTGGACTGGAGAGAGGAGGAGACTGCCACAACGCTGCTACCACCCGGGCACATGCTTATGCTACGTCCTAGCCTCTACTGATGTTAAATGAAGATAATTACATTTTCTTCCTTCCCAGAAGAGCTGGGAGACAGCCTGTTGATAAGTTAGCCCCAAAGGGCTTTCCAACTGCTTAAACAGCCTGTAAATGTTTTGCAGATACCCTTTAACTACAAACACAGCCTGTTTCCACTCCAGGTGTCTCAGGCCCTTTCCCACACCTCCCTGATGCCATCAGAAGAGCAGGCAGAGGGCGATGGCCTGCCCAGGGGGGCCGTGAGGGGGCAAGGATGAGGACAACAGACCCCAGAGCTCCTTGTGGGGAGGAGCAACCAAAGCAGTATTGCATTTTGCCCATGGTATCTAGTGGCCTTACTGCACTGCTGGTTCCTGCTGTTATCTATGGGATGGAAGTCCTGGGTTTGGGGGACACACCAGAGGAGACCGTCGGTGGAGATACAGATATATTCACTCGCTCATACCGTACAAGAACTGGAGGGCACCAAATGCAATTACAAGGCATTATCTCCAAACAAGCCAAGGGAGGCTCTGCTTCATGGAAATCCTAATTAAACTGCAGAGCCCTGGGGGGGTGTTGTGGTTGTTAGGCTTTCACATGAGTCCCAGAAGCAATTCTATAAATCCATGGAAGGAAAAGGTCTGTGAAGGCTTATTAAATACAACTTCTGGCATGGAATTGCTGAAGGCTGGGAGAGTAAAGCAGGAAATTATTAGTATATGCTATACTTCTCTTCCTAGACACTTGTTGCTGGCCAGGACATTAACTTAAATGGACCCTTGGTCTGTATGATTTTTTTTCATTATTTTTTTAATGCAAAAAATCACATTCCTGTCTATTCTGGCTGTAAAGCAAAGCTTGAAAAGGTCAAGACTCAAAAATTATCTAAACAGAATTCATTGTGGCAGTCCTCTGCTTTTTACCCAGTATCATGATTATTTCAATCTCATTTCTGAGTGTTTGGGATCATCCATCTTGAGCTTGGCTGTGGCTGCTGGAGGCCAGGACTCGAGGAGCAAGATGGAGACTTCTTTACTATCTGCTCTTTGCCTTGAGACGCCCCTTGTTTCCCACCCACAAACTGGTTTTCTCTCCTTTTTTTTTTTTTCTTGGCTTATTAAACCCACTGATATCCCTGTAGCCTGTGCTATCAGAGTTTTCACTATTTTAGCAACAGCAGCATGCCAGCAGTACACAACAGCCTTGTCTGAATCGGCGGCATGTGAAGAGGCACGATTCAAACAGGCAGGCTCTGTGGGATGCTTGAAATCACCCTCCCAGTTTTCCTGTTTCCACCTTTCTCTTATATGCTTTTAGAAACCGCACTGTGGTCAAAATGGAAACATGGCCATGGGAGCTTCTCGTCTGGAAATCTTAGTTGTTAATTCTTGCTGGACAGGAAGAATTTCACCCCAAAGCATGTGCCTCGGTGCGTTAACAGCACTGGAGTACAGCACGAAGACCCGACTGTGAAAGCCTGTCTACCAGGCACCTTCAGCAGGGCTCAGAAGCTGTTCCAGGAAAAATCATCACACTGGAAAAAATAAATTCAGAGCAGCACAGAAACAAAGGCTTTCTGAGGAAACATCCCATGCCAGAAGGGATATATGCCAAGGCATCCACGAGGAAAAAAAGAAAAGGGGGTGAAGGGAGGGAAGAAAAGAATAAAAACAAACAAACAAATAAAAAAAAAACACAGTAATTTCCAAAGTAGGCAAGACAGTGAAACCATGGAAAAACCACTTTTCACTTGCCCATTTTCTGTGTCCTAGCAGACCAGTACACCTGGTAGACCAAAGGCTGGGGGGACAAGGCATGCAGCAGCGAGCCACAGGGGCTGTATGGGTTTCGGCACTTCGTCTGGATTCCCCAATGCTGAAAAATGAAGTCTTCAGCTGTACTGCGATTGTAAACAGACTCTGGGGCCAGGAGGAGAAGGCCAAAGCAGCTCAGCTCACAGAAGTTGGAGTGTGTGGCTTTCAGGCAGTGGTGGTGAGGAGGGGATAAGAACAAAATGCAGGCTTGGCCCTTCCAGGCAGCTGAAGCTGAATTTATTTCCACATTGCAAAATACCTTAGGGGACAGGCAATTTTTCCACTGAAGTTGGCAAAAAACAGATGACAGAGCCTGCTGGTCATTCAGCAGTGTCTCCCCTTGGCAAATCAGAAGCAGCTACTTGCTCGATGGCTGGATTTTGTCAGGACATTTGCTGCATCTCCCCAGTGGGGCTCCTGCCTTGTGCTCACTCCTGCCAGTCACTCATGTACTGACATCCAAACCACTCCATCCCTTTTAAAATGGGCAGCAAATCAGTCTTGTCAAGACTTTCTTAATACCTGATTTTGTTTCTGCAGCTATTTGGACTTTTAAAAAGTTTATTATTGCTCTGCTGAAGCAATGACTGCCCGAGACTGACCACAGGTAGCTGCCGCTAGGTCTACTGCTGACTGGTATGAGGCTGTGGTGTGGTATAAAAGAGTCATTTCTTTTATAACCCCACAACACACAGGTCCTGGGCACAAAAAATAACCAACACTTAAAACGCCATCAGAATACACTACTTCACAGTTAACTAATTCTAACTTATTCCTGTGCTGAAATTGACACCTAGATTGAAGAGACCATTTTCTTCCCCAGACATGTTTAAAGGCAGCCATTTCCCCCCAGTCTTTTTCTGCTGGGTTTAACAAGACAAACAAAGTGTACATCCATAGGAGAAACTTCTCAACCCACTTTCCTTCACATACTCCAGTTCATTTCTTTCTGTTTTCACCACGAACGGTGAGAAATGTGTGGAGTACTCCAGATGAGACATCCTTGTTGTTTCATCTATAATGGATGACAATGCTCCTTTCCACCATCAGCTGGGAAATTCTCCTCTGCTGCAGGACTTTTTCTGCCTGCATCCAACAGATGAATACACCCAGGTCTTTTTCTGCTCCCATCTTTGGATAACCCAACAGAAATGGACTCAGGATGGACCCACCAACCACTTCATCACACTTGGATTGCTTTCACCAGATAGGACGATCTGGGCTCCAGCTCCCTTCCTACAAAGATGGAGCTGGCCATTTTGCTGCAGCCCTGGTGGCTCAATTTCCATTATAAGCTCTTGTTTTCATTTGGTTTACATTGACAAAATTCAAATGTGTTCAGTCTCACATTTTCCACACTTGTAGGCTGCTCTAGGCCGGATTTTTTTTCCCTCCAACTCAGGAAATGGGGATCATTTGTTTCCAAGAGCACGCCCATGGAAAATTAGTTGTTAACGTTAAATACATCCATCTGCTTCTTTGAAGAGTTTTACCACCTGCTTACAGTGGAAAGGAACCTGAAATTTGGCAAGGAGAAACTCCCAGGAGACATCTTCTGCTGTCCTCATGAAAATCTACCTACATTTAGCACATATCTGTATAAATTTCTGAAAATTCCCATTTTTGCATGCATCTGCTATCATGTGTCTCAGACTGCTGCATGGGGACCAGGTTTGCCCCTTGAGGTGGAAAGACAGGGCTGGGACATGTCACCCTGAGGAAGTTGTGCTGCTGGCAATGGCAGCTGTGACAAATCTCTCATGTTATTACCTATGTCTTCGCTCTTTCAGTCCAGCACAGGGTCCTGAAGATGACAAGGGCCTTCTGAAACTTTGCTTTAAGAAGGTAAATGCATCTGACTTTTAAACTAAAAATATCTACATGATACACATGCTACGTGTGACAAGCACAACTTAAGCATCCCACAGCCAAACACTCCACTTAACTACTTGACCATTCAAGGCATGCAGCCAGAATATTAAGGTATAGACTGAGGCTATGGATGAGGTGCAAACCAAGCAATAATCACCAGCTTGCATTGAGGTTGCCCAGGAGTGGCAGCTACATATCATGCTTCCACTTTGTCTGACCTAATCTTGCAGTTTCATGGCACTTCTGAACTGAACCACAGTCAATTTTTATCTGTTCCCAGCTGAGAAAGGAGTCCGTGCTTAAAATGCTGCATGATGCACACCTAAGCTTCTAGCTCTCCCTTAGCTTATATGGCTTTCAAGTTGTGACAGAACAAGACAAAAAAAAAAAAAAAAAGCAAAAGCCTACAGACCAGGTGTAAAAAAGAAACAAAAAATGTGTAAAGAAATTTAAAAAGAGTGTATTTCCCCCCATCCAGTGCTTTTCAATTTTGTGCATCACCTGTCTCTTTGGAAGACAAACATTTCTCAGACAGCAGAGTGAAAGTTTCCTTATTCAGTTGTGCGTCCTGGAAGGAGGGAAGTAAATGGGTGTTTGCAAACTGGATGAGCTTTCTAGAATAAAGTAGTGTAAATCTTGCTTCATGCCAACTCAAGGCAGCAAGATTTATTAAGATTCAAATAATTAATCTTTTTTTTCGTATTTGAAACCTTTATTTAACTATCAAAATTAATTAATTGTTCACTGGTAAAAGACAATGTTTACACTTGTGGTCTGAACTTGCTGTTACTCCTGAAAACTGGAACACAACCTTAGCTGTGCTATACAAAGACTTAGCAGAAACAATCAATGTTTGGCTTATTGTCAGTCAGATGTAGTGCAAAGATCAGAGTCTGCTGCCACAGTTCTAACGTATTGCCTTGGGCTAATTCTTTCAATTTTATTTTTGTGATTTCTAACATCCCAGTTAAAGCAATCTTATATCAAAAGTTGCTGAGCAACTTCAGATTTTCCCAAGTCAGTGAACTCTAATTTTAGATGCCAACCTGTCAGGCTATGGACTCAATTAGGCAAGTGCTTGGTTGCAGGTGAGTAGCCTAAGTGACTTGAATGGAGCTGCTCTTGTAAATAAAGTTATATATGCACCTTATTATTCACTGGATCAGAGCACAGGCTTCAAAAGCTGTGACTCAACTTCCATATTCCTCTGGCTGGTTCCTGAAATTAATCATTAAATAAGAAAAACAAACAATGTATAGTTTCATGTAATTCCTAAGATTTTTTTTTATTCTGTTTGAGTGAACCAATACATGCCTTTGTGAAGTGGGAATCAGCAGTTAATATTGTACATTTGTATGTGCCATCTAGTCTAATGTGGCAACACAGAAGTACATAGAATTCTTCTGTATAGTAGTAGTCAATTTAAGACCAATTTACTCTGTGACTGATGTTTCTGAAAAATCACACACTGATGGTAATAAATGCATCTGATATTGCATACAACCTTGTTTTATCACTCTACTGCTATTTCATTTGGCATTCTAGTCTACATCAGTTGAAGAACACTAATTTTGACATTAGCTTCAGAAGCAATAGAACAAATAGTGAATAACATCAGCAGTATAAAAGTGGAACACTTCTTTGCACATACCTCAAAAGCCCATTAGTTTTCTGAGACACATTATTAGTACTAGCACATATGCAAGAGATCACTGGAAAGTCAATCTTGCAGGCTAAAAAGTAGAAAGCAAAATTTTGTCTGGATACAGGGGAATTTGTTCACTGTTGCTTTAGGTCTTATTTTCTTCATCCCATTGTAAAATATGGCAATATCCTGTCTACAGGCCTACCGGTACAAGTCTGTGAACACCACAGTGCAAGATCTTCTCAGGGGCATGTTTTTGTATCTTGGAACACTGAAATTCTGTTATTATTATTTAGAGTTAATTACAGCAGTAAAAGTCAGGTACAAGACTTGGAAGGCTTATAAGAACATTTGCTTCCAACATCTGGCTCAAGAAGAAAGGAGATACTACAGCTGAGGATATTAAATGCAAGAAGTAAGGTCACTGGTTGCACAGTCGGCATAGGAAAAAAAAATATAAAAAAACAACAAACTACGGAAGAAGAATCAAAGGCAGCAAAGGAGTATGTTAAGCCTCATCCATTTTCCATGAATGGGGTATTTAATTAGGATTTGCTTACTCGCTGTGGCCCAGACCACATGCTGGATGGCAGCCTGGCACTGAGGAGCTGCAGGTGAGAAGGTCCCCATTCCAGTCCCTGGCAGCTGTGCCATACCACCCGCTTACTGCACTGGTCCTCCAGCAGAGGAACTGCCTCTGGAAGTGCTGAGCTGACTGCAGGTGAGCCTGGCATTATGCCTGTACCCAGCAGAAAAGCTGGTGCCTGCTGGGCACGGCCTTTTGCAGCCTGGCTGGGGTTATGTACAACCATACGTATGCAGACACACCTATGCTCCACCACCCCTTCCCCCCACACCCTCTCCAAAAAATAAGGAGGTTTGTGGGCCTCATTTCTGCTGAGGGTCTCCAGACACCAAGGTAGCTCAAGTAATAACAGAATTGATGGCTTTAGCATTGCAATAAGCGGCTTGACAGGAATACGGCTTGGCAGCCTGTGTCAGTAATCACCACTGTAACTCAGCAGAGGTTTACTTCCCAAAAAGCGCAAAACCTATCCCAAAGTCAAGTATCTCAGTCATCTTGAAGGTCTGCTATGCTGACACTCTGCAGGGCATGGGTCTGCAAGGTTGGAGGTATCCCTCTCTCTTCTGAGCTGCTTTGGCCTTCAGTTTGTACCACAGTCATGTTTCAACCCTGATCCTCTCTTCTAGTTGCAAACAAGATGTGTGTTATCTTCTTCATTGAAACAAACACAGCAAGTGACCACACCCAAACTTTCTATCTTTTTGCCTGTTCTTTACATCAGGAGAACAAACAAGGAGATGACTTCTTAAGACCAGTCAGTGTGTCCACACTACTTGAAAGTGCTCTCAGTGCTCTCTGCACTGAGATAGAGTCACGGGAACAAACAGAAAGCAGGAACAGAAATACCCATGTTCAGACACTTGTTGGATTTCTGCTTGTTGGATGTTGGAGTGCTACTAGTCTCACTGGAGCAAAAATTTGCACTATTATATCCAGAGAAACTCTACCAAGAGAAACTTTCTACCAAGATATACTGATGTTATGTGAAGAATAATGTAGTTCAACTTGTCTGCATTTGAAGGTCAGAGACTGAAAGGGAAGATGTGGAGAACATGTTTTAAGAAGGGAAAATGATTTACAAAAGAAAGAATGCACTTAGGAATAAAATGCTGGGAGGTTCTTGCAAGCCTGAGCTATAGCATAAAGCACAGACAAAATAAACACTAACCACCAGTAAAATGTGACTGCAGATCTTGTACCAAAGACCATAGTGCTGTGGAGCTTTCTCCCCAAGGTGACATCTTACCCACTCTGAAGGCCTCTGGTAAGGGACCTGTAGGAGAAGACATCCTCCTGGGACATTTTAGAAGAATAGAGAAGAATCTCCACTGAAGAAACGAGTGACATATAGCAGCCAAGACTTTATTTCTCATCAATGAATTGTCAAGCCAGTTGTGAAAGTTCACCCTTTTAATCACAGATTCATTAGGATTCATCCACATTTAATCAACATTGTAAGTGAAGGTGCTCTAAATGCTTCTATAGTTGGAATTATAAGTTTTAGCACATTGCATTTAGCACATTCACCTTGCATTGCGACATTCAGGTGATTGCACTAATGATGAGGTAAAATCCAAACTTCTATCACTGAACTTTAAAAGCAAGCAGTTACTTCCTAGTTACATGGTAAGTCCACCTATTTATGTTTAGGAAGCTGCCTATTACAAAAAATAAAATAAAATAAAAATGCTGAAAATAATTTAATTAAAAGACAGTTCAGGTCATCTAGCAGTATTACCTCTGGGGCTGGTGGAAGCTGTGGCCTTGTGGTGCTTCCCTTCGCCATCCAGAGGAGAGCAGCCAAAACATGAATGCTGTTTCACATGCAGGTAGCAGAAACATTCAGCAGCTCCCCCTGCTCTTGGTTCAATTATTTTTCCTTCTGCTGGCATTTGTGGTTACAAATCAATGTTCAGGGCCCCATAAAGCAGGAGAACGACTCAACTGATTCTACTCGATCATGCTGCCAGATCTTCCACTGCTCATTTCCTGCAGTGTAGTCTGAAAGAAAGCTTGTTTCCATGCCTGAACTGGTCTGGACAAAGATAAATCTGAAGGCTGCCTAGTGACTACCGTATAAACATACAAAAAGCCTGATGATCTAACCTACAAGGCTTTAGTTATTTGGTATAATTAAGTGGAGAAGATGCCAAGAAAATCATTGCCGGAAAGTTTTCTTTTGACACACTTATGATAGAAATTTCTCAACAGCTTCGAGGAACTCTGTTGATGAGCTAAGTCCTTCCAAATCCAACAGATTACTCTTTTTGTCATGGAAGTGGAATAATTCAGTGTCTTCCTCATCAAGTTCCTCTCGAAATAGGTTTGTCTCTGAGGTAGGAATGATAATGATGCGAGGGACTGTATTGCTAATGATAGAGTCCAGGCCTCCATTATTTTGACTTTCTTGAGTTTCCATCCATGAAGTATCTGAGCCTCCTCCTCTGCTGACATTGTTGCTATTCAAACCAACAGGCAGAGAAGCTGCTCTTAGAGAGCTGGCCACAAGTGCTTCAGGGGGACTGTGGAGAACTGACTGCCCAAGCACCTTCTCCAGACAACTGGAAGACAGTGACACCTGGAATGGAGACATAAGCTTTATTGTCATCATACAACACAGGTCTATGGAAACCAGTATTTAAAATATTCAGTACCACTGTTTGCTACTCAAGTCACCGGTCCTATTTTCTAAACATTTGAATCACTGACTAGAAAGAAGGAAAATCGTGATGTGTTAACATCTACAGCTTGTAAAGCAGAATGTTAAAAGAAACAAAGGACAACATGTTTTAATATCATCAGAGATCAAAAAGAAAGAAGAAAAGCTTATTCCTTTATCTGACAAAAGATAATTTTTCCATTCTTGACATGTCTCAAGGTACTAGATAACTGTACTTCTCTCTCTCATTGAAAAGATCTCAGGAAAGACTCTAGGACACTGTATTCATGGCATCTTGAAGTGGCTCCTTCTACTGCCTCACACAAACTTGGTAGCTTTGTACACTGGACAGTGCTTCCACCAACAAAGAAGGGAAGAACAGCAACTGAGATTCTGCTTTGCTAATCGTTTCATATCTGTTTGTTTTGAAAGAACTCTAATTTCTAACTTGGCCCTGATGACAACTCCTCTGTGACCTTTACATAACTCTTCCTGCACAGTATAAAGAAATAGAGTAAAATAAGTAAGCTTTGAAAGTGTTAGTTAATATTTAAATGTACTTGCAATGAAAGACGTGAGTGATTAATTCTCTCTTGCTGTAGAAAATGATAGTTAAAGTCATAAAATCACTGTGCCAGATAGAGAGAGATGTTACAGGTTCTTCCTTGGGAGAATCAACATTTAATATGCAATGCAGAGCTTACTTCATTATATGTGTATTCCCAAGAAGTCTGATAGAATTCAGAGTAAGAGCAAGCTTTACTGAGATTGCTATAGACCATCTTTCAGAGTTATAGTTCTACCTACTACTCTTAATATGGTTTTAAAGTACGTTAATTATCTACATTGAATACCTCCATTATGTGAGCCTCTTGTAACAGTTTTATAAAATATTTCCTCTGTTGCAGATATACCTATGGAACCCACAAACCTCATTAATTTAACTTTAGTATTCTTGAAGCGTTCTGGCATGTAATTCCCATTGATTTATAGGGTCTTGATGCTGAAACAGCTATTAAAATTGTTAGACCAGATTGTAGCATGATTACAGCCCAAAAGGATGGCTCTTAGGCCTCTGTCTCCCTCTAGTCAGTGGGCTGCAGTTGTTGCCCTTATGCTTACAAAATAAACAGTTCCTTAACTCAAATAAGGAAGGCTTTATTATTAATAATATTATTTTTATTATATTACTATTATTATTTAGATTTAGGGATTGTCATCTCAGAAAGTAGTTTGGAAAAATGTATAATTGCATAGCATAGATCTAGTCTGATTTTACTGACAAAAAGCAGATGCATTTGTTTTCACAGAAATATTGTGTTTTTGAAAAATAAAAATCAGACTTTTTGCTGTGCTTGTCTGTCAGTCTAGGTTTAAAATTAGATATAGGCATATACTGCCGCATTATGTAGTTCTATTATGTAGTTCCACAGGCATGAATCATTTACAAATACCTATTGATAATGATTTCTCTAGCCGCTGTATCTACCCACTGGAGGGAAGCATAATATGCTAAATAGTGGTTTAAATAGACCTGACAGAGAAGAAAAGTCTGTTCTTCCAAATCAAGACTGCAAAAGAATTAGAAAAACAAAAACAAATGAACAAAAACAACAAAAAACACTCAATTCTGCTGATTTAACTGCACCAGAAGGTTGGGTTTCCTCTGCATATGGCTTAGTGGGCATGACACCACTTTCCTGTAGGGAGAGCCTTGCTAGCTAAAGCTTTGGGACAACTAATCTGGGGATGGTTTCAACCCCTGCTGACTCACTGTGAGGAGTGAAGAGAGAAGAAAAGAGCTTGGCACTTGTTCATCTGAGTGACAGCCAATCCCCTCACTGCCCTACACTGCCCTGCTGAGGGAAGTCATCCTGGTCCCAGAGGACACACAGCTTTCCCCACAACTGAAGCACTTGTTCATGACAGTGTTTAAAGCAGCACTAAATAACAGGTGCCCACTCCCTTTAGTGCTTCTGCTGGACGACTTCTCTGAGCAAGTGTGAGCCATCTTTCCCCTATCATAGGCATCTCTACAGGGCACATTCATACAAGGTCAGAGTTAACATCCGCCATTTCACGTTGGGTAATTCCCTTGATATGAAACCTGGATGCACAGAGCACACCTGGCAACTTTCCTTTGAAATCAAGCATTCAAACCTACATTATCCATATAATAAACACCTGCATTTTAGTGCTTCCAAAAGGGCCTTCTCACTGCCATGCCAGGTTTCCTAGTGTCAGTTTACACCAAGCCTATTCCCATCCTAATTGCAATAAGCCATGAGGCTAGATCATATCTTTGTGACAGTGTAGAAGAAAGTCTTGTGTGTTTTTCTGCTTTGAAACTGATCAAATCTGAGACAGTGAATAGCTTTTTTACTTCCATTTGAGAGATGTCTTTTCTTTTTTTTTTTGGCAAAACAACTGCAAACACATTATCATAGAATCATATAATATCCAAGTTGGAAAGGACCCACATGGATCATCGAGTCCAACTCCTGGGTCCCCAAAGGACCACCCAAAAAATCAGACCATGTGTCTGAGAGTGTTGTGCAAATGCTTCTTGAACTACGGGATTAAGGAATCTTTAGCTCAGTCAGTGAAGAATTTAGAGTTGCATTAATTTTTTTAGATGGTGGTAAAGTGGTTTTATTAAAGAAAGTGTAAGATGCTTTTCCTAAAAAAAAAATATAAAATAAAATAAAAATAAAATAAAATATCTGTTTTGTTAAATCAAAGACTTAGGTGACCCTTCAACAAGTTCACACTTGCATTTCCATAAGTGATGACTTTTGCAAGTGCCATAACTAGAATTCAGTCAAATACAGACCAGCAATGCTATTAAAACACTAAAATAAATACCTAAACATTCATTTTTTAAAGCTGCTGTTTAGTTACTAGCTAACTGCTAAGCAGTTACTAAAATATTTAATTATTGAACACTTATGCAGACTGCCTCAGGTCTAGTTTCCTTCTACTTTCTCATGACACCAAAAGCCAGACACTCTCCAGTACCTAGAGATAATGCCACTTGCCTACAACCTTGGACACACTGGGCTACTGATAGAGGGCAGTGGAAGTATGCAGAACTTTTGAGCCTGTGTTGCCTGCCACCACAACTGAAGCCAAGGCCCAGCTACAATCCTTTCATAACAAGAAGTTTTCTTGAGGCCAGGACAAAAAGGTGGACACTCATGCACATCAGTTTAAGTCAATATTTGAGCCAATATTATCAATTAAAGTCAGTTTACATCAATATTGTCCAATTCAAGCAATCAACTGCTGTGACACTTGGTTTAGCTCTTCAGTTTTTTCCATCCCCTAAGAAGATAAACCACATGTGCCACAAGTAGGCTGTGGTAACTCACCACCACCTCCCCTTGACTTTCAAGGTGTGAGACCTGAAAGCTTAACCTCTTTGTGACCACAGCAGTCATTTTACCAGATTAGAGAGACAGAGGAGGAAAGAGGGATGGAGAGCAAGGTGACTCTTGCAGTCTGCACAGCATGAGTTTTCACAAAGCTGCACTGCTTCTTTGCAGTCCAGGCAATGCCTTTCATGCTATCAGACCTTTGCTTAATGTTACAGCTTTGCTGATCCTCACTGGCAGTGAAAAACTAGCCTTTGGGCAGAAACAAGTGGTTTATAGTCACTTCAGGAGCTTTTAAATTTCTTTGGAACTGAAGAGTTGCCACCAAAAGCCTCTTCAAGCCCATACCCTATCTTCAGCAAGAGCTGAGCCTGTGAGCACCATAGAAAGGACATTTATTAAGCATAAATCTGGGCCACACACATAACACCAGCATCATGGAAAGAAGGCTTATGAGCAAGAGGGTGGATGGCTGCCCCAGAAAACTGACATCCAGACAACCTTAAAAAGTGATAGAAGATGATGCAGGAAGCCTGTGTCTCTACAGTATTATCATCATTGCTGCACTTCCTACATTGCTGTTGTCAATCAATACTATTCACAACATTTAGAGGAAAAGACCCAGACTTCTCAGGACTTGATCTTAAGAAGACATGACTGAAGACAGGATAGATGCATGCAGGAACCATGTCATCGGATGGCTGGAAATTTCTAGAATGAGTTCAGCTTTAAGCTACGCTGTCTCTACATGCCAGAATAGCTCCACAAAAAAGTAGGTGCTATTCAGCCCAGCCAATGCTTGTGTATTGCAAATCCTGTCTGCATTTTCAAGAACAAAAAGCACTGACACGTGCTTGACATTGTGCCACCATACAAATACTCATTTTGAAACTGCTTACACAGTAGTGGCAGAAGCTGACTTGCGGGTGACCTACTGCTCCCATCCTTAGAAGTTCCTCAGAGAATGGGGAGTTCTTCACAGCAGGACACCAAACCTCCATGGTTTGGGCAAGGAGTGTGATGCATCCACAGAAGATGCTCTGAATACTCACCATCTCCTCTTTCAGTGAGGGAAGGGTGGCAGCTGCCAGACTCTCCCACCCTTAGGGAGAAATGGGAGTTTCTTTCTTGTCTTCCCCCTCAACAAAAATAAAACATTTTAATGTACACTGAAAAGAGTAAAAAGGGTGGCTTCTATCATGTCAAATTCTGGTTTGCAGCCCTGAGTTTGTGATGAAAGGAGGCTGCCACAATGTCAACACAAGGGTCAGGAAGGGAGGAACCAGAACTGGGGTAGATGAACATGCAAAGAGACAAAGTCAACTTCTTACATTTGACCCTACAGAATCCTCTTTAATTCAGCTTTAGAGCTGTGAGCTGATCTTGGCTTTCCAAAACCAGGCAACGCATCAGTGAAAAAAAAATAAGGTACTATTGGCATTCTCATTACTTAAAAAAAAAAAAGTGACAGTGAAGAGGACATTAGAATCAGTATAAATAAAACCTGCAGATGAAACAAATGGACATAAAGACTGAATTATTATTCCAAAGATTACATGCTATAGCAAGATCAGACACTACAAAGGAGATTCCCCAGCAAAGACAATTTTTTTCCTTACCTTTTCTACAGTTGCTGTGTTGTAGCTACAGGTCTCTGGGAGCAGATCTCTCTTCTCCTGACTCAGACTTGTTGAGAAAGAATGACTTCGTTGAGGCTGCAGTTTCTCATGAGCTGGCTCTACAGGGTCAAGCTCTACATCGCTCCAGGTCTAATTATAGATGGTGAAGGATTTCAGACAGTTACACCCTTTCTCAAATTCTAAAACTTCTCAGACTTGTGTAGAAATCTTGCACACTTACAGAAAACTAAAGCTGTTCTAACATAGGTCTCACATTCAAAAATCCCATAGGTAGCGACTTGATTTTTGATCTTGTCCTTCACCCTAGACAATTTTTGTGAACCAACAAAATCATGAAAAATTATTTCATCTTTTTTCACCACAGAGTTATTCACCCTTTTTTATCTGGTTGCTTGTGTTATGCTTATAGTTGCTTAGTACCTGGTGTCTAAAGATGCGATCCCATTATCTAAGCAAGTGCAACCAAAAATTGTGTTTAACATGCTGTGGCATTCTGCATGACCGTAATTGGTCCAAAACCACGGACAGGCACAGGTTCAAAACCACATTTATATATGTCTCAGCTAGATGTGCAGACCACCCAGGGCTTCACAAGCCCCACAGGCTCAGTTCTACTCTGAACTACCATCAGTGGATGAGAGGCAATGGGTGGGGTCTGCATCAATCTTCCAAGAACGTGCCAGTAACAGAGCACAACCATGACACTGCAAGCCATGCCATTCCATTTACAGTCTTGGGCAGAGGCCATCAATCATACCTAACTTTGTGGAGATTTTTTGATTGAGTGTCTATGATTCTACCATCTTCTACACCAGCTTTTAGATAGGGATAGACAGATGGGGCTCCACACAAGTGGGAAGCTAATGCATAATTTCACTGCATCACCTTGCTCGTACATTTAGGTATTGCTAGCTGTTTATTTCTCCTCCTTCACTTAATCAAACTAAATATAACTTCATATGACTCAAATATGTTAGCTGTCTGTACCGACATGTACACAGCACACCGGAAAGTGTTGCTGGGAACAGCTGCAGCTTTTACAGTATTGCTAGTGTCATTCCTGCCCATCAATACTTTATTGGATCATACCAAAATTTCACTCTGTGCTGCTGTCATGTGCAAGTCATTGAGCTGAGCTTTTATTTCAGCAGCTGTTCTTTCAGCTGAAAGCCATACAGCTGCACTGAGCTGTCAGTTGCCTTGAGAACAATTGCCTTTGGCTGTGTCAGCTCGGCACAGCACAGCGCTGCACATCGCTAACAGCAGTTGTTTCATTTGAGACCTGTAAGCAAAAGCTGTGCCAAGGGCTGAAGCCTCTTATCCATGCTATCCCACCTCTTTAAACACCAGCACCAGCCAAACACACACAATAACCTGCTAACCCCAATGGACCAAAACCAAGTAGTGAACAACTGTAAAGGACAGATCGGGATGCATGATCCAGCAGATATTACTGCATTTGACATCAAATAAAGGATTAATGGGGAGAGAAGTTAGGAACAGACTTCAAGTCAAGGAAAATTAATAGGCAAAAGGGTAGGAAAAAAATTGAGTGAGGATCCTCCCTTTTTTAAACTATACTAGCACTTGCACTTTTCCATGGTACTACACGTGCTATCTACAGTGAGCAAATCAAGCACAAGTCTAAGAAGACAAGTGGTCCCCGTGATCTCAGGGTGGCTCACATGGGTGGACTGTTCACTCAGGCTGTTAAACAATCCCATACCAAATACACTCTTTCTAGACTATTGGCACATTGATAAAGTAACCTGTCCTTTGTAATAGGGTAGATTCTTTTTGTTAGGGCTCAGGCAGTGAGCCTTCCCCCTCAGGGGGGATTAAAGTGTGTTTTTTTTGTTTTTTTTTTTTTTAAATTTTTATTCTGCTCTTTGATTTCATCGCCATAAGGCCCGAATTTCTTCTCAGCACCCTGGGCATTCTGCTTACATTGCCTGGTACTGCTTGGTTTCCCAGTGAATGGTGTGCTTTTTGCTCAGGTGTGTTGGCTTTACTGTCTGTCTCCCATGAAAAAGTTCAAAAACCTCCCTGATGCTGTTATCTGAAAGGAGCAACTTTCAGTCTCAAGGAAAAACTCAGTGCTACATTTCCTTTTTTTTTTTTTTTATCCATTAACACCTAAAAAAAAAAAAAGTTGTATAGCTGGTAATGAACCAGAGAGAATGTTGGATATGGACAATTGTCAAAGTCCAGTACTTATCTATCTCCCAAACAGTAAAACAGTAGCAGTACTGATCTGCTCTGAACGGTATCTCGTTCAAGATGGGTGCACTGTTCATGCTGTTTTTCCTTGTGGTCCTAGGTTCATTTCCAATTCAAGGACCCCTGTCTTCCCCAAATCACTCATGATTTCACTGAAGCATAGCTGCATGGTCTGACTGTCAGTGACAGCCCCTGGAAGCAGCAGCTTGCAGGGTGCAGCATGCAAAGAATCACTTCCTCCTCACTCAGAGCACTGCCACCTGGCTGAAGAGAAGAGCCAAGAGCTCGCCGTTCAACCTGTCATGGGGATTTATACCTCTGTGGAAGGTTACGGATTGCAGCCGCCACTCTGGGCGCTTTCTGTGCCAGGGATGCCACCCAGCAATGCGGGTCCCTGTGTTTCCAGCGCCTCCGTGTACAAGGCCAGCTGCTTGTGACGCAGAGGGGCAGGCGAGGTCATGCCAAGAAGGGCTGTGAGGAGCCCCGAGAGACCTTTTTCGTCTTAGCTCCTCCAAACCTCCTGCTATGAGACCTGCTTTCCATTTAATTCTGCTTGGTTCGAAAAGAGAGACAGGGCTCATGCTGCCATTTCTTCCCAAAATGTAACCTAAATGACATGTTATACATGCTGAATTCCTAAGACACAAGTTTTTCCTTGAAAAAGACCCCACACCATTGGCAACTATACTACAGCAAGACCACCATCCTTACTGAGACTTAGGGTACAATGCTTACAGAACACCACACCTCACATCAGGTGCAGGAGCCTTTCACTTCTCTGGGTTAAAAACCAGATAAATAAATGAACAAGTTTTCTTGGACTTACTTTAAAGTAGACAGGATAGGTTAGAATACTTTATATGGGAGATGGTCCTGTCCTCCATCTCCCTCAACTACTGAATGATGAGATACATGGTTGGTAACATGGGGGGTGCCTGACAATGACACTTTAAATTCATATTAAAGACTTAACCCAAACAACCATGCTCCCTGTAAGCATCTGAATCAACCAGATATGCTAGACCCAATATTTTTTCTGATCAAAAATCATCATGGTTGAATTCACAAAAAGGCTTTGGAGAAATGACCTCACATGACCAAAAATCTTTAGCTGAGAAAAAACTCAGTTCCATTCTCTAATTTTGCATATGTATTTATAGTAACTTATGCTTGAAGTTGGAGAAACATTATAGTACTTTCCTTGGTGGAAACAAGAAAAGACTTACAGCTTCTCCAGTGGAAACTGATGAAACACAAGTGCTCTTGGTCTTGCCAGCAAGAGACTGATGGCTGGAGAGAGAGGTTCTGAATGATGATTCATTTACGGAGCCTCTCAGGAGGTCATTCTTCGATATTCGTATCAGGAACCGCAAGCAGGGAACAGCATTGTGGATGGTTTTTCTGAAGGAAAATGGGAGAAGAAAAAGACAAACTACTTAATGACACACTGACGATGCAGTTTTGAAAATGGTGTGGTGACAGCACTGTCTCTTTCCATAATCTCAGCATGGTTTTTGTTTTTGATTGACTTAAAGACCACATGGAAACAGCAGGGTATAGCTAGTGGAAAGTACTCAACTGAAAGACCAAAAGGAAAATAACAGGTGGCTTCAGAGCCTTGGCTCAAAACACCCATGGAAGAGCTGCATGGATGAGTAGCAAGAACTGAAAATAGCTTGAAAAACATGATTGCTTCCAGTTATAAGGTTAACCCAGAAGACTTTCAGGTTAGCTACTATGAAGGTCTTCTCTGTGCTAAGACACAGGAGGAGTGGGCCAGAAAAATCAGATATTGCTATTCATTTCTATCATAGTAACTCCCAAAACTCCTGTCAGGAATTAGCATCCTCTTCTGCCCTTCACTGGCAAAACAGAGAATGATCTAGGTCTGAAAGAACTTAAAACATGCCTTAGTCATTAAAGAAAAACATCAGTAATGGTTATATAGCTCTATTCCTCCCAGGCCTGCGTGGAGCAGAGAGCCCAAGAGCCTTCCTTGAGCAATGCCAGCTGGCCTTGCTCCTCACTGCTGCCAAGGACTGGCAAGGTGATGCTAAGCAGAGAGCTGCATTTCAGAGAATCATTAAGGTTGGAGAAGATCTCTAAGATCATCTGGTACAACCATCACCCTACCATCAATATCACCCACTAAACCATGTCCCTAAGCACCACGTCCAACCTTTCCTTAAACACCTCCTGGGACGGGGACTCCACCACTTCCCTGGGCAACCCCTTCCAATGTCTGACTGCTCTTTCTGAGAAGAAATGTCTCCTCAGTTCCAACCTGAACCTCCCCTGGCGCAACTTGAGGCCATTCCCTCTAGTCCTATCACTGGTTATCTGTGAGAAGAGGCTGACCCCCAGCTTCCCACACCTTCCTTTCAGGTAGTTGTAGAGAGCAATGAGGTCTCCCCCGAGCCTCCTCTTCTCCAGACACAACAACCCCAGCTCCCTCAGCCGCTCCTCACAGGACTTGTGCTCCAGGCCCTTTGCCAGCTTCGTAGCCCTTCTCTGGACACACTCCAGGGCCTCGATGTCCTTCTTGTAGTGAGGGGCCCAAAGCTGAACACAGTGCTCGAGGTGCGGCCTCACCAGAGCAGAGTACAGGGGGACGATCACCTCCCCCGCCCTGCTGGCTACACTATGCCTGATACAAGCCAGGATGCCACTGGCCTTCTTGGCCATCTGGGCACACTGCTGGCTCATGTTCAGGTGAGCACTGACCAACACCCCCAGACCCTTTTCCTCTGCACAGCTTTCCAGCCACTCTGCCCCAGGCCTGTAGTGTTGCATGGGGTTGTTGTTGCCAAAGTGCAGGCCCCAGCACTTAGCCATGTGGAACCTCATCCCATCGGCCTCTGCCCATCAATCCAACTTGTCCAGGTCCCTCTGCAGGGCTTTCCTACCCTCTGGCAGACCAACACTTCCCCCGCAACTTGGTGTTGAACCAATTTAGTATAATACCTTCACAGTATCACGCAATACATCACTTCAGCCTGAGACACAAAGCAAATACTGGCTCAAAGCTCAATGAACAAGTCAAGGAGCAAAGTGGGAACAGAGTGTATGGAAAATAACTGATGCATAGGACTTTATGGATCAATGGAGGATGTATAGCCTATTGACTTTACACTGAAATACAAGTGGACATATATTGTAAAATCCTTGCTTCTAGCACAATTTGGTCTTTCTTTTCCACCCCCCCCCTGTGGATTCTATAGCTATCAGGTTTATTGATTAACTAGTGAATTTTAAATCAGCATTTCAGTTCTCAGAAAAGATCACCCATATTAAAATCTCTGACTGTTGGACAACAGCATAAGGTCACTGATTTATCGATCCAAAAAAAATAAATAAATAAAGGAGAGGAAGGAGAGGAGAGGAGAAGGGATGGGGTGAGGAGAGGGGAAGGAGGGATATGGGACAGGCAGGATGGGACACTATGATACCACCACTAGCAAACCCCAATCTTTGGCAAAATCAACTATCATGGTATACTCAGACTTCTGCACATTGTTCCTCTCTATCTCCAAAGGCAACTGAAAAAGCACCTACAGCGGAGACAAGGACGGCAGAAAGTTTTCTGCCTGCACTATCATTCCCAGTTTTGCCAAGATGACTGCTGGCAGAGCTACACTGAGCTGCCAGGGATGCTCGAGGCTGCCTCCATGGTGCTGGAGAAGAAAAAGACAGTCTGTGTGGGGCTGTAAACTATTCAATAACTTCAGCTTGATGCAAAACATCCCATCCTCTTAGTTAAGTGGGATTTCGTGAAGAGACTTCCTCACACTGGAGGTTCAAGGAATCGATGTCTGATGGTGAATTTTCAGGGGCAACATATGTTTGATGTCTTGAGGGACCAGAGTTTTGATTTGACTGGTATTTGAAAGGACTGTTGAGGATTATTTTGTAGACTGAGGATTTTGAAAGGGGTTTTAATACTACATATGTAAAACACAAAATAGGTATAAACCTGAGGTGCTTATTTAATGACATTTTTGAATTACTCTGAAATAAAAGAATCATCTGAAGTCAAATATGCTGTAATTGCAAATAGCTTTTAGAGAAAATACCGCAAATCAAAATTATTCATGATTATTCAGTTATTTTTGATGTAGCAATTTTGAACAAATCATTTTTATTTTTTTATTTTCTTTTTTTGGTAAAACTGGGTCTTGATTGCAAGCAATTTGGACACAGTGATGCAGAATTTCCCTTTTTACTATGAATGAATGATTACAAAACCTAAAACTTCCAAAATCTAAGGAAGTTCCTGCAATAACTAACACAGCCAAGCAATGTTCTCTAGAGTTCAAATACAGGTTGTTAAAGGAATGAAATTTTCTTCCCTCACAGAACACCATTTCATGAAATTAAGGTTTGCATGCTTTTACTTACTTAACATATTTGTTAATTTCAGTGATGTTCCAGATGTTTTTTGTTTGTTTGCTTGTTTGTTTTTACTGGTAGGAATTGGTGGGTGGAGGCTTATATAACAACCTCTAAGAACTTCTCAGTTCTCAAAAGCCAAGTGTTAGCACAGAGATCCACATTGCATTTTCAGTTACATTCATTGTAACATACTTTTTTTATTGCAAAGAAATCCCACAAAAGGGTTCATTTGATTTGTCGAGATATTAAGATGCAGCACCAGCAATTCTCTGTGCAAAATAGCAGCCTGCTTTGGTAGCATTACACTGTCATTTTTATCTGTACCTGAATTCTTTAGATCCTGATCTCTAGGTACTGTTTTCAAGTAAGATTTCAAAAAGAAATCAGATTTAACACAGTTCAGTAGTTCCAATGCAAAACTGCAGTTTACTACTACCCCTGCCAAACCCTTGACTCTTGGGCCTGAACAGACTAGTCCATTAAGGATATTATCGGATAAATTACTTTAAAGGCATAATGTGAAAGATTAGAAGATTCAGAAACTATCCAGAAATGTTGATCTTTACATACATACTCATTACTCACTGTTAAAGCAGAATTGGTCCTGCCAACATATTTTCACCAGCTGACTTGTTGGCAAAACGTAGCTGCTTTTTCAGTTTTAAAGCTGCATGCTTGTTTCACCACAAGGGACACAACATTACTCCTTTTCCTGACTGGATGACTCCCAAGTCTATAAAATATCTTCACAACAACTGCATAAACACTTCTGTTGTTGATATGTCTTGAAATATAAATTAAGAAGCAGGGCAAAAAAATTAAGAGAGTCTCTGAAATCCTGTTCTGGCATGAGCCTTTTTTCTTAATGCAGCCTTACATGGAAAAGCCCATGCTGGTAGGAAAAGAGTAATTGAAGAAGTACACTATATGGTATCTGCTTTGAAAATACACACTTGTAAAAACAATATAAGGAATTACTGAACACAACAGCTGTGGTTCAGAAAACTAATACCAGGTTCAAAATGTGTCGGACATCCACGCATATCTTCTCATTAAACTCCTGTAAGCCATGGGAGAGCAGTCATTCTCTATTCTAAACTAAAATACTCTTTAACCTTCAAAAGCTAAAATGGACTCAGGTCTTTTGGAGGATGCAAAAGTCTTAAGGTAGCAGATATCTTGTATGACCAAGATACGTGTTGTCACCGTTTCTGGGTATATTTCTTCTAGCCTTCTAAAAAGCTTTAAGGTTTGTTTGTTTATTTACAACCACACCTTCATTCATCAGATATTTAAAACAATTAGCTCTCTATGTTCCAGCTCCAAAATCACAGTTTCGGGCAATATAACAGCAAATTTTCCACTTCACGGGCTAGACAGACCTTGTGCAGACGACCAACCCTGCCATCTAGTGGCAATTCTACATTTATCTCCATGTCATCCCCGTCTTTCCTCCAGATTTATCACGTCCCTAAACCTTTTGCTGCATTTTTGGAAAGTATTTTAGAAGCTTTAATAGGTGTGACTGACTTTGCCACTTCTTGAACATGTTTCTCAGCTGAAGCTGGGAGAGCATTTCTAAATAAAAATGTTGCTTTCAAAAATGGTCAGTCTCCGGGATGCACTGGGTAAGTTTGTCCTTGTTTGAAACCATTCAGCAGAGCACTATGCTGTCTCATTCTCTTGCAAAAGAATTTTATAAATCCTTTTAGGACCACACAACTGAAGAGACAATAATTTTGATGTGTCCATACTACACATCTCCAGGTCCTAGGTAGCCCAAAGAGCAGTATTTCAGTCTTTTATACAGTGAGGACACAAATGGGTGACCTTTCTGCAATGCAAGGTGATTACTTCTCACACTTTTCCTAAACACTGGAGAAGGCTGGTCTCTTAGAGACCCACTGGGATGTTTGAGAACTGTAAAGAAGTTATTAATGGAGATTATAATGAACCTTCTTCTGAGAAGGGAAAGGTGTCTGATTCATTGGAGGTGCCTTCTATGGGGTATTAACTTATCATTCTATTCACTTATTCTTGTAGGTTTCCTATCAATTCGACAACATACAGATATTTTTTGTACAACTCACTGTTACCTCACCTCAGCGGGAACAAACTGCAAAGGACAAGGATAAAAAGCATAATTCATACCTTAAGGCTCAGAAACTGATTCACTGTCTGTGAGAGAGTTAAGAAAGAACTAAAAAGGAAAGAACAGTTAGCTAACCATGCAGCTGGTTGAGACTGAACAGTGTTCGGGTATTTGTAAGTGAAGTTGTGCTGGGCTAGCACAGTTTTCTGTGTTAAAACATATACTAATTCATATCTGTAAAAATATGTACATTTTGCCCACTCAACCATATTAGTGTATTGTGAAACGTGTATGTGTGTGTGTATATATATAAGTCAATGCTAATATTTTTGGTAAAGGCAAAGAATGGAAAGGCTCTCCAAAAGTTTATCTGACACAACAAAATAAATATGAAAATTGAGCTTTTGGAATAGACTTCTTTCCACAAAGGAGAGTATTTCAGAAATGTTTGCTTTACTTTTTGAAGATAAATACTTACTGACCAAAGTTAGAAAGCCTGCTAACCAAAAGGCAGTATATTCAGAATATTTGAAAACCTCTCTCATTTCCAGGGATCTCCACCTGCATTATCAGCTTCTTAGAGCACTCACTTGGCACAGAATATCTGTGAAGATACTATTTGCTTCTTACAGAGTTTTTCCCAAAATCAGTTAGTACTGAAGCTTCAGAAAACCAAGATTTGAACATTCGCGTCAACTTGATGACATGATTTATAGGCCACACTGGTTGTGACCCATTATCTGTAGAGTGCTCTTTAGCTGATATGGCAAGAGATGACCCTGAGCACCACCATGTCCTCCCATTAGCTGCGGTGACATGCAGCCCCATCAGAGCAGAGATGTGAGGGGAAAGAAAAATGAAAGGAGGGACTGATACCCTCTGCGGGCCACTCTTGAGGCCACATCTGGAGCTCCACATGCAGTTTAGTCCCCCCTGTACCAGATGGACATGTGGCAGGGTCTGACCACCAGCATCCATGGGTTGGAGCATGCACTTCACAGGGCAAGGTTGAAGGAATGGGGGTTGCTTGTTCATTTTAAAAAGCACCTTTGCATGTAGAGTTGTAAACATACCTATGCGCTTACTGTACCTGTATCTCGGGTGAATTATTGCATATATGATGGGGTTGTAGATTGCAGAAGCTTTGGCAATAACAGCTGGCACAGATTTGGAATACGGAGTTAGTGTGTTGCCTCGGCTAAAACAAAGGAAAAATCATTGCAGGGAGCTATGCCATGGATTAATACTAACTTACTGAAACATATCGCTCTTTTTGACTGCTTTTGCTTTGTGGTATTGTGGTAAGAAATCCTGCTGAAAAGTTAATTTTTCAAACTTATTCTTTGCTCAGATGAAAGGCTTGCTTTTGGCAGTGTATACTTGGTTTCATTTATTTGGAAGAGGTGAAAGACATGCAAGTAATCGGTTATCTATTCAGGGATAACCATGTGACTGACTGTGTAAGCTTGAAGTCTAAAATGGGACTGTTCATCCCACTACTTTGAGTTTCCTCTTCCTTCTGTAGCATTTACAGCTAGGTCACTGACACCCATTACTGTGCAGTACGGATGCTTTTGCTAGAAGATTTTAATTTTTATTCTGGCTTATTTCTTATTGCCAAACTCTTTTCGCAGATAGTCACAATCTACTTCTTTATTTTTTAAAAATATATATTTTTGGATACCCTACAAACATCAACAGTGATTCTTTGTCACATGTGATCAACACAAGTGCAGGATAATTACAACTAATGTCGATGGAATAGTGCGTGCACTGACAAGACAATAGGTCCCCTTTATTAGGTGACAAAAACGGTAACTCCTCCATGAAACCAGAATTCATGCAAGAAAAGTATCATGGGGGAGAGGAAATAATGTGTACCAAAAATAACAGATAAAGCATCATAATTAAAAACGCACATAAGAACTAGACAAATAACCCCTTTGCTGAATTTATGCACAAGGATATAGTTGTGGTACAATGACAGTGGTGGCACTAAGGGACATAGTTTAGTGATGGAACTTAGTAGGTCAAGTTGATGGGTGGTCTTGATGATCTTTAAGATCTTTTCCAACCTAGATTATTCTATGATTCAGTAAAGGGCACAGCATCACCTCTAATTAATAACTACTTAAAGCCTTTCCAAAAAAAGGAATGCTAATCATATAAACATTTTGGTATAAGTGCTTTTTTGAATTATGTTTCCACTTACCCTGCCCAGGCAATCAAAGTGACACAAGCATATGGAGACCAGGACAAGACATACACAATGATGACCACAAAAGCAATTTTGGCCAATTTCCATTCATTCTTGATGGACTGAGAGAGGTAGGATTTCCGGCTGCAGGATCCTAGCTTTTGAACATCTCTGTAAGGAAAAAAACAAAACAAAACAATAACCACACAAATACATCAGCACCATCCTGTGAAGAAGCTAGGTGCAATGTCTCTAATGCATTCTCTAATTCTCTAATGCATTTTGCATGTGTGCAAAAATGAAGCAGATTGCATCTTTCCTGCTCTCACTCTTCTTTTGTCCTCTGATAGTTAAAAATCTAGAACATAATTAATGTAGTATGGTCCCAGGCATTTTGTTTGGGCTCAGTCTGCCTGTGGGACTGAGCTAGAGAAACCACTGGGACTACAGAATGGTGCTGACATGTCCTTATGCTGACACACAGATATCCCCTACCCCTCGTTGCTCTCAGAGGTGAAGCAAGGAAAAGCACAGTTGGATGCAAAAATGAAATCTGATGACTTTTCATTTTCAAGGGAGAAAATCCAGCTTACTGAGTAACATGTGCTGGGATAGCCTCACTACTCTGAGGAACACAGCCCAGAACACTTAGGGAGACATTTTTACTTCCCTGCAGGTTTACTCACTAACAGTTTTGTCAAAATATTTTTGCCAAGTATTTCTGCCAAAAAGCCTCACATCAATTCCTCTTCACACATCAGAAAAACACCCTACACTTTAATTAAAAAATAAATAAAGAAAAATAAAGTTTTTATATAATTTATCATAGAAATAACTTCTACATATCAGTGTTGTTAAAGGAAGACCTGTTTCAAATTGAAGACAATAATTACCAGCCAGCAGGATAACAAACTGCCTCCTGATATACTGTGACCATACCTATAAAGTGAGTTTACTGTATTGTGAGTGAAAGGCATAGAAAAATCTTATGGACACTGTGCTTCACGGACACTGTGTTAAGGATGCAATCTTTCCTCCTTCATTTGGTATCAGATATGTAAACATAGAGCACACAAACAATAAACAACAACCAAAAAAAACACAAGGCCAGAAATAGAGTTCAGTAAGAACTTCAATTTAGGTATATAGCTACATGTTTGTAATAGCCTTTGCCAAGTAAAAACACCCAAATAACTTCAACAAGTGCTTGCAAATAGGCATAGAAATAAGCCACTGGAGGTGATGACACTGCAAGCAGCAGGAATGGCTCACAACTTCAGACGGTGTTGGATCAGACAACAGACAAGTAATATTCTCATTAGAGGAAACAAGCTGACAAAATGAAATTCCTTTACAGATCTAGCACCCTCTTGAATTTTTACTTCAACCCTACAAATATAAACCAAGGCTTTTGGAGGAAAAAAAAAAAAAAAAAAAAAAGAGTCCTAACAAACGTAGCCAAATTTTGTGTGGGGGCGTATTTATCTGCTTTAGTGAAGCACAGGGTTTTCTGGGATGCCTGTCTTAAATAAAGCTGTCAAAAATCTGAGGACTGTTACACTTATAGAGCAGCTCACAGGTAGGTGATGCTCCCATTGCTACATACTATTTAGGATGACCCTTGGGGCGGACAACCATACTGGAGTGCACAGGAACCATGTTCCTTTTATTGCAAATCTGAAATACAAAACATCAAAACTATCAAATTATCTGAAGTACTATTAATTACCACACTCTGGACTAAGATTAGAACTACCTGAGACTACTTTGTCCTCTACTCCAAAATGCATATCCTTTCCATTTTTTACACTGGCAAAATTATTTCTTCAGCTGCAGCTGTTAGTTAACTTTACTTAGTTAGTTTAACTCTGCCACTTTATCTCCAGTTTCAATTCAGATTAATTTTAGATTCAGATTTAACTGCATCCTAATTTGAGAAAATCTTCTAATACAAGAAAAAAGGAGTTTTACATATTTCAGCTTACCTGCCGGTACTTCTTATGGCCAGGAACATAAGTAAGTAGCAATGGAATATTATTATCAGGGGAATAAAAAATACACAGCAGCATAAAATCATGGTGTAACTTCTGTTTGCAGGGGAGTAGGTTACATAGTCCCATGTACAGGAAATCATCAAGCCCTCAGGCACATAGGAACCTATGAAATACATGGAATATGTTATTTGCACATACGCCCAAAGCTTGTTTAGTCACCAATCCAACAACTGAGTGATCAAAATAAATGTCATGCTGTACAGATAGTCAAGAGCTACGTTGGCTGTATTATAACGTGTGATCTGAGAATGCAAGTGCACACATGGAGAAATGGTCCTGACTGCCAGACTCTCAGGTATACCTAAATCACGGTCTGCAGCTTGATCTTCTTGAACAGAGCCCAGGGCAAAACAAAAACAAACAAAAAATCAGGGCACTGCACTGCAATAAACATAGATAATATGGTATGACAGCAAACCACAAGACAGTATCTATGCATCCATTCAAGAACTTTTCTGAAATCTTATTTTTTCATATCCTGAGCAAGGCAATACAGACCGTGCAGGGAACACTAGAAGAGAGAGCAAGCAGATGACATACTCCACCCGAAGAGTGGGGCCACACTCCACCCCAGTGAGTACAGCCACACGACAGCAATGATCTGCATGGTGCGTTTCTTTGAGGTCCACTGGATGGATCGCAGGGGCTTGGTGATCACCAGGTAGCGGTCAACAGAAATAGCTAACAGGGTCATCATCGAGGTTATTCCAAAGAGCGCTCCACAGAAAGCATACAAGTCACAACCTGAAGCAGAAAATGGCAATGTCAGTTTTTTTCTTTTCTTAAACAGATATTTGTTTTCTCTCACAGTCTGACATGACAAATTTATTTACTTTTGTTTTTTTTTTTTTTTTGGGGGGGGGGGGGGTGAGGGGGGGGGGAGTTTAACTTGGCTCAGAGATTCTCTCCCATTAAAAGAATATTCTTAGCCTCGCAATTGCATAATTATTAAGTGTTCATTAGGAAAAACACAAATGTTAACATGTGCATTTGTATTTTATTAACAAGTCCTACTCTCCACCGTGGGCTGCAGCTGGGAACCTTTTGTCAATGGAAAACTGCCTCAAAGAAAATCCAGTCTAATTAATGTTACTTTTTCCTGGACTGTTGCCCAATATATTGATCTTAACAGGCTGCAGCAAATATCTGTCTGCTAATGACAAATGGATGTCTCAGAAAATGACTTTGGTTTATATGGCTTCAAAATGTAGGAGCAGCTTAAATTTGATGGCTAAAAGACTAGCTGTAAAACATAGCTCCAGCTCCTATTAAATGCAGCATTTAATAAAATATTTATATTTTATATTTATTTATATACATATATTTTTAACTGAAACAAATTTTCCCCTCCTCTTTGCACTCAGGCATTGGACTAGCAGATGAAAAGTTGTGGAGTTACACTGTACCAAACCTGATTCAGAAACCCGTGTTGAATGATCCCTCACTACTTGAGATCCAGTGTCACC
Source organism: Cygnus atratus (assembly GCF_013377495.2). Lineage (NCBI taxonomy): Eukaryota > Metazoa > Chordata > Aves > Anseriformes > Anatidae > Cygnus > Cygnus atratus. The sequence continues at coordinate 9,460,456 of NC_066365.1, forward strand.
CCATGTGGTTCCAGGCAATAGCCCATGAGGAATGGCAGACAGTTGCAATACCAAATTCAATCTTAAAACATACTTTTAAAGTAATCCCCAATTAAGGGCCAAATCCCACTCAACCTAAATAAATGGTTTAATTTGTGGCAGTGTGATAATTTATACTAAGTAAAAAAGATGTGGTCTACTTTTACCTAACGGCATAAGCAAGACTGAAAATATCCTTAAATTTGCAGAGTTTATATTCACAGACACTCCTCAACTGACTATTGTTATTTAAATCTTTTAATTAAGTGTGAGATTCCTAGGGAGAATGTTAGTGGATATCAACATACATTTCTAAGTGGTTACCCGTTCTTAAACTAATAAGGAAAAATATTTATGACTTAATAAGATTTTTCTACCCATCTTTAGCCATGGCATCTGCCCTTACAACCTAAAGAATCACTTGATTTACGTGTTGCTGTTGACTACTTTCTTTCCAAAATAAAGATGACACAAAATATGTGCCATCATGTGGAACGATCATGTTAAGAACCTGGGTTGTCACCACAGAGTCTTGTTCAGTTCTTTCCATTGCACAAGCCTAGACTGTTAGTGTTAAAACAGGATGCAGGCAGTGTGGAGTTGCTGAGGGATGAATTAGTGTTGAAAAGTACCTATATCTCCAAGGATCCACCCTCTGTGCAAGCTGTTGACAAAGCACATTGGTGCCTGAGAAGCTGACATCAGGAAGTCGCTCACAGCCAAATTCATTATAAAGTAGTTTTGGGGCGTCCTCAGCTTCTTGTTGCTTAAAAACAGATGAGAAACACATGACTTTAAATAGACTAAATGAACAATCAGTAAGTTCATAGCTTTACTTACTTGCATAAACAAACACTCTCCAGGTGGAATGGGTGGTTATATGCCACCATCAATTGCCAGCCACCTGTCAGTTACTACAACTATAGATGTAGTCATTTCAAAATGGTGACTGACAAATGCAGGGGGGATAAAATGGATCCTTTCCTCAACCAGCAGAGGAGAATTCCAGCTATTTTGAAAAATATGGCTTTGTTCAGGGAAGAGCAGTCTGCCTCTTTCCTAGGGTCCCTGTAAGTGCACCAACACCAAGCATGTGCTGCACAGTGCAAACCCAGGCTCTGACACAGGTTAAAGAGCAGAAGAACCTGCTTTTGGTAATCTGGAGTTACAACCTTTTAGGAATCCATCAACTGGTATTTGAGACTACCCTTGGCTCTGGCTAAGAGGAGAAAAGATACCAGTAATGGAATAAAGAACCTCTCTCTTACTTTGCATTATACGGTTGAATATTCCCTTATTGTTCTGATCAAATATTAGCCCCACAAGGCACATGAATTCATGAGTTCACCTCACCTTTACCTTACAGCTGGCAATTCTGATGAATATACTAAGAAGGTGTAATGCTGAACTGCTAGTCCCTCAAAGTGGAACTGTTTTGCTTGCATGGAGAAGTAAAAGCCATGATACCTAGAGTTTGAACTCAGGACTTTTCACAGTGGCAGGTACAGAGAGAGGCATCTTTGCACATTCTGTTGAATATAGGAAGCAAAGAGGACTTAATAAATAGAGGACTTCATAAATAGCTTTATTCTTGGAAACTGCATGCAGCAATTCTCAATAGCTTGAAATGAATCTTCTTTTCTCTGAGTGTCTTCTTCAGCCAATCAATTGAGGCCTCTCAGATGTGCTTCTGAAATACCAATATTTGCAACTAGCAGGAATTCCTTTCCTCTTATTAATAAATGAATACTGAGAAATTAAGATAGTTGCAGAAGTGTTGAGATGACTAATAAAGTCACGGCTTTCATAACTGTCTGCAATAACTGGGTGAGAGGGGTGTAGAACTCATGTCTTTGCAGGTGTTCATCTGCCTATGGAGAGTTTTCTACTTCGACAGCTTAATGCTTTCATTTTGCCAGCTAAAACAAACAAATTTCAAGAAAATTTGAGAGCTTGTGCTGCAAAAATCATGAAGTGATCTACAGCTGCGAGAAATTCAGTTTTCTCCCTCATATAAAACCCAGTTATTCAAATCAACTATACTTACTTTTTCAGCTTAAACATTTAAGAATAGTAAACTAAAGCTTGATTCATAACCCCACTGGTGTTTCTGTCATTGTAGACCCACTCAGCATCAAAATGCATAATGACAGCAAACAGCGAGCAAGAAGGATTTGGAAATCTAGCAACACTGTGTGGGGTTGAAGGCAGCTATTTATTTTTTTCATGAGCTTTTTGCATACTCTAGCTGCAGGACAGTCTAGGCTGATTGGAAGAGCATAATTTTTTGTCAAATAACCTGCAAACTCTACAGGGGGAGTGAAGCAGTCTGCAACGTAGGGACTGCTGTTTCTATTATTAAAAGTATCAAACTTTTATTTAAATTTTTCATTAGAAGTATTACTAAAACAAGGTTCTGTATATTTATTTCTTTATTTTCGTAGATTCCTTAAAACATGAGTAATTTATGTGGGAGTATATCAGTGATGTGCATGGATGCATGTGGGGTGTATGTCATTGATGCCATCAGCCTTTGCTTGGAGATTTAATCCAAGAGGAAATCAGTGCAGAACATCTGCCCACAGGCACAAACAAACTACAAGGCAAGTCAGATTAACCGTGAAGGAAATACCTGTAAAATGCATAGAGAACTAGGAGGTTTCCTATGATGCCAATAGAGCCGATAACAAGAACACATGTTCCTACAGCGTAAAGAACATGGTCAGGGATCTCTGCCTTGGTCACAGAATGTTGCTGGGTGGCCATGCTCAAATCCTGGATGGGAGACAGAAGAAAAGGAGAACTGAGCACATTCAAAACATGTATTCCAGGGGACACTTGCTCAGCACATCAAACTGGTGAAGGGAGGCAGAGCACTCGCTTCCAAATCAAATAGACACATTTGTGATGTTATCACATCCCCTGTAAATCAAGTGTCCTTCAAGTAGCCTTCATTGTTTTGTTTACCACTACAGAACAAAACAGAACACACACACACACAAACCCACAACAGCAACAACAGGCAAAACTGACTGGAATAATTTTAAGGGAATCGTTTTGGTGCTGATGTGAAAAAAGAAAAGACAAGCTAACATAAAAAGTGCTAAAGGTAACTGCTACACTTTGGGGTGCAGAACTAGCTGACACAACACAAGGATCAGTTCAACAAGGAATAGCCCATCATACTTTCAAGTTTGTTGGAAGACTGCTAAGGTGCCCTGAGAGGTCACAGGGTCTCCCTCCTTGGAAGTGATCCTGGGCAACCTGTTCTAGGTGGCCCTGTTTGAACAGGTGGGTTGGACCAGATAACCTCCAGAGGTCACTTCCAACCTCAACCACACTGTGGTTTTCTGAAATCCCTCCCTCAGCCTTCACAATTACAAACATTAAAATCGCCCAAACACCCCCAAGCCGCCTATGCAGACTTACCGTAACGTAAAAACTGGGAAACCATCATGGGAAAGGCAGGACAGCAGAGGAAAAACACAGCAGCAATAGCAATGCCTGTGTAAGTGCAAATACATCAAATAGCCTTGACACCTCTTTCACTGCTCTTTATCACCAGCGCGTGAAGAAAAACAACCATCTGTGTATTTTTTGAAACAAATTCAGACTTACCACTGGCTGAACACAGTGGCAGGACAGCCTACAGCTAATCCACTCAGCTCTCATTAGTGTTATCAATGAGTAGAGTCCGAATCGCCAGCCTGGTGGCAATTTTTATTTACCAAGTCAGGTAAACAAGTTTCAAGATGAACAGGTTCAAGATGACAAACATCACCCAGCTGGAGATATTGAAGAGACCATTTGGAAATGGTGAGAATTCTCTGTGGTTTCTACTTTCCAGTTTCCATGATCTCCTACACTGCTTTTTCTCCTTTCTGCCTTTTATTATTCCTCGCTTACCTATGAAGCGCATGCACATCAGCTCCTTCCTTGCACAGCGGCAGTTTTCTAGCCATGGGCATTACCATGCTAATTGTGTACAATGCTTTCAGTAATAGGGAGTGAGATGCATAGCATGTCCTGTGCATCCATAAAACAATGGAGCAGAAATGGTGAGAACAAAGTCCCCGGTGCTGAAGCAGTGTCTTAAATTGTACAAAAACTATTGCTTCAAAGCAGAAAGATGATTTCAGGCTTTCTCAGTGGTCTGGCAGACTCTACCCATAAAAAAATGGCATCCTCCAAAGCAGCACCCTCCAAAGTGGCACTGCACCAGCAATATCATCCTTACTGTAGCAGAAAGTAATCAAAGGAAGCATCTGCTGTTGCTAATCGCAATGAGGAGTGTCACTGACATTCCCAGTGGTTAAGCAGCAAGCAAAAATGTCACCTTGCATAGCATTTCTCTTAAAAATGCTACATTTATAAGGGTGGGAGTAGGGGGTGGGGGATGAGAGCTAGTAGTGTAAGAGCAAGCAGTACATGGGAAGCTGGCCCAGTGGGGAAACATAATCATGGCTGTTTGGTGGCAGCAAGCACAGGTAGCTTCATGCTTTCAGAAGAATGCTGTCTGGGCCACTTCAGGGCTGTGGCATGCAAAGATCCATGATAAACTCCTCTCCTCTTCCCTCAGATCTAATCTTAATAGAATGTGTGCACTATATCAGAACCCTGCCTTGTTTATGACAGTGCAGGCTAAAGAGGCTAAAAGTGGGTGAGAAAACAAGAGACATTTTTTCTCCCTTTCCTTCTTATCTATTAAACTTGCTTAGGATTTACCTCGATGCAGAGGGGTAAGATTCAGGACAAGTAAGTACTTGCCTGTCATACATATTATGCTTTACTTCTTCATATGGAAGCTCACTGTTGCAGAAACTCTTTTGAGAAACCAACTGCAATATAGTTCACACCCAAAGGTGGCTCTCCTTATCTCTCTGCTGAGGAGAAGCCAACTTGGATGCTCTAGCCCCATTTATTCAGCTACTAGTGGTGAGCTGTGTCTAAAAGCTGAAAAATGTCACAATTTGTAAATTCGGATGACAGTTTGCTGGCAGTACTGAACAAAACATAAACTAGTGATGCTTACAGACTGAAATCTGAAACGCAGTAAATACTGGGGATTTCACAAAGCCTGCGATCTCAGCAAGCCTCTAAAGTGAGGGCTGTTGGATGAACACAAGCTTTGGAGAAGGTATCTTGCCTTCAGAGAAGGCCATAAAATATCACAGCTGTTTTTGCTGTTATGTTAACAGCAGCAAAAGCAACATTAAGATCTGAATGAGAAGATGACTACTTATTCACTCTCTCAGTGCTTCCTTGATAACAAAGTACGTGGCTGGAATCCAGCTGTACAAAATGTGACAAGCTGATAAAGGCAGAACCATTTATAACACTGTAATATGGATCTAAGAAGATAAATGTGCTGATGCATATGTGTATACATATGTATATTTTTCCAACAGAAAGCCTTAACCTTTTATAAAAAGTAGTTCCATTAAACTACTGGAAATTCCTTAAATAAAACAGGAAAAAATAATACAAATGGCTCCAAAGCTAATCAAAGAGAATTTATACCTCATTTTAGTCACATATTTCACTGGTTTGGCAGAGTTCAACAAAAGAAAAAGATAAGCAAAAGATTTAAATACTCTTAAGGTTGAGAATTTAAACTCTATTCTCTTGAATAAATGCTGCTTTTCTAATATATACCCTTTCTCAGCACATAACTCGATGGGAGAAAAACAAGGCTTTAGGATATTCATGGAAGCCTCTTCACTTTTCCTACAACCCTATCTCTGAGAAGCTGTTCTTTATGGTAATTTCAATTAACAAGCTAAATACTTGCTAATGTAAATATTTACTATATTAGGATGAGGACTAGAAACAAACAAAAAAAAATTTGAAGCCCTGGTCATGCACTGTAATGAGAAGCTGCTTTTGCTGGTATTCTCAAAAGCTGTTACAGCCCTATATATTTTTCCAGTACTTATTCTTTCTCCTGAGTAGTAAGAATAAAATTGAACTATGAAAGAATATTCCAAACTGCTGTGACTCTTCCCAACCCTCAGAAAACCAATGTAACCATTACAAAATTTTCCAGATGACTTAGTAACCAGAACAGCAGCTAAGCACAGCAGGTCATGTTCAGTACAGTCAATGTTGTGGCCTTACCAGGTTTGGTTTATATTATTCTCTTTTAGCACCAACATGATATATAGTTAGTGTCAGCTGGTATGAATGAGCAAAAAAGAAAAAAATGGTTTATACTGGTGGAAGGGTCTCATGTTTTAGATTTGGCAAAGTACATATTTCGTATCCATCTCTTGCCATTGCTCGCTAACTACTGGAATACACTATGTGGTTTTACTTCAGGCTGTATTTTCATTTTATTAACAGTGAACTTAGACCCTCTGAGCATGCAGTTGGAAAACTTGCAAAAACAAAGTTTAAAGATGCGCTGCAAGATGCTTCCCCCAGCTTGAGCTTTTCACACTGCTATGGTGTTGTGTGGCTGCTCTGGATTCAGCACAACTAGCCCAATGAACTGTGCTTGTGGGTGCTCTGTATCATCATGGCCACATAAAAGAGGATGAAGAGCCTGTTCTGTATAAGCCAGTCAGGCTCCTTCTCCATAATGACATGATTTAAGAGATAATGAAGGAAGACATTACATTTTGTTCAGCAGATATATTCACTCTTTAATGGGTGAAGCGAATTTTCAAGGGCTCACATGAGATGTTTTCACCTATCCATTTTTCCCCCGGGTTGGCTTTGCCTTCTGCCTTTGTGGTCTTAAGACTGAATCATAAGTCCCCTGCTGAAGACACATCCATTTCCTGAGTGTAGATTTTAAAGACACTGTCCATAATGACCTGATTATTTCACACAAAAATAGAAATGTAAACAAGCAGTCCATGAAGAATGCCAGTAATTGCACCAGGGCCAGCTTCTGGCATACTTGCCTATCCTGTGCTCACTTTCTTTGGCTCCTTCTAAATTAATCTTACAATCACTTGCATTTTGACTGTACAAGATGTTGGACCTGACAACTCGCATAAATCACAATGTGGCCATACTCTTATATGCGATGTGACTACAACATCAAAAAGCTGTCACCTACGTGGCTGTTTAGAGGGCTTTCTTGGCAGGGAAACTAATAGATCTGCAGGCAAATGGAGGATAAACAATTAACAGCTGTCCCTCAACTAGCTGGCAAAGGAAGCAGGCACCAGACATAAAAATAAACTTGGTCTATTTCTCCCAAAATAAAGATGGGAAACTTAACAGACGAGGAAAGTTATTCTACGAGAGCTTTTGTAATTTGATTTTTAGTGATAAAACAATGTCCAAATAATTACAGCCATCCGTTTCTGTCTCCCAGCTGGGGAGATTAATAAAGATTGCAATGCAGAAAGCAATATATTTGGTTAAAATGGGAAAGAAAGGGCAGGTCTGATTCAATGGGTAGGGGTAGGAAATAATAGATCAAATTCAGAAACACTGATGTGATAGGCATTACATGGATAAGAGTACATAGAGCCTTAGTTATGCTCTGATTTTTGTCATGGATATAAGCTCATCTTGTAGAGATGATTTACAGTAAAATGAGCTTAAGGGATTGCTTACATAGAGGATTAATGTGCACTAACAAGAAAGTGAATTAACAGCATAGCAGCTTCTCTGTGCTCATCTGCTACACAGATTCACAAAGCAGAACACAATTTTACTGTACAAAACAAAACAACAAACTCATGCCTATTCAGGCACAACTTGAAAATTTAAAGAAAAAACACAATATTTATGCATGGGAGCAATATTTATGGGGAGCCATCCCCCTGTCAGTCTGCACTTGGTTTTGAGGCAGTTTGTTGAACAAAAACAGCTACCAGGTAATACTTGCCAAGTCCCTTGTAATTTCACTGAGTGTCCATGTAAGGGGCTATTTCAGTATGAAGAACCTCCTGGTTTGAAATGATGACAAAATTTGGTGCTTAATGAATATCTTGTATGTATGAATTCTTGAATCAGCAAATGGAAGATAGTTGCTATGTGGTAACTCTACTAGAGCCAGTGATGGACAGATTCTTAATGAATATTAAATAATTATGGGAAATATTAATAATTATAACATTAATAACAGTATCATATAAATAGCTTTAATTACTAAAAAATAATTTAAAAAATAACCCACAACTTTTCTTGTTCTGTTTAACAGTACTGCAACTACAACACCATAGAGTAAGTAGGGATTAATTTGACACGCAGAGTCAAATCAAACCACAAACATCCACAAGTGGAAAAGTTACTTTCTCTATCAGTCACTGGGCAACACTTCTCTTCCATACTTTGTTCCAATTGGTTCACTTGCCAACATCAGAAACACTCAAACACATTTATAGCGCACATTTGATCAAAAACAACAATTGGTTTAACAAACTGAACTGTGAATGTGATGCATCTCATCCAAAAGTGACAAACAAGGAGAGGAACTGCCAGTGCCTAGTACAACAGGACAGCTAGCAGAGGCAGTTGAGCACTAGAAATCACACATCTGGTCCATACCTAGGCTAGTGTTCATCCCGACTGAGGTTGTAAGTTTGCACTGTTCTTTGCTTACAGAAACATACAGAAGTCATAGCCCTACAGTGCAAAGTAGGGTTGCAGGGAAAACTGAGAGAGGCAAAAAGGTGGGACAGAAAACTAGGGAGGAGAACAAGAAGGAGCAATTACAATCTGTGTATTTTTCTTGGAAAGGGAAGTTGTAACTGGGTATGCAGTTATCAATGCAGATTTGTTTGAGTGCCCAAAGAGGAATTTTTAAAGAAGTCCTGTTTCAGCTCACTTGTGACTTCAGAAAAAAAAAAAGAAGAGAAAAAAAATAGAAAAAAAAATCACATTTGATAATCTAGGGAAAACCCTGAGAATTTTTGCTGTAGTAAAATATATATCTAACTAAATCCATTCCAGCAAGTACTTCTGGGCTGTTACTGAACTGGACAACCAAATGAGAAAAATCATTTCTTATTTGACTTCAAGGCTCATTTGTAGCAAATACTGTGAATACTGTTGTGTCACCAGAAAAACTCAGTGCACAAGTCCCAGCCTGGAGCAAGACAAAAATGACCAAAGGCATGTTTGTGAGCCTCAAATACTAGGTCACTGCAGAGACTTAAATAATGCCAACTGTCTCCCTGACATGAGCGCCCATTAATTTGACTATAAGTCTTTAAGATATCATGTTTAAAAAAATGTTTTCTTCAAGTCTTAGGTATCTGTACTTAAACTTCTCATACTTGCGATCGATCTAACAGCATACAGTTGTGTGTGTGGGGTGGGGGGGTTAGGAAATCTCAAAGAAAAAAAAAAAACACAGCAGAATGCAACCCAAACATAAAGCCAAGAAAAAAATGAATTATTTATAAGTTGTCAATACCATGAGAAGCATAGAATCATAGAATAATTAAGGTTGGAAAAGACCTCCAAGATCATCTGGTACAACCATCACCCTACCATCAATATCACCCACTAAACCATGTCCCTAAGCACCACGTCCAACCTTTCCTTAAACACCTCCTGGGACGGGGACTCCACCACTTCCCTGGGCAACCCCTTCCAATGTCTGACTGCTCTTTCTGAGAAGAAATGTCTCCTCAGTTCCAACCTGAACCTCCCCTGGCACAACTTGAGGCCATTCCCTCTAGTCCTATCACTGGTTATCTGTGAGAAGAGGCTGACCCCCAGCTTCCCACACCTTCCTTTCAGGTAGTTGTAGAGAGCAATGAGGTCTCCCCCGAGCCTCCTCTTCTCCAGACACAACAACCCCAGCTCCCTCAGCCGCCCCTCACAGGACTTGTGTTCCAGGCCCTTTGCCAGCTTTGTAGCCCTTCTCTGGACACGCTCCACGGCCTCGATGTCCTTCTTGTAGTGAGGGGCCCAAAGCTGAACACAGTACTCGAGGTGCGGCCTCACCAGAGCAGAGTACAGATCACCTCCCTGGTCCTGCTGGCTACACTATTCCTGACACAGGCCAGGATGTTGTTGGCCTTCTTGGCCACCTGGGCACACTGCTGGCTCATGATCAGGTGAGCACTGACCAACACCCCCAGACCCTTTTCCTCTGCACAGCTTTCCAGCCACTCTGCCCCAAGCCTGTAGTGTTGCATGGGGTTGTTGTTGCCAAAGTGCAGGCCCCAGCACTTAGCCATGTGGAACCTCATCCCATTGGCCTCTGCCCATCCATCCAACCTGTCCAGTCCCTCTGTACACTGAGGGCGTACAATAACAAATAAACCTGTTAGATGCTCATATCAAGGTAAGCAAACTCAGGTGTCTACCTATCTGGTCTTGTCAGTCAATGTAAACAAGGGGTATGAATAATTCATCTCTTTTATAAGTAATAAGACATGATATAAAAATGTTTCATATGAGAATAATAACAGCAATCAGATGTAACCAAAAAAAGTCAATGTAAATAAATTTTTAATATATTTCTGCTTGTTACAAAGCTATCTAGTTTTTCCATAGGCATATTTTCATCTCTCTAGAGATGAGACAGAACCTTAAAATGTAAAGTCTATTCTGGAAAGCACACAGACAATGCTTTCTATGTACATTCTGAGACATGCTGCTAGAACTGCTGATAAAATAGGATTTGCTTCTCTAAGTAAATGATAAAAAAAAGTACAGCTGAATTGTGCTCCAGTTTGAACCTTATCTGCACCACTTGGGCAGGGGTTATCAAATGTGATGGCATACTCAAAATTTTATAGGTTTTTCAACTGAGCATGTCAACAAAACCCCAGCCTTGGGAAGAACACGGTGTCACTCTTTTTTGTGTATTTGTGGAGAAGCACGTGCTTGTTACTTGCCAGTTTTTTTTCACTGCTTTAATCCAAGTTCCTGTAGCCAACCCTCAAGGCAAGTTTTTTTTTTTCACAACCTAGAAGTTTGAAAGATACCAAAGGCACATTTTCTGAGAATAATTCTGTTCCAGTACAACTGTGGGTTTATAACCAAGAAAGCTATCATTAACTAGGTCTTCAGAAGGTTTTCCCCTACTGAAATCTGCATTCTATTTAAACACACCCAAATCTAACCTGAGAGTGCAAAACCTGAAAGAATCAAGCTCAACTATGACTTAAGCATTTCTGAAGATCAAGGAAGTAAAAGCCTATCACCAGAGGCTGTTAACACTCAGTTGAGCTGGGTGAAGTCCATCTTCCCCTTCCCACCTCCCACAGACTTGCACGCTGACACAGCCAGCTGCTTAATGTGAACCCTGGGACTCTCACCATATCGTCCTCTTGGACACCTTCAAAATGTTCTTGATGCTATGCTCAAAAGCACCCCAAATAACAAGAGCTATATGTGCCCAGGGAGGCAGCAGACTGAACAAATCTAATCAATGTTAGTACTGCATCAAAATTATCTGAACTATCACAGTTCAATGCATGTTTGTTTTCTCCATGAGGGAAAGAATGACTGCTAGCATACAGTAAGAGCAAGGCAGTAGGTAGAAAATTCAGGATTTTTTTTTTTTGAGAGTTAAGTGTGCTGAAGAAAAGCCTATGTTGCTAAAATGTGATATCAGAGTTATTCTTTAGTATAAGAATGTTTGCAGTCTTTGGGGAGAAATCATTTATACACTACAGCAGTAGCATATAAATGCTGGGGGATGCTCACATGCTACATGTTTTAACATGAGCATGCAAAGAACTGTCTTTGTCAATCTACACAAGTTAGCACTGCATTTTGAAATTCTAATCTCTGACAGCAGATATAACATCCTGCTCTGAGGTTTCAAAGAGCTTGAATGCATACTTCTGCATTTTATTAAATAAAAAAAAAAAAAAGAGAAAAAAACTCTTCCTTACTGTTGAAAACCCACAGTGAATCCTTCACCAGCCACCTCTGGTTTTATATAATTCCTCTAGATATCAGTAGTCTTTTCATTGCACTGATCAGCTTCTTGGGGAGGCCTGCTCAGCTGCTGCCAGGGCATCTGTTTGTGAGAGCTGCTCTGTGAAGTGGATCCTGAATTTAAAGGAGATCACATGAAAACATGCTTATTTTTAAAGTCTTCTGTAATAAATAAATCAAATAAATAAGTAAATCAAGAACTGATATCGGCTTTTCAAAGAGTGATTTCAAAATGAAAATGCCTCCTAATAACAGTATTAAGGCAAGAAGTTAATGACTCAGAGTAATAGTCCATATAGTCCTTCTGATGCTACTTTTAAAAATACATATTACTGATATTTTACATCAATATGCCTGTTTGCTCCGCTGCTGGATTATCTGTTCTGTATTTTTTATTCTGTAACTCATGATGAAGTGTGCATGGTGAATGATGAAGGAAGCTTAATGATAGCAGTCAGAACATTCCTCTTTTAGCTACATTTCAGTTATTCTTTACTTGCACTTTTTACTAGCTGAGTGTAAAGAACTGCAGTTTTACCAAAGAATCTGCTCTCTACGTTTCCCTGATTGTTCTGCTGCAGGAAATATTGTTAATTGAAGGCCTGAAACCAGAGACATTCTTCACCAACTAGGGACATTTCCAACAAAATTTTTTGGTCATGGCAAGTCGGGTGGCTGGGCAGTTTAAAGCAAACCCCCAACATTCTGATGCCATTTGCATCATTCCTTCATGAAAGTTTGGGTATATGAAAACTGCTAAAATGAGTCAGACCAGAGGTCTAATAGCTCCCATATCTTACAACTGACAGCATCTGGCAGCAGATGCTCAGGGAAAGAACACTGGAAATACAGCACGTGCACATTGATCTGCTAAATTCAAGCACACTTGTGATACTCTTATGAACTCTGCAGCATTTGATTCCTGTTTAGATCAAAGGAATACCTAATCATTATAAGCTGAGGATTATTCCCATCCAATATCTGCTTGCTTCTATTTGCTTGACAAGTTGCAGCTGGCAGAATTTTCAGTGAGGTTGGTGAAGCACTGAAACAGAGAGGCTGCACAATCTTCATCCACAAGACAATTTCAAAATATTAACGCTATCCCTCCTTGTAGCAAGAAGTGGGACTTGACTATGACACTTCCAACCTAAAATATTCCAGCATGCCATGAACAGAACCTCACAAAAGATACAATTAAAAAATATGTTATTAAGGCATAAGTAAAATTTAATATAATTTCAATTACTTAAGGACAAGTATTCCATCTCAGTAAACTGAAAGCCTTTCTATCTACCTTCTTATACTTTCACAAGGAACTGAGGACAGACAACAAAAAAACAATAAGCCTATAAAGTTGTTTTTTCCCCTAGGTGCTGTAGACTAGCTTTAATAGATATGAAATCTGTACAGGGACCATACTCCTGGATAGGAAGACTGCAGTGCTCTGCTTCATTTGTAGCAGTTTCTCCTACTGTGGCTTCAAGTCCTGCATGAAAAGACGGTTTTTTAGGCACTTCACACCTATTGATTGCACTGGTGGCTACTCTTCTCTTGTACTGTTGAAAATACATGGTGTTTATCTGCACTGTTAGATACCTAAGAATCACTGAAAATCTGGTTTTGTAATATTTTATAATTCATTTCCTAGTTTCACTGTACAACCAGCACACTATGTAATACAATGGTCTAACAAGTGAGACAAAGTTAGTCTAAAAAATTTCCACTAGATACTCTAAATACTATGTCTACAATAGTAAACCACCACAGATAACAAAGATGACTGGGAAGAGAAGTAAATAAACAGGTGAGACATATTCAAAGCAACCCGCGCAATCAGAATTTCTATCTCTGCAAAGAGAGGCATTCACTGCCAAATGAATGCAGATTCTGCAATTTGGCAGTAGTACAACCTCCCCTAGCTCCCCAAAACACAGTAAAACAAACCCTCAACCACAATCATTGTGCTTCTAATCACCTGGCAGGTAAATCTGTAAGGTAATATAATGTCTAGATCCTCCCTTAGTAGAACCTGCCTCTTTAGCATTGCTAAGGGAACAAACTTAGAACAAGTGTGATTGGCAAATCTATATAAGATTAGCAAGCTGTTACAGTACTGAAGACATATTTCAGAGGAAGATTTAAACAACAGTGACAAACTGATATGAAACTGCAATACAAATGTAATTAAAGAGCAATTGCAGCAACCAAAGGACTCCTGGTCCTTTAGTATTTACAGTATTTTATAAAAAGAAATACTTAAATTATGAAGCATGCTTTGACATGTTTGGCATGAATAGGTATGTACATTAAAAGTGACTTCTGTACTTCAAAAAATCCTTAATTATCTCCTGATAGTGCTCATCTTGGAGGAAGCAACATCTCACATGAAAGCAAGTTCCTTTAGCTTGATCTGGAGAAACACTGGGATAACAACATGGTCGTTTCAATATGATCTCTCATTTTAATTACATCAAGAACTATCTTTTCCCCTGAATAACTTCCACGGATCACTTCAAGACCCTAAAAAAAACAATGAAAGAATTAGCACATCTATGTTGGGATGCATCACCTTACACCTGCACAATAATGCCTAGACATGGGGTACATTGCCTTTGCAACATCAGCTTTAAACACTTATGAGCTACCAGAAGAGAGAAGCTCAGCACGAAGCCAGCTTCCTTCTCTGATTTTAGAGGAAAGCGTCATCTTACAAAAGAAGAAGACCATAAGCCAGTTAGGTTCAACTAACCATTTTTACTATATCAAGTCAGAAAGCCATGGAAGCCCCCACTTTTTTTTTTATTCGGGGGGGAGGGGGGGGGAGGGGGGGAAGGGGCATGCCTCTTGCCTCTTATCTCAGACAGAAACAGTTCCTTCTGAACCTTTCTTTTTTAAAAAGCATATAACCAAGCTGGTGAAGTAATATGCACAAGACAATTTCCCAAAACAAACTAAGTCTATTGCTCATCCCTCATGTCACATTCAGGCCTATGCTGCACCTTTCTCAGCCCACCCAACTGCAGAAAAATAATTTATTTCTGTTTATTTCAGAAAAGTATTTTATTTCTGTTAGTTTTGTTGTGATCAGATGTTTTGATAACCATCTGATCACAACAAACACTGAGTTAATAACAGCCCTGAAAAGCAATTTCACAGCCTTTATCATGGATTATAAAATGATTCTATTTCAAATGCACTACCTAAAGGTCTCGAAGCATTACCCAGGACACCATCACACTGCAGCCTCATGCTCTGTTGAGGAAGGACTGCAAATACACAACTGGCAACCCTCTAGCATTTGGGACAACCTGCCTTTCCTCGTCAGCTACTTTACGAATAACTGGCTGGTACTTACCTGTGCAGCGTTACTAGACTTTTCCCAATGAATAGCATTAATCCACAGGCTCTGTGGTGCTCTTGCCTTCACCTCTACCCTTCATCTGCTAATTCTCAGTCTTCTGTGCAATGATCTTACTGGAATGCAATAAAGCAAGGGTCCTTTTATGTCAGGGAAAGGATGGTAAAGCCAACATTGTATGTTACTAAACCATATTTACTTTCTTCTTTAGTAATAATTCCTCTATAATGGTGAAGGTTTAGCCAGCTACATTATTTGAATATTAGCAGAAGATTCAGTAAAGAAATCACAGCAGAAGTTATCAGGTATATAAAAACTAACTTTTTTTTCTGAAGAACGTGCATAATTTGCCAATCACAAGGGTCATCGTCTGCAGAAGGCTCAGTAGAAATACTTTGCCCTCTTTATAATTGAAAAACAAATTTCTCTCTTATGTGAGATTAAGTTCTTTTTCAGTCATTGCTAACTTATTAGGGCACAAAGAAAGCATGCTCAGTGGTAGTTCTTCCCCCATTGCTCTATCAGCTCTGGCTTCAGCTGTTTAAGCTGTGTGCATCATCATCCAATTAGCATGGTCTTTATTTCATCTGACCAGAAATTTCTCTGGCAGCACAGCTGTGCTAATGGCAGTCTGCATATTTTCACGTGCATCTGGCATATACCCTCACCCAGAATTCATGTCTTCTGGTCTTCATCATCCACTAAATGAATCTGCTTCTCACAGTACTCTGTCCATTTGCATGGTAAACATCAGAAAGGTCCATCTGCCTGTTTATGGAGCTTTCTATTAGGGTACGCCAATATTTTGCAATTATTTTTAAGTGCTTTGATAGAGTACAACCATTTTGTGCAAGTCAGCCTGCCACTTGTCCCTCAGCTGCCCTACAAGCGACTTCTTCACTCTAATACAGTAATAAGTTTTCTGTTTTTCAGGGATGAAAGAGCTTGGCCTGTATTGCAGCTGCAATGTCTTGCAGCTCCATGTTTTCTTGCTATGTTTGTGTAACTTTGAGAAACTCTTGGTTACGTTGATACCAAGGGCTGAATCACCTCATTAGTAGCATTGCTTTGTCATGCTCTTGTGGTTCAGGAATGTTGTCAGCCTCATTAGACTGCCTGTAATATTATGCAAAGACATATTTTTATTCTGGGCCCAATCTGGCATTTGCAATGAATTCTGCTTGAAATTCTGCTTGGCCAAGAACTGCTGGGTCAGGCAGACCATCCTTCAGCAGGCACCCTCTCTCTGTGGGCTGGCAGCCCAGCACACTGGGACATCTTGTGGGGGATAATTTGCAACCTCTGAAATTCCTAAAAGCAAGGCAGGCAAACAATGTTATAAAATTTTTAGCTCTAAACCCCTTCATGTCCTTACTGAGGTATATTTGTTCATACTCATGTTTTTGCATGGCTAAGATAATGGCAAGAAAAAATAACACAGAAGGTGAACTAGTTCACGGTGCAGAGCACATGACAGGGAACAAACTTGGACTTCCTAGGAAACTTTGGAGAAAGTTTAACTGCAAACATAACTCTCACAGCCACAATGGTAAAGATGTTATTGAAAAAGAAAAAATCAATTAGAAATTAATAGCTTCAGCAGCACCAGAGTGCATTCAGTGCATTTAAAAGATTTGATTTGGAATTAAGATCTAAATGCTCAAACTCCTGTTTGTTTGCCCCTTATTTAGCTGTCTAGATGTCACTTAAGCTTCAGAGGGCTCCACAAAAGCTGGCCCCAACTTTTTTCTTTCTGATTTATTCCAGGACAATGACCTGTTGCAATGAGATGACATCCATAGCTTCCAAAGCTGGAGTTTCTCCCACCTCATTCCCAAACTCTTTCTTTCCCACTCTTAAAACTTGTTTGTGTGAGAGCTGTTGATAGAGAAAGAAGCAAATAATCTTGGTAGACTTCGCTGAATGCCAGGGCATGAAGTTAAGCATAGGCAAGTTATCAAAGATTTAGTAGGAAGTCTTTAATCCCTGAAGTCAACATGTTTTATTGTAAAGGTATAAGGTCAGGGATATACAAGACAGAGGGGCATAAGGACAGTGGCACACCAATTCCTCATACGTGGGTTGCTGATGCATCACAGTTTTCTGCATCATAACTCATTTTCAATGCACAAGCAAATCCTCTTTTCTTTATGAACATTTTCAAATAATCCTTGCTAAACACAAACAATTGACAAACCTTCCTACAGCAGGCCATTTAGGTCACTTTACATTAATCGGTTCCATGAAAGGATAACAACTTTGAAATCTGCTTTAGGACTTCATTCAATATTTCTCTTTTCATTACAGTTTTCTGAGCATTAACAACCAGGTCACAATAAGGTTTAATCAACTAGATCTTGATGATGCAACAAGTCCCAGTGTGAGCAATCACCTGCTACATCCTCCCCTGCACAGCCAGTGTTTTCATATCGACCAAAACTCCAAATCTATGCTAAAAATCTAGACACAACAGTACAAAGAAATCCATTTTCCTTCGGGGAGATCTGGCTCAGCTGCACAAAAACATAATCAGAATTCATTAAATCAAAACAACTTCAGTGAGATATTTTTCTTCTTTTAAAGGACAAGCAATTCATTCAAAGCATTCCTTAAAAAAGAAAGCAGAAGAGAAGCTCCCTTCCCTTTTCCCTGCCCAGCTCCCACTTTCTGAAGCCTTCCCCCCAGCACATACATTTTGGGTTCAGACGAAAGCCTCTCCCTTCCCTCCTCCATGTGGCTGCTCCGCGCAGGACCGCCAAGCTTGCAGCTCATCCTGCAGAGCATCCACAACCCCGGCGTTTAAAAAGCCGCTGGGCGACCAGCCCTCCTCTGCTCCCAGCCTGACAGCTCCGCCAGCATATTGAACTGGAGCACTGGCCCCCAGCAAACCACTCGTCCCATTATTCAGCCTGAATGGCCCCACTGCAACGCTTAAAAGTGGGGAAAAAAAGAAAAAAGAAAAAAAAAGACTTGAAAAAAAATGTTTGCTTTTCTTTTTTTCTCCTTTTTTTTCCTCTTTTTATTTTTTATGCATCTCCAAAGCATTCCAGCCAGCAGTTTCTGTCTCAGCCCAGCCCAATGCTCACCCCCAGGGCTCAGCATCCTCCCCCCACGGTACCTGCTCCCCACGGTCCTGGGTGGGCAGCCAGCAGCGGAGGGCGGCGTCTGAGATTTCTCTCACAGCCACTGATGCCCATGCCCTCTTATGCTTTCGCTGCCAGGAGCCTGGCTCTGCCTTCCCTGCGACCTCCCCCGGCTTTAGGTGGCTGTAAGCAGCAGCTGGCCCCCCCGCTCTCCCCCTCCATCCCCGAAAACCAGCTCACGCTCCCTCCTCGCCTACTCTGAGCTCCATCTCTGCAACCCAGAGAGCCATGCAGCTGGGCAAGGGTAGTTCTGTGACACTGCACGCGTGGGCAGCCATACGCTAAGCCTACAGCTGGCTTTTTTCTGGGCTGTTGAGCAACACGGACTTGGTGTCAAGTGTAGCTGCTGCCCTGCAGTCACTGAAATTTCATCTTCAGGCTTACTGCTCAGCATTCAAGCACCAACGCATCGCCTGACCTGGGGATGCTTGAGTAACCACAAAAAATAAAGGGGACAGCACTAAGTGTGGTCTAGGAATTTCTTCCCTTACAGTACCTCACTGGTGTCACATTCATAAAGCTGAGATCTTCAGAGGCTCTGCAAAGTGATGAAAAGTCAAAGGATGAGGTGGCAGACATTCTCTTCAAGAGCCCCTTTTTCTTACACGCTGTTTTGGACAGAAAGGCATCACAAATAGGTTTCAATCCCTATATTTTTTTCTGCAATGTATTGACAATATTTTCAATATATATGGTTTCGGTGGTCACCTTTTAAAAAAAAAAAAAGTGAATGAAGGGGGTTTCTGAGGCTGTGATCTTCATCTGGAGAAAAAGGGCTCAAAAGAAGCAGAGGGAACTTCCTCTAAATATATATGAGAATACAGCTAGCTTTATATAGCTTCTTGAATTTCAGTTCAGGATTTTACTACTGCTAATGATAAGTATTTCCACAAATATGAGGATTGTCTCAGGTAGCATGGCTTTACGCAAAGCTTAAATTTCTTATCTCAGAAGCTTGTGGTAATCCCGGTGCTCAACAGCCCAATTTCCTAACAGGAGGTAGAAAAGTAAACAGTGTATTGAGTGAAGAACTTCCATGTGCAACAAGAAAATAGTGCAACCTCTAAAAGATTTTGGGACTCTACGCAACTGTCAGAAACGTAGACAGAAGGATTCCAGCACCTGGAGAAAACAATCATCAGTGTATGCATATAAGGCATGCTTACATACACAAGAATATACTGTGCTACCTTCAGTTTCTTCGCTGGTCTGTATTTTGTCTATTTCAATATAAACTGGCACACCTATATATTACACACCCAACAATTTAAAGAACCTTTAGAGCCTAACACACAATTGAACACTCAATCACTCAAAAAAAAAAATATGGCCAGAGTTGATTTGTTCCATTAAGTTCTCTCCTTCTGATAAATCTGCTTTGCAATACACTCTTTAATTACATATTCATATACTTTTTTCCTGATTTGTTTTTGTTATTCAACTTTCAGTGCTTCTAAAAAATCAAAATATTTTTCTTCCTGCTTGCTGCATTAAATTTAAACCAAATTTAATCAGATGAGGTTTAGCACATCTTTGTGCCCAAAACACAAACTGCAACTTTTAAACACTTATCTTTTGGCCACAGTGAGGAGTGTGTCTGTAAATTAGTCCGGATGCCTATGCAGTCGGATATGCCTATCAGATTTGTCAGGTATGAGCAAAGAAAATGAAGTGGTAGAGCAGGATGCTTAAGAGGAAGTTTAATAACAACCAGTATCATTAGGTCTTTTACTGATTCTTTTAAAGATGATGAAAACTCACCTGCAGACACAGAACTTACAAGTATGGTAAATGTGTACATATAAACAATCCAGAAATGCTGAAGAATACAGCAACACTGCCTAAATTGGATGCCTAGATTTCCAAGCAAAGTTCACTTTGGCATTTAATATCCCAAAGATATGATGCATATGTTACAATAAAATGAGTATTATGTCAGAACAGAAAAAAATTAATGTGCACTTCAGTTGAAAAAACATTAAAACCACATACAATATACAGTTTCACATTGTATTATAAAAGCCAAAATTAAGGTATCGTTTTCATATGTAAATTTCTGGACATTGATACTGTATGTTGATCATTTTTCCATTACTTGTTGAAGCACCCTATTCCCATTCAATTATTTGACTTGACAGGTTTTACTCCTCCCTCTGAAGATGCCAATAAAAACAAGTATTAGCTGCTGTCTTGCACAGGCAGTTGTGTCTTGTCACCCTGGTGCCTTCTTTTTCAGGTCCACCTGTTGACTTGATCTCCGTGATCTACTGATCATAGACAGATTTGAAAGCAAACTATAACTCTTTACATTGTTTTTTATGCTCCATGTTCAAATCCACCAAACAACACATACTTGAGACATTTTAACAGCTACGTAGTATTTTTTTTCCTTGCTCACTGTATCTATTACCTTAATGATGTGATCCATTAGGTTACCTTTTTTTTCCCCTTAAAAATATTATGTTAATGTTCTAGATGTGTCATGAGGCACAGTTTCTGATTGTCTTACAATCTTTTTCCATAAAAGTTGGCTTTCAGATAAAAAATTATGTAGTTCCAGAAGTACTATACAGTATCTTTACAGTTTCAGAATCTACTTAGAGTCATAATTTGTTAACTGATATATTTTACCACTAATGTGTTTTAAGCGTCTTTTAAAGTGACATAAGCCAAAAAGAAATTATCAGCCCTCTAACATCCACAGGTGGGTTCCCTTTATTCTTACACGCATACATAAATGATGTTCTGTGAAATGATGAGAGACATGTTAAACTATTCAATTGACCTTTCTGGGGAAAAGTTCACTCTGTTCATGCTGTTGTTCATTCTTATTGGAGCCGTAACTACTCTGAGATCAGGCCACTACACACAATACCTTGCAGAGCTGGACTCAAAATGAACCCATTTTTGTGCAAGATATTCTAATTAAAGCTAGGAATTGGACACCAAAAGAAAATTAAATGCCAACTAAAGCAAAATTTTTCAAGCTTCAGATTTGTTTAGACTGACAGGGTTTTGATTGATGGTTTGAGTTGGCTCCATGAACGACAGCATTTAGGTACAACTAAGCCTCAAGCCAGCGGTTTACTGAGCTGCTGTCTCGTATCTCTCTTTCATGCACTCACATCAGGATTTGTTCTTCAAGACTTTCTATTTCAGCTGTTTGTAATTAATCCTGGGTCATGGAGAAATATAGTAAATCAAGCAAGCAAGTACAACCAGACAAATTATTTAGACTCATCAAGTACTGTGAAATGCATTTTCATGCTTAAACTCAGCAAGAGTTTCAGTGAAAACAACCAAAATTGAAATTGCCTTGAAATTAATAACAGAAGACAGAAAGCTCAAGTAACTAAAGTAGGTTAGGTCAGAAACTTAAGTGCCTAACAGAGGTCAGAAAAATGTCCTTTGTGA
The DNA here is from genome assembly GCF_013377495.2 of Cygnus atratus. Classification (NCBI taxonomy): domain Eukaryota; kingdom Metazoa; phylum Chordata; class Aves; order Anseriformes; family Anatidae; genus Cygnus; species Cygnus atratus. Next base: position 9,482,257 of record NC_066365.1, read on the forward strand.
TTGATGGTGTTGATATCCTAGGGTAAAAGACTAATTAATAGTAGTTCCACAATGGGACTTGAAGAAACAAACTGGAATGCAAAATGCAGGAAAGTATAATTTTTTTATTTTTATTTTTTTTAAGGAAAACAGGACAGTCATTTAGGATGAATAACAGCACTTTACATTTCTATGACATCTTTAATCCCACAGCAGCTGGTGAATTTAACAAATCGGGAAACATTATCTACCATACACCAAAATCATTTTTTCTGTCACTTACAGCATCCCCACTGGAGCAAAAAGCAGTATCTGTTTAACAGGTTAGATCTGTTGTGACAAACACCACATCTAACTAGGGCTACAAGGAGAGTATAATTGTCAACAGCTGGAATGGGTGCTGAAACTTGGATTGAGCAGCTGTTGGGAAGAGCACGTTAGGATTTCTCCAGTTGCCATTGGTGATGAAGACTTTATCACAGATCTTGCAGACCTGCCATGCCTGGGGCAGGCATTCTCAAGAGCCAGCTCCGCAGGGCACCCGCCTTGGTATGAGGTGCCTTCACAGCTCATAGCCCCTCACACTGCAAGGTTTGAGTGTTATATCCACCAGACAGGGAGGGAGCAGAGGTTGACTGTAAACATCCAGGCACTAAGACAGACCCAGTGGTCAATCAAGAGGTGCTGCCTCTTCAAAAGTCATCTCTGAGTGGAGCCTGCACCAAGGTCATCTTTCTTTCACGGCAGTCAAAACATAGGCTACACAGTGAGGTTCAAAGGCATCTCACATCAAAGAAACGGTTCACAAGTGCTGCTTCCTAGAACACATGGAACTGACAACACAATGCCTGACCAGTTTCTCTGAAACCCATGATCACTAGCAATACAGGGCAGTTAATACCTTTTAGGGAATTATGGCTGTACTCATGGCCACTGATGCTATGATCATTGAGGAGTGCAAACAATGTGAGCAGAGCTTGACTATTTAAAAAAAAAAAAAACTGGCAGAAAGAAGAAAGTGCAATGAAGGGGAACTGCATGGCCACTGAATCAGTGTATTCTAACTTTAAAAGGAAAAGAAACCATCTAAAGTCATTTCCAGTTTTGTTGTTGGGGCCAGGGAAAGGCAATGCTGTCAAAAACCAACAACTAATTTGCAGTCGTGTTGATTTCTGGACAGCAGAAAGGCATGTTTCAAAATGTGTTTTGTGCTCCAGGATGAGGAATAATTAAATATGAAGCAGGAAAACAGTCATATGCCAATGAGAAAAATGGATTAATTCAGCAGTCCATATTTGCTAAGGATGAATCTTCTACCAGTTTAAAATAGCTACAGGTTGATTAGGGAATTCATTTTGGGATTGCTATAAACAACAGTGCAAGCACTCCAAGTCATCCTACTGAGATTCTGATAACTCTGAAAAGTCCAACTTATTTCACATGACACCTGAAACATTTTAATTGCAAAGGAAAACAAAGAATTTTTCTCATTTTCATTGAGAAACATTTTATGATACCAAAATTTTCCAAAGGAAAGACATTCTGTTTTCTGATTAACTCACAAGTTGTTTTTTTCTTTTCCTCTGGCCCAATTCAGTCAAAATGTTTTCTCTAACAACTTATGGAAAAAACCCTGAAAGTCACAGCTTTTGCTGTCAAAGTCAAAGCGGTGACAGCGCACAGACATTTTTTTGTTGTACTGTTATCTTCTATACTGAAATTTTCCATTTCTGGTCAAAGGTGACTTGTTTCTATAAATGGAAACAACAGAAACATTTTTACACTAAGTGCTTTAAAGCAAAACCCTTTTGCGTAAAAAGCAGTCCCAGAGAATTTCATCCTGAAAGGTTAATGCATCGGAGTCCTGTGTCAATGCTGACAAGGGCTCTTGATAATGAGGTTAAAATAAAGAAAAACAAACTTCATATTGTTTTCCTAATTCAAAGATGGTTTCAAAAAGAGACACGCAGAACAAGGAAGTCCTTATAGGCCTTTGGTTTCTATATAGGAACTTCTAAGAATGGCAAGAATATACTTGGATGTAACGTAATCATGACCATCACGTCCTTGAAGAGACGGAGGTACAACTGTTAATATCCAGAAGGAATACAATATTTGGCAACAGCTGTGCTACCGCTTGGACATCCCAGCCCAGAACACTTAGCAGAAAATGCTCTGCCCTGTCAAGTGTCGGCTCCAGGGAATCCAACACACCACCTAACACAAGTACCACCACCCTTAGAGACACTGTGAAACATCGGCCCTGCGTGTGCTGTGCAGTGTGCTCAGAAGTAATGGTCTGCCACTTTCTAAATACAGCACATTGCAGAGTACGGAAATGAAAGCGCGTTTGAAGTGACCTTCCTGAGCTATGCCCTGGCAAACCAAATCTCACTGTTCAGACACCAGTTCTAGCTCTGCAGGTCCTTCTTTGCCACCTATTCCCACCAGCAAACTCTCAAACTTTCCAATGGGAACTACAATCCAGTTCCTATTAAAATTAAGGGTATGACATAAGCAGTAAATTTCAGAAACTACCAAGATGTATTATGAGGAAAAGACTAATATGTAACAATTTCTTCAGCTATTTTAGGCCTAATAATTCTGTGTTTTGAGTTGTTGAGTTGGTCTTCACAAAAAGTCCTACAATAAAGGTGGAACTAGAATAAAATAGCATTTAAATAATAAGCTCAATTAAAACGTTAGAGTCTTCAGTCTCAAGTATCATCAAGACTCAGTGAGACAAATACAAAAAATGTTTGAGTATTACCACAGAAAGCAGAAACACCAGTGTGCAGTAATTGAACTAGATGCATCATAATCATTTTATCCTGAAGTGAGAAGAAACTTGGATTTCATCACTACTCCCAAAATAAGCCATCGCTAATATCTTCTGTATGACAATGGATGACCCTAGTCAGTCCATTCCAGGTGAGATGCCTGATTTGAGGTCTAGAGCAGAAATGAAGGTGGAGGTGGCCAAGAAGTAGATAGGTTCTTGGCCTTTCCCTCGGTGCTGGTTGGTAGGGCTGCAGCAATATCCATCAAAGATATATAATCCAAGCACCAAAGCATTTTGCTCCCACACTCCTTAAAAAGTGGGTCTGCTGTCTGCAGATTTCAGAAGACCAGAAGTAGGAAGAAGGAAATTTTGACATGTCCTGTCTGAAAGCAGGAAGGAGAGCATAAAAAAAATATTTTTAATTCCCATATCCGGAACAACAGCTTCTCTCATTTTATTGCTGCAGCTATCCCATGTTACAAGCTATCTCATTGACACAAACTATTCTGTGATATTGATTTTTTTTTGAGTTTAGGAAACTGTAAGTCCCTGTCAGAAGAACCACCATTACCACTATACTCTAGATAGAGGCCTAGACACAACCACCTCTCCCAGGCAGACAGTTTTAATGCACACTGGGACAAGACTGACCTACAAGTCAGGTAATCTGTCTACAGCAACAGACACACAGAGCTACAGACAGGTCTCTTCAAGGACCAAGGCTTTTTTTTAGATCCATCTCCTTCACTTCCTCCATCTCTTTGATGCCTCCTCTGCCAAGACACATTAGTGGCAATGTCACTGGTGCATGACCTCAACGTCCATGATTTCGTGTAAATGCCACAACCATTAAACTCCTGTCTCCTTTCTTACTCTTACTGTAGACTCCCTGCCAGCAGTGAGGAAAGCCATTTTGCCCCTTTGCATTTTGAGATTTTCAGTTAAGATTAATGCCATATCTACAATCCTCTGTATTTACATACACAGACTCATGCATAAGTGCAATAAATCTCAAATTGTATCTGCAGGACTGTTGATATAGAATATATACTGATTAGATGAGGCAGCTCTGTGTCTTTTTCTTCTTTTTGATAAATTTGCTAGCACGTAAATACACATTTCAGCTATACTGACATTAAAAGTAACGTCGCTGATACTTAAATTTACAATTTTTTTTCCAGAAGAAACAAAAGGAAGGTCTACTCAAAGTCCTGTTCTTCCATTCACTACACCACCTCTGGTCTATAATCTCTGTCATGGACTGGTTTCCACTTCTGAGCCTTTCTTGTTGTAATACCACATGAGTTCCTGTAATCCCTATCCCATCTCATACAGAAGGCATCAGGGCTCACTTACCTTCATCAGCAAAACAGGTATTACTGAAAATCCAGCACGTCACTAAAAATAAAAATAAAATAAAACAAAAATCCTACTAGGAAATGATTTAAGATGAAACCTGCCTTCAGACATTAAACAAGGTGCCTACCTGTGCTGACAACTACTTCAGTATTTAGCACGAAGTCTGCTCTTCACAATTTGTGAACATAATGGTGCTCCTCGTACAATCCACACCCTGAAGAAAAAGCAGCATGTTTTCTGACTTGGGTCTATATGTTATCAGCTTTTTGGACTTCTCTTTCTTAAGGTCACTAAAAAGCAGGAAAAGTCATGAACTGTGCAAGCACCAAAACTATTGTTGATTTAGCTGAGTTGCACAAGGCTGCATTTCAGGTCTGCTGGAGCAAGCTTACAGAAGTCATAAAAGGTGGAAGGAAGTTATTAGCCTCGTTTTAGAGAGGGAAGAACAGGATATACAAATGGAAAGACTTGCTGAATACTGCAAAGGAAGTTGGTATGGGACTCAGGTGTCTGAGCTTTTGTGACCACCTGGTGTCCTCCTTCCCTTTCCAACAAGCGTAAGCAAGAGCAGCTACTTCAAGAGCTTCCGTGAGTGCTGCATTTCTCACAGAAGCCAAAACACAAAGGTATATATTGCCTAAGAATGAGAAAAAGCTTAGTTTCCTCTAGAAATAAGTTCTCAAGAAAGCTTTGAAATGAGTTAAACTTCTTCCCAACCACAGTGAACATGGCATAGCCAGAAATAAAAGCAGATATCAGCTCTAGGTGATTTCAGGGATAGATACTCTTCCCCAAGCTCAAAACTACAAAGGAATAAGAGAAGCAGACAGAATAAGGTGTTAAAACAGCAGACTAAAAGGAGAGTTTTTTCAAGAGATGCAGTTTATTATGTAGGGCTACTTCAAAGACCATTTCAGGTATATCTGAAACAGGGTTCACATATCTTCTAAATAATTTAAATATATATATTTTTTTAAATCATGAATTTATGCATAAATGTTGCTGAAAAAAACGTATTAGAGCTCTAAACAGGTCAAATAGTACACATTAAAGTGTTAGGAGTGCCTACCTGTGTGTGCATGTACACATTTTGATTTAAAATTCATTTTAATTAAAAAAGCATATAGTAAATAATTCTCATTGATAAATTTAAGCGTACTTTTACTGATCATTTCTTCTGGCAACTGCAGTTTTGAGCTCTCCATCTGACTGTCCAGCTCAGCAGAAGGCAGGCCTATAGGACAAACAAAACAAAACTGTTCTGCTTTTTCAGAAAAGCAATGTGATGTTAGTCTGTCAACTGAACTTAATATTAGAAAAGCTTAAGAATTATGGTTACATAGAATAACAGGTTAATAGTATTAAATAAATTTCCCAGTTCTCTTCTTCTTCTTAAACTTTTCCCAAAGCTCCCTTTCTTATTGCCATATGATACAAGAAAACAACAACAACAACAAAAAAAACTGTGTGTTTCCTTGGCAGAGGAACATTTTGGCAGCAAAGAACATGTCTTTAAGGTTTATACTTTAGCATCAGCTCTATTTCTATCCAAACTAATTTCCAGCTGCAAAGAAAGGAGTAGAAACCCTGTGAGAAACCAAAAATTCAGTGATGGAGCAGATCCACTTCTCTCTCACTTGCACCATTAGTCAAAAACTTGTATCATCAGCATTTAAGAATGGACCGGAACTGTTCATTTTTATAACTAGCATACAAGAAAAATTCACCATAAACTCCACAGGAACCAAAGCTACCTGTGCATAATACAGACTGCTAGACAGACAGCAAAGGTTTGCAGGGTCTCAGGTATGTTTAACATTGTAGTATTTGTCTGACTACCCCATTAAGATCAGTATTATAGCTCTGTCAGAAACCAGCAGCCAATGTCAAGAAATGCATTATAGCATCAATATAGTTTTGTAAACGAAGGAGGGAAAAAATCCTGACCTTAACTGGCAAGATGTGCCATGACTTTTTTGTCATTAACAAAACAAAAATTAAATTAAAATGTCCCTACACCCATCTCAATCTAGTAAAGCCAAATTATGGCAAATTCAGATTTGGTACAAGATAGAGGAGAAACGTTAAGCCATTTTTTCAGCAAAAACAGTTCATGTAAATATGGTGTTTTCCTCCTGTTATCTTTTCCTCTATCCCTCAGCACCTGAGTAACAAATCACTTTCCTTACCTCATGGAACCAAATCCTACTGTTATACCACAACCTTCATTTGGGCTCATATATTTGCTTTATGTCAGTGAGAACTGAAGTCAGTCTACAGCATTGATCTTCACACCTGCATTCAGAACAAAGACTTTGTCTATTTCCACATTGCCGAAGAGATCTATTTCTGGACAGAAATCACTGTTAGCCCTTCCTTCAAGGGCATTGGCATTTCTTTTTTTCTAACTTTCTCTCTGCTCACTTTTTTCAACACCTAAACTGTCAAACAGAACTTCAGCCTATCACCAGTGAGATCTGCTCAGATCAGGTTTCATACAGAGAGTGCAATCTAACAGCCAGTGACCCAAGAGGGAAGAGTTTGAGTGGCCTGGCACTAGAGAATAAAAGTAATCCATTAGGCTGAAAAAAATGGCTGCGCTAATCTTGCCTCTGCCTCCAGTTTTCACTTTCTTATCTTGCATGGCTCTCATCTCTGTACTTTCTCACCATTAAGCAATTCTCTCAGAAGTCCAAGCCAAGGTTTTGCAGCTGTGCCATATCAAAGCTAGTTCTTGGACCACGGACGACTGAATACTTCCGAGGAGGGTCACAGCTCTAGAATCAAGGCTACATGTAACTGGAAATAACTAAAGTTCCCATCGAAACTGCCAGAAGAGTTAGTTTTTGAAGAGCTAGACAGAAAATAAATAAATAAATAAAAATGGCTAGCAGGTAGAAAAAGGGGAGGTAGAAATTGGCTGGATTGGTGGGCCAGAGACAGAAGTGAATGTGGTTACACACAGACACACAAAACATAAAGAAAAAAAGTAGAACACAAAACAACCTGTGCAGCCCGACAAGAGCAAAGAAACTGAGGTGAACAGCCATTTGGAGAAGAACCTGAGAGATAGCAGAGAACATGGTCAAGCACAGGTGAAGATATTTAAATATGGTGTAACCTCTTTGTAAGTCTTTTATGGCTGCTCTTCAAAAAGCAGCCATCTCAAACATGAATCTCCCAAAAGGGTCTTATTTACAAGGCCTTATAATGGAAAGGCAGAAACAAACAAACAAACCCCTCTCTCTCCCATAGTGAATAACTACGCAGGGATTTGAAATACTCCTATATATTTGTTTGTAAGGTCTTTTTCCCTTGGCCAAATAGCACATAATGATCACAGAGATGGTGGCTGAGAATGTAGTCTGGTATGAACAAAACTCTGTTTATATCCAAAAAAAAAAAAAAAAGAGTTTCAACAATTACAAGATCTGATAAAAGGAGGCTTGACCAGAATATTCCAGGCTCTCTAGTTGCCAGCATCACCAGACGATGAAGAAACGTATTCTTGCACTGACAGTTTGCTGATCCTGCCCAGGGCCTGCAGGAGCATCTGGCAATGGGAATGCCTCTCACACTACAGGGAGGCAATAGCACCTGATGGCATCACCAGGTCCTCCTGAGTTGGCTGTGCAACATGAGCTGCACACGCTTTTGCTCCTGTTTCACCACATATCCAGGTCTCCTCTTTAATGTATACTCACACACCATAACCTGCAGGGCAGGGACGTGATGCCCTTGAAAGTCTGTTTCCACCATCTGCTCCTGGCTGCAGGTTGTGGTTACTTCCTTCCACTCCTGGAAGCTCTTCCTGCTGGCAAAGAAAGTGTGGTCAGAAAGGGCTGCTCAAGTGACCAGCGTATGAGTTCCCATCAGGGTACTCACCCTGGCAAGCTTCAGTCTCTCAATAATTGTAAAGCATCTTCTAGTGCTGATTAGCTGCTGTGAGATGTTTCACACTATGTAAATAATACTGATGTGCCCCTAAAGCTTCTTTTCGGCACCAAGTGGTATGGGAAACACATGCCCTGGAGCTTGGAAAGCCTAACCCATGAGTCACCTGGTTTGACTTTGAATGCTGGAGAAAAGAATAAAAAGGAAAACCACCAAGTTTATTCAATAAAGTCAAGGTTTAAACTTGGGATTAGAGAGCATGAAACAAAGAAAAACACAGACATGACACCACTTAGGGTAAACCTAATGTCAGTCTGGTCTTCTAGCCTGACCAGGGATTTCTCCAAGGCATATCTTGGCCAGGGAAACCAGGCTGGTGACTCACATGCCATATCCAGCATCTTGTCATTCCTGCCAGAGCTAACCTGCATCTCTGTTCACCCTCAGAGCCCAGACAGCAGTCCCCAGACCCATTTCACTCCCAGGCACTGTATTTCAAAGCTGAAGTTTCAGTGTAACAGGCATCTCCACCCCAACTGTCTCTGGCCTGCATTGCCTGAGGTGAAGCTGCAGCTCTGTTTTCTCCGTGCTTTTAGTTTCTTTCACTTCAGACCTCCCTGATCCTGTTTTTGTCTAACATGAACATAGGTTGCCTGTTCCAGGTACATGGCATGGCACCATGAAAAATAACACAACTGCAATTTTACCCTTGGACCAACTTACTATTTCATGTTAGTGGCCTTGTTGAAGGCTTTACATTTCCAGGAACATCATAGCACTTTACAAACCATACACATCAATCAAAGGATTAACTACATAAACATCCTGTTAAACTTGCTGTCACTATTTCACCACCCTCTGATGATAAACACATAACTTATTGCTAATACTAATCATTAGTCTTGACAGATCTGGCACATATAATGGTTTCTACAACCCCTTCCCTGCACAAGCATTTCCACACCTCTGACCACCACTGCCTCTGTGGCACCTGGAGAACTTCCTGCTTTCTCCACAGGATTTCTTAACTCTTTCATCTGATCTCACAACGGTTCTACATCCACCTAATTGAAGAGGTCACAGCTACAGAGGAAAAATAAACACAGGTTGATAGCATAGGACTGCCTCTGGACATGGTATTTCCTAGTGACATCATGCATCTCATGAAAAGACTGTGGGCAAAATGAATCTTATGCAGATTTTAAATGAAGAAACAAAGGCAAGAGGAGTTGAAGAAGACATCTTTTTGATTTTGACCTGTGGTGGAAAAACTGGTTTGTGAAAAGAGCAAAGTACTAAGTCACCAATCTGAAAATATAGAATAGTTTTTCAGTTTTTGAAATTTACTTTGATGTCTATAAAGTATTTTTTGCTTACAAGTGGTAACTCCACACACTTAACACACACGCTGCTACAAAAATGTCTGCCAAAAATATTTGACTTCAAGTTATCAGAAGCAGGTTCCTTAGCAAACTTAGTCTAGGGTTTATAGTTAGTTCTGAAAACTACATTTTTTTTTACTGTGTATTTATACTGACAAATCAATTCCTTGGATAACAAATGTTTAAAAAGGCACTGCTAAACTTTCACTGGATTGGAGAAAGAGATATTGGTAGTTATATTAAGGAGAAGTATAAGGACAGAATTCCTGAATGCAAGAATGTTAACCAGTGCATGCCCTTCACATTTTATGAAAAGCAAAAGATTCACAAAAAGAAACCATTACTTCCCAGCTATGACTGGGAAGTAATCAACTTCCCAGCCAACTCAATACAGTAGTCAACTGTACGAAGTTCAACAAGGCCAAGTGCCGGGTCCTGCACCTGGGGCGCAACAACCCCAAGCAGAGCTACAGGCTGGGAGATGAGTGGTTGGAAAGCTGCCTGGCCGAGAAGGACCTGGGAGTATTGGTTGATAGTCGGCTGAATATGAGCCAGCAGTGTGCTCAGGTGGCCAAGAAGGCCAACAGCATCCTGGCTTGTATAAGAAGCAGCGTGGCCAGCAGGTCTAGGGAGGTGATTGTCCCCCTGTACTCGGCTCTGGTGAGGCCGCACCTTGAGTACTGTGTTCAGTTTTGGGCCCCTCGCTACAGGAAGGACATGGACGTGCTCGAGCGAGTCCAGAGAAGGGCGACCAAGCTGGTGAGGGGTCTGGAGAACAAGTCTTACGAGGAGCGGCTGAGGGAGCTGGGCTTGTTCAGCCTGGAGAAGAGGAGGCTCAGGGGCGACCTTATCGCTCTCTACAGTTACCTTAAAGGAAGCTGTAGTGAGGTGGGGGTTGGTCTGTTCTCCCACGTGCCTGGTGACAGGACGAGGGGGAATGGGCGAAAGTTGCGACAGGGGAGTTTTAGGTTGGATGTTAGGAAGTACTTCTTTACCGAAAGGGTTATTAAGCATTGGAACGGGCTGCCCAGGGAGGTGGTGGAGTCGCCATCCCTGGAGGTCTTTAAAAGACGTTTAGATGTAGAGCTTAGTGATATGGTTTAGTGGAGTAGTTAGTGTTAGGTCGGAGGTTGGACTCGATGATCTTGAGGTCTCTTCCAACCTAGAAATCTGTGTCTGTGTCTGTGTGTCTGACCTTACTGCAAAGATTTATCTTGTATCATTTTTAAGACTCAAATTCATTTTGCTGAAAAGCAAAAAAAAAAAAAAAAAAAAGCATCCATATATGTACTTTTAATATTAATAGTAAAAAAAATTGTTATGTCTTTAGGGTATTAAGTGTAATACCCCCCCCACACACCACCACCATTTCTTGAAACATGATATATATTAACTAACACAGATTTGCACAACACTTTAAAACCTCTGGATTCTTGCAGTGTATAGAACAAGGGAAGTCTGTTAACAAAGCTAATGCTGTTCTGTTTGTAAGGTCAAGCATGAAATAGTATTACATTCATAAAATGGTATTATATTCACCTACTACTTTGCACTCACCCATAGCTCAAAATGGGATAACAAAGTAGCATGACTTACCTAAACATAATGGAACTGTGGTGGCTTCACCTGACAATCAATAATTGTTGAAATTTACTTAACTTGTGAAAAGTGAAGAGGGAGTGAGTTATAGAAACACCACTTGCTTCTCCCATTGCAAGGTGTCTGCCACGTTATTCCATTTAAAGTAGTGCTACTTCCTGGGAGGGACTTTTCACAAAAGAATTGACACATTACACATCACCTCGTCTGTCCTTCAAAAGACCAAACCAGATGCCAGGAATTCTAGCTAAGCAAACAGACTGCTGCAACCAAGAAACTATGGTCACATTGGAGTGTAAATGGCATGTTCTTGTCCATCAATAGCAAAATCTCCTCCAGCCTGATGTTAAAAGCCCGTGGGTAGACTCACTATATGTTTTTTATATATAAAGTGTATTAACATGCTAGAAATTATTTACATTGCTTAATTTTTGCAGACATATTTGATTGTGCTACTATTTTTTTCCTCAATCTTCCCTGATTAAGAAGTATCTTAAGCTGTCTTCCAAAACTTATTCACTCACATTTTCTATACTTAATGTATTGTTGTTTTTTCCGTTTCCTAACCTAGCTAAAAATTAAAAAACACTGCTTCTTAGCTATAACTTAGAAAGTCAGTAATACAATGAAAAAAAATCAATGTGATATTGTAGAAATGTATTAATATTCAATATTATCAACAATATTAATAATATCGAATATTGCTAACATTATTATTAATAATATCATATCTTATTAATAATATTATTAATAATATGTAAGTTTTGCTAAAAAGAAAAGCTCTGTAAAGGACTAAATACACCTTCAATATGTTACATAGAACTACTCAAGAGCTCTTTATTGTGGTTACTTCAAACAGGAATCCATTCTCTGCTTTTTTTCCAGGGAAACACATTTTACTGAAAAAAATGTTATAATTCAGAATATTTTAAGAGAAACTATGTTTCATTTTAAAGTGACTTGTGTAGAAATCAGTATATTTCATTTTTCTGAACTGACTCATGTTTTACTTTCTGGCAGTTAACAAAAACAACAACAAAAGATATGACCTCTCCCTTTGCCTCAGAGGAATGTATTGGCTTCCATTCTCGTCCAGGGAGAATATTATAAATTTATCTCTGGCTGAACTGCTTGGTGTGTGGGAGTCACATAAGCAGGTGATTCACAGGAAAGTTATTTTGGTAAAGGAAGAACACCTATAATTTTTTTCTTTAAAGAAAAAAGAACACTTTTCCCCTTGCCCACCCCTCCAAGATGCTCAAAATGGGAAAATCTGGATAAATACTGAAGTTATAAGGTGCTTTGGGATATTTCTGTAATTCAAATCATATTCAATGTATGAATTTTGACATATTTGCATATCATGTTGAGATTGAAAATATTTCTATGCTTGTAAATTCTTGATTTTTCAGGACTCTAATTCCTGGGGAAAGCAAAACAAAACAACACCTTTAAATATGAGCTTTTCAAATCAGCAAAGCTCAGCATTCAAATACCAGACTGTTTTTGTGCAGGGCAATTCCAAATCCTCTTTGGCTCTCACAATAGCCCCTTCAGAGAGATTTATATAGAGTGCATCAGGTGAGTGTAATTATTGTTCTGCTAGGAATTCCCCTATTAACACTTTTGGCTCATGCTTCAAGGAAAAGAACGTTTTCCTATCCAGGCTACTCCTCAGTGATAAAACTGCAGCTTCCTGGAGATGAGATTTTTGCGTATCACTCTATAAATTTAAGAAATCTTAATTTCACAATTACATCCTGATTGTGCAAACGCAAGTCCATGTGGGCACCAGGTGGATGCAAAACAGTTCCCATCAGGTAAAGAAGCTGCTTTGCCACCTGAAACTCATCTTTCCCAGGTCTCTGTCTTCATGGAAAGCACCATGGTGAAAACAAAACAAGACTGCACCCTAGAGAAAAAGCAGTCGAGCATCTTGAATTCCTTTGGCCTTGTTATGCTTCGAAAGGATTTATAACCTAAAAAATTCAAGAGTCTATTGATATCTAATGTTCTTTTACACATTAATGCTCAGTTTGCTTTTCCCCAGTATTTCCCTGTTTTTACAAAGTACTCTGATGTGTTTGCTCATAGGGATGCGATGAATTCCCCATTCCATCTCAGTAATGAACTTATTTCTGTGAACAGAAAGTACCCAGTGAAAGTTTTTTGCAGTCCCATTTTTCCCATGATATATGCAGGCTGTGTCAGTACTGCACCAAAAACCCTTAGTTTAAAGACTTAGCTGTTGATGGACTATCACCAAGTAAAACCTGTCAACGGTTTTCTCTGACAGCTAAACTAATGTCTTTTAACCAGCAGCTGCTGAGCTCTAACAAGCATAAAATTCCATTGATCTTAATCAGATCAGACACCAGCTTCTCTCAACTCCATCTCAAAGACTATCTGATTTCATGCTTCATTATAAAATCAATTAATCGTTTCATTGCCTGGTCATTTTGTGTGTTATTTATAAAACGTATTGGTTGATATTCTAAAGATTGCAGGCAGTCAGGATATTTTGTCCGGGAACCCCAAAGGGTATGTATGGAAAAACAGGATTATAAAAGACAGGATTATAAAAACAGTGCTATAAATGAGTTTACCTGATCATCCAAAATGGCGTGATCAATTGTACCAGCCACAGGGCATTTCCTGCATGCCTAAAAGCCCTGCTTTCCTATGAACATCCTGGTCTTTTTATTAAAAAAAAAAAAAAAAAAAAAAAAAAAAAAGAGAGAGAGAAGTGTCATTCACAAATCCATCCCCAGTGTCACCTTTTGCAGGTGCGCTCACACTTCCCAAAGAAGAGTTCGACCTCCATAGAGCTGACAGCCGAAACATCTTCAGTGCAGTGAGTTGGTTTAGAAGCTGAAATTAAGCATGAAACACTGAGTTAATTAGTGCAGACAAATAACTGGTGACTACAGTATGCCAGACGTGGAGTATTTAAACCACAATGTTTTGTTGCTTTGAAATAATTATTTCATTTTCCGAGCAACTTGGAAATTTGAGTGGATGTTTATGGAAAACTGGATCATTCACTCAAGCATGAGTTTCCAAATGAAGTTTATTTTTAAAGGAAGTTATTTATAGTTTACTCTATCGGATTTTTCATTTACATCTAGATTCAGCAAAGCACTTAAGCATGACGCATTTGAGCTCAAGATGCACTTCCATGAATATATAACTAGAAACATTCATTTCAGACAAACATGATTCTAACATTAGCAAGAAGGGAAGGAATTTGTTAAGCTTAAGCCCTGAAAAAGATATGCATATATCTTTTCTACTACAGACAGTCGCTGACGTCTGGAAAATTTTATTTCTATTTTTATTTTTTGTTCCAGATGCCATGCATGTGTTCCAAAGAACACTTGGCATTAGCTTTCCTGAATAAGTGTTCCTATAACACTCGATTTTTACCTTGATCTCAATTTTAGAGTGTAGTTTTATCCACTATTTCTTAAATTTACTCTGTTAATCTGTTATTCTGATAATCTGTTGTACACTCTTCCTCTGTGACTTACAAATATTCTTCAGAAGTAGCACAATGACATTACGTTAACCCTGGCCTACTTTTAAGGTATCAATAATGTTATATAATATAATTTATATTTATTGCTGCTCTTCTGAAACCATTCCTCATTCATACTGAAGCCGTACAGGTCGTGGTCAGAGCTGTGCTCCATCCAGTGCGGTATCCTCCTCTTAACAATAACCACCACTAATTGTTTCAAAGGACATGCACCAGGACTTATTAAGAGGAGCTATAGAAAAGCTTATTCCCGACAGAACAAATTTTCAGCCAATTAATTAAAAGTTGATTGGGGTCTCCTCTCACATTTTTTATTTGATTTAGTCAATACCATGGCAGCGACTGATAATTGGATAATCTGTAAAATCATGTACCCTGTTTTGGAGTCCTAAAGCCTAGGTTTCTGGAGGCCTAAAAGCCAGGTTTTAGCCAAGTGACTGGATGGCTTTCAGTGAGCAATGTAACATTCTTCCAGAGCATAAGCATTCAAGGGGGAAATACAAATCTCAAACCAATTTACAGCATCTTACATTTTAGGTGTTCCTCTGTCTTTTACATAGAAGTGGCTGAAGTCCTCACTCCAGGTGGGTCTGTTGGTCATGGTCCCACTTCTGTCTGTTCCTGGAAAGTGACCCTCACACAAATCTTATATTTCTTGAAGCTTCTTCACTACTACTCTGTCCTATCCCAGCACAAAGTCTAACAGCTGTATTTACCTGCATTGCCTCAGTACTGGGAAATCACCTTTATCAAACTTGTCAAACTAGTGAAAACCCAAAGTGTATGAGTTGAGGTCGCATGAGGAGGATCATGTCTTGTGGCAGATATGTCCTTGAGAATGGGATGAACACAATGCAGTGCTTGATAGTTACTTAAGAACCTGCCTTGAAAGGACACACTCCACCAGCACAAGTAGGGCCTCAGATCCTGCTCTGCACAGGACATCACATTTTCAGCATGTTGGGTAAAGCCCTACCTATCCCCATGGGCTCCCAGAGTAGGAGAGCAGCAAAACTTCTGTACTATAAGCATAGTAAATGCCAGATGAAAAGCGTCAGAAAATAGTCTGAAGGAGGAAGCCTTACTCTGAACACCTGACACTAGATAAGCGCATCTGACAAGTCTTTATCTATTAGTCTTCTGTAATGAGGGTGTGCATTTTTCCTCGACTCTGTAAGAATTAGGTAAAATACTTGTTCAGGCAAATCTACTTACAACAGCACTTTTATCAGCTTTCATTAGTTAGTTGACTGTATATAGTACTTATGAACTGAGAATTACATTTCCTCATATATGTCATCCATGAGAGCATGAAACTTTTTTTCCAAGCTTCTGCCTTCACTATTTCAGAATCCAAGGGTGACTGGGGACTTGCTAAATATTCCCCCCATCATGTGACTAGGAAGACAGTCCCCAGATTTAAAGAAAAGACCACTTGGAGAAAGACTGTTCCCTACA
Source organism: Cygnus atratus (assembly GCF_013377495.2). NCBI lineage: Eukaryota > Metazoa > Chordata > Aves > Anseriformes > Anatidae > Cygnus > Cygnus atratus. The sequence continues at coordinate 9,498,248 of NC_066365.1, forward strand.
GGGAAAAAAAAAAAAAAGAAAAGAAAAGAGAAAATAACAGAAAAGAAAAATGCTGTGGATCATAATGACAGCAGTTTTGTTATCTACGATTTGTCTTTTCTACTCAGTATATAAAAAATGAACATCACCATTTGGCCGCTGCAGGGATGCCACTTAGGAGTGAGTGGTTCTAAGTCTAACTAAATCATTAATAGGCCAAGCCAGGTTGTTTTCAAGTTACTGCCACATAGGTTGCAGAAGTCCTTTGCTTACTGCTGAGAACTCTCATCAAGTCCTAAGGAAATCATGTAACACCTTCCTGGAGTAAGTCCTAAATTCGCAAAATGTACTCGGGTATCGAAACTTTTCATAGGGTATAGCACAAGTCCATAAAACATTTTGGGTTTTCACTTAGCAGGGGGGAAAGGGGTTGGACCAGATGATCTCAAGACAGTGACTATATCTTCAACACCATAATCTGTAGCAGCAATGCTAAGCAATCATACTATTACCATTACATTCTTGCACATATAGCATCCATTTTTGCATCATCTGCAGTTTTCATTGGTCTACAAATAACTGCAAATAGTTCCTATTGATTAGCTCCTAGTTGGTGGATAATGTGAAGAAATGAGGTCAAAGATAGCTTCAGCAATGGAACAAACATGTCATCTGCAGCATTAGGGGTCGGCTACAGTGTCTGCAACCAAAGTCATAAAAAGGGCAAATCTTTCCGACATCTCAGTGTGCTAACAGAGATTATGTTTACATTGTCTTTGATTGCTTTTTGGTTCAATTCTCTACATAAGCATAGAGAGACCTATGTAAAATAAAACTTGTGAGAAAATATAAACAGTGCTAAACTTAGAGGATGTATGCCAACATTTTTCTCTTTTTCTTTTTTTTGTTCTCCGAAGAATGCACATAGATGTTATTCCTGAGCCACTGAGTAACTAAATCTATATATATACCTTTGTAGGTGACAATTCTTCGTTGCTTTCAAACACTAAAGTGTAAATATAGCCACTCCCAGATAAATTCCTATTGTACTTTCACACCAGGGCACTTCACTGGGTCTCATGCAGTGTCCTTGAAGCCCTTCTTCTTCACAGTACAGAGAAAAGTTTTTATGCCTTGATTTCTAACAGAAGATGACTGATTCATCTCAGATTGGAAAGAGAAGTGCCACTGTTCAGCTTCTACTGGGGATAGAAGTCTCCCCAGACAACTCAGGAAAGAGGGATCCTTACCTCTGTAGGTGGATTTTTGTCTGTGGACTCCTTGCATTTCCTTTCTGGCCAGAATTGTCCTCACTCATGGTCAGAGTCATCAATATTGTCATCAACAGCCTCCTTAAATGAACAATCAGCTTCTTTAAATAAACATACAATTTTAATATCAGTTACTTTAGCTCAACAGCTCTCAAAAGTTTATAAAATATTATATCAACTCTCAAGAACACACAAAGCTACTTGCATTTCTTTCAATACTATAGTAAAAAAAAAATCAGAAAAAAAATCGTCAATGATTTTACTGTTTCTTCAGTAGAAAAAACAAAAGTATAATGCTGAAAGCCTGTACAATGACAGAACTTGACTAAAAGAAAACTTGACAGGTGTTTAATAAGTTTAGTGACATTTTACCCTAAGTGGCAATTTTGAAGAAGAAAGCAGGACTTCTGTAGGAAGAATTTCAGTATGGAAGAAGAGACAGATGCAGCATGCTGAACATATTCTACAATGTTTTCCTATTGCGTGAAGACAGGAAATCCATTTGTTTGGGTTATGCATTGCGTGGTGAGAAGCAGATCATGTTTACCACTTAAGGAGACTTTATGCTTTTCACACACATCACAGAAGGAAATGATACGGTATTGTCTCATGTCAGGAGATGCAATGATTGGGATGGCTTGGGTGTCTTCTCCCAGACTCCAGTGGTTACCTGCATAAGCAAAACTCCCCCAGTCACTCATTCAGGCAGGTCAGGAGATGGGTAAAGAGGTGAGAAAGCTGCCTGCAGGCAAGCTGTTGGACTGATAGAATAATATTTAGGGTTGGACAAATACCTCTGTTTTGTCCTCAGGCATGCAACCCAGGTCTGATGTTCAGCCCCACCCTACCAAGACAGTCATCTCTTCCAAGCCCCATGTTGCAACCTGCTTCCCTCTCTTCCTGATGCTGTCTGAATCAGTGGAAACAAAAGGGTGCATTGTCTGAACTAGTGAGTGGTTTCATCATGGTTTCCAGAAAAAAAATGAGCACCTAAAAAAGAAAACAGGAAGATACATTAACTTGTCTCAGTTTCAGTCCCCTGCAGAAGTGCAGTGATTAATTAGTGTACGGAGAGATTAGGGGAACCTCTACTACTCATGGGCTGTTGCATATCCACGTATTGATGCTTAGCATAAAACAGTGTTGTGTGTCAAACCTTATGCCATCCAGTAAGACATTTCCAAATAGGTTAGAACTCCACAAGAAATTTCAGGTAAAAAATTATCTCAATTATCAAAACAGCAAAGAAGCCACCGTGGAGACAAAAGACAATTTACATAGGTACTTAACGCTCTTGGAAAGATCTATTTTAGCTAAGAAAAACACACTTACAGATAAAGATGTTGTGAAAGCCTTAAGATTACAGCAAATATTTTGAGTAAGACATCAAAATAGTTGCAGTCCAAGCAATTTATGTTTTCCTACAATTTTATGAGAGTGGGTGTAATGGTCCAAAATATGTATGAGTGAATCAAATGTTTTACATCAACGTTCAAGTATTTTTCCTTCCCCCAGTTGACAATGACAAAAATATGAATGTCTATAACTCTGCAGAACTTAGTATTTTCACATGGTGCATTTTTTTTCTTCCTGTTAACAAAGGTTTCTCAGACATCGATCCCACCCAAACCTTACTAGAAATATTTCTGATGAAGTGCCGTGTTGCCCTTGGCTAACCCTCTAAGTGGTGAGTATCATTAAGAGTCTTAATGATAAGACTCCCAGCTCAACCAGCAAAAGCAGTCAGTGAGCTTCTGTGCAAACACGACTTCAGTTTGCCACTTTCTGTACTTAGGAATCACACAAAAAAAATAGAGCTATAAATTTAACAGCAAAATACATGTAGCCCCTTTAGCATTCTCACAGTCAATATTTGCTGAATGCATCAGCTGCATGACCACAGCTGTCAAAAAGGGAAGATTTTCTGATTTTCACTCCTTACAATTCTACGTTTTATGGAGAAAAAAAAAAAAGAAAGAAAGGAGAGGAACAAAAATTTGAGGGGTGGTGACTATTTGAAAGTATTACTATTTATTTATTTAAAGATGGTTGTGTTATCTGAATCTCATGATAAGAAAATTGGGAGGAGGAGGAAGGGCAGAAATAAACATTTTCACAACATTATGGTGGAGGATTAAGCAATGAAAACCAGAAACCTCTTAGGAACGACTTGCCAAAAAGGAATCTCAACCATTTCAAATTTATGCAAGGGAAACAACAGCAAGACAGAAGGCATTCTTACTTGAACAAGGGAATAAAAGTACTGATTCTGACCTTGAAGGCTCAATTCTGTGAAAGTTGGATGTATTTCACATTATTTCCTGTTACACTGAGGAGAAAAGAAAACAAATCCAGGCATCCTAACAGGGCAAGCTCTGGTCTTCAGACGAATTAAAGCTCAAAGCACTGAAGTTGTACTGATGTGAAACAGTAATATAATTAGGGTTACTTAAGATCATTTTACCCCAAAGTGACTTCCTCCAGCTAGGTCACTTTCCTCCAGCTATGTCACTTTCCTCCAGCTAGGTCACTTTCCTCCAGCTACGTCACTTTCCTCAGAGCCATCTCTATCACTTTGGAAACTGTACTGCTATGAGGAAATATCTCTAGCCAATTACTCATCTTGTCTATACAAACATATCTGAGGCACTTATCTCCCCAAAGCTGAAATGAGAACATTAGCAGAAAATATAGTATTTTTTCCCCTTCTGCTTCTGGAGAGGTAATATAAAGAGAGAATACTGCAGTTTTGCTCTGCATGTTCATAATTACCGCTGTGTCTGGTTATCAGAGAGAGAACATCAAATGAAATGTGCTTGGAAATTGTGTTTTGACTCAGATCGTCATTCCAGGTACCACACATACTTTGTGCTCTCTGGTACCCGTGAAAACAGGTCCTCCGTTATCCAGAGCTGCAAGTTGAGAGTCTTAAGGCACACTTCTCTGCCTCCATTCACAGATGGAAGATCACCAGAATGGAAACAGACTGAATCATAGAGTCACTTAGGTTGGAAAAGACCTTCAACCAACCATCAACCTGACCTACCAGGTCCCATCACTAAACCACATCCCTTACTGCCACATCTTTGAGACTACACATCCACACCTCTCTCAAATACCTCCAGGGATGGGGATTCCACCACTTCCCTGTGCAGCCTGTTCCAATGCTTAACCAACCTTTCCATGAAGAAATTCTTCCTAATATTCAATTCTTCCTAATATCCATTGCAACAGCATGTGGGAAAGGAAAAGCTATCTCAGCCTGGACTATTTAGGTTGTCTCCATCATGTTGTTGGAGAGTTTTCCCCATCTGATTATCTTTTTAATTGTGTTTGGTATTTGTTGATTTATAATTAGTTCTGCTGTTTTGCACCTGGTTTGATATCAGACAAATACCAGCTCCCTTCTGCTGCACTTTAAGCCTCTAAACAACAGACACTGCCTTCATACATTTAAGCCTCAACAACTGCAGACAAGCATAAGATGGAGATATTCATGGCTAGATTTAGAAACAGCCTCCAGGTATACCCACCGTGCTTTGCATTTTGCTTCCTATGGGCAAATCAGGAATGCAGCTATCTACCAGACACATGCTTGCCTGTTATTTTTGTGCCCAGAGCTTTAAATAACTGCAAGTATGTACCCTTAAAACAGCATGTCCACAGGTTTGAACACCACACCGACCCAAACGAGGGCATGGAGGAAAGGCTGGGAGGCCAAGTGGTTGCACCATGGGGCAGGGCAGCACGCATCAGAAGTCCCCCTCAGCCTCAGCCAGACAGAAGTACTGCATGCTGCGTGTTGCTCATGCACAGCACAGCCAGCTCACTGAGGAACAGGCATACTACGTGATCAAAATGCACTTGTGCAAGAGCTTGTCTGCAATCTCAGAAGCCATGACTATTAAATGGGGGCAAAGACTAGAGGAGGCCCTTTTACCTACTTACTTTAATTCATACCAGCTATGGAAAAAGTAAGACAAAGAATAGCTGAGTAGCTTCTGTTTAAACACTTCAGACTACTGCTTAATTCAGGGAGAAAGCAAAACAGAAAGAAATCCAAATAGGAGATTAAGAGCTATTTATTTTGCCATAGTCTTTGAGAAGCAGAACATACAGAATCCCTTTCTCCTTAAGCACAAAAGCATAAATGGACAGTTTCCTTGCTGATAACTCCGTAACTATTTTCTACTGACTTCTGTTAATTTTCTGCTGACTTCTACACTCAAAGCTTTCCTGGCTTTTGAGTTCAATTAGTTTCTGGTCCACAGGGACAGATTCATCACTTCTACCTCCTGTCCCTGTAACCAGTTCCAAGAACTGCCTCAATTTCTTGGAGTTAATTCTTTCTCAGAATTAACCATTAATCAAAGACATCCAGTGTTTCAGCTAAACAAGCTCATTCCTCAACTAGTATTTTCAATGAGGTTTTCTTATATATTATTGTACATACACTGCACCTAACCTCCTTCAACATAACCGTACCTTTGGGACACAGTGGGCCTTAGACATTGGCTAGCTGCAGGATTAGGTAAGTGCACCTGGTCTCTGAAAACAGACTCAAGCATTTCCCTCATGCATTTATGCTTGGAGACACCTGTACTGGCTTCTACCATGATTAAAACAGTTGCTGATGGAAAGTCACTACTGGGATTATGTGGATTGCTTTGGAAGGGGAAACCTGGCTTTTGGGTGGGATGAACCATTTACTTACATGCTTCATGAGGCACCTACAGCTCTATTGCATGGTGGCAAAATTAAGCCTTATGGACTGATTCGTTTGTCTTGCTTACTTTGCAAGTTCACCCCTGCATGTTTCCAGGAACAGAAAACTTCTCCTACAGCAATGATCTGGAAAAGAAATGAAACAAACAGCATTTTTAAACCCTGTTTGTCATGATCCATGTTGGTTTATGGTATTGAATGATTCATTTTGCTGAATCACAAAATACAACTCAGAGATTTTTTGGGAAATATCACATTTCAAAAGGTTGAAGAGCAGGATTTCCCTTCCCTCAGCCTCAACATGTGTATCTGCAGACTGGGGGCATGCCCTCCTTGCCCCAACCCTGTGTCTGCTCAGGATGACCCTGGGGCTTCCTAGCGAGATCCTTCAGTACTTGACCAGGAAATGAAGCAGAGTAATGTTTTTTAAGAAGGTTGCTCTTTAAATGCTTGTGTTCTTTGAGTTAAGTTATGCATTTGTGCAACGATATCCCTGCTGAAACTGATGTGGACCCAATCAGGGAAACAGCACAAACTGTGTTACATTATGAGGTTTAACATTTAATTACATTGGCCTACTTATGTGAATCAGATATTATTCTCTTACTCATAAAACACATCTGATTTCTTCACATGAACAATTGTAATATGATACAAATGCAAAGGTCTATACGTGGATGAAACCCCGTGATTTAACTATCCAGACAGTGTCTCCAATTTTCATCAAAAGTTTGACCACATGCATAAAACAATGAACAAAGCTCTCTTATCCTCTGCAACTTTTACTCAAATATTAAATTCTTAATTCTTACTTCCTTTTGACAGAGGGAAAACAAAAAATTAATTGAAATATTAAAAGCAGCTGACTGGCTCTGACGTGATGATGTGTTTTTTTTCCAGTTCCACGTGGGAATTTCTGCAGAATGTAATGGGAAATAAAGCAGAGAGACCACAGACGGATATGGGTAAGGCATCAGCTGACATGCCACGGAGTTCCAGTCTGTGCCTCCATGCTGAATTGTGTCTTCTTTGCACAAAAGCTCTCTACTGCCAGGGGCACAGAAATAAATTTACCAATTAAACCCCAAGCCTCCAAATGGCAAATGTCTGTTGATTGCTTCTTTAAGCTGCCCAGCTCACATTAGATCTGATTGATCATTAAACTTTGCCTCTAACTAAAGCTCCAGTGATGTTGGAGGGACAGCTATGCATGGATAATCTTCCAGATGCATTCATGACCCTTTCTGTACATTTCTTAAAAAATTAATTCACTAGTAATTCAGTATGCAGTAATTCACTATGAAGATTTTAAATGTGAGAACTTTGCCAAAATGAAATACCAGATATTTTCAATCCTGCCATCATACTTTCTTCTTTGAGCAAAACCTCTTGTAAATTTAGGTTGAGTTTGCCAAACATTAAATCAGTCTGAAGCTGAATTTCTCTGGCTGAATTTATCATTTGCTAAAAGAGAAGAAAAAATGCTGAGCTGTTACATATAAACATAAAAGGCCAACTGTCACTGCTGCATTTCCAGGTTTCTGAGTACAGACACAGTATTCCTCATTAGGGAACTTAAAATTATAAAAGGTAGTATTATTCATCTCCTATATCTTATACTTAATGACTTGAGCAAATGAACATTTAGTAGTAAAAGAAAAATGCTCTAATTCATAAAACAAACAGGCAAGGGTGGCTGGGTGAGATAATTTCCAAGGAAGTGGAGATGACTATTTCTATAGAGACAGCAAAACTTCTGGCTTGAGCACTCGAGGACCCTTCTGCTGCAGATGTTCCTCCTGACATGCGCAGTAATGTCTCACCACCCAGGCTTGCAGCTGGGCAGAAGCACAAAATAATGCTGCATCTTAGTTCAAACCTTCTGCCTAACTACTAACGTTGGGATGCAAGGTGGAGCAGTAACCAGCAAAGAGGGCTGACAGCAATTCAGTAGCCAGGGGAATGGTCCTTCAGTGCTTATGGGATGATGAGGAAAGACGTGGGCCATACTGCGCTGATCCTATAACACCCTGTGAATGCTCTGAAAGGGACATCTGCTGAGCTAAATCTTGGATTTAGTTTTAATCCATGTGGCTTCCTCTGCATTTATCTAGGGCTTTCAAACAGACCGGAAAGGCTTGGTGCTGACCAAGGAAGAAAAGAGGTCATTCAGTAAATGTCTTCATATCCATGTATCACATGCACAGAGAACTGACTTGGTGATTCTACGAAATACCCAAACACATGCCTGCAGAGCTTTCCACAGGGCTCACCAGTGTGGGCTGCAGCCAACCACAAGAAAAACAGAGGTTTCTCCATTACCAAAGGGCAAAGGGCTAAAATGCAACCTTCTCGGTGGCGAGGCAGCAGATTCTCCTAAGAGAACACCTCTCCTAAGATTCTCTACTAAGATTCTCCTAAGAAAACACCTCTGCCATGGACAGTGATGAGGTGATGACTGATCTAAAATGATGTCTCTCCACCCAGATTAGATCCTCACTTACAGACCAAAACCTCAACCAGTTTGTTTTCACAGTCCTAAAGCTTCCAGAAGATATACAGAAGCAAAATATCACTTAGATGAAGAGCCCTCACGCAACAAATTGTGATACACAGTCCCAGGCCAACTGCATGCAACTAGCAGTCCATCAATTTTTTCATTCTGTCAACAGCTGTTACAGGGTGAAAGGGCAACATAAATGGAGAGCTTAATCTGTAAGAAATCACAATCAGAGGAAGCGAAGGTTAAATCTGTTCGATGCATTACCAACTTCATTATTTTAAATGCACAGGCACAAATCTGTTCTGATTTTAGGAGGCACAGGAATTTACTTCATTGTTCACATGTGCAGTGAGTAGCAGGTAGCAGAGAAGAATTTTTTTTCTTCAGAAGAATAAACCTGCCTCTGATCCTGTAAAAAGCTGTGCTCACTTGAGTAACAAGTGCTTCTGAAAAAACAATATTTATAAATCTTACAGTGTAGTTCTGCCACAGGCTGCAGAGCTTTTCTCCTCGATTTCTTACAGGTAAAATAAAAAAGGGCTTTTTTACTACCTTGTAATTCATTTGAGGCATGATCCTAGTGCAAAGAAGTGCTTGTGCTTTATACCAACTAAACATAGAAAACTTTTGGAGGGAAGGTACAGTTTTAACTCATTAATCACCTCACATTAAAAGCAAAAGCTAAATTACCGCTATTCTTACCATGCATTCTTTACCACGTAATCCAGCCAAGGTAGGAACAAGCTGCCGGGTGTTAAAAACAATTCCCAGAAAACTCCTTCTATTTCCCCTTTAAAAGGGTTCAGAACCAGAACCCTCAACATGAGTCTGTATTCCACACTCTACTCTAAAATAAACTTCATAGTGGCTCAAAACCTTGCAAATATTTATGAGATAAGTTTGTTTCCTATCAGATCCATTTACATCTTCGCCAAAAGCAAAGTTTTTGAGAACCAAAAATACCAGTTCAATTTTCTGCTAATGAAATGGAAAGAGGAATTCCCAGCTGCTTCTCTGCAACTGAAGGAATTGCCATGGTGCCTTAGGCCACTTTAAATATTTAATGAACAATTAAAAGCTAGTAAAATATGGCTTTAGTTAAACTTATTTTAACTTCCCTCTTTGGGATGTACTCAAAACTACCCCAATTCCATTGACACGCTGGAGGAAAGGAACATTAAAACATAAAGCTGCACTGCAAATTCAAGGCAAGCTCAAATGCAAGGAAGTGCCACCATTAAGGTTAGCCTAGAAATTTGGCTCAGAACTCAGTTTATACCAGCCCTGATTAAAAGGGTTTTTTTCTTGTTGTTTGTTTTGTTTTTTGATAAAACTGTCTCTCAGCTGTAAAAAATGGTGGTGACTAAAAGCTCAGCTGCTAACACCGCTGGAATAGATTTATAGCATGGAAATGGGTTGACAAGCAGCAAGTGACTGATGGTGCAAGCTACAAGGATCTGGCACCTCCTTACCACATGGAGTGCAGCTCTCTGCATATGCAAAGAGCACTGACAGTCACTGACTTACAAAAAAAATGAATGAAACTCCAAAACAGATCTGTGAGGCACAAGTCAGACCTATTCCTTTAACACCAACAAGCCTTTCTCCAACACCACTGCATTTAGGTCACACACAAACAGAAAAGCAAAGCACAGCAATGTTGAACAGACTTTGTTAAGGTCAAAATACAAATGAACTGGAGAAAGGAGGGAAAAAAATAAAGAGATAAGATAAGGACTAGTAACTTCACAGAGCTCTGACTACTAATGTGCATTACTCATGCACAGGGTTTGCTAGAATATTCTTTCCCCTTCTTCGCTGGTAACAACAACTACAATCACCTCTTAAATCACTTAGTTCTTAATGAAAAAGGCCTGGAAGTTGTATTTTTTTTTGGTTGTTTTTATTTCTGGCTCCTCTGTTTTAATGTAATTGCAGCTATTTAATATGTTGTTTTCTACTTAGATCAGATCTGAAGGGCTTTGTGTTAGTTAGAGAATCTAATATAGCCAAGACATTTCTTGGCGGGCTGCATGCCTTTTATTTTTTAATTAAAAATAAATAAATAAATACATCTTGCTCAAATCCCCATTGTCTGACCATTCAGATGCCTACTTATTTTTTTACCCCAAAGAGCATTTCAAAGCATTTCTTGCCCATGAACACAAGCTGAAAAACTCCAGTACCCAATATACTGCAATAGTTTAAAAAAAAAAAAAAAAAAGTCCCAAAGAGCTTGCTTGTTATCCAAGGAAATGATGCATTTGGGGTGTGTGTGTATGTGTGTGTGAAAGAGAGAATCATGATAGCATACTTGTCACGGGGAGTGGTTTGCATATTAATAAACAGTATATATGAGCCTTTTCCACAGAGATCAGCACTCAGAGAGGCTCCTGTGCACTGAGGAAGAGACCACATAGCACTGCACCAAAGTGAGTTCTGTTTCAGCTTTCCTTACCGCAAGAATTTGACTTCTCTTCTTTCCCCTTTCTTCTAATCTTATTCTGCCCTCCTTAGGGCTGCTTCTATACCAGCTGCATGGTGCTTGTTTTTGACAAATATTTCTACTTGTATAGCAAGTACTGAAATTATTTCATTTTTACAGTTTTGTTAAATTTATTCAGTGTAACTGACTACAGCTGCTGGCACCGTGAAGGATAACCACAAGCTTTACACATCGTCTGCAAGTGTAACTCAGCTGCCCCATTTACATACCTTTTTTTGCTGCTTACAGGCATTTTAAGCTCCCTGCTCTGCTTTAGACATCTGTACAATCACATGCACTCCTACAAGCAGAATTCAGAAGTTTCTTTTCTAGAGGCAAAGAAGCAAATTACTGGTGTGTTGTAAAAGTAAGCCCCCACTTCTCACCAGTAGCTGATACTATCAGTATTGAGCTGCTTTGATACTCTGGGTATTTGTCAGATATATCTAAAGAAAAGGCAGCAAAAAGCTGATGTGGGGAAGCTCCTGAGGTTCTGCAGTGGGCTTCCAGTAAACAAAAACACTTTACAGCAACATTCTATTACACATGAAGACTGACATATGCACTCACTTACATAACCAAACCAAATCTAGGCTAATGTCAGAGAAATTAGATAAACATTAAGAAGCACTAACCAATTCCTCCAGGTCATTTTTATGCACTGTTCTGTCCATTTTCCCAATTCCTGTCTGTCCGCTGGTTCACCAGTGGATTAACGTATTCTCATCCTAATTCTCACCATTCTTTTATAGAAGAAATCCTCCTGCATCTGCTTCTACTTGCTGCATTTTCTCCTTTCCAAAATGTATGAGTTTCGTTGTTGATTTTTATCTTTTGCTTCAAAATGATGCTCTGAATATCTATTCAGGATTTTTTTTTTTCTTTAACATCTCAATGCCTTCATTTGCCTGTGTGTATAATCTTCCTGCACATTTCTTCTGCTAAAAGCCAACCTTTATTGCTTATTTCAATATAACCAAAGAAACAAACCTTAGTTTTAAAGTATTTTTCCTGAACATCTATGATCCTTATAACTATTTTGAAATGCTAGTACTTTTACGTGCAAAAGCTGCAAAGTATGAAAGAAAAAAAAAATGGTCAGAGAGGTCTTTCAGAAGTTTGCATTTGTTTACTCTTTTGTTTTTAACCCAAAAAGAATCTACCACTCCCTAAAAATGTATACATAATGTGAAAACCCCATCTCAGCTGCACACAAACATACTAGATCTATTTGGATAGAAATTACACTGAAACTCTCTCAATTTTAACCCCCCCCCCCCCCCCCCCCCCCCCCGAAATTATACATAGGGATTCCTAGAATTCTGGTTTTGTGCAGATAATAAATGTTTCATCCTGTTGTCCTCAGTGCAGCACTCATACTCCACTGAACTCTGCTGCTCTCAGGGTTTGCTCATAAGATTTCTGGTTGCTGTTTGCCATACACAGCCTTCTATTAAGCTGTTACAAAGTAGAAACAGTTGAAGACAGTGCTCATTTTTGACCAAAATCTTACACGAGTAATTACACTAACAGCTACAGCTGGTGTTGGATTAGCAAGTGGTATGCTACGCTGCTGAAAGCTATGTGTATTCACATCTGTTGAAGACTTATTATATATGCTGTAAATCTCAAACAGGTGAATATTTTCACCCTTTTACCAGGTAGTCCAGGAGAAAAATGCAATAAAATAAATTGAATCTGCCAAATTTCACATAAATACTACACATTGTAAAGAACCTCATTTACCTATAGTTGATTTGTTAAATTTCCCATAAAATAAACTACAGCAGTGAACTGAAAAAAATTAAATGCTCTATTTGCTCCTTAGAGGTGACTATAAAGTATTGCCGGAATGACTCTGTAAAGCAAGAACATGAAATGGAACAGGAGAAAAAACAAAGACATTCAGCTAATATCAGATAGACACTTCTATGCTTTGGATCTGGGTAACAAATGGCAAAGCCATCTTGTGACACCACCTATTTTGCACCAGGTGGTATTTGTGGGGATGGGAGAGTGGACATTACAACCTTCGTCGGTTGCCATTTCTAACTTCTACCCACTGATAGATGACACTAGGATCCTTCAAATACAGTCTCATGCTGGGCTGAATTTGAGGAGGAAAAAAACAAATAAAAATATACAGAAAGTAGGATTTGAAAGGCTTCACAATTTTTCTGTAGTAAAGTTACTTGCCAACCAAAAAGAACAAATACAAGACACCAGTCTCTTTAACTGCGTGCCATAGGTAAATGAGTATTTTGTGCCAGGTCCTTCAGGCAGGCCGAGGAACCCAAAGTCATGGGCACTGTTCCAGAGCTAGACTCTGCCTATTGTATCCATGAAAAAGACTGAATTGTCTGTAAACTGTTGCCCAGTAAGTACATTCTTCTTAAGTGTAGGGACAAACAGGTTACAGATTTACACGCCAAGCAGTTCATGAATATAAGTCAAGGGATCTACCACGAGATCTAGGTGGTCCCCCAGCCTTCTGTCCAGGTGTTACTCGAGGCTGTAGGCCCACACTTCTCCTCATTGACCTTCTCAAGCAGACTGGCAGTATCCAAAGAGCACTTCAGTGGGTCCTTGGTCTCCTCCAGCTCATTCTGCTGTGAAACCAATTTCAGAATATCTGAGAAAACAGGAGATAAAAACACTGGTGCCACTAGGGATTGCGCCACCAGGCCTAGGCCAGAGGAGGAGGGCACAGGAGGCCTCATGGACAGTCCTAGATATCTCTGCAAACTGAATAAAACTGTAACAGGTTACATCCATGGTAGCTACAGGAAATGCACATTGTCCTGAAAATCTATCTAACCCTTTCTCTTTTAAGTCTGAAGTGTTCTTTAATCTCAGCTAGTTTTGGAATCACAACATGAGACAGTTAAAGAACAATGCAGTTTAGACTAGCAAAGAGAAAGAGCCGGTTTTCATATTTCCCATTGTATATATGCACATGCATGTGGCTGGGGTAGGAGGAAAAAAAAGCTCTTTTTTTTTTTTTTTTTTAACCCAGTGAAAGATACTAGGTGGTCAAGATGATTAGATGATTGTTACATAAATTATGGCGTTGGATGAGGTTGAGAGTTCAGGATGTGGACATGAAATTGTCCTGGCAAGACCAGCAGCTGCTTTTGGAGAGCTGACAAATCCACACAGCTAAGCAACTTGCAGCTATCCTTTGCTTTATAGGGATATTGCGAGAGGGTGCTGATTTATCTGAAGACTACAGAAACAGATGCAAGGCATGAACTTTACAAGAATGACTGGTGTTGACAAGAATTATGATTATTTAGGTTTTTGTTCTACCACAATATGCTTCAGGGAATTTTTAAAACATCTGATGAGGAAATAAAAGACTTAAATAGTCTCTCCTCAGAAATTATCCAGACAAAGGAGTGGCTAGGATATTTCCTGAGATTTATCCTCTTGCAATTTTATTTATCCATATCCTTTGTTCTCAGGTGTGTAATTTATTCATTTGAAGCTCATTACATCTTGGGAGGCTGTACAAAACAATTTCAGAAATTTATTTACATAAAACTAGGACCAAGTAATTATAAATCAAAAGGCTGAGGATCAAACAGAAAGCAAAATCATCACAGATGCTCAGGTCATAAACTAAAGAGCCTGGCAGATGAGGCAGGAGAAGCTGCCCTTTCCCAGGACATTTGTTGCAATACTGAGCAGATCACCATTGTGATGTCTGGCTCAGTAATGATCATGTGAAGGCACAAGATTCATAGCTGGCCACTCACAAGGAATTAAGTGTATGCTCACATACAGAACCACCCTTTCATCCAACACTTGTTTTGACTCTAACAAAAACCTAGCTTAAAATAGAATTAGGACCAAAACCTGTTTGATCCTTCCTCCTCCCACTGAGGATGATATCCCACACTAGACACTTATCCATGGCCTGCTGCAGCTAATAGAAAGAGTGTTCCCAAGGACAGTGATGGATGTAGTGGTAGGTTTGAGGGGATGAGGCATTGACAATGGAAGGAAGAGAAAAAGGTACCCTCTACATCCTAAGACAGTGCTACTTCCCTACTTTTTAACATTTTTTGTAGTAACTGTATGTGCAGTTCTACATATGGAAAGGCCTATCTTACCACACAAAAACGCCTCCCATAGAGAAGGTCAGGGAAAAACAGGAAACAGTAGCCTGGATGGATTTCTGGTTTTTGTTTTGTATGTTAGTTTGTTCGTTTGTTTCCATTTTTATCTAGGAAGGTATAACTCCTCTTTCAGGAATGTAGAAATGCAACACCTTCCCAGTTGCGTTAGTAGCAAAAAAGACAGTACTTAGCCTGGATCTGCCCATCACCACCTGTCTGCTGCCTTGTGCTGCTGAGATGCAAGCACCCCTCATTCACTTCAAAGTGAATGTGATGAACTCCAAATACTGGAGTTCATATAGTTTTGGCTGCAGTCACATGAGGAGCAGTCACTGTGAAGGCAGCTGGGAGAAAGCCAACGGACACTTGCCTCCTCCTTCAACACTGTTCCTTAGAGTGCCAGTCCATCTAAACCACTTTCACCTTGAGCTCTTGCCTTCAAAAACTTCTCAGAAAAACCATTTTCCCAATCTTCTGCTTAAACCAACACAGATAAGGCTTTCAAAAGCCCTCACGCACATAGCAGAGTCACTGAACGTATTACTAGCACTCCTCAGTAATCACGCAGCAATGCCTTAAGGACCCTTCTCATGTTAGAAGACTCATTTCCACCACAGGTTGCAAATAACCAATGCACTGGATAAAGGCATGAAAAATCTCCCTCTCCCCACCCAAAAAAAAAAAAAAAAAAAAGAAAAGTGCTTGGAGTGCTAGTAGCTCTTTGCAGCTCTGCATGTATCTAATCTTGAAAATCAAGCTAAGGCGTATCAGGCTGTAACTATTATGTTTAGGATTTGCTATTTCAAAACTCAGTCCTACATCAAATTGCATAAACATTTACTTCAGATGATTTGTGTGTTAAACAGAAGAGAGGGTGCAGTGTTTTTTTTTTTTCTTTTCTCTCCAAAGTCCAGATTGCTATCTGGCATAGAAAAAGTAGGGATCAAATTAAAAAGTTTACTTTCTATAATTGGGGTGGAGTGGGAAGAGACCATTGACATCAACTCTCTGAAAAGCAAACAGAACCAACAGCAATTATATAGAATTACTCAAAGTTTTTCATTTTGCTGTGTCAAAACAAAGACCACTGTTGAAATCTTCCATACGAAGACTTGCAAAGTCTTCCATTAATCTACCAATATTATCCGATCCTCAAAAGAGGCATGGGAATTTTCTTAGCTAAAGAAGAGTTAATAAATTAAAACTTCTTTAGGCAGAAAAAAAATAATATTGTTTTTAGTTTTCAAAGACCTAAAATCTATCTTGAGCCTTTAATATTTTTGACTCCATGTTTAAAAGCAGGTGTTCATGCTTGAGAAAAGGACTTTTGTCCGTGTTCTGAGGAAAATGAGGATTTTTCCTTTTAGCTGCATGATTAAAGAGGACCATCTAGGTTCTTCAAACAGGACTTTGAAGCTGAATATCTGCACTCTCTTTTAACTTCAGCCAAAACCCTGGGTATTTATCAGCTCACTTTTTTTTTTCAGTGCTATAGACAGAAGCTTGATAGGCTCTTTGAATTTACAGAAATAAGCAGTCTGGGGGGCCGCACAGGTCTGTGTAAGGTGGCATGGTACATTTAGGACATCACAAAAATACATAGGTGAGTAAATTTAAGAATTACCTGAAATTGCAGTACCAACCTCCTCGGTAGGAAATCCAAACTCAGGCTGTTGGATATGCATCCATTTCAGACCTACTCACCTATTTTTCAGGCCAAATTTGCACAAACTCCATGTAAAGAAACAGCAACTACTTTAAAAACAGTATTAAGGAGGAAGGAAAAATGTCCACCAAGCTGTCCAGCTTCGGTTGGGAAGACCCAACCTTCTCTATTTTGACCAGTGGCTAGTCATGGTCTCCAATTTCACCAGTGCTACCCTAAGTCATATTAGTAGAGAAATATGAAATAGAGCTCCCTCTGTGAAAAAGTACTGATAAAAACTCAAGCTGACACCTCTGTCAGCTTGTATAGTGCTTGCCTACCATACTTGTGTACTACTTGCCTACATCAATGTTCTGGCATGCGTCTTCTGTCATACTTTTATGTTATACTTATATGTTAAACATAGACCATCTAAAAGGAGTTCCTTCTCTGGGGTTTTATTAATAAGAAACCAAATGTTTACCAGTTAAACTAAAAACATTTGATTTGGAACACAGAGAAGAAACCTCTGACACAGGTGGACACTTGCCACCTAAATTTGCTTTCCACAAGGTCAATCACCCCAGACCAGCACAGGTGTTAACTTCTGCTGATTGCATGTCTTTTTCTTGCCCCAGAAGGGTCTGCTATGTCTTATTTTTACACAAGAACAACTTGTGTCAGTGCACCAGTCATGGTTCAGAGTTATTTGTACAGAGCTACCCTGCAAGGCCCTGGTTGCCCAGCCCCAAAGAGCTCCCAAGATAAACAAATATATGTACAAAGCAAAGCACCACCTCTTCCAAAAAGCTTGATTTGTAGAGGTGCACTGGAAAACCTCAACCCAACACTACTGGTCTTGCTTGCTGGAGGGAAAAAAGTTAGATGTTTTAAAAGTCTTCTAACAGTGATGGAACCAGACTGTATATATTACAGGAAAGAAAACCCTTAATTTTTCACAGTGCAGAGTACAATAAAGGGGGACTGAGGAGTACTTCCTTGCATTACTTAGAATGCTGGATTTTTGACAACAGAGATCTCTACATGAGAGTGTCTCAAGTGGGCAAAACGCATGCTGTGCAATTGTGATTTACAAGTGGACAGGGACATCTACTGTCTCTCAGGAGAGGGAAAAGTATTGCACACCTTGCAGACACTGGAACTGTTCATTTCTGTGTCCTCCAGGTTTCTTCATATAGTTTTCAATTTGGCAGTATTTTTTTTTTCCCTTTTCTGTACTAGTACTACCTGAAACTCAGCATTGTAGCTCTCAGATAATGAAAGGGTTTTCAATCACTTTGGATATACATATATATTAAATGATTTAGCTGGTCCTCACATTTCATTCCTTCACAAAAACACACCGGGAGGATGAGATAAAGGAAGATGAGGAAAAAACAACCTCATTTTCTTTCCTTTAAAATTTAGCAAAAAAAAAAAAAAAAACTATTCCGAACACAACATTTTCTTTCATTTAGAAATCTACGTAGAATTGTTTAGGAAGCACTACTCCTGACATTTCACAGTGAATACAAATAAAAAATAAAACCTACAAACACTACAAACATTTACAAAAGCATGCTTACAATAAAACTATAGAGTCCTCTAAAATGTCAAGTATTTTTGGTAAACTCCTTGTAGGGTTATTTTTTTGTTGTTATTTACAGATGGAAAAAAAAATCATAAGCTTAAATATGCATCAGCATTGCAAATATTTAATTACTTCTTAAAGCATATTTATTAGAAATTTGTTTAGCTTTGCTTTAAACATTTCAAACAATAGTTTCCACTACTTCCTTGATAGACCAAAATATTCCACAGCCTACTACAACAGCCAGAAAGACTTCCTGAAATTCTGCCAAAATTCTCTTTTCTTTACATCACCTCATTACTCCTGATTATACTCCTCTTTCTCATCTGTATATAAAATTCTCTCACAGTAAAAATTAGACTGTTTCAAGATGCTTGGCCTCCAGAAAAGCTATGCTTCATTCATCTCTAGACCAGCCTTCCTCATACCTTAAATGCTGTCCCTTCCTCTCAAAAGACCACACAAAATCGGAAGTAGAGAATAATGGAAAACACCCTCTAATCTCATCCTTTCTTCTTACACACACTTCGTAGATGTATGACCTGAACTTACTATGTGTCAGAGGTTTCAGGGAATTTTTGTTTTAAAGACTATGCCCTGTAATAAATCCGTGCACAAAGTTTGAAAACACAGTAACAAAATCACATCACTTACCTGAGGCATGCTTGAAAACTTTGGAATTGTCAAAAGGTTTCTTTTTAGAGAAAACAACAGCTAGGCTTGTAATCTGCAAGTTCTGTTTGCCAAACAGCAAATTTATTTTCTGTTAAACAACACATGTAGGAAACTAAGCATATTGTAAAATATAACTCATTTTGCCTGCAGCTTCCCTCTTTTATATGACACAAAATTAAACACTTCCTTGGCTTCAGACATAACCGCCGCAGTGTTTTTGGTATGAAGCACTTGCAGATATCTTCACTGGTAGCTCCCAGTGTCTACAATTGCTTCCTATCCTAGCTGCCAACTTTGAAACATCTCCCTTTACTGATAATCTCTTCTGACCCTGCTGTGTGCTGAAGGGGAACAGGTCTCTTTCATGGGAAATTAAGCAGTCTCCGCTGTGCTCATTTGCTGTGATTTTTTTTTCCTTTCCTACTATTTGTATGGAAAGTGGATGGTTTTACTTCTGAGGAGAAAGTGGTAAATGCAGTTTGTGCACTTCAGCATGAATGAAGTACAAGCCTTTCCCTTTTCCCTAAGCAAAGAGCCTCTCCCTCTAAAGTGAAAGCTGATGATACATCTGCCCTCAGGCATATGTTTTCCAAGGCAAGATGACTAAATAGAAGGTTGCTTCTCTTGCAAGGCCAGTTAGTAGAGCTTACTCATTAAAAAAAAAAAAATATATATATATATATAGTTCCCTTTCCTTACTGGTAGTTCCAGTACGCTTCGTTGGGTTAAAAACTGGCTGGATAGCCGGGCCCAAAGAGTTGTGGTGAATGGAGTCAAATCCAGTTGGAGGCCAGTCACTAGTGGAGTCCCCCAGGGCTCAGTACTGGGGCCAGTCCTCTTTAATATCTTTATCGATGGTCTAGATGAGGGGATTGAGTGCACCCTCAGTAAGTTTGCAGATGACACCAAGTTAGGTGCGTGTGTTGATCTGCTCGAGGGTAGGAAGGCTCTGCAGGAGGATCTGGACAGGCTGGACTGATGGGCTGAGGCCAACTGTATGAAGTTCAACAAGGCCAAGTGCCAGGTCCTGCACCTGGGGCACAACAACCCCAAGCAGAGCTACAGGCTGGGAGATGAGTGGTTAGAAAGCTGCCTGGCAGAGGAGGACCTGGGAGTACTGGTTGATAGGCAGCTGAATATGAGCCAGCAGTGTGCTCAGGTGGCCAAGAAGGCCAACAGCATCCTGGCTTGTATAAGAAGCAGTGCGGCCAGCAGGTCTAGGGAAGTGATTGTCCCCCTGTACTCGGCTCTGGTGAGGCCGTACCTCGAGTACTGTGTTCAGTTTTGGGCCCCTCGCTACAAGAAGGACATGGAGGTGCTCAAGAGAGTCCGGAGAAGGGCAACGAAGCTGGTGAGGGGTCTGGAGAACAAGGCTTACGAGGAGCGGCTGAGGGAGCTGGGATTGTTCAGCCGGGAGAAGAGGAGGCTCAGGGGCGACCTTATCGCTCTCTATAGGTACCTTAAAGGAGGCTGTAGCAAGGTAGGGGTTGGTCTATTCTCCCATGTGCCTGGTGACAGGACGAGGGGGAATGGGCTAAAGTTGCGCCAGGGGAGGTTTAGGTTGGATATTAGGAAGAACTGAAATGGTTGTTAGGCATTGGAATGGGCTGCCCAGGGAAGTGGTTGAGTCACCATCCCTGGAGGTCTTTAAGAGATGTTTATATGCTGAACTTAGTGATATGGTTTAGTGGAGGTCTTGTTAGTGTTAGGTCAGAGGTTGGACTGGGTGATCTTGGAGGTCTCTTCCAACCTAGACGATTCTGTGATTCCCTTTCCTTATTGGTGCAATGCAAATTGTCTGCATTGCATGCTTTATTAATAACACTATGAACTTCATGTACATAAAAAGGATGATAAATAACATGCAAGATCTACTTTAATACTGAAACATTCTCAATGAGAAAGACTTTTGCATTAGGGGTGGATGTGGGTTCTTTTAGCCAATACATTCAAGTCTCAGCTGAGCTCAGCTGACTCTCATATTAAAGTGCTATGTGCACAGAGTTTCAAAGCTTATTCTTGGTTTAAAGAGGCCTTATGTGTTCACCTTTCCTACATAATCCTTGTTGTACAATCCAGCTGATGAGTATTTTCTCTTGTTGCTTCTTACACTGAGAAATACATTGAACCTTCCCGCAACATGACTCCAAACAAGAACTGAAGGAAGAAAATCACTTGAAACCTAATGAAGTCATTTCAAGCCTTCTTTTGGGTTCTGTACAAGGACTTGTAAGAATTTGATGTGGTTTTCTCAGAATAACAGTGTATACTAGCTGCCATAGCAAATTTTGTTTCTAAAATAACTCATGTCAGTTGCCTATGCAAATAGGGTAATAATAGTTAATGAGCCAAATTTCAACACTTTGCCAATTCTTTTGACTTTGTCTTGAATGAAGATCTCCATAAGCACTAGAGGCTGAGCAGGGCAACCTTGAACAAAATTACTACACAAGAAAGGAGCTATTTTCTGTTACACTATATGATTTTAGATGTGCACTCTGAGAAACACTTTAGAAATGGCCTGAGTTTGAAGTCACAACAGAAGTAAGTGTAGGCTGAGTTCTTCATACCACTGAAATAACAAGCCATATTTCTGGAGCTATCTAAGGAGCAACTGCAGGTTGAACTGTAGTTGCCCTTGTCTGAATATTGTGGCTGACAACTGCAGAGCAAAGTGACTAACGCAGTGATTGCAAATTACAACACACCATAGCTTAGCGTAATATGTCCATTGCATTGTAGGAGCATGTTTCACAAACAAACACAGTGTTTCGGTAAAAGGGAGTTCAGTTGCTCATGTTTAAAGTAACCTGGTGACTTCCCTTCCAAGGACCCAGCATGCCCCACTACAAGCTGACATATTTCAATCTGAGAGGAAGAGCAGAAATCAGCCGCTACCTGTTTGCCTATTCAGGCAAGAAGTACGAAGATCACAGGATAGAAGCAGCAGACTGGCCCAAAATCAAACCAAGTAAGTAGCATAGATTCTTGTATCTAAAGCTCCACTATAAATGATATGAAAATGCAACTGGGGAGGTACCTATGTGTTTCATGACCAGAGAGACATGTTCAACTCTTAGCTTCTATGAAAGATATGCGAATTTTATTGCATGGATTCAAGATAGCCAAAATGTCATTCCTGATGTTCAGACCTAAATCTTCAAGCAATCTAAAATGAATGACCTGCTGTCATCCAGATGGGCTGTTACTCCCGATCAATTCAGTTCAGCTTTTGCCAGCCTAAAGCAGACCAAATACATGCTAATCTTCCTGAGTACTATAGAGGATTTGGTCTCAAAAACCACACTGCAGCCTTCACCCCAGTTTTACAAAGCCAAGTTGGAAAAGAATTGCCAAGAGGGACACTCCCTTGTAATGAGAAAGGTCTTCAAAGAAGGAAAGAGATGAGAGAAAATGAAAGAAATCAGATGACTTAATGAGGAGGGAAAAAAAAGGGGGATCAAAAGAGGTATGACGGTATTGTTGTTCCCAAGAACAGCACAGCCCTATAAAGCCTTCTGAGAGCACACTGCAGGCTACCATGTTCTGTTCCATGTTTTTTTTTTTTAACTAAAGAAGCCTCCTTTGAACCTGGGTGTTATTTCTGCTCGTTATATTAACCTCAGTCCAAATGAAGCCAAGCTTGAGTTGGGAGACCAGGTAGACGAAATCAGAAATATTTGTGCCTTCGTTTTGTGGAGTTGTCGCATGCTTTGTATACAGGCTATGAAGCTTTAAACATCCAGGAGGAAGAATAGCACCTTAAATTTGGGGAAAATGCACAACTAATGCACAATGTGATTTGCATTAATTAATTTCTTAGTAGGTTTTGACGCCCTTTAATAAGTCCAGTCAGCAGGATACCTGATTCTTGTAGGGTGCAATTAAATTCAGCCCTTTCCCAAAATGTTCTCAGTGACTTGAACGACAAATATGCAGCACTTGCTGTTCTCCTGCAGCAGTTGAAGTAAACTGTGATCTTCAAATCTAGAATACATTGACTAACAACCCACAAATTGGAGTTTAAGCTAAACAGTGGAAAGGAGGCTATTTTCAGTTAGAGATGACTGACTTTGGAAACCTTTTCTTTGAGCTTAAAGCTTGCTGACCATGTGGTATAGCCTTTCTCTCTCTCCCTCTCCACTCAGGGAAGTGAAACAGAAGCTAGAGGAAAGACTGAGAATTCAGATGAATTGAGGAAAAAATCTTATTTTTGACCTTTTTCATATTTAGCTATGCACATATTCAGATGCACACAGCAACTTATGTTCTGAAACAAAGTTCAGAGAATATTAGCAATGTGTAAAGCCAGTATCCAAAATGTTAGAATATAAATAAGACAAATTAAAAAGACAAAGCATAGATAGTGACTTAAAGGCTACAGAAGTATTCATATCTTAGGAAAAGTTATTCAAACAGTAGGTCTATTAGCCAAGGTCAAGGTGTTGCATCTCTAATTGAATATTTATGATATCCCTAGAGTCTGAGCCGGCACAAGAAATAATGCAGGAAAATTCTTCCTGTGCACAATTCTTCAGTGTTCATAGCATGAACCTCCCTCTGAAGTGTTACATATACCATTCACTACAGTGTATGCCCAGCTGAAACACCATTATCACCAGAACACTAGGAGGAGAGGCACCTTAGAAATCCTAAGTCATACTGTCTGCAGCTCTATCTGCTGCTTTAATGAATGATTGTAAAGTCATTTATCCTTTGGATGTCTTGGTTTCTCTTTCTGTGATATGAAAAAATTGTTAGAAGATTTACTAAGGGTTAATTAAGATTTCTCATTTTTCCTGCATAATGGCCTTTCATAACAGCCTCTGTTGTGACTGAAGCCTGGATGAAATTCCACAGTAGATGAGAAATTCAGTACAATGATTTCCAAGGACATGCTACTGCTCTCTGATTAAGGAAACCATCTGTGCAAAATTTATTCTGGTTTAGAAATTTCAGGCTTTGCTTTCAGTCAGTCAGTGGATGGGAACTGGAATGGATCATGCTAATTGACGAGGAAAACTTTCAAATGTCAAGAAATAGTTAGAGTTATTCCTGAAAGTGCTAATACATCTCATACCTGGATGCTATACTTCTGCCTCTGTGAGACTCACCGAGTCCTAGTTCAAGCACCTATGTAATGGAGGCCTTAGCCACCAGTGGTGACTGCTTTGCAGACAGTTTACAAGAGATTCAACTAAAATAAGAGTTAAGACATCTTGCTCTTGCAAAATGATGTAGCATTGCTAAGGAAATTGCCTGGAGACCAAAAAGCTGATGACTACCACGTCCTCCTCCTCTGTGG
This sequence comes from Cygnus atratus, assembly GCF_013377495.2. Taxonomy (NCBI): domain Eukaryota; kingdom Metazoa; phylum Chordata; class Aves; order Anseriformes; family Anatidae; genus Cygnus; species Cygnus atratus. The sequence continues at coordinate 9,522,548 of NC_066365.1, forward strand.
AGCAATTGTTACTCACAGTAATTCCAGACAAACTAATCTTCCCCAAGCAAATCATTAAGCAAAACTCTGCATAAATGGTAGCAAACAGTGTGTTAAGGCAAACAGCCTTTCACTTTACGAGATCAATGGTCACTGCCCTGGTATGTCCACAGGTACCTGAACACTGTCTATATGTCATGACTTAGCATGAGAAACAATTGCCTCTCAGCTACATTGTGTAGGGTTTGTGTGTTTTAACATGACAATAACATTTCATATGGCAGATGAAACCCTTCACTGTAAGGCAAACAAGCCACTTGCAATCCCTATTACCTTAATTTTCAAAATGTGCCTCAGCTCCCTCCATGGAGGAGTGGATTGAAGAGGGAATGGCCATCAGAAAAAAAAAAACACCAGTCCTCAGGAAAGCAAGTTACAGGAACTTTGCCAAAAATTTTCAATTGCTACTGTGTTCAACACTAAGTATGAAATGAGGGGATCCCTCCAATCCACTGAGTACATGCAGGTGTAGTTCACTCTGCTGATGGATTTTCTCACTGTCGTCATTTCTAGTCTAGAGATGACTTCTTATGAAGCTCAGGTATATTTTTTCCCATTCTGCCTGCATTGTGTCTGCTCCCATAAGAACACACATTAAATTAGCAGATTCTAGTCAATCTCAGCCTGGTGAAAACAAAAAGGGTGCTAAAACAGTAAGGGAAATTACAGCTACATTTGATGCAACTGCAGCTAAAATAATAGCAATTTGGTACACCACTTATTTTGCAGCCCACAAAAATCATTAAAATTTGCCCAATTTATTGAACATTGAGGTTAAGAAATAACACAGTCAAACTGCTATGCATGTTTGCATTCAATAAAGTATGTTTGCATTTACCCACTTGTCCTTTGGTAGATCTAGAACCGTTTTAGACTGCAGAGCCTGCAAGTACAAGGACAGCCTTTTCATGATTCAAAGGAACAAATCAAATTCTTTGACTTTCTCTAAGAGCACTAGGAGTTGTCTGCATAGAGGAGAGTTTGCTTCATCAGTTACCAAGAAATTAAAGTAAGGTTTCACAACAAACACCACCCTCCCACCCAAATCACCATCCCATATAAGTTAGAAAATACTGCCACTCTTCTGAGGAAGAGACTTCACTATTTCTTAGTTTTTCTGTAAAATTGAAAGGAAGATAGAAAATGCCTGCATTGAGATTAATGTGCAGTAAGTTCATTTAGAAAGCAGACTTGCAGCTGCTGCAAGTCTAATATTGGACTGGACAGAAGAGTGTGATGTTTTTGTTGTTTGTTTTGGCATTTTCAAGTGGCTCTCCCCAGCAAGCTGGTCCTTTTAGCTTCTTCAGGCAAATAAGTAACTCCTTGCTCCTAGAAATACTCTCTCACTTGATTTTGTTTACACCCAAGTGGTAGGAGTTTATTTTGCAGGGGAGAGGTTTTATGTTTATGTTAATTTTATGTTTTATAAAATTAAAAACATATGTTATTTGGCTTATAAGCTCTAGAATAATTTTTTCTGTATCTCAACATTTTTTGCTTTTCCTGCTGTTACGAATCAGATAGTCTTTCTTTGTTAAATTTCCATTTCAGGCAAAATTTGTCTTTTTTATATGAATAAGTTTAAGAAAGCTAATATGCAAGTAGTAGTGTTGATCAGCTTTATTACATAATTTAATAAATAAATAAATAAGCATACTTGAATCTCGAACAGCAACTTTACATGACTTGTTGCTCTATATAAAGTCAATTGTCAAAATAAGTAAGCAAACATTTTTTTACATTTCCTTTTGAGCAGACTGACTTGAATGTACCACATTTAAACTGCAGTCCATTCAAGATCTATGCACGATCACATAATAGGTGCTCTCAAGATCTGTATTATCACATAACAGACTCCTCACAAAGAAGCGCCATTGCACTGACACAAGACATGATAAAGCAGAGAATCCCCTGCAATGGTGCACAGTTAGTTAGCATCCCCTTGAGATACTGGGCTAGCGTGCAGGAACAGCCACTGCTCTGTGCCTCATTCAAGGAATTTGAAGTAATGGCGATTATGCAGACTTTATAGTCATAGCAAAGGATGCTTTAATTGTACTAATAGTTGTAAACATCCCATAAACTGCTTAGGGTGTGGAATGGTTCTTGAAAGGTCATCAGGAAACTTGACAGACTAATTGTACTGAAAATATTTCCAACCTAATAAGTGAATCTTTAGGCATACCTGGCAGCAGACAAGAATTTCGTGAGGGAGCACCCGTCCTGTTTTCCTGAATGACTTGCTGCTACATAACTCTAGCTAAAATGGTACACCAATAACTAGCATTGGGTAAAAGGTAGGGCACAGCAGTGTCTTCCAATGGAAATCTGAGCTGTAATAGCTACACTACTAAAGCTGGACAGAGGTTGGAGCAGAGTACCACTCTGGTCCTACATCTCTAGAAGTTATGGATGCTGGATGTCTCCAACTCCAGTCCGACCACTTCCCAGGAGCCTTGCTCCTCTGCCAGCCTTACAAAAGGTAAATCTTTCCTATGTTTCTATTGGAAGATGCAAAGTATCTGATGTGTTTTTCATGATCCAATTTAAATATTAATGGAAAGGAAAAGAAATAATGGTTAGTTTTCAATGCAAATGAGAATCTATTTCAAAGACACTGTAGTTAGAAGCATAGCTTTGACATTTATTTTCCCCCATTTTTGACCAATCCAGATACCTTACTATGACATCAATCTCAACTGCTTGATTACACCGCTAACACCATAAAAAAAAATGATTAAAATATCCTGTTCTGTACAAGAAAGAAAAATAACCAAATCACATTTTGAAGACACAAGAAGGGAAATATCATATTCCATTTACCATCTGTTATGCTTTAAAGACTTCATTGCTTAGTAATGATAACAATATATCCACTGCCTCTTAAACCCCTCCCCCCCCAAAAAAAAGCTCCATTATCCCATTATAAATCAAACACTAATAATTGCTTTTGGATATTTAAAACCCATGGGACAATGTGCAGTAAAATCTACTCTGATTTATTAATTTTATACTGCATTATGAGTCATGTAAGTATGAATATTTCTACTGCACACAAAGCAATAGCTGTATTGGTGTATTTTTAATTTTAGAAATCAGGGTGTTTTTTTTCTAGGAAAGGATAACCAGATCCTAATGTAAACAGATCAACAGTGAGAAGAGGCATTAATGATGTGTTCAGGGAGGGCATAGAAAATTCCTAGAATTCTGTGGGCTACCAGAAAAATAAAATAATCCAGAAATGGCCAAATCTCTGAGAAGAAGCACACAAAAGATCACTGCCACACTGCCACCCAGCTGCCTTTTGCACCTTCACCCATGTTCCTCAACTGTCAAAAAGATGCTTCATTTCCTTTTGCTGTCATCAAGCAAGCAAACAAGCTGGCTTTCATTTTCCTTCTAATGAGCAACAGAGTAAAAAGCCAGTTGAAGCTGTAGCTGTTCGACTTCCCCTCCGTGTGTAAACTCAGTGGAAAACAGTCTGTTCGGTTCCTGGATTAAGCAATTTCAGTTTCCCAACCTGAACTGTCATTGCTGTGTTTTGACAGCTATTGCTACAGTGGCTAGCTTAGTCATGTTGACCTAGTCAAATTTGCTTCAGACCAGCAGCACTCTGACTGGGGCCATTTAAATCCTTCAGGGTACCCTTCAATGCTCCTGAGCTGGCTATACTTCATGTATTACCCTCTCACCAAGCTCAGCCTTGTTTTGGTCTGGGGTGTTTGGAAGACCACTGCAAGCAGACAGTGCTGGCAGTGACATACTCACTTAGCCACTCTACTCACATGTGCTTGAAAGATGTGCTGGTATCCAACATGAACAAATATTTCACGTCTCCATGGCTTTGGACACACTGGTGCCCAGGGCATTCTGCACTGTAAGTCCACAGCGCAGAACCAAAGCCTCTCTCATTTTCACCACCAGAGATATTTTTGGTTTAGCATGCTGGGATGCTCTTTTCCTGTCTGGATTCTCAGTGAAGCAATATGCGGATTGGCCAAGACCTTGCTGCTCTCTGGATGATAAACATCTGAAGTCTTCTATGCAACAAGTCAATTGTTGTTTCAATAACAACAAGCATTGCATGTTTTGTCGCTGGGATAAAGCAGTTAATTCTCTTTGAGCTCTCTTGCTTCTGCTAGTCATCAGCATTGAAATTTATACTGGCCTCACAGTGCGCTGAACTTGGGGAAAAAAAAAAAAAGGTACTCTGCTCAGATGCAGAAAAAATGCACACAGGAATCCTGGACATTTTGTGCAGCTGCTAAATTAATTTTGCAGATATAGATTTGACATTTAAGTTCTCATACCTAACGTGACTTTCACATATTGCATGCTAAACCACAGAGCCATGTGGCAACTTTATTATTTTTGTAAACAGGTCACAATTGCATCAGGCTTAATTTTTCTCCTTTCATTATTAATCTGCTTTTGAAGAAAGAGTGTTCCAAATCACTCACCATGAGATCCCATACAATCTGGGGTGCACTTTCTTAGCATGGGGGGAATAGGAAAAGCAGAGACGTCAGTAGCATTCATGGAAAGCAGGTGTACATCTAATAGGCAGCTGAGCTGAGCTACCTGCAGAGCAACAAAAAATTAAATCACTAAACACACTGAGTTGAACTGTTCCTCCATTTCCCATAGCTTATGTTAATAAGGAGTCCGATCCAAGCCGTATCTAAAATGATAATTAAAACAAATTACCTGAGGGAACAGCATGGAGCTGGGACAGGAGAGGGTCAGGCTGGGTGTTAGGGAAAGGTTCTGCACCCAGAGGGTGGTCGGGCACTGGGACAGGCTCCCCAGGGCAGTGGTCACAGCACCGAGCCTGATGGAATTCAAGAAGCATTTGGACAATGCTCTCAGACACGTGGTCTGATTTTTGGTGGTCCTCTGGGGACCCAGGATTTGGACTCAATGAACCTTGTGGGTACTTTCCAACTCAGGATTTTCTATGATTCCATGATTCACAGGAAGAATGTATATGCAAAGACTGGAGCAATTTAGACTGCTTTTAGAAAATCTAGTTAAGCAATGCACACAGAGTTTTTTTGTAGATCAGGCTCATTAAGAACTAAATCCTGGAATAGCAGTGGCATTCCAGCAGTCCCATAAAGACAGTTTTCCTGGGTTTGAAAACACCTTGCACCTTTCCAAAAGCCCATGTTCTCACTTTTCCATTACCAACTTTTTATATTGCAAGCCAGTCTTAAGATGAGCACGCATCTTATTTACAAAAAGTGTAATGAAGATGAAGACCAGATACAAAGCATTTGGCTCAATTGATCAGCACTTGCAATCCCAGACACCAAACTTATAATATAACATCCTTTGAAACAGAGAGATTTAAAATTCTGCTGGGGAACAGCTGCAGGTTCCCACAAGTGGATTCTCACCACCCTAAAGGAGACAATTTCACATTGCTTTGCATGTGATGACATTCAGGGAAGCCCTGTACCTACAGTGCAATCAGAGAAATCTCCCACCCCATCAGACAACTCTGCTGGCATTCCTAAATTTCAAGCTAACAAAGACTTTTGTAGTGACCAGAATAGGTGAGGGAACCAGAATAGATGTCTAGAGTGTGTTCCCTCCATGCTAGACATGATTTATTGGACCTTGAATTCTCTGCCACGTATCATATTGATGACCCCTGTAGTCACCTACCTCTCAATTTTTCCAGCTTTCCATGTACTTCCCAGCTTCAGCTTTGCTCCAAGGTTCCAGCGCCATTTGATAGCATGCTGGCCAAAATGTAGCACAACAGCAGCCCAAGTTATCACATACATTATATTACTAAATTAATGGCTCAAAAATAAGATTTATTTCTTATATCAAACTCTTACACATATCCATCATGCCTGCTTAGTTTGCCTTTCTCTATCTTTAATGTCTGGAGGCTTTTTCCCCATAACTGAGTTTTTATTTTGAATGCAAGCCAAGTAAAGTAGATTTTAATATCTTCTTAGTATTTGTGGTTCAGTGTGAGATTTGTATTTGTTTCTCGGTGAGATAAGCTTTCACACCATCTGTGTTGGAGAACTGTCACGTGAAATGACTCATCACAAGATAAGTTCAGAAATACAGATACTTCTCTGAATCACTGCTGTTGAATTTAAATCAACAGCAAGCAAAAAAGCAACTTGGTAGTGTTGGCCCAATCTTGTTATTTCATAGCTCAGCTGGATCCTGCACTACAAAATCTTCAGTAGTGCTTTGCCTAACCTTGACAGTCACTCTCCTGGGAAAGAGAAAGCAGGGAAGAAAAAGAAAAATAAGCCTCTACTGAAAAGTCTCCCTGCATAAAGAATTCAGGATATCTAGGGGCACATTCAGGCTTCGGAGCAGGAGGATAGGAAATAAGAAATGCAATACTTGATTTCTACACTACAGCTGCCTTCTTGCATTGTGATCTGGTTACCTCCTTAACCTTACTTTTCTTCTTTTTAGACCATGTCTATAACATCTCCCTACAGAAATACTGTGAAACTCTTAAGTGCTCTAATAATGCTTTCCCTCCAAGGGTGAGAATGGTAAAAGTGCAACTGTTACAGACTCCCACTGTTAAGGGCTGTGATTAAATTTTATTTTTCCTCTCTCCAAGCTATCCCATTTGGAAAAATCCCTATTCTGGAAGTAGACGGAGTTATCATTCACCAGAGCCTGGCGATAGCAAGATACCTTGCCAGAGAATCAGGTAACATATTTGACAAATTTTTTGCCCTGTTCTGCACCAGCCTTTCATGTTTTGGAAAAAATACATCCAATCACAGCAAAAACAGAAGCAAACAGCTTGACAAGCCCAACCAGGCAGAAGGATTTCTGCAGGACACTGGAGCTGTATGACAGAATTTAGAGCCACTCAAATGTCAAATAGAGAATAAAAAAACAAACAAACAAAAAGCACGGTTCAAAGTAACAGTCTGCAGCATAAAGTGCTATGATGTTCAGTTGAAGTCACTTGGCAGAGCTTTGTATTTGCACCATAGTTATGTACATTTAGAGGAAAACTCACAGATAATCCCCCTTTACATCTGAGTTTCCCTCTACATTAAATGCCTGGGCTTTGGTCTGACTTCCCCAGTGAACCAGCTTTATTCTCCTGTCTCTGCATGACAGAAAACCTGTACCTGTGACTCCGTATGGCTTTCAGGGTAGTTTTCCACACAGCTAAACTTTGAGCTGTCGTGCTAACCAGGAAACACCAGAGTGAGGAACCTTTGAAAGCACTAGAGATTATAACAGCCAGCAGACAGAGCGCTCTGAAGCAGATTTAGGCAACTATTCTGTGCTGGCAGAGAGATTAGATCAGATGGTGACTTCACTCATCTTTAAATACTACATGCTATGAAAGCACTCAACCGGCTAGATCAAGTGATATAAGACTCTTTAGTAACGTAAGTAATCAAAGAGAGTAGTCAGGGCTTGCTTTAGGTCAGCTAGCTGTCATTCAGACTCATCTGCAAAACTAGTCTGTCTGAAGGCAGATGTGTTGGTGGTGTGCTGAACGTCAGCAAACTGAAGACGGGCTGGGAAGTGAGTGCTATCTTACTTTTTTTTTTTTTTTTAAAGTATTCTCAGTAAAGAGAGACAACCTGCCTTTCAAAATGTTTCCAAAATATCCCGTGTTTTCCATCTGAGGAAACAGGGAGAAGCACCCAGCACTATTCTCCAAAACGCTAGCACGACTTATTTTCACACATCTAGCAATACCATTGCTGCCAATTTCCTCCGTCTCTGATATGATCTACTACTTGCAAGGGAAGAGAATGACGAGCTTCCATGTGGTAATATGAGGCAGTGAAAAATGATGGGAAAGTCTTCTTTCCACCCACACCACCTCCCTGCCAGTCTCCTATCAGGATGCTGATCTGGAACCGTGCTCCTTTTTGCGCTCCTTTTACAGTCAGAAGTTCCCACTTAAACATTCCCCTGATGGCTTTTCCCATCCGACTGCAACAGAAGCATCCCTCTGGAAAATCCAGACCATGCTGCTTACGTGTCAGTGCAAAAAATAGATGATGCTGCTGTAACTTCCCTTCTTATGCTTGCTTCACACAGGGCTGGCAGGTCAGACTCCCGTGGAACAGGCCCTGGCTGATGCTATTGTGGACACCATCGATGATTTCATGACACTTTTCCCATGGGCAGAGAAAAATCAGGAGGTGAAAGTAAGACAATCGCTAATTTAAACAAAGATACCACTTAAGCCACAAATGTGTCAAAGCCACATACGTGTTCCTAGGCAGCTCCTCTGGAAAAACAGAGGCATGCCAACCCTTGGGTCCATCACCTCAGCTCACCCCAACAAAGCTGAGCTGGAGAACATCTGTGGTTCTTCCTCAAGAGTAACCAAGCCAAGGTCTTCTGCTCCCACCTCCTCCTCCTCCACCTGATTTTCACTCCCAGTGGAAGCAGTGATAGGTCATCATTAGCCTCCCCTCCCTGGTTCACCTTAAACTGAGGATGCCAGTTTAAGGTGAACCAGGGAGGGGAGGCTGATGAGCACTTTGATATATATATATGTATATATATATATATATATGTATATATCTATCAATGTGTGTGTGTGTATATACATGCACATCAAAATGCTCTTCAGAGGGGCAAGACAGGACACTCCCATTCCAGCCAGCACTGTACTACCTGTATCCTGTCACAGACTAAGCTGAAATCTACTTCTGCTAACTCCGCAGGACTAACAGCTCCATCCCATCTACATTTTTTATTTCTACATCTTGATTTCTTCTTGACATTTAGCTAGTATCAGTCTTCAGTAACTGCAGCTGCCAGGGACAAATGTTTTTTAATTACCAGAGTAGCGTAAAGCAGTGGGTGCTGCTGAAAAGGTGAGGCTCGTGCCCTCACATCCCTCACTGTCACCACAACCGTGCTCTTCAGACCTTCTAGGCCCCGCCACTGTCCTCTCTGGTGCTTCTGCAAATACCAATGTCAAGGGTAATGCATGGCCATGGATACTTTAACACAGTCACAGGCAAGTCTTACAGCACTTGGGGTTTTTGGTATCTGTTTCTCTCGCTATATTCACTCACCATAACTGCAAATGCAAGCCTGCAGATTTGTTGCTCAAGCGACAGGGCGATGGATGAGTTAACTCCAGTGTTGCACTGGTTATGCACAGCTCTGACCCCAGCAGACCACCTGACCCTTTTAGAAAAGTGGTGTAACAGCACACATAACCATTAACCACCAATGCAGCCACCTCCCTCCAAACATTTCAGACTGAGTGGGATATTGTATTATAGAAAGCGTGAAAGATAAAATGCTGAAAAAAAATAAATCGATGAAATTATATGACAGCTCTGAAATCTTGCAGAAGGAAAATGCATGTGGAAGTTTTAGTATTCAAAAATACCAATTACTTCATCGCCTAGTGACTTCTTGAAGTTTGCTAATACAGGGAGGGAAGCTTTGACTCATGACTTTAAAGCAACAGAGGAACAGCCACACTACTGCTAACGGAGCAGGGCAGAAGCACGGCTGCCACAGAGCTGCTGTCCTGGTGTTCTGTCACGGGGAAGCTCTTGGCTGTGCCCCAGCTCGTCCCAAAGCATTGCTCCCAAACACAGGCCCAGATCACACCACCACCACTGAATGCAGAAGGGAGGAGAGGTCACAGGCAACCCTCGTGTGCCTGAGTGCACGTATGCTGCGAGGGTGTGTGTGGGGGGGGCAAAGATGATGTAAAACCTTGCTGTTCTGTGTGTTTCTGGTATTTCTGGCACTATTAATGGTTCTCCCTTTCTCCTCCTGGGTCCATTGCCACCACCTTGTGGTGGAAGTGCAGAGTACCGGAGACTTGTGAGCTAAAAAAATTTAAGTAACTTATTTAAGTAACTTACACATGGCAAAGGAGAAAAGTCAGAAAATTTCCCTCTGTGACAGGAGGAACACCTTTCTTTCTGACACAATTTGAGTGATGTGTTATCGTACCTATCCAGTAACAAGAAAAAAAGAAAGAAAATGAAAACCAGGCAAAGTGAACATAGGTGGAAGGTGGAACAGATCACTGCCTTACTGACTACAAGATATAATACAGTGTAATAATATAGTCTTACATACCCACACATATTTTTGCAGGAGGTGGTTGTACTTAAAAAAAAAAAAAAAAGCTACAGCACAGGCTACAGCTACGACATTTCTGGACTGCAAACTTCTGGCTGTTACTTGCAGTAACAGCACTCAGTTACCGAGCTCTAAGACAGCATAAAGAGATGCCAAGACTTCAATCTGGTCTGCAGAAATAGTGGTTGTATTCCAGCCAGCATCTAGTCTGCTGCCTTTTCTAATTTTTATTCTTTCTTCATTAACCTGAATTTCAAAGCTGTTGAAATAACTCTGTTACTATACAGCAGTGCTTATTTAACCAATGTTGAGTGCATTCCTCCAAGAATAAGTCAAATATTAACTGCACAAACTGTACCACAGAGCAGACCAGATGATCACAGCAGATTGCAATCTCACTGGTTTCCATGCAGGTGGCCAGAGAAAAAGAGAAATCCTTCCTTCTCCCAGGGAAACAGTTAACTCTTTATGAGCGGCCTCAAAACTTTCTGCTAGGGGAAACAGCAGAGAAACACCACTGCTCAGTCTTATCCTGCATCCACTAACATGCAAATAAGGCAGGTACCCTTCAATACAGACCTTAGCCTTCAATACCACATATTTTAAGCAACCCAAATCTCGTTGTGTGGACAAAAATGGAGAATAACCCACTAACATAAATGATCAAAGATAAATCCAGCAAAAGCTCAAAAACCCGGTTGCATGCTTCACGTAAGAAGGTCTGGCAAAGACAAATAACTGGCCGAGATTTGACTGACAGCAGGAAAGACTTGGTTATGGGATTCTGGAAATTTGATAGCCTGTATAAGAAAAAAGCCCGTGAACTTCAGTCCCCAAAAGTCCAGCTTTATAGCTCAATTCTTCACAGATCTAGCGCAGAGCTCCTGCCCTGTTACTATGTGTAGACAAGTAGCATCACCATACATTGCCCCGTGGGAGCACTCAGCATCTTGCCCTTAGCATTAAGGGAGCAATGGGCTTGTCCCATGGCTCACCAAGTCAGAGCCTGGGTGTTGGGGCATCTAACACGCTTCACAGGTAATTACTTCAGTTTTCCTAAGCTATACAGTGCCCATTTGCTCATACTCAACTGACATTACACCTACCTCTGCTTTTATTTATCTAAATAACTGCTATGTCTGCTTTATTAATCCTTACTTGAATGTTAACACATTACTTCCTCCAAAGAGAAACGGGGAATACTTTAACATTTGGGCCAGACCAAATGATTCCACTGTCACCTTTTCCAGTTTTCTCTGTCCATCTCTCTCACAAGAAAGCCCCAAGAATTCAATTTTGCTGGCTGCTGTGCTTACCCATTGACGTGCACGTGCTTTGTTCTTCCCTCAGCAACAAGCATTTAATGACATCCTCACCAACAAAGCACCTGAGTTATTGAAAGATTTGGATACTTTCCTGGGGGATAACAAATGGCTGGTGGGGAAATCTGTAAGTATTATTTTTATTTCTTCCTTTCCAACCAGACTGCCAGTAAAATGCCAATTGTTGGCTATTGCTGAATTTCTGCATTTTACTCCATCCCATGGTATCTTCTAAAAAAATATATTTTTCTTACTGATACACAATTGGTTGCTTAATTGCAAAGTGAATTTTGCCCATACCTTTAGAAAAGGCAAAGCAGGACAGATTTGCATTTGCCAAACCAGTTTCCATGTTGACACAAAACTTTTTAAATGCCTTTGTACTAGTTAATAGAGATATGAGTTTAGAATTCTGCTTAGAGTCACTGCTCAATTTAATATATAAAAATAAGAAAAAAATCAAGTACTTTCTACAAATATTAACTAATTTTTATTTGTTAAGCTTTGCATTGTATCTAATTACTAGCTCTGTAGCCATAAACTTAAAGAAAAAAAGCTCAAAACAGATCAATTCATGCTTCATTTTTGTAGTTTGCAGAGACTATTAGTAGTCCCAGCTTTTGAGATTACCAATTAAAACTAACTGCGTTCTCCCCCCTTTCCACCAGGTAACATGGGCCGATTTCTATTGGGATGTATGCAGTACAACACTTCTGTCCTGCAAACCTGACCTGGCAGACAAGTACCCCAGGCTTTTGGCTCTCAGGGACAGAGTGCAAGCACTTCCTGCTATTGCAGCCTGGATCCAGAAGAGACCAAAGACGATAATGTAAATCAGTTGTCCAGTAGAAAAACAAATTAATGTTTTGATTAAAACACTGCAAGCATCTTAAGTTATTAATTTTAGAATCATTTGAATTAATTTCATATGGGTATGCAATTCCAAATCAGAATCTATCACTTCTATTTTTGAGAGAATGCATCTAAAAAGCTGACTGAGTAGAGTAGAGCCTGAGGTAGAGGTGTAGCTCCAGCCATCTTTCCCTCACTGCTAATAAAGTGTTTCATCAATCCAATTAATGTTCTGGGGGTTCTCAAAGGGAGGAGAAATGAATTTTATTGGACAGATGTAATCTCAACAATATTTTTTTTTTTTTTTTTTGACTGTCAGTGCTGGAGGAAACCAGAATAAAGGAGAGTAGAAATGTTTGGGAGGGTTAAGGACACAGCCAATACAAAGAGGAACTACCCACTTTGTCAATAAACTTCACGCTTCTCAAACACTTGTTGTTCCTGTTACACCATTACAAACAATGCAGCTGCCCAGCTGAGCCATTGCCCACACCAGTACTAGTTCTCCAGCTGCGAAAACATTCAATTGCTCAGTATCTCTTCTAGTAAAGGCAACAAACAATGGTGGCAAGGGTGAAAACAGGTGTAGAACAAAACAAATGAATAAACAGTTTGTTCTTCCAGCATTGGGAAAAGTAGGTATGTGGAACTGCTAGCAACAGGGTGGGTTGTAGATGCAAGCAGTTTACCCAAACTCAAGGGGAGACAAGTGCTTGCAAGAGGGCTCCACTGTCTGTTTTAAGTAGATAAACCGCAATAGACTTGGGTAATCCTCTGGGCTGCGAATGAACAATACTGGAAAAGCACTTCCCCTTATGCTTGCCTCCCCCCTCCCCCACTGTGTTATTTCATGTAATTATATAAGTGACATAAACCAAGAAGTTCAGAGATTAAACAGGTATTGGCAGAAATGAAAGCAAGGTCCAACCTTAAGCAGAGATGCGTATTCACATCTACCTACTTTTGCAATTCCTTGCATTTTGTTGTAGCTCTTCACAGATTTTTCCTTCTTCAGCTTCCACTCTCTTCTTCAGCAATAGACTTCAGATTGCACTCTGGGTGGAAAGCTCTGTTTGGCAGTAACTATTTTTATAATCTATATTCTATCACAACTTTGATTCGAGTATAATGAATTTTCTACTATATTATCTACTACTGGATAAAGCCACACCAGGTCAAACAGAGCATTCCAGCTCATTTTAAAGCTGCCTCTTGGATTACACGCAAGGGGACATAACATGCAAGTTTATCAAACCCCATCCCACAATAACCACAAAATGAAAACATTTTGTTAATCGATGGAATTTTATTTGAACAAATTGATACAAAACCAGTACAGTACATCAAGTAAACCGAAACAAGCAGAAACAGACTCGAGCATTGTCAAATAAGGCACATATAAAAAATCTACACGCATAATCCAGTGAAACAGACAGTCATTTCATATATATATTTGGAGGTAGAAATAATTACAAAAATACTGACAAATCTTAAGCAGTAGCAGATTTGTTAAAACAATTACTACTTAGGTCCCCATTTTGAAAAATGTCCTCTAAAATAATGTTTTTTCAGCATCTGATGTTGGCACATTTGTGCTATTTCTGTTTTCAAGCATCAGAAGAATGCTGTTGTGTTAAAAATTGTCAATACCACGAGGAATACAATGAAGAAACTATAAAAAGTTATAAATTTACATTATTGGTGACCATAAACTTTATGAACGAGTCCTTGGGGTACAACATTACCTTTATTCCTTGAATTCCACATTTACATTTTAGAGGCCTAACGAGGCTTTTAATAATGTGGCTATATCTGCTGGAATGGTCCCTTCTTCTCCTGAAGGATAAAAACATGCATTAGTGTTTATATAAACAGACAAAAATCTAGAATACCAAAACTGTAGAAAATCCTCACTTGTAAGCATCTAGCATTGACTTGTGTGTCAGATTCCAAGAGCTCTTCCTGTCAAACTGCACAGTAAGTCAGCACAATACATCTTTCTAGTTTAATGTAAACCAAAATTGTCTTATCTCAACCACAGATCTTGTTTTTCAGAATAATACATTTCAGTGATCTCCTTAACTCACTTAAGTGGACATAATTATGAGCAGGAGACTTACCCGAATCCGCTGCAGTCATATCTTGTTCTAACTTCAATTTCTGCTGGCTGATTTTGAGCATGGATTCTTCAATAGTCCCTTTACTGATCAGCTTTATGACTTTTACTTCTCTAAAAAACATAAGATAGTATAAATACACTGTAAAAGTTTCTCTGGATTAGTGCAAATGGGAAGGACTCATGCCTTTGCTCAGGTGGCAGTGGTTTAAAAACAAGGAGGTTAAAGGGCAATACTAGAACTTCTAGTTTTTCTTTTTGGACCAACTGTGCTCCGTACTTCCAGAGAACTTCTTCCCTCCTACACTCAGCCACCAGAAGGGTCTATGTGGTCACAAAAACCTGTGCTAATAGAAACAACTGAACTTTTCTTTGTCCCATACTACTGTTAAAATATCTGTTACTGAACACATTCTATTGCCCACGACAACTTATTCTTTAGTGAGGATTCTAAAGCAGATGATTGATTCACTTTACAGGACAGTGTAGCATTTTAGAGCTTCGATATCTTTGGAAGATGACAGTTTTGCCAACCACTTCCAAAGACTTCAGATCTGCATTCAAATACACCAGTTTCTAGCACCACAAATTTAAGTTATAGAGAATTTGATAAAGGAGTAGGATGTAGTTAAGGTTCATTCTGTCTGCACCGCTTAATTGTAAGACAATTACTGCTTAAGTACTCTTAACTGTAAGACAACTATGCTCCCATGCAATCCAGAGCTGGTTTATGTAAGTGTCTGCTTGAAATGGAATTTTAAAATCAAAATATTGTCCTCCTTTGAGAGCTTGCCTCCAAGAAAAACAAACATTATAATTAAGAAGTCTTACCTTGTCTGACCTACTCTATGGCATCGATCTTCTGCTTGCTTATCGTTGTATGGGTTGCAATCAATGTCATGAAGAATAACAACATTTGCTGAAGTCAGATTGATTCCCAAGCCACCAGCTTTGGTTGACAGGAGGAACACAAATATTCCCATATCTGTATTGAACTGATCTATCAGATGTATCCTACAGAACACAAGAACATTTGTATCAGGCCTTAGAAAAAAACAACACACTCACTCTTAAGTTGAAAGAGCAGAAGTTAAGTTGATGATCTCTTTAAAAGGAGGCCAGTGGTATTGCAAAGCAACTCAGAAGTACATATGTTAGGCATAAAGGAAAAGGGTACCAACAATCCTCAGGCGTGACCAGAGAAACATACTTTGAGAGTGACAGCCTGATAGCGAAGAATGAAGTGAAGCTTGGACAAAAATTTTGGATTACCATCACAGAACACAATAAGCAACCTGGTGGAAGAAGGTGGGGAGGACTGAAGCATGCAAAACAAATAGATCTGTGGGGGACAGGACAGGAAAAGAACTGAGGTTCATGACTAACTGCACATGACAGAGAAAGAAAGGCAGAGATTTTAGCTGCAAGTGGGAAGTAACATCACAGCAAAAAAAAAAAAAATGTTTTGTTTTGAAAGGAAAGAAAGAGCATCTCCAAAAAGTCACAGAATAGGGAAGAGTAGAAAACTATCACAGCTCAAATACAAGAAAACCACTGCAACCTTTTCAGCTGTTGAACAGGAGAACAAAGGAAAGGACAAAGTAAACAGTCTGTCCTAAAGAAACAAAGGGCTTACCTGTCTACTTTAATAAACTATACTTCAAAGGAATGTCTACAGGTGAGCTTTTGTTACGTCATGCTTACACACAAGCAAATCAAAACATCTTTTATGGCTGAAGATGCAAGTTTTCCATTTGGATGTGCTACGATAGTAATCGGATCATCTAAACTCCCCTTTCAGCCTTACCCTAACGCAATCTGAAATTTAACATTAAACCCCGAACTAGAGTCAATTCCCAGCCACCACAGAATTCTATACATCAGAAAATCCAGGGTGTTATGTCACATCCTCCTACCACACATACATCCATTTCTTCACTCATCTTCAGTAAAACAACAACAAAAAAAAGTGACATACCTATCAGAAATCTGTGTTCTTCCATCCAACCTAATATACCTATGTTGCCAGTGTTTTAGGAGAACTTCCAAGATATCCAGCATCATGGTAAACTGGCTAAACAACACAACTCTGTCACCCTGGAAATGACAAAGCAAAACAAAAGCTTTAAAACACTTGAATTACAGATGATGAACAAGAAATGATGTATTATTTGCGTAAAAAAAAAAAAGTGATTTTACTTACTTTCATTAAAGAAATGTTAAATTTATGCCATTTTCCATAAGATACAGACCAGTGGCACCCTATTACATCGAACAGATGCACAGCACACACTTGTGCAAATTCAGGATACTCTGAAGTATTATGCTACATGCTTATTTGCAGAATTAGCCAGTTTGAATCTATGACTCACAGCAGTGACCTCTTTCGTCTACATTAAAACAACCACATATGCTGAGTCAGTGTAATACAGTCTTATTCAATTGCCAGAAGAAAGTCAGACTCAAATTTCACGGATGCGGAAATACTATCCATCGATACAGCAATTGTTGTGTTAACTCAGAATGAACCCTTGGAAAAATGGGAACTCTTATTTTGCTTCTGTAACTTTGTTGTTTATATAAATGCACAAGTAGGACTACACGTTACAAGTATTAAGTACTGTTCTGCAGTACTGCACACAAATTAAATCATTGTAACACTCCCCACAAAAGCAACTGGCTTGCATATACAGCTGCTTGTGAGCAGATGGTACAGTTATTTAGAGATGGCCATTAGATGGACAGGAAAAGACATTTCAGTCATTGGTAGTACAAACCTTCTCTTTAAGGTCAGACAGAATACGTTCCAGTGCTCTAAACTTTCCAGAATCCAAGATCTGATCCATGTCTAACTTGAAGTCACTGACATGAGAGTATTGCTTACAAAGCAAATGTAGTTCAAAATCTGTCATTACTGTCATATCTTCGAAGATAAGGTCAGGATTTGCATCACAATGTGTGGGTTCCTATTAGCAAAAAATGAAGGGAAATAATGCACAACCTTGCTAGGGAGACTAGAAAATACAAACACGATTACATCCAAAATTTCTGAAAGAACAAAACCAAAGTAGCACAACTAGACATGGACAAATGCTAGAGCATGGCTCATGCAAGCAACAAAAGATGAAATCTAGAACCCCAGGTTTATAGTAGAGGATTGTTACTTTGCAATTTAGCTTTTAAAATAATTTGTACTACCAAAAACTAAGAAGTATATGCTCAGCCTCCACAGTCATTACCTAGTTCCCATCAAGCCCTATGATCTTTTACCCCTGTATCAGATCTCTTCCCCTGAAGAGGCACTCCCTAAAAGGGAGATCCAATCCTTGGATAGATGGTAGAAGACATGGGAAGCCCAGCCCAAGATGTAGGGTGGGTAGAGGGATGTCATGCCTGGAAGAAAGAGGAAAAGAAAAGCCACATCTGGAGAGTACGATGGTACGAGCAGGAATAAAAAGGGGACAAAAATCCTTCATAAACCAATAGGTGACTTCTCCCCTTCCCCCCAACCCTGACTGGCTTTATTTTTAAAAAAGCTGGAGATATTCAAAGCCAGCTGCAACTTTCTTGAGTACCTGCTGCATGTCCAAATTCTCTTTTGTTTGTACTTTAGAAGGAGCAACAATTTTCCCCAAACTCCACAGGCATTAACCCCAGCCATATGACAAAAAAAAAAATTAATAGTTCAGTACTTATTACATTCCCTGTTTTACTTCTGTATAGCCTAGATTTCTTGCTACTCAACAAATACTAATATACTCAAGTGTCCTCCCAAAACCTTTCCGTAAGTATTTTGGTTTTAAGTTTTGGGGTGGAGGGAAGAGGTATTAAGGGGGTGCTAATGAAGAGATGACTGCAGTCCCAGAACTGTTCTCTCCATTCTAACACCTGATATAAGAATCAGTGTTAAAACACAAAGAGCTTGATTAGAGCACTGGATAGACACAGAGAAATAAAAAAAGCAGCAACAATGAATTAAGATTTGCAAAAGACACACTTTTGACCAGACGACTGACAATAAAAGTCTATTTAAGCCCCATTAACAGTTCTGAGAAATTAAGAACTGGGGCTGAATCTCATCACCTTACCTTGAGCATGAGTGTGGACATTGTTCTAAGCTTGTCAGTTGTGTAATACTGACGATGTAAGAGAGGATGATTAGCCATTTTTCTAAGTTGCATCATTACATTTCCCATATCAGAGTTTTTCTCTGTCAACAAAGAAATAACACATATTAGTAGCACAGGTATATAATGCATCTTTATTTCTCAGAATATTATAAGGAATATTCTTTATATTTAATATTTCACCTATTAACTGGACTTAGGAAAAAAATCATAGAAGGAATATAGCCACTATGAGTATTAGACATCTCTACAAAGCAAAGATTTTTGTAGTCACGTTTAACAGCAACCTAGGCATGGAAAAAGAAATCCAGCAAAGGCAAATGAGACACCATCACATACCATTACTGTTAATAGTTTTCTTTAGCTTATTTAAGAGATCACAGTAGAGTTGCTCTTGTTTCTCAGACATGGCACATAATTCAATGAGATCTTTTTTGGGAGGTAGCTGTTTAAGGACCTGACAGGAAAAAAAAAGCAGCAGGTAAAAACTGTATTGAATTACCGACTGCTATTTAACAAGCCTGCTTTTAAGCTATTGTACTCATTCTTCTCATGCCATCCTTTCATTGGCTGCAACTTTGCTAACTGAAACTAAGTCAACAGACTGGTTTACAAACTGAGCACTTGTTTTGGATTATACACCTCACACACACACTACTCAAGTAACGTGACCTGCACACCTCAAAAAACACACAAAATAACAAATGCAATACTTGGAAGCTACTCCACTGCTAATCACAGTAATTTATTTTTCAAGCTACTGACTACTAAGTGTGTAAGAATCACAGTAAGACAGATACACTTTTCAGATTATTAAAATTTTCCATTGTTTTACACATCCAATTATAAATAGAAGCAGATAGGTTTTGGATTTTAAAATGAAAACATCTCCCACTTGATGCCTGCTTAGTGCACCAAATAATCTTTCAGTGATCTTTCTTAACTGAAATTCCCAGCTGCAAACAATCAACAAATATTGAGCACCAAAATATAAAGCTGCAGCAGCAGCTCACATTCTTAATTCCAAACTCCTGGAAGATGAAGAGTAGCTCAAGTTTCCTGCTTTTCTTAGATAAAACGAAATACGACACTGAATTACGTTAGTCTCAAAAATCATCAGGCTTTTTGATACTATAGAACAATTTTAAAAATAAAATGTTACCTCATCTTTTACTCTTCTTAGGATGAATGGTTTTATTATCTGCTTTGCGTGTGCAATCCTCTCCTTTTCATATATGCTTTGTTCTTCAGCACTCTTCTAAGGAAAATATTGCAAGAACTCAATTGCAGTGTGAAATTTTCAGCTATAACAATGCTCTCTGTCAATTTTAGAGATTTTAGGAAAACCGAGCCAGAAGAGACAGATCTAATATGACCTAGCATTCTGAGACATCCTGTTATGACATATTTTTACTTGAAATGGTTTATTTCATTGTTTCACTTTCTTGATTTCGTAATCACGTTACCTGTTTCCATAAGGTATCAACAACACAGAAGTATGGCAAAAAAAACGTTAGCTTGGAGAAGAGAATATACAACACTTACTGTTTTTGAAGAGAACATCCTTCGGATTTCACTAGTGCTGCTACTGAACATATGTGGCATGACAAAATTCAAGAGAGACATCAATTCCAACAAATTATTCTGAACCGGAGTTCCTGTTAGCAGTAAGCGATTCTTCGCCTATTCATCCAAAGTGAAAAATAGTAACGAGAAACATTAGTCAAATGGATTAAAAAATAGTATTAGAAGGAGCAACACAGCTCATGAAGAACTGAGAAAGTGAACTTAATTTAAATTGTAACTATGTAAATTTTAAATATACTTAAATCTCATGGAATAATTCCTGGTGAAGTCAACAAGGTATTTTGGGGATCTGTGGAAAACTGACCTCTCAGATCAATTTAAGATTATTCAAGAAGCATAATCCAGATGTAAGAAAATCCCTATATTTTGTTGTTGTTGTTGTTGCCCACATATCGTATCATTTTTAAGGTCATAGAGTATTTTAAGAACAAGTTTTGAATTGCAAGTACATGTCACAATTTAAAGTCTTGGAGATTAGCTTCTTAAAAATGCATTTAACAAAAATATTGAAAAATAAGTTGTAATAATTCAAGTGGTAAGTATGTTATTATTGAACCAATACTAAAGTGCTAAATCAGTCATTAGAAAAAGAGCTGTACTCAAATTTTCTCTTAAATGCTATTAACTTAAGGTGCAAGCTACAAGAAAAATTATTTTAAAGCTAGCTTTTCTTTTGTAGTCCTATCAGGATACATCCTTATATACTACAATGTTTTTTATATGAGTCATTTTTGTTTTCAGAATAGCAATTTTATAATCTTTACTGTAGCTTAAACTAGAAAATTGCTTAACACTGAAACTGAACCACTACCATAGTTGTAATGATGCTTTAAGAAATTAACTACATATTTTTGAAAACTCATTTCCCTGAAAGAGCTTATAATGCAGGATGTACTCCTGAAACTTCAGCATCACCTGCACATTAAATTTCTGGACCACGATGTGTCTATGACTTTTAAAATCAGTATTTCTTTTATTTCCCCACTGCCCATAATGACAGAACAGGAAAGAGAGTTGTCCCCCAACCCCCTCAACAAACAACTAAATCCCTTACATTAATTGTCATAAGGTGCTGGTAGCGTACAGAGCTCATGTTCTTAAGCATATGACCTTCATCAAAAATTGCATAGTTAAGCTTCAACCTGCGAAACAGTCCTCGATCATCTGAGCTGCTAATTGCACAGTTATACCTGTTAGAAGAAATACATCATAAAAAAAACACACATTAAATGCAAATTTAACATGAACATTCTGCTACCACAACTAAATTATATTCTATATACTATATATATAGATATATTCTATCTATCTATCTATATATTCTATATACTAAATTATATTATATATAAATTATAATTATAATTTTAAGAGCTACAGAAAGAAACATAAGGGGCCTTAAACTAAAGCTGCCTAGAAGTAATCAACCATATGAGTTTACCTGTCAAATAGCTACTGATTACTTGATCAGTCACTGCTTTTTGTAACACTTTCCAAAGACACATACAAATCTTTTACAAAAACACAGTACCTGCTACAGCATTAAACATCTTTTTATCATTACTTGAAGAGAAAACGAAATTCCTTTCCCATCTCACCAAATTCTAAACATTGCTTTTTAATTACTTGTTCTCTGAATTTCATATACAAAGCAAAGATAGGTCAACATGCTTTACACGCCCCTCATTACGTGACATTGAAAAGGATAACCCCCCATTGCCTTTGACTCTTGCCAAACACCACACAGGACGATTGAAGAAAACCTCATGCTCTTTAGTAAAATACAACTGGCAGATAACTAATTTTGTTATACCACTAGAGGTCAGTAGATGCTAACTAAATTTGTTTTTTTTTTTTTTTTTAACTACTGTACTTACGTAGTTACAATGACATTGAAATCTACAACTTTATTATTAATGTCCGCCCGGAGATGTTTCCGGTCTTCCTGGGATCCTATAGAAGGACAAAACACGAGTACAACTACATTTAATTTAAATGCATGTAAAAATAAGATGGTATAAAGGAATACTATCAGCATTAAATATCTGTATTTAAACAGTTATTTACAAATAATGCTTCTATGAACAACTCATGTTTTCTGAGGCTGAACATGCAACCAACTGTATCATTGGATTAATTTCTAAATTGCACTCCTCACCATAGTAAAAAAGGACATTCAGTTCAGGACACCACAGATGAACTTCTCTTATCCAGTTATCTGTAAGACATCATTTTAAAAAAGACAAGTTTATTTATACTCATGTCTTACGTAATTCCAAATGCACCTCCGCATTAAAACAGAAGCCTGATCTTCATGCAAATCCCTTATATTTCTTAACATTTCAGAGAATTTTCTTTCTAAACACTGGAGAAATGGTAGCATTTAGGGAAATTAAGCAACCAACAACTGACAAAGCAGGAACCATTAGAGTCTTCCTTCAAAAGGCTTCAGCAGTTTAACACAGCAATTCAAAAATAACAACTTCACATAAATAAACCTTTCTTATGCGACTTCCTACTGCTTAACTAGATTACACTTCAAACTCCTATTGAAATCATACATGCATGGTTCACAGCCACCACCCTACCAGGTCTAAAATAATACAAGTATCTACTGCATTTCATTACCTCTTAGCCTCATTTCTCCCCCAGACATTATTTCCTCAAAAAGCAATCATTTCATTTATTAACCATTTTCATTTAGAAATGTTTCATGAGGAAATATGATGCCTCTGGGAACTGGGAAAGCTTCCTAACTCTATCCAGTTCCAGGTGTGCAGCCATCGAAGCAGCCACTGATAATGTTATCAGGCCAAAGGGAAACATGCTTTACAGTACACTGTGAGTGAGGGTTAGTCTCAAACAATCGCAAACCACTGAGGAAGGGGATTTCTGGTAAATGCCACTTGGACCCAGGCTAGGGATGAAAAGACCCCTCGATGGAAAAATATCAGAGAAACTATAGGCAGACCACTTCCCAGGCTTTACCTGCTTGACAGCATCAAATAATAACGGCTTGCCCAAGCTGCCACTGCAGTTTATAAGCCTCTACAACTCACTTCACAAAAGCACTCATTTACACCTTGGATTTTAAAAACGTGGGTTCTAGTAGGTTTTAAAAGCATATTGATAATGCCAATTTCGAAGTGATGTTGAATAACTTTTCTGATGTGTTAAAAAAATATGCATTGGCCTCAAAAATTAAGAGCAGTATTTTCTTGCTACTTTCTTTTTCCTAGTCCTTCAATAAATCCAATTTAACTCCAAAGAACTAGCTTCTAAAACTCATCAGCTTTGCTGATGTATTTTTTTCCACTGTATTCTTTGTACTTTCAACTGATGTCATTAAACAACCAAAACATACAATTAAAACACACTATTAGCTTAACCATTTTAGGATTTTGATCTACTTCTAAAGATTCTACGCAAAAAGGAAAAAGGCATTGGATATTTTGAATGTAATGAAGCCTAACCTTAAGCTCCACCTGAAGACTAGAAATTTCAGCCAATATTCAGTAAAACATTTAGCTAAACAAGATCAAATTGTAACATGCAGCTTTATTTGTTTTGTGAAGCAGACAGACTTTACATGGATTTATTTAATATGCTCTAATTAATTCAGTACAAGCATGCCTCTAGTACAGATTACATTCCATTTCAGATGATTTAAGGAGCTGAATATCACACCACAAGAAAACTGTCTTCCTTCATGAAAGTGTTATCTTCATTTGACAGCCCATCCACAATTACCCGCCCAGCCTTTCTTTAAGAAAAAAAAAAAAAGAATAATTTTGAGGCTTGCAACTTACCTAATGTTGAAGCTGGCACAACTATCAAGTGGGGACCTCTATTGCCCTCTTGGTAGAGATAAGCCAGAAACGCAATAGCTTGAATTGTTTTTCCTAAGCCCTAGGAGAAAAAAAAAATTTAAACAAAATTTATAGTCTCTAGAACATAGTGTTTCATACTCCTAACATGATTACATTGTAGTCAGTGTTAACTAAAGACTACAGATCTGCATAGAAAAAATATTAATCAGCATTATTTTCAGAAGACATTTCCTTCTCAAGTACAGCTCCAGTCAAACTCATTTATCTTTTCAGCTCAACATCTGAACATCAGGTATTAACCTGCTTCATACATGAAGTTTTTCATTTTAGTTCATCCCTCAAATCTCCAAGAAACTGTGTTTCAGACAACAGCTCATTTGGAAACTAACCATTTCCATTTGAACCAATCATGCAAATGATAGTTCAGCTATTTCTGAAAGTGGAATTTAATAGGGAAATCATGTTTGTTTGCAATATCCTTACATTTCTACCAGTGCTCACTTTCCTGTCTTTTGTACCATGGCTTTGAAATTTTATCTTCTCTACCAGAAAATAAGAATGAATTGGTGCTTACAGGTATGAAAAAATACAGAAGTTGAGAAACACTGCTTATGTCTTAGTGAAGCAAACCAATCTATTCACTCTGTTTATCACAACATGAAACACAGCCAGGATTAAAATCAGTTGACACTCAAAACCTCAAACAAAACTCTCTAATTTTGAAACTTACGAGGAGCATATTGACAATACATGGTCAAAATGCTGGAGAAGCAGGAAAGGCTTGTGCTGTTTGTGTCCCCCCCCCCTGTACATTTAACTGTTTTGAAAGTGATGGAGAAATGTAGAAAATAGGGGCTCACTACAGCTAAGCGCTGGACAAGCAGAGTAAATGATATTTATTTGCACAGAGCTATGAAAATAAATGGTTCAAGGATGATCTTATGGTACAAACTGGTTCCATTCCATCAGATGACATCATATGACTTGTAATTATCACTGTCCATGAATCTCAGGTTACCTTTTACTTTCAAATTGAGAATAAGAGCTCAGCAACTACTTGTATTGAAAAAAAATGGGGAAACACTTGGAGAAACTGTGATTTGTATTAGCTAAAAATAAATGACAAATTCTTTCATTTTTTACAAGTCCTAAACAGATTATAACAAAGTCACTTGCAATACTTTTAACAGTCCTTAAATAACCAGTTTCACACTTACCATTTCATCAGCCAAAATACCATTCAATCCATGTTTATGAAGAAGTGCTAACCAGTTCAAACCAATCTTCTGATATGGCTTCAGTTCCAAACTGTTAAAAAAAAAATCAGGTTTACCATGTTACCATCTTTTGTTTGTTTCTCCGCGGAACACAGTTTTATACTTATGTTCATTAGAGTATGGCAAATTTAATGCTGCCTGTATTTTACTCCAGTCCAGATCTCCTGATGCAGTGAAAAACCACAAATTATTTAATTCATCACCTGAACACCAAAGAGCATTTCTGAACTAAGACGTGCATCTGAATTCTCATAAAAGTTAAATAATCAAAATGAACACTACAATAAATTCCTTTCTTTTAAATTAGTGATTGACTAGCAGTTAAAAACCGTTACACAGCCAGTAATTTTTAAAATACAAAGCAATAGGTATTACTGCCAGTGTTGACATCAAACAGAAAACACAATCCACAAAACACTCAACCAAATCACCTACTGTAGCATTTTTTGCCAAAAAAGCCCGAAACAAAACAAACCACCACTGAGAAGCTCCCTTCACACAATTCCCTTTCCCTCTCTGCTTCTCTTTTGACACACCAGAAAAATTATTTTGCTATTTACAACTAAACTTTACAAAGCCTAATTTAGGTTCTACTCTGGCCACTTCAACTCTACACTTCCTAACCTTTACAAAAAGGTGTCCCATCCCATTCCTCTGCCTGTCCCCCATTTCCATTCCTCCTAAACTCTCTATTACCAATTTATTTGTCTGAAAGAAACCCTTCCCTTCAGGGAATCCCCCTGCGTCCCTCCCACTGTATACTGAGTTCCAGATCATTTTGCATATCTACTTTCTGAATGAGGTCCCCAGTGCAGCTGATAACCTTTACAAGTTTGCCCAGATTATTTGTCATTTGACATCTGACACACAAGGTTGTCTGTTAGTGAAGCCGTTTTGTTTGTTCATTTGTCTGTAAGACATTACAACTTGCAATCTCATCACTTAAAATTCTACATTCATAAAAAACTGGAGCTATTACACTGTTACATTTTTTTGTTATGTTCATAATCCTTATCATCTTTCCTAATGCACTTGAAAACATTTGTTGCATTCCCTCAAGCATTGCACACGCATCCCTGGCTAGAACCCTGAGCAAACACAAAGCTGTTGAGCAAACACGACTCTGCTTTTAGAGGGGACAATTTTGAAAATCCTCATGTTCAAGCACAGCTTACTATCCAACACCCTTTCAAATATTTAACATATAACAACACCTCTTATTCAGAATGGAAGGCTGCTCTATATTCCATCCACATCCTCCATCTTCAGTAATCCTAGTTACTTGTTTTGTCAGTTTATTTGAAATGTCTTCACATTTATTCATGAGCTTGAGAACCACGTCCCTCTCCTTCAGCAGGATCTTGCAATTCCACACTATGTCTTCCGACAAGCCAGTAGTCTTAGTCATTTTTGTAAACTGCAAAACAAAAGAATAAAATACTGTGAACGCTGATAACAGATGGGGAAGTAGCAGATCAAACACTGGTTTACAACTCCCAGCACTGTGCCTATCATCTTTCAGTTCACAAAGCTTTATAAAATTGTGCTGCCAGCACTGGAGGACTCGTGTTTTGCTCCTTAGGCTTTCAGCAAGTTTTCCCCTAATCTTTCTTAAAACAGCAAGAGCAAAAAGCACTTCAGCACTTCCTTGTTCTACTGGCATGCCCTGAAAAATGATTTGTGTAGCTGCTGCTCTTCCCTCTGTCCACCTGCAGCATACCAAGGATTAATACAGAACAGCTCTGGCTACCTTTGCTAGATATTAAAAATATAAGGTATGAGCATAACATAAGGATCAAAGCAAACCAAGATATGAGGAAGGCTATTAAGAAATTGATGCTGGCCTAAGAAGGGGTTGGCAACAGATCTGTTAATAAAACAAAAACAAACAAAAAAGCACCCCGAAACAACAACAACAACAAAAAAACAAACCCAGAAAACTGACAGTAGGGAGATAGTAGTAGATTTCTTAGCAGGGAAAATAACACATTTCATTATGCATCCAACCAGAGTTGAGCATTAAGTCCCAGTTCTAACTGTACCTCAAATAGAACATTCAAATCAGACTTGGGCAGAGTGAAAAAACAAAAACAAAAACTTCAGGGCTAAGAAATTTCACAAAACTACCTTTTTTTTTTTTTTTTTTTTTTAAGTCACCAAGTGCTGGCATGTTCAGAAGACCAACCAAGACTATAGATTCATCTTTCAGTTCTTCACTTTTTTTGTGTGTACTCGTTTTAGGACAGAGTTAGCTTCTTCACAGCAGCTTGTATGGTTATGCATTTTGGATTTGTGACCAAAACAGCGTTGATAACCCACCAATGTTTTAATTTTTGCTAAGCCATGCTTAGAGAGGATCGAGGCCTTTTCAGCTTCTCACACTGACACACCAGAGAGGAGCGTGAGGATGGGCAAGAAGCTGGGAAGGGACACAGCCAGGACAGCTGACCCCAGATGAACAAAGCAGTATCCCACACCATATGACACCTGACACCCTGCTCAGCCATAAAGGCTCAGGTGAAAAGGAGGAGGGGGCAACATTTGCCATTACGACTCTCATCTTCCCAAGTATCTGCTACACGTGATGGAGCCCTGCCTTCCTGGAAATGGCTGAACATCTGCCTGCCAACGGGAAGTAGCAAATTAATTCCTTGGTTTGCTTTGCTTGTGTGTGCTACTTTTGCTTTATGTAGTAAACTCTCTCTATCCTGACCCATGAGTTTTCTCACTTTTGCCCTTCCAATTCTCTCTCTCTTCCTGCTGGGGGGGAGTGTGCACGCACGTGGGGTCAGAGCTGCTTTCTGGGTCTCAGCTGCCTGCCAGGGTCAAATCACAACAGCATTAAAGAACTTTATCAGACTCAGATTCACTTAAACTTTCTTTTTCTTGCAATGAATACTATCTTCTTTGAAATCTTACACAAAACTACCTGGTCATTAGCACTTACTGGTACTTTTCAATGATATCACCACCATTTTGACAAGATTTTAGCAACATTCGGTGTGCTTTCTTTAGCACATGTATGTTTCAAGTCGATATTATCCTTTTTTTTTTTGAACCTTATTTGCCCTTCTGCAAAACAAATACATTTTCTAAATGCCAGAGCAAGCAAGCTGGCAGACGAGTCAAAATACTGGAATCTTGATTGAAATACAAACTAATACAAGGTCTGTCCTAACTCCTGAGCACACCTGGTTTACAAAGTCGAAGCACACCACTGCTTGAAATCAGAAGCATGCAGTTGATCCATGAGGACATTTCGCTTTCCATAACACTTTGATTCCTTAAATAAAAGGTAGGTATTTTCTCCTGTCTTGGCTGAGAACAGACCTTTAAGTGGTGTAACTGCTCTGCCACCATCCTCAACTACTCAGAAGAGTCTTCAAGAAACATGTAGATATAGAACATTGTAGCACAGTTTAGTGGTGGGACTTGTCAAATCTAGATTAAAGGTTGGACTAGATGATCTTAGAGGTTTTCTCCAACCTGAATCATTCTATGAAAACATGTTTTTCTCCCCCCAATGACTCCCTATCACAGTCCTTCATCAACAGATTTTAAGAATTGAAGAATACAAGTACCTTTGGACTTGCCATTCTTTGTTAAAACTGAAGTACAGGTTTTTCCTGTGTGTGAAACCACATCTGATTGAAATTCAGAAAAATCTGCATCTGTTAAAATTCAGCACAAGGCTTAACAGGAATATATCCTCCTATTATTCCTTTCTTAAAAGGAAGGGGATAACATAAAACAATTATTATGCATTAAGTGATCAATATGGCAGAGTAAAAGCCAGTTTCATTAAAATGAACAGTACAGGTAGGTCATGGTTTGACACCAGAAAACTCCAGTGAGCAATGCCCTCTACTGATAGTCCTCAGTTCCAGTGTTCAGTCTTATTTCTTCTGTTTGTGGTTTTGTCTATTTAAAAAAAAAGTTTACCAACAGTCATAGGTTAAACCAGGCTAAAGGCACATGTCAACGCTTGTGAAAAAGTTTAAGTAGACACCTCTTAATAAACAGTTGCAAAGAACATGATTTTTAATAGGCGATTAAAAAATTTCAACATTTGTTTTGATGCCTAAAGCCTTCGTTGGCATGAATCTAAATCCTGTAATCTATAAATGAAGGCATGGAGAATGAAGCCATCTGTTATTTAAAAAGTTCTATTATTTCACATCAGCATGTTAACATTCATATCCAAGTTACAACAAGAAAAATTTTAGCCACTGGTTTGCACACGGAAAAACACAGTGTTATGCTGTCACGCATAACATGAGTAGAGCTGTGGAGAGCCTTTGGGTGACTAGGGGCTCTCACCCCCTACCTTCCAAAGAGGTCCAAAAACTTTGAGGCCATCACGGGCACGTGAACATGGAAGCTTCCACAGCACACTTGAGCAAACACCCGTGGTGATCCCGCGTGACAGCAGTGCCCAAGGGTGAACGACCACCAACCACACTGGCAGTCTGCTCAGTTTTAGTCTAGAACACTCGAAGGCAATTCAGGATTTCACGTCACTGCTTAAGGATAAAAGACAGCCTCAACCTTGATCGAACAAAACCCAGTTTCACTTCCAGCAGCATCCATTTCTAACCCAACGTTATTTGCTGCGTCCACTCTGTTTCTTCTAGTGCAAGACTTCTGGATTTTTTTTGCTAGTTTAATTTTTGTGGGAGCTTGTACATGTACAGCCAAACAGAATAACAAATGACAGCAGAGCTGATGCTCCCCTCCCTGGGGATGTTTCTCTCTTACCTCATATAGTATAGCAGCAAACAGAATATGATGGACAAGTCTATCTTTTATGGGATGGTGATGACTCAAATGAAGTGACAAACTAAAAACATGCTATGTCAAAATTTCCACATAATATTTAATGTCATCAGTATAACTTGCATGTATTCCTTAAAAATTTTCAGTTCTTTTAAAAACTACTGTCATCAGTTGAGGTCTTTCATTACCAGAAGAGATGGCTTGGTTTGCGACACAAACAATAAGACTGCGAATGAGAGTAATGAGAGGCAACACTAAAAAGGAAATTTAAGCAGTTACTTATAAAACCTTAAAAATAAGAAACTAAAATAGCATTAAACTCCCTCCAGTATGTATGTCCACATTTACAAGAAGCAACGTGGAATTGCATCACACAAACACAACAGGGCAAGAAATAACAAACCCAGAAGGCTTAGATAGGCTCTTTCTGGCCTTTTTAGCCAGTCTTTGGTCTATCTTTTGTTTCACACACACCCTGAACACCTACAGGTATTTTGGTTATGTGATCACAGTTTATAACCTGTTTTCTGAGGATAACATTTCCAACATGAGCCAACTTGAACAGTTTGGAAAAAGAGTGCAGTTATAGAAATAATTCATCACCATCGAGTTTTTTTAGATTAAGGAGGAGAAGGAAAGGCATCAGGTGTCCAGAAGTGCCTCCACTCAAAAAACAAAAGTGACACAGCAGTATGTCAGCGCTGGTGGGGTGGCACAAGGACCCTGAAGCAAACAGGAGAGCAATGTAGAAAGCTGACATAGAAATGACTTGAAAGGAGCGAACATATCTGTAACAGTTGTTGGTTTGCTAACACTGAGTTCATTTTTCTTATCCTGAGGAGGACGTGGATAGCACAAAGTACATACAGAACAGCCCTGAACACTGAGCAGTAAGAGGAAGACTTTGCTGAACATGAGTCCGTTGCACAAAAGCTACCCAACACATTAAATCACATCAACACCTATAAAGATGAGCTAGCTTTCTTCCTCATCCTGTCCCACTGTCTGCTCTCGATCCTCATTGTAATTTCAGCATCTACAAACAGACCTGTCCTCAATATATCTCCCTCTCTTTTCTCCTAGTCCCCACAACCCTTCTTTTCTGCTGGCAGCCCTTTAGCTTGTCTACCCATGTCACCCATCTGCTCTCCTGGTGTTATAATCCCTAATTACCCATCACAGAAGATGCCCCTCAACTGCTCCTCAAGATCACCAATTTCAGCATCACACCCTCTTTTATTTTAGCTCCATGCTTTGTCTGGTTCTACAACAGCAGACCACGCTTTTAAATTCCCACCTGTCAGAAAGCAACATGCTTTGACTCAGAAATACACTTCTTAGGAACAAGCATCCCAATATATGTAACCTCCTATTCTCGTTAAGCACACAGTGTATTCAAAGGGAGGTCACAAGTACTCACCCAGAGAACCATTGATTCTACAAATGAAGAAACAGATAGCTAAAGCCTCCAAGAAATATCCAAGCAATGTTCATGCAAGATAGTATTTGATAGGAAACTAGCTGGGAGTGTTACCTCTAACATGGAAAACTGCATAAACCTACACTCCTTGAAGTTACAGTGGATCTACAGTATGGGCACTTATAAGTTGCCAAAGTAATTCATTCTTGTGAGTAAAGCCATTTTCAGCTCTCCATTTACTTTCGAGAACCTTGTTTATTCATTTTTTTCCCCTGTGCATTACAAGCGTCACTAGATCAAGTTAAACACCTGCCTTAAGTATTTTTACAGCAGATATTTAAATAATTCCAAGTATTCTCAGTAATTTCTTAAGTTTAAAATTTGTTTAAATCCATCCAAAAAAAAAGAGTCTTAGGGCAACTTAAAAGGTTTGTCTAGAAAAAGATAAGTGTTTTAATTTAAGTTTTCCTGGAATAAGTCATCCAATTTCTGAACAGAACAGAATTTCCTATTAATGCCATTAATCTTCACCTCAGGCTGAAAGCCTTAAGATCTTCCCCAGTTCTCCTAAATAACAGTAACATCTAGTGCTTTACAAAGGTTTTACCAAAATAACTTCTAGTATCTTTACAGTAGATATCATTACAGTAAAAAATATACCTTAAAATTAGGTCAATTTCTTCAATGCTAAAACAACCAACTCTCTACATCATTCTACCACTCCATTAATTGGTAGGGAAAAATGCTGGGTCACTAAGCTACTGGATCTTTATAAACAATTAAATCACTCTGATATTAAACATCTGCTAAAGTTTCCTGCAAATTACTTCTACTCTGGGCAAGTATTCACAACACTAGACAAACATGTGGTTGCTGACAGCAGCAATCTTTACGAAAGAAGATATTTTGAATACGAACAGGCCCATACAGTTTTTCTGTTAAATATTTTACACAGAGAAAAGGGTAAGAGCCCTGTAGCAAATATTTCTGCAGAGAATTAAGCTCAGGCAAAACCCAACAAGTTTAGAAAGGAACTGCCGTGTGACAGATGTTCTGTAAGAAGCCAAAGGCTTGAGGCAAAACGGATTTTTTGCAGCATATCTGTACCTCGTTTTTTTCTTTTTTTTTTTTAAGGATCTCTCTTACCTCCCCCGTTTGCAAGACAACTCTTACAAAGATCATTTTGTTTTCTTGAAAGTTTTTTTTTTTTAGTAACTCTTGCTGTTTTGTGGTAAAACACACAATAACATTTATTATTTGTTTTTATGCATATTGAAGAAATCATATTCTTCTCTAAAGAAATACAAACAGATCTTGTATATATTAGTGGGGGTGGTTTCAGAACACAGACTGATTGAAAAAAAACCAACAACATGTACCAGTTACTCTTTAAGAAGGCCTACACAGTTATTGACTTAAAATTCAAAGCACTAATAATTAAACCAAGACAGTCTGCCGTAACGCACTTCAAATTTCTTATTAGAACATTGCCCGTATTAGGTCTGACGTCCTGCAGTTAACTGAAATGCATGAAAGGTGAAGGCAACAAACAAACCATGGGAAACATTTGAAAGTAACATCCCAGTGACAGTAGATAATCTACTTACCAAGAGCTATTGCTTTCTCTTCTGTTGTGGATTGTGGTTTAGCCTTCTGATGCTTTACCTTTTGTTAATAAAAACACAGCAGCTTGCTCCATTAAAAAAATGGCTGCGCTGCTTAGCTAGCAAAACCATGCTAGAGACAAAGCTGAAGCAGATTAAAAAAAGAACAAAACACGGACAACGACTGTTCCTTGTCTAAAACTGAAAATATCCATGCTGGCATCTTCATCATGGAGCTACCCTTGAAGCTGCTGCTGCTGCTGCTAAAGTAGCTGCAGTAAAAGTTCTGCCACATTCTCGTCTTCTGCATGGGTTTTCAGCTAAAACAGCTTAGAACAGGCTAGCAAACACCTCCTTCCTAAATGAAAGCTCTAATTTCTTCTTCTGCAGTGAAATCAACCAAGTTTCTACGCTAAAAGGTGAGTGACAGTAATGTCAGCCAATCAGCTTGAGTTTTTCAGCAAAATCACCCCTTAATTCATTCAAAATTAGGTCATATGACACTGTTTGAAATGCTATTGGCTTACAATGAATGTAGTATTTTAGCCTAATCAGGCTAAGGCCACCCATCTATGCCTCTCTAGACCGAAGACACCTTGACTCTAGGCATGCTGGGGATATTAAAACAAGAATGCAGACTTACCAGAGCTTCCCAACTATTAAAGGGCCGGAGCGCTATTATCTTCTGAACCTTTTTCTGAGAACACTGGGGAATCAGTGTGAGTTCACTGGGGGAAGCATCTTGCAGGAAGCTAAGGATTTTAGCTTTGTAACCATCCTCCATCACTTCGTCACCACTGCTGTAGTCCTGGTCAAGGGAGCTACCACCTTCTTCAGAAGCTGACTCGTCCTCCGAGTCTTCCATCTGTCTTTTAGTGCTCCAAACACTTTTGCTTTTTTTCCTAAAGCCGTTATGCTCTCTCCCAGAAGATTTCCGCTTCAACTTCTGTTTATTCTCATCACCTCTGCTGTTTGCAGAGACTTTGGTCCAGTCAGAAACTTCACTTTTGGAAGGAAATTCCACGCCTACAGGTGTGGTATAGAGAAGGCAACAAGTCAACACATACTGGTTAAGGGCACATTAAAACCCACTGTTCTTCCAAAATAAAGTCACATATGTAATATTAAAATTGTGTTTTATATCAACACAGTGCCTCAATAGCAGGGGTTACCAAGAAGGGAAAAAAGAGCAGCAAATGCCATTTAAGTCTGTTTAAAACATGTAAACAGTATCAACTGGGAGTAGGTGAACAACACTAATTTGTATATTGCTCAAATAGCACAGCATTTTGAGCAACTATCCTAGAACACAGACGAGCAACACGATGTTGTACGTGTGAGCTGCAGAAGCTTTGAGGTAAGAGCAACCTCTGATAGCTTAAGAGTTGTGATAATACTACTAGGATGAGATACCAGTCCAACTCTATCCAACTGCTAAGAAATGAATTCTGTTTCAGTAAACAAAACAACTTTCACCCCCCACCCCTCCAAATTACGAATGCTTCTGTTTTACGGCATCTCAGTGAAGCATTAAAAGCAGGGTAACAAAGAAACTGGAAGAATCTAGGTATTTCACACCACAGTAACACCACTGCCTTGAAATAAGATGGAGATTATTTAACAGTATGTGGGCAACTCATATTCAGGAAGGATTCCCCCCCCCCTTGCATCTCACTTGCAATGCTTTTTTTTCCCCCAACCCCAGCTTCCTAGTGAGTGACTCCAATCCCAGTATCTATTGTTTCTCCTTCTGATTATCGAGAAGGTAAGGAACCAACCTTAGGCATACTGATAATTGGATTCCTTTCAAGTAGAGAGAACTAAGAATAGTATCCTATCCCCAAGAGCACTGGAAACAGCTGATCTAGCAAAACACACACATTTCTGACAGCTGTGTAACACTCTGAAAAGTCATCAACTCATTAAACAGTATTTAAGTTCTAATGCGCAGATTTACCTGGGGTCACAGTTTTTGAGTTCTTGTTCACTACCACAACAAATGTACTGATATTTATATATTGGTTGCATAGTTTAAGGCCTGCCTTTAGTATTTTCCTATACTAAAAAACATTTCAAAAAGATAAATAAGCTTATGTTGCACATCACCTATGCAGGTATTGGCAGTTACTGATTTACAAATTACTCAAGTTATAAAAAACAACTTATTTTTAAGGAAGTGGAAGGGAACAAGTGTCAGCTTTGACATATTTCAGAATATATTTTATGATATACTCATAAGTAATTACAACTCCTTATGTAAATCTATATTAGCAAGGCAAAGATAATTATCTCTTATAAAGAATGATAAATCATGATACTGAAAAGTAGAGAAAAATCCAGTTCCCTTCTTTTACCTCCATCCTCCCTTCCTCAATACTATTTTCAAGTATCAGTTAAAGTTTCCAGATGTAGCGCTGTCAGGACTGTCATTGCTGGACATTAGAAAAGATTTATACTATAAGCCTGTTTGTTTTGTCTTGGCATAAAATGGATTATAAGTCTGTCTATACCTTCACTGTCTTCTGCAAATACTCTCAGGGCTTCTTGTGCTTCATGAAACACCCAGTTATGTTCCTGAAGTACATCTCTCAGTTCCTAGTAAGCGATGAGAAATTTTGTTTTGTAGTTAAGATAAGCAGAAACTAGAATTCTCTATATATTAACACTGAGATATGAACACTTAATTTTAATCCCATAAGGCAAACACTCTTCCCCCACCCCCATAAGTCAGAGGATTCAAAAGAAAGGAAATCAGAAGTAGAAAAACCTTCAGTTCATCTTTAGCACAGACCTGCACTCCACTTTTCAAAAGGGTTGAACACATCAACAAGCTTTGCTTCCAACAATTTAAAAGTACAGTATTAAAAGGCCCTAATCAGTTGCTGAGTATCTTCACGTACCAAACTACTGCAACACACACACTATACCTCATCATCTGTGGGGGGAGAGAGGGCCAGAGGGAAGGGGATTTCCCCCATACATTTTATAAGAGGCCAGGCTTGCCATCAGGACCAAAACAGCAGGACAAAAAGTTCTGCATAGTCTTTGACTAATTCCAGCTGCTCTCAGTCAAGGGCAAATTTCATTCCAAGGGCAGGAGCAATGAAGGCCTTCCTACCCTTGAAACCTTCTGAGAGCACTGCTAGTATAAAGACTGTTTCATTTAGACTACTGACAGCTACCATTTTCTTAAGAAGTCGAGATCTGATTTGTTATCAGGAGACATAAGCTCACCTCCTTATCCAATCCAGGGAATGTATTTTGCAGCTTCTTTACAAGCATCTCTCTCTTCTCCCATCGTCTTTGGGATTCTGATCCATCCAGCTACGTTCAGAAAAAGAAATCTGTTTTAGGCTTAATGTAAATTACAGAAAAATCAAACCTAATCAATATTGCTTACCTTAGAGTCACTTCAAATGACAAAAGTGCTCAAGACAAATCCAAGTTGCAGAAGTGATTCCTCATACACAATCAATACTCCAAATAAGGCTAAAACTTTCAAGAGTGTAGAAAGTCTTCAGTCATGAAAGACTAGCATTCTTTATTTGATTAGCATATACAGTGCAAAGTTACATATCAAAACATAAATAATTTAAAGTTATCTAGTCTGTATTTCTTTAAAATAAAAATAATAGTTAGTAGTGATTCTGCATGATATTTCAGGCAGAAGGCAGTAGGGTTAACATTCAGGAGGTAAAAGTAAGTTAAGTTAGATTAACAAGTGTGTAGCATTTAACCCGCCAGAGCCTATAAACACATCAATTGGTGTGTTTATATGAAGATTGATGTGTTTCAAAAAGAAACAAAAACACAACAGAACCAATGCTGTGTCAAAGCACCGTCAAGTCACATCAAAACTTGGCAAAAAGTTTTTGTCAACATGAGCTTCACAACAGCTACTCTAAGTCAGGAAAGAGGGAGGTTTCTTATGAACGACTGCCAAGACTTCTACATGCCACAAGCTGTTCTGTTATGTACTCAACACAAAAAATTAAACATGTTCCTTCTCAGAGCACTGAACGCAAAGCGGTTACA
Organism: Cygnus atratus; assembly: GCF_013377495.2. Lineage (NCBI taxonomy): Eukaryota > Metazoa > Chordata > Aves > Anseriformes > Anatidae > Cygnus > Cygnus atratus. Next base: position 9,559,619 of record NC_066365.1, read on the forward strand.
CATCTACTTATCTACAGCAAAGACACTAACATTTTTATTTACCTAACTAAATGATGGTATTTGCTGAACAAACATAAACCAGATCACCCAGAAGTACTTCCAGGTAACAGAGGACATGGTTCCTTCCCTTAGTAAGCCTACAGCATCATTAGGAAAAGAGCTATGGCAACTACAAGAGCCAGTAACGGGATGAAGCATGCTCTAGCTTTTGGAGTCAGTTACCCCTGAGAGAAAATTTCTCAGCATGAGCTAAAAAACGTGCAAGTATTTCCATTACTAATCTCTAGTACAAATTTTAAAAATCCTCGTTTCAGCTGATTTTTTTCCTCACTCCTCAGTCTTTTAACTGTAACAGAGCTGTTAAGCATAGAAATCAAACTGCTGCCTAAAACCAGCTCCAGTGAAGCTTGTTTGGTACACCAGCTGGGTAATAGTTCAGTATCTGTACACAAAGGTCAAAGTAATCATTCCATTTAACTTATCTGATTCATTGCTTTCCAAGATTTCCCTACGCCATAGTTCTTTTCCAACCTAAATGATTCTATGATTCTATCACTACTATAGCAAAGGATAAGAGTAACAAAAGATGTTGAACTTCACCTATTTGAGGAAAAATAAGGAATGAAGTTGCCTCATAGCTGATAACTCCCGTTAACATTCACAGCAATTGAACTGTACCCAGTGCCTCACACACTGCTGCTACCTGTCATCAATTTCTACCCTGAGAGCAGTAACTAGATAATTAGGACACAAATCTATAAATATTAAAGAGCAAAACAGGTAACTTCATTTAGCATTGCCAAAAAGAATAAAGCAGAAAAACTCAGAGAGCAAGATTTGAATTTGATGGGATTTTCTGATTAAAAAAACACCGAGTTCATGGCACTACTGTTGCTGATCATGTCAGGCACTTCCACTTACTTCATAGCACTTAGACAGAAAAAACAATACTTACATGATTAGCTTTTGGCTTTTTTGCAGCTTCCTCATCACTGTTGTCACAATTTCTGGGGGAACCTTTTAGTTTCCTTTTACGAAAAGTAGCTTTAAAAAGAAAGCAAAAAAGAACTGGAAATTACTTTCATTAAGTTTACCTCAATACAGTAGGATGATTCAAACCAGAACTATAGTAACTACTTGTTAACTGCACAAGATGTTGAACGGTCTTCTGTAGTAGTTTCTTACTACAGTCCGCAGGTACACAGAAACTCCAAGCAAAGCTGCTGCTTGAAAATACGTTTCTTTACCTTATTTACCTCCTCAAGTTTTATTTAGTACTCTGGCAACTAAGCAATTATGTCTCATAGGAAACAGCTTTATTTTTTTAAACTGCCCCATATTTTTACGTACGAGTAAAGTTGTATCTTTCTTTTAACAGCAGTAGTTTTCCAAATGAAAGCTAATTTTATTTAAGCTAAGTGCTTTTGGAAATTTGGTACTTAACCAAGGCTAAAACCAAGCTATGAGTTATGATATGCACTCCACTGCCAATCTGGAAGTGCTGGTGATTGATTTCTGGCTCAGGTGCACACTAGAGGTTACTATCAAACAGTTTTCAACATTAAATCAAAATGCTTGCAAGAGAACTATGCGTATTAAGTCAGAGATAACCAAATATCAGTGATACCTAAATTATTTATGAATAGTTTACATGAGCCAGAACTTTCTGAATATCTTTGGGCCCAGGTGATAATCAGAGATTACCATCTTAGCATTAAGACCTGCCCAGTCAGGTGCATTTTCACTGCCACGATGCATGGCTCATGAAGTTACATTACCACTACTTCTCCACATTAACTTCGCCTGAAGCAGCAACTCTTACTAGATGAATACTCTTTTTACTATAGTTCAAATTATTTAAAGTTTCCCAATCTTTTTGGAAGCCTGCTGGCAGAGCTTTCATGTCTGTCACAAGCATCTGCAGCCAACCTCTCGTCCCAGACTGCCAAAGGACAGTCAGCAAACAAGCAGAGCTCTAGTGATCACACACAAAAAACATGCTTGCTTTCAAATCCAAAGGACGATATGGACAACCAAAATAGCTTTAATTGTGAAAAATTAAGTATTCACATCTTTGCATAGAAACACATTTGTGTATGAAAATACTTCCAAATACATTTTCCACTAGACTAATTCCCTCTGGTATCAAAAATGGAAGTGGCATACAGATAAAAAAAAAAAAAAAAACTTCCCAAAGACAGAGTAGTAAAGCATCAGCAATAACTAGCTCTTCATTCAAGTTCCAGATATCTACCAGAAAAGACTGGTAAGATTTTTCAGAGCATATTCATTTCCACATATCAATATAAAACACACAGAAGCAGCACACCTCAAAGAATCCAGAGAATGTGTCGACAGAGGGGAAGCAGCTCTCCTTCAGCATTCAGAGAACAATGCGCTTGACTTTTCTGCCCAAGAATCTCATTAAACAATATGGGCAGGAACAAAAAAAAAACACACAAAACCATACTACTAGCTTAAGACTGAAAAATGTGTTTAGCCTTGATACCAAGGCTAAGGGTGGTCAGGCTGCTGTTGGATAAAGCACTAGAAGAGTTAAGGAGTCATTACACTTAAGATTAACTAGAACTGCATTCAGGATTGTTAACTCTGAACGTGAACAGGGACCCTGCAAATCTCTCTGCCACACAGGCTTCATAGAGTATTTCCAAGATTACCGTCCTTTCTTTAAAGTCATGGGCTGAATGATCATTGGTCTTTGGAGGAAAACCAAAGAAATACATAAAACCGGCCAAGAGCAATTTGAGTGACAATTAAGCTGCAGTGGAGAATCTGTATAACTACGATCTCAGGAACCTACCTATAAATTTACTTAAATCAGTCTGTGATCATCTAAAACTAAACATATCTACAACCGAAAAACAACTTTCTAAAGGCATTCACTTTGCAAGGTATACCTAATTTTTGCTTCCTGGGCCAAGGCAGCACTGCTGAGGGAATGAAGAAGCTGTACGATTGCTAGACAGGATTCATCCTTGGAGTGTAGGCAGGGTACATGGGACCCTCCGGAGAAAACCTTACTCCGTTTTTTGTTTTTTTTTTTTAATCAACAAGCAATGAGAAAAGCAACTCAAGGGTTTCAAATTTTAGAGGCACTTGTAATTATTTCCACTGTTATTTGCTGTTACCACTACAAAAAACAAAACACCTTATGACAGTGACTTCCTTACACTATTATGAAAGGGACAGTCATTTCTGCCTGTTCAAAAAGCAGTAACATCAGAGAATTTTACTTGAGGCGTTAGCTCAGAAGAACCCACACTGATTTCATAGTTTTCAAGATGTACAGAAAGCAACAATGGAAACGAATCACGAGAAGCAGGTATTGCTGTAACTTCATGTCTTTCATTCATGCACACTTTTTTCCAGTATGTCACATCTGATCTTTGTACCTGTAAGTTATCTGTAATGATTCTAATTTTAGTTATAGAAACAACAATTTGAACTATACAAGTTTTGTCACTGTTAAGGAAAGGACCAAACTGAGAATGCTTTGTCAGGCCACTTTTTTTTTTTTTTTTTAGCCAAACTATGCTTCAGAAAATTGTATCTTGTCCCTCACTTCTCACCCAGTCAACACCTCATAACAAGTAAAGCATATCAAAAATTGACATGGAGAAGCAGATGTTCAATGATGTTTCCACTTTTTAAAAAAATGTGTCCAAAATGAGATGATTTATACCATCAGGCATGCTCATTCTTAACTAAATATTTTATATAACAGATATGATTAAAGAGAATTCTGCTGCCAAGATTCTTCTGTGGGCTTCTATCGAAAGCATATGAAACAGCACTCTTAGATCAACACGAAAATGGCCAAAAGGCAGGGTCTAAATACCAGAAATCAGTGTTTTAGTTCAGACATTGAATTGCACCAAAATTTAGAGATGTCTATTAGCGTGAAGTGTTTTAATATTAATCAAAACCCTTGAAAAGTAATCATCATCTTCCAGGAAGGGTTTTTCCAGGAGCAGCTCTCAGAAGTAGCATGTCCCTTGAGAATGTGTTGGCTTCTTCCCGCCTATGTATAGAATCTGATCATGCACACAGTGATAACCTCAAAATACTCGACAGTCAGAGAGCATGGTCTGGTTAGATTAAAAGGTTAAAAATTCTGTGTTAGAGGTTTTTTTTAAAGCTTTTCATTAACTATTAAAAATCTTGTAAGTTGTAATGTTTTTCCTCTTCTGATTTTTGTATACAACAGGGAGAAATGAATTATCAAAAGATCATCATCTACGTTAGATACAGAATAAAACTATATTCTCCCTCAGCACGAGCTTCCTACAGATAGTTTCCAAATCCATGGAAATCCAAAATTAAAATTAATCTGGATGAAAAGACACATGAATCACTTAAATAAAATAATCAAGAGTGATTATAAACAGCTTTCTCCATCCTATCCAAACCATGAAGATCTTTCAAGAAAAGTCACAGATAACTAAGCTGTAAACAGACTGAGACTGATAAAACAGCTTTTTAAGACATAATATTCAAAACGATCTTTCACTCTTCTCCCCACCACAAACACATGATAAATCAATCAAAATGATTAACAGAATATAGAGGTTTAAACCCTGAACTTAGGTGATGTCAAGAGCAAAACCCAAGGCCTGAGAACGATGACCTTTTTTACATGCTTACCACTTCCTACACATTCCCACATCTTGGGATTCTTTGGTAACATCACGTAACATCATGAGACTGCAGGAATTCAGATGCAGAAAAAGAAAACCCTAAACAAGCTCTGGGGACGCAAAGCATGGTTTGGAGGATGTTTTGCTACAGAACCATGAGGAATTGTCTGCAGTAGTGTTTAAGCCTACCAGTTCTTACTCGGAATTACAAGTCTATAAGTCAACCTGAAGAGAAAATCATGACAGGGCTTGACATAAGAAAGTTCTAGTTAGAAATGGCTACATACTCCAGCACAATTCTTTTTATCACCAGATTTTTCACCCACAACATTTAGTACTACTATCTTTAACCTATTACTATTTACCTCAACTTCCAAGCAACAAAGGAACCATTAATAAGAAAAGTCACTTACTTAAAGACCCCATATATAAAGCCGTCCTAAACTACACAGAATATATATATATATATTTTTTTTCTATTTCTGAGTTTTGGTACGCATCCTCTTCTCATCTTTCCCCTTGCAAAGTCTGCAGCTTCAAACATACCTTCATCACTGAACTTCAAACCAGCAGCTATCGCTTCATCCATTGTGTGCGTCGATTCTATCAACTGAAAAAAAAACACAAAAAAAAACAAACGGCTAAGTGGCAAGATTTAATCCAGATGAAAAGAGGACAACGATGATAAATAAGCAGGATTGAAATACACTTTGAAAAACAAACAAACAAAAAAAACCCTAACACTCAAAAGTCATTAATTGTAAATTCCAAATCCAAAACCAAAATTGACAGGTACTAAATCATCACCTAGACTGATTAGAATCACATCAGCTGTATTTGCCAACACTTTGTATTAAAGCTGTTTTCAAGTATGTTTTTATATTTATTTCACTTTCTTTTCCCCCTCCTATTTCACAAACATATGATGGAAGTTTAAGTAAACTTTTTTTTTTAAATCTCCAAAAACATTTTATGTTACTATCAGAAAGCCAGATGACCCAAAAACCTAACATCTTAACTCATGAATTTTTTTTATATACTGCTATGTCACACTGGTTGATTTCCTGGAATTGAATTTAAACCATGCCTCCAACAGATTATCTTTCTTGCAACCTTAGATTCTTTTCTCCATCTACCTGCAGTCTCAGCATAGATCATTCTTACAAATTAACTGAATATCAAGACTTATTATAAAATAAGTACTGCTTTTTCCAAGCATGGTAACTTCAACAAAAGCAAACAGCCTAAAGGTTACAAACAAAACAACACACATAAAATGAGATCTGATTCCCAAGCATCTGTTCACATTTCTAAACACTGCCTTACAATTTTACTATAAATATATTTTCCTTTTGAAAGGAGCATAGGAGTATTGCTTACTGTTTTTTCTTAACAACATTCACTGGTCATGTAGGGTTTATCAGGACAAGTTGTTCCAGATCTTTGGTGAAGAAACAATAGATTTGCCTATTATTCCCTCATCTTCCCTCAAGAATGTTGTGGATATGTAACCATGGAAAAAATGCTTGCACAGCCCTTACATACTACAAAGTTGTGTTGATACAGGAGCTCTCTTATGCTCTCCTGAGAACAGATACCATCAGCACTACATACCACTAAGCATTTACAAACACCACTGAAGTCACTCCTCATTGAACCCACAAAACAGCAAACAGACACACTATACAAGCATTATTTCTAGTTAGTTTCTAGGCTACTATGAACCGTTCTCTCTTTGGTTTAAGTACATTTTGTGTGGTAATTGAAACTTCATATGCTCTGGGCATTTACAGCATAATTTATACTATAACCTCCAGGAGAAAAAATAAAATAAAATAAAAAATTGCTATGTGCAACCCCATAATCACCCAGCAAAGAATACCAGTTGAATTTCTGCATTTCTTTAAGGACACTTTGGCAACTAGGAAACTGAATAGATTAATTTAAATGCATTTATCTTTGAAAACTAAAGCTACTGAAAAACTAGTTACATATCAGCACTAAGAGGTAAACTTAATGAAGATATATTTTACTGTAATAAGTTACCATAACGTTACAGTAGATTTGTGCTATACATTGGAGAATCGCCAAGAGTATTTTAGGTTTATACAGAGGAATAATTTTAAGAAATTAGAGTAATTTCAAGTCTACTCTTTTTGCCTCACTGGAAGTAGTACAGGCTTTGAGCATTAAATCTGATGAAAGCAAAGGGGAAGTGTTTCATGTAACGTAGCTAACAACGATTTCACTCATTCTGCATTAACCAGTTAACTGCACTCCAGCAACAGCTATCACTAGTTATGAACCAAGGTAGCTCTAAGTAAGGTTAAAAGTCAGGACAGCACAGAGTAATAGAAAAATGTACTATACCCTAGAATTCACTGTTGAAGAGACCTGATTCTTTTATACATATCTATACACACACATACACACACTTAAAAAAAAAAACACAAAAACTTCCATGATTGTACTTCCCCTGCAAGGAGTATTACTTTGATATCACCTTTTGCTAGGAAGACTTGAGGCTCTTCCCTCTTGTAATGCCAAAAGCATAAGAATACTGCCTACAAAACAGTCATCAAAATAAATTAAGAGAACAGAGCATTATTACTTCTAGTAAATCCTGGTCACTTCTCTGGGGGAAAAGTTCCTTCATTGTTTGCAGCTTTGCACCTTTGATGTCTTCCTCCACACCATTCTTCATGTCTGGCAGCTGACCTCCACCATTTACATACGCCAACTGGGTCAATTCATCCTCAGGCTGCTCATCATCCTTAGACTGTTCAGAGCTACGATGTATGAGGGACAGATAAAGAATTAAGTTTTATTTTTGCTTCTTACATATTATTCTACAAGAACATCACTGTAAACCCACACCAACACGATTACATGAGTAGAAATTGATATGATTAAATGTTAGCTTTTTAAAAAAACTATTTTTTAAATAAGTTGCTGCATATTATTTAAGCACATTAAACATATATTATAAAAAGAAAAATACAGTAGTAAAACTGTCGCCCTCTCCACCTTCCCCATGAGACACTGTTTGAAAACTTTATCACAGAAGTAAGGAACAGTCGAAATCCAGCTTCCTTCCTTACAAGACATATTTACATGTATTCAGTGAAATTGAGCCAGGTTGTACCCAAAGCGCTATCTCCTACTCAGGGAAAAATAAAGCATTTAAGGTTTAGTATACGTTTCTGCTTACAGTAAACACATTTCAACTTGGCAAAGGGAAGAAGGAACAGACAAAATACTATGACTTACCTTTGTACTGGGGTATAAGAGGTTACTTACACCTCGATTTAACAAAATTGGATCAATTTAACAAAAACATCAATACATTTCATTATTTCAGATAACTGAATTACATCAGACTATCTCAGTTTGCTTCAAATGGTCTAGTGTTTATCTGCCCAACAGACAAACAGATCTAAGTTCTTTATAAAAAAAAATAGAAAACTTTTCAGGTGCAGCATCAGTTCCCTGTCCTAATTCTCAGCTCAAAGAAATAAAATGTGAAGATCCTTAAGTAGTATCTTAAACATCTCAGAATGTGGGTAGAACCCCTTTCAAAAAAAAAAAGTGGAGTCCTGAATTTACTGGAAGATTCATTATTACAGGTTGCTTTTTCTGCAGGAAAGCTCTGTGTATTTTTGATGATACTTCGTTGCACAGACAAGAAGGAATGTAGGCAGAGGTCTCCTATCCTACTGCCGTCCACTGATGCATAAAACCTCCTTTCCTCAACTAAAATTAAACATTATGGAGTTTGCCATTTCATCAGGGCACCATTACCAGAAAGACTTACCTTTTATTCTTTATGCACATATATAGGTAAAAGACTAAAAATACACCTATTTTTCTGTCTATAACTTTCTTTAGCAGTTGAAATAGGTAACTTGCATTACAGTTTTAGAACTGACACAAAATACATGCACAATTTTGAGACAACTTATCCTCGAGTAATCCTTTCCTCCCTATCCTGTTCAAAAGGCACACAGACACCTGGACGCTCTGATTGTACTATCACCAAAAAACTAGTATAGTAAAAAAAGTCCTTAAAACAAAGAATAACCCAAATTCCTCTTCAAACCACCAACCAATCTAGTCATGGGCTTCAGAAGGTCAATCCAGCATCCCCTTAAAAAGTCATAACAAAATGACACGTTAAAATTTATTAGCATATTTCAAACCTTTCTACCTTGTTAAGGAAAAAGCTTTCTTTATAAATTGTATATAAAGAGAACGTCAACTGAAACTGATGTAGTAACACTGCAATTACCTTATCCTTTCCTATCAGGGATTAACATCTAAATACTTGTCAACAAAGCCAGAGTTGCATACATCATGTCTTCTCCACAATCACGTTCCTAGCAAGCATGAAGAAACGCTCATGTAACCACTAAAAGAGTATGACTCTGACCAACAAAGTCTATTATGTTAGAATTCTGTTTTTCCAACAAAGCCTAGATAGTAACTCACCTAGGGAAGCTTACCTCACTTAAGCCTAGAAAAGCTGTACTTTCTGCTCTAGAACATCTTTTATCCAGGATAACAGAGGCTAGGATACCCAGAAATAAAGGATGAAATTCACAAAATCCCCAAACTCTAGGTAAAACATGTACCAAGAAGCGCAGTATAAAGACATCTGGTCAGCTGATTCTGTGCAAAACCAAGCTAAATTCAGCACACGCCAGAACTAATAAGCCTGGCCAGACCCAAGCTAACTCCTGCCACACTCTTCATTCCAGTTTTAGCTCACACAGAATGCCACTTGTGAGGGAGTTTAGTGGATTCGGTGTACATCAATTAGCACCTGAGCCAATGAGCCATGACAAAGTGTTGAGCAGTGGGGTGCCTAGTGCATCAGAGATCAGTGGCTACAGAGGAATAATGAAGAGTACGAGAGGATATGGCTCACTTTAGACACAGATGAATCCTACTGGGAGCTGCTTTGGTATCTGTCTGTCTCTCCCCCAGTAATCAGATTACAGAGGGGAAATAGCAACATGTGGCTCTGCAAGTTGGATCCTGCATGGCATATTAGCTTCTGCTCCATACTGCACGGAACTGATTGTACTGCTTCCAAATCTGGTTGATCGCAGAAGCAGCACAACTTTGTTTACACAGCACTGCACACAGGCCAATACGGTGCATGCAAACACCTTGCTGCCCCTGTATCCTTGCACAATCTACAACTTAAACCATTTGCTCATAGATAGATAATGAGCTCCCTCTGCAAACTACTGAAGATTTTTTTTTTCTTACCAAGTATCTGCTATGGGTTGAGACTTCAGGAAAATGCAGAAAAAAAAAACCAATAATTTCAGTTAATAGCAGCAGGGAAAAGCACTTTTTCATGTCTGCTGACAAGCTCCAATAACTCCATGCTCTGCATAGGGACTGAAAATTGGGCCAAAGACCCATTGCTATTCCCATTAAAGTTAACAAATTTTATTTCAAGCAGATTATCAACATATGTAGGTTAAACCATCCTGTTTTGCTTGGCAGAAATACAGTTAAGGGGCACAGACAACCAGCACATTCTGGTCACACAGATGTATAACTAGCAGATAATACATACGATGGGTTTCTTCAAACCATTCCACCTGGTCGTGTAAGATACCTGCACACAGCTCGTCTCTCCTGCACTCTCAATGCTCCTTTTTTAGCACCCACAAAAGTGGCATGTGCACACTATTCTCTTCCCTGCTAACTCATCAAAAATTGTTTCTAAATCACTAACAAAATTTTCACTAAGTATAATAAAACACATCACGCACCTAATACATAATAATTCAGCTCAAAAAATCTTACACTACACACAGAAGCAGTGCTTGCCTTCTTGTCCCTCTATAGTTTCATTAAAATAAAAAAACAGGCTTAGACAAACTCCAATACGTTTTAAAACTTAAAGCTAATATTTTAAAGTTAAGCTTTGAAGTGCCATCAAAATAATTTCAGAGGGACAAATGTGCGAATTTAAAATAAACACCACGCATATCATCCAATATCATGGAATTCCTCCCTCTTAAGCCATGTTCTGAAAGAAGACACTTAAGAGCTGTATTTTTTTCCCCTGAAAATCAAGCAGAGTTTAATTACATTGCAAGATGTAAAGCCAGAACCTAGTATCTCATTTTTAATCCAGCATTACAATTTAAAACATCACATCAGCTTGTATAAACATTACACAAAACCAGGTTAAAGCTTACATTACAATCACATCTTCCGTTGGAGCCCTTTTTAATTTTGCAGCATGGAAATTTCTTGGTTCTTCATCTTCACTGTCTGAAGACAAGTCTAGGAATTGTACTCCTCTTCGACGCTTGAAATAAGACAGCTTATTTGTCCTCTCATCTTCAGGAGTTTCTGGGACGCTGGAGTACCCTGTGCAAGCCATTTCAATACGAGAAAAGATGGGAGAAAATGACTTAGGACTTAAAACTTCAAATACTTATTTATTCTTATAGCATCAGATAGCTATGACTTCATCATACAGAGCAACCACTTCAACAGAACTCATATCCTTATGCACGGAAAATTCCTGTAAGCTGTAACTTATCTGGCAAAATCACCTCAGTGATCTTATTTCACACAAACAGAAGCCTGTATAGTATAAACCACAAAGTTTAAGAACGCTAGTAATTATTTAAATGCATGCTTATCTTGGGAGAAATACACAAATCAGCGGAGTCCTCTGAGCTACTTCCAGGCTAATCAGGACATGGACAGACACATAGCAGTGTATCTGATGGCTGATTTATAATCTGTTAGTCACAGCCTTTCAGGAAGGCTGCATCACTATTACACTGAAGGAGATTAGAAAGCTACTCTGAGGATCTTAACAGGTACAGATGCAAATCCTATAGATACAATCTAAGTACCCAGTCTTTTCCACATTGTGCTCTAGACGATTCTTGTAAAAACTTGTAAAAAGACGAAACTTGTAAAATTGAGCCACTGCGCCTGCATTAACCCATACTGAATCTTCACTTCTGAACATACTCAGAAGACAACCATGAGCATAAGCAGCCAACATATTCATGCAATTCCTGAACTAGTAACAAATATAGCATGGTAAAATCCCTGCCAACTACACCTGAAGCCAGTTCCATGCATGTATCTAGATAGGGAGAACATGACCGCACAGGGAAATGACACAGCATGTGATATACAAAATGGGTCTTGAAACTAAAGCAGAGAGAGGATCAGAACACTGTAAACCAAAACAAAAAAGCCTGCACTTTATTAGACTTTGCTCTGTCGCCCTCTTTCAGCACTGTACCAAAGGCACAGTGTGCTCTAACCTCACATATTGTGTATTTCAAAGTGGTTATTGTGGTTATAACTGTAAAATTCAGATGCTCCCATATGAACTTGGGCAAGTTAAAACATATGGTTCAATCCAGCACCTACCAAGGCTGGAGCTGTTCTGCCACCTTTTTAAAAAAAAAAAAAAAACAACTAGGAAAAGACGAATTTGTAGTTGACTCATGTGGACTTGAACGTATAGCTCCTATCTCTTCATCTTTATATGTGCACTACACATAACTAAATATTTGGTAATAACTGACAACTCATAAGTGTGCCATTTCGTGTCAGCAATTGAAGAAAAGCATTCAAAGCATTTTGCAGAAGCTATGAGCCCAGAATCTCATCCTGACCCAATGCACTACTCCCTCACGCTCTATCTATACTTCATTCCTTTCTACTACTTTACTATTTTTATAGCCAGTGATGAAAAGAACTACTAAACAAAGAACGGTTAGTATGCCAAGTAATGTTGTTTAAGACCAGACAAATTATGAACCCTGGAGGCACATGACTGAAGAAAGGATGAAGAATGCACGGAGTGGAGAATGTGACAGCTTCAGAGAGCATCTGCTGTACAAAAGTAATCTTGTAGAAAATAAAATAACTCACTGTGGCAGCATTTGATAGAAACACAAAAGCACAACGATAAGCAATTTGCTGACACTAAACTGCTAGGCGATACAGGCTTTGAAAGGCCAAAGGTACCCAATAAACTAAAAAATATGGTACTGTTATATAGTGCACTGCTGAGAGGGGAAAAGAAGAACTTTAAAATGGAGATTATTAACATCAATTACGTAAGTAAGAATGATCTTAACTCAAACTTCTTTAACATCCCTGAATAGCTCAAAAAAAGTAATTGTTACAGTCGATCTTCAGATGATCTTACCTATGCAAAGGTAAGATCTTACAGAATACATGAAACACACATCTAACCAGGTATTAATCCATCAGGATGAAATACAGGAGTAGGAAGAAGGAAAAGCACATAATAAATCAGTTTTAATTCTCAGCTAAAAACCTCTGTGATCTGACACTCCCATATTTCATATTTCATACTGACCATGTCTAACAGGAAAGGTTTTGTCTTTCTCTCATGCCCACAAAGGAACTGCTTCCCAAGTGACAGGCAAGTTTGCTTCCTACCCGCTGCTGCTGTTACCCAGTCTACATTCACTGCAGAACCACAGGCATTAATCAGAAATGAGCACTGATGAAGCAGGACTAAAAATATAACACCCAGCTTGTTGAACACACCAAGGCAAGATTTCATGCTTGCCACCATTCAAGGGTCAGGTAGCTTTCGTTTCAGTAACTGTTACGGTCGGAAACCTCCAGATTGACTTCCCTATGGAATAGCAGACACCGTAATGAGTCTGAGAGGGGCCAGCTGAGAGCGTATCATCCTTCTTACTGACAAAAGCTCCCATACTTGCTCAGATCCCTATACATCTGTCCTCACACGCAAAACCAGAGCTCTCACTTACCTCCAGTTGAATGAAACTGCATCCTAAACACAAAACCTGGTAGCCCACATCAGTGCCCTCATGTGTTGGGTCACCCTCACCTGGAGCTGCCTCGTGCACATGCAGAGGGGCGACTCAGAGCCTCTGGTCCCTGCCTGACTCCCCAGCCCACCTCACCTCCTTGCTGGACCAGCCCGGTACCAGCTGGCAGTCACACTGACACAGGCATGGAGATTCCCCTCACTCTGTATTCAGAACACCATTTTAATGAGAAGACAGGACTCACTATGACCATCAGGAACAAGGCGACCATCAGGAACAAGGCATGGCCAGACGCACATGCTGCCCATTTTAGATGTCACCGGTCTCTTTTAATCCCTTATCCCTCTATTTTCTTCACACTTGCTCCTCCTCAAGCCACTCTGATCCCTCCCTTCCCTTACTTCTGGCTCCCCCCAACCACCCCCTCACAAGTTTTGTATTCTCCCCAAAGGCCCTTATCCACATCCCACAACAAGCTCCATGCCCCCAAGGCAGCAGTCCCCCCATCTGAACGGTGCTCCCAAGGGCCTCGCTGCTGACTCACGGCAATGGGTGTCATGCTATGCCCACGGGGCGATGCCTCTCCTGGGACAGCCACAGGAGCAGCTGGGACAGGCTGTGTTCTTCAGGCTCCCCTACCTGCCTCTGTGCTCCGTCGGGGGTGTAGAGATTAGGTGTTTTTACTCAATGTACAACAAAACAAATTCTGTCTCTGCAGCTGGTACTGAACAAATGGGAGCTCCCTGCTGTTAACAGCTTCCGATTTATGCTGTAAGAGGACAAAACTCCAAAAACTGATAGAGTATAGCTATATTTTCCTATGAATGACAGACAATAATATACTTTGAATTGGGAGGCAGATGGGTGAAAAAACTCTCCAGACTCATTTCCTACTCCAAATGAATTCAGAGTAAGAAAGACTAAAAAACTACACAAGGCAGGTGCAGGAGACTCGGCTACAAAACTCCTGGGAGAGTTGAGTTTTAGTGATACAAATGTCAGTGGAAATCCTCGTATACAAGAACTTTACATCCTCGCCATGTAAATACAGCATCACACGCATGCTCTCCCCCCTAGCGTGTCAACCCTTTCTTAAAACTAACATGGCAACGTGTCAAACACCAATGCTGCTTTCTCAGCTGCCGACTCTGGAAACAGAACTTTAGCTGAAAATAGCAGCAGTTTCTTCTGCCTGTGCTCAGCAATACAGAAACACATCAGGCTGAGTTACTACAGAGGGTAACCTCCAGTTTCAGAGCTGATTTGGCAGAAGAGGCTACAATAAATTCATCTGATAATCAAATGCAGAAGTGAGCTACATGTTGTCAAATTCCTTCTTTATGAAAAAAGACCTTATTCTATCAATTTCAAGTGTGGCAAAAAAATACAGCAATGATTTTTAGCGGGGCCAAGTGTCTCACTTAGCGAAGCAATGGCGTTATCTCGAGAAGCCCACACCGTAGCTTAGTGTTTGTTCCAAAATGGGACAGGCCCTCCCGCAGTCAAGACCAACACCCTAGCAGCAGAGAGTTCTTCAGCTGCACTTTTTCCTACCTGTCCACATTTGGAAGGAGACATGCTGTCTCTTACGGAGCTGATTTGCATTATGTAAAACCTATATATATGTAGATATTTTAAGAAGAATGCAGGAGAAGAGACATTAGGGTAAGTATCAAACACTTTAATTGAATTTAAATATAAAGACATGGGCAAACTTGTTCCAGCAACCTCTCCCTAGCTGGTTGAAAAAACAGTTCTAGTTTAGCAAACTAAAACACAACATTTCTGAACGTTATAAAGATGGGCTAGCCAAGCGAGGGTTATTGCAATAGCACAGAACTGTGAGGAGTATAAGAATTGAATAGAAGTAACATAACATCTTTATAATAAGAAGGAAACATTCCATCTCTGCTGAATTAACACAATTGATCAAGCCAGTTTGCATGATCTTCGCCTTGTAAGTTAGACTATATTCCAAACACACTCCTTCTGCAATAGCAGGTCATGCAGGCAGGCAGGCAGGCACTCATTACAGCTTTGCTATGAAATATCCTTATTGGATATAAAGAGAAACCAACAAGCTTACAAAAACAACACAGCCTTCAAAACGATTTTGTTCTTTAGAATATGCCTTGCAAGAAGTTTAGATGTAAATGAAAAGTGTATTTACTTCTCCACTTGGTGCCTCCTCATTTTATTTTTACTTTAAATAGCAATCACTGTTCCTGACAGCTCCTAACTCCTATACCTATGAAATGCTGATTTACTAAGAAAAAGCATTCTCCCTCTCAAAAAAAAAAGCACTATTTCCTTCCTCTGCTTCCTCCACCTATTCCATTGAACAGAATCCCTTGAGAGGACAGATGGGGGGAAAAAAGTAAGTCACACATGCAAGAAGAGGAGTCCTTCCCATGTATTTAGAGCAAATCATAACCTTGTACAGTAGTATTAGTTTAAAAAAATGAAAAAACCCAACAACTAATTTTCGCTCTCATGAAAAAAGACTCCATGAGAATAACTGGATCCAACTGTGCACAAGTATATGGTGACAGTTTTAAGTCAGGGACGATGGTATTCAAATGAAACTCTTTCTAACATCAGAGCAAATGCTGTGTTTAGCATGGTCAGTAAACACACAGCTCCTCTATTGAGCTTCACTTTATAACCTGACTTTTTTTTGTTTTTAACATACTTTCTACAGTCTTTCGGAAGACATACCTAGTGTGGAGCCACGTTACGTAGCCCTATAATTCTAATTATAACCTACAATACAAACCACACGTCATGATCAAAGCAGCCTGGCCCTTTCTTTCCTGAATAAAAATAAAATTGAAGTAATACTTTGAAGCTTACTATGTTTACGACCACTGCAAAACAAACTAATAGAAGGTAATTTCTACCCAGTTTCAGAAAGCAGTATCAAATGCACACTGCTATAGTCTACAAACTCATCAATATTCCTGTTTCAAAGAAAGTCTTCATTTGCTAAAATAATCCTAAATATCAATAATAGACTAAGATGCTTCGTAAAGATACTGTTTAAAAACGTTTAGTTCACCCTATCTTCCCAGGAATCCTCAAAGACGAGGTACTGAAATCATTACTTTTTTTCCAGAAATGATTAAGTAGAATGATATCCTATGAACTGTGGCATAAGCAAAATACATGGCTTCCTCTGGTCTTAAAAAAAAAAAAAAAAAAAAAAGGACAACAGATGAGAACACAAAAAGCATGTAGCCCCAGTGCAAGTGAATGACATGACACTGAACACTGATACCTGATAGTTCAATCATTTGGGTTATATATTTGAACTGCACAGAAAGGGTATCAACAAAAAAAATAATCAACCACCAGTAACAGCAATGGTTTAATTTCATCTACAACTTTTATTTCCATCGACTGTTAACAGTTTGCAAGCATAATTTTTGAATACAAATCTTATTTTGAAATTCCTGATTATAACTCTTTTAATTCATACACTTCCACCACAGCTCTGCTCCATTTCCACAGCTGGAATAATCTCATTATATTAGTACACCAGGCTACTTACAATTAAGATGACAGTTTCACCACATAATAATAAAACCTAATGTGTGAATTATTTACTAAGTAACACTGATCTCTACAGAAAATTGCAGTACACTACCCTGATGCATTTCCACAGCTTTTTAGGACAGTATCTTTCAGATATGATCTGGTAACTACCCCTCAGTCGCTGATGGTCCTACCCTACGGTGAAGTGATGATCAGAATTAATCACCTCTAACTCAACTGCAAAGTCACTGCAAGCCTGCATCGCTTGCAAAATACATAAGTGTATAAAGACAATCCATTGTTCTGGCCATCATACTGCAAAACATTTATTGAAGTGTAAGGTACGTACGTTCAACACAAAGCAACAAGAAGCATTACATACCTAGGGTGCAGAACAATCTAGCAGTACTAGCTTGTTCTGGAAAAAATAAAAAAATATCTGAAATGATAATGGTGTTTCATGGCACAAGACATGATCTAACTTTTTTTTTTTCCTAAAAAGAACGGAATTACCATTTTTGTCTCTCTTTGTTACAAGCACGTTTTGGGATATTCAACAAATTGGAAATCCAAAGAAAACCCTAGGAAAGGATGCTGAACCATTCATCTCTAAAGGAAAGCGTCTGATTTTAAAATTCTTTTTACATACACAATATGACTGCATGATACCAACTTAAGTGGGACAAAAAAAGTCACCCGTTATTTAATCAATTGTTTTGGTTTGTACACATGAACTAAAGAAGAGTCTCCCCTTTTTCTCAGCTCTATGCATCAATATTTTTCAAATTCACTGTGTTTGTCTTCTGAAGAAATACAGGTAATTGTTGTCCTCACAGGATTTACTGAGAACTTCCAGAAGGTTATTTTCAGCTAACTTGATGTAAACAGCTTCTTGTACAAAACAACTCAATACTTTTGCTTATGCAGTTAGCAGTAGAGAGAGTACACTGTGCCCTAAGCAGGTCACCTCTGCATCTTCTCGATGATAATACAGAAAAACAACTGCCTGTTTTATTTGACCCAAAGGAAGAAAAATTCTGTCTTCCTGATGCTGATTAGGAAACAAAGAGGACGCGCAACTGCTAAACCAATCTAGCTTATTCTTCCACATTTAGGTATCTCATATCCTACAGACAAAATTTGAGTTCTTTATTTCCACTTAACTTCTATAGGCTTAGAAAACACTACATAATTTTTAAAATAGTCAATTCATTTAAATGGGTTACATAAAAACAATGTGACTTTTTTCACATATTTGCGCAAAACCGCTCCAAGTTCTTTAAACACTCAATGTTTGTGAAAAATGAAGCACTACGTAAATGCTAAGTAGTGGTGATTACATCTCAACTTTAAGCATTAACTGGAACCCCTGTTCTACACCAGCATGTGTTCATGGTATCTTGCCCTGCACTTCTACTTAACTCTGATTTACTGCTGGTTACAATTGCCTCCCACGTGTTTTCTCACTATTACTTAGCCTTCCACAACAGTTCCTCTTTTAGGCTGCCTTTTATTATACTCTTACCAAAAAAAACCCTGATGCCTTTCTATAGTGGGTATTCCTTCCCTCTTACACCATTCATCCATCCTCTGTCCTACCTTTGTAGGATATAAGCCCCGCACTTTAAAAAACACAAGCTCCAAACCTCGTTGGTCTTGGTAGTACATGCATCCACTGGCAAAGTCAAGCCTTTAATTAAGGTAGATTAAAAGAAAAAAATTACAAAGACAAGCCACAAAACAAGCAGCACCATTCATTAGTCTGCATCTATGCCTACCACCCAAGAGTACTGGCAACCAGTATCTCCTACACTGCAGAAAACAGTGACTTACCACAAACAGGAAGACTACTTCTGTCCCAAAGCACACTTCCTCTGAGTGCCAGTTTTTCTAGCAATCCTCAACACTACACACACATGCAGACACAGTAGCTGCAGGTTGCTTGCTTCCTGTGGTATCATAGAACCATTACGGTTGGAAAAGACCTCCAATATCATCTGGTCCAACCATTCTCCCTGCCACCAAATCACTCTCTCTCCTTTTGGACAGGTTATTTAACTGCAGACTGGCAACTATCAAGCCAAGACTCTTGTTCTTTTATTTTTAAACATGAAACATTCATTGATATTTAATAATACAAGCAGGACAGCACTCCAGTCAACTGAAAACAGTCAGCCTGCACAACATCAGAATTCATGGAATAATCAGTCTACTGTAATATTGTCTGGCTCACCTGCGAAAGAAAGAGGAACTCCTCCTTCACATGAAAGGTTCTCTTATCATATAGATAAGTTACTACAATAAATAGCCTTCGAAACTGTTAAACAACACCAACGGATGTTGCTCCACTAGTACCTAAACGCGTAATCAGTTTGCCTGATCCCTCCAAGGACACTTGCATCTTGACACCTGTATCAAAAGTCAGATAGAGTAAGAATGTCCAAAACATATGGAATGAAGAACAAAAATGACTTGTTGCTGATCCGTTCTCACACCTCCAACAACAGAAAAACTGTCAGCAAAACAAGGAAAAAAAAAATCACAAGTGAATGTGACTGTGCAGTTAACAGCCATTACAGCAGCATACCAGTATCAGCTAATGAATCCAAACACAACCAGCATATTGCTAATGCATCAGCCAAACAAAACAGATGCCTACAAAAGCAAGCTTTTTCACATTTCCACGAAAACCACAAGCTATTGCCAGCATAGGGGACTGCTGCAGAACTGCTAATATAACTGGCCTGTGAGGACCAGCAACAGGCTTCTCGGCTCTTTGCAAAACCAGGCCCAAGTGAAAAAGAAAGACAGAAACAAACGCTTGTCTTCGTTCTTTTCAGCGTTACCTGTGATGTGCGTTACGTTAGCCTAGTGAAAATGTTAAATATGTGTAGTATTGAGATCACCAGAGAACAGAAAGGTTTTTTTCTCTCAGAAAACCTTAACATATTAGCGTGAAAAAATAGTAGTAGGGGAAGTAGTATATAAATAGGAAAGACTAACGTATTTTAAGCACGGCTTGCTTTCTGAACTGGAAGAACCATTCCATCTCTGGTTACCAGGTTACTGAGTTGACCGTAAACGCGTAGATTGAACCATTTAAACATCCTTTTGTGGAAATCGCTGTGAAACACACACGCACACGGCAGCACCTTTGTAAAACACATCATACAGAACCACAGCAGGACAACGGTTGCTTTATTTGCAGAAACGCGGCGGTGCCGCCCGACTCACCGGTTCTCTCCGCCCCGCCCGAGGCCGGGGAGCCGGGCCTGCCGCCGTCCTCGCCTTCACCCCGCTCCTCGCCATCGCCGGCCGGGGCGGCGGCCTGCCCCCGAGCCCCCAGCGGCCCGGCCTCCTGCCCCGCGCCGCCTCGCCGCCTCTCGAAGCGGAAGCGGTCCAGGTTGAAGAGGCTCATGCTCACCGCCTGCGGGAGGGGACAGGCGGCACGCACGGTCAGCGACTCGCACAGCGGGCAGGGCGCGGCAGCCCCCTCAGCCCCCTCACACGCACCTGCCGCGCATCGGCGCAGCGCGAGGGAGCGGCACGAGCCGAGCCGGAACGAGCCGAAGCCGAGCCGAAAGGAGCCAAAAGGCGCTGAAAGGAGCCGAGCCGAAGCGGGGTGGCGGAACCGCTTCTCGCCCCGATGGCGGCTACCCCGCTGCCCCGCACAGCCCGAAACGCCGGCGACGGCGCTCCGTTACGACGTCACAGAGCTCCTCCGCCCGCCCACCACCCGCTTCGCGCGTTTTCGGCGCGGCGGCGGTTGGTCCCCGGGGACACGGCGGCCTGAGAGGAGGGGGGCGCTCCTCAGGGTGTGGAGGCGCTGGGGTGTGGGCGTCAGGTCGCGGTGTGTGGCCTGGGTGCTCAGGGAGCTTGGTCTGGGCAGGGGAAGGCCTGTGGAGTTCACTGAGGGCAGCTGAGGCCAAGGCAGTGCACTCACACACGTTAAAAGGCTGAGAGGTGCCAGAGCTCAAAGGGGTACCAGAGCTCAAAAGGCTCAGAGGTACCAGAGGTACATGTGAAATAACGTGCTGCAAGGCCAGGCAGGAATAAATAAATGTTATCTTGGGCAGCCAGGTGCAGCTGCTATTAAAAACCTTCTGGAGAAGTTGTACTACCAAATAAAGAAACACAAACCACTTCCCCATCCATCCCGCCAGGTCTAGCACGGTGCTTACACAGAGCTCCTTCACCATTACCATTATACACTTTGCTTCTTCACCATTACCATTACACACCCTTAAAATTAACAGCAGCTCAAATGCCCGACGTGGGGTCACGGCTGTGCTGTGTGGGGTTGGTTATCTGCCCCTGCCAGCGCTGCTTGCTACCGAGCTGCGTGGGGCAGGGCTCGACGTGCTGCTGTCTGGCAAACGTGCTGCAGCCTGAAAACTGGAGCGTTTCCAAGTGTTTCCAGAGATGGCACCTACGCACACATTAGGTCTACCTGGAAATTTCTTTCTATCAGTGTTATTTTCTGTCATCGGTATTCATCAGTAGTCTTGGCTGCTTCATACTGAATCATTATTGTCATTATAATGAAGTCTGCTCCCCTCAAAGGGACTCTCTCAAAGAAGTAGTCTAGTGCTCCCTTTGCCCCTATAACCTTAACAACACATTGCAGTGCTCAGCAAACACGTACACCCAGCACGAGCAGACAACCTGACTCATTTGTAACCAATTGCAGTTCTTTTGCCCTTTCCATCAGGAAAATGGCAAGTAGAAGTGGTACGGACTCCAAAATGCTTCTCCATGTTGCATATCTAAGTAACAAACCCATCTGTGGTGTCTTTCAGTACTGTCTTCTCTTATTCCACAGTGCTGTTGTGGAAGTTTGTCTTTTTCTTGTATTCTAGAGCAAGAATAGAAAACTGACCACTGAGCATGTAAATAAGTAACATAATTAAGCTGAGGAGCAAATGTATTTGGAGGAACCGTTTTCCAATCCAGGCTCCAGTAAAGATGTCTTGCTTTCAGGTCAACTATTACTCTCATATTTGGATAGCAGAGGACTTGAAATAGGAAAAGTTGAAGTTGAACCTGTAAATTGAATGAAAGTCAGATTTTCCCTGCAGAGATAGATGCAGGTGGATTTGCAGAGGTGGCAGGTGGTGGAAGTCTTGATGGTGCAGAAGTCATATGAGGTTATCGTCTGAGGAAGGCTAAATTGTGCTGAGGAAAAAATGAGTGCCTGGGTTATAGACACTGGTGACATGAAAAGGCAATTGCTATGTGGCTCTTTGAGGAGCACTCTGCTTTACAACTCATATCTATGGTAAATAATGCAAACATCGGGTCAGCCTGAGAAAGGGAGAGGGATCTGCCTGTCACAAAGGGTCTGGACACTGCCAGCTGACATATTTACACTCATATTCCACCCACCTAAAAGGCTCTTTACTCCTCTGAAAGGAAATAGTGGAGTTTGTAGGAACCTAAGATGGTTGAGGGTCAGAAGAAGAAAAAGGATGGACCATGAGGGCACTTTCACATCCTCTTGGGATCTAATAACCATCACAAAGCTCATGACCTTTGGAAAGCATTTGTGCTGGTGTTAAGATGTCTGGCATGATTGTCTGATACAAACTTACAGCAACACACATATACATCCATAGTTTAAAAGTCCAGGCAACGCAGAGCCCGTTCTTTCCTCAAGGTGAGACTAATTTGTGTGTGATAGATGTTAAGCCACATTGCTTGACTGACTTCAAGGACAAAGTCAAATACTGAGGGAGTATTAACAAAAGACTTGGGAAAGGAAGGTTACTCTGGAGAAAGCCAGTGTAAAGGGAAGTGCCAACTCAGGTCAGTCTGTATTTTTGACTACACAAGGGAAGAAGTACCACCAGTCTCAGGGGAAAAAAAAAAAAAAAAAAAGACACAAATTCCAGAAATTGGGGGAAAAAAAAAAAAAAGATAAAAGCTAAGAAAACACTGAAAATGAAAGAGATGAAATTCATCACTCCAGAACATGTCAGATTTTAAAAGCATTGTGTTAACAGGAATTAGTATGAATCTGGAAATTGCTGTAGTAGATTATTTCAGTTTTTTGCAATGCTTTGAACTTGAAAAGACTAAGTAATTGGGAGGTATTAGTATTATTAACATGCTATACTGAATTCCTGGCAAGCAAGGCAGGGAAAACTTCTGTGGTGGTAGTGATGCCAGTTAGACAGCTCATGCTTACTGGAGAACTGACAGAACTGCTCTCTGCCATTGTTTTGAACGGTGATTTGCGATACTTTTTTGAAAGAACCTTGTTCTAAACCTTGGTAGCAGAAATATGAAGGGAACCTATTTACATAGACAATTGCTTTACATGCAACATTGAAGTTGTTATATTTGATTGTTTTACTTCAGCTGCACTTTTGTTGCTGTGCCAGTGATGAAGTTGAGTGTATCAGATGGCACGTAGGCCTTCTGAGGTAATTGTGAGGATTTACAAAGCAGTGGTATAAAATAATGGCTCAAACACTGAGAAAACAAAAATGTCAGGTTAAAATTACTCTTTTTGAAATTGATGCATATTCAAGCATTGTCTTGACTAGAAGTAAAATCAATTGTAATAGTTTGGTAAGAGACGTTAAAGTCTGTCCAGATGCAAAAAGTCATATTTTACGTGACACGTTACATATAGACAAGTTATTAGTAAAAATGCTGTTTATTAGTAAACAGTGGCCTGAGACAAAATGTGTCTATCACTATTCCTAACAAGTGTGTTTTTTTTTCGACTACTATTCTTTTGTCATTGATTCATGCCCATTTTCGCCCTGTCACAACTAGAAATATTGGTAGAGGTGCTGTCTTGTGTAAAAGAAAAAAAAAAAAAACACATGAGGGGGAAGGTCTGCATTGATTACCATGTGAGAATGTGTCAAAGCTACACCAGAGTGGAATAAAATCAACAGGGTCTGTGATATAGGTTCCCACAGCACATCTGTTGGTGCTTGCCCCCAAACATTGGATGGGATTGGTGGGAAGCGCTCCTGCTTTGTTACAAATCGTGAGCAACAAGACAAGCTGTCAGGTGGAGATGGGTTTGTACTTGATCATAAATTCAAAAAAAAAATCTAATAAAATGTTTAAACTAGTTCATACAGCTGCAGTTGGAAATGTGATGGGAGTTGTACGTTGTACATGATGTTGCTGTAGCAACCCCGCCATAATTAAATACATGAATAGCCAAACTATTTTGATGTGTGAGCTGCACAGTGGTTAGAGTAAGGCCTCAGGTTGGAACTGTCCCAGAGCTGTCTCTTTTCTTTCATACCCAAGGGGGTTATTCCTTCTTGATGTCCGTTGAATAGACAGCTTTCTCTATTCGGGAGACAATGAAAAACAACATCCTTTGAGGAAAAATAAGAGGATAAGCTGGGTTTTATAGAACAGTATTGGTATTACTTTACATAATCCTCATTTTTTGGTGCCTAAACATACTTTAAAAGTCTCTAGCACAGTTCATATCACAGAAACACAGAATCATCCAGGTTGGAAGAGACCTCCAAGATCACCCAGTCCAACCTCTGACCTAACACTAACAAGTCCTCCACTAAACCATATCACTAAGTTCAGCATCTAAACATCTTTTAAAGACCTCCAGGGATGGTGACTCAACCACTTCCCTGGGCAGCCCATTCCAATGCCTAACAACCCTTTCAGTAAAGAAGTTCTTCCTAATATCCAACCTAAACTTCCCCTGGCGCAACTTTAGCCCATTCCCCCTCGTCCTGTCACCAGGCACGTGGGAGAATAGACCAACCCCCACCTCGCTACAGCCTCCTTTCAGGTACCTGTAGAGAGCGATAAGGTCGCCCCTGAGCCTCCTCTTCTCCAGGCTGAACAAGCCCAGCTCCCTCAGCCGCTCCTCGTAAGACTTGTTCTCCAGACCCCTCACCAGCTTCGTTGCCCTTCTCTGGACTCTCTCGAGCACCTCGATGTCCTTCTTGTAGCGAGGGACCCAAAACTGAACACAGTACTCGAGGTACGGCCTCACCAGAGCCGAGTACAGGGGGACAATCACTTCCCTAGACCTGCTGGCCGCACTGCTTCTGATACAAGCCAGGATGCTGTTGGCCTTCTTGGCCACCTGAGCACACTGCTGGCTCATATTCAGCCGACTATCAACCAGTACTCCCAGGTCCTTCTCTGCCAGGCAGCTTTCCAACCACTCATCTCCCAGCCTGTAGCTCTGCTTGGGGTTGTTGCACCCCAGGTGCAGGACCCAGCTCTTGGCCATGTTGAACGTCATACAGTTGACCTCAGCCCATCGGTCCAGCCTATCCAGATCCTCCTGCAGAGCCTTCCTTCCCTCGAGCAGATCGACACATGCACCTAACTTGGTGTTGTCTGCACACTTACTGAGGGTGCACTCGATCCCCTCATCCAGATCATCGATAAAGATATTAATCATGTTTACTAGAAAAATATTGTTCTGGTATATTTTTTTCTCACCTGAAGCTATTTGAGACTTTTGTGTATATCTCAAACAGTATTTCAAGATTGATCTTACATTTTTTTTTTTTAGGTTTTACTTAAAAAAAATACATAGGTTTTAGTTAATTTAATTTCCTCCATTTCTCTGAATTTTTCAATCGAACTTTTTGCTATTGTAAGTATTCGAATCAAAAAGAAAAAAGGGAAAAACGATGACTGTTGAATTTAGGACACTGGGCTTCTTACCCATTTCATTCACTTGGGCAAATGATATTTCAGAAATGATGCTAAACTTTTTAAAAAACTGACCATTTCTCAAATGTCTGCCTTGTTGAAACATACGTATCTACAATATTTCCACTGATTATTTTTTTTCTTAAGTATTTTGTGGCTTATTTTCATGTGTTTTATACCATGATGCCCCTGAAGAAATACACAATCTGATTCAGGACTGAATCATATAGTAAGTGGATTCTGCAGTCATGAATCATAGAATCAGATTCATAGAATCGTTCAGGTTGGAAAAGACCTCTAAGATCACCTAGTCCAACCTTTAACCTAGTACTAAAGTCCACCATTAAACCATGCTACTAAGTTCTAAATCTACACGTTTCTTGGAGACCTCCAGGGATGTGACTCAAGTCATTTCAAGTCACCCTCCAGGGATGGTGAAGACGGTGGTCATTTCTCCAGAGATCAGAATGGCAGCATGCTCAAGCCCATATGCACAGCTTTCCGCCCTTCCACACTGTGCTGCCCTCCTGCAAAGATTTACATAATATTATGTCCGACTGTGCACTCTAAGCAGTCCTGCTGAACATGAAGGCCTTTGTATGCCATTGTTTCATTTCTAATGGCTCAGTGAGAACGTAAACAACTTTATCTGGGAACAGCAGGGTTAATGAGCTTGATTTCCTATTAGTTTAGGTCTTTGTCCTCCATATCCCCCTCTATCTGTCTCTACATAGTGTTGTGGCTCCCCATTTAAGCCCCTCATGATGACCTCACCCAGCAAAGAGAGCTGCCTCACCATAGCACATGCAGTATCCGCTGAGCAGCTGACTGTGTAACAGGAAAGCCTTTTCCTCTCCAACGAGTTTCACTTCCAAGGAACTTCTTATTGTGAGGACTTCTGCTTCTCTTTCAAATTTGGTTGAAACTTGGATGTCCATATCAGAAAGTTTTGTGGGGAGCAGGAAGGGAGAGTTTGCTGGGTTGGAAGCTTGTCCTCCTTAGAAAACTGGGCTAAATATTACAGCAGCCAACAGTCCGCTGTAGTAAGGTTCAGTCATTTGAAGACGTCTTTTTGACATCTGTGAAATTATGTATTTACAATAATAGCTATAGAAGGAAGGTAGTAAAGGGTCTCTAAGCTGTTAGGAGACTTCAGTTCTTAGGCATTTTGTGTTCAAACTGAGAGGTTTTTTGCTTGTTTGTTTTTCTGTCTAACTTCATTTTGATGAGAGAAGGTTGGGAATGTATTTGGAAGGAGTAGAGCAAAAGGTGGCTCTTCTCAGAAAGCAAACTCAAAGACAAAAGCCAAAGGGGCATTTCTGGAGAGCTTAGGCACTGATGAATTACCATCAGTATTTTGTCTCTTCCAGTCTCATTACAGGATCATATAACGGTCAAGATTGCAAATTAAAATATTTGCAATGTCAAGACCTTCTGGGTCTTCACCTCTGGTCTGTATGTGCGAGGTTTTAGAAGAGATACAGCAAGATCCCTACTTCAGGGGAGTTTGTTGGCCGGGTATTACCTATTAATGCTCCTGCATGTTTAGATATGCATTCCTCATTGTTTTTGTATCTTGTTCTTCATGTTAAATATGACTGCTACAAAAAATTTCCTGCATAAAGCAGGAATTGCTACTGAAGCATACTAAATGGAACTTAGCCAAATGAGTAATGCCCAATCTATTGCCGATTGCACAAATAGTAGAATTACACTAGTTATTTTCCAGAAATGCTTCCTACACATGAAATAAGATTTTGAAACCATTTATTTCACCTAAATGTGGAGACATTTATAGAATGTTTGCTTACAGAAGTGTGAATTTAGCTTTAAAAGTGCTATCTAATTTCTCAAAGTTCATTCACAATCTTAAAGTAATTAAACTGTGTGCAGTACCAGTTTGGAATAATTGTTTAAGTGGGGGATACAGTCCAGCATAAGAAAAAAAAATATTTTACTGCTTTCCATATAAGTTGGAGTAGCAACTTGGTTGTGAATAGCAGCTACAAAAGTTGGTACTGCTTCCTTTTTATGTACCTCTAGAAGGCACAAAAAGTGTGGACCTAAAGATTTAATGGTTGACTTTTCCTGTTGTTTTTCTAAGAAATGAAAGTAGACTAGTCTGAATTCGCTTTTTAGTTGGGCTGATTAAAAGCTCCATTTCATGAACTATGAAATATATCTTCAACCTTTGGTTTATGCCAGAGGACTTTCTCCTGTCCAGATCCTTTCCTTACAAGTATGTGCTGGTAGTAGTATTATAGGTATATACTGATAGATTTATCTGAGGCTGGAATATCAGTTTCATTGGAACAATCAGAGAGTTTCACATTTCGTTCTGCCCCTGCTGTACTTGCACTTGGGCACAGCGGATCACCCATGCAGAGTTCACTGCAGGACTACAGTCTATCTTTAGATCCTTTGAAACATTCTTTATAGGGCATAGTCAAGGGTGGTCATCTAATTCAAGTTTTGTCTTCCCTCAACATTCCTGATTTAGTGGTGTCCTACATATCCTAAGCACTTTGAATCAACATTGGATCAGAAAATTATGCTAGAAAGGAAAGCAGTAGTTACAGTTTATTTAACACTTAAAAGAGTTAAGCACATTTGAATGAAACGCAGCTTAATCAAAATCTGTTTTGCCTGAACTGTTAAATATATGACCTTTGGAATGATAACGAGTTATATATTTCTTATTCCCATAAGTAATTAATGGTGTTATTAACTAGTGAAATATGCAGTATAATATTATGTCTTACCATTATTTTTTAAAACAACACTGGTCTGAATGCACACACAAAATTACATTTTGAAGATTGTTCTAAGGTAAGATGTTATTTTAAAAAATGGGGACATTTCTTAAAACATGAAAGATCTTTGTATGGCAAAACCTATCATAATGACTGGGGAAATATAATACAGACCTTTCGATCACAAAACCTGCTATAATGGGTCATAAAATATTTGCTTGCTAGAAATTTGACAAATCTGGAAAAAAGAAGACATGTACCTTAGGGTTTCATTCCACCAGATGACCATGGAATGCAAAGGTGGTGAGCATAAGCTGCTCTGTGTAAAGCTGAGAACAGGACCAGAATGGGAAACTTAAAAAGACTTTTTGAAGGTACTTTTCTACTCAGCACCATTATGTGCTGAGTTACATTGCAACAAATGCCCATAGTTTATTAATTGGATAAAATCCCTTAGCGAGGGAGTTTACATTGTTGATAAGCACATTTTATTTCTCTTTGTACTATATTTGCAGTTTGTACATTGCAAGGAAAACTACTAACATATTAAAGCTATCAATAAAATCCCAAAGTCAGTAGCTTATGACTGAAGAAAAGAACATAAAGATGTTTTATAAGCATCAGTCAATATGAGACACTGGATTTTCAAGGTGATAGCAACTCTGTGGACATCAGTTTGCCAGTACTCAGGGCTTTAAAGGGAACTTAGGACAGAGGTCTATGAGCATACGTCACTCTCATTGACCTTGTACTCATCACTCACAGTTGAGGTCTCCCAAATTACTTGAAAAATCACAGACTAATCTTTTTTTTTTTTTTTCCAAGAAGCAATTTGATAAGGAGCATAAGCTTGAAAGTGCTTGCCAAAAAATATTTTTGTCCTTCTGACTCAAGTAAAACAAATATTTTCAAAAGTATGCTCTTGTGCTTACTGCTATTAGGCTACACTACTGTAACTCTCACATATGTTTGCATTTTCAACACTGTGTAGTACATAAGATGAGATAATAAAAATGAGCAGGAATGAAAGTTCTTTGGCCCAGTGTTCATACAACTGTCCCCATATTTCACCAAAGCAATATCACAGGTGCTTGCATAAATAAATACAAACATAAATACATAAATAAATATATACACATAAACAAATATACATGGTATACATTTGCATTAACACACACATTTTTTTTAATTGCATTTGTAAAACCCAATCTAGCTTTTTTTCCCAGCTCCTCCCAGGTGAGGTCTGAACTGTACTTAAGAAAGAATATCTTTAAGGCACAATTTAGTGTTAAGCAAATGAAATGTCTTCACTGGCACAGTATTAATATATAAGAAGTAAGAAACCTATGTCATGCACTGTTCTTATTCTTGAAGAAACTGGAGCAAGGCTTATACAGTCTTTCCTTTAGCTACATTTCCATGTATTTCCCTTCCTTTACCTTTAATTCATGCCTTTACATTTTAAAACCGCAGTTTACAGCAAATAGAGTGCTAAAAGAAGCCTTGCCTGCACTGGTTATGAAAATCAGCTAACCCTAAATATACTTAGACAAGTTCTTTTTTTTCTAAAATAGAAAACTAAATACTTCTTTGCGGTATTTTTTTTATTTAAGTTTCTTTGTAACTTTCTATACTTTGTTGTTTCAATTTTATGTATTTAAAATCTTGAGTAAAAGTTTGCCATATAAGAATAGATAAAATACATATGCACTTCCACTCCTAGGATTCCTTCATTCCTTCATTTCTACTTCTCTAATTGGATCAATGCACTTGGTTACACTGTATTTTGCTTTCCAGGAAAGTAAGTCTTATTCCTAAAACCACATCTTGATATTAGAATAATATTTTTACTTCTTAATGCCAAACCTGACAATCTGCCATTTCATTAAGAAGTTATCTTGAAAAAGGATTTTAGAAAAGCTCACATAGTTAAACTGGGATTTACACAACATTTTTTTATATTAACTGCTTTTTAATTCATTTAGGTTATATTATAAACCTTTTCCTAGTAAAGATTACTGTTAGGCTGCATTTGACTATCTGCACTCAGTAAAAGCTTCACACATTTAAATGTTTGGGGAAAGGATGACACTTTTCTCCTGATCTATCTAGGTAGTGAGATTTTGCATTAACTCTAAATTGCAGGATACCTTTTTAGGGCTGCAACACAAGAAGCTGAACCTTGAAACACTTTTAATGAGAGGGAATGATTATGCCAATAAAATTTCAAAGAAGTTATAAGCACTTAATACCCACTCCCCACCCCAGCCTAAGGAGCAACAGGCACCATGGATTTGTGAAAAAACAATGTGAAAACAATTTTCTTTCTTTTGCATCAGGGCAGGAAGGCTCATGAATATGGGAAAACCAGCAAATTTTATATATGTTGACTTTAGTAAGGCTTTTTGCACTGTGCCATTGTGGCATATGCATAACTTGGGGTATCCTGTAGCATAGCTATAAGCCATGGAAACATGGTCTAGATTACACTATGGAATTGGTTAAAGGCCCTATAGAGAGCAGTCAGTATAGAGGAACATATGAAATGGAGTTGTGTTCATATCGCCCCTGGTTCCTTGTATTTACAACCAAGGTCAAGGAATAAACACTTTGAATACTAAATTTGAAGGTGGTACGAAACTGAGAAGGGACTGTAAGTATGCTGGAGGTCAAGATTAAAATTCAAAGTGATCTTGCCTAAGTGAGGAAATTGAAAACAATAGCATGTTATGCAATAGCAACAAACACTGGTTCCACACAGTATATATATAAAAAAAATTGCAGAAATACAGTACAGGAAAGAAAAAAAAAAAGCCTAAATAACCATTCTGCAGAAGCAAATCTAGGAGTGATAACAGGTCATGCCATTATGAAAAATGGAAACATCACACTTGGTTGTATGAGGATGAGTACATGCCTAACACTACACTCTCCTGTGAGTAGAACTGTTATACTCTATGCCCAGTAAGGCAATTTGTGTCCGGTTTGAGACATACAGCTCTTTTGTTGTGGATTTGAGATAGTTCAGAAAAAACTCTGTGCTCATTTCTCCAGAAGTTGGCTGTTAAAGGAGGATTAAATGATCTGGAGTTGCTGAATATAAAGTAGGGAATACTGAGGAGAGCATGCCTTGAAGTACACAGAAAGGTGCTGCAAGAAGTACAGAAATGTCTGTGTCCTATTTTCATGAAAAACAGAACAAGTAGTGCTTGCATTAGGCTTAAGAAATTCTTCCAGACTATAGAAATAATTAAACACTGGAGTATAACATCTGGTGAGGTGAATTCTTTATCATTAGAGTCTTTTAAGAACCTGTTAGACAAACAGCTGTCAAAGCTGACAAACTTGGAAGCTGATCCTGCCTTTGGGCAGAGAATGGACTAAATGATCTGCAGTCCCTCCCAGCTCATTTTTTTTAATGATTCTTTCTTTCTCTGTTTCATTATGTTTTTCCCAGATTCTTAACCTTCCTTCTTGCACCTGATTTTAACAAGAGCAATATGTAGACCTTACGGGGGCTTTCCTTAGTTTAGCCTTTTCATTGTTTTTTACCATGCAATACAACAATATCATGTGAACAAGTCCATGCAGTTGATTTTAATACATTACGCTTCAAATAAGGAAAAATAATTAGCAGTTATTTACAATATGGGCTGTAATTAAATTATCAGGGGTGTATCAAACCCCAAAAGTTTTATCAATTTCTAACTTTTTATATTCAATTCTTTTTGGAGAGCAGGGGAAGGGG
This sequence comes from Cygnus atratus, assembly GCF_013377495.2. Lineage (NCBI taxonomy): Eukaryota > Metazoa > Chordata > Aves > Anseriformes > Anatidae > Cygnus > Cygnus atratus. The sequence goes on from NC_066365.1 coordinate 9,591,810, forward strand.
AATACTTAATAAGTATTTCTGAAGACGTGCTTCACATGTAAGGCTTTGCTGAAATTTTCAATTAAAACAGAATAACCTTTTGGGATGAAAACAAATGTGCCTCTGAATTGGCATGGCAGCATAAAACACAAACACATTGTATTGCCTACATTGCAAAAGCCAAAAGGATATTTGCTAAGTATTCCCTAGCAAGTACTACAGTGCATTATTTTCTAATTCACTGCTATGCTGACAGCTCAGTTTTCAAATGAACTTTAAGTAAATTCATTAACATTTCTGTCACTTCTCTGTTACTTTTATTTAAAAATGAAGCACTTTCTCCCATTTAAAAAGACTAAGATTAATAAAATACATATTTTCACGCCTTTGTCTTTTCTATGGGTATTTGGTTAAACAATCTAATCATGACAGAATTTTCTACCAGAGGAAGACAAGCTACATCATCTGCACATCAAGCATTTCATTACTGTTCCATTAATTTCTTCAGTGCCAATCTGGAGAAATCTCTCTCCACTGCTACCTGTAGTAAAAAATTATTTCTGTGATAAATTTTGGCCCACTAGGAGATTTCATTTCCTGCAGAAATAGGTCGCCCAACACCTAAGCAAGGTGAGCGGGATCAGGGATGTTAGCTGATTTAGAAACCAAGCAAAACTCATTCTCATGTCCACCAGGGGGAGGAAAATGCCATGAGGGTTTGTAGTGAGTCCAAACTCAACAAAAGCAGTTTACAACCATCTTTTTTTTTTTTCTTTTTTTTTTTTTTCTAAGACTTTTCAGAGGCTTGGATCCATCACTTGCAATAGTAGTCATACTGAATTCATTTTCAGAAAACTCTTTTAGCTTTTTTTTTCTTAAAATACTGTAAAAAAGTTGAAAATTTTTACTTATTTTTTATTTTATTTTTACTTATTTCATAAACATAAAATAATTTAAATACATGGATCATGTTATATATATATACACTGTTAATATTGCATATTACTTTATACCAAAATCAGTCCTATTACTTTTAATTGGACCAAGTGCACAGTAAGATATAACTTAGCTGAATATGCACAACAGATTATTGCTCTAAATGAAAGTAACATATCTACTCAAAGCAACTGTGCAGCACAACACGTGCTTTTACCTTGGCCTCCAATGAACTCAGAATATGAACTTGAAAGAAAAGTAAAGAAACATAAATGGGTGCTTAAAAGAGGTACTCTGCATGATCACATTAAATTCAGAGCGTAAGGAAAGCATAAATTCAGTGTTGTTTGCATCTTGTTGGAACAACTAATGAAAATATAAAATGTATTTGACACTTAATAATGTGAGTTCTTCCCGTAGTACCTTTTATCAAGATTGTATCTTGTATTCGCTCATTCTGAACAGGTATTCAGAATGATTTCCTCATACATCTTCTGACACTTTTTTCCACAAGTTTATAGTCATTATGGGAAAAACAAAAACAAAAAAACAACCAAAAAAAAAACAAAACAAAACAGAAAACACGATGTACTACACAAAAGCAAGTTTCATGGAGGAACTATTAAGAAAAAAAAACAGCTCAAATATATCTTTTAAAGTGGCAACCAGTCAGACTTAAGACTCAGCATGAATTTTTTGCAGTGGTTAGGACTAAAGCTCACGACAACTTGCAGTCAGGCACATGAACTGAACATCAGCACACATTTTGGGGGGTTCTATGTAGGTAACCCTCAGCTCTGCTAGCCAAAAAAGTCAAAGTGATGCAGCAGCTAAATGTCCACTAGATGCCAGACTTCCTTTGCAGAGCAGAGCAGTCACACAGACTTCGCAAAAGCTTTATACAGATAGCCTCTGTGTTCACTCCCTCACCGATGTATTGGACACGAGCTCTACTGTTTAGCACCAAATCCTGGTCCCATTCAGGTTCAATGACAAACCATCTGGATTTATCCCCACTATTGCCCAGAAATTTCCAAGAAAGGCAGAACACATTTCAGAAGGATTAAAAATAGGATCTATCAGTAAGATGTTTCTTTTTTTCTTTCCTTCCTTTTTTTTTTTCTTTTTTTTTTTCTGTGTCCCTCTTTTCTGTATCAGCAGAAAGCTCCCAGTGAAGAGACCGGGATGAGTTCTGTGACTGATATACTCAATCAGCAAACAAACCTAGTTGAACAGTAGCGTGGATGATTGCTGAATCTGCCTCCTGTGCTCCTGGTGCCATCATCAACAGGTAGGTGACCTCCAACCTCTGGCTCTCATCAAATAGGCCAGGCAGCAGCTCAAAATATTGACTTAAAACTGCATTGGGGCAATATTTGTTTTTCGGTTTTCTGACGCCTGTGGTTGAGCAGCGTGTGTGAGAGAGGCTCCCAGGGTGCAGACATCCCTCTGCTGAGGGGAGAGCGGGGGTGAGGAGCCAGGAGCTCTCCCACCAGCAGTGCCTGGGGCAGGGCACGCTCCACCTCACGTGACGGGCCAGGCAGGGCGCGAGCAGGGCCACACACATCTCGAGGTGGGGAGAACAGCTATCTGTGGGGCTGTTCCCTCATGCTACCCAAGCTGAAAAGCACATGCACAACTTCAAGCATTTCTTTTTGGACTTGGGTTACCTCTGAGAAAAGAACATGGCAGTCAAAAGCCACAACGGCTCTGGTTACTGAAGAGAGCTGAGTCTTACCAACCTTGTGGTTATGTTAATGGAGGTCCAGTGCTCTGACTCCATCACTAGGCCAGCTCTGTAGTCCTCCGTGCTGTGAGTAGGCACCTTATTTTCAAAAGGCTTTTTGCACAAGAAGAAAATACCTGATTTGAGCAAGTGCCCCTGGCAAGTTAGAAGATACTAAGTAGTAATACATGAATAGCTAAATAAAAATAGGTTAAATTACCTATTTCTAACTTAGAACAATAACTATTCCAAAATGCCTACGATATTATTCAGAAAGCCCTTTCCTGAATTCAAAATAAGGTAATAGATATTAAATCTTTCTGGGGAAAAAGAAATAACCAGACCAATTAATTCGAGAAACTTCACCAGTAGAAAAGAGTAACAACTGCTTTCTTCCACCTAGGGTAACATGACACAAATTGCCCCCTGGCAACTAACACATTTTATTTAGTTTTTATTTTTAAACAGAATGAAACAACATTTATTAAAATGAACTTTGGTGAGCTAAACAGCATTTAGTATTCGTATATGTAGTTCTCTTCGAGGCACTCAATTTTTCCCTCTGGCTCTGCAGGCCCTGCTTAGATGTATGGCTTGATTTGCAAGGAGAAGCCTATGTAGCTCCCACAGACTCTGAGCAGAGACCCAGGCACTCAAAATTTTTGAGAAAATCACTTAGAGTATAGCAGTTCTGTGCTCACCTAGCAGCTCAGCTCAATAATCCTGCCATACACTAAACTCTGGAAACAATTAGAGGGGATAGAATAGGGCTCTTGGCCACTTTGCCTATCATCAGCTTCCCCGTTGAGATCAAGTTGCATAAATGTTAATGGTTCTGCCCGTCTCGTGCTCTTCATTGTTGAACCCCTAAGCCCAGCAAAACTCTGAGGTATTGTGTCAGTGTAATCATTGTATGTGAAAGGATTGCTGCAGTAAGCTTTGTAAGCACCGTGTGCTAGAGAATTACTTTAGAACTCAAAAGGAAAAACTAAATTTAGCCACTAGCATCACCTACATGAAAAATGTGTTCTCTAAGCACGTTAGAGGTACCAGCCATTTTACACTGGACAGATCCTTGTAGATAGAGACATTTCTTTATTCATGTATCTCAGTGAGTGGTAAATGAGGCATGCTCACAGAAGTTATTTGGGATGGAAATGAGTCTAATTAGTCTATCCAACTTAGGAATAACACTGTGAGGCAAGTCTCCAGAAGATGGGAGTTAGCAACAGAAACAGCAGTGGAGAAACTGTGTTATGCACTTTCTGCGGTTAAGCAGAATATATATTTGAGGTTTCATTTGACAGAATAAACAATAGATAAGAGGATAGTTCAAGCAGGCAAACATTTCTAATAAACTAATTTAAAACATTCTTGTTTTAATTTCAGGGTCTATAAGCAGCCGTCTTCATACTCCTACCTTAGTTTTCAACTGCATCTTTTGTAGTACAGTAAACAGTAAAAGCTTCTCTGTTACTTCAAAGATTTCTGAATGGCACAGGGGCACACGTGCTCCAAACTTATATAACACTAAGAAAAACGAGTAGCTGTTCAGGTTGGTGAGGGTGTGACAACGATTTTAAAATAAGCTTCTACAATATGTATATGTATTTTATATACTGACAAATCTTTTAATCTGCAAGAATCACATCTAGTAATGAATCACATTCTTGGAGTGAATAATTCAGCCCTTGACGCCAACCTCTGAGGGAGAATATTGTGGTCATGGTGTCTGAACAGTGTGGTAGCTATGGCTACCTATATAATTCTTAGCAATGGAAAAAAAAAGTGACAATGACATTAAATTTAATCAGGTTCCCCTTTTCTGCGGTTCCCACTGGGATGAGCCACTAGTGTCTTGCCTTAAATATTCAAAGCCTTCAAAGTTTGCATGTGTTCATATACTGGGACAATATCCTGCTAATACAGAACAATGGATCTGTCATGTATTTCTCCTGTGAGTAGCCGTAAGTCTGAATTTAGTTAGTATAGGGTATTATGATTGCTGCTTCTTTAGCAATTGTCTTTACATTAGTCTTCACTTAGAAGGAAGAAGAGCAGTAATGAAATGTAGGCAAAAATACAATGAACTTGGCTATTTTGGTTTGGAAATATGGAGCAAAGGACTGTGTCTTCTTAAAAAGATCCAGCTTTATTTCCAGTCACACTTCATCTGATATGAATGAGCTGGTACTACATATCACATGGCTGAATACATTTGGGAAACAAGACCAAACATATATTTAGGAAAGAGAGCTTAAAAAATCAAACTGGAGTAGCTAAATGCATGAATTGTAAGGCTACTTTTTGTATTTTGTTTACAGAGCTGTGAAAATGTGACTTTTATTAATAGTTACTTAGTGCAGGAACTTTTTATTTGGACTTCCTTAATCTGCAGTAAAAGTCAGTATGGAAAAGGGTGCGACTGACTATAAACATTTCTGAATATTGATTTGAAGTAGATATTTAAAAACGATGCTTAAAAGCATTTTTTGTTGTTTATTTTTAAGCAGGAAAGGAAAAAATAAAGGTATTTTTTTGCTATGGATTTGTATGTAAAAGTTTCACAGCAGGTAAATGCCACAGTGAAAAAAAGGGTGCCTGTAACACTTACAGATAAGCACATGACAGAAAATTGCTCCCTTAGTTTATACTTATTTGGAGAGTCCCTGTGATTAGAAAATGATCAGATTCATGTTGATTTTATACTCTGTCTTGGACTTTTTGGTACTTAATGATGCTTCTTTCTGTTTATCTGGCTTAGTAAACTCAAGTCTGTTCTTAATATTTTCTCAGAGAATCAGGGTTCTGAAAGATTTCCTGCTAAAGTGTTCCTTCACTTATGCACATACTCACAAATAAATGCTAGTAAGTCAGCAAACACATAAGTACCTGCAAGTATTTCCGCATGCAAACCGAAACACTCGAGAATAGGTGACTAACAGCATGAGACTTTCTTACACTTACAATCTGTATCTCATTTAAATGATGTACAAATAGGATATCTGTTTGTTCAATTTGAACTCAAACTAAAGAAAATGACACTATTCTATAGTACTGTGCATCATAAATGAAACAGGATGTTATCCACCTTTATTTTCCTAGGTTATTATACGGTCATATATGCTACTCATTATCTCGCTACCTGAACGTTTCTCATAATGATGATGTGTTCATGTGAAAACAAATGTTTCCTTCTCTTGCCATTTCTTTCCTCCATTCAGAACAGTTTAAGGACCCAGCCTTATTTTATTTCTTTTAGGTCATTTAACATGAGAAAGTTAGATGTGTATCAATAACGTAGCAAAGACTATATGCTCTTCCTTTAATTTTTACATCATAAATGCCATGTTCTAGAGAAAAGAATTTCCAAAAAGTTTGTCTAAGCCAGTACAGTTTGGGTCCTAGCTGGAAAAGCAAGCTCCATGGTATGGTCAGGGACATTAGATTCAGTCCCTGAAGTTATAGTACTCTAGGTATAATCTAACAGTAGAAATACTTTTAAATTTGTTTGCAAATAGCATTGTCTTTTTAGACACAGGGTATGCCTAAGGAATATAGAAATGCTTGCCCAAACAGTTGCAAGAGTAGGACTATGCATGTTCCAGGTTTTCCCAGCCACACTTGTTTTTCCATACGGAGATTTTCTCCAGGTGGAATACAAAGACTTTGGCCTTTTGTCTAGGTTTTTACAGGCTGCCCTACTTAGCTCTAGCCTCTTGTTCTGAATGCAAATTTCACACCACTGGCTTTTACACATGCACAGCCTGATGACACAGCGTGCGTGCAGTAGTTACAGTTCTTCCTCAATTTAACACACACATGAAGGTCGGATGTCTCAGGCTCCCCATGGATGTGTGCTGCATAGCACATGCTTCTATCCGGGAGATGCCAGATAAAATGGCAAATCTGCTTTAGCCTTCTGGTTACTTCTAAGGAGGAAGAGAGGAATGTGTTCAGCCTGCTCTTTTTTCCTCCTTGCTCATTATCCAGGTGTCCTTGATAATGATTGTCCAAGCCCTGCTGCATGTAATACAGTTTTTGAGATCCATCTACATTTTATTCCTCCTTTTGGTCTTCCTGTATGACATCAATTCAGATTTTGAACAGGACTAGATGAATTTATGTTTTCAAACATCTCTAGGACTAGTAATCCTTTGTTATTTCAATATACATTTTACTCATAATTTTCTTTCAAACTGCACCCAAAACCAACCTACACCTCTTACTGTCACTTCAAAAGCTTTGCAAATTTTGTCACTGCTATGATAATGCCAGAAAAAGGACTTGGGGAATAACTACCCAAAACCTATTGACAACACAAAGTGATGCCTGCTCTAATTAAGACCTAGTAATGAGCTATGTGTTAAGATACAGCACCATATGAAGGAAGTCATGAAAACTGAAAAAGAGTTTTGCCTCTTGCTGAGTCAGAGTTGTTAAATGGCCGGTCAAGTGCAAGAGAAAACATCTGCTTTGACAAAACAACTTTTGCATCTCCAAAAAAGTAACACCCAAATTTAATTTACTTAAGAGGAGTGTCGGATTTTTTTCTTCAACAGATCAGTAGCAGACACCTGACTAGTAGTAGCAAGTACAACAGATTAGAAGCAAATAAAGAGCTGGGCCAGATGTTTCAAAACTATTGTGCCTACAACACTGGCTTCATGCTTCCTACCACTCTGAGGCTCTACAATGAGTCAGCTCATACTTCTAAGTGTATCATCTAGCCTAGATGCTATAGATATTTTTTTTTCCCTAGAATAAGTTAAGGATAAGTTCAAAGTAAATGACTTTGGCACTTCTTACCCAACCATGTAGCAAATATATAAATTGAGACAGCTAGATATCATGATAACTTCTGCTAGCCAGTACATTTTTAGATGAACCCAAATGACAAAAAGGTGTTTCCCCACAGAAATTGTACAAACTGGTTAGGGAGCAGATGTCACAGAGGTTGAGAGGAACAAGTGGTCTTCCAAGAAACTAGTGGCAACAGGAGGGTTCACTAACAGCCAGCAAGCTGTAGGCACCACACCTGAACCACAATGATGCTAAGGGGAATTAACCTAATCATAAAAATGTTCCATTAGAAAAACACTATCCTCTCTTTCCTGGACAGATTGCATTGCTGAGTGCCAAAACACCACTCATAAGTGCCTAATGATCACTATTTGGTATCTAGTTGACACTACTATACATCTTACAGCAAATTTATTGTAAAGATTTTCAGCTGTGTTGTTTACCTGCAGAAATATGTATAGATGATGTAATAGATGCTGATAGACTTATTTCTCATTTGGAACTGAAGGATGGACCGCAAACACCAAGAAAACAGCAAACTTCAAGAAAGATAAATTTACAGTGAGAGAGAGTAGAAAAGCAGGCGGTGACAAAATTATGCTCAGTACAGAAAGACATACATTAAAATATCAGGATATCAGTTTTAATTTTTTCAGATATTCCTATATGGCTGCAAGAAAGCATAAATGACCATGTCTTTTTGTTTTGTTTTGCTTTTTAAATTGCTAGTGGCCCAAAAGAGAAAGGTCAAGGACTGTTTTTTTGTGATTTTTTTTCCCTACCCTCAAAAGTCAATTTAAGATCTTAGCATTAATAGAAAAATGATTTCAGAGTTCAATTTCCTTTAGACAGCTGGAGAAATAAAACCGTTGCCTTCATTTATTTTCTTAATGGTTACACAAAATATATTTTCTAAGTAACTGGATAATCTAAGTTATAGCTAAATAAAACTATTACAAGAATGCAGCTGGGAAAATGTTGGAATCATCATTTACAAACTATGGATACTGGGATTCATTCAGCTGTAGCATGACACTTGAACTTATGTCTGATGCATGTTCTATTTCCAGTGACTACAAAGAGAACTGCCCCGTCAGAATCTGACTCTTAAATACTTCACTGTTTCATTACCATCATATATAGCTTCAAAGTCCTAAGTCAGCCCAAAACTGAAAAAAAGATCAGTGTATATATATTTACACTGCAAGATGTTTTTACACGTTTGTGTATTTTTATACCCTATTTATCAGTTTAATTCCCTGCATTTTCAGACAAGAGGCAGAAAATGTTTTAGATAGATAGTACACCCAAAGTGCTAAACCTGGATATAGATAGGTAATATAGATAATATATAATTATATGCATAATAATTATATAATATAGATTTAATTAGGTAGATACCATGCAAAGTGCTAAACTAAATTGTGTTATATGTGAGTATAGCTACAGTGAATACTTCAGAAGTGCAATAACCGTCTTTAAAATATTTGCGTTTTCAATAAAGCCATTTAAATCAGAGGGAAGTCTGATTATCTCAAGATTTCTTAGAAGAGCTGTGTTACTAAAATTACAATACCAGTGGTTAGAAAAAAGGGAGGGGAAGAGGCCTTTGAAGCAAGGCAGCTAACAAGAGTCAAGGGATTTCATTTTGGCCAGAGGAGGCGTGGACTCAGGCAGAAATGAGGGGATGGATCATCACCATCCCACAGTAGCAGAGGCACAAGATAATTAAGAGGGGAATCTTATGTGTAATCAAGATTTCAGATGCTGTGGGCTAGTGGGCCATGAATTAACACTTTTGCCATCAACCGATACACTATGTATCTGTATTTTAGATTCATTCCTTTTTAATGCAAACTCAGTCAATCATGCAGTCTTGTCTGACGATGGTTAAAATAGTGGTTGACCACAGTTAAAAGCTCTTCCTTCAACTTTCTACATTAACCATGGGGAAACCACCATGGGGGCTTGCTTTCCAAGGTATAAAAATCACAGAATCACAGGGAAAAAGGTTAAAAAATGCTGCTGCTACAAAATGAGGCTACGCAGGCTTAACAAAGGTGTGGGTTTTCATTGCTAGGTTCTCTGAATCCCTGTGGTAGCTCTTGTGGGGGGAGCAATGTAATAACAAGGGTAAGCTGATAGGGACCTTTAGAATAACAGTGTTCATAATTCCTTTACACACCTCCTCCATGGGCTCATCTGAAGGGAGCACACCCTATTGGCAAACAGACGGCTCTTTAACGCCGGTAGGAAACGGCAATTCCAAAGGGCACCAACTTGCCTGCGCCCGGTGGAGCCCAGCTGATCCTTTATCAGCTCGGCGTGGGGACGCCCAAGGAGGCTATGGTGCAGCAAGGTTACCTGCAGCTCCTTCCACAGTGTGTTCCTGCAAGTCATTGTAAGATTTTGTGCGGGGTCCGTGCTAAGCCTGCAGCACAAGCTACACATCTGCAGCTCTGAATGTCCTTCTGAGCTGACGAATCTGTCAGACCTGGCATCACGCCTGTCCTTACTCAACACCTTAAATCCCTTCAAGGTGAAGAATAGCTTTCCTGGCCTGCTGGGGACCACAGGGATACCGCTGTTGGCACAAAGTGGAATGTAGTTTGGCGCCCTCTTTTTGGGTAGCATTTGGTGACAAGCAAATATTCTACCTTTGTCATCATGATAAAGGCTCACTGTTCTTCCCATTGCACTAAAATAAACCAGCTCAGTGGGCACAGCTGAGTTTCAGATTTCGGTGCGAGCACAAAACACTTAGGAGAAACTGTTTTCTGTTTCACAGACCAATCAGCACAGACTCAAAATCAGTTGGGGACAAGTCGATTCAGCGTCTGGTTTGTTTCTCTAGTGTTTGTGAATTGGCCCGTAAAGTCTGCTTGCTTCAGAAGCCCGTCACTTCAAAGCCTGTGGGATGCATAACTTCCTCGGTCTCATAAAGTATCAAAGCCCCAAGCTTGCCATTATGCTATGAGGAATTTTTAACTGTGGTGTTTAAATTAAGAGAATCTGTGAGAAATCCAAGAACACCTGAATCATTTAAGAGCAATTAACATCATCAGATAATCAAGGGTCAAAAAGGAGAGGTCATTATAATATATAGTAATTAGAAATGGTATTACAGGCTAAGATAGCTTGAAGCAATTGAAATGCTGGTTCACAGACTTTTCAATGATGTCACAAACATGATAAATAATTTATAAAAAACATCCTGTAACATCTGAACGCCACCATCCTTCAGATCCGTAACCCCAAGAGCAGCTTCCTTCTGAAAGAGGACACTGGCAAAGGAAGACTCTTTGCCAGCATGATTCTGCCCTAAAAGCCTATGAGTACAACTCATAACTTCTCATGTGAGCATAATAACTGACTAGATGACTAATGACTGGAATATATTTGCACTGCTCACTCCTCCCAGTGACCCTGCAGGCCTGAGGCAACTCTGACAGGAGGCATGGATGCTGCACCATGCCAGTGGGCAACTGTCTGCAGCTTCCAGCTTCCTCGGCCTTGCACTAAACATATGCTAGAGGGAAGGAGAAAAGGTCTTCCCCTTGCACGGTGGATCCTTGTGAGACTGAAGAAAGCTTTTCTTTCATTGACTTTGAGAAAGTATTTAATGGGCGATTCTCTTAGGCACTGGGAGAAACTCTGCTCAGAATTGCATTTTAAGATGATCTTATCAGGATCTGTTTCTGTTTGGGTGGCAGCAGAAGCTATGTCTGCTGCCCTTAGAAGCCAGAAATCAGCTGAGAAACATTTTCACTTTCCAGTGAAGCAAGAGGGCAGAGCTGTGACTGAGTAATGAAAGAACCCTTTGTTAATTCTTGCAGACATTTCATACCTCAGTGTGTACATCGCTTGAATTTTGGAAGATTTTTACAGTTTTCATAATTTGTTTCCTTGCACCATAGTTCAGTGCCAAATGTTATGTACAGTCTTGGCTCTTAAAATATTTTCTCTCTTTTTCATGCCTCATATACTTATAAGATCAGATGCAGTTTAAATACGAGGAAAAATGTCTTAGTAAGGATAAACAGAATAAAACAGCTTGCTGAGAGAGTTAGACTGCTTAAAACTCACTGAGGGCTCACCAAAAAACACAAGGACTTTTTTTCTTATCTTCTAAAAGCTTGCTGTTTTGCAATTACAGGTTTCAGTCATTCATCTTTGTTCCTGTGTTGTCACTACACATGACCTACATTACACGTGTGTGTATTTCCTATATTCAGAGTTAATATGAGCTAACCAAAACTTGCTCCGGTAAGAATCTTTGCTCTGTTCCTATATTGTGTTGATACTGTGATAGAGCATGCACACTCAGACAAGTAGCATGTTATTTCTCCTATCGTGCCCATCGCAGCCTTTGAACCTGCAGCTTTGAACACGAGCGGCATGTGCAAATGTGGCTGCACAGTGCATCTGCGTCAGTCAGGCAAAATTAGTAGTCCGACAGCTTTGTTGTTTGTTAAAATGCACTGACTCTTTCTCACCCACCTTAACACTGTTTGCTTTTGTGTGATGCCAGGGAAATTCTTTCTGGTAAATAATAAATATTTAGTGAGCCTTCTGTAGATTAGATATGTCAGCTCCTGGATGACTGAACATTATGAAACAACATAGGAAAGAAGGGGCTCAGTTGTTCCCTCAGTAAAATAATGTCTTTCAGGAGACAGTTTACATCACTGAAAATGGTAACACATTACCTGCGACTTTCTTGAGGAGTCTTCTGCTTGCTTTCAACCTTTCTACATCTGAAAGAGTCCCCAAAATCACACAGATTAATGTGAGAAATCGTGCAGCAGAGTCACTCTGTTTGCACAAGCCCTGGAGAATCAGGGGCACCTGACTTCTGTCCGCTGAAGACATTGATGGATGTCCCCAAGCAGTGCCAGGTTCAAGTGCTGGGATTCCTGACGCACAGACTGTACATGACTCTTCTCTCAGATGCAGCATCAAGAGCTAATGTGGCGACAAGGCGCGCCAATCCCTAAGGTTCAGTGTCTGGTAGTTAGACTCATTACAATTAGTCAACTTGATATATTGTTTACAATTTACACCAAACAAGCTTGGGGCTAATTATGACTTAGCTAGTTTGTCTCTTTGATGTCAAACTCCTCGGCAGGAGGCCCAGCTAGCAAACAGAGACTAAGTTTAGTCTCAAGCTCAGGTACCGAGAATCAACATGGACTTCAGTTGTAGCTATGCAGAGCACTCAGATATTAAGAATGATGTTAGTGCAATTATCGAACTTGGTTTGAATAGATTTCTTTCTATATCCTCTTAAACAACTGGCTATCCAGGAAAACATTGATTAAGGAAAAAAAAATCAACTACGAATTACGAATTTCAGTTATTGCTTAGTGCTCTCAGATACAGCAAGACTTCACCCACACAAAATACAATGAAAGAGTCCCAAATATTGCTTCATTGCATGGTAAGTTATGGGTTGCGTGAAGTTGCATTATAGTGAAAACTATATCTTAAAAGATAGATGGTTTGACCCATTTGTGTGGAATGCTAGGTTTACTTTACTATTTGAGTTGCTAATACAGTATTATATTAATGAAAGCTACGTGGTCATACATGCATTTGTAGTTAGTAGACAGGTGGTCACGTTTCAAATCACAGAAATTTGTAATTTTTTTTCAAGGCAGAAACTACATCCAGTCAAAAAAGGAGGGCAGTAGTGAAATAAGAAAGTGAAGGATTTACAGCAGAATATCAGAATATAGTGTTCCTGCCCTTGATGAGAATTCTGAAATCACAAAAATCCCCTTTGCTGTGGGCAAAACGGTCAGATAATTGACCTTGACTCTCTCTCTCACCTTTGGCACTGGGTGCATAACTCACACCAGAACCGATTATTCCATAGGCATGCCTACAGTGGCAAGAAACGTTGCAGTAAAAAAAAAAGTTTTACGTCATATAATCTCTCTTAACACCTCCCAGGTCAAATTTGTGTGTTTTGTAGCTACGAGGGTTGTTTTACCCCTGGTTATATATTTTTTTTTTCAGTTCAGCATAAGAAAAAAGTTTCACACTTCTTTTGATTTCACAGCAGTAATAAAGAACCTGCAGATAGGTTTTAGCTGACAACTATGGTGGTGAGTCACAAGACAAAATAGCATTCCCTTTGTTCTTTCATAGTTGGATGGAGTCTGCCCTGCCTCTCGCAGAAGTAAAAACGTATGTGTATTCCCACAGTAAGGCGACACACTTGAATGAAAGCTTATTCACTAATTTCTGTCTTACAGTTCTGGCCACACCAGAAATATATACAACATTTAAAAACTACAATCAGAATGAAAGTTCTAATAATTAAATAATTCACTGCCATATAGTCCCTGAAATCATACTCACTACATTCTAATAATTTAACAGATTTTGTTTAGTTAGAATTTGCACAATGTCAGAAATATAACACGTCTCTCAGCAAAACAGTTTTTAACTTTTCATGGAAATTCTGAGTTTCTTAGTTGTTCTGAAGACTGGTACTTTTTTATTTTCATACCTAACCTTACAGTGTCAGTTTCGAAGAACAAAGCTAGAAAAGATCCCAGACATGGCCTAAAAGATTGTCACTTCTGCATTCCAGGTTAGGAGGGTGAAAGGAGTGAATTCAGTGGGAAAATCTCGTATCTCTCCCATCAAAGTTAAGTGAAAAACAGTAACAACTTCGTAACGTACGATTTCCCAGTAAACCCTACCTGTGATTGATAAATAATAATTTTATCAATCAGTAAGTATTAAAAAAAAAAAGAAGGAACTGTTAAAACAAATGTTGGAAACAAAACTATGAGCAGTTGGTGTGCTATAGTAAATCTCAGTAGAGATTTTACTGATTTTTACTGAAGAGAAAGTCTCTTCTCTATATTTTCCCATAATTACAGCAAATACTGCTTAGCTATTGAGGCAAAATTAGGTTAATGAATGGAATAAAAAAAGTGTTCACGAAAACATTAATATAACAGTGGATAGTCAGACAAGATGATGCCCATCAATGCCACTTCCCTTGCCTGCATCCAAAATATGAGGCTTGTGAGTAGCACTGATGAGAGAGAATCATAGGTAAAGCCCTCACGTGTTTCCTCAGAAAAGAATACCATGCCTACAGTGAAATCAAACCAGTTTTGTAGACCTTATTTTTAAAAGCTATTTCAGCTGCAGATTTATTCATTTATATGTTAAAACAGATGTGCCCCCAACTTACAGTTGGCAATTAGATGCCAACTTTCCCCACCATTTTAGACAGCCCGCCAGTTTATCCACAGAGATTGGGATTAACCGTGACTTTCAGACCCAAGGTTTGCATTAACCCATCTCTGTTACTTGGAGGATCCTGCAGATTGAAACAACAGTCTGTGAAAACCCTTACCAGCTTCCTCACAGGACTTTAGCATGAAAAAAGAGCTGTATTCTGGATCCCTTTGGCAAACAGCACACTGGGCCAAATTCTTCACAGGGACCTAACTGGTGACCTTTGAAGCCTCATGCCCCTAACAGAGAGCTGCAGTAGCAGCAGCTATTTTCAACATTCAGAGAGATGCAACGGAAAGATTTTGCTGCAGGTACCTCTGCTCGTTACAGAGGGGCTTTTCCATTTTTTGTAGAAGCTGAGAGGACCACTGTTTTGCAGATATGACCACTGTTATCTGATGTGTTTATTCCACTTGAAAATCTCTGGCCTCTGCATTCCGTGTGTCATAAAAGGAACAAAGCAGCAAAAACTGACTAATAAAAGTCTTCAACTCCACCAGCAAAACAGTTACAAGCACAGGGAATTTGGGTGAGTTGAAGACTATGTCCTCTGAGAGTAAACACTTCTTCCTAGTCTTTTCACCCACAGGAACCTACTCCTCTCTCCTTCCACTGAGTAAATTCACCTGGCAGCAAAATTTTATTTTCCTCTCTCCTGCTATAGAAGGATAAAGTTAAGGGACTGTTGTAATCCCTTTATAACATGAAAACCAGTGGTGAATCTGAACCACCTGAGTTCTGTCTCTGCAGGACAATGATAAATGTCCGCCTGAAGTGCAAAGATCAAGTGCTGGGAGAGCAAGGTCAGATGCTTTACATGACATCTAATGTGACTGTCATTTCTCAGACTCGGTAGCCGATGGAAATCTGGCGACAGGATGAACCAATCACTAAGGTGCCATGTCTGGCATTTAAATGGAGTGCAGTAATTCCAGCAGTGCCCAATGATTAGAGATCTAATTGCCATTGTCTAATGAATTCCTCTGTGGCATGGCATGTACATTCAAAAATTGTTAGGCTGGGTCTGGCAAGGAACTCTTACTAGAAAATGCATTTAGAAAAGATTAAATTCTCATTTTCTATCCCTAAATAGTCTTATGAATTAATAAACTGTTCCAGACAGGCTTATCTATAAATAATGGACGACCATTTTGATGTTTTATTGGGAATTACCTTTCTACCTCTTTCAATATTTGTCTCTAGGGAAATACTGTTGTCTGTATTAAACTCCTCTCCAAGATCATGAGAATTATATAATTCAATTTTTTATTTTAAAAATCATTATCAATTCCTTTTCTTTGAAGAGTATATCACCTTATGATTGCTTAGATAAACTTGTGATAGATATGAGATACGAAGCATCAGTTAAAGGAGTGGGAAATATAACTTGTTGGGAGACTGAAGACCTCAGTGTGCTCCAGCTAAGGTGACTTGATGATGCTCTTTGAGTACCTTTGGGACAGAAACAGAAATTTGGTAACAGATTACTCCTCCGTTGATTTAACGCAAGTCATTACACCACCCAATGGTGTAATATCACAAAAGTGTACCTTTGATAAATCTCATCCACAAAATTAGATGTCCCTTTTTAAAAATGGATAGTAGTTAACCACTCAATGGTTCCCAAAGACTGCAATGGCCCTTCTGATCCTGGCAATGTCTAAATACCGAGGGAATTACTGTTTTTCTAGAAAGGTACCTTCTGTTTCAAAGAAACATGGATGGATTCAGGAAGTCCTATAGGCTGTGTGACACCAGAGTCCCACACACTGTGGGGCTGTAATTCCTCCCTGCTCCTGTAATCCAAGCATTTCCTCTTGGACTCAAATTTCAATACTCACATGTGCCACCTCCTCTTGCAGAAATTTCCTTTCTCCAGCATCCCAATTTGGATTCATTCCTATTCCTGAAAACTTAAAAAAATCATGCAGAAAAACAAACATCTTGTCAGCTGAATGTCCACTGACATGAGTTTTTTTTCTGCCACTGAAGTCCGCCTTCTTCATAAATGGGGAGGTCTTCTAAATGCCTCTCCACATCACTTTCTGATCTCCTCCTAGAGGTTAGATCAAAGTGAACAAACGTAGGCAGATAAAGTTGAATGCAGAGGGGTCTGAGCTTTTTTCAGATCCTGTGATTGACAGCTAAGGCCTTGCTCAGTGACAGTGTCACTTGGGAGACCCTACACTTTTTTTCCCAGGTTTTCTGCAGTCTCTGGTGTCACAGGGGGACAGCCCCCTGGGGTAATGCCAGGCTCCTCACTGTCAGGGGGCTAAGACCTGGACTAATTCATTGCAGTGCAGTTTAATTAAACTGCACCGGAGTTGTTTCCCTGGTAAAATAAGTGTGGGAAGAGAATGTGTGTCAAAAGAGACATGCCTCTTACTGTGTGTGCTTTATTGTTACACCACAGCTAATATATTGTGGGAATTCCCATGGAGTCAATGATAAACTATATTATCAAGCTCCATAAAATAGGCATTCTACTAGTGAGGGTTACTGTAGCCCACAATTCCATTAATCCTCCTAATTTATTATATTATAGCTGTATGTGAGGTCTCATAAATTTATTATACCCCTTTCATCTTGATAAAAATGCTTGTTTCTCCTCTCAAATAAAAACCCTTATTATTTGTTGTGTCTGTCTCTAAAAAATAAATGTATCAGCCACTTGCAAGAAAATATGATTATTGGCTGAGAAATGTAAACTGCACTTGACATGTCTTCTGCCATAAAATTAAAGAATTTTATTAAATCTTGCTTTCTGAGTACAAACACCAGTATATGAAGGCCCATTGAATTTTTATTTGCTTTGATTTTAGGGCATTGCATTCTCTTTTATTTATAATATATATATATATATATATATATATATATATATATATATATCTTTACAAGGTTTTTTAATTTAAAGCCACAAAACCTGCATCTGTCAGCTTTGCCTTTTATGAAGGAGGCAATTTTTGAGACTCAACATTACATGTCTCTTGGAAATTGATCTCGAAGACAAATAAAATTGTTCCCTCTTTTAGGGCATTTCACATAAGTAAAATATTTGCCTATAGATTATGTTGCAGTAATCTGTACTAAAACATTTTATATGTGCTAATATATGTGCTACATTAGGTAAGTCTATATGATGACAATAAACTTTCTCTTTGGAGCTGGTGTCCCTGAAGGGTATGCAAAGTAGCCTTCATCCTTCACTGGAACTTAATGGGTGGGATAGAAATCGTGCTTCAGCCAGCCTAAAGACAGGAAGAAGTCCCTTCCCTTGTTGTCAAAACAAAAATAAAATAAAATTATTTACTAATCTAAGATTATTTACTAATCCTACATGGATCTGCCTTTCAAATATTTGTCCATTCTTCCTCTGACCCATGTAAGCTTTTTAAATCCTCAACACCCTTTGGCAAGGAGTTCCATGCAGGTACTGTGTGTTGGAGTGCAGAAACCCTCTTGTATTTGTTTTGACCATACTTCCTCATCACATCATCCAACAGCCCTAGATTTTGCGTACAGATGGAAGAATGAACAGCCCATCCCTATCCATTATTACCATGCTTCTCCTTATTTTGTTCATCTCTACTATCCTCACCCTAAGTCTCTTATATTGCAAGAGTCCAAACCTGCTCAGTCATTTCTCATGCAGAAGTCACTCCTTGGACCTACATCTAAAGAACAGGATTTCCTCACCCTCCTTTATGTTCCTTTCTGCATTCCACTCCCAATTATCAAGGGATATTACTTTATTACTTATTACATAAGCTTTGTTTTTTTGATGGCCATCTACTAATCCAGCTTCTTTACGAGTAGAGTGCTAGAAGAGTGCTTATCAAGAGCAGCAAAAATATGTCAGCTTTATTAGAGGATAATCCCTCTTCTTATTCCTTACGAGTTAGGCTAGCAGGTTGGTCAATATTTGTGCTCAGTGGTATTTCTGCCTGAATACTTGATGCTTTGCGCAGTGTTTGTACCAAGACTTGCACTGCTGTGGTTGAAGACTTTGCCAATAGCTTACTGAAAGAATCCCTCCATTGGTCCTCATCAGACCTTAGATTTATTATGACACACGAAGATGAAACAATAAGCTCACTTACTGTCTGCTAAAAGCCAAGAAACCGCAGAAATGGGGGCACCTGTATCACGTAAAAGATATTCAAAGCAGTAGTTGATTAAGCTGGATGATGGTACCAGCAGGACACATGCTGGAGCCAGACAGTGTTGGTGAATAGGCTGTTTTTGCTGAACAACCTGTACCTCCTCACATGTAGCTCTTTGCACCTTCAAGCCACGGAGCAGCACGTGAGCACAAGGAAGGTGCTGAGGGGGTTGCAGGATCAGTGAATTACACTGTCTCAGACAACTCCAACAGGCCCCAGGCTTTCAGATAGGAATAAACCAGCCAAAGTAGCCAGAAATAAACTGAACCGCACCTCTCCTGAAGGACAGGCAGATGGCATTCTTATTAGTGCTTAACACTGGAAATACCTACCACCCAAGATACAGCCCAGGGTGCTCACTATCAGCAGCCATAGTACCAATACCTGGTTCCAAATAATGATAAACAAGTGTGAAACAGGAAAATGCTATTCAAATCCTTCTGAATAGGAGACATCCAATCTTCAGGACTGGATAGTCTGAATGAATCAGCTACATGTAAATCTTCCCTACTCTACGTTAGGACAAATATCAAAACTAGAATATCACATGGATCTATACATTCAAAAAGTTACTAGTCTTAAAAATTGCTTATAAACAAAAAGGTTTAGGGAAAAATTTAGAAATGTTGTGATATGGTCTTAAAAGAGGAATAGGGAGTAAGGATAAGAAGGTTAAGAAATACTCTGAAGCTAGAAATACCCTAATGTGAAAGAGGATTCAGTGTTGCTTCAAAAGCCACTTAATTTTCTTTATTTCAATATAGTTTCCTGTTCCAAGTTAGAAAAAGTCACATTTAAAAAGACTATCATCCCACAAAAAGTGAAGATGTTAGAAGCGTCTGATTTGGCATAATTAACTGCAATTCAAGAGATGAACATGAAGCAAATTATTTCATTGGGAACCTTGGAGGAAAAAAAAAAAGTATTATTTTCTTAACAGCCTGAAAAATAATGATGGATAGGTATTTCCTAAGCATGCCTTTGCTGAGATCCTATGGGAGGAAACTGATGGATTTAAAACTGCATCAAGAGTGTAACATCATGAGCTTGGATAATTAGTAAAACCAAAAACAACATCAACAGTTGTATTGATGCTGGTGCTTAAACAGTGTTTGTATATGGAACGGTGGATTAAAAAAAAAAAAGTCTCCTGTTACCTAAAACACTTTTATGCTTTAGCACTGCGGCGAAAAAAGTTTCCTCCTCAAGCTATTCAGAAGAACCCAATGAGAGTTGCTTTCTGCAAAATTGTATGGAAACCCTCAACCTGGAACGCGAGACTCAAAGAGAGAAGTCAGTTCTGTGCTACGGTGCATGCTTGGACAATTCTACTAAAGCTAACAGAATGACTGGGTTTTTGTGGAAGTAACAGAAATAAGAATCCGCTCAACAGCAGAAAATCTGCCTCTATCTAGAGTCGCCTCTAAGCTGGACCAGGATGGGACACTGGAGTCTTAGCTGCCTTGAAATAACTTCATATTGATAGGAACTGACCTCCCACTCATGTAGCCTCCTGCTGTGGGCAGTTTTAGACTGTTGTGTGTCTGAAAACTTTTCATTTAATAACAGAAGAAATAACTTTTAACTCTTAAACCAAATATGTAGCTTGAAAACCAAGAACTTCTTGTTATTATATATAATATATATGTATATTGTTCAATGTTTAAACTCTTTGGTCACGTTTCTGTGACTACTTTTCAAACCACAATGAGATATGACTTCCACAGCTGAATTAGGCTTCACAAGTTAAACAAATAGTTGGGGAAATCTGAAGTAGACCATAGGCTGGCTGTGCCATGAAGTCTGTTACTAACATGGCTGTCTATCAAGTCTGCTAATTTTTCAACAAAAATCATAAGGCATTACATGCAGAAATGGCTTCATGGCACACATTTGTTCCCTCAGCTAAAGACAATTGGTTACTAAGATAGGGAAAAAATGTTCAGATACACATAACTGGATACACATTCAATATGATCACAATCTCAAGTTCCAATGAAATTGTGTTTGGCCATATGTGCCATGAATTTTCCAGCTGATAGAACAAAGTGCTTCTATTTCCTGGATGGATTGTCACATTTGGGAGAACAGTTCTTGGCTTTCCAAAGCTTACTGACTTTCCCAACATGATTTTCATAAACTATTTATAAAAATACTCCAGAGTTACCCTGTACATGGACATTGACAACTGATTTAGCTCTGTGAATGGTGATTTGGTATCATTCTCCCTTAATGGTATTTAATTTGCAGTCTTAAATTTGCAACCTTATTTCCAATATTTCACTTAATAATGTTTAGCAGCCAGGTAATAAAAACAACTGATGTCTTTAAACCTCTGTACAATTGGTATCCTCGATTGGAAGCAAATGTATTTAATGACATATTAAAATGATTAATTTTCAGGTAAAGCAGAATTGCCAAGCTATAAAATGGTAGTGGTGGTGGGGTGTTCAACATTTATGTGCAATGTGCATTAGATACAGCTGTAGTTTATGGCTATCACCTTCAATGTTAGCGTGAAAGCACTTCTAAGCATCAGATATTCATGATAAAGTTAGAGGTCGTCCCTGCTTTCACTGAGAACATTTACTACTTTTTTTTTCTTTTCTAAGTGAAATTTAATTGTAGATTTTGGCTAGCCAAATAAATCTGCAGAATGAGATGGAACACGGACCTGTACATGACATATTCTCCAGATTATCCTTTTAGCATTGTGCTAATAAGGTCCAGTAACACTCCCCATTATTAACAGGATGATTTGGATCTGATTTGCATTGGTCAAATGTACTGAGGTGCCTGTGTGACTACTACCATTGCTGTCTAGGGGCAGAGAAAATAGTTCTCAAAGAAATTGGTAGTCCTCACAAAAATTGAGGCTTTTTTTTTTTTTTTAACCTTAGTATATGAAAGCGATCCTTAGCATAGTAAATCTTTAGAACAGAGATAAGGCTCAGATTCAAAAAGATATTTTACACCATCTACTATTAATTGCATTAGAAAAGATGCATTGAGGTAGTACCTGGATGTGGGTGTGAGTACTTCCATATTCCAAAGAGACCTGTGAATAATCAAAAGTGGCAGGAAGAACTTTGTAGGACAGTTTTCTGAAGACTTAACTTAGATGTATAGACTACAGTGAGATGTCAACCAGGTGTGTATTAAAGCTTGGTTTTCTCAAGAAGAAAGAAAGAAAATTCAGGAGGGTATAGTGAGCATAGCTACAAAAGCACAGATAGCAATTGTCACATACGTCAGCAAGACAAGGTAAACCCTATATTTTTCACCAGTGTTTAACTCAACTCACTAACTAGGCTGAAACTTGTAATATTTTTTGCCTATTAAAACAGATCCTATTATTAATTAATTAACCCAGGAAAAGGCATGCTTAGGAAAGATATTGCTATTTGCATTTCAAAAGCACCCCTAACTGTAGATTCACAGGACCCAATCTGTCCCAATCTGAAATTGGGAAAAAAGATCTACGCATTGCTAAAAAAAAGATATATAAGATGTTCATAGAATTAGTCCATTTTTATCTGTAGGATGATTTGTTATATTTGAGTAAAATTGGACTTAACCTGTCATATGAAGCAATTTTCCTTAAACCGTAGTGGACAAGTGTGAATCCTTTACATGTGCTGCACAGCCTTTCTTATTGACACACTGAGAAATTACAACAGCTGCACACCTCATTCAGGAGCAGAAATGCACCAACATACTGATGAAGTCACCTCCCATCCAGACTGCAATATAACCTCAGAATCTCAGAGCTCACCTCACATACAAGTGTCTGGAAGAACTGACTTGAATCTTGCCGAGAAGGTTGACACCTGAAGGCACAGTGAGGAAAGGGAATGCTAGCCAAGAGGATCCAAGCATGCCACAAGCTCCCTTGCTCTGGAAATCAAAAGGCTTCTGCTCTTGGTCTATATCTTGGCTGAACTCAGCTGTGACATGACGGATGAGAAGCAGTGATGCAGGCTCATGGTACAACTGTTATACTGCTGTCTGTCTGCAGTCCGGAAATGTAGCTGGGAAAAAGATCAGAGGATTACACGACTTGGCAAGGAAATCGAGATTTAGGGCAGAGAGAGGTGTGGGCAGGGAAAGGGTCCAAATGTGAATTACTCTAATAATGTTGAGAAACATTCATACAGGGTTCTTCCAATTTTACTGGCAGCACTCCTGAATCAACAGCACACGGCGAGGCCTGAATTTAAATAGCCTCCAATGACAGTCACATGAAGAGGTTGTTTGGTCTCGAAACAAAGCAAAAATAAGGCCACTACACTCTTGGGTGGAAAGTTCAGGGAAAAAAGCAGGAAGGAGAAAGCTGTGCAGTTGGTCAAGGTTAGGAAAAAGATCTAACAGAACTAAATTGCTCTGTTTCTTAACATAAGGAGCTTTCCGTGCTATCTTTGCGCCTGTGGGTAGTTGGACTTCGGGTTTCTTTTTCTTTCCTTTTTTTGTACTGCTGTAACTTGCAAGAACCTTCATCACGACTAATACACAGTGAATAGATGAAGTGAATAAAACTTCACCCATGACTTCCAAATCTGTACACAACTGTGGCAGGTTGACCTTGGACAGCTGCCAGACCCCCACCCAGATGCTCTCCATCTCCCCCTCCTCAACAGGACAGGGGGAGGAAGGAAGACAAAAAAGCTTGCAGGTGGAGGGAAGCACAGGGAGATCACTTACCAATTGCAGTTGTGGGCAACACACACTTGACTTCGGCAAGATTAATTTAATTTATTGCCAATTAAAATAATTTTGAAGAGTGAAAAAGAAAAAAAATAAAACAATGCTTTCCCATCCCACTTTTTCCCTATCGCTTCCACTGTTAGCACCTTGCCACCAACACCAATTCTATTTCTCTTGACATTTTAGTGATAAGGCCATAATTTAGCTTTTTTTTTTGAGCTTTTTTTTTTTTTTTTTGACAGTGGCCAGTGGTAGCAACAGCAAAGGCTTCTTTATTATACTGCTGTGGGAAAGATACAGCTCTTCAGCCTCAGTGTATCTTTTTATCGTGGTATTTATTTATAGTATTTATTATTATTGTTACCATATTAAATAAGCTCGTTCTTACAACTCAGCAGAGCCTGCTAAACAACAGGTAACAGGTAAATGGGAAAATAGGGATGACAGAGAGAGGGGGTAAGAAAAAGAGCATGGAGGAAACCTAAAAAAAAGCTATTTACTTCTGCAACAGCAAGCTGCTGGCACCACCCTAATGACTAGACCATCTTTTCTTTTCCTGCACATTTCTTACTCACTGAATGTGCAAACCCTGTTTATTCATTTATTTGCTATCCACCCTGTCAGCTGCTTGTGAAAATAAATAGCACACAGTGACGGAATTAAAGACAGAAGTAGTGAGCATGTACCAAGGGACAAAAAGCCAAATACACGTCATCTCCCTCCAGCACCTCCTAGTTTTCATGTGCTTGACTTCTTACATCTCAAATTCCTTTTAATACAATAAAAGGAATATATTAACATGTTTGTCATTGCTAACAGACTGAGGGAAAGCAATTAATATTATGCTGCAGGTGACAATCCTGCCTCTCAGCATTCAAGAAAGCGTCTTGCAAAGACTTAAATGTCTCAGAGTGAACTGAAATCTCAGCAAGCTGAGGAAAGACTTACTGCTAGCAGTTTTTATCCTTACCCTCAGCCAGGCTTATTTTCCATATTCAGCACAGCCTCCCTTACAGTAACCCGAAATTTGAAAATGTCCAATGCAAACCGAGTTCCACTGGACATAAATTTTACTTTCACATCCCCAGCCTGCCGCCGGGGCTGGTAGGAGCCTTGTGTCTACACTGAGGATGTGCTTCCAGGGGGTGGTGACAGCTCTCAGAAGAAAGCAGCGAGTGAAAGGGGAACATGACAGGGGGCTCTGTCTGACATGGACCTTAGCAGCATGGGAGAGGTTGCAGGAACGGCGGAGGGAGCAAGCACAGCCTGGCGGGGGACAGGACGCTCGGCATTAATTCTCACCCTCAGGCGGGCTTTCTGCCCGCAGCCTGAATCAACAGGAAAAGTTTGCTTTCAGATCATAAGGAAAGTTTCAGGGTG
This sequence comes from Cygnus atratus, assembly GCF_013377495.2. NCBI lineage: Eukaryota > Metazoa > Chordata > Aves > Anseriformes > Anatidae > Cygnus > Cygnus atratus. The sequence continues at coordinate 9,616,764 of NC_066365.1, forward strand.
TTTAAAAAATAAAAATTAAATTTAATTAAAAATTAAAAAAAATAGACCACCATAAATAAGCAATGTAAATTAAAATAAAGCCAAATTTAAAATGTTCTAAGAGTCATACTCCTGTCCGATCAAAACTATTTACTGCGAGCTACTTGTATACAAATCAGTGTCTTTGGATAGTGAGATCACCTTCTGCCTTGACTGTTTATGTGTTTTATGAGTTTGAAATTCATGCTGAGGACTGGTCAGACTTTGGAGTACAGCAGAGTGTTGCTGGAGACAGGGTGTGTGCAGAAATATCTGAGTGAGCCTTTCGAAACATTAGGAATGGTCTAAGAGGTAACCTGAATGCTTTCAAATACAAGTTTTAGGTCTAGAATTAAGAGATGAATGTTAAAATCTGAGATCCTAGCCAGTGGATAGTTGGAAGCTGAAGTTCAGCATTTGTCTATGGATTAATTTCAGTGACTGTGATTGATCACCCAAGTGAGAGCAGTTCTGCTTCCAGTATAAGCAGACTTTATCCCTTACCAGATTCATCTTTGCTTAAGTGAGAAAAATACCACTTCAATCATCCCGTGCACACTCTCAAAAGAAAACAGTGAATTTAAAGGCAGTGGCTGCTTTCAGCCAGGACTGGTTGCTCAGCCTGCCTGGATTTCCCGTTCTGCTTGCCCTCGCAAATGCAGCAGGACGGTGGAGCAGAGACTACAAAAGATGCACACTGCCTCATTTGTACCACAGACACACTTGCTGACCAGCGAGCAGCCAGCTTTATGAATTCAGCCTCGAATCTAGAAATCTATGTGCTGTTCCTTTGTTCTTATTTTGATGTTTATTTGGTTTTGTTTTGTTTTAGGGGAAGGGGGGTAAGGCACAGATCTAGCATTCCCAGATAAAAGCTATAGTACAAAACAAGTAAAAAGTTGGTGGCATTCTTTGCTTTGGTCTGAGAGTAAGGAGAGCTGGCAGTTAACTGAAAAAATAGTATCTTTCAGAGATACCTTTGAAGAGTATTATTATGAATTGGCCTCTGATGACTGGTTGAATACGTTAAATAGGATCAATTCTTCTTTAAAGTGTTCTTTGAACAAAATTTCACAAATTTCAGTAAGTTTTTAGGTCACAGGAAGTCAGAAATGTGCACTTACTCTATTACAAAATTTCATCACAAAAAAAAAAACAAAAAACACCACCACTAGTCTGTAATGAATTGACACTCCGTATCAACCACCAGGATTTTAACACAGATTTTTGGAGAGGTAATTAAAAAACAACTTCCAAAAGACATAACTCATTTTCCCCAAATACGTAAGCAAGCAGTGAACACCCTTATTAACTGCAGAGCATGGTCTTAATAGGGAGACACTCTTAGTGCCACTGAATAAAAAACACATTAAACTGTATTTCAGAGACACTGTGGAAGTGTCTGGCATCAGTAGCTTGCATGGCTACATTCAGAACTACAGAGTCCCAGTATTACCGGGCTAGTAAGATCTCTGAGTAGTGCCAAGATAATGTCTTCAGTTCCTTAGGGAAAAGCATATAACCTGTCAGCTATGATCTTTGGTCAGCACCTGGCATAAAGCAAAATATCTCTGCATGGGGGCTTCAAGCAAGTCTCCTCTGCCACAACAGTGCAAAGACAAGCAGAGAGGTGCCAGGAGAAGCTGTGCAACAGAATGCAAGCCCGTCCAGAAAATACAGCAATTAAGCCTAAGAAGCAGCTCTCAGTCACTGGCTGTGCCATCAAGCCCCTTCCACGCATGCTGTTAGGACTGTACACGTTGTGTCTAGCATCCCCAAGCACTTGGCTAGAGTGCTCTAGGGACAGAAGCTCAACTAGGACTCCAAGGAAACGTCAGGGTCCATCCTGGGTGAGCAGAAATAGCTCTACAGTTTCCATATGACAAAGGTCATGCCCAGAAGTTATAATACATGCATTCACAGAAACACGATGCTCCTTCACTGGAAAGAAACTAAAATACTTTCTGACAGAAGTCTGTCTTGTGGAGGGAAGGGATAAGATGGAAAAGTTCTTCCAGAAAAAAGGCTTACTTGGTCAAAAATCAACCCATATTCACCAACCAAACTGCTTTCTGGGGACTTCCTAACACAAGCCCAAACCAAAGTAAAATTTAAAAAATGTTACTGGAAAAATCACAAGAATGTTAATTCTGATCATTTGTGCTCCATGAGGATGGTCTCCATTTGAGCAGAAGGGAACAGGCTAGCTCAGTGCTCTAGTGCAACTTGGTGCAGGTAATCCCATGCTGACTGCTTAATTTCTCCAGGCAGCATCAGCTGGACCCAGCATGCATTTTGCTGATCACAAGGGACCTCAGTCCATTTTACAGGGAGCTCTGTGCAAAGATCTGTATGATCTAGTCTTACAGTCTGATTGTGAAATGTTTTAAGAGCTCTTCCAGTATCTCTACAACATAGTATACAACACAATACAAAGTGGGTTTTGTTAAAAGGACAAATAATTATTTAGCAAAAAGTTGAAGACAAAAAAAAAGTTTTCTTGCTTCCATTGTAGATTGCTTAGACCATAAAGTAGAACTTTAGGTAAAAAAGAATGGAAAGTCTTTTACAATTCACACTGAATTTCTAGCTCAGTAGATGCAAAATATTTGTTGTTCAAAGTGAATATGGACCCCTGTAAAAGTGCATTATTTTTTCCTGTCTGCTCAAAAGTATCAAAGAGGATAGTGGAGAAGAGAAACACCCCTAAGAAAAGCCAGCTGAACCCAGCCTGCAATGAAAAGAGCCTCGAATAAAGTGTGCAACCAGCTCTCCGAACCAATCTTTGTGCGGGGAAGCAAACATTGAGGCCTGTAACGGGAAACTGAAGGAGGTCACTCCACTTTTATTGAGCTTTTCCTCCTTGTCAAACCACCGTGCTGTGTGTTATACTCCTTCTGGGTCACTGGGAGCCTATCACAAAGCCCCCTCTGTTTGGGTACCCTTCACCCAAACTCCACCAGGCAGCAGAGCAGAAACACTGAGGTGGAGCTGCCGTCCAAAAAGCTTCCAGCACAATAGCTGCTGCTGTCACAGTCAGACAATAAAGTGGATTTTATGCTGGTATATTTTTCTCATCATATGCATGACAGAAAGTTTAATGGGCCTTGCTAGTTTCTTAGTGGCTTTTAAGGCCCTATAAAATAGCCTGCTATCAGTTCGATCTGTGTTCTCAAGATGTCTGCCTGGACATCAGAGAGCTCCAGCAGGAGCTATGTTTTCATTCCCCCAACCTGCAGGGGAAAGATAAGCTAATTAGTTGAGAAATTAGAGAGGCAAACTATTAGCATCACAGAAGTGAAAACGAAAGCTCTATAAGAATTTATAGATGGGGAACTCCTACCCACCTACTGCTCTCTCGGGGGCTGGAGGTTTTTTGTTAACACACCTTTTATTTTCCAGGGGAAGGCAGCTCCTGCCAACAGCCCCAGTCTGCAGGAACTTGGTTAATGTTGGTGTGTTTAGGTCACAGAAGAAATGCTCTGACTTTTGATAGTCTACCTGCAGTTGAATCTCTTGACTTCATGAGATTTCAGTTTGTAGGGGACAAAAAAATCTGGCCTTCAGAGTTACTGAAGACAGAAGCTATGGACGGAGATTTGGATGAACAAGTAGAAAGGTAGATGCTTCTCTTCTGACCAATCCTTCCTGTCTGGCCATTGAAGTCATACCCCTTTCCCTTCTCTTTCTCAATCTCTCAGCAGCCTGGGAGCATCCTATGACAATTTGTAGATAAATCACTTGGTACCAGCTTCTTCTGCGGGACTGATACATCCTCATCATTACCCCATATCCATTGTCACCCTCAATTCAGGAGAAAGCAGACAACTTGTCATTTTGCTTCTCTCTCATTCGACCTATCGCAGCCGAGTCCACAGTGACAATACTCCAGGAGTAAGATACAGAAGGATTGTATCATGCTTTTGCAGCACAGTTTACTAACTTCATTCTTAGAAAACAAATAGAGACTGACTGGTTCTATTTTCAGTTTTATGCAGATCTGAGTTTGCCGCCCTGCTCCCACAATCACACGTGGTATTAAAGAAAAGATGCAAGTCTGACCATATCCACTGCACAGACACATTATCATCGACCCGGATTCTGCCAGTCTCCCTCGCAGTTAGGAATGCCTTCCCTGGCAATAGTTTTCCAAGAATTTAGCAAAGCTCTCCGTGTAGTAGGCCTCATACAATCTGAACATCATTACCTGAGTCCAAACGGTGCTCTGGATCATGATGACGTTCTACAGAGAACTGTTAAAACTTTCCTCTGATATAGCTTGCATGAAATTTCAGATTGCTTCTATAACTAAGACATTCACCCTATTTACAAGAAAGGCTGCAGAAAACGTTACCCTGGATTGACATTTGTCTTGCAGCAGCTTATATTTAGACCTTACAGACTGATGGCAAAACATATCTCTACCCTGCAAACAGCGCATCTCGAGCCTGAAGTTTTGCAGAGCAAGTACAATCCCATGATAGGCTATATTTTTGATGATACAAAGTGGAGAAAAACTGGGACAAAGACATTCTTGTTTCTTCTTGGAAAACAAAAAATATATTTTAAGTAACAACCACATGAAAAGTATGTTTTAAGTAGCAACCACATGAAAAAATAGGCAAGATAAAAGCATTCAAGCAGGGAAGATCCAAAGGACATTTCACAGGGACTAATCATCCATACAGAAAGTAAGCTGCTAAACACTTTATTTTCAGCTCTTTCCCTGGGAGATGTGAAAACTTCCACTACTAAACACTGCAGAAATCAAGTATGCTGGTAGTAAGAGGGAAGAGACAGACAGGAGCAGACCTCCTTCACATAAAGCCATTTCTCCCAGAAAATTTGTTCCTAGCCCTGACTGAAGTCATGCTCAGGCAGACTTCTCTTTCTGAGCCATGAGGATATTCCCTTTCCTGTCCTCTCCTGCCACATCTTTTTCCTGAGTTACCTTCTCAGGGGGCTCCAGACCCCTGGCAGAGGAATCGCTGCCAGACTGCAGAATACCCTAAACATACTTCTTCATGAATATTCCCTGCTCTCTTCTTGCTGCTGGAGCAGTTCTCCCTGGTCCTCTTCCCTGTTTCACCATGGATGCATTCCTAACTCCGTTCCCATAAATACATGATATGGACCGAACTCATTCACTTAAGGAAATTTAAGGGAACTGCACTTCCAAACACTCTCTTTTTTCCCAGATCCCCCTCAGGAAAGGAAGTAGCCACTTCTACAACAGTGGCTAAATGAACGCCATCATGAACATCATGTCCCTTTCCACCTAATGTTCCTTTAAGTACTCAACATGCCTTCCTTTAAATATGCCAAGCTTTCTCAGTGCCAGTTCCTGGAATTCCTCGTACCTTCATGTGATCCTACAAAGTACAAACAACCAGCTAGGAAGAAAGATGCTCCTTCAGCCAGCTCACAGAGGAAAACATGCTGCTTCAGGGCATGATAAAATTGACCACAGCATTCCCAGATCACTTATACTCAGGCTTTAATGAGTGTGTGACTCTGCTAGATCTGCCTACTCAGGTGAGGTAAATAGGAGCTAATTTAGCAGCAACATGCCTAGTACTTTCCATGTTACTCTCTCTCTCTCTCTCTCTCTCTCTCTATATATATATATATATATAAAAGCCACCTTACAGTGGCTACCACTACTCTGCTGGCAATGCCACATGAAAGGCAGAGACACCCCCAACCCTGGCTCAGTTTTCCCAGAGTGCCTGGGTCAGAATAAATGACCCAGCTTGTTTCTCCTGGTGTGCCCAGGCCACTCTCAGGACACAAAAAGAAAACACTTGTTATGTTACCCAAACATATGTATTACAGTGGTACCTAGCTCTTTCACAGACTCTGGGAATAAGGTGGCTCCCCACCCCTCTCCTACATGTCAGCATATAGGCACAGGATTATGTGGCCCAGTGTCCTACAATAGCCCCTTTGAAGAATGTGAAAAAAGTAAAAGTTAATAAATCTCTATCCACACCCTCCTGAAAAGGCAGAAAGTTTTCCATCGACTGTTAAAGAAGCGTTTCTTCTGTTAACCAGTACTTGTGCTAAACGCATATATGTATTTACACAAACATTTTGTATATTTACTGTCGGTTTTGAGAGACATGATACACATGTCACTGAGGTCAATAACATTTTAATTGCTAAATAATTTTTTTCAAAGCCACCTGGGAATGGTAAAACAGGATACGGGTCTTTTATTCCCGCTTGCCTTCACGAAACAAGCTCTTTTCTCTGCGGTGCACACGATAGTTGCTATGCATACAGATAGGGCCTTAACAATACTATTCTGACATTTAAGCATTTCACCCTCTGTGCAGTGCAGCCTGTTTGTATTTTTAAGCTTGGTTTTTGGGCCAAATGCAAAGAAACCACTGTGTGACTCTGAGCTTATCGTCTGTGCTCCCATCTGAAAAGGTAATGCTCGGGTGTGTCAGGTATCACCTGGGGATTTAAGCAAGAGACTTTCTGCAGTTAACCCAATCCCATGACCTGCTCTGAATTACCTTTGATTTGAAGGCAGGTTAGTTAACCGCCAAAGCTGCCCTTTCCATTAATTGGAATCCAATTCTCCTGAAATGGGGGCGTACATTAATTCCTATTTTGCCTCCTAATGGCTCTGTACATACTCTGTTACACCTTGGAGCAAATCTACCAGTGAGACACGGGTGAAGAAGGTTGTTTTCTTGTGCTTACCTTCTCAAATCTGGTTTCCTTTCCTAAGCGTTTTCAAAGTGTCAGTGTCTAGTTATCCTGGCATTTGTCTATGCAGAGGTTAGTCCCTTTGTGGTAAAAGTACTGTTACATCGTTAAGAGAAATAGATTATTCATCACTGGCTTCTATTTTACCAATACTTCAGTCAAGCATACTTTTGTCCCTCCTTCAGCATCTGGAAAAGTAGCGTAATAGCTGTGAGCTCTGTCTCATTTCTCCTCATCACTGAATTCAAAAGCTGAGATCCAGCCTGTGTGCACAGAGTGATAGTCCTGGCTGCTAGACATTTCGTGTGTTTGCAGGCTAAATTACAGAATGGTTGAGGTTGGAAGGGACCTCTGGAGGTAATGTGGTCCAGCCCCCTGCTCAAGCAGGGCCATGCAGAGCAGGCTGCTCAAGACCATGTCCAGGCAGCTTTAGAAGATCTCCATCAGGGAGACTCCACCACCTCTCTGGGCAGCCTGTGCTCAGTCACCTGCACAGTAACGTGTTTCCTGATGTACAAGAAGGAGCCTCTTGTGTTCTCGTTTGCGCCCACTGCCTCCTGTCCTGGCACTGAAGAGAGCCTGGCTCCATCTTCTAATAAAATCGAATAAAATTCTCTTAATATACAGCAAGGGGAAGGGGGGATGTTTTAAGACGTTATGTTTTAGAAAAGAGGGAAATTTGGTGCAACATCAGTGCCAGTCACTTTCAACAGTTTACCAAATTGTAACTGTTTCAGAAATCCTTGCTTAATGCAAGAATAGGAGGGAGGACCAACCAGAATTGTGCCCAGATAGCTGGTATGTTGTTAGAGCCTCTATTCTTCACAGCCCCTGCAGGTTTGGTCACTTCTAGAGTTAGCCTATCAGAGATATGTGGCATGTATCCCACTCATCCCATTCTGCTGACTTACTCTGTGCCCTACTGCCACAGCTGATGCAAAAGCAGATGCTTTACAGCAGAATCACTAATGTTGACCTTGGGGACACATGGACATGCTTGTACACAGCAATTGTTATCATTTTGCCACCCTAATCATTCCTTGAGGACAAGTGCCTTTTGTTTACAGCCTCGTAGGTTTTTAGAAGAAGCAAGATTACAGGCTATGTGTAAGATATACATTAAATATAACTTTTGGTAAATGAACACCACCTCTTAAAAATCCGGCTAGGAATTGTCCCCAGGGTATTTCCTTTGGGAGGATTTAATACAATTTGGGTGATTTAAAGGTTCTGTCTAGTTCTTTTAAATATTCTTTTGACGTTGTATTGCTCTGCTTGTAATAGATTGTTATTGCCCTATATTGAGTTTGCAGAGTGAAGGTAAATCTTTTGTGATGTGATTGTGCTACCCTAAACTCAATATTGTTCATAGGTCCTTTATAACTCCCTGGTTTCACTGCAACAAGCGGGACAAATTTTCATTTTTACTCTTTTAGATTTTTATTCTGTGTTCTGAAACTCAAAGGGACTGCATTTACAGGCATTGTCTAGTGCACTTTTCATGATCTGAGAACTCAAGTGCCATGCTGGGACCACTGCTATTCCCTCTCCCCCAAGCACTGATTTGCAATATATATGTACAAAAAGAAAGAGGGAAAGGAGCAAGACAGCTTGTGTCTTCCACAGGCATCCTGAACTATTTTTGCTAAGGCAGAACAGCTGTAGAAAAAATAAGCTTCCAGTTCCAATACCAAGATATCATGGCAATTCTTGCTTCGGAAGTATATAACACACATATTTTCATACAATATTACTGGCCTAACTTCTTATATTGGTACTATAGGCACAGTAACTACCTACTGCAAAAGACGACATGTTGACATAGGTAATGAGCAAGCATCAATTGATATACTATACAAGATACAGCTATGCTATTTCTATACTGTATCTATATAAGCAAGTGCATACATAAGCATATATAAGTGGGAAAGTCGCCCATTTTTGTGTATGTCGTAATGTCTTTTTCGAGACCCCTTCCTAGTTGGATGAATGGACTCTTCCAAGTATGGTGTCAGTTAAAGGCACACAATGCTGACACCTACAGGACAGCAAACCTTTCCCTTTTGATGTTACGGGTCCCAAGCCTCCAGAAAGTACAGATAGCCGCTGAGTACACAGGACTCTAGCACTCTCATCTGCTACGTCCTGAGTTCCTTCCTAGCTTGCCTGCACAGAGCCAGCAAGGGCACTTGTTGGGTTCCCCAGCTCTCCTCCAAGACTGCCAACGACCCACCAGCTCCAGGCAGTTAACCCTAATACCCTTTTTGAAGCAGGGTTTGCAGTTACATTTCAACAAGTGTATATGGCAAACCTACCTTAATGACACTGTCCTTGTGCTTGTTCTTGTTCACCATTCACCTTTTGTCTGAGAGACTCTGCCTGCTGCCCAACTTCCTAATGCAGGCTTATGTAATAAAAACAAGCAAAACTTTGGAGCAGATTCCACTCCTCAGATGAAGTAATCCGCAGACTAAATTTCCCCTCCCCACTCTTCAGAACATTTGGTAATGACAGAAAACATAGGATGTGGTTTTAATATTCTGTCAAGGAATTAGTGCATTTCAGTATGAGGATATTTTCATTTTGCGTGCTGCCAAAGAGCTTACTAGGCAGCAAATAAAGAAAACTCTCAGCTTAGTGAGAGATCTCTTTAAACATCAACTGTCCTCAAGGCCTTTGTGCTTTGTGCTTCTGCTAAATGCTTTCACTCCTTTTAATGATCAGGTTTAATTTTGAAAGCCACACCGAGTGCACAGTCAATGTTTCTTCTAAGGGAAAAAAAAAAAAGGAGCATTTTTTTTTCCTGATCTTTGAATTAGCCAAAAATATCTGTACTGCCTAGGGCTATTTAGGAAAAAGGCTTGACATTTATGGAGGTGAATAAAGCTAAGAAAGAAAATAGTTTGTCACTATTGTGCAGCTCTTCTTGTTTCATTTCGTTTTTCAGTTGGGGTCTCTTTATTTTTCTGTGCCGGCACATACTTCTGGAGAGGTAGAATTTCATTAGAAATGCTAAAGAAAACCAGCCTTAATTAGTCTGAAACACATCAGTAAACTCAAGCTTGCTGGCGCAGACTCATGTAGTGTGAAAGGCCGATACACTGGGGTCAGTCATGGTGAGTTAGTGGTTTAGTAAGACTCCCTTGAGTCTACCTCTCAAAACTACAAGCGGTCAGCAAGACAAAATAGCCTTGATCCACATTCAAAGTCATGCCTCCTTGGACAGGATGGTTAGTTACAGCTTTCTGCCTGCTAATGTTCCAATTATTCTTGGTGCCCTTTGTGTCCCGGGTCTCTTATTCTAAAATGCTTGGCTCAGGCCCTTTTCCCAGGTGAGCGTGCTTTGGCTTTGTGTAAGTCAGAGGTCCTTTGTGAGATGTGGCTTTGACTCTGAGAACACGAGCTGTGAACGTTTTATAAGGCACTTTGGGCTAAAAGCCACTCTGACATGGCATTCAGGCAAACACCCCATAGTACAGGTGATGCCAGCCAGACCAACAGCTGTCCCTGCAGTCTGACCTGGGGGGAAATGATCAAAATTTTTACTGAGACTCTCTGAAAATTTAAAACACAACAAAAACCTCTGTTGGGAACACTTACAGATTGATGCTCTCCAGAAAACAAAGTAGCCAATGTGCAGGGAAGGCCCAGTTTGGATGCATGAGAACATCTGTTTGGTGGTGTGCCATAGACGTTACAAATAGGAAGAACATCTTCACCCAGTCCAGTAACTTGATAGATTCAGTCCATTTCAAATACCAGGACTTCATGTCAACAAGATCAAGGGATTTAAAATTAAAATAAAAGCAGTATTTTGAGGGCACAATTTCTCATTTAGTATCTCTTCTGTGATCACAAAGCTGAAGGCAATCTTGGCAGGAAAGACAAGAAGGTCTAGAGCAGAGACTGCTGAGCATTCACATGAATTTTGGAGCAGGGGGTTGACAAAAATGAAAAAAAAAAGTTTCAATGCTACTCTAAATAACATTCCGTAATACTGTGAATTGACAGAAATGCCTGGAATTGAACTGAAAAGTATCAACACTGTAAAACTACTCCTGTGGCATGGAGCAGCACTACAGAGCATTGGCACTCAGAACTTAAACAGGCCCAATTAAGATAAGCATCCATAAAAAACAAAATGTGGCCCAATCCTACTGTTTATTTTCTGAACATAAAGCAACAGACTCATCCAAACAAAACAAAAAAACACACTTGTATCCTCAAGAGCTTCCGCTTCCCCTATGGCAAAGGGAGAAAAGACATATCCCAATGTTCCTGGGGCTGGAGAAACTACAGAAACAAGCAGCTTCAGTAGGAGTTTTATCAGATTTTAAGAAGCTGTCCAGACCAGACTACTGTGATGAACATAGCAGAAGTGCAAGTTACCCTTGGAGACAACCACCAGCACAGCACAGCAGGGTCAGGCTCATGGAGAGGGAGAGAGAAAAGGGGTCCCCATTTTTGCCCATTTTGTTGTTAGTGTTTTTTTTTTTTTTAATTCCAAATCTACATGGAGATCTCTCTGGCTGATGTTTAGCTTTCTTCCAAGTGATGTTATCACTGCTACATAACACGTCCTGAGGCACGAACAAAAGAACAAAGCTGCTGGGACAACCCAGCTGATCCCCAGACTGATAGGCTGAGCTGCCATCATCTGGCTTCCCCCTGAAAGGGAGCTGGAAACCAGAGGCGAGGAGCCAGTGCCCAGAGACACTGCAAGGACTGCGCGAGGAAGATCACCTAACGGCGTTTTGCTTTCTTATTGTTCACCCTGCCTGATCCTGGAGTACAGGTGCTGGTAGATGAGTTTTTGGAGGGTCACTCCCCCTCTTCACACTCTGCATTAACTCCCTCGCTGCCCAGTAGCAGCAACTATCATGTGCCTGATTGGCAGCTTTCTGAATAATTACGGGGGAAAATTGACCAAAATATTTACAAAAGTCATCCAGTTGTGAAGGATTTGGGATGGTGGAAGTACACTGAAAGTAAGCAATATTTTACTTTCGGTCTTCCTGGAGCTTGCCTCCTCTGGATCACATATTCACAATGAAGAGTAATGGTTTTGTTCCTTGAAGAGAATTGTAGCTTAATTTGCAAAAGTGAAATTTCTGAACTGAATGATTCTTTCTTCAATGGGTAGCAGAATTAAAATATAAAATAAAATGAAATAAAATCAAGCATCATCTTTCCCTCCTTCACATCTCCTTTCCTTCTCTTCCTCAGCCTCTGTGGGATCTGTTTTTCCAAAAAGAGTTAAACTGGGTGGTTCTCAGGGGCTTACAACAGACACAACTATTACTGAAAAACAATCTGATACATTCAATTTCGCAAGGCCCTGCTCTTTCCCTCTAATCTTTCAGCAGGACCCAAGGGAGGCTGAAGCTGAGCTCAGCCTATTCTCTCCTCCAACTTTGATTCGCTATTAAATTCCGTCTAATGACGATGACTTTGCCATCTCACGTTCATCAGCAGGCTATGCGCAGAACAATGCGGGTCCGGCCTTGGATAGAGGGACATTGTTCCTTCCTCCTAGTTGCTCTGTTTGAGCAGCATCACGTGAAAGCTCTCGAACACGGGAGACATGCAAAACCCACAAGCAGTATTAATCTCCAGGGTGCAACGGTAACTCAAGTCCTACCTCGTGCATAGGTGTTTGTATTTGTGTCGTTCCCTGTTGAGTTTAGAAAAACAACAACAAAACCCACAGAAGGATATTGCATAAGGAAATACCAGAAAACACAGTGGAAAATTAAAAGCAATGCTGCGACTGAGGAGTCTCATGCATGCCACTGCCCAAGTGACTTAATGATCTGCGCTAAAACACCTCTATTTGTGTGTCTATGCATGGCAGAAAACAACTCTGACAGTCTTAAATCCATGATTTCTTACTTGCTTATAATTAGCACAGCCTTTAACAAGTCGGCGCACTCCCCATCACTGACCACTACCCAAAAATCCACATGGACATTTCTCGGCTGTTTTACAACAAATGAGGCCTAGACAGAACAGCACTTACTACTCCAATGAATAACTTAGTTTTCTTTCTTGTTCTGAGAGTTTATCAGTTTCAGTCTCAGATTTTCCAAGCAGGCATAAATCCTCCTCTCCACCTGTATTATTCCACAATGTAGCAACCCTACAGTACTGTAGGAAGGACCATGGTCTGTAGTAGTTGTCAATTGGTGTTTTGGAATCACGGAATCACAGAATATCCTGAGTTGGAAGGGAGCCACAAGGATCATGGAGTTCAATTCCTGGCTCCACACAGCACCACACAAAAAACAAACCACGTGTTTGAGAGCAATGTCCAAACGCTTGGTGCCGTGACCACATCCCTGGGGAGCCTGTCCCAGTGCCTGACCACCCTCTGGGTGCAGAACCTTTCCCTAACACCCAGCCTGACCCTCTCCTGTCCCAGCTCCATGCCGTCCCCTCGGGTCCTGTCGGTGTCCCCAGAGAGCAGAGCTCAGCACCTGCCCCTCTGCTCCCCTCGTGAGGGAGCTGCAGGCCGCCATGAGGCCTCCCCTCGGCCTGCTCTGCTCTGGGCTGAACAAATCCAGGGACCTCGTCTGCTCCTCATACGCCTTTCCCTCTAGACCCTTCATCATCTTACATTTCTTTTCTGCACTTCCAGAAGTACAGGTGGACCATCTGGGTGCATGCTGCAATCAGCAAGAACACACTCTTCCATATTGCTTTAGTAGATACAAGGCAAATAAAAATTAAAAACAAACAAACAAAACACAGCAAAAGCCTTACATTTCCTAGAATGAGTTCCCTCTTCACCCATGATGTTTAACTCTTCCACTCCCTTGTGCCAATAGATTCCACATACTCAATACACAAGCATTGTAAACTGTCTGGGGAAAAACAAAAACTAATAAGCAGTAGTCCAGACATGAAGCATATTAGATGCTAGCAATATGTTGAGAGATACACGCGTTATGCTTTCTACTATTCACTCAACTCTGTCTCTAAAAAAATAAAGAAATTCAATTTCATTATTTCAAATATTTTTCTAAACCATTTTCAACACAAATAGTCTAGTTTTCTACTTAGTGAGTTGCACCCAGCTGCTCAAACTAGGTGATTTTCTGAAGTGAAGCCTAAATGTGTTGATTCATCTTTTACCAATCCAGCTCAAAAGAGTATCCACTGTGAACAGGACTTGTATGCACTTTATTTCCCTTTCTGCTTTTTCACATAAGCGAGACATTTCTAATGATTTCATATAAGATATTAAACCTGAAGGAGCAGTTGCACCCAGGCACACACAGAGTCAGCAGCAAAACAGACCAGAAGAAAAGTAAAATAAAAAACGTAATGCTATATATTGAAAAGTATTAGAAGTTTTAAAGTTGCTCTGCATGTACACACATCTGTTTGACTCAGGAACACAACATCTAAAATCATGCTAACATCAATATTGCTTAGGGAACAAAAAAATCCATTCCCCAAGTGCAAAGCTTAATCTGATTTTTCTCTCAAAGGCTATTATGAGGTTTTCACCTGAATCACTAGAACAAACTGATGCAGACATCAGAACAGGTACTAGACCCAAATTTACTGAAAATCAAATTTTAACATGCTTGCAGAAGTATAATATACAATATTTTTTTCTGATCAGTTATTCTGGTGGTAACGGAACTTCATCCACAGGAATATCATCATCATTTAGGTAGCCAAGCTTGAAGCTACCTACTATTTAGAAAAGAACCTGGCCAATCTTCTAGTCGAGCCTTCACATTCAGTCAGGGCTCTGAAACCTGTGTACATACCTGTGTCCTAAAACACTGTGACAATATTACCCTCACACAGGAAGAGAAATTGAACTTCGGGAGCTGGCTTTTTTATTACTGGCTAAAAGGTCTCTTAGCCCTTTTTCTGATTATAGCAACAAAAGAACAAAGAAAGATCTAAGTACTGGCAAAACATGTTTTAACCCATGTTCCAGTCAAAGGGAAACAAATTACTCTGCCCTTATCTCTGAAAGGAGATCCAGCCTCGGGGTAACTCAGCCTCACTGAGGATGTGTCCCATACCAAAGAGGAGAGCTCCACAGTGAAAAAGAAACCATTTGACTTTGTGATGTTTTTTATTACCTCTCGCATATTTTTTCATATCAGACACCCAGATGTTAAAATTCATGTACCTACGTGGTCAATGTTTGTCTCGCCATATAACACAGTGACAAATGCACTTTGGCTCACTCTGCAGGAATCCCTCAGCCATTTTGAAATGCACAGCCCTCATGCAGGATTATCACACTGCTTGATAACCTAAGTGATAAACCTAACACCAGGAGAGAGGGTGCATGAGCTGGGGAGGCTGAGGAACAGCGCTGAGAGCAGCGTCCTACATAACCTGCTTTCAGAAGGAAAGTTCAGAGCCCTTGTGAGACATCCTTGCTTCTCAGGTTGCCTTTTTGGTCTTTTGTCTGGTATTTTGTCAGGTTTCTATGCTGCTTTTTCTGTATTTTGGAAAGTGACTGCAATATGCTGAGCAACACATCAGACTTGAGGCCCTCTGATTACAGCAGTTTAACTTGGACACCACGCCAGCCTGCTAAAGCAGTGGACTGGCAAACCTCCTGTAGACGAGTCCCTGCTTGTGATGTGGGCAGTCCCTCACTGTCACGGGGACAAGCCAGGTCCTCCCTTGGTCCAAACCACCCTGGGTTCAACCTAACAGACCTCACTCCCAGCAGCTTTATTGATGGCTGTGATGCCTTTCACACTGAAACATAAATTCCAGTTTATGAGGTATCAGACAAGCACCCCTGTTACCATTTCTGCTTGGCTCAAACCATCCCATAATACTATACCATGGTAACACTTCAATTTGTAATTGCAACAAGGGCAGGATTTGTCACTTGTTTATGGCATACAATTGTATAGGCAATACATACGTAGAGTAACTACAAAGATTAGTGAGTCTTCAACACCTAAAGCCAACCTGCGCTGCCAGTTATGTTCATGCAGTAGGACTGAAGCCAGGACAGGTAACAGATATGTGAAACTATACTGCCTGCCTTTAGGAAACAACATACCTTTTAAATACAGTCCACTTCAAAAAATGATCTTTGAACAAAATATTCCTGCTTTGGTCAGGGAGTGTTTAAACAATTTTTTCCTTTTTCTCCTTTTTTGGGAGCAGAAGTGTGTAATCAATAATAATTTCATAAGGCAAATGTAATTTCAGATACTTCAGATACAAGGCCACTTTCAAATCTCCAGCTGGCCTATTAATCATAAAAATCTCAAAATCTGAAACTTTGGGTCAATTGTTCACTGTGCCGAAGAAGTAAAAAGATTGCTGCGATATCATGTTTTCTTCCATCTCTCACTCATCTTTCAAAACTCGGATGTGAATGGATTTTGCTCCTCTCAAAGCCTCTCCCCTTTAAACACTTGTTGTCTCTACTGCTGATCATGTTTCTGAGAAATTACTTTATGCAAAAGATTGAGCAAGATAAGGTTGCCACATTTCGTTTTATCTTTTTGGCTGAGTTATTAGGACTTAAAGTTGTGGTGACAAGACTGCTACCTTCTAATAGGCCTTGTTGCCATGGGAGCGGGAGTTTTGAAAAGAACAAGGCCCACGGCCACCAGGACTTTTTGCTATTATTTCCACCCTCAGCCAGCACAGGAATCCTTAGTCACAGACGGGGAAATGCGGTGTAGTATACACGGTAACACTTGCTGACAGTGAAAAACAAAAGGAGTGGAAACTAATACTTCAGAGAGCTGAGCTGCATCACAGCCTACAAGCAAGAGCATTTCTCTTCTCTAAAAGAAATGCTTTGTGAGCCCAAACAATCCCCTGCTCTGGTCTCCTCAGAGATAAAAAGGACAGAGGGCTGTCATCACACAAAGTCAGCATTTTGGAAGGGGCAGGAATCTGGGGGATCCTGGGACAGGATCCTCCATGTCAGGAGTTAATGGAGAGAGATTTCTGTTTGCATAAGCAGAGGCCTGTGTCTGCCCATACCCATAGATGCCTTTGGTCAAGTAAAGACTCAGTCCAGAGTCGTTTTTTGGCTGGCGGAATCAATCCAGAACCACCCATGGGATTATAAATATGCCAGGACAGGTAGGGAAAAGACATTCGGTATTATTTTCCACTCAGTGATAAAAAAAAAAAGGCTCTATTAATGTGCAAGTATTCCTCTTTTTGAGTATGTTGTTAATGTACCCATAGTCTAAGACAGAGAGGGTATTCTTGCCAAAATATCAGAAAGCCAGAAAGGGAGATCTCCATGGATCACACTGAACACAGTTATCTATATATTTGATCCAGCTTTTATAAATCCAACAAAGATCATAAAGGTTATGCTTCTTAGGAATTACCCATATCAAAAATGGGTTTAATCTAAAACCACTGAAATATTTTTGGAAGACTGCATCCCTAGTAAATTTCAACACACAAACTCACATAAACAAATGCTTTCCCCATGTGACTTCCCGAGAAGCTCTTTCCAGACAAAGGGTGAGAACAGAAATAAATATTAACCAAATGATTATGAAGGAGTTGAATAAATAGTAAAATGCATCTCATTTGGCAAATGCCAGGTTGCTCTCCAATTATATTCTGCTTGGTTTATCCAGTCAAATGTTGTGTTCACTCTTCCTGTGCAGTCTAAGTACAGCTCTGAATGAAAAGTGTATTTGAAAATAGGTATCGTCACAAGAAAAGACCTCAATTTCATTCCCTAGAACTAGAAGCTAAAATAGAAATATTTCTAAAGAAACACAGTTTCAACAACTTTGGCATTTCATTTTTTTTAAATCCAAAATCCACCACTGTGATGAACACTCCTCTGATAGTTCTGCAGAGTATCTCCTGCAAGTAGCAGGATACACAGAAAATTATTCCAGCTCTCTGGGTGAATCTACCCAATCACCTACATCTTAGCAATTGAATGAGCTCAGGTAAAGCCAGGGTTATCAAATAGAGAAAGCTTAATTGATATAAAAGAAACTAGATATCCAATTTTATTACCTTTTATCCAGTCTGCCCCTACTCATCACTTCTTATTTATAGTGTCACTTTACAGAATCACAGAATCACACACTTTGCCTGTGTCTAAGGAGATGGAGAGATATTGTTTAAGAAAATACTGTCTTTTCCTCTATTTTGTGTATGCTCTTTTTTTTCTTTTTTTTTTTTTTTTAAATCATAGACATGAAGTAAAGCTACGGGATTTTTTATGAAATTCATTTTCTCTAGGCGATGATATTTAGTCTGCTCCCACAAAACCACCATCTTCTCTGACTGTAACTTTGTGATATCCCAGGTAAAAGGGACACCAGAATATGACAGACTCCAGCTGAGAAAAAACAGAATTCTTTAAAATATCAGTGAAAGTTTTGCTTAAATACAAATATAAAACCCCCAAGTCCCCCAAAGAAAATAAATCTATAAAAACATGATACGTTCCATACATTCCAGCTCCTCTTCCTTCAACAGAAGACTCACAAGAGCTAAAACCCTGCCCCAAAATCTAAAGTTTTTGCAGAATCAAATGTTTTCCAGGTACAATATGCTAGCAATATTTCCTTGACACATAAATGCTTATTTTGATTGCATTGCCCTGGAGTATTTTGAGGAAAAAAAAAAGTACTTACTATCTAGTTTCCACAAAAGTAGACCAGTATATGGTCCTTATGTCAGAGTAAGGAATAAGCCTTCTACTGTGCTTCCCTCTGAAACAAAACCAAGAGACGAGGGCTTCATGAGTCCCTGCAGTCTCACACAGTCACCTGTCTTCCAGCTTGTTTCTTACTGCTTTTTCTTCCTTCTTCCCTTTTGAATCCATTGATCAATTTCATCAAAAAGTGACCGATCCCTGAGGGTTCAAAAGCATCAAGATCCCATGAGTTCCATGAAAACAGGTGGCCAGGAGAAGGCAACCACATTAACACTCATTTAAAAGAGGGTTGAGGTTCAAGTTCTCATTACACATCTGAAAGCTTGTAAGGAAAGTTTCAGTGGAGACTGCACTAGTTCTGCTGCTCCCAAAGTGGTTGTTAAACATCTGCAGGGCATGCAATCGGAGGCCATCACTCCTCAGTGTGTAACTACAGCAGCTGATCCAAGTGGCTTACAAATCCTCCAAGGAACCTAACAGCAGTTAACATGTTTTAGAAGGCAACAGAGTTTGTGCTGTTCTTATTTTGCAAATGCAATTCACCAAATTTGCAGTGCACCTCACCACTCAAGGAGTTTCTTCACACTTTACTGTCATGGGAAAAGAAAAAGAATCACAACACAAACTACATTGACTTTCAGGCTACTACAATAGGGTGATTCTTTATCCTCTCACATTTGACATGGGGAGAAAAATAAAAAGAACCACAACAACACAACAAAAGAGTTCCTAAAGGGGAGAGTAATCTTAAAAGAGAGATATCCTCAAGGCCTTTGCATGAAATAATTGATTTGCAGAGTTGCTCCTTAATGTGCTTTTCCCATTTTTGCCAATTGACAATGATAGTGCTTGTTGACAGAATGGGATTTTTTTTCTTCCCATGTCAGAAAATTTGCTACTAATTCCTCTGAAATTAAATCATATGCAATGATATTACTACATTTTGCACACGAATAAATTGTTCAGGATATCACCAAAGGGCTTAGTCCTGGAGAAGATTTTCACCAGGCTGAATTACTGCTTACTGGTAGAGGTTTTTTTATTTATTTTTTATTTTTTAGCAGGGACTGCAAGAGTGTGTAAATCTGTACAGACATGAAGTTGTTCCATTGATACATCTGTAGATCTGTACTAGTTTATTTGTATAAAGCCTCTAGCTAAAACATCTTTTATTTCCTATGAGTGGGCAAACAGTTGGTTCCATTGAAGTACGAGAAGCAAGCAGCTGATGCTACAGGTCAAGCTGGATAGATCAGGGCATCTCAGCAGCTCTAGAGAACAGGCCAGAGCAAGTCAACTGGAGCAGAGGCAGGAGGCTGGTGTGGAATTCCAGGGAAGGGCCCCCAGGATCTGCCAACAAGGAATTTTCTTCTCCTTTCTAGTCCCATCTTCCACTCCTAATCTGCTCTGCTCCAGCAGTATCCTTTTCCACCTCTTAGGTATGGGACACACACCTTCAATCAACATCTTTTACTCAGAGGTGTCTGTGTTTGCATTTATACCCCTATATACCCCTTCTTGATTCTCAATCTCTAGTGCAACTCCCAGTCTTCCAAGTTTTGAGGAAAAGGGTTATAAAAGGAATTGGTGCTGGCAGAAAAGGGTCAGGATATACTGTTAAAAGAGGGACCAGAACCATAGGACTTCCTGCTTCTGCATCCCATGGGAAAGGGCAAATGATAGTTGTTGATGCTTGGGAAAAAATGTGAAGTACTAGTATTACTGTCAGCTATACATGTGACTATCTCATCCTTCTTTTGTGAATATGTTGTTCATGGTGAAACAATAAGCTACCTCTGAACACTTGCTTTACTGGTAAATGGGTGCAATATTTACTCAAAAAGTGCAAACAGGAAGACTGGCTGTCACAAGGTGAAATCATTCTGATGGTTGTACTAATCTAGTTCCAGAATATATAAAAAAATCAAGCAGAATAAAGTCTCTAAATACCACTAAAGCAAATAAAGCAAGAAAGCAAGCAAGAAAGAGGCCTATGACACATAAGTCACTCAAAATATACTGAAGAAGGATGCATATTTTAAGAATGAAAGGTTTGTATAGACAGTTGAAGGCTGGAAAATACTGGTAAGTTAGTCACTAGTTAAAGAACATGGTTCTCTACTCAGTTTTCTTCCAACTACAAAGAAAAACATATTCCTTTCTTGCAATGTCTATGTGTACAATATTACTCCTCATATGCACAACGCTCTTATTCCCACTAAACAACATACCTCATATTAGAAATACTTGCTAATGTTAACAAAACACCAGCAGTTTCCTTGAGAGGCACTGGGAGGTGCCTCTAATACTCTAATCCTAAATTACATAGACATCACTTCAATTTAATTTATGTAGGAGAAATGTCAAATGTGCATGAGACTGGACCTCCTGGGAAGCATTCAGCAATGTAGATGTAAGGCCCATGCCTGTTCCTATTTAATCACAGACATCCTTAGAAGCAGGGATGTGAAACTGAGTAGGGGTATTCTCTTGATCTTCACCTTTTTCCAGGCATTTCATCTGGAGCTGCCTTCATTTTTAGTGCTCATCTTACACATAGTATTGGTCTTCTAATGTAGTCTCGTGCAGCTCTGAATACAGCGTTTTGCAAAGAAAATTACCAGGCGGCTGTCATTATAAAGATCACAATAATGGGTCCCACTGATATTCCCAACTACTGAGAGTGCAGATGGCTGAACATTTGCACCGGACTCTTCATCGTGGACCCTGAGCGCCTCCCAGGCAAGCAAACAGCTAAATATATCTACATTTCCACCCCACCTCCTGCCTCCACACCCCTACAAGCACGTGTTTTTACACTGACTTTCTTCTTTTCTGTGAGGGGATGGTGTACTGTGGGGAAGCACAAATGAAAAGCCATGGTCTTTAAGCGTGATGTGGAGGTGGCGAGTTTTGTGGTGGTTTTGATCTCCTCCAGGCATTCCATAATCGTGGGCCAAGTTGCCTAGAGATCTTTGTCTCCCACCCTTCCAAGTCTCTCTGTTGCGGCTGACAGATCCATTGTCTTGGAAGCATGTAGCTGTCATGGGAGGTCATGATCTCCGAGGCGTGAGGCAGTCCCTTCCCCACTTTGGGATGGGCTTTGAAGATAAAAATGGTAAATTTGAACTTGGGCACCAGCACGTTTGATATAAAGCCTTCCCTTCTGCTCCCCAAGCACTAGTGCCAACAGCCAGTTAGCAGTGCAGCAGCGTGCCACAGATTATGATGATTATTATTAACATTATGTTTTAATAGCTGGGTCAGGGCCCACAGGGCCAGGGATAGTGCAAACATATAGTAAGTGACATTCGCTTAGCCAAAGCATTTACAGTTGACTTTTATATTCCTTCCGTTGCTTGCCATCAAAAACACAACAACAGCATAATGTCAACGTGGCACTTCCTTATAAATCAAATTGGAGGATGAAAACTGGAAGTTCGTGAAAGCAAATCCTTTGCAAACCAGTTAGAAATATAGATGTGAAGCTTACACCTGGTGCTGTATGATAAAATTGACAACAAAACAACACAACCCCCCCAGATATATATATTATACCACTGGCGTGGATTCTGTCTTCCTACATTATAACATACATAATTCCAGTGCACGTTACCCCCCTCCGCAAAGGGGACATAACGCTCATATAAGCACAGGCACACGGGCAACAACATTTCCTTCCACTAAACGAAGGGGCACGTGCTCTGCTGGTCCTGACAGAGCCCTCCCTTATGGTTTTCTCAAGAGACAGCCCTGCCACTTGCCGTGCAGCTTCAGCTATTTTCTTCTCCCTGCGCTCACGCCCTGCCATCCCCGGGTACCAGCAGCGTGGATTAGAGCTGCCTGTCAGCTCTCTGCCGGTGCAAGCTGACGGCGTGCTGGCCCCACTCCTGCTCCTGTTGGCAGGAGAAGCAGCCCTGGTTCCCGGCAGGGCATCCCTCTGGCACATGGCAGATGCAGGGCTGCCCTCAGCCTGGTGCAAATGGGCAGCCAGACAATGGCACCGGCTGGGTGCTCGTCCCGCTTTTTCTGCTTTTGCACTGAAATACGAAGAAAGCACTTTTACAGCAGTATAGCAGCATACATGCGAAGGACTGAACTGGTGCAACCATGCTGGAGTAAAGCGGAGTGAAATAAGTACAAACAATAAACTCTAAAAGGCTTTGCAAGACACTTAAATGCAATGAACTTACTTTAGCACTAAATCTGGTTAATGCTGCCTGCACCCAGCATCCTGCAGCTGCCTGCCACCCAGCCCATGTCAGCAGCTCCGGGTTCACCCCGGGATCACCCTCCATCAGATAACCAGAGCGCTGGGACGGAAAAAAAGCAAGCTGCAAAGGGAAGTGCTTGCACTCAGCCTGCTCTGAGCCACCCAGGACAAGGTGCAGAGCAATGCCTCTGCTGGCTGTATCACACACGGAAGCTGCTGTATCCCCATTATCAAAAAATCCTCCTTCCAGTACGTAAAAGAGACAGCATTTCTGCTCTGGGCGTCCTCCTGCACTGAGAGCCACAGATATACACATTAATCAACCATGCTACCCAAAACGTAGGCTACTGCTGGAAAGGCAACCTGTTGATGCCTTGTTATCCCAATGGGCAAACCCCATCACGTTAGGGAGAGCACGCGTGCTGCATGCCTATATCGCACCAGGGGCAACCTTGGGAGAGGGTGACTCTAAAAATCTTCAGCATACTCAGCTGCACCCTGCATGGCAGCATACAGAGGTCAAAGCCTGCCTCAGCCAGGTAGGACCGCTGCATCACGAAGCCTTGTTATCTGCTCTCACACCAGGCAGATGAGACTATGTCATTCCAGTAGGTAAGCGCAGTCATCTCAGGGACCAGTGTGGGTGAACTGGGAGGAAAGGAACTTTATTGGCATTGCTCATCCCTTGCTCACCCGCAGAAAGTTATATTTAGATAAACTGCCAGTCACTTATTGACATGGCTTGCAAAGGCAGAGATATGCTATCATTTAGCAATGGAAGGATTATTAATCGCAGTAAAACCAGAACAACAAGGTGCTCTATCATTTGCCCTCACCAATACAATGCACTTGGCAGATTAAGGTGGTTCAAAATGCTGAGGGAAACCTTACCGAGTCAACTAAAGCCTCCAGGGATGAGCACTTGTGCCCCCCTTGTGTTTCAAGATGCACACTACTTCATTATGAGGGGTTGGGTTTTGTAGTCTCTCTCTTTCCTTAAGTGCATTTCTACACATAGAAAGCTACTCTCAACAAAGTCCAGAGCATCGTTTTTCCCTAGCTGGGCAGTGGTTGAAGGTCAGCCTGAGATGAGAAATCCACATCACGACAAGAATTTGCAGCAGCAGCCCAAACTGAAATAACCTAGTAATTATGGTGGATCAGAGTTTTTGGCTGGGGGACAAATACTGTGGCTTTGGATTTTACTTTAATTTGCAAAAATATTAAAACTTACCATAGAAAATGTTAATGAAAACATAACGCCTATAAAAAATGATTGGCTTTTCTTGCCAGAAGAAGGGGAATAATACAAATTCAGATCAGCTTTGTTTGCATCAGTATCTATCAGACATGAAGGTCCCAACTTCTGTGCTTGTGCAGAATGGAAATGTTACTACTTGCAAGTAAAATTAAAAACAAAGAAATGTCATAAAAAAATTCATAGCTTACAAAGCTGAATTACTTGGAGTAAAAATTTGTCATTCCTGGTAGTAATGTTATCACATTTTATTTCAACTAGATTAGGTAAATTTTTCAGGTTAAAAATAATAATTAGTACTGAATTTTAGCTTTTAGGAATTAAAATATATCCATTATTCAAGTAATTAATTACTTGATGAGTAACATTCCTTGTAAGCCACTTCCTTGTATTATTGTTGTTTCTATTTTCTAACCATGCCTCGAGGATGCTTCTCTTGCTTTTTTATGGTCCGTGAGGTTAAAATGAGGTGTCTTTGGGTAGCCTGGGCTCAAGGGTTTTCCAGAGATGGGAGAAGACAGGAATTGTGACCCAGCATGGAGAGGGACCCTGGCACCAGGAGAGACTCCATGCATTAGTGGTTGAAGGGAACAGGATAACTATGTTGGAGAAGTGGAGAAAGAAACCTGACACGCAGGAGATGATGCCTTTTGTGATATCCTCATGTGTGAACAAAGGGACACGGGCAGCAGGGAGAGCTCCCACCTACAGCTCTCGCTGACCCACTTGTGCTGGCAGGGCCTGAATTTGTTGACCTTCGGTGTCTAATTCAAATGTTAACTAAACGCTTGGGCTGTGTTAGAGGAAGATGCTTGGAGAGCTTTGTCTTTTGAATTTCTATTTCGCCAACTTAGTTGGTTCAGTCCCTTTGGGTTTATAACACAGGCACTTGTGAAGATCAAAACTGCCGGACTGTAGTGCTAAAAGAGAGTATTAAAATGACTTCTTCCAATCAGAGACTGGGAAAAGGGATCATCAAGTGTTACAGAACAGGAAAATTAAGAAAAAAAAAATAGCTCAGATCTCAGCCATCACAGCACAATTTTGTTATAGTAATAAGTAACTGTCTTAGTCTGCTTTAGTTTAATGTACATTAGTAAATGCCAAAGTAATTTTCACAGGCAAAGTCAAGAGCCATCAATTGTTTGAGAAGTAGTCTGGGACTAGAGGGAATGAGCTCATCTGTCAAAGTACAGCAGAGAGATTCGAGAAGGAAATGAAAGAGGAAGGAAAAACATACAGAAAGATGAGGAGAGGTTTGCCAGAAGGACTGATATTCTGAAGTTTTTGGTTTTTCAGTTGTTAGCATCTTTCATGCACCTTCTGCTTTTTTTTTTTTTTTTTTAAACTAACTCTTTTACAGCCAAAAGTACTTAGGGAGTTTTTCATCCCTAAAACTCACAGCAGACTAAATGCTTTCTCCCTTTTAAATGGAGGGAGAAGGGAAACACAGGTGCAGTTGTTTGTTCAGGGTCCCCCAAGCAAGTCCCTGACAAAGTCAATTAACGTCTCATCCACTCAACCACGGTGCCACGCAGAGAAGGCACCTCTACGTGATGTGGGTCAAACTCATTGCACAAGCCATACCCAGAGATATTCTAAGACTATGCTACAAGACGAAGATAAAGCACAAGTAACTTTATTTCCAAGTATTCTAATTCTTCATCCTAGCTCAGAGCTTCAACTTGTGTCAGGGTTCCACCATCGTATGTTACATTTATGTAGATGTATCTTTCCATAAAATATACTGATGATGCAATATTTCCATTGTTAAGCTGTCAGTGAAATGTTGACCTTTGCTCCTTCTAAAACAAACTTTCCTGTCAATCAAAATCTTGTTACACATGGATACGACGTTAGACCTACGAATAACAATCTTGTTGATGGACAGCTCATCTGGCAATAACTGTTTTTAAATTGCCTGGAGTTTAAAGCCTTCAACAGCCAACTAACCACACCACACTATTACCTGAGCACTATATTTGAAAAACTACAATTAATAGTCCTACATACTGTAAGTTTCCCAGAGCAAACAAGTAAGCTGAAGAGTTGTAAGCATATGGGGCTACACCTGAAAGGTAGGGGAAGCAGAGAAAACGTGCAAGAAAGCAGCTGAAGGTTTGGCAGAGCTTTCTTCTCCACAAAGGTGCTGAGGTTAAAAACAGCAAGTTTTCAGCACATAACTATTACTGACTGATAGTTTAGGAAAAGCAAAAGGTGAAACAAATAGCAAAAGTTAGAGCCCCCCCCCCCCCCCCAAATGATTTATAAGCCAAGAGAACCAGTGACATAAATTAGAGCCATTTGGGGGGGGTATTTCAACTTCCACAAGCTTGTAGCTGTCACTCTCTAGGAGACCTCACACCTTCTTCTATCACAAAAGAAGCAGTAAAGAGCTAGCGCCACTGGTTAAAGTGTATTTACCACTCTGCAGCTCAGTGCCTGGCTACAGGCTCCTTGTCTTCAGGTTGTAGTGTAATCCTGGCTGGAAGGGATAGCAGGAGGCCTCTAGTCCAACCTCCTGCTCAGATCAGGGTCAGCTATGAGATCGGACCAGCTTGCCTGTGGTTTTATCCAGGAAGGTCTTGAGAACTTAATCGTTTTGCTTGAAAATTGTCTCATTACTATAGTAATTTCCTGGGAGCATGACTTCCAGAGAACTCTCTCTCCACAAAAATTACCATTTCAGAAAAGAGGGGAAACAGAGTAAATTAGAAAGGATACACTTGTTTGAGCTGATAATTTTAGCTTCCAAATAGATAGCTGTGTTTGGTACAATTTTGCTCTTTCTACAGTCAGAAGGGCATCAAAAAGTCTTACCCATTTCTCACTCCATCATTCATATACTCATACCTTTCTTATAGCTAATGAGGCTTCAGCTAACTTGCCAGCAATCATCCAGGCTTAGTGTTTTACCTCAAAAAGCTCCAGCGAAGCAGAACCACAGTTCTGCACTGGGACAAGGAATACTATTTCAAACTTGAAAAGTGGGCCCATGTGAACCACATGAGGTTCAACAAGTCCAAGTGCAAGGTGCTGCACCTGGGCTGGGGCAATCCCAGACATGAGCACAGACTGGGAGAGGAACTCACTGAGATCAGCCCTGCAGAAAAGGACTAGGGGGTTCTGGTGGATGAAAAACTCGACACAAGCCACCAGTGAGTGCTTGCAGCCCAGAAGGCCGACTGCATCCTGGGCTGCACCAACAGAGGGGTGGGCAGCAGGTGGAGGGAGGTACATTCTCCTCAAGAAACTGGCTGCTCGGGGCTTGGACTGGCGTACGCTTCGCTGGGTTAGAAACTGGCTGGATAGCCGGGCCCAGAGAGTTGTGGTGAATGGAGTCAAATCTGGTTGGAGGCTGGTCACAAGTGGTGTCCCCCAGGGCTCGGTACTGGGGCCGGTCCTCTTTAATATCTTAATCGATGATCTGGACGAGGGCGTCCAGTGCACCCTCAGTAAGTTTGCAGATGACACCAAGCTAAGTGCGTGTCGATCTGCTCGAGGGCAGGAAGGCTCTGCAGGAGGATCTGGATAGGCTGGACCAATGGGCTGAGGTCAACTGTATGAAGTTCAACAAGGCCAAGTGCCGGGTCCTGCACCTGGGGCGCAACAACCCCAAGCAGAGCTACAGGCTGGGAGATGAGTGGCTGGAAAGCTGCCTGGCCGAGAAGGACCTGGGAGTATTGGTTGATAGTCGGCTGAATATGAGCCAGCAGTGTGCTCAGGTGGCCAAGAAGGCCAACAGCATCCTGGCCTGTATAAGAAGCAGTGTGGCCAGCAGGTCTAGGGAAGTGATTGTGCCCCTGTACTCGGCTCTGGTGAGGCCGCACCTCGAGTACTGTGTTCAGGTTTGGGCCCCTCGCTACAGGAAGGACATGGACGTGCTCGAGCGAGTCCAGAGAAGGGCGACCAAGCTGGTGAGGGGTCTGGAGAATAAGTCTTACGAGGAGTGGCTGAGGGAGCTGGGCTTGTTCAGCCTGGAGAAGAGGAGGCTCAGGGGCGACCTTATCGCTCTCTACAGTTACCTTAAAGGAGGCTGTAGAGAGGTGGGGGTTGGTCTGGTCTCCCACGTGCCTGGTGACAGGACGAGGGGGAATGGGCGAAAGTTGCGACAGGGGAGGTTTAGGTTGGATATTAGGAAGTACTTCTTTACCGAAAGGGTTATTAAGCATTGGAACGGGCTGCCCAGGGAGGTGGTGGAGTCACCATCCCTGGAGGTCTTTAAAAGACGTTTAGATGTAGAGCTTAGCGATATGGTTTAGTGGAGTACTTAGTGTTAGGTCGGAGGTTGGACTCGATGATCTTGAGGTCTCTTCCAACCTAGAAATCTGTGTCTGTGTCTGATTGTCCCCCTCTGCTCTGCCCTTGTGAGGCCCCACCTGGAGTGCTGCATCCAGGTCTGGGGCATCCAGCACAAGAAGGATATGGGGCTGTTAAAGCGGGTCCAAAGGAGGGCCACAAAGGTGATCAGAGGGCTGGAGCACCTCTCCTATGAAGAAAGGCTGAGAGAGCTGGGGATGTTCAGCCTGAAGAAGAGAAGGCTCCAGGGAGACCTCACTGCAGCCTTTCAGTGCTTAAAGGTGGCTTATAAAAAGATGCAGAGCAACATCTTTAGTCAGACAGATAATGACAGGACAAGGGGGAATGGCTTTAAACTAAAAGAGGGGAAATTTAGATTAGATGTTAGTAGGAAATTCTTCACTCAGAGGGTGGTGAGGCACTGGAACAGGTTGCCCAGAGAAGCTGTGGATGCCCCATCCCTGGAGGTGCTCAAGGTCAGGCTGGATGGGGCCTTGGCCAACCTGATCTAGTGGGTGGCATCCCTGCCCATGGCAGGGGGGTTGGAATTAGTTGGTCTTTAAGGTCCCTTCCAACCTGAGCCGTTCTGTGATTCTATGACTTCACGAGTTCATCTTTCCCTTTGTCTACCACATTTATTCTCCTAGCTCCAACTCTAGTCCATACTTCAGGGCTGTGAAAAGGCCTCTTTAAAAAACTTTAAAAAAAAAAAAACAGAACATGGCTTCCTGGTTTGTTTTTCTCCCTCCTCTGCAGGCTTTGCAAATTTTATAGTGCTAACGAGGCTTTTCCATCTTCTCAGATGTAGCAGAAGACAACACTTCTTAGCTTTACATTGGAATAATGAATGTCCTTGGCCTCTCCAGAGACTAAAGGATTAGTTTCTTGGGGAAGACTGCACTGCTAAACTATTTCCTTGCACTGGAGGAGCTCAGCCATTGCTGAGTTAGTGGTAACCAGGATGTTACCGCTACTGGTTAACATCTGGAGCAAAACAGCCAAGGACTCTCTGAAGTTACTCAAATTTTACCTCAGTGTGCACTTTGCAATGACTTTGTGGAACTGCTAAGAAACTGGATTTGGGGGCAGTCATTATTATATTAGTATGGTTTTTGTTGTAATAAAATACTAAAGGTTGAAAATTGTTGAGTGCTCTTTGATATTACCAGATCTAGTCCTGCTTTTGTGCAAGGCAACAAAAAACGTGCTCCATCACCTACACCAGGAGCAGAATTGGGTACAGCCAGGAGGCTTGCAGGATGGATTTTTTCCAAACCTACTCCAAATGCTTTGCCACAGGTCTCCTCCTTACACACTTTCTTCCTTTCTGCAAACATCTTCCCTCCATAAAAATCATGTCTTGTATCTTACAGAAAATAAAATTCACATTTTTCATCAGGGCCACACCACAGGTCTGTATGATTTATAACTCCTGTAATTCAGGAAAAGGCAAGAGAGGAGGAATGGAAATGGGGAGCGTTATGGTATTATACATTCAGATACCATGATGTTGTTAAATCATTATTGTAAGCAGCAGTATTTCGATATAACATAAGAGATTCACTTTCACTTAAAAAATAAGTTTTTTATTAATGGAATTTTCTGATAATAATTAATATAATACACAATGGACTGAAAATGAGAAAAAATTGAACCCACAGAATGCGGTACCTGAAATATTAGAGTAAAAGTGTTGTTTTTATGGGTGTCGCTTTCAGATTTGGGAAATTACAGGCACTGTGATAAATATTTCAGGCAGTTGATTACAATGAAAAGTAATTAACCCAGCTACAACAACAGGTGTTGTATGGGGAAATGCTGGCTTTTATCGTGAAGTTGTGGGTGCATGTGCTAAGTGCGTTCGTCATTTTCTCCTTTCTTTTATTCAGAGAATGCCCTGGGGAAAGTATTCCAGTGCCAGCATTTATAGGATATAATGAAACCCCATTAAATATGTATCTGACTGCTAACAACGGTGTAGAGAAAGAATAACTATGGCTATGTAAAGCTGTCCCTTCAGCCTGCTTTGGTAGTACTAGTCCCATCTGATCTCCCTCACCCTGTACTTAACTTCTGGCTTTGAGTTGAGAGGAAAAATTGTTAATTTTGTGCCAATTTATTCCATTTTCTAATTAGCACATGCACACAAGAAGATTCAAGGCTCTTGTTGCTTTAACAGAAACTATAGTCCAAAAGACAAAAAATATCCGTAAGTCCCAATATGATTGTCTATTAATAATTAGGGTAAAGTGTTAAAAGGGCAAAAAGCAGCTGTTCAGATACGCTGAGAGCTAACACATAGCAGGTTTTAATCCTGATGCCCTTGTTCTCCCTGAGCCTGCTCCTGCTCAGGTAAGGCTCAGGCACTTGCAAGAGGAGGGTGCTAGAGGCTCTGTCCGAGTCAGACCCGCGTTTTCAGTGCTGTTTCTGCAGAAGTGACCCTTACTTAGAAATTGCCAGTGGATACACTGCAACCTTATTTCCCCCCACCCCGCAACGCAAAGTACTTGCAGAACCTTCGCTCTGCCCCTTGGATAGCAAGACCCCCATTCTTTCCCTTTCTGTAAAGATGTCTTGGGCCACCTTGGCTGCGGTGTGATGGGAAATGAGTCAGGTTCAGCAGTATAGTGCAGGATGTCCCCTGTGTGTATGTGGAGGGAGAAATCTGCCTAACTCAGCACTATCGTATGTGATAGTACAAGTGCCTAGAGGACAACACTGGAAAGGGACCGAGAATGGCTCTGCTGGGCATTACTCAACAGGAACAGGATTTCTCCATTCCAGTTTCCCTGTATTTTCGGTGGGAGAAAGGCACTGCCTTACTTCACTGAGCATTTGGAGCAGCTTAGACAGCACAGTGTTGATGAATAAACTCTCTGCAAACTCCCTGAACTGATAATTAGCATTTTCTTTCCCCTTCATGGGTTATTTCTCATTAGGAATACGTGGCAGCATGGAAAAGAAAAACATTAGTATAGATTACTATGGATTTCCTCACAAGTAATATACTTAGAAGTAGTATATTACTTGTGAGCTAAGGAAAAAAAAGGCAGAGAAAATGTATTTATGACAGCACTTGCTATTTTTCTCCAGTAGGGATGGATGCAGGGGATGTGTTTGCAAGGCGGGTTTGTCTAGGGACAAGAAGAACTTTCCCTCCTGAGCCAGTTCCATGATTTACGAGGGAAGACTTTTCAGCCTCTAAACAGCCTTAACAGCCTCTAAACATGCCCATAAAGTGTAATGTTCCTCCCATCGGAGGCTGCGTGAGTTCAAAAGTCATCTCCCGCTTGCGCGGAGATCACCACTGCCTCATAAACCATGAATTTACGGGGAGCAGGTTACATCCACTGACCCCCGGAGACAAAAGCTGAACCTGACATTGGTTATTTAATATCTTACTGACAAATGCAGGTCAGAACAAAAAAAAATATTCAACTCCAGGCATTTGTAAATCTGAACTTTTAGTTTTGTGAGTTTATTATTTTTGTGGTGTCTGCTGCATTGCTTCCCATGACCAAGTACTGTCATAAGCCTCTTAGTGGAGGGTAAAAAAAAAAAAGTAAAAAGAAAAAAGGCGTTTTCCCTATCACATACTGAAAGCAGTTCAAAAGAGCAACCAGCTGCATTAGACAAATATTAAGATGGCTTGAAGTCTAATACAGAGCATGCTTAAGCAGGCTGAAAAGGGAAGAGCAGACAAGGTGTGTCAGGTAGAGAAGACATTTGAGGGTAAAAATCCAAACCCAAAGCCCAGTACCACTAGCAGATTTGGGTTTCAATGCTAAACATCCATCCTAACCTCCCGGAACACGTAAAAGCAACTTGCAAACACACTTATCTTTCAGAAAGGGCTTCTCAGGAAGATCATGCCTTGACATAGCAAGATTGACAGATCATTTTAATAAAGCCTGTTATCTAGAGGATAACAGCTCAAGCAAGCTGCTTTTGCCTGTCCTGCTGCCTCTGAAAGAGCAGGGAGGAAGGCACCAGGGACAGCAATGTGACGAGAGAGGGGAAGTGAGTTGAGCACAGGAGGAGCCGGGCTGCTGCAAGAGTGAGTGGTGGGCACGTGAGGTCCTGGGAGACAGCTTCAAACCCACAAGCCCCAATGCTTCCCCAAGGACAGCAAGGACTTTTGAAGTGTCAGAGCAAAGTGGGCTTTTAATGACAGTAACACTAGTTTCCTTCAAGTGTGAGACCTAATAATCGTAACCTGTAACCCACTAGCCTGAGTCACAGAAGTCTATCTTGATCTTGTCCTGGCCAACTTAAACATTAGTATGAAGACAACTGAAATTCTAGTCTTTCCATTCATTTTTACTGACAACTTAGAAAAATTAAAACAGAAATCACAATAAAGACACTTGAAGCTGCAACATCACAGCATGGAAATTCAGGAAATAAGAGAGTTGAAGGTGCTGTTAAAAACACACTGCAATACATCCCTTAATTCTGTTAGCACTGACTGTTGGGTTTTTTCCCCGTAGGACGACTGCTTCACTTACTGCATGCAGGGATTGAATCAGGGCTCTGTAGCAGAAAAAAAAAAAAAAAAAAAAAAAAAAAAGCTGTTGCCTGTCTTAATGGCTGCAGAAATCGCAAGTGGTCTAGCGAGCAGTCAGGGGGTGGCAGAGTGGCCTTACGCTTCAGGACAAGCACCGCAGAGAGCTGCATCCTCTGCTACAAATGAGCTTAATTCTGGTTGGCAAGGAACCTAAGCAAGTTATTCACAGGTGGGATGCAGTTTCTGTCCCTCTTGGAAAACTTTGCTTCAGATGGGCAGAAAAGATGAGCAGCAGCAGCTGAAGCTGGAACAGCAATAGCTGGGGGCTTGCTATCCACGAACATCTTAGACTGACCACCCCAAATTAGTCCAGAGTTTAGGCATAAGTCTCCTTATTTCCCCTTCCTCCCTGCTAACAAACAAAAAACCCACACCACCCTACTGTCTTATCCCAAAGAAGAGTCCTGGAACTGAAGTGGTGCCTGGGAAGCACACAAAATACTGCAGAAAAATAGAGAAAAACCTCATGCAGAGATTAGCTGGTTTGTGTACAGAGTAAGATGCAGACTGTGTGCCATAAGTATGGGGCCAGCTGAATCACATATTCAGCAGTCAGTACATAAACAAAACAGCAAATTAACTGATGCTATTGTGTAATTGCGAAGAATAAATAATAATAATAATAGAAAGGTACCACAGACTTTGCATGTAAAGACACTGAAACTTGCTTTAGGAGTGAGTTATGGCAAAAAAAAACCACTATCATTATGCAATTGCAGAAATCTTTGTCTTTCCAACTTTTATGTTGCTTATAAAATACTTCAGCAGTTACTTTTGTATGTAATAGAGCATGTACAGTGCCTTTCAGATCGATGTATCAGCCCAGCTCCCATGCACAGGCAGTTGCACTGCTGCTGGGAAGCAACAGCTAGAAGGCTGCCAAGTGCACACAATTTTGTTTCACAGAGGGTTTTAGGCATCAGTTTATTTCTTAAGAAACTACATTTGGGTTGCTTTTAATTAATTACATGGAAATCAGGTCAATTCCTTTGGCCCAGGGTTTTTGTTGGTGTTGTTTACAAAAATAAATATATATTTAAATAACTAGACTGAGAGGCTGTTCTTTTGTCTAATTCAAGCCTTACTTTAGCCAGGCAGTGGCACACACATCTAGACAAACAAGAAGCACAGAGTTTGTGCTACAAGCTGTCAAGAGATGCTGAAAATGCATGCTTGGAAAAAAAAAAAAAAAGAAAAAGAAAAAAGTCTGAGGGAGTCTATCTGTAGTATTATTTACAGACAGGACAGCTGCACCAGTGACTCAAGTAAAACACCCTGACTAAATATAATCTGAAGCCAGAGATAAGTAAGTGTTTCAAAGATATGTCCCTACAACAGGCACATGTTTTGCTTTTCATGCATCACAATGGATGTCCCACATGAACTTTTTTCTTCTTCAGGTTTCCTCCAGCCCCCGACTGTCCCTGTCACCCGGTGCCAGATGGGAAGTGAGAGCTAAGCCGATCCACCTCTTTGTGGTGGAAACCCCCCGAGCTTCGGCTACAGGTTACTGAAGCCTTCATGAAAAATTCAGAGCTGGTATAACAAGCTTGCTGAAAGTAAAATGCATGTCACATTATCCACCCTCCCTTTTTGCTAGCGCTAAGCTGCCATTGCCAAGAGGTAGAAAATTCTGCTGAAGCAAAGTTGATATGGATATAGAAGGGGATAAACAGAAAGAAAACACCTCATTCATGTCTTCATTTTTTTATTTTACTAAAATTAGTACAGTGTAAAAAATAAACAATAAAAGAAAACAGAACATGAATTTAGAGGGACATGTGGGGGAAGGGGACACTGGAAATTGCAAAGTTGTAATTATTACAACATGGATGTATTTAATGCCTTTCTCAGCAGCTAATACCTTACTGCTGTTACATATTGCATGCTATTTATGAGTACTATACCACTTAAATAACTGAAACAATTTCAAATGTTAAATTTAGTGACTTTTAAAGGCGCGATTTGCTGTAAGAGGAGTAGACCAAGCAAAACAGCAGAAAGGAAAACAGCCCAAGTAGAAACTGGCTTTGTAATTAAGCTCAGAGTTTGTGTTCGTGCAAGTGCGAGGGGATGCGTGCTTACTGCAGGCTTCTCATCTCCATGCTCAGCGTTGGAGTGCTTGTAAGGAAAAAAATGAGACAGATGAGCTAGAGAGGCTGTACAGGCCTCCTGGTGGGATAAGCAAAGAGTGTGCAGGACATTGGTTCTTTCCTCATCAAGGTTGCAGCTTCCAAGGAAATACTTAGTCCCACATCCTTTTGTCACCCAATTCATGACTTTTATTCCTCGCTTAAAATGGAGCCAAGCACATCTCTAGGTGTCCCTTTGTGGAGGAGAAAGACAAATGCAGCATGTGCCCCCAGCTGCAGAAAGGCTCTGCATCCCTCTTGCCTTGGGGAAAGTGGCAGAGCCCAAACTCTGGTCCTCTGAAGAAAACACAGCTCCTCGAAGAGGCAGCGTGTCCTTCACATGTCAAAATCTCATACAGAGGAAGCACAGGCAGAGATCTCCATGGGCTTCTCACCACCCAACCAGAAGCAGTGCTTCTTCCATCCCAGCGCTAAGGGGAATAAGCTCTCAGCATGCTTATTGCAGCAGCTCTGGGACATAATGGAGCCATTGGAGAGATCACTAATTCAGCTGTTTCACAAATATTATTAAGTTACTGAGATCACAGGGTAAGCAAGGATCTGACAGCAGCTCCTCTAGTTTGAAAACTGGTTCTCAGAACATAGCATTACCAACAACTGATGATATTAACAGAAATCACATTATTACAGCAGAGAACAATCTCAGTTGTGCTTTAAACATTTAACAAATGTTAAATTCCTAAACATTGAGCAAATATGAGATTTTTCCTATCCAGAGGAATAAATTCAGGATAAATGCTAGGCTGATGGTTGGACTTCATCTTAAAGATCTTTTCCAACCTTGATGAATTCATGCTTGTTTTCATGCAAGAACTTTAATGGATCTTCAAGGGTCTATTGATGGAATAAACTGGGGGAAAAAATAAGTCTATGCAGAGATCATTTCATTTGCCACAGAAGGACATTTGTCTTTGAGGTGAAACAGCAAATGCCAGTGCTGCACTGCAGCCTTACATAGCACCCTGGGTCACGACTTGCAGATGTCCTACTGATTTGAAATGGCAAGAGTATATTTGATTACTCAGGAAAAAAAAAGAAAAGAGGAAACATAGCTGCAATATGGCAAGACCTTAATGTTGCTAAAAATACCACAAGACCATTAAACATTTGAGACAACATGAATACTGAGTGTAAGTGTCCCCAGCTCCCATGGTGGGGTCATCTGGGGACTGAAGGTCCAGGGTGAAGTCCAGGAGCACATTTCAACTCTTGAAGGCCCCTCCTCATTGAAGCATTAATTAAGTAATCATTTCTTGTGCCCCCCTCTACTACGATGCTTTATGTTTTGCTGCTCATCAGTTAAAAATATGATTACATAATATTACCTGATTATGTTATTCCTACCCTTGTGTTTCTTGCTCTGCCAATACCTTTTTGCTGAGAAAATGTCAATATAATAATTTATGTGGATATTGATAAAAAGCCACAACATAGTGACGCGTATGCAAGCAACTGAGGTCAGTAAAAGTGGTCTCAGACACATGGAGAGCAAAATCACAAAGGGTAAAAACTCATGCGACCACATCTTTCTTTCTACTCAGTACTTCATTGTCTTGCCAAACTCTGTGAACTTAAAAAAAAATAAAATAAAAATAAACTCAGATTTTACATGGTTTTACTCAAACATGAGGTCAGAAATGCTTGCAGCTGTTTCCCCAGATTAGGCCTCTTGTATTAGCGTTTTGTAAAACTCTGGCTTTATGAGTCATATTCAACTCTGTCATCAAATGCTGGTGAAATTACCTTAAAGGTATTAATAATTCACTGGTATTTTCTTTTATGGTATAAGAAGGCTTGTGACAGTTATGAATAACATTCAGTTTTATTTGCCAAGGATTTTTTTTCTTTATTTGCCCTTATCTCTATTATCTTACAACCTAATCTTCTGCCTACCTGTCCTGGCTACTTTTGCACTCCCTCATTGTTTACCAAATGAATAATTAATGGCTGATAACCTGCAGCCAAATCCCTCCCCGCCCATTTATCCTGCCTTGTCTATGCCATTTTCTTGTTTATTCCAGCAGCTTGGTTTACAGGCCTTGATATCACTTACATGTTTGAAAGAAAGAAATGGGAGCAAATAAAAGTATAGCAAGGTGAAAGTTCACGTTAACATGAGCTATAATACTTATCTGTTTGCAGGTCATTTCTGTAGCATTTGTTACATTGCAAAATTAAATACATCTAGCCTTATCTTCATAAAGTAATACAAAAACCCCCCAAGAACATCAACAGCAGCAAGAAAATCACTGCAAACGCCTTTACCAGTTTCCAAAAACACTGCTTGTCTCCCAGCACCAGGAAGGCCAGTCTTGCCTGCCTCCCTCAGCACGTCTTCCCACCATTCACAAGCCCCACTCAATTCTGCATCTCCCATGGCTCAGCAAAATGTTCCTGTCCCCCTACCACTCGTATTACCAAATTTTGTCAGTCAATGCACAAACAACAAAAAAGAGCTCCATGCAGGGATGAGCTTCCTCTTCCAGGCACAGCAAGAAAAGCTGAGGCTGAGGATGCTCATTTTGGCTTTCCTGCAATGACCCTGACTTCTGAAGACTCATTTTCAATTTAATTTTCAAGCTCAGCATCTAAACTAAGACCCAACCTTCTTCTTGCTTCCATTGCTTTGCACTCACAGCACTTTCATTCAAGTTGCAGGTGGGAGTCAGAGCCCAGAGCAATGACAGACTTCACTACAACTTCTCCCAGGTGTGCTCCTCTCCACCTGCACAAGCCAGCTGAAGTTGCCCAAGCTGCAATGAATGATAAGCAAAGTACATGTGATCTGGACTAAAGAGTCAATGAAATTCAAATACTAGGCACCCAGTTTGCTTTTCCAAACCACAGTTTGGCATCAAAGAGGCATCAGAACTTTGGCTGCAGCTGTAATCAGGAGTGTTCAGGTATTGTATTAGGGATGAATGTACATCAGTCTCATTTAAAGGTAATGAAATGGGCTTTTACATACAGGCTAATGCTGATGAACTTCATGTTGTTCACACAATACACTTTCAGTTGGAATTTTATGAACCTAAACCAGAAAAACATGTGCTCTTGATTTTGTTGATGGCTGGAGAAGTTAAGAAACACCCTTGCAGTTCTGCCACTGATTGATATCATGTAAACATAGTTACAAATCTTGTTCAGGTTAAGTATATATATAAATTGCCTGCATTACATAACATAATCTTACCAACAATTAACATGATAAAAGATACAAGTAAAATACAAAAAGTGAAGCTAAGATTAAATTTTGTTGTCTAAATTAAAAAAATAATTTTAATTTAGAGTTGACACTTTTCAAGGGAAAGCCAAATTCATGCTCCCCAACAAATAATAAAGAAGGTGCTCTCTCACTCACAATTAATTCAGGGCTTGCTTCTCTGCAATGCTGACCAGCTTAGAGGCTCAGGCTCTTGTATATTAGTGGCTCTTTCACCAACATGATGAACTAGTTGTAAATTCTCTGTATTCAACAGAAGGAAATTAGCCAAGCTGGCCAGAAGACCAATATTTTGAAACTTAGTTCGGTTCCAGTGATCATTCACTCTAAATTCAGAAAGAGATGTGGTTTCAGACAAGCCACCTTGGAGTTTCTGCAGTTAAATCTGCTTTGTGTTGTGCCTGTGCAAGGACAAAAATGGCAGCTCTGGCAGCAGCTGCCAGGCTCAGGGCAGATTGCGATAGGTCCAGAGATTGCCACCTCTCCGGGTCACCTCAGGCAAATCCAGAGACTCCAAACCATCCCTGGTGGGATTTCAGGGACTTTCACTGGGCTAATGATGGGCCTGACATCGGGGGCTTCCCCTAGAGCCACCCGCTTTGGAAGGCCTTCATAACTGCTAGGAGCTGAAGGCCAGAGGCCTTCAAGGCCCACGACCTTCAACCACAGCTGAGAGGTTTCCTGCAGAATTGTTTGCAAAACACACTACAAAGCAACTTTTTTTCCCCACCACAAAGTTATTTAATTAGAAAATCCTGACAAGTGTAATTGTTTAAAGTTTGGAATTAAACAGTGGAGCACTTGAGAGGTTTTCCAGAACAAGAGGGATGAAGACATGAAAAGTGGTCAGTGGGTTGTGAACACTTGGCACTGAGTTCTGGCAACACAACAAATCCCAGCTAAAATACTATTTCTGGTGTTCGTGAGGAGGCAACACCTAACTTCTGATGACTTCTACATCTGGAGACTAGGATGCAGTGTTTGGATGTTCAACTACGAGTCACGAGTTGTAGGCCTATTCCTGTCAGTACCACAGAGCTTAGAAAAGCAGCTCTGAGGCAGGCCCTCCATAGCTAACAAGGAAACGTTAATGCCCAAACTAGTTCAGCAGGATCCATAGGCTTATCTCATCCAAGTGCATAATGATACTTGTAGTTTTTGTACAGCAGGTGCTATGAAATACTAAAAAACAAATTTAAAGAAAATAGAGTGGAGCTTTGATGAAAAGAAAGGAACTGAACTGGAAGAAGGCAGAAAGCTTCTTGCAGTAACAGGTGAAGGAAACAGGTTGAGGAAAGATGGCATAGGTATATGGCATATAAAAAGTTGACCTTGCATACATTTTTTTTTTTTTTTTTAGGAAAGATACTGGGAAGCATGTGAAAATTTAAGGTGCAAGGCAAGGATACAGTTGGCATGAGGTAACTATGAAACTACAGCATGAAATAGAGGAGCAAGAGCAGAAGCTTCTAGAGGGACTTAAGAATATACAACATTAATGTCTGGGGTTTGGACTAGCCCAAAGGAAAATGAGAGAGAGAGAGATCCTGAGGAAAGAAAAAGGAATAACGATAGCTTCATGACCATATAATAAACCAAAATAGGCATAATTTACCTACCCTAGCAAGCAATTGGAGCATTTTTGTAGGGAAATCTTGTATTAAAAAAGTACAGTTGCTTAGTTTTCCAGGTAAATCCAGCAACTAAACATTTATATTCTCTGCATTAAATATAAAATAAAAGTAAGTAATGATGAAACAGCACCTGAGAAATTTAATACTCTAATTCTCTCAAAAGGCCTTTCTAAAAAGATTTTTAAAGACTTAGTTGTTAAACAATTTCCACTAATGAGACCAGAAATGTACAAAGACATTTTGAAAAATTATATCCACCTGTTACACTCATTGCTTTTTTTTGTATTCATGCTGTTGCCAAAGTATCTGAGAAATAAAAGTAACATATCAGAAATTTGCTTATTTTTTTCCTTTTTCTTTGTTATAGAAGTTTTACATAAAGCTTCAAAAGGAAATTCTTTGTGTTTTATTTCAGCCATAAAATACATGATACTGTACCATTGAAATGCTACAAAACACATTTATGATGTGCTCCTATGTCCTTATGTTACAAGGCTAAGACACGTTCGTGAGGCAGCCGAACACACACCCTGTCGTGTATGCTCAGTTTTTATTGCCTACTCAAAAAACATTATTCTGAAAAGAAAGGGAACTAATGCCAAGAGAACCCCAACCTGGATAAAACTCATGTCAGCTAAACTTATATCCAAAATACAAGTAAATCTGAACTCTGACTCTCTATGCTGGAAAAATATGTAGCTGATTGGCTTTTCCATTCGGCCACTTTGCTTCCCTCTGTTGCAACTGGGACTAAAACTTTGATGCAGTTATTCAATTTTTTATTTTATTTTTTAAAGGCATGACTTGCCACTTTTTCAGGCTGAAAAATAGCATGCACACACGTGCGGATACATGAATTTTCATAAAGACACAGCCATGGACTCAGCTCAGTACTGTACACAGGGCTCTGCCTACCCTCCCGAATCCCCATCTGCTGACTGAATAGGTATTCATTCGTGTAGGGGGCTTTTGAAACACCCCTTATGGCTGCATAGCAAAGGGCAGGCACCCACTACAAGCACCATTGTCTGGGAGCCCTCTGGTAGAAGATTCACACAGAGCTGCAGGAGCAGCCCTTTCAATGGGTAGTTCACGCGCCAGGAGAAATTGCTGTGCTGGCAAATTAACAGTTATGCCTGCTACAGAAATGGGAAGGAAGTAAACTTCTAAGTAAAGGAGATGAACTGTCCTATTTTGCCTTTATATATACACATATATTTATCTATGTATTTATTTTGAGCAAGGATCTGTCTCATATGATCCATGAAACAGAAACACCCCTGAACATAAATGTACTTTGATACATACATGTATTTTAAGTATCTAGCAAGAGATCTATTTTAATTTTATTTTTATTTATCTATTTATTTTTGTAGGTGGATACATATCTTATGACCTAGAGGATCACCCAGTTTTCAGAAACCTACATGGCTAAGATGAACTTCTGCAAGTTTCTCTCAACACACACGGTGAGCTGGTGTTTCATGAAGTGTGAGGAAGCTCCTCAAGGCCCCGATTCAGTCACCTCACCTCCTATAATGTAAGAATGTACCTGAATCAAATTAAGTGCATAAATTATCACAGGACATTCAAAGCCAGCATTTGCCACCCTTACCTGAGAGTCCCGAATGAGGCACCCCCATTTGTTTGTGTGAGCAGGGCTCTGCAGGCCCCACAATGCACATGTGAAAGTCACCAAACCTAGAAACACAAAGCCGAACCTCAAGGTCCAACACCAATGTAAAACACACGATGATTGTTTTATAACATCACCAGCGAGGGCTCTTACTTCTTGCAGCGGATCTTTGTTTTAGATATGATGGATAGCTTGTTTTAATTCAGTTTATGGGCACATCCTGTGCACTCTTGCACAGTTGAGTAATCCCGTTCAATTCCAAAGGCTTATTTATGAGCACAAAGATGACTTACAGTAATAAAAAGCTACACCCTTGTCGTTCCAGCGCTCACCTGCTTACTGGGAATGTTATCATAATACAAACAATGAAAAAAAACATCAAACTCTGTTTTCAACCATGTCTGAGCAAAGCACAGCTATGCAGAGAAGTACAAACACGGATCCTATCACAGCTTCCAATTCCTGCATCAGCTCAAGCTGTGAAGGAAGTTTTACCTACAGTTCTTCGGAAAATGAAAAGTTCTTGTTTCACCAAAGACAGAAGTGTCTGCCATTGTTTCTTTCATAGGAAAGAAGCACATACTTTTAAAAATGCTATCAGCATTTCTTTCTTTCTGATTTTATATCAGAACAGAATGCATATGCAAATAGCTTAATTTCATCTGGCATGCTTCATTGTAATATAATTGCAAATTCTAACAGATTATAGATCTGCAAGCTATTTTTTTTAATAAGTCCTCGCTTTATCTTTTATTTTCTCTCTTGTACCTGTTGATGCCAATATTTTTTATTCCAGCCAGCGTTATGCCTCTATGGCTCTGTCTTTCTTACTCTTCATGAAGAACAGCCCTCTCTTACCCTCCTTTTCATCCCATTTGCTTCTCATGTCTCCCTGCAGAAGGCAGTGCTCCAGCTAGGCACAAGTTAACATCCTGGGGTAGGGACACCTCACAAGGAAGTGGATATCAGCCCATCATGAGCTATCGAGATTGCATCTATCTACACAGAGGCAGTTCAGGCAGAGGCTTTTGCCAGTATAAATCCATTGGGGTTGTATAAACAGAGAAGGACCAGGGACAACGAGGTCTGGAGAAGCTGCTTCCTTGTGATTAGCTGAGCTAATAAGTTTAAAAAAGACCCAGACTTCAAATGTTGAGCTTCAAAGAAGGATCAGATTATGCAAAATTTGTGGGCGATATTTCAGACAAAAACATTGCTTTGCATCTACCAACTGCATCCTTTATTCAGGCTTTGAAGACTGCTGAGAAAGAAAGCCTGTTAAAGAAAGAAGAAAGCAAGCTAAGACTTTGCCTATAACTCCA
This sequence comes from Cygnus atratus, assembly GCF_013377495.2. Taxonomy (NCBI): domain Eukaryota; kingdom Metazoa; phylum Chordata; class Aves; order Anseriformes; family Anatidae; genus Cygnus; species Cygnus atratus. Next base: position 9,659,460 of record NC_066365.1, read on the forward strand.
CAGCTTACCCATTCAGTGCAATGCGCTACACCAGCATGCCAGTGCCAAACAGGGAGACACCAATGAAGTCCTTCCCCTGATTTGTGTCACCTGCTAACACTTCCTAGCTGATGTTAGCTCACAGCAGAAAGCTGCTGCTTCGTATCAGTTAGCAGAGTGGGGAACTGAGGAGAGCAAGGAGAGACTACCTGTGATTTCAAACATCTGTGCTTTATTCATTTGTTTGTGTCAGATTTTTATCTTGGGCTTATCAGCTCTGTGCTCTGAAAATATGATCCATGACACACACAAATGATTAATTACTAGTTATCAGTCTTCGTGTATCTCCTGTACTTCTTGTCAAAAGCCATCCTCTCACCAGCCTGCAGGACTTTGGCTTGGTGTTTTTTTGATGAGCAATATAGTTAAATTAAATCAACAAACCATAGATATCTTGATGGACAGCATTCCTAAAAATTCAACTGTCTAAGATTGATACTCTGAACAGTTGTTACTCTGTTACTTTGTTGATACTCTGAACTTTGCATCTTTAAAGAAAAAGAAATACTCAGAATGAAATGTTTTGTTTCATATAAAAGCTCATAAATAAAGTGAATACAGAGTAATATAGTCTGTTTCTTCAGCTATATCACAAAGAAAAGTTTCTTTCACAGTTTATAAAAAGACAGTCAGTAGAGCTGAGAAGAAATTACTAATATGTAGCCTGTTTGGCGCATAATGAGTCAAGCTTCTATCCTGATTTTGGCTGTGATAGAGTTAATTGTCCTCCTAGTATGGTGCCTGTATGGTGCTGGCTTTTGGATTTAGGATGAGAACAATGCTGACTGCATGCGGATGTTTCAGTTGTTGCAGAGCAGTGCTTACACAGAGCCAAGGACTTTTCAGCTTCTCACACTGTCCTGCCAGCGGGCAGGCTGGGGGTGCAGCAGGAGCTGGGAGGGGACAGACCCAGGACAGCTGACCCCAACTGGCCAAAGGGATGTCCTATTCCATATGGCGTCATGTTGGACAATGGAACTGGGGACAGTTGGCTGGTGGTGAGCAATTGCACTGTGCATCACTTGTTTTGGGTATTCCCCCAACCCCCCCTTTTCTTCCCTATTAAACTGTCCTTATCTCAACCCATGAGTTTTACTTTTTTTTTTTTTTTTTTTTGATTCTTTCCCCCATTCCTCTGTGGAGAGAGTGAGTGAACAGCTGCATGGTGCTTAGCTGCCTGCCAGGTTAAACTACAACAGCTTTGCATATTACTCAGGTTTTATGGCTATAGATGCTGCATGGAATAAAAATACAATGATTTGAACAGGGGCAAAAAAAGGTTTTCACCATATATTTTTGTAGGAGTCTGTGTTAGCAGGAAGGAAAGAAACAGGAGTCAACGACCAGGGGGTAAATAAAACTAAACTTTTAAAAAAGCAAACAAACGGGTGAGCAGACACCGAGCCCCCCCCCCCCCCCAGTCCTCTCCCGGGCAGCTCAAGGCAGCCGAGCGCATGGGCGGCGGTACCATGGACAGCGCTCCCACCGCTGTGGGGAACCAGGCACGGGAAAGCCATAAAATAATAATTCGGGGGGTGTGTGTGGGGGGGAAATAATATATATATAAAATAATAAAATAAATTGAAGTGCCAGCCAGCAATTCGCCAGGAGCTGCGGGATCAGCCTGCTTGCTTGGCACCCACGCGACCAGCGCGTGTAGGACCTTTGCGCAGCCGTGTTATCAAATATTCCTTTGTGCAAAGGTTTCCGCCGCTGGAAGCCGGGATCACAGCTAGCACAAGGAGAGCGAGCCGGGAGGGTTTGTTAGCCCTGCTCCGGGCTTTTTATGGCTATTGCTGAATGGGTTTAGACTTCACTCTGTTGATTCACCTGCCTCAGCAGTTACCGTGTTATTATTAGGTAGGCGCAAAAGCTGCGAAATTCAGTTGCAATAAAACGTAAATAAAAGTTTATTGCAGGGTGTGTAAATCTAAAATTTTGAATTAATCAAGAGAGCAGCTTACAGGCAACTTCAAAGGCCATCTTATGTTGTTACACTTAACTGTGTGCTATCAGGTACAGTAAAAAAAAAAGTTAAACACATTTTCTTTTGGCCAAACTATTTGTCCTGCAGGTTGATGCTGCAAGAGGGAACACTGTGACTCCTCCCAAGTTTTCATTTCAGTCATACAGCATACCCAACACAGGAATTTCTTATTAGAAATTTTGTATCTGAAGAAATTTTGTTTCTGAAGGAGGGATGCCATTAAAACTTGTTTTTCCCTAGACAACGTGATGCTATAGCAAACTTGAAACAGCAGTAGAGGTGATGTGGATCTGCTGACACTGAAGTTCACTAGTTTTTCCAGAAAGCTCCAAAAGTAGAGCTAATGACTTTAAACAGCTCACTACATGCCAGATGCTAATGCTCTTATTCAAGCCAATTTGGTATCGTCAAAATCGAAAACTGAATTCAGAGGTACAATTGGAAAACACATAAAGCCAACCAACAAAACTATCTGATGCTTCCCATTAGTAAAACAAAACATTTCTTGCTCAAATGAAAGATTTTTCCGAGAGTATCAAGCATTAAGGTTTGTAACGTTTACAGGAAACACAAACTGAGGCTGATAGCAAGTGCTCCACAATTTTCGGTGGGTTATGGCAGTACCCAGAACTGTCTGTCTGTAATTTTCCCTTTCACTCAGACAGATAGACACCTCAGCTTGATGCTGTTCATTTACATTTTACAAATTTTATTTTGAAATCCATCAAAATTGACACTTCCATGAAAAAATAAATATTTAATATATATATTTTTTAATTTAAATACATAGCTCTGTCAAGAGATGACAAGCTATTTGTTTCCAACATTTGCTTCAGGCTTTAAAGAGTTTTATTCAGCCTACCCTCCCAATCCTGCGTGCAGACTCTGGTCCTGCACCACACCAGGTATTTCAGGAATCTCGGGGCCACATCCCCACACTATTGTCAGGATGTGCACAGAGAATAATAACTGTGACTGCAAAACACACCCATCGGTATCACTCCAATATTTCTGGAAATATGGAAGAGGAAGACTTTCCTTCGTGTGCCAAGCAGCAAACTGCCACAAAAATAAAGGAAAACCTCTGAGCAGTCAGCAGCTTTTGAATACCTGAAGCCTGGATCTAGATGCTCACCTTTCATTTTTCCTGCTTCCATTTTGGGGAATAACTTTTCTCACTCCCTGTTTTCAGAACATTTGAAGTTATGACCACAGAATTGCCAAGGTGCCACAGGTGACAGCAGCATCTGAGTAAAGTGAGCTCACCACTTGCTGACCCCAAGGTTACAGCCAGCAATGCTCCTCAGCTTTCACCATCTTTTCCAACAGGCAAGCCTTGGAAACCCTAATGACAATCCAGAGCCCTTCTGTCCCAAAACCAAAATTTGTTTTTTTCAAGCCTTTTTCAACAAACAGCTTCTAGGATGCTTAGCAATGCAGAAAGGAATGAGGTTAATTAGACATTTTGGGAGCTTTCCCCCAAATAATAAAAGCGTAACTGATTTCATCCAAAGGACTTGTCATGACCAGAAAAGAACCCCACAAACATTTGCTCTGAGAGTATTTCTGTAAGAAATTTGGGTAAGCAGAGCAACAGAACAGCACAAGTCTACCTGTATTTATCACGGTTTGGCTACGAGCACTGCAGCAGTGGTAACTTAGAAAACCAAGAGATATTTTTCCTACCTGAGATGTGAGTGAGGCCTGGGGGTACTTCTGCATGTTCTGCACACCAGGCTGTGCCTTTCCTCCTTGCGTGCTCCAAAAAATAACCTCTGGCTGGCGAGGAAACTCCAGCACCTAGTGCTGCCTGGTTTTGTCTATCTCACCTCCAGGTGCCCCTCATCAAGCCTGGGGAAGGAACAAGCCACAGGTTGGGAGAATGATTTTGCCTGCAGAAGCCTGCATCCAGTTGTCATCCTTCCCAAGGTGTTTCTCACGTGTAACAGTAGTCTCTACCACTTCCACCCTCTCAATCCACCCCAAATAACAGGGTAAATTTGGGATAAGGCATCTGCTGTGCAACCTGCTTCCCAGGGCATTGGGAAAGGGGGCACGGCCTGGGTGAACCATCTCTCTGTGGGAGAAAAGCAACATCCCTTGCATGGAACAACGCCTCACCGCTGGAAATATTTTGGAAGTGACTGGAAAAAAGTACACGGTGCAAGAAGCATAAGGAGGCACACAGCGTGTGCTCCAAGTCACTTAATGCTGCTGGGCCTCGTGTCCCCTGTCACGGACAGGACAACGCCTCACCAGGACACGGGGAGCAGCTGTGGGGCTGAGAACTACACAGACAGGGACACTGACCAAAACCTCGGGCAGGCTCTCAGCTCTGCCATCGCTGTAGGGTTAAGCACGTAGGTGTGGGAGTTATCCAAAAGTCATCCTGGCTGTCTTGCCTAGAGCCAGCATTTTGAGGGAGACTTGTGTTACCACCGGGACTTAGTTCGGCATTAGTACCGGCATGGGAAAAATCAAGGGAAAAGACAAAAGGAGCATGCAGGTAAAGACAAAACACAAACTAAAGAGAAACTTTTCCCAACAGCAACTGAACTCGCAGGAAAAGCAGCTGTACGGAAGCACTCGGCCCCCTGCCCGCTGCCTTTTTACCGTGCCTCTTTACCAAAGAGCCCGGTGCCCGCTCCCCCCTTGCAAAAAGCAGACTTGGGAGGAGGATTGCTGCGGCAGGCAGTACCCGGGGCTGCCAGAGGAGCAGCCCTGCCTCCTTTCACTGCTCCCGGCCAGAAGCGGGGCGGCCCCGGAGCCGCAAGGGGGGGGGCCGGGGCCGGATCCTGCGCGCATCCCGCCCCGCAGCCGGCAGCCACCGGGCCCCGGCAAAATATTGACTGTAGATAAGCGAGGTTCTCGTTTCTGTCCGAGCGTTATTATTTCCTATTATTTATTTTTTTACGGGGAGCAGGTGATGCCGCTAAACCGTCCCGGGCTTGTTTCAAAGCGCGCACCTGAGAGGGGCGTGGAGCGGGGAAACGCTGCCGCAGGAGCATCCGCCGGTGAAGCCCCCGAGGAAGGAGGCAGGGGAAGGGAAGTTCCCAAAATTTCAGGAGCAATCCCTTCCCTCCGCCGGGTCTCTGCCCCTCGTACAGCCCGGGATCCAGCTGTGCCGCTCAGCATCGCACAGGGACAACACCACCACCAAAAAAGAAAAAGAAAAAAAAAAAAAAAAAGCGAACAAAAACGAACGCCAGAGATCCTAAAAAAAAAACCCACACATAAAAGCAGATATGGGTGGTTGGAGATGAAACGAGACGCGCTGACCCCGGCGGGTCCGGGGGGCTGCTTGTCCCCAACAGATCCTTTAACCCCCTCCCCTCCTAACCTGGGGTACGGTGCCGGTGGGCTGCGGGGTTTTATTTCGGCGAGCCCCCTTGTCATTAAAGGGACACTTTGACAAGTTCGTGGCACGAAACCCAACCGCTCGGGAGGCAGCGCTTGGGGAAAGGGTTAACCCGGCGGCCGCGAGGCGTATGAAATGATGGTAAATTACCCGGCGCGTTCTCCCGGGGAAGAAATTAGACTTCAAAAGGGCTGGAGCCCTCCTGAATATATATCAAGCAGATGGGCTGATGCGCTGTCTCGCTGATGTGCAGTTGATTAACCGCCCCATAAAAGTGCAGCAGCCCCGCTCGCCCGCGGCGGGTGCGCGCCGCCGCCCGCCGCTGTCCCGGGCACCCCGGCGGGAGCGCGCTTCGGTGAGGGGCAGGGGGAGAGGGGGGCGAGGGGGGGAAAGGAGGAGAGGAAGGGGACGGAGGGGAAATGAGGAGAGAATAAGGAGAGGGGAGAGCCGGGGGAAGAAGGAAAAAATTAAATAATAATAAAGGAAAAAGGGAAAGGGAAAAAGGAAAAAAAAGGAGGGAAAAGGAAAAGGAAAAGGAAAAGGAAAAGGAAAAGGAAAAGGAAAAGGAAAAGGAAAAGGAAAAGGAAAAGGAAAAGGAAAAGGAAAAGGAGAAAGAAAAAAAGAAAATGAAAAGGGAAAAGGAAAAGGAAAACGAAAAAGGAAAGAGAAAAGGGAAAAGGAAAGGGAAAAGGGAAAAGAAAAAAAAAGAAAAAGAAAAGGGAAAAGGAAAAGGAAAAGGAAAAGGAAAAGAAAAAGAAAAAGAAAAAAAAAGAAAAAGAAAAAGAGAAAGAAAAAGAAAAAGAAAAAAGAAAAAAAGAAAAAGGAAAGGGAAAAGGTAAAAGAAAAAGAGAAAGGAAAAGGGAAAAGGGAAAGGAAAAGGGAAATGGAAAAGGAAAAGGGAAGGAAAAGGAAAAGGTAAAAGAAAAAGAGAAAGAAAAAGAAAAAAGAGAAAAAGGAAAAGAAGAGAAGAGAAGAGAAGAGAAGAAGAGAGAAGAGAAGAGAAGAAAAAAAGGAAAAGAAAAAAAGGAAAGGAAAGGAAAGGAAAGGAAAGGAAAGGAAAGGAAAGGAAAGGAAAGGAAAAGAAAAGAAAAGAAAAGAAAAGAAAAGAAAAGAAAAGAAAAGAAAAGAAAAGAAAAGAAAAGAAAAGAAAAGAAAAGAAAAGAAAAGAAAAGAAAAGAAAAGAAAAGAAAAGGGAAAAGAGAAGGAAAAGAGAGAACGAGGAAAGAAGTGGGGGTGAAATGCAAAATCTCTGCAAGCAGCAGCAGGGTTTTTTCCCCCCCAGCCCCAAACCTCGCGCTCCCTGGCAGAGGGGACACAAACACCCCCGGTGACACCGAGCGGGGGGCAAAAACGAGCCGGGGCGCTGCAGGAGGGGCTGGGGGGGGGGGGAGTCCGGGGAGGCTGCCCCGTCCCGTCCCGGCTGCTGCACGGGGAGGGCAGAAAGCCCCTGACACGTCCTGGCTGGACTCCCAAAAGCATCCCCTGCCTTCTGATAGCGCTTCGGGAGAGGCAGCCTGGAAGCGGCCAAAACCGAGGGAACCGCGCTCGTCGCAGCCGCTGCCGCACGCCCTCAGCTCCCCGGGGGGGGCCGCAGCTCTGCAGAAGGACTTTTCGGGGACTCCCCCCCCCGACAAACGAGTCCCCGAAGTGTGTGTGTGGGGGGAGCTTTCCGCCGGCAGCCCCCAGCTCCGCAGCGGGGCCGGCAGGGGGGTGCCCGCGATGGGGAAGGGTGGCGGGGGCTTTGCTGGCCCCGGGGGGGGGGGGGGCCACCACCGGGTGACATTCCTGCGGGGGGACGGCAGCGACCTGGCGGCTCAGCGCCGCCTTTGCAGCAGGTGCAAGACCCGAGCATCCCCGGAGGGTGCAGCCGGGGCTCTGCCGCTCGTCCCCACGCGTGTGCGAACCCCCCGTCCCTTTTTGTCCCCCCCCCCCCCCCCCCCCCCCCCCCTTCCATCGGCTGCGGCTCCCCCGGGTGTGCCCGGCCGTGCCCCGGCGTGCTGCTGCTGCTGGCCGCCACCGCGCTGCTGTCGGGGCGGGGCGGAGCGGGGCGGGGGGCTTGAATGCTGGCTGTTGTTGCTCGGCCGGGGCTGTGGGGGGGTCGGCAGACGAGGCTGGGGGGGGCACGGCGGAGCTCCCCGCGGGTGCGCAGCCCCCTGGGGGGCCGCCTGAAAAGCCGCGGCGCTCACCAGCTGACAACGCGTGCTCCGCTCCAGACACGGCGCACCGCGGCCGGGACCGCGGCCAGCCCCAAATCCACCCCCCTCCTCCTCCTTACAGCCCCCCCCGACCCCCCCATTGTCCGCCCCTTCGCATTGTCCGCCCCGCTCTAATTAAGAAACGCTGCCTTCCCCCCCCCCCCTCCCCTTCCCTTTCCCCTCCCCGGGGGCCAGAGGTTGAGCAAACAGCAGCCGGCGCGCTGCGAAAAGGCAGCGAGGAGCTCCGGGCACCGCGCTGCGAAAGGGGACCCCCCCCCCCGCGCCCTCGTCCCCTGTCCCCCGTGTGTCCCCCCCCACCACCACCGCCGTGGGGGGGGCACACGGCCCCCGCTGCCCCCCACGCGTGTCCGGCGGGACACGGGCTCACACGCACAAAGGCGACCGCCTCCCCCGGAGGATACGGAGTGTGCAGCCAAAATTTAACGCTCGGGTAGTGCGCTGTTTTCAAAGAAAAGCCCCTAAAAAAAAAAATAAAAGAAAGAAAAAAAAAAAAGCGCTAAAACCCCACAAAGCCAGGGCCCGGCGGGGCCGGTGCGCGTCCCCGCTCTTGTTCCAAACTTTGCGCTCGTCCGTGCAAAACAAACACTGTCGCGGGCTCAATAAAGCGATTTATCCATCTTCATTACTTAAAGAAATGTTGTCTCTTTGTTTGTTTGGGAGATATTAAGCATGCTTAGCTTGCAACACATAGTTGATTCCTTCGCTAGTATCTTGGATACTTGGATCCGACTTTGGAAGGTAGAAGCTAATTGCTAATAATGGAGAGAAAGGAACCAGCCAGCATAGCGGGAGTGGCCTGGCATATGGGGAATGAGCAGCCTGAAATACTCAATATTCAAGTTTCCAAAATATTAATGAGATTATAGCAACCTGCAGCTATACGTTACAGCTTGTTAACGGAGTGAGAGGGGGGGCTGCCAAGCGGTTGTTATGCAAACTCTATGGCTGAACCTGAAAATGGAAATGCGGCCGGGTATCTCTTTCAAAGTGTTAAAAAAAAAAAAAAAAAAAAAAAAAAAAAGACCCTCAGACAACGAAAGCTCCGCCGTGGCCGCGAGGACCCACTGCGCTCAGCGGCCAGGGCGAAAGGGACCCGCTGCGGGCGGCGGGGGGGCCCCTTCCCGACCCCTCTGCGCTCCCCAAATTGCGCCCCCGGCTCGTTGGGAAACGAAACGAACCCAAACTAGCTAAAAACGGGCTAAAACCCCCAAGCTTTCCCGGCGGGTCGGGAGGGAAGGAAGGGACGATTCGGGAGGGAGGTGACCCCGGGGCTGAACTTTTCACCCGGCGGGACCGGCCCCCGCCCGGCCGGCACGGGGTTATCGCGGGGCAGGTGCGCGGCGCTGGCACCTGCGGGGACCGGCACGGCTCGGCTCGGCTCCCCTCTCCCCAAAAATCCTGCAGCGAGAGCCGCTCCCCCGCCCCGAGCCCCCCCAGTTTCCCTGCCCGCGGCTCCGGGGACCCGCTGTGTTTTTGGTGGGGAGGCTTGGCCGGGGAGGGGAGGTGACCCAACATCTCTTCGGTTTGTGTTTTTGTTCGTTTTTTTTTTTTATTTGATCTCGAAAAATAATAATAATACATAAAACAATGGCAGCTGGCTGGGCTAAAATTAAAATAAACGATTCTCGTCGTAGAAAAGTTTTGTTAAAAAAAAAAAAGGGCAGAAACAGTAGCAAACACTCCGTAATAAATAAGTTTCCTAATACCACAAAAGCAAAATAAGACGGGACATGGAAGTTTGACACGACAAAACCGTTTTCGTTTCTCAGAGCGCGCGTTGGGGCGCGGCGGCCGGCCGGAGCGCGGCTCCCCGGCTGGCGGCCGGGAGCTGTCCCCTTGCAGCCGCAGGATAAAGTGCTTGCGCCGGGATCCCCCCGACGGCGGGCAGGAGAAGCCGCCTGCCCCCGCTCATTGCGGGACGGGACCGCATGGGGGGTGCTGGGGGTCGGTGCGTGCGGCTGGACGTTGCGGGAGGGGCCGGCGGCGGCTTCTCGGCACTGGGAGCTCTACGGGCGGTAGCTAGACATCGGAATTAAAGTACAAACGCGGACGGGGCGGGTGCGCCGCCCAAGAGGAGCCCTTCCCGGGGCGCCCCGCGGGGCCGCCGGCGGCCAAGTCCGTGCTGGGGCGGGCGGCAGCGCCCTAGCTGGCCTCGTCCGAGTCACTGTAGTGCGAGCGGGGCGAGAACTCTCCGTCGCTCCGGTGGGAGCGCGGCGACGCCTTGCTCCTCTCCTGCTGCTGCTGGTGCTGCTGGTGGTGCTGCTGGTGGTGGCCGGGCTGCGGCACGAGGAGCGCTGGGGACGGCGCTTTGGGTCCCAGCAGGGCGCTCTCCGGGAAGGACGGGAAACGCAGCGGGTCGAGCGGCACCGGGAAGCCCCCCGCGGCCGGCGGCGGGGGGAAGCGAGTCCTGCCGTGCCCGTGCCCGTGGCCGTGCCCGTGGGGGGGCGGCCCGGACGGCGGCGGCCCCGGCAGCGCGGCCCCGTCCGCGGCGCAGGGCGGCTCGAAGGGGGCCCCGCGGGGCTCCGCCTTGCCCGGCGGCGGCTCGGTGGCGGTGGCTGTGGCGGCGGCGGCGGCTGTGGGGCCGTGCAGCAGCTCGGCCAGGGCGCTGATGTAGATCTGCGCCATCTGCAGCGTCTCGTACTTGGAGAGCTTCTTGTCGTTGTTGAAGGAGGGGATGACATTGCGCAGCTGGTCGAAGGCGTGGTTCAGCCCGTGCATCCGCCGCCGCTCCCGCGCGTTGGCCGCCAGCCGCCGCTGCTTCTGCACGCCGCTCACCTGCGGACGGACACCGGCACCGCCGCCACCACCGCCCCGCGGCCGCCCGCCGCCCGCCGCCCCCCGCGCCCCGCCGGGGCTGCTCCCCTCCTGCCCTGCTGCCGCTGCCGCCCGCGGCCGCCCCGCCGCCGCCTCGTCCTCCTCCTCCTCCCGCAGGCAGCGCGGCGAGGCAGCCACGCGCGCGGCGCAGCACACGCCCAGCCAGCCGGGGGCGAAGCCGCAGCCGGGCGCCTCCAGAGCCGGTCCCAGCCCCAGCAGCGGCTCCGCCGCCACCGCCGCTTCCCGGCCGCCCTCGGCCCACTCGGCGGCTCGCGGCAGGCTCATGGCGACAACGCCTCAGCGCGAGCCCATGGGGTCGCACCGGCGACCGTTGGGCGACGGCTGGGCGGCGGTTGGCAGCGCGCGCTCGCCCTGCCGCCCCGCGCGTGGCGCCCGCCCGCCCGTCTCCGGTGTCGGCCGCGCGCCGCGCCCCCCTTTAAGGCGGCGGCACGCGCCGGGGTCCCGTCCCGCGCACGGCCCCCGCGCTCCCCTTCCCTCGCGCCCGCCCTCGCGCCGGTCGCGTGTCGGGGCGGCCAATGGCGCGGGGCGGGGAGGGGCGGGGGGGGGGAGGCGGCACGCGCGGCGCCTGACGGAGCCTCACGGAGCGCGGCCGCCGTGTGCCGCCGCCACCCCCCCCTCCGCCCTGCGGGGCTGCCGCCTGATGGGAACCGGCCCCGAGCCGTCCCTCCGGGCTCCGTCCCCCCGGGAGGGACGGGAGGTGGCCCCGGGAGCGCCTCCCGCAGACAGCGGGGTGGTTTCGGGCAGACGAGGGGCCGGCGGCTGGCTTGCTGTGGGGTTTCTGTGAGGTGAGGCGGCGGTGAGCTGCCCTGTCCGCTCGGCTCGTGATTACTCTGAGGCAACGCCTCCGGCTTTTTTATTTCTTTTCATTTTTATAATTGTGGGGTGGCCTCCTGGCACAACCAGAGCTCACGGTGGGGGCTCACTCCTCTCCACAGCCCTGTGGGAACTTGGAGACCAAGTCCCAGTTTGCCTGCGAGAGGGCACCCACGAAGGAAGGGCTGTCCTCACCTCCTCTGAAATAATAACATTTCACTGAAAGCCGCACCGCTCTGTGCACACGCAGACCGCCGCTGCAGGCCCGCTCGGAGTCAAAGTCAATGGCAAAGGGGTGGTTTGTGCCGGTGCCGGGCTCAGCTCCGCTCCCCCAGGATAAGATAAATGTAAGCGGTGAAGAACTCCTGGGGCTGGCTGAGCTCATTTTGTATTCAGCGCTGCCCGGCCCTTTTCTCTCCCCTTTCTCCCTCTCTTTGTATGTTCAAGCCTACTTGAGTTTCTTTTTTTCCTTTTGTAGGAGTTGGTTCTTTTGAAGCGGTTCGAGGCACGCCCTGCCGCAAAGGGAACTTCACGGGAGTCGGAAACACAAGCACACCGGTCTGAAACGCTTACTGTACAATAGCAGGAATGTAGGAAGCCTTGGAAATGAAGCTGCCCTCTCTCAGAAAAGTGTCAAAGCTTTCAGAGTAAAACAAACTGGACGGATCCCGGTATCTTTATGCAGATTTCCCTCCACCCCCCCAGGCCGGTTTAGGCAGCAACATGGGGTCAGGCACATAGATGTGGTACAGAAAAACAGGTTACAAAAGGGGGGGGGGGGGGGGGGAAGGAGCAGGGGGGAGGGAGAGACTTGCAAAAAAAGCCTCCTCTATCATTACAGCCAGAGACACTTTCAAAGCACACAAAGCACGTGGGTCAGCCCTCAGCTTAATTGTACTCAACAGTCTAATTACTCATTCAATCACGTATCAAGATCAGCAGGCTGCTCGGCAGGCATCGCCACAGATTAGGAAGTATCTCATTCCTGCCTTGCCCCACTTCCTCCACGCATCTCCTCCCTTCCCTTCAAAAAAGCCAGGAGAACCCTCTCCATGCCACTCCTGGCCCGGTGAGCTGGTCTTTGGGCAGTTCAGTGCACAAGCAGGTAGAGAGCACATCCTCAGGGTCACCGACCAAAGTTATGAACCTCAACCGCAGCCTGCACAGGTCTCCAGCACTGGGATGGCAAACCCAATCCAGATCTCACGAACCCTGAATCTGTGGTGAGCTGCAGCAAGTACGTAAAGACACTGCCCAGCCTGATGCTTTTTGGCCTCACCTGCTGCATCATTGGAACAGTCACCCAACAAAGTGTTAATTGTCACATTATTCCGAACACGGGAGCTTAAAGCAGATCAGGGTCCAAGAAGTCCCTCCAAAGACTCCCACTATGATCAGCACATGGTACTTTACTTTCAAATGTGTTTTAAATATGAATCAGAAGCGATGACTGTGAGGAACACAAAAGCCCAGGTATCCAGCCCATCACTGCAGCCTCCGACACTTGTGAAATCTGCCCTTTTCCACTTGCTTTTCACCCATGGGTAACGAGGACCACGCTGCCACCGACGCAGACATGCCCCAGGTCTGCAAAGCAATCTTCCTGGGTGGATCACTGCAAAATGTCATCTGCTTTGAGTACGCGAGCACCCACAAAAGTAATTCCTGCTTCCTGGTGACATTTGCCCGCATAAAGATCTGGGGCAGAACCACACTCGGGGCCTAATCTGCCCCCAGGAGACGTGCAAAGCATCGTTCAACAATACTTGCCTACCCCCTGGGGCCACTGTACAGCATAATGCATTCAGCTTCATCATATAATTGGAAATCTTATCTGGAGAATTTATACCTATGTACACTTTGCCCCTTTATTTAAGATGCTATAACTGTTGCTGAGAATTTAATTTATGCTAATATTTTTAAAATAAACTGCATTCTATTCATGGTCAGGAGCTGGCCTGACGTGTTTCAATCACTGAGTGTTTCAATCACTGTTTTAAACACTTTCTGGCATTGAAACTGCTTGGCAAGGAATTTCCTCGAAAGCTGCTAAAGCCCTTCAGTCCTTGCTAAGTCTCTGAGAGTTGAGACACTTAGCTGTGAGACTCATTCATAACAGGCCTCCAGAAAACCAAACCAAACCACAAAGCACCATCACACAGGCATTTTCAGGGGCTGTTTCCCTAGGTGGTTTGGAAGGAAGCAAGCGCTCGCCGCCTGCCCTAAGCTCAGAGCCTAGCCACGGCGATGCAGAGGGCTGCATTTGCTTGGTTTTGTGCTTCCGACAGTAACTGCAACCCAGAGACCCAGCAACAGGTGGAGACTGTCAGGCCAGCTCCTGGATTAGGGTCTGCATTACGGAGTACATGCCAGAACTAAGCGCTGGGGGAAGAAGAGGGAATGGCTTCAGAAAAATTATACCCTGCACAGCATTGGAAGGTTTTTGTTGCGATGAAAAAATGCTTTAATGCAATAAAACTAGATGCACTAGTATCAGGCCCAAGGGATATGTTCGTGTCACAGGCTTTATACCTCTGCATAAATTGATTTAACTTTTTATAACTCTATTTCCTCACATCTTTAATAGTGATCTTATTCCAGATTCAGTTTGCTTGCCCTCTGCAGCAGCAAGAACTTTGCTAGGCCTGTGTGTGCTCACAAACGCTACCCACAAGTCCATATCTCAGTCACTTGAAACGAGCAGCAACAAAACAACCGTCTCCCACTTAAGACACCACATGTAGAAAGTGTTTTAAAAACAACTGCTGTCTAGCATGCTGCTACTTAATACATTTTACTAAATCCCTTAACCAAGAAAATGACCACTGCCATCAAGTTTTAGTATAAGAACAACACTTCCATCTGGTTTAAGATACAAGAATTAAGATCCATCCATCCATCCACCCTCCCACCCATTCATCCAACATCCACAGAGACAACATATTCCCTTCAAATTACATCTGGTCAGCTCCAGTTGCTCTCAGTGGACCTTGCACAAGAGCAAAGGGAATATAAGTACTTCAGATTTCTAGGCACAGAATTGCTGGCATAGATTTGTTGTTGTTGTTACTGTTAAGTGATTGCCAGACCATTCTCTCTTTGTAGGCTTAACCATTGCACAGAGAATAGTTATAAAGATCTGCTCTGGGAAAAGAGTAGAACAATAGGGTTGGATTACAAAGTAAAATTTAGCTTGCAGACACTCTGTGGAACAGTGGTAACATATTTCAGTGGAGAAGTGGGAAAAAATAACAGTTGACATGTCAGCAAGAAAAGAAGAATCTGGCATCTTATGTCTGCGTTTCACCTCACCAACAGCGTTACCAGAGCAGTAAACTGGGAACGCAGGGGGCTGCTCGAGTCGTACAGGGCCTTGGATAAGGGGCCTCCACATCCAGGCACTTCCAGTACCCACAAAACTCCTGGCACATTTGGAGTCATGGAAGCAAAAATAACACAAAGAAGAGCGGTCCCTCTAAGGGACAAAAACAAGTGAACAGATGCACGCAGGTGCTGATCAACACTTACATCAGTCCCCCAGATTACAGAGTATTTCCCCACAAAAGGAAACACCTGTCAGCCAAGAAGAACCTACTTCTCCATCCACAGGAGGTCCTCAGCCAATTCTGTTAATCCCTGAGAGCAAAGAGGTGTCCAGGAACAAGTTTCCAGCACTGTGCAGCTCCAACTCAATGTTCAGAAGCCACTGGTGGGAATGGCTGCGAAAACCAGCCCCTCTGAATGACGCCTTCATCTGTCTACTGTCTCTTAAATTAGCATGCCTTAAGTCTTAAGAATTTTTAAATACTTGTTAATAAAGTAGAACTAGGATACTAGTTGTACTAGTTCTTTTTCACTATGTGTCCACTCTGACAACTGACCGCCTCGGTAGAGCGTTGCTTGCAATACGTGCCATGGATGGTCTCATCACTCGTGTTCAGAGACAGAGATGCTCGGTGACAGTCCTTGAGCTCATGCAAAGCGGTTCTCCTGTGTCAGCAGGCTTGCAAAACCCTCTCTGTGGCAAGACCTGTCCCTCTGGCATAGCCTGGAGTTGCAGTTCTGTTTGCCCTGAAGCTGGAGAAAAGCTTGCTATATGGCTCGTAGGCACCGTTATTCCCAGGATGTTTTCACCTTTGTAAAAGGTTCAGGAGTTCCCACGGGGAGAGGACTACCTGGTGTCCCATCCACAGCGTGCGAGACCCATGTCAAGGCCAGACACAGCCGGTGGCCTGCTGGGGCCAGGCACCTGCGAGCTGTCACCAGTTGCCCCCAGTTTCCACTGGGCTAGCTGTAGAGTGCTTGCAGCCCACGTAGCAAACTGTATACAGGTCACAGAAACGTATAGCGTGAGAACCTGCGTGGCTTAGCTGTGGAGGGAGGGAGGGCACAAGCACCAGCCAAAGCAGCACACGAACACCACGCAGCAACAAGTGCTTTGCCAGACAAAACCCTTGCATTGCCACACACCCCTCGACGCCCTGCTAGGACAGCACAAGTGAGAACGGCAGGATTTAAGTGAAAATCATGGAAGTGATTACACTTTTCTCGTGTGAGGGCAGCGGGGGCTCCTGCCTGGCACACGGCGTGTCACCTCGAGCCTGGGCGCCGCCGCCAGCCCCGAGCTCGGTCCCTGCCCGGCCTTGTCCCCCGCAGCCCCCCGGGCGGGTTGTGCGGCCCGGGGCCGTCCCCCTGCGCACAACAGGTTGGATATTGTAGGTGTGGGTTATTAAAGTGTCCCCGGCACAATGGCGGTCTGTGTCCCATTCGCCACGCTTGGGCTCCCCTTTGCAAAGCGCACACAAGAGGTGACACGCCGCTGGCCCCCGCCATTATCCCGCCGGCATAGCGGCGCGGGCCGCCCGGTCTCCCGGGAAATGGCGCTGCGCGGACGCCCAGCGGCACCGGCGGGGACACCGCGGCCGCGCACGGCTCCCGCACGGCTCCCACACGGCGCCCGGGGACGGCCCCGGCCCTCAGCAGAGCCCGGGCGGTGCCGCAGCGACACCCGCTGGGCGGCGGGGGAAGCGGCGGCGGAGCCGTGACGGGAGCCCTGCTCAGCCCCGGTTCCCCTGAGGGGCCGCTGGCAGCCATGAGGAGCTCCCACGGCTGAGGAAGATCCCAGGGTGATGTCCCTGACACAGCCCGGCCTGGACGTGCTGCTAAGGCACGAGTGAAAATTTAGCCCCTTCAGCCTGTTGCTGCTTTTGTATAAAGGTTTACCGGATTTCAGACAAAACTCTGTGAGGGAAAAGTGTCCAGCTAGGTGTTGTACATAGCGAGCAGTCTCTTGGGGTTTGGGGCTTCCGACTACAGCAACAGAGTGCTGTAATAGTGTGTTTCACCCCCCCCCCCCTTTTTTTTTTTTTGTGGTCAGCACACACTTGGGAACATGAAGGGAGATACATACACGAAACCACTGTGCCAGCTGCTTTCTTCCACAGCTTCAACCTATGAAACAGGAATTTGTGCATGTACTCCAAGTTAACTTCTACTTGTGCTCCATGTTAACCCCAGCAAATGACTACATACCACAGTATACCATGACTATATACCACAGTAATAATAACCTGCCAGCACCAGCTGTGAGTTTAAGAAGGAAAGCTGCTTGTATGTGCCAATATTTATGGAATAAGTATTTAGAAATACACACATCGTTTTTCCCTTTCTAAACCACTCTAACAGGCCTAGTGTAGATTTGAGTAGGCCTGCGTTTGTCGGATAATGCAACAAGCCTTTACTGCTGAAGACTGCTTGAATAGATTTGTTAAAAGTCAGCTTTACAGGTGTATGACCTCTCCTTGTACCCATCTTTCACCTCGGTGTAGGAAGAACAAAGCTCCCTGTGTCCCATATCAGCTGTACCTTCAGTATTGCAGCTATCCTTGCAGGATTTTTTTTTGATCATGTGAAGTGTTTTTTTGGGAACTCTGTTCTTCGAGGAAAGAGGGTGGGGAAAAGTGAGAAAAGAACATCACCTGCCATCCCCTAGATCTGCAGAGATATGAAACCAATCCAAGCAACAGCAGAAATGGCTCAGAGAGGCCTGTAAAAGCTGGAGCAAGACGGGCCACCTCAGTGTTGCCTAAGCGCTGTTTCATAAAGCAGCACGTCTTTCTACTACACTATATCAGTTTCTTGCGGTGGGTACTATCATGCTGCAGAGACTTTTCCTTAAAATTGTGTCAGGGCGTGGGAATAGCAAGCAACCTCATTATGAGCATCGATCACAGTATTTGCTTGCTTTCTCCCATTGCCGTGCGTAAGCAAAAGGATTAATTAGTAACAACACAGGTCAATGGTGATTGCTCCTACTGTGGTCCGCAGCAAAGAGCCTTACACAGGGACTATTCAAAACCAAACCAGACTGCCCCACAGTGCATTTGGAAAAGCATGTCCATGACCAGTGGGGAAGAAAAGCCAGCTTACCCACAATGGCAGGGCTGCGATGTGCTCACAGAGCTGCCTGCTCCCCCTTTTTTGTTTTATTTCCATCAGGCACGTTACATTTACTGCCTCCACACCAGGCTACCAGGCAAAACGCTTGCAGCAGCGCCTTCTGCCCGCCACTGGGGTGGTCCCTCTGCAATCGAGTAAGGGGCATAAGCAGCACCTCTGAGCCTTTGCCCCACCTGAATCTACCTTTTGCCGCCATTCAATTTCCTACTTGTAGAAGGCGCAAGCAAGCAGCTGAAACACAGCTTGCCCAGCCGCAGAGCACTTACCTGGAGGGCTGTTATGCCAAGACAGTAGAGGGCTGCAAAAGCAAACCTGCCTGTTACAGATCTGCATGGGCTGTGCCTGAGCCTCCAGAAACCAAGTTATTTTGCTGTCACACTGGCTGCAGCATGGGCCAGAAGAATCAGGAAAGCACCTGCAGCTCTGTGATTGCTTGGGGAGCTCAGTGACTGCCTAATGAAGACAGGCATGTGCCCCCCACCCTTCGTTTATTAATTAACAAGTTTATCTTAAACTCCCTTTCTTACTTTATTTGTATCTTGAGGGAGGTGGTGGTCAGACTTGTGATGACTGATAGTTGGAGTATTCCCTGCTCCAAACTGATGATGCAGCAGCAGAACATGGGATAAGGGATTGCTGTGGAATGTCAAAAAAATGAACAGCTTTATTCGCAACACCATCAAATCGAGCTACCACCATTATCACAACGCAATTAAAGCTGCTTTAAAAATACATATATATTATTATTAGTATTATTTATTATTATTAGCAGGCCACAGCACTCTCTTGTACTAACCTGGAGACTGGCTTGATTGGTTTTCAGAGGTCTCATACCTTGTTCTCATCCCCCCTCCTCTGCCCCCATTGCCCTCGCCACCTTGGTGCTGATCAGGAAGGTACTGCAAATCACTTTGTAGTCATTAATGCCACCATAGGCAGCTCTTTCTGTGAATGAACCCTCAGTTGCTCAGTCTGGCATGGCCAAAGCCTGTCCAAATTATTGAAATACTTCCAGGTTTATTTTGTCCCCGTGCTCAACCCCCCCCCCCCCCCTTTTTTTTTTTTTTTAAGAGGCCAGAATTGATCTGAAAAATGGTGTCTCTGCCCTGTGAACGGGACAACCATTGCCTCTTCCCACTTCCAGCCCACGTGAGTGGTGCAAAACCCTCCTTGGTTCCTTGCTTTCCTCTCTTTTCTCTTCCTTCCCTGAGGAATCAGGGAGGAAGGTTTTATTTTCCCCCTTACAGCAGTGAGCTGTTTCTGAGAAGCTGGGTTCTTGCTTCTGTCTCAAATTTCCTGTGTGACCTGGAGCCCTGTAGTTAATTACTTTAGAATTCAGTATTCTGGCTGTAATATTTTTGTTCCTTCTGATGAACGTTATAGAAATAAAGTCTGTAGTACATGCAAAGTGTCACACCGTTGCGATGAATGGGAGAGGGGGGCAGATTTTGAAAATCTTGACAGATAGTAAATTTATTTTTATAACTCTGCCTCTTGAAAGGTAATTCTTCGTAAAATTCATGTCTCCTGTAATTTTTTAGGGTATCTGTGAGGGTTTTTATGGTTAGGAATTCATTAGGCCATGAATCACTTTACCTGCACTCATCTTCCTCGGGAGGCTTTGACTTTTGGCTTCATGCACAGTACCACGTATGAGACATGACAAGCTGGTAGGGTGATGAAGTGATGAGTTTGCAGTTGCCCCCTGGTCCTGATGTGTGGTGTGAACGCATGTATTCACAGCCTCGTGCTTACCCAAAAGATTTTCTATGACTCATTCTTAGGAGCAGATACTTGATTTTGACATTTATTTCAAAACAGCTCCACAGGATAAAGAGGAAACACAGCTATCTGGGCCGAGGGAAAAATGGGTAAAGTCGGGCTGTGTTGGTACGACACCTTTGTTGTTTCGGAGACTGTTATTTCATCACCTACAACAACAAGTGTGCACATGGGAAGCTCTTTTACTTTTCAACCCATCACCTTTGTGCAGATTTGTGAAATTTATTCTTATACTTATCAAACTTATCCAGCATGCCTTGCAGCCCAGCCACAGTGGGTGTGCCAGCACAGAAAAGGTGTCTTTACATTACTTCGCAGCATCCCATGCTAGTGTGGAAGGAAGAGAAAACATTTCTTAAAAATCTAACATATTTAGGGAAACCTATATTTAAAGCACTTTATTTTGCCAAGACAGAAGGGAAACCCCTGAGATGTTGGCTCAGATCACACCACGGCTGACAGCTATAATCATTCACTCGATTGCCACAGCAGGACAAGTTTTTATCTCCGGGTAGTGAACTGTGGGTCAATAGAGTGACCTGACCAAGTGAGTCATTGAAACCAGATTAATATGCTTTCTGCTGCTGCTTGCTTTTCCGCATGTAGCTGGTACATCAAAGTGGTTGTTACACTGGAATCACCAGGCAAACAATTCATATTTATATACATCCGGCTGGTATTACCAGTGGATCTACTGCAGCAGTAAAGCTTGACAGTCTTTAACACTGTACTTTTACTTCACTGGCTTTGTATTTGAAGACAGGGAGGAGCAATGTCACAGAGTTCTCCTTAACACAGCCTCTTATGAAGGTTAAATAGGCTGTGGCTGTTCGCAGGTGTGATTGTGAGCATAAGTGACAGGGACAACACCTATGTTAAATGCAAACTGAATGACCTGTCATGCCTGAAGTACAGCGCTTCCCAAGAAGTCACGGTGACTTTACAGGTCAGGAATACCCCAAAACTAAGGACCCCAATCGTGCAAGTGTTTTGCGGACTACATGAATCCCTACTAGACATATTGTAATATGCCTATAGCATCCTGTTGCTGGGCATTTAGTGCCCGTTGACATACATGCCTATTGACACTAGTGAATAGATACCTTTAAATTTTATTCTCAAGTCACTTTCAATAAGCTAATTTCCTTTATAATTTTACATTAACCTGTCTTCATTTTTTTTTTTCTAATGTAGCAATGAATTGAGAACTCCTTCCACTGTGTTTTTTGAAATTATTAACAGAGATTCCAACATCCTCTCTCCTGAATGCCTGCTGAACTTAATAGAAAATGGTAAGAATTCAGGTATTACTCAGTTAATGACACATACTGAATGTGAAAAGCCAACAGACAAACAAATGGATGCTGAAAGTTAAATCATCATGACTTGCTATTGCGGTATATCCTGCAGGAATTACTAATGACTAGGACAGTAGGTTTAACATGTTAAAAATCCTTACGGATTGAGAAGGCCATAATGAAATACAGGCTAAATAGTCTCACATTAAAACTTTCATCAAATATAAGAGCAGAATATGCCTAGTGTCATAGCAAACTAACTTCTGTGTAAATAGAGATAGCAGAATGTAATTCTGTAAAACTAACGTCCTTGTTCCAAGAACATTCTTAGATTACACCAAAAAGAACAGAGATAAGGCGCAGTATTTCCAAAAATCATGTCCCTTACACGTCCGTGCCAATGAATTCTAAAATCATTCTCTAAGATGCTACGTTTCTGAATTCCAATTTCAAGTGTAATTAACACAGATCGTGGTGATATTCATGTGCTCACTACACAGGAAATAATGAGACAAATAGATGGCGATGGTGGTGTAACTTGCTGTAAAAGCTGTTTGTAGTCGATGTGGGTGTTTTTTCTTTCTTTCTTTCTTTTTTAAAAATCTTTATTTATTTATTTCTTTTTCCAGCCAATGAATTGTGCAGCAATTTCTGGTATGGCAAAAACATTCAGGGGCAGATACCTGCCACAGATGGAAAATCTCAGAGTACTCAGCATTTAAGCAGGAGAAAACACAAGTTTAGAAAACAATTTTATTAGACAAATTATTTAGACAAATTATACACAGAAAGCTCTGCCACTTGTAACTGAGGCCTCCAAAAAGTGTTTTGTGTATCTGTATAATAGGCAACACATCAAAATAGGCCTATTTTAAATATCGTACATGGTTAACATTTTTTTTTTTATATAACTAAAATCACTGCAACATCTGGTATGTCCCTATGTAGCTTGTTGGAAAGAAATTTTCTTTTTTTTTTTTTATTTTAATTTTTGCTCAGAGGTGTGGATGAGTTCATGAATGTTACAAGGGGGAAGCAAGTTGTGCATGCTTTTAGACACTTGCTACCCTGGAAACAAAATGGCCTTTTGCACAATAAGAATTTGTTCTGCCTTACACAGTAGACAATATTTGAAGATTTAGTACAAAAAACAGTGACAGTACAAGATGCTCCCCCAGAACAGAATTAGCGTCAAAATAGAATAGATTTGAAGAATATACCTTTTAATTTATCCTAAAGCAAATCACATAGGCTGATTCATATTAATCCTAGCCAAAGAATGAGTTAGGTTAAAATAAGTGTATGGTTGCATTAAAAACCAAACCAAATAAAAAAAAAATAATAAAACAAAACAAACAAAAATGAAACCTTACAGGATAAACTGCTTGCTTTCTACTTAACTGCATCTTTAGTTTTAAGGATTACAAATTGAAAGCTCTTCCTACATTTCTAACAGGTAACAGTGTTACTTTAAAAAGCTGGTGCCAAAACAGGCACTGGTTCTGCTCTCACTGCTGTTCTTTCTCTTGTTCTATACAGTTGGCACTAATGTAAAAAGTATGTAGCTCCTCTAAATCTAACTTAACACACAAAGGGTTAAAATGAGCGCCTGTTCATATATATTTTTCCCCTTCAAACAATATGTAATTATAATTAAGGCCACATCAGTATTTCTCAAGGGCTTTTTCTCCACTAACACCATTATTATATCGATCAACTGTACTGACTTGGAAAATAATTTATTAACCTTTGATCTATGTTTAAACTTCTCCAGAGCTGTATTAGTTGCTCACGAGTGTGGTATACCTAAGAGAGTGTTCCATTTTAATTAATGTAAAGTAAAATTATCAAGGTTAGCCTTATAGAATGCTCAATAGCCAATGCAAAACCTAATCAAACGAGTTACATCTAGGTACAAACATTAAATTGCCCTGGATGTTCTAATAAAAAAGTATAAAATATGCTCTGTTGGCAAACAACGCAAGTCAGAATAACATTAAAGCAACCTGTCTTTTCTAAATGAAAAGACCCCCTGCACTGTACATCTTTCCTGTATACAACACATTTTTACTAAAGCTTTATTAAATGAATTGCAATAGCAACGGCTGCCATTTTATAGCTATATATACATGTATATATATATATATACATACCTGTGTGTATATATGTATATATATATATATGTATGAGATACTAATTTATTTAACACAACAGAGGCTTCTGCCATATGATACAGTTTACTGTACATAAGAAAAACTTTTAACACTGTACAATCACATAAAGGTCATATGCACTGTTGCAGTGCAAAAGTAGATTTAACTGTAGTCTTTACTGGCATAGTAATGGCTTTTTGTAATCCTACAAAATTGCATTCTTGTATTATGGGGCTTGAATGGTCTTTTAACTTTTTTTTTTTTAATTTTTGCCTTTTTTTTGCCTTTTTTTATACTTTTTTTTTTTTCTTTTAAATCGCAGGGTTTGCCTTTGGTCCACAGTTAAAAGGACACACAGCAGTGGAGCACTGATCGGATGCAGCAGAATACATGTAAAGGACTTAAGTTATTGCAATTATAGTAAAAAAAGGCGGTGCAGGAGGAGGAGCGAATGCCCTTCTTTAAAGTAATCCTCAGGGTTTTTTATGCATTAATCACTACATGTTTCCTATATTTAAGTATATGAAAAGCCTGAAGTAACCGAAACCTAATGTGGTGATAAATCAAAGAATAAGTGACTCAAGTAGTAAAGATAATAAAGGGAGAAAGAGGAGGAGACCAGGCTGAGAAAGCAGAGAAGAGGAAGAGTTGTTACGAATAATCCTGATTCTTTTCTTAAATAAAATAAAGGAAAAAAAAAAGAAAACAAAGGAAACAAACAAATTAAAAAACCCTCAAAAGCAAAAACAAAAAACAAACAAAAAAAAGGAAAAAAAAAAAAGGTTACATCCGTGTTAGTCCCACAATATTACAGCTGCTCCTTGCAAAGGGAGTCCTAAAAAAGAAAGTGAAGAAACTTGGTCTGATGCTCATATGGAGGTGCCTCGGTCTGGATCACTACCGAGATTCAGCCCCAGAGTAGGAGTTGGTTGGTAAGGGATGGATGACATTGTTTTGATGGGGCTTCTGAAAAAGCCACCGTTAGGTGCCCTGTGCCTGAAGGGGCCAGTTCGGTGCTCAGGTACGTTGCCGAAGGAGAAGCCAGAAGCGGCTTTAGCAGACAGTGTGCGGCTCAGCGTCTGGATCTGTTCTGGTATGAAGGTGGTGGTTGTGATGTGAGTGTTTCTGAAGTCACTGATTTGCTCCAGTGCTTGACGGGTGGGCAAAGTGTCAATGTCCAGCGGGGTCAAGTCAATCGACGATGTGGAGAACTGTTTATGGGGACTGTCGTCATCTGTGCAGAGGCTGTTCACGCGCCTGTGGAGGTGCTCCAGATCGATTTCCTTGTCATCCTGGGGAAGGAGAAGAACAAGATGTACCACTCACTATTGCCATCTCTTTTGCAGGATTGAAGTTTCACATTGCAATCAGAACCGCTCGGTAAACACAATACACACTTACTAAAGCTTCATCTTAGCTGTGGACAGCTCTAACACCACCAGCAAACACCCCCACCTCCCGAAGCTGGATGGGCTAAAACAAACCCAGGCAGACCCTTCTTCCACAGCTACCTTCAAGCCCTGAATATGAATGACAAAACTCCAAGTGCTACCAGCAGGTTTCTTTGTACAGTGAAAATAGAGCATCATCTTGGATGTCTGGGTTAATGCCAGCTCTTAAACGCTGCAGTGATGGCTACATTTCAGTGTCAAAATGGGAGGCTCTCAAGGACTGCCGTCTTCATCAGCGTTCATTCTCTCAGGGCTTAAGGAAGGGCTAAAAACTTCTCAGGTTGATTTTTGCTTTTAAATTACAAATTGCAGAAAAGCTGAACTTCCAGACCCAAATCCAAGCACTGGTGACTCATTGACATCACGCAGGAAGAAGTACACCAGATAATTTTAAACTGTGATGCCAAAGAAGGGATTATTTCTCTCCTTACCTACAAAGAAGCAATGCCATCAATTCAGATGGAATTATGCTGCCATGGGTGAGAAGGCGGCCTGGTGTATTCATTATAATACAGCATCACTCCTCTCTTACCTCTCTCCTTTTTCCTTCTTAAATCTCTCCCCCAAGAGAACTCAATTGAAGAGGCTTGTTCGTTATAATTGAGAATTTAAATGCATGAGAATTAAAAAAAGAGGAGAACGTCCTGGGTGACCCAGTAAATCACCTGTATTGTACATATATATTTCTACTGAACTGCAAAGCTTAATTCAAAGTGGCATTACGTATACACGTATAAGGGATATTCCCTCAGTCTAGGTAGCGCAGCTCATTCAGAACAAAAATCAGTTCCAACTAACCTGAACATTTACCTTAATCTCTGTGAAATCTACTGGCTCTTCCAGGCCACTAGAAATATCTCACACTCTAGGACCTCACAGAGGACAATAGGGCGGCCGATAGATGTGCACTGATGACTTCCAGACTCGATTACTGCAATTCAATGACTGGCTTGATCCAGAGCTCATTGAATCGATCGCAAAACTCCTAGTATACAGAATGGGCTTTAGGTCCCTCCTTTGTCTAGGGATGAAGTCAAGCACTCTGAAAAAGTCCACCTAGAACAAACTGCAGGAGTTCATCTGCTTAGCAAAACGGATCACCAAATATTTGCACTGGTACCACACCGAATACAAAGCCCGACTCAAGGGAGAGTGAGGGACCAGCTCCCCTCTGGGATCTTACCCTCCAAGGGCAGGGACAGGGAGACAAACTGGGGGGGAGAGGGGTGGGGAACAGGCAACAGGGCTCTCCCAGGGTCTGGATGATGGCTTTGGAAACAAATCTGATCACAGAGGCTTTGAGCTCATCATGGGAGGGAAAAAATGCAGTGCTAGTTTTCCAGGCTTAGCTTTCTGTCTATAGTTTATTCACATGTGGACATAGACATGGATGCACATAACAACCACACAGGTGACACCAAAACCAAACGCATTCACCAAAAGCTCTCTCCTAAAATCTTTGGAGCTACATATGGATGCAGAAGAACTGGGGCCACGTGGGCATCTAAAGAAATATACAGAGGCTCCGTCAGCACATGCAAGTCATGACTATGTCTCTAAGGGACAGTCCTTATTTTTATATATTATTATTATTTTATAATTTTGAAAAGCATACAAACACCGTAATTTCAAATGCCAATTTGAACTTAATTACTTCTGAGCCTCTGTAAGTTATTCAGAATATTCCTCATTTTTCTCTTACTGAGATGCATTTGGGGCTAGGGTCAGACCAGTAAAAATATATAAGCGGTGATATTCTCCCATGCTTAGCCCACAACCCAATCTCCACCCAATCGATACACCAAAATGAGACCCACTCACAGTAAGATTGTGCACATCTCCATAATATGATCTTTCCTCTTCTCTCTTGTGTGATCAGTAGTGAAATATTCAGCAGTTTTCACATTTAAATTATCATCAGGCTTCAGAGTCAACATCCCATTGAGATTACTGGGGCAGTTCATACTTCTCTCAGAGCTACCGTTTAAGGCTGTCTGCAGACTCAGGCAGACATCATTGAATGGATTACTTCTGGTACGCGACTGAAATGTTATCTTCGCAACCATAAGACAATTTTTTTTCAGTATAAATGCTTGCATTCTGGAGCACAAGATGGCAGCCACCAGGAAAAAGGGTTGGCTTGCTGACCACAAACTGGCCCAATCTGACCCCCGATTCGGGACTAGTGGCCTGGAAGAGCCAATGGATTTCATGGAAGCTAAAATGAATTTTAAGAAAGTTAGTTAAGATGTATTTCTTTGCTGAATGACCCCCGCATCCAGGGTAGCGGGGGCATTCAGCACATATGTCCATGTTAAATTAATTTTTTTGAGCCAAGCTTTTCAGTGGAGCTTTGAGATGCAATTTTAAAAGCTAAGCTGATGAATATGTGGCAAAGATCAAGGAGGCCGAATTACACCATTTGAGAAAACTATACGTTCAAAATTCTATGTTTGAAAATTTAAATGGGACATTTTATAATTATATAAAACATCAGGGTTGGTTTTTTTTTTTTCCTTTTCCTTTGATATTAATTATTATGTTTTGCACCAAATAAATATGAAGTATGACATTCTGAAAGTCTGGGTAAACAGCAGTATTGTAAATTTTAGTTTTTTGATAATTTACCAGTTGAAACTAGATGGTTCCCATTCCTGAGAAAGCCAATTAAAGGACTAGAGATTCTTTTTGTTTTTAATAATGGTCCGGTCCAGATCTTTAACAGAAAAAGCTTGGGAATTAAAACAGGCAAGAAAAGATTAAAAGTATTCTAATATCAGTGCCAATGCTGTCTAATTAGGTAGCATAATTAGTCCTGCCTGATTACACAGCATTAGATTAGCAGGAATAAACACAATGGAGAAACTGCAGAGAAGGTGAGACCACTGCACGCAAATTAACAGAAATACCCCACAACAAGCATCTAAGCTACAC
This sequence comes from Cygnus atratus, assembly GCF_013377495.2. Classification (NCBI taxonomy): domain Eukaryota; kingdom Metazoa; phylum Chordata; class Aves; order Anseriformes; family Anatidae; genus Cygnus; species Cygnus atratus. The sequence continues at coordinate 9,686,785 of NC_066365.1, forward strand.
AAAATAGCTATAATTGATAGCACTATATTATAGCTCATATTTAGGTTCACCTTTGGGCATCTCTGCCAAGTATACTTTAATAACTTTTTTTTTTGCTAGTGGAAATGGCTGGTAAAGCACCAGGTGGATTGCCATGGGAAGGAGTGCATTACACATGCAGGTGTGAAACCAAACTCATCTCTGGTGTGAAATGACACACGTCCCCCACTCTCTGTCCAAGATTTTCTAAAACAAGTCTGTAATAGATTTCAGAAACAAGTCTGGCCTGAATCTGAAAAATCTAAAGAACTCTTGCTTCCCCGGACTTCAGGTTAAATAATGAGAACCGAAGTTTGTGGAAGTCCCAAGAGGTTAACAGTTCTGAAAATCAGGACAAGCTTATTTAAGAAGCTAACTGCTGATTAAAGGGCTAAGCTCTGAAAGTCTATTTTGAAAGACTCAGCCATCAAGCTGAGGGGATATATTTTGCAAGAAAAAGACAAGAAGCCTCTGAACTTACTGGTGAGGATTAGCTCTCACCAATGGGAATAATGCACCAAATGTTGATGTACTAATAATGTATTATTCTACAAGTAAAGGTTGTGTTTTACTCAGAATATTTATACATCACCAATATACATTTTTTTTCCCTTCAAGTTTCTCTAGAAAGAATACCTAAAGAGATTTTGAGGAACGTTTACCTTAAAAATTAGGAAGTTAAGGACTATTTTCTGATTTTTCCCCCACCCTCTCTAAAGGCAATAATCTAAATTCAAGGCAATATTCTTTAGGGTGCATGAAAATTTCCCATGAGAAACGGAGGGTCTAATACCTCTTTTGACGGAACCCGGGAGCCTTTCCTTTTATTCCACCATGTTTCCAACATTGCAATGAAACAGGATAGGACAATCCCAGCTGCAAGGATGCAGAAAACACCTGCAAAGCTTTTTATGTCCAGGGCGCCTCCTTTCTGTTTGGTATCCACAGATGAGTAAAGATCACATTGACCGTTCTTTGGCCACCACTTATGCTTCAGTATGTCCATGTCGCCGTTCTGCTGCAGCTCCAAAATCCTAGAGGAGAAACCACAGAGTCAGGGGTTACACTGGGGTGGCACCTAGTGCGAGGGCACAAGGCTGTAACCTGACTACTTGCAACCCTCCTGTGCATCTGGGAAGGCCAAGCTGCTGAGGAATCCAGACAGACTGAGTTAGCAGAAAAGATAGCTTGAATATGAGGTTGCCTGTAAGACTGAGCATATGGACATCCATGCTCCACTCTAGATGCACAAAAGCACTCACAAGTCTCTCATTCTTTTTAGAACCTTAGTGAAAATGCTTTAGTTAGTACATTTTATTTTCTTAACTGGCTTTTACTACAGACCATAGCAATCTTTTGTTGTGTGTGAGATATTTGAAAATATGTATTTTGCATTTTAATAGTTGGAGAAGAGATATTTCATAGAATCATAGAATATCCAAGTTGGAAGAGACCCACAAGGATCATCAAGTCCAACTCCTGGGTCCCCAAAGGACCACCCCAAAATATATGAACAAATCAGACCATGTGTCTAAGAGCACTGTCCAAACACTTCATGAATTCTGGCAGGCTCAGTATCATGACCACTTCCCTGGGGAGCCTGTCCCAGGGCCTGACCACCCTCTCGGTGAAGAACCTTTTCCTGATACCCAGCCTGAATGGCCCCTGTCGCAGCTTCAAGCTATTCCCTCGGGGAAAATACAGTTCAGATATACTGCAGAATACGTTATCTTATTGTAAACTGATTCTTATCTGGTTACCTACCTGCTGCTTTGGAAAGAGTGTAGAGCAGTATCACATTAGTTGCACTCAGCGAAGACCTAAACTAATCTTGCTCAACAGGAGTATGCAATCTGTTGGCAAGCAATTTCCATGGGAAGGCTCTTTGCTGTGGAACTCACTCATCCTTGCACCTATACACCCAGCCTGCTGCTGAATATTTGCTGGGCAGATTGCAAGGCCTACATATTTTGCTAGACTTCCTTGGGGGTGAGTGGTTTGAGAAACGAAAACTGTGTTTGGAAGATTTTAATATTTGGTTAATTTGTTAATATCAATAAATTCTTAAGGAGAGATCTCTAAAAACATCCAGAAGTGCCTAGAGTAGCAGCTGGATGCTTCTGGTTACTCAAAATTTAAAAAAAAAAAAAAAGTAAATCAATTATTACATTTAAAAAGAGTAAAACAAAATTAATATTTTCCTTCATGTAATAAATCTGTTTTTCATTCAGTGTTGGAAAGCAAACAATCACTTGTGCAATCATTTGACACAGCATGCAAAAAATCCAAGTGCACACAATCCAGCAGAGGTCTGGGATGCTCCTACCAGAAACTGTACCACACCAGAGGAGAGGCTGTCCCACTGACTGATGGCTATCATAACTGATCAGTGCAGTGGTCTTCCTCAACCTCAGAAAAATACAGTATTGCAAAAGGGAATTGAAATGCACCTCGGAAGTAAAAAACCAGCTGCTCTATATAGACATCATTCAATCTTTCATTCCGTTTGAACATGTGGGCTTGTTAATAAAGACTTTAAATTTGTTATGGCACATCCAAATGTCTGAATGCTTACACTGTGGTCCTACCAGGAGTGGGAGACTTCACGCAGCTGCGTTTAAACCCCAGCACAGCTCTGGAGTGAGTTTTTTCATCCTGCATAGGAGTATGTCCCATGACTGAGAGCACAGCCAGTTCAGGGTGAGCTGCTCGTCCATCTCTGTGCTGTACCAAAGGGAACAGTGCCTTCCTAGGGTCCTGAGAACCAGAGGTGCCAAAAGCACCTTGTTCAAGTAACTTTGTGTTTATAAGAAGCAGGACAAGTTGTGCGCAGTGCCTGCTGGCAGTACACTGCTGAAGGGCCTAAGCCCTGGAGACTGGAGAACAAGGTGAGAGTTGTATGGGCTTTTGAACAGCCCAGAAACCCAAAGCCAACCTGGAGAAGTCCCATCCTGGAGCTTCCAAAGGAGGCAGGGATCAGCCAAGGACTGGAAGACTGTCCGTTCTGCTTCAAGGGACAGATTAGATGCTGTATGACACCCACGTAACAGAAGCTTTGAAGGGACAAGGCCCAAACACATGCTCGTTCTTGCTGCCTGCAGCTACCTATGGGCAGAGCGTAGGGAAGCTGCAGCCAGATCCTTCTCAGAGGTGAGTGTTGACAAGGGGAGAGGCAACAGGGACATGCCTGAGCACAAGCAGTTCCAACTAGATTTAAAAAAAAAAAAAAAAAAGTTCTTACAAAAAGAGAGGTCAAACACTGGAACAGTTTTGATCATATTATCCCTGGTCATATTCGAAGGTCCACGGGGCAAGGAAGCCTGAGCAGCCTGACCTAACTGGACCTGCTTCAAACAGAGGTCTGGGCTAGAGACCTCTGGAGGTCCCTTGTTACCAAAACTACTCCTCTGTGACTGTAAATGTAAGCCACATGCTGGTCTCCATTATGGCATGCAGTGCTTATAGACAAAACTCACTGTAATTCCAGTTCTCACTCCCCTTGCATCCTGCATTAGGATTTATGGGAATATTTCAGTCCAGGTATTTAAGTTAGCACAGGAAGCAGACAGTCATCGTTTCTGACAAACAGAACCCTTTTCTGTAAGTTCTTACAAAGTAATAGAAGATTAATTTGGCATATATATATATATTTCTATTTAGGAATTACTATACTATCTACATAAGGCAATAACAGAACAACATTCTGTATTTTTTTTTTCCTTTCTTTCAGCAGCAGCTCTAATCCCTGAGCAGGGCTATTTTCTCTCTTTTATTCAGTCAGTAATAGAATGAACCATCCAAATGATTGCTCTATTCTCATTAATTAAATGATTCTTCACTTGTCAGTATAATTTCTGATTACACAAGACATCTTTTCAACAATAGGCATTTGCATAAAACACTGAACTTTAGCTTGTTCCTTAACAGCGATTTATTCCTATTTGTACTCCTGGTAATTATCGTCAATTTTCTTTATGGATGTAACATATAAGTTAAATTATTTAAAGGAAAACATAAAAAAAAAAAAAGCAGAATCCAAGGACAGTAATTAAACAATTACATGGAAAAGCTTAAGAAATTGAAAGTTTATAATGAAGCCTTGTAAAACCGCAACTGAAAACAGATGTTTAGATATAAACTACGTAGCAGGAGAAATGATGAGAGCATGAATATTCAACTATATTAACTTCATGCAGAGAAGAAAAAAAAAAAAAAAAGAGAGAGAGACCCTGGTTCTATTAGACTTAGGAAATACTTTGTTTCTGAATTCAATTGTTAGTGGAACCAAGGCAATAGTTAACACTAGGAAGTTTTAGCACTACCCAATTTTTCCCGTTAGGGAAATCACTCTTTTTGTAGCACTTTTTCAGAAATGAAAACTGTACTTTTATTGAAATTCCATGAAGAATGACATTAGGAAGGAAAGTTTCTTGGAAGCGTGCAGCAGATGGGCACCGTTACACTTGCATGCTGCAAGAACTTCCCACACGATGGCAGTCTTGCCATAAAAACACGTGCCTTTGCTGCAGCTCCTGCTGGGTGCCCTCACACAATCTAATCAGATACCTGTTGGGTAGCAGACGCTATAATCAGTTTGGTATTTGATTTTCAAATTTAATAACTGACTAAAATAATAATGCATTAACTAAATGCTATGAATGATAACGATATGCTAACTGCTATGATAACGTTCAGCAGGTCCTCTCTTCACAAGACCAAATGTCTCACAACTGAACGTTTCCTTGACTTTTTTGGCTCCTTTGAACCTGCAGCATGGACTGGCATTGCAGCATGTGAGTCAGTAGTAAGAGGAGTGGAAAGAAGTAGGGTGCGTGACTTCCTGCTGTTTCAAAATACCGTAGTCTTAAAGTTATGCAAGGAGCCCGTATATTGAAATAATCTCATTTGTCTGAAAAAAACCATGACCTTTAAAACTTGCTTATGGATAGAGTGTGGGTTATAATATATATTTCTCTAGCAGGCGAATTGTTACAGTAACATTTTCAAGGCAATGAGGTAAAGTTATTAAACTGCAAAAAAAATAAAAAATAAAAAAATAAAAAAGAGAATGTCTGCATATACTTTCATTTGAACCAAAACCAAACAATGACCCCAAACCACTCTGTGATTCTATGAATTCACAGTGCTGATTGATGTCTAGTGGATATAAGCACACAAAACTAAACTGCATGTGGTTTCCAAATCTGACACTGATAGGAAAAAATCCTTTCCTACTGAAACAATGAGACTAGAGCTGAATTCAGCTCAGTAACCACATACCTTGCTGCTGGCAGTTAGATGTGATTACTCGTCCAAAATACCCCCAGAAATGAAACTCATTATGAGAGCAATGTATCACAAATGCTTCACAAGTGCTACAAAGTGGAGACATCTGTGACAATGCTGTTTTTTGAGTTTGCTGGTTTATTCTGAGTTAGAAGTAGCAAGCAAAAGACGTGGAAGGACATTTACAGCCTGAAATGCCAGCTCATGGTCTGAGATAAGAAGGGTTACTAAATATCAGCTTCCTGCACCAGGAGGTATTAGCTCCAGTAACTTCTTCAGCAGCGAGCAGGGAGTCAAACTCTTTGGGCAAAAGTCTCATACCGTAGCTCTTCTAAAGAACATCTGGTGCTAAGTCTTTGCAGAATTAAGTTCCCCTCTTGTCTTGCTGAGATAAGAAGAAATTTCATTATTCTGGCCTCATCATTGTGGCCTTGCAAGGGATGCACATTGATGCACAAAGCCTTAACTTCAATGCTATCCTAAGAACCAACAAATATTGTCATTCCCCTGCTGCCCAAGCTGCTGAGGAGAGTGAAGGATTTATTTGTATTTATATGCAGTAGGCAAATATTTGTGTGTGATTTTTGTCTTGCCCAAATTCACAGAATAGAGGGATAAGAAAACAAACAAACAAACAAAAAATCCTAACTTTTTAGTTCATCCTAAAATAGCTGCTTGCCCAGCCCCAGCTGCACTACCAAGTTAACCACCTCTAGACCTAACCCTAGAATTAAAAGGGGTACCTGATCACTGAAAAACGGAGATGGAGCAAGTGTAGGAAGATGTGCAGAAATCAATGTCCTGAAGTGAAACAAAGAGCAGAGCAGTGCTCATGCCCACTCCTGAGCAGGCTGAGGCGATGCTAGGAGAGCATGCAAGATGAATGAAACACCTTGAAAGACAGAGATCACTACTATTCCAGTCCTTCTGTTGACTACAGGTCTTGATAACTGTAAATAAGAAATGCTCCTTTTGAAGAAACAGTTCTTGTTTTTCTGATTTTATTTTACTTTTAAGCCAGCATTTTAATGAGCTACCAATCACAAGCTGCAGGAGAGGTAGTTTTTCACGCTAGCCAAATGCAGCTCAGGCTGCCAGATTAGATGAAGCCACACTCCCTCTCCACCAGCTCCTACCACTTGACCCAGCAAAACAATGCCCTTGGGCCCAGCTGTGAAGCCTGTTTTCTGGCAGGGACTGCAAGGAGATCAAAACCCTACTAACTCATGCCCCACGAAGGAGGGCAGGCAGCCACTTTTACACCTGCCCTTCAGCAGCCCTCAGCGTCCCACTGCTGTCACTGGGAAGTCAGCTGGCAGAAAGCAGGATAAACCTCTCACTTTCTATATACAATAGAAACAGCTGTGGTAAAACAGACCTGGTGTTCAGCGTTAAGGATTTGCATATCGAGCAATTGTAGGAGAGAAAACAGCTGACCTTCTGGTTTTGCTCAGCAATTGACCATTAGCTTCAGAATAGGCAGCACTCGTGACTCGGATCCCATAAATTAGTATCACTTTGTTCAAATTAGTGAACTTGTTTTTACTTAAATCTGTTAAACTTGCACAAACACTCTCCCAAATACAGAATGCTAAACTGAAGTGAAACAGCACCTGCAGTAATAAGAAAGGAGATACTAACTATACTTATTACACAACTGTGGTAGAACTTCATAAGAACTGTTCTACAATAGTTTTATTCAGGTCATGTGGCTATATTAAATGCTAACAGTTCAGAAACTGATAAAGAAAGTCTCCGATCTTTCGAGATCATTTGCTTACTTTTATTATTAAAAAAAAATTAGGTGTGTTTTACTGGCCTTTCACCATACAGACCTTTCCATGTGTTGCCTGTTTGGGAGAAAGCAGTGATAAAAGAATTAATACCTATTTATAAATCCTAAATGACAACCGAACACCTAAAGATAGATACACAAATATCGTTAGTTTATTAAGCTTAATGCTATTATGGTAAACACCAAATTAATTCCTTACGGCAAGTCATGCTATGCCACCATAGAATCATAGAATCATAGAATATCCCGAGTTGGAAGGGACCCATAAGGATCATCAAGTCCAACTCCTGGCACCGCACAGGTCTACCCAAAATTTTAGACCATGTGACTAAGTGCACAGCCCAAACGCTTCTTAAATTCAGACAGGCTTGGTGCAGTGACTACTTCACTGGGGAGCCTGTTCCAGTGTGCAACCACCGTCTCGGTGAAGAACCTCTTCCTGATGTCCAGCCTAAACTTCCCCTGCCTCAGCTTAACACTGTTCCCGCGGGTTCTATCACTGGTGTTTACGGAGAATAGGTCCCCTGCCCCTCCACTCCCCCTTGCAAGGAAGTTGTAGACTGCGATGAGGTTCCCCCTCAGCCTTCTCTTCTCCAGGCTGAACAGGCCCAATGACCTCAGCTGCTCCTCATATGTCTTCCCCTCTAGGCCCTTCACCATCTTCGTCGCCCTCCTCTGGACGCTCTCCAACAGTTTAATGTCCTTTTTGTACTGTGGTGCCTAGAACTGCACACAGTACTCGAGGTGAGGCCGCACCAGCGCAAAGTAGAGCGGGACAATCACTTCCCTTGACTGACTAGCAATGCCGTGCTTGATGCACCCCAGGATACGGTTGGCCCTCCTGGCTGCCAGGGCACACTGCTGGCTCATATTCAACTTGTTGTCAACCACAACCCCCAGATCCCTCTCTGCGGGGCTGCTCTCCAGCGTCTCGTCGCCCAGTCTGTACGTACAGCCAGGGTTGCCCCGTCCCACGTGCAGGACCTGGCACTTGCTTTTGTTAAACTTCATGTGGCTGGTGATCGCCCAGCTCTCCAATCTGTCCAGATCTCTCTGCAAGGCCTTTCCACCCTCAGCCAAGTCTACAACTCCTCCAAGTTTGGTGTCGTCAGCAAATTTGCTCAAAACACCTTCTAGTCCTACATCCAAATCATTTATAGAAACATTGAAGAGGACTGGCCCTAAAATGGAGCCTTGAGGGACTCCACTAGTGACCTTCTGCCAGCCTGATGTGGCCCCATTTACCACAACTCTTTGAGCCCTGCCCATCAGCCAATTGCTCACCCATCGTATGATGTTTTTGTTTAGTTGTATGCTGGATATTTTGTCCAGTAGGATCCTATGGGAAACCGTGTCAAAAGCTTTGCTGAAGTCCAAAAAGATCACATCAGCTGGTTTCCCTTGATCGACTATATGGGTGATCTTAACATAAAAGGAAATCAAATTTGTTAGGCGGGACCTACCCCTCGTGAACCCATGTTGGCTGGGACCAATGACTGCATTGTCCCCCAGGTGCGCTTCAATAACTTCAAGGATCATCCTCTCCATAATTTTACCAGGCACTGACGTGAGACTGACAGGCCTGTCATTGCTAGGGTCTTCTTTCTTGCCCTTCTTGAAAATTGGCATGTTTGCCAGCTTCCAGTCTACTGGGACCTCTCCAGATTCCCAAGATGGTTGAATAATTGAGAGAGGTCCTGCGATGACGTCAGCCAGCTCTTTAAGCACCCTGGGATGAATCCTATCCAGACCCATGGACTTGTATGGATCCAGGTGGAGCAGCAAATCCCACACACGTTCAGGGTCGGTTGGGAGTTTGTCATTCCCACCGTCATGGTCCTCCAGCTCAGGGCATCCTGGGTCCCGAAGCCCATCATCAGTGTTGAAGACAGAGGTGAAGAAGGCGTTAAACGTCTCTGCTTTGCCTATGTCATTGTTTGTGAGGAGACCTTCCCCATCAAATAGCGGACCTATGTTTTCTTTGGTTCTCCTTTTCCTGTTCACATATCTAAAAAAAACTTTTTTATTGTCTCCCACAGACATGGCCAGCTTCAACTCTAGTTGGGCTTTGGCCACACGAATTTTCTCCCTACAAACATGAACAGCATCCCTGTATTCCTTCCATGTCGCCTGACCCTCCTTCCAGCAGCTGTACACTTTCTTTTTTCACCTAAGCTCCAGTAGAAGATCCCTGGTCAGCCAGGCCGGCCTTCTGCCCCGCCTGCCTGACTTCTGATATTTTGGAATCACCTGATCTTGTGCTTTTAGGAGGCTGTGCTTAAAGACTGACCAGCACTGATGGATGCCAATGCCTTCAAAAGCAGTTTCCCAGGGGACCTTGCTGACTAGTTCCCTGAGCAGCCTGAAGTCTGCTTTCCCCATATTCAGGGCTGAAGTTTTGGTGGCAGTTTTCCTTCTGTCACCATAAATTTTAAACTCAACCACTTCATGGTCACTATGACTGAGATGGACACCAATTGCCATGTCCCCCACAAGACCCTTTCTTTTCTCAAGCAACAGATCAAGGAGGGCACCTTTCCTAGTTGGCTCCCTTAGCACCTGCACCAAGAAGTTATCATCTAGGTGCTTTATGAACCTCCTGGACTTGCTCGTGTCAGCCGTGTGGTGATCCCAGTTGACGTCTGGCAAGTTGAAGTCCCCCATAAGGACAAGGGGAGTTGATCTCAAGGCATCTCCTAGTTCTGCAAAGAATAATTCATCAGCGTTGTCGTCCTGGCCAGGTGGTCTGTAATAGACTCCCACAACGACATCCCTTTATTTGTTCGTCCCTTAATCCTTACCCAGAGGCTCTCAACTTTGCCATCACCAACTTGAAGTTCCACACAGTCCAGCCCCTGCTTCACATACATTGCTACCCCCCCACCTCACCTACCCTGCCTGTCCCTCCTGAAGAGCCTTTAACCATCTATTGCAACACACCAGCCACAGGACTCATCCCACCAGGTTTCGCTTATGCTGATGACGTCATAGCTGTGGGACTGGGCCAAGACTTCTAGCTCATCCATTTTATTCCTCATACTGTGTGCATTTGTGTAGAAGCACTTCAAATGCGCCTCCCTACACGCAGCACCTTGTGGAGCTGACTGAAGGACCTCACTAGCACACAGTCCCTCTGATTCTAGTGCACCATCCCTTAGCTCATCACCAGTGTGCCTGGTTTTATCCCTTTCCCCCTTCGACTCTAGTTTAAAGCCCTATCTATCAGCCATGCCAACTCCTGAGCAAAAATCCTTATCCCTCTCTGAGAGAGGCGCAACCCATCTGGTGCCAGCAGGCCCGGTGTCGCGTAGACCTTCCCATGATCAACAAACCCAAAGTTCTGCCGGTTGCACCAGACCTGAAGCCACGTATTGATGTGATAAGTCTGCTTGTCAACGTCGATACCCCCTATTGGAAGGACAGAGGCAAACACAGCCTGTGCCCCTGAACCTTTAACTACTCACCCTAAAGCCCTAAAGTTGCTTTTGATCGCTCTTGGACTTCTCGTTGCTACCTCGTCATTACCAGACTGAAAGACCAGTAGCAGGTAGTAGTCAGCGGGCCGTATCAGGCGCGTGACTTTCTTAGCAAAGTCTCTCACCCGAGCCCCATGGAGGCAACAGACTTCTCTGTGGGTTAGGTCCGGTCGGCATACTGGGCCCTCTGTCCCTTTCAGAAGGGAGTTCCCCATGATGATAACCCTTCTTTCTTTCTTGACAGAAGATGTAGCAATGCAGGGGGTAGGTTGCCTTGCCTTAAGCACCCTCTCCAACTGGGACAGGCTTTCGTTCTGACTGTCGTGTTCTAGACCCTCATACCTGTTATATAAGGGTAGATGGAAAGGTGAGGTGGGCAGGGACAGGGCTCGCCTACCACCCCGAACAGGAACCTGCCTCCATTCCCCCCTTGGCCTAGGTCTCCTCCTACTGCCTGGTGGGATGAGGGAACTTTTGCCTTCTGCGTAGCAGGAGACACGTGTGCTGTGGCAGGCTCATGAGTCTGTCTCAGAGAGGGTGGAGTACACCTCCACCACCCAATTTCCCTCTCTGACTCCCTTATGCTCCTGAGCCTGCTCACCTCCTCCCGAAGCTCCGCTACCTGGCTGAGCAGCTCTTCGGCCTGGGCACACCTCCCACAGGCGTACCCCTCGCTGCTGCTGTTGGATACCGACTCAGGCACACCCTGTCATACAATTACAGCCTCCAGCCACAGCCTATCACTCAGATCATGGATTATCTTATCCCCAGGGTGAAATTCCCTCAAGGTACACACCACAGTTCCCCATTGTCCTGCAGGAGCCACCAAGTGCGCCCGAGTCCTTGAACAGAAGCAGACCGAAAAATGGGTTGGCCTTCTCCCCATGGAGGAGCAAATAGCACTTTTCTTTACCAGCCTGTTGCCTGCAACACTACAGGGACCTCATCTCCTTCCATGATACATAGGAAGGTCTTTTGACAAAGAAATAGCAAGCTATGGCCTCTGAGGCCAAGGCATGGGCCACAAAGGGACACTGCAGGTCCCTCTGCACCAAAGCATGACCTAACGAGTCCTCCCAAAGGAAGAAAGGTGCTCCAAGCAGAGGCACAGAAATCACAGAATCGTAAGGTTGGAAAAGACCTCTAAGACCATCAGTTCCAACCATTAACCTCGTACTGCCAAGTCTACCACTAAACCATGTCACTAAACACCACATCTACATATCATTTAAATATCTCAGGGATGGCATCACAACAACTTCCCTCACAGGACTTGCTCTCTAGACCCTTCACCAGCTTCATAGTCCTTCTTCGGACATGCTCCAGCACCTCGATGTCTTTCTTGCAGTGGGGGGTCCAAAGCTGAACACAGGGTGAGGTGCAACCAAGAGCCAGACCCAAGTACAGGGGGACAATCACTTCCCTGGACCTGCTGGCCACACTTTCTGATACAAGCCAAGAAGCTGCTGGTCTTCTTGGCCATCTGCCCATATTAGCCAGCACACTGGCAATTCCCAAGAGACACAAAGCACTGCAGCAGTCTGGGGTTTGGCCTATGCCTACTGAGCTGCTCTCATTACGGATCCATCTCCCACAGCAGGCCCTGCAGCCACTCCAACCCCAGAGGACCCCAGCTGGGCCCGCAATCTGCTCCTGCCTGTGCCACCAAAGCCCTGAGCACCCCACCGGTGCTGCAGACAACGCCACAGCTGCCCCACAGCCCCTGGGAACAGCACAGAAGGATGACCATAGGTCCGGGGTGGGGGGCCCGAGCAACGCCCCTGCACTGGTACAGCTCCTCCTCACTGAGCATTTTGGAGCACAGCCCCCTGCCCCCAGGGCTCCTGCCCAGGCCCCCGTGGTGAGGCAGACCCGCAGTGGGGGGATAGCTGTGTGAGTGGCTGGCTGAGAAATTCGGCTCCCCGGGCCCTGCCTCCCTGCCAAGACCTTCCCCTCTTGCTGGGTGCCCCATGAAGGCCTTGTGTCAGCACTGTGGGGCTGCTGGTACCATCACCCATTCAGCGTGCAGACAGCGGTGCTGCTGGTGACTGACTGAGCTCAGGACAGGGGGACGGCCAGAGATCAAGCCCAGAGAAGGAGCAGCAAAATGCTCAGCCTGGGACTCTCCTTCGTCTTCCTGCTCTGCGTGGCCTCTCTGCTCCCCAGCAGCCTTGGCTGTTCCAGCCGGCCCTCCTGGGCCACGGTTATGTGGGACGTGGCTCCCGAGGACCTGGAGCACCAGGGCACTGGCACGGGGAGCCAGTGCTCCTACCTGCTGGGCCAACTTTGGTCCAACGTGGCCCAGCTGGATGCAACTTTTGGGTCCGTGGAGGTGCCCTATGGGAGCAGCCCAGCCTGGTGCCTGCTCAGCGGGGTTTTCCTTGCAGGGATTTGGTTATGGAGGAAAGCCAGGGGATGCGAGAGAGAGGTGAGTGATGGAGGTCAGGCAGGCTAAACAGTGCCAGGCCAGGAGCAGGCAACTGCCAAGGCCTTGAGTCAACAACGTTTAGAATAAAGAATAACAGACCACATGGACAAGAAAGCCCTGGCAGTCCTCTGTGTCTTCCCCAACCCTTTTCCCAACCCCATGAGGCAGGGGTTGGTCTCATCCTCAGAAGAGGAAACAGGGACAGGCTGACCCAGGAGGGAGAAAAATTCAGATCTTATTTGAGGCTTTCTTTGCACAACCTTTTGCCTGGAGCAGCCCACCAAGGCCTGCGTTTCTCGGGAAGAGGCCAAGCCCAGCCATGGAGGGCTCAGGCTCCCAAGGCAGGGAGCCTCTTCATCATGGCACTTGCCTTGTTCTTTCCAGATCAGGCAAACACCTTCAGCTTCTCCAAGGACAGGCTGCCAGAGCAAGTGTACCAGCAATAAGCTGATCTGCCAACTCAAGGCAAACCCTGACTTGATGAAGATGTACCTGAGACACATTAGCCATCACAACCTGCAGGAAGACATCGCCTGGAGACAAGAGAAGAAGAAAGCATGGGAAGACACGGAAGAGGAAGAAAACCTCTTATCTGCCCAGTTTTATGACCACAGCTTTTTTTTTTTTTTCTGAAAACTTCTTCCATTTAATAAAGAATGATATTTGTGTCATTTCTATGCAATATTGGACTTCTCCTTGCTACCTCGTCATTACCAGCCTGAAAAAACAGTGATGGGTAGTAGTCAGAGGGCCATGCCAGGGAAGTGACTTTCCTGGCAATGTCTCTTACATGAGCCCCAGGGAGGCAGCAGACTTCCCTGTGGGTTGGGTCCGGATGGCAAATAGGGCCCTCTGCCCTTTCAGAAGGGAGTCCCCTATGACGATAAACCTTCTTTCTCTCTTGATAGAAGATGTAGTGATGTGGGGGGTAGGTTGCCTTGCCTTAGGCACCCCTTCCAACCAGGATGGGCTTTTGTCTACATCGCTGTTTTGACTGTCAAGTTCTAGAGCCTCATACCTGTTACGTAAGGGTGGTCAGTAAGGTGAGGCAGGCAGGGAGAGGGCTCACCTACCACTCCAAGCAGAAACCTGCTTCCATTCCCCCCCCTTGGCCTAGGTCCCCTCCTACTGCCTGTTGGGATGGAGGAACCTTTGTCTTTTGTGTAGTGGCTGACTGGTGGGATAGGGGAACCTTTGTTTCTTGTGTGGTGGCTGGCTCCTGAGTCTGTCTCAGGGTAGGTAGAGTATGGTTCCACCAGTCAATTTCCCCCTCTGACTCCCTGATGCTCCTCAGCCTGCTCACCTCCTCCCAAAGCTCTGCCACCAGGCTGAGCAATTCTTCAACCTTGGAACACCTCCTACAGGCATACTCACTGCCACTACTGTCAGATGACTCACGCACACCCTACAGCCCAAGACCTGGACAGCGGTGTGTTTCCCTGAGCCCTCCGTCTGAGTAGCCACATCGGTGACTGTGGCTGGAGAGGCTGCAAGAGATGCGGAGGCCATGTTTTTCTGCCTGGTTGATACCATGGCCAGGCTCTTCGTAAGCAGGTTACAAGTACCGATGGGAAAGACTGCTGCAGAAGAGCGGCGAGGGACCCTCCCTGCTTGCCCTGCCTGCGAGAACTGCTGCACAAACTGCCGCGCCATGCCCTTCTGACACGCCACGTCCTGTTTGCTGCACTCCTGGTCGCTCGTGCTCCCTAGGGGCTGCCTTTGAACAGCTGGGGCAGGGGTGCTGCTGGCTCCGCCCACACCTCATCAGCCTCCCTCGTGAGGGCTGCGGGGCCCTGGTGGCTCCCTCGAGTGGCCTCGATGCTGAAAAAAGCCCTGCCAACTTCGATCCCCCGCTACGCTGCAGAACGCGTCTGCCCCAGAGCCGATCGCCTTGGCGAGTGGCTGCGAAGTGGCGGCAGTGCCCGACCAACCTTATTAAAACAAAAAAATGTACTTTCAAGGTATACTTGTGCACTACATGTATCTCAGTCCTGTTCTAGATAATTTGCTAAATTACTTGAAAAATGATAGTGAGCTTTATGGAAATGCAGTACTATATAGGTCACATGAATGCCTCGGACTTAAATTTTCCTCTTGCTTTTGCTACCATGAACCAGCAGCAAACCCATCTAAGTGAGTGCAGGGATGGACAGGGCAGGTCATGGCTTCTGCAGAAGACTGAAGCAGACATCAGCAGGCTCTCTGTGATAGCTCCATATCTTCTTTCCTCAATTTACACCAAGAAATGCTATCTTGCATCCGGCTTGCAAAATCATCTCGAAGATCCAAAGGTTATCTGCCATTTTGCACAACTGCCACAGCATGGAGATCATGCTCCATCCTAAAATTACAATTTCTTTAAGCTCTCCCCTATGATAATGCTTGTGCAACACCGAGGGCTGTCATAAATGACATTTTGAATATATGAGGAGAGGGTATGATTACATATATACAACTTGAGGGCTTGACTCACAGGTCTCCAGCTGGATGTAAGCAGATCAGTAGCTTTTTTCAGAAGTGGTACAATTGATGCTTTCACTACAAATCAGGAGCCCTCAATGTCTGAAGTCAGTGGGAGTTTCACCATTAACTTGCAAACAGCAGAGACCAACATGGAGCACATGGGAACTCAACCCTTCTGGTTAGTTTGACATGAAAGTGACATTTTTCTGCATACAAGTCAGTTAAGGATACCTGGCTTAGCCAAAAACAGAAAGCTTGGAAAAAGCATCCTTTCAGACACCAGTTACTTCATTTAGAAAACACCAAAATATTAAAATGCCTGTCTTTTAAAGAGAATGTCTTTTTTTTTTTTTTTTTTTTTTAATTGGATCATAAGGAATAACTCTTAACTCATCTGTTTGGACCATCTGCCGATGTCCTATGAAAAGGAGAAATAGAAGAGGAGCTCACTGAACCTGACCTGCTGCTGAATGAATATGCAAGCCTCATCTTCAGCTAAGACGCAATTACATGAGAACTCAAATTACTAACATGATTAATCTTAAGAGCTGTGGTGACTAGTGAAGTTTAATTTCTATTGTATGTGTTTATGCCACCTTTAAAAGTCAAGCAGTCATTACTGCTATGACAATATGATTTTTCCTAATATCAAAGTTGGGCTCCAGTGAATTGATAACAGGCAGAATGAAAGCAAGCCAAGAAGATGGAGGAGAGCTCAAAAGGAAAAGACAGTAAGTCCCACAAAGATCTGGGGCATATCTGCAGTTGGAAAGGGAACACCTTGGGTGGTCTTTGACAATGTCAGCATCATCCTTTAGCACGCTGTGGTATTTGAGTTACTGGGTGCCAGTAAAAATGTTTCATTTCAGTGTAAGAATCTGGAACTGATCATCATTGCTTGGAGTCATGCTTCAGGCAGTGCAAAGCCTCAGTCTTATACAAACTGCCACGTTTTTTAGAAACAGAATGCACATCAGTCACATCAAGTCCTGTTAACTGTCTAGAACAGCCCATTTTAAAAGATATCTAGGTATCATTTGAATATTAGACATTCATTTGCTATTTACATAGGCAAACGTGTGAAATACATAGCTGATGATTCTCTCAGTTTTTGAAGCTACTTGTTTGTCCTCAGCTTTTGAAGCCTTTAGAAATGAAGAGACAAAAACTTGAAATTTTCTTTTAGAGGGTCTATAAGTGAATTATTTACACGGCTTGATTTAAATATCAATATTTGGATTATAAAGAACCCAGATCACGAGTTTAAATCTATCTCCAAGGTGAACAGAGTCATTGATAGAATAGGACAAGCTAGACAGATGAATACAGAGTCTGAAAATCAAATCATGGTAATACATTTTGTGTCTGAAACTTGACATTTCAAAATATCTCAAAGACTTTTAACTCCTAGCTGCTTGGTTATAGTAGTGAAAGCTTCTGAGATCCATTCCCCTCATGGTTTTAACATTTGGGTTTGAAATCAGTACTTCTGTACACTCATCAACCTATAAGTTCAGTTAACGTTGTACTGAGGAGAACCCATGCCAAACAATCCCTTGGACAATGAAAACAAAGAAGTTTAAGGAATTCCACGTGATATATTAGTGCTCTAAAATCTAGTTCATTAATCTGATTTGTTCTCTCCAAGTGTTCACAGAATATTATTTTCCAAAGACAACCCCAAAATACACTCTAAAGTGTTCCTCAGGTCTTACTAATGAATGTTATTCAAATCTATACGTGGCAGTGTAGGGGCTATCTGCTGAAACCTCAGGAATTTTCCCAATTCTGCCTAGATATTATGAATTTCTCTACCACCAGCCTTGATGAGCATCCAGATCTTTTAACATGCCCTGGGTGTAGAAAGAAAGGGTGAAAGATAAAGTAGCACAACTTTGCAAGCAAAGAAATACCTGACTGCTGTGGCACACCAAATCTGTGTGTTGGTCGACCTTGATGCATTACTGGTGCCTTTTGTAACTGTGCTCCCCATGTGTACAGGGAGATATACTAGGAATTAGTCTATCTCCTCTTCTACGGGAGACTTAGTGATTATCTTCGATAACACATCATCTTGCTGCAGCATGCCACACCGCTCACACATGCGCGTAGGATTTCTGCCAACAGGAGAGGTTACTGATAGACATACAAGGAGGTAAGACTGGGACAGAAACCTTGCTAACTACTGGTGGTCACAAAAGATCAAAATCTGATTTTTTACTGCCCACCTTCGCACTGCAGTGTGTGTCCAGAGGGGCTACACACTGCTCTGCATGTTGTGAATAAGGACTGGAAGCAGCACAGTGGTTACTCACTGGGTAGCACTAGGGGAGATTTCCGTATTACAGAGAAGTGCCTAGATAAAAACCGAATGCTATTCAATCTGGCTAACAACCTGCAGGAGGACCAAGTATTTATTCTGTTGATAAAGGCATCCCCCCAGTAACACTACAATTTTTTAAGAGCCACAGCTAGCCAGCTTGCCTGTATTCTTGTCTCCCTGACTTTGCGTAATCAGGTCCTCCGGTCCCTTCTGCCTTGCAATAAGTAAGTCCCGAACCCACTGATGTATATAATGATGGTTTTTGGCATCTTGTTTTTTGTGCATGGGAACAAGGCAGAGCACTCCACACCCACCATGACCTTCACTGCTGGAGGAAACTGGGCAGAAATGATTAGCAGGATCTCAAGCTTCGCATTTACCTCATACCTCTTCTTTCCTTCAGATCTAGGCTGACAGTATTTACACAAGCTCGATGGATGTCTGTTTTGTGCCAAAAAATTTCCTAGGCAAAATATATATACACAGCAACATCACTAGCACAGCTAAGTTGCCTGTCAGAAATTCCAGCCCAGACAGAAGCACCAGGAAATAATTGCTTCTCTGTGCAACGAATTCATCTAGATCAGACCTGAGACTTTTCCAGGGAGTAAGGTGAGGAAAGGTACTAATATTCAAAGTGCATCTGTCACACAGTTGGCAGAAACCTTCCCATGCTGGAGCCTTCAGTCAGAGGCATTTCACAGATCAGCAAAGCCTTAGCCAATCTAAAAATCATCAGCTCCAAGGAAGAGTATGGTATGACAAAAATTCACAATTTTTCCCCAAACTTGCCCAAGTAATACATTTCACTTGAGGCCTAATCAATCACATACCCCCACAAGAAGTGAGTATCTCTTACGTAGTCTGAAGATGAAAGCTGCATATTTACCAAAATGGATCTACAAAGAACCTATGATTTGGCCACATGCAAGAACACTCCCCTCTTATGCCCCATATTTCTATTATTTCAGAGTGACATTCAGCAGCAAACACACATCAGAGTGTTACAGATCACATAAGGAGGAAAAGTTTCAAGGAAAAACCTCAACTTTAATCTTTAAATTTATTGTTTAAAAAAATTCAGGTTCCTAACAGAGCAATAGTACAGGCTGATATATATTTTTAAATGCCTGTGTGATTTGAAAGCATTTGACATTTTGTGACAAAATTTAGTGATTTTCATGAGGAATCCTGCCTTCTATTTCCTTGCTTATCTTTGGCATGATTACCAAAGTCCACATGGTTAAATTGAGTAATTTTCTTAAATTCTATTCTTAAAAGTAACACAAATTCAGTATGTAGTTTTGCAGTCTTGGAGCCTCTAATTTTTTCTCAGTGTTTGGGAGTTTTCTATATTTTTATAGAGTCCTTGTCCCCCCCTCCCATATTGCTAACTGTCCTGATAACTGTGCTCTGTTCAGCTCAGGGCAATAAGACGTACAAAACATAAGCTTGAGTAGCAATGACAGCACACATCGCTTATATCCTCAAAGTGTTTTACAGCTCGACCAACCAACTCTGCAATTACAGGAGAAGCAAATATCTTTCATAGTCATCCAGACCGGATAATGGACACAGTTATCCTCTGTTATTGTAGCTACCGCCCCTTCCTTCATGAAATGATTAATTCCACTTGCAGCTGTGCAATTTCCACCATCCAAATCTTGGAGGAGGAACCTTGCCTTCCTTCTTGGCAGGCACAGCCCCTTGAGCCTTTTCCTGCAGAGGCTTCTGGGCTGTGTTTTATCATGCTGCCTGGCCTAGCTTGTGGCTACTGATGAAATGCAATGCCAGTGTTTGCTGCGTAACACCACAAAATGGATCCCAGTGCTTTCCTGTGTTTTGCGCCAGATCATCTGTGGCTAAAACGAATAACCACGGAAATAAAGTGCATTGCATTCCCAGGTGCTATTCTATCAGCCTTCCTCTGAAGTGGGCCGATTGCAGGGAATTTAACAATTTTATAGTGCAGGTCAAAAATAAGTGACTTGGCACTGAGATTCAATTTTGATAAGCCAGTGAGCCTGTTCAGACAATTTATGCATATCTTTTTCAAGATCAAGGGCGTGAGGTCAATTCTGCAGCTTCTTTGATAGCACAGAGAAGCCGGCCTTCCTTCTGCCAGCAGAAGCTGATCCGAGAGCCTCTGATGAGCCGGCTGCTGCTGCATGGCTTCATGCTACTGAGCAGAGAGGGGAGGGCAGACTTGGTGACAACCAGGTCCCTTCAGAGAGTCTACCTGGCAAGATCCACTGCAGCCAGAAGCAGAGTTTTGGAGGAAAGGCTTGTAAGGCAGCCTCACAAATTTAGAGGGAGAATGAGGACTATTCCTATTTCTCTTGAGAAGCTGTATTGCAGGAGAGAAGGGAGGGTGAGTTGTGTGATTTTCCCAACCCTAATTTCCCAATTCCAGAAAATAAAAGTTTATTTGCTGGAGGGCAAAGGAGGACATTAGCAGGTTCCTACTTTTACCCAGCCAGTTCACCTTTCTCTAACTCTGTGTCAGACTGAAAAAGAGGACTGCACTGAACAGTCCCATCACAAACTCACAGATGCAGAAGATGACACGCAGTAAATCACTGTCCTCTCACTGAGAGCTACCATAAATAATGCCACAGGAGCTCTCCCCCTGCAACCAGCAGCTGCCTGCGACTGCTGGGAGCAGAGCTTTAACAGAGCCCCAAGGTAGGGAAAGGAGAGAGCGTAAAGCAGAACAGCCTGAAAAATAAGATCCTGGCATTTATCATCACATTAACTTGTGAGCCTTTCAAAATATTTGTCTCTTCTCTCTCACAGGAGAATTTCTATAAGCAAATTGTCATAACTTCAGACAAATTTGGGGAACTTGCTATGTTAATTTTCTGAACATACCTAATCTCAGAAGCATTTTCATTAACAGTGAGTATCATCACTCTGCTTTTAGAGAAAGCAGGGGCAGAGAACGTGCAGCAGGTGCTGCAAGATCGTGCCTCAGGTAAGCAGCGCGAGCAGAGCTGAGCCCAGTCCCCTCTCTCCCTGTTCCTTTTCGCACCGTGGATATTTGTTTCCCTAAGAGATGGGGAAAAATAGAAGGCAGGGAAAAAGAGCAGTTTGGCAGGTTATGACAGGTGGAAAAGGCCAAAGCCGTGAGAGCACATTAGCTGTGACTTCACGAGCAAGTAGTTGGCTGACTCTATTGCTCAGCATCTCCATCAATGACAGCGTTTCATGGCTTTTGCTGCAGCCCAGCCTTTCCCTGGCTGGCAGTAGTTGCTCCCTGGCCGGCAGTAGGTGCTTCCTGGCCATGGGCACAACCCCAGGGTTACCAGCTGGGCTGAGCTCCGTGCAGCCCCAACCCATCATCTTCAGCTAGCATTTATTAGCCCAGTTTGGGACAGAGCTCAGAGATCCCTGGAGATGAGATCCAGGGGATACTTCATTCCCCCGGGAGAGAGGGAGACAGAAGATATTTATTGCAGTGCATCTCACGGACACTGGCTGCAGGTGGGGGTAAACGACTGAAAACCTGAAGTAACCTCAGATTTCTTCTTCACATACTTGGCAGAAACCAGGAGCAGGGGCTTTCTGCAGTGCACTCATGCTGCTCTAAGATTCATATAGTTATGATCGACTATATAAAGCAGTTTTAATTAGGCTTTTGCTAATCACCAAGCATCTGGCTGAAATCTCCCTTTAATAGTTTTTCTAGACAGCATGGAAGGAAAGTGGATTTGCCTGAGTTCTGTAAATAAAGATCTTTTTCTTATAAAGATGTACCCAACCTCTGAGAATTGGTTAAAAAAATGACTACATTTTTTTTTCTGAGTCCAGAAACATTCAGACATATCTGTGATTGACTTTGTGGAGATAGTTATGCTAGAAAGAGATTGCTATACACAGAGATTGCCACAGAGATTGCTATACAGGCATAGTTAGGCCCGAGATAATTCTAGTGAGCTTTTTGTTTAGGCTAGTTTCTAATTCTGATTTAAATTCTAAGCAACATTAATAATTTGTTTTCCTCTTTATTTTTTATTTTCCCAACCCTCCCTTTTTGGTTGGACTTCAGCTCAAATTGGATACTCAGGCCAAATTTCTCAGAGAGAAAGACAAACATGCCACAATGTGGGCGAACTCAGCTCCTATCCTGTTTACCCAATTCAAAGCAAGGACTGGAAGCCAGATCTCCTCTGTAACAGGAATTATCAGGTAGAGAAAAGAACTCATGCCGGAGACAGTGATAAGAGCATCCTGTCCCTGCAAGTAAATCGGGTGTTTAGGAAGCTACCGCAGGGTTCATGAAAATCAGATAGAGGAGCCTGCCTGTGCTGTAAAGCCTCTGGACAAAACCAGATACCAAAGCTTAGGTTTCTTCTTATTTTTTTTCCTCTGAAACAGAATTCTTGCTTTCCAGCCAGCTCTTCCAGAAACTGGAATTAAATACCCAGCACAGAATTTCTCTGCTGGAGAGGACCACCTTCAGCTGTACTGCGCTTGGACCAGAGCCTGCACTAGCCACTCATCACCCTGTCTGGCACAGCAAGCACATGGCTGTGAGAAGGCAAAGCTCACCCATGCTGCCTGCTCAAGAAAAGCCTTTTATACCAGTCAGAAAGATTTCCGAGTGCGGCAATAGATGTCAGAGCAAGCCTTCTGCCCCCCGGCACCTACCTTGTCCCCACTGCCATGTCTCGGGCTGACTGGAGTGCTGGGAAAGCACTCAATCACAGAACAGTTTGACCTCAGCTCTTTCAGTGCCACCATTCAGCCAATTCCTTATCCACCAAGTGGTCCCTCTGTCAAATCCATATTTCTCCAATTTGGAGACAAGGATATCATGGGGGACAGTGTCAGATGCTTTGCACAAGTCCAGGTAGCTGAAGTCAGTTGCTCTTCCCCTATCCAGCAATCCTGTAACTCCATCATAGAAGGCCACTGGATTTGTCAGGCATGATCTGCCCTTAGTGAAGCCATGCTGGCTGTCTCCAATCACCTCCTTAGCATAGTTTCCAGGAGGATCTGCTCCATGATCTTGCCAAGCACAGAGGTGAGACTGACTGGCCTGGAGTTCCCTGGGTCTTCCTTCTTCCCCTTTCTAAAAATGTGGGTTATATTTCCTCTCTTCCAGTCAGTGGGAACTTCACCAGACTGCCACAACTCCTCAAATATGATGGACAGTGGCTTGGCAACTACATCTGCCAGCTCCCAAAGGACCCATGGATGCACCTCATCAGGTCCCATGGACTTGATGTTCACCATTCTCCCAGTCCCTGCCTTTGCCCTCTGGGGCCTGGGCTATGTGGCTAGAGCTCTTGCAGTGAAGACTGAAGCAAGAGAGATATCGAATACCTCAGCCTTATCCATATCCTGGGTGACCAGGTCTCCTGTTTCCTTCTGGAGAGGGCCTACAATTTCCCTAGTCTTCCTTTTATCACTGATAGACCTATAGGAGCCTCTTTGTTGGGATGCATCGCTCCTGAGCTTGGAGGATGTTATCCTTGAATACTAACCAGCTTTCTTGAGCCCCTCTTCCCTCCAGGGCTTTGTCCCATGGTACTCTACCAAGCAGATCTGACCATGCCATGCCCACGCTGTGGTATTGACCCCATTCCTGTTGTCCAAGGAGCCTGTGATCACCAGCTGTAACCTTCCTTCTACAGTGTAATCCCCGTTGCAGGTGAATGGGATCAAAGAAAGTGTATCCAGCTCCAGAATAGGGCAGCAGGGATTTTCCCTTTGCCAAAAACAGAACTGGCACAGTGAGGCAATAAGGGCATGGGAGGCATATTTTGTTTTAATGCCCCTGCTGGCAGAGGGGAAAGCACTGCACAGGCCATCACAGAAAGCTTCTGCAGGCAAAAAGGCACTGACACAACCTAACTCTCTTCTTACCCCCATTTTGCTTTAGGGCAATAATACTGACAGAATTGTCGGTTCCTGTTCACATCTGCAAGAGAAGTCGGATTTTACTTCTTTTCCTGATAGATGAGCTCCTTAAGACTGTACACATATCTGCAAATTGAGTTAATATTTAACATGATACGCTATGGATTTTTTTTAACTTATTTTTAGTGCAAGATTTGAGTTTAACCAGATTTCAAGTAAAACCCTTTAGAGCTAAGAACGAATTTCAAGGTTGTAACTTGCTTATTGTTTTTTTTTTTTTTTTTTTGCTTTGCTTTGTCTTGTTTCAAACAAATAAGACAAAGAATAAATCCCAATTTAAGACTCAGCAGTGGATGGGGGGGGGGGGGAGGTGGAGGAAGGTAGAAAAAAGAAGTTTGCATTTAATTTTAAACTACTTTTGGGGGCGCACTTTATTTCCAGGTTTCTCTGTTACAATTTTTGTCCACGGTGCATGAATCCATTTTGCATTTGGCACTATTACCTGCCTTTCCAACCCTGTGCATGGCCCTGGGACTAGTAGGAGACTTTTCTGGATAAGTTGCTACATTACAGTGGCTGCCAGGATGCTTCAGCCTTGTTTACCCACTCACTTTCTGAAGTCAAGGGAAGGCGGGCTCCACTTGCAAGGGACAGATTCAAATCCATAGCATTGCTTGAAGTCTTATGACCAGAAGACGCATGAAGAAAACTCCATGCCCCTTGGACACACTGATCTACTGCATCAACACCATCTCCAACTCTTGTAATAGAGCTGTTTCTCTACAATACACGCTGAGAAAGGCCAGTGAAAAGTTTGTTTGCAATTTGTTAGCTGTTCCTCGCTTGCAGTCTGCCTTGCAACCACGACAGTGTCACTCTAAGATGTTTAAAAACTGGAGCAAAAACGAAAGGTTAATTTAATTTTCTTTAAATGTATCCTTTCTGAAAAGCTGATATCCTCATTTTGGGGGCCCTGAATCACATTCTTGGGGTGTGCAGTGCTTTAGGCCCTCACAATTTCTCTGCAGCCTGCTGCTTAAAAACAAGCTGCAAACACACTCTTATTTACCTTGCAATATTACTTGACTCTTCTGCTTTATTTATTATCACAGCTTCACCCTGCAGCACCAAACTCAGCAAAATTCCCCCTCGCTGTGGGACACGTCCCCAGGCTGGCAGGTCAGAGCACTAAGGAGCCACCTTGCGGGTGAAGTCAACCACAAATCTGTCCCTAACCAGAGCCCGTAGGTAGCCTCATTTAGCACCTAATTCTCTGTCAAGGAGATGTGACCTTTCGCGCCCTATGGAGCTGCTCTCTGCAGCTAAAGGCTTAGCTGAGGGGATGGGGTCGTCAAGCTGATTGACCTTGTTTGGCTGGAGAGGAGCTGGGGACAACTTGGGGAAGTAGACAAGGACAGCAAATCAGCTGATCTTACAGTCTGTCTGCCTTCTGACTCAAGTAAATTATGACAGTCTGATAAGGGCTTTATGACAGTCTGATAAAAACCAGAGGTACCTGGTAGGGGCATTGGAAAGACAGGTAAAAACATCATAAAGCTTGTTAGTCGCGGGGCTTCAAAATGTGATGAATTTCATTTCTTTTCATACAGACACGCAGATCATAATATCAGTGCATTATCTCCCAAGCCGAGAATTGCAGGCAGCGTTTCCCAGAGCAGATAAATAACCTCAGCATCTCTGGATTTTGCAAATCAAGAGCATAGAGCTGGGCACGTTATAACCAGTGGTGGCAAATGTACATCCAGCCTACCTCTAACCACCAGGACAAGCTCTTCCCATTGCTGAATCCCCACTGAATTTTCCTTTGGATGACTGTATCTTAGACATAATAACTACATTCATAACTTATATATGACTCTATCCTGTATGCTGTGGCAAGGTGTAGGTGGAGTGCCAGCAGGTTTGGGGAATGCCAGCACCTCAAAGGGGGGTGCGGATGGATTGCAAGGAGCAGATGTCGCAATGTTTTCTCACTGCAGGTGCTGTTAGAGGCAAGATGAACATTTCTCGCACTAGTGCATTTTGCCTTGGTACGATATGAGATCTCAGTGCAGGCACTGAGACAACCAGACCCCCACACGGCCATGTTAAAGCAGGGCAGCAGGCAAATTCCATCATCTTTATGGAGCATGCAATACTGCACATGGCAGTAAAGCAGCAAAGCTATTTTTTCCTCTTGTAATTACTTAGACCAGCGCTTCTTAACCTGTGCAGTTCTCTCCCCACCCCTGCAAAACGCTACCAACAGTGAATGAGGTGTGAAGCAACCACCTCACCTTGAGAGCCATTAAACATGAGAAGGTCCGAAGAGCTCTTAATTACGCTACCATGGTTTAGAGGAGCGATTGACAGGGAGGCAGGCGTGAAGCTTTCGAGGGGCACTGAGAGAGGTCCCTGCCTCACAGTGGTCATACAACATGAGCTCCAGATCATTACAGACCTTGTCAGAAAATGCAAGATGGCTCCCCACAGCTCCCTCCTGGTTACAGGGGGCAGGAGGGAAGAGGAGTCGTATAAAACTTGGAATAACAGTCTCAGGTTTTTTTCCTCCACCACACAGTACCCACCGTGCAGAGATAAAAGTGATGCAGTGATAGCTGTGTTGCTTACCTTGATGCCTTTATGTTTTGTGTCTGATACGATGCTGGTTCAGAAAAGGTCTCAGGAACAGCCACTTCATTAGGAAAGGAGACCACATCCTTTCAAATGAGGGGTCTTTCTTATTCACTAGATTATCATCAGTTCCCACTGGGCTAAGTTAAGCAAAAACACCCCTCATCTGATGCATCTTTGGCAGCCAGCAGTTCAGTTTTTCTTATTAGCACTTTGTAAGAGATTTCCCAATATATTTAATTTCAAAACTTTAATAGCTGAAAAGAAAAAAAAACTAGAAAAATAAAAGACACCTGCAGAAAAAATCATTATCCTAATTACAGAGTAGCTTTGTCCTCTAACGAGAAGGTAATTTTTTCACAGGACAGCACTGGTCAAATGGAGGAAGAACTTTAAATGGGATTTCAGTTTGTACACTGCACTGAACTTGTAACCCCTCACAATTTATATTTACCACATTTCAGAGCTGTATTGGTGTATAGAACACCCATCTTTTTCAAGGATCGCAGATTCATTTTGTAGAGCTCCCCTGCCATGGAACTGAATATACCATGGTATTCAACGAAGTAAATCGATAGCGATGGATATTTTGTGCAGTGTGTGTGTGTATATATATCCATATATTTGCAATGCCAAGCATCGCTCTTTCCTCTTTGCAAACACAACAGACAAACACGTAAAGTGAAAAAAGTGATACTGGATTTTCGACTCCTCATGTGGCTCAGTCTGACAGGTAATTCCAGGAAACAACAGATAAGCTAAAAAGGGGCTGTGTGCCCCCAGAGAAACATTACCTGTGCTACTTCACCATTCTGAGATTTGGTACCTCAGCTTCAAGCTGAGGGAGTACCCTGGAGCACCAAGCTCCCTCTTTGCACTCAAAAATGGTGCCTGACAACAGGGTCTGCATTACCTTTAAACCACAGTAGCCTAGGTACACCCCCTACAGATATTAGCCACACATGAGGACACCTTCCTCTTGGAGACCACTAGGGACCATGACCCAAAACTGCTGTGGCAATAAATTCCAACACCAATGTGAGATGCAGGTTTGTAGTCACATTTAGTATTTCATGCTGCTCCATCTTTCAGACATCAAAGGAAGTTGGCTAAAGTATACTCCTTGAGTGCCATTTGAAGAACCACAGAATCATGTGATCACAGTCTGCGATCATCACAGAATCACAGAATGGTTTGTGTTGGAAGGGACCTTAAATATCATCTAATTCCAACTTCCCTGCCGTGGGCAGGGACACCTCCCACCAGACCAGGTTGCTCAAAGCCCCATCCAACCTGGTCTTGAACATCTCCAGGGATGGGGCATCCACAGTTTCTCTGTTCCACTGCCTCACCACCATCATCATGAAGAACTTCTTCCGTATATCTAATCTTAATCTACCCTCTTTTAGTTTTAAACCATTCCCCCTTATTCCCCAAGCACACATTGCCGGCTCATGCTGAGCTTCTCATCAACCAACACGCCCAAGTGCTCCTCCTCAGGGCTGCTCTCCATCCATTCTCCACCCAGCCTGTATTTGTGCATGGAATTGCCCCAGCTCAGATGCAGGACCTTGCACTTGGCCTTTTTGAACTTTATGAGGCTTGCATGGGCCCACCCCTCAAGCCTGTTTAGATCCCTCTGGATGGCATCCCATCCCTTCCCTCCAGAGTGTTGACCACACCACACAGCTTGGTGTCATTGGCAAACTTGCTGTGGGTGCACTCAGTCCCACTGTCCATGTCACTGACAAAGATGTTAAATAGCGCTTGTCCCAATACTGACCCCTGAGGAACAACGCTCATCACTGATCTCCACCTGGACATTGAGTCATTGACCACAACCCTTTTAGTGCGACCATCCAGGCAATCCAGCCAAGAAGAAAGGGATTGTTGCATTTGGTCACAAAGGTGACACAAAAGCATTTCTTATGTGGCACTTGCAAGTGGTACAGCCACAGCACAGGGCAGAGAACTCATACTGGAATTTCAAGCAATCAGCCTCTGGTAGACCTTTGGAGATAACAGACACAGGATTTCAACCCTTATTAGGGATAGATGCAGCTTCAGGTGCAGCACTGAGTAGAAAAGCTGCAGCTTCTGAACCTAGCAGGAACAGTTAGGCCCAAAGGTCTTTTTTCAATTCAATTTACATGAATTAGGCCTTCTTTCAGCAGCCCACTTCAAGTTCAGAAAATGAGTTATCACAAAGACATTTTCTTTTCTGTCAGGAAGGCATCAACTACCACGGACCCATTCCTGACACGTACAAATCATAATAAGATTTATTTCTCATCCTAAGCACTGCTTGGGAAAGTAGTTGCAATTATATTTTTAAAATACGTAAATTAATATATGTTCATTTACCTGTTCAATAAGTTTTCAAGATCCTATTTGGTAAAAGTTATATGCAGTGCAACATAAATAAGAAATCTAAATATTCTGCACAAATGTCAAGACACACTCTAAATATTATGATCCTACACAATGCACAGTGTCAAATGTGACAATGAAGGCAGGATTTACTGCTCACAGTCCAAATACATAAGCCACCGTTAATTCAAGTGCTGCCAGTAGCTGATCTACTCTGTGGGGAGAAATTACACTCAGAGATGAATCAAAATTTGAGCTATGCAAACTCAGCTTTCAAAGCAATGATTGAAAATATAGTGCTGCAGTGGTACGACAAAAACTACAAGTTGTATTTTCAGCACCCAACTTTGCATATGTAATTACTCATTCCCAAGTGGCAGTTTGACTTGATTTTTGATAATTTTAAATCAATATTTTATTCATCATGGTAGCTTGTGGAACATCATTTAAAATGGGATTGCTTTACCTGCAATTCCTTTTTTTGTTCAAATAGAACTGCTTAGACATGCAATTCCCTTTTTGTTCATGTGCTCGCAGTCATAGCTTTCTCACAACATCCTTTTTTTCAAGGGATAGGTGTAATATCTGTGAACATTACCAACAGTGAGAGAGCTGGTTCTGTGTTAAAGATACAGAAATAATAGCCAAGCAATACAGATTCAGTTCTTTACCAGGGAATAGCCATCCTGTGCTTTCATATAGGAGAGCCTGATCTGCAGGTTCTTTGAAGACGAGGCAAAATAATGCAAAATACAAACTGATCTTTAATTCTGAGCTGCCAGGGAATAATATATTTTCTCTACAAAAATGCAATTCCTCTCAGAGGTTCTATATCCTCATTCAAATACAATGAATAACCAATAGGCTATATCTACTCTCCTGTCTCAATCCATAAATATCATTATGGAAAGTATTTCTGCAAAAGAACTTTGTATAAGAGATATTCCATAAATTGACTAACAATTCTAAAAACTTGGGTTCTAACCTTGGAAATTAAAATTTGGTCTATACTACTGCTGGCATAACTCTCTTCCTTTCTTCCTGGACTAGAATAACTAAAATCCAAGTATCTCCAAAATTGAGAAAGCAGTCTCTTAAGTCATGAAGTAAGTCTGGCCAGTCTTTCTTTAAGGAAAAATGTACATTTTGACAATAGGTAATGCTGATTTCAGAAAGTAATATATCCCATCAGACTTTTGGGCTAGTGAAGCTAGAGAGGATGATCATTACTGCATGACCTCCCGCAGAAGAGAGAGCAGAAGAAACAATTCCACCCAACGCTCCCACCGAAAGCCCCTGCTGGTGTTAGAACTAGGGCACATCTTTCTGAAAGGTAAGATTTAAAAACTCCAACTAATAGAAAAAACCTTCCTTCCCCATGGAATTATTCCAAAACATAATTACCGTTGTTCAAAAGAAGAACACACACACACACATAAGAAAACCAAACCAAACCAAAAAACAATCCAAAAGCTTTAACTCATGACTGAGCTCATCTGGCTTCAATTTTCAACCTTTAGACTTTGTTATGCTTTTCTCTTCTGGACTGGAGCACTCTTTATCAAAATTTTCTTCCCATGTAATCACACCCCAAATGACCACCTTTTCACTCTCATTTTGATAAGCTGAATAGCTTGAGATTCTAACATCTTTCCAAAGTCATGTTTCTCGGATCCCAGACTGCTTTTACAGCTCTGAATTTTTATGATGTATCTGTACCAGAAATGAACTTGGTATTAATGACCAATAAAAAATCTCACCGGTGTTGCATGCAGAAACAACACCTCCTTTTTGCCTGCTCAGTAGTATCCAACCTGCATATTGAATTCCCATTATTTCTCCTTAGGACTCTCCAAATAATTAATTTTAGGGGCTGTTTGCAATTAAAGAAAAAAGTAATTTCACTTCTACCAAAATATTTCTTCTAGCCTAGAGTAAAATGCTTTGTTTCAGATTTAACCATCTAAGAACCTTCACTTTTTAAAGGTACAAAATTAGTTTTGAATAGAAAATCTGTTATTAACATTTTAATGTCAATATTTAATACTTTTTATGTCAATGTATATTTGACATAGTATTTGACAATATTATGTCAATTTTTCTTTGGGGGGGGGGGGGGGGGGGGGGGGCTATCTTGGAAAAAAAAAAATCACCAAACATCTGTTCTATTCCCAGCATATTTTGTCTCCTCCTTTTCCCTTCTTTTCTCTCCTGAAATTGTCTGAACATTTTCAGTTTGTCTTTGAGGGTTAATTTGGGTTAAGGCAAATTGCAAAACCGAGACACAGAGACTATAAAGGTCTCTTTCCTTGCAGTTTATTCTACTTCAGAGAGGACAAAGTTAAATAAGAACACAGTACTCATGCTTCTGGGAAATAATCTTTAGACATGCAAATTTTTTAGCCAAAGGTGGACAGTAACAACCTGAATGCAGGGTATTATATTACCCCAGTACGTGCCCAAATGCAAAGGGAATGCACTGAGTCAGTCAAGGTAAAACGTAGCTTGGAAAAACTTGATGAACTGTAATGCTAAGTTAGCACTGAACTGGCTCAGCTGGCAACTAGGGAAGCAAGGAAATATTCCTATTTGAAACGTGAGCACCACTGATTTGAAAATTTTTGAAACTATAAACACTGGACCCAGCAATGACATTTTAAAGTCGATTTTCAGAAAACTAATAGAAGAGCAGCCTGTGCTGGAATAAACCACCACACCTCACTAAACTATTTATTGTCAGAACAATAGGTATGATACGTGCTGCAACTACTCAGGAAAGAAGAAAAACTTGGTTCTATTGTTAAAAAGGGAAATGAATGCAATAAAATGCCACTGCATGAGTAATAACAATATTAATGTCATTTTGAAAAGATGGCCAAAGCACTTTGTTAATACTCATGAATCATCAGCTTCTTTTGCAATGTAACTGCTGTCTTTGGAAATTGCATCTCCCCTCTCGTTCATATAATTTAACCATTCTGTCTGTATTGTAAAGAGTCACCATGTATCCAAGAAAAAGTAAATATGAGCCTTGGATGTGCTTTCCCCCTGCTTTTGCTACAGTAAGGGAAGAAAACAGTTGCAGGTGCCCCCTCTGTGCACAAAAAGCTATCCTTTCCTAGAAGCAGCTCTGCAATGTGACCACGAGCTGCTGATGGAGTTGCTATGGTTATAAAGAGGTCCTCTGTGGGAGACGTCTTCGTTTGTGATTCCGTTTTGACAGTGTTAGAGGGATGCTTGATGTGGAAGGAAGGATGAAAAGAGCTTCAGCCATTTTATCCACATGAAAGCAGAGCTACATTACATCTGAAGTGCTTTGGAGGAAGGCCCATTTCTCCAGGAGCACTGCACCAGGACAAACCTTTCCCGTTTTCCTACAAGCCCAAAGCGATGATCGTATGAAGAAATAAACCAAGCAGAAGTGGAGCTGGTCACGATCAGTGGGTTTTCCTGCAGTGCAACAGACACTTTCCAAAGGACAACAAGATAAGCGAGGACCTGGATGTGCCTCTACTAGGTCCTGAGGGAGGTTTTGTGCTCCTACACCAGGAGCATTGAAGGAAAACATCATTTGGGCTTTTCATCCTACCTTGGTTCCTGAAACCATATATCTCCTTACTAATGAAGGCTGCTAACAAGAGGGGCTTGGGAGGGTGGTGATGGCCTGCCCCTCTTGGGGCAGAATCTAAAGAAACAAAACGTGGAGCTTGGGACTTGCAGTGCTTTCAGACAGCTGAGGAGACTGGTTAAATCATCTAAAAATAAACTTAAAAAATCCTCTATCTTTTATCTTGTAGACTCTTCTCTGTCCTTCAGGACCTAGCCCCTTCCACAGCAGACATCTTCATGTCCTGCACGTGTCTTTCCATCAGTCCTGCCAGCCCCTGAGGGATGACCACTTGAAATAGCGCCAGAGGGGAAACTATGCTCCACTTTGCCATTTATTAAACTATTTGCCTCATAATAAAAAATGTATGGGGTTTGTTCCCTCTCCCTGCATGCTCATCTTAAATCTTCACAGCAGCATTTTCCATGGGAGGATGGGTGGGGGAGCTACATCTGCTGTAAGACAGTCCAGTCTTGTAAGTGGGAAAAATCAACCAAAGTCTTCATTTCATACTGCCAGGAGAGCTCAAATAACAACAAGCAAAAATCCTTGCCTCAGAGGTTTTGCTGAAATAAAGAAGGCTGACCAGAATGTTTCAGAGCATGAAAAAATATGAATAATAAACAATACAAGTTCTGTTTTACTGACAAATCTCACGACACACAAAAAAATCCATCCCGTGAATCATCCTTGGTGCTGGCTAGCAGACTCTGTGTGCAGAGCACGATGTCTGCACTCTCTATAAATATTACTACGGCCAGTAAACTCAAGGCGGTGGCAAAGGGGCTGTAAAACTATTGAGGGTACCATACGCTGCAGTGGTTGTAAAAAAGGCTGTAAAAGAAAAATGGTCTTTTAGTAAACCTTTTGTTCGGGAGGAATTTTGCATTTTAACAGGGTATTTAGCAATCAGGATACCTTTTCGAAAGCAGCAGTCTCTCCGACAGCAGATCTGATTTGAAAGCCTGAGGAAATCCTAAAATGTCTTCACTGGAGAGACAAGGGCCCGTCCCCACCTGAAGAAGTAGGACATGCAGTACTGACACAAAGCTCAGTTTGCTGTCCCCTTTTCATGAGTCTTTCACAGCTTTTAACACACACTTGATGCAAAGGGGGTGTTGAAATGCAGCAAAGCCTGAAGTTGCCTATGCTGTTACAGTTGTTCTAGCAAATGAAAAACCCAGTTTGCAAACTCATTCTCTACCCAGACAATGCCCAGAGACAGTGTGAAGGCATGCAGGCAGGATCTGGCCCCGTGGTGTAGTGCACGATGTAAAGGGCCACCACTGCTTATGAAGGTGCTACTTTGGAGTGCTGCTTGCTCACAGGACACACTTGGCAGCTGAGGGTCTCTGGATGGCATTAGGGCCACCACACCCACTGGTGCCATTCTGCCCACAGTTAGTGTGCGCCCATTTGTGTTGCATTTCATTGTTAAATCTGCCTGTACTTATGTATGTTCTCAGCTGAGACTAAACCTCCATCACCTACCTCAAATGTTGTGAATACAAACTTGTCTTAGGGACATGGTTTAGTGGGTGATACTGGTGGCGGCGGGATGGTTGGACCAGATGATCTTGGAGGTCTTTTCCAACCTTAATGATTCTGTGAAAAACTTCAGAAAACATAAAATTGTCTTCTAAAGGCTCGATACATATTAAGGAGAACTGCAAAGGCTGATGTCTAAAAAGCTACACAAAAGCCAGTTAGAACAAACAACCCATCCATTTTACTTATCTCATGTAGTGAAAGACAGTGGCAGTATCTTTCAAAAGTCATGTAGGATCTGAAGGGTCAAACTGTTGTGCTGGGACTCAGTGCCATCTAATAGCCTGACACGTTTTCTTTCTCTTTTTATGCAGTGGGATACAACTGAAAACTCTCTGTGTTAACCATAAAAACAGGATGGTGGGGGTTTCTAAAGTGCATCTGTCTCAAGAAATGAGAAAAAAAATCGGTCGTGACCTCTAGCCTATTTTCTGGTCTTCAGGCAAATTCTAAAGGACCTTCAATGCCCTGGCCAGGGTGAAGATGCTTCACCTGAAGACACACATGTTACAAAACCCAATCAAACTGCCCTCAGATCAGGTGTCAAGACTGACAGGATTAGGACTGAACTGAGGAAGCTTCAATATCAGAAAGCCGGAAACATCATCCTCTCAGAGTGGATAGACAGATATTAATTATTTTAATGGAACAAAAATAAATAGAGCACTTACAAAATAAATTAATAATTTAGAGGTTCGATGGCATTTGTCAACATATGTAATTATAACAAAATACGATACACTCTAAAGATTAAGTACGTAACACCAAATGAGTACTTTGGGAGTTGTTTTTACATATCAGAGGTTTAGAGCTTGGCCCTAAGAGCATTAATATTTCCTTTAGGAATAGCACATTAACAGCAAATCCAGCAAAACCATTCATGGTACACTATAAAACGCATCTAAAACAAACTCTTCCTCACCCACAGAGATGTTCAATCTTTGGATAAATCAACATTTCTTTTTCCTATTAAGAAATATCCTGCAGATTGAAAAAAAAAATCATCTTTTCTATTAGAACAGTCTCTCTATATTGAGGATAAGCACAGCCTAATGAAACCCAAATGTTTACTTAAACTAGTCAAACTCTGTCTATTTTGTACTAAAGCCAGAATATCATATCTAATTAACCCTCCTGCTTCTCTGGCCATGTTGCTAGGGTTGTATCTAGCTGGCTACTAAACCTGTTAAAGTGGAATTTAAGTAAAGAGCTCGCAAGAGTAAAAAAACACACTCCATGTACCTTCTCCTTTTTCTGTATCCACTGGTAACGTTTTTAATACATCCTGTATTCCACCAAAATACACCACACAAAAACCCTTCTGCAACTGTGCTGGGGGAAAGAGGGCAGTGCTGCTGCTATCCAAACAAGGTTTGCAGAATCACACTATAGGATACAAGAGCAGAATTTACTCCTGCAGGCACAGTAACTGAATTTCCAAGCTATAATTGGATGATGTGGTTTGCAGTGTCTCCAGAACCCCTTGATGGAATTACATCTGCCTGATAAATTACATAGTTTTCAGAACTGCATTTTACACAATACATGGAGCTCTGTGTCCTGAAGTCTTGATGGGTATCATCTACCTTCTGCTTCTGACATCCCACGAGGCTTCAAATGCAATGAACTGCCCTTTGCTCAGAAATGAGGCAGAAAGGGAATGCCCATGAGCAAAGGGGAGCCTGCTCCTACAGGACCTTTCCATTCACAGAGCACTGTTCGTTTTCCTCCCCCAGGCTAATGAGAGACAGTAGACAGTGGGAAAATGGTATGTCTGATGCTGTCATCAGTTCCTTTTCTTCCCAGAGAACAGCAGCACAAACCCACAGAGCAGATGGCGCTGGTTGCAGAAACAGTGGGGCAACAATACCAAGTGTGTGCCTGGTTTTTATTCACTTGGTAAACCGCTGACTGGCATTGTGGACAGGGTACTGGCCTTTGGTTTCATCCAATAGGTCTTAAAGAATCCCAACATCCTCTTAAACTGAAATTTTGATAGACTGCAACACAGTGGGACTGAAGCAAGATTAAATTTTGGTTTCCTCTGCTGTGTTTAAGTAGAGGAGAGTAGATGCTGAGAGAGTGGATTTCAATCTTAGAATGCAGGAAGAATTAAAAAATAACCCCCATAAACTGTAGTAGTCCTAAAGGTAGCCTAAACCCCTGAGAACTGATGAAAGGACAGGCTCTGTCTTCCTTTATCTATCCCCTGGCTAAAAGAGAATACGCAATGAGATTGGACAGAAATAAATGAATGAGAAAATAGTCATTTAGTATACTTATTTAATTAGTTCTTTCTGTTTCTAATGGTAATGTGGCGGAGTACGAGACAGAACAGAGCAAGGTACCTGCTTATGGCATAATTAGACCTTTTAAGGGGGAGAGAAAGACATCAGCCTGCACAGGCTGGCAGAGCAGAGAACTTCAGTCAACACCAAATGTACATAGCTGGAAACTTGCAGCTTCTTTAGTTAATTCATCTGATAAAGCACTTATTCAAAACAAACAAACAAAAAAAACAAGCCCACAAAACAAAGCACCAAAACAAACAAAAAATAAACAAAAACCCAACTATTATTTGTCACTTGAGAAGTACTTATTTAGTGTTCTTTACTTGAGATGATAAGGTAGTTCCCAGACACAGATGCTTGGTGGCCCTGCGTATGTCGATGACTACCTTCAGTTTTACCACCGTAACTCTCCTTAAACAACAGAGTGGGTGGGAATGGGAGACGAGGGGGAGCTGCTCTGAGCCCAGGGAGCAGAGGCCACCAGAAGGGAGAGCTCTTCCAAAGTTCCTCCTTCTCCCCCCCTTCAGAGCCCAAATTAACAACATACCTAGCAAGGGGCATTTTAACACAGCCACACACCCAGCAGCACCTCTCCTCGCCCCGTGGGGAGAACAAGCACATTTTGAGAGGTTATTCAGCCTACTTAAGACACTACTCGAAACACTCAGATAAGCTGGGTACCAGCAGCTTGTAGAACAAAAATAGAGTAGGGTAAAAAGCTGACCTTTTAATAGAGTGCCCGTGGATCTGCATGACAAGCTTAACACACAGAGCTGTGTCTCAGGGGCATGCATGCTGTCAAAAATTCTAATTACAATTATGGAGCAGCCTTAAATAAAATTCTTTAATAAAAGTACTATTGCTATTTTTTCAAAACATAAATATTTTTATTGGACCAAAATGCATACGCATACTTATGTATACTCATTCCCAGGTGAAGTGTAATCCTATTATAACCCTAAGTCTGTAGTATTACAATCTGGAGAGCCACATAGCTTGAATTTTTAATGGCTGTTCGATCTTTTCAAAGAATCCTGCCCCCCCACTGAGATGTTTCTTAATGTGTCAAACCCCCAAACAGCTTCAGTGTCCGCCTGCTACATAAATCACAGCTTGGCAGAATTCCTTCCCTTAAAATAACCCAATTTTTGCTCCAACCTACACACCTGTGAGGCATGGGACAAGCATTATCTTAAGTGCATCTTTGTTCATTTAACAGCCTAATTTGGGGTACAACAAATACACACGAGCACAGATCAGTATCATACCTGGTAAGAAGCTGCTCCAAATGAAGCTGATAAACACCTAGCAACTGATTTTAGTTGGAATTGGATTGAGCTACCCACCAAATCAGTAAAATTAGTATCTATCTGGAAATTGCTATAACTACTTCAATTTTTATCCTAGGATGGCAAAAAAAAAAAAAAACAGCAAAACAACATGTGCAGGATTGAATGAGGAATTCATGACAAACTAGGAAGTAACATTAAAAGATCTGGTCTGATATTAATGACAATACTCTTCTTTTTCCTAATCCAACAACATTAATGTTTATGTCTTTCTTGGTATTAATAAACCCACATTTCCCTGTAACACACGGAGAGACATATTACAGATCCTTCAGTCTTATTCATCAAGTAGATAAGCATTTCATCAATTTTTTTTTTTTTTTGCTTAGCCATGCTTTGCACGGTGTTGCCCTTTCATCTCCTGCAGCAGTCTAATTATGCAATTAGAAGTTGTTTTTTTTTTTTTTTTTTTTCATTTTTAAATTCTACTCAGCCTCATATTTCAGCACGTTGCCTTTAGCTAGGGAGATGAGCAACACCTCTACTTAACTTTTATGGTTAAATGTTCCAATTCTGGAACAATTCCTTACGTCTTATCACCCAGGGAACTCATTTTTGTTTCCCTCCTGAAGGATAAGAACTCAGCAGACCAGCTGGAAGGTGATGGGGGGCTGAGCCAATGTCTACTAAGTTCCTGGAGGGGAATAATTGACTTTAGTGCATTTTGTCTCTCTCCCTCATTTTGTAGGATTTTTTTAAATCTCATGTATGTATCGCTTTGTATAAGTTTTGGTGCCACTTCTGCAAATACCCTGCTACACTTCATGTTGAAAAACCAGATCAAACTATAATATTTTGGAGAAGAGTTGATAACAACACTACTAAAAGCCTGTGCATCTTGCAAAAATCATTAGTACCTGAAGTCACCACCATTCCTTTAATCACGCTAGTTAAGCTGGAATGAAGATTTTGCAATTTTCTGAGTGAGATTTGCTCACAGCTAGAAGCAAAAAGTGAGCACAGTTAAGATTAGACTGAGTAATGCACTTTTTGGACACGTTTGTAAGCTTCTTACTGGAAGAAAGTATTCATAGTTTTTTCCAACCTGCTTCTGTTGGACAAGGAACAGCTCTTTGCCACTTTAGATGGGTTTTACTTACAATGATGTATCAACTGTTACATGCACCAAAGAAAACAAGTGAGTTTTTTTGTTGTTGCTGGGCCCAAAGCATCACTTTAAAATTGCTGTGCTTAGGACCAATTTAAAAAATAGTACGGGTGAACAAAGCTTTGTTGTTTCCAGACCCATACACATTCCTCTACAAAATGAGAATTGTATTTTCTTATAGACAGAACTTTAGCATCTCACAATTTTTCTAAAACTGAGATTCACTAGATGAATTAATGAATTTTGTTTACAGCTTACTATTCCAAACAAATGCTTCTCTGAGAATGAAACCTTATCTGCAAACTGAAGTGATAAATAACTTAGTTAATGCTCATCATGTTACTACTTTTTACTATTCATTTATGATAACAGTAACATGCTATATAAAACACATTAAATTAATATATAAAACATACATATTTTTAATAATTTACCTAATAATTATTAATTACCAGCAGAAATAGCTATTTCTGGGGTTGGGTTCATGGAAGTCAGCCCAGAGCCCTGATCTAACCAGAACCAATAAGCCTGGCTAACTGGAGGCAACTTTCTGAATAGGAAGCAGTGATACCAACCCAGTATTTTGGAATAGGAGCCCTAGAACTATTAGTTTTTGTAAAGAGTTTGCTACTATAGCTTTCATTCAAAGTGTCACCATTTCTTCTGTCCTTCCTTCCATTTCCCACTCTCGCTAACCTCTTGCAGCCTGCTGGAGACTGGCAAGTGCATGTGATGTGCTTGTTCAATAGACCGAAGTATGAAAAATACTTAATAATGACTTTTTCTCACCATGGTTAGCATGCATGAAATGAATGAGGTTTCCTGCACAAGGGATAAATCTATAACTAAATGTCAAAAACTATAACTCTCTCTGAAGGTAGCTTATTAAGAAATTGCTATGGTTCATTTTACAGTGACACTTCCATATTCAGAAGTGTCAGAGTACAGAGGAGCAGCCTGGGATCAATTCATTCTGACATTAAAAAAGGAGATAAAAAAAGAGAAAGGAGGGAGAACAGAACTGATACCTAACAAAGCATCTGGACTCGTTCAAAGATAAAGCAGATTCAACATTCATTATTGAGCCCCCTAGTCCCAATAAGTCAGGCTCTGCAACACAGTCAGGGTGATTTTAGCTTACTGGAGTAATGCATGACAGTCCTAAAGCTCCTTTTGCTTAAATAGCATGATACAGTTCTTCCCTCCAGATCACGTAATAAAGCTCAATAGAAAAACTGAGTAAGAACAAAATACATAGTGTGCATATGTCAGAAAAGACCAATACCAAGGCAGTCAGGAAAGAAAACAAATCATTGACTACAGTGCACTCAGAATTCTGATACTATTAGTTTTTAAAAGCAACACTGGAAGCAATGCAAGGTTTTGCTTAAAGACTACAGCAAAACAAAGCTGTAATTCTGTGAACTGTGAGAATGAGAGTGAGAGCACAGATTTGGGGATGTCAGTCAAAAAGCTGGCTAAAAACACACCAGAAGTGAAAACTTCCCCTCTGGAAAATGCCATTTCTGTAGTAATATGCCAACTTCACCAAAATGGTAATGATAGCTGAGATGGGTCAGTTACCAAGTTATCTGGGTGGTTACTGGCTAAATACTGCATAACATGGGTTAAAGCATGTTCCAGCAACTCTGTGATGCATAGCAGTGCTCAAGAAAACTGCCCTCTGTTGGTGCCAAAAATTCATTGCCACGTTGTTTGCATTTAAGTGCAAACTCCTGGAGCAAGCACAAACCAGGGATGATTGCAATGTATCTTGGCCTTGTTCAGCTCCCAGACTCGTCCAGTTCTGCAGCAAATGTCCTCTGCACTTGCACATCCTATTTTCAAGTTTTTACACTAAGCTTTATATCCTAGAATTTGTAAATAATAAAATAAACAAACAGCTTTCTCTTCATCCATTTTATCTTTTGGGGTTATTTTTAATGGTACATCAGAAATGAAACCTATCTTCTAATGAACTAAAAGCATGAGCACTCCTAGATCTGTACACCTTTTATGGAGTTTGGTCTGTGAGAGCTTGTTTATGAGAAAGGAAATTACTGCCTAGCCCACAGCTTGGCCTTTTAGGTGCTGACTGACTATAAATTCGTGGGCTGTCCATTAGAAAAAACATAGGGAGGAAAAATTGGGATGCTCTTAAGTGGTACATGAAAGTAATGGTCATTGTAAACCACCCACCATACCTTTATTGTCTTGGGTAGGGATGAAGTTATGAGTGAAAACACATAGGTATCTCTAATAAGCAAGCAATTTTCTTCTAGGGCTTCCTATTCTATATGGTCAGCGAGGCTGGATGCGGCCTGGGAAGAAATGCTCCAGTGTGGTGGGAGAAAAAGAAAGAAGTCTGGGGAGAAAAGTAGTGCTGAGGTCCTCTTCTCATCTGCCTTCAAAAAGCTGTAAACAAATACAAATGCAATGAAAGGCCCCTGATTTTCTAAAATACAAAACCTGACCAAGGCCGTGAGAAATTACCCATGATTACTGACAGGTGGCTCTTCACTCTTTTTATTGGAGTAGATGCCTCAAACTGTTCACAGCAGCATTACCCAGGCAAAAACAGCTCAAGCTCTTCTGCTAATTTTTCTCCCTTTATATAAATAAGCAAAATCCAATGTTAAATGCCATCTGACATTTCTTAGGTACTGCTATTGCATCCAGTGGCAGCTTCTCGAGGGTTTTATGCTCTTCATTAACAGAAGGAAAAAAGTTAAACAAGTCTGAACATTTTAAACAACAGCTCACCACTGCAAAGGGATAAATAGAGATCAAACTAAAAAAATAATAAAAAAAGAGAACAAAATGAATAATCATTATTTTGAGAAGGATGTTTAAACATGTTGCTAAGGAGTTTCCCGATTCCCACAGTGACTGCGTGTGCTCTCAAAGAGGATGCCAGCAGCTCTGCTGCACAAGGACCTCGATGCCTAGAGACTGTTGCTATGTGGACCATACTCAAACGCTCCACGTTTGTTCTCGTGTGGGTAAGGTGCATTAACCCTGGCTTCCCTTCTGATGGCACGCCACTGATTATTTGCTCTGTGCTCCTTGGTGGCTTCGAGTTAACTGGTGGGGAATCAAAAGCCACGTGGCTGACAAACGCTGTTTAAGGGATTGTCTCAAGCCCTACGATTTTTGTGGAACCCTTCCTGAGCACATCCTGGCGCAGCAGTGACAGTACCCACGCCCAGGTCCCGAGCCTGGTATAATGAAGTGCTGGAAGGGGGACTACCATGGCTTAAACTGAGCACTTCTGATGCCGCAATGAAGGATAAGAAACTCCTTTACTAACGCCATTGAAGTTAGAGGATAACTCTCATCAGCAAAGTTAATTACCTGAGAACTTGATTCAGGACAAAGATGGGAAAGATCAGATAAATACTTCATTTCAAAACTCTTTTCACAAACATTTTTCAAGCGTCTGTTATCTATTTCAGATTTTTTGTGCATTTTTTAATCATGCAATTTTTAAATACAGAGAAACAGGATATATATAAGTAACACATATATTCTATCTTATCTTCTCATAATGCAAGAGGGGATCTGTGCTCTCTCCAAGATGCAAGAGGCAGGAGATTTCTCCAGAAAACTTCTTGGATGGCACTCAGTCCCACCCCTAAAGGATCAAACAGAAGCTCTCTTCTCACCTGACATCAGTTTTCTGCCTACTTTCTTCTGCCCATTTTAGAAGAGCTACTCTCCCACTGACATAGAGAAGAAATAGTACTTCTTATCCAAAGAAGCTCCCATTTTCTTCACATTAGTATTAATTAGCAGAAAAAAATGATATTCTAATTACGATACTAATTACTTGTAGAGATCTCAATACCTTCAAAGCGTTTCATGAGAATGAGTAGAGCAATGCATAACTATGCATGCATTTTATCAGCTCCAACACTACTTGATGTACATTAAATTTTTTTTTGAACTAAAATGCCCAGTACTTTATAACCGAATACCTAATTGTTCAAAAGAAGAATAGAAGACTAAGCAGTTTTTCAATGATGGAAGAAAGTTCAGTTTTCTAATCAGAAGAACAAACCATGTTTAGTTTAGCATGTTTACAGCTGATCTTATTCCAAGGGAGCACTGTACATTGCAGTTGCGTGTCTGCTTTTCTCAAGGACTGTGGATAACTACAGTTTATTAAACCCTGCTGAGACAATCTGTTCTGTCTGTCTGTTTTAATGTTGTTATAAGTCAGTTAGGCATGTACCATACTTGTTAGCTGCATATATACTAATTTAATGTATTGATGGGCTGTCAGTACAAATACCTAATGAATATTAAAATACAAACTCTGATACAGAAATGCAAAGCAGAGCCAGCATGTGGTTAACATTTTGAGGGACAGGCAGAGAAAGGAAAAGACCAGAGTTCATAGTAAATGACAGTAAACACTCATGAAATGAACCTGAAAACAAATCACCAGCGGCTTCCCAGGAAAGATGGAAGAAAATAATAATTAACGGTCTCAAAAACACAGGCTCTAAATATATGCTGTGAACTTTGTCTTCTGCCAGCTGATTTCAATATAAATGAAACAAAGCATGGTTCAGAGACCAGTATGCCAGTAAGACAAAGAGAAATAAAGAAAACAGAATAAAGACACTGTACTATGGGAAGGAGGGAAAGGGAGAAGGAGAAATCTCCCACTGTCTCCTCCTCAATGCTAATTTTCTCTTTAACAATGGCTCTAAAAATGGATAGTAGTTGATACTTTGCATGTTCCGCATAATAGTCTTTCAGCAAAAGCGTGTATGGACAAATCTCTCCTGCTTCAAGTGAATGTGGCAGGAGTTTGTTGGGCATGTTTCTCTCCCTTAGATCATATTCAGAGCTGCAGCCAGCTGCTTGTCAGAGACTCAAAGCCCCATGCACCATTTAGGCTCAGCTCGGAGGCATGCTGTCTCTCCTTCCCAGGTTTGAAGTGAAAAGTAAATTACAAAGAAAAAGCCTTTGGGCCAGAGGAGGAAATATCAAATTGCTGCAAGCAGGGAGGTGGCAGGGTAGAGACGTGGGGCTAATGAAACCAGGAGGAACCAGGGTCCTGCGAGAACTGCCTGCAGTTCAGCCCTGCTTCTCCCTTTGCCACCGCTCCAAAATTAGAAAAGCATCTCAAGGGTACATCTACTGGTTGTGGAAAATGGAAAAAGAGCTTCTAAATAGCAGGAAAGCAGGAGGGAACGAGCAGTGAGCTCCCACCTGGAAGCCTGCCAGCGCAGAAGGGACCTGAAAAAGAGCCTGATGTGAAAACCTAGCTCTGGAGGTGGTGGGCTCGTCCCCCTGGTATCCCATTATCCCTGGGATAACAGTACTGCAATGCAGATGCTGCACACTCATCCATGAGCAGAGGCACATGGAGGGGGTGGCAAACCTCTGCAGGTGACAAGGAAGATGTGAAGCTGAAGTGGGCTCCATCCCTGGTTATTAGGGATGGTGTTTCTCCATGGAGTTCTTCACACTGGAGACACCGGGGGAAAACTTGTGGGTTTATCTACAGTGGAGCCTTCCTAGGCTGCGGCAAACAGCTGTGTTTGCTGATGGGGAGGAGCGTATGTCTTCCTGGAGCAAATGAATAAGGGCTTGTCAGAATTTCAGGTATTATGTAAACACCCAGTGGAAAGAAAGGCAGCAAGCCTTTGAAATGAGAGGTAAATTAGTAAAATTGTAGAATTATGTTAAGAATCAGAATTCTATATTACACTAAATATATGCTTCCCTGGTGGCTTCAAAAAGGATTTAACAATAATTTTCTGGTTTAGATACAGTCCGACATGATCAAACACCTCAATTTACTGTTTGAACTAGGAGAGGATGCACATAGGTTTCTCGAATATCTCTCTGCCCCCTTCACTGCTCCTCTTCCCTGGTTCCTCTTCATATGGCCTACAAATAGCCCTTATAAAGCTATGAGATATGGAAAGCTCTCTGTTTCCCTTCCCTTCGGGTTCTGGCTGATCTTCCTCCAGCCCGGGAGATCAGTCACAGCAGCAGCTGCCAGAAATTTGCTTCAGGAAGGGCTGCGGCGTGGCAGGCCAGGGTAGTAAAGAAAAGAAAGGACTCATCATAGCTTGG
Source organism: Cygnus atratus (assembly GCF_013377495.2). NCBI lineage: Eukaryota > Metazoa > Chordata > Aves > Anseriformes > Anatidae > Cygnus > Cygnus atratus. Next base: position 9,731,442 of record NC_066365.1, read on the forward strand.
CACAAGGTACTTCACCACATTGACTCTATAGGCAAACAAAATTTCTGGGTGAAGCAGCATGGGTATAGGCATTGATGGCAGAATAGATTAACACAACCTACTGGGAAATGTCACAAAGAAATGACTTTTGGGTCCTCCAGCAGACTTTGGGTAGACAGTGGAGAAAGCCACAGAAGCCAGGTGAGGAGAAAGAGCGTGCATTCTGAGTCCGAGCGGACCTACAGCCTTGGGATGGTGAAGAGCTCGGTGCTCACAGTTGCGGTAAGACTGCATTCATCAGCTCTTGTGACTGCTGCTATGGAGGTAGCTAGTTTCTGGTCTGTGCACAGTTAGAGCAGCATCCCTCCATGTGCTTAATACAAAGGGTTTATAAGCATTTACATCAGCCTTTGGAAAATAATTAGAGCCAATGCCAAACTTCATATTCTCATAAAAACACACTTTCACTGAAAAAAATTCTAACAGTTTGCAAAGAAGAGCCAGATGTGGACAAACACTATCGTCTAGGTCCAATCAGTTTGTAAGTCACTGTTCTTCCGCTAATTTCTAGATCATTTTTTTTTCTTCCATTTGCCTTCTGCCATTAGAATAAGGCCAGGTACACAAAGGTAGATGTCAAGCAAACATTCAGTTCAGTTTAATACGATAGAGTGTAAATAACAGACTCTACATTCAGCACTCACTAAATAAGACTGCATTATTCTTGTCTCCTGTGGCTTTTTCACTGTTTCTGGCAGGAAAACATAGAAAGGAAGGAAATCACTTACTCTGAGTTAGAGGCTTTGCTTCTGTTATAACTCACTAAAGGCCTAATCCTGTTGGGTTTGGAGAAGCTTTGGTGGGACAAAGAATGTTTCATTTAATCAAGGATTAAGGTCACACATCAAACAAAAAATAAGTAAAATAAAGAGGAAATAAAACGGATCCCTTCCCCAAGGGGCTGAAGGCAAGAAAAATAGTCTGAGTGATGGCTTCATGGGCGAAGGGGCAGAAATACCTGCTATGCACAGGAAGTGAGAGATAAGTTTGGACTGTCAGAACCAGAGGGTGGCAGAAAAAAGGTGTGTGGATACATGTATTCTCCAAGCTGAAACTTTCTGTACCTAGGGTGAAAACACCAAAGGGCAAACCCTTTCACCTGAGCTCAGAAGGGCACTGGTGCTACAGGGGTATGTGGTGAAGGCTGTGCTTGCCTCTCCAGCTCTGTAGCTGCCAGGCTGCATGCACAAATCCCCCAAAATGAGGGAAGGCAGGCTGAGACCTCCATTTCTCCAGCTAGCACAGCTCAGGGAGCATGGGGCCAGAGCAGGGTGAGGCCAGGGCATTGCTGGGATATGCTGAATTAGGCAGGATAAATCCCTGATCAATTGAAGCTGACCTCACGAGCACGAGAAGGTGCAAGCATGCCCACTGAGGTGCACGTTTCTGTATTCAGGCAGCCATCCATGCATCCATCATCCAGGCACTGGAGTAAGGAAAGTGACCTCTTAATGACTCACCCATTTCCCTTGCTCAGTCATCTCAACAACAACAGCAACAGAAGAAACTGTCTTCAAAACTTGGCTTAGCTAATATATGCAGCCTCAGGTATCCATCAGTGTCACTGTCACTTGCTGCCTTCCTCAGACCTGCCATGTGCACGGCTACCTTGTCTTGCCTTGCTATTACCTGGATGTGTGGGGCTAGTTAAAGTGCAGTACTGCTTCTGCAGCTGCAGACTTGAGCATCATCTGCTGAGAGTTTTCAGTTTTTCCTCTTTTTGCCTTGCCCTGGTCTTGCAACCCCCACTTCGTTAAAGGACTGGAAAATAGGCTGGCCTCTGGCATTGTCTTTGGCAGACTTGAGTATATGGAAATGTATCACAATTAAATTACACATTTGAAGCTGTGTAAAGTTAGCTCCAATCAAGCCATCACTTGTCAAAAATTAAGAGAAGGCCATCATCAGGCTTCATTTCAGCTGGTTTGAAATCAGTAATTAACTTCTCAAAGGAAGATATTTTGCAGGGAATCAGAGATGACATTTTTATTTGCGATGCACTTTTTGAGCCAAAGGAGGCTGCGTGTTGACAGTAAATATTATGTCAACAAAACTCTGTAAGTTTGAAGATTCATCTTCTGTCCTACTTGGGGATCTTTTCCAACATCAGAGGAGAAGAAAGCTGAAGTAAGGTAAACCCTTTAACCTGCAGCAGGTGGAGCATTAGCAATGAGAGGTGTTTCCTATTAAGCACCAGCCAATACAGTGGTTAAACAACAGTGCCATTAACAAAGCCACGTCCATGCCAATCATCCTCAAACCCAACTCTCAGAGGGCAGAGAGCCCCAATTCTCCCAGTAGCTTCTGATTTTCCATTCTTCTTAGAGCTTACACGGATGAGGAAGGACTGGTTCTCCTTCTGTAAACACAGCGCCCAGTCGCTTTTGCATCAGTTGGTTAGTGTTCCTCGTTTGCTTTTTCTGAAAAAGCTGAGACTTTGGGAAATGATAGAAAGTCCTATCTTATCTCACCCTGGAAAATGCTGACACGGGCTAAAATCAGCAAGCTCTGTAAAATGCTGCACCTCATTTAAGCACATACATACACAAACATTAGTATTGCGAATACAGCTGACAATCACAAATCATGCCATCCTGCTGTGTGCACGGGAAAGGAATAGAAAGCTGCCACTTTGGTGCTCAGGTACCATGGTGACGGGGATCATACAAATAGACAGTGCTCATCTAATATCAATCAGGTAGTGGTTGCCTACAAGGCTACTGTTATGGAGTACAAAACACTGAAATTTGGGTAAAACAATCATTTAATATTTCCTGCAGCAAGAAATACAGGAGAACCACAGGAGAGTGAGGTTTTTCTTATTAATGACCAGATAAAGTGCTTGATTCATTCCCCTCTGAAACAACCCAAGACAGCAGAAGCACTGGGAAATGCAGAGCACAGATGAAGCAGTGGGAACCACAGAGGACAAATCTGCTTTGTCAGGGAAATGAAATGAATGCTTTAACAAGCTTTTTCCATCTCCATCTCCCGTTCCCAAGTTAAGAGCTGGATTTCCTTCAGTTTGCAGACCTCTGTCAGAGCGGGGTGGGAGAAAGCATGCCCTGAGAGAGAGGTGCTGCTGCTGTCCCCCAGCAGCCAGAGCAGGGTGCAGCCAGCAGCACATCTGCACGCTTCTCACGCAGGCGCTAGTGCTTCTGCAGTCCCAGCTGTGAGGGAAAATGCCCTGGGCTCCTTCTGCTTTCTGGCATGTGTAAAAACAAGCAGACCGGCTAACCCATGTGCTCACTCCGGACTGGGCGTGTGTCAGACTGGGCAGCTCTACCTGAGTACTGTTGTAGGCTTTGCTGCTCCAGTGAGGAATGGGAATGATAGTTTTTATGCTGTAAAATAAATTTAATACAACTGGGAAAATCAATTTTATTTTGTTTTGTTCTAAGCTGGCATCTACTTCCTGACATGGATCATTAAGTAAAGCAGAGCAAAAAGGACTGGGAATGAATGAAAACCTATTTAACAGAGCAGCAGTAGCACTACCTGTAAGGAATAACAACAAAACTACAATGTAGAGTATTTAAGGCGGTGGATGACATTTCATGTTCATCTCATCATGCCAGCATACCCCAGCTACTTTGAAATTTGTTTGTGTAAATCAAAAAGACAGACACGACATACTGTGGCAATATGTGATTTGATGAGAGAAAATTAAATTCCGTACAACACCGACACCCAGCCCTGCTATGGATGTAGACCCTTGGAACATTTTTATTATAATCTCTGTTATACAAGGCTTTGAAATGTGGCCATAAAAAATTTGCCTCATAATAAAACTTGGCACACAGCACAACAAGATCTTAGCCCAGAGAAGAGTTGCTGATTTCTTTTCTTCCCTCTGCGCAGACCAAATCCTAAATTCACTTACAAAATGAAAAACAAATAAATACATTTTCATTAAAGATGAATTAAGCATGACAGTTTGGCCTGTCTTACACCTCTCTAATGTGAAAGAGAGAAAAGAAGGTTGTTCCTCATTTAGAAAAATACTGCATTCATGGGCTACAATGGCAGCTGGGACCTAAATAATGAAGCCTAGTGGCTTTGCATAATGATTTAATTGCTTATGGTATTTTAACAAGTTTTATGGTAAAAAGGATAGCTATCTTTAAAAACAGGGTTTACTTTCTAAAAGTTCCTTATTTTGTTTAATCTAAATATGCAATCAGAACTGGCCTAAACCCATTGTAGCCCACCAAGCTGTGAGTTTTGTATGCCCTGTGTTGGCTCATCCCACTGGATCATGTGGGTAACTCAGCCCAAATGGAGATGGCAAAACCGGAGCAAGCAAGGATGATCCAAGATGTTTCTGAGGGTTCACTGAAGAGCCCCACAAACCCTCATGGTAGTATAGACCTTGCTTGGTTTGCATTAATTTCCCGAAAGGGACTTCTTGCAGAATCGCACTCTTTTCTCCTCACAAAGGGATGCTCAGCATGCTGGCACAGATTTGTGCCAAATGGCAAGATGTCTTAAAGGAATAAGCAAAGCAAGGAATGATGCTCTTTTCAAAATGACACTTTCTGGGCAGGCTGATATATCCAACAAGTTCTAGTTTTAAGATGACCTGCATCTGGATACTGCTAACTTAAAAGATGTTTGGGCATATTAATACTCTATGGCTATAATCACTAAAGAAGTGCCTGTGAAAGGCAAGTATCAACTTCAAGAATTGCTAAATTGCTTCAGTAGTAAACTGCACAAACAATTTTGCTACAACAAACTGATCCTCAGGGACGTAGTCAATGACTGAGAATAGGTGAGAAAAGATTTTTAAAATTCTGAATTATCTCTGCCTTTCTCTGGTCAAACTGGAAAATAATGATGTAATGTCCTCTTCTAAAAAGGGACAGAAATTGAAGCTGATTCTGCAGGACATAGGGCAAACTGTGAATTCTGAACAATTAAAACACTCTCCTTTTTACAACTGTGATAACGCATGATGTCATATTTCTTCTATAGCTACTCATGCATGATTACAAAATATTTTAAATAGTAGCTTTATGAGCTTTAATGAAGGCGGAACACATCACACCTGTGAGACTGCTGTGCTAACAATATCAGCAGGAACAGTACAAAAGAAAGCATTTTCTATTAGCACTGGGTTGCTCAGTGTATGTAGCTAAGATTTTTCAAAAACAAAACAAAAAAGTCTCAAGTTGGTGAATTTGATTCCTGGCTATTGTCTCCCAGCTTTGCCAATGGCTATTATATACAGATACCCTTTATGTAATAGATCCCTCTATTACATTTTATTTCCTTGGCTCCCACCAACAGTTTCTAGGAAGAATGTGCTGTTACTCACTTAAATTGGACAATTCAACAATAGTGGAGGGAATAATGGAGAGGAACCACAATCCCTCAAAATGATAATAACCTGCAGAGATATTTCACTCCTCATTTTTTAACCAAAACCTGACATTTCTCATTATTTCAGAGTGCAGACTGCCTAATCCCGAAGTATATCTATCACAAGTAATTCAGGTACAGAACTGACATTGCAATTATTTTTATTAGTACTAGCCAAAAAAGAACTATGTCTCAATGACCACAGATCAAATCTCTCCCACAGACACAGCAGTATACCTGCACTGAAAACTTCCAATTATTGGAATGAAAACATACAGCTGCCAATCCAAAGAGAGAGTTTAGGGAAGAAAGTATCTCTGTTTGACTTCACTTATTACTTTCCAATAGCTCATCTCTGACAAATAACAACAGTATTTTATGCTATTTAACATGTAAAAATCCATCACAACGTATAACGGATTTATCTATCAAGCAGAGATAACAGCAGTTCTCGTGCAAAATGCTTGCAATAAAATTTCAATCCATGGGAAATGCACTGGCGTTTGGCTTTTGCTGGAGTCTCGAAAGCAAGTCAGGTTTTGCTAAAAGGTTCAGGACCCAGGTGAAGAGCACTGAGGCAATTTATGTTTTTCATCTCACTGATCTTACAGGAAAGCAGGCTCTTGGTGGCAATCACAAGTACTATCTCTGACTATAAGAAAAAGAGAAAAATAGACTTCGTTCTACTTTTGCCAAGTCTGTTCTACATTTTTTGAAATGAAGTGTTGTAAATCTCAATGGCACCATACAAAAATTCAAGATTTCCATAATTGTTCTACTACAATGAATAATCAGAGACCAAATGTTGTGTTATTATCATCAGCTACATCTCTGACGCAATCTGCATTTATTATTCTTCAGGTTTGCAATGAATAAAGACTTGCTTGGAAAAAAATGTAGGCTTAGTTTACAATAATGGCATTCTCCTCTGTACTACCATTCTTTTAAAGCTGAAGGAGAGTGGAATTGAGCTGTCCGTTAAAAAAAAAAAAGAAAAAAGAATAACCAAATGAATTCTTTTTTTTTTTTTTTTAAACTAAACTTCAGTCATATATTCACATCAGGCCTTTTTCTACATGAATGTACAAACTGATACTGATACATTGCTTCTACCAAATGCCACTTTCAGCTCCAGATTAAAACAAAGAAACAAAAAATGAAAGAAAAAAGAAGCCATCCCAACATGGCTGTGTGGGGCTGGCCACAGTAGTTACCATTAACTAAAAATTCTGAATTTTACAGATCCTGAAGTCAATTTGCCATGTAGCGATAGCTCTATCTGAAAATGCCTTCCTAATTTGTGTATCATTCAAACTTAGAACTTGTCAAGAGTTTCTTTTAAAGTTTCAGGAGAGGTTTCAGTAAAAACTATTTACTGTGTGGAGTGTCTGAGTGCACAGCTGATGAGGAAGGACAGTATAACTTATCAGCTAAAAATTCATTGCTTGGACAGAATGAGAACAACAAAGATTCGGGTTTAACAGTGACCAAAAACTACCAGTATGATCAAGTTGTGAAAGAGGCAAATGCTGTGCCAGAGTGTACCAAGGAAGAAATTTCTGACTTGAATTGTGGAAGGTACAGGTGTGATTTCATCTGACACCCTCTGCACAACTGCCATTACTCACCTTCAATAAACTAGGACAAGTGCAGATATGAGATGCAGGGATAAGCAGGAGAAAGGAGGCCTTATTGCAGGAGAATAAAAACCCTTCTGAGGTACACAGAAAAAAAGGAGGAAAACTGAGAGCGAGTGAAGACAAAAACAGACAAAAGCAAGATAAGGAAAAGCCAACATTAACAAAAGCAAACAGTAACACACTGGCTATGAAGAAATCTGGACTTGACTTATGAAGGACACTCTGACACACAAGTCAGGAAAAGCTTCCCAACAATAGCAGCACCAGAAAAATAAGACATTTCTCACAGGAAAACACTCAAGTGAACAAAAAGTCCCCCGGACTGGTATTGAAATGCAGCCTGATGAATTTGTGAAAGAAATCATATGGTGTGCTTGCCTATCATAGCAGGATAATGGATTCAGTGACCCAGCAGATCCCTTAGATTCCTATGGTCATATAACAGCAATAAAGTAAATTGCCTGTTGTTTTGTCTCGTGGGTTTTCTGCTCTGTCAGACAAAGATCTTGGACTGCAGAGCTAAAACCAGCACAGTGGCAACATTTGTGGGGCTTTGGATTGCGGTGAGGGACATGTGGAAGACCAAGAGCACTGGAGCAGTCCCCACACCTCTGCTCCCCTCCTCCCTGCAGTGCCCAGCTTCAAATACCAAATGCCTGTGCTCCCTGCAGAGCCAGAGCGGGAGCGGGGGCTGTGCCCCAACACAACCCCAGAGACAATCTGGAGCACCTGAGGGAATGTAAGGTACTTTAAACAGCCTTGGGAACTGTCTGATACTTGGCTTTTGCCAACAGATTGGCTTTCAGTGATCTAGAGTAATTGGTCTTTGTAAATAAAACAAGCTATATAGTAGTAATGAACCGTTAACTGTATTAATGCTAACCATACTTACTTAAAATGTTATTATAAGTGAACATATAAATAGCTAAGCAAATGCAAAGTTATTTCAGAGCTCTACGGGGGATATTAAATGATAACTTCACTCCTGTGAGACCCTGAGGATTTTACTCAAAAGTTAAGGTTTCTTTATTAAAAACACACTTCAGGCTTCCTGGTCCAGTAGAGATGTATTTACAGCAACCCACTTCTAGTACTGAGGGCTTGTAACACTATTACTGTAGCTTTATCATTTATTATCTATGTATTATTATTATTATTACTTATTATTAGCACCCATACACTAACAAGATGAAGGATGGACCCAAGTGTTAGAACTAGTGGATGGTTCAGGGACCATCCCTCAGTTCTGTGAGGATTTTACACTCTTTCTTCTGTGCTAACATATGACACTGGGAAACACTGTCTTTCCTTACACTTCTCATGTGTCTGCAAAGGACTACCAGATTATCTCTCACTTCACCAGCCCTCTAAATGTAGCCCTCTAAATGTAGCCTAGCTGTAATCTGAAGCCACTTTCTCTAGTGCCTATTGCTGATGATAATCCCAGATATACAATGTCAGCATGGCTATGAAATTGAAGCACGTTACAAAAAAGTGCCTTCCAACACTGTTGAAAGTTTCAGCCTCCCACGTAAAATGGATCATTATGATATCATTTTCATTTTGGCTTTGCTGTCAAGCTCTCTGTAGAAAAATTCCACCAAGGTTTTAAAATTGGCTCCCGTCACCTTGCGTCCGACTGCCTCAGAAACAGGGTTGACTACGGTTGACTTCAGCCATCACTTTATCCTTAATTTCATCCTAAATAATTCCAACCCGTAAGAACCACAGAATAAAAATTCCCACTTTATTATCATATTGAACATATCACGTTCTTGAAATAAACCAGCATCACAAAGCTTTAATCCTCTTTTAACTTCCTCTACATGTCATCAGTCAGAAAACTGTTAACTCAAGTGTGACAAGAAACCTGCTTCCTTTCCCCTGAGACTCCGGTGAGATAAGTATTATTTTTTTCCCTCGGAGAGGTTGATTACAAAAGAGTGAAGCATCAAGAAATGCAATCTCCAGCACATGATCAATATTGATACATTCAGTGTTGAGAGGTTTTAAAATGCAACCCAATGTATGGCAAAACCTTTGCTGTGTTTCAAGGCATGTGGTTAGGAGATGCGCTGGGAAACCAGCTGTGTGGCTTCATTGGGCACAGGATAGAGCCTCCCTGCAGCAAGTCTGAGACACGTATATGACAACCTGTGTGTGAAGCATCAGTCCTCTTTTCCCTCTGGTATGAAAACCAGACTCCTGATGGAGAAGTAGGCAACTCGTGTTCAGACTTTTGCCAATCAATAAGCTAAAGATCCATCCTCTCCTCTTTGTTAAACATAGTCCAACCTTCAAGCAGTCTGGGATGTTTCAAAACATCTCTGTTTGTGTCAAGTTGCTCAGCAAAATAAGAAATTTGTGCTAAGATGCACCAGAGACATACTTTTTTCGTATTAGGTCTATCTTGAGAGGGCTGGGAAGCGGTTTCTCTGAGTTTTGAAAGAAATTAATTTGATCCTGTCTATGTAGCGATGGACTGAGCAAATTTAATATACACTTCTCCTCCTCCCCAGAATATTTAGCATGGAAAGGGTTGCTTTATTTTAGGAAAAAAAAAAAGAGAATATTTTAATAGATATATATTGTAATATTGCTCCAAGGCCCCACTTTACCAATTTTCTCTGTCAGTATTTTATGGAAAAGAGCTTGATAGATTACTCTTATGAACATGTGGCTTATTTATGTAATTATCTTTCATTTTCTCTACCATTTTATGTTTATTTACAAGGATTTCAACTTTCTCAGTACAGATAAAATTTCTGTGGGGAAATTATTGGGTGGAATGGTTTAGTAGTCAAGGATATGAAGCCTTCTATTTTGTGTTTATTACCTGGTAAAACCATATATAATTCAGGCAGCAGTAAAGCATGCTGTTATCACGTGTGGATCTTCTTCAAGCTTGCATGCAAAATCTAAGTTCTTAGACTTAGCTTTCTCTTCACTTCATAAAAAGGAAAAACAAACAAACCCACCCATGTTAGAAGGGCCAATAGACAGGCCCAACGTTCAACTGCAAGGCAAATATCTGCCTGCAGGTCCCATCCACAGCATAACATGGCCAGATGACCCGAGATGTGTGGTCAGCCATCACTTCTGCAGCTTGTCTCCCCTGGAGCACTAGGGAAGCTTTGACTAAGCATCATAAAGGACATTAATGAGAGACCATATTTTTTTTAAAACACGACTCAGGGCTCCTTTATAAACTGTTTCCTGCGATAAAATGGACAAGCCACATGCAGGGTTGGCAGACATATGACTGCTATAGCAACTTGCAGAATGACTTCATAGATGTAGAACCATTTATTTTATCAATCATTTTAAATGTCACCTTGTTTATTAAAGAACAAACCAATAATATCTGGAGCTAATGTGAAAGACATGTTATTGATTAAAGTCAAATGATCTACAGCCCCAAATATTTCTGTCACGAAGCAGTATTAGTAACTGATATTTTCTCTGAGCTACAACTACTTCTTCTGTCCACCAGCCTTTCTACCCTCCTTCAAGCATACAAGTTGCAACCATCTGACAGTAATTGCTATGACAACTGATGCTGGTCCCAAGAGTATGGAAGACAATACCAGCAGCAAAATTCAATAAGCAGCGTAATGAAGCAGAACAGATCGTTGGAAGTTTGTTGTGGGTTCATGGTATGGACAGTAAGCAATCTGGAGTATTCCCAGATGTCCTGGGGCTATACATGCTCCAGGCTGGAGCATTCACATATGCTGCTAAGGGTGACCTAAGTGCCCTGAATGGGACAGGGAGATGCTTCAAAGTAACGGAGTATAAGCTTAGAGGAGAAAGCAGAAGGCTGATTGCAGAGGAAGAGTGGTTTAAAAATCAAGCAAACAGATTCACGGACAGTGGGGCCAGAAAGGCCATTACAACACCTCATTCAGCATCCTGTGTGACAAAGGGTTGACTATGTCTTACAGCTGTAGGTAAAGCCAGAGGAAGATTTTCAGAAGAGCAAATCAGGGTTAAGCAGCCTCCTCCCATGCATTTTCAATTTTCTAAGCTTTCAGCTTACCAGCCTTCTTATCCCTGCCACAAAGTAATCATCCAAAGACAAAAATCTAACATGTTCTCACAAAACTGAAAAGAAATAAACACACTTGTTTTTATCTTCTCATGTTCTAATAACTAAGGAAATACCATAATCATAACCATATGTTAACTATATAGCATCATTATAAGGCTGATTTAGGGTTGGCTGGCTGAATTAATTGCATTCCTCACCTCCTCTTAATTCAGACCTTCTTCATTTTATCATGTCTGATTCTGGAACTATTATAAGCATTTCTTTTTTTCCTATTTCTTTCTATCAAATAACAGGTTTCTACTTTCACCTTTAACAAAGATTTCAGTTTAGGAATTCCTAATGACATTTAAGCATCTAGCTAATACTAGTTAATTTAGCTAACTACAGTGTTATCAAGGAACAGACAGGTAACACAAGAGAAATGATCAGCTGCAGTTCTGATTGACAGGGCTATGAGCAATTGCCTCATAATTTCATGATTTGTTCCCAACTCTGAGTTAAAAAATAATCCTATGAATATCGTATTTCCTCCTTCAGGTCTGTGTTACTTCATTCCTTTAAAACCGAGTCCAAGAAGTTGATATTTCTTTGAAAGAAATCCTTTCAGTGGCTCAAGTTCAGAGTGGGTAATAATGCCCCCAACTAGGAAACGATTCCATAGAAAAGTAAATGTTGCCAAGAAAGCTTCTTACAACCCTGCTGTTGAAGCACTATGACTCAAGGCAAGCAACACTAATGCCCAAAATGAAAGCAATGCAGGCTGCTGGAAAGAGCAGCAAACAAATAAGGACATTTCTTGCCCTGATGCAATGTTTACATTAGCACTGGCAGTACAGGAAGGGGCTCATGAAATCCAGTGTCAGGTCTAAAGAGAAAAGTACTTTTGTTCATAGGCAGCACACTGGGTATACTGCTATATCCAGGACCAATAAATCATCAGTTTTATCCACAAGCATCACAAACTGAGTTTTAAGAAAGCATCTCCAAATAGGAATAAACTATCCTGTTTATCCAGGTCAATATATCAATCGAGACCTGCAGCATTTCTTCCGCTGAATAAAGATACCGTGCTATTTACACAGAGATAACCCACACCGTCACTATTAAGATTCAGCCCTGCGATAATTCTAGCTGTAAAGGATCTGCCAGATGTGTATTAGTGATGTAAAGGGATGTAACATTTAAACATTTTAGTAAGGAGCTTATCATTGCCTAGCCAAGATGAAGGGCTAGCATCTCTGTTTTTTCTTCAATTTGGAAAATGATGCTAGTATGTATGGAAGTGCCTGTGGGGACTGGTAAGTGTCTCTGAGTAAGCATCTCTGTGAGCAAGCAAGCAAATCTTCAAAACTGAACCTAAAATGCAGCACTGTGGGAATCATCTTGGTCTGCAGTAGGCTGAAAAGAGCACAGCATGGTCTGCTCCCAGTGCTGCCAGCCCAGGACGTAAGTCTCCTGGTGAGAGCCTCTTCCCCAGGCTTTACTTAAAACATAAGCTAAAACATGATGACAGTTCAGCTCAGCGAACACACAAACAGATCATGCTTCCTCCTAGAAACTGGAATAAAAAAAAATCCTTTCTCCTTCACCGTGACCCAATCCCGGTTTGCCAGTTTTGAGGCACCCCATGGACCCAAAGCTGCCCTTGCCCAGCTCCACCAGCCTGGCCAAAGAGCTCAGCGTTAACTGAAACAGCAGTAGGAAAGCACTGTGGGCAGAAAAGAGGAAAAAGCAAACAGGGAATTTGAAATCAAGCTGGCAGGAGGGAGAGGAAGAATGGGGTGCTGGTGTAGCTCCCTACATTGCAGACTAGGGGTGAACACAGAACATAAATGTTGCTGCCAGCATGGTGATGTACTTATATATACAGCTATAGATATATTTGTTCTTGGATTAAACACCTGCCAATGGTTCTTTCTAAGAGCCTTTATTTTCAAGAGACCTTATGTATTTAACTGGGAGCAAGATTGCTATTAAAAAAAAAAAGTTTTAGGTATTTCTAATTTAAGAGGGACATAAAGAATGAAAACAAACCTTCATTTCCTCTGGCTTTTAACAATGCTTCATTTTCAATTGCTTTTTTTTTCTATGGATTTTACACTTTTCTTCAGATTTATATAAAATGGTGGAAGGATGGAGGGGAATTTGATGCTGAGGGTGAACTCTGATAGCTTTTTGAAAGCTCTGACTGCTGCACAATACATAAGCATGACTGTCAGAGCTAATGCCTTTATGTAGCTTTGTGTAGCACTTCACAGGCAAAAAAAGAGAAAGGAACATAAATTCCCTGTTTCATGGGGATGCTAATCTTGGGCCTAACATCTAAATCATGCCAAAGATATATTTATAGGATTAAATCATCTCATCAGCTAGACCAGTAAAAATCTGGTGTAATTCTCTGATCTGAACATCCATTGCTAATTAAGCAAAGTCCCCCAGAATCCAAGGAAACTAGTGCAGCCAAACGATATTACAAAACATAGGGCAAGCTTCTCAGCCAGTTCAAGGCTCCGCTCTGCATGCTTTCTCCTCCTCTCATATGTCACTCTAGGGATATCCCATGCAAACCCAAGAAAATTCAGTCCCAGGTCAGGAACTTCTAATCCGTGCTCTCAAGGCTGCAAATCCCTCCTTATTATTCTGCTACTTTACAAATATTACTGTAACAGAATTCTTCCCTGTTCCCCCCCCCAAAGTTTATCTGTTCTATGGGTTTCAGATATCTTAAAAGATACTGATGATCTCTTTGGGCATATTTTGGAACCCCATCGATGAAACTGGAGCCAGTGTACCTATTTCACCCTTTTGTATTTGAAACCTTTCTGCTTTGATGAGAGCAACTGCAATATGTAGATATCTACAAAAGCAAGGTAATTCAGTGGCAGCTCTACTTCACTGCTTTGGAAACTTGCTTCTTTTTACCCTCTTCTTTCAGTTGAAGACAACAGTAGTAAATGTAATGCAAAAAAAAAATACTTTTAAATTACAATAAGCATAAAAGGATTATTACCTTTCCAAACAAGTGTGCTTCCCCCAGCATCCTAAACTGGAAGGGCTTAAAGATGGAACTTTCAAAGCCCCTGCATGCATTTAAGCGCATGTGAGAGAGAGATGTTCTCATGTGCCATGATAAATTACTACCAAAAGGACTTAAAGTTAATCAGCAGTGTAAGTACCCTCTCGGTCTAGGCCAAAACCCCTCATTATATTGTGCTGGGACTGTAATGGACTGATTATTAAAATCCTTCTGTTGAGAGTGATCATTAGAGGAATACGATAAAGCATTTGATTAAGAGGAAGTCAAAGTAAGATATACTTTACTGAGTCACTACCAGGAAGCAGAAAAGAGCAATTTTCAATACCTTGAATATCAGCATAAAAAAATAGATATTTCCTGATTAATTTTGTTGTGTGGGATTATAAATCCTGTCTTGAGTTCCTCTTCTCTCCTCTCTCTCTTTATTTTTTTTTTTTGGCAGGTCATTTAAAGGTTCTATTTTCTATTCATTTAGTCTAATTTTATTCTGTTTTATCTATTGTTTTATTGAGCAATTTCATTATTCTGGTTCTGTATAAGACTTTTCCCTTACTCAGGAACTGCAGTCTGTAATAACAGCAATCAAGGCAGTTCATTCTGACAAATGTGTGTCAGAAAAAGACTGCTGTGACTTTGAAATATTGAAAGTGACTGATAACATAATGTGTGAAGCAGAATAAATGCATACAAATGGAAGTTTTAGCTGAGCAGTCAAAGTATGAACTAAATACAGTGTCAGAGCCCTGCACTGAAAGCTCTATGTGCAGGTGGGTACAATGGCAAATTGCTAAATGCACTTTGCAAGTGTTTTATGAATAAAGTGGCAAGCAGAGTTTTTTTTCTCGGCCATACCATCCTTATTTCCTGCTTGCACTTAGCCATAAAGCAGAATGAAGTCATGTTTAAGTACAAAATGTGGCTCTGGAAAGCACTTGGCTTTTATAAAAGTTGTCAGATCTATGACGGCTGGGATCAAGTCCCTGCTTTATTCTGTGCTAATCTAGCTTCACTGGCACTAAAGTAGCACACAAAAGATTGTACAAACAAGAGTCCCAACCATTTCCAGTTGATCCATGTTAGCAAACGTTTCTATCTGGTTTGACTCCTCCAAAGCCTATAGTGCTAAGGGTTGCTTGCTTGGTAGCCCATTCTGAACAAGGTCAATGATAGGGACCTACCTCTTCCTTGCATGTTAATTTAGCAAAGGAAGATACCTCTGCTACAAACCCTGCTGCCACTCTTCCTTGGCTCTACACCCCAGAAGCAAAATTCTTAGCTTGGGTATTGTCATAACCCCACATCATCATACCATCACATTCACTATTTACCAGAGCACTTTTCAGCTTTGAAAACAGGCTTTATTTTCACACAGAAGCCTTTCATTTTTATCTGGAAAACAGGACCAGCTGAAGATTAGCTTTATGGCCCAGCTAAAGGTCAATTACCATCTAAACTAACAAAAAGGGTTAGGAAAGGTCTATTATTCTCCACCATTTTGCTACTCTTGCTCATTTTATCAGAAACCTGTATTTTGTGCAACTTAGGTCAAGAGGCAGTAACCTTTGGCAGGTAGTACTGCCACAGGGGTAGGGGAGCTAAACCCTTTTTTGTGGTTATTATGGTTCTCCCAAAAGGTTGTCACAAAGCCAGATCCCTCTTATTTCCTGGGAAAACTTTGCACTCACTTTCCACCTCAGTTTGAAGTCAAGACTGATGCCCAGTTAAACCTGTTCCCCTCAAGACTGATGGACAAAAGCATAAGAGAAGGTGGTCACAAAAACTGAACGGTACTACAGGAAAGCGTGCATTAACCGCAAACATAACCACTTCATTAGAGATTCATAAAATGGAAAGGTCTCGGAGGGAAGCCACTCACTTTTAGCTTTACTGTCATCAGATTTATAACCAAGAAGTTTCAAATTCTGCAGTCGTGCGCTCACTCTATAAAACTTTAAAACACACGAACAACTCAGCTAACAATAAATGTTACTTCCATATCATTGGTTGAGCAATGCTACTGCCTCTGACTGTACTGCTCGTGCGTCTTTGGTCAGTATGTGGTCATTTTGCAAGACAAGTGTGAGGTAGCTATAGAAATGGACAGGGTTAGTAAGAAATAGTTCACAAAGTGATGTTTACCAGCAATTTAACACATTACACTTAGACTGTTTCTTTGGAGTAGTTCAGGAGTAATGATGGGAAACTTCTATGCATAAACAGCTTGCCTGGCTTGTCTTTCTGAAACTCTGTATGCAGTGCCCTTTCGGAAAGAAAAGAGTAGCAAGGAAAATGAGAATGTGGGGAGGTGTCTTTTTCATGGCACCTCTCTTCCAATGTCCAGCAACTCTCCACATATATTGGATACAGAGCACATAAAGCAGGCAAGCTATTTTTTTGTCACAAAGCAGGCAAGCACTTCTCTGATTTTCATAGCTCAATGCTGTATGAATGCAAGAAGATCTAATGCGTTTCCCTTATGACTTTCCTCCTCATGCTTCATCAGAGTGCTGCTACTTCTGCATCCTGTAACGTACCCCATCAATTAATATTATATTTTAAAAGCCCACTAACCTGCTAGTTGCTGCTATATATTTTCAGGAATACATTTTCCATTATGTGCATGTTATAAACTTCAGACCAACTCCAAAACCTTTTAAACCACCCCATCAGTTAATATTACAGCATACTAAAAAGTTGCTAAAGTGTGTTTCTGTAGGCGTCTCCGTCTCTTTCAACTTCCAACCATGAATCTACCATGGACTTGAGACTTTTAAGGCATGGAGATCTATTGTGGTTTATCTCAGAGGACCTGGGTCAGAAACAAGGAAGGTGGACATGTTTTGAGACCTAGGGCCTAATGCAATTCCTGGTTTCACTCCTGCAAATCTAATGTAGGCAGTTGTAACATAAGGATAGAATATGTTATTTTTTATGACTGATAAATATTACTTTGGTGTGTTAGTAGAGGGATTTTTACTTAACATCCTGCTTATCTGAGAAACTATCTTGTTATTATGTGCTACTCTGAAGTTAACTCTTTTCTTAACAGTGATTATATCTGAATTAATTAATGCTATATCCTCATGTCAAATTGCTCTGAAATCTGGAACTAATTGTCACATTCTCCTTTAATGTAATTTCAGTTATATGAACTTGTGACACGATCTAAGGGCAGGCTCTAAGAATTAAAGATTTCTATTTAAATTCAGAGTTTGCTTCAAGTCCAACGATCCTCCCCATTTGCAGAATTTTCTAATTTTCTGGTAGAATAAAAAGTTCTCGGTGTGTGTGTAGGTGATTTTACTGGCTTCTCTGCTGTATTTTTCTAAGTGTTTTAAATGCAGCTCAGAACAGCATTGCAATTCTAAACAAATAATGGAGGCAAAGCAAACCTGAGCTCTTACTAATGGCATCTACTTACTGTTCTTCAGATGATCTCTGTATTTAATCACAAAAAATCCAATTAGATCATTATGGCCAGCCCTCTACAGGGTTAGGATGTAAACTAAAACTCTTCTTTTACCCATGTCTGGCAAAGGATAAATTAGAAAGTAAGGGATAGTCTCTTAGATTTTCATTGAAAAAATATGTGGGGAGAGGAATTTCCTCAAAGAAAGGGGTACATAGTCCCAAGGACTCAGAAAAAGAAATGAAGGTAGTTGGGAAGGAAGTAATTTTCTTTGCGCTGTAGTCTTTGGACATCAGTGACCTCCAAGACAGAATGAAAACCCGAGGAGAGAGAATTAATAGCGAGGAGACAAGAAGAACACATATTTATGACTCAGGGCAGGAACTTTCTAAAACTCAGGGTTTTGCTGATAAGATAAAAAAGGACATGAAAAAAAAACACATACCATTTATTTAAAGCATACCTCTAATGATTTGCTAAGGGGGAGTCTGAAACTCTACATGATGGCTTTCTCTTTGCCTCCAAAGTTTTGGACATCTGAAAAATGCAATGCTTTCCGCTAGTGAGGTGTCTTAAAGCTCGCTATGGGGAAATCATTACAAATCTCCATTTCGTTTTTTCCCCCAGGACAGAAAGAAATGACTGGCTTCTCTAGATGAAACACAAATTCTCTACTACCCTTTGTGATTTATGCCAAATTAAATCTGAGGTTTCTGCAGAAGCTACATGGTGGCTATACCTTCCATGAAATGTGCCATTGCATACTCGGCCCCTAACAAATGAATACCAGGAGGCGTGTGGCTGTTGTTTCTTCTTTGGCACACAGACAACTTTATGCATCTGGGAACCTGTGCTTGGCCATGGTGAGTGCTGTTTAGGGAAATACAACTGATGAACAATGAGCAAGAATCACATTCTACTTAGCCCTGTGGTCCATTTTGCCTTTTTTTCCCCCTATTGTTCCTGTTTCCTTTTATTTAAAAGTGAAGTCATTGGGGCAGAGCGCACATGGACAGTGTTGGAATATGAGAAATGCAGCACGACTCTGGTTTAATTTCTCAGTGGTACTTGGTTTTGACAGCTTTGAGTTGCTTAAGTGAGAAGCTGGCCTCTGATGAGTGTGAAATTACTGTTCCTTTTCCCTCTGCCTCTAGCATGCTGCCTGGCTGCAGAACAAGCGAGTCCACCAGCAGAGGAAGGGGGACGTGAACAAGATCAGAGAGCTTCCCTACCACCTCCTCCTTGACCCCCTCCAGAAGCCAGCCACCGGTGCAGTGCTCGAGCCATTGCTGCTGCACTGCAGGCAGCACGGGCAGCCTGTGAAGTACGCTGAAAGAGCTTGCAATTATATTTATGCCTTCTGGGGGGCAGTGGAAGTTTTAAAGTTTAGGGCTGAAAAGACTTAATAGGTGTCAAATTTAGTGTCAGCATACAGTTCCTTGTGAATCAAATGACACATCCTCTTCAAGATCTCCTACGAAATTTGGCAGTTCCTATTATTAAAGCCCCTGTCATTACTTTGAAAGAAAAATAGAGAGACATAGAAAACTGACACACTGCATGGAGGCTGCTAGTGCTCAGAAGGTAAAGCCTTAGTGACAAAGGCAAGGAAGGGGACAGCAACCTACCTGAGCACATCAACTGGCTGCCTAATGGCATGGCCAGATGCAGTTGTTAAGATCTCTGACACATGAATGAAGTCATCAGGATCCTATGACAAGTACATCATTCAAATGTTACCCAGAGCATTTCCTATATTATTAGTGCTACTGACACACATTATTTTTGGATGGACTTGAAGGACCTGCTTTCAGAGGCAGCAATAGGCAGAGAGTGGTCACAGCAGCTGCCTGGGACCCCTGCTGGCCACTTCCCCATACCCATTACAGCAAAATGCCAACCTCATTCTGCAGTCCGACCTCTTGCTGTTGCTCATGTCTTTTATTTATTTATTTATTTATTTATTTATTTATTTTTGCCTAGAAGAGATTTTCTGCATATGAAAAAGAAAAGTCTCAAAGATCAGTTTCTTTGCAGTGCTTTCAGTTGGCTACCCTTCCCTTATGATAAACTGTACCCATAGAAAGAGCTTTTTTTAAGGTACATTGATATTGCTCTTTAAATTACATGACTCTTCTTGTCAAAAACTTTGTTCATCTCCAAAATGTTAGATTTCCTTCAGGATGGAGAGAATAACCCTGAACAGGGTTTCAGATTCTCCAGTGTGGCTGGAATTAATTTTTTAACAGTAAAAGTGCATAGTAGCTAAGTTATGTGAATTTTGCCACACCCTTCACCAGTATTTCACTGTTCCCAAGATTGCATTTATAATCAAAATTCTAAGTTTCAGCTGCATCAGTTCAAATACATGGCAGTGCTCACTCCTCTCCCTGAAGGTTGGAGGTATTTCTTTACACCTGTAAAATTATGAACACAAGTGTACTGAGTGTCAGCACTGTCTACGCACCGTGCTCCAGGCACTGCAGCCTGTGTGCCTTGCATGTGTTAATCCCCTATAGAACAGCATAGCAGACATCCCAAACATAGCGTTTGTTTGTAAATCCCAAATGTCTAAACCTCACCACAGTGTTATCATGACTGCAACTCATGCCCTGTAGCCTGGGGAACGAGGGGTGAGTCACCTCTCTATCTCTTTTACTGTTTCTTTGGGAATGGCCTGAATGTTCAGAAAAAGTAATGAAAAGCCTTAAACTCATGCCCATGCTTCCTGCACCGAGACCAAAATCTCCTGTAATCTTGCCAGACCTTTTACAGATGCACCCTAGGGATTTCACGCTATGCAGCTTATGGGTTTATATGAAATTTCATAAAAGAGAAGCCCTGTATTTTCACATAAATATATTTATTTTGGGAAAGATCAAGAAATGCCAATATATTTCAATCCAGTTCCCTACTGCATTAAAGAATGTGAAATATTCATGTGAACATTTGCTAATCCCACCCAGTGAAATCTACTTTCCTCTCTATTTAGTATGCAGGCTGCAGCAGCTGAAGGTTCAGCCTTTTCATTAGGAAAAAAAGTAAGGATGATTTGTGAAAACCACATGGAAGTAATCATAAGGAACGGTAATGAAGAGTTTTTGGAAAAAAACACCTTGTAAGCTACCTTGTAAGCATGATTCCTCTTCCATGTGTTTGTTTCTTATACTGTGCTTTGCAGATTCAAAGTGTAAATTTGTATTTATGGACATAATTACAAGTGCAATATAGTAAGATCTCATAATACAGAAATAAAAATATAAGGGCAGCACAGACATTTGCAGAATATACATCTCTTAATTCTCCATTAGGTAGCATAACTCAAAGCAAATTCCAGTTTCTCTGTTCAGCCATCAGTTTTGATAATGCAACAAGTTATTTTCTCAGCAGTGCTAAGTTTTGCATATCTATCCAGACCCTCTTGTGGTCAAAGATCTCACAAATAATCCCTTTCTTCATCCGGCTGAACTCTGATAACTATGGCAGGAAACTGAAAATGAGGAAGTCTGAGTGCCTACGATCTCTGATTTCACCAGGGAAAAACATCCGACCTTGGAAATTCATTTAAGTCCCTTTATGTTATATATTTTCTTAGTATTAAATGGAAATGGCATTTACTTTCCACTGAGAGATGGTAATATTTAAATAGTGCTTTGAAGGTCCTCAGATAAAAAAGAGTTATATATGTGCAAATTCTTATGCTTCTTTCTGCTTTCCCACACCTTCAAAATATAATACACTGAAATTTTGTTATGAAATAAAATTGTTCTTGGAAATGTCAGGCCTGCACAGACCAATGATCCAGAAGTTGCAAAAGGCATCAGAAGATCAGCCTCTCCACGTGTGGAGTACTGTGATGCAGAAGATAATCTCTTACCAGAGCCAGCTGTGACCATCTCCCCGATGTACTGAGAACTACAATAACTCTATAAATGATGTCAGAAACCATTCCTAAGGGGTGGTTTGGATACAACCATCTTGACTTGCAGAGCGATAGTGGGGCAGACAAGGAAAGCACAGCTGTTCGCCATGCCATGCCACTTGGCAGGTACTTCATATTTAGTAATAATGACACAGTCTATGAAATTCCCCTGTCTTCAAATATTTGTACTCAAGCTTAAATGGGTAATGCTCTGAAGAAGACAACACCTTGACTAACACCTGAGACCTCTAGCAGATGGAAGCATGTCTAGGAAAGATTACAGAAAGAAATTTTGCTCCTTTGTTTTGCATGGAGAACCCGACCAGAGACTTTTAATGGACACCGCCTGGTCATGTCCAGAATATTAAAGCATTTAGTAAATAATGGCCTATAATGCTAATTGTAATACATAAAGCAAATATATGTTTCATTTAAATTAAATTTGTTGTTGATCCTATGTCAGCAAAAACTTCAGCTGAATCATTCCAAAAATACAACATTTTCAAAGAATGTAAGCCTTCCTTATTCATTTAGTATGTTTGAGCAGATATTCAGACACTGATTTCTCTGAATCTGCATACTGTTACTCATTAATTACGTTCTTCTCTATCTCATTCTATGGCCTGAAAGCAGAGGCAAGACCCTGAGTGAAGCATATTAGTATGACACAATGGTTCAGCCACACTAAAAAATTTCATCACAGCAACTGTAAAATTTTTGCTACATGAATCTAATGCAAACCTAAAAATCCTAATGCAAAAAAAAAATAAATTAGAAACTGGGTTGAAAGAATAGGTTCAGAATGAAAAAGAATCATGAGATTAACCCACATCTTCTCCTAACAGTCAGACCACAGATGTACGTGTATTTTTTTATATATATATTTCACACACATCTTGATTTAGGAAACAATAGTGGAATGAAGCATGAATGTTGCAAAGGTGCAATACATAAAATTAATTTAGTACTTCAGTTTCTAGTAGGAACTTAGTACCAGAGGTACATCCAGAGATCTCATTTTTGTAGACCAAGTGATTCATTAGTTTTGGGATCAGCATCAATGCTTTTGGGTTCTAATACAGGTCTTTTCACTGAAACATCAAATATACTTGTTCATCCCTTCAGTTTTTCCATCAGCAGTCAAGTTTACCCTTTTCTCTTTAAGAGAACTCTTCTATAACAGGAAAGGTTGAATAATGTCCATCTAAAACAAATGCACCAACTCTTTTCTCATTTTTCTGTTAATGAAGTTCAGCCTATCTCCTATCTCCTGTTCGTCAAGAGAAACAAAAGCAAACCAAATAAAAGCAACAAGAAGTATTTTTAAAGCAGCTTCTACAAAACTGAACAACCCTGTATCTTTGAGAAAATGAATGCCTGTGCAAGAAATCATGAAATGGATTGTAAGAACAAGATGTTTTCCCTTAGCAGAAAATTAATTTCAAAGAAGGGTCCAGAGCTGAGAGAGACCTTCTCTTAGGACCTGTTTTTCCTTTCACCGAGCACTTACCTCTGTGAGAAAACATCTCGATAAGGGCTGCCATGCTGCAGTGCAATTCCATATCCTCTGTCTGCAACAGTGTTCCCGACCGTGTAAAAAGAGCAATCTCCATCATTGATGGCCACATATTCCAGTACCGCTGCATCCCATACAAAGGCATAGTTCCCATATTTCACCTGCAGTAAACAGAACAAGAGCTTAGATGATGGACTGTTCGGTCCAAAAGGAGGTCAGTGCACCTCAAAAAGGTGGCAGTCTCAGCACAATCTGTTCTTTGAAGAAAATGAAGTTTGGGTGCCCAAGAGCTGTCAAAACCAAACACGCACCATGACTGTTACAACGTGCTGCTTTGGTTGAGCAGCTCAGCAGAAATGGAAGAAAGGTGATCTGTGAATGACATGGCATCACTGAAACAGTCCCATGCAAGAAACATTTACTTTCCCTGCTCAGGGAACGAGAGGAAACATCAAGCTCCCTCCATCAGTGTTAAATTTCACCCCTAATCTTCCACCGAGCTTTTTCTATGAACCATTAAAGCAACCATTCAGTGGGAAGACAGGTATTTACACTGGGAGAAGTGTGGGAGGGTATGTGTGGATATCCAGACTGAAGAGCGCAGTTCAAGACGGTGCACACGTCAGTCATGCTTCACGTTCCCACAGATGGCAGGAGCACCCATTTGTCTTTTGGACTCTGTGAATGACTGTGGATAAGATCACACCAACTAGTTTTTTTCTTTTTTTTTTTTTTTAGAGAGAGAGTGTTTCTCTCAGCTAGAGCCAACATGAAGGATTTTATATATCTTCAAAGATTTTTGTACAGCAAGAGCATGTAAGTCATTCTGCTTGATTAAGATAAATCCAAAACAACTCATTATCTCTATAGGCTTATGAAGTAATATTTTACCATCCATTACATTTGAAACAAATCTAGATTTTTTTTTCTTAATTTAAATATATGGAACGTGTACAATATTTTAAAATGTATTCAGAAAAAAGCTTTTAAAAACAGAAATGTGATCTAAATAAATCCTCTTCTATTTCAGTGAATTTTCACTTTCCAGTTTAGACACGTTTCTCTAAAAACAAACAAACAAACAAACAAACAAAAACAACAACAACAACAACAACAACAAAAAAACACAAATCTCTCTATATGTTGTACCAGAACGTTTACCAGTTTCCTGCTTTGTTGGTCTCTGTGTTAGACATGAAGAATCACTTTGCTTTTTTTTTGACTCTCTGCTTGGCTTCACTCAGAGTTTTCCCTATGCCATATTAGCCAGCTATGCTGTAAAACCAGGCTCAACCCATTGACTTTGTACATCTAATGGGAATAAATATGTGACAGCTAAGTGAAAAGTAAACAACACACAAAAAGGCCATCTGGGGCCAGGCAATCCAAAGAGAATTCAAAACCCAGTCAGCATATCAAGATAAGCAATGTCAGTACATCATCTAGATTAGTCTTTGACAATGTAGATTATGTTTTTAAAGACTGTTTACACATAAAAGTTACTGAAGCAAGTCACACCGGCTGCTTGCTCACAAGATGCAGTGCACAAGGAACTATTGCATTTGGGACACATTCCTTTTCATGCATAATCAATCTGAATTAGACACTGCAGGCCTGGGAAGGGAATGCTTCCTATTTGCATTTGTAGACATGGTAGCAGGAGGATTCGTGTAGATGTTGGAGCAGTATTATCTGTGGACTCTGAGTGATTGGCAGGATAAAAAAAAGTGTTTTCAAAATACATACACATATTAATGCAGGACTGGGTTTGTTTTAATGTTCAGGCTCTGAAAATGGTTAAGAATGCTCTTTTGTCTCTCACTGGAGGTTTAGGTCTATCTATATGGCCAGGGCATAAAGGATACAAGTAACCTCATTGTTAATAAACAATACAACTTGTATGCTTATCCTAAAGGCACCACAACTCACAGAGTGCTTACTAGCTTCATTTTGTGCCAGTGCACTTACTCTGATCTTCCTAAAGGCACCACTTGGCTAAGAAATAGAGAGCATGAGTGAGAAAAAAGTGCTTTCGGGGAGCATTTGAAAGGATAATGACTCAGTCTGAAAGGATCATGGTGTGCAGGCAGTAAGGGAGGGAAATAGGAGGCAAGAGCAGACGATCAGAAGTGGGGAAATAAATTATGAAAAGGATCAGATGGACTTTCCACACAGAAGAATTAAGAAAAAGTATGGTTTAAAGAGATGAGCAGTTTTACATATAGGTAAATAACCTTTGAGGTGATGACAGGAGCAGAGGGGTATGTTTTGACACCTGCTTTTGTCATACCTCACCCTTTTAACATCCTATGACACTGAATTCACATAAGTGCTTGTAAAAAGACTTATCAGCTGCTCAGCTGGTCAGGAAGAATTCTCTTGATTTGGCTGCGTTGCTGTAAAACAACTCAGTGAGAATATATGAAAGTGGTAAAACTGCTTACTGTCAATAATATCTGTGATGAAGTGTTATATATAATATCCTTAGAGGAGACCTGATAATATCACAGTTCAGGGTAACATAAAGATATTACTTCTCACTGGTAAGATCACAGTGAGTCTTGGTTAAAGCACATGAGGCAAGAGAGATTGAAGAGCCAGATGGAATCATCCCAACCGTCTACCTTCAACATGATTGATCCATGCAGCAAAATACATTTTTTTAAGCATTTTTGCCCCTTTCATTTACAAATCTATGGAATTCAAATCCATACTGCAAACGTAAGTTGCAACAGCTAGGCATGTAATCATTTCCTTTATTCAACTACTCCTCAGTCTAACAAGTTTTAATGATATTCACCATATTTATTTTTACTTTTTTTTTTTTTTTAAATAATGTTTCGTCACTCATACTCTCTGAGTTATTTTTCCTTGTGCAGTTCTAAATACTCTAATTTTGGTGATGACATCTTTTAATTATTGATCAGCTTTTCCATTACTTAGTAAAGCTGGATATAGCTAATAGAGCTTTCTTTAATTTTTTCTTGCAAATCAATCATTTCAGCCCTCCCATTAGCAGTAATACTACTTTTGAACTACCTCCAATTCATAATTTTCATATGAGGAAAAAAAAGTCATGTCTTGCTAAGAGACAACCAGGGTGGTCTAGCAGCTCAAGAGGAATCTTTAGCATATACGTCTTCTGAGGTTCACAGCATCAACCACCTGTCCATGGATCTTCCACACTGCTTCAGCCTTGCTTTTAGCCTAAAAATCATAGAATCATAGAATACCCTGACTTTGAAGGGACCTACAAGGACCATTGAGTCTAACTCCTGGCTACATGCAGGACCATCCAAAAATCAAACCAAAGATCTAAGATTAAAATCTTGCTGGTGTACAGCGCATGTTGAACACTGCTGATGTTGTACAGATTTGCACCTACAGAGAGTAGGTAGCTATAGACTGAAAAAGCGGATGATGCTCAGGGAGGAGGAAGAACAGAATTTCAGAACAAAAAGGCAGCTAAAAACTTATGCCCCTCACTCCCTCCTGCTTTCTATGAGAAGCGCATATTTTTTAGCTTTCCAATAGCAACGCTCAAGACTTCCACTTTGGACCTCAAAATAAATAACAAGAATTCCAGCTCTGCATTATCAGAAAAAGTTAAAGAGCTTATGGTCAGTCAATTATGGGGGCTAGACAAAAGCAAAAAAGAAAAGGCTTTTTGTAACTGGTGGCAGATCTCCATCTCCCATTCTCAGTTTCCACACCATTATGTTGACATCTTGAGTTGAGATAATAACATTTCAGGGTGGTGGCAAACCTGAATGCAGTTTATTCAGCACAGGATGGCTGGGGAGGCATTTGTACAGGGGCAGCATATTACTATTCAGCAGCCACCCCTGCCTTGCAGCCTGCCAGGACACGGAGAACTGAGCTTTCCAGCAGTATATCCCCCGCGGCATCCTGCCTGTCAGCACAGCAGAGGCTAAAAAGGTTTTGGACTATCTGATGACTATTGCCATAAAAACAAAAGCAGAGGAAAATTAAATCTCTTAGTTGTTCATAAGGGTATTTTGAACTCATGAGCTATGCTGGTCATTAAGTGAAACCAGGAGGTACGGATGGTAACAGGCAAAAATACTTGACTTCACCTTATGGTTTTGTGAACTATTTCAAAGGAGTTACTGTAAAGAGAGTTGTTATAAAGAATAGGGGTCATCAGCACATAGATGGTAAAACTATTTCTCTAAGGCTATTCTATTTCTGTTTTCTATCACTGCACATTTGCTGGGTTTTTATTTGCTGAAGCCCTGGTCTGTAGATATTAGTGGAAATTTATCCTCGATGACTCCACCAAGAACCAGTTGAATTATACTAGGAAAGCATTTAAAGCCATTACACTGTTGTATATGCACATATTTTATGCCAACACTGATGTGAATAGTATTTCTTCTCACAGCTAACCCATTCATGAAGAGTAGGATGAATAATGGATTTCTGTACCAGCATTCTATAAATACATTTCCGAGTCTAAAAAATTATAAATTTCAGGAAAAATAATTGTAAGTAAACAGCAAACAACTACTACAATTTTTCAGACTTGAATTCTTGGACAACATCTTTTCTGTATTTCATATTCCTCTTTAAAAGAAATACAAGGGATCCTCATGAAGGAAAAATATGAAATAAGGAGCAGGATAAACAGAAATGGTATTTATTTTTCCTATACACCTCTTTTAAATATTTAATTATATGTAATTGTGTTACCTACTATAAAAAGAGAACAAAACAGCATTTAAGGCTGGGGAAATCTTAAGTTCAAGATTCATCTGATTCCAATTATATGAATTTTCTGAGAGAAAATCTGAAAGTGGTAAGATAATGCTGACTGGGCCATTTTCTGAGTATCCTGTTCCCACATGGTGGTGATGCTTTCCGTGTGCATCTCCATCCCGAGGCAGGCACCATCCTTCCCCTCACACCACTGTGAACCATTCTCTGCCTACAAAGTTGTCAGCTGTCTTTTAGCCAAGAACACATGAACAGAAACAGACTCCTCCGCTGCATACAGCAGCAGTAGCTCCAGCTCTGACCTAAAAACAATCAAGGACACTGATTAATCACCTGCTTCATGTGGTACATTCAGTGGCACTCGTTACACATACTCCTCTGTTGACCATTCCACTACACTGACTACACGGGAAAAACACCACCAGATGCTGCTAGTCCTATGCTTATCACTGTGAACCTGAGACTTTGGCACATATAAATACTAAGTTTTCTAACAATTTTTGCATTTTTGGTATGTAAGCAGCAGCTGCAGACTGCAGAGGGCTGTGCTTCATTCTGCACAGCAGCCTTTTGAAGGCTCTTATTATGAGGAAAGAAAAAAGGGAACAAAAGCAAAAGAAAATTTGCAAATATGTAAGTGAGAGCTAATATACATAATGTGGATATTGTGCTCTGAAATGGGAAAAGGCAGAGATAAAATTTATGGTGGAAACTTAAATCAGGATTTTTGTGTTACCAGATGTTGCCAAATAACTAGATGGCATCTGCAATTAAATATTTTATTTAATTATTATTTTTTTTAAGCAGAAGGGACTGGAGACTCATTGATCTCCATAATCCTCCAGCAAAATGAAGTTGCTGTTTATCAGGCTGAAGCAGAAGTCAGATCTTCTGCCTTCAGAGAAATTCCAGTTTGTTATTTTATTTTCCTTCAGGAACAAAGATTTCAAACCTTGGTCTTGGTTCACAAAGGGAACAATTTCTGGATTATCTCTGTTTGGATACCTGTGAAATAAAATCTCACATTTCAGTTTTGTAGAGCCAAACCAAACCCACTTATTTAGCACTCTTTCCAAATTATTATAGTTTTTAACTACAATGTAGCAGCTTCTTGCCACATACTCCCCCATAGGATGGCATCAGTGGCTGACCTACACAACTTGAGTGTAACGCAGTCATGCAATCAGAGAAGAATAAAATGAATCTGTTAGCTCCCTGCAGTACAGGTTGGGATTTGTAGCCCCATGATGGTATTAGAGCACAGAATAAAATTTCCTATGCACATAAAACTCTATTTAGTCATCAAGGCAAGCATCTAATTAAATAATAAAAATAATAACAACAATAATAACAACAACAACAACAATAATAAAAACAACTTCAGGATGTCATTTTGCAGTGTCCATAGAAAGCTATTTAAATTCAAGGGTCACTGTTTGACAAATACCAAAACTTATTCTCTGTATTTAATCAAACAGAAAAGTGCAGAATCATTTCTAAAAGCATTATTGAGCTTAGTGGCCAAGAGTGAACAGCAGCAGGAAATGAAACTTTGGGGAGCTAAGGGAAAGAAAGAAGAGGTTAGAAATCCCAACCTCATCTCCTCTTCTGTATGAAGTTTATCTTTCATTACACTGGCATATCAGCTTCAGTGGCATGTCTATTTTCTCCAGATAAAACTTCATCAGGAAAAGCATTAATTTCTTTTATGCAACCTGCCACCAACTTCTTGAGAAGAGCCTCATCATCACGTGTATTTTTGTTACAGTGGGCAGACCTAGAGTAATTCATCTGGAATTAGAAGAATTACTGAGGCCTGAGAGCACTGTAATGTGAGAGAGCCTTTGTGTTAGACTGGTTTTCCTGTGCTCAATGCATTCATATTTTTCCATTGCAATTAAATGCATCTTGAAAGATAATAACCAGAGCAAAATAGAGCGGAGGCCAAAGGTCCAATTTCTAAATGTGGTCGGAGAACAGAGTCAGCCACTTCTCCAGGTTATCTCAGCAAAGCACTAAAAAGGCAGTGGATCACTCTGCTTGCTGTCATGCAGCTGAACCACAGATTCATTACAGCTACTGTTAATTTCAGATGGGAGGGAAACAGGAGAAAAAAAAACAAAACACAGAGAAAATAAAGAACCAGCAAAGCAGACCTTTGAAAGGTAAGGAAATTATTTTTTTTCATACCAACTTCTCCTTTATTTTATGACAATTTAATGCTGCAGATACTACTGGAGGCTATTTTAAGCGTATCACCAGCAAAATTCATATGCAGAAATGACATGAAAGCATTTCAGGTTCCTCAAAGACTTCGATCTGTGGTAGCCAAGCGGCAGTCCCATTAATAAGACAAATTTAAATCAAATGTTTTCCCTTTTTGATATACTTGCATTTATATAACCAAAGACTTCCTGTTTTGATATACTTGTGTTTTTGGGTCAGCTAATCTACAATGAAATTACATTTAAATGTGGGAGCGTACACAGATCAGTCCTTTTCATCTGGGTGAAAAAGTAAAATTCTGTGGATTAGAGTAGCAGGAAGAAGAAAAATGCAGTTGAATTTAGAAAAGCAGCATCTCTATCTGAATTAAATCAATCCAGCATGATGCTACCTGGAGGCTCCTTATTGTCCCAAACTTGGGTACACCACTCTTTAGAATAGAAGCAGAGTCAATATCACTGTAATTCTACTGTAATGTAGACAGCATTTCTTATTCAAATAAATACCTTTTGAATACCAACTGAGAGGTAAAAAGTCATCAGAAGTCAAGAAATTATTCATCAACACCATTCTTCATCTGAAAAAGTACCTTAACCACAACATAATTCTTTGCAAAAACACCTATTTTACTAAATAATCCTCCAGTAAATTCTTATTTGAAAAAAAAGTTTGTATTTTTCAATTTAGAAACTTATTTTAAACTAATTTTATTTTATTATTTTTTTATAGAGATATATATTATTTGTACAAGAGTTCTGGCCACTTCCAGAGTGGTATTAGGGTTTAGGACGTTCCACAACTCATGCAAAAGAATTTGCTACCTATCTTCTTTTTTTTGAACCATTTTATACTTCTGTCTTTGATAGGGATCTCCTGCCTAAATTTGGATGGAGCCAGTTGCGCACTGCAAATCTCAACACAATCTTTTGAAGCTCCAAAAGAAATGCTTCACAGCATTCCTTTTCTTTTCCCCCTTTGATATTTCATTGCACAACAGTTTAACATGTTTCCCTGTATTTTGGTAGGAACAGAAAGGAACAGGCTTGGATCACTCAGCTCAGTGCTTCCACATTACTGTGTTTTCATGTAGACTTTGGTGGGCTTGAAAGCCACTTCTTCCCCTGGAAAACCTCCATGAAGCCATCGTTCTTCTTCTTCAGTAACTCTTCCCCTTAAGCACAGTGGTTCACGTGGCTGCCTAAAGCAGCAGCCTGTGATTTCCCATCCCTATAGAATTAACAGATACTGAGATGTGTCGCAAGTCCTCAACATTTCTACTTCCTGTCAATACCTGCTATTTCCATTGTCCTGAGAGTTCAGTAAGGGCCACCACTGGGCATCTTTAAGTGTTTTTTTCAGATGGCTGTAAACTTAGGGTCCTGCACTGAGCAGTGTCACAGAGAAGTTTCTGCCCTACGGTGTTTCCAGTCAAAGCAAACATTTTAAGCCCAAACAGGTCTCCTGCAGGCAGGGCAGTCCCTTCTGTCCATGCAGCCTAGAAGATGATGGATGCTGCACAAAAAAATGTTCCCTCGTCCCTGGGTCAGTGTGTTGTTATTCCTTCAGCATGTGGTTTCCTAATGCCACCACACTGCTCCCTGTCACCAGCTTGTCAGCTCTTTAGTGGCCCCCTCCTGAATGGATTTTAATATACTGAACTCTAAACACACAGGAAAAGAAAATGTTATAGATCTGAGCTAAGATTTTCCATTTCTTTTGCATTTTACTATTAGAACCTATGGAAAACAGTAGGAGCTGCAGAAAGATGAACACCAGTGCACTGTCATCTTTTTACTCGTCAGACTGCCTGCTTGCTCTTACTATGCAGACAACTGAGAAGATGACAAGACCCAACAAATTGTCATGCGTAGTCCCTGTAGTTATCTTAAAAGCTAGCTCCTCTCTGCAGTTGCCTGCCCTGCAGCAAGCTGTTGGGGGGAACAGGGTGCCAGGGTAAAGAATAGAGAGAGCATTCCCTATGTATGTAGTGGTCACAGCACTGAGCCTGACAGAATTCAAGAAGCATTTGGACAACGCTCTCAGACACATGATCTGACTTCTTTATTTATTTTTTTGGGGGGTGGTCCTTTGGGGACCCAGGAGTTGGACTCGATGATCTTTGTGGGTCCCTTTCAACTCAGTTATTCTATGATTCTATGAAAATACTTACAGCCTTTGCCTTGAAGTGTACACAACTTAGTTCATCTCTGGCTATAACCAGTGCAGTCATTTCCTCTTATCCATGGCTATAGCATTCATTTTGCACACCTTTGTAAAGGATGAATGAAGTACAAGACATGGATTCCCATTATATTTGTCTCTGATTCATCCTGACCTGCCCCCATGGGATAGGTGAGATGCCAGAAAAGAGTTTACCATTAACAGATCTTAAAAAAATAAAAATAAAAAAATTAAAACAATCACTCAATTCTGTATTGTGCTGGAGGACTCAATCGGGACTGATATTTTTCATGAAAGGTTTCTGATCCCTCCACTCTCCTGAAACAGCAATTCTTGGGCAGTACACTTGATGCAAACTTAGAGGTGTAAGTTAAACACAGAGCCTTGATGAAAATGTTAAATGGAACTGGATGCAAAACAGGTATCTCTTTTACGATTTTCCCTTCCCTTCCCTTCCCTTCCTTTCCCTTCCCTGATGGAATATATTTTATTGATGTCAACCTGACTTACTTTTCCCTACAATTGACTAACAACTAAAAATGGAAAATATCTGGATCAAAACTTAATACTTCAATACAAAATATTCTACTAGGGCATCTTGGTAATTTTGGAGCTTTTAAAGAGAAAAATAAGCAATAATGTTTTGTAAAAATATCTTCTTCCTCATACTGTTTCAGTTACTGTAATACTCCAGTGGATAAATCCATAATGACAATTCTGGTTTACTTGATATATATTTGCAGGCATCTATATAAACAGAATCATTAATACAATAAGCAATTGTATTTCCTGTTTCACTCTAGATTTCATAGGTCTGGTCATCATGGCAACTTTTGTCTCCTTATGTTGTGCTTGAGTCCCCAAGATTCAAACTTGGACACAATCTGCTGTGAAATCTCATCAGATCATAAACAAGAAGAATTGTTTAGTAAAAATAATGCAATTAGTCAGCCAGTCTTACTTGTTTTCTTAATATGAGTTTGATGTGTATACCGTGTGTCACTGGTGTACTTTTGAAAAATATAATACCATTGGGTTATATTCAAATACTTGTTCCTACCACATAAATAAAAATACCAACACATCTTTAATCAATGAGTTAAAATATTCAGGAAATGGAAAAAGCGATGGCACACATATTTTTCAATTTTAATTGCTATGATACAATGCAATCAGCCGATTTGCCTTCTTAAAATGAAGTAGCATTTGACCTAGAATTAGGATCATCAGCTGAGATTTTCTTTGGTACACACAGTACTTGCAAATCAGGTTTTTGTGCACACAGTGTGGACAGCTTAAGTGCCCAGCTAATCATGTGCACCAGTACGTATCTTCCTTGAGTGCATGAAATCATTTCATTAGTTAACACTAAACAACAGGGAAGGAAAATGAAAAAAACAAGCAATAGCATCATAAAATCATCAACTTGACATTCTAGTGTTTCATCCAATGTGCAGCAGATATCATCTAGCATCTGTGAGGGGACTGCTTGAAAAACGCCACTGCCTTGTTAGGAGATGTAATCTTATTTATTCACTGTCTTATTAATTTTACTGAAAAAGAAATTGGACCTTGACTATAAGAAGAATGAATATCTAAACTGATAGTTAATTGTTAATCACTCATATCATAAACTAATTCAAAAATAATTTCTATTTCACAGAACTATGCTATGAGGGGGATAGGACACTGAACACATATATATTCATTGCATTGAAGAACTGAGCTTTTTCTCTGGCTTTGGAAGAATCAGAGAGAAGCTATGGTATTTCACTGTGTCTGGAACATGTGAGCTGCCAGCCCAGAGGTGAGGGTGAAAAAAAGGCTCTATGTGGCTACCAAAACAAAACAAAAAAAAATTGACTTGCCCAGGTCTATTGCACTGTAATGCTCCTGCTTCTTTCAGTTGGTATGGATTTCTAAATGGAAGACAATGAATTTTCTTCTTCACTTGCTTAGGAAAATATTAGAGGATGCTACACAGCTTCTCACAAATCGGTGCTAAATGCCTGACCAAGTGTTCAGGAAAAGCAGCTTTGTTACTGCGTGCATATGCACAACCACTGCATATGTGGGAACAGCATGGTCTGCACATGTGCCCAGACAAACAGCTGCACAGCGCTTGTGCACAGAATATCTCCTTTCTCTGTTCAGTTATATCAACATCATATGCAGCACAATTGTGCACATGTGGGCTGTTGTTCTGAAAATGTGATCCCTTCAGACACAAATGGAAGGCATAAATCCTACTGATGGACATCTGCATCAAATCCAATGTAGCATCTTTGTTGCTGTCTCATTCATGTTAAGTTTTGGAAGACAAGTTTTACAAGGTGTATATAACAAAGCACAGGAAATATGATGCCAGGAAAAAATATCCTCTCTAGTCTTATGTATGACATATCTATGAAAAGCACATTTCAGGGTAGCTGAAGAAGATAAAAACAAAGTAATATTTTCTCTAGTCTCTTTTGATTTCTTTTTAGTTATTGATATTCTTTTTGTCATGTTTCAAAATATTCAGAGACCAATAATGCAGGTTCAATGGGAATCTAAGGCCCAGTACAGCACCTACATTTGGCAGCTACTGGATAAATAATTGTTCAATGGATTTACTCTGCATCTACGCAAGCTTAGCAGAGCTAGGCCTAGCAATATTCTAGCTGAATTAACCGAGAGATAAAACACAGACCTGTAAAAAAATAAAATACAGCAAGAGCATAATAGAAATTTTAAAAAAGCTACAGAATGACTATAATATGATGCAGATTAAATCAAAACCACAATCACATAATGTACATAAAACTTGTCACGGCACGTTAGAAACACCTCATAGCTTAAAAATTTTATTGAGTAGTAATAACTAAAATGTGCTGAAAGTGGTACAGAATGTGTGCAAAATAACTTGTGAAAGGATACAACACAATTTGATGTAGTGTCTGCCAAAAAGTATGCAAAACTCTACCGGAACAAAAGAAACTCATCAGGCCTAGGAGTCCTAGAATGGAGTTCAAAGCAAACCTTCTGTCAGTTTCTCTGGTTTTGGATGTAATTTGTCTCCATTCAGCTAGGAATGGATCTGGATGTTATGTACCAAAATACTAAAGTAACTCTTGCTCTTATGAGATTTCCCTTTCATGACTTGGTTCATGAGGTCTGGAACAGTCAAGTCAGCTTCCGAATCAGTGGGTGTAAATACAGAGTTGTGTTTTACCTACTCCCTTCCATTAAATGTCTTTTTGATTTTGCAAAAACACAATCACAGCTGATAATGTGGGGAGACTCCACACCAATGAATGAGAGGGCATATTCAGAAGTACAGTTCTCAAAATCAAGATGATTATTGGCATCTATGGAAAGACAAAAGAATACCTTGAATATTTTCCACAACTTTTGTCATTCCGAAACATATGTTATATATTATTTTAGCCAGAATTTTGTTATGAGCTCTTCTGATTTACTTTTATGTATGTGTACTTTGATTCCTTTCCGTGATCTCATATCATGTTCTATTTTTTTGTTTTCCTGCTCTCTGTTGTGTTCCATCTGCTGCTCACTTTGTTAAATCCAAAATGATTTAATATTCAAGCTAATCAAGAATAACATGCTGTTTAAAGAAAACCATCTCCTTCATTTAGCTTCCAGCACAACTATAGGATAAGCCAAGACATTCAGTTTAATAATAGAATCATCTGAAGGACTGAGAGCATTTTGCAGACGTTCATTAATTGATGCTCACATTTCCTTGCATTCCCGCCTTTATTGCTTATACCTGCCCAATGTGCACCGACATTATTGTGTGTTTTTTCCAGGCTATGCTGTGAATTGCAACATTTAGACATGTTCCTTAGCAACATTAGGGACTCAAGGAGAGATTCATATAACAATTTGCATGTAAAGACAGCACTTGGGCAAAATTGTAGCATTTGAAGCCAAAATTTTGGTTGTTAAAATACTGTGGCTTATAAGCACCTACTTTTTTTCATTCCGAATTCTGCTTTTGAACAAGCACTAGCTGTTTGCACCTCCTCTATCAGGGATGAACAGACTGGTGTTTTTTCATACCAACGTTCAGTTCAGAATGTGGTGATGGGGTACCAGTGCCTCCCCAGTGCATACTTGAAACACCACATAAACCACAATGATGCTCAGGACTCCTGGCATGCATGCAACAAAATTTAGAGGTTTTCAAATTTGGATGTCATCTTCTGTCCACCTGCAGTGTAGGAAGCTATCCCACACTCCTTCCCCATGTTGCAGGACACAGATTATATTTTTCAGTGTCTTGCAGGAGGTCACAAATTCAGACTAGTTTGGACCAAAGCATGCTGCAGTACCTTGGATCAAGCACAAGAAAGATGATCCATCCATCTATCTCCTATTTAAAGGAATACCCAGGAACTGCAGCTAGCACTGGTGGAAGATTGATACTTGATGAGAGATTTTGAGTTTTCTTGGGAATTTGTATCACTGTTAAGCACAAGACTTGGGAAAGCGCTGCATCCTAGATTTGTTTACTCACAGGTTGAGAATTCTTGCTAGAAATGTATTACAGGGAAATCCCATCTTGAGGTCAGAGTGATAAAACAAAGAAAGCTTCTGCTCTGTGATTTATGTTATGACCAGAACCCCTCGGTACTTACAGACTTGTATAATACCAGCTGCTTATCTATTGTTTTTTCATTACAGACACATTGTATTTTCCAGCCATCTTGATGCATTCCATTATTTATCCCCCTCCTTGTGTTATATTCAGCAGGGAATGGGGTCTGTTTTATTTGATTAACTAGCAATTCTGCAAAAAACAGCCACAAACACCAATCAACTCCCATGCAGCAGGAAAGCTTTAGAGCCAGGAATGGTAAACAGCTCTCTCCTGCCATTGCAATCCCAGCGAGGGAGCTGTGCTGTCTATCTAGATTGGGCATTTTATGCAAACTGATAGAAGAATGAAATGTGATTACAGCCTGGATAAAATGCTTCTTAAAACACTCCACATGGCACTTTAATCCTCTCCTCCCATATCTTGGCTATTAAAAAGATGCTGATTTATTGCAGCCACATTTTCAGACCGGACAACTGCTGCCTAATTCAAATACAGAGAGACATAAACTGCTTGCTGGCAATTTGACTGAAGAGAATAAAATGGTAAAAATGGTGGAAACAACAATTATCATTACTCTTTAGCCCAAGGAAAGATTCTGCTTATTTAACAGAAAAATTTAGCTTTGTGTTCAGTTGACACGCTTTAAGAAAGCCAGTTTACCTACCTAGCACACTTTCCTCAATGCCATGCTGTTACTTCTAAATTTTTAACTTGCTGGCTGGAAAGGTCACTCCATGTAGATTTAGTTCCAAGAAAAGCACTCAGAAAATGTCTCCTTAGTTGCTTGAATCAGGTCAGAAAGAGACATTAGCGGGAGGCATCATAATATATGTTACAGAAAAACCATAGCCATGCACAACCTGCAGGAACTGGAAATGCTGTTGATTCGATAAGAGCTCCTCTGCACACCCCACAAAGCAGTTCAGAGAGATGATGGCCCGATAGGCAGCCCCGTAATACCCTTCTGGGCTACTCCCAGCCCCATCCACAGCCAATATGCACAGCCACAGAGCACACAGAGAGTTCCAGTTTTCTTCAAAACATATTCAGAACCCTGCACAGATGTTAGGAAGAAAACTGCATGAAACTTCTGGCTCTGCTGGATGGGATTTGAAACCCCCTGAAATATTTACTGGGCATTGAAGTGGTGGGTTTGCATTTCATATCGCTTTAAAGGAGGCATATGTAATAAGGCTAGAGAGCAACAAACGTGCAGGAGCTGCTGATCACATCCCAGCCCCAGACTTTTAGTGCAGCCTGACAGCCTCACCACTGGAGACTTTATGCTTACTGCAGTTGTCCATTAAAGAAACAACCCCTTACATCCCAAACTCCAAATTTTATCTGCACAAGTACGATTTAAGCACACAGAAGCTAATCGTATTTGGCACTCTGCTTTGTAGGCCACCAATATTCTTGTGCAACATCCACTCAGTCTGAACCACGAGATCTGAAATTTCCTCTTTTCCCACACTCCCCACTTAAGCACAACACAACCATTTTTTTTTTCTCAATAGATGGACAAATTCCAACAAAATGGAGTTTTACCAGAAAATTTCCCACTATCTCTAATCTGATGACTAAGGACAACATCAAAAAGCAGCCAGCAGCAAAGTCTGCACAGTTTTCTAGCCTTCCAGACCAGATGTTTTAAGATTGGTCCTTAGAGACCTCTCTGACTCTACAACCTGTACTTGCATTTAAATGCACACAGGTGTTTAGGAGCATAAACGTGCAGTTTTAAACATGGGTACATCATTTGGAGAAACACAAAGAATTTTGGGTTCCTCTTTTATACTTGAAAAATTAGATTTTTCAGTGCTTTATTTTTCTAGATGTTATCTTAAACCACACTGGAGTTCTTCCTTCCTCCTGTTTTGAGACTAAGGTGATCTTAAGGGCTATCTGATTTAACTAAACTTTCTGATACTTAGATATTTGATTCTTATACACATTAGAGACCTAGGTTGATTTTATTAAGTATTCTGTTGGTGCTTTTTAGTTTCAAATTTAATTTTCCTTACTGTCCTTATTATTTCACTAGCATTTCATGGCCTACCAATCTGTTTATTAAGGTATTGACTTATTTAAGGGTGTTAGTCTAAAATTTGCTGTCAGAGGAGCTCCAGGTACTCCCTGAGCTCTCCTCTTTTGCTTTTCTATTACAACTATAAGACTATTAGAATTGAAAAATTCTGAATGATTTAATGAGGGACTATTGAATGGCTTAAAGCGGAAACTTGCTATGAATCTACCTTCTGCAGTGCATTTATTTGCTGGTCTATGGAATAGATTTTTTTGGGGGTGGTGGTAGTAACAAGTTATTTTACAAAAATTATATAAATCTGTTAAGTCAAGCCTTTTTTATAAACAAATGCTACAGCAGCTCCACAAATACGAATTAAGATCTTTCTGTTACCTCTTATATTTCTCTCACCATTTTAGTCTTGCAGCTTCACAGACCCAGATACGCTTTAAAGCTGGAATATACAGCACTTTTTATATATTCTGTTCTCATTACTTCTATTCATGGCTTTTTTTCAGTTGCATATATCCTTTAAACAACCTTACATTCAATCCCGTCATTTGCATTTGTTAATGCATCAAAACGTATTTGCGTATTATTAAAATATGTTAATACATAAAAATGATAGCTGGAAACATTTAAGTGAGAAAGCGAATACATTACCAAGTTCCGTGCCTGAAGCAAGAGTGTGCTCTCCTGTCTCCATCTATTGATCATTAGTCAGAGCCTGCATTTCCCCTGATCTGTGTGTGATATGTTCCCAGTGCAGCCCACCATACTGTGAGCCTGCAGCTGGCTTCAAAGTGACAGCCAGGGTTTTGGAAAGCTTTGTCTGATGCAGAATTGAAAGTCTCAGAATTCATTGTAGAGATAAACAGTGAGACAGTGTAAGCGGATGGAGATAGCAAAAGAGATGTATGACTGCGTACAGAGAGGTGAGGTGGGGAAAGAAGAAAGGCTCAGAGAGCTGGGAAAACGTTGGAGGAGCTGGGATCCAAACAAAAAGGATGGAGGATCAAAAAGCTGAAAAAAGAAAAAAGAAAAAGTGAGAGGGAGGGAACAAAGCAAAGCAGGAATTCAAAAGGGAAAGAGAGAGCCGAGGTTGCTGGAGCTGCGTAGGAGTCTGTGTAGTCCCCAGACACCCTCGGTATGGTGGTATTACTCATCTCCATGAACCTGGAAATGGTACAGAACCTCAGTAGGAAAAGCACTAAGTTAATGGAGATAAAATGGAGAAATAAGAGCTCACAGGACCAGAAAAATAGGTGTCTAATACCTTTCATGTCACCTGTAGCTAAATGAGAGCGCACCAGATACCAAGCTACTCTTCTCTTTCAGGCACTTTATAGAATTTTTCTTAGGATAACTAAATTCCAAAACAAGGAATAAGGGCACAGCCATGTCTCTCTGCTGTGGAAAGGGAGGTGAACCACAGAGATGGTTCAGCATGGGAGCAATGGCGCTAACGTCGCCTCTACATGAGTGAGGACAGGAGGAAACAGCAATGGAAGTGATACAATCCACATTTCTTTTTCTCCCTGAAACAGTAATTTTTGATGGATCTTTTTCAAAGATGGTTTCGAAAAAGGGATATAGAAGTTCATCTGGGCACAAAAGAAAATACGTGGTTGATTAAACTGCCCAAATTCAAATCATTTTGTCATCTTCTCACAGCAAAATGGCTAAAAAAAAAAAAAAAAAAAAAGATCTGAAGAAGCAACAGAAAATGCTTCAAGAAGAACATTCTACTCATCTTGAACTTTGCTGCCTTACAGGTTCTGCACTGAAACAGGACCCATTTGATATAGTAAGACTGGGAAAAAGTATTTAGGAGCTTGTATCTTCCATCAGGAGTCTCTCTTGTTTAATAAAAAGCAATCTCATAGGCCTAAATGATTACAGGACTTGTAATACCACATTCATTCCAATTCCTGCTACATCAAAATAAATGACCTCTTGCCAAAGGGGAATGACGTGCAAGCGGCACATTAAGTTTCTGGAGACAATGGGTGCTAATACAGTAGAACTGCAAGAGTGGAGATTAAAGTCACCCTGCAGAAATAAAACCTGAGATAATGGATGTGCTACTCAAAAATCCAAAGAAGGGTATGTCCCACCACAAAAATCCAAAGAAGGGTATGTCCTACCACAAGCTGCTGACACACAAGTTGAGATTCACTTCTCTGGCACAGCTTGCTCATGCCTCTACAGTTTTCAGTCATTTAAAGCTGTTGGTCATACTCTTTTTTTTTTTTTTTTTGGTGAGATATTGCCATAGATGGAAGAGCATAAGAAGATAGTACATACAATTTTAGTAACTGCTTGAGAAGTAGATTTGTGGGTTAGAAAATGTAACAAAAGTTTATCATCTAGCAAATCTAGATGATAAACTATCTATCTATCTATCATCTCCCTGCATTGGTTTGTTATTATATACTGCCATCGTGCTTTTATTGTAAGATGCCATATCAGGACCAAGGTCCCTCTAACATCTACGCCCAAATGACAACTGATACCCTAACTAACAAAACTGCCCCCTCAGTACTCGTCTGCCACAAAGAGTGTTCCTCTCCTGAACCTTTCTTGGGCTCTGCAGCTGATAAACAAAAGGTAGAACATCATCTTGTTTTGCTTTTAATTGAGAGAGTAACATCCAGCAAAACTTCCATTCTGCCACAAATATATCTATATCTACAAAGACATCTCCTGTTTTGCACACTTTACTAACACCTATATTTTACTCATGAGACAGTTCATAACAGCATCCAGGAGAGGTGTTTTTCTTTCAGACCTCTCCTGTGCTATGCATACTAAATGCACTTATCACATAGTGAACACTCAGAAAACTTTTCCTTTCATGGAATATGACAGCAGCATTGCTGTGTTAGACCCAGATATGCCCAAATTTAGCTACTTTCCTAGGCGTAGCTAAGGTAGGGGTGTTTTCCTTCTCTGTTTATGCCACCCTTTCTAACAGGTGCCTCCCTAGTACTGAGCATGGCCAGCTGAGAAAATTTCAGCAACAAGTAATATTAGGAATAAAATCTCCTTTAAGCATTATTCTGACATGCTCACACTCAACCTTTACAACCATGGACTGCAACTGCACTCTTTTCTTAAACTATTTCCTAACTGTCAGTTTTCTTACTCATTGTTCATTCCATTCCAAAATTTCCCATCCCCTATAAATCCCAGTTTCAGGAGGGTGCTCAGCATTTGTACAACTGATCACCAGCCAGTGCAAATGAAAGCAGCACTCACATTACTTGGAGAGAAATTTGAAGTCTCTCATTTATGATGCTCAGTACTGCAGTGCTCAGATGTAACACAGCCACAGAAACACTTCTACTGAGCTGGTCTCTTGCTATCGGGGACGCACTCTGTGTGTTTCTCTCATGACACCATCCTAATTAGTCCACTTCTAAACAAGAGAAACCTCAAGTGAAATCTACCAACAAAGGTTTGTTGGTGGAGACAAAGGTTCCTCTCTCGGTTTGTCATGTGAAAAGATGACTACAGGGACAGAAATGCACTAAGGCAAGAAGTACCTAGCTTTATATTTGGCCGTTAGGATGAAGCATGAGGACCCGTCCCATCTCATGCTCACTCCTCAAAGGGCTGTCAGCCATCCTGCCTCCAGCTGAAAAGTCTGGTCTCAGTTCTCTGCAGAATGCAAGTCTACAGGATTCAAGCAAAATTAGTTCCACAGGGTATATTTTGCCATTTCTTATTTTTTATTGCCTTTTCTAGTTGTGAAACATGATTTTACTGTGATAGCTTCTGTACAAAATAAGTCACCAAGAGAAATAGTTTCATAGTTTAGGCACTGCCAACCACTCTCTAGAGAAGGCAATTGTCTACAGTAGCTAGGAATGAAAGTTGGGCACCTAAATTAGGCACCTCAAGTTACACATGGTGGGAGTATTGTTGTTGTAGCCATGACAGTTTAAGAATCTAAGTGAAGCAATGTTTTAAGAGAGAACTACCTTTAAATAGAAGAAAGGATATAACTGGTGGTGGGATGCCTAAATGACCTGGCTTTCAGGCAAACAAGCCTTGTCTGAAAACAAGCAGAAAACTTCAAGATTAGTGAAATATCTCTGAGATGAATGTAATTATGTTAATCAATGAGGCAATCCAAGAGAAAAATGTAGCTGGCAACAATGAAGCTGGAGAAAATGAAAGAGAGAATAAGGACCAATTGCTCAGTCAAATATTTTCCCTCTCCCCTATCTTTTTATTGTATTAGACTGTTACAAACTTTAGCTCTTATGCTCTTCTGAAGTTAGCCTGTAGCTTTCCTTTGAGGATAAGGACTCAAAGGTCAGACATAGTTTATTTTCTGAGAAGTACTCTTCCTCTAGTAATGGGCATGTTCATGAACTTGGTTGATTGTGGGCTACAGTAGTTATTTGGTTTTACCCACTTTATACCTGTGATGGTATTTAGACCACTAAATCATGAATGCCTCTCTCCCTTCTTATGGGAAATTATAAAGTAAGCCAAATAAAGGGAAAGAACATAAAGTAAAAACAAAACAGGGTGGCTCAGTTGATGGGTAGTGATCGCAGTACACCAGAAACCAAGTTGTCAAGGTTTTTGTTAGTGCGATAATAAAGGAGTATGTTAAGGAGTTTGAAGAAGTTAAGATGAATGTCTGGAGGGAAAACTTCATACCTTACAGAAGAGTCCTTGGAGAATGCATACAGATGCTTGCTTGAAAGAGAAAAGAGTTGCACTGGAAACTTACACCGATGATTTTCAATTCAGAAATGAGAAAACTACAGGCAGTTTCAGAATCAGCCATGAAGGTCAGCAATGAAGGGCCTTGAAACTTTTTTTTTTTTTTTTTGGGGGGGGGGGGGAGGGTTGGGGTGGCATGTAGGAGCACTTTCAGTAGAATTTAATGCAGTAAAAGAGTTTTGTAAAGTTCAGAGAAAACAATGCTAAAAGCTGCTATAGTAATGGACAAGGTTGTATGGCTAAATCATAGACATGTTATGAAGGGTGAATTCATAAAATTTAGACACACTTTGGTTACAAAAGTTAAGACAAAACATAAGCTAATAATGCCACTAGATTATAAGCTTAAGCAAGAGAAAGCCACAAGAAAGAACATGGAAAGTAAAACTGGGGGGAAGATGTAGAGTTAGCTAGTCTAGGTTTTAGCTATGTTGAACTAAATTAGTGGTGATACATCCATGAAAAAATATTAGAGGAAAAAAAATATAATTTCAGATACAAAGAGCTCAGTTTCAACTAGGAGAAACAGAACTGCAAGCTATCTGCATGGAGTCACTAGCTGAATATCTTTGGACAGAAGTCAATAGCAACTTGGATGGCATTTCAGTGAGAGCAAAAGGTTGAAGGTACATTCAGGAGCATGTAGGATGAAATAGAAGATGAACTCAGATAAAATTTTCAGGAAACTTTGCAGATAAAAAGAATATGGCAATGACCGGCTTGGTTGTTGGATGAACACGTGTGCGGATCCATTTCTTGATATGCAGGCTGACTCAAATTTTGACTCAAGTTTTTATTGGAATAAAGCCAAACTGCATAAAATAAGAACTTTTCACAGGTGTTCTACTCAAGATAAAAACCCCTCTAGAAAGTCAAAGTTGGATCAAACTTTGGAATATGTTTTGGAGCATTCATGAGGGACAGCAAGCCTTTTGTTGAGCCTACCTTAAATTCTGAGAAAATTAGGCAACAGGAAAAATGTTTTAGATTTTTATTTTTAAACTACATGCAGAATCTTCCTAATGCTCTGTTAACTGTCACAGCTCAATTATTAAACACTCAAAGCACACTAACCCCTAGGCTAATGCAGATAACTATTAGCCTTTTGATGATGCCTGAAGGTAACACTACACTGCATTTGCAGTGTTTTCTGGTTCAGTGTTTAGGAATCTAAATTTTTTCACTGCTGCTAATTTGCTTAAACCCTAGATATGGGAACAAAGATATACAGGATTGTAGAAAAAATTCTTTCTTCAGGCTGGTTATTCTTTAGGCTCAAGCAAACTGGAGCCAAATTGTGGTAAGGCTATTAGAAATGCGCTTTGCAATGAAATATACTCCACTCCCACCACCACAAACTGACATGTGGACAAACTATGAGACTTCAAAT
Source organism: Cygnus atratus (assembly GCF_013377495.2). NCBI lineage: Eukaryota > Metazoa > Chordata > Aves > Anseriformes > Anatidae > Cygnus > Cygnus atratus. The sequence goes on from NC_066365.1 coordinate 9,776,329, forward strand.
ATTACAGTGCCAGTGGATCAGGCGTTCCTCCTGACATTATTAACAGCACATCACTGGTAAATCAGGTTCAGACTTTGTGTTGAGACTTGCTTTCCAGGAAAAGGATGCTATATGACAAATAAGACAGAGCCAGACCATCCGTGACAATTTGAAATGAGGCACGTGGGTTTGGTACCCCCAGAAACCTGTCAGCTCCAAGCCATGGACCAAGCAGAAGGTAATTGTAAAATAGATAAATTGTACCTTCAGTTTTGGGGCGCAACAAAGTCTTAAGGGTACTCCTGAAACTTATTACTAGTGGAGTAGCACATCCATCCAGTAGAACATCCCATCTGTGCAAGAAGTGTCACCTCCAGAGGCAGAGGGGAACCAACAGTGTAGCTGATCCCTTTATAGAGAATTAAGATATACGGGGGATTGGTGTGCAGTCATGGTATTTCTACACGCTCTTGCCTTTTTTGCTTCCTATCCCTTCCTCAGCCACTGTCAAACTACTGCACCACAGTACAGATCCAATGTCCAAAACCTCTGCTTTGTTATTTCCTGGTTTTGGTGTCTTTTTATTGGCTAGCTCCATTGTTAGAAATGTCCATAACAAAGATGCATGGACTTGAAAATATTAACTAGGTCTTTTTGTGGTGTAATGAGTATATCTGCCACCAGAATGACAATTCCAATGGCAAGTTCATGAGTAAATCTGTTTAATTACCTAATTCAGGAGTTTTCTGGTTCATCAATAGAAATCTCCATGCCATTGCCATTGCAAATTAAGAATAACCACATCTAGTTATTGCTAATTTGTTCTAGCACAGAGCCGCAAATCATTAATACCCATTTCTTCACCAGACAAATCACCTTAGCAAAGCTTTTGTTATGGCCTATTCACAGGTATTTTAAACAATAATATTATTACTAGAGCAGTATTCTCAGGAAGGTAAAACTGCCATCCAGGGAAAATGAACAGGCTCAGCAATTGCTCACATGCTTTCACTGTGGGTAAAATGACAAGAAAATCAAAATCTCAAGACCAAATTTCCTTTGATACTGTGGTGAGGGTTAAAGAGGAATTATTAATGCTCTGAAATTGAGAGGGTAAAAGGAGTTTCTTTTATTGCACCATCCAAAAACATTAATTCACCTGACAGTCATTATCAAGTTTCCTACCAGCTAAATATTTTGCACTTGAAGTTAAACAGACAAGAGGTTTCAAATGCATTTTGATTCTGCCTATGCAGCCTAGGAAAGAAATTTTCTACTTTGTACCACTGAGAAAAATGTAGATGCTGTAGGCTACAGTATCATGTTCAGAGGAAGGAGGTGGGTAGGATAGGGCATTAGGCACTATTATACTCTAATAGGGAAGAAAGAGCAGACAGGGGCACAATGGAAGCACTTCATTATATTTTAAATGGGAATAGTTCCAAGGATTCCAAGGATAGGAAAGCCTGTGGTGCTTGTAAAGGATTAAGCAGGGTAATGTGCTTTTTAAGAAGACATAAAAAGGTATGTAATGTGATATGTTTAAGCCTAAATGATTTTTCTTGGAGTCCTCAATGAATGTTTAAGCAGGCATGACTTAGGCCTCTGTAAATCCTCCCTGAATAAATAACTTCCCCGAAAATAGAGACTCCTTTGACAGAATGAGATGCATATTTCATAACCTATGCAAAAAAAGGGAAATCAATTTGAGATACATGAAACACTTATGAATAATAAAGAAAAAATGAGATAAAAATGAATATTCTCTGGAATAATCGAAGCATATATAGGAATACAGACACCTTCTCATCCGTTTCGATTTGACAAAGCAGGAGGACAAACAACTGAATTCTTCCCTTGCTTTGATACAGATCTTAAAATGCTTTTTGTTGTCTTTTGAAAAAGGAAAAGACAATAAGCTGTAAAAGTTTCTAAAGCGCCTGCGCTCTTCCAGCTGTCTCCTGTTTGAGGTATTTAAAACTCGGCTGTCTTTTCAGGGTAAATCCACCCAGCTGCTCTCTAACCAGATGTGATGCTGTAAACTGCTGTTCACGTGGATGCTCAGCGATACATATTCACCTGATTTACAAGACAAGGACCAATACATATCAAACCCCAGAAACTTAAAACAGCATGATCTTCCCATCCTTTTTTCCTGCCAGCCTTGCCCTCCCACCAGGAAAAACAGGTCAAAGACATAGACATCCCGATGCAAAATGTGACAATGCAATCATTGTCATTTGGCTGCATTGTGTTCCCACTTGCACAGGTGAGATTCCCCATGAAGTCCCAGGTACTGCAAATGCACTGTCCTGCTGAGCAAGCAGGATTATATGCCGAGTAAATCAGCATTTGATCCAACTCCCCCTCCCCCTGTTTATAGATAAATTCATATTAAATCACTACTTTCCTCCAAATACAAAGAATACAATTTTCAGAATAGAAGCAAGACAAAACTGCAGGATTTTAAGATAAAAAAAATGCTTGGCTAAGCCTTTTCCACATCACAAAGCCTGCCTGCTTGCCTAACCAAGTCATTTTGTGATGTCTACTCGCAAACCCTGTTCATCTCGGAGTGGGTGCAGCAGGGCCTGGATAAACTGCTGTTTAGTGACGCTTTAGCACTGGTTAATAGTAGAAACAAAACAAAGCACAAAGGGAGACCTGTGGGCTTATCTTGTCCAGGGTTATAATCTGGTTGTGTTAATGGCTCTGGTGTGGCTTGTTAGAGACATTCAAGGCCCTGAAGGGTTTTATGAAGCTTATAAATAGGCAGAGGGGACCTATGAATTTACTCTAAAATGTTTGCATTTTTTTTGGAAGGTATTTCACATAGATTACAATCCCTGACTTTTATTAATTATCCTTTTTAAAGGGTGCCACGTGTGAGAGCAATCAAACACTGGAACAGGCTTCCCAGAGAGGTGGTTGATGCCCCATGCCTGTCAGTGTTTAAAAGACATTTGAATAATGTCTTTAATAATATGCTTTAACTTGTGGTTAGCCCTGAAGTGGCTAGGCAGTTGGATTAGATGATCTTTGAAGGTCCCTTCCAACTGATCTATTCTATTCTAATTTTCCTTGCCTAAGAGTAGTTTTTAACATCACATTCATCTTCCAGCTGAAGAAGAGTCTTAAGTGACTCTTGAAAGGCACAGCTTCTTTCCTTTTTTTTTTTTTTTTTTTTTTAAATCAACAGACCTTTCTTCCTGAGCAGGCAATCCCCCAAAAGCTTCCACGTGAACAGAAATTGGCAGATAACCTTTTTCTGTGTTATTTCTTCCTGTAAGGCAAAAGAAGGGGAGAAACTGCAACTGCATAGGTGGGTGTGTATGTTCACTGGAACCAGGACCTCTGATATTTTAAAATTGGAGGGTGGCTAGCTTGCTCACGTTACAACTTGGTTATTTTATGCCACCATTTGCAAGTGCGTGTTCCTGGGAACTGGAGGCATGGGAGTCAGATAGAACCCAGATAATTTTGTTTTTGTAAGTTTTAAGACAGAAACTACAATGTTTTCAAGAACTAGGTATCAAAGATTATAATCTGGAATTACTTGCCAGCATGATACACTGGTTGCTTTTTTCAACTAAAAGCAATTAGTCAATACTGTTGACTGTGTTGACTGTTGTGTTTGATGCGCTGTTTTCTGATTCTCCCTTAGTATATCTTGGAAAGGCAAACCAGAAGGCGGTGGGCTTTTTTTTTTTTTTATATATATATACACAAGGCAAAACCTAGCTTTATCAGACCCTTGCAAACAGAGCTAAAATATATTTTCTCAAAAAAAGCAATTTCCTCTAGCCAATAAATCTTCAGACTGTCTTTTTTTCCCTTGCTTTTTCAGCTGATGACTTTTTCTAAAAGGGTTTCAAAAGTGCAGCTCCCCAGGGCCTTCCTTGCCTGTTCATTCATGCCATTTTGTCCTTCAGAGGAGAAAATATGATCTCAGTTATACAGAGGGTGGATTAGTGATTGTTAAAATTCCAAACAATCTTTATTTTGTTTTTCTTTTATTATCAAGACATAACCAGTGGCTTCACTACTCTTTTTAACATAGCCTTTTCTCTTATGTGTCTGTATCTGGTGTCAAACACCAGAAATTACAGGTTTCCCTGGCAAATGGATTTCAGTGCACACAAAACACAGAGTTTGCCCCCATTTTTAGAATTCTTTAAACCAAGCTTTAGACAACACAAAACTCTATGGATATTTGCTCTAACTGTCACATTTTTGAGTTTAAAATCAATCTGCAAAATATTGTATTTAAAACTGAATGTGAAGGTACAATGGTAGAGATAAAGTTCATATTTCATCACCCACTAACCATTATTCACTCATACTGAACTATTTCATAGACTGTTTCTTATAAAAGCTGTAGCTCTCAATCACAAACAAGGGAGGGAAACATTGCACTTAAAAATTTCCCTGCAAAAACTGACTCTTGCTTTCAAATTATTTTTCCCTCTGTTAAACTCGTTACAAAAGTGGCTATGTCTCTTTAAAGACAGATCATCTTTTCCTGCCTACCTCTCTTGAAACATACATGATTCAGAGCTACAACTGAAAGCCAAGGTTTTCAGTGCTGGGAGCCTACAAAATAAGTTAATCAACGTCTTGTCTTGAAAGTGCTTTAAGCTCTGTACAGTATATTGCCATGTCTTTTGGTATTAGAAGTCCAGTGATCCTATTCCCATTTTGCATCCTGACAAATGCATTAAACTCTTATACCTATAAATCCTTTTCAGAGCAAGCACTCTAGGTACTTACATTTTAAAATGTAGTTGAAAAAACAAGCTGAGAAGTCCCAGTCCTCTGTGCTGATGCAATGGGCTTGCAGAAGCTGGTATTAGGCATGATCATTATCTGGGTGCAAATGCATCCCGTACAGTCAAAAGCAACAACTAAGGAAATCTGGTGTTACCACAGAGAGTCTCAATGGGAAGAAAAAGTAAGTCATAGCAGTACCTTTTGAATGCCTGCAGTTGACTCCAAGACGTTGTTCTCTGAGCCGTTACTTCTATTAATCATCCGCCACATTTGGGAATACATGCTGTCCCTCTCAAAAGGATTCATCCCTTTCACTCGAACGTGCTCATAGACTGCGGAGTCCAAGACAGTGCCATAAGGAATATCTGTCTGCCTTGAGAGATCCTGGAGAGACCTTAATTGTTGGTGAAGAAAAGAGACACAGGAGACTTGAAGCCACATTTTCAAGAGGAAGGAGCTGCAGGCAAGCAAAGGGCAACATACAGGAAGATGGCTGTCAAGCCAATTTCATTTGTTCTTTTTTTTCTCTGTTTTGTTTTGTTTTAAAAGACAAAGTGAGACTGAAAAAAATGTTTTTATGATTTGAGACACAAGGAGGAACAGAAAGTGAAAAGATGGGGTGGAAAAATGAAAACGGGTGAAAGGAGAAAAAACAGAAGGAGCAAGAGGATCCTGTCAAATGCTGAGAGCTCCTATGAGCTGGGGCAAAGGAGAGAAGGGAGTGTTGCAGTCCCTCCAGCAACTCCAGTCCCTCCACTGCAAATTAAATTGTCTTAACAACAGAACTCACTGAAAACAGCCCAAAGCACCAGGGCTGAGTATTTGTCTGGGCTACCAGGTTACATGGTGAAGAGCAGCTTTTGGGCATCATTCCGATACTGAACTGTGAACCCATCACACACAGGAGGTTGCATCCTACACCATTTTCAGGATGATTTCTGTTATGGTTTCACAAACTGCCTGTGCATTATGGTCCACGTTACTCTGTCCAATAAATTTATTCTACTTTGCATATTATATAGTCTTATTCTTTCCCTATAAACAGGAACAAATTAACCAGTTCAGAAGTTTCTAAAGTGTCCCAAGTACAGCTTTGTCAACCCTGTTTTGGCCTTAAAAATACATATTTTTATAGTCTTTTAAGTCTCCTTATGTCCTGGCCTTTATTTTCCTGTCCTATAGAACTGCTGTCCCATACATTTGTTTCTTTAATGGAATTCATTAAAGTTTCAAAATAACTACTGCAATATGTCTACTGCCTAAAACCCATTACAGCTTTCCTGGCACAAATTAGCTTTGTATAAACTGCACGAATCTAGTGGATGACACCTAAGGACAAATCAAGGGGCTGAGTGCTGTCTAAAAGCAGGCAATAGCAAATTGAAAAAGCTCATTGCAGCTGCAGAAAATGTAAACTCAACTGTAGGAAATTCATCAAATTCCATGTTGCATTTTTGAAACATGTAAATTTAAAGGCTAGTAAAAATGACCTTACATGGAGAAAAAAGGGGAATTCTTTGATGTTTCAGAGATGACACTGAAGAAAACAGATCTTGAAGGATATGTATGCCACTGAACACAACAGAAAGTGAGAAACAAAGTAAGAAATCAGTAGAGCTCAATGGCAAGGGTTTAGAGGTTCACTGAGTCAAACAGAAATCCTTTGAAGTTCAGACATATGGACCTAGAAAAATATTGCACAAGAACTAAATTCTAAGCAGATAATATATAGCAAATATTAGGGAAGGATAAATTCAATTTTGAAGGGTAAATAACTAACAGCATTAAAAAAACACAATTCTCTCCTCTTTCTCCAACAAGATGGCATTCTTCTTCAAGAATATAAGCAGCAAGGAACTTACAAAGAATCGGTACACACAGAGGATCACCAAAGGTTAGCTGCAAGATGAAGCTCTTGCTGAAAATTAGTATATCAGTCTCCAACCATAGGACTGAGACTTGCCCTTTCCTAGGAAGAAAAATGTAAGACTGCAGTAGACTAAGGTATCAGGATATTGTGGCTAATTCATAACTGAAAATTGAAAAAAAAATCAAGCCAGATATAAACAAGTATGAGTTTTGAAAGATTATATATGAAATGCTGATCTGTTAGCAAAAATGTGAAATTTCATTACAGCCAGTGCGTGAAAGGGAAGTGATAAATATTTTTTAAATGCTCTAGTGGTGATCAGGGGAATTACAAAAGTAAGCAACTAGGTAAAATGTCATACTCAGGTTTAATAAATTGAAATAAGGGTTGATAAATTTTAAAGATAGCCATCAGGTAGATTTCAGATAGCCGTCAGGGAAAACTATAGTCATTTTTGAAATTACTAAAAAAAAGGTTTTCAAAAGGTCTTCATTAAACAATATGAAGAAGGTAGAATTATGGACAAGCTACAAAAGGATGACTAAGAACATAAGAACAACATAAGGACACGGACCTGTTGAAGAAAGAGAGGGCCATGAAAAAGGCCCATGAAGAAGGACCCAGAGAAGGGCTACAAAGATGATCAGAGGGCTCGAGCACCTCTCCTAGGAAGGCAGTCTGACGGAGTTGGGGTTGTTCAGCCTGGAGAAGAGAAGGCTCTGAGGAGACCTTACAGAGGCCTTCCAGTACTTAAAGGGGGCCTGCAGGAAAGCTGGAGAAGGATTCTTTGTCAGGGAGTGGAGTGATAGGATAAGGGGGAATGGTTTTAAACTAAAAGAGGGAAGATTTAGATAAGATATTCAGAAGAAATTCTTGACTCTGAGGGTGGTGAGGCAGTGGAACAGGTTGCCAGAGAAGCTGTGGATGTCCCATTCCCAGACATGTTTAAGGCCAGGTTGAATGGGGTCTTGGGCAACCAGACCGAGTGGAAGGTGTCCCTGCTCGTGGCAAGGGCTTGGAACTAGATGATCTTTAAGATCCCTTCCAACCCAAAGCATTCTATGATTCTAGGACTTTAGGAACATTTCCAGGGCAAGTGTGGATAATATCAGGAAAGTCTATGCTCAGCTAGATTGAAGGACATTAAGGATAGCACGAGCAGCTTCTGCAGTACTGAAAGGCTGAACAAGGAAAGCACGGACCTGTTGAAGAAATATGGGACAGCAGACACAGCTTAGGCTGAGGTGCTCAGTGCTGTATTTGCCTCAATTCCTCACCAACAAGGTCTCTCAGTTTTCTGTGACTAGAGGCAGGCTTCAAGGAGACAATGAATGATCAGCAGTGGGTAGCCAGGTCAATCTCAACCAGCTGAGGCTGGGAGTACTTGCGAGTGGTAGACTTATGGAAGTCCATGGGGCCTGAAGGGCTGCACTGAAGTGTGCTGAGAAAGCAGACCAATGTCCTTGCAAGACTTCTCGCAATCACCTTCAAAATGTTGTCAAGATTGGAGTAGATCTCTAACCACTGGATAAAGGAGATGTCCAGGCTATATTCGAAAATGATCAAAAGAACAATTCAGGGAACTAAGGCTGGTCAGCCTTGATTCAATTCCTGGACAACATCATGGAGAGAGTCCTCAGGCTGCCCAGGGAAGTGGTTGAGCCAACATCTCTGTAGGTATTTGAAAGACATGTAGATGTGGTAGTTAGAGACATGGTTTGGTGAAAGACTTGGCAGTACTAGGTTAATGGTTGGACTTGATGATGTTAGAAGTCGTTTCTTTTTATGATTCTATGATTTTGTGATTCTATTCAACTAAAACCATTCTGTGATTCTATGATTCTATGTTTCTGAGCAAACAAAGGAGAAAAAAACAAACTGGGAACAGTCAGCATAGATTCACTAAGGGCCTGTACAGTGAGTCAGGCCTAACCAAACAGATCACCTCCTACCATAAAATGACTGAGTTTGTGGACAAGACCAGCACAATGGATGTAACTTATGCTAAGTTCAGCAAGTTTTCAGTACTGTATCCAACAATTTCTTTGTATCTAAATTAGGCCATTGGACCTGGCTGGGTGAAAAAACAAAAGGATGAATTCCTGTTTGGATGATCAGGCTCACAAGGTAGTTGTTAATGGGTTGCATTCCACTTTGAATCCAGTTACAAGTATCACAGGGGTCTACCCTGGGAGGTATCTTTACCAACATCCTGGAGGAGGTAAGGAAGCACCCTCTTATCATGTTTGCAGAAGACATGACATATGGTGGGCAGACAATTTCTCAAGGACAGGGCTTCCATTCAGATCGACCTAGAAAGGCTGGAGGAACAGGCCAACAGGAACATTGTGAGATTTAGCAAGGATAAATGTAAAACCCTGCACTGTGGTAGGAATGATGCCCTTCAACAACCCAGGCTGGGATCTGACCAGCTGGGCAATACCTGTGCAGAAGGTACCTTGGTAGACAGCGTTGCGCCTTGGTGAAAATTTCTCCCTTTTTCACCATTACACAAAGTGTGGTGTAGAAGTAGGTGTATTACTATTGCATTTATAGTCTACATATCTGTCAAAAGCATCACTGATGCAAGGCACTAGATAAATACAAGTTACTATATTCACTCATTCTGTGTCACTGTAGCTGCCACCAATGTACTTCTGTACCTCCTGGCAGAGCTCAGAAGTGCAACAAACTGTCATAGGATACATATTGTAATGTCCTGTCATTGTTGTTATTTGTCATACATATTACTAGAAAAGTACACATAAAGTATTTACTGAGTCTCCAATTTCTAATGACAACACCTAGCAAAACTGCAGTCATTACTTTACAAGACTCTCTATAGCCATATAATTTCTAATGTAACAAGCAATAAAGCATTTTTCTGAAATATCATTGCTAACTGGTATATAAATGATACATTTAACTGCTGCCACAAAACAGTACAGTTAGAAACAGCACAAAAGGAAAAACAGCTCCTCTGTATATCTTGCAGCTATAAAAGCAACCTTGCTATTTTCTGACAGGCAAACCAATGCTAGACATAAGTGGTTGTCCAGAAGTGCACAGCAAACAGGTATGGGAGAGTTTTCGTTTTATCAGTGAGAAGCAAGTGAGAGTGCCATCACATGCAAAAGGATCACCAGCAGAGAAATAACAAGGAGGAGAATTATGTTTATGCCTTCAGGAAAGTGCAAGGTAGCTGTATAGTCTGGCATTAACTACAGTCTGCAGGTCTTCACTGTTTGGTGTCCTATCTTAAAATGCAGGATGCCTCTCAGCTGCCCCACTTTGCACCTTTGCACATTTTAGGTGCTGCTCCATGCTGGGAAAGTAATGGCAAGAAGACAAGAGTGAGAAGCGTTTAAACTCCACAGATGAACTAAACACTATCGCCAGCTGCAAACTCCAAGCTCTTGTTCACTTGACCGTATGCTGAGGAGTGAGAAAGTTTTGCAGTCTCAGAAGTGTACATGTGTGCACGCTGCTGTGTAGGCAAGTTGCTGAAATGGAAAAGACCTATCACATCACTGACTACATCCCCTTACACAAACATGCCAAATAGTATAATAATATATATGACCTGCTTCAGAATCTGCTTTTTATAACCTGTAAACTTCTGGAATAGCATACACAACCTAGCAGCCAAGCTATGGCAAAAAACAAACAAACAAACAAAAAAAACCCCACCAACAAACCTTGACAGAACTAATAAAATTATTAAATCATTGAGGTTCCTTTCCAAAAGAAAGAAATTTTTCTAACTGCTTTGCCTTCAGCCTGGTTTGCAGGTTACACATTGTTCAATGTACCTTTATTCCTGGATTAAACAACTTATTCTCTGTTCAGACAGATACCTTTAGGGGAGACAAAAATCCCCAGCCTCAGTATGTCACCCAGTCTCAGCACACAGCTGCCAGACCAGACCTCAGAATAAGGAAGAAGTATTAGTTAAGTTGATGAATTCATACGGAAAATCTCTAATGCCCAAATTCTGATAGTATTATTCACTTTGGATGGGAATTTAATTTTGCAGTAGTTTTACTGATCTCAATTGAAATACCTGCAAAGCAAAGTACTTCTAAAATGAGTATGGGTATTATAATTCCACACTTACATAAAACCTCTCTCTTTGAATTTCTCATTTTGAAGCAGTAAGGTAATAGAAGTGTTTAAAACCAAATAAAAAGCACATAAAGTTGAAAAAATGCTATAAAATAAAATGCTTTTAACTGAGTTTGCATATAGACAAATTCTCCTTATAGTGAAGTGACCATGCAGTGCATTACACAAGACACAGTTCAGCTTATTTTTTGGTTATCACTCATGAAGCATTGCAGGGAAAAATATTATACATGGTCTTTATGTTATTTTATTTTTTTTTCTCATTGAAGTTATTAGGATAATACAAATCTCATTGCTTATACTTAAGTCTTTATGACTAATTCTGATAAAGATTTCCTATGCATTTTTTTTCCCCCCTAGGACACTAAGGATTAATTCAGAGGTGATATTAGGAAACTGGGCACAGTAAGCCAAGAGATTTGAATGTTGGCAGTGACAACTGTGTCAGAAACTAATAATGCTGCTTGCTAGTTTGAAGATCTGGGAGAACCACATAAAAGGAAAGGTTAAGGAACATTTTGTTTTTTGGAGTAAGGAAATATCTACTCCAGTTACTGCATTCTTGTGTAACCCCCCTTGCAGAAGACGTGTAGGCAGATGTATTAAGCTGTTTAAAGCCTTGGGGACATCTTAGCTTAAAGTGAATCATGGTTAGAAAAAACACTGTGAAAAAAATGACTAGGCAAAAGAAGCATTACAAAAGGCATGCTTTATTGCCATGCTGCCATTATTTGGAGGCAGAGGTCTCACTTATCAAACAGGAGGTACTGCTTGTATCTCAGAGAACGTAACGTGAACTTCTTATTTTACAAAAGACATAGACTCTTTCCTGTAACACTTGCAGTCACAAATCTTAATCAAGCTTCCACATTTTTAGCAGTGGGTTAGATTTAAACCTGAAGCCACCTAACACTAGCCTTTCTCATGACAAATCCTTTGGCTTCCCCTCTGATCCACAATTTCCCTGCAAAATTTCAGTGCCTTTGAGATGGTGGTGACATCCTCACTTTACCAAGGAAAGCAGTGCAGTCTGAATAAAATCAGTCTCTCTGCCAGTGGACTCTAATTCTATCCAAACAGAATCATAAAACACAGTAATGGCAATAGAGGTTCAGTGGTGAAATTCATAGCATCAGCATCTACAAGAAATAGCTTGAGTCCTCCAAATTTATTTGGCATTTTCCAAGAGAACATACTCTTAATTACCATTCATTCATGTTGCATTTGAGACAGTGATGTAAAGATCTACGGAATACCGAAATTATGCTTTGCTTTGCTGCCACAATGTTTTGGCACTTGAAATGCTGATTGTCTTGATTTAAATATCATCTGCAATGGGGATCAAGTGTGAATAAAAGATGCCATACATAGTACTTTATGACTTTCATGCCTCTATTCCTGGCACTGCCTGCTGATATTATTATTAATACTCCCACAGGTATTAAGAGTCGCCATTTGCTTGGAAACATAGTCCATTTTAAAACAGTATCAAATTTTAATCAAATTAATCAGTGAAGCAGAGAACAAAATTCCATCAATCTCCAGTGAGGTTATGCACAGATCTACTTCAAGACTCTCTAGGGAATGGGAACAATTCACTAGTTCTTCCTAGTGTATGGCCTAACAACATTTTGTCTGCTCTTCTTAAAATAAGTTTCTGGACACCATGACTAGGAAAAGCAGCCCAAGCACTGTAACAGTCAAGAAAAGGAAGATGGAAGAGTTCTGAACAAAAGCTGGCTACAAGATCTATAAGTTGAAATGCAGTAACTACTGAAATGTTCCATAGGAATGAAGCGTTCTGCGGGCGGCTTGAATCCTCCTATCTTTCATCAAAGATATCAGAAGGACCACGCACTGTCAGATCTGATGCTAGCTGGAAATCTGAAATGAAAACCTATTAACTACTTGTTACATCTGTGCAAACCCACTGACTTCAATCTCTTTCATTTGTCTGACTTTTCAGTAGCTGGCTAGATAGTACTATGAGCAGAATCTGGTTTATTTTCTTCAAATACTTAAACTTATTTCCATTCTGGCCCTCAAAGCTCCCCAAGGTACAATTTGATCTGTTAGAAAAAAAGAGCATCAGCTTTTTTTCTCTATTGCTTATTCATGTTTGCCACTTTGCAGTAATTCAGCATGGTAAACAAACAGCTTTTCTGTTATGTGCTGGTTTGAGATCCAATTCTGGCAGTTTTGTAAACTAAAGTTTTACACTCTCACCATAGTTAGGATAACTTCATTCCCTAATGGATACTTAACACATCTAATTACTCTATTTCTGAGCTACAAGCACTTTGATAAATGTCTCTGTTCTTTCATTTCAGCAGCTTTCCAGCTGCAACATTTTCTACTGAATAAAACATTTTCAGTGACTTTGCCCATAAATAATACAGCACAAAGACCAATGTAGTCCCAACTGTACGTAATAACCTCAGAATTCCACTGGGGATTTCCTAGTGACATCATAATATACTACATGAAAAAGCTGAAGATGTATTAAGTTATAGTTTGGGTATATTTTATGCTTTTTTACTTATGATAAAAAACTCAGATATTTGTCACAGTAATTTGAACATTTTTCTGGACTACTTCAAAATCAGAAGAATCATAATTTCAAAGCAGGATGCAGAGGCATATTTCATATTTGTAAGGATAAAGAGAATGACTGAATATATCATCATTATTTATTTTGCATATACAAATGCTAATGTTGTTTGTTCGAACTCCTTAGTCAAATGTAGAACTTTCTAAACTTAAAAATAATATATCAGCCTCTCTCTAAACCTCAAGATGAACATCAACAAACATCAACGAAGAATTTCATTTTACTCCCCTGTAAACTGTGAAGGGCTTATAGTTGGGACTACCGAGTCAAACGGTTGGGTTGCATCAAAATACCCCTGCAGCACTCCAGAATCTCAAAGTCTGTAAGTCAGATCTCAAAAGGAAATAGTAACTCAATTTAACTGGCAATGCAACTGTGACAGGGGAATGACCATCTCAGGTGCTTTAGTCTGTTTTACATGTCTCTGTCTTACAGTGCACAGAAAGAAAGGACAACAATCACAGACACTTCATTTCCAGTTGGGAACAAATACAGGCTGGTACTGCCTGGGCTGAAGACAACAGAAATTTGGACCATGGGACACCAAATCCTCCCTTTTGATGAAGGAGCACGAAGAAAGAGAAAGTGCAAGAGGACGCTCCTAATGGGGAGAGTCAGCAGGCAACTGTGTGCTCAAAGCAAGGGGCTGCTTCTACTCTTGGGTCTGAGCTTGGGCATACAGTTGCAAATAAAACCTGGCTACAATTGGGAGATGTTCATTTGTCCATGTGCATGGACTGGTTTTAATATGTAGAAAACCTTCACATACAGGAAAAGTGCCTTAGTGAGATTGTAGTGATTAGCTAGTATGCAGTGGTGCTTGAACCTAACCTGTGAATTCACAGGAGCCCAGAGCTTCCCCTACCCGATCTACATCCCTGCGCTCACTGTCTCAGGGGACATTTCAAAGAGACTTGGAAAGCAGCTGAACTGGAGGCAGCAAGACCACAGAAGACTGAGAGCTGAATCAACAGCTGGAGTGAGAAAACTCTAAGGTCAGTATTGAGCCTGACTTGAAGGTCAACTTCTTGTCTTCCTAGAGAAAGAAATACAGCAGAATGTGTCTCTCTTCTTTAAAGCTACTTTATCCTTTTTGCAAAGAAGGATTTATGGGAAAGGCTATGTTTGTCACTCTCAAATACTTCTGTGCACATGTAGCCTCAAGATTAAAAACCTGCTTTTGAAAAATGGCCAGTTACCCCTTGGAGAGCTTGGCTAGCTAATGCTTCAATGCATTTGCAAGTTTCTGCTTGATCCAGGAGGAAGGATTTTGGTGGGTAGTGGGAAGGTCATTGGAGTGGTGGGAGTGAGAGCAACTCAGCATGCCGCTTGCTGAAGGAGAGCAGACAAGCACAAAAAGGCAGGGAGAGAGGGTAGGACACCTAGAAAGGTTTCTGTGGTGTGGAGAGATGAAATGATATGGAAAAAAGGATGGGAAGGTCCAACAGAAGAATAGTTCACCATAAAGGGACAGGAGAAGATGAGGACATTCATGTTAGGGAGGCATGAAGCAAAAGAACCAACAGACAGAAAAAAAAAGAGAACTAATCTGATCTGTTAATGAAATAAGAGAGCACCAGGGAGTGGAAGGTGAGAAGAAAACTGGTCAGTAATTTTTAATTGTTTGTTGCTATTACCACATTTTTTTGCTTTGGCAAGAAAAGGTGAATTCAGATTTGATCTCCCCATATGTGGAAGAAGGGCCCTCCTGATCCAAGTGTCAGAGCACAAGTAATGTGCATTGCATTTGAGAGGAAAGCACAGCCTGAAAACACATACCAACAATTTATACTTTCCTGCTTCAAATACTGATATACTGGTTATCCAAACTCAATTTGTTTTTGCAAAATATGTATGCATATATATATATATGTGCACGTATACATGTCACAGAATAGCAGCTACCAGAGGCCAACAATTCTGATATTAAAGTTTAAGTGTCTCCAGGGCGATTGGAAGTCTATTGTCTATGGAATACTGTTGTGATAGCTTCCAAACTACTACTCAGGAGGAGGATAATTATTTCTCCCTTTTCTCACATTTAAATAGAACATTCATACCCTTCCATGTGTATGCACAACCTTCCTTTCCCTCAATTCATCAACTTACTGGATAGAGTTCTCAATGCGCGTGATGGTGAGGAAAGCTGCTAGGTTTGCCGTGTAGGAGGAGATGACAATCAAAGCAAAAAGCCACCAAGCCCCCATCATCAGTCGTGTTGCCAGGGTTGTATATGGGACTTCTCCTCCTGTGGGGAAGAAGAAAAAGCAAGAGTTTTAATTTGGCAGAAGGAAACCCAGAACTTCATTATTCAAGCCTCGCACTGGAGAACTGTACCGCAAGGTTGGCAGGGTATTTGTTTTCATAAAATGAGTAGGATTTTGGAGCCACGCTTTCTATGCAATATAAAGTACTGAAGGACATGCACAGTCAGCCATCATTATTGTTATTTAATTTCTTTTGCTGTTGTGTCTTTAACTGCAGTTCATCCACCTGTCCTGCCCAGTAATGGCAATCGACTTCGAGATCTCAGAACAAAAAGAAAAGAAAGAAATTCTTACAATGTTCTTTCCTTAGAGATCTTATCTACAAATGTTAATTAAGCTTTTCTTACATTCTTGAGAATATGAAGTTAAAAAAACACATCAAAACACAATTATTTTTCACAGTTCTGTAGCCAAGCAGATGCTCATGAGAGCCATACCTATGTGTACCACTTGCTACAAGTCCACCAGGACACAAAAAAAAAAACATGTGCCAAAGAAGAGTGCAAAATAATTTTGTATTCCCACAGCTACTTTTCTTCAGAATTTAAATGCCATGAAAACAAAACATTAGCAGCAATTAAATCTACCAGCACTTTAGTGGCTCACAGGATCTGAGCTGCTCACTACTGCTCATGTGAACAGAGACCCTTTTAGCAAGCCATAAAAAGCATTATATTTTATGCAAATAGCTGCCCCCCAAACATGGAGTCTTTGAAATAACCTTTCAGTTAAAAATATACAAACCCACAGTTTTTTAGATGAAAGAAAATGCCTTCTTTTATAAATATCCATTACGTCTGTAGTGCAAGTTTTGTCACAGCTACAAGCAACTAGGAAGGATAGGTGAATCCAACAAACACCCAGAGTCAACTGCCAAAGATGTTCACCCTTTCCCTCTCCCCCTGTACTCAGCACTTTGAAAAGTGGTCATTATTTTGATGGAGCTTTCTCAGATGCAAAATCTTATGATAGTATGATAGCTGGAATTTTCGTAAGCAAAGCAGCTTGTTACAGATTTAATCACGTATAAGTATTTCATACTGGATCTTCACTTACGTAAAAACTTCTTCGTGTTTCCCTAGTAAATGGGAAGACAAATTATAATTACTCCTATTCTAAGTACAAATAATTTTTAGTTGTGAACACAAACTGTCTAGACATTTAATCAGTGCTTGAATATGAGGGACTGCCTTACTGGTTTTGTTCAGTGTTTGTCCTACCTATCTAAAGTACTGGGAAATCTGCATCATCATACAAAAAACAAATCTGAAGCTTTTTTTCTACCTCAGTCACGTGGAGTTGTGCTACATGTGAAATAGTAACTGACTCCATTCATTTATATTTTCAGTGCATAAGTGTTCAAATTTTTGCCTTTTAAGAATTCCAGTAGTGAAAGACAAAAACATATATTAGACCTCTGCAGTCAGAAATAAATTTCTTTCTATCTCCAAGATGCTATGTAATTATCTGAAACAAGAATCTTCCAATCAGATCAGGAGATATTATTCCAATATAAGGGCTTCCAAAGATGAACATTAACTTCAACATCTGAAGATTTGGTTTTCTCTCTTGCATAAATTTTAAATGATTTTTAATAGGACATTTCTCCTTTACAACAGTTTTTGCAATGTCTTTGGAATATTTCATTTGAAAATGAATTTTAATCAAATGAAAAGACATCTATATCAATTTATTGGAACAGGCTGTTTGTCCTTTTAACTTTCAGGTGCCAATCCCTGCAGATAATTTTGTATTAGGTTGAAATGAGTAGAGTGATAGAGGAGAAGCCAATGATCTCCTGGGCATCCGTGCATTTTCATTTTTCAGCTTAATGAGTAAAACTTTAAGTTCCCACATTTTTATTGAAATGAAATGTCAGAAAAGAGAGGACCGCTGAAAGTCAAGCAGCTGTCTTCTGGGTAAACTCAAGTTTCAACTGATGATGCTGTTCAACAAGTGATCATGAAATCCATGACAGATCCCTCAGCAACAGCATTCCCCTACTGTTCATACAGTGGAGTTTTCCCATACATCAGTAGGGTTGTCCCCACTATTCACTGCTATCTCTTCTTTATTAACACTCATGTTAACAACAGATTTTAAATAACTGTGAGTGCTGATCATCCCAGTGTGTTTAGTTCACCTAGTTGTTCATGAAGAAGTATTGTTCCTAATGCATACTTACATCTTGTGTACCAGCAGCCAATAAAAGGAACTTGAGGACAAAGCTTGCATGCAAATACAAGAAACACAGACCAACATAATTCAGTGTCCCTGGCTCAACCTGACTCAAAAATCTTTGTACTGATGCTTCTTAAAACATTGCTAAAGGACTGATATGGCAGCTGCAGGGGTATATGATTTCTAAACACAACAGACAGGCTACTCCACCTATCCTAGTGAAGGAAATAAAGAAACAAAAAACAAAGGAGATCTTTTACTGCCATAGAATCATTTCTTTGGCATCTATTAGGAGAATTAATGCCATACAGTCTTGTTCTATTGTACTGTTTGCTAAAACACTTCCCTCACCCTGACAGCTCACCTTATGAAATGTCTTCATTCCTTTCCCCTAATTTTGTTTCTAGGGATAAAACTCTCTAGAGTTTTGTTGTTGTTGTTTTTCCCAGTCCAAATTTACTTGGTTTCTCAGTTCAGAAGAGCACTGAGTCATTGAGGAGAGAAGTAATCATTGGTTTTCCATTAGCGTTACGGGGAAAAAGAGCTACAAAACCAACAGTTGCCATTCGTAACAGTAAAGTAGCATGTGTGTAAACCTCCCTGGGCTCTGCTTTGTGGAAGCATTCCCAGTACCAAGTATGGATTTCATGTATGTGTACGCTTTTATGGATCACTGCATATATTAGTTATGGGTGGCTTTGCACAGGACAGACATGTACGTACACACACAGTGCGAGGGAGGAGGGAGCCAAGAAGGGTACCCAGTCTCTCCCTCCTGTCTTTCTTACTAAACCAGTAAAGCTTAACCAGTAATGGCAAAGGGTGCAAGCTGATGTCATGTAAACACAAGCTGGTGACCAGTGTAAAACCCATCCTACCACACCTCATTCCCACAGCAAAATTAATCCGTGTGAGTTAACATGCTGGCTGCAGTTACACCAAAAAGACTACTATTGTAGTCTGCCAAGCAGCTCCCAAAAATACTGAGCTCCATTCATGAAACAAATGGAAATTAAAGATGATACTCAGCGGTCCTGGAGTTGCTTTGCAATGAAAAGAGACAGACCTCAAATGAATACAGAGGCTGTATTATTCTTTAGACTTGGCTCTCCCAATAACTTGCAATACACAGAAGTGTATAATGGAGCACAAATGGCACTACCTATAGATCATGTATTTGTGACTACAGCTCCCAGTATAATTCAGTCAACACTCTTGATGTGTACTAAAAATCATTTAAAAATCTCAACTGCCTTTAAAATTTTTAGACTGCATGTGCAGGGATGAAAATATATTTTCCAGAGTAAACTAAACTAGCAAAAAGCAATCTTACTGGGAACTTTCTGAAATAGCTGATTTACCTTAGAAGTGACAGTAAAAGCAATTACTTTTAGTCCTCCCACTCTCACATAATGCAGCTCTCCTTCATCAATCCTAGGCTAGTTTAATGCTGGCCTACTTCAGATGACAGGCTTAGACTGCAACTTATTTTATCAATTTGTGTTTATTTCCATTTCCTTCCAAGTGCTTCAAGCTAACTATCAGCAGGCAAGAAAAATAATGCATTGTCTAGGCAATGCAAACGCTATAATGTATAATTATGACAGACCTAAATATCAGGAAAAGCCACCTTAGGAGATAAAATGTTAACCTATACAACACCAGTACAGATTTCTAATACCTTTGAAGTCATTCCTGCCCATTAGCCTTAAGTTTAACGGTTTAAAGTAAAACTGGTAATACAGGATTATAGACAGGATTTATAAAATCATGAGTCAAAAATGGTCAAAACAGGAAAACGGAGGTTCACAACCTGGTGAGACCTTGCTATTCAGTAATTCTGGATTAAACTGAAATAATTCAAAATGCATAGACTATTTCTCTAGACACCTTGTTTTCATGGATTTGTCAATTGCTTGTTTCAAGGAAAAAACTATTCATCTACTTAGTCCAGAGCTTGGAAAGCGTATCAGATAGAAGTCCTTATTGACAACAAAAAAATGGTGAACTGTTTCATGGAGAAGTTTTAACCACAGTTAGCATTTCTGAGGTCAGGTCTGGTGGCAGCCATCTTGTTGAAAAGTGATGCAATTTTTGTCATTAGCCATCCAGGCAGGACATTTGCAAGATAAGATCTCTCTCTGATTCAATACTGATTCAACAACGTCACTGGGAATGCAGAATATTAACAAAAAAAATTCATTTGTTTAACAGCTCAAAAAGCATTTATTATTATTATTATTATTGTTATTACTAAAGCAAATAATTTGACAGCATAGAGCCCACAACACTGAAAAAACTCAGAGTGGATCTGTAATTAAATTAGTTCTATTGTGTCAACTATAAACCTAATCTGGGTAGCTCTACATGACCTGATATTGTGGTTAACCGTTTGTTTTCTGTCCCTCATTTTCCCTTGGGTTTGAATGACAAAAATAGTGACTTTTTAAACAACTACACACACATAGAATAGCCATAAAAGACCATTATTTTATGTCCCAAATTTGAAAACACCATTAGATGACGTTCTGGGGGTGAGTTAGGAGCCAGAGTGTGAGTCTACTGCAGCTACTCCATACATGAAGAGAGAGGCTTGGGCCAGAAGGCTCTATGGCCCTTCCTACAGGGATGACACTAGGAGGATCACAACCTGTGATGTCTATTTGTGAAAAACATAGCTGTCAGTGAAAATGCAAAGACCAGATTCTTTACATTCTATAATATAAGAAATTCAGTTTGTCACCAACACTTACCATCAACAGCTCTCACTTTACGAACATATCTCAGTTGCCAACAACTTTGTCAAATTTCCATCATTTAAGCTGATAGATCTCTGCTAGAGGTCAGCAGTGAGCTGAATTGCTGTATAGGGAGTTTTAGCCAGATTTTTTTCAGATAATTTTGAGAAACATGAAAAAGATGTTAACTGCGACTGCTTTGCTGAGAAACTAGCAAAGCAGGCATCTTAATTGTGCTTGGAAAAGAGAGGTGAAGAAATAATAGGGCAGGTTATTTGAGGACAGATTTTTTTTTTTCTTTTTCTCGCAAAAATTCTGCCCACATTCAGTGAATTATTGGCCTTTGAAAAAAAAACACAAAGGACTGGGAGTTGGCTGCAGTTTAGCCTTTAGCTTGTTAGAACAGTCACATCAATTATGCTGTGCATCTGCAATTTCCATTTCCACATATATTAAGTGTGGAGTTCTGCTGCAACAGTTTAGATCAATGTACATCCTATGTTTGCTTTGTGAAAGGGGCATTTAATAGAGTGTGGGTGTAAGGGGAGTAGTTTTTATTAACAAAGAGGCAAAGGCATTTTATATTTTAGCTATTTTTGCCACGTGAAACAAAACCTAAAGTTTGACTGAGCTCTGTTATCTTTACAAAACTCTGGAAAGCACAGCTCTTCAAAGGCAGAATCTTTCAGGGTATTAGCTACCCCTATTGTTCTGTTAAAAAACTTTCTTGATAATGTAAAATCTCTCCTGTTTTCAATTGGAAATGTTCAATTCAGTATAGGACAAAAAATACTTCATAGTCAATGAAGCCTGTACCTATTTCTACCAGCTGTGAAATAAATGCAGCTGGGAAGTTGTTGGAAAATCTCTCATCACACATTTTTCTTCCTGTCTTTACACTTTGCACCCAAACTTTTCCATTCTTCCTTGAATTGTACAGAGCGCATTCATTTCCATAAGATATAAGCCGGCATGTCATAACCTGAGTTTCTAATATTACATTGTGTGCTGAAGGTAATACCTACTGACCACAGCAGGCATTACGTGTATTCTTCAACAGGAGAATACAACTCCTTGAATTGGTAATGCCTTCCAAATAAGCTTGTAAATTAGTAGCTGCATTCCTTAGACTTGCAAATATTGGCACATTGCACAGCACTGGGAGTAGGGAAGGAACTGAACATGAGGCAGAGCTGGTGGCCAGCTTTTACAAGGTCTGGACAGGTTCAAGAGCCAACTATTGCTTTTATTCACCACACCACCTGTTTCTCCCCTAGCATTCTGTTTTTACCAAAGTGTAGTGACTTTATTATTTAATTCTTATTTTTAAAGGAAAAGAGAACTGGCCTCTCTGGTTCTTGGGAAAAGCAGTAGGACCAAAAGGGTGATAACTTTTTTTTTTTTTTTAAACTGAAGTGATTCTAGAAGCTTCTGTCAAATCCAAAAGATTTGGGGGTTTTTGTTGCAAGATATCCTCACATATTAGTTTCCTAAAAATAAATGTGAAGTCATAGAATCATAAAATATCCCAAGTTGGAAGGGACCCACAAGGATCATTGAGTTCAACTCCTGGCACCACACAGGTCTACCCAAAAATTCAAACCACATGACTAAGAGTACAGTCCGAATGCTTCTTAAACTCCAACAGCCTTGGTGCTGAGACTATGTCTCTGGGAAGCCTGTTCCAGTGCCTGACCACCCTCTCGGTGAAGAACCTCTTCCTGATATCCAGCCTGAACCTCCCCTGTCGCAGCTTGACTCCATAATGTATAAATGAGAAAGTAAATGAGAAACAAGAGCTATTTCAAAAGACATATTTGAAGCATTTAAAAAGTTGAAATGTTTCTATTTTCTCCTTCTTACAACAAAAATAATTTAGTGGAGCCATTGTAAATTCATAAAAATGTTGGTGTTAATTAATCTTCAAATTAGAAATACTAGACACATTTTTGGTGTCTGTGTGTTCGTCCTCCTAGCATACAGGTTGATAGAGACATTGTCATATGCCTATTCCAACAGCATTACAGCTCTTCTGAATTTATAGCTGGCATATACTTTTTTCTGAACACTAGTCATTTATGTCATCAAACAATGGTTAAAGGACAAAACAAACATATCATGTCCTTGTCTATACTGAATTTCTCCTTGAATTTCCTCTGTTAACAGCTTCCAGCAATATTCTCTCTCTCTCGGTACTGCTCAGTGCATGGATTGGGTGTAGCTCCCAGCAACACATTATAAAGCGTTTTTCCACATGCCATTTTGTCCTCTTGTGTACACTTGCTCCCCAGGTAATTTTCCTGAATTTTGTAGCTTCCAATTCTTCACTGAAATCAATGTTCCCTTTTCTTTCCATCTGTTCTATATGTATGTTCAAGATATTGCAGCATGGGTAATCCGAGACTTAAAACATACATCACTCAGGTTGAATTCCCCTATTATATCTCACATTTTCCCTTACTCATTATAGATAAGCAGTAGAGGAGCCAATCATCCTCTACTCCACTGTGATTTGGTGGTCCACAACAAACATTGACTCCTCTCATTTTGTGCTCCGGTCATTAGCATGCTGTCCCACAAGAAATCAAGATCAATTTCTTCCAAGTTTTAAATTTTTCCAAAATACCTAATTCAGTTTTGACACAGTGCCACTCTTCTTCCCCTTTTGCCCACCTTGTCCATCTGTCTTTCAGTACTTCATAATGTTATATGTTAGCACGCTAATCACATGAAACTTCCTGCTAGATTTCAGTAACAAAACGAGGAAAAATTTATACTTGTGAATTAATTCAACTGTTCTTGTTTACTCCTCAGATTTCTGGCACTGGTCTATAGGCAATTAAAGAATAGGTTCACCTTGTCATTTGGTGCCCTATTTTTTTTTTCCCGTAATTCTGAACTAAACAATCACTTACTCTCTCCCATTTGTTTTTGTTAATGTAATGATCCCCCAACTAATCTCATTACATTTGCTCCCTGGAAGAATGTTTCCTTTCAGCTGAGTGGAAGGCACTTCTCCCATTGCCCTCACAGAAGGGAAGCTTTGGAGGTCCCAGTCGACTGGCGGCTAGCAAATGTGACGCCCATCTACAAGAAGGGCCGGAGGGTAGACCCGGGGAACTATAGGCCTGTTAGTTTGACCTCAGTGCCAGGGAAGCTCATGGAGCAGATTATCTTGAATGTCGTCACGAGGCACTTGAAGGGCAACCAGGTGATCAGGCCCAGTCAGCATGGGTTTATGAAAGGTAGGTCCTGCTTGACGAACCTGATCTCCTTCTATGACCAAGTGACGCGCCTGGTGGATGAGGGGAAGGCTGTGGATGTGATCTACCTTGACTTCAGTAAGGCTTTTGACACTGTTTCCCACAACATTCTCCTCAAGAAACTGGCTGCTCTTGACTTGGACTGGCGTACGCTTCGTTGGGTTAAAAACTGGCTGGATGGCCGGGCCCAAAGAGTTGTGGTGAATGGAGCCAAATCCAGTTGGAGGGCCGGTTACTAGTGGAGTCCCCCAGGGCTCAGTGCTGGGGCCGGTCCTCTTTAATATCTTTATCGATGACCTGGATGAGGGCGTCCAGTGCACCCTCAGTAAGTTTGCAGATGACACCAAGTTAGGTGCGTGTGTCGATCTGCCCGAGGGCAGGAAGGCTCTGCAGGAGGATCTGGATAGGCTGGAGCGATGGGCTGAGGTCAACTGTATGAAGTTCAACAAGGCCAAGTGCCGGGTCCTGCACCTAGGGCGCAACAACCCCGAGCAGCGCTACAGGCTGGGAGATGAGTGGTTGGAAAGCTGCCTGGCCGAGAAGGACCTGGGAGTACTGGTTGATAGGCAGCTGAATATGAGCCAGCAGTGTGCTCAGGTGGCCAAGAAGGCCAACAGCATCCTGGCTTGTATAAGAAGCAGCGTGGCCAGCAGGTCTAGGGAAATGATTGTCCCCCTGTACTCGGCTCTGGTGAGGCCGCACCTCGAGTAGCCAGCAGGTCTAGGGAGATGATTGTCCCCCTGTACTCGGCTCTGGTGAGGCCGCACCTCGAGTACTGTGTTCAGTTTTGGGCCCCTCGCTACAAGAAGGACATGGAGGTGCTCGAGAGAGTCCAGAGAAGGGCAATGAAGCTGGTGAGGGGTCTGGAGAACAAGTCTTATGAGGAGTGGCTGAGGGAGCTGAGGTTGTTTAGCCTGGAGAAGAGGAGGCTCAGGGGTGACCTCATCGCTCTCTACAGGTACCTTAAAGGAGGCTGTAGAGAGGTGGGGGTTGGTCTATTCTCCCACGTGCCTGGTGACAGGACGAGGGGGAATGGGCTCAAGTTGCGCCAGGCGAGGTTTAGGTTGGATATTAGGAAGAACTTCTTTACTGAAAGGGTTGTTAGGCATTGGAATGGGCTGCCCAGGGAAGTGGTTGAGTCGCCATCCCTGGAGGTCTTTAAAAGACGTTTAGATGTAGTCCTTAGTGATATGGTTTAGTGGAGGTTTTGTTAGTGTTAGGACAGAGGTTGGACTAGATGATCTTGGAGGTCTCTTCCAACCTAGACGATTCTGTGATTCTGTGAAGCAACGATCCACAGAAGAGAGATCTCCTCATCTATTCCTCATCTTTATATGACAGGGACAATCTTTCTCCTCCTTCAGGCTTATTTCAAATCCCTCCTAGTCATCTGTACTTTGTAAAGTAGTTTGAGAAGCTGTATCTAATACATACATACAGACCCTTATCAACAACTCTGGAAGACGGCTAACCTGGTGATATATGCACGACCTCACGCAGGTAGATCTAGGCTCCCTCCATCCTCCTGAAAAGGAGGCCAAGCTTGAGTCAGCTCCAGTCTGAAAGAGGTATCACCTTCTTACCTTGTCACTCTTGGTTACTGCTGGCCAGTAATTACCTCCAAGTTGTATTTCATATCTTGGCTCAAAGAAGATAGAAGACAGCATTTCATCCTATTGTCCACTTGGCTGTCCATTCTTTCTGTACAAGGATGATCTGTCTATATTGCATGGCTGCTGGGCTCTACAGATACACAATCATTTTCTGTATGTGTACTTGTACAAACCCCTCTGATGCTTCTATACAATTTCTTCTTATTTTCTAATTTTTGATCAGAAATATCTACGTAGGTATTTTTCATGGGAAAATATCTGTGCTTGAACATAAAACGGATTGTTTCTTTGCTGTATTAAGGTTCTGGTACTCCCTTTAGAAGGTGATAGACTGCCTATATTCTGTGTTTATATTCAATTGCCCTCTACTTCTGCCTCTGATGTATACATACTGTCAATACTTCTCTCTATTGCAATATAGCTTCTGATCAAGACCCTCGTTCTTTCCTGGAATAGGAATAGTGATGTTTCTTGAATTCTTTAAAATGAACTCATTTTCTCTGATGTTCATAGCAGCTTTTCCTTTTCATCCAAACTATATTTTTTCTGCTTACCATGAATAGAAAATTCATGCAGAAAAAGTCATTTTTTTTTGTCTCTGGCAAGGAAGAAAATATGGCATGCTACTTCTTTCACCATTAGCTTTCCGTCATTGGTTAAATAATTGAATTTACACTTATATCAGAAAGAAACTCTTGCAAACTCCCTCTGAAAATCCTCCATTTGCTACTGCTGTGCATCTGTTCAGATGTGCCTTTGGCATTTGACTTACATACTAAGGCTCATTGCTCAGCTCTGTTTCCTCATTAATAGGAAAAGATTATCCATGCTGAGATTTCAAATGCTGGGGCTAATCAAGCACCAGTGGCACTGCCACAAAGCCCTCATCAAATTGTGGCCTGGTGCACCCCTCTCATAAATCTGGTCTGAGGGCCTTAACATGCAGCCTGGTGGACGAACAGAAATATCCCAAAGATGGCTCAGATGACTACTCACAAACTATTTCACTTGAAACACAGGATCTTCAGCTATGTTCTTTGAAACCCTCCTATGTGAGGCTAGAAAACGTTCTACCATGGAAAGGGCTAGTGTTACACATGGCAAAGATTTTTAGCATACTGCAGTGTTGGCTTACCATGGGGGGAACAAACTGCAAAGTGTGGTTAGGAATTTGAGCCTGTTATTTCTGTTAGATTTTTTTTTCTGTCTTCCAATACTAAGCTTACCCAGCTTGCTGTCTCTGCTGCAGTGGCTTCATTCTAGTGACACAGGGGTAATCGTTTGGCGACCAGACTCCTTTGCAAAACTAACAAGATACAGCAGTAACTGTCGTAGTCATCCTTGATTAAAATTTTGTTTGAAAATTAATTGATCTGTACAAGTCTATCAGACACAGCTATTTACTACGTGCTTCCAATCATATTTTTCTCCTGCTTTTCTCCCTGGATCTTGATTTGTACAATACAGTTTTTAGAGGCTCTATAAAGATGAAAAATAATTTGTGACAATACAACAACTAAGGACAAATTAAGAAGAGCAACCAGATATAACATCCCTTTAGTTAAATGGAATTTATACCTATATAGGTCTTCTTTAACAGAGTCCTAATCATCAGGTACTGAATACAGCCATTCTACAATGCTCACCATTTTCATTTTGAAAATGAATGGGTCAGAGTCGCTTTTAAATTACTCCTAAGGTGTGACTAGACCCTGCATGATTCAGCCTGAGAATGATCTAGATAGAAATGTGCTCTGCCTGCTCCTACTTATAAAACTGCTGCTTCTTTATAGCTGTAAACCATTCCATAAACCAAAATCCTATTCATCCCAAACATAATGATCAGATTTGCAGGGAGGAAAGTACAAAATGACAATAGACAAGATGTTTCACGGGAAAAGCAATAACAAGTCAAGACTAAAATTCAATGGAATTTGTTTAAGGCTACATTAAATGGAAATTCAAGTCTCTGATTAAAAGTG
Source organism: Cygnus atratus (assembly GCF_013377495.2). Taxonomy (NCBI): domain Eukaryota; kingdom Metazoa; phylum Chordata; class Aves; order Anseriformes; family Anatidae; genus Cygnus; species Cygnus atratus. The sequence goes on from NC_066365.1 coordinate 9,803,728, forward strand.
AGAACAGTACAATGAGGAACATTTTTACTTACTTTTTCTAGTCAGAAATTTTTAAATAAAGCCCAAACATTTAAATATATACTGAAAATATAAAAAAGGTCTAATAGCTGCATTCCAGAAGAAAAAGATCTAATGTGATAATGGAAAATCTAACCTCTTTTCAGCTGAGCTGAGATTCCAATTTTCCGCATCACTAGCAATGATAATGTTACACAAACAGTGTTCAATCATTAAATTAATTCTCATTAAATCAATGTCCTTAAAGGCCAAACAGTCCTTTAATAATTACCTGATTAAAATGATGTTAGCATAACATATTAGTTATACTGTATTTATAATTCCCATCCCAACAATAAATTGTTTCCTTCCACCCATCTTGCTGAAATTGTGACAATGAGGTAAAAGTTGGGAAGGGAGGCACATCACATCACCACACAGCAAATGCCTGTGGGTTAGCTTCTCCTGGTATCAGTGATATTTCAGCTACATATATTTGTCAGATTTGCATTTCTATTACATAGCACAAAATCTTTGAGTGCAACAGGAATTAATCCCTGTCCTTTAAGCCTAGATCCAAAAAATAAGTTATTCCGTTCAGATATTAGCAACCCCATAGTGATCAAATTCAATCTTTCTGCAGAATTTGCAAAATGTGATGTTTTCAATTGAAAATCAAAGTGAATCACAGATTAAAAAATTATACAAGCAACAATGTACAGTAATTTAATGCCAATACATTGCAGTAACTTGTGTGATATAATTACACAGATACAGGGGATGGATAGATTTTACAATGTTTCTAAAAGTGAGGAAATAATGGCACTATGAAGTGCTGGAAAATGTATCATAAAAATATATTTCATTTTTCTATTTTGCTGTCATTACAAAAGAAAAGGTATGACTAGCTAAAGTTCGGAAATGGAAGCGACTACGTATACTTGCTGAAGTTACTGGGAGCTCTTAGATGAAGCACTTTTAGACTTATACTATAGATATTCAGATACTCAAATATCACTCAAGGCTTGATATTTGAAAGTAAACCTCTTGATTTCTGTATGACCAAATTTGAACTGTGAGGCTTTCTGCACACCTCTGATGAATAGGTCAGCCTAAAACTCATGTACTAATGCTTGTGAAATGTACTGTTCTACCAGAAGACTTGGCAGGGTTTCAAATTTAATTTTGGGGTTACCAAATCCAGCACCATTGAGTTACATGATCATAAATAACTGTGCAACAGGCCTAGCAATTTTCCCAATGGTTGTTTGCTCAGAAGTTCTGACCAGATAATCTTTTGTCACCATTTTTACAACATAGGACAATAAATTTTCATTATATAATTATGAATATATGTAGCAGCCAGCATTGATTAGAGCTTAATGTGCATGTGTAAAAAACACAAAGAACTTCTGGGGATCCTCTTTTGCAGGGCTGTGATGTGTGCTTTTATGATTGCACCTAACTGCACGCCTGTATAAAGGCACTATTGGCAGCCATTGTGAATGCATCAAAATGATATATGCCGGCTATTATTCTGGAGAATATTGGCACCTGATCTTAACAAATAATCTTACACGGTGGCAACCTTCTGATTAGATTTCAAGAGATGCTGAGACCCAACCTCCCTGTTACTGATGGCTGGATACAAATGCTCTGAAGTCTCGAACAATCAACCACAATTAACATCTCTGGTACATATTCATAAAGTGGTTAAGAAACAAAGTGTCATACACAGTTTTACATAGCAGTGGCCTGGCCTTTCCATAGCCTACTGACTGTTATCTGTAGTACCTTCTGGGATGGCAAAAGGAATTGTGCACAATGGACTGAAAACAGGCCATCTGCACATACCATTAACATTAAACTGAACAATGTCATTAATGAGCTATTAAAGTGCTGCTATATCTAAGAGCCTGTCATTGAGGACATTATGAACACGAGGGAGAAAGAGTCCACTTTGGCTGAAAATGAACAACTATGAACAAAGCAAAACAAAAGACAATTCAGTGAGAGCAAAAGGACAAACAATAATTCCGGTAAAGCCTCTTTTTCCCATTTTTTTTTTAACCTCTATACAGCTTTGTAACTCCAAACTTTAGGGTTGCAGGAAATTTAAGAAAAGATCACATACCAGAAAGTTTTTTTTTTTTTTTTTTTTGCTTGGACTTTCAATGTATTACAAAATGCTTTATAAATCTCCGCATCCATCACCAAAGAGTGGCACCTGACTATTTTAGAAGCAAGTGAACCACATACATTAGTTCAGTTTTCATGTCACTAATTCTACTTATCCTTTAATTTTCAGACTGCTTCCCTGCACTGAACTCCTAACCTTACAGAATTCAACCATCACTAATATAGAAACTCTAGTTATGTTCCTAAATAACACAGTTTGAATGTAGCCTAAAATTCCACCTTAGATACATCCCATAATGTTGTTATGGGATCTCTGTTAAAGGGATCTCTAAAACTCATGATGACCTAAAGTAATAATATGGAAGTTCACAGTGAACAAAGAAAAAAACAAACAAAAACCTCATAATTTTAAGTTTCACTGAGAATAATGCTCTAATGTCATTTATTGATGAAAACCACTGATGCAAATGCTCATGTCTGAAAGCTGCATGACTTGCTATTTTTACTCCAAATCAACTAGCATCCTGCTTAAGATCATGACTCAGGTTTTTCAGAAGCGAGAAACAACTTCGAAGATGTCTTCACTCCATAGCATGTTTTTTTCTCTTTGGGAATAGATAGAGAAATTAAAGAAGCTATTCTAAGGAGGAAATACTTTCTTATATCTAAAAAATGTTCTACTAGCAAGTATGTCTAGGCATGAACAACTAACACTCCCACTCAGCTTTACAGATTTATTATCACTGTTCCTTAGCAGTCTATTTGCAGAAGATTTTCTATCTTTCCCCTTCACTATTACCTTTACTTTGTCCTAGTGTGGGGGAGGCAGACTCTTCAGTCAAAACCAAACATGTTCTTTCATCTCATTTTTTGTCTGGCAGATGAGGCATCACACATTTTTAACCTAACACCATCTCATTAGCTGAAAAAGCACTGGAAAGGTGATGTCCTGCTTTATCATCTCTCCTCTCCTGTTGAGGGTGGAAGAATAAAAATTAAGCAGCAGCTACAGGATGCTACCATAGCAATTGCTGGGAAGCTAACAAAATGAAAAAAAAAAAAAACAAAAAAACAAACCAAAAAAAAAAAAACCCACAACTTTCTTTTTCCCACATTTACTGAAATGGGAGTGGAACTTCATCTCAGCAATCAGGGAAAACAATGGGGTGGCTAAGTTAGAAGACTCATCTTGTAGCATTATTTGTTTCCTTTCAACATTAATTTTGGCCAACTCCTTTTCTACACATTTTAACAGTAGAAGAGGTCTGAGGAAAACAAACAAACAAACAAAAAAAACACCTCAACAGTTGAATAAGGGAGAAAATTTTGCCAACAGCTTCAAATCCTCTTTTCTACTCCTGCCTTTACATTTTGCAGACAATTTTCCTGGCACCTACCCACCAGCTGGTGGTATGAAGAAGAGACACATGGGAGGGTAAAGCTATGGCACAGCTGTTGCAGAGGAGGGACTCCCTGCAGACCAGAAAAGCAATGGAAAACTACCATGGGTTCCCCTCTAAACTCACGCTCGTCTGGTGCCTCAGAAAACCTCCACTGAAAACGCTGATCAGTTTGTAGATGACATTGCTCTCATCCAAGCAGAAGGGAGCATTTTTAATAAAACTAAAACTGATTTCTCACTTCCTCCGTATCTTAAGCAGACAAAATTGCCAACTTAAGCGTAAGCTTCTGGGCAGGGAAATCAATTAGCAGGACAAGTAAGGCTTGCCTCTTCAGCTTCTAAACATCTTTGCAGATGAAAATGTGGGTTACATTCCTTTTTCAGTATAAGAAACATTCAGTTCCTGGCTAAGTTGTTCTTCCCCATTTCCTCCATTAAATATCTGTTATACACAGATGAACTCTGGAAAGTCAGAACTGATTACTTAACCTGAATCTAACATATCCATTCTCTATCCAGATATAGTATATAGTCTATTAGAAACATTATTAGAAATAGCAATTAAAGAAATTGTTCTGAGTAAATATTCTTCTAAAAGAATAGAGGAAGGCAAAGAGATGCCACGGACATCCACATTCTACTTTTCCTTTTGCCTCATTTGCTTTGTTCAGCATTTATACAGACAGACATTACCTTCTTAGGCAATTAATCAGGCTTGGAGTTAGTCCTAGGGGAAGGAAAGTGGTTTTTGGGCTTTCGCACCGCCATTCGTTCTCCAGCTCCTCACAGGAGGTGCGTCAGACACAACATCTCTAAATATACTGCCCCATGTACACAGTGCTATTACTCAAGAAAGCAGGTGCACACAAGATATAGAAATCCATTATTTTAGATGCCTCTGAGGATTGCCTGAGTCTTAACCTCAATTTAGGGAAAAATCTAAGCATATTGCTTGGCAGTTTAATGCTAGTGATATCATGCTGCTGCAAACAAATGCCCATACTATGAACACTTTACTTAGAGCATGGTTATTCCTTGGAATTACATTTTCAAAAAGAGACAAACAAACCTCTGAAAGTGCCATGCACATAAAGTTACAGTCAGTGTTTGCAAATAAGTACTGTATACAGAACAATAATTCTCAGCATATTTCGTCAATTCCATTGATCGCTTGTAGTTTGATGCATACAAGACAATTGCCAAAATGTAGTTGTTTTTTCATGCTGTCAAGAGGGCTGGCCAAACAATTAAGATGTGGAAAAAGGTATGGGTACTACAGGACTGCAGTACATGTTTTAGAGAGATGACTTTATGAAGGTAGATATACACACTAATACATATTCCTAGATTTAGTATACTAAAATGTGAATTTGGGCATTTCATGTTTAAAGGTAGAACGATAATGTTGCAAATATACCTGCTGGTGTATGTGCTAGAAAAACATGGAAACTGGCTTGTTTTCTAACGTGTTTCGCATCTGACTTCCATTTTCCCAGATCAATGCCCAGTTTTTAAGTGCATTTTAGGCTCGGCAAGTCTATTCTCCTTGTTACTGGAATAGACCTGGCATAAGTTCGAAGAGCAGTTAAAATTAACCTTAATTAATGAGATTGGCATTTAAGTTATGCTTTCTATCAGAAGACATAAAGCAAGCTTTTATGAAGGAAGGTACGTAATATTTCTACTTTACAACTGAGAACCAGGGAACAAGATATCAATTGAAGTTTCTATGGTCAGCCAGAAACTTAGAAGCAGAATCCAAATTAGGATCTAGGTGTTAGTCTTAAAGCCTATGCACTGGAGTTTTTTGATTTGTTAAGCTTAAAAATATTTAGGTTTCACTGCTAAATATCACATGTGAAGATATAATTGATAGCTAACATTTTTTTTCAAAAATTTTTAGAGTTTTCCTCTGCATATTAAATACAGAGAGGTTGGTGTACAGTTAAATAGGAGAAAATGTCACTAGGAATGTGCATTGTTACGGGATAATGTTTTCCTGCTGATATGCTGATATGCCAAGAGTAAGATAAGCAAGATGGAGTAATTTATTAAGCAACAGCACACTCCAGGCAGTGCATTTCAGGAGGCTTATATCACGCCTTGGGTAGTAATACAAGGAACAAGACTGAGAAGTCTGAGTGGCTTTAACCGTCTGAGAAGTATTATAATGGCGTAGAAGTACCAAGGCTTGAAGCCTATTTTACTGCTCTTATGAAATGTAATTTTAACAAGGCAAACAGTAAGATTCACTCATTTACTGGGCATTATGAACATAATTGACCATTGCTGACACCGCTGATGACCAATTGAAACCTCCTGTTGTGATCAGCATTTTAAACAAGCCAAAACATAAGGGGATAAAAAAATGACCCATCAGTGATGCTTTCACATCATTTATTTCATAATCTCTATAGGTTAAGCAAGAATACTAAGATCTCTGAACAAAAGAATACTTTTGCATTTTTAGTACATATTATCCTATGGTCAAACCCTATTTATAAAACAATAGTGAAGATTCATTTTGTTGGGATCATTGAGAAGTGATTAAATCTTGAATGATTCAGCAATTTTGAAGATATGTCCTGTTATAGCAAAAACCAAAACCAAACCCACCACCACCACCAAAAAAAAAAACAAAAACCAGCTAACCACCTAAGCAAACAAAACCCCCACTATCTGCCTACTCTCTTTCTTTAAGATGTATCCAAGTGAAACACAGCCCTGCATCTTTACCTGCATAATCTAAAATCCTGCCAGACAAGTTCAGAAACATCTCCTCTTACAGAAAAATTCAAAGTAAAATGAACATAGCAGGATAAGAGGTAGAAGAGACAGAAGTCTTTCTATTGTGTATTTTATATTAAAGACAAAACATTGTAATTTTTAGTATAACTTCACTAGTTTGTCTACATTCAGAGCAATTCTATTAAACTAAGCAAGCTCATCACTGTAATGTGAAGCCAAATTTGAAAGGATACTCTCAAAAGAAAACCCTCTGGAACATTCCTATGGAAGTTCCTGCTAAAACTTATGCAGCATTTCATGTGTCTGAAAAAAATAATCTATTATACAAAAAGAGTTGTGAATAACTCTAAATCTGAATTTCTGTTTTCTAAATCATTGCTTTTCTCCAATAATAATGATAGCAGAGTGCTCTCTAGAATATTTCATAACAAGTGCCCATAAAACAGTAGGAAGCTAACAGAAAACTTTCAGGATATTAAACTAGGTCCTCAGCAAGTATAAGTAGACATTCTGCCACTGCAGTAGGTTGATTCAATTAATCTCCATGAAGTTTTTAGTAAAGTTTTTACTAGTAAGTTTTTATTAAATCTAATTTATGCAGTGGGACCAATTTCCTGGCCCCAGGTCATATAGCAGGTTTTCAACAACGGCACGTTCTATTGAGGGCAAAATTTGAGAGAGTAGTATCAATACTATTACAGAAGAGAAAGACAAATGGAGCTGTATAGAATTTCAGAAAACTGAGCAAATACTGTATAATATGGAATTAGGACATACCACTCAGAGTAGGTTAGGTTGGAAGGGACCTCTAGAGGTCATCTGTGTGCAACCTGTTCCACTGTTCTGTCATCCACACAGTAAAGAATTGTTTCCTGAGCCAGATGGACCTTTCTGTGTTCCATTTTGTGCCCATTGCCTCTTGTCCTGCCACTGGGCACCCTTGAAAAGAACCTGGCTCCATCCTGTTTGCACCCTCCCTTCAGGTATTTACAGACATTGATGAAAACCCCCTGAGCTTCCTCTTCTCTAGGCTGAACAGTCCCTGCTCTCCTCTTAGGAGAGGTTCTCCCATAATCATCACTGTCCCTTAATGATCTGAGTTGGCCTTTGCTGGAATCTCTCCAAGTTTCTCTCACAAGGGGGAGCACAATACTCCAGGTGTGGTCTTATCGCTGATGGTAAGGGGCAGGATCACCTCCCTCAACTGGCTGGCAAAACTTTGCCTAATGCAGCCCAGGATACCATTAGCCTTCTTTGATGCAACGGCACACTGCTAGCTGAAGTTCACCTTGGTGTCCACCAGGACCTGAGGTCCTTTTCTGCAAAGCTGCTTTCCAGCCAGTCTCCCTCAGCATGCACTGGTGCGTGGAGGAGTTCCTCCACAGGTGCACAACTCTGCACTTCCCTTTGTTGGCCTTTGCTGAACGTATAACAATAGAGGGCTTGAGAGAGTCAATAGGAGTGATACTCAAGAGGAAAGCTGCAGCAATGTTGAGCCCCAGCTGCAGCGTGAGGCAGGCAGAGAGAAAAACCTTTGAGGAGTGGATTAGGAAGCCAAGGGGAAATATATAAGGAGAGAGAGAGAGGAAACCTACAAAAGATTAAGTACCACCAAACAGTTCCTGCTGGTAATGAATTGAAAAGGAAACCTTGAAACCATTTTCTGCCCAACTTAAAAAAGTTAATTTTGAAAAAAAAATCAAAATGCAAATTACTTTTCTAATATGAGCAAGTGGAAAAGAACAAATTCAGAAATCATGAAGCTACGTTTCAAAATAACCAAAATACTCTACAGTCTCAACCTGTGAATTTGCTGCATCTTTAGACATAAATAAACATATGAGGGATAAAAGAGGTGCTACAGAATTTCATGCTTGGGTGAACAGTAGAGTCCAAAGCATTTGTTTTTAATCTAATCCACAGCAGTGTATGGCCAGTATCATTGAAATGGTTTTGCCTTCACAGTGGTCACAGACTGTAGATTGCAGATCTGTGCTTGCAGAGATTCAGTAGTAAGACCAAGCACTCTAATGGTCATCATTTTTCATTGAAAAGCACACTTTATATGAATTGAGCCTATCCAACTACATTTCAGCTCTATGCTCACAACTCTCTTTTCTAACCAAAACCTACATGCAACTTACACATAAATAAATAAATAGATAATATATATATATAAATACTTACACACTGATACCTGCAATGAATGAATGTAAAATTAAAAGGGGAACTGAGAGAAAATATACTTCTATATTACAAGACTTTCAGATGTGGTATCTAGACTGTGTGGTCACTTCAACATGGGAAAAAAAAAGAAATTGAAAGCTAAGTTCAAGACCCAAGTTTAAACAATGTATGAAGCAGTGTATACAAAAGTATTCAAGCAAGCAAGTACAGAAATACTCTGCTTAGATTTTAGCTCTGAGGATTTGGCTTAGTGTGTATACCTGTCACAAGCAAGCAGCAAGGTCTACCAAGACCCATCCTCTGTCAACTTCTAAATCTTCTTCAGTAAAAATGTTTAGCAGACTAAATTTAAGCTTTAAGTTTCTGTAGCAAATAAAAGGCTAATAGACTCCTAATTCTAGTTCCACAGTCTACCTTTAAGGAAACGAAAAGTACTGAAATTTTGCTAAAGAGTATGACAGTAATTCATAGCCTTAAAAACTACCAGACAGGACTGTGCTGACTCTAGTCCACAGACAATGACACAGTATTTTTTCTCTGGTGTTTCAAAAATTGTGAATGTTGCAACTTGTTAAAAGAATTTGATCAGAACTTCAGACAGGCTGACATAAAATATAACCTGACACAGTAGACCAAATCTACCTACTAAAAACTGCAGAATTTTCAACTATTTCAGAGGAAACAAGAAAAAGAAACCCCTTCTGAATCATTAAAATAGTTACATGATTCCTTAAGGAAGGATTTATATTTTTATACCAAAAGGCTCTTTCCTCTTCTGACCTGTGGTGGTTCTGGAGCCAGCCTCTGTGCTTGCAAATCTTTCCTCTAGCTAGAGGAAAGAAAGAAAAAATGATACCAGAACATGCTGGCTAGCCTCAGACAAAGAATCCAGCATTATCAAAGCACTAGCAATCCTCGGTTCATGCTGTTTTGTTGCTCTCAGTGCAAGGTATAAAAGCATCTTTGGCTGTGTGTTTTGATAACAGAAATGAGTACCTTGTCATGTTTTAAATCCACAGCTGAAAGACTTCTTAAGTGAACGTGACAGTATTTGAAATGTCCTATGCTGCCACACTTAAGATAAGCCAATCACAATTAATAGCAACAGACTGGCTATTCCAAAACAAATAAAACCTGCACATTTTTCTGCTGAATGAAGAGCTGATGAGTGAAAACAGAAGCAAAATTACCACAATAGCCAGTTAGCCCGTCAATGGAAATTACTTTCATTTGTCTGTATTCACAAGGGTTAGTAAACAATAAAGCATCAGCTAATACAGTTTTTTCGTGATATTCAAATTGAATGTGAAATGCAGGCCGACATTATAAATGGGTCTTTTACTCTTTCATGCTGGATTTTTGAAGTCCTTTGAGCCTTTATATTTAAATTGGTCTATAAGTTTCCTATATTCTAGTATCAACCATGTTAAATGTGTTATTTTCCCTTCTAACAAATAAAGGACTGTCCTTCTGCTTGTAATTTGAAGGAGAGATGTATGTATAGCTTACCCTCACTCAGTAAGAAAAAAGTGAACATTTTTGATTATTATAGTGGATTCTAAGGAGTTATGCAGGAATTCTTCTCGGTAGGGTGGTAAGATCTCTCTCTCTCTAAATAAATGCCTCACACTTAAGTTCTGTGATTTTTTTTTCCTCAAGTCCCACAACAATTTTGGTGCTTTGAGCTGCCATGTCCCACCAGCAGCTTTTATTAAGACTGATTTGCATCTCATAATCCATAGGGAGCAGATGCGGATCTCCAAATTCCTCTTATTTTTCCAGTAAATTCTTCTTCCAGTAAATTCATTTTTTTTGTTATTTGGTCTCAGTTCCTTTAATCTTATTTTCTCCCCATCTTCCTGCTTTGTTCAAAGCATTAATTCAGCCCTCCCCAAGCACTCACTTTACTGATTGGTCTGAAACTCTGTTTCTTTATATGCTATCCAAGCATCTGTTGAAGTGTTCTCCTGCAGGCTAGCACTCTTGATCTATGACTTGGGAAACTTTTGGACACTGGGCAACACAGGTTTACTTGGCTAGACATAAGGCAAACAATTCAAATAATAATTCGTGAGACTGAAATGTGTGATTAAACTAGCTTTGCCTCCTTTGAAACTTTGCTGGGCAGTCTCCTATAAAGCTTTTAAGGACTAATGATGTTGGGAGTACAGCAGGGGTGCTAGGGATAATATCAAGCAATAAACTTATGTAAAATCACCTCACATTCATGCAGTAAAGAAACTAATTCACAAGTTTTAACCTAAAAGGCAGACAGATGTAATGAGTCTAGTTCTGTAACGGACCAACTGCTCTCTCACAGTTGGATTCCCTAAACAGTTACATTGGGAATATTTTGGACGGAAAGAAAATTTGAAAATCCACCTACATACAATTAAAAAAAAACTCTGGTAGCACTAAGCTGGCTCTGAAGTCTTTGTTTTTCTTAATAAACGAACAAACAAACAAACATAAAACAATCTCAGCTTTCCTCAGCTGGCCATCACTGCTCAATGGAAATGGTAATTCCAAAAGTATTCTCTCTAGGTTGATGCATTTAAAAACATACCTCTTGTGGACATCCTCAGCCTCAGCTTTTATTCTTTTTTTGGATGGTAGTGTTACTTTCTTCTTCTCTCTCCCCCCCCCCGAAGTTTCAGATGATTTTCATGCATACCATCAACTTTTATGAATGTCATCTGATTGTTTCTAACAGCAAATAAGGTAATTTCTAAATTATGTTGCCAGTATTATTTAAATACAATGCTTTTCCCTACAGCATTCCATCAAACAAATGAGTGTTTTGAAGCTGCAGTGGCCTTGGCTTTTTCTAGTGCAGATGCCCCATGGAGTTACAAAGAGGCATATCTGCAGTGCCAGTACAGACTGACAAACAATTATGTGCATAAATACCAGAAGGTATCTGTTCTATTTTGTTGTCAAGTGTTAATACCTGAACCATCTTCTTATATGAAAGCTGTTTCCTTATTCTACTTTGCATTATCCCTCTGATTTGTAGGTTAGAATTTTAAAAAGTATATACCAAGCCAAGGTCTGTTGTCCCTAGTGCCTTCAGGATACATGGTTAAATCTCTGCCAAAAGAGATAGACTGTGAAGGACTTGGGAATATAAACCAAACTGGGCTACACCAGATGCTAAGGGGAAGGAAGGAGAAGCATCCAGGGAGGCCAGAGAAGCTTGGCTGAGTCTAAAAGTTATATGGGAAAATTGAGATAAATCAGAAGAGGGAGGAAAGGATACCAGATACAGTAAGACCACTTAGCACATTTAGCACTGGTGACCATGTAAACTTAGTTCAAAAACCATACACCAACATTTTCTGACTGCATCAAAATACAGCACTCACATTAACTATGAATAATTGTTGAGCAGGTGATAACAAATATTTCTTTCTCCAGCACAAGAAATCATCCTTCTCTAATTAGACAACTATAAATTAAAACAAATTAGCATATAGTGCTTCTGAACTTCTCATGGTTCCCACACTAGGTTGCTGAATGCCTTAGAAACCTCACAGCACATGGCTTTCCAGTGCTCCCAGTCCCTCATGGGTAGCAGAAGGCAGGGAGAAGGATGGTATCTATGGCAACTGAGAGGATGCACAGGTTTTATCTCAGAGGCAGTCTCCTTCTTTCTCTTACCTTGTTGGACGAAGGATCCGTACACAAACCACATGGAGTTGTAGAGCGTTGTGGAGGTCATGGATCCCATCTGAAGACGCGGGGGGTTGAGCCAGTTCAAGAGGTAGACCAGCAGCCCTACCAGCAGCACAGTACCAGCTATGCACGCCCACAGGGAGAGATCAAATGGTGCCAAGCAGGCAAACATGTCCACCGTCTTCTCTGCTTTCCGAAGCAGCACACCCACCGAGTAGTCCATGTAACGTGTAGTGAAGTCCACCACATTTTCCCTGTCAGGGGTAATGGTCAGGGCAGAGATCCCTATGTCGGCTCTCTGAGGAAAGAGAGAGAATAACATGTATGAGCAGGAGCTACAGAAAAGATCTTTGTTCCTCCTTGATCTATAGCAGCTAATTTTATCATAGAAAAGCAGATGCCAAGACCAATAGCTTAGTCACAATATACACAAACTTAAAAATGTAAGTATTCAACAGAATAGCTGTATCTCCTGTCTTAGCTTCTGTGAGTGAACTTTGCTTAGTGGACTCAGGAACATTAGCTCTCCAAATTACTATTTTTTTCAAGAAATCTAAATACTTCAAGTACAGGCAATAGCTCGAGGAAATCTGCTTCCTGTTATTTTTGTTGGCTCATTGAAGTCATCATTGTCACTGTGGCAAAAGGCAGACCTTGAGTATAGCATTTCTGATCAGAAATTAGTTCCTGACTGAGCTATATGATATCCAGCATTTTGATGACATGATGCTCATGCTGAAGGACCACTGCCTGACAAAGACTGTCTTATACGTACTGGGGCATTTGGGGTGCCTAACATTCTGAAAAATGCCAACTTGGCTGCAGAGTGTGAAGTACAGAATAGCAGATACTCCATGCATTCCTTCAGTATTAGTTCTTCTATATCCTCCTGCTAAGCAATTCCTACAACAACCTGTGCTGCAGCTACCTTGGACTTCCTTTGTGCCATTTATATATATATTTTTTTTCTAATTTAAAGAACCCATTTCAGATGAAAGGGGAATGAATAACATTCCTTGAACTAATCATTGTATTCCACAGCATGTCTGGGTATTAAGTCTCCAGAGACACCGGGCACAATTACAGCAGGTGCTATTTTATTTTTTATAGATACAATTAGAACTGCAGTGAAAACAAGAAAGGGTATTTAAAGCAGACACAATAACACTTTTAAAAAAGACCTAATAGTGAAGAAAACGGCTGTGAATTTTAGATACTTTAATATGAAAAAGAACACTTAAAATACTTAAAGCTGCTACTGGTTTGATTCAATCCACTTCTATGGTCTCCTAGAAGAGCACAAATGCATGAAAGTCTCAGTACTGAGTCAATTTTATTAACTGTCTTGAGTTTCTTTGTTCTTGTCCAAAGATCTTAACAGCTCCTCAGAAATGTGAACTATTAAGTGGCAATGTATGAAAGCTGAAACTGATTAGAATCAAATTTGCTAATTATCTGCAAAATACCATCTGCAAAACACTCTGCCATCCATGGTACAGACATATTTTTAATCACAGTGCACTGAAGTCTTTGGTTTACATGATGTTACTTCATTTACATTAATTTTCACTGGCTTGAGAAAATAGTGGAAGGTAGCTGGGGGCCTGACGATTTAGACAAAAAGGTGTTTGGTTTGCTTATAAGCAATGAATTAGAGATTCATCTTTAATTAATAGTTTAGATTCTGTAGTGTCTTAAATGAAGCTGTGTTGATGTACACAGCTGAAAGCATGACTCCACAAATTCACTTCATGTCCCTTTCTATTAACCTTTTGTGAGTGATGATTTAACTGCCCAACAGCAGCAGTAAACTCAAAACTCCAGTAAGTAATTCAAGTAAAAACTTCATCAAAACTGTCCATGGAAGCACCAGCTGAGTCTCTCTGTCCTCTGATTATAAAACTTTTAGCCAACAAATGACTTGAGTGATTCACAGTATCTCCTGACAGTTCAGTCCTTGCAAATCAGTTTTCATTTGAAATATTTCCCGTGATTGTGACCATAAATGTACTTTCAAAGAAATTTCCAAATCTATACCAACATTTGTCAAGCAGGAAAATACCATCATATTTAGTGAATGTGTTATTATTTTTTTTTCCTGAAAGTGTATACAAAAGTGAAATGGGTTACAGGAGGACACATGGAACCACTAAGTAATACTTTGCCTCTTTTGTCTAACGTTAGCTAGGATATTAATTATCAGCGTGTTACTAAAACACTTCCTTACTACACTAGATTATTGTGGGGTACTATTGAAGTTGTATGTGTAAGATGTTTAAAGATTTTTCAATGAAAACCAATATACATAAGCAGAGATTCTTTTAGGGAAAAAAAAAAAGATTACTTGAGGATTAACAGATTTCTTCTTTCATTTTCTTTTAGGTGAAGAACATATTTCTCCATGAAATACACTGAAGGGCACAGTATGTGATATTAACGGAAACACTGCTTCTATTTCACATCCCTGGGGAGTAGTTTCTCCACATTCCATAGCATTACAGTTCCACTCTGCTTATCAGCCAGCCATGATAAAGGAACAACGTTGTCCTAATGGAAATGTTGCATTTCCTTTATCATACGGCAGCAGCAATTGTGATAATAGTTATGTCTTGCTATAAAAAAATAAAGTTAGTAAAATCAGAAATGGAAAGGAGAGAGATAAGTCCTGTTTTCTCAGTACTCATGTGTTTACCTACTTTTCTATATATAAATTAAGGTTATACTGAACTATTATAACTCATATTCTTAACTTACTAAATCAAATCATAAGCTTCAGATTAGTAGAGAACTGCACGTTTAACACAAAACCACACTTAGGTTTAACCTAACAGTTTATCCACAGAAATTGAGCATTCTTAATTATGCACAGATTCTGTCACCTTGTATTAAATTGGAAGATGAAAAAATTAAATGCTTGTCATTAACATGTCAAATTGGATCAGAGGAGACATCAGTTTGAAGAAGTCAAGGTTCGCTTAGTGCTTCTGAGACAGAAAGGTAAATGCATATAATTACGTCAATATTTAGAAGTAAAGCTGCCAATCTGAATTATAAATATGTAAAACTCTCCACTCAGCTTTCACAGTGCCAAAATCAACCAACTATCAGTATCTTAGATGTCTGTTTAACACATTTCTGATGAATGAAACTCTGAATCCTGAAACTGCCTGAAAAGCAGTAGAGGGTATTATTTTTGTTTAGGTGACCTGCTTAGGAATTTATATTAGTGAACAGTAGGTCTCTTGAAGTCATTATAGAGCAACATTTCCAGAATCAGAAAATCTAAAATAAATGACCAGCTGGGCCTGATGGTCTTGCTACCTGTGTCACAGAATCAGCTCATCAGCAATGCCTAGAAATTCCTTTTTATATTGCTTAAGCAGTACACCTCATGCACATGTAAAGTGAATGATCTTATGATGATTCCTGTGGTTCATGACCAAGAATAGGGAAAATACATGAATCTACTAAATTGCTCCCAGGAGGCCTTTCGTTTTATCCACTTTCAATGTCAAATCAAGTTTCAATGAATGCTGGAAGCAATAAACCACAGTCGCACATGCTATGCAGTCATTAACGTGGACATGCAAAAATTAATTAGAGAGACTGTTTTGCTGAGGTTGACACACACACAAATAATTCTGCCTTTACCCAACTACTACTTTCTCTTGTCACTTTGGCTTCCTGGTGTGCTTTCTTCATTCCTGTGCTGCTTCCCTTAGGAAGATGCATTAAAAAACAAAAAGAGCCTTATAAGAGCCTTCTACTTTGCTTGTAGTTTCTCTTAGAAGTTCTTGGGCATGTTTTTGGCCTTCCATTTCTGATAGACCTACGTTGAATCAGGTGGTTAATCCTATGCCATTTACTTTTTGATGGCTCCTCAATTGGAAAAAAAAATATGACAAATGAGGTAGCATCATGCAATGTGGGAAATAACAGTTTATGAATATAAATTTCACCAGAGTGTCCAGAGCCATGCTAGAGCCTACTATGCTCTCCCACAAGTGGCGTTAACCACCTCCTTTGCCTGTCACACAGGTTTGTCCCTCTGTTAACGTGGTTTTGGGGGCAACCAAAGAAAGTGCTGCAAAATGGTAACTAGTGGCAAAAGAAAGACTTGCAGTAAGGGACTGCTCCCCCGAGATGGGCTTCAGCCTCTCTATAGGAAGCTGCTGCCCTCTGAACTCTAATCCTGCTTATGAGCTGAAGCTCTGTGGGATGCACTAAAAGCCTCAGTTCATTTCCTGGTTACGTTCAGGTTATGTTGAAAGGAGAAGGTGTATGAATCAAGGGTGTACCTCATATAAGACCTGACAAACGAAGGAGGGGAGGCTTGAGTGGGTTCCCTATTCACACTAAGGACCAGCTGCTTTGATCTGCTGATACCAGCTCCTATTTTAGCAGTCACTAGGGACAGGAATACCTTGTCCTTGGAGCAGGAACAGAGTGAACTTGGCAGAAGCTCAACTCTGTAAGGCTGTGAGGATGTAGGGCATGCACTTTGCAGCACAAGACTTCCATCACATGGCCTGCACAAGAGCCCACTACAGGGCTCTGAATTGTTTTAATGCAAGTAGCGTATATTGGTCTTGAACACAGAAATTACATGCTTGTTGCAGCAACTACCGTTTCATGAGACACATCTCTAGCAGCCACAGAATCCTTTTTAATGAGATGCACTCAAAAAGAGAAGGCAGCTATTTTCCACTGTAGTTGAGTGGGAGTTGTCTTTTGTAGAAATACGTTGTTCCCAACTCGTTTCTGGCTTGTGCACTAACAGGCAAAGAGCACCCTCTCTGTTTCTGGATTTTCTCCGCATGTTGGCCAGACTATCATGTAATACTTGATCGGGAAAACAAGGAAACACTGTTTTAAACATGTTAGACCTTTAATTTAAAGCTATTCTTTGCTACCTTGCTTCCCCTTGCAAAGTTGCCAAACAGATAGATATTTGAGTTCTGGGAGCAGAAACTCAGTTCACAGTAAATAAGAAAGCAGCCTTTCAAGAACAGCTTGCACTTGGTAAGGGGTAGATACACACTGGCTGCTTGCCTAGAGGTTCTCTTTTGCCTCAAGAGGGACAGAAAAAGGGAAGGACACAGTGAACCTTTACTGTTAATTATACAAGGGGTAAGGAAGATGCTAGAAAAATGATACACTGCTATTGTACTGAGGAAACAAGGGTTTCATATTCCAAGTGCAGTTCTGTTAACTCTTCATATCTTCTACATATACTTGTACAGAAGAATTTCACATCCATTAAGAGTCATTTACAGCAAAATGGTAGCAGACAGGCAAATCTGTTCTACCCGTGACATGTATTTACAGATCTAGTGGTTACTGCCTTAGGGATGTTAGAGTTATGCGAATCCCTGCCTAGTAAGGGAACAAGAATGCCATATATATATTTTCATTAAAACTGTCTGATTTCTGTTGTTGTGATTGCTGCCTTATGAATCATTTCTTTCAAACAAAAAATGTTCCAGGACTGCTTCTATCTCCAGAGCCATCTAGGACTAGGATGCCTCCAGCCTGAGTTATGCAGTGTCCAGCAGAATCCTTTGCTGTGTACTATGGAGAGTAGAGTATAGCATAACATCAGATTTAAGGAGCAGAAAAATGATAAAAATAGATCAATAGGCAATTCTGGTGTTAGTCTAATAGTTAGAAAAGGAATATTTAGTTCTTAAATTTTTGAAGTTGGAAGAAAATTTGATTTTCTAAATTGTTCCAGCTCACCATGTATGATTACAGCATACCACATTTAGGCTTCATAAAGGCATAGGGAGACAACAAAGGAAGTTTATTACTACAATGTAGATGTACAAACTGTGCCATGGCTATGGCACGTACGGTTATTTTCCATTCTAGCAGACTTTGTACTGCTCAGGCAAGCAGAATAAGTTAAGACTGTAACTGATTTTCTTTTTCACGTGGATCATTACTTCATTTTTTGAATTTTTGTTTTGAGCATTTTTTCTTTACTGCAAGATCTGTTTTCCAGCAATTTGCTATGTTTCAGTTCAAGTACTTAATAAATCCTATGTCTGACCGCATTGTTCCTTATTCTTTGCTGGCTATCAATTAAATTTCACCTGCAGATTTGAAAAAGAATTTCTACAAACCACCAGTAAATTATTTACATGAATATCTACTGCAGTTATTTAAAGAAAAACAACAAACGCTGGGTTCTATAGCAGTAAAACCTGCACCTATATAACTATAAAAACTGCATGTACACGTTAGCTAACAGCAAATAAAATATATATGTTCACAACACCAAAGAGACATTAGCACAGTAGAGTCTGCCCAGCCATTTCTTTCCCTCTCAGTGGAAGAACCTGAGAGTAGATGATAAGATGTGAAGAGTGGAAAAAAAATGGCACATTTGGTTTAATTTATTTATGATACAATATTGAACATTTAATGTAAAATTAAGTAGACTAAATGGTTTATTAATTACAGAATAGAGAATATACTACTCTTGATTCATACATCTGCATAATGTGTTATTATATATCCATAAAACATTTTCTGTTGATTATATATTTCATGCATTCATCACACCAACATTTTTCTAAGTGCTATACATTATTTATGTAATGTATCACTAATTACTGCAACACCAATTTTTTCTCTTTACAACAACCTCTTCAACTCATTTGTGTCAGGTCTTGCCAAACTAATGAGGATGCTATGCATCCCATTATTTGACTGTATTCAGATTTCATACTACTGTGCTCTGGATGGAAAAAAGAGCCCCTACTTCTTAATTAGTTGCCACCCAGCACTGTTTCTAGCTTTTTCTTTGTCATCTGCACCTGGGCACACTATCAGATACTGTCAACACAGGCAATGAACAACAAAATGTTATCAAGGACTCATTAAGAAAGGTTAACAGCAGATGCAAATGTATTACTTAGTTTTATTACATGGCTTTATTTAATAAGTTATTAATAACCTTACCTTAAATACTAGTTCTGCTATCAGTCCATTCCACGACCCATCATCTTGAGGACTCCCATACTTGTGATCTGGTGCAACATAAATTTCATATTTAAAGCCAAGATAATTGGCCAAGGCTTCCAACACATCTATTGAGAAGCCCTGATATTTCTTCGGTTTTCCCAGAACATTTTCAGACACCATGACAAAGGGTTCTTCCTACACAGGAAACAAAGGGGTCAACTGTTAGTGAAGCAAGGGCTTGACACATTAAGGTGCCTTTTTTTTTTTTTTTAAGAAAAAAAAAAAGGAGAATTTGTTTAAGAATGGTTTACACAAAATTTTCCAACAACATGTTTTTAGCAGTGCCTCTTCCATTCTTCAAGATGCTATTTTGTTACGTATTTACTTCAGCAGAATTATCTCAAACTCCCAGTAAGAAATTTTCTCCTCTATTACAAATTTCAGAAGTAAATCTTCTGTTGTGACATTACAACTTAAATGCTTTTCAGTAACTCCTTCTGTCTGCACTTATGCTCAGCATGGCAGACATGCACTCGTATGTCTGTCCATAAATATGAAGGATTCTACCATGCTGCCACATTTTCCACTGGCTGGGTAAATACTGTATCTGACAAATGTGACTTAATTCATGCCATAAGGAAAGAAAACCATGGTGAAACAGGCCATGCTGTAGCAACAGACATTTCTCTTGTCCTTTGACTGTAATCTAAATCTGAATATCAAATGGTCAATTTTTTTCTTTTTAAGTTGATTTCTCCAAAGATCATCATTTGTTTAGTTTAGGAAGAATCAATCAGGGGACTCGAGTATGTCTATAAGAACAATTGGTGAATATGCATCAAAAAGAAGATGACCATAATAAAGGATACAAATAAATAACTGGAAGTTGGAATTGGTTGGTAAGATTTCCAAACAATATGCTTTTCTTTTTCTTCTTTTCAAGTTCTGTTTTCTCTCTCCCTCTTTTATTATTTTTGTTTTATTAATACTTCTAATAATATTTCCAGAAAGAGATGAGTTTGGCTAACTTTAATTTCTCCATCCTCTGCCGCCTTTCTGTATTATTCTTCCTGTTGAGTATTTAATTTCTAGACATTACCTTTCACATCTTCGTAAAATAAAACACAAAAAAAGATTATATTTCTGAGCACTGAAATACATTTGCCATAGGTAGATCTCATGGTTGTTTTTCATTTTCTCTGAGAACATCTGCCTGATCTACCTGAGCAGAACAAAGTCATCAAAACCCTGAAAAAATTCACGATGACTCTGTAACACTAGTGTATTTTTTTCTTCAAAATATGATACATTTCTTCCCTTTAATCTTTTGCATTACGCTGTAATTTACTATGAGTTTACCAGAAAGATCTATTTGGAGGTGTAAAATTCTAGTTCTGTGACAATTACAAGCACACAAAGCAACCTTGCCACCATTTCTTCCCAGTTTACATAAACCATGAGCATACAGAAGAAAACAGAACAGCTTTTGTGTCCCAAACTCTAAACATATCTCCAGAGGCATTTTTGTTAGTGTTTCAATGAACCTTTTTTTGTTTTCTTTTTTTTGTTATTTTAGTATTCTACGACTCAACTCTGTCAATACCTCAGAAGCCAAAGTACTACTCACAAATTCAAGAGTATTTTTAGTTTCCTAGTATGCCATTCTTTCTGAACAGGTACCTCTAAAGTGCAGGAGATAGGAACTTGGAATAAAAAAGCACCACATTTAAATGATTAAGTTAACATTCATGAGGATAGCCATATGCTGAGGATGCTGCCAACAAAGCAAGCAAGGAGACTTTCCTGGCAGGCTGTTCTTTTCTGTCTTCAGGAAAATCAGAAAACAAGCAAACAAACAAAAAAGCAACCAAAAATACCCACCCTAAAACAACCAACCAACCAAAAACAAACAAAAACCCATAACAAACAAACGAACATAACCCAGGAAGGTTGACTGCCCATCAAGGTACTATTTCCCAGTTGTCAGAATCAATTCCCTTCTTCCAAATTATCCAAGATCAGCCAAATGAAATAAAAATGGAGGACAGCAAATGCAAGTGAATTTTTAAAGTAGTTTTCCAGTGACTGGGTTCCAGAAACATTAAAGGAATTGAGACTAAGTTGATGAAAGCCTCTCGTAGATGAAAACACAGACTGAATGTAGTTTTTCTGATTATTTGGATGAGAGATTTCCTACATATATACTCAAACTAATACAAAAATGTTTCCACAAAAAAATTGTAATTTATCAATCTAAGCATATTTGGCACAAAATTCTAAAGATCTATGTGTGCAAAGGATATTTCAGATATTGAAAATTTTCATATTAGAAAGGATTTTTTCTTATTATTTCTGAGTTATTAGAAAATAGTTGTTCATAAATTACATTTTTATTCAATTTGTTAAAAAGCAATTGCTAATTGCACCGATTTAAAGCACTCTTTAAAATGAATTTTTTGTGGCTAATTTCAGACTTTTATTAAGCTATGTAATACTGTTTGCTGTTGAGAGTTTTACCAAAAAAAAAAAAATGTCCAGTGAGTTATACATATATTGAAATATAAACGGTCAAATATCTGTATGCAAAGCAACTAACATTTCCCAATTTCTGCTGAAGCCTGGAGCAGTAAAATATTTAAACATATTCCAAAGAAAACCAAACAAATATATTGCTACTTTTTTTTTCTTTATGTAATTGTTTACAATTCTCAGAAGGCACTGAAACAGGACAAAAGTATTTGTTTTGATTTTTTTCTGCCATCAATGCCGCAAGCTGAAACTACGCCAGCTGTTTTTTTTTTTTTTTTTTTTTTTTTTGTATACTGGGAGAGTGTTTTGTGAGCTCCCTATGGAAAGAGATACATACTGCTACAATATTGATGTTAAAAATGATTACTTCCATCCTGGAGAAAGAACGTTTAAAAAGAAAATACACAAAGCAAAAACAGCCAATACACTTCTCACCTACTCAACAGAAAAATAATGGGAATAAAAAATAAGCTTGTACAAAGCAGGTGGCCAGCACTCACATGCTAGCTATTGAGTTTGGAGGTGGCTAAATTCACATCAGTGGTGAAGCTTCCATTGGACCCCAATTAATTGAATCCTGATCAGATATATTTAGGGGATGTCTTTTCTTCCACAGGCAACCAAGTGCAATGGTGAATCTTGAGGAGCTATTTTCCTTCTACTTTACTCCTAGTGTGTCTCCTTGTCATTAACTGAGAGTGACAGAGTGCTAGGACAGGTTGCCCAGAGAGGCTGTGGAGTCTCCTTCTCTGGAGATATTCAAAACGTGCCTGGATGCCATCCTGCACAATGTACTCAAGGTGATCCTGCTCAGCAGGGGGCTTGGACTAGACGATCTTCAGAGGTCCCTTCCAACCTCAACCATTCTGGGATTCTGTCGTTCTGTAACTGAATGCAGCACTACTAAGCCCCTGGTTAGGACTCATTCTCAAAATAGCTCCATGGTCATCACTACCTGGTGTTTACTTGGGATCTAAGTGTGCTGCCCTGATACAGAGGAGGGTGTGTTTAATACTCAATGGGATCAAAGGATTTTACACAGCCCATAATGCCCACAGGGAAATGAAAGTCAGCAGCAACCAGGTAACATTTATAGTAAGTGAAGCTGTGGACATTGCTTTTTACAACTGTAAGAAGGCAAAGTCTGGTTCCAGGAATAATTATCCCCTAAAGCAACAGAAGCTGGATAGTGCCCTTAGGAAGGCTAACGGCAGACCCAAGATTAAGACAACATAACACAGAAAAGGATTGGGAAAGATGAAATGACTCTGGGACAGCAGAGATCAAGTTTGCAAGAAGACTTGACAATTTATTAGGGTTATAAATATTTAAAGGAAGATGCTACATATCAAGATGTAATTTAGGAACAGGATGCATTTTACAACTGATATAATTTAAGAACTTGCTACACTCTTATGCAATAGCTCTGGTGATCCTTGGCTCCTTTAATAAAGTAATTCAACTCTTCATCCACAAATCTACTCCATTTTTGTTGAGTGAGTTGATCTGATCACCAGGGGTCCAGACAAATGCCAGAGCCAGTACAAGCAATGGAGTAAGACTGTACAAGCAGCAGTGAGGGAAATACCAAGAACGTGGTCCTTTTGGTATCAGAGGATGGTTAATCAGCTCAGACGACTTACCTGAACATATCTTCAGATGCTCAACATAGTGTTATTTGAGCTTCACAAATTAGTGTTTATCACTGAAATACTCATTTGAGGAAGAAAAGAGTTATCATCACCATTTTCCATGTGCAGAAGTGGAATGCACAGATTGCAGGGCCTGTACATCTGAGAACTGAATCCAAGTGTGCTGGGTCAGGAAGAAACGCATTAGCCAGAGGTTTTCCTTTTAGCCTGTTTAATGCTTTAAAACATTTGCATTTACATATATATCTGTGTTGTGGTGAACCATGAGTTTAAGAGAATAAGATCAAATAGTGGAAAGCAAGAATTACATGAGAACGAAGGAATCTGGGATCCAAAAGGAAGATGCCTTGACCCAGGAGATAAAAGTTTCACCCTTGAAAGGACTTGCCAGGGTAAAACCACAACCTAACAGCAGAGATTGTAATTTGGACTCGTGCAGGGTGAATGGATTGCAGGGCAATACAGGCACAAAAATACCACACAGCTGAAACAGCCCTCAAACTGTGCCCTGAATTTTAAAAGTGATAAGTAGGGGATAGAGATTTTTTTTCAAAACAAAAAAATCAGTGGAAATCAGAGGTTGAAAGCATAGAGCTTGGAGCAGTCTGGATGTAAGATTAGTGGAAAGAAATGCTGCACTTCGTTGCTTTTTTCCAATGAGATAAATGGCCAACAGCTACCTAATTCAGGACTTAGGTTCTGGTGTACATAAAAATGAAGCAACACAAGGTTCTTTTAAGTGCTTCAAGAGTCTAGGATTAAGAATACAAAATATAGTTTTTATTTACTCTGATGAAATTCTCAGACACATACCAATAGTTTGTAAGTAACAGTGTGACTGTAGGCCTGAAGTAATCTTTTTATTTCCTCTACTTTACCACCTTATAAAGCTAAAAATAAAAGCAAGAGACAAGCTTTTGGGCAGAGGGGACCTTCACATTTGGAAACAGGAGGAGTAATACTCAAGCTAAATACCAGAAAAGAACAATTACTCTGAGTTCAACTTGATTGTTTTAACAAGTTAGACAATCTGAGAGTAACAGCAATTTGTAACTGTGCTACAGAGGGTGGTGGTAAAGTCAAGCATTAAATTCAGTCCTTAGAGGTGGCAGGGAAGGAGAGCAAGAGAATGATTGCTTGTGGAGCATTCAGGGACAATTTACATGTATGGAAAAATACATCCCTAAACCCAGATGGCTCAGGATGATTTTTAATAGAAAGTAGAATAGCGACTTTAAACTCCAAGCTTTGATAGGTGTATTTTAGCTGTTCTGTGAAAACAAATTTTGGAGGATCTGGTATTTTTGGATAGATTCTCTCTTGTTGGAAAAATTACAGAAAATCCTCTTGAAAGAACAGGAAAAGCACCATTCAAATCTTCAACACAACACTCTCACTAAATACGAAAGGAAGGAAAGTTTGCATTCAGTGACCTGTTTACAACCAAGTGGTGGTCTCAGCCCACCTGTTAATGATCATTTAACATGCAACAGGACAGATTTTCTCTGTAATTACAACGGTGGATTCTGTGGCCTTAAGTTGAGACTTATTTCAGGACAGAAACTATATATGGAGCCATCATAAACTGCTCTGTTATGCTCATTTATGGCAGTCTTATGCTTTTTCTGATGATATAAATGATGAAAAAAAGACAGGACACTCTTCATAAAAGGAAAAGCTAAAGCAAAATAAAATGTTTGGTATTATTCTCCTGCCCAGCTGAATCCTCTTTTCCGCTTACTGTGGGGAGAAAAACTTCCTAGCCAGGAGGCTCTACAGAAATTAGTAAGTGAACAAAAAATTATTGGCTTGTCAGATCAGAGAAACTGATCTCTGCTGGGATTTACAACACTCACTGAGGCTCAACTCAGACTGCAGATGGATGGCCTTATGTGCTTCTACTGTGCTTGGAAGAGAGTTTAAAAATTAGGTAATTATATGGGTGGTTAGAATTCATAAAGCGTATGAAAATGACCTCTGTGTCTACTCATCAGAATTTTCTGAACACACTGGGATATAATACTTTAATATTGACACTCTGTATTCATTAAATGGAACTCTGTATTCATTACATCTTCCCTTCTTTTCTAGCAAAAATAGGAAGAGAGAGGAAAAAACTGAAGCAAGAAATCAAGCTCAGTTGTGGGTGAGACTGTCAATCTGTGTTCAGCACTGACCCTAGGAGCCGTGGACAGGCACACTAAATGATTCACATAGCCCAAGCAGAGCCTCAGCAATCACATGGCGTGAATATTCACTGTGACACTTAAAAACTTCTATCACCTGGCAAATGCTAAGAAACTGCTCCCAAGAGTGAAATTCACTCTCATTACTGGATCACTCAACACCCTTCCAATGGCTGCTGGATGACCAAGCACAGCCATTAGAACTGACAAGAAGCACTAAGAAGGCATCATGAACCATAACTAAAACATTTTCAAGCACAGGATGCTTTTGTCTTGTTGCTACACATAATTACTTTTTTTCTTGACTCATGAAAGAACTAATCCCCCACTTTTAAATATTAGCTATTTTGCATTTCTTTCCCCAAAAGAATTTAGTGAAATAAGTAGCCCCAAATACTTAATTTCCTCAACTGCTTTATTGACCACTGTTTAGGGCATTGTATTCGGCTAGGAACAGCACAGCAGCTTGTTATTTTTAATTGAACAGTAATGTACATTACTTCATGTTAGAATCAATGACCAAAATTTAATTGAAACATTTAATTCTCTCATTACAGAAATTCTCCCACTAGCAACGGTTATAAAAGTTGCTGCAAAACATAACACAATCCCCACCCCTTAATAACACTAAAAGAAAGATGAAGGTTTCAAACCTACAAAATCTTGGATAATTAAAGTATTATTTTCTTTCAATATCCTATTGTGCCAATGGGCTATGTCACAATATTGGCACCTAAATCCACCTTTCTCAGATTCTCTGCTTTTCAAACAGACTAATTAGAAAGTTGGTTGTACTAACAAAAAAGTACCCTTGCCTACAGCAAGAAGCTAGTTCATGTCCTAAAAGCTGAAGAAAATATTAAAGGAAGGATATTTTAAATTTGGCCTTCACTTGCCACTGTCCTTATGCATGTACTTCGTCTCACTTCTTTCAATAACAGTTTTATTATCATCTTCAACAAGGCATGAGTTTGAGTTTGTTCATTCACATTAATGAATAAACAGTACCTTAAATAATATATATATATATTTCCAGAATCAAACAGTAGCTTATGGATTTATTTTGCTATTTGGACTAGTGCTATTTAGAACAAACAAATGAAAAATGCTAGCCACCGTCCCACCCCCCCAATATCTCCTATTGCTCTGCAACAGGATTAAGGCTTCTTTCAAAGCCATCTATTGCAATGGTCTATTAGGATGCAGCCAAGCTTTGTGTATTGATTTTAATTCACAATAACTTAATGCACCTAATAGCTCTTTCTGAACCATTATAGTTATATGATAGGAATATGGATTGAGATTGGAATCGATTGGAGTGTTTTAGAGTATGCCTAAAGATCACAATGCTAGTTTTAACATAGCTAAGCTCAGATACTGGATTTAGCCAAACTGTAGTACAGGTATATTAACCTGCTGGGAGCTACATTATACTTCCTCCAGCAGCCATTCAAGAGCTCCTATTCACAGCAAATTCACATAATACTTCAGGACATTGTACTCTCGTGAAGTTCACCTCCTTTTCTGTCTTGCATAGTATGCAAGGATAATTGTAATCAGTGTATGAACCTCTTTATGTTTAAAAGCCAAACTTTCTGTGTGCTCTGTGAACTATATGAATCTCCCTGAAATGCAAATATGCCCAACAGAAGAGATGGGTGAGGGTCAGTGAGAAGAGCTAAGGAGCCTTGAGCAGTAGCCCTTGACAGACAGGTGAGTTAGGTTGGCCCTACCACATTGTGCATTGCATCTAACTCACTGTCAAACTGTGGTCCCAGCCGGGTCCCAAAGCATTTGAATTCCTTGATACTCATCTCACCTTGTGCATAGCACCTACTACTTTAGAAAAATTAATTTCAAATATTAACTGAAAAATAAAAGGAGCTGGGTTCTCCAGCTGCTCTGAGATTAATACTTGTAATACAAAGGATCACAGTAGGCATGTACAATGTGAATAACTGTAAGGTTTATGACCTACCTGTTTTAATATAACTAGGTATAACTCAAAGGGACATAAACCAGCTATTAAACATAACTTGTGCCCAGTTAGTTATTGATTTCAATTTGGTCCTTGTACAGGCATGATAAGAGGAAGAGGAAATGGAAAGACAGGCTCTATCTCTATCAGGGGATACTAGTTTCTGTTTTTATATTATCATTAGAATTATTAATATCTCGATGAAGCCTCACTGGGGTACATTACCACTTGTAATTTAATGATAATGAAAAATTCATGGAGCGATCAATGTGTTTTTTAACAGAAAACCAAAAACACATGGAAGTGTTTGGAGACAGGGGAAAATGGAATGGGAGGATTATGGGGAGCAGACTACAACAAAACTAAATCTCTGACAAAGTGAGGAATACCTAATCAAAGCACACTCTGCCTTGATGATTGCCTGTGCACTAATTACGGTGCTCAGTTATCAACACTGATCGATTGAAAGGGAACAGCTGAAATGGCTTCTGTCACCATTTTCTGCTTGGTAAAGTAACCTTAAACAGAGACTGCAACCCTCACAAAGAGAGGCAGGGCAGATAGCCAGGGGCACAATGCAATTTAGGAACCTTATTTTCTTCCATCTTTCTTTGTGGGTCATCATTCTCAGTCCCTGAGAAGGAAATGCACAAATACCACTCTTTCTCTCTGCCTCATTGCTTTAATGCTGCCCCTTTCTCTGCAATCTGATTAACAGATTCATTTTTTTCATTAAGCACCCAAGTATATTAAATACACTGATCTTACATGTAGTGATTGCATGCTGTTTGCATGCACAGAGAGGAGGAGTAGTGTAGAAATACAGACAATAAAAGGGCAGAGGCAAGATCATAGAGGTCTGGGAGGGACGAGCATCCCAGCTGACTAGCACAGAACAGAGAGTTTGGGCTTAATTCAATGTACGGCATGACTGTGTATTTTGGAAGTTTGTGCTTCTGCAGAAATATGATGTGTACGGTCGGAGCCAGAAGGCACCAGAGAGTAAGGAGAAACTTTCATATGCTAATAGATTCTAAAATATTGAATTGGGAAAGCAAACTAGAAAAACAGCAGACACTATTTGCTATGCTGAGTAAGTATGCAAAAAAGGTGATGAGGGAGAAATCACGCACTGGTCTCTGCTTAAATGTTCATAATTATTATAACTGCCACATAATGTATTTATTATCACCTCCTGGCCTTAAAGTTTCTATTTGCTTGAGAGCCTATGCTAAAAACCAGGGAACTTCAGGAAAAAACTTTCTTACTGTGAAGCTAAAATCTCCCAGCACTATCTCCTTGCTTTCTGACAGTATCTTGCTCAAATTAAGTCTAGATTTCTTTCCTTATTTTCAGAAATTAAAGTCTATTTGTGAAGGGCAAGACATAACATCATCAACCTTAGAACTGCAATGAAAGTGTCTGTTTTTTGTTTTTTGTTTTTGATTTAAATGGTTTCTAACAAGTACCTTCATAAAATGAAATCTTTGTTTAAGAAGCAGTATAAAAAAAACATTATATGGAGCCTGGATAACATCACTATTACAATCACTGCACACTATATATTTAATAGTATCTAAATTATTTATAATTCTAACTAACGTCTCCTAGCAGAATCCAATCAACATGAACTGCTCCTGTGAACCTGTCTCCTTAGTCAAAATTATCTATATAAGTTACTATGTTGTTTTGTTCCTGTAATACCAACCTATCTCTTAAAAGTGAGGACATAATCTGGATAATTTTAAAGCTGAATATACAGACAAGCAGTGAATGAAATGACTTGCAGTCAGCTCTTCCAGCTACTATCCTGCGTTTCCACAGGCAACTTTTTGTTCAGTGTGTACTTTTATTTTAGCCCAAATAGTGAAGGCTTTTATTTTCTTTTATTTTCTTAGAATTAGATAACATTTTATGGAAATGCCAGGTAGAAGGAATCTCTAAATGTGACTTTCTTTCCTCTGACTCAGGATAAAACTACCTAGATTAACCAGTATAAACATGGACCTACTCTTTTTTGACACCTCTGACAATGAAAAGTCCACAGCCTTCTTAGACTGAATGCCTCCATATCTTGGTGTTAGAAATTGCAATAGTTGCTCTGAGAACTATGCATACTTTACAATGGGAAGTAAGCACTTGCTTCAACTACGAAGCTTGCTTTCCTTGAAAATATTAACTTTTAACTAACCAAAGAACAATTAGTTCCATTTTCAAAAATACAACAGCAAGATTTTAGGAGAGTAAAAAACAATTAATAAGGTCAGCATATGTCCCTACCATTTCTTTTAAAAAGAATCTTCCTTACATTAGAAATGAGCAAACTATTACTAAAACCTGTAAAAGTAAACAACTTTTTTTTTTTAATGTCAAAATTTCAGTTACAGTAAATGCTCGTCCAGAATCATGTCCTGAAGTCTGAACTCAAGTTTCTAAATTGGAAAATCTGCCTTGTGAAAAGACATTCCAATAACAACTGACTTCTCCATGGGAGCAAGCCACTCTCATCAGTATCTTATACCAAATGACAGCTTTTTTGTCAACAACTAGGTTAACTATGAAAAATAATAAATAGTGAGCCTAATTATGTCATGCATCATTGCTCCTGATGATTTCATTCATTTACCGATGAAATGAACACATCTACCACTGTTGCTATAATTTACCACCGTTTTACTGAATATTTTCCCTGATGTATTTGTCTATAAAAGATCCATTTTTTTCCCCAACCTTCTTTCACAGATGGATATGGGCAGCAAACAGGAATAGAAATCAAAAGGCACAGAGAATTGTTGCTGCCTGGGAAATTATGCATTTTTACAGCAATGAAATATTCTAAAACTTTAGATAATTTTTAAATATTTGAACTATAGCACATATGGTATATACCAAATAAATTACTGAGTTATGGAATACAGAGATTTTATAAAAGATTCTAGATAAACTACATCACTTACAGCTTTTCTGCCATTCAAACTCACAGTCATAAATGCACATCAAAGAAAGATTTATCCCTTACTGGTAGAAAAGTAAAAATGTTTACTTAAAACATAAATACTACAGTTGATGGTCAAGTAACGCTTCTTAATGTTACCACTTCCCAAGACCTTTCTGCTGCTATGGGTAATTCACTACCGTGCACAATACAATATACTGACAATATTGTTACACAGAGCACCGTATACTTTAGTATAATACATTACATAATTCAAACTTTTAAAAAAGATTTTAGACTGGTGCATAGA
Organism: Cygnus atratus; assembly: GCF_013377495.2. Classification (NCBI taxonomy): domain Eukaryota; kingdom Metazoa; phylum Chordata; class Aves; order Anseriformes; family Anatidae; genus Cygnus; species Cygnus atratus. Next base: position 9,834,435 of record NC_066365.1, read on the forward strand.
CAGTGCAGCCTAACAGAATGAAGAAGGCTTCACAGAAGTGCAGAGCATTCTGTTGTGAATGTGGGGAAAGGGAATTATCTTTGAGACTATTCTGACTATACACGATTATAAAATATTTTGTATTTTCCGATGTATCCCATACATAATCTTTGCTGCAGTTGATCTTTTATTTTAAGGACGATTTTGTCATGCCATTTTTTAATCCTTTATCACTTCTCACTGTTTGTCCCTCTGAGTATACTTAAACACTGTCTTATTTCATCTCTTCTATGCCTTTCCTTTTTTCTATCATTCTGAAAGCTACTCTAGCTTCCTCCTAAGAACTTTTGTCACTTTGTTTAAACCAGTGTTGGAGGTCAAATCCCAAAGACAGCCTCAGCCTTTAAAACCACAAGTTAGCTTCATATCTCACATTTCATCTTTTTTTCTATCCAAGTGGGAAGTTCACTAGAAAAAGGATCTGAAGACGCAGACCTCCTGCCAGCTCATGTCCCTAAAGATATCGTCCACTTTCAGGTTTGTTTCTTTCCTAATCTCCACAACTAAGGCTCATGCATTTAATGCCAGTCATTGAGAATTAAACTACTCCACACATGATAACATTTTCCTTGGTGCCAATGATGCATTTTTATTATTTCTTTTTCCTATGCTTGTCTACACTTCTGCCAGCCCTCTCATTTCCCACAGTGCTCACCTGGAGACAATGGTCACCAATGTGCCTCTATTCCACCGAGCTCTCTGCAAGCAACGTGAGTAATAAATAGCAAGAAATTGTACGCTAGGATGTATGGCAAAGTATAATTCAGTATCACTTGCTATTGTTGTTTCCCTCATCCTGCCTGCATTTTCAGATCAATGCAGACGTGAAAATATATACCTCAATTTGATAGCTGTATCTTCCATGTTAAAATTCTCAAATGTATTTCATGCCACTAGGAAGTTACGCCTCATGCACTTTGATAAAAGGCTCTTTACTTTTCACCAAGTTGAAACAGGGAATTTCAAACTTTTGCCTTTTCAACCAATAGGGGCTTTTTTAGAAACATGATTTTGTGAATACCTGCTGGCCTATTCATTGTCAAACCGGCCAAATCTCATTTAGTTTCTGGTGGCTTAACATTCATATGAATAATTCATTAATAGCCGCTGCAACTAAAATGATATTACGAGAATATCTGCTGTATCCTAGCTGCCTTTCAATAAAACTGAACAGCTGAAAATGAGGAGGATAAACTAAAATCAACAAAATGGATATCCAGCTAAATTTGTACTTGGAAAATTGTTCATTCAAGACACTCTCAATTTGTTTGGAGTTATTATGCTGACCTTTCATTGAGCTACATTTCAGAACTCAGAATATGTTTCAGAAATTCACCAGCAAGTTGCTTGCACTTAAAAGTAGCTTGTCAAACACAAAATTCAAACTTTCATTGCACGTGGGGAACCAGTCCAAGCCAGAGACAACTGACAATCAATAAGACAAAATAAAACTTTTCTAGAAGTGTTGAAAGAAAGATGCTAACCCAAGTCAGACCAGAGCATTGAATCAAATGTCCACAGGCACTACTATAGTTCCCTTCAGAATAAAGAGCAAAGAATTGTTTCTTATTCCTATTTATGCAAAGACAATTCCCATTATCTTCAGAGTAGCCAGAGTATCTTCGCAGTTGGGGTTAGAAGGGACCTTAAAGATCATCTAGTTCCAACCCTCCTGCCATGGGCAGGGACACCTCCCACCAGACCAGGTTGCCCAAAGCCCCATCAAAACTGGCCTTGAACACCTCCAGGGATGGGGCATCCACAATTTCTCTGGGCAGCCTGTGCCAGGGCTTCACCACCCTCAGAGTCAAGAATTTCTTCTGTATGTTTAATCTAAATCTACCCTTTTTGTAGTTTAAAACCATTACCCCTTGTCCTGTCACTACACTCTCTGACAAAGAGTCTTTCCCTAGTCCAGTGTTTTAGATGTGAAGATACATAACCAATAATTATTAAATTTATCAAGGGTAAGGGATTAGTAGATGGATGCAGATGATGGGAATTGTTTTTGAAGACTTTTTGAAGGACTGCTTTGGGAAAATTAATCACAATCATTTTAATTTTTTTTTTTAGAATGCAGAATGTTTCATATCATAATATGAAATATTCTTCTTTACTGAAAGGGTTGTACGGCATTGGAATAGGCTGCTCAGGGAAGTGCGTGAGACACCATCCCTGGAGGTCTTCAAGAAATGTGTAGATTTAGAACTTAGTGGCATGGTTTAGTGGTGGACTTCAGTACTAGGTTAGGTTGGACTAGTTGATCTTAGAGGTCTTTTCCAACCTGAATGATTCTATGGTAAGTACAATGTAGTATAACCCACATGCTGCAATTTGCTATCTCAAATTTTTAGAACTGGTCTTTTTCAACATGAAGGCATAACAAAATGAAAATGGAAGAGGGGGATGGCTGCTATCCAGAAAGACATGAGAGGCTAGAAGGGTTAACAGAACAAATTAACAGATTTATGTTAACTTCTCAAATCACAGTGAAAAGAAATCTATTCATATTCAAAGGTATTATTATTTTATTTTCACATAAGCTTTCCTGTTTTTCCAGATCAAGATCATACTGTTAGAAACTGGCAGAGTTAATAATAATATTTAATAACTTACTGTTACTAATAAATTACTTACTTTTAACAGAAATGTATAGACTTAATTGAAGAACTCAGAGAAAGATGGAAAAGGAAGGATGGTAAAAAAATTATCACTAAAATAAAATTGATGGGTGAAATCCCTCCTATACACATATCAAAAGCCTTACATTTTTCATCACGTGTTAAATATAAATCCCCATGTTAGTCCTACACAGCACATATAAACATGGAAGAACAATGTACTTCCATCTATTACTACGGTCTTGTTTTATATAAAACAGTTCTGTAGATTTCAAAGACACTAAATTTTGACCAGACAAGTATAAGTTGAAATAACAAAATTAAAGGCCATATCTTAACAGCAATTTTCCTTTGATAACTGCTGTAAAATAAATAGGTCTAAATGAAATTCTAGTTGGTGTCTTTGATGACCAAGTTTTTGTAAGATCAAATTGAATACCAACAAATAGAGGGACTAAAAATCTAGTTTTTGAAGTAGAGAAAACAAGCATTAATACACTGTTTGCATGATTTTGCTTCATTTTCACAGTGTTATGTCATCTCAGCCACGACTTCACTCAAATCCAAATATTATATCTATTTCTTCATTCTGTTCCAGAAAAAATAACAGAATTGCCCCATTGCAATAAGCTACTTGAATGAAGATGGGAACCAAGCTAAAATTAGTAACAAGCAAAGGCCATATAACTTCATTCCAAAGCAACAGATATGTTTGAAGTAATGATATGCTAATAACAGGTACATTTTAATTCTCAGATCAAACTACAATTTAGAAACCAGCATATCTTCATGAATAACCCGTACTCATGCATAGTAAGAGAAACTGCTACAGGGTAAGCACCCTATATAATGCTCCGTCACCCACGGGAGCAGTAGCAACATCTATGAACATCCAAAGACTGGATAAGGTTAGAAATAATAATCACTTTGCAATTCTGGCATCTGCACTGTCCAACTTTTCAGGCTTTCAGTTAGCAGCCTGATTTGCTGTCAGTGTGTGCCTGGCTGCTTCTCTCTCTCTGCCATTAGAGTTTGTGGATAAGGGAGAAACAGTATTTTATCCTCCTGATTTCTGGCATTTGGGTGAAAGTACTCAAGTTAACATCAATCAAGGGAAGTGCTGGGGAAAAATACCATTTCTGGCTAACGAATTTGAGTAAATATTTACTTTCTCCCTCAATTCACCCAGTTTACAAAATCCTTGTCTCTCATCTTTGCTGAGTAAAATTAAATGAACCTCAGTTTGTAATGTGGTTCTCAGATGATTTTGTCTATGTTGCACTGAACAACCACACAAAGCTCTACTATTTAAGAGAATAAATGAATGCTTATATTACGAAGCCAACATGAATCATTCTCATCTTCGTCATATATTGCTTTCAGTGCACATTCTACATAAAATGAGTCAGTTTTCAAAATGGTAAATTAGTGGATTTCAGCAAAGCACAATTCAGAGTAATTGTGTTTTTCACTAGTTGTGCTTTAAAACTGTCAACAAAACCAAAACAGGAGTATGCTCACGTCACATGAGGATTGCAGCCAGAAGAGGAGCCTGAACTGACATATGATGTGCGCTGAACATTAAATGCAATTGTTTTTATTATTAACATGGAATCCTATCAGCATAACTAGTGCCTTTTTTTTGTATGTTTGCAAGTTGTTAAATATTCATACTATAATGACTTGAAAGAAGAATATTCTCTAGCATGCTAACTAAAATGATAACTGGGTATGAAGTCAGAGGAATAGAGTAAGGGAAGGAGAAGAAATAAGAAAAAAAAGTCAAAGACACCAATCTATTTTTGCTAGACAACATCCACAGAACATTTTTGCCAACACACAATTATACTGAATCAATTAAAATGCATACCAGGCAGAACATAAAGATCAGCCACTGTCATCATGATGCTATTTTGATGACCATGCAATTAATGAAGTATGAAAGAACCCTACTGCTTTGTCTTCTCCTGTTAATTCATCCTTCTTATTTAGTTGTGAGTTTTGTGCGTGTGTGTGGTTTTTTGTTTTGTTTCATGTTGTTTTGTAGACACTATGGCAGGACATCTGCTAGCATACTAAGAGATGGAACAGACTGGGCACCCTGACAGATAATGGCTTCTAAATACACAAGAAATAATTGAAGGGGTATGAAACTTCTCTGTCTGTGGTGCTGACACTCACTCTAGTGTTTCCACCTTCCATCCCTGACAGAGACTTTTCCTTTATCACAGAACATCAGCAATGGGATCCACTCTTACCTTTTTCTTTATAAGCAAACATTCAGGCCCTCAAACACAAAACCCGCAGTGAAAAACATGAATAGCAGAGATAGGGAAGTAGCTCAATATAATAATATAGCACGGATCTGCAGCCCTGGGTCAACTTTCACACAGTCATGGAGAGGTTGAGGTAGAAAGGTCATCCAGTCCAACCCTCTTGTTTGGGCTGAGCAACTTAGAGCTGGTTGCCCAGGACCATGTCCAGATGGCTTCTGAATACCTCCAGAGATGGAGATTCCACAACCTCTGCGGACAACCTGTGCCTGTGTTCTGTCACCCACACAGTAAAGTGCTTCCTGATGTACAGAGGTAACCTCCTCTGTTTCTGCTTGTGCCCACTGCCTTTTGTCCTGTCACTAGGCACCACTGAAAAGCCTTACTCTATCCTCTTTGCACCCTCCCACCACCAGATATTTATCAATGTATGCATACACCTCAAGAGATACTGCGTTTTTTTTTCTATTTTGTGTTTTTTTTTTTTTTTCTTTTCTGGGGGGTGAGGGCTGGTGGGTGGGGAGAAGGCATTGCTCCAAAGAAGCTTATACATCTCACATATATTTATTTTTCTTTCATTTTTTTTCCCCTCTAACAAGCAATTGAGCAGCCAAAGCTTATGACAGGGAATAAACTGGCCTCATTTCAACAAATACCTTCCTGTCCTGGTAGACAATGTCTGTTCAGTTTTAAACCAACAGTAGCTGCTTAATGCAAAGTGTCCACAAAGGAGACACCTGGCTGAAGGAACCAAGAGGGAGCAGCAGGTATTTTACTGAACTAACATCACTCCCCCTAAACTGATCTTGAATATTTTTCTGAGTGCAGTAATTTGTGTCAGGCTGTACTCATTTTGGGAAGGTAATTGGAAGGCAGCTATATCTTATGAATCATTTAGAGTTTCAGCTAGGTAACTTTAGCTAACAGGACATTTGAAGTTACCTTTATCAGTTCATATGGTTGTGTTATCTAATTTAGTATGTGCCTGTGGAAGAAACAGGTTTTAATGTGTTTGATTCATGTTCTGAAATGAACTTTACTATAATTTTATTTCATGGAAATTGCTCCTTTACTCTGGTACTGACAAGCAGAATTTAGACACTTAACATTGACTAAGTTCGTGGTAATATGATATAGTTAATAAAAATCCTTTCCAATTACCCTTAGTCAAGAAGATGAGGCAAGATGGAGAAAAAACATTCCTCCAAGTGCAAAATGATGAGGATCTCTGCTTACCAGCACGGTCACCACACGCAGAACCACTCCTCGCATGTTATTCTCCAACTTTCTGTCAGTTAGCGACCCATTCAGACCAGTGACAGGATTCCAGCAGCCAAGCTGAAAGAGAAAGAAGAATTTGTTTCTGCATTGCCCATAAAATCACTTCTCTTAGGCAGCTTTAAGCAAGAACATACGAAATAAACACAACACCTTCTGGAATTGATGGGACAGAAAGTCAGAGAAGAGTTTGTGGACAGATTCTTCTTTAAATTGTAAATGAAGCAATTAGGGATATTTGTGCTTTTAAATACCAGAGCGTAATGGATGACAGCATCCAGGGTTGGAATATGTATTGCCTTAGAAGAGCTCAGGGAGGACTTCTGTATTAATGAAAAAGATTTGAAAAGTAGTATGGCTGTAAAAGTACTTCTACCTGACTTCCAGTGATACACTAATTGGAGAAATAATAGCTACCATAATTTCAGTATGCTGTCTGCTCCAGCCCATCGTTCCTAGTGGAACTCTGATGAAAGGAATTAACTAGTTTTAATTAAAACATATACTACTCATTGATAATGAAACAGCAGTGATTTTTAGCGAGGTTAAAAATCCCATTTAAAAATGACTGAGAAAAGACACGTAGGCACACCGAAGTATTTAGAAAGGACTGCAATAGATGGTGCAGAGAAAGGAATTCAGCTATGAGATGTTTTGCATTGGTGCTACCGTATTTGTTGGGCTGTTATGGACAGAAGCTTTTGCTCTGGGATTTCTCTAAGACTAACTGCCTTTTAATCTGAGTTTAGTAGATAGTGACCTGTAATTTAGTTCCTCTGAAAATATAACTATCCTACATTCTTACATGATGATAGATGATTATCTAAGGTACAGAGAAATAGACCCTTGGCAACATGTACAAGCATTACTGGTTTCATTTTTGGAATTAATTGCAAAATTCATCTGGCCTGTAAAAATACCGGTGTTAAATCCAAAAAACAACAGAAGGACAATGACTGACTTCACAGGACTTTGGAGCCAGCTCTGCTTTCTCAGTACCTCCTCCACAGCATGCCTAGCTGTTAACAGCAACACCAATGAACTGCTGACAGGTTCCAGAACCTCATCCCTCCTCTGGCAAAGGTGTCCAACAGTTTGAGCTGAAAAACCTAACTGCTGAAGTGTGTTACATTAATAGGGCTGTGAAACACAGTGAATGAATTTGAAGCGTGTGCACCATACACTGTATGAGATAAACCACTTCTATCCTACAAAGCAAAGCATTTGATAGTCTACATTTTCTGTATTAGAAATATTGAAAACAGCACTAAGTTAAGAATAAAAGTACACTAAATTAATTCAGTGATTGTCATTCTCAGTCGCATAAAGAAACTAATTAGAACTTGGATCCAATTAGCATATCCAAATGTGTTGAAAGCCTAATTACCACGGATACTGTACTGCTTTTGCCAGATTTAAAACCCTATGAAGTTTCTGAAGAGCCTTTGTATCCTTTTGAGGGTAAAGTCCATTTTTAATTATGTACATTATTGTGTACATATTTATATAATTAACTTTTTAGCCCAAGCCATTCTACATTTTTAACGGAAAACAGCACAACATTACTGATTGCTACAAATTTAGCATAGCACTAATTTTCCTTTAAAAAGCCACATTTTATTTTCAATTATTGTTCATTTAATTTTCAGTTCAATTGTTCCTTTATGCAGCACAGTCATGGTGAAGACAAATGTGCAGTGCCTTGCCAATAAAGTTGAAATTGATTTTGAGTGCGAGCTGCTTACTGTTATTAGGCGAAAACGAATCAACATTTATTGATGACAATTTGAGCATGTCAATGCAGCAAAAGCAAACGTAGCTATTGCTGAAACAGCAAGGGGGATGGTATGAAGCTTCCTCTTCAGCTCTACCTCTTGCTTAACTGCTTTTGCAAAACATCCGCTGCTTCTGCATTTGCTTTTCTTTTTCTTTTGTTCTGCCTCTGATAGTTGAAATGAGAGACTAGATCAGGCAGTAACAGAATCTCACGTTAATTCTGGTTGATTTATTTAGAACAATACATGTGATTACTGAGCACTGTACCTGTCTTCTTTGTACCATGTGAATTTTGTCATTTATAGTGCTTTTTACTTCAGATGAAATTTCTTCCATTTATTTTAATGACAGTGATCACTCTGCTACATTCAGATACAAAATTATGAAGATGTAAAAGTTGTTAATATTCTGTTTCCTTTACTATCCAATGTACAGTCTCCTCTGATCATCCACTTCCCAGCTTGTTAGCCCCTCTACCCTCATTCCTAGCATGGGTTTGTCTCTCCTCTTTCACTAGCAGAGACGAGAATTGACCTCCCTTTACAAAGGTGCTTCTTTATTAGAAATTTTTGCCTATATGAAATATGCATTATGGAAGACCTGTAACTTGAAATCAATATTAAAATAGACAAAAATCTATTTTATGCATATTTCCACTTTCCAGGCAATGATTTATACAGAATTTGGAACACTAAAATCTATAATGCCTCTAGGACAGAGCTTATAGGCAGATTTTTTCCCCTATTTTTTCCCAGATTTTTTCCACAATCAACCCCACAATATAAATATTCCACATGAAACCAGTGAACTCTGCTGGCAGTGTAACATATAATTAAAACTCTGTCAGTTAATTGAGAAAAATACAGTGGTCTGGTGTGATCATAGTTGAGGACAATCACACACAATCATAGTATCATAGAATGATAGAATGGTTTGGGTTGGAAAGAACCATAAAGATCAGCTAGTTCCAACCCCCTGCCATGAGCAGGGACGCCTTCCACTAGACCAGGTTGCCCAAAGCCCCATCAAAACTGGCCTTGAATACTTCCAGGGATGGGGCATCCACAGCTTCTCTGGGCAGCCTGTGCCGGTGCCTCACCACCCTCAAAAATGTTCTTCCTTTTATCTAATACAAATCTACCTTCTTTTAGTTAACAGCCATTACCCCTTGTCCTATCACTACATTTCCTGACAGAGACTCTCTCCTCAGCTCTCCTGTAGGCCCTTTTTAAGTATTGGAAAACCACTATCAAGTCTCCTCAGAGCCTTCTCTTCTCCAGGCTGAACAGCCCCAACTCTCTCGGCCTGCCTTTGTAGGAGAAGTGATCCAGTCCCAGTCCCTTGATCATCTTTGTGGCCCTCCTCTGGACTCGTTCTAGTACTTCCATGTCCTTACTGTGCTGGGGGCCCAGGAGCTGAACACAGTGCTTCAGGTGGGGTCTCACAAGAGCAGAGTAGAGGGGGAGAATCACCTCCCTCGCCCTGGTGGCCACACGGCTTTTGATGCAGCCCAGGATATGGTTGGCTTTCTAAGCTGCAAGCGCACATTGCCAGCTCATGTTGAGATTCTCATCTACTAACAGCCCCAGAGCTGCTCTCAATCCATTCTCCACTGTCCTGGTTTCAGGTAGGACAGAGTTAATTTTCCTCCTAGTAGCTGGCAGGGTGCTATGTTTTGGATTAGGATGAGAAGAGCGCTGATAACATGCTGATGTTTTAATTGTTGTAGAGCAGTGCTTACACCAAGCCAAGGACTTTTCAGCTTCTCGCTCTGTCCTGCTAGCGAGCAGGCTAGGGGTGCAGCAGGAGCTGGGAGGGGACAGACCCAGGACAGCTGACCCAAACTGGCCAAAGGGGTATTCCATACCATCTGACGTCATGCTGAACAATATATAGGGGTGGCTAGCCGGGGTGGGGGGCCAGCTGCTCGGGGATAGGCTGGGCATCGGTCAACGGGTGGTGAGCAATTGCATTGTGCATCACTTATTTCGTACACATTATTACTATTAATACTATTATTATTATTATTATTGTTATTATTTGTTTTGGTTGTCATTCAGATACGGTCAGCAATTAAAAGTTTTGGGGGACACTCTGTTACCTGGGTAGAGTCCCATTAGCTCGACCCCATAGCCATCACCCAATAGTCGGTCAAAAACATCTGCAAAAAGTCTGATGGCCTTGGGTAAGCCAATGGCCTTTGTAATCCTCGGCTTAATTAAAGAAACGAGGACTTCATACAAAATTTCCTAATACAATTGGTTAGTTGGAAAGCTTTCTGTTTAACTTCTTAACTGAAGCTTATGTAATACTCAGTAAATAAGTTGTTAAAATCAATAGAAAATACTATGTTCAACAAATTGTATAATGTATAGCAGCACTTGTTCCTCCTGCATTCTATGTAAGGAAACCTATATAGTTCTGTGCATTTATTATTTTGTACAGTATGTTTTATTGCTTTAATTTGCCTCTGGACTAGAAGGAATGGACTCACTCTGCTGTTTTCAAGCTATGTTAGGAGAATGTGAGCACACAAGTTTAGTTTTAAATCTAGTGGCTTAAGGATCATAATTGTAGCACTTGAAGTAGTCTATTTGTTTTATTAACTGATCATAGACAGAAATGCAAATGATCTAAGTAAGGATTTCTTTCTTCAAAGCCAAAGCACACGATCAAATAACACAGCACACAGTTAATAAAATGTTTCACTTCGGAGGCTGCCCAAATTTCTTTTCTTAGTGAATAGAAATAAAGAAGCTAATGGAAAACTACCTGCTGGTAACGTGCTGTTTGTTTCCCTTCCAGCTCTCGACTCAACATTTTCTCAAGGCCTCGTGCACCCAGATTGGTGCCAGAAGTTATAATTGGATGTTTTAGACCATTGACAAATGTTGAATATAGGGGGAAAAAAGCATAGACTACATAGCTGTTCTCATACCATGTGCTCCACTCATGAAGCACAGCTTCGTGCTTAGGCCAAGTTTCCAGAGGAACTCTAATGGTGTGATTTTTTGGAAAGTATAGTAAATCACCACATCTCAAAGATAATAAACCATTTCCGCAAGCCAGTGGTGTCATTCTAATGGTCCCTCACTCCGCTCCCCCGCCCCCTTCATCTCTTGCTTACTTTCTTTATTACTACTTTTCCTTTCATTTGAAATTTGGTGGTTTTAATCTATCATTTGCCATTTCTAAGTGTCTTCTCTTTTATCTTTATAAAACCCTTTTTTTTTTTTTTCCCTTCACGAGTCCTCTCCGTGAACCCAGTACTCTCTCAGCAGCTCCCTAACCTGGGGTTATTTTGCTCTTTCCCATATTGCAATGACTCCTGCCATTTCCCTGTGTACTTCCAGCACACTTTCTTTCCTCTTTGCTTTTCTTTCCCTTGATCTTCCCTGCTGTTTCCTGTGCCTTTTCCCATCTTGCTCTTTTTTGGTTGGTAAAGGGACCTAGGTTTTGTCTTGCTTTCACTTCATCCAGTTTTGATTCATCTTTCCAATCACCTTGGGTCCCTTCTTCTTTCTCTTTAGCCTTTGATTCTCCTTTTCTCTCAGATACTCCTCACTCTCAGGAAACTTCCCCTCACCTCCTGTTCCTCCTTTTGTGTTATGAGGGAGATAGGACAAAATACATTGCTGTATGGTCCCGCTTCTCTTGCTTTCACCTTTCATATATATATATATATATTTTTTTTTTTTCACTCCTGTCCCCTGAAAACCTTAACACGTCTTTTCCTTGAAGACCAAAACAAGGATATTAATGAAACAGACAGTGATATCTTTCCCACTGCCTCCAAATTTAAAGCCAAACAGTCTGTATAGCCTGTTCTTTGACCCAGACATTGTCCCTTTACCATTTGGTGACTCCACCATGGATAGCTGCCCCGGGAAACTCCCCTGGAAATTCTGGTAGTGCCCAGGGATTGCTGTGGCACCAAGCATTCACAGGGAAAGCACCAGTCCTTCTTCCATAGTCCTATGCCACAGCCCATACACGGTGAAAGCACGCGCTTGCAGGCTACTGGTATGTTCTAGCATTTCCTGAATGGTAAAATAACCTTTATAAGGAGGCAGTTTTTGTTTGCTCATTGCTGAAAATTGAGGTAGAAATGTAACGGCTGGCACCACCAAGTTGCTAGATGCTGGAGTTTTGGTCTACAGATACAGGGAGGCCAGCAACCACACAAGAACAGTCGCTTTTCAGACATTATCCTGTGAACTGACTTGGTCATGTATCACCCAGCCTACACAGTGAACAGCAGCAAGTTTGGAAGGAAAAAAGAAGCTTCACTGAAGAGAGATATTAGTCATTAAGTCTGATATCGACTTTTACATATTTTTTTACTATGTATTTTACTGTGTAGAAACAACGCTATCACCTCATTATAGTTTATCAGGTAAGAAAAATAAAATAACTTAAAACGACATTAATTGAATCTCCCTCCTCCAAAGAAGAGAAAGCAATGATCTTCCCCCAACACACACAGACACTTCTTTTTCTCTTCAGGAGGCAAATCCTCCTTTAGACTATCAAACTTTTCATATTTCCAGAGTAAAATTCATGAATATCGCTTTCATTTTACATGGCCAGTTTACTCACTGATGTCTGCATTATTCCAGGGAAACTGATAATATCAAGTAAGCTAAGATTTGTGGCCAGGTTAAATACACTCACTCTGGTTTTTAATTGCAAATCACTAGTTCCCTTCTCACTAGGCATTCTAACAGTTTATGAGGAAGTCTTTTATCTAAATCATGCAAGTTCTAAAATAAAGAAAGAAATAAATTATAATTGAACTTTGTCCATCCAATGCTGGGGCATCACTGAATCTTTATGAAATCAAAGAGGAAAGTACTCAGACACAGGTACAGCTGCAGCTCCTATTAGACCATGATATATAGGATTTTTGTACCATTGTAAAGCCTTTGATCAAACCCGATCAGCAGCAAACAATGAAAAATACTATTTTCCACTGAACTGTATGAATCTCCCTCTCTACAGGTAACAGCAAAATATGCACTGCACATTTCAGCTTCTCATCAATTCCCTGGGAGTTTAAGAACATTCAATGGACTCTCAGCTTTTCCTTCAGCTTAATAAGGTGCTTTCTGGGGATTTGATTTTTCAGAAAGCGTTTGACAAAGTGGAATGTATTTGCACTGTTGCAGGGCTCAAAAATTCTGTGGGCAGAGCTCCATAAATAAATCAAAATTGCAATAGCATAGGACAAACCCAGCACTATTCTACTTAGAGCGAAATAGTTTACGGAACAGGATTCTGAACAAATCCAGTCCAATAAACCACAGAAGTGAATCCCTCAGAACGGAGCAAGTTGGCCAGGTGTGAACACCCTGCTTCTGCAGCAGCCTGCTGCCAGCACTGAGTGACTTCGGTACCTCCACTCTACCTTGCGTTCGGCTCAGCAAGCAGGCATGCCGAGAAGCACCTAGATTTTTTTTTTTTTCTCCCCACAATGAAAATCTCCCTTTGAATGTAACTACAGAATTAGCAGTCTGGGAGTCAGTTCTGGAAGTAAATCTACATGGTGAATTGTGCATTAGCTTCATCACTTCAAGCTGTGAGGAAAAAGAAAGGCTGTTGTCTAGCTCCAGCCCCGGAGCAGAATAACCACAGTAGTACAGGCCTGTGTACTAAAGAAATCGGTGCTTGTATTAAAGAAGGCTGACAAGGAATTATGTGCTTAGGTATGCAGAGGGCCCAGTGAGGGTACAGAACATCTGGACTAATCTCAGTGGCGTCTCCTTAGCTGTATTTTTGAAGTATAAGTGGAATTATCACACCACTGCTTGCACAATGAACTCTGTATCTGGTTATCTTTTCATATGAGGCAAAATGTTATGAATTATATAGATATATATTTTCAGGTATACCATATAGAATTCTTCCATTTACATTGGGAAAAGGATTTTAAATGAAGCAATACTCCATCAATACTTAGACAAAACTGTGTATGTATATATATATATATATATATATATATAAAACAATCAAATGCTCACTGGGCAGTATGGCTACAGTGATTTCCTGATGCATAAAAAAGAAGAGTTGCATTCACAGGACTTGGGACTTGGTAAAATGTGGGAAGTATTCCTAGGATGCACATACTATGCAAATATATTGTCTGAAATCCTTTGAGAGAGAACAACCTCATGTTTAAACATGCACTTATAATGGTTGGAATTGCTACACAACTCTTTGGCATGAGATACAGAGTAAATAAGACACAAAAAAAAAATCACTCCTGCCTTACTCAATACAACGATGTACTGGCATGAAAACACTCCTTTCAAACCAGATAAAAAGCCAAAAAAAAGACACGTGAAAAGATACTACTTTTATCCCAGCCAGTACAGCTAGGCCCCTGTCTCCTCAGACACATTCACCTCTCATTACCAATGTGAGAGACAAAAGAATTATTATGGAAGTAGTGTGAGAACATGCACCACTGTCCAGGACAGATGATATAGTTTTTTTGAAGCATATGTGCACCCGTCTAGAAGCTTTTCAAACTTATGCCACATCAAAGTAGCTTGTGCTCTCTGTTGTTCAGCACAGAAGAATTTGCCAACTCCTTCTTAAATGTAGCACAAAGAAGGATGTGATGAGGGCATCTCCTATTCTTACATGACAGTGCAATATGCTTCCCAGGCACAGGGACTATGAAACACCTGCTCACAAACCATCAACAGTGACCAAATAAAATCTATCTATAAATTATTTTTGCAGATAGAGAACAAGAAATTCACGTGAAATTTCAGCCACTTTAACTTATTTCTATTTTACATGCATGTATCAAAGCATGCCTGGAAATGTCTGAAGAATGGAGACCTTTGGTGAAAACGGGAAACAAAAATAAGCTGTCAGTTGAAAATTGCCTTCAAGTTTATCACTACAGAGAAGCTAACATGACATTGCAGTAAGCATAGCACTAGATGATAAACCACTTTCTGTTGATTCTATAGGTTCCTGTGATGCTTAAATGGCAAATGCAGAGATTGAAACAATCTTTGCTTACACATAGATCAATACTCTGTTCCTAAAATCCAGGATTTATTTTCAATGTTGTCAGATAAAAAGAGGCTTGCTAAGGTGGATATGTCACTGACTTACTAGCTTGATGCTGGCTAGTAAATCAAAGCAACATTTTGTCACTGATATGTTAGAAAATATTATTCCAGTATAACCCATGCTCACAGTCTGTATGGCTAGAGTGTCACCAATTTTCAGTGCATTAAGGACTAGATATTACAAATGATGTATTGGATCATATTTTTTTGAGAAGTTGGTAGTAAAGCAAATACAGTTGTGGGGTGTTTTTTCTACTCCCTCAGCACAGAGCATCTTTGTTAGCAATCAGAGATGATCGCAAAGGAACCAATAAACTTAGCACAGCATTGACCAAATAGAGCACCTGTTACAAGCAACAGCTTGGACCATGTAAATGCATTGGGTGGATAAAGCCCACAGCAAACAGACATTTTCTTCTCTACTCTCTAAAGGAAGTATCACCTCCTTCTGCAGGCTGGTTTTGGACCATGAGATGTGGGGAAGTGGAGAACAGAAAGGCCAAGTGTGAATTTGAGGAAATGGTTGTGGTACCTGGATTATGAAAGGGGACATCGTCCTGCTACATGCAAACACAATGAGAGCAGATGTGTTCAGCTAGAGTCCTAAAGATCAGGCAGGAGCCAGGAGCACTGAGCACTGGAAAACCTTTCAGGAAATAGTTAATGGTCTATCTCATACCAGGGTTCTATCCCTCTATATGGTCCAGATAATCCTTTTGAAGATTTTCTTTTCCAGATGATCTCAGCTCCACACCCACAGGCCTTTACAGCATCAATAAACCACTACTGAAATTATTTTTGTACTCACTTCTTTTCTAAAGTCCCTGACAGAACTGTTACAGTGATAACCAAATGTTGAACTGATAAGGATCAAAAGCAATTTCCTCTCTAACTACCAGCACTCACCTTCAGCACAGAAAATGTATTTAGCTTCTTTCCTTTCACATACCACAGGACATAATTACATAGAAGAAAGGTTGTGTCCAAGTAAGACCTGTGCTCCTACAGCCTTCTGAAGATACCCTCAATGATCTCAGAGACATATGACCATCAGAAAAACTGTAATTTTGATTGCATAGTCTTTCTTACTGATGGTGATGCTGTTCAGCATTCACAGCTGAGTGGTGAACTGTAAAAATCCTGTCAAAAATATTTACATTACACTTTCATGCATTACTTAACACGTGGTATTTAAGGCAAGTTTGGAACTCACTGTATTCGCTGGTAATCAGTACTTTGCAAACTAATAGCCAGATCCTAACTAGATCTGCTGGTGGCAAGTTCAGTGGATTCACATAAAGGAGTGGGTACTTCTATATTAGAGAAAGAGGCAATGACTGAGCATGAATCTCATATGCTGAGAGAGCAGGAAAAAAGTATTGCCTAGTGAAGAAGGGTTCAGATACAATTTTGTAAAAATGTCAAGTATTTCTACATGGCTATTATTTACTACTGAAAAATTAAAAACAAACCAAAACATTAAAATAGCATTACTGAGGCAGACTATTAATCTTACTCAGACACCTAAAAAAGCTAATCTGGTAATTAGACACAAAGTTTCTAAGAAGTCTTTGAGAAGTGCTTGCAAAAAAACTTGTTCTGCTTTATCTTTCAGTTGAACCAAAGAGGAAGGTTACAGAATTTTGGATAGGAAAAACCTGAGTTTTGCCTATCAAGACAAAACATTTTTAGTAGATTCCTCTGGAGAACCTGAATGGCCTGCAGTGTAATTTTACACACTCATTGCTTTATACAATGCAAGTATTTGCTCTTATTACAGTGAATAATCTTGACAGAACAATCTACATATCATAAACATTTAAATGGCAAGTGATATGTAGTTAAATATTTGAAGGCTTAAATAAAGAATCCTTGTGGAAAATAATAAAATATTAGCTTGAAGGATGAAGGCCTCTAATAAGCCCTCTCTAGAATAGTTGAATCAGTAAAATACATTTTTATTACAAATGAAAATCACTGCCCTAATGACACTGAAAGTTGCCACAAAAATAAATTAACACTGTATCTTAGTAATTAAAACTACAGAAACACATTAAAAATCTAACTTGAAAGAGATGAGAATTTTATTTTCTAGTAGACTGTATTCCCATAATAGATTCTGTTTAGCATACAAAATGCTGAGATTGTGCAAAGAACCTGAGAACTTTAAACAATTGATATTTTTTTTAGTTACTGTAACATTGCAAAGCTCCTTCTAAAAACATATTGTGGCATATACACCAGTGATTAGTTAACCAGATGAGTAGCTCTATACCGTGCTCATCACTACTGTGTTTCTAGGATTTAATTTCAAGGGATAATACCAATTTTTAAAAAAATCTTTCCATTTGAAAAGACCTATTACTTTTAAGAAGGGAGAAATGCTTATTTTTAATTACATTAACAAATCAATAATTGGGCTTAAATTATCTTCTTCAACGTATTACAACTATGATATTTGCCCAGATGACTTGCTGCTTCCCATTTTCAGCTGCACCCACTTGATATGACTGTAAGCAAACAGAGGTAGGAACTGTGGTATAAGGTAGGAAACTTATATGTTAGTAGAGCAACCTGTGTAATGGAGCTTTTTACTGTAATCATGATCATCATTAGAGATATAACTAAAATTAAGCACTTTGTCCTCATTTTTCCCCAAGTTTCAACTACCCCCTGTTCGTGTTACCTGCCTGATAGCTACGGGGCTGTTTCCCCTGTATAATCAGTTACCTGAGGGGTCGGCAATGTTCAAGAATGCTCTAACTCTCTGCATATCTATCCACGAATATGTCAGATAATAGCCTTTTGCTCTGCTGATGTGAGTGAGTATGCTAAACTCCTTCCCAAGAGAAGAGAGAAATTACTTCAGCTGGAAAGGAAAAATAATATTATCCCTTCAAATGCTAAATACAGCTCAGGAACATAATCCTGGAGGCCTGTTTTTCAACAGCCTGTGGGTACACTGCATTATCTTCCAATGCACACTCAAATGTTTTCACTGGGGATGCTAATTATCTTCCAGTCTGTAGGCCCTTGGGTTAACAGCCACACTAAAGAAGGTACAAATATTTTCAGGGCAAAGAGTGCTTGCTTGAAAGATGGCTCTTGTCTGTCTGGACTACGCTTGTCTGAGTGTTCACCTCTGTTATAATTGTTTCAAAGAGAATGTTACTGGTTTTGATAAATGTAGAAAGAAGAAATTATTACTATTGTTTGATACCACAGCACAAGCTTTCGCTACTTTATTATTATTGCTATTAATAATAATTTTTTTCTTAGCATTACAGTATTTTAAAATTTCACTGTCAAACTAATTTCCATCTTTACTATCCTTGGTAATATGCTGTAATCCCACTACTTCAGCCTGAAGCAAAAAAAGAAGTCAAACGAGCCTATTTGGTGTGGCATCTATTCATTGTCTAAAGAACAGATGAAGGCTATTAGGCCATCAGTATTAGTTCTGATTTAAACACTTTACTCTAGATACTTTCATTAACTGTGTTGACACTAGTTATATATTATTAATTTTACCTGCACTTCATTGCATTCCCAAAATACAATCACATTTTGCAAATGTGAAGCTGAACATAAGACACTCATGGCTAGATTCTTGGCTGATGTAACTTGGGAGTGTTTTAATGAAAACAAGCCTCATTAGTCTACCTGGGGATCCAACCCTATCTCTACACCTGCAAACACAACTATATTTCTTCCTAGAATAGGTCTTGAATATGTCTGTCTCCATTTTTAGCACAACACCTGGGGTTTATGCTCAGCAATCTTTTCATTGCTTTAAAACACTCATTAAATGAGAATTTGTACTGCTACTGGAAAGGTAAAATGCTTCTACACAAGATGCACTAAACCTAAGTGAATAATTCATCTATTTTTCATATACAAATTTATTCATGAAATAATATCCTCTAATAGCTGCTGTTACAGAGATTACAAGCAGTTTCTCCAGAGCATTCAATAACCAGAAAACTTCACTGATTTATTTGTCTGGACACATTGTACTTACAGAACATCTTTGTCTCATGACTGGGCTTATCACGTTTCTGGCATGAACATCTGCAATTATCAATTCAATACTTACCCACTTTAGAAACTGAGAAAATACAGTCTACATAATTCCTAAAGGAAGTATTAATAGTAACACTGTGTAAGCATTACACAGTACATGATGGTCCTACTCTCAGTAAATGTCATTCTGAGCTTTTAAAATATTTAAAGTTCTTGAACAATCAAAACTGACTAAGTCCTTAGGCAAACAAGCAGTGCTAAGTCCAAGTCCCTGGCACCCAAATAAACCCAAAACAGACTACCTAGTAATATATTCACCAATGTCCTTCTCCCCCAGCTAATGAAATTCACAATTATCTCACTTCAGTAGCTAAGAGCATTTCCTCAATATTTCTTTACAGTTACTTCTTACATGCTATTTCCCTGATTAACACAAGGTTTAAGACACTCCACCAGCTCTATTCCCACTTTTAATACAGTGACAACTTTGTTGCCATTTCCAGATAGCTAATAGGGTCATATTTCTTTTGAACAAATTTTTTCATCAGCCCAATCTATTTCTGCATAAATTGCATCTACGCTCAGGCTTACTATATTGAACAGATAACCTTAACGTATACACAGGATTTTGTATCATGTGAGCTGCTTCTGTCCCCCTGCTCATATGGAAGTGTCACTGTAGCTGTGCTGGTGTAATTCTATAAACAGGCTAAGCTTGTAGAGAGAAGTAATATCTTTTATTAGACCAAGAGATACAGTCAGGGCAGAGAACAAGCTCTGGGCTCAGAAAACTAATGAAAGTCCTCTGAGACAAAAAGCTTTCTTGTTTTTCCTCCAACTGTATTATTTGGTCTTATAAAAGATATAACCTTTTCCCTATGGGCCTGACTGTCCTTGGTTATAACAGATTACTTACGAGGGAGATAGGTCAAAAAGGAGTTGTAATACAAAATAAAGTAAACCAAAAAGACAGTTAGGGAAGCGAAAATCATGGCCTTGATAAATACCAACTGCTTACACAAAACAGCCAGGCTGACAGAGACCAGAAGATTGTCTCTTCAACCTCAACGCCATGATGGGATTGCTTGCCAAGACTGCTAACCTCGAGACCAAAACACAATG
The DNA here is from genome assembly GCF_013377495.2 of Cygnus atratus. Lineage (NCBI taxonomy): Eukaryota > Metazoa > Chordata > Aves > Anseriformes > Anatidae > Cygnus > Cygnus atratus. The sequence continues at coordinate 9,854,655 of NC_066365.1, forward strand.
ATTAGGGTATTTTTTTTTTTTTTTTTTCACAGCAGATCTGATAATTAGCACATTAACAGCTGTCTACAGAAAGGCAGGAGTTGGATGGCACTCAGGTGAAGTTACATGCATCTAGGAGATTTAAGGATATGCAGGTATGTGAAGAACTGGAAGTAGGACTCCCCATGTAGTGAAGGGAAGGCCATGAAAAACTAGAGGCTTACTGCTCAATGGGCAGGGGACCTAGAGACAACAAACACAAACTCTAAACTTTCTTAGCCTGAATCTGTCCTGGCAAGGTCTGCTTCCAGGTCCTTCCAGCTCCTGCACCTGGTGGCACAGTCTGGGGGGAATGACAATCGTGACACATGTAAATTAATGAGAGGCTGCTTAAACAACTAAAAGAATTCACAGGACTGCATGTGACATATTTAGTTATCACTGTAAAACTGTGTTATCTGATCTTGACAGATTATGGTGACTGGGAGAAGGCAAACATCACACTCATCTTCCAAAAAAGCACAAGAAAGAGGACTTAAGAAAGCACACTGATAAACCTAGCCTCAGTTCTTTGGGGGAGTATCTAGGAAATCCTTTTGGGAGGTATTTCCAAAGACATGATGGACAGGGAGGTGCTGAGGAACAGCTGGCAGAGATTTCCTAACTAAAACATACTTGATCTTCCTGATTGCTTTCTACAATGAGAAGTACTGGCTCAATGGATGATGAGATGGCAGGTTTCTTGACTCTAGCAAGGCTTTTCACATGGTCTGTACTCTTGTAGCCAGGGCTGCAATAGTGAGAGTGTAAGTAGTAGAAACTCAGGTTTATTCACTCTAGAGAGGAGATGAAGGAGAATCTTAATTGCTGACTATAGTTACAAATGGAGGGAGGATTACAGAGAAGATGGAACCAGACTGCTTGGTGATGGTGCCCAATGAAACAATTAAAAACAACAGTGACATGTTGCAGCAAAAGTAACTCTGTGTTTAGAGTGCTGAAACACTGAGAAAAGGAGACCAAAGAAGTTTCGTCTATAAGAAATAGTTTTTGTGTCACTGCAAACGATGACTGACTTTCCTAAGAAAGGATAATCTTTGCAGATGTCATTACTTAAAAGTCAGCATGGTGAATGAAACCAAGAATCAGTGCAAGACGGGAAGAACATGATCCAAGTTTCCAGTCAGGCAACAGTGGGATGCCAGGCATAATTTAAACAAGAAATGACAGGCAGCCCTTCCATCCAAAGGTGATGCTCTCTTGGCATTGAGGCAGGGTGTTCTGTCCAGGGGATATCTGTGTGCTTCAAGATGGTTGATGTTTTTATAATAGGAAAGCAAACTTCCACAAGTAGAGTGAAGAAAATTTCAGATTTTTAGGTCCCTCCTTCATCCAACCAATTCTATTTGTGTCTCCCGTCCAAATAATCCTCTTTCCTGTAAAACTCTGATCCCTCAAATCCCAGTTTATCAATTAATCCAGATTGCTTTACAGTAGACATCTCCTTTAGTTATCCACCAAATTTTACCAACAACAGATGTTTTTTGAAGAAGGTTAAAAAAATATATTAAAAAGGAAACCAAGCTATTTTGCTTAAGGGCAAATGTAACTATAGCTCAGAAATAACAGCAGCTGAAATACAGAATCATAGCATAAATTGCTGTATTAGCAGACAGGTATCATAGATGGAGGTTTATTCAGTAGTTATTAAGGTCACTTTATGATTTGTGCTATGAAACATCCTTTTTTCATTTGTTTGAACTGCAATTTGAACTGCATGTGCTGAAGTTTTCTATGCTAGATGTCTGCTCAGGTTAAAATAAACTCTCTCATAGCTCATACACATAAACTGTTTGAATTATGAAAGTTGGCATTCAAATAAATTGGTCATTTTCTAATTTCTGAGTAGTACTGGACCTTGGAAATGCTATAAATCTCTTTTTAAGTGATAATACAGTAGGGAGCGTTTTAGCATAACTTCTACTGTATTCTATTCCTACTATTTTTCTACTTGCTTTCTACTTTCTAGCTGGAAGTGTTCCAGGTTTTGTCTCAGATTGAGGTTTAATTATTATTACTTTTTTTTTTTTTTTAAACTAGGGCAAACATTTTCTAACTCTTCTCAAAAGGAAGACTGTAGAAAAAAATGTATTCTCAACATTTATAAAAAAAAAAAAAAGAAAAAGGTTTCATGACCTACTTTTAACTCTACTTGGGACAGGAAGTTCAATCCAGCAGGGAAACAAATAGCTTGTGAAAAGTTTGTGTACACTATCTGAAACATTTTTGAGACAGGCAGACAGGTCCATTTTCTATTTTCACATTTTAACTGCTCTACCACTAAGGTACTACAGCACGGTGTTAAAATTTGCACTATGCAGTATTTAAAATTCTACTGATATGCCCCTTCTTGACAGAATAGGAGAGAAGTCTTAAATTCATAGCTCATAACAGTAGCATTAGAGTTCCAGGTTTTGGCAGTCTTTTTAGACACTGTTTTCAATTAATACCACATGGTATCTACCTAGAAAGTGCCTTATTAGCATTGAAAACCTGAAATTTGCCATAGACTTCATGGAGCTGTTTCTAACAGATTAGATAATGGCTTGCTGCTAACTAGTCAAAACAAAAACAAAAACAAAACAAACAACAACAAAACACCAAACAACTGACAACCAATGACACTGTTTCAAGGATTTGGCTTCTGCTCTTTCTTCTTTGATGAAACAATTCTTTGAGCATCAGGTATGGCTATTTTTTCTTTACAGAGATTTTTTTTTCTTTTGCTTAGTAAAGCATAGGCTTCTCATGTAAAATGCCTAAGAAAAAATGTCTCTTTGAATGGGACAAACTTGTCTTTTCTAGGTTTGACTCAGTGCTCTGCAATTTCTCCTGGCATCTGGCTGGCTATTTCATCCTATATCAAACTGAATTACTACCTTAAAAAACAACACTACACCTCTCCTTAAATGCAGAAGAACAAAAGATAAAGCAACTTCTGAAAGTCAAGAAATAATAACTGCTATTCTTTAGCTAATACATTAATCTTAAAAAAATAAAAAATAAAAAAATCCCAAACAGCTAATTATTTCAGCCAGATCCCATATCAAAGACCCAAGAAATAGAGTAAAGTCTACTGACTGCAGTCATCTTTGGGTCAGACCTCTCGTGTTTAAATGCTCAGCCCCACTTTTATTTTGCTCTTCTCAAATTCTCAAGGAATCAAGGCTGAAAAATTCACTGCAAATAAATTATCTTGTCGAATGAATTGACACATTACATTTCCTGGTGATTTGTTCATAGCATCTAAGTATTGACATGATTCAGCAAAAACAGAATATGGAGGAGACTCAGACCATCACTTCAGCATTCCATTTCGTGGACTGGACAGCTGAAACGTTATCAGACCATCTAACAGGACGGGACTCTGTGGTGCATCCTTGGCACATATATTTATCACAGAATTCCTAGCCAAAGAGGGAAGACGAGTTATGATGAATGACTTCAGGCTGCACCCACAGACTTCCAGCCTTAGGGTGTGCCATGGGACTGGCAACAGGACCAGCAGCTCTGGCAGTCCATATAGCCTACAAAGTTGGGTGGAATCAATTTATTATCTACAAATATTACGTTTGGAGCCATATATTATTTTTAATTCCTTGAACTCTTAGTCCTGGCACTCTGAGACAAAACATATAATTAAAACCTTCAGTTTATTGTTGGAGTTCAGGAAATGAGTGAATAAGCAGAGAGTGAAATTCCATAGGAAATAACTGGTGCATAGTGGGAAGAAAAAGGATGGGATTACCTGGAATAAAGAAAGGCTCTCTCCTGAATTCTTTGTGTTAAAATTTTTGTAAAACCTCTAATTATTACAACACAAGACCTGCAATTTGAAAATCTAGGGTTTAATACCAGGCTTCTCAAATTTGTTTTTGTTCTTATGCCAAGCAGATGCATTTGCTATACTTCTAATTCACTTTCTGTGCAACAGTGAAAACCATTCAACAACAACAACAAAAATATTCCAAAACCCAGAAGATGGCAGAAAAGACACTGCATGTCATTAGAATAGAAAAATTCATTGCAGCTGCAGGAATCTGTATAGTCTGAGTTCATCTGCAAGTATAGAGAATGCACTGAGAAAAAATACTTTTGTGGCTCAGAGCCAGGTTGCACAATGTGTAAATTGGCTAGTTCTCATAGATCTGTTCCTAAATCTTACTGCTGCCATATCAGTTATCTTCTTAAGATTTGTGGCTAACAGATCTAAGTTAATACAGTTTACAGTGGTTTCTTGCCCCCCTTCCAATTACATGAATCCAGCAAAGCCCATAAGCACAAGGAAGCTGGACATACGAAGTGGAAATTGATAGCAGAGTTAGGATTTTTCCTGTAATGAAGCTACTGTCACCTGTCTTTAATATACAGCTAAGATGAATGTGAAGCCTCTTCTGTAGCACAGAAGATTCTTCACTTACAATGCCTACAGTGCCTATTCACTTACAATGCCTATGAGATCCCTGCTGGAGAAACTTAGGGTGATTAAGAGCTTCCCACTGTCCCACATCAAGCACAAAAAAATCAAGTAAAGACACAAAAGATAGACAAGGTCCTGGCCAAGCAGTTCTGTATCCAATTAACTCAATGAGAATTCAGTGACTTTTCATAAACCTTCATTATCTCATTTGATCATAGTTTGCCTTTTTATGACCCATCCTAAACTTTAAAGGGAATGTTATCATCAATGTCACATTAAAGAATCACAGCTCCCTTTCCACTTCTCACTCCCACTTTTGAAACTGTAGGAATATAATGAACTACTTAAAATACATATATAGTCAAAGGTAAAATGTTGACAGCTGTGATGAGATGATTGAATTTCCCTTTATCTTGCTTTTTAAACCTATGCATCCAGGAGGAATATAAGTGCCACAACTCTATCCTGATGCAGAGTTCATGTAAGAAGAGCAATTCAATTGCCAATCATCAGTGCTGGCAAGAACCATAGCACAATATAGACAAAATTCCAACAATTCTTTCACAGGGCTCTTATCACTCCGAGTGATTTTCTAACATGGTGGGATGACTCACATGACTGGAGTGCTGCAATGGATGTCTATAAACTCTTCAGAAGGGATAAGCGAGGAATGAGAGGCAATGTGGTAGCCCTGTATGTTAGAGAGTGTTTTCATTGTCTAGAGCTTAATAATGGCGACAACAGGGTTGAGTGTTTATGGGTAAGAATCAGGGGGAAGGCCAATGAGACAGATGTCATGGTAGGAGTCTGCTATAGATTGCCTAACCAGGATGAAAAGGCAGACAAAATGTTCTATAACCAGCCAGGAGAAGTCTCACAATTGCTAGCCCTTGTTCTCCTGGTGGACTTATCAGATGTCTGCTGGAAATACAACACAGCAGAGAGGAAACAATCTAGGAGGTTTCTGGATTATGCAGAATTTAATTTCCTGACACAGCTGGTGAGTGAACCTACTGGCGAATGTGCCTTGCTGGACCTTTTTCTTGTGAACAGAGAAGGACTTGTGGCTGGTGCAAAGGTTGGAGGCCTTCTTGGGCACAGCAATCACATATTAATAAGAGTTTTTGTTTCTTGGAAAAGTAAGGAGTGGGGATAGCAGAACTACCACCTTGGACTTCTGGAAGGCAGACTTTGGCCTATTAAGGAGACTGGTTGGCAGAGTCTCCTGAAGAACAAAGGAGTCCAGGAAGGCTAGATGCTCTTCAAGAAAGAAATCCTAAAGGCACAGCAGCAGGCTGCTCCCATGTGCTGAAAGATGAGCCAGCATGGATGAACCAGCCTGGCTGAACAGAATGCTGTGGCTAGAGCTCAGGAAGAAAAAGAGGATTTATGACCTTTGGGAGAAGGAGCAGGCCACTCAGGAGGACTACAAAGATGTCATGAGGCTCTGCAGAAAGAAAATTAGAAGGCCCAAAGCCCAACTTGAGTTTAACCTGGCTATTGCTGCTAAAGACAATAAAAAATGTTTTTAGAAATACATAAACAAGAAAAGAAAGACTAAGGAGAACCTCCATCTTGTATTGGATATGGGGGGGAAACATAGTGACAAGAGATGAGGAAAAGGCTGAGGTATTTAATGACCAATAACTAGTAAGACCAGTTGTTCTCTGTGTACCCAGCCCCCCAAGCTGGTAGATAGGGACAGGGAGCAGAATGAAGCCCTCATAATCCAAGAGGAAATGTTTAGTGACCTGCTACACCACATAGATGTACACAAATCTATGGGGCCAGGTGGGATCCACCCAAAGGTAAATGAAGGAACTGGTGGAAGTGCTCACCAAGCCACTGGTGATGCTCATTTACAAGAAAGGACAGAAGCAGGACCCAGAGTAATACAGGCCTGTCAGTCAGACTTAGGTGCCAGGGAAGCTCATGGAGCAGATCATCTTGAGTGCCATCATGCGGCACACGCAGTACAATCAGGCGATCAGGCCCAGTCAGCATGGGTTTATGAAAGGCAGGTGCTGTTTGATGAACCTGATCTGCTTCTATGACAAAGTGATGCACTTATTGGATGAGAGAAAGGCTGTGGATGTTGTCCACCTAGACTTCAGTAAGGCTTTCAACACTGTTTCCCACAGCATGCTTCTGAAGAAACTGTCTTCTCGATGCTTGGACAGGTGTATGCTTCACTAGGTAAAAAAACTGGCTGGGTGGCCAGGCCCTAACAGTTGTGATAAATGGATTTAAAGTTGGAGGCCAGTCACTAGTGGTGTTCCTCAGGATTCAGTACTGGGGTCAGTTCTCTTCAATAACTTTATCAATCATCTTGATGAGGGGATTGAGTACACCCTCAGTAAGTTTGCAGATGACACCAAATTGGGTGAGAGTGTTGATCTGCTCAAGGGTAGGAGGGCTCTGCAGAGAGATCTGGATAGGCTGGATTGATGGGCCAAGGCCAACTGTATGAGGTTCAACAAGGCTACGTGCCGGGTCCTGCACGTGGGGCGCAACAACCCCATGCAAAGCTACAGGCTGTGGGAAGAGTGACTGGAAAGCTGCCTGGTCGAAAGGGACCTGGAGGTATTGGTTGATAGCCAGCTGAATATGAGCCAGCAGCATGCTCAGGTGGCCAAGAAGGCCAACAGCATCCTGGCTTATATCAGAAAGCAGGACCAGGGAAGTGATTGTCTCCCTGTACTCAGCTCTGGTGAGGCCGCACCTCGAGTACTGCGTTCAGTTTTGAGCCCCTCACTACAGGAAGGACATCGAGGTGCTGGAGCATGTCCAAAGAAGGGCAATGAAGCTGGTGAAGGACCTAGAGAACCAGTCTTATGAGGAGCAGCTGAGGAAACCGGAGTTATTTATCGTAGAGGAAAGGAGGCTTAGGGGAGACCTTATTGCTCTCTACAACTACCTCAGAGGAGGCTGTAGCGTGGTGGTGGTTGATCTCTTCTCCCAAGAAACAAGTGATAGGACAAGAGGAAATGGCCTCAGGTTGTACCAGGGGAGATTTAGATTGCATATTAAGAAAAATTTCTTCATTGAAAGGGTTGGGAAGCATTGGAACAGGCTGCCCAGGGAAGTGGTTGAGTCACCAACCCTGGAAGTAGGCAAAAGATATTTAGATGTGCTTAGGGACATGGTTTAGTAGTAGACTTGGCAGTGCTAGGTTAAGGGTTGGACTTCAAGATCTTAGAGGTCTTTTCCAACCTAAAAAATTCTATTATTCAAACACAGCTCAGTTGGCTCAAGTTGGTAATGACAAGATTAAAAACAACAACAACAAAATAAAATATATATATAAAAAAACACAAACAGAAAACTATTATTTTTTCTTAAAAGCTTCTCTTAATGCTGTCTGACACAAAGCAGTCTTATTGCCAAAGATAGACTAAGCAGTCCCTGTTGACCACTCCCGACAATTACATCATTTTGGTTTGTATCAAAGGAATATCAAGGCATTGCAACAATTTGAATTGGCTTTCAACTTAATGTCTGAGCTCCCATTCTCTAAACTGGGATAGATTAGCTACCTTAGCTCCTCAGGATGCCAGTACTATAGCTTTATAAGTACCTATCACAGCTTAAAATAAATAAAATGTTAAGAACACACAAGCGACAAAGGTATTTGGTTAGAAAAATACAGGACTAAATTTCAAATGGAACAGTTCAGAATGATGTTGCAGAGCACACTTTTGAATCCGGATCTTCTGCCTCTTTAGAAGTTTGTAACATTTCATGTAACTCCCTTAATCAATAAAATCAGTCCTGAGCTGATCCCCTAGTGTCTGAGTACTCCTGCGCTTCCTATGTACCTCGACAGCAGTAAGACTGACCTTGCTACCCTACAGTACAAATTATTTCCCATGAAGATGAGTTAAGTAAAAACTCACACAAATTCTATTCACATGCACCTCATATAGCACTCAATACTATACCACACATCCTATTTTATGATATTTTTGTTTCAACCCCATGGCTCTCAAAATTAAATAGTTTATTATGTGCTGACAGGCAGTTGATGCTATGGAAAACACAAGTTAAATGCCAGATTACTTTGAAGAGAGACTGAAAGCTCGTATATAACACAGGTGGAATTCTATTAGCAACAGGTGTGAGCTGGCCTGCAGCGTTAATGCAAGAGATTTCTCATCTCTGTTTTGTAAATTCAGTTCCCACTGCTGTTAATGAGAACAGCACATTTAATTTTCTTTGTCAACAATCTGATATCACAAACATGGACAAGTGAAATGCTTCCTACTCTGAATGCTGATTTATCAGATAACACAACAGCTTATCAGCAATATGAGATTAGTTTAAGCATCATATTAAATAATGCAACAATATTTTTAAAGGGTAAATCAGACAGGAATTGCAAAAGAAATATTGCAGTGACAGAAACTGAAATAGGATGTAGATGAGTTTAACATACAAATTGTGAGCTACACAAGTTAGCATCTATTCTACCTGTACTTTAAAATACACTTCATAAATTGCTACAGAGGCCAAAGAGATTTCTGAAAGTTTCCAGAGAGTTCTAATTTTGGCAAAAACTAATTTTGGCAAAAACTCAGATACCCTTTTTTGCAAGATTACGAACAATTATCATATATGATATCCCAGATGGTACGCATTCAAAGAAATAATGACCCAGTATTAAATATTTCATTTACATAATGAATTACCTGGGAAAATTCTATGTGATCATCAAAGATTATTAATCATATCAGGTTGATTAATTTTAATGTGAAACCACATCCATCTTCAAGAATTTTGGACAGCAGTTCCATTTTAACAGAATGATAACAACTAAACTCTGCCCTCCAAATAACAATAATACAATACCTTAAAAATAATAATACTGATGAAGAGAAATTCAGGGATCAATATGTAAAAGACAGACAAAATTCATGACCTGGCATAAAGTGAGAAGTAATGCAAGAATTTTGATATCACAAATAACAAAAACATGAAACCTGAGTAAAGCAGAACATGGCTTTACTTGCCCAAAGGAAAGTTTGCTTGTTTTTTGATATGGGAACACTAAATCATTCAAAGATCATCTCAAACTCCATCTTATCTATAATTTTAAGGCACAGCTGATGTACATGATTAGACTTGAGAATCTCACTTCAAAGCTTGACAGAAAAAGCCACCAGGATTTGCTGGTTTTATTTCTCTTTTTGGAGCTTCTAAAAGCTGCTGGAGAAGAGTATTATTGGCATAGGTTAGTTGAGATATTCCTCAAATTCTCATTATTAGAGGTAATTGGTAATAGTACCTTTTATGTAAATTACTACTTTTGCTATTTGTTATGTGGTATTATTACTGTGATTATTGCTGTTGTGTTTAGATACCTAATCAGTACTAATATTATCATCATAATGGTGACTATGAGAAGAACTAGGAGCTCCCATTTGGTGAATTAAAATACAAGGAGGAGCAGCCTCTGTTCCTCAATCATTTCAAGATGCTGCTGTCAATCAAGTGCTGCCTTACAGTTCAACGTCTGTTGGAAATATTTTCCCTTTCCAGTGAAGCTCAGCTGCAGCTCAGCTACACCATATGTGAATTTTTAAGCTTTTCTTGTTCACGTTGAAGAAATATTTTGTTTATAAAAATAAAATGATTAAGACTCTCTCCCATCTCACATGGGTTATTTAGGAATGACAGTCAGTCACTAGTGGCTTGGACTGGATTCAGATCGGTGACGTAAATAAAGGACGTTCTGTAATTTGTTGTCATTTCCTGAACCAGGCACAGTGGTGTTTTACATGTTCACATCAAGGGAAAGCATGTAATTTGATCAAGCTGCAAGTGCAAACTTCTTGGTAGAGCCTGAGGGAAAGCAATGACAATAATAAAACAGATAGGCAGGTTGTCAAGAGAAGTAAAAGTACTTTTAACTGCACAGTTCTGAAGAAAATCCTGCAGTGGAGGGGCTAAAAATGTTGTCTACAACAGTGCCCCTGGCTATCCTGGAGTTGAAGGATTAGTTTACGAACTGTGGACATGTCATTACTAAATGAACTCAGATAAGAGTTAAGTTCCTTCATTCATTTAACTCTGTTTTTGGCAGTGGAGCAAATTCTCAGTGATGTAAATTGGGATGGGAGCTGTGACAATTTCCAGCATGACAGTGCCTGACCCTAGAAGTATTCATTTTGCTTGAAAAAGTAAAGACAGTTTATATGCAAATTAGATGCAGCTTTCCAGCTCTGTATAATTTGTCAATATGGGTGTTAATTTCACAAAGACTGAGCAATTTCTGTTCTAGAATAGTAATAGGACTTGATCCTACCAACCCTTACTTGTAGCAGTGATCTTCTTGTAGTGGTGGGACTGGAGGCTTAAAATAAAGACTACCGTTGTGAACATTTCTGGGATAATGCACATCATATGATGCTTTCTTTTCAACAATTTCTTTGATGTGTTCCTTGATCTGGTTCAGAATAATGAGTAACATTAAGAGTTAAAATGAAATGCTAGAGCATCTATTAGAAATCAGCTTTCCTGGATTTTCAGGGAGTGGTATTTTTTGCAATTGGATCTGGATGTAGATAAAAATGTGATTTTATAGGGGAAATCTGATATTAAAACTACTGTTACCTTTTCTCCTCTTCATTATAAATGGATTTATATCTGAATGTAGAAAACATTATGGAGCTTAAGCCTGTCACATGAAGCTTTTCTTGGGAGAACTTCCCCTCCTGGGAGTTTCAGGTATAAATCCAGATTCTCTGATTTATTCCCAGCATTGACAGCAATGGTCTTGATCTGCAGACTCTGCTTTTAAGGATTTGAAAAGTCTTAAAGCGTCTTTAAAACCGGGGGTGCTAAATCCTTTTCAAGGTGTGTCATAAGATCATAATACAGGCTATAGGCATACTATATTTTTCAGAAAAGACATGTTTAAAAGTTTTCTCAGACACAACACTGAATTATATCATTTCACCTGAAAACTACCAAAAGAAAATTATCAGGTGCAGAAAATGAGTAACTGCATTTCATTTCCATCTTCATTTCACCTTCTCCTTAAAACACTTGAATTTATTTTGTTTTCATTTTCTTCTGACCTAATAAACACTGATGTCAGGACTATCAGTTGACTAACTGAAATCTATGCTGATTATAATGTACATGTTGTGAAATGCTTTTGGTAACATTTTCTAATAATCTTTCTCCAAAAAAATCTGTATATAATAAAGTTTCTAATAAAAACAATTGATACTTTTGTGTGATAAACAAGTGATACAAGTTTACATTCATAACCTTCTTAAAGCTAGGCAATTACTTTTCTAGAACTCATCTTAAAATAAAGCTTACAAATGTCTGTTCTGTTTTAATAACTACTCTAAACCCTTGTACTTGGGGCACTGACGTAATTGGTGAATTAGTTAACTTAGTTAAGCACACAGTCTTGTTTGATTTTGCTTTGTTTCATTTATCCCACATTCTTTTCTAATATGCCAATATTATTTCTGTCCACTTCAGGTCTATCTTTCATTCATTCTTTATATCCCTTCTTTTTTCCTTTATTTCCTCTTGTCTGCTAGACACAATCTCTCCATCCATGCCAAAACAGTGGATATTATTTATTAACATAAAAAAAGCATGTGGTTAGACTTGGCTTCTATCTACTAAAATGCCATGGATGTCTTTTAATCTGCACTTAAGAAAGTGTGGAAAGACTCAAGCGCTTTTCATAGAATCACAGAATGGTTTGGGTTAGAAGGGACCTTAAAGATCATCTAGTTCCAACTCCCCTGCCATAAGCAGGGACGCTTTCCACTAGACCAGGATGCCCCAAGCCCCATCCAAACTGGCCTCAAACACTTCCAGGGATGGGGCATCCACAGCTTCTCTGGGCAACCTGTGCCAGGGCCTCACTCTGACAGTAAAGAATTTCTTCCTTATGTCTAATCTAAATCTACCCTCTTTTAGTTTAAGTCATTACTCCTTGTCCTATCACTACTCTCCTGCCTTCCTGTAGGCCCCCTTTAGGTATTGGAAGACCACTATAAGGTCTCCCCAGAGCCTTCTATTTTTCATGCTGAACAACCCCAACTCCCTCAGCCTGTCTTCATAGGAGAGGTGCTCCAGCCCCTTGGTCATCCTCATGGCCCTCCTCTGGATTTGCTCTAATAGGTCTATGTCCTTCTTGTGCTGGGGGCCCCAGAGCTGAATGCAGCACTCCAGAAGGGTCTCATGAGAGCAGAGCAGAGGGCAAGAATCACCTCCCTTGCCTGCCTGGCCATGCTTATTTTGATGCAGCCCAGGATATGGTTGGCTTTCTGGGCTGCAAGCACACATTGATGGCTCATGTTGAGTTTATCCACCAATGCCCCCAAGTCCTTCTTCTGCAGGGTTGTTTTCAATCTATTCTCTACCCAGCCTGTATTTGTGCTTGGGGTTGCCCCAGGCCAGTTGCAGGACCTTGCACTTGACCTTGTTGAACCTCATGAGGTTCTCACAGGCCCATCTCTCAAGCCTGTCAAGGTCCCCCTGGATGGCATCCCATCCCTTCCCTTCCAGGATGTCAACTGCACCACACAGCTTGGTGTCATTGGCAAACTTGCTGAGGGAGCACTTGATCCCGAGTCTATGTCACTGACAAAGATATTAAACAGTGCCAGTCCCAACACTGCACACCTTTAGGTTACTTAGCTGGTCTCGAACCTGATATTCTCCTACAGTGGGCAGTTCTTCATTCTTTCAGTCACTGCCTTTGCCATTTGGGACTTGGGCTATGTGGCTATAGCCATTGCCAGTGAAGACTGAGGCAAAAAAATGATCAGACTGGGATGATTAGAAAATGGTAACCTAGAATCATAGCAGTAATAACACTTATCTGAAGTCAGAAGTCATTGCTGAAATCAAAATTAAAAATAAAGTAGTTCATTAGTCAGTGCTGTATCACAAGAGAATGTTCAACTTATATCATGCCAACGATGTTAAAAACAGACAAGCAACATCTTCCAGAAAAAAAATCTTTTTCATACTCTTAATGTCACCTGACTACATGTAATGTCATTTACCAACAATAAAACAGGTAGAGTAAATAAGTGTCTGCCAGCCCACAGAATCACAGAACGTTAGGGATTGGAAGGGACCTTGAAAGATCATCTAGTCCAGTCCCCCTGCCGGAGCAGGAATACCTAAATCGTGTCACACAGGAACGTGTCCAGGCGGCCCCACTCCCCACCAGGGTCAAAATGGTGGCCACCCTCAGGCAGCAACAGTTGTAGTGGCCGTGCCGCCGCTAGGCCCCCAGTAATGGCCGCCACGCCGGCCGCTCCCCATGGGGCCATGGACAGCTCTCCTTGGCCGAGGCGGAGAGTGCCCTGCCGCCAGCCCTGCACCGGTCCTGCCTGCCACAGCACTTCTACTGAGCCCCATCTTCCCATGAACACAAATTATGCTTCAGGAAGAGCAAGGAAGCATGTTTAAATTACATTCAGGATGCCATACTACAGAAGCAGTGGAAGAGAGCTGCAGAGTTTCTGACTTTCTACACTGAGTCACTAGAGAAAGACTCTTCTACAGAATACGTGGGTAAATCAGAGATTATTTGGAGAATAGGAACAGAAATTCTGTGCAACCATTCACATAGCAGCCTAAGAGAGTTCAACTCTTTCAGAGATGAAAACTTTAGAAGTAAAAAGGTACTTGAAGGTTTGTTTAGAGCATGCCTTTCATCTCCTTTGTAATGGACTAATAGGTGAAGCCTACCAAAACCTGTCCCTGGCAGAAAGCTGCAGGTTTGGAGAACAAACAACTGTTCAGGATAAAGAGATGAAACTGATTCAGGCTTACAGGGGACTGCTGAACTACTATAGCTGGTCTAAGCAGAAGAACGTCCTCTTAGAGTATGAGAAGGGTGGATTTGAAGACTTGTCTGTTGAACGGGAAATGCACAGTTGCTTTCGGAAGGCAGCAGTGAATTTAAAGGAGATCATTAAAATACCTGGACTCTGGGATCTCTTTGTGAAATCCTGTGCGAATTTGTTGGAGTTCTATGGACACCATAATGAAGCTCGCAAAGTATTACGTGAATATGCCTACAACTCAAAGTTTGCGGCTAATCCCAATGCTCATGTTTAATTCTATCAGTTCCTACCAAGACATGGTGCATCAAAGAAATCACTCATATCTGCACTCAAGATCTTGCATGATATTGTTCCCTCTCATGAAGTAATGATAGATTTTAATATCATGCTCCAAAAATCAAAGCCCCATACAGTTGTTTGAAATATCTACAGAGCACAAAGTCAGAATGCAGAAAGAAATATGAAGTTTATTCTAGTACTTTTCTCTAGCACTTACTACTGCCATTGCTAGAAACAGGTCAGGTCGATTTTTAGTCTGACTTTGTACAGCAGTTCTTGTCCTACAAAACTGGCAGATCTAAATGTCACATCAGTTCACGGAGCGTTGCCAAAAGAATGTCACCAATATTCAAACCTCGTCCATCAGCCTCATTTAGGAAACTGTTTTTATGCAGGATAGCACATACCATATGAACCTGCTTAGTCCTGCTGAAACTTGAACTTATTTTAAATAAATACATCCTTTCTTGCTCTATTATTATTTTTAATAAGGATGAAATTAAGCCTGGCCTAAAATCTTTGCCTGAATCTGACCCTGTACACATTTCCTTCTAACATCTATGCTTGAAATGTATAATCTCCATAGACAGCCTTGTGCCTTCGAAAACTATAAAATATTAAGTATATAATCCAAAATAATGTCTACCTCACTGAAACAATGTTAAATCAAGCTTAAAATCTCAAAGGCAGTTTAAAAAATAAATAAATAAAAGCTTGGTTTCTTTTAAATGGAATAGGTGAGTTGTGCAGGGAAAACCTCTTTCCCTGTTTAACCTTCTCTCCCATTTCTGCCCTCCCCTCCATTAATAGTGCTTATTTTCTCCAGGTTGCTGCACATCTCTCCAGGGAACTCCTTTTACGTATGGAGCCACAGGGTTGCAGAATTTCAAACAGGGATTTTTAACCCACATTCTCTTCATTTGGGAAAATGTTAAGAGCATTTCAACAACAACAACAACAACAACAGAAATATCAAAGAGGATGGAGCTAGAACTTTAAATGAGCCATGGCTGTGCTAACATATTGTAAGGGTATAAAGACACAATTCTGGAGATCATTAAAAATGGCTATTTTTTTTTTCTTATTATTTTATTGCTCATTAAGTGAATTTTTATTTCTTTAAAAACTTATTACGGTGCTGCCATAGTAGGCAACACATACCAAATTTATGTTCTTTCATGTAGACTTCAGGCCATGTGGCCACATAACATATATTTTGCAGTCACACAAATTGCAAGCTGTCAAATCCCTGTATCATTTATTATTCCTGCTGTCATCCCAGAGTATTTTTACGAGCCAAGACACTTTTTTGTTTGTTTTGAATAACCAGCATAAAGAGACAGAAAATACCTAATGCAACATTCCCATTTTCCAAGACAAGTTTCACAGAACTCAGATAAAGGTGCCCTTGATGCTTCTGCAATGCATACGCTCCCTTGATACTCAAGTTTCAGTATCAACTGACTGAGCAATAAAAATGAAAAGTCCAATTCTTCTTCTAATAAACAAATAAGTAAACTTTTATAAAAATATTTACTCGCCAAAATATACTTTAGGAAAACTCTATACTACTAAATTTTCTAGTGAATGAAAAAAATAAAGTTACATACCTTGCCTGCCCTGCCCAGGTTATCACGTAATTCAGTTATCTCATTCCCTGATAAGTGCAAATTACTTAGAGAGAAGAAAAATAATGTAGGAAAAAAATTCCTTGGTTCCTTGGTTACATCACACATTTCACCACCCCAGTTATTTGATCATCACATAAGGAAGCGGAGCACAAAATCATGACACACACAGATGAAAATAACAGAAATAGGAAGGGAGACAACTTAATTGACAGTGCTGAGGTACCTATTCCTGCTAGATACCTTCAGAGGAAAGTCACTGACAGTTATTTTCAGTCGATGGGTATGGAAGTAGCTAACAGGGTCTCAGAATTATTAATTTTATAGAGACATCACTTTTTTTTTTTTTCCTCAAAAAGTAATGTTAGGTTAAATGTTGCCCAGTTTGATTGTGGATGGTGAAATTTAGTTAGTTCTATCTTTTATTTGATTTCTGAAAAGATCCTGAAGTAGATCAAATCTACTGTATATATGACTGGGTGTCAGCACCAGCAATCCCCTTTTCTTTCCCTTCTCAAAGTGAGTTTACCTGGATGACGTTAAGTGGAAGTTCAGTTTTCTGTTCATTCTACCGATTTATCTTTTTTCATAAGTGAACACTGACCTTATCTTCTTCTCCCAACTTTTCTCCATTTTTTTTTTAATTGCCCCATCCTTGAAAAAACAAAACCAAAAACAAACAAACAAAAAAACAACCATAATTTCAGCCAGAACCAGAAATCCTGGCATTTCCAAGTTAATGATCTAATCAAACAGGCCTATAACAGTAAAACAGTGCTGATAGGTAACTTGGTCATTATTCTAGCTGGCTGCATTTTGCTTGCATTTCTTCTAGCAAGCATTTCAGATGAAGTCAAGGGGCATGCAGTTCTCCCAGTCTGAATAACAGGAGTCAGCTTTGGGCTTGGGTGGGAGATACATGAAGAAAACGCAAAGGAAATGGAAAGTTGGGTCTTCAGATACTGTTGTTTGGAGAGAGTTAAAAGTACTAGATTCTCAGCACTAAATTTTCATATGCATACTTTTTTTTTTTTTTACTGTATTGAGTTACTTTTCTACTGATGTTTGCATCTTACTTTTGAACACTGATTGCTTCAGAGTATCAGCCAGATGTTTTTGATGTAAAAAAAATATATGTTTTTTATTTTTAATGGGTGGACAACATCAGCCTCTTTTGCACAGGCTGCTAGAGGTTATCAAAAAGGTTATATTTTTTGCAGCAGGGACTGAACTAGGTTTTACCCACAGGCTGAAAGAAACTCTCACAGTGCCAATGTCTTTAGCCACCCATCTCTAACATAAAATCCCAATGCACAAAGAAAATGTTTGTGTAATTCTTGGATTTAGTCTGTCTTATTTAATCGGTGTAAATGTTCATGGAGTCTCAGGCAGAAAATACTCTAAGTACTGTAAAAAGACAGATTTTACATTTATAGTAGCAATGAACCTAAGACAAGTTTACAGGACTGCAGTTCTGTCTCACAATGAACTGCTTTCACCCAAAACTATTTAAGGAAAATATATACAATTCTTCATCTACACTCAGACAAATAGAAGTGCTTTCACAGTAAACAGGCAACATAAGATATTTAACAGCAACCCAAAAAGAGGATTATAAAACTACCACTTTTGACTTTCATGGAGAAGGAAACACCATGATTTCATGATTAGCCATAAATGCCATGCAGCGCAGATAGTTCCTTATACAGAAAAAGATGACTCAGAATGAAACACAAAGTAAATCAGACCACAGCTGAGATGGAGAAAAATAACATAAAAGGAAAATGACACAAGAGTCAGATGCATAGTAAAACAAACACACAAACAAAAATTTAGAAAAGGAAATGTAGATAGCAGTTTGATCTCAAGACAATGTTGAATTTAAGTGCACAGCATCAGGATGCCCTAGGACCACTAGCCAAGGATGAAGTCACAGTGAGTGCTGTATCAAGCAGGGCAGATTGCCCCATTCCACCATGCCAGAGGCTGAAAAAAACCATCAAAAATGTTGCAAAAAGATGGGGCTAGCCCTCTGCTCCCCACTTCACAACAACCCAACCCAAAGAGTTAGCAGGCAGTAACCTTGGCTGCAGCATTATAAATCTAGGTTTGACATGTTTCTCCCCTCCCCATGTTGAGGTTACCATCCTTCTCTCGCCATGAAGGACCTTGCTTAATCCTATTCTGGAGTGGCTGCCAGACACCTGGCTTTCTTTTCAGCTAACACTTTACGTATTTTTGGATGTCAGTTCAAGATTTGTGGACAAAGCTAGAGTGGCACCTGCAGCATTCCTCACCCTCTTCCTTAGACTCTTCTAGGCACTGCTGCCAGAAACCTTTCTTTTTCTGGGGGGCAGAGCATGCACCTGGTGGAGCTTGAGAGTATTTTCTGCCTAGCTGGTACCCTCTCTCTTTGCCCTTGCTACAGTTTTCTGGTACACAAACCATCTATATCAGCCCAGTATGTAGATTATCTTCTGAATATTTTACTAGTATAAACAATTGCACTGCAATATCTTCCCCCACAGTTAACCAGTGTTCAGGAGCTGTTATTATTAGCAGTAGGACAATGATTACTCGGTGAAACAAAACTGACCACAAACGTGTGTTTGTGCACACAGCCAGACACACCAGAGAAGAGCATTGAGGGTGGATGAGTAAAGAACAGGGGAAAATAAATGAAGATAAGATAAAACCGTATATTAAGAAATTAGGCCCTGGGGAACGTCAATTTTCATAACATATTAAAAACAATTACAAACAATGAAGACCTTTGAAAAAGGTAAGGGAGTATAGTTGATAACTATATTCCATCTTCCATCAAAATCAAGTTTTTAGGATTGTGATTTAAAGCATTTGACTTTACTCATTCAGAAATATGGTGGTAAATGCCTGTAGCTAAATATTGTAATTATTACTTATGTGAGTACTCTCATGGATTTCAAACACTGAAATGAAACCACTGAAGATAAACAAATGAATGAGGATATGTGAAAAGGAGTAGTGTTACACACCTACTTCTGATTATACTTTAGCATTTCTGATGTGCTATGCTACAGCTCAGTCTTAACATTAAGAATTAGGGGCCAAAAAAAACAGTGTCCCAAATTTGTTTTAATGAAAATTTACATGAACGTAAGTGTCCATCCATGCACATATATGCATATATTAATACACGTTTGACGAACATAAGAAGCCAAAGACCTGTGCTTAGAAAAACATGGCCACAGATTTAGAGTGCTTGCAGTTCCAGGTACTCAAATTTCCATAATGTAGGCCTGATTTTTTTTTTAAATATATTTTAGAAGTTCTACAGAAAGCCAATATCAACTGAAACCAATGCCTTGTTAGATCAATCCTCACTGGGTAAAACAATTCTGTCATTTTACATCCAGAGGACAAAACATACAGTTTTTGACCTGTGAGAAAAAATCAAAAATCTCTAGCAGTGTCCACAGATTTGTAGTTTTTTTTATTTATTATTATTTTATCTATAATAAGCATGGAACAAGCAAGACACTGTGCATAGATCAAGTGAACTTGGGACTATGGTATCCACAGAGACAAATTTCTCCTACCTTTCTTCTACCCATGTCAAATAGTCGGAACTCACATCCAGGAAATAGTGAAAAGGAAGAGGCCAAGTTGTCAGTAACCAGAAGAAAAAGAAAGAGATAGAAAGATTATTCCCTACCTAAGCATTGAGGGAGGTAAAGAAGAAATAGTTGAAGAAGAAAATGAAAGGGACCTTGCAAGGCCATCTAACTTCATCAGTTTTTATAAGGCAAAGTTTTTTGTACTAGATGCACTTTAGAGCAGAGCTTTGGCTCATCTGAATGCATTAAATGAGTGCACTAAGCAAACTGCAATTCAGAATCAGAACACAACATGATGCACTCTATTTTACAGCTCCGTGTGACCTTACTGAATGAAGGGGTTGGCTTCTGGCTGTTAAATGTAGACACATTTCTTTAAACACAAGTCCAAGTAGTTTAGAGCATACTGTGACTGGATGCACCGAACAGTAAGCAAAATATTTTCCTTTTTCTACCCGACTGGTTTCCAAGGATTTTTCCCACTAAGCATCAGGGCTGAAGGCACTCTTAGTTTTCACCTAAGAACTGAGTTAATCTGTTAGAAAAATTGTGATCAAAAGCATATTCAGCATTGTTCCTTCTCATACAGCATAATATTCTAGTCTGATGAATGGAAATGTCTAAATGAATCAGGCTTGCTTATTAAAATACTTCATTCAGTTAGCAGGAACACATTACTTGATTCATTATAGTCCCGTGGCACTTCAGGAGCCTACAAGTGCTGTATTACAATATTTAACAAAAGATATACTATTTAAATGAAGTATTTGTGAATAAGTCAGCAGTGATTTGTTGGAAGTGTCTAAGTATAAGCATAGTATTTGCCCAGTGACACTTTTTTTCCTTTTGGTATAGGATGAAAGTGCAAAATACATTTTAAAATCTTCAATTATGTTGCAAGTTGCAGAATTTGTCACTGGCATTATTAGCCTGACATTTATCCTTTTGTTCAAATAGCTCTGTTTAATAAAATGTCCATATCTTTTTTTCACTACGTAGCTTTCCTATGCACTCGAGGTTTTAAATGCATTTTAAATATTAACAAAGCTTTCATTAAAATGCAGAGACAAGGGTGGGGATGCTAATAGAAAAGGCTTTATTCTGTCTCCTTTAGTTTTATGTGGAAGTATTAATCAAAACCTTCATTAATATTGCATGAATTCAGAGCCTTGGCACAACTGGAATGCCCATTACTTCTTATTTATATTACTTTTACTTCAGGGTACCCCATTTAGCAAAAAATTTAGGAGTCGAAGGATAGTTATGTACATACAAAAAATGCTATATTGCAGTTAGACAAAACTCACATTCCAGGAAAACTTTTGGATTTACCAAAAGAAAAATTGAAATTCAGTAGGAGTCTCGAGGAGCAATTCCAAAAATATGTGATTGAGATGATGACTTCATCTGGGAGAGACATTATTCAGTGCAGAAGATTTACCGTTAAGGTTTCCTTCTTTCCTTTCAAGAGTTGGGGGAAAGAAAATAATGTTGCACTGTTCATAGACAGAAACATCCAGGAAACTGGGAGAAGTTAAACAGAATTAGCAAGAGCACTGCTAAATACAGAATTATGGGGGGAAACAACACACCTTTTTTAAGATTAAAGGCGCAAATAACAGAAGTTGTCACAGCATATGAGGGAAAGGTTTTCCCTAGATACATACTGTTCAAGGACAAAAATGATAAAGGAAGAGTTTCATATTAGCAGGAAATTACTAATATCTGGTCTCTGTACTAATCTCCTGGGATCTGTGCTGTATGACATATTCATACATGATCTAGATATTTCAGCTCTAAAAAAAGACAGAAATCACTAATTTTGAAAAATACAATGTGAAAAAGCGACCTTCTACGGGAATTCTGCTGTTGACTGCACTGAGATCAAAATCTCATTTTTGGATTTGAACAGGTAGATAAGAATTTCACTAAGAAGTTTTTTTAGAATCAAAGGAAGAAGTGCTATGCACACGAGATGTGTGTACATCACATGACAAGAGATCGGGCTTTTAATTGTGAAAAATGCACAGTGGACAATTTCTGTAAGATAAGTAGAATGCAGAAAAACTTACATGAAATTGCACAGATTTTTTTTTTTTTATTAAGATACATATGCATCTTTCTGGATATATTTAACTCCAAACAGCAACACGAAAATGAAGAGAGAGAGATGAAAACCAGAATTAATCTGTAAGCTCCAGTCAACATTATGACTGCATCAAGAACCAAATGATATAAGCAATCATATTAAAATTTATATTCATGGTTCACTTGTATAATGTAGACCTATCATTATTCACTATATGAATTTTCTAAACAATGTCTCCAGCTATTTGCATCTACTAGAAAGCCACTTGAGCATTTTCATTGTATGTATTACCCCCAGTGAAGTTACAGGATTTTGTTTTTTAATTTTAAGGGTCGTCGAATGGGAATACAGAGCTTTTCATTTTCAGTGTTTCTATTTGTTTTTGGCAATCCTCTAAATGAGTAAGTACAAACCTGATCCATATTTACACTGGATGATGTAAGGCAGCTGCTTAGCTCATGCTCAGGGATAAAAAATAAAATGAAATAAAACTGCCTGTATTCAGCCTTTTCCAGGACTTTTTACGAAGAATCAAGTTACTAAATTCGGGTTTAACTGCATTAATGTAACACATGGATATTTTTCAGTTCAGAACAAGTTTATGTTTGCCTGCAAGTCTACACTGTAAATATAATGATAGAATTGGATGAAATCTCCATCCTAGAAAACAAAAAGGAAACTAACTTAATAGCGTTTTCTTTTGAAAAACTAAGCTATTATGTTAGTGTGAATATGGTAATTAAGGCAAAACTCAGAAACTAACAAAATGTTAGATTTACATAATTTGCCTTAGTTTACAAAAGATAAATGAAACTTTCAAACCTGAAATCAGCACCACATTCTACAGCACATTAAATCCGCTTTGCAGTTTCTGTAGTATAGCTGTCTGCCTTCTAAGGCAGATGTTCAAGGCAATAAATTTACAGGCAGCAGCTTTAAATTTTAGTGAAGAAACATATCCAAGTACTGGGTATGCTGAAAATGAAACTAAAAATATCTTATACAGCACATTGTGCTGTATAAAATTTGCAGAATTTGTCATTTTAGATTGTTTTTGTAATCTCCAAACCAGAGGTTACTCTAATTCAACATATACACAATCGCCAATGTTTAGGGGTAGGAAGGTGTATTTCAAGAAGAGACAAGACAGAAAAGCACCTTAAACTTACTCTGATAAAGGTTCACCCCAATTCTGTATATTCAGAATTGGAAGGGGCTTGAGGGGTCTCCTGCCTGAAGAAATTACAAACCGTGTGGAGAACAATCAATGTCATGCTCCAGTTCAAGCTCCTGCCTTTGCCCAGCTATTTGGGAACCCATTTCCTGGTGTCTTTTTAATTACACATCAGAGGCTCCATGATAATGTTCATACCATTCATGCACTTAAAAGTACTTCACCCTTCTGCATTTAGTAACAGCCTAGCAGACAGAGAAATGAAGCAAAAAAAGAAATGTGAAAAAGATGCAGTATTAGGACTTAGGAAAGATGTATTACACCCTAAAACACTGGCTATTTCTTTCTTCAGTCAGAATAAAAACACATTAAAGTGTATTCACATGGTAAATAAATTACAAACACAACAAATACTAAGGCCAAGGAATATGAAGAGCCAAAGTTCCCATTAAACCCTATCTATATCCATATATATACGAAAACTGATTTCAGCTGCCAATGAAGAAGCCACGATACAGATGTGTGGTTCACACATGTTTATCCTGTAAATTCTGGGAAGCACAAAGTCTATGGTACCTAGCTCCCTCCTTTTTGAGTGAAAGTTCAGAAAGGAAATGTCTCCCCTCTGGTCTGGACTATTAACATACTCAGCCTGATGATAACAATGTTGGTTACACTCACTATTCAATACCTCCTTGCCTCTAATACTACCGCATGGGTACGAGCACCATGTTGTAGTTCTACAAATACTCGTTTTCTCTTTATATACAGCAGGTGTCTGCCCCCGTGTTTACATCTCATAAATGGTGTAATCATATATGTGCCCTTCTTTGCCATTTATCCAAGGTTTCATTATATGTCACAACAAACTTAACGGGCAACAGCTAATTATTAGGCCAGATAGTTCAGGTGATCAGATCAGTTCCTTAAAAATAGTAAGAAAGGAAGAAAAAAGCCCCACACATAACGGTGTCTATTGAGGTGTTAAGCTGCACAGAAATTGCAGACAGGACAAGAATAGGTTTGATTAGAAGCTATGATATGTTCATGAATCCTGCAGGGAATCTCTGGTACGCACAATGCATCCTTAGTGCAAATCAATACAGACAGTCTGACAATGGCCCTCGAGAATGGAAGTGCAATCAAGCTGCTGCTCCAAAAGACACAGCCAGTCCAGCAGCGAGCATACAGGTTCTCTGCTCCCAGCATCAACAGGAGTGAAAACGTCTTCTGATAATTATGACCATTTGAATGATTTTCCCTGTTAAATAGGCTGTGAAATTCAGGAAGATATTCTGGATTTTGCCTTATAATGGCACAATTACTCATCGTTAGAGCATAGTAGCACCATTGTGGGGAGCCGCTAGCAAACATCAGCCTCACAAGCTGCAGATGATGTCTAATTTGAACAGAAGTTGTGAAATTTTCCCCATATCAGCTTAGCAACTTCAAAAACCCACTTGCATAATCATGAAGTCCTGCAGCAACTTTTTTTTTTTTAAAGACAGAAGTTACAAAATGAAGGCACATACACATCTCCCAAACACCCAGATGTTATTTTCAGGTGCTCAGCTGTAATTGTGTAGGCTCTGTTCACTAAAGAACAGTAGGTGGACAGTCATTTTTACAACATTTACTCATTTATTTCTCAACACATTGTCTAGAGTTATAGTTATTTCTATGAAAAATCTTCTGCAGTCTCACTAAATCTCTCCGTAACATATGGTCCTAACCCTACTGTTTTTGAAACAGAATGGGATTGGGAGACGAGAGAAGTTAGATTCAGTGCATAGTTGCAAAGGAAAATACCCTTATGTTTAAAAGGTCAGTGAACTTCTAAAACGTCGTTTGCAGTCCACATTAATTCAGGACCTTGAGTTAAATGTAAATTTTAAAAATAGATTGAACTAATTCCCTCCATTCCCTGTTCTCTGTAAACTGGAATGCAATTGAACATGCGGAAATTAAAATTGAAGGAAAAAAAAGCCTACTGCTACCCTGATAACCACATTTCTGCCTCAGAACATTGATTTTTAAAGGTATTTTACTGGCATTTTAAATGCTGGTAATTATATATAGGCACACTATTGGCAGCAAGCTCTGCTCCTGCAGACCAAGTGAATAGAGATATGAGAGAGCTTTCATCTGCCTTTGCAAGAGATGGTCACAGTGACTGACTGACTGACCCCATCCTTTTGTCCCCCAGCTTGAATAAGTGTGTTGGGAATGAAAGTCAGGAGGGGCACCTCTGAGGTCACTTCAGACACACCCAACATGGATGGTTCAAGTGAACTGCTTGCACCCAGACTCTTACATCATGAAGAGACATATGACGAGAGGCACGATCCCCAAAGCAACTGAAATGAGCAGAGTTTCCCAGGAATGTACTGAGCACGATTTCTGCACATCTGTGATGGTGTGCTTCCTCCCAGACTTGGCTTATTCAGAACATCTGGCCTAAGCAGATAACAACCAGTGGCAGTCGTGGGAGATTTGTCCACTTTGTGATGGCTGCATCCTGAATTTGGGGGAGACCGAAGACAAATGGCCAAGGACTAATTTGAGCAATGCACCCCCCCCCCCCCCCCCCCCCCAAACCCACCCATCTGATTCGAGTCAAATTTGGAAGAAATTATCATCTGTAGGCAAATATGACCATAAGTCAACCACCTTACCCCATAAACAGTGAGCAGCCCAAGAGCCCTTTGAGCAACTCTGACATGACAGCAGGCTGCACGCCAGGACCTCCCCTTGGGCAGTGATGCCTCCCAAGGTTACTTCTGCCTAAGTGGTAAGAGAGGACCCTTATCACTACAGATAGCTGGTTAGTGGGCTGGGAAAGTAACAGCATCCTAATGCACTGTAATGCTGTGTTGTGATCACGCTTTATAATGTTAGTTAAGTAGCATAGAGGATGGGTGTAATGCATATAATCCTTTAGACATAAACCATTGACCCACTCTGGGACTAGGGTTGGATTCAGTCACACCTAGGTTCCTTTCCTCTTTGCTTCAAGGAGTTTAGAAAGCAAGGGGTGAGGCAGCTGTAGATACTTGGTGATAATGAGTTAGATGCTCAAATTCACAGGACATAGAAAGCACATTTGTCTTTAAGCAGGTACTTATTTCTATGGTGAAAAACATTCAGGAAACTAATCAAGAAATCATAAATGAATATATTCATTTAAAATTCTCTTGGATAAATCATCCTTGGAGCTTTATTGACCATACAGTTCTGAACCTTTTGTTAAGCAGATTAAATGCCTCTAATGTTGTAAAAATGCCTTAAATGTGACTACTTGTGTACCTAAACTTAGGAGCTCAAATCTTTAATTGGACATTTAAATCGTTCTTTCATCCTGAGATGCTTAAGACTCTTAGCTCCCATTACCTTCGGAAATTTAGATTTCAACACTATACTAGACAAAAAAAAAAAAAAAAAAAAAAGAAACAAACCCTCTCCATGCTTCTAGTGTTTTCATCAAGTATACTTTCAGTGTGGGATTATATTTCCCTCTCCAAGGAACAATTATGTAAATAAAATTAACGTATATGTATTTATTTACATTACACACAAAAGAGACAAAATCACTGTTACCCAGAATATGATTGTTTCATTTCACAAAACACCTTGATTTTTTCCTTTTTTTTTTTTTTTTCCAATTACTGATTTATTAATTATAGAAATGTCCTGCCACAAGAAAAAATGGGAACTTAGAGTATGTGGACTTATTTATTTATTTATTTAGTACATATTCTGCCACACCATTTTTAAAGTAGCCTGATGAGTCATACATATATGAAAATTTATACATAAAAGGAGTCTAGTGTATCTTAAGGTTCTCAAGAAGCTTTTGTGAATTTTCTGCAGATAGTCTTGTTGGAAGAACGAAAACGAAATGAAACATTCCAGCAAAAAATATATATGTATTTGTGTGTGAAGAAGAATTCTATCAAGGCTAAAGGAAACTAAAAACAGCTTACAGCAAGGATGATCTAGCACAAAGAATAACTAAAGCCAATAGAAGAATCAATCCAATATTCCACAGATATACAGCTCTCAGTCTAACAAATCTACTAATGCTCAAACATCAGGGACAAAATTTGAAGAGTAAACATTAATGAACACCATGCGGCTGAAAACATAAATCTGAAACAGAATGGAAATGACCATAAGTGATATCCCATTGTGACCAGAGACCACAGCACAACATAAGATAAGAACCTAAGATAAAACAATCTCCTTCTCATAAATCTGTTGTCAGGACCAATGGGAGCTCTAATGAACTGCTCCATCTAAGCGCATAACCAAAAATAAACGGCAAGTGACGCTCTTCTAATTCCCATCCAAGTCACTTGGCTCATTACACACTTACATTACAATGATAAAAGTCAGGTAAGTGACTCATCCAGAAGAACAAGAGAAAAATGCACTTTGATAACTTCCTTGAGTGTATCTATCTATCAGCACATTAGGGAAGGACAAAAAGAAGGAAGAAACTGATGACACAGAAGTATTGAGTCAAAAAATGAAGGACAAAAGTGCTAGAGGTTAAGAAGAAAAGAGAAACCAAGAAGGGAAATGGTTCCCTGTGAAGTTATTAATCAGAGAAGTTAACCCCCAGGCACAATTTCCTGTGACTGTCTCAGGCATAATCTATTCGTTATTGCTATAAAGAATACTGCGATGGCAAAGCTCTGAATACCTAGTCCTCTAATTTACCACCAGAACTTGGGAAGAGAGGAGATGGGGTGACCTTCCATTCGAAGAGGGCTCAACAGAAAGAATAGCAATAAAAACAAAAAGAGAGCCCAATAATACACACTGCTGCCCACAATCAGCCTGTGAGCCTTTTGCAGAGCTGCAGCAAGCAATCCCTCCCAGCAACTTAGGCACTCTGAATTAGAGATTCCCAAAACATATATGATGTACAGTAGGAAAGAGCCTCAAGGCTTTAGAAAGATAGAAGGAACTGGAGGCAAAATTCCACCTTTAGGGCATTTGGGATTTCCGAGCATCCTTTATTTGACTCTGGGCAATCTATTTTCACACAGATAGCTCTACATTGCCTATCCCTTTATAGGCAAACCGTAGGCCACCTGTTTGGGTATGCCTGCACCCATATATATGTATGCATGCACACATAGTGATGAGCACCTGGATGATCATAAAATGAAGTAGTGTTTGCCAAAAAACTCTCATCTCCCCTAGGTCCTCCTAGTGCTCTGTGCTTTAAAAGAGGTGCAATTTAAAGGCACTGTAACTATTCCTATGTAAATAAGATACACACATGAAAAAAATATTCTAGTCTTAAAATTACAATCAGGAACTGCACTGAGAATTCTTTTCATTTGTTGAATTACAGAGAGAAGTCTGAGGGCAGTGGCCATAAAAGACTAAAAATAAATGTTTCTTTCAGATTAGTTTTTCAGCTTATTGGGAAGTCACTAGTAAAAGCAGGATGGTGATCTATTAACTGTGCAAAACTGTAGCAGGGAGTAGAGGAGTTATCCATATCCTGGTTTTGGCATTTCACACTGACTAGGTTTGCTTGGAACATTTGGATGGCAAAAACAAAACAAAAGAAACACTGAAAGCTGGCACAGGAAGCTGCCATACTCCTTCCCCTCTCATACTTCTCACAGAACAGCTTTTCTTCCTCCCAACTCTTCTGTTCCCACATTAATAGGGGCACAGGAAAGCAAACGTCCTTGCTGTTGTATCACCTAATCATATCAGAAATTAAAACGAGAGAGGAGCAGAGCTTTGCCATTCCGCACCATGCTTGAAGTGCACCAGCCAGCCAGGTTTGTATTTCCAAGTTCCAAGTAGCCTTTCTACTACTAAAGAAATAGTCAGTAGAGAATACCAGCTAGTCACAAATCTGTCTCCTTAAACAATGCAATAGGGGATGGGACATATCCCACAAGACTGAGTTAAAATAACAACTACACAAGAAAAAAGGCTGGGAACTGCGTGGCAGCCCTGAGGCACTTCACAACACCATGTACCAAGATTGCTGCATCAAATATACTGAATTTTTAAAATGTGTCATGATTCCTCTCTTTCTGCTGTGCTGAAAGAGATATGATTATTTCCCCTTTCAGCAAAGACACACAAGAAAAAAATTAATAACCATTTCTCAACCTGGTTCTTGAATTGTTTTTGCTCCTTCTAATTTCCTGCCAAAGTGTGTAGTCGGTTTGCAAGGTGACATTTGCAGAAGCTCCTTACAGATTGATTGGCTCAACTGCTGGGGAGCTGAGAGAATTCTTATAAAGCATGACCTTCATTCGTTATCAAGTCAGACCTGATGATATTGCCACATGCCAGAAAAGCCTGCTCCCCACTAGATGCTTGGAGAGGGCCACTACAGGATACTGACCATAAGCACAGCAGCAAACAATGGGCTGTGTGATCTGTGGAGCTCCTGATAACCCTCGGGTGAAAAGTCAGGTCTTGGTGCTTTATACCCAATGCAAGACAGGAAAGGAGAAAAGCAAACTTTTCTTGGAAGACATCCTGCATAGTAACAAAGCCTTATGTGGAGGGCAATAGTAACTTTAGAGGGAGAGGATTTGCATGTTTACTGCCTAAGAGCATCTGCAGGCTCTCCTTGCCTTTCTACTGGGTTTCACCTTCCAGTCAGCCTTTCCTTTGGAATTTGCTGCACTCTTGGCTTAGCTCAAACTTTCTCACACTGACATGTCTACTACATGTCTACACCCTTTCAAACCAAGCAGCTTGTGACAGGGGAAAAAGCCAAATCTGTGTTTCCACAGAACAAGTCATTGATCTGAAAAAACAGATTAATAATTTTGCTATGCTACCAATATAGGCAAATTGTGGCTTAGTATTTCTCAGAAAAAAAAAAAAAAGAAAAAAAAAAAAGTTTCTGGACTCCAAACAGCTTAAGTGGCTCTGGACATATAACATTTTTTTCTTTTCTTTTACTTCTTTGGCTTGAAAAAAAAAATCTCAGCAAAAGATGAAATGTGTTGGTTTATTTCTGTCCATTCACCCCTCCATAAACATTGCCATAACACAAACTTCCTGGCACAGAAGGCAGAACGTAGCCTTGATCAAAAAAGATCCCTCTGGGAGTTGCAAACTATTTACACAAAATCCATTGCATTTATAAATTGTTCACAGCCTTTCTGAACCAATAATGCCATCATTGAAGAATTTGCTTGATTACTTTGAAGTGAAACACAGAATTGACTGAAGCTTAACTACAGTCCTTGATTTAATCTAATCAGATTTAATCATGGCACAGGAACTGAAGCTCATGTTTTTGTCGTGTGCTATACAACACTTTTCCTACTAGTATGTGGTCAGCAAATCTGTCATGGTTAAGGCTCCGTGTATGACTTCTCAGTGCTCCCAAACATTAGGCAGAAGCTTAGCTCCAGGGGTAACTCAGGGAGGTTGCAAAACTTGGTCATTTCAGACATTTGGAGGAGTTAGGATATTGATAGATTGTGGAACTAAACTGTGCACTTAGCTAGCTAATACCTCCAAATACCTTTCACAGCTTTGAACTGCCTTCTAAAGCAGTATCTCCCTCTGCATATTGTAGAGGGAGATTACTAGGTAACATATGCACTTGGAATAGCTGTCTAAAATTGATAGGTTTTAATAAAGTAGTGACAAGGTCATCATTCCAGCAAGCAAGTAAAATTTCATTAGCTTTTTCACTGCTCATGAAACACACAGATTTTGCTTAAGATATTTCTTGAATTTTTGTACACGTTTATGGAAAAGGACATATTACCACGATGTTTGTATAAGATTAAACCACACAAATAAATAGATATTCCTATACGCATGTGTCCACACACCATAGACCAAAGCAATGAGCTGACTCACAAACTTCAAGCTGAAATAAACAGTACACCCATCAAAAGTTTATGGATGCCTATAAATCCACAATATCCCACTTCCAATGATTTCCTAGCAAATAACACTTGAATTAAAGGAAAATCCTTTTTGCTCTTGTGTTAAGGTTTATGAAACTGGAGAGACCAGTTTTAACTCTCACCAAGAGAGGGCAGTGAAATATCTCTGGTTATTAGAAGATCCCATACAAGAGCCATATACCTTTACAGCAAACATGATAGCAAATAATCTCTGCAGATTTTTGCTTTTAAATTCTGTGGAGCATTCATATGGATGCTTTTTTTTTTTTTTTTTCTTTTTTTTAGCTAACATCCTCTCACCCCTGAGTAAATGGAAAAAAAAATAGGGGTTAAGAATAAAAATAAGAATCTATACGAAATATATATATATTGTACTTTATACAGTTTTTTTCAAAGCAGAATATTAAGAGTCACTTGCCTTCTGCAGCCAAGTTCATAGCAACATAACAGTTTTATTTTCATTTTTATGTCACCTCTCCAGAATACGGGGACTTTACCTCTAAGATCTATTCCAGGATTTTTCTTCTTTCAAAACCCCAAATGGCAAGTTAGAGGGCTGATTCTGCTCACAGGCTTTAATGATCTTATTACAGCAGCTGTTGTATATTGGATGATTTTTATTTATTTATTTTTGAGAAGTCAGTATACCCCTTCTTTTTTATTTTATTTTATTTTTGCCTCAAGTTATCCATGGACTTCCAGGTTGAAAATTTTAAAATGTCCTCCATCAAAATCTTTCTTTAAAATATCTGTCATAGTTCTGTTATTTGTGGTCTCTGAAGGACTGTAACATCTTCTAGTTAACAGCTTCTTGCAATTTTGAGTCTACTGCTGTCCCCATGGTTTGAAACGTACATCTGGCAAAAGCTGTTTGTTCAAACACATCTTTCTCTTTTTCAGACCCAAGTGAAGATTACTGTTTTACCACCTAACATTTCAATGGATATTGGTAATCCACAGGAAAATACTTAGTCTTGTACAGAAAGATGTTGGGGTTTATATTCCAAAGGATTTGAGAGAGAGCACACTGGTGATACAGCCTGGCTAATTTGGTACATTATTATACATTTGTACTTGAAATGCCACTTTTGAAAAGACATGGTAAAAGATAAGTAATAAAATAAGGAGAGAGGAAAATATACTTCATTTTATCAATGTTCTTTGAAAGTTTAGAGTGGTATGAAGTCTTTTTTTTTTTTTTTTTAAAGTGAGTTTAACTAGACCAGACACTTCCATATGGACATTTCCACTCTTTTTAAGGCAAGTGGAAAGAATAGCAAAATACAAAATAAAATAATGAGGAAAAGACATTTCTTCAGCAAGGTGTCAGAACATTCTGATTTTCTTTATTGATGTTTTCATTTTCCCTAGTAGAAATGATTTGCCTCAATATGCTAAAGTAGCACAACAAACTAGAAAACAGCTTCTAATGACTAATGGACTGACAATTTGGATGTTACAAAGCTGCTAGAAAAGAGTCTAATAAAACTTAGAAGGCATAAATAACTGGGATTGAAAAGCTGGTTATTCATAAAAATTTTGAGGAAAAGATCTGTTATAAATGTGGGGTATGATGTTACAAAATGAATATCAGAATTTCTTATCAAGTTTCCCGTCATGTTTATCCTCTTCTCCACAAAATTAAAAAAAAAAAAGCATGAAGACCTCTGCCATGAAACCAGTTTGATGTGCAATTCACTTCCCTCTGGACTGAACAGAATTGCTTTAATACATAAGGATACTAAAAATATTTGTATTGAGTGCATCAATCCCTGTTTAATGCAATCTGTTGGAGGCCTATAGTCACAAAGTGACAAAGATTGTATCCTCATGTGGGAAGATACCCATCACTTAGTTGGTCTTGTCATCTTTGCTTTCCTGCAGACATAATAAGTAGAAAAGCTAAAAGCAAGCAGGGTGTCAGGTCCTCAACAACAAAGTTAGTAGCAAGAGAGGACAGTAACTTCCACGCTATTCAAAGTACAAAAAGCCCCATGGCCAAACAGAGAAATCAGTTTAACTATCCACAGTCAGGCATATCAAGAGACTCATTGTAACTTTACTACAGACCAAACTAGCTGTGAATTACTCTAGTATTTCAAGTTTATTTCAAAATATAATTTGTAGTCAAATAGGTTACAAAATTTAGGGGAAACACAGTTTACATTAGACCACACTTACCAAAAGTCTGTACTTTAAAATCTTTCTGCAAGCAACCAGACAGCCGACTATCAAAGTACTGTAGATTGGGCTTCTGGATAAAATATTTCCTTACATCACTATCATTGTAGGACAGAAAGTTGACCTTATCTGTTCCTTCTTATACAACTGACTTGCCGAAATTAACATCCACTCATGTGCCACTTCATTTTTTTAAAGTTGCAGCATTGTTCCGGAATAAATTCTGTAGAATTAGACCTATCAAGTAGTATCACTAGCTAAAATCTACTATGTGAACAAAACTGCTATGACAGCGAATTGGAGCACCAACCTAACCCAATGCTTGGACATAACATTTCCTGTGCAGGTTTTTCCACTGTGAACCTTTCATGCATTTGACACCATCACCTACAGCATCTCAGCAAAGCATAAACATGCCCAGACATTATTCTTTGCTAATGCAAAATTGCTGTGGGTCTTGCAGCCTCACTGTATGGTACATTGAAAGACAAAGCATGCTCATCAAGTCTCTACCTTCAGAAGCAGAACTTGTAATTTGAGTAAAAAGCTGAATGAAGCAGCAAGAAACCCAT
Source organism: Cygnus atratus (assembly GCF_013377495.2). Classification (NCBI taxonomy): domain Eukaryota; kingdom Metazoa; phylum Chordata; class Aves; order Anseriformes; family Anatidae; genus Cygnus; species Cygnus atratus. The sequence continues at coordinate 9,888,385 of NC_066365.1, forward strand.
GTGCCTAGCAGCAGACTTGGATGGGCCAGGATAGGGATTTGCCAGGCAAGGTGGTTATGGCAGGTCAAACATGAAAAGGAAGATGAAGGTAACTCTTAATGAACAAAAGAAGCGATACGAGAAAAAGAGTTTATAAAATTGTTTACTTGCTGTGTCATGACTAGGACTGATACTCCCCTTTAGAATTTAATCAGTATTTTAACAAAATTGCATTAAATGCTACAGTTCCAGTGAGCAATGACCGTGGTTTAATCATGGATATGTTATTTAAGTAGATCCTAGCTAAAATATTTATTTTCTTATTTTGTATGTTTATATTTCAAATACCTGTCTCAAGTAATATAATGCACAAATTAAAATAAACTAAGAAAATCTTAGACTTCCTTATTAAACAGGGAAATCACAGATTTTATCAGTAGTTAGTAAATGTAGAGGTAAGAGTACTGGAGTACTAACTCAGAATATTAATGCTTCGTGTACTAAAACATCCTAGACCCAACTGATGCAAAACACCAGAACAGAGGCCTTAAAGTATAATTACATTATTTTTAAAAACAATCAAGTTTTAATGCAAAATCAGCAGAGGTGTATACAAACTGCACATTTCATGAAAATGTTCATGTAAAGCACTAATGCTCATTATTAACACACTCCATTAAAATGTATACTTTAAATCAGATTTTTATGGGTTATAACATATATACTATAATTATTGTAAAAGTGCATTTTTCAAAACAAACATAAAACCAAAACAATATGCCACAAAATGAACAAATCCAGAATTTCAGACTATGTTTATGACTAGGATAAGACACAGAAGCAGCTAGGTTCAGCATGGATCAGGAAAATGCAGTGAACATGTAACTAAATCTGAGCTCCAAGGAACACGAGGAAGCAAAGATGAGATGGAAGTACAAAGAGTCAACTAATGAAGCAGGTAGATGCTAAAGATCATACATCTGAAGGGTAGCATGATTATCACAGGAGAGCCAGGTGTGGCAGTAATAGAGAACAGGTAACTGTGGCAATATTTGCAATGACACTGGGATCACTCATGAAAGAGTGAATAACCTGAATTTCTGCTTCAGATGTCGGGGCTCCTTAACGATGCTGGCCCAGCCACAGTAACAACCATTATTTCTTGCTCTAGCCATGTCTTGGCTCCTAATCTATGTTCAAGAGATGTTTGGACAATGCCCTCATTAACGTGCTTTAACTTTTGGTTAGCCCCAAAGTGCTCAGGCTGTTGGACTGGATTATCTTCAAAGGCCCATTCCAACTGAACTATTTATTTTGTTTTGTATCTCTGGTTTTGGTTTGGCTCCTTGCTCTCCTAGATGGAATTGTTGGACAACTCCATTGCAAAAGGACTTTTATTTTATTTTCTTTCCTTTTTTTTTTTTTTTTAAAGGGATACCATTTCCTGTATGCACTTTTCTCTTGATATGTTTCTGCTGTCTACAAGTATGTTAACTTTACTAGTTATAGCAATTTGCTAGTTCAACATCATCATTACCTCAGTATCATCACTTTCGATAAATTTGAGTGAGCTTTTTTAAGCTGTCATAAAATTGTTCACATGTACTACTGAAATAAACTTTAATTTGAGCTCATAT